>NC_086056.1:9290575-11790575 GCF_947568885.1 Cydia strobilella | reverse complement strand
AAAAAACGCCTCTGCTTTGACAGGCGTTCCGTTCCATTCAGACAACTTATTAAGAACGGTTTTTCAATATCCAATATTAAAAAATAAACGTGTTATAATGATGAAGAGGTAAGTAATAAAATATGAAATATGTATATTTTTCGTATTCTTACATTAACAGTAGGTTTTTATGTTGATTACGACGTCAAAAGGAAACTAATATTAACACTCATCAATAAGTAGTCATGAATTGGAACAAGAATTAATTTAAAAAAATTGGAAAAGTAAAAAGCACTAGTTCGCGAAAACCAACTTTCCGCACGCTAAACAGCTACGTAAAGTAGCACATTTAAGCAACTGTATTACTGTTATAAAGAATACTTACTTACTTCTCTAATGAGATTTAACATTTGATGATTGTTACTCGTAGTCTAGGAACTTCAAGTATTGTTTGTATGCGAAAGTCGACTTTGTATTAATTAATGACTTTTCGAATTTTCCCGATACATTTTTATTTTTACCTTTATCTTGGATGGGCCCCCAGGACACAATTTTTTTAATAAGAGAGTATCAGCGTGTATACCTTATCTTACGCAGCAGGCTCGCTTAGTTACTTCTACTAACTATAACCAAAGAGGATATAATAAGATAGAGCGGTACTGTCATAGTAAATTTTGTAACCACTGTAAATTCACTGTCATCTATCGACATACTTTAAAACTAAAAATGAAGATTTATAAAAATACGTTAAAATGTATTTAAATATAGATAAATGATTTTTATATTTGGATTAATTATTTTTATATGATTTTGACCCATGTTCTTTCACTGATATACGTTAAAATTATAAATAACAAACGAAACCGTCAGCGCCCTCTATACGAGAGTAGGCCAAAACTAGTGGCGCCATCTGATCGAGACTCAAATTTTCGTGATTTTCGAAGCACGTTTTTTCCTCAGACTGTATCCATCTATTACGGAGTTATATCTATCTTTGCTATAACTAAATAAACGACGAAAAAAACATGCACTCTCGAAGTATAAAGTCCATCGGGAATAGTGATGCACGCGTATTATTATTTATATCGATTGTTATGCATTATCGATCACTATTCCTAGCGCTGCTGTCATGTCTCGCGCATGCCTTGAATACAAGGTTTAGATGATTGTTATTTAAATTACCTCTGCTTTACGCATATAATCCTTTAATGTTGAATGCGGAATAATTTGAGCTGTTTTGTGTTCTTACAGCCCACAACATATATAGGTGGATTAGTGGATTCCTGGGGGTCTAGCTAAGATAATGAATTTTATTACAGACTAACCAGTCATTGCTTCTAGTTAAACCTCAGTAAAATTCTCAGGAAATACAGACGGAGGGAGAATATTGGTGACTCAGTAAAAAGATAATTAAATTTACCTATACTAAAATATTGGAGCATAGTAAGTAGTATAGTAGTAGTATTTTACTAAGTTTGGTCATGATTAATCAAGATATTTTCTATTGGCACTAACAAATTTATTTTGAAAGGAAATTGTTAGAACAGGTGAGTATGGAGTCAATAGTAGGTCAGTTTGTACCTACATACTAAAAAACAGAACAAAACAAGTGGCCTTAAACCATGTAACCTATACCCACTCATCTAAGAATTCCAGACGAAACGAGTATTGCATGACATCCTTTGCTAAATTCTATTACAGTGTCTTGAGCTATATCGCTTCGGACACAAGGCCGTCCGAGAATAGTGCAACACTAGCGACAATACTTCACCTGAACGTTTCAAATCTTATCCTTAAAACCTCTAGGTTCAGAATCCAATGGCGGCTGGTTAACTGGTATATTGAAACAGAACGTCTCGTGCTGGTTAAAATTATCTGTAATTATTTTATGCCTATTCTTTGTAGGACTGGCAGCTGTTTAAGTGGACACGTTTGTGGTTTTTTTACAGCGATGTTCAAGGTATCTTACCTTGAACATCGGATCCCACCAAAAACATTTGTATGTAAAATGTTGCCAAGACGACCTATCTACCAAAATATACATCAACCAAAGTGAATCCAAACTAATCCAAAGCTATAGCTGTTAACATTGTCAGTAGGTAAGTATAATGGTATTTCATCTGTCCAATTTCTTTCTCCAATGTGCATTGCGTCTCACTCCCTCACTAAGCAAAATGACGCAAATACAGATTTTACGAATAAATTGTACAGGTGGAATACCACCCTAACCGTCAGCGACGACAGCCTGAGATGACTCATTTATTGTCGGGATTGTTGAATGGTTGTTATGACCAAGAATTAACATTTTATGCGCTGCAGTAAAGGCCATCCATAATATACCAACTTTATACGTGAAAATTTTCTTGTCGTCAAATAATGAGCCTTCAGTTTACTACTATATAATACCCAGTATCATATGTTATGTCTAGCCGATAAATACAGTATATTATAGACATTATAGTAGACAAAAGCAACTTTTCCAAAACACTCATGCATTTTATTTCAATGAGATATTTAGTAGTACCTATATATTTTTCTGTATGCGTAAGTTTCTAATGATTGACATTGCCCTTATTAATTAATTCTGCCATTTGTTTCTTCTGTGTGATACATTAAGTAAATAATTAATGAATGAACATTCTCAAGTAAATAACTATTTAATTAGCTGTTTATTGAAGCAAGTGCCAAGTAATTTACATTTATTACTTAAGTATATTTCCTTAATTATTGTGTCAAAAGGCAAACTTATGAATGGTAATTAGAGATAAAACTGCATTACGTATTAGTATTACCACTCTGCATTAAATCCTTTATAAAAAGAATATGATACGGTATAGTTTATTTTACGTTTTTCTTAGGTGCTTAAAAAAGTGTTAAATTTTATTATGTAAATAAGTTTTTGGCTAAAAATCCATTTTTGGTACATATTAGCTTTTATCGCTGATTGTACTTTTCTTTCCACAGACAACTAATACTACTTCAAACTTCAACTTCAAGTTCAAACTTCCAAGAACTTCAAAGCTTGTAACAAAGCTTTTTTTCTTGTGTTTTATTATAGATCGATTAGTTTTTACAGGATTTTCAACGTACCTATCACATTCTCTATCACATTCTGCATTTTTTCTGAGGTTGTGCAATAAAGTGGATTTGTATTGTATTGTATTGTATTGTCTCTTCTTTTATAGTAAATTTCTAGCTCTCTTCTCTTACCTACACGAACAACTTATAGATATAGCCTAAATTTCAGCACCTGATTATATGAGGTGGCATTAAACTGCAATAATACGCTAACCTAATTGTTGAAACATCCACATTGTTGCAATATTATTCTTTAGAAAATGCTCCATAATGGACAAATTGAATGTCGAGTACCCGAGAACCGAGAGGCCATAATTAATGCTGTCGAAAGTCAACCGAGGGAACCGGCGACACAATGGCTGCCATGATTACAGTCTTTTTTATTTGCCAATGAATGAAAATTACTCGTTTACGAGAATTCTTGTAATATTTTAGCATAATCGTGAATATTTTGTGGTATACAGCGTTGTCTCCTAATATTAGTACTTTGCAGGGGTTCTAATAAAGTGACTTAAAATAAAACAAACAAATATGAAGAAAGCTGTAATAAAACACATCAACGAAAATAATTCGTACAAAATAAATGCATAACAACAAGCATAAATAGAAAAAAATGGAAAAGATAGAAGCTTAACTATTAAAATATACTTTATAGAATCCATACATAAATAAGGTACACCAATAACAAAACAGTGAATGTACGTCTCAATTTCTCAAATAAAAATAAGCAAACATTGAAAAATAAGTCAAGTGACATAAATGGAGATAAAACGGTCACAGAGGCCTAAATTACACAATTACTTTAATAAATAATAATAACATTTAAATAAGGTATCACATACGAGTAAACATAATAGAAATGGAAGATAAGAAATAAAATAATATCACTTAAAAGTTCGTAACATAATAGCGTTGAAATTCCGTTTGGCAGGTCAGAAGCGTCGCATACCGCGCCGGGGTGTCGTACCAGATAGTGCATTTACAGTTTCAACTTTGCCAAAACGCAAACTTGTAGCGTGCTGTGCAAACGCACTCCTGGCACGACCCCCGGGGCGAACAGAACGTCGATATCGATTCACGAACGGTGTGGCGCATCACTAGACCGTCTTTGCACTACGAACGGAACGTCTTTGCCGTTTTCACTATAGTCCACATACGTATTTATAGTGAGTGGGTTTTTGTTAATAAAGCGTGTTAGATATATGTGCGCATGCATTAGTATGGCCCTCACATTAAGATATGCATGCGTTGTTGTGTAACACCGCGCAATAGAACTCGTGTAACCATTAAGGAAGCTAATAAGAATTCCTAGTGCTGCATCTGAGTGTCACTCGTCGAGTCTCGTTGACATACAAGGCCGAATAGATAACGTGGAAAGCATTGAAATTATATTTGCAATTTTATTAATTGTCTTTATTGCGATGCTATTTATAATTAAACTAGTTATTAGCTTGGTTTTTACGACGCCTATTAGTAGCCAATAAAACAAACCTAAAAATATTATTTATTTATATGTTGTAATGAATGTCGTCATCCATTAATAACGTCACACGAATTTGTCGATTTTTGACCTGTCCCCCCCCTCCTTGTCACATCTGGTCACATTTGGCAACCCCCTCGAAGTTTGTGATAATTTAATATTTATATTAAGACTTTTGTTTGTAATTTGTATTTCATTTAAGGATTTGCCACACTGGATGCGTTCTGCGGTCACCGGTCAGGTCAAACCCGCATTATGTATATGAACAACATTGACAGCAACCTTTTTTTAAGTTGAAGTTGAAATTTAATTTTTTTATCATATCTCGATGATACTTAATTCCTCGGTCTATTCACTTGATAGGTATTTTTTTAATGGTTCAAATAATGGATTTAACTGCGGACTAATGTTTGAATAAGATTTTATTTGTATACATAACTAGAAACTTGTTTTTTTTTTATAACATGCGTATCGCAGCGTGTTTTAAAAATACATACGCGTATTTCGTAAAAACAAAACATTTCTCACGTTATGTCTTACGAGCGCCCACCGATCTTAAAATATTCAAAACGAAAGTGAGAGAAAGGCGACATTTAAATAATGCGCAATAATAAAGCCTTTCTTTTTCCATTGCCCGTTAAATATAGTATTGTGCTTCTAAGTGAGTAAATTGTGCCATTATTTGCTACATACTTTACTCTTAATTTGATGCATTATATTTCATAAAACTGTCTAACCTTCCTTAGTGCTCAAGGGAAAATATTTATCACAGGTTTATATTTTAAATTTTACTTTTGTTAAGTAAACTAAATATACTTTTATGTACAGTCGCCATCAAGTATATCGGAGCGGCCGAGGTGTTCAAAAATATCTGAGCACGCACTCTTGCGCCTCGCACCTTGACAATTGAGGCTTGTTCAGATATTTGTGAGCACCCTGGCCGCTCCGATATATCTGATCTGATGGCGACTGTACCGTAAAACCACCCAACTATACGGCTACCATCAGTTTGGCACTGACATAAACGCTATCGTCAACGTAACTTACTTTATATGCATCTCACTCGTACTGGCATATTAGGGCGAGCGAGATGTATAGAAAGTAAATTATGTAGACGTTAGAGTATATGTCAATTTTGACACTGTCTATGACTCATGGTACAGGTACTGTAGTCCAATACTGCAACACAAGCTCAATACGTAACAAAATATGAATGTCAACGTTGTTTTTGTTTTTGTCTTGGGTTTTTCTCCCATTTATGAAAATGTTTTGCCTCATAACTGAATAATAAACTGAAATAGATATCATACACTAAAGAAAAAGTGACAAAATCCATCGGTGGCCGAGGCGGGAATCAACGCGTTTTCAGCTTACGCGGCTAACGTCCTGACCACTAGATCACCCGGCCATGGCAGTACCCGTCCCAAATATACTGGTGTTTTTTTTTTGATTTGTTCCCTAGTTCATAACTAAATATTTGAAACAACAATAATTACTCCTAAACAAAGATATTAGTTAGACAGATTTTGGACTATAGTTGGGTGGCTTTAAAGTATATTAAATTGAATGGCAAATCGGAACATAGCGCTGAGAAGACAATACAGGGAAAACGTTTAAAATTACCATTCTGAGATCATGATGAAGGCTCGGTCGTTACTAACATAGCTATAAAAACGTATAACTACAGCAAATTAACTCATGTCATCATTGAGTGCCTAGTCATTAATAGTGGCTGCATAGATCAAGGTACAGCTGTGTACCTACAGATAAATTGTTTAGTAAGATTGAATGCATTTTATATACGTGTCAGGCAGTGAGCGATCTTTAGAAATGATTGTTACGTAATGTGGGCAAAGTTGCGTTGTGTCACGTGGGTCTGTTTGGATCCATTAGGTCTCGTTTTAACTTTGAAAATCTCAGAACAAGATTAGAATCTGAATATTTGATACTAATGCAAAACTTAATTGAGACAAAACAGTGTAATATTTAAAAAAACGAATTCAAATTCTTAAACGGCCCCTCGTTTTATATTTCACATTTCAAGTCCATGTGTTATAAAAATTTACGATTTATCTGCTTTTTTTAATGAAGTTGTCATCACATGGCTTATAATGTGTACTGACATTCAATTATGCTGGCAATAGTGGCAATGGTTCAGTAGCAGACCTTCAAGCACGTGTAACTTCCTCTACATTGTATGTATGCATGTCTGTGTGTACGTATAGTGTAGCTACATAATTCCGGGTAGGTATTTATACTATGCACACCTGAGAGCAAGTTCTATTTATGAGTAGCTTGCAATGGGCATTGCATTAAATTAAAACCAAAATGTCAAAGTATGTGCTCGTAAGATATTAATCTGTGGAATGTTTGAAATGGACTATATTATGGCCTATTGGTAAAGCTTTAAGTAAGAAAATAGTTTACGTTTGAAACTTTTCCTTAAAGGTTAGGTTTAAATAGTTCGTGCAATTTTGAGTACCTACTGTTATTTTACAAGTAGTTCTTGATCTAAAACAAAATGCAAGCTGATTTGGTCATTGCGCTAAGTTAAAATTTAAACCACATTGCTCTATCATAAACAAGAACCTTAGTACAGAAAGGACTGTAATTTAGTTCAAATTATGGGCATTTGGGTCATTAGTTACAATCATTTCAGTAACACGCAGTGGCCATACTCGGCTAACCTATTCTAGCCTTAAAAGCCGATGAACGTTCGTGTTTCTAAGGCTTTTAAGCCTTTCTGTTAATAGATTATATTTATCATGCTATGGCAACATCGGAAATGACAATTAAAATCATTTAAGATTGATGAGCCTGATATCTCAATGAAGAGCCTAAATAGGCGTGAAAAATGGAAAATTGCAGCACGCACGCGTATTTTCATGACTTTAGAGTTCAGTTTTCCGTAACAGATTCGATCCTTTAAGATTAAATAAGCGTGACTGTGTAAAATTTTTGATATAGTTAGTGAACCGTTGTGGTTAGAGTTGAGTTTAGCGTGCCAGGAATGTGAAACAAAGGTGATCGCAAGTAGGTCATCCAGCGGCCTTGTGCTGCGCAGTGACTGACATAGCCCTCCATCCGCGCTAGCGCTAGATTAGACTGCGGTTATGAACTGGTATGCGACAAATTTACTCCTACTGTACGACTTTTCATCGCAACTAATACGAGCAAACAACAAACATGCAACAAACGAGTAGTTATATTGCAACTAATTACATATATACTATTAGTTATGAAGGTAGTCTGATAAAACTTAGTACAAATGTTTTCATAGTACATTTTCGGTTTATTTTTGGGATAATTGACTCCGGGCAAAGTTAAATAAGTTGGGCATAGTTACACTGTTAACGCATTTAGTACTAATGGATGTTAGGTTATGTAGGCGGTCCGATAAGCTATTAAGCGATACAGAACGCCTACGATCGCAAATGCAGTTGACGCAACGCTGCACGTCCTATGCAACTGCGTGCATGCCGACCTTATGGCGACGTGATAAGTACTATAATATATTATCACTTTGACGGTCGATTATGAGATTAGAATATTACGAGTATTATAGAAATAGTTAAACAGCTCAACTTGCTACTGTTATTAATATTTGCTATTTTAACCGAGCACTTGTTCATTTTTGTTTTTATTAAAAACAAAACAATCCATGACAAAGATGTCCCATAGTCTGACTTGGTTATACAACTTATACATTGCCAAAAAAATAATGTTTTATTTTCAGCGTTCATGTAGGTATTCGAGTTTGCGTTTGCGAGACATACATTTTATGCGTTTTGATGGGATTTATTAAATTTTTATCAATTACATAAGTTAGTTAATGATTATTAGTAGTTAGTTAGTAGGTACTCAAAAGTAGGTAGGTATATCGGGCGTTGTTTGATTGTCAGTCTTAAATGTATTCATGATTACGTATAATTGTGCCAACAATTTATGAATAATTTTAACTGTCACCATACCCAAGCCATGTGAAATATATTATAAACTTGTCTATCATATCTCTCTAAAATAAACGTGTTCAAAATACGAATGTCTCAAAATGTGATTGTAAATAATTTGTTTACGAATCTAACGTTATGTCACTAATGCCACGGATTGAAAGTGATCACGTGGACGCAAGAAAGTGGCACAAGTAATAGTTAACTAGATAAGCTGACCGTCTATTACTATTGCTTACTAAAACACTTAAAACCAGTTCACTGTGACCTCAGGTTCTTTTATAAATAATTATTCACGCGTGATCGGAGATTAAACTTGTACAAATTTTGAAAATGCAAATTCGTGTGTCAATTTCAGTCACTATAATATGTATAAAAAGAAGCGATAGCGAGATAGAATTGACTTAGACGGTCTTAGGAATGCATTTGGAATAGCATTCTAGCCCTTTGGCCTAGTCCTAATAGGTCTCTTGCACAGTGGCAGTCAATTTTAACCCTTGTCCCATTGTAATAGGACTTAACTATATACACATTTTGGACATTTACTGGACTATTCGTCCTTGGGTTAGTTGAATATGCGTTTAAGAGTTAAATTGCATGAATGAAACATGAATTTAAGCGAGGAAGCTAAATACGGTTCGGCGAGTACTTTCCCTTTCGGCTGGTATATTACAACTACAAAACGCGAACGATAATTTGAAAGTTTCATGCTAGTGACGTGTTCGAGTCCGGGTACTTATATCTAAAATGAAAGCACCTGTCAAACTTGCGGTTGCGACACCGCTGAATATTATCTCACTACATGTATGTGACATTTGAAAAGGTACTTGTTTTTCATGCAATTTAATAAGCGAGGAATAAATGACAGTTAGGAGAAGCATGCATGTATGGTTGTATGTAGGTTGCACATGATGCATAGTGCAGCTACACGTAATTATCTAGTTTAAAATAATCCCGTAGTGGGCGTTTGCGCAACACTCAATTCCAACGTTCTAGAAGCACAGACACGGTAGGTAGGTACACTGGGCACTTCACTGCTGCGCGTGTAGAGGCGTCGCGCGCGGCGGGACCACTGCGCGCTCCGTTCCACTTTTCCTTCCGGCGAGTTGGCACCGGCGCGCCTTGCATAACACGGGGTTTCGCAAAGCGTTCGGTGCAGCAAGGCTCGAAATACGCGCGCCAACGGGGCCGCTTCGTTGACGCAATGCCCACCTTCTCTGCTCCCTCCACGGCTGATTTCACGCATATCACTTTCGCCGAGCTCGCTTTCATCCATAGCGCATCCACGTTCCACTTTGTAGAGAGCGTATGCGCGTGTGTGATCGCGCGATATCGCGACAGACGCATGCGATGCATCGTGAACCGGTGAACTAGGCCGGTCGAACCCGCACTCTGCTATGTTTACCTACACTACATTTTAGTATAACCCGCTTTCATATACCATGGCGGGATTCCACTTGAAACTGCACAAATGCCACAAAGGGAACCATAATGTTGATCTATTGATTAACAATTGCTTTACGAGCTCTGCTCTTCAAAGTCATCGTGTGGTGGTATTACCTACAGTGACGTAATGTCGGGTTAAGCGATATTGATACTTGATACTACTTGGGTACCTACCAATATAAATATTTATGTTAAAGGTTAAAAACTTTCAATTAAAAAAAAGAAAAAGCCGTATAGACAGTTTAAACAATTATTTAAATGGTTTAATTTTTTGTATAATTGTAAAGGCTTAAAAAGATAATTATTTATTTATAATAACATCTAGCCTTGATCGAATGTAGATGCAGTCCCTACAAGTCCCAAGTCAAACAACAACTAGTTTTAAAATATTTTTATCAGACTGACATGACTGTAAAATTGAAAGGATCAAGACATGAAAGTTACATGTAATGTAAGACACGACGCCGCAAAAAAAGTTTGGCGGTTATCTTTTGTGTCACTACTCGTATTGTTTACGCCTAATGACCGTCTCAAGTGGAATCCCGGCATGGTATATGAAATGAGGTACAAGCTTCTATTTGATTCGAAACAACATGGATTGGTTTGACGTGTTCCGCGCGTGTTTACGTTCTGAAGACGCTTTAGAGGAAACATGTAGTATAAATTTGCATAAGATTTAACTATGTAATCTCTAGCTATAGTAAACGTATTAAAAAATGATCGAGATTGCGCGGTTTCTTTTGCTTTCTAAGAGCCCTTAAAGAGTGGTGTCGGTTCTAAACGCGATATTGTCGCCGCGGGCCTCGGCCTAGAAATAGATGTTCCATTTTGTCGGCCGACTCACATCATACGAAACGCGAATATATCGGTGAAAACTTACTCTCAGGTTCAACTGAGGAATCGACTCGTATTGAGATCTATAAAATATGATTGGACAAAGTTTTATGAATAATCTGTGGGATCTGTTGATGAGAAGAATCTTTCATTTGAAAAATAGCCGGCCTCGTTGCTGTCACCGTTGGGAGGTGAACTAATAAATAATATTTTAACGTTTCGCGGCTCCGCGTTCGCTTCGAATGCCCAAGGCCGAGTGACTCACGTGCCACTCGTGCCAGTCTAATGCCACGATCTAAACTGACTCAACCCAACGTCACATGAACGAAACCCTCGGCGCATCACGGGAGGAAAACTGCAGGGATTCCTGATTATGACTCAACAATACGCAATTTTAAACCGCGACCCATTACATCATCATCATCATGTCAGCCGATAGACGTCCACTGCTGGACATAGGCCGACCCATTACAACAAAAGGCACTAAAGGCACACCAAATGAATGAAAGTAAAGGGGGTCCAGATATTCCACCTCAATATAGGAGAGCGCAACAGAAAAGTTTAGGACGCTTTGGTTAGCGATGTTACCACGCAAAAATGTATTGAATTGTACGCGAATCAATAGATAATATGCATCACTGCAAAACAATTTGCGTTACCTATTGTGGCGGTCGATCCTGTCAATCTTGCACGTAATCGAGCCCAACAATCACATAAATAACCGGACGGATTTAACTGTTAACCGTTTGGCTCCGTCTCGAAATAAACTAACAATTAATTAGTACCGTAATGCACCGACCTAAAAACCTTAGAGGTGTTATTTGCTCGCTCGCAAGGTGTATTTTCGGACTCCTGGGCTCACACGTGTGATCTACTGTCTTAGCACCTACATAACAACTCAAGGCTAGCTGTCATACGTTTAACGTTTAACTATCGCAATACCATGTAGTTTTACCTGAACCCTTCACAAATTTAACAGTGCAGTTAAATATACAGCTTTAAACTAGAGAATGTTTGCATGGATGTATTCCGTACACGCAAGTTAGATTTGGTAATATGGCTAGTTCGATTATCGGTGGTAACGGCAATATCCCGAACGCTCCCGGCCGCTGGCAGGCCGCCCAAGGACGTCAATGCGACCTAGGACTTACGGTCAGGGTCAGGTCGAAGCCTGAACTAGGCTAGAATTTGCTGCAATGTTACTAACGAACTATCTTGGCCTATAAATTTAGGTTACAGTGACGCTAAAGCGCTTACATGTCAGAAAATCTGCACCGTGAGGCTTCTTTTAAGAGCTCGAAATCGATTCTGGAAAAATTGTGCCCTCCACTTTTGTCTGATTTAGAAATTTTTATGTTATTTCTACTCAAAATCACGAGCACTTTCGACCAAAATTGGGATTTCCTCCCAAGTGTCTGAAAATGGTCAAGAATCCCAGAATTTTTAAATATTTTTTGTACCATCAATTATATTCCGTCATACAAAGTACACTCTTAGAGTGATCACTTTGCATGGATTTATGACATTGATTTATTGATGGACTTTTGGACAATTGTATGGGAATTAGAAAATAAAATTAGGAAAATATTTTTCTCCTTTTAGTGTACCGAAAGAGCTCATGAGTCGGAGCAGAAACAAAAAACAATTTCCCGAATCGAACAAAAGTGGGAGCTACAATCGCTTTTGAGAGGGTCTCGTCATGAGTAAAGAACAATTTTGGGGGCGTTTTTAGAAGATGAGTAGACGTATCATGTTATTATGGTAGACTGACCATAATGTCCATGTAAATAAACACGCTTAAAACAATACAAACAGTTAACGACCTATCCATAAACTTTCAAATTTGCAAAAATGTTTAAAAAAAAAGAAGGTAATCGCATCGCGTGGCCCGCCGAGCCGTGTCGTAAATTACAATGGCCGATCGCTACGTTACGTTACGACATTTAGAAAGCCAGCCACGGTCAATGGTCTTGCGGCGAAAGTTGCAGCGTGTGGAGCGGACTTAACGTATGGCGCAATCTTGTGCGAACAGCTGTCGGTGCGATTTTTATGTTTTGACGTGTGTTTTGGGTTCAATAGCTTTTTATATGCGTTATAGTTTATTCAGACTTTGTAAGCTAGCATCTGAACTATCGTAATTGCCGATACGATTTCCCATATGGTTCTTCTTTTCGTCTCATGACGTGGCCAACAGATTTTGACGAATGTCTATAGGTATTATTAGGTATGTAATGCATTACGAATGGCAAAATCATCATCTTGGTGTTATCGAATTTTTTGCCATATCAGGAGCTGTCAACATCTTGTGCAATTTTGCTCCATTGTTTTTCCACGATCTTTCATAATTCAATTTTTAATGACACATCTAAGACCGACATCTTATTTTTGCATGATGTTCCTAAAAATATCATAAGTGTGTATTAAGTTGGAAATTCAAATGTTTGCATCCCTGATCCCTGAAAACAGAAGCCAGAGAGACCCATAACCATTCGACTTCTAACTATATATTACAATCAATATAAGTAATCTCGCTCTATTTAGTGCGTGGGAGTGGGACAAACGGACATACAAGTAGTGGCCTTATACAGCTGATCAATATCTTCCGCTTCCAATTGACATATTTACGGCTTTTGATCACATTGATAACGTCAAGTCAGGTTATACTCGTTCACTTGCGTTCAGTTCGTCAGATCAAACATGTCTAAGTTTCGTCCGAGGTTGTTGGTAAGTATAGAGAGAATTTAAAAGTTTAAATTCTCTCTATACTTACCTACAATCTCTGACGAGACTTAGACATGTTTGATCTGACGAAGCCTAGATAGGTATCTAGGCAGCCTAACTACATATATAGGTCCGTAGTCCGCTGGTCGGTCACAAAATTTATGGGTCACTTGGAGATTAAGAGGAAGCGTGAGCTGGCTGTTCGTAACAACTTCCACTTTGTGTCTCGTTATGGACCGTTTCCTCCTTCAAATTAGAACTTTTGTATTAGTTTATTATACAATGAACAGACAAATAAAGAAATTGTATGTTGTTTTGATGATTTTGAGGTTTTTTTTTTTTATGAACCTCGGATATAGTTTATAGAATGGTTTTATTATATCACATTACTAGAACAGATTGGTGTTACGTTATTTTTTATTTTTGTTTTTCAAATTATTTTATTTTATTTTACAATTTCATTATATGTATAAGTATAATAAGGAATCCAAAATGCATCCTCATTGGTTATGGTTATAATATTGGGAGGCGAAGTTTAGCCTAAACAACAACTAATAAACTGTCCTTACTCCTTATTGTTTGTCTCATTACCTGCTCTTACCCTTTTAATTCAATCCTAAATCCATCCTAATTGGTTATCTCAATGGGAGGCGGAGTTTAGCTCGCACGTAAGGATTGAAGTATTTTTTTCTGAAGTGGTTCACCGCCAATGTTCCCGGTACCTAACCCGGAATAGTTAACAATAGTATTTAATGTTTTAACAATCGGCCCCGGGTCCGCTATCAGTATGGGGCAATGTGTTTCGGTTCACAACTGTTCCTAATTTATTTGATTAGATATCAATGTAAGCAAGTGACATTTCACTACTAATGAGCGCTATTGGAGCAAATTTTTGAATTTTATTACAAAGGTTAGGTCGATATAATAAAAAAAAAAAAACAATTTCTTATCAGCGTAAATAAATAAAAAATACTTAAATTTCTCTGGAGATTGTAGCCGTGGTGACAGATCGAACCGTCAAGATAGAGAATCTAGTAAACGCTTATTACTTTTGAGCATCACGACCAAAACGATAAGGCTAACGACGCAACTACACCTAAACTCGCCTCCAGAATCAGGCGAACTAAATTGACACGAGATTGACAGATAAAAGGATACCAGTAATAGCAAAGAAAAAATAGTCACGAGTATATGCCGATAAAATGATATCGATTTAAAAGTGGAAAACTTACTGAATACTGAAGACTGGAATAGCATCGTTCGCGGACGTTTCTGCTTGTTAAAAAATAATTTAAAATGATATCGATTAGTAAGATATTGCAATTACTACCTGTGGATAATTATATAGGGGTCACAAACGATTTCGATTTATGAATGGCACAAGAAAAGTCGGTGATTCGATTGTAAGATTGTGACGTTACCGATCAAATCAGGAGAAAATGCATTTATTTCATAGAAACACTGGGCCCATGGTCGACCGACACAAAACAGTTTATAAAGGAAGTATCGGTCAGACTAATAGGTGTCTCGGGCGACCACAGGGCGGGCTCCTTCTTTGCACAGAGATTAAGTGTGGCGGTGCAAAGGGGCAACGCCGCCAGCATTCTAGGTTCCATTCCAGAGGCGGGTAGTTTGGGAGAGGTGTTTTATATTTAGTAGGTATTTAGATTTAGTTTTAGTTTTTGTGTAATCAATTTATTTTCAGAAATGTAATTTATTTCATTACAATATATTTATCCAATATCGTTGTCTTTATTACTATAAAATTGCACAATTTTCTAAATACCAACGAACAAAGTTAGCAACAGTAGCGCCCCTAGCGGCGAATTCTCGTGATATTCTCTATTTATTTATTTTTAAATATCGATATGAACAGCACTGGCCAAACTGTGGTATCATTTGTGCATTAAAACTTGTCAATTTAGTTCACCTAATTCTGGAGGCAACTACGTTTTAAAACGATTGCAATTTACCGAACCGAGTAAATAAAACATTCAAACGTCAATTGTTCTCAGGATAATATTCCCACACTGTAATTTAGAGATGTTTTTTAGACCCGGTTTTTAAATGTAACTCAATCTGTCGCAATTGATAATATACTCGGAACTGGCTGGGGCTCGCCGCTGGGACCAGGGGTCCAGGATGCACCTGCGCATAGGAAGCCCCCCCCACCTTCCTGACAACCCCACTCTCCCCACTCACGGGATGACCTTCGCCGCTGCATCCCTGGCCACAAGCCAGTTGCAATATCTCACCTCGGCTCCAAAATGCGATTATTTAAAGAAATAGCACGGTTACGATTTAACAATAGCTTTTAAATGACTAAAATTTTTGCATGTACTAAAAGAAAATTGTTAATAGACATTAACTAAGCAGAGCTGGTCTTTTCACGACTGCAACAGCTGATAAGAATTTGGTTTATCTATGAAGTTTGTTCTTAAGTACTCACAAATTTAAGCAAGGCTTTTGTTATAGTCTTTTTATAACATAATCTTTACAACAAATTATAGCAAAGCTAATGCTCCAAGGTCCTTTAATGTTTTTGAAAGTTAATTTAGAAAATTGGACTCACTTTTTTTTTCAAGCACTAGAAATCTATACCTTGATTGCCATATCATAAATTGGTAGTCGCGGCAAATTAAGTCGGAACAATGAAAACCAATATCACAACATCGATTGTCGACACCTAGGCTCAGGGGGAGGGGTGCGGGGGCGAAGGTCGCGGGGGGCCTAGGGCGGATCTAGGTCTCGCGTCGTCATGGCAACCCCGAGCCCTGGGAAATCCGAGACGAAATGACTAGATACGACGAAGCATTACCAAAGCCTCAGCGTCTAAGCACTTCATAATGACACGAGAAAACTGGTTATGGCGCGCGGAATGTGAACGGTGAAAGTACGCGTCCGTTTGCGAGAAAAAGAGTTTTCCACGAGTTTCACCGTGCAACAGGTGACGTGACTAAAGGATAGCAGAGTGCGGGCGACGTGCGCGCAGGCCGAGGCGCGGCGAACAACTGCGCCCATTCAGCTGCACCGAAATAACTGCTCGGTGCAGCCGGGCCGCTCGATGCAGCTCCCCGCCTCTCCCTCCCCACCCCGCTCCAGGTCACGGCTGCAGGTCGCCATGGATACGCGGGACCAGCGATCGATCCAGCTGTTGCAGCAGCCGACCTTAAAGCTTCCTTATGGCTTTGAATCTGCCTGGGACTTCGAGGAACTCATGAACTTTTTATCTCCCTTTCTTGATTGTTGAAAGCTGTTGAAGCATGGTAGAACACCCTCCAATATGACCACCAATTTTCTAATTCTTATATTCATTAAAACAAAAAGTGGGCCCTTAGTAAATTTTGTTTTAACGTTCAAAAAAGTTAACTTAACAAATTTTATGTGCAATACCGAAACGGACTAGTGCAGTGTTGTAAGTTTTTTCCAAGTTTAAATGCCCTGGTTTAGAAGATTGATGTGTTAAGAAATCATCTTGTGTAATTAGTCTTACAGCGACTTTCTGCTAAACCCGAACTTATTATGAATAATTTAATAAACAAATTTAATCTATATCAGCCTACAGATTAAGTACTAATGTCGACCCTGACATGCTTAGTTTTCCCTGGCGCACACTCGCCTCTGTGCTAGTGCGCCGATAAGATAAACTTCTCAACTAGGTCTATACTAACAATACATTATAACTATTCTGATTCAGTAAATCTAATGTACTTAACTCCGTACATGTACGTATTTCGTCATTTTTCTATCTTAGTGTTTAACTCAGTTGCATCCTATTCTTTCCACCCCTGTCCAGTATATTTCCGAGATTTTTTCTTTATATCTCATGCCAATCGGCATTAAAAGTAATGCTTGATTCATCATCATTATTTTAGCCTCCTGTCACCCACTTAGCATGTCTCTCTTCCGTCTGTAAATAATCACACCAGAAATTAAAGAAGTGTCCCTTTCCTTTTTTCTGCTATATATGCTTGTCCATGATTTCGCAATGGGTCAAAAAATTCTCAGTTTCACGGTAGCGAAAAAACTCCTACAGTCAGTAATATTTTTGTTTTAAACTATAGTACATTTCGATGCTAATGCGGAAAGTATGTCATTACTTCACGAGTACCGAGATATAGTACGAGCCGTAGGCGAGTGGCAAGACTCGGGACGAGTGAAGAATGACATATCCGCACGTGTATCGAACGACGTTTTTTAATACAGTTGCGAAAAAATAAGAAAAGCAACAAGTAAGGAATGGAATTAGAAACTTTTATATTATTAATTCTGTGACACTGACATCATTGACATTGACATTATGAAGAGGTGTTTTTCTAGCTTTTATTCGACTAGAATAGATTTTGTTATTATTATTGAACCCACTTCAATGAAAGTTTTTTTTTTTCAAATGCATGTTCTATAAGACAGAAACAATTGTAAATATTAAAACATTGTACTATTATTACCTAAATATCGTTATTTACGATTATTTGTGTATCGTATATTTATAAAAACAATATCGAATGCTGCCTTTGGAAACTTAAAACATTCTTGCAGTAAGAAAATACGCCTCTTCTTTGACAGGCGTTCCGTTCCATTCAGACAACTTATTAAGAACGGTTTTTCAACATTAAAAAATAAACGTGTTATAATACTTATAATGATGAAGAGCCTGAAGAGGTAAGTAACAAAATATGAAATATGCATATTTTTCGTATTCTTACATTAACAGTAGGTTTTTATGTTGATTACGACGTTTAAAGGAAACTAATATTAACACTCATCAATAAGTAGTCAGAAATTGGAACAAGTTAAAATTTAAAAAAATTCAAAGATTCAAAGATTTATTTGTTAAACATAGGTAAGTTACAAGATGTTAAATACATATTTCAGTAAGTATCACAAAAAAAAAACAATTGTAAAAGTAAAAAGCACTAGTTCGCGAAAACCAACTTTCCGCACGCTAAACAGCCACGAAAAGTAGCTCTTTTTGAGCAACTGTATTAAAAAATATGTTTCATCGTCAGCCATCGTACGAAAACATACCAATGGTATGTTAACACTGTTGCTGCTAGTAGGTACCTAAATAAAAAAAACTAAAGATATCTATTTCACTTGGCATGTATTAATTATTAATTAGTTGCCACTCCTATCGTTTTCTTTGCGTGCGCGCAACAGAAGAGGGCGGTTTTTCCGGTATATTTGTCGGATTAAAATTCCGCACTTCGTGCTAATGTATGAATTAGGTTTAAGCCTGTTTTCTATTCGCACATCCATCTTATTATGTATTGTGTTAATGTGTAATGTAGTGTTAGAGTAGATGCTTGCACGATAACGCAATGAACAAAATAACTTCTTTAATCGTTCATTCATGCCAGATACCTTAATTTGGAACCTTGGGTATAATTAGGTAATATGTACGCTTATGGCTAAGTAAGCTATTCTTTTTGAAAACAATTTGTTTCGCATTGTAGTTGACATTCAAAAACTTTAACACTGAAAGCAAAACGGGATTAGATCTTCAGTGCGATATACTATACAGCGTATACTTAATACCTATTGAAATACTGTGGAAGATGGCGCTGCGATGGTTAACTGATTAGTCAGGGTTCGTTTGCAAGTTTTCTTTACAAAAAAGGCGTACCTTTTGATTACAAATGTGATTTTATCACTCCCATCCGGGTCATAATCGGTGCAATTTTATATAGTTTTAGCAAATTAAATGCGCCGTGGAGACAAATCCCCGTGCCTACATAGGTAATCTCTCTTGTAAACTTTAAGGTAAAAACCCCTTTTACACGTAGCGAACTTTAAAATCCGAATCTAATTAACAAATTGGAGCACGACGTATCATTAACGAGACAATAGATTACAGCAACGTCCACGCCCTTGCCCACTACCTACATACCTCCGAAGGGTCTGCCAGATACTGCTGGCATAGCTTGCCTTGCATTCTACTTGCATGCCATCGACTCGTACAAACCAGAATAATGTGACTTCGAGACCAATGAGCGTTAGTTTAATATAAGGTACATTTATACTGGATGGTTTAGGCGAACGCTAGCCTGTGTAAGTTATAAGAAGAGCATTGCTTGGCCGAGTGATACCTGATCGACGCCAAAATCATCAAATTTTCGATACAAGAAAAGCGTATCTCAGTGTAACTTTATATGAACTAAAGGCTTTTCATTACTAAAGCTAAGATATTAAGACTTGAAGGCGCCGATCGGAGACATATTTATAATGTCTAATAATATACGTAGGTACGTCGATTTTTGGCTAGCTGTGGACACTAAAAGCGGTGCTGAACCAGCTCGCGTTTGGCCTGGGCAAAAAATTCGGCACTTTTTGGCTACCGCCCTTCAATCATCGTCGTCGTTTTGTAGCTGTGTCGGCCAATTTCCGAAAAAAATGTCTGCGGTCGCACTTAAATAAGGGCTACCTTTTTTCTCAAATTGTATAAGGAATCATGACAAGAGACCGTAGACCGCAAGCATATTTTATGAAAATGATTGATGTAAAGGTAAAGAACTAATTTGGAAGTATAAGTCAGTATTATTCTAACAAAGAATATCACCTTGTGATTACAATAGTTATTTACGATACAAGTACGGAAAAGAGGAAATACGAAACGAGTGGCGATAAATTAAAACACGACCGCAGGGTGGGAGGGAGGACACGAGTTGCGAATTACCTATTCGCACGTGTATCGTACAACGTTTTACAGTACATATGGCCCTTTAAACTTTCGACACATGCACGAAAAGTGCTATTGGACGCACTAGTGCGAGAAAGTAGCACCATATGTACTGTAAAATACGTAACGTAACTTCTACATAGTTCAGAAATGTATTTTCACTTAGGCACTAAGTATATTTTACAAAGTAAGGAAAATATATTTTTGACGGCGTTTAGTGCGTATATTTTTAATAGACTTAATGATATCATAGCTTTCGAAATATCATAAGTCATAACCCGAATAAGTCGATCGAAAAACGACGTGTGTGAATTACCGATGTCGTCCAAACGTTTTGTATGGGTACTGCTATGTGTTAAACATTATTTAACGATATGACGGCAGTATAGGTACTCATACGTGCTTTGATAACAAAGGTGCATTTACTTGGTCCGTGTCAATGAACTATTGTGCCTAAATACCTACGAGTGATTTTAAGGATATCTTTAATTAAAATCTGTTACGTTTTGAAATATAACCTAACAGTCTCCGCCCTTGATTTCATCTGCGTATTAGTAGTTAATAACTTTCAATTCCATTTTCATCCCCTAAGCGGTTAAATATCAAAAATCCTTTGGAGCCTTTAATGGAGCTCTACCTTGTTTTACAAGAGGGCAAACTTGCTGTTAAATGGCAATGTTGTTTTTAAACCCCTCGTGTCAATATTGATACGCAAGCAAGAGAAATATTCCAAAATTGAAACCACGAGCGTAGCGAGATTGATGACCACAAGTACTATAGGTATATTAGGTGCTCCAAAATATATAGATAGACTAGATAAAGCTTGACGTTTGATGAGGAATCAATTCTCCAAACCTAAATTTATTTAACAAGACTAAATCATTATCCAGAATGATTAGTTTACGTATCAGAACTACGAAGTGAAATGACACTCGGGATGACAAACCCGCTACGTACTCATATAGCCCGAAGCTATACGAGTACCAATCGGGTTTGAAAGTGAAACGTTGAGGCCTCGAGCAGGCTTACGCGGCCTCTCACGCTGTAGTGTGCAGTGGCAGTGTGCATTTAGTAAGTAACATTTTGTACAGTTAAGTTCAAAAACATCGATACAGATAGAGGATCAAAAAATATACACACTACCTTAACGTTTCGTATGTGTGTAATGGTCAAAAATCGTGGGTTAAAAAAACCTCGGTTGTGCTGTATAGAGAAGAAAAGACGTTCTCAAGAAAAATTCAAAAATATGACTAACAAATTCGGCCGGGATCCATATCATACACAGACAAGAGGTTAATGTCTAATAGGCAATTTAAGGTCGTGTGCACATATAGGTATCTACATTTATTTTTGTTGCTTTGCCCGTGTCGAATCCTGACATTTCCTGGACCGTCATTATTCCAAAATTCACTACCACCTCCATTTATCTTTAAGTTTTGTAACAAATCTTTTAACTTTTTTAAGCACTCTTTGCCAAGAAATTTTCAAGCCAGCTTCAGCCAATCTCATCCAGAAGTGACCCGCAATCTTTCGAATGTCGTCCACCCAAATACAACAACCCCACTCAACTTTTAGCTAAAATGTATTTAGTTATTTACATACGTTTTTTCAACGCTACCTACTATTAAGCTATAAAGAATTAGGCTTAAACAATCGTTTACTGCCTGCGTAGTTACTACAGATTGCTGCACAAATTATAACTGCGCCGTTAAAAGTTATGTGACAGTTTTATTAAGTAGTCTGACTGTGAATCTATTTAATGTTTTCAAAATGACAGGGGCGTAAATCTTGTAAAGACTTTATGAGCCGCTGGTTGCAGAGTTTAGTGCATTGAATTATATTATATTAATCCCATCTGAATACGACTGTTGTATCCTATTGTCCTAAATGTTTTTATTAGACAGGTACTTACACAAAAACAGAGCAGCGTGGTGTTAACTTGTTATTTGTTTTTAAGATAATCCATTTAAATATCGACATTAAGCCCTAGATAATAAGATTCTGATTGTATAAGTCTGTATGTACCTATAATATATACATGTAGCTAAAATGCAACATATTTAGGTGATACTAGTTCCTATTGGCTATATATTATTTTATTTCCTTACAATAAACATATTAAGATAATACGCTAGATATAAGATTGTATTTTAAGTATGTTACTTGAATTGAAACAAATATTCCATCGGCGTCACAGTTCTCTGACCAGTTTTGAACCTTGTTGCTATGAGATAAGGCCCAGCGACTGGTCGGTGAAGTGCGTTGCTGCATGTTAGTACCTACACCTTACACAGTAGATTAAGGAATAATGTTGAGTGCTACCGTTCGCCAACAAACTGTCATGCAGTTTGGCAGAAATAAATAAATAAATAATAAAATGTTATACTTAAACGAATTGTGAATCAGCTTCTTGCTCTCTCTTACTCTTCTTAGAGCTCACGTCGTTTGATTTTATGCTAACACTTGATCATCATAATTAATCGCCCACTTCTGTGCATAGGCCTCTCTTCGAGTACGCCACTAGTCCCGGTCCTGAGCTAATCGCATCCAGTGACCCGCAATCTTCCGAATCCACCCAAGCCAACGGACGCCAGGCGTACTTTATACCGGGAGTTACATAGTTATTAAACTAAATTGCCTTCGCCGAAATTTTGATTTAAACACGGATTTACCTGTTATTATGTCATGTCATGACAGTGCGATCAGCCTGCTATGAAACTCAAGGAAGTTACCTGCGTAATAAATACGGCAAAAACAGGTAGAACAGTAAATTGTTGAAAAGAATGATAATATTACGCATTTTGAGATAATTTATTTCAGAATAATCATACAAATATATACATGTTTGTTTAATGAAGCTTGTAAAAATAATTGTATTATACGCGTTGTACTCGTAGTAATGTAAAAACCCCTATAATGTACCGTAGCACCAATAATAAAACGTAAACCACACATTCTGTAAAATTAGTAATGGTACCATAATTCGGAAATAAAAAAATGCGGATGGAATTAAATATCCTTTTCAATAATAGCAGGTGTAACTTAACAACAAACTTAACTCGTCGTTTTTCCTGGAATATTCATAATTATTATAAGAAGAGTCTCAGAACATATCATAGTTACTACCTAGTATTTGTTATGCTTCAGTGAAACTAGGTCCATCTGGGATCCAGTTCCAATATCTAGGTCAGTAGTTCATAGCGTGGAACCTTCGATAGATCGGGAATTTCGCAGAAATATATGCAAACATTTTTATAGGTCACACGGTGTTGTTGGTTCATAGAAACCTAGATATTAAAGGCTTTGGTAAATGGTAATGATATACTCGTACCTACGAGGCATGTAGGCGATGGTACGGTTAAAATGTTGTATGCCATGGGCAATTGCTTGTCTGTGAGTACTTGCTTATTGTGTAGTTAACTTTCTGCGTTTTAGCGTTTCGTTCATAACATAAGTGACGGAAATGTCCCGGTTCTAGACATGATATACCCAATAGTTGAAAGGTTCTGGGACAGTGACAAGCACTCGGACGCAGGAACCGTTACCGGTAGGTATAACTAAAAATCAAAATATCTCAAAGCATTCACAATATTTCTTTGATATTATAGAATAATATTTAGGTAAGCATAATGATTGATCACATTAGCTAAATTAAATGCAATAAAAAAAAATAGCCACAACCGAATACAGAACCTCCTCCTTCTATGAAATTGAAGTCGGTTAAAAATATACATAAACAACCGTGATACCGAAATTGAATACCAGTTAATTAGTATGAAAAATATACCGGTATTCGGTACCTGCTCGGACGTTTACCTAATTAAGTAATTACTGTTTTTTCAGCGCGTTTAAAAAGAGATCTTTTTAGCATCTTATCACTTTTACTAATCTGGCGCCTAACTTGTAACGTAAGTATCACTGCCGATGCCGCTTATATTACTTTTACGTGCGTCAAAGCGCATTTGCCCAAACAACCGGTGACTTTTGCATCTTACGAGATACCAACATAATGATTGATGCCGAACCAAATATGGTCTTAGCTTGGCGTCGTGCAATTCATTTCTCAGGTGAAAGCCTCAAGCCTCATTAGGGCTCTTCTGTCTCAGATAAACAAGTTTAAGCTAGATCTCTGGCTAAGTGTAGTAGCTACGAATCTCGAGTTCTGAATTATATTGGTTATTACGAATTATACGCGCTTGGTAAACATAGGAATATACCTATAAACAGGTCGTGTTGATAATATTCGCGATGTTATCGGTTTGGAAAGTGCTTGGTAATTTTATTTGTGAATTAGGGACGGGATGTACGTAATTAAACGATTTTACCTGGATGAGAACTTAATATTCGTTAGAGGAAAACGGTTATTGTTAGTTTCCGCGATTTAGTGCGGTATGTTCTTATATGCAATGGCCAACCTGGGCCACTTAATATTGTGAATGTGCATAGGCACTTGCTTAAAACATTAAATAGTAAGTAAGTAAGTAAGTAAGTAAGTAAGTAAATATTCTTTATTGCACCAAAATTATACATTTTACATACATGTAAAACTACAAAGAAATATTTAAAGAAAAAATAGAACCAGGTAACAACAGGCGGTCTTATCGCTAAAAAGCGATCTCTTCCAGACAACCTTTGGGTAGCAGGAAATGTAGAACTCATACAAAAGTCAACAGGTAGTGCAAATAGCTAAATATGGAGACTATTAAACACAAACACACATACTACAATTACTACTTATACATATAAGTATTAAAACGAAACCTAACACACAAATAAATATACAATACAATATATATATATATATATAATATATTTATACAAGCATATATACAATATATAAAATGGCAACTTAAGGCAGAGATAGAAAGTATAGTTTTAGCTGATTTTTGAATATGGGGAGAGATTTAGCTAATCTTAATTCTACTGGTAAAGCATTCCACAGCCGAACAGCCCGGAAGGTAAAAGAGCTATTATAAAATTTAGAAGTAGATGAGGGAGAAGCAAGAATATGAGTCTGAGAACATCTGATAGAAGAGAGATACTTGAAACGCTCTTTGAGATAAGGTGGTGTAGCGGGGTTAAAGAGAATGCCATAGAGAAGGGCGAGAACATGAGAGTCACGGCGAAGACGAATAGGAAGCCACTTGAGCTGAGAACGGAACTGTGACACATGGTCAAATTTGCGCAGACCAAATATAAACCTTATACCGAGATTCTGGAGGCGCTCGAGCTTATTCAGCTGGTCCTCCGTAAGGTCCAGATAGCAAATGTCGGCATAATCTAATATGGGCAATAAGAGGGATTGAGCTAGCGCAATCTTAGTGGCGTAAGGCAAGAAATTACGGAGTCTGCGGAGTGATGCAGTTACAGCAAACATTTTCCTGCTAACCTCATTCACCTGAGGTACCCAAGAGAGACTCTGGTCCATCATGACACCGAGATTCTTTACCTGGAGAGAGTAGGGAATCTGAATACCGTCAAACACAATGGCAGGTAGAGAACCTAAATCAATCCGGGCAGTGAGCTTTGAGCTACCTATGACTATAACCTGAGTTTTAGTAGGGTTAACCTTGAGACCGTAACGTTTACTCCAATTTAAAATACTCTCCAAGTCAGTGTTCATGGCGCAGATAGTCTGTGATAGATCGGTAACAGAGCCCTGAGAGTAGATTTGAAGGTCGTCAGCGTAAAGGTGGTAGGAGGACAAAATATTGGAAGTGATAGAGTTTATGAAGATAGAAAAAAGAAGAGGAGACAACACGCCGCCCTGTGGGACACCAGCAAGCGTGTTGCACCACGAAGATCGATAGGAATCCGCCTTTATACGCTGCCGACGCCCTACTAAGTAACTGTGAAACCAGTCAACTACCGCAGGAGATACATTAAGTGAACGCAATATGCCCAACAAGATGTCGAAGTCAACCGTATTGAAAGCATTACTGAAATCCAGAAGCGATAATACCGTGATCTTACGATTATCCATACCGGCCCGGATATCGTCAGTAATTTTTACAAGAGCAGTAGTTGTGCTGTGGCCTGTACGGAATCCGGATTGGTATGGGTTCATGAGCGCGTGTCTGTTCAAAAAAGAAGTAAGTTGCTGATGTACTAGACGCTCTAGAACTTTAGAGAGGAAAGGAAGAATGGAAATAGGACGGTAGTCTGAGAAGGCGGAAGGACTGGATTTTTTAGGCAAAGGAATGACGTCGGCATCTTTCCAAAGCGACGGGAAAACATTAGAAGAAATGGAGCTATTGAGGATACAGGTGATAATAGGAGCTATGAGGTCAATGAGGGGAAGGATCATGTTTCGGCTCAGATTATCGACTCCAACAGCATTAGACGAGATGGCTATTACGTTCTTCTTAACGTCACTGTCAGTAAATTGAGCAAGAGAGAAAGGGGGATAGTCAGGAGTTGGGATATTTGAAAGAAAGTTAAGGGTGTCCAACTTAACTGACCCAGAAAAAGTGGCAGAAGAAGAAAAATGCAGGTTAAGCTGGTCGAGGTCAACGCTATCACTGATTGAGTTTTGAGGTTGCTTCCTAACTCCAAGTGACTTGACAAAACATTAAATACCTAAGTTCTCGCGTTTCGAACTTGATTTGACTTTCTTGGTCGCAAGATCCCGGCCGGAAGGTCGCAGAAGTTAGGTTGACATTATGAAAAAATATAATATCCTGACAAACGTCCACATCACCGTAAAAATTCAGTCATTTCTTAAACGGTCATTTCTCAAAAACCTACCATATGCTGTAGTTACAGCATAGATAGGCTTCCCTTTCCTCTACCCGAATCGGAACTTTTAGCTTGTTTCTGGTGGTTAGGTTGACAGGATACCTGACAAATATGGCATCCCTACACAGTGGTGATTATACCTTTAATCAAACACGTAACGTCACGGTCGAAATGACAAAACGTGTAGGTAAATCAATGGAAGTAAAAGTAAAAAATATGTAAGATGATGTGAGAATGTATAAAGTTGTATGCGATGCCTCCTGTATTGTTGAAATTGTGGGTGACATATAGGAAGATACATTAGGTAAACGGTGAACCTCTATCCTATATGTAAAGCCACCATTGCAAATTTAAAAAAGTTTGCACCAGTATTTGTTTTATTTTTTGGTCTAACAGTAAATAATGAAGTGGCTCGTAATCTAGGAACATACTTTTAGCCAAATCAAACTCTTAAAAGAAGACAAAAACATGTCGCCCTCGCCTGCTTATAAAAGCAACATATTGATTTCCACAAGCACCGTGTATGAAATTAAAACAAGTTGGTACACAGATATTAACACTTTCACGTTCAATGCGCGTGTTTTAATATAAAAGACTTATTTGTTTATAACGTTATATGGAGTTAAGCCCTTTTTAATGATATTTGTAGCGTGATATGCGCGTGCGAACGTGAGTACGGCTGAGAGATCTTGGAAAACATTTGGATTTCAATTTCTCTTACTTTACGAGAATGTAGGTTTAACATAAGTTAAAACATAAAACTACTATTAGTACTATTTCTACTACTATTCATAATGAACTTGGCCTTAACTTAGACCTGATCCTGAATTATACATAATATGTAGGTATTAGTTTCAAAATCACTTTAAAAAATGCGCTCTGAAGTAGGTACTCACTACATATTTATCGCTAGTTTTCGCATGAAATTAACTTTATTTTATTACTGTTAGTTCTTTCTTGACTGGGTAAATTGCATTGCCATTGGTTTATAACCTTTGCACATAATAGTTATACATATTAATTTACATAATCATCAGATAAAATCTATGACATAACATTATAGTGGGGAAATACATTTTAAATTGTAAATGCATTTAGTTATTAAAATTGTAATTTTATTTTATTATAATTTATTTTATAAAAATTGTAATTTTAATGTATTTTATTAATATTTAATTTTTCGTATACTAACGTAGTTTCTTAAGTATTGTTACTAACATATTTAATTTTAATTTAATATTGTATATGGAATTTTTATTATGAAATAAATTATTTGAATTTGAATTAAAATTATGGAAATGCATACATACATATATCAAACCAAGCAATATCTCTGTTCAATTAATTCAATATGAATAGGTATATTTAAACATCAAACATCAAACATTTATTCAGCAAATAGGCCACAGGGGCACTTTTACATGTCAATTTTTACAAACAATAAAATTAATCCAAAATTACAAAAAACTATTACATAAATATAAATGTTAAATTACACAAGAAAAAAAAACTAAAAAAAACTATACAAATAAAATATACAAGTATTCAAAATGTTAATAAAAAAACAACAAAAACGACTATAGATAGACCAATATCGAATGGAGAAAACCTTTAATGATCTTCTTACACTCGATATAATTTTTTCAGCAACCCCTCGAGCGGCAAGATTGGGCGCTGGCATTTGCCATTTTTAATATTGAAAACTTGCCGCCGCCTAAAGGCTGCGCGCTGCGCCGCACGGCGGGCAAATTTACAAATATTGCTTTGCCGAAGAAAATTACTGTAGGACTATGAAGAAACTTGCCAACTTTTTCTCTCCTTCTTCAATACGTGGACGAACTAAGGAACAACTGAGATACCACCAGCTGTGTTCACTCACCGAAATCACGAGAGAGCACAGCGTGGCACCCGGTCGTTCGATAGTCCCTTCTTCTTTCTTCTGTTTTCTTTATGCTCCTCTTCTTATTCTTCCTATCTTTTTACGTCATAATCTGTATCTCTTACGTCGATGACTGTTTCTGGACTTGACATTCTACGTACCGTATGGATCCTTTTTATTAAATGTAGGGGTGTGCCCGAAGAAATGTGATAAATAGGTACCGTCGCGTGAGGCTACTGATGTGCAATTTGCGGAAAGTTTGGACAAAGTTACTTGTATCTTTTTAATATTCTTGAAAATTTGACAGGACAAAGATTTTATGATTCTCATAATTATAAATAAATCTATCTATGCGGCATTACTAAAATATATTGAAAAACATTAATATTTGATCATCATTAAACAATTATAAATAAGGGCTCTCCCGGCACAAGTATTGTTATACTTAATGGGAGATTTAAACCAAATAAACTATTTGTATTTGTATAAATAAGCATTTAACTTAAAGTTAATAAACTTGAAAAGTAAGTGGGTTTATAGAGATTAACACGTACAAACTTACAAAGTTATATGTGCTTGCGATAATTCAAAAATAGAAAGTTAATTTGATAAAGTACAAAGGTCCTTAATTTTGAACTACATCCATGCCCGCCATCTGTGTTTCTCTGCGTGAACTAAATAACATCTCGGTAGAACGTAGAACCAACAACGTGTGTTGTTTATTATATATAGCACGGCGTTCCGCGCCAAGAGGTTGTTTAGTTCATTTACGGTAGATGGCTCTGTTTCGAATATATATTAAAAACTTAGTGTTCTTAGTCTACGCAGTTTTGAGCAGAATAGATAAAATGTACGTCAAAATTTAATTATGAAAGTAACTTATACTTTTGCGTTATAAGATGATCCCTGTGATAGTCCCCTCAAGTTTCTTTCGGTAAAGCTTAATTTCAAAAATAATTGAAAAAAAAAACATCTTTTTAATATGTAAGTTAATGTGCTAAACTTCTAAAAAATGTCTACAATCATTATACGTGGCAGCTACGGCATATAAAATGTAACTGTCATAAGGAACATTATTCGACGCAATATATGTAGGTAACTAGGTAGGTAGTACAAATTTATTGCTTATAAGTAAATAGGTAATCCAAGGCCAATTCTCTCTTCTGTTCTGTTAATGGCGATGACAATGCAATTTACCAGCAATCTCTTTAATAAAGATACTTTTACACTGTGGAAAAATCATCAGCAGTATACGGCGAATTTTATTACTTAGATATATTTAGGTAGATAGGTGTTGGATTCAGTTTTATGAAGCTATCTTTTTAATGTATGAAAAATTCACCGAAGAAAAAGGCACCGACTTCAAATATTGGAAGCGCATATAAAAGAGATAATATTTTATTTTATATATATATTTTTTTTTTTAATTTATTTATCAAGTATTTGATTTTTTCAACTCGTATAATTATAATCGCATGTATAAAGACTTTAAAGGACTAATATGATTTATGATAATAAATTATATGATACGCATTAATAAAAAATAACTTAAGTGGTTAACTGGCACATGCTTGTCTTATACGTCCTTTTGATTTAACGTTCCAAGGACGACACGTGTACAAATGCAATTCATTTAATACCTATACATAATAATGTGGGTGTGTTCGTTTATAAGTAGTACATATAGTATATCGATGAGATAATTGATATCTATAGATAATATACGAGCAATAATAATCATCATTCAGTGCATAAATCTTGTCGAGTGCTTGTTGAGTACAAAAATGTTTTCAAAATATAGTTGGGAATTGAGATAATACATATCGCACACACAGAGGTTCGCGAAACCTTTACTATTTTTTGTATTTAAGATTTTTGTGTTTCTTTTTATAATTCTTTTAAAGAAAGACACAGTATTCTAAATAGGTTAGTTAACAATAGGTAGACATTATAATATTAAATTGTTTTAGTCATGAAATTATGTTAAATAACATCTTTATTTGCGCTGTCAATGGTTTTAAATCAACTAGAAATCATATTAAGGAAGGAGGTGGCTTTATCAAAATATATCGTTTTATATACATTTTATAAAATGAGAGCGTAACTTCGATTGTATGGTTAGTGTGACTTAATAAAATGTTATAATCTATAACTTACAATTTTCAGCATATAATAGGTACCTATGTGTATTATTTAGCACCCCAAACCTTTTTTGGGCATAACAGGGGAAACTGTATAAACAACCCATATACACGGTGGTTGTTATGGACAGCGCCCTCTAAAACATACCCCCGACTAAGTGTTTCGTGTAACATAAACACACGTAACTTGACTGTTTTAGTACCTTAACTCGTTGCAGTAAGGCCTACAATAGGTCAGTGTCGATGATGGCAGGGGTCAGGAATCGGTAAATGAACAGGGGGTGTGATGTAAGGGTGAGTTTGTAACAACGCTTTTTGTTTTTATCGTGCCGAAAGCTGCCATTTACTTTTAAGTATGACGATCGGGGTATTGCAATAATGATATAGGATGTATTTATTGAGGTGATACAAGGTATAAGTACGCGACTGTTCTCTACTTTGCAATTTTTGCTATGAGTGCCAGTGTAATTTCAGAGTTACTCCTATAGTAGTGTTTCTACTCTGAATTAGTGTAACTCAAGCGGAAGCACGGCGGTGAGCATCTGCGTTATAAGGACGTGCTCAAACGACACCTGAACGGTTGCAACATGGACCCTGACGGCCCGGCCACGACATTGCGCGACCGACGTCGATGGCGGCGGCAACCATGGTCCGATCGCTGTGTCTTGCTCCAACCTATGGCCGCCGCTTGTCGCTGCCGCCGCCGCGCGATTTCGTGGCCGGGCCGTGAGCGTTGGGAGGAGCTTGCTGGAGACAGGTCACCTTGGCGGTCTACCATCTTTAACCACATCAAATCGTTTGAGGAAAAACCGCCTCAATACCTGCCAAACGCCAACAACGTAAAGAGAGACCGAAGACCTCTTACGCGTATACGACAATGCGTCTAGCCAACTTTATTGTAACACCTGCAAAAGAGTCTTTAAACCAAGTTCGGCCTCCACATTAGAGCCCATAACAGGCGTAATCCATATTTGCTGGGCTCACCGTCATCGAAATCGATCGATGAGGAGGACAGAATATATAGTAAAAGTTGATTATAGCAATGAGTATAATCGCAAAAATATAATTATTATATCTTGTATTACCTAAAAAATTACACCGAGCATTATTATATCTCTTCTCTTGCCTATATGCCAGGTAAGTATATAAAATTGGCCTTTACGCTTTCGTCTTATCGATATAAATAGATACTAGATAAAAGTAAATTTTACGTCCAATAATATTAAACCGAGTCCTATTTTATAATTTGCTAGTAAATTTTAAAAGTCTACGTTGATAGTAAAGACCTATGAACGTGGGAATACAATGATGGGCATACGATATGTGCTAACATAATATATTAGTCATAGAGTGGATTCAGTGGACATACTAAATGTATGAAAATAATACTGTTACCAATCCAAGTAAGATACGCGTGCAATATTTTTTACAGTTGTTAAATTTAAATAAAATACTGCAGTGAGGGAAAATGAGGCAGTTTTTATTATCTGCAAAATACCTAAACCTCATCGTTCCAAGTAAAATTTACTTTTGGAAGTTTCTGATTGTACTTCCCTGTAGGTTTGTTTTCCTAGTTTTATTTGTGAGGAGTTTCGAATTACCCGCTAGATGTCGCAGTACCGTCTGTGTAAAATCCTACTTCGCGGTGTCAAGATTTTTCCGGGAAACATGACCTCTGGCCGGTACCTTTAATCGATTTATTGCATTATTGTATTTGTATATTATTGCTTATAGTTTGGGGCCTTTTTACACCTGTCTCGTTCGTTTTAATAGTATCATAATATCGTTCGTTTAGTATCATAATATTTTAACACATATTAGGTACTTACCTATGATTTGAAAACTTATTTGAGACTTGAGAGTAGGTTGCAGCAGTGCAGGTTGCTCTCCACTCTCCAGACTTGAGTTGTATTATCTGAAACATGAGAAAACAAATTATTTAAAGCCAACTGTCTTCATATACTTAATGGACTAGAAGTGAAAACACTAAATAATCCTTTTCCGTCTGTCCATCTGTCTGTCTGTCACCAGGCTGTATCTCATGAACCGTGATAGCTAAGACAGTTGAAATTTTCACAGATTGATGTATTTCTGTTGCCGCTATAACAACAAATACTAAAAAGTACGGAACCCTTGGTGGGCGAGTCCGACTCGCAGTTGGCCGATTTTTTAGGGTTCCGTAGCCAAAATGAGGAAAAGTCATGGCCGTCTGTTCGCCCGTCCGTTCGTCTTTCCTTATGTTACAGCCATTGATTTCAAAAACTATAAGGTATATTTGAATAAAAATTGGAATATAAGTGTATTTTGTGAGCCTAGCGGCTTAAAGAAACATATACCCATTATTTAATTTATGTTTAGATGTTTAAATTAAAAAAAATGGTATGTATATGTTTTTAAAGGGGGCACTTAATTCATACATACATGTTACTAAAGCTGTTGGCTTTGCATTCGTGTAAATAGTAGATAATCTAAAGTATGTATTGTAATGTTACATTGTTACAATCATAGTATACCAGATTTTAATTCTCCACATTCTACAATCAAAATTTCGACTTTGACATAAAATACATTTAACTTTGAACCTAATGCCTTAATGTTTAACGTCTATATTTCTGCACATCGTTCTCAATGGATGGCGGACATAATAGCTCGTTGTTAGTGGACATCCTTGAGGGCTGTAGTGCGGAAAACAAGAGCGTTGTTTCAATCGCTACCCGAGCGATAGAACAAAACGAGGGAGTGTCATTGGATGTGCGAGCGCAGGCCAATTTAAAGTCCGTCTTAGTTAACTTTGCACTGACTTCGATTAGAACAAAGTGGGGGAGTGGCAGGGTGGCCCAAAAATACGTTAATAAAGTTTTTTATAATTATTTTATTAAGTACTTACGTAACTAGTACAAAATAAGTTAAAAATTAAACTAAATTAAAACTAACAGTCTTTTTGAAAGCTGAAGATAAAAAAGTTCGCTTAGAGAGATGTCGGTTGATTGAGCAACGTGCCGAGACTAAAAACTGGGAAAATGTACTTTTTACTGATGAAAAACTTTTTTGTATTGAACAGGCCCATAATCACCAAAATTACAGAATTTACACTTCTAGTCGCCTTGGAGAAGCCGCAGTCATTCCTCATCGCCAAAAGCCGGATTCAGTTATGTTTTGGGGTGGTATTTGCAGTAGTGTGCAGCAGTGGTGCAAAGATAATTTCCGGGGATTCATAAGTTCAAAAGAGTGGCCACCCTACTCGGTTGATCAAAATCCAATTGATATAGTTTATAGTTTGTGGTCAATCTTAGAGACAAGGGCCTGGCTACTAAACACAAAAGTGTAAACGCTCTAAAAGCAACACTTACCAAACAATGGGAAAAAATATCCTTGGATGAGCTGCGGCATATCGTTGAAAATTTTAACAAACGTTTGTGTATCAAAGCGAAAGGAGGCTATTTTGAAGACAATAAATTTTTGTTGCATAAGTTGTAATTTTTAACTTACTTTGTACTGGTTACGTAAGTACTTAATAAAATAATTAGAAAAAACTTTGTCAACGTATTTTTGGGCCACCCTGTAATGTGTCACCATTGCCATACTTTCTCATTGAAAAACTATTCAGTTAGGTTGGTCCGACTCATGAATCTAGTATAAAACCGGATTAGGCATGAGTGGTGGGAGGAACTGTCAGAACGGGATAGTCTTATGTATATTTCAGTAGGAGTAGCAGAGAAAGCGTTATTATTGTTTGTCCTTGTTACAGTCTCAATTTTTTATTCCCCACCGTAAATTTGTATGGTTTATGGTGGGCTACAAATCTACTCAACCAATCATATTGTCGCATTGCGTATGTTCTGTCCCTCACGGGCGCACTCGGTAGGCCACTTCTATGGTCCGACTAATATTATAACCAACGTTAAGTAAACAATAACTAAAAATAACTTCAAAACATAACCACATTAAAGCTCCAAAAGTAAACCCCAGTCCAACGTCCCATGTCAATCTCCCAAACTTAAAATCAAGTTCCAGCTAAAATCAGTCTAAAAATAACCTCAAGCAGGGGCGCAAAACCTAGCGAGGCTCTGCGTCATCTACCCACGCCTGTAGGGAGGGAATCAGGACGCATGCGCTTCCGCCTACACGAAATGTCAAAGGGCGTCCAGGGCTCGCGAACCTAGATCCTCTGTGAATTGGATTTATCTGGGTCATGCCTGGTGACCTATGCATGCAATAAACCAAAGATATATTTATACATATGTACTCACTGAAAAATCCTCGATTACTAAAAAGAGGTTCGATATCATGTCCGATATAGAGCCTCTTAAGATAATAAAAGTATATCGATGTAATTTCCATCAATATAATCACAATATGAAATCAATAAAAAAAAAATGTTTTAATTTGTCAAGTGTATTTATTTTGCAATTAGGGGTGTTATAAATTTCTAACATTGCTTTTCTCGAAAAAAACATTGCTAAAATAAATGTAAAAAGTAATTGAAATTGTTGATTTCGGTGAAAAAAAGTATAATATTTGTTTATGTTGAGTAACATCTATATGTTGACAGTAACATCGATATATTTAATTGTCGATAAAATATTTTGCTACGTCACTTTAGTATAAGTGCCCCGAGTCATCCCAGGTATGCATATTACGGTACCGCAACCCTAGCATTTCGGAAGAAAAAGTTAATTACTTCTATTAGTCTAAAGTAGTGATAGTGACTTTTGAGGTTAGAAAATGTCTAATCATAAAAAAACGGGGTAAAAGTATAGGTAAGTCAAAGGGTGAATCACCAAAATGGGAGGAAACCTTGAGACAGTGACTCAAACGCGTCTCCTCTAACTGAATACAATGCGCCGAGCTTTATCCTGACCTCTGACGTCACCGAGTCATGGATAGGGATTTTCTAATACCTTGGTATATCTTCCCCTTCCAGTGAATAAGGATAATGTAACATTAGTAAACCTACTTTATCGAGACATCTCTACAGTCCGAAAGCAAATTTCAGAATATAAATTAGTTATGGACACAAATGATGAGCAATATTAACACAATAATATAATAACAGACATTCTACATATATCTTATTCTGCTGCAAAAGTGCATTCTGTAGGTGTCTAATTGCCACCACGTAAGTGCAATATTGCTTATTGTTTGGACTCATCCTTGATAATAAATCTGTTGTTGTCGGGTATGGTTTATTTAATTTCTATTCTTTATTGTTGGGCGGTAGTACAGCGACATTTTTGAGCTTTTATAAAAAGCGGTTCACATTAAACAAGGCAAGGTAAAACAATTTACAACTTTACACTTCCACTTGATGTAAAATTAGCTACAGGCCTTATGAATCCAGCCGCATGTAAACTTTGCGAGGATTGGGCCGAAATCAAAATGCAGAAAAGAAATGGTGACATAGTAGACGCATTAGGAAACCAACCTTTTTCTGGCGCTGTAAAGTGTGTGAGATGGTCCCATAGAGCTGTATTTAGCAATCCATTTTCTATGTCATCACAAAGCGAAGTATTCAACTTTTTCACCAAATCTCATGTCTAGTGATTTCACGTAAAACTGGATTTCAAACATTATTTAGCTCACCTAAAAGTTCTGGCAGTTACGCTAAGCCTATCGAGTTTCTAGTTTTATAGGTCATCAGGTAAAACAGGCCACTCGGGTAACAGGTCAGCCTCGGCCTCGGGATATAAACTAATTTCACGTCACTGACCCACTTCGGAAATCTACACAATTTTGTTCTGTACAATATTAATGCTAGTTTCTTGTTACCAAACTGGATAGCTGTCAAATTCTTAGTTTCTGAGAAACTTACTACTTACACCGTTTATAAGCGTGGCATCCCGTGGTAAAATTGATCCATTGCACACTTAACAGAATTCACATTTTATGACTTATATAGAATATGGGAATATAGATCACATTCCTAAGGTACATATAATATTAATTTATTATAACGGGACGGGATCGCGTATTATATGATTAAACTTTAAAATTGCCTGCCGCCGTTATGAGGCCGCATTGTCCTCGTTGTCGTGATATCGGAGAAAGACTGGCTAAAGTTGACATCAACATATAGCTGCGCGAGTTTTTCGAACTACCCGCACTTGGTCTCCTTTATCAACTCGAACGTTTTGCACAATAGGAAGGGATGTCACTCGGATGAAACACAACACTAACGATAATTGGTTTTTCAACCGGCGATTGATATACTAAGTCCCGTTAAATTAAATAATAATGCGTGAAAATCGTGAAGGTTTGATTCAGTGAGGGGGTTATAGTGGTCATTCTACCTCGCATCAAAAAATTTGTCAAGACGTAGTCGACTTTGGTCTAGGCGGCTAAACTAAACCTACTTAAATCCATATTATCCATCCTGAAGGGCAGACCTCATACCCTTATTAGATTAAGGCCAGTGTTCTAAACACAGCAATAGTTATACTTAGACGTACGCAGTCAATTGCTAACAATTAAAACGAGCGGCCATGAGACATCTGATACTGATTGGACTTGTGGTCGGCTGCAATAAAGGGACTAGATATGTTACCTACACAGCTGCGCTGTGCTGAGTGGTCTAGTTTTATAATCCGACTGATTAAGGAAGGGTATCGGGGTATTTTATTTTATTGCCTCAAATTTTATGGTCCGTCTTTAGCATGTTGTCGCATTACAGAATTACAGCATTAGTAAAATTATATTTTATTTCTAGTACTTAAGAGTTCAGTCTTTAAAATAAGCTTACTATACTTAATTCACGAAGGCTGATATTTGCTTTTAATTTCATACAAAATTTTAAGGACAGTATACCTTATTAGCCTTAAATATTGGTAAGGTAATATAACGTCAATCTCTCTCTATCTGTCAAATTCTACGGTGAATGGCAAAAGGGGTTTAGGGAACCCTACACTTTTTTTAAATTTGGGTTTTTTTATGTTATTTCTACTCAGAATCACGAGCTCTTTCGATCCCAATAGAAGAAAAAAGTGAACAAAAATTTCCATTCCGTGACTGTCATACGAAGTGTATGAAAAATTGTAACGGAATGGAAATGAAAACTTGGGGCACTATTTTACTCCTATTAGGATTGAAAGAGCTTGTGATTCACCATAATAACATAGAAATAAAATTGATACGTATTTTATTTAACCATGTTGCGATAGTCTAGGTCATAACTTCACTCGATATCAATGGAAATGAGTAACTTAGAACTGTATGTATTTGCAATAACGTCATGCTAACTACAGTATGTCTACGTAAACTATAACTACCTAATTATATTTAAAAGCGAAAGAACGTGATGTGATAAGCAACATCATGACATCATGACTTACACTTAAGAGCATTTATTTAAAACTAGTCACTTGTTGTCACGTGTCGTGTTGTACAGACATTTCCTATGAAAATTACCCATTTTCTTTACGCTGTACTGTAAAATACGACCGACAAACATTAACAATTCTGAGAAATTCCTTTGCAACAAGTTGTGTAGAGTCGTAAAAATAAGGAATTCTATACATTCGAGCTTTACGTATTTAACTAGCTTGCCTAGACTACAATGGCATTCAATAGCGTAGGTGTAAAGGCATTCAGTAGAAATGGCAAAAAAATACAGAATTGTCTAGCACGCAGTTTCTCAAACTTTTTACGCCGCCTTCATTAATCAATTTCCCAATTATTACAATTTCTATCAACGAAAAGTAGCACCAGACATAGTTATATGTTAGTGGAATGTTCATGTCAAGTTTCGTGTTATTTTATGTTTAATTATGGCGGGCCAGGGACGACGGCAAGAGGCTTGACGGAATGACGCTGGTGCCTTGGAGCATGGGTCAACGCAAGTAGCATCCCAAACTAGCGGAGTTTGGGATGCTACTTGCGTTGATACCGTGGCACCGTCCCATGTTCTAAGCACCAGCGCCACCGCTGGCGTTGCGGCATCCTCGGCCTAAAGCCTCAAGCGCCGCAAATATGCCATCCTAGGAAGTAGCTACATATTTGCGGCGTTTGACGTTGAAACCTTGGGGCCATGGGGGCCAAGTGCGCGTCGGCTGTATAAAGATTTGGCGACGCGCCTAATAGAGGCCTCGGGCGACCAGAGGGCTGGCCACTATTTCGCACAGCGTGTTAGTATCGCTATACAGCGTGGAAATACGGCCAGCCTTCTGGGCACCTTGCCCATTGACGGCGATTTAGGCCAAATTTTTTACCTATAGGTTAAGTTTTATTATGTTTGTTTTTGTTAATTGTTTTTGAAATAAAATTTATACCCTATTATGGCGTAATTTCGATTGTATTTTGGCGGCTAGTTCTGGTGGCTCTTCACTACGTAGTATCATGTAGTATAAAACCAAGTCGCTTTCCGCTGTCTGTCTGTCCCTATGTATGCTTAGATCTTTAAAACTACGCAACGGATTTTGATGTGGATTTCACCTATCAATAGAGGAATTCTTGAGGAAGGTTTTAGTGTATAATTTGTAAAGGTTTCGTGTAAGCCGGGGCGGTATATGATAAAATTGAGTAAATTACATAAATGCTTATGATAAAAAGAAATACATTACCAGTTACTAACGTATTGCTTAATAACAATGTTTAGCTTTAATTTGTTTTCCGATAAACAAGGAATTTAAATAAAGCAACACAAGTAAGATAACAATATTGTGGTCTGATTGCCCTTAGATGACGATGACGCAAGCCTTATTTAAAAGTCCTCCAGTACACGAGTAGCACGTATCGGTGTAAATAAAAAGTGCATTTTACAGTTGCATTTGCACGTGATTGCGATTATGTTTCATTAGGAGTTGAAACAAATTATACCTACTTTAAACTCGTGTTTTGTACACATAATTATTAATGTCATAACGTCGAAACAAAGGTAAAATAATGAGATTTAATCGCGTTAGACCCGGTTATGACATTAATTAAATTATACCTACTTAGCTTTTTTATGAAGTTAAAAAATTGACCTTACACAATGATGTTTCCTCTTGTAAATAAACTGATTGAAATTACTTAAAATACTAATAAATTAATGAGATCAGCGTGTTTTTACATAATTCACATAAATACAAGAACTGAGCGATAGCGATAATACAAGAGTGAGGTTATTTTTTGCTCTTGGATTAAAAATCTGAGTTTAGTGCTACTCTGGTTTTCAAACTTTTTCTGTCTTAACCCCCATGTGTGTTCAGGACCCCTCGAAGTACCGTCAAACCCCCTGTTTGAAAACATACTTTTTTTACTTACTTTCTTATGAAAGTAAAACAAATAAATGATAATGATTATTCATTATCATTTATTTGTTGCAAACCATGGTATTACAGATGTTCTTAAAATTAAATAAGTAGTCATGGACCCTACTAGGGCGTGGCAACATGTTCATACGTACATAGGTACACATTTTTCTATGCCACAGAAAATAAAAAATAGGCAGTAACAAACAGAACAAAACTTAAATTCAAATATTTAAAATGTATACATTAAAATAACTATGTATTTCGTATAATTTTTAATCAGCGGAGAAAAGGACATAAAGCATATTCGACATTCATTAAACAAAGATCACGCGCTATACATAGACTCGAGTCTTCACAATATGCATCGCGGATGTCACGAGTACTTAATACGGGAGTTTCCACATTCAGACCAAACGCAGTCGCTACATAACTACAAACTCAACTCTATCATACCATAAGAAAAACCACCTTATTGCAAACAACGCTTGAGACTTCTCTCATGCGCGTTTCATGTTAAACTACAAAAAGATCATCGTAAACGCCACGCGCAAGAACGTCCAAATTCCCATGCACTGCATATATCGTCCATCATTAATCACGCGTCATGTGTTCACCAACACAAGTCAACTAACACCTTTACAATACCGAAAGAGCGCAGGAACATTTAAAGTACCTTACTCTTACGCCCTTTTGACTTAAGTAGTGACACGTGTACATGGCCTTGTGCATGTATGAGTGCATACAGTGGTGTGCAGTTTGCACATGCGCGGTGGGGCACGGCCACGGCCGCGAAGACCTTGGACCGCGTAGCAACAGCCATGCCAGCTTTTTTATTTTCGTTTTAGTCTGCGCGTTTGCGTTTAACAGAAACAGAACGTTTTATGGAGCCGTAATGGTTCGAGCAGCAGATATGACTTGTGCCAAAGACTGTTAATAACAAGTATAGTTGAAGCGATTAGGCCCCGCCTTTTTACTTCACTTTTGCTTTTGGGAGTTTGGCACGGCATTTAAAATAGAAGTGTGTAAATTTAAATAAAATAAGTAACGTTTTTATAAAATTTAAATTCTATTATTGATATGAATTGAAAATGGGTAAACTCTGATAAACAACCTTGTTTACAATACATAAATTGTCATTTGCTACATACGACTACTACATACATGGTGGCAAAAAAAATTTGGCTGTTTCATACATTTTGGCTGTTTCATACATTTTGGCTGGTCCATTCTCTATGGGAGGGTACATTTTTTTTCGCGATTTCGTGGTTGATAAAAGTTGCTCAGTATAATCCCAAAACCTCCCTGGCACCGGGAATGCACTTAGTTTTTTGCCACCGTGTATGTATGTATACTATATATAGCCCAAGCCCATTCATGTTTGTATATAGAATACCTCCTTACTACCATTTCCGCTGAGTTGACATAATCATAAATATCACGTGTTTTTGTCGTTTTATTAATTAGAAATAATGTGCATTATGAAATATTGATTATTTTCTCAGGTGTCGTTTGTCAAGTTCACAATATAAAGCAGTTATGAAACCTTTTTGTAACAAATTTCTGCAGTGAATAAATATTGCATGATATATTTTTTAATGCAAACAAAATTTGAAAAAAGGACTAAAGAGAGGTTTAGACTAGCAAGAACTAACATGCAATTTTCATTACATTGCTGTATCTGATAAACATTTTGCAGTTTACCTTAGTAGTCATTAATGTAACGTAAATTGCATGCAAGTTCTTGCTAGTCTAAACCTCGCTTTAAACTAAAACGCAATTGCAGTTCGCGCCCCTAAAGTACGGAAGAAAAATCTTCCGTTCACTTTCTTATTACCAACTGAACAGCAATTTATCCTATTATTATCTTATTAGTGATCGGTAACAACGTTTTAATTTCATGGCAGCGTGGTCAAGTTAAAGTAAAGGAAAGTAACAATTTGTTAGGAGACGGTCATTACCTGATTAATAATTTCAGCTGAATTTTACTTAAAAGATGCCTTTAACTCAACAACGCTGCCATGAAATTAAAAAGTTGTTACCGATCACTACTCATGAAAATTAGCCACATCAGGGCCTATGATTTAGGTCAGTTTTGCTATAATAGCTACTGATATTGTGATATTTAAATGAGCTAATAAATAATATGAGAAATTATTTAGCTTGTCGTGAAAAAAGTTAGGAAAAAAGGTAGGAAATGTGAAAAAATATTGTATGCCTATTTACAAAGTAGGTAAAGAACTGGTTGGAAACTCGAGGCAAAGGTTATATTTCCACAATAAGTAAGTAAATTGAAGCGGTATTACCTATTTATATTCAACCAATACAGCCTGTAATTTAATACAGATTCACAACGTCAACATTTATGCGGTTAGTAAAGTTAATCTTCTTAGATATATGTAAGAAATTTTTTTTGCCATTATTCGTTAAGTTTTATTCTTCATCAGCTCATTCTGAGAGAGCGCCCTTTTTGAAACCCCTAAAAATTAAGTATTCTATAGTGATGGATGTTTTTGAAAGGTTAAAATGAGAAAACATATGTTAATATATTTTTTCTTTTTTTATAGAAGGTTAAAATGAGATTTCGTTTCTACCTAATGAATAATGATCAATTGTATAAGAATGCAAGCATGCAAATACGAAACACGTACAATTGTACTTAAACTTTGGCATTTTTTTGGCTTTCCGAAAATAAATGAGTTCCTTTCCTCATTTATAACCGGATTCTTTTATGGCGGCTGCATTTTATTACCAAATCGCCAAAATGCAAGCTGCATCATTAACTTTCGGGAGGCACCTTTTCGGCAAGTTGAAGGAACCAACGCATACATTTTAAGGCTGTGAATTAATTTAGACAGCACAAACTTTGAAAGTAAGTGAATTAACTCCAACGCTATGTGTGTCACTGTGTCAGTAACTACAGGCCATACTGGCCATAAGTGTCAAAGGGGGCATGGGCATATAGAATTTCCCAATACACAAGGGGGTAGCCACGAACAAAAGTTTGAGAATCACTATTAACAATTTGAGACAACGAAGCTTGTCTAAATGTACGTTTATATTATCCTGAACAGCTTGAAAACGACGGCTTAACATCAGACGGATCTTAGATAAAGTGGGATCACACGGTAACTCGGTATACCTACTTTTCACACTAGTTTTCAAAGGAGAGATTTTTATGACAAGTTGCCCCGTATACAAGTAACCAGTTTCAATCCACCTGATATGTTCCTGTAGCAGCAAAAGTATTTTTCACCACATCAGCTGGTAAAAGCTCTCTTGATTGTTCAAAAACTGATGAGAAATTTGCATATTATCTACATGTGGGGCAAAGTAATCAAATGCAAATTTTGAGTTGTTTCCTTATGTTGGCTGGTAGAATTGACTTTTAAATGATGACTTTGAATGATAAATATTTAATAACATTCATTTTGAATTGATTTGCTTTGATTTTGTTTGATATTTTACATAGTATTTTACTTGTGATGGTGTGGTGAAAAATTTTGTATGTCACTCGGTAGCAAAATTTGGCAATTTGCACTAAATCAATATTAGCACGAGAAGTTAAACAACAACTTTGCCCCCTTGTTAAACAAATGACTATTGTAGAATGTTTACTAAATCTGTTTAAAGATGGTTACTAATTAAGATGAACGTTAGCAGTCTTAAGAATTTTCAAACACGACATCCGAAATTTGCAGGCTTCTTTGTCATTTACACAAGGATTTCGAACGGAAGGAATTATTGGGTCTAGAGTCTAGAGGCTATTTCGTAGCCAACATAAGGATGTTTGCTGGTAGAATTTATATTTAAATGATGATTTTGAATGATAAATATTTAATAACATTCATTTTGAATCGATTTGCTTTGATTTTGTTTGATATTTTACAGTATTTTCCTTGTGTTGGTGTGGTGAAAAATTTAGTGCTGCCTTGAAACCCTCGCAACATTCAAGACATTTTTCTAACCACTCGCTACGCTCGTGGTTCAATTTTGGAATCTTTCCCTTGCTCGGGCATCAACTTTGCTCCCTTGTAAAACAAATATAACTATTATAATACCTACACACCTGACTCTGTTTAAAATTTTCTGACTACTGCCTGTCTGGAATATTTTTTTTTTATTTATGATACTGGGCCAAATGACTGACACAAAAATGCAACTTCGTTATATATGACAATGTTATTGGGATTTGCATTGAACAATAGAGCTCCAAATAGTTTAATCTTATCATACAGGTGACTATAAGTACCTACTTATTATCACCATAATAAATAATGATAACACTACACTACACGTGTGGTGACGCCATACTTTTTGATATCAGAAGCAAACATGTACAGGTACAGGCCAGTTTTATGTACATACAGCAATACAATGACCATTATATTATGTAGACCTAATTACATATAATATTATCACAAGGTTTACGAATGGTTACCTAGTTTGTTTTGATTATGGTATTCACTATTCAGCGTACCGTGAAACCATCCAACTATGATCCAAGTTTCAATACGTAGATAATTAGATAACAAAACCGATGTCCCTTTTTAGGGTGCAGGGATTTTTCTCTTTTACTCCAATGAAGGCGTAATTAGTGACAGAGAGAGATGCTCGCAATTTACGAACTTCTATTTTCGCGGCTATAGCCCAGGTATCGTTGAATGGTTTTATGGTATCTACTACGGCGCTTACTATCTTTTTACTTCAGACGAAGAAGACACGTTTTGGCAGTGATCATTGTTTATTTTTTGGTCCGAGCACTCCGAACACACGTTGACGGAGTTCTGAAATGGATTGTTGCTATACCTAATTAATTATAGCGGTAGCATTATCTCACTCAATATTTGTATAATTACATAGAAAGTTTGTAGTAGAGAATACTCGTAAGTATTTAACTAGCTGAGCCTGTATCTTGGAACTCATCATCATCATTATATGTAGTTTGTAACTTGTAACAATTGAGGCCTGGGATTATATAGGTAGTCTAACTTTAAATTGTGTTAGTGTGAATGTGGGTGTATGGGTGTGAGCATATGCATGGTGCTTGTCAGGGTGTGTATGTATGTGTATATGGTGTATATTTTTTGTTTGTTCTATTTTTAGGTATGTGTGACTTTCATGGAGTAGGTACTTAGTTTTGGTGTTTTTTATTTATTAAAAATACTAGCCCCGTGGGTTCGGTTCTTCTTTCACTCTCACTGAGCGTAAGCGTGAGCGAGACGGCTGTGCGTGTCTGGGATTGCGGATATCATGTTTTTTAGGGTTCCGTACCCAAAGGGTAAAAATGGGACCCTATTACTAAGACTCCGCTGTCCGTCTGGCCGTCTGTCCGTCTGTCTGTCACCAGGCTGTATCTCATGAACCGTGATAGCTAGACAGCTGAAATTTTCACAGATAATTTATTTCTTTTGCCGCTATAATAACAAATACTAAAAAGTACGGAACCCTCAGTGCGCGAGTCCGACTCGCACTTGGCCGGTTTTTTTACTAAACATATATATTTAGTAAGTTTTAACAATAATAAAAGTAATCGTTGAGTTCGATCGAAAATAAAATGGCGCATTCTTAAAAGCAATTTTCATATTTTTTAGCTTTTGTGAAAAATTATTACAACATTTTATGGCGCGTTTTAGACCTATGTTCGAATCAGGTTTCGAATCGATGAAGTTACTAAAAACCGGCCAAGTGCAAGTCGGACTCGCGTTCCAAGGGCTCCGTAGTCCGTACACACACAATTTTACAATGTATTTTTTTATGAGTAACGTGAGTGAAATGTCTTTAAAAACCCAGGGGTCGGATCAAAAACTAATTAATTATGTCCGACTCACGCTTGACTGCACATTTCCAATAGATTTTCCTGTCATCTATATATAAGATACTATATGTGTATTTTTTTCAACACTTTAGACGCAGTAGTTTTGGAGATAAAGGGGGGGGGGGGTTATTTTTTGGCTATTTTCTTTAATAACTTCTAAACTATTTATTTTAAAATTACAAAAAAAAAAATTTGAGATTCTTAAAATAAGGTCTTTCATTTGACATGTAACACGATATAGTTTGAAAAACACATTTTTTAATTTTCTCATTTAACTCCTAAAAGTGGCCCCCATGTTTAAAATTCATTTGTTTACGTTACATGTCCATCTTTGGGTCACAAATTTACATATGAGTACAAAATTTCAACTCAATTGGTCCAGTAGTTTTGAAAAAAATGGGCTGTGACAGACAGACAGACGCACGAGTGATCCTATAAGGGTTCTGTTTTTTTCCTTTTGAGGTACGGAACCCTAAAAAGGCCTCAAAAGTGCTATTCATATTTTTAGCTCCGTATTATGATCTGAAAAAGCGCTACGATTTTTCAAAAAATCTGCTGGCTGAACCTACTTCACCTAAGCATATGAGATTGATACAAATAAATTGGCAGGCAAATGAGATTCCACTGAAATCGTATCGAGCTCCTAAATGCACAGGCAATATCCGGGAAATCTGCCAATCGCTTCCGATACCCTATTTACATCTCGTATTGATAGCTATTCACACGATACATTCTGGGCAATTCCACGTATCACGTATAATTATATCTAAATGCGAAAAAATCCCAGAAAAATAATATACTTAAGAGGATAGTGGATGACCGCTTCTCCGTACAAACGTAGTTCACATTTCCCTCCCTGGATATTGACATTGAAAAAATACACAATGAATTGTACCAATACCAATTTATTTACAATAAATACCAATTTATTTTATTATTAATAAATATTTGGTGCCTAATTGTCGCAAATTTTAGTCTCTACAACTCTTTCCTACATATAAATAACATCAGAGCTATAGAAATTTTATTATCCGCGAAACACCGATTTGTATGACATTTGACCTTGAATAACTTCTGACGCGCACACGATCTATGTGTCGATTTTTAAGAGAACCTTTAATACGTCATAACGAAGGTGTATACGAGTTTCCACCTTATTATCTCTCATTCGAAGGCGAAACCCTTAATTTAACCGGGCCAATAAATGTGTTACATAATTGTTTACTGATTCTGGGAAAAATAAAATAAAAATTAAAACATCCATTTTTACAGCTAAATCAGCGTTAGAATTTACATAGGGTAAATCATAATTTATGTAAATATACAATTATCGTTAAAAGATATATGAAAAATCATACCATGTACCATTATAAATTTACACTATCTGTAATATCCCTATAATAAAGATTTTAAATATAAAATAATTGCAAACCCTAAAAATAACCGCCTAAAGTACATACTAAAAATCATCAACTTTTCCAAATTTTCCGCTATTCAGTCTTAAAACAAATGTAATTTTTTAAAACTAAAATACTGCGCAATGAATAAAAAAATGAGAAGTGTAATTATTTACGATCAAAATAGTTATACAGGACCAAATCGATTTTATCTAAAGGGGCCCACTGACTATCAGTCCGCCGGACGATATCGGCCTGCCAGTTGTTCGGAACTGTCAAATTTTTGTTTTAACTGACAGGCCTATATCGTCCGGCGGACTGATAGTCAGTGGGCCCCTTTATTATGCATAAAATTATTGGTTTTTTTGTTGTGTAGGCTGCATCCATCACCATGTATTATGTAACATATTATGTAAGGTTAAAATTTTTAAGTTACAATTGGCATCAGGGTTGCATGCAACGTTACAGTGGGCCTTCAATTCGCCCGTGGTCGTTAAGCGATTCGGAATGACACTTAGGTGAATGGAGGTAACTATACAACGAGATGACCGGATGCTTTGCAAGATAGTCGCGCGAAGGTTGCGTTCTATTTCTGGAACACGTGCTTACAATCAGACATTCCTTGATTTTCAATATTGCAAAAAGTTATAAGAACCTTAACGCATTACCGCCCATTTTACCTACTTGGGTACACCTGGGTTACTGTGTTAAATTCGATTTTCTACTGTAACTCTACCTATTAACAGCATAAAAAAATGGTGGGTTCCAAAAAGTGGGCGTGGGCGCTAATGGGTTAAGGTGAGGTTTTAAAAACCAGTGTCCTTTTTTAGATTACAATTACGGTTCCTTAAAATTAAATTGGCAATCTTGAGGCCTGTCTCCAGTACCTAACATCGATTCGAAATCAGATTTCTTGGTTTTCGCTCGATAAAAAATCACGAACACAGTCTAAAACGCAACTTAAAACACAAAAGCTTAAAATAAGTATATCAATAAATAAATATTATAAGGACATTCTTACAAAAATTGACGAAGTCCCACGGTAAGCTCAAGAAGGCTTGTGTTGTGACACAATCAATAAAAACGCGCAATTTCATTTTTGTTACAACTTACAAAAAAAATAAAATTCAAAAACACGATATCGGCGATCCCGGGCATGCACAGTCATCTCGCTGACGCTTACGCTCAGTGAGAGTGAGAGAAGTACCTAAACCCCCCTCCTGGGCCTTAAAAAAAAATTGATGATCCTCAATATAACTTGAGACTCCGGTGCTGTTACCGCTGCGTCTTATAGTACAGCGGCCAGATGGCCTAAAACACCCTTCGATGTGACTGGACAGTATACTACCGACAAGTGGTATCGTTGTGTTCGGTAGAGTCTACTGAGTACAAAATAACAACTTGTCACTTTCTAATAGTGTGGGGGGGATAACTGTGACGTCACAAAATTGGCAGTACAAAGTTTTTAACTTTTTTCTTTTAAAAATACCATGTGGGGTACCAAATGAAAGGGCTTTGTGAGTAGATTACAAATATATAACTATCGTGAGACATATTTCAAAATATTTAGATCAGTACGGTTTTTACTTACTATTATTTTTAGTCGCTTTTGGCACGCCAAAACATTCAAATATCTAAATATTTTAATATATAACATAGTCTAACATTTTCACTACTTGGTCTAACAAATTATTAGAAAACGCTCAAAAATTTCACAATCCTGAGTTGATTTTGAACTGCTCTAAATTGAAAATGGCTGAATGGATTAGTTCAAAATTTATATACAATGACTGTGAATATCCTCTATATTATATCTAAAAATAATTAAACAGATATATCGAAAAATAAGAAAAGTATATGAAGTTGAATAACTGTATAATTTACTGGTCTAATGTATGTATTTATTTTGGTATAGTATAACAGAAAATTATAGTGTTATTCAACTTGATGTACTTTTCTTATTTTTGGATATATCTGGTTAATTATTTTTAGACATGATATAAAGGATATTCACAGTCATATTGTATAATATTTGGACTAATCCATTCAGCCATATTCAATTTAGAGCAGTTCAAAGTCAACTCTGAATTGTGATTTTTTTTGATCATTTTCTAATATTTTGTTAGACCAACTAGTGAAAATGTTAGAGTATGTTATATATTTGTAATCTACTCACAAAGCCCTTTTATTTGGTGCCCCACATGGTATGTTTAAAAGAAAAAACTTAAAAACTTTGTACTGCCGATTTTGTGACGTCTCAGTTATCCCTCCCACACTTTTAGAAAGTGACAAGTTGTTATTTCGTAGTACTCAGTGGACTCTACCGAACACAACGATACCACTTGTCGGTAGTATACTGTCCAGTCACATCGAATGGTGTTTTAGGCCATCTGGCCGCTGTACTATTACGTAAGCGAACAACTCGCGAACGCGAAGCGTGTCTTGTGTGTCTGCATAAAAAGACTTCTTCATGTGTTGGCAGATGCCAACACATGAAGAAGTTTAAAGATTGCCACTGAACAATCTTACTTCTTTATTTGGCACATTTTTTTACAGATCGTTTATTTCGTAAAATATTTATTTGTCAAAAAAATATCGTTGACGACCCTTATTCGTTTTGAAAGAAGACCTATCCAACGACACCCCACACCATAGGGTTAAAGCAAAAAAAAATCACCCCCACTTTACGTGAATGGGAGGTACCCTACCCTAGTTGACTACGGAACCCTAATAAAAATTTATTGTCAGGGATCAACATTCGACGAGTCCGGTGTATAACTATTTTTTTATGTAACGCAATCATTATGTATTTTATGAATAGTTTTGAAGGTTTCGTGGCAAGATACTTTCGGTTACAGTATTCAAACATTACCCTCCCTCCCTCTCCCCCTACTCCCGCCGCTATATATTCTCAGCATGGTATGTCCCGGTTCATATTGTGATAAGTACAATTAGTAGAAAATTAGGGGCCGTAAAATTACAATAATTTACTTATTGACAAACGCTAATCAAAACGGAAAAATAATCGGGATGACAGTTGCGGTCGAAAAGCCCCGTGAACATTTCCATACATTATAAGTTTCTATAGAAGTTTGTAAATTGGCTAGTCCCTTCAACAATTTACAATGTCTTTTGAAATTAGTTTCGGCAAATGTTGCGATGAAACCAATTAAGCATCAAGATAAATCATTGTTTTCAAAACAAATAAGTCTGTCATCTTCATCTTGCGCTCATGCCAAAAATGAGCATCTGTTTCAACAATGTTAATTTTGTTTGATTAGGGGCTTTATCCAAGATTAGAAACCCGCCCCGGCTTCGCACGGGATACACAAAACCTTAACAAATTATACACCTAAACCATCCTCAAGAATCACTCTATTGATAGATGAAAACGACATGAAAATCCGTTCAGAAGTTTTCGGGTTTATCGCGAACATACATACACACAAACAGACAGACGCGGCAGGAGACTTTGTTTTATAAGGTGTAGTGTTTTATTTTATTATTGGTATGGCGATGACACCAAAATTAGAGTTAAACTTCGGCTTGTCGGTACTTGTCGGTACTTGTCGGTAGTATACTGTCCAGTCACATCGAATGGTGTTTTAGGCCATCTGGCCGCTGTACTATTACGTAAGCGAACAACTCGCGAACGCGAAGCGTGTCTTGTGTGTCTGCATAAAAAGACTTCTTCATGTGTTGGCAGATGCCAACACATGAAGAAGTTTAAAGATTGCCACTGAACAATCTTACTTCTTTATTTGGCACATTTTTTTACAGATCGTTTATTTCGTAAAATATTTATTTGTCAAAAAAATATCGTTGACGACCCTTATTCGTTTTGAAAGAAGACCTATCCAACGACACCCCACACCATAGGGTTAAAGCAAAAAAAAATCACCCCCACTTTACGTGAATGGGAGGTACCCTACCCTAGTTGACTACGGAACCCTAATAAAAATTTATTGTCAGGGATCAACATTCGACGAGTCCGGTGTATAACTATTTTTTTATGTAACGCAATCATTATGTATTTTATGAATAGTTTTGAAGGTTTCGTGGCAAGATACTTTCGGTTACAGTATTCAAACATTACCCTCCCTCCCTCTCCCCCTACTCCCGCCGCTATATATTCTCAGCATGGTATGTCCCGGTTCATATTGTGATAAGTACAATTAGTAGAAAATTAGGGGCCGTAAAATTACAATAATTTACTTATTGACAAACGCTAATCAAAACGGAAAAATAATCGGGATGACAGTTGCGGTCGAAAAGCCCCGTGAACATTTCCATACATTATAAGTTTCTATAGAAGTTTGTAAATTGGCTAGTCCCTTCAACAATTTACAATGTCTTTTGAAATTAGTTTCGGCAAATGTTGCGATGAAACCAATTAAGCATCAAGATAAATCATTGTTTTCAAAACAAATAAGTCTGTCATCTTCATCTTGCGCTCATGCCAAAAATGAGCATCTGTTTCAACAATGTTAATTTTGTTTGATTAGGGGCTTTATCCAAGATTAGAAACCCGCCCCGGCTTCGCACGGGATACACAAAACCTTAACAAATTATACACCTAAACCATCCTCAAGAATCACTCTATTGATAGATGAAAACGACATGAAAATCCGTTCAGAAGTTTTCGGGTTTATCGCGAACATACATACACACAAACAGACAGACGCGGCAGGAGACTTTGTTTTATAAGGTGTAGTGTTTTATTTTATTATTGGTATGGCGATGACACCAAAATTAGAGTTAAACTTCGGCTATCTTGCCATTTCATAATGTTCATGTTTTTATTTGGGTGATTTGTTTTTTTGTTATTGTATAGGAATCTTTAGCATAGCAGAAACTAAAAACAATCCAAGCGATCATTAAAACGTCATGAACATAGCCCATAGTATTTAACTGAAAAAGTACATTAATGATCGATAGCGGCGAGTATGAAAAACAAGTACCAATAGGGTAATACGAGTCGTCAGTAACGCATTACGTTCAGCCATATTGCTGTTTCACTCAATATAAAAGCAGTAACTACAATTGAAAACTCATTCAATTTTCTACCTAATCGCATGGGAACAATGTGTATTATTAAACGAGTTTTCAAATGGAGTTACAGCACATATGAGAAGCACTACGTTGGCGGCCATGTTGTTGGTGACCAGACGTCACGGTGACGCGTCCTCGTCAGCTGATAGCGTTGCGTTGCGATACCTACTTATGTATGATGCAAATGCATATTATAAAATAAATGCATATTATTTTTGGCCAAGGTCGGATTAAGAGCAAGTAGGTATAAACAGGTCGGATGCCGAGTGAAAGGCGTAAATATTGATTATTTTTGTTGATGTATACGAATACATTTTTGTAACCGCTCAATGAGATACGTGTATATTGGATTGGGTCTTTCGCTCGAGGACAGTATTACTAATGTCAAAGATAGATATAACTCCGTAATAGATGGATACAGTCTAAGGAAAAAACGTGCCTCGAAAATTAAGAAAATTTGATTCTCGATCAGAGGGCGCCACTAGCTTTGGCCTACTGTCGTATAGATGGCGTTGACGGTTTCGTTTGTTATTTAACAATTGTAACGCATATCAGTGATAGAACATGGGTCAAAATCATATAAAAATAATTAATGCAAATAAAAAAATCATTTATCCATATTTAAATACATTTTAACGTGTTTTTATAAATCTTCATTTTTAGTTTTAAAGTATGTCGATAGATGGCAGTGAAGTTACAGTGGTTACAAAATGTACTATGACAGTACCGCTCTATCTTATTATATCCTCTTTGCTAATGTGGTGATCCAGCAAAGTACAGGTTCTCGCCGATATAACAAGTGGAAATGTCAATGGGATGACCATATTCAGCTGCAGAACCTATTATTGTTGAATGTTCTCTAGTGGATCCATGAACCGTAAATCGTATTTAGTTTAGTGTGAGATGCCTTTCGGCTAAATGCAGTTGGACAGTGTTGCGAATCGTGCTGGATTTATGTTTTAAAATAGATTAGAATATGCTGATGATGATGCTGGACATGCGTTGCTTTGACCAGACAAATATCAATTGTAGCGATTCTTTGAAGCTTACTTCAGAGGTCAGTTGATTTCAGGAAATGCCAGACACATTGGATAAGATATTCCTTATTGCACAATGTGACGCTCAACAAAATAGATACCTACTAGATAGGGACTTCTATCGAGTGATCTAATACTGGATCTGCATTGCTGTTACTTACTATTCTAGTAGAACCTGCGTTCTGCATTCTGATTCATACTTTTTCGAAACACATGTTTCGTCGACTGCACTGAATAAATGTAGGTACTTTATTCGATACGTGCGCATTTATTACACTACGGGACCGGATTTAGCGCAAAAACAAGCTAATTTCATCCACAAAGAACTTTTGGAATGTTTGTAGTGAATTACAACAGGTTTTCATTGCTTTCCTCGAATCAGTTTATTGATCAGTTCATATTTCAGCTGAGCTAAACGTGTAAACATTGACTCACGGCCACTAAGTTTAGTCAACGATCTCTCGCTCTTGCCATTGTCAAAAAGATTAGAAGCTCATTATTTCAAAGGAAACTGTCCGTACGAAAAAGCCTCTAAACCCAATAATTCCTTCCGATCGAAATCCTTGTGTATATGACAAAGAAGCCTTCATATTTCGGATGTCATGTTTGAAAATAAGACTGCTAACGTTCATCTTAATTAGTAACCATCTTTAAATAGATTTAGTAAACATTCTACAATAGTTATTTGTTTTACAAGGGGGCAAAGTTGTTGTTTAACTTCTCGTGCTAATATTGATTTCGTGCAAATTTTGCCACCGAGTAAAATACTATGTAAAATATCAAACAAAATCAAAGCAAATCAATTCAAAATGAATGTTAATATTAAATATTTATCATTCTTCATTTAAAAGTCAATTCTACCATCCAACATTAAGGAAACAACTCAATATTTGCATTTGGTTACTTTGCCCCACATGTGGATAAAATGCAACTTTCTCATCCGTTTTCGAACAATCAGGAGAGGCTTTACTAGCTGTTGTGGGGAAAACTATATTGTAGGGCTTCTTTGTTACTCTGTCAACACCAAACTAAGTAAGATCCTATAAGTTTGTTGCCAACAACGCAAAATTTGAATTATCTTTTACGTATTTAGTTGCCATGCCTATTTGTTGTAGACAAATAGAGGGAAAATATAATAAAAAAGTGTTCGTCGGATGTAAATTATTATTGTTCTCATTGTAATGCCCTTCCATATGGGTTTGAAAAGCGGTAACATTTAAAGTCTGTTCAACCATATCAGATCTATTGCGATATACTTGCTTCTTAAAACGGCCACTGACGTGATTTTACTCCATTATCACTCGACATTTTTCGACTCGTCATAATATAAGATTGTCAACAGAAACAACACCTGCCTGCAGTCTTAGTATGTTTTCACTCGATGTCTTCAAACTTGTACAAAGCGGCTTTGTAAGTACCCATTGGAAATATATATTTTAGTCACATAACGAAGCACACACTACCTTATTTTCAGGGTTATAAGAGCGTCTTTATATATAAGCACGCTTTAACGTGGAACATATTATCGCAGACGATCAATTCTTTGTTAGACTTCGTAAAGTTAGTTGCTAAGTCTGACTAAAACGCGCTGGACTGATAATGATCTGAAAGAAGACATGCATGTTTTTGTGTATTCGGGTATTGTTATTCGCGCGCGAGCGCGGGTTCAAGGCGACGCCGCCATGTGGGAGGCCCCATGAGTAATTCTGTCAGTTTTTGAGACTAGACTATGACACAAATCGATTTAGAAGAGTTGATGCCGCGTGTATAAAAATATTGATGTGTTGATACAACATGCTGCATACAGTGGGTACCACCACATATGTGATCAATCCGAACATAAGTTTTTCCTGTGCGATTTTCCATCATCTGTTTTACCTTCGGCAACATAATCTCAATTGGACCTTGTCCGAAGGTTCAGGGATAGTCCCAATTAATATTGATAGATTAATATAAATCTTAACAAGTGGCGAGAAGTGACCCAAACCGAGACAGGTAAGACTTTTAATATTATCAACCAATTGAGCTGGCAGACCCTGAGGCTTCTTTTAAAAAAAAAAGTAACGGATAAACCATTTACACTGAAATCACTGAAATAGTGCGATTGACCCATGCCTGTAATTATGTAGCCTTGGCGAAGAATGCAGAACCGGTTCTGCTAAAGATTACGTTGACAACAGCCTTGTATCTTCAGATATATCTTTGAAATCTCCGGAACACCATTTCTTGGGAAATGTTAAATGTCGGTATAGGAAGAAGCTGGAAATGCCATGACGTTACACTGTCTTAGCGAAATGTACAGAAAAGAGTAACTGTTATTACAATGAATTTTTATTATAACTACGGGACCATAACTTGTGTATAGAGAGAATTGCCTACAAAGCGAAACTGAACGAAAAAGAATGAACAATTTTCATCCCAATGTTTGGCAAAATCTCGACAGCAACTAGCGATTATAGAAGCGGTACACGAAAGCGTCGGCTGGGATCACCCGATCACCTTGAACTGAGCGCTCGACATTTTTTGCGACTGCTCGATACAACAGGATACAGAGTGGGCCCTTAGTCGATTTGTTGATGCCCTTGGCTTAGAAATTTGGGATGCCATCTCAGAATTCCTCAGTTTTAGGCCTTGAGAACTCTTTGAAATATGGTCTTGTCAAGTTGAAAAGGTAGGCGTATAAAATTGTATGCACACTTTGCAAAGACTTGTTAAGTAGATAGAACTAGACATTTATATGCTAAGATGAGAGAAGAAGAGAGATAAAGAGAGAGATATCCAATATAATAAAAACTGAATTAATCAATAAATTAGAAATCTTTCTACAACAATAATGATAATGAAGTGGATAACTTGACATTTAAAGATGGCAAAGTTGTTTCAAATAAGCCGCATGCTATTTTTATAAAGTTTACTTAAGTATGCGATCAATTGTACGTGAATTGAATCGTAATGAGCTATTTACCTTACAACTCTGAAACAAGTTATTCTTAGCTTTCAGCCGTTTCTGTGAGCTGTTACTTATGGAATTGAGTTTCCTATTTGTTTCGTATCTATTAGCAATGATAAGAGAGCCTTGAGCTGAGTCACTTAGAGGACGGACACACACATAGGTATTTACTGTCTAATGTAAAATACAAATATGACCGCAATACACGTAGGTATAACATATACGAAGGCCGTAATTTTTCCTTGATCCATTAGACTAAATGAAAAATATGCAATTTTAACACCTTAGTAATAACTGTACTGTTTATTGAACAAAATTGACCAGACAGGCAGACAACCCCCTAGATTGCAGAATAAATTACTAAGCTTCATTGGTACTTAAAGTGTCGGAACGTTTAAAGAAATCACCCGAAAGGAATCAAACAGTTGTTGCTTATACTTACCAAGACGGATGTTTGATATGAGGAAGTGTTGCATAACAGGTGAAGCTTGGCTTGGCGCGACGTCGCGGCAACGCACATACTGAACCGACATGTCAAATTCCAAACACACTGAGTTAACCAACTAGTTTTCGGGGTTTTAACAGGTGAGTTAGGAGAAAAGTGCGGCGTACGGCGCGGTTCGTGAGGCACTGACGGCCGGTCGCGCCGAACGCCGGCCGCTCCTGCATTGCGGCCGTGTGGCGCGCAGCCGCAGTCGCGCGCGCATGACCTTGGCATTGAACTTGGCAATGGGCCGGCGCGGGGGCCGGGGGCCCGATGCACCAGCTGCACCGCCCCTCTCCTTCCGTCAGCACGCGAGCGCCCCAAACCTGATCCCTACGAATTTTGCCGCTCGCCCAATGAGAAACGCTCTATGACTTCCCTTTTGGTGCTGACGGATTAACTTGATTTGCTTTGTGAGCCTTGCGTTTTACTTTGTACAGTGGATTTATTTTATGGGATTCAGTTTTGCTTTCCTGTAGCCTGATAAGATTCATAAGTTTGTTGAATAAAGAAAAGATTTGGTTCATTAGGCTTGTTTTCTTTCCTTGTCCAAAATTAATCCAGTCTTACTTTACTATAATTTATAGAACAGACTTTTAGCAATAAGGCTGTTTAATATTTATATTATTGTAGTTGGTTAAGAAGTATAACTTCTTAGTAATAAAATGGAGGCAGTCACATGTTACCGTTCGCGTGGCTGAGCTGATGTAACATTTGCGAGCAAAAACTAGTCGCCGTTTATAGACTTAGGACTCCGCCATTTTGTTAAATTCCTGAACAAAACCATAGCTGAAATTGATGGAGTTAATCAGATTCATGTTACAAAATGAGTTATCCCGGTGATGTGGCGTACACGTGTCGGGGATGAAGCGGGAGACGTAGGGGGGATGATGAGGGCGGGGGGGGGATGATTCGGAGATCGATGAGGCGCGCGCAGGCGGCCCCCCACTCCCCCCAGTGCTTGCGTCGCTACGACTACCTAACTGACGCTATTCTCACGTCTTTCCGAGGTTTTAACTCAGATTATCCAGTCTATCTGCGTCCTAGAAATCAATGACAACAATGCGTAATAGCGGAGCGCTTATACTGGTTTTCCCTGAAGCAAACGCTAGCGAAGTCGGTATGTGCTGATAATATATCGCTGGCCTGGGAGCGATTCCGCCGAAATACAAGTATGTACTAGGTAGGTACCTACTTACTTCGCATGAACAGATTCCGCCTACACAGCTAAGTACAGATAGCCTTGTTTGTTATTTATTCCAGGCAGTCGTCAGGTGAAATAAACGAGGTAATTTTTCTGATAGCCAGAACAGTGAGCAACAAAAATATCACGCTCAATAATCAAGCTTTACTATCTTGGGAATATGTAGAGTTGCGTGCGAATACTGCGAATTACTTTCAACAGCGCTTACTTCGCAACCTCCGCTGCTCGCTGTAAGTAAGTACATCAGTAACTGTGAATTTCGCCGAGATGAAAACGCGTGACTGGTCGGACCGGTTTTATGTTAATCTCAGGTATTGTATCAGAAGTTACACTTTAAGTTTATTGCGCAACTTATGTATGAAAGTCTCGGAAATTGCGAGTTGGGGGATAAATGTCGGAAAAGTTTTGGGCGCCGAGTCGCCGTATATATATCAAACGTCGGGAGTAATTGGCACAGACCATATTGGATTTGCCCTCGAGGCCTAAGATTCCGGGGAATTATGATAGTACGTTTGCTGAGATTAGGAAAACAACCGGATATTACCTAATGACGAATTGCACTGGTACAGGTAGGTACCTACCTGTTAATTTCGTTCTACCTTTGTAATCGTGCGGTCCCAACCTAACTTGAGTAGGTAAGTAGGTACAGATTCATTTCATAATCCTTTACCATCGTATCGTGCGTTTCCGTGAAAATACGATGGTACATCTGTAATAGGTAAGTACATCAATTTTGTCATTTTACATAATATATTCAACTGTTTATAGTTTTATACTAAGTACCTAAATACAAAAACAAAAATTGACTTATGAAGGATATAATAGCTAACTGTTGTATTTTTATTGTTTTGTACGTAGGTACCTATTTCTTTTTATCTTAAGATTCACCTTTTTTCTTACCTACCTACATAGGTACACAGGTATACATACATCAAACTACAACCCAGGTAATAAAATATGTAAGTTTTCCTTTCCGGATGGTTCCGTTTTTGGATGTTTTTTATTGTGTTTGTGACACACCGCAAACTTAATTTTCCTTACAAAATTCATTAGTTACCTACTTAAGAAAACACCGTATTGCACCGTCCCACCTTCCATCGACCAAGGCTGGGACGGCCGCCGCCACCGCGCGCCGTAGCGGCCGAGCACCTCAAACGGCGCAAATATGCAGCTATTGATTCTGGTTGCATACTTGAGCTGTTTGGGGTGGAGGCCCACGGGCCTTGGGGACTCGGAACACACTATATATTTAGGGAGCTAGCGAAGCGTCTCACTGATGTTATGGCTCCTCTACACGATGGGCCATCATACTGGCCCACTAAGATAGGCCAGCGTGTAGAGGGTAGTGGTGTCGGATGGCTTATGGCGCGGCGGGTAGGCGACGGGATGGCCACATTCGCCACGGTGTCGGTTTTTCGTCCGCACATCAAAGGTAGGCCAGCAATCAATGGTGCGTACGCATCTACACGTGGCCCAATCGTAGATCAATCATCGCATGACCATCTCGCTGGTTCATCGCTGGGCCATCGTGTAGAGGAGCCATTACGGGTGGCCGGAAGGCTTGTTTCTTCCTGGCCCAGCGAATTGGCATCGCCATACAGCGCGGCAATGCCACCAGTCTTCTGGGCACCCTACCATCCGGCACCGAGCTAGCTCCCATTTTTACTTGTAAATATGTGTATGTAGTGTGTAGATATTTTTAGTTAATTAGATTTAGTATTATTTCTGTTTGTTTTACTAGAAAACACTATTATTAATAAAAATAATTCGATTATTCCGTCGAATGTCCAATTCCTCGAATGTCAATTTTCCTTGAATGTCCAATCCCTCGCACGTCCATTTAGGTACCCCGAAAATACAATTCTTCGAACGTCCATTTACCCCGAAAATCTAATTCTAAGTCAAAAACTGTTTTGTACAATGAAATTGGAAATCAGAAAATTCGGAAGTTGGATATATTAACCTTTGGGACGCCAAGAGCCACTAAATAGGTCGTGTGCTGTCGTGCCTGCCATGGCAGCGACCACTAAAGTGGTCATGGCGGACGCTGTCAAAGCAATTGTCCTGCTGACAGATAAGGTTTATATTCGTTATTCACTAGTCGAGATATTGGCGTGTAGGCCACGTCTTGACGCTTGAGGAAAAGCGTTCAAAAGGTTAAAGAAAGTACAGGGTGGGCCAGTGATAAATGCATTTAAAAAAATTAATAAATAATCAATTTTTATGTTTTTAAATAAAAATTATAATTAGAACGGTAGCGGTTGCGGCACTCTTCCAGTCTTGCTTGTAAATTTTGAAAGACTTTACAAGACTTTCGTGTTAAGAGATTTCCTGGCTCCGAAACTTCACGAATCGTATGGTTACAACAACAACACATGGTTTCAGCAAGACGGGGCCACCTGCCATACAAGTAACGTGACCCTGGAAGTTTTGCGTGAAATGTTTCCTCAAAAATTGATATCGAGGCGAGGTGACATTGCTTGGCCTCCCAGGAGCCCTGACTTAACTTCGGCAGACTTCTTTTTGTAGGGTTACTTGAAGAGTAAAGTGTACTCCAATAATCCGACAACCACAGCAGAATTAAAGGAGAATATTCGTCAAGAAATCCAATCAATATCTCCGCAACTTCTAACGAAAGTCTTTCAAAATTTACAAGCAGGACTGGAAGAGTGCCGCAACTGCTACGGACGACATCTTGATGATTTAATTTTTAAAACATAAAATTTATTTCTTTATCCCAAATTCTAATTATAACTTTTATTTAAAAACATAAAAATGTATTATTTATTAATTGTTTTTAAAATGCTACTGGCCCACCCTGTACTTTCTTTAACCTTTTGAACGCTTTTCCGCTTTTGTATTACTTCCTTTTTATCAAGTACTATAGGTATTATTATCCATGTTTTGTATGTAAGGTCAGGGTCACATTTATCCCCGACAGGTGGACTTGGGTCGAATGTCGGTCAATGGTTGTAAGAAAAGGTACGTAGGTATAGTTTCAATTTTGTTATTTTATTTTTATAAATAAATCATTTCTCGGCAACAGCTTTTTGTAAGCAGCGCCTTCGGTAATAACATTCTCCAAATACCTTTCAGTCGAAAATGTTTTTCTCACATTTAAACCTAGTTCGAAGGCTTTTTAATTTTTATAAATAGTATGGTATTTGTCATTTTCAGATTCCGTAATTGAGCATTTCAGGAAATCGAAGATATTAAAGACAATATATATAATTATAATAGTATAAGTATACTTATGTAGTTATTGTCTTATTTAGTCTTCTAGTGAAGACTATGATACATACAATGAATAACAGTAAGTACTTACGTCATTTAATACGCATTGTGCATTCTAATGATAAAGAAAAAAAACCATAGTTTAATTTTTTTGGTCTTGGGCCTCCCATATCCAGTTGGCCCCGCTATATTGATTATGTCGTCAGACCAGCATGCCAATGGTCGTCTTCTCTTCCTTTTTCCATCTGGACCTTTCCAGGCTGTCGCGTGTAAGGTCCACCTCTCGTTCTGGACTCTAGCAAGATGGCCAGCCCATCTGCATTTTCGTTTCTGGGCCTGGCTTAGTGCATCTATAATCTTAGTTTTTTCTCTGATTGTGGAATGTGTGATCTTGTATTTTTTTCTTATTTTAACTATACACCTTTCCATTCCCCATCGGCATGGGACTATCGTCCTTTTCGCCTTTGAAGAGAATTTCCATGTTTGGCATGTATATATAGATCATTGTTGGGAGTTGGGAGTATGAATATATCCATTAAGTACCTTTTTTTTAAGCTTGATAGGTAGGTCGCTTTTTAGGGTTTCTTTTAGACTTTTAGTCTAATGATAATATATGAATTAATCCAAAATCTTATTTAGCGACATATTTTTATCATTTGTTGTATTTTATTATGTACCTTCATATAACTATAAGTATTCATAAATATATATATTTACGTGGATCATATTAATACATGCTAAAAAATAAGTAATCCACGAAAAATCATTAAGAATTTGCGGCACTTGTGGTCGAGGCGTTTGGGCTTTGATCGTCAGAAACAAACACGTGAAAGAAATACTTATTCCTAAACGTAATTGGTGTTTAGCGACCTTCTTTTTTTTACAATTATGGCCTGGACGGGCAGAGACGTATTTCTCCTAGAGACAGCCTGCCAGGACATACGTAGATTCAAAATCTTTTATACCCCGCCACATTATGCCCCTCGCGTTGCTCCTCGTGTTGCCGCGATGTTGCCCTCTTTGGAATTTGTTCACGGAACACTTATTTGATTTATTAGGAAGGGGATACCCTTTCATTTTAGCGGTATCTCTGAAAGGGAAACCCCTTCCTAGAGCTAAACTAGTGAACGGGTAAGCCATTCAAAGGAAAAGTCAATCGATGGGGCTATTCGATAAACGACAGCCATTTAAAGGCTTTTTTTCTGGGAAGGGGTGGACGGGTCCCTGGGTGTACAATAATATTTGTTATTGTGTGCGTGACCGCTAAAAACGGCGCCCCCGCGGCCTAACTACGCGGATGATTCTACATCCTACATCCGATATCGGATCGGACACTGTGAAAGTGCTCTTAAGTTTGTAAATAGTAAACTTCTAAGAATATTCCTGTTTATCAATTAAATATACCTAAGTAGATAATAAATTTACTATCATGACACAGATTTTAAAATAAAAGTTGTATGGCCTGTGGACAATAGGGAGCTAATCATAAGATTGAATGTTTTCTAAGACAATTATTTTAAATTTCCCACCAACTAGTAACTCATAAAACATACAATAAAATTATTACGTACCTACTAAGTACTCACACCTGTACGTCCTGTCAAGTATTTTAATAAAAAATAAAGGTCAAAGCAACGGAATTACAAGGCGGAGGGTACTTTGTATAATTATGTAGATAGCTCGGTTTAGTCGTGTATTAATAAAAGGTCAAAATGTACAAAAAAACTGTACAAATGTACGTTTTGTACGTGTCTATCATTGTGTTTGAGAAGTCACATGAGATGTTTTATTATACACTAGACTTAGTTTACAAATATGAGCACTTTACAAATATTATTCGTATGACAATTGTAAGGATTTTTAGATATCAGGGGAAGGCACGGGGAAGGACATAGGGTACTTTTTATAATCATCGGCATCATTCCACGCAGATAAAGTACGAGGTGGAAGCTAGTACGGGTACGGGTATATAATGGTACACCTACATATCTGTATTTTCAGTGTTTTAAGCGTAATATCAAACTTGATTCCGAAAACTATAGGATCATTTCGGCGTTTTTCCGTCTGTGTCAATGTTTTTTTCGACGTGTTATTTTATGTTTCTACTAGTAAATCGTACCTTTCAGGTCTTTTCATATCTAATTATTATTCCTATTTATTGCTATCCCAACAACCTTTTTCGAGATAATTGAAAATATGAGAAGAGATGCTGGATAGTTGGATACCACCTCCTATGACGTAAACAAGAAACCAAACCTCCCCAGTCATATGATTACCTCCTTTAATTCTCGCGATCCGTCCCTTTTCCCCCGTACCAGAAAGAGAGGGATGCAGTTTCCGAGTTTTCCGATGACGTCCACCCGGGCGTGGGTGGCCTTGGGCGGTGTTCTGAACGCTTACCGAGGCGCTGATTCAAGTTAACCAGTATAGGTGGTTCTTAGTTTTTTATTAAGGCTGGAGGTCAGAGGTTAGGTTGGTTGGCGGTTCCCGAGTGTTTTGTAGGCTTTAGTAATGCTTGGCCTTGTGTTGTAGAATCGATAGGCGCGCGCTCAGCTGGGCCCGGCGGCGGCGTGGTAATGAATCTGTACTTCGGTACTTTGTTTTCGAACTCCGATACCCGGGCAAGCGTGGGAGGTTCTATTTGTCTTGTTTTGGCGTGTTTTTACCCGACTGTGGCCAAAGCGGCTATAATGTCGCTTACAAATTCTATTGACAAAAACGATCCATAAAGGAGGTTTTTTTAGAAAAATACGTAGTTGGGTTAAAGTAGAAGAAATAATAGTGGCTATAGCCAAAATAATCTGACATACTTAAAGAAAATGTGACAAAGCCCTCCAGGGCGAAGGCCGGATTCGTAACGGCATCTTCAGATATCGCGGCTATCCCTGGCCCTGGACCCAGGCTAACCATATACCCCGTTACAACGGTACCCGTCCTAATTTCTCGACTATATGCCATCACAGAAAGGTTAGGCGTCTTTGACCAACTCAGGGCGAGCGGTACGTGCTCGCACCTCCTATACGAATACGAATACACTTTATTAATTTATTAATTTTCTCCTTGAATCTGGCAGACTGTGATTATATTGACGTACGTTCCAAGATCAAGCATTATTTGAAGCCGAGGATCTCTCGAGGACAAGACATGTCTATATTTAGACGGTTTTTATAAGCAGTTATAACCTCGTAAGACCCACCATAAAGTTATTCAATTTTAATTTGAACCTTGTTCTATAAGTAAATTGGAACGAATTTCGTTTGTTTTACAACGCAGTGAAACAAAAGAAATGCTACTGTATTTGTTTCATGTAAGGTTCAAATTAGATTGCAATGAATATGTACATTTTAATGTACATTTAGACTCACGAGGATAACACAGAGCGACGCAACGTGGTGCAAAAAATGATAAAAAGGTAAACCTTTGGATGCTAATTGAGATATACTATTGACAAATCAGAAATTGTTACTTAAGAAATAGCACAATCGGATTAAGACTAACTGCGAAATCCCTAGAAAAGACCTGAAATTTGATATGTATATAAATTAAAGGCCCCTTTTTCATGTCCATACCATTTGACATTTGGGGACCTCGAGGAATCGCAGCCATCTTGGAAAATGTGTACCATCCTGGAGAAATTCGCGTTTTACTCTAAATCTACGTTCACTATGAAACTATGGTGTAAGGCAACATTAAAGCCTTAAATTCTGCAGAAAAAAGTCCTAGATATCTTTGCGGAAAGAATACATTTTGTTATAGAAAATACTTGCTGAATCCAGATTTAGCGCTTATGTCCTTTCAGGGGATATTCTCTTGATAGGAAACTTGGAGGAATATGAATTCCACTATTGTCTACACATTGTGTACACATCCTACCCCAATATCAACATTTTACTCGACTGCGACTTAACCAAAAATTATAAGGGTTATGGCTTTAAGTACTGATGATTCAGTACACCCTGTAGCTTAGGATACTGGACGGATTTTTTTTAATGACGTATCGGCTGATCCCTCTGGCCCTTCATAACCTATTTAAATTTGTTTTATTAAAGAAAAACCAATACAGCCGCCTTGAAAGGACGCCGAAAATTAAATCATATTTTTTTCTTCTAACGCCTAAACTATTTAACGGATTGAAATTTTCAATATTTTCAATAAAATAGACATCAGTAGATCCATAATTGCTACACGAGCGCTATGCAATACAAATTCACTAAAACTAACGGAGAAAAAAATGTTTAGGGCTAAATGATGTGATTGCAAAAACAGATTTTAGGTCTTGTCTTAAATGGAGGTTGACAATAGTGACAGTAATCAAATTTGACACAAATTTTAGGATCCCAGTTTGCGTGTCTTAAAATTTGAGCTTCGGGGACCACGATGACCTATGGACTTAAGAGTAGCATTATATAAATAAATAAGTGTACACGTTTGATTGATTGATAATTTATTCGTCAATATGGGTTACAAAGAGATCTGAGAAGAAGACCGAGAGGTAAGAGGCCGTTTTATATTATGTTCATGTTTTTTAACGGCTAAATTGTCATACAGAGGAGAATCAGTTTGTAAGAACACAACATTTCTAACTGAATAACAATGGCAATTTGTATTACTTGAAAACTTTAAACTAAATAAAATATTAAGTTATTGAAAATAGATTATTAATTAGCTGTTGTTATTTGAGGTGTGAAATAAAGATATATTGTATTGTATTAACATTTTGTTAATCAGTCCTACGTTAGCAAGTACTAAGTAGTGACATATTTAGCTAAAGCATGACGTCACACAATGTTGCGTCTTGACGCTTATTATGCAGATAAAGGAATTTTAATCAAGTTGTTTAGAACATATGGTTGATTTTTTTCTCGGTTATAAACTATTTGTCAGTGAAATTTCCGAGACGTAGGCCCTTATTTGTGCTTTTATTAAAAATTTGTTTTTTGAATTATGTACCTATCGGTATGTTTTTATTTATAATTAATGACGTCATTAACGGGTTTAACGCGATTATTTTTCAATATTTTACCTTTTTTCCGACGTTTCAGCCAGGTTGCACTAGCTGTGGTCACGGACCGGACGGACTGTATACAAAACGTGAGAGTTTAGTGTTATCTTGTATTTTATTTATTATGTAATTAGTTTTAATTGTATTTTATTATGTGTTATATGGAAATGTATTTCGGGAATGAGTTAATTTCATTCATTCATTTATTCACGACCGCCGCCCATGCTAACAGGTTAGCGACGTCAAACAGACGTGCGTCCCGCCGGCCCCTTGCGTCCACGCGGCGCAGACGCGGCGCTGCGTCATGCCGTGTGTTTGGCCAAGCCTTTAGATTACTACGCGTATTATCAATACCTAATAAATATTAAAACTTGCTGTACAAAGCCACCCCATAAGACCTCACTTATAGTGTGGTTGAACATGGGTTGAATAAATAGGATTATGTTCATTTTGGGATGTTAAATTTGAAAAAAGCGTCAGCAGTTCAGCCTTAGAGTCAGTGTAGCAAAGAAATTACTTTCAGAATACACTCTTTTCTGATCGTCGACTAAAAAGTTGATTATTATTTTATTAGGTAGGTACAGGTACCTCAGAAATTTAATATTCCTTAACATATTATTTTACTATAAAAGGTAATAGTATACCCAAGACATAGGACCCACAAATGTCCCACGAAAATAATTCACGATATTTTTAAATTAAATACCAACCTAGTTAGTAAATACTCGTACCTACATAGGGTTGCCATATGGAAAAATTAAATGTCCTGATAAAAATCCTGACATCACCCTAGAAATCCTGACATTTCTTGTAACAGAGATTTGGCGTAACTTAAACGACGCCCCGGCGGCGCGCTGCGCTCTTTTTATGAGGTTATTCCTAAAAACCCTGACACTTGCCAAGTCCGGCCGCAATCCGGACAAAGGGTCAAAAATCCTGACATGTCCGGACAAATCCTGACGTATGACAACCCTATACCTACATAAACCGCATAACCTGCCGATGTCCTAGTTCATCTATTTAGATATCCATTGGAGTTAATAGTCTTAATGCAGTAACAATAGAATAATAAACTAATTGTTATAATTCCATTTACCGTTAATGTCAGAATTATAATTTACGATATTATGCCGTTGCCGCATTAAAATCGATTAGGTATAATAAATAAAATATCTGGATCTAATGGAATAGAATGGTGTCTGTTGCTGCACTCAGAGAAAACTATTGTGAAAATAACAAAAAAACGTTGCTAAATAGGAGCCGACAGAGTCAAATTGCGGGCGCAGCAAGCTTAATTTTGCGAAAAAAAATTGCGTAAATGACAAAGCGAAAGCGTTAACTTTGTGAAAAAGCACATAGCGAATTTCACAAAGTCGAATTTTTCACAATTTTACTCTGTCGGCTCCTATTTCGCAATTTCAACTTTGTGAAAAATCATATAGCTAATTTCACAACGTAACATTTCTCGCAATTTGACTCTGTCTGCTCCTATTTTGCAATTTTAACTTTGTGAATATTCAGCAATGTCGACATTGTGAAATAACGTTGACAATAATACATAGTAAAAGTTGTGATTTATAACATTGCTAATTTAGCAAATCTTTACATTGCAATATGAACATTGTTAATTTAACAAATTTAGTTTTTAACAATTTTTCTTTGATGCCTATTCCGAACATAGCTATTTTAGCAATTTTTATTTTGTGGTTTTATCAAGTGAACTTCGTTATATAAACTACTTTGAAGTCGTAGTTTTAGCAAAGTTGAAAGACGGAATAGAGAAGTCATCAATGTTGATATTGTTAGCTCAGCAGAATAATATTGCGGGGATAGCAATGTTAATGTTGCTAGCTCCGCAGTGTAATATTGTGGTTATAGCAATGCTGACGTTGCTAGCTCCGCAGTGTAATATTGCGGGGATAGCAATGCTGACGTTGCTAACTCCGCAATGGAATATTGCGGGGATAGCAATACTGACGTTGCTAACTCCGCAGTGGAATATTGCGGGGATAGCAATACTGACTTTGCTAGCTCCGCAGTGGAATATTGCGGGGATAGCAATTCTGACGCTGCTAGTTCCGCAGTAGAATATTGCGGGGACAGCAATGTTGACGTTGCTAGTTCCGCAGTGGAATATTGCGGGGATAGCAATGCTGACGTTGCTAACTCCGCAGTGGAATATTGCGGGGATAGCAATACTGACGTTGCTAACTCCGCAGTGGAATGTTGCGGGGATAGCAATTCTGACGCTGCTAGTTCCGCAGTAGAATATTGCGGGGACAGCAATGTTGACGTTGCTAGTTCCGCAGTGAAATATTGCGGGGATAGCAATGCTGACGTTGATAGCTCCGCAGAGGAATATTGCGGGGATAGCAATGCTGACGTTGCTAGCTCCGCAGTGGAATATTGCGGGGATAGCAATACTGACTTTGCTAGCTCCGCAGTGGAATATTGCGGGGATAGCAATGCTGACGTTGCTAGTTCCGCAGTGGAATATTGCGGGGATAGCAATGCTGACGTTGCTAGCTCCGCAGAGGAATATTTCGGGGATAGCAATGCTGACATTGCTAGTTCCGCAGTGGAATATTGCGGGGATAGCAATGCTGACATTGCTAGCTCCGCAGAGGAATATTGCGGGGATAGCAATGCTGACATTGCTAGCTCCGCAGAGGAATATTGCGGGGATAGCAATGCTGACGTTGCTAGCTCCGCAGAGGAATATTGCGGGGATAGCAATGCTGACATTGCTAGCTCCACAGAGGAATATTGCGGGGATAGCAATGCTGACGTTGCTAGCTCCGCAGAGGAATTTTGCGGGGATAGCAATGCTAACGTTGCTAGCTCCGCAGTGGAATATTGCGGGGATAGCAATGCTGACGTTGCTAGCTCCGCAGTGGAATATTGCGGGGATAGCAATGCTGACGTTGCTAGCTCCGCAGTGGAATATTGCGGGGATAGCAATTCAGACGTTGCTAGCTCCGCAGTGGAATATTGCGGGGATAGCAATGCTGACGTTGCTAGCTCCGCAGTGGAATATCGCGGGGATAGCAATGTTTACGTTCAACATTGCAGAACTAGCAATGCCAAAAGTCGCGAACGACAATAGCTACCTGAAAAAATACAACAATATTTATAAAACTAACTTTTATTATTAAAAAACGTTTGCAGGTCCGTAAGAATAGAAAAAAATGTTGCCCACTAAAATACAAATAATGTAGATAATAATGGGAAACTAAAAGTTTCCAGTGAAAAATCAACTATTTACTAATATGTAAATCAAAAACAAACACTCGGTGTTTCGAAAATGGGAATTGAACCCGCTAAATGAAAGAAAGACCTGCAATTTACTGTACCGATCGGAAGGCTTAATTACATACATTTATTTAAGATGCTATGTTATTTTGAAGAACCCTTTGATTGAGCCTTTCGATCGGTACAGTAAAATTGAAAGGTTTTTTTTGTTTTTCACATTTAGCGGTATAGTAACAGTTAAGCTATGTCAGCTCATATTCAAGCGCGCGTGCACCGCGATTTGATCTGATTAGCCAAAACCCATATCCGTAGGAACGGATCAACGGGACGCCAGTCCCGCCTGAACCATTGTACAGTTAACTGGTTATTTTAATATACGGAGTCGAATATAAAAGTGATTATTATTCAACACTAAAATACCTATTTAAATACTATTTACCCTCTAGCCACTATACAGAAGTACCGTCAGCGGGATCCGGGAATCGAACCCGCTTTAGAAGTACTAAAAAAGCGGGTTCGATTCCCGGATCAGCCAGGCGACTTTTTTCAAATTCTTTGAATGTAGTTCGTATTGTTTTTAAATAAATATAGAAATGAAGCTATTTTTACTTCCACTCGTCAAATATTTGGTGACAACTCGCCAAATATATCGAAACACAACCTTATTCCCATGGCAAGAAAGGTGTGTTGCGACATATTTGGCGACTTTGGCTGGCTATTTGAAGCTGACTGTACCTACTATTTCAAAGTTAAATGGATGCGAATGGATTAGAAGTATGACCATATATTTGACGAGTAGAAGTAAAAATAGCTTCCTTTCATTTTTATTTCAAAACAATACGAATTGCAAATAATTAAGAAAAATCGCCTGGCTGATCCGGGAATCGAACCCGCTAAATGTGAACAAATAATAATAATTAGCATACCGTCAGGTAACAAGCAAAACTCACTAACTACTGAAAAATAATTAAACAAAAATCAACCTTATTCGCATAATATTACGGTTCACTATGGCTATGAACTTGTGGTGGTACTTAGTGACTTTTGCTTATCACCCGACGATATATCTACCTGCTGTTAACCTAACCTAACCTAACCTAAGTACTGGTAATAACCAACAACAGTATAACGTGACCCACCCCGTGCAGTTCTGTACCTTACTGTCAATATTATAGTGACAACGCTATTCATACATCAGGTCACTACTTACATGCAAGGTGTTTCCTAACACAACAATCTAGCGCCACTTGCACCATCCTACTAACTAATGAGGGGTTAACCGGTTAACCCCTCATTAGTTAGTAGGATGGTGCAAGTGGCGCTTAGGGCCACAACTGTAGTTACATATCGTTTAAATAGAAACTAAACTTATAGCCACGTCAAATTAAGCCGAAAATATCAATCAGCAGAAATAATTCGTGTTGTTTTGAAAATTGGTATAGTTATTTATACCTTGTGGTGTCCAGATAAACATACTAAAAGTCCTCGAGGGTGTAGGGGGGGGGATTTTCCAAACCACGAATTATATCCGCAGATTTTTTATTTTTTTTTGGGTTATTAGCATATTATCACTGCATGAACAAAACTGTTTTCATAATGAGGGCTATTCCCATCAATAATCATTACATATTTACCGTAATATAACATTTGATTACTTCCTGTAAAATAAAATACGAACAAAAATATGTTTAAAATAGGAATTGTTAACACTGTAATGTTCCACGGCCCTTTTGAACTTAATTTACTAAACTGAGTTAGGGTATGCATTATACCTGCATAAGTAATTGTAATCATACTTACTATTACTACAAATTATTAAATCTTACTCTAGTTGGGTTAATTAAATCGGTTTACTGAGTACGATATGATACTCAGGAAGATTAATGTTATGCCCAATGACTACACAGTTGCACAAAAACGGATACTGCATGGTGTCTTGATCAATGTATATGTGTGATGATTGTAATGAGTCCAGTACATTATAAGCATGGTAATGATTATCAAAACCAATTGTTTGTAAAGGCTTAGCCTTGAAACTAATCTTAGACACTCCATCAACATATATGTCATCAATTTTGGAAAAATAAATGTTTTCTTCATTAATAGCAGTAACTATTACAGAATTTACTTGGTAGCGCTCGGAACACTTTGCCGCCCAACTCACTTTATATAATTTTGTAATATCTGACCATTGCATTTGATCTAAAATCTGTTTACATTCACTAACTGGTACTTCTGCTTGGCCCCCAAACGAAAGAGGCGAACGAATAGTTTCTTTCAAGAATATGTCATTTAACATCAACTGATGCTTTCGAGCTACTGTCAGTGTCATGTTAATTCGGTTATTTGTTGATTTTGCAGCTAACTTGTTGAAGCGATGTTTAGCTTCGTAGCGCATTGAAGACAGAAATCTCAAGGGACCAAAACGTAACATTGCCGAATGATAGTGCAGTAAATTGTGAAATTTAGGCTTAAGACTTTGGTTAAACAGTGTGATGTACATTTCGCAAAAGTCAGCGATCATATACTTAAAATAGTCTATTTGCTCAGATACAAAACGGGGTGACATAATAAAATCTAAAACAGTCATTAATTGAATATACAGTTGCCAATATTTATTATGTCTTGGAATGAAATCACCAAACATTACACCAAAATACTTGCAAAATGTGCTCATTTCGGCAGCATTTAAACGTATATTGCCTTTTCGTAAATTGGACATGGCCAGCGTGACGGGCTTATCTTTTTTATCGGGACCGTATTGAAATGAGGAAATTTTGTTATTAACAATATCAATTGTAAGATATTTCATTTTGTCTACAAAAACCACAAGTAAAGAGCACATGACGTATTTGGCACAGCCTTCGTGCATGTCATGCATTACATCAAAACCCATTTGCGAAAATAAATTAAAATTTTCTATGTCGAGCCATATACATTTTTCTTTGACGCCTGTCAGAGATGAATTATTCGTTTTTAAATCATCCTGGTAATTTGACTCGGTCCTTAAGAGAGATTCATCTTCATAAACCTGATTAGCCATGACTTTTTTCTCTACTTTGCATGTTCTGCAAGGAAAATTGCTTGAAAAACTCTCAACAAATCCTAAAACACTATGCAAGCCTAAATTATCTCCTAAAATTAATGACAACTCAAAGTAAATTGTGCCCTTGAAATCTGGCAAATCAAAAACTATTCCATGCTTAAATAAATCATTAAACTGGTCAATCAGGGGCTGAAATATTATACGATTCCCAAATTCCACTCTGTCAGTGGAATGATAGAGTAAGACTAAAAATATGTTACCTAACAGAGAGGCACAATAGTACGGCAGGCAAGGAAGAGAAATGTATGCGGCTCCTAGTTTGTGCACACCACTATGACTACCCAAAGGGTTCAAAGTCTCGAAATCGTCAATTTGCAAAAATATGGGCATGACTATCTTATCTCCATGATTTTTCTGTCTCCAAAATGAACCATGCATATAATGCTCTATACTGTTTGACGTGTCATGAGCCATCAGTTTTTTCATAGCATCGATGGTCTCATGAAGTATGTTAGGCAACGAAAAAAATTTGTGCAACACATCTCTAATAGGTATTTTATGGGCTATGCACTCTACTGCTTGGTAATAAGTTTTACCTTTTTTTTTTACGTAATCAAATCGTCGCCCTACAGTATAAGGCTCAGGATTAACTAAAGTACCCTTACTTTCAAAGAACTGATGTCGTTTATAAGTTGAACTAAACATCTCTAGATCGGTTGTCAGTTTTGCTACGGCAGAGCTAGAAGTTACTGGTAACAGAGGTCTGATTGACATAGTGAACATGTTGTGAATACCGCTATAAACTGTATCTAGCACATTGTTCGGCAAATGGGGATTACTATACAGGGATGAGAAAAGTTGACCTAAACTGTCGCTTAGCGGCGGTGTGTTGTGTTTGCTATCACTCTGTATAGTACTATTATTTTCTTTAATTTGAAACTCGGTTGCGCTACACACATTATGTAATGGATCATTATTCACGGGAGAGGTCTCTTGTCCAATAGCAAAATCCTGTACACTTGAAGCCTGTTGTAACATAGAAGAATCTGAATGTTCTTTCAAATAATGACGCCTAAATGAATTGTAGAGTTGATAAGTTCTCCCACAATCCATGTTTGGACAAATATAACATTTACCTGGATGATAAAATGTAAAATGGGTTTTAAATTGCTTCATTTGGACAAAAGACCTTTTACATATTGCACACAGCACCATCGTGCCTGTTAGAAACAGAAGCAAGCAAATCTAGCATAGGAGTGCCTTCAGTGTCAAACTTGCTCTTCATTACATATATACTTCTTTGGATAAACATCCAGACTGGGGCACAATCTTTTGAATATGGTAAGTCTAATGCCCATAGAATCTTAAAAGTATTTGAAACAGCTTTACAAATGCTGGGAAACGTGTACCTGATGTCTTCAGAGATTATTAAATCATACTGCGTAACATCCTGCCAGCAAGCCCCAACAGCAACCAAATATGGAAGAACAGGCAATTTTTTTTCCTGCAATGTGGCCTTCCGTTCACTGAAGTGGCTTTGAAGGTCCGATGTAGATGGCACCAAGCTTAAAAACGCGTTGCTTACTTCTAATCTAGACGGGTTCCAGGGTTTTCTGACTCCTTTCACGGGAACAGTGTGCATTTGTTTCAGCAACAGGGGAACTGCCAGAAAAGTCGCAACATTCGCTTGTTCCTCCCCCGCTGCAAAAATAATTAATACTTAGTATGGTTAACGATTACTTAAGGTAAAGTTTCTATTGAGTAAAATTCGTCATCTCCTCTATCTATAGTACCTACTTCACTTCCAGCCGGGCTAGCACATGATTGGCGCGAGAGTATCTCGCCGTGACATAGACTACCCGTCCCCTTTAAATTCATACAGTTAGTAAAAGACGGGTAGTCTATCTCGCGGCGAGATACTGTCGCGTCAATCATGTGCTCGGCCTACAGGTGTCGTTAAAAAAATCTACCCTGTATATAATATGTTATTTTCATCACACTTGCTCGAAAAAGATCTAATATCATGCAGGTGTACTAAAGGACAAAGGCCTATATTGTTCCCGCAGGAGTTATGGATTGTGAAAAAAAGGTGTAACTCTCTAGGGAGTTACAGCTTTTTTTTTATTATGTCATAACTACTACTATTACTACTTAATATGAACCAAGTAGGTATACATGAGTTTTACTTTTAAAATACTGACGTTTATAATTAGATATTTCGGTTAATTAATTTAATAGCTGTTCAAAATAATATTCTTACACAATTTTCAATCGTGGCTGAATGCCGGATGGGTATGTGCCTTAGATGCCTAACTTGTCAAAAAATCACAAATGGCGGACGAATGTTTGAAATGTCACCGTATTTAAGAATTTTTTCGCATAAAATTTAGTTTTTTCTTCGCAAGTGTGATTCTGTGTTACTCCGGGAGTAAGAATATTAACAAACTCGAGCCCCTTGCAAGAACTTGAACGTTATGCTTAGGTACTTACTTCTATATAATCTATATGGCTGAACAAATAAAACGTATGTACCAGGGTGGTTCAACTTTATCTCAACTACAATTTTTATTCACATCATTTGAAAATGTGATTTATAAGTTATTAAGTAAAAAACCATTTTTATTTCAAATTTTTATGAATTTTTAGGTGAATTTAAAAAATCTACCTTTTGAAAAATTACAAAAAATAGAAATGAAATTGTTTTTTTTTACTTCAAAACTTATAAATCAAATGTTCAAATGGTGTGTAAACAGATACATAAATAAAAATCTAAATAATAAATACGCATCCTCTTGTAGTTAAAGTTACAAAATTGGGAATATTTTTTCAGCATAATGAGTGTAACAAAATAAAACAAAAGGTTTTTTAGAGCCACCCTAGTATGTACAGTGTATGCAATTTCGAAGCTCACTGTACATACTGTATTTACATATAGAGGCAATAAAGACACTATTTGACAAAAAAACGATAATATAACTTACAAGTTGCAAGATCCAAAACAGTTTGAATAGAAGTGTCAGGTCGTGTTAGCTGTTGAGCCTTCTCATCTAGTAATGATAGCAGGCGACCTTTCACTACCGGGAAATTTTCGTCGAACTTTCCTTCTATTTCAGGGTATATTTTGTCAAAGTCACTGGCCAGCTGAAAATAAACAGAAATCAAACATTTGTTATTCAAGTAGAGCTTAAAAGCTCTTTCACAAAATCAAAAATGTTGCTAGTCATCAATCATCATTCATAATCATACAACGAGAAATGTTGCTAGTGTATATATGAGTATTTAAAATGAAAATCAATAACCCGACTGCATAATAATAATATACCTATAATCTACTAGCCCGCGACTCCACCCGCCACAAATAGACACACTTTCGCATTTATAATATTAGTATGGATTTACTCGCAAAACTGAGACAAATGTAATGACACCTCATATGTTAAACTCCGCTAAATGGTTTAGGCAGTAGAGCGTGCCAAATAATTAAAGATACATACATACATACGCTTGAAAAACTTAACCTCCTTTCGGCAGTTGGGTATAAAAATAACTTAACACAAATTGATGACTTCTGCCTGGTGATGTCATGAAGTCTGGCATGATGACACTTGATTGATTAGTATTATTATTGACTCACCAATTCATAGCCCCAAGGACATTGCAGTGCTGGGAAGATGCTCAAATAACTAACATGGTCGCCTTCTTGCAGTGCAGCCATGCGTTCATGTAGACAACTGTTCCATTTTGTTTCTACCAATTCTCTCGGTGAAGAAGAGTGCTTCAACCACTGCACGGTATCTTTTTCAGAGTCTTGATTGGTACTTATTGTTTGAAAGGTGTCAGGAAAAGGTCTAACCCGTGCATTAGAAGATTTGACAGCAGATTTTTTTCTCTTGTTTTGGTCTCCGCTGCTGTCGCTGCTCTTGTCGCTATTACTGCTGTTACAACTTCTGCTGCGGCTGCGGATTTCTGCATTTAATTTTCTGCGTACGGTTATTAATCGGTTCACTATCAGGCCACTGGCCTGGATAGCTTTTCCATCAACAAGACGAAAAGGATTATAATATACCCCCTTTGTTTCACCTGGGAAAAGCTTTATAATTTCTGATGTCCACGTATCCCAGGTTTCTTTTCGTATTGGGTCAGTGTTTTCTTTCAATTTCCGCACCTCAGCCTCAACAATAAGGGCCGTCAGTATCTTTCGGTCACTAGACGATAATACTTTTTTATTGATTAGAGGTTTCCCAATACTGGATGTCTCTAAAATTTGTTTAAGATTTCCGCCAGTTATAGCCCCTATGAGTTTGCTTGCATCTATAAACTGTGTTATGTATAGACAATGGGGGTAGGTTTTGACATTTGGGTACAAAGTGGGGTAGTTGTGAAAAGTCAGTCTGTCAACGCGAACCTGACCCATGCCAGTGTCTGGACCCCTAAACTGTGAGTTATATTAGTGGCGACGAGAAAAACTAGGACAATAGTGTGCAATTACAGTGTAAAGTGTGTGATTTGAGTGAAAAACGCATAAAAGTAGGTATCACTGTGCAAAATGGGCATCAAGTTTGGGGAGTTTGATGTGGCGCTTGGCTGCTGGAAAAATTACATAGAGCGGTTTACTTTTTGTCTGCAGGCAGGTGATATTGAAGATGATAGTAAAAAGAAAGCTAATTTATTAGCTGTGTGTGGTTCCGACTTGTATGATCTGATTATATCACTGATAGCACCAACTCAAATAAGTGAGGTTACTTTTACAACAATTCTGGGTAAGTTGAACAATCATTTCCACCCGAAGCCAAATGAAATTATCCAGTCTTATAAATTTCATACTAAGTATCAAGAGGAGGGGGAAAAGATTAGGGATTTCATAGCACAATTGAGGAAATTGAGCATCGACTGTAACTTTACAGATTTGGATCGAACGCTGCGGGATCGTTTAGTGTGTGGTATAAGGGACAAAGAAGTACAGAAGAAGTTGTTACAACAGAGTACATTAACATTTGATCAAGCTTGTCAGATTGCTTTATCTCATGAGGCGGCAGGGATTGATTCAAGTATTATTGTTCCGGCTTCTTCTGGTCAAGTTTCTGGTGATTTAGAAGTACCAATGGAAGTAAATAAATTGACTAACAAAAGGAATGAAAGGCAGACAGAAAGGATGTCATGTGTGCGTTGTGGTAGACCCCATAGAGGCCCCTGCAGGTTTAGATGGACCAAATGTCATGGCTGTGGCAAGACGGGCCATATCGAGGCGGTTTGTGGTTTGAAGTTAAAAGGAAATAATACACCAAAATCTGATTTTAATGGATTATATGAAGAAATTGCAGTTAATAATATGAGACAAGATAGTGCAGTACCAGCATATATGATGGAAATAATGCTGAATGGAGTTAGAATAGATATGGAAGTAGACTCCGGGTGCGCTTTCAGTCTCATAAGTGAGCAGACCGCTAGGGTAGTTTGGCAGGGCTCGCTCCCAGTATTTGATGATATTGGGGTTTCTTTAAAGACATGGACACAGAACAGACTATGTATAATGGGTAAAGTGACAGTTTTGGTTCAGAATAAGAAGATAAAGAAAAACTTATCCTTAGTTGTGGCTAAGGGCAACGGGCCAAGCTTGATCGGTCGGAATTGGTTCCGGGATTTAGGGATACATGTCCAAGGAGTAAATAGTTTAAAGGTTGACAGCGATAAAGTGGCCACAACACTAAATGGAATACAGAAACGCTATGTAGGAGTTTTTCAGGAAGGATTAGGGAAATATACGGGGCCTGTAGTGTGTATTAGGCCAAAAGAAGGAGCAAAGCCAGTATTTTTTAAGAGCAGACCGGTGCCGTTCGCAATAAAAGGCCGAATTTACGAAGAGTTGGATAGGCTAGAAGCCGAAGGCGTTTTGGAGGCGACGTCACATTCCGAATTCACATTATTCACACCTATAGTTCCAGTACTTAAGCAAGATGGCAAGGTACGTCTGTGCGGGGATTATAGGGCGTATAAATCGTCACAATTGATGTCCCATTCCTGAAAATCAAGTAAGCACTAAGTTACTAAAGAACTAGAAGTCACGTCATGTGGGTATTTACTATTTGGGCACAATCATAATATTTACATAAAATAAATACATAAAATAAATATTTGGAGACAATCTTATTCAGAAAATCAACCTAGTCCCAAACTAAACGTTATTTATTTATTTTAGACTTAAAAACAAAACATTCATATTGACTACATATGATAGAAATAGCTTACACTTTTAATCTTTTGGATAGTAAAAAACCGGCCAATTGCGAGTCGGACTCGAGCACCGAGGGTTCCGTACTTTTTAGTATTTGTTGTTATAGCGGCAACAGAAATACATCATCTGTGAAAATGTCAACTGTCTAGCTATCACGGTTCATGAGATACAGCCTGGTGACAGACAGACAGACGGACAGCGGAGTCTTAGTAATAGGGTCCCGTTTTTACCCTTTGGGTACGGAACCCTAAAAATATATGATTATAATTAAATGTATTATAAATTAGTCGGAGTAATTCGTATTAAATTGAAATAATTTGACCCAAAATAATAATGTACCTTAATATAATTATTCTGTGAAATGTATTTATTTCCTGGCCTACTTGTAATATGGGTACTAGTGACGATATAAATACTTATATAGTTAAATACATAGAAAACACCTAAGACTCAGGAACAAATACTCGTGATTATCACACAAATATTTGCCCTGACCGGGGATTGAACAGACAGTTGACTCCCTCTGCATAACAAAAACATGATCCACCTTAAATACAGAGTAAAGATAAATATTATTATAATTACCAATAATTCAGTTGATGTTGTAACAACAGAGGATGTACTAGATTTTTGGCTACTTGATGGAATCACAAAGGAGTCTTGCTTTTTAATTGGAGCTATAACTTGCTGTACATCTACATCCCTCGGATCTTTTGTAACTCCTCTCTATAAAATAAAATTAGGAGTGATTAATTTAACCATAATGCCCATTCACATTATTTTATTTATTTTTATTTATTTATCAAATGGCACTATTTAATTGTTAATGCTTAGTTTATTGATGAAAATACAAAAGTCGCTGTATGTATGCTTATAAGATTTGAGGAGTTCCCTCAATCCCTAAGAATCCATCATCAGACTTAACCTTGATAAAAAAATTCTTTATAAATCTTACTGGCTTAGTAAACATAACGAAGAGGACAAATCGTCAAAGTGAACTATGCATCGTTAAAGAGTTTCGTTTTGATCATCATCAGCAGTTCCACTTCATTAAATGTCAGTTTTTCTGAACGTGAATACTAGATTCATTAATGAAAATACAAAAATCGCTATATGTATGCCTATAAGATTCAAGAATTTTTCCCTGGATTCCTCATGGATCCCATCATCAAAACTGGGTTTTGACAAAAACGGGACCAACTTGGGACTATACACATTCAAACAAAAAAACAATTTTCCAAATCGGTTCACCAATGACGGAGTTATGACGTAACATACATACAAAAAAAAAATACGGTCGAATTGATAACCTCCTCCTTTTTTGAAGTCGGTTAAAAATTGATTCAAAGTAATGAAAACATCTAAATTTTGAATCAAGTAGGTATACGAAAAAATGAAACTGCTCACGCGTTCTCTCTCACGGTCTAACGCCATACGCAGTTTCCCTTTTTGAACTGCTGCCGGGGCCAATAACGACAACTCATGGTCGTTTGCGTTCAATAAAAAATCGAGATCCGCGCCTTGATCTATAAGCATAGAGATAAATAATAAGTACTGCATAAATTTAACCCACTACACTGCACTGTCATGGCGGTAACAATGCCGGCAATATTTTTGGAGATATATTTGTCCATGGGGCTTCAAAGTGCCATAATTTCATTGCAACGTGTATTTTCAATGATTTCAAGAAAAATAAGAAGTAAATGGCCATTTCGATGGAGATATAATGTCTACAACAATACATTCCTTTATTTGGGCAGTCGTGTAAAAAAAAATGGTCCAACATTGCAATTCAAAAATAACCTAAAAATAATTGTTTTAAATTCGATTTAAGAAATCTTCGACTTCGAATAGTTTATTAGGATGAAACAAATATCGATTAGCAACGACAAAGTCACATTACATTAACTACAATAGTAACTAGTTAGAACTATGTAAATACAAATTATAACTTACCGTTTAGCGATCCAAAAAGGTGTATCAAATCACAGTTGAACAGAAACACACTTAAGTCGTCCATCCTTTATATTTACTATTTACCTATAACTGTCTTTAACTTTAAAGAAACAATTTCCTTATATTTTTAACAACGTGAAGGTTCGTTGTTTGAAAAGACAATAATAATCACTATATAAATACGTTCCGTTGTTAGCGATTTGTCACGCATCCTAACCGTACGAATGTTGCCAGCGAAATGAACGATTCTTTTGTCAATTTTGCAAAGGACTAGTCAACATCACTATTTTAACAAAGTTCACATTGTGTTTCTAGCAATGCTTATATTATTTCGCAATGTAAAAGTTGTGAAATTATCAACTTGAGAAATTTTTCCCTTGTAAATTCCGCAATTCTAACATTGCGACTTGAGCAATCAAATACCTTTCTTAGAATTCCGTTTTTAGGGTAAAGGCATTAGTAAGTAGGTACTAAGTACAAATAATAATAATTAAGTACGTTGTTCCTTATAAAAAACTGCAAACCTGGAGAGTGGAGTCGTAGCACGGTACGCTTATCACCATGCCTGTCACGTTCTAACAAGTATGTGAGTGCGAAAGTGACGGACTTAGTGATAGGGGAAACCATGCTGCGCGGGCTCTAGATTACTATACTATTGCTGCAGTTGACAATTACTGCAGGAAATGTCAAAAAGGTAATTTTATAGCAAAAGTACCTATATCAACTTTGACATTTTTGGCAGTAATGTAGTCGGCAGCATTACTGCAGCAGTATAACAGCGCGACATTGCTGCCGTCTGCATTACTGCCGCAAATATTAAAATTCAGTGCTGACACATCGTTTTTGATATATGCGGCAGTAATGCAGTCGGCAGTATTGTCGTGCTGTCGTGCGTGTCGAAAAACTACCTTAGTTTATACCGAAAGAACCGTGCTGGCGAAAGAAAAGTTTGTGATTCAGCGAAAAGTACGGGAGGCCATTGAAATTAGTCGTCATCCGAATTTTAACCGTGATTGTGGTTGGTCAGTGCCTCCGAGCTGGAAAACTGTTTTGGACACTAGGTCAGTGATGTACAGTGTGGACGACCCATTAGCAATAAGTAACGTAGTGAGTGTTGTGTGCAACCCATCATTTGACAATAATGTTGTAAACGAGAGTAGTTTCTCGCCCCCCTCTGCTACCACCGGCGCCCGCGCACAGATTAATAAATAGTTACTACGTGCCCGCGTCAAGTCATCGGGCTTAACTCACCATACCCTTTGCCAGACGAAACCCTTTGTTTTGCTTTTAAAAACCCTTATATAAAGCTACCACACTTGAGTAATCGGTAGCCCAAATACCCTTACAAAACCCTTATCATCCGCTCACCAACACCTTGCATATTGCTTATAAGGGTTAGCCTTATAAAGGGCTTCCCTTTTAGCATATAAGCGTGCTAATTTAAGTCGTCTACCTTGTTCATAAAGCACACATTACTTCGAATCCGAGCGATCGTTGGCGGCGACGGCGGCGTTCTTTGACTAGGCGCGTATTTTCTTTTCTTTTCATACACTACCATAGATATATACTAATCCTGTCTCTTTCACGCAAAGGGAAACCTTTATAAAAAGCGCTTAAAGATAAGGGTAACCCTTATTAAGAGCTAGCCTTATTTTTGGTTAGCTTTTCGGTAAGGGTTAGTCAAAGGTAAGGGTATGAATGGGCTTGCAGTTTAAAAGGGAAAGTCTTTCAATGTGTTAGCCGTGTTTAAGTGTCGCCCATTGAAAGAGTTTTATCGCGGAAAGGGTTGTCCGGTCCCCTGCGCCGGTCCGTCACCGTCAACGCAAGCTCCTGATGACACTCCTCGGTACGAAGTTAAACATGTCGAGCGTTTTTCGACTTAAAATACGTGAGTAACCCATTTTTAGGTTCCGTACCTCAAATGGAAAAAACTGAACCCTTATAGGATCACTCGTGCGTCTGTTTGTCCGTCTGTCACAATTTCCGTCTGAAACTACTAGACCAATTAAGTTAAAATTTGGTACACATATGTGAGTTTGTGACCCAAAGACGGACATGTAACGTAAACAAATGATTTTTAAACATGGGGCCACTTTTGGGGGAGTAAATGAGAAAATTAAAAAATTAAGTTTTTCAGACTATATATGTTAGCACAATCGTATTAAGTCTCACCTTGAAATTCTTCCAAAGATATGAAATTTAGTGTGTATGTTAATTAAAGGTCTCTTTTTGATGTCCACACTATTTGACATTTGGGGACCTCGAGGAATCGCAGCCATCTTGGAAAATGTGTACCATCCTAGAGAAATTTGCGTTTTACTCTAAATATACGTTCTCTATGAAAATATGGTGTAAAGCAACATTAAAGCTTATTAAATTCTACACAAAAAAGTCTCACATAACTTTGCGGAAAAAATACATCTTGTTATAGAAAATAATAGTTGAATCCAGATTTAGCGCTTATACCCTTTCAGGGGATATTCTCTTAATATGAAACTTGGAGGAATATGAATTCCACTTTTGTTTATACATTTGTACACGTTCTACTCCAATATCAACATTTTACTCGACTGCGACTTAAACAGAAAGTATAGGGTTTATGGGTTTAAATACTGAAAATCAGTGCACCCTGTAGATCAGGATACTGGACGGATTTAAAAAAATGACATATCGGTAGATTCCTCTTGCCCTTCACAACCTGTTTACACCTGTTTTATTAAAGAAAAATTAATACAGCCGCCTTGAATAGCCGCCGAATAGTAAATCATGTTTTTACTTCTAGCGCCTAAACTATTGAGTGGATTTCAATCAAATAGACATCAGTAGATCCATAATTAGTACACGAGTGCTATGCAATACAAATTTACTAAAATAAGTGGAGGAAAAATGTGTAAAACTTAAAAATGTGACTACAAAAACAGATTTTAGGTCTTAAATGGGGTTTAAACAATAGTGACAGTAATGAAATTTGACACCTACAATTTCAGGGATCCCTGTTTGCGTGTCATAAAATTGGAGCTTCGGGTCCACGGGGATCAAACGCCATCTTGAAAAGTCTTTTTTGGTTTTTCTTTTTTTCTCGGAATATCTGGGTTTAATGTGAATACTGTGTATGGCGAAACGAAAGCTTGTTAAATTCCACATTAAAAAGTTATACAACACCATGTCCCAAAATCGAAGCCTTTTTTTAGAAATTACCAATTTTTGGAACACAAACACATTATCTACCCAACCACGAAAAAAAAGTGTGTGGAAACTTGTAAGCTTCCCTTGTAACTTGTAAGCCCTATTTGATAGTTTGTATGGAGATCAAACCTTTTTTTGAGTACAGGACTAAGAGTCTTTGTATAAAGGCATATTATTAGAATACAAGAAAAGTAATTTAAGCGTTTTTAAAATAGTGTTTTTTTTAAATAGTGGACTTGAAAATCTGAGTGTTGAGAGGGTTTATATCGAGAACAATTTTTTTCAGCTAGGGGCTTGAAACTTTGTACTTTGTGAAAGACAAATTTCATGCGCTGTATAATTATTAACAAATGATTTACCGTCCCTACTGATATCTTTTGCTGCATAATGTTCTATGCTCATTTAAAATATATAACCACCAACATACAAATCCACGCGTACGAAGTCGCGGGCAACAGCTAGTATATTTAATATGTCTTAACCGTTTCAACGCCAAGCAGCGAAGTAATTCGACGTGACTCAGACCAGACGCCAAGCAATAAACCAAATGTATGGTTTTCTAATAGGAGCAAATGTCGTGGCGTCAGTGGTACGACTTTCCGCTGACGTGATTTTCCGTCTTTGGCGGTGAAAAGGTTAAAACAAAAACCTATTATTGGATTATTTACCCTTGTAACACCTGCAAACATTGTAAATCTTAGCTGTATCTTTAGCCGTGTAGATTCCACAGAGTTATATTTTGTTATTTTGACAAAAGCTCTTGAAGTTGCTAATATCACAAAGTAAAAAACAATGTGGCGGCCAACATTGCGAACCGCACAAAACTTAACTGTGAAGATTTCGCAGAGTTATTCTTTGTTATTTTGACAAAGGTCCTCAAAGTTGCTAACATTACAAGGTTTAAATCAATGTGGTTGTGAACACTGTCAACCTCCAGACTTTAGCCGTGTAGATTCCGCAGAGTTCTATTTTGTTATTTTGACAAAAGCTCTTGAAGTTGCTAATATCACAAAGTAAAAAACAATGTGGCGGCCAACATTGCGAACCGCACAAAACTTAACTGTGAAGATTTCGCAGAGTTATTCTTTGTTATTTTGACAAAGGTCCTCAAAGTTGCTAACATTACAAGGTTTAAATCAATGTGGTTGTGAACACTGTCAACCTCCAGACTTTAGCCGTGTAGATTCCGCAGAGTTCTATTTTGTTATTTTGACAAAAGCTCTTGAAGTTGCTAATATCACAAAGTAAAAAACAATGTGGCGGCCAACATTGCGAACCGCACAAAACTTAACTGTGAAGATTTCGCAGAGTTATTCTTTGTTATTTTGACAAAGGTCCTCAAAGTTGCTAACATTACAAGGTTTAAATCAATGTGGTTGTGAACACTGTCAACCCTCAAACTTTATTTGTGTAGATTCCGCAGAGTTCTATTTTGTTATTTTGACAAAGGCGCTTAAAATTGGTAATGTCACAAAGTAAAAAACAATGTGGCGGCCAACATTGCGAACCGCACAAAACTTAACTGTGAAAATTTCGCAGAGTTATTCTTTGTTATTTTGACAAAGGTCCTCAAAGTTGCTAACATTACAAGGTTTAAATCAATGTGGTTGTGAACACTGTCATCCCCCAAACTTTAGCCGTGTAGATTCAGCAGAGTTCTATTTTGTTATTTTGGCAAAGGCTCTTGAAGTTGCTAATGTCACAAAGTAAAAAACAATGTCGCGGCCAACATTGCGAACCGCACAAAACTTAACTGTGAAGATTTCACAGAGTTATTCTTTGTTATTTTGACAAGGGTCCTCAAAGTTGCTAACATTACAAGGTTTAAATCCATGTGGTTGTGAACACTGTCAACCCCCAAACTTTAGCCGTGTAGATTCCGCAGAGTTCTATTTTGTTATATTGACAAAGGCTCTTGAAATTGGTAATGTCACAAAGTAAAAAACAATGTGGCGGCCAACATTGCGAACCTCACAAAACTTTACTGTGAAGATTTCGCAGAGTTATTCTTTGTTATTTTGACAAAGGTTCTCAAAGTTGCTAACATTACAAGGTTTAAATCAATGTGGTTGTGAACACTGTCAACCCCCAAACTTTAGCCGTGTAGATTCAGCAGAGTTCTATTTTGTTATTTTGACAAAGGCTCTTGAAGTTGCTAATGTCACAAAGTAAAAAACAATCTGGCGGCCAACATTGCGAACCTCACAAAACTTTACTGTGAAGATTTCGCAGAGTTATTCTTTGTTATTTTGACAAAGGTTCTCAAAGTTGCTAACATTACAAGGTTTAAATCAATGTGGTTGTGAACACTGTCAACCCCCAAACTTTAGCCGTGTAGATTCCGCAGAGTTCTGTTTTGTTATTTTGACAAAGGCTCTTGAAGTTGATATTGTCACAAAGTAAAAAACAATGTGTCGGCGAACATTGCGAACCGCACAAACTTTAACTGTGAAGATTTCGCAGAGTTATCTTTTGTTATTTTGACAAAGGTCCTCAAAGTTGCTAAAACCACAACTCACAAATCACACGTTGTGCAATGAGCAAAGCCAAACTATGTTAAATTCGCATTTTTAACTATGCTATTATGACAAGGCATCGAAAAATTGATAGTTTAACAACATTTTTATTGTTAGTTTCGCAATAATTGCGTTTCGCAAAAAAAAAGTTGCTGCGCTAGCAAAGGCTAGGTTGTCAATGTCCCAAAGTAGTTTTGTGTTTTTATCAATAATTCGTTCGCAACGTAAAACTGCAGCCTTGTCTCCGGATTTTTCTCTGAGTGTGGTACCTACCTAATTGTAAAGCTACTACTGTAAAAATCGAAAGTCCATCTCTATCACTCTTTTACAATTGGAGTGAAAGTGACGCAGATAATACAATGAAGAAAGAAGAAGATTAAGTTATTATTATGTATAATTATCATACTTTTAATCCGTCGAGAGGGACCTAAAAACCCAGAATATCCCATTGTTGACAACCCAGGACAGACTGGCCTGGCGCAAGCGCACAAGAAGGCCCGACCCCAAATGAAGTTGGGATTAAGGGCAGGAAGAAGAAGAAGATCATACTTTTAATCCGATGTCCGCCGATAATCCGACGGGTGCTCAGCCGCTACTATTAATGCCGACCTACTTGACTTGCCAACAAAAAGTGATGGTATAGGACCAAAAACATGACGATCACCAAAAACGTGACGGTACAGGATCAAAAACGGAGTTTACTAAGCCAAAGTCGTAACATATGTGATATGTGGATGTTTACGGAAAAGGTACCATTGTCGGTTGGCGATAAGGGAGAATATTAAGTTACGTAACCTTTGACCTTTGGTAAAATACTAAGGGTGACTTGTCGGGGGTCATCCATTAATTACATCACACGTTTAGGGGGGGAGGGAGTCAAGAAAATGTCATAGTAGTCTGACTTGGATCTTTTTCATATTCACTCTTTACAATCCTGCACCAAACTAACTGTCTCTGTTTGGCCCAATGGTTGACTGGTAGAGAATGCCTCAAGGCGTTAAGTCCGCCATTTGTACTCTTTTTATGTAAATTTGTGCAGTAAAGTTTAAATAAATAAATAAATAAAAATGTGACATGTTGTGACAAGGGGGAGGGGGAGTCACAAACTTTGTGACGTCACATTAACTTATTTAAATTATTTTATTCGCTGTACAGTTAAATACCAAGTTTTTGGAACGATTCTGCTTTGGGTTATAAAATTACTAATATTGGTTTTGTCAAAAATATCTTGATAAAATATTAATAATACTTAAGTATTATTAATATTTTATCAAGATATTTATATTTATATATTTTTTTTATTTATTTATATTTTCGATTCCCGATTTCATTGAAAAAATGTGACGTCACACCAGGGGGGAGTGGTATGCCAAATGTGACCATGTGTGACAAGGAGGGGGGAGGGGTCAAAAAACCTCGAAATTCGTGTGACGTAATTAATGGATGAACCCTCGGTGTTAAATACAGCGACATACGCAGGTTGCTTAGTCAAGACGCTAATATGATTTATTAGTTATTGGTTTGATTAATAAATACCTAATAGGTACGATATGAACAGGATTTAACTGACATTGCTAGCTGCCATAAAAATGTATGATGACAAATGATATATCCTACAGCAAAGCCAAACTTGTAAACAAAATAAAACTTTGTAAAAAATATTAGCAAACCGGAATTAAAGTATCAAATAATAATACTTGCTCAAGCTACGATACCATCATGTATTATTTACTTAAATAGCAACTAAAACTACGCCTATGAGAACAAAAAACGCAGGTAGCAAGCCATCATTACAACCCCTAACAAACAGATTTGTTCACTATCCAAAAACACCGTAAATCCGCTCGAAGTAGTTCACACTTACGCCTATTTAACGTTTAAATTTTATCCGCCATTCAAATTTCAGAACGTCTTAACGTTCCTTTACGTTGCAACACAGTTACGCCCTTTTACAGTTTGTTTGTGTGAGTGGGTGGTCGGTCGATAATGATAACACCCCCTCGGAGATACCCCCATCCTCTCAGCATCCCATGACCTACATAGGGGGGTGCACGCACACGCACATATAACGCACACATAGACCTGTGTGTATTGTGTGTGACATTACGTGCAATATCTTGCATAAATTAAGTGCGCAATAGTTATTTGTACAACGAGAGACGAGAGCAAAGTCTGATATTTCTTCGAGTGCTTATTTTGAGTCCCGTGCAAGCGGAAGATTCTATAATCGCTACGCTAGTGAATCTAATTTAGAATCTTGAGCGTAGTAAGGGACTCAATATCGCACGAGATGTAAATAACTGTGATCTCGCAAAATTTTTACCTCAGCAGTGAGAACATATTGGATAACCTGAAAAATGTAATCCGTCTTCATCACTTACCTATTCCTTCATGTTTTCTCATGATATTCTAACGATTAAGTTTAATTACCGCAATACGGCACAAAAACAAAACGTAATAGATTTCAGTAAATTAATATGGAAATAACGAACATCAATTATTGACAGTTCAATCGACAACTTTTTTTTGTAAAAAAAAACTGTAAGATACGGTCCGAATTGCAGATACTTACTTTTTGTCAACTATAGTAGATTGTAAAAGTAGAATTATTTATTTTGCGTGATTAATCTGTGATTTTTTTTAGGTTCATTATTTTAATTGTACAATGAAATACGTAAGATATAGTGTTTTTATAAGTTTTTATGAAATTTTAAGCATTATTCCCATTAATTAATTATAAATACTAAGAATTCATACTCGTATGTGTTTTGGAACGATGCGTTCTGACGTTTTTCGGGGGTCTACTATAAGCCGTCAATATACCGGTGAATGTCGTTTGAACTTTTTTTTGTCTCTTTATTTTTGCTAACGACGTGAAAGGGGCAGAGATAATAGAATCTAAGTATTTTTAACTTGTATTTGACCCCGCATGTTGAAATGACATTTGAAATAAAGGTCACTTGAATGTCATTTTGTCTCACTCAATGAGCAAAATACGATTTTGCTCACTGTTTTTAAGTAGCAAAGTACCCGTTCAAGCTACAGAGGTGAATAAATATTTTGCCATTGGCCGTAGTAGGGTCGCCTAAGACTGGATGTGACCTAAGATCGGATGCATAGAATTTACCGCAAACGGAGCGATATTTTTCACTGACGGCAACATAATTTGCTCCGCCATTTTGTTCTGCCCCTCCCGTCATTCCGCGATCGGCGCTGCAACGATCTGCACGTGTGCACCGGACCTTTAAAAAAAAGTTGCCGTTTTTTCGAACCTCATGGTGATCCGGACTTCCCTCCTCGAGTTTGTTTCGACGGTATGGTAAGTATTTATCACTTTATTGCTTTTTAAGTTAATTATTGCGAGGTTTTAGCAAATTCTCTATAGATTTGTATACTTTGTTTACGCCTAGGACGTCTGTAGGCAGAGATCCGGACTTTCCTCCCATTGCCGAAGATCGGACTAATCACTGAGGCACTTAAAAAACTCAGCGATTCTCAAAAGTTCGGATCGTAATAGGGATATATAGTGAAAAAACGTGACACATGACAAAACAATTATATCTTCGTGAATGCAGCCCTTTTTGCAAATAACCTATGTATATTCGGTCTTAATTCACCATCTTTGAACGCTCCCAGGCTGAGTCATTAAAGTTTGAGAATCTCAATTTAGCTCCAATTTGACTGAGGAGGTAAGATCGGACTAATAAATCGCAAAAAAAAAGAATTTGTTCTAGTCACACCACGAGGAATATCAAGACGATTTTTTGATATGTTATTGTTAACTTAAAATCGGATATTTTCCTTCTGTGCACTCTAATGCCGTAGCAATAGAGCTAAAATTATACAGTAGTCCGAACTTTGACATCACTAGAGTTTCTTGTAACGTATCCTGTATAGAAAAAAAAACCGTCACATTGAAGGCGTGTCTCACACAAACTATTGCGTTTATCGAAATAAATAAAATATGACCAAATTAATTATTTCATTATTAATTACTTTCAATAACAGGACATTTAAAAATAGTCGTAGAATATGAAAAATAAAATAAAACTGCAACACTGACAAAAATCGAAAAAAAGCGTCCGATCTTAGGCAACCCTACCTTAATTGCAGGTGACTGTCTGTCTGTCTGTTCATTGTCACAGCCATCTTACTCGGAATCTCGGAAACTATACGATACCTATATTTAAACGATATTTTGCTAAATAGCTCAACAATTAAAGAACGTGATATCTACAAATTATTATTGAATTTAGTTTTTCCGGGATCCCGTACTAAAATTACTTTTCTTTGTCTGGAGCCCAAAATGGTAGGGTAAAACACCCGTTGATTGGCACCATAAGCACTACTGATTTGTTCTCATTTTTTTTTTGTAGAAAAAAGCGTAAATGGTCAAAAATATAGTAGTGATCAGTAGAAACACGTAGAAGTGAGAATAAGTGCCTAGCTGAAATAAGAATTGTTTTAATTTGTAATAAATTGTGTGAATTTATTTCTTTACAAAAATATGTATACAATGTGTGGCCTGTAATAGGAGCAAAAAATTTAACTGTAGGCTGTACTCCTTAAAGTGACCAACATTTATTCAGCGACTTTTAAAAATAATGAAGACTTCTTTTTTCATACAAAATAAATATTATCTTCAATGTACGCCATTATCATTGTGATTGACGTTGCCTGTCACACCTTAAACATAACAAAATTCGCAATACATTGCGTCTTGGAAAAAACTTTAGTGTATTAAAAATCAAAATACAAGTTATTTTTAAAAGTCGCTGACCAAATGTTGGTCGGTATGAGGAGTACAGCCTACAGTTTAATTTTTTGCTCCTGTTACAGGCCACACATTGTATTATGTTTGGGAATGTAGGTACGATTCCAATTAGATATGAGTCACGATTGAAGGAACTGGTGTTTGTTTTTGTTCAATAAATTATCAGTAAAAGCAGAAAAATTCCCGATATCGTTGGTTGTGCGCATTTTTTTCACAAAATTATATGAATCTTATGACCTGACCATACACGAGTACATTCACACAATATACAATAAAATTACTGGTCTGCCGAGTGTTGCAAAAAAAGGTGGATTGCTCCGACGATCACTGTTCGCTTGACGCGATGACGCACACCATAGGTAAGTACACAGACCCAGCTACAGCTCAAACGCTCAAAATTATGTGCGTAGTGGACAGAAGTAAAAAGAATTAAAAATGTAGTGTTTAAAGTCCCAACGTTGGAAATAAACAAACAAAAGAGCAACTAAGTAAATAACGATCCGTAAACTGCGTCTGCTAAATCTGACTCACATGACCTAAGTAAAGGTTAGGCCTCCATTTTGACTAAAGCTGAGGATGCCAACAATTGGGTACTAAACAGACTGGCCTGCACATCAAACAAAACGCTCTCAACCCGCACACCGTACATACCTACAGAATGTTTTAGCTAGCAAAACAGTCATCTGACGCAAAAAGATACACCTAGGTAGCTACAGACTGATTACAAACATTATACAACATCGATCGGACTCAATTCGGCTTGAGTTTCTAAATTTGGCGGTATTAAAGTAAGATTACCTTTCTGCGTCCATAGTTAGTGGTTAAAGGTGCACTCGCGTCGTTTTTTCGTGTTTTAGCCCTTTTGAAATTTCAAAATGGCGTTAGCTCGACACCGGCCGGCGCGGCGGCGCGCGGCGGAATCGCGGCCTCGACCTTGGCCGCCAAACGCGCGCATGCGTCCCGCCGCGGCCCCCTCGCTCGCTCCCCGCCAATTATGTCATTATGTTAGGTTGTCATGAGAGCGCAGGCGCTGGCGTCTTTCGATTCACCACAAAACTTTGGTCTGGAGTATTCTGGAGTTCTAGAGAACTAAAGGTGAAGTGAAACCTCTTATCCCCAACTGAGCTGTCGGTCGTCAGGTAGGGTAGGGTAGTGCATTCCCACTCCGTCAAAAAAAAGGTAGGGTAGGGGACGCCCGCTGTCTGTCAAAATGATAGTCATTTAAGTATATTATGCAAGCAGCGGTTTTCGTAAAAATTTGTGCTTACGCCAATCCTTGCCTCACACTTCCTTTAGACTGAATGCATGAAGATGAAAAATAAAAATCACTAAGAGTTAGGTATAAACAAAAGTCCTATAAGGACCTTGAAAAGATTACCACCAGCTGACTGATGTGAATATAAGAAGCTTAATTGCGTAAATGGTTTATATAGGTTTATGTCACTATTCGTCTGGAATATCTAGGTTAGGTAAGTAGGTACTTTAGTTTTATCACGGTTCGTTTGTTGAATTTGCTGATTTAAGCGAGATAAAGCCTAGATAAAAGCAATATGACGATGCGGCTTTGGTCAAAATGGTCAAACGTTATTATAGGCTATCCAATAATGCAACAGCACTATATTGGTTTTCTGGAACTGAAATATACCGTTACACGTGGGTATTATTTCTTCACGTGTACATAAGCACTAAGTGGACCGAGGAGGTCGATTTACAAGTGCGTCCATTGGAACGGGCTCGTAGTCGGAACTTGAAGGCGTGGATCTGAACTTGACAGACTAAAAAATGCTTTCTGGGTAATAAATAAATTTTAATATTGTCTTCGGTTACCGCAATAGTTACTCATGAAATATAATTATGAAAACGGATTATATAGTTTTATTTCAATAAATTTTAGGCAAAAAGAACATTTTCATTTCTCATGCTCTGAAAGAGGGTCGTTGTTGTTCTAAAAGGTATGAAGAAAATGATACGTGTCTGCACTAGACCATTTTACGTTCGAAATACGATTTTTTTTTTACGACAAGCAATTGAAATTTGAGTTTAAATGGATTTGTTATACAATTTCCAGTCTGATATTTGACTCTCCAAAAACTACGCAACGGATATTGATGCGGTTTTTTTTAATAGATAGAGTGATTCAAGATGAAGGTTTATATGTATAATTTGTAAAGGTTTTGTGTAAATAAGTTGAACTACCCGTGCGAAACCGGGGCGGGTCGCTAGTTAGGTCTGAACTTGTACGTGGAACATAATTGTAGTAATAGTTTGAAAACTGGATTATACAGCTCAGTGATTTGGCAGCAGTTGCAACTGGAGCCGAAACTTTGTAATGGTGATAGAAACCACGTGGCAACGAATTAATCGTCAAGTATGCGGCCGTTAACTATTTTGGGCAGAATTTTGATTGAATCGCTTAGTCTCCGTGGACCGTGACCTATTTCAACCATACACGCTGCTGTCAAAACCTACTCATTGTCGGTTAAAATTAAAATATCCGCAATTCCGCATGCATGCAAATGCATCTTGCTTCATTTTAGTAGTTCCATATCAGTGTAAAATTGTCAATCCGTACGTATTTGCTGAAATATTCATGACAATCCTGCCAAAAATTAAGCGTCCATCATCGGGTCTTTTACCTTAGTGAAATATTTAAATAGTAAAAAATGAGAATAAAATCTGCTTAAAATTTTGGTATCTGGTACAATTGTAATATATCAATTTTACCTTTTATGGATGATTCATATTTTGAACCGACGTCAATTTATTCAGACATTCTCCAAAACGGCTGGGCCGATTCGGAAAAATCACGGAAAAATAGGTATTTATTAATTGTTTAAAAGATTTCGGTTACGATGATGTTGAGATCCTAATGAAATCTCTTCAAATATATAATAGGCTATAGTGAGTTTGATATTTTTGCTGCATTGGTATAAGTTTTACTTTAGTAGTAACTGATGCATTTTTCTCGTATTAGTACTATTTGGTGAGGTGAAAATGCTGATAAAGACTAGAAAATGCTGCGCTGTCATATTTACTGTATTGTGAGTTTCTTCTTTTTTAAGTTGATTTTATGAAAATATGTCTGAATCAAAAAAACTAGCTGCTATTGTTTTAATCTTCAGATTCTGAACTCTGGATATGAGTCTAGGTATCCCTCGTTTTTTGAGTATTAGAGAAAGACGACAATCTTGAAGTGTCTTTTTATTGAAAAACACTTTTTAAAAATAGTCACTACTTATAAAACCCGAGTGTCTAGTCTGGGATGCCTGTTATTACTATGAAAACGATAAATAACGCAAAAAGGCGGACTTAATGCCAATGGCACTCTCCCGCAGCTGTTTTTGTCATAGGCGCCTTCCGACATCCGATATCGGAAAGGCGCTTTTGAAAAATTCAGCCATGTCGGAGCCCCCCGTCAGCTGTCGGACCGATAATATTTGTTTGTGTGCGTATGTGTAGGCATTGTAGTGTGCGTGACGGCTAAAGACGGCGCCCGGGCTCGCCCCCGCGGCCTGACTACGCAGATGTAGGATCCTACATCCGATATCGGATCTGACAATGTGAAAACGCTCTTAGGTCCATGAATGAGGCTGTTAGATAACGTTATAAATGATTGCATGCCAAGTGCAGTGAGCTAAGCGCATCCTTTGTTCATCGGACGCTATAGATACATTATAGCATCTTATATGAATGGCATTGCATTGTTGGTCTGATATGGTACCTATCTTGTCGTAGGCATTCTACTTAGATGGTTTCCTTGATTTGTCTACTTTAAGAGTCTCCGGCAAGCTCGGCCGAATTTCACTTTCCCATACAAAGTTCCGTTCTCATTTTAAAACTACGTGTTGTATTGTAATAAAACTTTGCACATACAATGATATGAGGTATATCTAGGTCTAAAATTAGTTTATATAGCTCTAGTATATAAAACAATCAAAATAGAGCAAAAACGAGTTTTGTATGAAAAACTTAAACTCGCTGTATTCTTTTTACTATGGTATCTGAAGCCACATGAACTAATTACAGACATAGATTTACCTTATCCTATTGTAAATACAAAGTTTCAGAGCAATCTAGGTAGTCGTTTTAAAATGGGAGCGGAACTACGTTTGTATGGAGAACCGAGCTTGCCGGAGATCTTTAGTTTGAAGTCTGATGGAACCTAACCTTCCAATTATACTATTTATTTAAATGTTCTCGAGGCAGAGGTGTAGGGTTACAGCCGGCGTAGCTCTATTTGACGTAAATAAGCGCATTGTAATATGCCTGTTTGAATAATAACTAATCTTTATCTTTTCCTTAAGGTTAGAGGCTGTCTGTATTATACCTATAAGTACCCAGTAGTATATTCTTCAATTACCTACACATTTACTTTCATGACGCAGCTTTACAGTTTACACACCGCTGAGCTACGGTCGTAGCGCTACGTCGTAGCCGATAACATGTATTTCCCGGTATGAAACAAAACCAAAGACAGATATAACTCCGTAATAGATGGATACAGTCTAAGGAAAAAACGTGCCTCGAAAATCAAGAAAATTTGATTCTCGTTCAGAGGGCGCTACTAGCTTTGGCCTACTGTCGTATAGATGGCGTTGACGGTTTCGTTTGTTATTTAACAATTTTAACGCATATCAGTGAAAGAACATGGGTCAAAATCATAAAAATAATTAATGCAAATAAAAAAAAAACATTTATCCATATTTAAATACATTTTATCGTATTTTTATAAATCTTCATTTTTAGTTTTAAAGTGTGTCGACAGATGGCAGTGAATTTACTGGGGTTACAAAATTTACTATGACAGTACCGCTCTAGTATAAGTTACTCTATGGCAAAACGAAATGTAGCGAAGTGTCGTGATTTAAGCGCTGAATGTGTTAGACTTTCCAGGTGGCGCAGGTAGGTAGATTATTTGTTGTGTCCGACCGAAAATTCGGTTTTAGGCCAGTTTCGGCCAAACAATCATCTTTCGGCTGAAGTTTCGGTTTCGGCCAAAAAACGGCCGAACCTTTCGGCCGGGCCGAAACTTACGAAATGTAGTTCGTGCTTATCAAGCTATATTGTAACTAAATCATGTGACAGGTACCAAAAGTTGGGGAACAAGTAGGACAACAATATTAATTAATAAACTGATTTATGTCTGTAAGTAAATATACAGATATTAATTGGTTTATTGGAAAACACAATTCCCTTAAAGAGGGCGCCACTGGACAGTCGACGCAGTCTTAATATGTGTATAAAAGCGGTTTTACGACATTTTTTAACGATTTTAACAAGTCTACAAAAGTTTCGGTTTCGGCCGAAACTAGAGCCAAAGCCGAACCTTCGGTATAATACTATTACTTATTCTGTGCTTCGGTTTCGGTTTCGGCAAGAAGTGGGACACTAAATTTGTTTGTTGTTGTTATGTTGTCAGGCAGGGGACAAAAGCCACGCAGATTGTTGACAAAATGTTCCCATCTCGCAACAAGGTACTTATTTTGTGTTCGTTGGCCCATAGGCGCCACTCATTTATTACGTAAGACGATTTTTGCCAGTTTTTGACCCCCTTCCTCCCCTATAAAAAAAAAAGAATAAACTGACCCCCTCCATATTACTATTATTACGTAAGAAGCTAAAGTAAAAAATGAATACACGTTTGGTTTTAGTTCGCTGTTTATTAAAAAAAAATTTGGAACGTTGTTTTATACCTACAAAGATACTGGAGCCCGTTTAAGCTAACTCTACAGTAATAACATATACTAATCTATGAACTCTACGCCGTGTTTGATAGCATAGAGTTTGGAAGTATCATTTCAAACGTCATAACTTCATAGAAATTTGAAAATTTTTGCATCATTATGATCTTACGTAAGAACTATGAAAACCCCCTCCCCCACCCTTGTAAGAAAAAATAAGGTATGTTTGACCCCCCCCCCCCCTTAAACGTCTTACGTAATAAATGAATGGTGCTATATTGGAATGGATAGTGGAACTACCACAAATAAATTCAATTCATTGTAAAGCATCTCATTGTCAAAATCAGCTTAGTATTTAAGTAGTTTCAAATCACCATCGCTTTAAAAAACTAACTTGCAAAGATTTGACAGATAGGACTGCTAAATCAGATCCACTTTCGGTTTGCCGTAGTATAAACAAGAAGAAAAGGGGGTAGGCAGCGCCATCTAGTATTTAAGTCCAATATTATTATATGCACGGGTATAATGTTGTGCCTGTGCAGTACGAGAAAGAGTACAAAGCGCTAGTAGTTTGCAGTTCTAACAGACAGATGGCGTTATTCTCAAAATTGCGCTTTTATTTTTCTATGAATATATTTTTATATTGTTGTTCTAGAATATTCTAGATTATCTAGATCAGCGGTTCTCAAACTTTTTTGGTGACGGAACCCTTTTGGAAAGCGAAATATTTGACGGAGCCCCAAATGAAAAAAGAGTGTAGAAACCGCTCTTCTATACAAATACAACTGACCTGTTTTTTTTCTTATTAAGTATTTCAAGTATTCTCGCGGAGCCCCCACAGAAGCTTTACGGTTTCCTAGGGCTCCGCGGAGCACGCTTTGAGGATGGCTGATCTAGATTACTATAGGCAGTTTGTTGGTTTGCTTCTTCCTCTTTAAGTTGCAAATATAAACTACATATCCAAAAATTAGTTAATTTGAAATATACCTTAAAGGTTAAACAAAAAAACATTTTTTCTAAATTTAACTATTATATTTTTTTGAATACTCAATATCGTACTAAAGCAACTAATTTTGCTGGTTTACATATTGGCATATTGTTTTTGCTGCTTTTGTATATTTTAACAGCATTGTGCAGCAAAGGAATTAAAGGAGTAGGGGACTAGGTTGATCTGTATAAAATTGTCTTAATATTTATTTAAAATTAATTATTTGGGGCATTTCCTATGAAAAGGGACCTTATTGTCGATGGAGTTTACGCCGCACAGCGTCGCGCGGCATTGTATTTTAATAAGATCATCGTTTATAATGGCGTAAGCGCCATCGACAATAAGGTCCCTTTTTATAGAAAATACCACATTTTATTTTAGTTATTATCACTTTTTATGGAACTGCTACTATTAATGCTGACTGTATTAAATTTCTTCAAAAAATATTTACACTACAGGATAACTGCATGGTAGTAGGCAGGTGGCAGGTTGTCCTGTAGATGTCCCGAAATACTGCCAGTGCCAGGTGTACTGTTGGTGGAGCATTCTACGGGCTGTCCCGTACGGACGCATTTTATTTCCTGTGTTGCAACTTTTTTTTCGGCATTTAAAGCAGGTGATTATTTTTCTGTGCACATTTTTGACCATTTGTCGTAGAAAAGGTAATAAACCCGCAAATCTTCAGAAAATTCGCGTTTGTATGGGGCAACGGTAGACAATTTCACGGAATGCTCCTGGTACTCGTTTATTGGGTGGCCGTCTTTTCATCTGCTTTACGTTCTCTTGTGTTTTTCATTAGCTTGAAATTTACACTTCAGAGGAAAACTGCAAGGTAAGGCAGGATGTCCTGTAGATGTCCCGAAATACTGCCAGTGCCAGGTGTATTGTTGGTACTCGTTTGTTGGGTGGCCGACTTTTCATCTGCTTTACGTTCTCTTGTGTTTCTTTAGCTTAAAGTTTACACTTTAGAGGAAAACTGCACGGTAGTAGGCAGGTTGTCCTGTAGATGTCCTGAACTACTGCCAGGTGTACTGTTGGTACTCGTTTGTGGGGTGGCCGACTTTTCTTCTGCTTTTCGTTCTCTTGGGTGTTTCATTAGCCTGAAATTTTATTTGAAAATGTCTTTAATTAAATGTGTATTAAGAGGTAGGTAATAAATATATGGTACCGCCGTCAGTTTTGGCCTGTCCAAAAATGCTTTCGTATGTATGTCAGGCCGTCAGTCCAGCTATTTTCCTCTACAGGTCGCATTTATCAACTGAATGTCTTGAAATTTTGTTAGGGTTCAATAATTTTATGATATTACTGGTCGATTTAGCTTGAATTTCTTTTGGTTTAGGTTTGCGAGGCCTAGTTACTATATACATAGTTCAGATATTTATGTCTATATCCGTTTTTATGTATATGTCCGTGCTTATGTCCGTCGGAAAGTTTCCAAATTGCGAAATTTGCACATTTTTTTTTATACCACGGCGGTGGCAATCAAGAATACGGCCCGCCTGATGGTAAGCAGTTACCGTAGCCTATGGACGCCTGCAACACCGAAGATATTACACGCGCGTTGTCGACCCTAACAATCCTCTCCCTCGTTGAGCTCTGGCAACCTTACTTACCGGCAGGAACACAACACTATGAGTAGGGTCTAGTGTTATTTGGCTGCGGTTTTCTGTAAGGTGGAGGTACTTCCCCAGTTGGGCTCTGCTCTAGATCTGGAATGACATCCGCTGTCCTGTGCCCTACCACACAAAGCGAGATGTCATTCACAGTGCCCATACCTCTCTTTTGGACGTAGTTTAAGGACATATCCGGGTCCGGACGCAGTTTAAGGACATACCCGGGTCCACATTTTTGCACATGGTGAAATTTCGGAAATTGTTCATATTTTTGTACGGGAATAGAAATTTTCTATTTCCATAATGAATGTTTCCCTTGTTTCCTGTGAAATTTTCTAGAAATTTCCCATAATTTTCTCATAATTTTAAAAATTTTCCGCAACTTGCACATTTGTGCTTATATCTCAAAAGAGCATTGATATACTTACATCCGTTTGACACAGATGTCGAACAATCGGTTGGCAGGCGCCTCAGCGATCAGCCAGATTACAAAGGCTGCTATGCAGCCCCAGAATATTACGCCCGCTGCGGCAGTAAACTGAAAGTTAAAGTAGTCATTAAAGTTAAAGTAGTCCAGGCACATTATTTGATAGAATTATGTTTTGTACTAATAATAAGCAGTGGGCGCAAACTGTTTTATCATTTACAGATTTTTTTTATAAAATAGAATATAATTGAAATAATTTACCTACTCGTAAGCACAAACACAAAAGATAAAATTATGCGAAATAGGAAGGAGAGAAAAAATTCTATCGTCTCCGATTGATACGCCGATTAAAACTTACTATGTCACCATAATCGTAGTGCTGTGAGTTTCGAGCGACGAATACGCTTCTCATGTAGATCAGGGTGTGGGTCAAATACACCCCGTACGACAACCTGCTCAGCGGCACCCAGACGTACCAGCTAAGACCGGCTTTTATAAGAGCTGGAAGTAATAATAAAATCGTTTATAGCTTATCACATTCAACTTCAACTTCAAAAATCGTTTATTCAAGTTAGCTTATTAATAAATTAATAAGCACTTTTGACATGACAGTGATTTATTAAACGCGCACTATTAAACTTAATATTAGGTATAAAATTCAGGCCAAAAATTGGCAGACTAATTTGTAATACCAATGTATTACAAATTAGTCTCATGGGTAAATGTCAAGTAGGTAAAATATATGCTTAAACGCGCGCAAAAAATATTTCAAAGTATAATAGAATTAAATATTGTAAACATAAAAATCGGCCTAAATAGTACCTACACAATATTGTACGATAGATGGCAGGATTCACTTACTTACGGACGTGTCCCAACGAACAACATTACATAACACCAACATAGCATCGCCGGCGGTCCAGAGGCGTCGATTGATACTTGATAGCGGCGCACACAGAGCCCTCTAAGACTTTGTACGCTCGCAAATAGTATATACTTACATATTGTTGTACGCTAAATGGCAAGATTTACTTACGGACGTGTCCCAACGAACAACATAACACCAACATAGCAACGCCGACGGTCCAGAGGGGTCGATTGATTGCGGCGTACACAGCGCCCTCTATGGGGTGGTACGCGCGCCATAGGAAGGTAGTCCCGCTGATGAGCACCGCTAACATGATGACGACGCCTGATAAAGAACCGAGGACGGCCCATTTCTGAAACCAAATATATAAGGCCACTTTAGCTTAGTAGGTACTAGTAGTGACAAACAACCTACTTACTCACTACTTACTAAAGTGGTGGCCTAGGCGTCTAATAAGAGCATTTTATTTATGCGATAAGCATGGGCGTGCACGGGTATTTCGATTTTTTTATAAATCTTTTTCTGACTGACTAGGGCAATAACGTTTAATTTTTCCGAATCCTAGAAGACCGGTCATAGTAAATATTGCCGCTACTTAACTTTTCCTAGTTTCCGTTCACTCCGATGCAAATTTAAAAAAATTAGGCACCACACAGCATCTCCCGTTGCAAAGCCGAGTACCTTAAATATCTCCTGATCATTCAATTACTGACTCAAATACGCCACCGGGCGTTCTAAATCATCCGTCTTCTGGCACAGAATTGTTTCTACACCCGGGCTTGAAGCATCACATTGAATTATAATTGGTTTTGTGTAATCTTCAAGTTACAACCCGTATTGACGTAAGCAATGACCCGTCGTTCAACAGTCTATATTAATATTATTGCCAGTAAGTTACCTACCCGTGAAATCCTCATCGCATTTTCCCTCTTGTTCTTGGTGAAAATGAACCCGCTGAAAAACCCGACGATGTAGGAGGCTGCGCGGTGGTGGCTCTTGATGTACATGAGGTGGAAGTCCGGGCTGCCCCGCGGGTTTGAGACAAACCTGGGTCAAATACAATAACAATATTTAAACTAAAGAAAAAGCAAACTAAAACTAATTAAATCTAAAATAGAACTTAAGCAAATCTAAAAATCTCTGAGTCCATTCCAAAAGTCTTTGAAATATAGGTAAGTAGTTGTTATAATTCTCAGACAATTTTTTTGGCTCTGGGGCTATGAACCAAAATGTGGTTCCTGTAAAAATGCACTGGCAGAGCAAGGAACCGAATCTGGCTCTTCTTCTTCCTCCTCGCCTTTTCCCGTTATACGGGGTCGGCTTTCCTTATTCTGAGTCTCCAGGCAGTTCTATTCTGAGCATCTTCATTCCGTAAGTTAAGGCTTTCCATATCCTTCCCAATAGTTTTCATCCATAAGGTAAGAGGTCTTCCTGAGAACAATGTTGTCCCTTATATGTGTAGTTTATGCTTTCATATCGTAGTATCGACTTAAAGCACGTGTCTAGTACACACTGAAACAGTTAAATGTCAATTAAAATAACAATGGCATCGGGATGTTACGCAGTTTCCCGGTGTTGAGCATCATTGACGCATGTAACATAGAAGTTAATAATTTTCCACAGGGTTACTACTGAATGGTATAATTTGCGTGAGAAATAGCTTCCAACAAAGTAAGTATGATAGATTAAGTAATCAGGGCTAATTATTCTGTTCATTCTAGTTATTATGTAAGAGTACCAATCGTATTTGCATTGAAAATGCGCAGGCATTTAAGTTTTGATTCAAGATCCATATTTATGACTTTGGAGCAGGATTATTTAACCATCGCCAAAATACCATGAAAATCGTTTTAACGTTTCTTGCCGATTTCAGTTTGCATTAAATAAAATCAGAAATCGGCAAAGGTTTTTGTTTTTTAATAAACCGGACTAACCGAGTAAAATGCTTAAAATATATAGCGAAGTGTAGCCGCAAAACAAATTGAAGAATATTACCAAACACTAGCAGCTAATACAGAGAGAACAAGTAACTTACTCGAAGGTAAACAGTTGTATGGGACTCCAGTTGTATTTATAAGTCAGCACTCCAGGCAGCAGGATCGAGGCGACTGTGATAGCCCCTGCGCAGACTAGGCCGAGCTTTGGCTGGCGTGTATACAGCCAGTACAAGAGAATGGCTACGCAGGAGAAGTGGAAATCGCAAGGGATGTACCAGGAGACCACGAGACACTGGGAATTAGATCATATTATACATTCCATAGGGCAATACTTTAAATTAGCTTAATTTTAGAACCAGGTAGCTGTAAAAAAAAGCCAAGGCATGGGGTGATGGGCTAGTATGAAAAGAAAACAGGACAGAGGAATATTGAGAGCGCCGACCCCAAATGAATGAGACACGGGCAAGCAAAGCAGTGATCGGATCGGCGATGGTTGCCAATCGGGGTTGATGACCTCTATCGCAACTTTTTTAATGTTGTCTATTTTATTTTATATATTATTAAATATTTTACCTGTAAACAGCATTTTTTGGGAAAGGATTACTCTCATTGCTAATTCTACTTGGTGTGCCGCGGCACTGTGGTATGCTATACTTTTGGTTGGACTGATGACTGTGTTTCGATCCGTGAAATGTGGGAGGGATAGTCCTGAACAGATTACCTAAATTCACTGATTTTTGTTAGGACAATAAAAAGTTATCGTCGAATAACAGAAAGTTCTCATGTCCAACTACAAGTATGGCGTCGTTCCACTATGTGCGATGTGGCAACCGAAACGCCGATCACTGGTGATGAGGTAGCTGAGCGTTTTCTGGGCAGGGTACAGTGTCGAGGATACTTTGTTACTTACAATGTGCTCGCTGTCGATGTAGTTATTCAGCATGAGCAGATTGAGCCACCAATTCTTGCGACACGTGCCAGTTTCCGCCTCAACGAGCTTCGGCCACATAGGTCCGGAGCCCGTGTAGGGGTACACCGCGCTGACGAAGAATACCACTATTCCAAGCGCTGGCACTAGCCTGGAATGGAGGGTAACATGTTGTTCTTTTTTTTTACTCGACTGGTTTATAGTTAAAACTTAACAGAATCATCAGTAATGGATTGTTGTTTTACATTTGTACACTTCGATGTTAGTACATTGTGCTTAAGAAGATAATATAAATAAATCTATGTAAAGATTCTCTGCAAAGAAAATTGGTAATGAGCTAATGAATCTGTTATGAAACAATAATCGGATCGAAAAATTCGAATTAAGCATAAATAATTAACCATACCTGATATATCTTTTCAAAATGGCGAATAGCGGGTTAGGGAATCTCTTCATCTGACTGAAGGCGGTCGCTGTCAGGAACCCGGAGAGGAGGAAAAACGTGTCGACGAACAAATCATCGTGGAGGGTGATCCAGCCGCCGGGACCAGGCATTGACTACGAACATTACCAATTGATTTAGTTTTATAGGTATTTGTATTCTTGCAATATTATAATTATAACATAATATATAAACATAGAATCATATTGTCGTAAAGTACCTTAGCATAGCCTCTGGCGGGCCACAAATAAAAACTTGCCAAAGTAAAATAAATGCAGATCTGATTTGTCATAATCAAGATTCAAAATACAACAGAATGGAAGGCCTTTTTAAAGGTCTCTGGGCGGCTAGACTCTAGAGGACAGAATAAGAGCTTACCTGATCGACTTGTTTCCCGTTGCTCACGGCCCCTGCATTAAGTATGCCAAGAATAGCTCACCTGATCCACTTGTTTCCCGTTGCTCACGGCCCCTGCATTAAGTATGCCAAGAAGAGCTCACCTGATCGACTTATTTCCCGTTGCTCACGGCCCCTACATTAAGTATGCCAAGAAGAGCTCACCTGATCGACTTGTTTTCCGTTTCTCACGGCCCTGCATTAAGTATGCCAAGAAGAGCTCGCCTGATCGACTTGTTGCCCGTTGCTCAAGGCCCCTGCATTAATTATGCCAAGAAGAGCTCACCTGATCGACTTGTATCCCGTTGCTCACGGTCCCTGCATTAAGTATGCCAAGAAGAGCTCACCTGATCGACTTGTTTCCCGTTGATTACGGCCCCTGCATTAAGTATGCCATGAAGAGCTCACCTGATCGACTTGTTTCCCGTTGCTCACGGCCCCTGCATTGAGTATGCCAAGTTGGTGAACAACAACAATGCCGCACAGACCCAGGAATCGAATCCCGTAGAAAACTTCAATACCGTCTTTATGCATTTTCAGCAGGTTGTTCGCGTTCTCTCTGAGGCAAAATGCTTGTATGATATCATCTTCTGTAAAGAGTCAAAGATTTTATATTTTTTTACGAACTAGTAAATAGACACAGAGGAAGTAATAAAAAAATCGCAATATAATTTACTTGTTTTTTCTTGGCATAATTCTGCAATAATACTTTGCGAAAATTGCGAAATAAACCGTTAATTGCACTTAACTGACCATTGTCTACCTATTTAATCAAAGTCTCTTGGTTTACAGATTCTTATCGAAGAAGAAAAACAAGCAAACCATTGAAATAATATCAGTGGGACTGGGGCGATATTTCCCTTTTCGGGTATTCTCGCCTCCGTTCGGCTCAGCATTGCTCCGAGCAATTATTAGGGTTGGCACAACTTGACGTCCCTTTGCATGTACGACGACAGACACAGATAAGATAATGACGTGAATTTTGACAACCCTAAATAGCCGAAAGAGAAATAGTGCGATACATTAGAAAAGGACAGCATGATTCGTCCCTGAATAGCTGTCAAACTTCGGTTATGTAGGAAGTGTTCTTTCTGTACGGTAGTAGTATATTACATATTCTGTGATAATATTAACTATTGTTTGTGATAAATGTAAATACTCGTTACAAATGTTATTTCTTACCAATGAGAACTTACTTAGTGTTGTCGGCTCACACTTAAATCTTCCGCTGTTAAGATAGGTGCAGACCAATGATGTAATAATTAGGACAGCCAAAAGAGTTCTGAAAGGATTAATGACCGTAATTTAGGTAAAAAGATAAGGCTTCCGTTCGATATCTTGATATCTGTTCCACAAAAATGTGATGATGTGGAGTTTATTTGTGTAAAAGAAAGTGATTTAAAAAAAAATCTTACTAAATATAAGCCAAAAATTATGGCGCATTTATAATTTCTATATATATAAGCGCATCTTACGGCGACTAGCGACGGGTCAAAAGCTCTTATTTGAATTAAACAAATTTTGATCTTAACAAACTTACTAGGATATATGTAGAATGTAGAAAGGAAGTATTAGGTACGCTGTGGAATGAGCTCCCTGCCGAGGTTTTCCCGAGGGGCTACAGTATGGGGTTCTTCAAAAAAGGAGTGTACAGGTTTTTAAAGGGTCGGCAACGCGCGTTTAATATCCCTGGTGTTGCAGGCGTCCATAGGCTACGGTAACTGCTTACCATCAGTCGGGCCGTATGCTTGATTGCCACCGACGTGGTATAAAAAAAAATACTAAGCCGTGACATAAAAAAGATTAGCAAACTCACATGAACGCCCAAAAGGCTGTATCGTACGGTCTCTCCTCTCTCTGCTTCTGGCAGTCCCCGGTGGAGATCCTCGGTCGTATGCCCGCTATTCCAAGATGGCTGCGCGCGAGCATGGTCCTCATCAGTCGCTCCACGGAGCCGGGACCACAGGAGGCCGGCACGCACACCCCCCAGGTCAACTCATTCAGGGGTCTCGAGTGAGGTAGGTTAACCTTTTAGATAGTGTTCAATGTACATTTAGAATGCTGGAATAGAAGCTAGTAGGCATACTATAGAAAAGTCAAAAGACGTAAGTCATAAACTATGGTAGCCGTACGTCACGCGTAAAAAAAATCATCAGGTACGTATTGTTATTCTGAAAAAATGCCGCAATGTCCTCAGAACTTCGAACTAATTTAGTTGACCTATAAACATACCTATTCGTGGTATTCATCAGTTGCTAAATCACAAAGAAAACAAGTTACTAAACTTTAGAAAAAAGGCACCGTGTAAGTAATATGACCATTTAAAAAAACCGGCCAAGTGCGAGTCGGACTCGCGCACGAAGGGTTCCGTACCATTACGCAAAAAACGGCAAAAAATCACGTTTGTTGTATGCGAGCCCCACTTAATTTTTTTTTCTGTTTTTAGTATTTGTTGTTATAGCAGCAACAGAAATACATCATCTGTGAAAATTTCAACTGTCTAACTATCACGGTTCATGAGATACAGCCTGGTGACAGACGGACAGACGGACGGACAGCGGAGTTAGTAATAGGGTCCCGTTTTACCCTTTGGGTACGGAACCCTAATAAAGCAATGTACTACACGTGTTATCTTTGTTTACCTCTAAATAGTCCAGTACCGACTGATCCGGATCCACTCCCATAATATACCGTTTCTTGACAGCATTATCCGTTCTTTCCAATACTATATCTGCCAAGCAATACTGCGTCTTCAATTCTGGGCGGGACGGGACCCAGGGCGGGTTCAGGCATTCGTCGAAATTTCCTAGCTGGTAGCGGTTTCCGAACAACAGGCCCTGAGGCTCTGAGGCTATGGAATCCCAATCTAAAATGAAAATGATAAGTAAGTTCAATATGGAGAATACCGTCTATAATACGGTACAAGTTATAAAAACTCTCATTAGTATTCCGGAGTACAGAGCCCGATACAGATTTAACAATTTATTAAGGGTTTGATTTCATTTTGATACTACCTTTGATGATCGCTCATCGAAATTCGAATCAATCATCGAGACGATCGTTAAGGTCACATCAAAACCAGATCAGAACCATAACAAATTGTTACCTTGGAATCGATCTCATTTTAAGACTATAGGTATGGCTTCCTTGTTGACTATGGAACTACAAAAACAATTTCTACAAACTGAGAACCTCCTCCTTTTGAAGTAAAACTTAATTTTTTTTTCTGACGGAAGTAACGCCCAGTAGTGACACACGCACAATAGGGCACACGTCAAAGTGCCATAAGCAATGATTTATATTGCTCCCTTCCCTTCCCATATTGGGCATTTTCCAAAGTAAGTAAATACTTAATAAATAAATAAAATAACGATGGGTTATCTTTGTTCATTACTGTTTCAAATTTTAAACCGTTAACTTATTTAGAACAAAGAAAGAAGTACTTTGGGTTTAAGTACCTCATAATTACTATTTAATAAATAAATATTCAAATATTCATAATTCTTATTATGCTTGGCAGTTCATAACACGATTGTTGTTGTACTTCTTAAAAACCATTGAACTCTCTGAGATGAGACGCTAAAAATAACTACTACGATTTATTATTTAATCAGTATTAGAGTAGATACTATCTAATTATAGCTTAATTTAATTACAGATCTGTAGAAGTCAATAAACAAAAGCGTGACAGCAGACAATTCGGGTCAATGTGACTGATTGGCATTTTACAAAATTACATAATTACTGGACTTCAACCATAAGAACCTATTAGGTTAGGTAGGTAGATTCTCGCAAAATTAAAAAAGATACTATTATTATACAAATGCCCCGAGTGGTTTGGCTGAGTACTCAATAATTGCCGAATATACCTACGTGGGTTACTTAAGCCACAGAATAAGTAATAGTATTATCATACAGAACGGCCACGCACCGCCCCGCCCCGACTTGAATTACCTCGCCCCGCGACAGCAGATTGACGGCCGTTTGCCGGCCGCTCAGTACAAGCAACAACTTACTCACACAATGACGCATGCCGCGTGCACAGACGTGCCGTTCACACATAGAAACGCAAGTGATTTTTGATGTATAGCGTGTCCGCCCTGTGCTTAAGCATCGACACTATTTCTCTAGGGGTACACATGAATTTATGATATTTGGCAAATTTTATGACCGATTATCGCTAGGTGAACTTTCTAAATCTTATATAAAGTTTTTATCTGTAGTATTTAATAAAAAAAAGAACGGATAGATATGTAATACCTGTAAAAAGCTACACAGAATTACAGCATTAGTAACATTCTGCTTTATTGCTAGTACTTAAAGTTCACAGTCTTTGAAATAAGCTTCATATCGAAATAAAAAGTTACAATACTTAATTCACGAAGACTGATATTTGCTAGTAATTTCATACAAAATTTTGAGGACCTCATTAATAACCTATGCGTAATCCGAGAGCTTACTTATACCATACCGGTTCCTTTAGTCCTTGACTCACGTATGATATGTAAGTAAGCGTTAAGATTAATAAAGAATAATTTTCTGAAAATATTCAGGTAAATACAATTCGAAAAAAGTTTCACTTGCATCGTGGTTTCATAAAACCACACAATTATTCTTTTTTACTCTGGTTTGCAATTACCCGGACGGATCTTTCTTTATTTGTCAATAGGTATTATTTTCAGTAAAAACACTCATTTATGTAAACACGTGCCCTCAACTTTCCTCACTTACCCCAAACCGCCCAAAGCGTAAAATTCCGCAAGTTCCGAATCAATGTCAAAGTCTGATTCAAACAAGCCTCTTCCTGCTTACTCCAGTCTTGATTTTGTAACGCGAAAACCACATCTTCTAAGTAAATATCCTTATTAAGTTTTTCCGTGAAATCCTTTTTCTTCTCTTTGTTTTCAATTTTCTCTGTATCATTTTCAAGAATGTCTGTTGTCACTTCCACGGTTTTTGGACGTGTTGTGACAAGACAAGAAGTGTTGCACAGAAGTGCCAGTCCAACAATAGCTAGAAGAAAACACTTCATGATGTTTGAAAAGATCGCTAGAGACTGAATCATAGATCGGCAGGCAGCCTCATTCTAATACAATTACAAATACGACGGCAATTATGTTAGATAATTAAACGTTATGGAAGGTTTATGGAGAAAAAAATTGTTTAATTATATTTCAATATAGTTGTGAAGCTTGATTTATTTATGTACTAGCTTTTGCCAGCGACTTCTTCTGCGTGGAGTTAGTAATCTGGGTAGCTTACTTTTTCTCGATTCCCCATACAAATTTCCACCCCCCCCCCCCCCCTTTTCACCCCGTTAAAGGATAACTTCTGGGATAAAAACTACCCTTCTTATCTGTACATAATGTTAAGCAAATAAACGCATTTCATTTATGTCCAAAAGTAATTGATCAATATTTATTTTTTAGTAAAATCATAGAGAAATGAATAAATGTATACTTGCTAAATCTTAGCTGTCTTAGTTTATTGCTGTTTATTTTACTCTAGCGCCATCTATGTAAGTACTACGGGTTCATCACACCGAGAAGTAACTTTTTCACCCCTTGCTCTTTACACCGTCTACGTCCCCTTGCAACTTTAGCACTAAGATACCTAGATGACGCCACATTTCACTTTTTACCAGTTACTAGGAATATTAGGGATAAATCAGAACTAGAATTAGGTAGCCACAGGCAGTCTTATCGCTAAGAAGCGTTATCTTTCTGACAACCTTTATAATAAAGTATATAGATATTTTATAGTTCTTATTACTTTTTCTTCATTACCTATATATTTACTTCACTAGTTTACGCACATTTTTAATATTCATGAGTTTCATGACTTTATGAATATCCAATATTAGTCATGTTCTATGACAAATCAGTAGTTAGATAAGTAAGTACCTATATACAATTACCTATGTTAATGAGATTGACTTGGCGTATTAGTAAGTGTTTTAATCATTATATACTCAAGAGCAATAAAAAAAGGGTTATAAACTGAAAAATATCTACCTACTAATGAAATAGTGACCTGCGGCCGTAGCACGGTCGCATTTTTATCACCTGTCACCATGCCTGTCATGTTCTAACAAGTATGTAAGTGGGAAAGTGACAGGCGATAAAAATGGAACCATGCTGCCACCGCAGGAGGTTTATTCTGATTATTGATGTTTTTGATCATAATAAGGAAATGTAACTGTTCACAGCTGCTGATAGATCATAATATATCCGTAACAAATTCAGATGAAATTCATAACGAGGGCCTACCGCGAAGGCCCGCGTAGCGTATAGCGTCTGTCATCCCGATACATTTAAATTGTAAACTCTATACAGGGTAGCAAAAAAATAAATACATTGCCGTTGCCAGGGAGGTTTTGGGATTATACTAAGCAACTTTTACTATAGGACCAGCCACGAAATCGCAAAAAAAATTCCCCTCCCATAAAAAATGGACCAGCCAAAATTTATGACAGCCAAATTTTTTTTCGCGATTTCGGGGTTGGTCCCATAGTAAAAGTTGCTCAGTATAATCCCAATACCTCCCTGGCAACGGGAATGCACTTATTTTTTAGCCACCAGGGGGTCAGTTATCTCTGCAGCTTACTGTACCTGCGATTGTCATCTTGGCTTGACCCCCTGATGTAATTTTATGGGGCAATTTTTTTGGCAACGAGCCAATTTGTTATACATGTATAAAGGAATGAAATTAAAACCAACATTTTCCAAGTACATGTTTTATTTTATTTTATTAGATTATTAGGTACATTATAATAATACAGTAAGTAATCTAATAAATATTTCCAGACATGTATTGTAACTACGACTTACATAAACAAATTAATTTATTTTAAACCTAACAGTGCAAACTACTATTACCTAATGTGTGAATTAACAATTATTAAATTGCAACATTGTATGTACAAATTAAATCTATATACATATAATATAATGTATCTAATATTAGTAAAGTAATATTATAGCTTTTGATAAATATTGGTAATTTATTAGACCTATTAATGTACCTTAATTACACTAGGTAAAAACTAAAATACTAAGGGATCAGACTGTCATAAAAAATTGATAAATATTAAATGAAAATCAAAGATATAAATAAATATGAGAAAATGACATACACACTAAAAAAACATTTAATTATAAATAAAGAAAAAGTTTCTAATTCAGTTCAATATTCATAAAAAGTGGGTGTAATGATTGTCATATTATCATTTTAGTCATAATTCTAAAACCGTTAACTTTTCAGGATTTTCCTAAGGTTATCCTATAGATAGGTTAGGTTAGGTTAGGTTTCTTTATGGCAATCCTGTAGGCTGAGCACATGATTGACGCGACAGTATCTCGCCGCAAGATAGACTACCCGTCTTTTACTAACTGTATGAATTAAAGAGGGACGGGTAGTCTATGTCGCGGCGAGATACTCTCGCGCCAATCATGTGCTAGCCCGGCTGAAAAGTTACGCGTTCATTTACATTATGACTTAAAACTTTATGGGAAACAATAGAACCCTCATAAAAAATATTAAAACTCATTTTAGACCCTTACAAAACAGTAACGTACTTAATTGGCAACCAGTCTAATCCCTTATTATTCTGTTAATTATTGCAATTTTTTACTTGCCTATTACTAGTTTTTAAAAGCTAGAAAAACTCACAAAAAAGCCAGAAACAAAATTAAAACATACTACTCAAGATAAGGCTCAGCGCAGATTGAACGGAATAAGATCGGAATGTCCATGCTCGCGGAAATCCGTAAGAAAATATGTTTTTTTTTTATTTGATTGAAAGGGTTCTGATCAGACAGGACCATACATACCATTCCGATTTAAATTCCTTTGCACCTACACTGAGCTTACAACAGAAAATAAATTAAAGAGCATGTCAATAATACGGTTTACATGAAAATTTGTTATTTATTTCGAATACGTAAGTTTATGGAAACTACTTACTTAAAAATTATTCAAGTGGTGTTTTATAATTGTCATTTAAATAATTTTGTCATTTTTTTACTGTGCTTTTGATAAAAAACACTATGAGATCGGTTTGAAATCTTACTTAACAAAAATTTGGTAAAAATAAAAGTTATACATATATCACTCATATGGTACAAAGTTTAAATAAATATAAAAGTAAATAGCGTTTTCTTATGTACAATCTTTGGAACGCGTTACACAAACAGAACACACTGACTAGAGCTTCACTCTTTAGAGATTTTTTTATAAATATTTATAAGCGTATATCTCTACCATGTAAATACTATATTTATTATTAAATACTCGTAATATCTCTCTACTTTTTTCCTGAAATATTTTTTTATATGTAGCCTAGATTAAATTTATTATATTTGATATATATACTTATATTAGATGACTTAAACAACTAAAATAAAAATATTTCAATTAGGGTTCGGACACACAAACGTTGATCCGCGCGCCGCGGCGGTGTGCAAACGGGACATCGCTATATAATGTTCATAGCGCTGTCTCGCTCACACAACGGATCCGAGCTCGGATCCGCTTCCGTGTGACTGAAGCCTTAGGGTGAAGTCGCTGAATTCGATCTAATGTTTGGCAATGATGACTTGACATGCACATAGCGCTGGCAACAAGAAAAAAAATTGTGACGTTTTCAACTAAAAGGTACCACATTATCGCTTGTCGATAAGGTTGATTTCGAATTGAAGCTAAATAGCGCTTAGGAAATAGCGCTTTATTGTAAACCGACAATAAGTACCCTTTTGGTTGAAAATGGCACAATTAGTGATACTTATTGATTTTAATATATGTAAGTACTAGAAATTCATAAAGTTTGAGTTATTAAAGGAGGAATATGAAATAACTCTTCAGCAGCTCCGTCGCTGAGATCGCTTTTTGGTTACGTAAATTTTTTTTGGTGGCCGTAGCAAATAATATCTAAGTAAAAATCTAATTAAATTAAAGTGACTAGTACGATTTCGAACCTGAGATCAATTAAATATTTATTTTGCGTATAAATAAGAGACAAGAGACTAGAATTATTATGGTTACGAAGTCATGTTTTTATGAATCTGATATTAAACCTAATTTTTTTTTTTTATTAAATTGATTTAATGAAATTGTGTTTGGATATAATTTGCAATATTTTGTCACTTGAATTGACAATTCTATTAGATGACGTTTTCGCTTAATGCACAATTTAATGTATGACTAGTTTTCAGTTTTTCATTGAGACTGACTAGAATTATAGGTATATGTTTGACTAGAATCGTTTTACCCTTTTTTTAAATACGAACGTAACTTGTTTTACGCTTGATGACTAAACTAATATATTCCTCGGATTTAAGATTTAATCTTCCAAAGAGACTAGAAATTATTACTTCAGGCGATCTGTACAAATATCTTTTCACTATGACAAATAAAACAGAATAGAAAAGACCGCTCTACATAAAATTGGCCTTAAATACTAACAATGACTAGCAAAATAGACTAGATTATTGAGAATAAATAATTTAGTTTCTTTTATTATAAAGTTTTATTTAAAAACTGATGATCTTTAAATGACTAGAATTCAAAATTAGAGTTCTAAATAATTCATTATATGAACTAAGTATGTTGTAAGTTATAATAGACTAGACTGGCTACTTTGGTGTTCACTATATGTAATAATTAAAAGATAAAGGTTTATAAAAAATAATACGATAATTATTTGGTTGACTGTCTTTTTCTTCTATTACCTACACAACTATCGATATCTATCAAAAAATGTTTGTAACTCTAGCAAGATAGCGACAGTCTTTTGTTTTGCCGCGAAAATTCCGGGCTCCGCTTGTAACCCACGTAACACGTATTCATGACTAGATTTTTGACTTAGATGGATTGATGAATACTTATGATAATTTCAATGACTAGAATCTATTTCGTTTTTTTTGGTGATTTATTTTTTTAGATGACTAGATTGACTTTGGTTATATTTATATCAAAAACTATACCTAATGTTGACTAGATTTCATATTTGGTTGAGACCGCTTTTTGTAGGTACCTACGGTAACTTTTTTATGGTGACCGTAGCAAATAATATCTAAATAAAAATCTAATTAAATTAAAATGACTAGTATGGTTTCGAACCTGAGATCAATTAAATATTTATTTTGCCTATAAATAAAAGACTAGAATTATTTTGGTTTCGATAGACTAGAATTAATCTGTCATTTTTATTGTATTTTATTTTTTATTTTATTCAAAGTACTTGACCTAATACAGTACGACAATTAAGTACATCACATACTTACAAAACAAAAAAACAAAATTAAGTACATTAAGTACTTACTTATTTTTTTTATTAAATTGATTGAATAAAATGTTTATTTTATTATGGAGCTAAGAAAAAACGTACGCTTGTTAATTTAACCATGCATTTAAAAACTGTATTGTTAAGTTTTTTATAAATTACATTATGCACACTTTTGTCGATTACAAAGGAATTGTAAACTAAATAAAGTGTACATTACCTCAATATTCTGAGTATTCTGACCTAGTTGCAAATAGACTCAATTCCGATGAACGTGAACCGCTGAAAAAATTATTAGTTAGTAACGGGGTGCATCTAAAAATATGCCAACACGATCGATTGCGGCGACTTCCCTCTATGTAATTGGAAAACAATGCCAATTTACCTTTCATTGAACGAAGCAGTTAGAATGATTTTTTCAATGAAAATGATAGTCAAATACTTGGTATTTACGTGAGGTACCTACATACATAGTTGTATTTTAAGAGTTATCGATTTCTCTATTTACGGCTGTCTTAAAAATTTGATAATATGGATAACTAAAATAAAGCTATGCACGTGGCCCAAATTTGTAAACATAAAAAATTATAACAGTAGGTTTGTGTCTAAAATACAAAAAGTGGATACCACTTAAGTACGTTATGTTCTAGCTAGACTAACTAACGACAAATAAAGAACGATTCAAAACATTGTTAAGCTGTTATTTAAAATTTGCCTTCATTGGAAATGGTTGTTCAAAATGCAAACGAAGAAGTTTAAATCCACTTTATAAATAGTATATTTGGTTCAATGAATTAAATTTAAAAAATCTATAAAGCCACAGAGCGTTAAATACTTATAATCGAAATATTTTACATTGCATATTTGAAACACAAAAAAGTAGTTCCTGGGAAAAAGCAAATCTGTATTTCTTTAGATATTATGATTATTATTCGTAATTTTAATTACGTGACATCTGAGGTTTATTATATTATTGTTTGCAAATGCAATAATAATATTAATTATTAAAAAAAGGTAATTTTATCGCTCGGCGGCCTCATTCGTATACTTATTTGCTTATTTTGTTCTAATTATCAATGCTTCTTAAGTCTAAAGATATGTATAATTCACGTGAATTGTTTAACATTTCACGCCATAATAATTTGGAATGTTGCTGTAGGAGATCTTAAATATTTACAATTAAACTAATATAAAATGTATTAGACTATAGTTATCTAAATCACACCAAACTACTATTTATGTACACCTAAAATACAAACTTAGAGAATGATTATTATTGATAAAAGTAATAAATAAATTTATAAAGTAATAAATAAATTTATAAAGTAATACTTATACCTATTTAAGCGTGCGAATGCATTATAACAATAAATGAAGGACTGATGAAAATGCAAAATTTGTCGATTTTAGTAAATGCGGAATATTGTAATATTTGTAATGACTAATAATTGTGACTATAGGCTGTTGAATCCGAATAATTAGTATCTATTCTGCATTTTTGATATATTTTTAATAAGTTTAATATGGAAACTAATTACCTACTAAATGTATTATGTATTTCGTGGCTTTAGGAATAGTTTCCGGTCTTTAAAATTTTGGTTATTGTGGTAATTTTAAAAATGAGATTTTCCAACACATACATACGTTGATTTTGAAACAATTGTCATCCACATTTACACTCACTGTTTACCGCAGAACACATCAAACGCTTAACCGCGCGATTCCGCTCGGCATCATGTATTCCAACTTTATCAAGTCCTTAAGAAAAGTACATCTGCGGATTATCATGCACATACTGGTAGGGGTACATGTTCGCAGCGTAGACGGGGAACCGCGGCACGGGCCGCAGCACGCGTCGTCAGCCGTCCCCCCCGCCGTCTTCGTCCTCGGACCCCGTCACGTCCAGGCTTCGTGAATCCTCGGACGAGCAGGAGGACGCGCAGCGACGCTCCCAGCTGAAGTCCTGTGCTGGTGCGGGGATCTTGTTCCAGAAGGTGTTGAAGTTGTTGTCGCGGGCTTCCTGCTGCGTGAAAAAAAGTTGATTAGGTTAAACATCACATGACATTTGAAAGAATTTGGGTCATTTCTTTCTACAAGGAAAGTGGTCTACAAGCTCTTACGTCGCTTCTAACTCCTGCGCTTTTACACATACTCCACTTTCAGAAGGTCGGCAGAGCAAAAGGAGCGAAGCTGAACCTTTCTGACTGTGTCTGCACGAAGTACGTATTCAAATACGAGTTCTTGTCCTATAACGGTCTTCTCAATCAACTCATTGTCAACAAAGTCATTTACTCGAAAAGAGGCTTTCAGGCTGCTTTTAAATTTAAATTTAATAAGCTTACCGGTTGATAAGCCGCCGGGAATTCGGAACGCACTTGTTTGAACGCCGACGGCTCTTTTTCTTCCGGCTGTTCATGCGCCAGCATATGCTTCCTCAGATACGCCTGTCGTCTGAACAGTTTGCCGCACTGTTGGCACGGGAACCGTCCAGGTTCTGACGTCGGAGGCTCGCGGCGTTTTGCCGCGCCGGGCACGCGCGGCTTGTGCCATCGACGGTGGGACGCCAGGTTTGCGGGGCAGTTGAACACCTGGACAAGGACAAGTATTTAAAGTATTGTAAGTTTTTTTTTAATTGCTGAAATGTTTGCTCTTCTTTGTAATTTGCCAAGCGCTGTGCTAATGAAAATGAGAAGTCGCTTATTGCTCACTTCAATTGTAACGTATGTAAGTAGGTACTAGAACAGAAAATATGGTGAAATGTGGTACCGTTGAAAGTTCTAGGTACAGTAACGTACAATTAACGTATAAAAAATCGTGCTGCTACTTTTAAATTATTGTTGTTGTCTTGGATTTGAATAGGAAGTTGATGGCTAAAGATGCTTATAGTTTCTATAAATTGATACGCCTAATAAAATAAAGGTGAACCTACCCTATATACGAAAGCCCCATAGAGCCCATTATTATCATTTTTAACAGTTATTTGTTTTCAAAACACAAACAACGCCGCCATATAATTGCGTAGATACTTAATTAGGGTCAAAACGCAAAACGTTTCGCCAACTCCCCTTACACGAGCACAAACATAAATACTCTATGAATGGAAATTAAATTGCATTCCCTATCGCCGGGATGCTCGATATTCTTCGGTCACGCATCACGAAACATATCAATTAGAGTATAAACATCCCCACATCTCTCCGAAGGGTCGTAACATACAGCGACTGAATGCTAAAATACGCTCTTTTGTTCAAACGGGGCTAAACCTAGTGCTCACCGCTTCCCATGGAAAAGTGCCAAGTGTTTACAATAGCCCCGGCACCTGAAACGTATGGGATAATTTGTTCCCACGCAACAGAGCGAATTTCTAGTTTAGATGAAATTCATGGAGCATGATGCATCGCGATGAGTTATCTGATTATAGTAATTGGAAAGGGGTAGTTGAATAATAGACGGATAGTTATTTAATTGATATGGAATGGTGAGAACAAATAGTTTTGGATGTTTTGAGTTTCCCACAGTTATTTAGTAGTAGAGGCATGCCTGTAGAGGCATTAATGTAGTTTTGTCATATTTACCCCTTCGTACAAACTGCTACTACCTACTCATTAGGTACTATATATTACCTACTCATAAAATTAATATGCATTTTTTGCACCGAGAGAATTCAAACAGCACCGATTTACAATAACAAAGTATTGTAAATATTGTACTTAATTAGGAAATCAATTCGAAAGATAATGCTGCCATATAGTGGAAACCGGCTATCATCAGTATTTTTTGAATCCATAAGACAAAGAAAACTCCCTAAGGCTTTAAGGCCGTTCCATCGGTTTGCCGCTGTCTCTGTCACATTTCGCAAGAAAGAACGGGAAAGATCATGCGCGCCAAGTGTCAATTTTGATCGAAATTTGTCGATTTTTATTTATTTTAAAAATGTTATCCTACAATATCGAAATTCGAAAGCTATGAAATTACTATTTAAGTTAAGATTGTTTTTTCTTCTTTTTTTGTTTATAGTATCACATAATAAATAACCGAGTAAAGTTCGATTAAAAGTCCGAGTTAGAGGTTACTTTGGGAATTAATTGTATCGAGCGAAGTGTCATAATTCGTGTATCGGAAGCTATGATATTAAAGATAATATAGTCAAGAACTACATATATTTTTTCCACGTCTACAAATATCAACGCCTCTTAGAAAAACAGGATCATATAAGGAGGTTTTTCGCCTTCTGGCTCAGGGAACCGCCTTAAGCAAAATCCCTAAATTCCGTAGGTTACTTCTGAAACCCAAAGGACATAAAAAAGTTATAGATTTTACAGAAAGAATAAACAAACCTTATCACACTCAGGGCACCGGTACTCGATATGCACAATTCTCGAGCATCGGTGCTGCGCCAACGCGAACGCGTCCCCATACAGCCGTCGGCATAACCGGCAGATATACTGGCCCAGCCGGTTCTCTATGCTCGCAATCAGCGCCTTGGCCTCCTCCGTCACCTCCACCACGTTGAATGCCGGGTCTATGTCGCCCTGGAATGGTAATCTGTGGTTACAGGGTTCGGACCACACGGAGAAAAAATTAACACGCTAAACGAACTTTTACTTAAAATTTCGTTGAAGTTTATATTAAATACATAGTTATAATTATAAAACACAATTTCACAAGTTCCTTAAATACTGTTGTAAAATCAGGCCTGTAGGTATGAGAACCATGGCCAGCGCGTGTTAAATTAGGTACAAGTATTTTTTGTAGAAGGACATTTTTTACAACTGTATTTAACACCCCAATATTTATTCTAATTGGCGTAAATACCCCTGACAGTTTATCGTGAACACCATTAACTATTATTTTTATTGCGTTAAAATTAAACGTTCGAGCACACTATCTCAATTCAAAGAAAAAGTACGAGTTAGAACAACGATTTATTCCGCATTTAATGCCTCACGACCCTCCCCAGGCTGCGGCTCGCGAGCTTAAGGCTGTTATTATAGCACAAAAATAGAACAATATGCGATTTCATACCCCGCTAATTGCTGGGGCGATAAGAAACTCGCTGCGACCCACGGTAATGCCACGGTAAGAACCGCTAATTAATAGTTCCTGACCAACACACCCTGTCTTCGATACATAATTCCATTCAATCTAATTTGTTTCTGAATACGCACACATTTCACACCTTTATTTACCTTGCGGACGACTAAAGTCTCATCTTCATCTAGATCTCTTATAATGGTTCCAGAGACGGGAGATGTCTTGTCTTCATCGAACATCAATCTTCGCACCGCTTTGCTCTTTTTCAACGGTTGTGCCGGTTTTCCCGATTTTTTCGGACGTTCTTCAACATCTTTGACTTCAACAACTTCCGGAGAACTTCTTTCGCTTTTTGTTGGTGTATCGTTTTCAACCGGCAAACAAGTTTTAAGTTCTTCGAAAAATTGTTTGGTAAATTTAAGCTTTTTCGCCTCCGGACTATCGCTGTCGTTTGAATTTTCGTCGTCAACTTTTCTTTTCTCTGATTTAGAATCAGTTTCCTCTTTGGTATCATTGTCCTCAAAATGTCTGAATATTTTAGGTGATTTTGGGTGCTTGGTTTCATCTGGAGATTTTCTTTTTTGCGCTGGCGGAGGTGTACAAGGAGGTGTAATAGGGATAGTAGATTTAAGGGATAGGTCAAGCGGGACGAGAGGTTCATTGTAATAGGCTAAATATTGTTGGAGGAGAGTCGGATGCTGCTGTGGGATCAGATCGTGGAGATAGTTGGTGGATATACGGACTGGTGGGGCAGCATACTGTTGGTAGAATCTTGAAGTCGACAGCCGGTGAAAATTTGGTAACGTGGCTTCCATATTACTTAGAGAAAGTCTTCGCAAAAGCAGGAAACATTTTCCGCCTCCATTTATATATTTTATCTGTAACAAAACAAAATAATGTTGTGACAATTTGACAAAGCAGCTATAATAAAGTGAAGTGCAATATTGTAAGAGGCAACGAGGGTTGAACGCAGCCGTTGATTCAACGACACTACAACGTTCATTTTGTGTGATTGCGCTACACTTTTTACTGGATAGGTCTGTTAGCGCTAACAGTGTGATAGTTGATTTGAAATGGCAGACTAAACCTTTTTTTGCAGAACAAATGAAGTATTATTTATAAGTATTTTAGTTACTTAGCAAATCAGTACACCTAAACTTATGCCAGTCAGATGCCAGTAACTTTGATTTTAATCTATGTATCTGTCCGTTTCAAGCCTTTTCGAGAGCGCTTTATCATAGTTACCATTTCCCATTAGCGCAAATAGAACTACCATTTGCGTAGCTATTATTTTCTTAAAAAATATTACAATTAGGTATTGAAATCCTAATTTTGTTATCCTATTATATGCCTCTTGGTTAATTGTAAAGAAAGGCAGCGTAAATCAAATCCCAAGCGACAAACCGCAGCAACATTCGGTCCACAAATCCGCATCACCGACAAAGCGGGGGTAAATAGTTTACCCACGTACCTAATTACTGTCGTCGAGTCTCCCACGCTCACCCTTCGAGGGAAGGAACCCTCTATTGTGTAATGAAATAGCGTGAATTTTTATGAGACAAGATTTTGGTGTTTGCGAAATTTATTAAGTGTCGGGAGTATGGTTTGTGCTTGTTGAATTTACATTTACATAAGTTAGGTAGGCAATTTGATCTATTCCCATTCATATATTAAAGTGACGGCAGTAAAGAAAACATATTTCGGTATTAGCTATTTCAATGTTCCAACAGTTTAGGCTGTTAAGTTGTTATTCACAAGAAACGATTAATTTTTGCGACCAATAATGTCACCAAGTTCCAGGGTCATGAAAGCTTGCAACGTGTAGCGTAGTACAAGAGAACGCTTTCATATAAAGGCCCCAGGTACCAGGTAAGATGGATTGTAAGTTCTTTAGAGTCCGTCTAAGTCTGCACTGACAATGTTTAGCATTTTGCGTGTAGTAGACAATACTCTATAGTTTGGTTGTAAATCTGCCTATTCGTATAATGGTTACCTTAGAGATCTTCCACGATATTTCGAGTAGTAAAATCCCGCCCTAAATATAATGTCTTCGGCAGTGATATAAAATACAAATACATTATTCAATTTGAAATATCAAAATCAGTTTGGAGTGTTTCGAGGGCGGGACCGCTGATCGAGGCGGGGCCAATTCGGTAGGTATAATTACAGGGGTAAGGCGCTATGCCCAAATTATACAGCCACGGCTATTTACTCAGGATTTGTCTTTGGTGTTTTGTCGCCTTTGGTCAGTGGGAGGCGAGAGTAAAAAAATATAAAGAAGTCTTTAAGGGCCGATTTTTTTGTTGTTGTCATCATTTCGTTTGATATCATTTCGTCAGATGTTGATAAAATCTAGTTAGTTTGAAGTGCTCCTCATTCTGGGAGAAATATTTAAACACGAAATCCTAATAATAATATGGAACAATAAAAGGAGGTACGTTTCGTAACTCAGACGAATATTTTTAGGACATACGGTGAATTTGCGCTAATATTGTACAGAATAAAGAACAATCTATTCACCAAATTTTATCAAGTTCTGACCAAAAAAACGACAACGTAATAAGAATCAGCCTGTCTTATAAGGAATGTACTGGTTCTATGTAACCGGCACACTATAATACGTATATTTATTTTTGCGTATAAGTACTTTTTTAAGCTCAAATGAAAAGTTTTAAAATCAGTGCATGTGCAACATGAGCAATGAACAATTCGACAGCTTTTTTTCAGCTGCTCAGGCTATTCAGTTACGATTCTCCTCAAGTTTTTAAATAAAAATTTAGGTATATTGTAAGTTAAAGTTGTCTCTAAAATTATTTTTTGTACACCACGATCACGATGTATCTGAAAGTATTTTTAATATTTTAATCTAGGTAAGCGTGAAGTTAATTATATTAGAAACTTATTTACCCAAAATATCTACAATATCGTCAGGTGATAGTTGCATAACCAAAATTCGCTAATTACAAAAAAAAATATTACAAAATTCAACCTTGTTTTATTGATGTAGTGCAGTTCACTATTAATTTGTAGTTGTAATGAAAATGAGTGAATTTTGGTTGTCACCTGACGAAATTATATCTTCCTAATATTGTATAATGTTCTAGACGTTGCTATTTGAAATTAAATTCAGAACGAAATGTTACAATCTAATTATTTAATTTTGTCGGTCCTACACTAATAATCATTTATTCAATAATGTCCACTTACATAACGCTACCCGTTAACTGACAGAAAATTCAACATCTATTTCGTAATCACCGGTTATACAGGAAGTAATTGCCGCTGTTACCTATCCTTATGAATACCTTATGTAAATACCCTTAAAGTAATATTTACTTTCGGCCGAAGACCCTAAATTATGAAGAACCAAGTGTTAAAAGCGTTACCCAGGGGGCGTGCATTTTAAAACTCTGGGGGTTGCTATTCTCAATCAAAACCAGTTTATGATTGATCTCTAATTATACATAGTTATTACGGAACTTGGTGTTGCCTTTACACTGGTTTTCCTAAAGCAATATTCTCAGCAAGTGATGAAAATATTCCTGATTGCGCTAGCGCTACTTTGCCGTCATTACGACCTGATTGAGGTGTGATGTGAATAATTTATTATATGCTACGATTATCTATTATAATATTTGTAATTAGTACACTATTTTATTGGAGTTAAATGTGTTATTAATTGAATTGTTTTTTTTTTACAAGAAACAGTAATAAGGGGCGGAATATTAATTTTGACTTTTCTAATATGTATGTAGGTAAATTTAACAAGATTTTATTCCGAGTCTTGTTCGACAGGTTATATATATGCATACAACTAAAAGGCATAAAATTCACCGTTGGACATATATTTTTTTATGTGTACTAAAATCATTTTACCGAAACATATTGTTTTCTACAATGTGCAATGCCTGCATATCAAAAATAGAGCTAAGAAACTGTGGAAGTAAAACTTCATAGTTCGTAAGGGATATCGTCGGATGCTGTGTGGGTAACGAGATACAGCGGGCATCGTCCGGCTTCGAACTTCGTCCGACGGACTGAAGAACCACAAGTGACGTATGAGATAGACAAGCTAGACGAAGCTGCTACGTAGTACAGTCAGTCTCAAATGTAGCGGATCAGACTACGCGTCAAAATTGAAAAAAAAAACCGGCCAAGTGCGAGTCGGGCTCGCGCACGAAGGGTTCCGTACAATTACGCAAAAAACGGCAAAAAAGTCAAGTTTGTTGTATGGGAGCCCCATTTAAATATTTATTTTATTTTGTTTTTAGTATTGTTATAGCGGCAACAGAAATACATCATCTGTGAAAATTTCAACTAGCTACCACAGTTAATGAGATACAGCCTGGTGACAGACAGACAGACGGACAGATGGAGTCATAGTAATAGGGTCCCGTTTTTACCCTAAAGCGAAAGCAAAATAACTTACTTTCATTTCTTTATTAAAAAAAGGGAACCGCCTTTAAAAAACCAATTGGAAAGCACAAAATAATTTTTATATACCCAATTTTTATATACTTGTCCAGTCCCTATCCCGTCGTAAAGCAAATTTCTGACAAAAAGTAATTAACTAGACTTATATTGACCGGTCCATATATGGACGTGGTCAATTTAAGTGTAGTGAAACAAACTGTGAATCATTCTAAACTGAAAAAGTGATTAATACCTAATATTAAGAAAATTAATAACCATCTGGGTAACTACTTAGTTTTTGAAGTCGGTGCCAAACCAAAAATTTAGACAACGAAGAACGCTGCACTTACTTGCATAAAAAATACATAGTTTACTCATTAATAGTATCTACATCTATTCATTAAATCACTTTGTTATTATATATCGTGTTGAACGCTAAGTTAATTAACTAAGCGTTTTATTTAGATTTAATAAAGTTTTTAGGGTTCCGTATCTAAAAGATTAATCGTATTTTTTACTTGTGAAAAGATTTTTTTCCCCTCACTAGCTCGGAAAGCCGTCTTTTATCCTTTAAAACAAGCGGGGAAAAACGCATTTTATCCACTAGTGGGGAAAGTAATTTGACCTTGGATGGAGCGTGTTTAAGTAGCTTGACAGATAACAAAACGTAAAACGCTCATAATAATGGTTCGTTCGATATTAATTATCATTAAATAAATGGTTTGAGAATCTAATAAAAATACCAAATTTAGCTTTATTTAATAATTTTAAGTCATAAACCTTAAAATTCCATAAGAAACGTTAGATTTTTTATAATGATGTTAAATATAATTCTGAACACACAAGTTGAGTCGATGCAATTTCAAAACGCATCGTTGACATTTCATACGTCAGAACAGAAATGTCAACATTGTCAATAAAATTTTTACTGTTTTTCTCACTGACTCACGTAAAAATCTGAATTTCTAGTGTTTTCTGTTATAATATCGTAAAAAAATTAGTGATTCCAGTGATGAAGATGATCTAACGCCTGTGGATGTTGCACTTTCCTCGCTATAGTAAGGGGAAAAGTTTTGTGTTACACACGGGTGCAAATGTATTTTACTTCTCGTGTGTTGAAACACTCGTACGCTCAGGATTCTATTTTAGAACCACTCGCTTCGCTCGTGGTTCAACTATAGAATCCTTTCGCTTGCTCGTGTTTCAATTCCACACTCGCGGGTAAAATACAACTTTGCACCCTTGTATAACAAATAACTATTTTTATATTGTAAGAAAAGAGATGGTAAAGATGTTTTACGAGCGTATTTATTTAGGTTTCATTAAAACACGTACGTTACATTGACACTTAATATACCTATATAACATGACCAACAAAATATTAGAGTAATTAATGAATAGTATTATTAAAAAAATATACCCAGACTATTTATAAATTTGGCTATGATCTTTTTTACAACATCCAATGAACTTCATTCCAACCGGCTGTTCTATTTAATTTTAATATCACATATATAATTATTTTTGATCCTAATATTATATTCTAAAAGAAAAACGCATGTATTTTTTAATTTAATTATTTCAATTTTCTTGTGTAGGTATAAGTAAAAATATTATTAATTAATTTAATTACTAACAAACTATTAAACATTACATATCAACACGTATTGATTTGACATCAAATCTCGAAAACCAATTAAATTCTAGGTCAAATTAATTTTATTATAAGCCTTAAATACAAAATTTAAAAACAAATCACGGCAAGGATGCGAATAATCCGCTTGCCGCTAGGGCGTTACTATGACAAACTGACTCACCTGTATCGCTCCTCGCTGACTCAGCCGGCGACACCCCTACACTTTTAAAAAGTTTATCAACTTTTTCAAATTTAGAAAAGAATGTCTGTTTAAAAATTTTATCGGCACTTTATTTTTATTTTTAAAATAGGGTTGTGAAAAGTTGGGTTTCGTGTTTTGTGAGCTAGGGGTGCGCGGTCCGCGCTGTAGGGCGGTCGGGAGTGGACTGACGGAGGGTGTGCGCCCTGGCTCGTGCCAAGCCGGCTGCCTCAACCCTCGTACAGGGTGTTCGTTTACTTTGAATAATAATAATTAAGGTGGATTTTTTGATATTTGATATACAAGCAGATTACTCTTTCTAGCGAAGTTGGTTCTTAGAAAAAATTGTATTACCTAATAATTAAAGTTACTCGGTATCACAGAGATTTTTAAAATGAATGGTAATAAATTAAATGGTATTAGAGTCACTTTCGTTAAGATACGCAAACGCAACAGAACCATAACAGAATTAGTTTTGATTTTGGTTTAATTATTCTTACCACCTACCACTACTTCGGGTACATACATTTAATACCTACTCACAATAGAACGAAGGCTGTATATAGTTTTAGTTTTTAGGCTGTATGTGTGTTTATGCGTTCAAATAAAAATTATCGTTATAATTTTAAAATAAGTAGCTTCGAAGTTATTTAAGAAAAAAATCAAAATTTACCATTCCACCTTATCTCTCAAACTTTTACTAAAATTTAAAAAAAAAAATAGTTCACTACCTACAAAAAAACATCAACCTACCTATTGGTTGGGTTGATTGTTACAATGTTTTTTTGTTAAATCCGACTCAGACGACGTAGATTTCTTATAATTACAGGAAAACATATAAGAAGGGTCAATTGTGATTCAAACTTAACAAAAAGAAGTACATTGTTAAAAAATGTGCGAAGTACGGAACCCAGAGGCGCGAATCCGACTCGCACTTGGCCGGCTTCTTTTTCTCACCTGTTTCACCATTACCTATCATCGCTAACCTTTAACAGTTTAGACTATTGCCATGAGCATCGATCACCGGGATCGCGCCATTTTTTTTCTTTACATTTGAATTAAATTTAGCTGGTTTGAAAAGTAGTACGAAATCCCAATTTTGAACAACAAAAAAATTTATGTAGTTTTCTGCTGAGTTACGATAATACCATACGTTTTCGTACCTCAGTGGAAGATTTTTTTAGAACATACTGAAATTGCGCTTATTTTATATAGAATCTACTGCGGATGGTGTATAGAGTTAAACCTTACTGGTTTAACGGTACTTTTGTAATTAAATTTAGATATTGTGTGTATTTAGCTGAATAAATAAAATAAATAAATAAATTCACCAAATTTTATCAAATCCGACAAAAAAAAACGATAACCAAATAAAAAATCGGCCCATCCGTTTTACGATCATCCTGTGCAATCCCGCGAAGCCGCGCGGTCTGCCGGCGTACACAGTCCTACAATTTATAACAGAGCCCCCATGCGCTACAAGTGTTCACTTTTTCAACTACACTCCCTACAACCTTATCGCATTAACATCTTCGCCGTATACTTGAACAACTCGACACACTACTTAATTCGACAAGGTTCTTCAAGCTTCGCACTACAGTTTCTGATAAGAGATAGAGCCCGCATCTTACTGGAATGTTAATGTAGTCACTTGTTTTTGAGTTTTTTTGTCCTTTTTGTTTTGTACGGGTTAGAGAGGGTGACGGGAGAATAGTAATGAACTTGTGAATTTCAAGGTTCAAGATATGTTGTGTATTGATGTTTAGGTAATCTTATCGTTTAGTGTGGAGGTATTTTGAGTTTGATATTTCAACATATATGTTCTTAAAATAGTCCGTCCGCTTTTGTTTTGAAGTACAAAAGTTTTTAATTTTAAAAATGTAAGTGTTTAATATATTTTTATCACTTTATTAATTAGCGTCTATTAATAATAATTATTAGCGTCAATTTAGTATTGTATACGTCCAGAAATGTTTTTATAGGTTTTTTATGTTCACGAAAGATAGTAACCAATTCCTGGAAATAGAAAAGTAATGATTTAATTTTTTTAATGATTTAAGTTAGTTATAAAATTGGTAAGGGGGTGACGACAATATGTGTCGTTTTCAAGCAAAAGGTACCACTGTGTCGCTTGCCATAAGGACCAGGTTATTCGTATAAAGATACTAGCAAGTTTCGTCCTTATGGTAGGCGACAATGTACCCTTTCACATATAATATTTTTTTAGGATTTTTAAATATAATAACACCTACTTAGGTATGAAAAAAATGTTAAATTAATCAATCTACGGACTCTTAATTGACGACCATATTCGTGTAAAACATTGATTTAAACTTTCACTTTACCTCCGACGTTTCGAGGTTTTCACCGAGACCACGGGAACAACGTATTTATTTATTTATTAATAATAACAAAAAATATTTTCAAACATATGATATCATGAATGAAGTTAATCACGTAAACGGTTTGGTCATTAGATAATTGTTTTCAATGTTTACTTTAATACTTTGTAATCTTTACATGCATCAAAGTAATTTTATTTGTCTTTTTAAAATTACATATTTGTATCAGATACAAGATTTCCCTAGTTTATTGTAAATTTTACAAGAAAACTACGTAGTTACAGTACTATTATGACATGAGATATTTTAGCTGTGCTTGTAGTTATATCATAAAATATTTCAAAATTATATTATACGAGATTTGTTTACACTGTAACTATTTCAATTGCGATAAATAGTATTTTTTTTTACTTTTAAAGATATATTCTATTGTATGCTAGTTTTAAGGTATTTATCTATAAACCAACAGTAGCCTGAAAATAAAGGTTCTTCTTTATATTTCAATAGCTACCTATTAAAACGTTACTAGTGTTAATTTCCAAAGTATTCCAATAATAAAACTCCGTGAAAGTCCGTAGAGGTCTAAAGGAGACGGCGGCTGGGCGGGCCTGCGCCGCCCGCCCACCGGCCCGCCCAGCTGGCCCCGCCCTCCCAGCATCACAGTAATTGGAGTTAATTGCATCTCCATGTATTCAATTAGTGTAAATTCGGGCTTTTGTTTCGTTTTGTTTGTGCTGTTTCATTTTGACTATTGTTCGGGATAATACGACAAATTGTTAAAAGATAGCAGTGATTATATTTGTCTCGTCGAATAAATTGAGATGCCTGTCTTAGGGTCGGTTGCACCAAACTGTTTGTCATCATTAAAGTTCGCTAAGTATGTTGTATGGAAAGTTTCATAGTAAACTGCCGCGGCGCGCCGGGTGACGTTGATCAGTCTGTCAGGTGTGCATGGTGCAACTGGCACTTATTCTGGTCTTCTAGGTTCATGTACACTTAACATATATAATATGTACCTATAATACCTCAATGGGATGTACCCATGACAACTGCAGGCATATGTTCTGGCAAAATAAATAAAATAAATTTTAATATCAAAGGGTTTTCTGGAAAGGATTACAAATACACTTTACACCTAATGTAGGTGTTTGTTCATTAAATAGCTAAAGCGGACACGCTATACATTAAAAATCACTTGCGTTTCTATGTGTGAACGGCACATCTGTACACGCGGCATTCGTCATTGTGTGAGTAAGTTGCTTAAAAATAGTACTGAGCGGCCGGCAAACGGCCGTCTATGTTCTGTCGCGGGGCGAGGTAATTGAGTCGGGGCGGTGCGGTGCGTGGCCGTTCTGTATGATAATACTATTACTTATTCTGTGGCTATGATATTGGATGTCAAGATGTAATAATATAATGTATCTTAAAGTTGTATAATAAAAGCGGAGGTATTGGATAATATCTATTCAAACTTTAGGACCATTTGAAACCATTTGAAGATAGCTAGTGTTAGTAGTTATCCGATATACATATATTATTATGAAGGTTACTGTAAATACTGTTATTTATATAAACATATTATATAAGTAGGTAGATTACCTAGTATACAGGTCTTAGCCCTGTGAGTACAGGTTACTGATAAAATACGTCTTAAGTAAATAATTGAAAAATTAAAAGTATTCTACAGACATTGAATAATCCTATAAAGTTTAAATCTTCCTTTGTACTCTTTACTAATGATAACATCGTGTACCATTTGTTGTGATTAAAGATAAGACTCATAGGTTATAATCACTTTAGAACATGTATTCTTTATGCATGCATTGTTTTGCCTAGTGTTCAATAATCATTGCAATATTAATGAACATTTACATATCTAGTGACTTTTGGAAAGGAAAAAGTAGTAAGCATCTTTGAACCAAATACTTTAACATTTTTTTAATATGTGTAGCCATAATATATCGGGTGTTTATGAATCCAAAGCTTTCAATTCAGCAATCAACGTTTTAAGAATTCTATTGAATATATTTAATATCCAAATTTAATAGCCAAATGAAACCTATACATACCACGAAAGTAATGCAAGTTTTATGTAGGTACAGTCGAGTTCACAAACTTCTACAAAAAAACGTTCCAAAAATATATATCCACATCTCTAACACACTGACAATAAGGTCGTGTAAATATTTTTTACAAAAAGTACGAAAGGCCTTTTTAATCCTGTCCAACATGAGTGCAATTATTGTCACTAGCTTTTATGTTAATTAATTCACCTATAAAACAATGGTTCCAACGTCCTGACAAGGCTCGAGCCTACTTAAGTTAAATCCAGTGCGTCCGGCGCCCGCGCACCCGGTGACCCGGCCTGCGCCGGCTTATAGTCTACAGAGAACAGTGCTTGCATTTTAGTGTGAACTTTGCTATTTGTGCGTGGGTGTGGGTGACGCATAAATAATACTTAGTAACTCAATTTTTCTCACATGAAATGCTCAATGCCCCACTTTTGCACTTCCCAGATCCATTAGGGTCTCTAAAAGTCAGTTTTTGTCTTAAGTATAATTTTTCTATTCAGTAGAACCGATATAGCTAACAAAATCATGTAGATATTATTAAAGGGAATGTGAAAACATAAGCCACACAAACAAATAAATAAATAATTCAATTCAATTCAATCTTTAAAAAAAATCCCATGATCACGTAAATGTTTATAAAAATAAGTATTGGGAACATCTTACACAGATCGACCTAGCTCCAAACTAAGCATAGCTTGTACTATGGGTACTAGGCGACGATATAAATAAACATACTTATATAGATAAATACATACTTATATACATGGAAATCAACCATGACTAACAAATAATTAAGCCTTCGGAGGGACGTTGGCTCTCTGTGCGTGTTCTACCGTCTGTACAATGGGGAATGTTCTGAAGAACTTTTTGATCTGGTGCCACCATCACGTTTTTACCACCGCACCTCCCGCCAAAGAAACAAAGCTCATCCTCACTTTCTTGACACGTGGCAAACCAAAAACAAGCGGGCATCTCGCTCGTTTTTGCCCAGGACGTGCAAGTTGTGGAATGAGCTACCTTCTGAGGTGTTTCCCTTGCGCTATGACATGGGGTTCTTGAAGAAGCAGGTATTTAGGGTTCTCAAAGGTGGGCAACGCATAAGTGGCGTTGCTTATGTCCATGGGGGCGATGACTGCTTCCCATCAGGCGGCTCGTCTGCTCGTTTGCTTCCTATTACATAAAAAATATTATATTCGAACCCAGGACCATCGGCTTCGCAGGCCCTAACAACCCACTAGCACTAGGGGCACTAGGCCAGACCGGTCGGACAAATAATGACACTTGTGAGTTCTGAAACAACTGGAAACCACATTTGTGACTCCTTGAACTGATTCTTGCTGCGTTTGGCTCTTATTCTAAAAAGTTTCCCGACCCCTGGTGTAGGCAATATAGGCAGTGAGGTACTGTGGCTATGTGCGCTGCGCAGCGGAACCTAGAAGCCCCACTCGCGCACGCGCCGGAACTCCCGCGCACCCGGCGTTTCCCTGTAATTAGACCTACGGTATCGATTACCCAGTGCGAGTACAAGTAGGTGCAAGGCGGATATTGATTTAGGTATGTCGCAAGTCGCCAGTACGATCCATTCTTTAACTGATCATTCGTAAGCCTTATTGCAAGTACAATAAGCTTCAAAAATAACTGACCCCCCTGCATAGAAACTGATTTGCAGGGGAAGTCAGTTATCTCTGCAACTTACTGTACATACCTAAGGTCGACCGATGGTCTGAGGGCCTACCGGGAAACGCGAAATTCGAAATTTCGTTATCAAGAGTGATGTGATGAGGCAGATAACCACGATTTTCGTGTTTCGCGGTAGGCTCTGCAAATCAGTTTCTATCCAGGGGGGTCAGTTATTTTGGAAGCTTATTGTACTTGCAATAAGGCTTACGAATGATCATTTAATGAATGGATCGTACTGGCGACTTGAATCAATATCCGCCTTGCATCTACTTGTACTCGCACTGGGTAATCGATCATTGTGATTCTCTCTTCTCATTAATGGGAGTTTTCGGAAAAAATTATACCATTTACTTTTTTTCGAAAAACCATAAAATTTTGGGTTATTTAGACTCAGAATCACGAGTACTATTGAATGAGACAAAGAAAAAAAGTGTCTCCAGTTTTTCATACAAATTATGGGTGTCAGTTTTGTAACGGTCCATACAAAATGTATGTGAAAAAGCGTTACAAAACTGTCATTTTTTTGGGGACATTTTTTTTGTTTTTATATTGATACCTAGTCCTCGTGATTCTGAATAGAAATAATCCAAAAATTGATGGATTTACGAAAAAAAAAGTAAATGGTACACATTTAAGTGAAAATGCCCTAATAGACGGAAAAAACCAAATGCAATCTCCGCGCCAAAAACTAAACCAGTATTTGCTAAAAGGAGTTTCGATCAGCTAATGTATAGACTGCTGACTGCTGACTGAGTCTAATAGTAATAATACATTTACAAGTATGTAACTAGTTTACAGGTTTCCTTCCTAGTAAACCTGTCGACATGTCCTTGTAGAAAAACAATAAACAGACTACACGTAAGCGATTTGCTAACGATTAGAAGCTAGGTACTTAATTGTTAATTAACCATTGTGATTCTCTTCCACGTTTTTATAGCTCGAGGTGCTGAGGTCAAAACAGTTTAAACATTGCAAATAGGTGGTACCCTATATAGATTATGGTGTTGAAACGAGTGTTATTTGATTAACCTCGTAAGACCCATTGGCCTATTTTTAGGACGAAAATATGTTAGTTTAGGAAGATAATAGTCATAACTCGCTTTGTCAGGTTAGCCTTTAAAATAAATGTATTTTCAAGACGATTGATATGTGAAGACTGCTACTACTAAAGTACATGTTCAAAATAGAAGAAGCAGAGAAATTGCTAAAGTATATCTGGCCAAAAAACCTAATAACTTCTTACATAACATGTCTGTAGATATGCATACTACAAATAATGTGGTCCCAATTAACATTTTAGTCTCACTCCTCATCCCGTGATGAAGCCCGCTTTAGCATTTATTTCTTTACAATTGGTTACCTCTGGCAACCTAAGGCAAGTGTTCAAGCTGAATATCAAGTTTCAAGATTTGAGACAAAAGCAACTGTTGACTATCAAACCCTCGACGAACTCCGTATTGAAAATTTCACATTAAAATCGTACATACTTAACAACGCACCTATAAAGTAGCCAGGATCGTGGGAACGCCTAGCCATCGGAAGTGTCCTCGCACCTTTCCGACCGTTTCCCTTTTGTTTCCCTTTTGTCCCGCAACTGATTGCATCCCTTTTGTTTCGTTAGTGTAACGAGCTCCCGATGAGTGCCGGTGTGTCGAGTGGCTTGTGGGAACGGGCTGTTTGTACAACGTACCTACAATGTTTGATGTGTACGAAGTGTTACCTTCGTTCTAGGTATATGCAGATGTTTGATTGATGAAGAAAATTTGTAAGTTACCTCATAAAAGGATGAAACTATATAAAGTTTTTCAGTAAGTACTGTAGCGTGAGCAAATGAATCTGTGTCTACATAAAACTGCATTAATGTTATCAAAAATTTGTACAGTATCGACATTCGCTAGACTAGATATTATAACTTTTACAATATTTTCTGTTAAGTACGACGGACTTGAATTGTTAAGACAACATAATTAAACCTTCAAATGTCAGATATACCTAATATAGAGGTTTCCCCACGAATCCCACGATGCTATATTTCGTACCTACACAAGTTTCGACAAAAGTCATTGGTATGAAGTCGGTTTGAAAGCCTCGTGACCTTACTGGTTACTTACTAAAAACAAAAAAGCAAATAATGAATTTTTTGAAAATTACTACAGGCCACTACCGCACATTTCTCTACAACGCAAATAATAACGGCATTCGATATCGATCGGACAATACCGTGTAAATCAGTACGTTGGGGTGCGCGAGCGCCGCCCAATCACAAACGCGGATCAGGCAGATGCGCGACCATTGTTGTACTGCGTTGACTGATGAAGTCTTATCTACATATGGATTTGACAGTGACATACGCCCTTTTAAATGGTAGTGTACTGGCACGGGGGTGAAGGCATAGCTCTAGGGAAAATGTAGTGGATCGGTATGTTTGTTGCTGACATATTTAAATGGACATACTATACTTTGTGCAGGATCATATGATCATGCTAAAGTTTAAGTGGAAGGCATGATGTTGATGATGCTGATATAGACATGCATAGGACATTTTTTTTATATTGGTAGTCTTTTTTCAATTATTAGCCATAGAACGCTTTTATACTTTACCATGGACGTCTAGGGCAACAGCACGTTTTACCGCCACGACACGGCTCGATTCGAAGTTCGAACTTTAAGATACGTCAAGTATTACGTCTAGATACGATATGGATGACATATGTCAGTAACAGTTTTGAATGATCCACGATTAGTTTCACTAGGCTTATATTGACCGGGATATGGACCGTGATTACCTATTGTATTGTTTTCGAACTCCCGATGCATGTAACTGCGTCGAAATATCGGGAGCTCGAAAACAATACAAAAGATAATCACGGTCCATATCCCGGTCAATATAAGTTTAGATATGTCAGTGTTAAAAGTGACGTTTTTGTATGAATCAACGTCACTTTTGACACTGACATATCTAATTCATACGTAATATTTGACGTATCTTAAAGTTCGAATAGGGCCGAAGGTCCCTGCTTTGCCCTTGTAACCTTTTTAAGTTCCATACCTCTTGTGAAGTATATGCAGAAATTATGTTTCGTTACTGTCCACGGTACTCCACAAGGGTAGGTCACACTAAAAGACTTACTCTGGACCGCACCCTAAAATAGCGAAATATAAAAAAAAAAGTAGATAACACATAATTAAAACATTACTTCAGCATAGACATTTGTAATAAAGTCATCAAGTTCCTGACCTCGCTGAATAATGATACTGAATACTTGACAATGTCAATCAATTGAATGACTGCTTAAACGCAAAGGGCTCTATTTATTTAATCTGTTTGTCTTCCATCGAATGCCTGTGTCCAATAGAGAATACTTAATTTCTGTTGACATACTAATTTTACTAAGAAATCAATAGAATGTACCTAAATAGAGCAAACCAAACGATACAATTACTTGCTCGACATTGCACTGTCTTTGCACGGTTTACACGAGAGAGGCACGAGCTAATGAAATTTGGTATTTTAAGGAGGTATTAGGTAAGTAAATGAAGTTGTTTTTTTTTATCCAGTAGGTAGTGTATTATATAGTCAAATTACTGCTTGTTTGGCCTGTGTAAAATTTTTTTGTTTATCAATTTTATCATAAATACATGTATGTTCTTTTTCTATATTTTTTTAGAAAAAGAAATGACAATTAAGAACCCAAATTTCTGTCTCGCTCTGACGTCTAAGCTAACTCTGCTCTGACTTTTTCATTACAACGTGCATATGCAGAGCTTAGCAGAGCTCGCTTAATGCGATTCTATGACCCATTAACCAGCCCGATAATAATTCGATTATAGAAACCTAAAGTATAAAGGAGCATTTCGTGATATCACAGCAGCGAAGTCGCACGAATCTGCAATGTGACTGGGTCAAAAAAACAATGTTGTACACCCCTGAATTCGCACGTTAAATTCAAAAATTGTTTATCAGCCACCGTTGCCGGGCAACGCACCCTATTGCAGGTGTGCTTGGATTTAATCTGCTGATTGTGACTGACAGACGCACCTATACGGTAATAATAATGGCCAGGGGTCGATACGGGGGTTGAAAGTTGAGGTCGGTTTTGGACCGTGTTCATTGACGATTTTTTTAAAGATTTGTCGGGTAAACTAAATATAATGATATTAAGTAAACTGTGTTGTAAAAGTGCGAGAAAACCTACATTTATCTACTATAAGAAATTTAAGTTTTTTTTAAATTGTGAATTAAAATTATAATCACTATAATCACTATAAAATTATAATGACTATAAAAATTATTTTTTTAGTCAGCTTCAAATGACCGTTGTTCCTCTTAATTAACCGATGTTGGATAACTTCCTATCAGGCTTTTTTTATAAAATTTATTCTTATCTGTTAACGTTTTCCCAATATTTTTGTCTATATATTAAGCATTGTGTTTCCTGATTGATAACCAGTTATCAAACTTGGTTTTACAATGAGGAAAAAAAACTAGTACTTTTTTTACAACTACTTACACGATGTAACAACCAAAAAAAAACAATAACCATCACTCATCACTTCTGACCAACTTATTTTGATGAGAAAATATTGATTTTTCATACATATTGCCAAAAACGTGATCGCAAACACAAACGATTTCTCATCATATTACGTAATATGCACATAAAAAATGGCATAACGCACGAAATCTCCCCTCGACGCAACAATAGTGAAGTAATTTACGAGACATAGCCGCTTGGTCCAAAAAGAATAGGAATAAAAGCTTTCGTTGTAAAGGCTCGTTCAGCGTGACGCAGCGCGCGCGCTGCACGCGCAGGGCACGCGCCGCGCACCTTGCCATCGTTGGCAAAAAAAGGAAAAAGAATGAACTTTTATATCGGTAAAATCTAAATATCCCTCATAATATTGGTAAAGCCCAAAAATATCTCCCAATAAATGATATGTTTTTTATTGTATTATTTTGTTTATTTAATTTTAAAGGGGCCCACTGACTATCAGTTGGCCGGACGATATCTGCTTGTCAGTTAGAACAAAAATTGGACAGTTCCGAACAACTGACAGGCCGATATCGTCCGGAGGACTGATAGTCAGATTTCAAAACGCGCTTCTCCCTACGTTCATACGTCGTTGCGTACGTTTTACCGTGCGCGTACCGTCTCGTCTGCTGTGCTTATCCGAAATTTCTGTAAATAGTAAGTAACAAGTTATTTTTCTGTGACAGTAGGAATCAGAATATGCTCAGCTAAATAAATCGATTTAGAAAGCAAAAAACCTCAAATAATTGTTAAAAGAAAAAACAATACGCGTTTACGGGACACCTCGTGGAAACCTCAACATTTTAAAATAAATAATTACATGTATAAACTTAGATAATCATCTACACTTAAGAATAATGACAACATTCCGTTTCTCTTGAATATTTTTTTACACTACATCCCAATTAAAACAGGTAAAACAGTTAATAATTTCAATAACATCTTGTTTGTTTCATGCAGACCGTACTCGCATATCAACTGCATTATTTTATCGTTTTTTCGGCACACGCTCTTTAAAGGGGTGGATTCAGTCACCTATGCGAGCATATACCACTTACTGATTTAATTTACTTGCATTGTTTATTACAGATAATTTTACCAACGAATAAAGATAAAAAATAAAAGCATAGGAAACGCCACTTTAATGCACCATGTTAAAAGACTATTTATTTTGGCAACATTTCGGAAAGGCTCTCTTTCTATCTTTATTCTTTTGAAGAGATTTGCAGTTGGACATAAACTTACATTATCAAGGTGGCTGATGGTAAAGTAGGTTGTTGGTTGTATCCCAACAGTTTAACTGACATGAGGACATGACCACTACTTGGGGGGCTAATACTCCTTCGAACCACCTGCCTCAGCTTAGTGTATTCAACAGCAGAGTACTACACGCCGGTGTAGCTCAACTGGATGTGCAACTGCGACAAGCTATGAGATGCATAACAGGAACCATCCCCCCCACCCAGGGGCACCCCCGCAGAGTGGCTACCTGTGCAGCCATATAGCTCCTCCGCACTTAAGAAGGCCACACGCTCCGGCCCGAGAAGCTCAGAAGATCCTGGCCAAATCAAATCTACCCGCCTACGAAGAGTTTAAGAACCCACCACCCGACCGGCTGAAATCACGTCGATCACCAACTAAGACTGCCTCGATACTCTTAAACACCTTCCACGTTAATTTTACACGTTTTGACCCACCCAAGAATGGAACGAAAACTTGCCCACCAACGTACGGACAAACATCAACCCTATTGAAAAACCTGCAGGTTTCTCACTACCCAGACGAAGTTGGTGCCAGTTAAATCGTATACGAACGGATTGGGGTAGAAGTCGAGAGTTTCTGCACAGATGTGGCTGGAGAGAGTCGCCAGCATGAGAATGCGGAGCTGCGGTGCAGAGTATGGACCATATTATCCGCGAGTGGACTTGTTCACCCTAGACAACGATGTCACCCAATGGATCCAGCAATTGGGCGTACTGCTATAATATATATACCTGTTACCTATATCATATGAACGATTGTATTTTTGCCATACGAATAATTAATAAATCTAGAATATCATAGTATCCTCAGTTCACATTCTAGACAACATTGTTCATTGCCATAGTCACCTTTATGCAGAACTGGTTGGAGGTAAACGTACAGCGAGCTGCAAAAATTGCATGAACACATAATGAATTCATTCGTAAAATGGCTGTAAATACCCCGTACATACTTCAAGCATTGTTCTCAAGGACAACGAATCCGGGTACTAACCTAGCCCAGACTATTTAACTCGTATGACTATTGAGCGGGTATCAGCGACATCAGTAAAGAAAGTCACGTTACCGGTTCCATAAGCACCCTCAGTACACATTCTAGATGTACCTCATTGGCAGTCACCCCTATGCAGAACTGGCCGGAGATAATGCTCGTTTGAGCAGCTGCGCGCGCGCCGTGATACGGGCAGGTGGACGCGTGCGCCGACTCGAGGGGTGTGTTGTATGCTCTACATCATGAATGTGAAATATCGTTGCAAATCTTAGGAAATATAAAAGTACAAAATAGTGTAAAATGTTGAGAGCTTGGGCAGGAAAGAAACCAATTATCCAAACGGTTACTGCTCCTTATTAAAAAAAATAGGTATCTAAAAGCTGCTCTATCCGATTTGATATCATAACAATAAGGTATGTAGATATGTTAATTTGATGATCAATCCGATAACAATAATAAAGCAAAGAAGCTTATATAAAAATAATACAAATACTCGGTTTGATTAATTCAGTTTTAACAGTAAATTTGTTAATATTATACGAGCGTCATAAGCTTTGTGAGGTTAAGTAGATATGTTGTGAATCAAACTTCATTACAACAATGCCCAATCCCTATTCATATTCTAGGCTCTACAAATTTTACATCATTTTCTTATGACTTTAAATATGGCGTCTTTACATTGACCACTCGTAAGCAGCGTTATACAAATTATATTACATTCAAAGTAGAGTATCTCACCATGCAAACGTAACCCATAGAACACGGGTCTAACTACAGCTACCAGTAGGTACTCAGGCCCACTAGACCGAGCGAAATGCGGGCCCTTGCCATTATTCTCGCACCTTTTCATACCATTCATACTAAAGAAGCCAATACAGTTTTAATCAGATGCTCTTTTGATGTAAGTGGCTAGAATACGATGTAGGTATGAAATGTGGGTTAGTTGATATTGTCAAGGGTGCTTCAGAATATTTTAAATTGTAGGTACTTAGAAAGTATGTAACCTTGGTAGGTCATAATTTGCTCCCCTCAAAAAAGTAGACCAGCGCAACGGTATTGTATTGTATGTACTTATTATACAAATAAAACTAATTCTCAGTCAGCAATGGTCTACTCTTATACGTTTTAATTGGCATAAGTTTGCATCCATTATATACTTAAGAGCTTTTTGGAAATTCACATTTCTCAAAGCCTATCAGTGTTGTCTGGCTTTCTTTGGTCTTCGGTTTAAATTTCAACTCGCAGCCATTAACACAACACTACATAAATACGTAATACTGCAGTACAGCTATGTAGTTGGTGCAACAATATTGAATCCTACAATTTGTATGATACAATAGTCTTGTAATTTCTCTGTGACAACTAAATGCCTTCATATACGTTTTAATTGGCATAAGTTTGCATCCATTATATACTTAAGAGCTTTTTGGAAATTCACATTTCTCAAAGCCTATCAGTGTTGTCTGGCTTTCTTTGGTCTTCGGTTTAAATTTCAACTCGCAACCATTAACACAACACTACATAAATACGTAATACTGCAGTACAGCTGTTTAGTTGGTGCAACAATATTGTATCCTACAATTTACATGATACAATAGTCTTGTAATTTCTCTGTGACAACTAAATGCCTTCATACACCCCTATACCAAGTGACATCATGTGGCCAGCCATTAGTATTTGGCATAATCCGTAACGGAATATCCTAGCAAATATAATAACTTCAGTCACTCAAATTTGGACTTTATCATCTTTGGACTTTGGTAGAAATTGAAAATTGTTATCTAGAGATTGTACCCCAGTAAAAATATTGACCGCACTACTATTAAAATGACTTAAATACTGCAGGATTAATAGGCATTAAATGCATTCCTTTTAATATTTCGGCCGCATGTCAACATAGTCAACGCTTTGCTTTCAAAGGTATAGTATTCCGTTGACGAAACTTGATACTGCAGTGCATTCCCTACGATCATTACTGTCAGATTCAGAAAGTCCTTTCATCTGATGCATTTCCTTTTGTAAATACCTATTGTTTAGGTTTGTGGTAGGTCTGTGTTTGCAGAAATGCTTTGCAAAATTAAGGCTCGTCGCTTTCGGTTGATAATTTTAATATGCCTTTAATTTACTCTAAGTACTTATCTAACCTACATTTTATCGGTCTCTCCTCGTTGATTATTTCATCTTCTTCAGAACATAACTAACTACCTAGACTAATACCAAACCTACCTGCCCAACACCTAGTGTAGACTGTAGAGTAACATCGAATTAATCCTGCAGTCTTTTCATTCTAGATAGTTTATTGTAGGTAGTACCTGCGTAATACTTTAAATTCTCTACAGTAAGTTTCTGCTAAAACATCAATTAAAATTAATAGTTAGGTACGGTCAAGAAATTTGATTTCTGTGCCACTTCGTACAGTTCTTACCATACCGGGTGTGTCCTCTAACACGAACAAATAATTAAAACATAGATTGTACTCCTCAATTGGAGGCACTTTTGTTCAATAACTTAGAACTTTCCTATTTTTCATACAAAATAAATATTATCTTCAATGTACGCCATTATCATCGTGATTGACGTCGCTTGTCATGCCTTAAACATAACAAAATTCGCAATACGTTGCGTCTTAAGGGGCCCACTGAGTATCAGTCCGCCGGACGATATCAGCATGTTAGTAAGAACAAAAATTTGACAGTTCCGAACAACTGACAGGCCAATATCGTCCGGCGGACTGGTATTCAGTGGGCCTCACACACACAAAAATCAAAACACAAGTTATTTTTTAGTCGCTAAACAAAAATGTTACTGTGTTTAATGTTAATTTTTTTGCTCGTATTACAGGCCACACCCGGTATAACAGTGACAGTAATATGATATATTTTAGCAGCTTTCATATTTATTGACAATGTGACAAAGGACGAAGTGGCATAGTAATCGGTTAAATTCCACAATTATGTATACACCATCATGTCCATCATTTTGAAACATGTCCCGTATTTTGTTTTTGACATGAATGCATAAAATTTAATATTTAATTTAATTTAAAATTTGTAAATCATTTTTTGATTTGTATCTATTAATTTATTAAATAATGTTATGTAAATATCTAGTCATGTCGATCATAATATAAATTCATGTGGATTAGTCTAGCATAATTTATAATGTAATTTCATATTATGAGAATAAATATCTACTCTACTCTAATCTAATCTAATCTAATCATGCCTAAGTAATAATATTTATTTTATCGTACAAAAGCACACATTCTTTAATTTTGATACGTCCAGTATACTCGACCTATTATTCCGACGTTTCTACACACAAAACAAGAAAGAAAAAAAAACAATAAATAAAAACCTTCTTTCAAAAAGTCATTGAATTATTAACATAGCTATTAGTAATCAAACAACAAGTTAAACATCTTTCCGGTTGCTCCCCTAATTCTTAAGGTTGTAAGGCAACAGGTCGCCTTGACCTGTTCTTGAGGGGTGCGTCTTGCCACTTGCTGTGCACCTTCGGCTAGGGGAGAAGTTATTAACAGGTGGAAGAGATAATGTAATTATGTTTGTGTCCATGCAATTTTGCAGCTCGCTGTACATTAGCTTATTGTTTTATTTTTATGTCATGCAACCTACTTACATATTTATTTTAAACAGCGCAAAATTTTTATTAACTTCACCTTTTCCAGTGACTGTCAGTCTGTTCCGTTATTCAAATCTTTCAAGTTAAATTTTACCAGCTTTCAAGTTTCCGAATTAATCGAATAATATGACACCCACAAACTGGTAGCCAAATAAATGTTGTAAAATTAATTAAAGAATAGTATTTAAGTACTATTGTTTGTATCTGAATGAATTCCTTGACAAAAATTTGTAGTGATACATTTTGTACCAAATTATTGTAGTTTGCGTGGTCAACTGTTGAAAATATGCATTTATAGATCACGGATATTATTATAAAGCACATAACATAATCCTGTCATAATATGTATATCTAATTATTTAATATTTATGCTTGTTCACTTTATAATTGTAAGTTTTTTGCGATAAATTCACATTTGATTGATAAATGATGGTTAGTTCTTTTTCTAGAGGTCTAAATATGTAATAGGGACATTGACTGAGTTAAAATGAATAAATTTACACCTTGCAATAGAAATGTTTTAGAAAAACGTAAATGTATGAAAAGTATTAGAAAACGTACGTAGGTACCTTAGTATGTTCGCAAAATGGTTATCGATTCAAATATTATTTCATTAATCTAACAAAACTTTAAAAAATAGGTAATCTTGTGACTGCCGTTTTGACAATTCGAACAAAATAAGCAGCTTTTATATTTGACCCTTGCATTTGCACTGTTTGCAGAGCAGTTGGAATCAAGATACCACAACATATCTTATCACTATTAGCGTTGTTAGCTCAAAATTAGCCTATTAGCCCATTACCATAATTTGGGACCAGCTGCCATGCCCCACATGCCCTTTCTCTGTTAAATAAACTTTAATTTCCTTGATATAAGACTCAATATTATATAACAGATACTTGTGCTATATTGCGTAAAAAGCAAATATTTTATAGTATAATGGTATTCGTAAGGTTTTATGGCTTAGTATTTAGACGTTCTAATGAATTCAGTTATGGGTCTATCGTTTAACTAAGGCGATTGTTAAGAATTTAGTTAACGGACAGTTTGAAGGCTTGTCTGCATGAAACTGATTTGTACCAATTACGTTAAGTAGGTAAAATATAACACCTATATTTAACCTAGGTTTAGTCCCAAAACCCAGATACCTTGTACTAGACTAAAAAACACACACAACATAACAAAAGTACAACTTCTTTACCAACCGTCTGAAATAAGTGTAAGACCGTACTAATACGAATTTTACTTGCACCTAGATTTTCGGTCGTTTCAGATCTTTTATTATTATATATTAGCCGTTTTGTGTGTTCGACTTTAGATCTTAGGCTATTATTATAATTATTTATCCCTGAATCTTACCTGTGGGTCATGGAAAATAGAAACTTAATACATAGTAGAGCTATTATCAGGTGAACGTTTCGGCTTGGGTTGGCCTGAAAATGTTTGTAAAAACCACACCTGGAACACTATATATTCTTGAGTAGTAAATATAGCGTCATATCATATGTTTGTTTCGTGGTAGCTTGTTTGTGAAAAGCTCTCGACAACAGTAGGTACTACAATCTTGTGTTCATGACATACATTATACTAGTAACATCATATTTCTCAATATACCGGTAGTTAAAAAAGCTATAAAAAGAAGTTTAAAGTACTCAATTCAATATAAACGTCTAAGCCAGATGTCAAATCATAATGGTAGCAAAAAAACTCAAATAAAATTCGAGATTAACACAACATTTGTTCCGCTTTTATATCACTAAATCAAACTTATAAAAAAACATTTTCTCGCAAAAAGTTACTTCCGACCCTAGTTGCCCCATTGAACATCTGACGAGGTGAATGAATCCGTATTTTAACGTGCGTGGATAAGGACGGGTTTATGTGGTTCCTATAGCCGCGTTCTCTTCTCTCGTTGAACTTTTGGGTCAAAATTTTAGGGGTGTCTCCGATTGGAAATGTTGGTGGGTTGCAAGCAAACAATTACATTCCGGCACATCTGTCGGCGTTTAGACAATCACGATACGTCACGCGATTTCGGACGGAGGGTGCACCGGTTTTGATACTTTTAATCTATTACCCCATTTGGTAGCCAAATTTACCTACAAAAAGTATGGTAAAAATACGCACTAGTAACATGCAATACCTACGTGTTCAATAAAATAATAATAAACTAAAATTACTTTTTGCTTATCGATCGCATGAAATGTATCGAGATTTTAAACAAAAAAAATTAAAATCACAAGTAAAACAAAGCACGAATTGACTTCTGTAGAGAATAAAGTTGTTATAAGTGTACTTCAGCTCCTTAGCTGGCAGGATTACCCATGGAACAATTTCCACCGGATTGTATGATTTGAGGCACTTACGTAACTTCGTCATACATGTTTTACGGAAAAAGCAGGCATTGGTTGGGCCAGTATGTATTTTTGAAACCCGTTACAAAGCGTTTATTCGAGGTGAGTACTTCACGAACTTGCCTATTACCCTTGACGCGAAACGCGAATTTTCTGACGATATGCAGGTAAGAGAGTATATTATTATATTTGTGACAAAGGATAAAAATAAATGCTCTGAAATAACACTGAAATATAAAATCTATTACACAAAACAAAATGCGTTTTGTACAAGACAACCTGTATAAGGAGTATAAGGACCAACACTATGTGTTCGGCGTATCCTCGCGACAGCTGCGGCGCGCACGCACCGCGCTGAGCACGCCGTTTCATTACGCTGATAAATCTGCGCGCGCGCCACGCTCGTGCGCGCGCCTTATGGTTGGCCACAGTGCAGGAGTTGCAGGACACAGACAGTATTTTAACCAGCCCGCTGTGACACAAGTGATGTGTGTGTGTTCTGTATTGCAAGTTAGACTGTGTAGGTAGACTGTTTTAACCTTACAATTTAAATAATATACAATGGTAAAAAAGGAGTTCCTATTTTACAATTTATTGTACTCTTCAAATCCATACTAATATTATAAATGCGAAAGTGTGTCTGTCTATCTGTCTGTTACCTCTTCACGCTTAAACCGCTGAACCGATTTAAATAAAATTTGGTATGGAGATAGTTTGAGTCCTGGGGAAGTACATAGGATAGGTTTTACCCCAGAAATCAACCTTAAGGAGGGTGAGGGGGGGGGGGGGGGGTTGGAAATTTGTATAATCAATCAATAACCGCTGAACCGACCTATTTGCTGAAATGTTTGATGTTTACATTTCAGGAGGTCATAAAGTGGAAGTTCTAAACAAACATTCGTAATTATTAAATATGTATATATTTAATTAATTATTTAATTACGAATGCTAATGAGTATTCATTCAATTGTACACTTCTTTTATTTAAACTGCTTTTCGTAAGTCCTCTTATGAACTTAAAATACTGAGCATAAAAGTATAACTGTCGTGGATTATTTAGTAATTAATTACCTTTTTAATGAAGCAATGTTTAGAGGTAAAGGCATGTGTTAATTAATGAAATTACCATACACACATATGTTATGACATTCCTTTTTAGGATAAAAAGCCCATCCATTAATTCAATTACAAGAATATACACACGCATCTCCAATCTCCAAGTGCGTATAGGAATGCAGTGAAATAATATATCTTGATATCTCCGTGTTACATGATAAAAATCAGGAAATTTTAATTCATAACTCTCCAAACTCTACCCTCGCAAAAACACGTAATTATATCATAATTACACGCAATACAAAATACAAAATGAAATTGTTACAAGCGGACCTAATTGCCAATAATGAGGGTAAATCAAAGCTGGCATTTCGGACCCGCAGTGCGACAGGGTCCTATCTACATCTACTGCCATATGACGAGGAACTTTGTCAAATTAACGCTGGTATTTCATCAGATCCTGCGAAAACGTCATATATTACGTGGGATGTACAGTCATATAAGACTTTGTGATAGTGAGTGGGTTCATTGAGGGTCTATTTCGGACACGTGCGCTAATTTCTGTGACATTCCAGTCTGCCACATACCACCAGGTGATATTGTGGGAGGTATTCGTGAGATAGGTACGCTTTGTCAGATAGTTGAGCTTATTAATATGGTTTACTGTATGATAGTACAAATTATGCTTGTTAACAACTATGTGCGTTATGAAAGTGGAATAAAAAAAGAGTTATGCAAATATGCACCATCCCTCCACCTCAATTTTGTCCAGCTTCAAATCCCATCGGTTTTGTTACATTCAGGAACGATGTTTAGGAACAGGAACAATCAGGAACATTCAGGAAAAATGGGTTACCTTGTAGCGACATTAAAACTTCCTTTTGTAGCTCGTCGCCATAAAAAAAGTCATCATTTTTGATAGCGACCATCTTCCCTCCCTGTTAGCATTTACCATTTCGTTTTTTCCTTACTTAAAAGACGAACCCACAGACCACCTCACTACGTCTTGACGATCTCCGTATATGTGTGTATTAATGAAAACATATGCTATTTCCATAATATTATAAATGCGAAAGTGTGTCTGTCTGTCTGTCTGTTACCTCTTAACGCTTAAACCGCTGAACCGATTTAGTTGAAATTTGGTATAGAGATAATTTGAGTCCCGGGGAAGGACATAGGGTAGTTTTTATCCCAGAAGTCATCCTTTAAGGGGGTGAAAAGGGGGGTGGAAGTTTGTATGGGGAATCGATAAAAAGCGGATAGGATAAAAAATAAGCTACCCAAATTACTAACTCCACGCAGACGAAGTCGCGGGCAAAAGCTAGTTAAGAAATAAAATTATCTGTATCATTGATATATTGTAACATTGATTTACTTTCATAAATCTACAACAGGAACTAACAAAATATGTTAGGTCCGCTACCCTTTCTAATAAAAGCACAAAAAGCTTATTAACGAATTAATTCCTCCAAATGATATCAGCATAATTTCATAGACACAATTTCCCATTAATAACCGAAGCATCTGTTCGTAATGGACCTATCAAAATATTCGATTCCATCAATGGGAGGGTGTAATGCTGATCAACTGATTGTTAAAACGCGGGTATTCTTTAATGTTAGTTTTGTTCGTGCTCTTTAGGGTTCCGTATATAAAAAGGAAAAAAAACTGAACCCTACGTTGACTTGTCTGTCTGTTTGTAGTCTGTCCCAGTCAATTTGCTTCGAAACTACTGGTACCTACTGGTTTTCGTTTTACATCCAAAACTTCTACTCGTTCTATGTAAGCAATTAAGTATGGGCAAACCAAATTGACAGAAAATTAAAACAAAAAAACTATACCTACTCATCCTTTTCTGTGCTAGTACTAGTGTCAGACAAAGATAGTATGATTTTCTCTGTCTATGTTTGAAATGAGACAGTCCTTTGACAAACTATATATGTATTTTCTTTGTGAGCGAGCCCGCTGTTGACGGTGGGTTCGTAACTTCGTACCTATGACTCTTGGGTTCAGCCAGCAAAGTTTTTCAAAACCGCGGCGCTTTTTTATATCATAAAACGGTTGTCAAAAAATATGAATATGAATCTTGAGGCCTTTTTCTAGTAACTTCATTGATTCGAAACCTGAATTCGCGAAAACCGAAATTCGCAAATTGCGGGGATCTTTCTCTTTTACTCCAATGAAGGTGTAATTAGAGTGACAGGGAAAAATGCCCGAAATTTGCGAATTTTCGCTCGATATAAAAAAAAACACGAAAATATGAAAACTGCTTCTAAAAATGCTCATTGTTATTTTTGATTGAACTCATCGATTCCTTTTTTTTAACTGACTTAATAATGAAAAACAATGACATCAGCGATCCCGGGCACGTTCAGCCGTCTCGCTCACGCTCACGCTCAGTGAGAGTGAAAGAACAATCTGAACTTACGGCGCCTTAAGAAAAACAAATGAAGCTCTTAAAAATAGTGTTACCTACATGCTCTTTCGGACGCGAGTCCGACTCGCACTTGGCCGTTTTTTCGGCGTAGCATATGTACAGTCAGAAACGTTATCTTGCACGGAAGTTTAATGGTAGAGGATCACTTTTCTCTGTAAACTGTACACAGATATTTTTTTTATAGGGCGCATGCAGTGCAGGGTCCCAATTATCGTACTTATTATTTAATAAATTCTTCTGACGTCAAAATATTGCTTAGCTCAGCTCAGCAATATTTTTTTTACTAGTTGCAATTTGCCTTAAATTTCTGTACAAAACTAACAGTTACTTACTAATATTTACCGTACATTTACTAGACTACCTAGCTCCCTGCATTGTGACCATATATAAAAAAAATACCGATGATAACATTTTTTAGGCTGTCGAAACCTTAACAATAAGCTAACCATTTTTTTTGCGTATTATGTTTTACTCCACTACGCGCTGGAGCGCTGGTGGCCTAGCGGTAAGAGCGTGCGACATGCAATCCGGAGGTCGTGGGTTCAAACCACGGCTCGTACCAATGAGTTTTTCGGAACTTATGTACGAAATATCATTTGATATTTACCAGTTACCAGTCGCTTTTCGGTGAAGGAAAACATCGTGAGGAAAGCGGACTAATCCCAACAAGGCCTAGTTACTCCTCTGGGTTGGAAGGTCAGATGGCACTCGCTTTCGTAAAAACTAGTGCCTACGTAAATTTTTGGGATTAGTTGCCGAGCGGACCCCGGGCTCCCATGAGCCGTGGCAAAATGCCGGGACAACGCGAAAAAGATGATGATGATGTTATACTCCACTGCCAGTACAGGCTTATTTCTCCGAGACTACGGGGACAATGCCGTCTTCGAAACGTCGGAGGTAATTTTAAAGTATATTCGGTCTCGTTAAAGTAAATCATATTTAAGGAGTAAAAAATAGTGAAAGTTTATATCATATACCTTTAAGGTGCTTTGGAGTAACTTAGTTAAGAGAGAATCAATGTTTTGTATTGGGTACAGTGGATTGGGCTAACTACCTAACTCCGACAACGGGTTAATTTTGACTTTATTGTCACGCGTGCAAGGCCTGGCCAGCCACATTAGTGCTCACGCTAGACAACGTCCATATTGTTTATTTGGGGTTTCCTTCATCGAAAACGATGAGGAGTACTATATATAATTTTGAAAATCGCTATGTAAGAATATTTACTGATCTAGAAGCACTTCTTTTTACTGCTGCAACAGTATAAGCTTGATAGGCGTTGCAGTAGCGCGAGTGTTAACCAAAGTATGAAATATGTTCTTTTAATTTAGATACTAGCGATTTTCAAAATGACCCCATTGTCGGAGTTAGCCCAATCCACCGTACTCAATACAAAACATTGATCATCCACTGCAAAATCCATTAGGTTCCTGTTCCTACTCACCGGTCAAACGATTCCCCCAAATCAAAACCAATAAGTACGTCTACGCCCACACAAAAAATGCATGTCCGAACCTCGCCCGCACTCACGATCAAAGGTCCCATTCTTTAAATAAATATCATCAAAGCACTAAGATAAAACGACATGTCAAAAGCAACAAATGGATTTTAAGTTTTGCAAATTTAACAAAGCCTTTTTGTCACTGCAAAATATGACTTATTCCTTAGTCATAAGAGATATACGAAATGTAGAAATTGTTGTAAATCTGAGAGGCCGGATGACCGGCCAAGGAAACTATTAGAATCCTTGGAGGATTCGACGGTGACTAAGATTTATTTTTAATAATACAGTTTCTGCTCGCTTATAAAAACTTAAATGCTTCTTACCAGCACGACTCAGGGGCAGGTACGATTGAGGTAACTGCAGTAAAAGAGGTGAATAACTCAGTGCCCTATAGTAGAAAATCGTTAAGTACTTGTAGAATAAGCTTACTACCAAAGATAGATATAACTCCGTAATAGATGGATACAGTCTAAGGAAAAAACGTGCCTCGAAAATCAAGAAAATTTGATTCTCGTTCAGAGGGCGCTACTAGCTTTGGCCTACTGTCGTATAGATGGCGTTAACGGTTTCGTTTGTTATTTAACAATTTTAACGCATATCAGTGAAAGAACATGGGTCAAAATCATAAAAATAATTAATGCAAATAAAAAAAATCATTTATCCATATTTAAATACATTTTATCGTATTTATATAAATCTACATTTTTAGTTTTAAAGTGTGTCGACAGATGGCAGTGAATTTACTGGGGTTACAAAATTTACTATGACAGTACCGCTCTAGTATAAGTTACTCTATGTTACTACTCAATAATCGACGAATTCATATGTCTATAGGAAACGATAATTGATTCCATATCGTATTTAAAGGCTACCTCTAAAAAACACATACACACACATACATACATACATATACACATACATTTAAAGTTCTAAATTATAAAAATTATATTAGAAACTATCTCACGGTTTAGTCACGTTCCGCTAATAAACAAAATCCTTCCCACCTCCAATCAGCGAGTTGCATGTCTACAATGTGTTCCTTGCACTTCACTGTATCATTAACAACATTATGGTTACCCTACAGCGGAAGTATGACTGCATCCGGTGTCCACTCGTGCCGATGTGTTGTCATCGCTTGCTAGAGCCTGGGCGTGTTGATCTTGAGTCAACCAGCGGCCTCGAGAAAATTAGAAGGAAATAAAAGATGTGGAGCGCCGCGCGAAGTTTGCGACAGAAGATATGAACCTGGCGCGGGTTTTTACCTTTTATCTCAATAACTTTTCTCAATACTTCTGTTAACCATTTTGCTTGTCAGTTCCCTCGGCTATATAACTAGCTATTTATACTAAAAGTATACCTAGACCTACTGCTATTGGTATGCAGAGTAACGATATACAACTGAATATTAGACATGTTTTCGTATTTTTTCCTATCGAGCCAACTTTAACCTAAGGTAAGGTTTTGGTTGGAAAGTGCCCTTGCAAATATAGTCTAGTTTGCGTGATTTTCATGGCATGCCCTTGATTAAATCGTGTAAAAATTCAATATAAAAACTTTAATCTTGCGATAGGGGCCTCTTAAAAGTTGTGGGTACTCAAAGATTTATTTTATACTGGTTGGGTCAAGTAATCAATTCAGTGCCCTGCTGACCTCGGCACGTGACCAGAATGATACTCTCGTACGGGGCTTATGACAACACAACAAAGTGTACTTGAACGCGGATATTGACTCGAATGAAAATGACAGATACTGAAGAGGTATGTTAGTAAAAAGGTAAAATTGAATTTGAGGGGCATTTTCTGGAAAAGTTGTACACTTGATTTCCGTTTATTTATATGTTAGTTATGTCACATACAGCTGGTAACTTGACTTTGACTGCGATACTTAAGTTATTTGATTAACTACCAATGCTCACAAGTCTCAACACAGAGTATATAGTCTCTAATGTTAGGGAACGTAGATTCAAGAATTATATGGGCCAAGGTTTTCAAGATACTAACTAAATAGCGCAACATTGAGGCTACTTTCATGCCAGTAAGGTACTTGATTTTGGTTCTATTGTAACCAGACGCTGTCTATAACCACAAAACTTTCATAAGCCTGACAATTTAACCCTTTCGATGGCTTCAGTACTAATAAGATGGCTAAGGCTTGAATTGAGGGTTCCTTATAATGTGGTCCGTTAAAGGGTTAAATATATGCTCACAGATTGTAAGTCAATCAGCCGCCGTACTGTCGGCACCCTAAGAATGATTGGCACCACATCATTCTATGTAATATTGACAACGCAGCAAACATCACATGTTACCACCACCCAATACCTGGGAACCCTCAGGTGCCATAACGGACCGTTAATTTCCTTACAAACAAGTAAACACGCAAGGTGACAGTTCACACACTCCCGGAAGAGCAAGCTGCAAGCCTATAATGTACCATAATGTACCATCCGCTACCGTAACATCAATTAAAATAAGCCATTTTAACCCCTATATTAAAGTCATTAAGGATCAGGGAAAGTGTAAAATGGATAGGTCTGATTTTGTCTAATGTAACATCATCTGAAACAAGTCATTTAAAACTCTATGTGAAAGAATTAAGGGTAAGGGAAAGTGTAAAATGCGTTGGTCTGGTTTCGTCTAGTCTAGGGTGTCAGGGTGATGTCAGCGTTTTGGGAGTTCCGTTTGGTTACAATGTCTGGGAAATGTTTGACTGTTTACATTGTTTTATGTGAGAAATATGTATGATGTTGCTAACCCTATGAAAATGAATTGAAAATGAAAATATTTTATTACATTAATAAAATATTACATTACAAGGTATTAGGTATGGATTCCAAGTACATAAGTAGAGTAGGACCGAGCTAACTCTGCATGGTATTTGCAATGACAAAGTGTGGCAATGTCATTGTTATTGCTAAATATCTATAAAAATATGACGATTATAATGAGACTGGGTGCAAAGTTAACTTAGACGGACACTATTATAGACTATAATAGTTATTTCATACATCTTGCTAAACTGCACGCTAGGAGCGCATTATTCGTGGTACGCAGTAGGTATCCAATAAGTTTTAGATTGCATATAGTCCGTTCACTCCATCTGTTTCTGTAAGTTAGTCAGTACTAATATGAAACGCCAGCGCAACGATTACAGACACGTAATTTTTACCCAACTACGTCCAAAAATAAATTTTATGCTCTACAACTCTTTCCTACATGTAAATAACATCGGAGCTGTAGAAATTTTGATATCCGCGAAAAACCGATTTGTATGACATTTGACCTTGAATAACTTCTGATGCGCACACGATCTATGCGTAGATTTTTAAGAGTACCTTTAATACGTCATAACGAAGGTGTATACGAGTTTCCAGCTTATTATCTCTCATTCCGAAGTTGACCCCCTTCTTAGGCTTAAAATGACTGGCCCATAAAGTAACATTTATATAAATAAAATAGAGATCGGAATTCAAAATTCTAAAATAATTAATTATTATTAAAATTATGTAGTGCTTAGGTATGTCCATGGGTGACGTGACAGTAACCGCTTCTTATCAAGCGGCTCGTTTGCTATCACATAAAAAACCGCTTCTCACGTGTAAACTGATACACGTGTTTTACGGCTCTCATTCTAATTGGAAACCGTTGCATTGGGGTGCCAGGGGTACTTTCCCAGCTCCACTAAAGGCCGTAAGGGTGTATGTGAATGCTATGACACTTACGTCATTTTAGAAGAGAGTGAGTAACGGATTTATCGATCATGCGCGCGAGCATCTGCCGACGCCCACGTAATGAAGCCGTACATACCGTGTAAGTGCTTTTTAAATTATTCGTTTTAATGTTTTTTATGGTCTAGGGTTCGATAGGATTTTGGAGTAAAGATAAAGATAATATAGATAAAGATAAAGATAGTTTATTATTCAAGTAGGAATATTATAATACGTTTATGAACGTCAAATAAAGCTACACCGGCTTTAACCCTATACCTCTGCCTCGAGAAGATTTAAATCCCCCCTCAATTGGAGAAGACTCTCCCAATATGGGACCGGCAACAAACTCGGCGGGACACATCTTCTCAAAGTAGAAGTTTTTACTCACCAAACTGCCGTTGGTTAGCTTATCAAGGATTTACACAACGACCGGTCGTGCGAGCCCACACTCTTTAGTTTTCTTTCTGAAAATGTCTTGTACGAGTACCTCTACAGAATACTTCAACCAGTTCACACTGGATGCGTATTGGCAAATCCCTAAGCTATGACGACAGCCTTTAGTTTCCTGCGGAGTGCGGATCTTCTTTTCCGACTCGACGTCCACGAGAAACTCGAGTCACACGAACCTAGCCGCCGCGATACAATTAGAGTAAGTGTAAGGCCTGAGTGGACGCTCGATTTGAGCGTGCAGCGGGGCGGGGCGTGCAGCGTATAGGAGCGGCCTTACTTAGTGCACGCTGCTCAAATCACTTGTGAGCCCGACGCCACGCTGCACGCCCCGCCGAACGCTCCGAGCTAAGGCAAGCGTCCACTCAGGACTACGCTTTGAAATTACATGATATTTGACATGAACATTCAAGTAACATCGTCTGGTACTAGTTTTCGTTACTATAAAATGATAGTACAGTCGCCATCAGATATATCGGAGCGGCCAAGGTGCTCACAAATATCTGAACACGCCTCTATAGTCAAGGCGCTAGTGCGTGTTCAGAAATCAGTTTATGAACACCTCGGCCGCTCCGATGTATCTGAGGGCCTACCGCGAACCACGTCCGACTTGTTTCTCCCTGTCTCACTTACGTACTTATTTACAACTGCGACAGAGACGCAACACGGCGAACGTGGTTCGCGGTAGGCCCTCTGGTGCCGACTATGCAAAGAAATTAGAGTAAGAAGATGTTTTACATACCTACAAAACTTAATAGGTTTACATGTTACGTAAATTCGTAATGTTCATGCCAAGTTACATGTACCTAATTAATTAAAGCATAAGCATGCCGCTTTAAAATTAGAGCGTAAAACGTCCTGGCCACGACATTGCGCGACTGGCTTCGGCTAAGACGACAACCATAGGTTGGAGCAAGACACAGCGATCGGACCTTTCGTTCCCACCTATGGCCGCCGCTCGCCGCTGCCGCCGCCGCGTAAAGTCGTGGCCGGGCCGTAACCGCTATCGAGCGGCTATTTGGCTGCCGGCGGACACATGTGACTCTTAAGAGGCAACAGGAGTGGTCATTTCTCCATACAAACGTACTCGACTGTTTTCTCCGTGGTTCTGGAAGCTAGAGCAATGTTTTTTTCAACACAGATTATTATTATTAATATCTGTGTCGGACACGTTTTGCTTTTTTTGATATTTTTGTTTTTTAAGGCGATAGAGCACAGCAAATATTCGCATAAACGGCCTAATTTACTAGGCCGCAAAGAGAAGCATGGTATTCAAAACTGACATCAATTAGTCTATAAAGCAAAACAGTCCGATTACTATTTAGATCTCAAAATTTCTTTACATCTGGTTAAGTTTTGGAGCGGGAAGCAGTCTAGTACGATACCTCGTTTTTAGAGATTTTTACGCAGGATTTACCTGGCGTTGTCCTTATCGCACTAGTTTTAGGAGCCGCTTCCGTTAGCGAGACGGATATATTCACCTAAAATATCCCGTTTCTTAAATAGCACTGTGGAAATGTTTTACTACACTTTAATACTATGGCGCTTCTGTGTATTCTAAATGACCAACAAATCAGAAATTTACCCTTTAAAGTCTCACTAATCCTATACCATAAGGTTCAGAAAATTATGTAAACCATTCTAACCCAATAAGTGCAAGGGAGCCCCGGGCCTGCATTATAGTGTCAAGTTTCATGCATATAGATGCACCCGCCGCCGGCACTCGCTTCCCCATATTCTACGCCAAATTTACCTTACCTTATTTTAGTTAGTTGTGTAATGGTTTTGGTTAGGATTCGTTATAATTCAATATGTTTTTTTTATCGTAAATGGGCTTGAAATTTTTCTGGAAAATGATGTATAGATTATATTTCCAAATTCATTATTTTATATATAAATTCATTATTATACCGGGTGGCTAAAAAATAAGTGCATACCCGTTGCCAGGGAGGTTTTGGGATACCCAGCAACTTTTACTATGGGACCAACCACGAAATCGCGAAAAAAATATTTATACTCCCATAGAAAATGGACCAGCCAAAATGTATGAAACATCCAATTTTTTTTTTTCGCGATTTCGGGGTCGGTCCCATTTTAAGTAAAAAAGTAAAAATTAAATGAATGAATGTCACAGGGTTTAATTTCAGTTTTCAAAAATTCGAGTCACGTCGGAATTTACAAGGACAGCGACGATTACATTAATTAAATAATTAGTAATATAACTTTTCTTAACTGAAACCAAAGCCTATTAAAATATAATACAGGCACAGATACGCTAAGGAAAGATTAGAAACATTACCCGAAAGATTATCTTCAAGTACACTTGTAAAAGATTCACCATCAATAAACCTCTTAAACCTTCCGAAACAACTTAAGGCTACTGAAGCGGTTTCAGGCACAGTGTGAAAAATGCTCGAGTTAATTGCTCGAGTTTATTGGTTCCGCGTAATTGGCTCGATTATGCTCGGGCTCGGGCCGGCTCGTGCTCGTAATTATGACCGGCAAACTTCGACATTATCACCTTGGAGGAAAAATAGGGGTGGGAGCAGCGTCGATATCGATAATAAGTGTTTTTATGGATTCAGATGAGGTCCTTTTTTGTCAAGGTAAAACCCTATGAACCTGAGGGCCACGGGTTGGGGGGGGGGGTTAACACGGGGTTGACCTATCCGGTTAGTGGCGCTTAATATGTTAGTACTTACGTGCAATAGTTAATACGCAAAAATACGTATACGTAGAACTGGCGGGCGCGATATTTGTACTGAACTGTCAAATTTTTCATAGAAAATACGCGCCACCAGCTCTCGTATCATACATATACAGCAATTATTTTAATGTTTAATTTTAATGATAATATCTGATGAGCAGGCGTTTCTTAAGGGGCCAACTGACTATCAGTCCGCCGGACGATATCGGCCTGTCAGTTGTTCGGAACTGTCAAATTTTTGTTCTAACTGACAGGCCGATATCGTCCGGCGGACGGATAGTCAGTGGGCTCCTTTAAAGAATAAATATATTTTGGACGTCAGTCCAAGCTAAATAGATTTTATTGTAAATGTCCTCGTATTTTTAATGGTGGTAATCTGAGTGGCGGGCGGTTCAGTTAAATAGTATGTTAAAGTAATCATTCCATAATGCATTGTTAGGTAGGCAGTGAATAAGAGAAAAAAAACTAGAAAACGTATATTCCTATATTTTCCTATAAGGGTTTTTTTTTTTTCAATATCTTTACAGGTCGTGTTAAGTACCCTGTTACATATACCGGTTATCATCGACATCGGACTTACCCTATCCCTACACAAAGCTCAATAAAAATATTAGCAGAGGGGCGTCAAAGAAACAAGTTAATTTAATTACTTCGCCTTTAATATACAGGCCGAGATACTCGAGATAGTCCAAATCAGCGTGCTTGTTACTTTATTACGACATTCTTTCGTTTTTAATTGAAATATCAATTAATTTTGTTTCGTATTTACAAGCGTGAACTTGCTAAGTTTGTGTGTCGTCGGTTCAGCAAGGACTACACATTTCGGTTTTATTTATATTCGAAAAAAATCACTCTCATGGCGTATTTGTAATATATGTTAATATTAATTTAACTTTATATAAGTAACAATTTAACAATATTTACTTATTTAATTTTAATTTCATTTATTGTAAATTTTTGTGACTTCGATACGGGAATGAGTGAAAAAAGTCAAGGGGCGGAGTCCCTTGATTCCACCAACATCGAGTGTAGTCAGCGGTCAAATGAGTTGTCGTCGTGGGTTTCGACGAGAAGCCGTGGTGGGAATTTTTTGAATTTAAGTGGGTTTAGCCAAGCAGAGTCCCTGCTGGACGTCGATGCCATGTCGGATGTGCTACAATATTTGGAAAAATCATCGACTGACGGTGATCTGAGTGATGATAGCTGTATGTCGGATGCCAGTTTTTGCACTGTGGGGAAGAGACCAAAGGGTTTACGCATGGGGATAAGTAGTAAAATAGAGGCTGAGAGGATTACGGTGTCTAAAAAAGAATTCGAAGTGTATGTGGCATCGAAATCGGGACTCCCAAAACAATTTAGTTTGGCCAAATTACTACAACATAATGATATCAAAGGAGTTTTGAGGATCAAATACATGAGTTCTTATAAAGTGCTAATACAGCTAGATACAAAAGAGGAGGCTGAAAAGCTCCTGACTTTGAAAGAGTTCAATAATAACGATAAACACACATATTGGACAAACGAAACAAGTTGTTCTTATGGAGTTGTGAAACAAGTTGAGTTAGAAGTTGATGAAGAAGAGTTTACTAAAAATATTAAATGTCAGCAGGAAATTTTAGCAATACGAAGATTGAATCGTATAGATACTGATGGTAAGTGGACGAAGTCTGAAGTCATACGTTTATGTTTTAAAGGAGCTGTCCTACCACCATATATCTTCGCTTACGGATGCCGATTCCAGGTGAGGCCATATAATTTCCCCGTCAGCCAATGCTCTCGATGTTGGAAGTACAACCATCTAAGCAAATCTTGTCCCACGAGCAAAATTATCTGTCCAAAATGTGGAGGAGGACACGCCAATTGTTTGTCAACTAACTTTAAATGTGTCAACTGCAAAGGACCCCACATGGCCTTAAACAAATAGTGTCCGGTCTTCTTAAAAGAGAAAGAAATTCGGAGAATAATGGCATCCGAGGGCTGTACTTATAAAAAAGCAATGTGGATCTATAGTGAGAACAGGAAAATGCCAGCTGTAGAGTCCAGGATTCATGAAATACCACCTATTTCCAAACCAGTTATTTTGGGAAAATCATACAGAGACGCCGTCCTATCACAAAAAGTAAATAAAGAGTCCGACGACACCGTCAAACCATGCGCGGCCCAAGAGTTGAGTAATAATACGCAACTGCAACAAGAGATGACAGATCAAGATATTAGACAGAACGAAAATGCGAAAAGCCACGAAGAGGCTAAACAACCAGTACAAACGACAGATCAAGACATTGGACAGAACGAGAATGCGAAAAGCCACGAAGAGGCCGAACAACCAATACAAACGACATATCAAGACATTAGACAGAACGAGAATGCGAAAAGCCACGAAGAGGCCGAACAACCAATACAAAGAATACCCCCATTACACTTGAACACCCCTGATACCGAAGATTCTACCGCTAGGGATGACAACGTGGGTTCTTCGGCTTTTACACGAGTAACTGAAAGTGTGAAAAACATTCTTATGTCTGAAGATAACTGGACCAATAAGCTAAACCTCACAGTTAAAATTTTAGTTAAGGAATTGGTTGTACTGCTCATGAGGGTTTTCAACTCCGTAGATTTCTTTAAGTTGCTTTCTCCAAATGTAAATGGCTAGTTCTTTTAAAAAATCAACATTGAATTTCATACAATGGAACTCGCAAAGTATTAGGCCTAAGTTAACTGAATTTGAAGCCCTATTGAATAGCGAAAAGGTTCACATTGCTTTAGTTAGTGAAACATGTCTTGATGGTAATTCTACATTCAACATAAACTCGTACACTATATTTCGTAACGATAGATCTGACTCGTATGGGGGTGTCGCGGTCATTATACATAACTCCATCAAGGCCCAGTCGTTTCACATTGCATTAAATAACCCTGGTATTGAAATTGTATGTGTTAAGCTTTTAAACTGTGCCTCTTTAAATAATATTGTATCACTGTACTGCCCTTCATCAGTGCGAACAACTCAACTCGACTGGGATTCAATTTTCACGGCTCTTTCGAATAAATCATTAATAGCAGGGGACTTCAATGCCCATCATACTAATTGGTCATATAAATGTGACGGTAGAGGAAATCAGCTGTTTGATTCGGCAATCGAGCATGGTTTTGTGTCTCTTAATGATGGAAAGGCGACAAGGGTTAAACTCGTAAGTGGGTCACTTCAGGAAAGCTCTCCAGATATCACCTTTTGCTCGTCTGATATTGCTGTTGATTTTGCCTGGCAGGTTTCCAATGAACATTTAGGGAGTGATCACCTAATTGTAAAGTTTAGTTTAGATTATCAAGACATCAGGCACTTTGAGCAAAGATTAAATTTTAAAAAAGCGGATTGGCCAGGCTTTCGCGAATTCCTAAAAGAATACCTTTCGAAACAGCCAATTCCTACGCAACACGATGTTCAAGTTACTTATGACATCTTTGAGACTGGTATCAGTAAGTCCTTAGCGATTAATATCCCTGTAATTAAAATGTGTACTGATCCTACACGGAATTTCAAACCCAAAAGCTATTGGAATGCCTCGTTGTCTTTGGCTGTAGCTCAAAGGCGACTAGCATTAGCAAAATTCAGACGGAATCCGACCCCTGCTAATCTAAAACTGCTGCAAGAAAAGGTTGCAGAAGCACAACGCCTCATTCGTAATGCTAAGGCGTCGAGTTGGCGGGAGTTTTGCCAAAGTATAGATGAAACTACTTCCGCGTCTGACATGTGGAATCGTATGAAGTGGATAAAAGGTTATAAGCGTTCTAGGGTTGTTGCATCTGAAGAAAAAAAAGTCGAATTGTTGCGTTCTCTCACGCCTGATTTCGTGCGACAGGAGTCACCGACGTTTACATCTGTGAACCCACAATTAGAGGTAGAATTTTCGCTAGAAGAATTAACAAGGTGTCTAAAAAATAAGAAATCTTCTCCAGGGGTAGATGGAATAACGTATGCTGTGTTATGCAATCTGCCATCACAAGCATTGTTGTTTCTACTAAAACTGTATAACTTGATTTTTGTGTCAGGTGAGGTGCCCAGGCAGTGGAGAGTTATCCAGGTCGTACCTATTCCTAAGTCAAGTCAAGATAACACTTCGAAGCTAAGACCGATTTCTTTAATGTCCTGCGTATCTAAGATATTCCACACAATGCTAGCGAGACGCCTGGAATGGTTTATAGAACACAACCAGATTCTATCTCGAAATACCGTGGGCTTTAGGAAAGGTCTATCCTGTATGGACTGCCTAGCTCGCTTAATATCCCACATACAAGTGGGTTTTGCCAAGAACACTTGTACTCTAGCTTGTTTTTTAGACATTGAAGGTGCATATAACAATGTTTCGGTTTCTAAAGTTGTTGATATTCTAGATACCTTAGGAGTTGGGGGCAATTTTTGTAATATTTATGGGCCTTCTTGAGCGAGAGGCATCTTCTACTAAGAGACCCTGATGTCGGTCTTTCTATGGTGCGGTGGACAGACAAGGGCCTAGCTCAAGGGGATCCACTCTCCCCTCTTCTGTTTAACATTGCTACATATCAGATTTGTAACGACATAGTCAATGTCTCAATTTCCCAATATGCTGATGATTTTGTGTTATATGTCAGGCAAAAGAATTTATATGACAGTGTCTGCTCAATGCAAGACAGTTTAAACACAATGTTAAAATTTTTGGACAGTTTAGGACTAGAGGTCTCAGCTAGTAAGTCAAAGTTTTGCATTTTCAGCAAAGGTGATAAAAAACAACAAGTAAACCTATTAATTCGAGGACAACCGCTTTGCTCTGATAAATCTATTAAATACTTAGGTGTGTTGCTAGACCAACACCTACGATGGGGAGAGCACATTAACTATGTAGTCGAAAAAACTCAAAAATACCTTAGCATTTTGATAACTTTAGCTGGCGCGTCTTGGGGAATACATCCTAAGCACCTACGGAGGTTGTACATCTCCTTGATTAGAAGTAGACTGGATTACGCGAGTGCACTTTTTCACAATAGCGCCAACAGACACATCTATAAGCTTGAAAAAATTCAAAACCAAGCTCTAAGGGTAATCGGAGGCTTTATCAGGTCTACACCGATTCACGTGATGGAAAGTGAATTATGTCTTGTGCCATTACATCTCCGTAGATGGTTACTGGCCACTAGGTTTTGCTTGAAATCACTGACCTGGTCAAATAGCGCCACGGTTGATGAGATTCTGGAGTTGCGGGCCTCATGCCAAAGAGGGTACTGGACTAAGACAAGGAAAAAACCTTTGCTAGCTGTCGTAAATGAGGAAATCTCTGAAGAACATATTCAGTCGTCATTCCCATTACCAATGTTTCAATTAGATGTTTGGGTGTCAAAAATTGAATTACATGAAGTCTTGCACAGCGGTTTAGAATCTGTTATTGGTGCAAAACACACACACAACGTCAATGCTCTGCGTATTGATGTGGTTCAAGAATTGAATAGAAAATATATTAATTTTTATAGAATATTCACTGATGCGTCGAAGTACGGTAAAAAAATAGGGGCTGCCTTTTTCGATCCATTTAGTGCCACAAGAGCACAATATAAAATTTCAGCTGGAGTTTCTATAATGACCGCGGAACTCAGTGCGATTTATCAGGCTTTAGTGTTTGTTGAAAATCAAAATTATCCTAATGTGGCAATTTTCACGGACAGTAAAAGCTCCATTCAGCATTTGAGCCGGTGTGTCTCAGGCGAACGGTGCTTTTTACTGGCGTACAAAATCTTAATGCAAATCTCTAAGCTCCGAAATTGCGGAAGGTGTTTGAAAATACAGTGGGTTCCATCACATATCGGTTTGGTGGGAAACGAGGAGGCTGACCGGTTGGCGGCAGCGGCTGCTTCTGAGGGAACTGAGTTTGATGTCGCTCCAGACTTCTCAGAAATAGTCGCACAGTATAAAGGTAAAATATATGGTCGCTGGAAGGAGTTCTTTGATGAAAGATCGCAAGAGAAAGGAATCTGGTACAAGACCATTCAATGTGAGCCTCCTCGGATACCCTGGTGGGAAGTGGCTGACTTGAACCGGGCGAAAATTGTACGCGCTCACAGGCTTCGGTCCGGTCACATTCCATTGAATATGTTTGCTCATCTGATGAGGAAAGCAGAGTCGCCCAACTGCGATATTTGCGACTCTGTCGAGGATGTACAGCACTTCCTAATGGAATGTGTTCGGACTCGAGACAAGAGGGCGCAACTATTTGAAGCTAGGGGTTATGCAGTAACTGACATTGGGGTTTTTCACACGATATTGGCGGAACCCCTGTCTAAAACTGCGAAATTCGTGTACAGTTTTTTTGATGTATACTAACACTTATTGAAACTGTAATGTAGAGGCCCAACGGAGCCGACATGTCTCACTGATAAAGGCTCCTTTTAAATATGTAGATTAAAAAAAAAAAAAAAGTAACAATTTTCGTGATTTGACTCAATATTATAGTACCATTTTCGTTTGTGTTGGTGAAGATACCTTTTTTATGCTGAAAATAGTGCATTGTAAATTAAGGTCGCGAACTTAATGAATAAGTAATGATTTTCACTGTGATTGTAGTATATACTTGACTTGAACCTGACGGTGAATGATCTATTATAGAGAATATTCTCTCTTACAATAGACGACCAAGGCCGTGATGCATAATAAACTACAACTAATATTACTTGTAGTTTATTATGCAACACGGCCCAAGTGAGTAAGATTGCGACTGGAAAATTGGCTTACAGAAATTAAATTGGCACCTTAGTAGGTATTTACCTACTATTGATAGCCAAACGTTTATAATGTTTAGAATATGATCCAGGCTCGAACAGTTGTCCCAAAATGGCATATAAGTATGTATAATAAATACGAATTTCGTCGCAAAATTTCCTTACTAAGCAACCTTAAAAATAAACGCTCATATCAATAACGTTGCGGCAAAAATTAGCGTGTAAATCTAAATAACTAGGTCTTTTAATGCGGTGAGTAATTATAAGGAGCACGAAAGTTTTCCATGTGGCGGCACTCACGCCATCTGTCGCAATCTGCCGGAAACACTGCTGTGTCGCCATCTATGAGTAACTACTGTAATTAATGGTAATTTGCTGAACAACGTACGCGCATGCAGGTAGTTGCAGTTGGTTCATTATATTACAGTTATTAAATTCAATTTTAAATAGTCTCACGATGTAATAGTAAATTGTTAACCCAGGGATAGAAGGCACACTTTTCTGTCGAGGTACTTGGCGCTCGAACGCAGTGAAAGCGCAAATAATCCGAGACTTGAAATGGTGCTTTTTACCAAAGCTAAACACTACTTTTCATTTAGAATACGAGCAAACCTAATAAAAAGAGACTGCAAAACAATATTTTTCACCGTTTTCACAAAAGATAATTATTCCTAATTCTCTTGTCTCTATGTCTGCTGACATAGAGTGCTCACTCCATCCATACATCGGTTTTGTTACCAAAAATGGAGTGAGCAAGCACTCTATGTCTTCTTAATTTTCTTTGGTTTTCACGCAAGAACCTTAATTAATTTCTTAAAACCTCCCACGTCATTGCAATAGTAATTCACCCGTAGCAGACATACTGAGGTACCTACAAGAAGGCAGGTAAAGTCCGTCTAAGCTAAGGGTGCCTTTCCACTGAGGCAGGGACGAGCGGAAAGCGGAGGCGACGGCGGGAATTAATCAGAGAATGCCGGAATCAACCAATAGCGTTGGTTGTAACCCACATCTCTTCTCCGCTTCGCTGGATTACAACAAATGCTATTTGTTGATTCCCGTGTCTCCTCTCATCTTCGCTAGTGGAAAGGCACCCAAATTTTACACAGTCCTTTGCAGTGACAAATGTTTAAGGTGTTATGTTTTCCTAAGAATTTGACTTTTATACATAGCGACACTTCCACACTATGTCATTTGCCAAGTCGCTGTAGATTTGTAGAACTATAGAATATTCATATTCAATTCAATACACTTTACTGCACACCGCACACAGTTAACTTATACCTACACGTAAGTACAACAAACATAAACAAAAACACTTAGGTAACAAAAGCCTTATCACTGAAGGGCGATCTCTTCCAGACAGCTCCTATATATATATACAAATATATATACTTTCTCCATATATATACTTTCTCCTACCATTAAAAAACCAAAGTGGCTTGATACGAGTCGAGGCAAAACACGGTCGCCAAATTGGAAGCTAAATGTGTGAATAAAGCTATTTGCAATGAATGCCTCCGGGCACAAATTTCAATTATTGACGCATCCGAATAGTTCTGTAGGGGCTGCAGTACGCTTCTGCGTGAAAACGAATGCCGCCTATTTTACACCAGACTTCAGAGCAATAAAAAGAGAAATTAAGAAATTAGCACCTTTTAACCATTTATATGACGCAATCGGATATTGTAAGGCAAAAATGAGCATCCTGTATTAACATACCTAATTTTCCCTATTCTACAAACTTTCAGTTTACATATTTTCACATAGGTACACATAACCCTGTAAATATAATTATATATTCCTGACTCCAATGATGATTTACGATATTTTTGACGATGTTATTTCTATCAAAATCTTTTTTTATTACAAAATTAAATATCATTTAAAAGAGTGAAATGGAACTCAAGCTGTTTCAAATTAAATGAAAAAAATTGCCGCTTTACCAACTGAGATATCGAAAATTACACATTTCTATTCGTTCAAGTAATTTTCCTTTTTTCTTCTATTCTAAATCACACTTTCTTCACCAATGGTTTCGTCTGTACCTTAAAGTGGGCGTGTTAAAGTCATAAAGGGGTCATAATATTTTATTAGCCTTGCGATTTTAACTCCATAGCACCCCCGAAACGAGATTATAGCCCGAGGCGGCAGCGACAAATCACGTCTAGCGTTTAAACAGTCTCGCACTTGGCCGTTTTACTGGGGGTTGTTATTCCATTGGCTATGTGAGAATTGGCATACTCAACGGGGTAAAAATGTGACTTTTGCGTGGAACTACTACATTTCGATGCTATTTATGCATATGTAAACTGTCATTTGACAATTAACATACCTACTTATTTCATCGAATTTAAACTATCGTGAGACATACTAACTTAGCTAACTTAGCAGTGCAGTACGTGACGCCCGCCTGTCGTGACCGCTACCGCTTAGTGCTTGAAAATGGAGACCTGGGCTCCCCGAAAAATGTCGCGCGAGTGACTAAAAATACGTGAGTGAAACCAATAAGTTAGCTACTTATTTCAATACCGTAAACTGTGCCTACTTGGCTCCTCACTGAGTAATTATGCTCCGACAGTTTTTATATAGTGAAACACACACCCAACTTTTCAGTAGAAAAAGAAAAAGGCACGAAATTCAAATTTACTACTACTCAACTCTTCACGCCTACATTTTATAAATTTGGCGCCTTTTTCTACTGACAAGGCCCCTGTGCCAGAGTATATATATATATATATGTGGCGTGTTAATTTTTATCTTTAACAGCTTAATATTTAAGTCTGGCAACACCACCCCCGAAACCCTACCGGCACCTGCGTAGACGCCGCACAATAAGGCTACGTTCACACGCCGTTAATTTTCCCGTATACCGTATACGGGATTTCATCGAATACCGTAGTGACGGCAAAATTTGTATAGCAACTTTCAAAATCGTTCACGTAACGCTGTGTGAAGCTAGCCTAATAATTTTGTTATTAAATATCGTTTTGTAAAAATAAACCTATGTAAACAAATAATATGTACTTATATGAAACTTTATATCAGCAGACGACATTTTTGACAACAGATCTGTGAAATCTTTAGGTAGATATACTTTTTTCTAAACAAAATCTGTCTAAAGTGACATTCAGGCGCCGATTGCATAACAACATGTAACTAATAATATTAGCGAAAGTCTCTTTCTAATCAAAGGAATTGGAAAGAGACTTCCGCTAATATTATTACATAGTTACAATTACATAAGTTGTTATGCAATCGGCCCCAGATGTCACCTGCAGCTGCATTTTACTGATGCGACAACATTAAGAGGCCGGTATCGATTTTAGTCGCAAAAATGTAAAATTGATAGATTTAGTCGGTGAAATTGTACACCTTTTGTTACCTAATTGAAATAACAAGTACTGGTTTCTATTAGCACGTCTTCTTATCTTACCTTTTATCAGATCAATTTTTTGAAAACAGACTCACTGAATTAGTAATGTTTGCTTTTCTGATGGACGTTTAGGTAAACGCGCGTAAAGCACTGATTTTGTCGCTCTTATTTGTAAATTTCGTAAAGTTTTGACGGCTAAAAATGGTAATTTTGTATTACACATATCCTGTACTAGACGTTTATCAGACTACATTTTTATTATTATGACTTTGAAGTAGTGTAAATGAAAGTTAGACGAAATCAATTTTCTCCAGATATTACTTCAAAACAAGTGACAATTTCTCTGAAAATCGACTTAAGTTCAACGTAATTTTGACACTTAAACAATCTACAACATTTGCTGAAACTATTCTTATACATCAATTTGTATAATTTATCACCATAAATTTTTGATGAATTTATAAAAACTGCCCCTTATTTTCATATATTCCGGTGACGCACGCTCGCGACCTCATTATTAAAAGGCAAGATGAGAAGACGTGCTAATAGAAACCTATACTTGTTATTTAGATATTACGTAACAAAACGTGTATAATTTCAACGACTAAATCTATCAATTTAAAATTTTTGCTCCAAAATCGACTACGGCCTCTTAAGACTGCAGCGGCGTTGATGCCGCCGCTGTCTCGTCAATTTTCTCCTCCAAAGCACAAGTCTGGTAATCTAACATTAAAATTTAATGAATGATAGCAAAGATAGATATAACTCCGTAATAGATGGATACAGTCTAAGGAAAAAACGTGCCTCGAAAATCACGAAATTTTGATTCTCGATCAGATGACGCCACTACCTTTGGCCTACTCTCGTATAGAGGGCGCTGACGGTTTCGTTTGTTACTTAACAATTTTAAAGCATATCAGTAAAAGAACATGGGTCAAAATCATAAAAATAATTAATGCAAATAAAAAAATCATTAATCGATATTTAAATACATTTTATCGTATTTTTATAAATCTACATTTTTAGTTTTAAAGTGTGTCGATAGATGGCAGTGAATTTACTGTAGTTACAAAATTTACTATGACAGTACCGCTCTATCTTATTATATCCTCTTTGATGATAGGTACATCAATTCATTACCTTTTTTGCATTCACAAAATCCGGTATAAGCGAAGAGTTCCAAGTGAAAGTCTGTGTTCACCAAGGCTCGACACTCAGTCCTCCCCTGTTCAATCTCGTGATGAACCACCTAACGGCACAGTTGCAACGGTCCCCACCATGGGACATCATATTGTATGCTGATGACATAGTGGTTATAAGCAGGCATCGTAAACTGCGAGCGAAATCCATTGAAATGACGTACTTTGACTTGACGACTAAGTAACAACCCTAGTACTTCAATGGATTACGCTCGCAGTTTACGATGCCTAGTTATAAGTGAAGACCCCAGCATCTTACAACTTATTGTGAAGAAATCTGGAGAGAGCTGGACTACGAGTGAGTAAGGAGAAAACGGAGTATAATTGCAGTAACACCAATGATAGTGCCAGCATATGATTACCAAACCATGCATTGAAAAAGGTTTTCCACTTCAAATACCTTGGTTCTATTATCTGTGACGATGGGTCTATAGACATGGAAGTTACCCATCGTATAAACACGGGGTGGATGAAATGGAGAGAATTCTCGGGTATGCTCTGTGACAGTAGAATGCCAGTAACCATCAAGGGCAAAGTATTTGAAGCAGCAGTGCGCCCAGCAATGACGTATGGAGCTTAATGCTGGCCACTCAAAAAGCAGCAGGAAAACAAGATATACGGCGCTGAAATGAAAATGCTTAGATGGGCCAGCGGCGTTACGAGGCTTGATCATGTTAGAAACATCTATATAAGAGGCAGTTTCAAGGTGAAACCTATCCAAGAAAAACTCGTAGAAAGAGGTGGTATGGCCATGTGATGAGACGCCCATCAGAACACATGACCAAAAAAGTCCTGGGTATGGCTGTTACATCTCGGGGACCAGGCCGCGTAGCCAACGTGCCAATCGCTTACGCTCCGTAGCGATCGAAACGCAACTGTCACTATGTCGCACTAATATGGAAGAGTAATAGAGAGGCACAAAGCGGCAGGGGGCAGGTCAGTTATCAGACCCCTGATAACATGGATTGGCAGTTGTAAGAAAAGACATGAAGAATGGAAACCTAAGACCAGAGACGAACCAAGACCGATCGGCCTGGCGACGCATGATTAGAAGTGCCGACCCCAAGTAAATGGGAAGGAGCCAGACAAAAGGAGAAGCATTCACAAAATCCCTCTCGGCCCGCATTGTCCCTAAAAATATCAAATTCAAAAATATTGTAAACTGAATGTCGAGTACAAATACAAATCAATAATTACAGAGAGCTACAATCGCGTCGCGAACACGCGCTCTAATGACTACGGCTGCCTGCTCCGCACAATGCTGCCACGAACAGCTTTCGCTAATGACTGTACTTAGCCAGGATTCTATTTTAAACTGTGATTTTTAAACTCGGGGTGGTTTGGTTAAATAATTTAACTTTTGTAAATAAGTCGGAGGGAAACGAGCTGTCGGCTTGCCTGGTGGTAAGCGGTTAACGTAGACTATCGGCCTGATTCTAAGTTTAATATACGTCAAAAATTAGATCTCGATACGATCTCGGTTTTTGTTTGAAGAAACATCACTTTGACACTGACAAATCCGATCCATACCGTGTCGAGGTGGAGATCTAATTACTGACGTGATATTAAAATTAGAATCAGGCCGAATGGATGCTTGACAGATGCTGAATTTAAAAAATAATGTGCCTATCTACTTACACTCATTTTTTTAAGAACCCCATACATACGGAAAACTGAATTAAGTACCTAAAAATAACTAAAAATATGCTTTTAAGAGTTTCAAACTTTTAAGTTTCGTCACAAGTTTCGTTTTAGTTAGTTTCGTCAATAATAACTAAAAATATTATGCTGGTAATAGTTTTAAACTTTTAAGTTTTCGGTACAAAATAAAAAAGTGTGTGCCTGTAATCTTTACGCGCGATTGAAGTAAAACTTCTTTGACGTTTATCGCTATGTAGGCACTTTCAGGTGTGTCCTAATAGTGCGTGTGTACTACTGAGCGTTACTTCCGTCAGAAAAAAAAACCGAGTTACCCTCTAGTCGCGCCTAAAGAAGTTTTACTTCAAAAAGAATCCAATTTATCCCATACCAAAGTCAATCGAATTAAACATTTACTCACCCAAACCAATAATAATACAAAGAAGACTAACAGTATATCAAATGTTAGTAAGTATTAGAAAATGTATTTCGCAAGCCTCTGAGGTGCATTGAGGTAACTTCGAAAGCGGGATAATTGTGTAAATGACAAATATCTACTAAACTAGAAGCACTTACGGCAGTTTTAACAGTAATTTAAGAAAGATGCCTTGGTAAGCATTGCAGTAGCGTAAGTGTTGCTAAATTACCTCAAAATTACCCCAATTTTTAAAGGAAATGTTAAAGATAGCTACGCCTGTATTGAATGGTATAGAATAAGCTCGACATAGGAGAGGATTGCGCTGAGAGTATCAGCGGGCGCTCCGACGCACCTTGGGGATTCCACGTGATTCCGCCACACTGCGCATAGCCATCAGTAGGCAGTTAAGTTTTAAAACATTTTTTTGCCATTAGGTTACTTTCATGTCAACTGTGTACTACGCATTGGTCTGTAGAGTCGACTCTCACGAGTCCAAAAGCTTTAGATTCCACTTGATTCTGCTACGTATAGGCCGAGATAGTAGGCGGACTGAAAGTTTAACGTAATTTTTTTTAATACTTTAGATTGATTAGTTGAGTCGATTCTAAGCCCAACATTAAAGGTTCCACTATATATAGGCAGACTGAGACTTCATTCAATCTTTTTTTATTGAGGGATTTGGCGCAAGCTATCGTCGTCGCATTGTCGTTTTTTTGAAATTGAAAAAATATATTCGTATTCGCGACATTAAGACTCGACTATATTAACTGAATTAACTGAACTATTACAGTCCAGTTGATACGAAGGAGCCCTACATTTTTTATAATTTATAACAGAGTAACAACTTATGACTCCATTGTGTATTGTCAGAACAGTTCTGAGATAATGTAATCGCATTATAGTAGTAGTCGGTAGTCAATATTATTATTACCCTTGTGGTAGACCAAATTATTTCACAAAAAAACTATTCTAAAATAAATTTGTGTGGGAATTGGGTCGGCGACTGAGAGATAGGGGTTGCGATTGCGATCCTCGGTCCGGATCGTACCTGGTCCAACAGATCTCCTTGGCAATTCAACGGGGCAACGCTGCCAGTGTCATGGGGACGTTTGGCACCATAGCCTAAATAGTTTAATTTAGTGGTTAAGCTAGACAAAGCCTGTTGCGGATTACATCATTTGTAAGTCGATGACGAAGCCTGTTGCTGATTTGCTTTTGTGTCCACATGACGAAGCCTGCGTTGCCGATCACGATCTATGCATGGATGATATTTACTGTTTTATTTATTGTGACGTGAAAATAATTCTAAAATACCCCAGGTTTGTCCTATATCTTTGTAAAATTTCCACTCTTGTTTATAAATACGCCTTGCTTTTTGCGATGTACTCGTACTAGGGACCTACCTTCTGAAATTTCGACGACCTACGCGCCTTAATTAACAAAGCTAGCCCCTAGGGTAGGGTAGTATCACGCAGCCAAAACACGGCTGATAAGAAATAAACCTACTGGATTGTTTCCACTACGATCGAATCTAATACTTGAAAAATCCAATGTGCCCAAAGGCGGGACATTGAAATGACTGAGCGTATTATGGCAGAAAATGTGTGAGAACGACACAATGTTATACTGTCTGGAGATACTGTAATGGTTCTTCAGGCCTATCAATGTATGTATCGACTACAGCAAGCAATAATCAACCTTTTTGTCAACGTGGTAAAGTCTTTAACGTGTCGCAGATGAAATGGCGGCTCAGTAAATCAGGAGGACTTGACAAATGAGTAAAGACATTGCCGCCACACAAGAATTCAATGATACACATACCATGAGCATTTATGTTTGGTATAGCCTCCTAAGCACTCGGGCCATATTTTGCGCTTTTGATTTTGGAACTCTTTAACGCTGGTGGCCTAGCGGCAAGAGCGTACGACTTTCAATCCGGAGATCGCGGGTTCAAACCCCGGCTCGTACCAATGAGTTTTTCGGAACTTATGTACGAAATATCATTTGATATTTACCAGTTGCTTTTCGGTGATGGAAAACATCGTGAGCAAACCGGACTAATCCTAACAAGGCCTAGTTCTCCCTCTGGGTTGGCAGGTCAGGTGGCAGTTGCTTTTGTAAAAACTAGTGCCTACGTCAATTCTCGGGATTAGTTGTCAAGCGGACCCCAGGCTCCCATGAGCCGTGGCAAAATGCCGGGATAACGCGAGGAAGAAGAAAAATTTGAAACTTTCTTTATTATAGATATATAGAACAGTTCAAAACTCGAATTAAATTAGTATAATCGTACAAGTACGCCGGGTCTTACGAGGATAGTTTTGAACGATATGTGTGTGTGTGTGTGTGTGTGTGTGTGTGTGTGTGTGTGTGTAGATACAGTACCTACTTTAATTAAAAAAGAGCAAAGAGAGTAAATATTTTACAGGTTTTCATCTCAGGCCATGAAACTTTTAACAATGACCCAGACGTTGCTGCCGCATAAAGATAAAGATAGATTCTTTATTTGCAAGAATACTTAATTCTAAAATACAGGTGTTGTTTTGTTAAAATATGGTGTACAGTATTCAGTCGCATAACGACATGCAAATTTTCAAAAAAAAATGTTATCTAATAGTATAATTAATAGATTAAAATTCCAATATTAGAATTCATAATAATTAATTGATTGATTAATTAATAATAAGAACACTTAACTTAAAATAAATACATTTTTCAACCATTAATTCTTAGGTACTACTGCAAATTACATTCCAAATATTCCTTAACGCTATAGAAACAGTGCTATAACAGAAAACTAGTTAGTTTTTTCTTGAATTCCATAGCGTTTAGTTGTTTTATACTGTTGGGCAAATTGTTGTATAGAACTATGCACATATTGTACGCATTCCTCTTATATATATCCAAGTTGCACCGGGGTTGATAAAATAGATTTTGGTATTGAGTTCTCTGGCTTGAGAAGAATTCAGATCTCATTGTAAACAAATCTGGACGGTTTTTTACAAGTAAACATGCTTTTTTAATATACATGCATGGCAGCGGTAATATTTTTAATTTCTGAAATAGTGGTCGACAGCTATCAGTTACCCAGGCTCTCATTATTGCACGGACACATTTTTTCTGCAATAGAAATGCTCTTTCGACATCTACCGAATTTCCCCACAGTAATAGCCCATAATTTAGCACTGACGATACCACGCCGTGATAGGCTGTGACAGCTGCCTCAAAGTTGACAGTATATCTTAATGCCTTTTGCCCTTTGTCTCGTCTTGGCGGGGGCACGACCGTGCCCCCAGATTTTCTTAATGCAAACTCGAATCTATCTAATCTACTACACACCGCATTTACATGTTCTTTCCAGTTTAGATGCTGGTCAATGAATAATCTTAAAAATTTAATATTTTTACATTTTGATATAGATAAATTATTGTAATTGATATTTAATTGAATTGGAATACTATTATATTATACTATAGCCGGAAATATGATTTTTCTATCCCCACAAGATGCTGAAATTTATGGTGGTACTTATGCGGTATATCTGTACAAAAAATGCTTCTATGATATAAGAAACTCCCCTTTTTCGGCAGTCGGTTAAAAAATAAAGCAGCTAATAAAACCTATTACCCGTGCATATAAGAAAAACAATGGGGACATGCACAGAAGGGGCAATCTCTCCACGCAACCACATTTGCATAATACGCCAGAAAACAGCTTTTGAAAAACCTATAATGGCTTTATAAATACATTTCGCAAAGTATTTTTCTATTAAATAAACTTCCGTTTCACGCGGAGCGTTTGTATGAATAAATCAGATCAAATAACTATCAGGGGATGACTCCCCTGACGTCACAAGGGTTGCATTACCCGGCTTTTAGGATTATAATTTCTTAATAGTTCTGTATGAATTTGTTATGAGCTGGAAGATGTTAACAGGGTCGCGACAGGGTTATTGATAAATATAGTGTTTTTTTTTTAATGTCGTTTTTTTTTATTAGGGTTCCGTACCCAAAGGGTAAAAACGGGACCCTATTACTAAGACTTTGCTGTCCGTCTGTCCGTCTGTCCATATGTCTGTCAAGGCTGTAGCTATCTCATGAACCGTGATGGCTAGACAGTTGAAATTTTCACAGATGATGTATTTCTGTTGCCGCTATACCAACAAATACTAAAAACATAATAAAATAAATATTTCAGTGGGGCTCCCATACAAGAAACGTGATTTTTTTTTGCGTAATGGTACGGAACCCTTCGTGCGCGAGTCCAACTCGCACTTGGCCGGTTTTTTTTGTTCACTATTATGTACGTTGTTTCACTAAGTTCTAGGTATTTCTAAGTAAAAGTATGAGACCCGGTTCGGCGACCGGTCTGTCCTAGTCGGTGGTGATCCTGCATATGAAGCCGATGTTCCTTGGTTTGAATCCCGGTAAATGCATTTATTTGTGTGATGAGCACAGATATTTGTTCCTGAGTGGTTCCTATGTATTTAAGTATTTATATATTAAGTACCTATCTACGTATATCGTTGTCTGAGTATACAACACAAGCCGTTTTGAGCGTACCAGCTGTTAGTTGAAATTTCCGAGAACGTTTCCAACTTTTTGGAAACTTCCGGCGAGTGCGAGTTCATACATTTGCTACTTGCATTTAGTGGCAAATGTATGAACTCGTACTTAACATTATAATCAATGTGAAAACAAATCTTTAAGTAAAAAAAAACATATTTATAAAACATTAAGCGGTAAAACTTGTGAAACAGTCACTTATCAGTGACATTTAAAAATATTCCAAATATGTTCCTAAACTGACCATGATCCCAGTGATGGGTTGTAGCAGATAGGGACTTACTACGTGTAATTAATTCACTTACAAGAGTATATTAGTAAAATATTAGTGAACCTACCTACCCATGACTCTAAAATTTTTAACCTCCTAATCTGATACGAGATTCGCATAACAAAGAGACAGACACCTTCATAACTTCTGACAGAATTGAATATTAAATTACTTATGCCTTCAATTCTTGAGGTGATGAAAGGTTATTCAGGAATAAAAACTGTAAACTTTTCTGTTAGCATAGTTTTTACAGGAAAAACCTGCAATATAAGGTACGAGAAAGCGCGCTGAAAAATATTTCATATATGCTTCGTAACTGAAAAGTTGGGTCAGATGCTTTTGTGCGCATTTATTATTATAGGTAGCTGTACATACCTAAGTTCTTAATGTGGGTAGTCCTGTGTACAGTAAAATAACACCTAAAGGTTTTAATCCTAGCGGGAGTGAAGGTCGGGACAAAGGACAGTGATCAAGTATTCACAGACCGCCCAGTAATCTGTGAGTGGAGGATCGCCGCCCCGCCCACCACCGCAAGCCGATTTGCTTCCATTCGGGGGTAATTATATATTTACCAGCCTTTTTGGCTTTACACGCTGCGGAATGGGTTTCTGGGTGCGTTTATTTTATATTCAGATATGTATGTTAATTCCCGTCGAAGCTTCACTCATACGGTTGTTGCGCTTTGGTTTTCTCGTAGGTGGTAGCTTTATTTGGGACTAAAATAGATATAAGAGCTAATGTTTTACTTACCTACTCAATACAAAACCTTCATAGCCACCTTGGTTAAACTTGATTATTTATAATATAACTATTTTTTTTTATTACAAAAAGGCAAGCATTTGACCGCAATCTCACCTGATGGTAAGTACCGATGCAGTCTAGGATGGATCATGCTTACCTAAAAGATGTCTATTCACTCTCGAACTATTTAAGTTAAGGCTGCTTTTCACATGAGCTTAACATTTGCTAAGTTAAAGCTATTTGTGTCACTTACTTATATATTGTCGTTGCAACTTTGTATTTGTTTTATTAGAAACACACATTTATCCAACAAGTCATTTTTAATCGGAGCATGATTATGTAATGTCGTTAATCCTTTAGCAGGAATAAAATTTTCCTTGTAATTTTATTTCTAGAAAAAATAAGTTTCGCAATCTTTGTGGTTTGTAGATGGTAAGTTGTTAACCTTTTCTGCGACAAATAGGTAATTAATCTGGGCGGCAATAATTTCCAAGGAGGCCAAGACCAACTACATGTTTCACTAGCCTTCGCTACTAGTGAAACAATCGTAAAACACATGCTAACATCTACAATTTGTTAAATTTTAGTACGACGCCGCATATATTTAGTGTAATATACTCCATCATCATGCTCTGACATTTCATATTAAATAATGTAAAATAAATGATAACACAAGCATAGCGTCAGCCACAGCAAACAACCGACAAAAGCAGTGCCACCATTTAGTGGCAGTGGCATAGACAATCCGCTTACCGCTCCGAGCATTAAGCAAACATGAATTATGTAGCGCACTCAGCCTCCGCATTCCCTTTACAAACCCTGGGTAAAACCCATCTAACTTCGTCTTTGGATCCTTATAATTTTGCTCGTTTCGAGAGCATGGTTGGCGGTAGCATTCGATTTGCATTTGCATGCGCTCGGTAGGCAAATAGAAGAACACTTCAGCATACGGTCCTCCCTGCAACCTCATGTACATGTACCTAACGATATTAAATAACAACTCCAAAAACACACCCAGCACTCTGACTGTAAGCAATAAGAGAGAAATTCAACTGTTTTCTTGTTATGATACGTAAGCTAACGTTGTGTAAACATAAGTTGCCAGTATTCTGACTGAAAATTATTATTTCATGGTCTGAAGCATAGCGGTGGACGGTATTTTTGAATTTGTATATTTCATATCTAAATTCTGTTTGATCTTTCCCTAAGTGCATGCTGGTAACATCCGTTTCAGCATTATTCTAAAATGATATAGGTAGCAGAGAGTCTCCGGAACCTTCAACTATTACGTCTTCTCTATTCTCCAAGTGTAATAAAAAATATTTTACCTTTTTTGTTTTCACATCACGCTAAATAATCGTTGTCATAATCAACTTTCCGTTTTTTTTCAAATCCTAAATAGATTCCAAGGTAAAAACAATATCTACTAATAATAATTTGCTCGAAAACGCGTATTACCCACGCGTAATTTTACATTCAATTTTCACGCCGCCATTATTGGACGACTCAAAATAAAAGACAGCTCCATGACATCAGACGTATTTTCCCATAAATAATAATTTATAGGAAATTGGCCGATACCTCCAAAGAATGCTCGTCTTTATTAGATTCCATAAGCTCTATTCACCGCTCCCCCGCATTAGGGAAACGCGATCGATTCGATCTCTCATAGGTATTAGCGTAATGTACCCACTTATAATAGGCATCGAGTATTAGCGATTATACTGAAAGCGATAGTCAAACTGTTTGCGAATCGTAATTACTATTAGGGTCCGACAGTCTTACAGAATACTTATTTTAAGGCATTTTATTATTTATCGTCAATAATCATCAAGTCAAGAACTGTTTTAAATAATCCGTTTTTGGTGAAAAGGGTTTTGCATTTTTGAGTTTAAGCTTGAATTTCTTCAGCTCGTTGAGAACACTTTTTCTACTCATACTCATACTCAACCTAATCAAGTAGTTTTCTCTTACCTATTTTATTACTGTATCATAGGTATAAACTATTATAGAAATATATTTCTTACTATATTTTGCGCACAGTATTGTTGCAAGTTTGACAACATCATAATATCAAAAAATGTTTGCGCGCTCACCTGAATGATTCCATTAAGAATTACGCAGGATTACAGCTCAGTAATACCGCAAATTCTGTTATACTAGTTGGCCGAAAATCCGCGCGTTGTCGATACAACTATTCGCTACAGGAATATGTCCTTTATGTCAACTGGCACTTGTGTTATTGCTCGTTTAGGTACATGTAGAAATACTTTAAAATTCAATGTAAGCCTGTTAATTTAAAGTTTATTTTTGCATGGCTACTTTTGTGTAAGCCACGATTCAGAAGTTCCTAAAAATACGGAGTAACCTTTTATGGCTAATCTTTTGGAAACCTCAAAGGGTGTGTTACTCTAAATATAAGAAGGTTGAAGTTTCAGAATGCAACAAATGAAGGGTAAAGTGCCTCCGGTAAATCTGTATTTCATTTTATTTTATTTAGTGATCAGAATTTTGCTTTGAACGAATACTTATACATAGAAATATAGTGTCGTTAAATGGTAAGATGCACGTAAGTATAGTGTATAGCTTGTTGCATAGTTGGATCATGTCGGTACAACATGAGGTAATCAGAGGAGATAATTAATATACTTGTCTTTATTTGTATCATATTTAAACTGCAAATAACATATAAATAATATAGCCGATGTTGTTATAAAGATTAATTTTATGAAAACGAATTTTAATACATATATACTTATGTGAAAATAATGTATAGCTACATAAATTATTACAATATGAAACATATAATATAAAGGGTTAAGGCTTTGAGATAGTTAAATCTTGTATAGTGCCTGTTATCTGTAGTAGAAGATACAATGATATTTCCAAAAGCTCCTGATAAAATTATATTATATTTACACATTGCACAATCATACCAAAAAAAACATCAAACACAACTTGTCAATCCTCCCTTAAATAATTAGTCCCCTATGCCGAAGTCGTGGCGCAAAGTTAAGCCCTAAATATTGTAGTTCCGCCTAAGCCAGCCTTTGTGTCCGTAATCTTATAAGGAGGGGCTCATTCTGTCCTGACCACGACAGATTCGGTTTAGAGGGCTTTGTATGGGCATCTGTAATACCTCTATTGTCGGGAAAGTCGTGGAAATGTCGGATTTTTATTTATTTCCAGGTATTTTCAGTGCGCTGTCTGTTCTGGTACAAAGAAGAACCAATAGTCTCACTACTTTCCCATAGTTAAGGATTTCGAAGACTTCCCTTTGTCATGTAAGTTATTTTTTTTAAGAGCCAAATAAAACGTTTACATTATATTTAAAATATCACTTGAACTCACAAACTTACATGCTCGAGCGTGACGTGACGAACTAATGTAAAATCAAATTGGTGTTTTATTTCAAATTTTTATCAATACTTATCAATATCAATATTTTATAGGCAGGACAATACTCTTATAAATTAAAATGAAAGCTGTACACCTCAAACTGACCAACATTTGTTCAGCAACTTTTAAAAATAAATAGTAAATAGCTAGTGTTTTGATTTTTAGTACACTTTAAAGTTTAATTCTAAGACGCAATGTATTGCGAATTTTGTCATGTTTAGTTCGTGACGAGTGACGAGCAACGTCAATTACAATGTTGTTAGCGTACATTGAAGACAATATTTATTTTGTATGTAGAATACAAAATCTAAAGGATTCATAATTTTTAAAGTTGTTAAATAAAACTGGCCAAGTGCGAGTCGGACTCGCCCACCGAACGTTCCGTACTCTTTAGTATATGTTGTTATAGCGGCAACAGAAATACATCATCTGTGAAAATGTCAACTATATCACGGTTCATGAGATACATCCTGGTGACAGACGGACAGCGGAGTCTTAGTAATAGGGTCCCGTTTTTACCCATTGGGTACGGAACCCTAACAAAAGTTTTATCGTTTGAGGAGTACAATACATGTTTTAATTTTTTGCTCGTGTTTCGTGTTACAGGCCACACCCGGTATAATAATATTGCCAAAAATTGAGTCACGAATGTCACAATCCACGCGTCTAAAAATTCGATGAATAGGTACATACCGTTATTTTCAGAGAAACTCCTTTGAGCAAAAACGTCTCCAATATTATTATTGTAAATAGGTATTATGAATATCCCACGCTGGGTACAGGTAGCGTTTACAATCCGGATCCGAAATGTATGAAATTATCCGGACTTGAATCCGGATCCGCGGATCTTCCCATACATTCAGAGCCATCGTGCAAACCCTAGGTACCCAAAGGGTAAAAACGGGATCCTATTACTAAGACTCCGCTGTCCGTCCGTCTGTCTATCTGTCCGTCTGTCACCAGGATGTATCTCATGAACCGTGATAGCTAGACAGTTGAAATTATCACAGATGATGTATTTCCGTTGACGCTATAACAACAAATACTAAAAACAGAATAAAATAAATATTTAAGTGGGGCTCCCGTACAACAAACGTGATTTTTTTTGCCGTTTTTTGCGTAATGGTACGGAACCCTTCGTGCGCGAGACCGACTCGCACTTGGTCGGTTTTTTTAATTGAAACAAATAATGTATATTTTTTTGAACTTGTATTCGAAGGCTATGTGAGTGCAGTGTGTAGGTCTCAGGCGATGCCGCTTGGCACGATTGTTCCTAAGCTCAAACAAAGGCCCGGTAGGCAAGAGATCGCCTGTACAATAAAAATATGCCAAAACTCGAGTGCCATCAACTACTATAAAATAAATGAAGAGGTACCTACCTATCTTAATACCAATTATTTTCAGAGGAACCACACTTACGTATAGTAGTAGGTATACACAAGCGCTGAAAACAGAAGCCAAGATTTTCTCTCCGAGCTAAAACTTCTCCAATATTAGTTTGTAAATATCATGAATATCCCACGCCGGCAGGGCCGACCGATTTCCATGGAATTTTTCCATTAGCTCAACAAATTGCTCCCGCCGACGTTCTCTCCAGCACTTCTTATTTTGTCATTATTTATTACCTTTATGTACCGTTAGGTATATCGTCTTTGTTTAGTACAATATTCATATTTTACGGCAATATTGTGTTTGGAACTTCTTCTTCTTCGTAACACTTTACAGAGTAGTCGTGGCCATTATGTAAATTTTTGAGCGACTTTCACGACACGTCACCATCCCGGAGCTGTTTTCCGTGAGCATTGACACACTGGCTTTGATTTGGTCGGTCCATCTCATTGGCACAATTTAGGTTAATAATTTATTCCTTTTAATGTTTTACTCTTTGATAAGTAGTATGTAGGTAGGCCGATTTCCTTATGATACATTTCTTCATCAAAATGATACTTATTTACCTACTTGCCTTCAGAAGTACCTACTCATTAGTACGAGCTCGGGTTTGTACTGATCCGGTGCGATTTGAAAGTCGGACGCCTTATGCCCTCAGTGAGATACACGAAGTCTAAATTATACTTAAACAGCATAATAATGGGGTTGGCAACTGTCAAAGGTTTGCATCTCTTCCAGTTAACCTTTAAGCAATTGAGGGAGAATTGGAGACGGTAGACATCAAAACTGTACTAAACGGCATAAATAGAAAATATTTAATTTTCTAAAACATTTTATATTAAAGGAAAAAATGGAAAGTTACACTTCCGGCAGGATTTGAACCCTTTGGAAGTGTAACTTTTTTCCATTTTTTCCTTTAATATAAAATTTGGAGTATCGCTCGCAGACGTATCTGCATGCTAAAAAAATTATAATAAAATAAAATAAATAAATGAATAAAATAAATTAGCCTAAATTTGCTTTATATTACAAATGTCGTTACTATTTAAAAACTGGCCAATAGCATATTGGGCTATCTATGCTGTGTAGGGTTTGGCAGTTATCCTTCCGTCATAGTAGATCTTGAACGGATGCTATTAGTAAGTACCATGTAAGTAGATAACTAGCAAAAGGAGGTACCTTCACAGCGCTTTGTACATCTTTTTTATGAAGGGAAGATTTTTTGCGATATCTCTAAAACAGCTTAACTGATCATTTTCCCTATAGTTTTCATTGAATGTCTTTATTGAGCTCAATTTTTCACGATTTTTTTTTATATTTTTAGGACCCATGGTTCAAAAGTTAGAGGCGGAGGGGACAATTTTTTTTCCTTTCGTAGCAAATATTTGTTAAAGACCTTTATTCGTTTTTCTGAGATACCTATCGAACGACACCCCACACCATAAGGGTTGAAGCGAAACAAAAATACATCCCCACTTTACCTACGTATACGTAGGTACCCTAAAACAACTTTTGATTTTATTTTACCACTTTGTCGGATTGACTGATTTATACAGCCATGCCAAATTCCAGCTATCTTGCACTAACGATCAAGGAGCAAAGCGTCCGACGGACAAATAGACAGACGAACATGACGAAACGATAAGGGTTCCTAGTTGACTACGGAATCCTAAAAAACAAACTACAAATCGCGGCCGTTCAAATATAATGTGCAACTAACACAAACACATCCAACAAGTTTTCAGCAAAACCTCAAGCCAAACCTCATTTTGATATGCACTGCAATATTGCCACAACGCCCTTTTATAATTATTATCCCAAAAACTTATTGGACCTGCAAATACAACTGTTTCAAAAGGCAATCTCATTCACACGTGAACAATTCCCATTGTTACACAAAGACCTACCTGTCTAGGAGACTCATATTGACTTGAGCCCTTGTCTTACCAAAGGAGGAAGTTCTTCAATAAACTGGGCAGTCCTTTGTACTCGTCCGCGTGGTCAGCCGAAGCAGTAACGAGGTGGTTTTCTTGCAGGCTCACGCTTGAATGTCATCATTTTAATGGTTTTGTTTTGCGTGAATTTCTCGGGTTGCCGGTGTCGTTCTGGAGACGTACTGTGAAATTTATTTTTATTATGTGACGACAAATGTTACAAGGCTAGGGGATGAAGACAATTACTTTGACGGATCATTTAAAAACAAGACGCGATTTTATAAAACGTAAGTTACTATTTTAGGTACAACACTCGTCAATAAGGCAGCACATCAATGGTCCAGCAATGATGCCATTGTCGATCTCTACTTGTAGCTTCATAAAATCGGGCATTGACATCAGCCATCTTCATACTTCATAGAAAATTCGAGCATTTTCATTCCATTCAGTTATTTATTTAGATTACAATGTTGATGTAATATGTAATGCTAGCTTGATAACATCGTTAAGATAACATATATATAATATATGTAATGAATTTTATCTACACTATTTTTATTGTCTATGTTTACTTATCTACTGTAAGAATGTCATCCTATCTGTCTGGTTAACTAATAACGTTTTTTGCAGATTGTAGATTTATATTTACTTGTCTCATAAACTAAGTAAATATAATACGAACGAGTACCTTCTGATAGAGCAGGTCATAAGCTATCAATTTAACTCAATTTATGTTTAATAAAACATTAAAAATATAGGATATTTAATAACTCACCTAACTATACCTATCTTTCAAATGACTTAGTTACATAAAAATCGCTGAACACACATAAACAGCTTATGAACTGCGTTTTTTCTTCGAACTGCCAACAAGCGTTGACAGTTACTTTAAAATGCTCGTATCTTGTAACCTGTGTGTTGCATTACATTGGGGGCCGAATTATTTTGTATGGTTAAAAATTTCATTGTATTTCTAAGCAAAATGTATCTTAATATACTTCTAAGGTCCTACTACCACCGTTTAAATATTCGCTCGTATTGAATTTACACACTGTATTAAGTACGCTAAAATATTTTTAACAAATACAACCTATAAAAACCATGTTCAGTTCAAATTAGCGTTGCCCCACGCCTGAGCTAACGCGTAAAGCCAGAATGAACATTCAATTATACACGCCACTGGTCAAGTATTTATCAATTAATGAAAATTTAATACATGGTCACACTAACATCCCTGACAAATCTTTCCCCTCAGGAAAACCAGTTTAATTGTAACCCTCAGATTCGTAACAACTACCTGTAATCGAAGATCTACTTTCTTCTGGGAAGCGGAGGCTCGGGGAGTGATTTAAACATGACGTTAGCGCGTCCACCCCGTATTTAATATGGGCATTCCGTACAAAGTAGGGCGTGAGTGGCCCACTAGAAAGTACAGCCAGGACGTAAGTCCTTGTGTTACTGTTTTACAGACGTCGTTTCGTCTACGTCTTTGATTGTAGCTACGGTGAGAAATGTAATTTCGTAGAAATAAATGGGCCTGATGGTTCATTATTGATCTAAATAGCAATATCTGCAAAAAAAATGTTTTATTCATTGTTTGGTCTTGGTCACATCTGTGTAAGTAGATATAGTAAGTATATTGCATATATACATACTTTCATTACTTCTATCATCTTCCATATTTAAATATATATACCTAATAGGTATTTATGAAAATGTGAACGAATATGCATAACAGTAAAGTGATATTTCATTTTCTTACAAGTTTGCCCGTCTTTTATTTTACAATATTTCCAAGATATCTTTGTCTTATACCAGCACCACACTTCGCTGTATTTGGCAAATATTCGTGTTGCATCCCTTCTGTATGTCAAAGGAAAGAGATGTGAGATGTAACACGAATATTTGCCAAATAAGGCGAAGTGTGGTGCCAGCATTACACTAGTACTAGCACCCAAAAGAAAAGGATGAGTATTTTTTTTTGTTCTTATTTACTGACAATTTGGTTTGACCAACTATAAATAAGCACCTAAATATACAGTATAATAAAAATTAAACTAACCATAAATAAGTCAGGGATGTTAGTGTGACCATGTATTAAATTTTCAGAAGCAGAGTACATTTATCACAATAATAAAATTGCAATGAGATTGCCTAATCCAGAGAGTAAATATTTAAATAGTTGCATCTGATAAATATTTTTACCATGCTCACCATTCTAAATAGCTTAGGGTGGTAACATTCCGTCTGTCCAATATCTTTGTCCATGTCATTGCATCTCACTCTCTCATTAAGCATATTGTGAGACAAATTACACATTGGACAAATAGATTGGTCAGATGGAATACCACCCTTAGGGGTAACTTTGAAAGCGTGATAATTTGGAAAATCGCTAATATCTATAGATTCTATAGTACGAATTTTCTCAAATGATTTTTACGCCTCAGACCCTAATCTGTTAAACAAAAGCCTTTGTTTCTTTTGTGCAGCGGTTACCAATGCTACCGCTACTGACTGAACGGGAACAAACTGATTTAAAAGGAAATTTTTACCGTCCTATTTCTTCTTCTTCTTCTTTTAAAATTATGGCTTCAGCCCAGTGGGACTATTTCGCCAGTATCAAGGTATTGAGAGGTTTACAAACGACAAAAATTGTACGGTTGTACAAGACAGTGTACGGTGATTTGTTAGCTCTTGTAAATCGATAGCTAGACTTTACAAGAAGCACGTGGACTACCGGCCGTTGACTCCAAGATGGTGGTTAAACGCGCTTCAAAATTAATTCTCCATTCACTGCACACTACCACATTAGTTTACTGTATAATAAGCTAGCGATATTACACTTTAAACAATATTAATAAGCAAAAAACAAAGTAATTAATCACGATGCTAACTATCAAGATGGCGCTCGAACCGGAAGTCACCGTCCTATTTATATGGTTCAAATTCATGTGTCAATCTGACAGGTCACACATCGGCGACCGATCGTCCTACCGGTACATTACCCAAACTCGTTATTTCAGAATGAGCTATACATAAATTTGAACCTTAATACTATCACGATAGTTACTTTTTAATGACATGGTTGCTTTGGCACGTGCGAAAGGCGCCTGTCAATAATAGTTATTTGTTATACAAGGGTGCAAAGTTGTATTTTACCCGCGAGTGTGGAATTGAAACATGAGCAAGCGAAAGGATTCTATAGTTGAACCACGAGCGAAGCGAGTGGTTCTAAAATAGAATCCTGAGCGTAGCGAGTGTTTCAACACACGAGAAGTAAAATACATTTGCACCCGTGTGTAACACAAAACTTTTCCCCTGACTATAGCGAGGAAAGTGCAACATCCACAGGCGTTAGATCATCTTCATCACTGGAATCACTATTTTTTTTATATATAACAGAAAACACTAGAAATTCTGATTTTTTCGTGAGTCGGTGAGAACAGTAAAAATTTCGTTGACAATGTTGACATTTCTGTTCTGACGTATGAAATGTCAACGATGCGTTTTGAAATTGCATCGACTCAACTTGTGCGTTCAGAATTATATTTAACATCATTATAAATAATCAAATGTTTCTCATGGAATTTTAAGGTTTATGACTTAAAATTATTAAATAAACCTAAATTTGGTATTTTTTATTAGATTCTCAAACCATTTATTTAATGATAATTAATATCGAACGAACCATTATTATGAACCGTTTTACGTTTTGTTATCTGTCAAGCTACTTAAACACGCTCCATCCAAGGTCAAATTACTTTCCCCACTAGTGGATAAAATGCGTTTTTCCCCGCTTGTTTTAAAGGATAATAGACGGCTTTCCGAGCTAGTGAGGGGAAAAATAATAAACACAGGGTCTGTGCCGTAAAAATCAATAGGGTATTTGACAACATTAAAAATATATAACGAATTGCTGTCATCCTGAAAGATAATAAACTAATAAAGTATATTTCACTATATTTGAATGTAAATTATGTTTAGTTTTTGGAAAATAAACGAAAGAAAATTTAATATTTTTTGAAATTTCATCAGGGACATGAACGCTCTGTGATTGGTCAACGCTCGGATGACGTCACAGGCGGGTAAACATTCTTGATTGCCTTGAGTGTTTTAACAGTTTTATTTGTATTTAGTTAATTTTAGTTATTGTTCCACACTTTTCTGATATATTCCGATTTATCCGTATATCTAGTAGCACAATATTCATAAGAATCTCAAAATGGAGCCGAAATATGTGAAAGCTGATAGCGGCAACCATACCAGACATAGACGCATTAATGGTTGCACTTTTCTTTAAAGATAATTCGGATTACTATGCTGCGGAACTTAGAAATGTAAAAACAGCTGTGTGAGTATACGTAGAAATTGTTTATTTAGGAACATTTCGATTTCGATGATACGAATACGACGACGATATATATATATAGAATACGATGACGAGAATAGTATCTCCATACTGCACTTTAGTTTGAAAGAAAAAGTATGCTACTAACTACCTACTAATGCTGAAAGAGCTATGTTATGAGGTTATGTAGTAATACATTAAATACCTAAATACAACAAAATCCGCTGCTTTAACTACCATATTTATTTACAGTTAAATATTACTTACATCGAAGTGGTCTTCACACATAAAAACATTTGTATGCGCTAAAATGCTCTTTGGGTCTCTTCGCGCTAGTTTTAACCACATTTTTCTTTTTTTTGGGATTCGTTGGAACGGAAACAAACAATTTATCTGGATTTTTTATAGTCGTACTTGAACATTGCGGCACTATACACCATTTATATACCATTTTACAGTGAAATAATCAATTTAATGCACATAAACCATAAGATTTACTAAGGTCATTGACTGAGTTTACTCGCGTGTGACGTCACACGTGTCACGTGATTAGCCCCTTTGCAAAAACAGCGTTTAAGGCGCGTTCAAAATAAATAAACTTTAACATTGTTTTTTTATATTTAATACAGGAAATTTCACGGAAATATCAATGTAGTGTAATTATTAAGTCATAAACAATCAACTAAAACCATTTTCAAAAATTAGTCAAATAGCCTATTGAGAAAATTCATATTATAGTAAAATTAGAAGCACTTTCTACTGTAGCAACAATTAGCAAGATAGCTTGGTAAGCAGTGACCAAAATTCAAAAGCAGATGCCAAAGTATTAAGTGCTTCCAATTTAGTAGATATAAGCGACTTTCAAAATTAACCCGTTGTCGAAGTTACCCCAATGCACCTTAGTCAAACAACGCAAGCTACTCAACTGAGCATGGAATAAAATGATTAAAAAACTAAACGTTGCTAGCATGAAGTTTCAATCTGGATGATTGAATAGGCGGTGATTCGTGTGACCCTTTAAATTCGTCGGGCTAATCTACTCGGAGGAGGGTAGTCCTCTGCAGAGCACGAACAATACGCAGATAAACCTAGATTTTATTCAATAAACACTTTTCTATTTGTAATCGGGTAAAGCTAGGGACAAACTGAGCCCACGTTCGCAATGTATGCAATGCATGATGAAATCTGGACTGGAAACATACTTATCATGCGTTGCGTTGCATATGACAAGTATGTTTCTAAGCATACAAATTTTAGGGTCCAGATTTCATAATCATAATGCATAGCATACGTTGCGCACGTGGGCTCAGTTTGTCCCTATATACCTTAAGTACTTCGACTTTTTCATCTTCCATCGTAAATTTTTGGAACATTCTGAACTTTTCGGAATTAAGTACCCGCATTCACCACATTATTTTCTTTTACTTTCTTGTAAAAACAGTGTTTTGGCCCCAGTATCGTTAGAATTTTCAATCCTGACAGTTAAATTGCCAGAATTAAATTTACGATGTTTCATACTCATATACTACATATAATACTCATTGTTTTATTTATTCAGTTGACATCGTAGTTTAGGATACATTTGGAATCATAATAGTACATTTCGATGCTAGTGCGGAAAGTTGTCACAAGTATGTAATGACATTTCCGCACGTGTATCGAACGACGTTTTTTAATACAGTTGCGAAAAATTAAGAAAAGCAACAAGTAAGGAATGGAATTCGAAACTTTTATATTATTAATTCTGTGACATTATTGACATTGACATTATGAAGATGTGTTTTTCTAGCTTTTATTCGACTAGAATAGATTTTGTTATTATTATTGAACCCACTTCAATGAAAGTTTTTTTTTCAAATGCATGTTCTATAAGACAGAAACAATTGTAAATATTAAAACATTGTAGGTACTATTATTACCTAAATATCGTTATTTACGATTATTTGTGTATCGTATATTTATAAAAACAATATCGAATGTTGCCTTTGGAAACTTAAAACATTCTTGCAGTAAGAAAATACACCTTCTTTGACAGGCGTTCCGTTCCATTCAGACGACTTATTAAGAACGGTTTTTCAACATTAAAAAATAAACGTGTTATAATACTTATAAATAAAGAGGTAAGTAATAAAATATGAAATATGCATATTTTTCGTATGCTTACATTAACAGTAGGTTTTTATGTTGATTACGACGTTTAAAGGAAACTAATATTAACACTCATCAATAAGTAGTCATGAATTGGAACAAGTAAAAATTTAAAGAAATTGGAAAAGTAAAAAGCACTAGTTCGCGAAAACCAACTTTCCGCACGCTAAACAGCCACAAAAAGTACCTAGCACTCTTTGAGCAACTGCATTAAAAAATATAGTACCTACCCATGAATATGAGTGCGTCACGCTTAACGCTTGTTATATAGAGCGAATTTACAGGTGGCAAGGCAATGATATTGATACCATAATATATTATATAAATTAATATTATATAGTGTCGTACTCGCATTTATTTAACGTTATAAACGTTATAAATGCGCCGTTTTATAACGTAAGATTTATCTCAACAAAATCATACTATTTTTAGTGATATACTGTATCGGAGGACCGCGTCCTCTCACAAATTCTTTTCATGGTCAATTTAAAATATAATACAGTTGTCGGCGAATGGGCCCTGGCGAATCTAATTTTCGCCCGAAGGGTCTGCGCCCTGCGGCTTTCCCGATGCACAATGCAATGAATTGCCGTGAAATTACACTTTTTTGCATAAGTGCTGTGAAACCTTCAAGTGTTTATTAGCATTTCCCACCTGCCAATAAACACACAAAGCTAATTCTAAATACACATAATTTACGCAGTAGGTTTTTCAATTTTCTATAAAATATGCATACGTGTTAGCTACATTTTGATTCAATTCCAACGTACGCGTATTTTTTAATGCATTAATACTTTAAGAAATGAGGAAACAACGCCTTGGCAGGCACGGCTATAGTTGGTTCACATCGCGCTTGCGGATGGGCGACAACGTCCTTACGGCTTGGCCACGACATTGCGCGACTTGCAACGGTGGCGGCGGCAACCATAGGTGGGAACGAAAGGTCCGAAGCTATGTCTCGCTCCAAACTATGCCGTCGCCAGTCGCTGAGCCGTTACGACTCCTGTGTAAAGGCGCAAGCGCGGTTGACCAACTACGAGTTGTTAACGCACCACTTAATAGCTTATTCCGAGGTGAGGCGATGCTGATTATTGTGCGTTACAGTAAGGAGTTTCCTACGAAGAATACTGAGCGGGTCGGGTTAATGCGGTGCCTGACTGGTGCCGAGCTTTTAGGTGTGCTTAAAACCTTACAACATTGTTTCATTACAGTAGCGGCAAGCATTATATTATTATTAAGCTCAATTAATTTCTTTGATGACTAGATAAAACATTATCAGTAAAGGTCAAAGTTACGTCCTCGTATAAGTGACACGGAACAAGAGTACTTCATAGCTTTAGTATTCCTCTGGCGGTTCAATAAGAATAGCGTGAAAATGTATAAACATTTAGTGTTTTATGGATTGTGTGTAGTTAACTATATTATGGGTCAGAACATTCAGGTAAGATGGAAACTGCAATCAATATTACTCGTGAGATGTACCTACACGTGATGCAAATGCGGTTATCTTGACAACAGACACAAATGTAGTTTTTATTCAATATGATTAAAATTGTTATGTAAAGCCTGACCAGGAATATATGATCACGCGCAATGTTGCGGAATTTCACCGGAATTAATTTTTTTATACTATACTGTCACCCTATAGGCCTATACCTACATGAAAATGAACAGCGGCGCACTCTTGACAATGATCATATATTACTGGTCAGGCTTTAATACTTACTTAAGGGGTTAAAAAAACTAGGATTAATAGTTATAAATAAGATAAATCCAGTACACACAGAGCCGAAACTATTAGGTACTTATTCGTTGCTGGAGGCACGTGCCAGACACGATAAAAATCCAGGCATCCATCTACGCGTTAACAATAGCCAATTCATTTGGAATACGAAATACTTCCAAGCCTCAATCGAGTGACAATTGATTCAAATGTAAATTAATGTGAATTAAATTTGATATCAAATCATATTCTGCGTTACTCAATAAATTCAATCTGAGTTTATTTTTTAACCTTAATAGGTATGAAGGTCCTCTTTTAACAATAACTGTTAATTTATACCTCTACATATAGGTAGTTAAATGAAATGTGTTTTTACTGAAAATAAAATAAAAAGATAAGTTAAATGAAATGTGTTTTTACTGAAAATAAAATAAATGTGTTTTTACTGAAAATAAAATAAATAGTGTAAATAAATAGCGATGATAAAAATACTAAAAATAAGTAGGTAACTACAAGGTTTATTTAATGGTTTTATTTCAAATTCTAGGTATTGAACAGTAAAAAGGCATCAAATTTACAAAATATGTGTTGTATTGTTAAATTAAAAAATATTTTTTATTTATCTTTCATTAGTTTCATTACAGTAATTTACTTAAAATTAAATAGTTTTTGTAAGATATAGTAAGTAAAACTCCAACAAATGCAGAACAAAACAAACTTATATTTATTGTCAGATACAATTATAAACATTTTATAGCTGGTCAAGCAAATTTTGTCAGTAGAAAAAGGCGCGAAATTCAAATCTTCTATGGGACGATATTCCTTCGTGCCTACATTTTTTAAATTTGACGCCTTTTTCTACTGACAAGATTTACTCGACCAACTATAATTAAACAATTAAAGTTGGTCAAACCAATTTGTCAGTCAGTAACAACCAGGAAAATTATACTCATCCCTTTTTTTGGGTGCTAGTACTAGTGTAAGACAAAGATAGTATGATTCTCTCTGTCTATGTTTGAAATGAGACAGTCCTTTGACAAACTATATATCCCGCTGATCCTCCTTTTTTTCTTCCTAACCTTTTTTCTGCTTATTTTTTTAAATTTCAAGTTTTTCGGCAGTTGGCAACGACCCGCCAATTTTCGAAAAAAAAAACAGAAAGTGAATATATATATGGATTAATGATTTTTTTATTTGTATTTTTTTTTATATGATTTTAACCCATGTTCTTTCACTGATATATGTTAAAATAGTTAAATAACTAACGAAACCGTCAACGCCATCTAGGTGAGAATAGGCCAAAGGTGTAGGCGCCCTCTGTCCGAGAATCAAATTTTATTGATTTCCGAGGCACGTTTTTTCCTTAGACTTTATTCATCTTAAACGGAGTCACATATATATTATAGGTGTTAGGTGCAAAGGTACCGCATTGAATTGCAATGGGACAACCTGTATTTTTAATTTTTTATACATAAACAGTTTTTTACAAACAGTTAATGCTTACCGACTTAATGTCCCACTTTATACCCTTTCATCGTAACAATAATTCATCGAATCATTAGAACGATTTTCAAACCCGCGACTACAATTTGGAAGCCAAGCTATATTTGTCATGTCATATATTTATACCTATCTCGTGTTTAGTACAACTGTACAACGCTATTTATTTGTTGACATAATCTCGTCCCTGATTCATGACATGACTACTTCAAAACATTTAGCCACTCACTCTCAGTGGTGGTGTACGCAAGCGCGGACGTTGTATAGGATTTTGTATCAGTCATTGTGTGGTGATAACATGATAACAAATTGTCAAATTTAAATACGTTTACCTACAGTCGACCAGTCGGCATATTGCATTACGTCACAAGGTTGTCATGGTGAGTTACCAAGTAGCAGTAAACCAGTAACCAAATACATTAGAAACAATTTTTTTTTGCAATAATCTTATATAATTATTAATATTTGACATATACTTAGGTGAAGTTATGACTATGATCTTTTGTGAATTAATAAAATCATAGAAGAAAATGTATTCTACAATAATTCTAAGATGACAAATTAACTTTGTTTTTGTGTCCATTTCGTTAAGGCGTTTTAACTACTTTTGAGGTAAGAATAGTGAATTATGACTAGGTAAGTAGGTACTTTGTTAGTAGGTATTTTTTTGATATATAATTAAGCAAGAAATAGCTTTAAGTATATGTTTGACTGTTTGCATGTATTAGCGTATCGTATAGGACTGAAGTAAATCATAATTTAAAACTATTTTTTTTCTCAAGCATGTATTTGCGTTATAAAAATGAGAAACGCCTTTATCAGCACATTTACGAAGTGCGGTTTTGGATACATAGGTATTAAACCTGGTCAAGCAAATCTTGTCAGTAAAAAAGGCGGCAAATTTGAAAAATCGCGGGTTAGCAACAAATCGCGTGTCATTTATATCTTATCTGTGGAACTGTTTTGTTTACGTATACATTTTATCGTTGTTCGATGTATCTTGCTGCTTTTTGTTCGTTTCCATACTTTGCTTTACATTGCTACTGACATATCCAGCTTGACAGACTACATGGCTTTGTTTCAAATTTGCCGCCTTTTTCTACTGACAAGATTTGCTTGACCACGAGAATAGGCCAAAGGTGTGGTTGAGAGTTGAGAGCACGCACTATGGAATAAATAGGCCACGTGTAGATGCGTACGCACCATCGCTGGCCTACTACCTTTTAGTGCTAGCGGTTCGCCAAAAAACGCTGCAAATTGTGTTAAAGCTATGAAAATCGGCACGATTGATCTTTAGTCCATATAAATCAATTTAACCCGAAGCACCAAAAAAAAAGGAGAATCTCGTAATTTTTCAAACAGTTATTAATATATTCTACTTAGCTCATTATTCACGACTTTGTCTGAAATTGAAGGTCTACAAATAATCATGCGGTTCGGTCATCTATTTCACGTTTATTTGAAAAAGAAATTTTGATTTTCACAGTAGGCATTTTGCTTTGTATGCTTTTCTAATCTATATACTTCTGTAAGATTTTATTCAGCGGGCGAATCCGAGGCATCAGAAAAAAATCCGATCCGCTTGACCCCCCCACGAGACCTCGCCAGGTTGACATTGCCAAAAAATTTCAAACCTTGAGAAGTTCCCAGAAAATTCTGGAAAATTTCACAATTTATGGAAATTTACATTAAAAAAAGAAACTATTGTGCAAATTTTTCGAAATTTTTTCACGCAGAAAAATTTCACCCGGAAAATTAGTAGCGGCGTTCACCACTCTCCCGCATGTAAACTTTCATTTTGTCTTTTTTAGGAGAAAATAAGTAATCCACGAGTGTGCGTAATCGGGGCAGGTGTCACCGGGTTATCTTCAGCCAGATATTTGAAGGAGGAAGGCATTAATTTCACCGTCCTAGAATGTACGAGATACGTCGGTGGTACCTGGCGATTCGACCCCAGAGTGGGGACAGACGAAAATGGACTGCCTCTGCATACAAGCATGTATATGCATTTAAGGTAAATAAAAGGAAAAAATTGTCTTTAATGTTTATTCTTTCAAGCTATTTATCTTATCATCTTGGATTTAATAAGCGTAGTAGTGCAGATCCTGAATAACATGGTGTAATACGGTAGGTATACGTTTCATTCTGATCCAGTGTGTTAGTTTAATAAATTTCTGCAATATTCGTAGTTCGTAGTCGTCTAACCTAACCTAACCTAACTTATTTATAGGATAACCCGAGGAAAAACCTGAAAAGTTAACGGTTTCAGAATTATGACTAATGATAATATGACAATCATTACATTATGACTTTCAATAATTATGCCAAACAAAGGGACCCCATTTATTTATCGTATGGCATATACATATACATGTCACTGGATTAGGTACATATAAAAAGAAAACTTATAGTTAGAATTTCAACGATTTATGTCGATGAGATATATCTAGGTATTTTACAAACAATGGGACATAACAAAGAGGTTTCATTCTATCGTGAAAATTCATAGTACTGTGTACAAAGTACATTCAATAAATAACAATAGTTATTTGTGCAACAAGAGAGGAAAGTTGGTTTTTCTTGCGAGTGTTTATTTTGAGGGCCAAGAAAGCGAAAGATTCTATAATTGAATCACGAGCGAAGCGAGTGATTCTTAGTTAGAATCTTGAGCGGAGCGAGGGACTCAAAAACACGAGATGTAAAATAATTTTGCACATATAATTTTTCACCTTAGTAGTGAGAACATATTAAATGTATAGAAGTATGAAGTGGCAGTTCATGGCCTTCACTAAATTAAAAAGCTACTTTGTTTCACTCCCTGGAGTGAAAGTGCGACTTTCCTCACTCCAGGGAGTGATGAAAGTAGTCTTGTTCGAGCTGCTGAGGTGAAAAATAACATACGTAAATGTTCTCACGTTCCAGGACAAATCTGCCAAAGCCCACGATGGAACTAAACGGGTACCGGTTACCTGATGACACGCCTTCCTTTCTCGGTTGGGAGCGCTACTACAAGTACCTGAATGACCTTGCCAAACATTTTGATATAGAAAAGCATATACAAGTAAGAGACAATATCGCGTTTCTATGGCGAGATGCGTATGAAGCTCCTTCTTGCAATGTATACAACTATACTGCTTGCTTGCTGGCAACTAAACTCGCGAAGGTATTGGACAGTGTGCTTAACACGTATCTGAATAGACATATCAACCAACATGACGCCCAATTCGGTTTTCGGTCCGGACTTTCAACTGAATCGGCTATACTATGTCTTAAGCATACTGTTCAATATTACACCAAACGGAACACGCCAGTTTTCGCATGTTTTTTGGACTTGTCGAGGGCATTTTTTCTTTTTTGACGCAGGGGTAAATGCATTTACGCATCTCACCCCCGGGCTGGGGAAGCCCATTGGGGGGTGGTAAGTGGGACTCGCTCCTCCCATAACTTCCTCTGCTAGCCAGAGGAAGAGGAGGAGAATACCCACTAACATCCCCTGCGGCGTTTCCGTCTATGCCGTTGAGGGGGGTGCAATGGGTTCGCGAGCATGTCGACCACGGCACCCCCCCGGAGGGCATTTGACCTGGTCTGGTCTGGTATCTTACAAGTTACGCAATGCAACGGGACTAGTTTGCCAGTTGAAGTGATAAATATGTTTGAGTATTGGTATGATCATCAAAATATAGACACGAGCGAATATACAGTACACGGCAATATTATACGGAATTTAACGCAGATATTTATTTATATGACAGCAAATACGACACAGGTACTTTCGTAAATGAATATAAGTTCTTCTGATTCCAGTTTCTACATCTAGTGGTGTCAGTAAGGAGGACAGATAACGTGTGGAAAGTTAAGCACAAACACGTCGTCACCGGAGAAAAGTTTGTAGAAGATTATGATTACGTGATAATAGGAACAGGACATCACAGTAAACCCAGCCGACCTGTTATAACAGGAGAAGAGAAATTCAAAGGTAGGGGAGATGTGTGCAAAATGATCCCTTCAAGGGAAAAACTTTACTCTGTTCAAAGTTGAAGAGAAAAACACAAGATTTGGATATTTATGAATAAGTAGTTCATTTACTTATCTAAGCAACTGCATACCTACTACTCATTTCTCATATTTAGCATGTGAAAAAAAAATGAAAAAAAATGAAAAATATATTTATTTTGCACACAAAGATGGGAATTTATTTGAGTATACATGAGGTCCAGGTTGCGCGCATACAGCGGTACATTTAAAACAGTATGAACAGGGGTCCCCAAACTAGGCATAGCCTGTATCTTGGGCGACCAGTTAGTGAATTAAAAACTAGATTGAAAAAAAAAAAAAGAAAGTATGTCTAAAGATGAAGATAGGTGCTAGTGCTTATAACCTTAGCTACTAGGGATTTACGTTGGTCAGTCTGTCAGTCAAGTCTCTTACGGCTAAGTGTCTATACCTATAGATTAAATGTCTAATTATGTAACATAGAGTACCACTACATATGGACAGAAATTGAGGCTTATGGCCGCGATATTTAAAGCATTATACAATTATACAATTTAGAGCATTATACAATGTTTCCTTTCTCCATACAAGTGCGCCGTAGCGTCACTGCACTATCTCCTCAGTCTTATTATAATCGATAGTTAGCAACCAGTCACAAATAACTCGCTTTGCCTGTGAAACAGGGAGGTCCTTGATGTAACAGTGTTTTAGTATTGAATTGTACACTGATGTTTTTCCATAGCTGCCAAATCTCTTTGCAAATTTAGTTTTAGTTGGGGGTTTTTTTAGTATGAAAGTGCGCTTTTTTAGCATTTCTCTGTGCAATTCCGAGCCGATCAAGTTTTTATGGGTAAGTATACATGTTCGGAGTATAAAGAGCTGTCGAATGTTCAAGACTCGGGCTTCTTTGTATAATTGAGACGTGGGGAAGAGAAAGGGTTTTCTAAGCATGACTTTTAGTACAGATCTTTGAGCCCGTTCTGCTACTATGAGCGCGGTTTTTGCTGCGTTGCCCCAGATACTAACGCAGTAGCTAGCCACGGATTGACAAATAGCTGTGTAGACCATTTTCAGGACTCTCCGGTCTGCTGCGTTTCTAACTCGTTTTATTATAGCGATTGTTTTTCTTAACCGTTTTGACAGGCCTTCAATATGTAGTTTAAAGTTTAGATTTTCATCCAGCATAATTCCAAGGTATTTTATCACGTCGCACCGCGCGATAGCATCACAGTTGCATACTCGTGATTCAGAGAGAGGGTACCCACATTTATGTATTTTAACTTGTAGATCCTCTGGGGGTTTAGATGCAGCAGTTTTATGAAAGCAGACGTGATTTGTTTTCTTATGGTTAAGAGTCAATAAGTTACTCTCCAGCCAGGTGTAAATCGACAGCATTCCCAGCTCAGCCGCACGGGACGTCTCCTTCCACGTGTCACCTGTGAACAGAACAGCAGTGTCGTCGGCGTAACATATCACCTGTGCGCCTTGGAGTCCCACATCATGTATGTCATTTATATAAATATTGAAAAGGGTCGGACCCAGCAAGCTGCCCTGAGGGACGCCGAAGCGCACCGGCAAGGGGTCACTTGTATTGGAATCAACCTTAACCAGCTGGCTACGATTTCTGAGGTAACTTCTGAACCAGTCCAAAGAAACGCCTCTTACGCCAAATTGTTCCAGCTTGCTCAGAAGTATTTTTGACGACACCGTATCGAACGCTTTGGCCAATTCCAAAAAAACTCCAATGCAATATCGATTCTTATCTAGATTGTCAGAGATCAGCTCCGTTAAAAGTGCAACTGCGTCTTCGGTGGATCGGTTGGACCTAAAGCCAAACTGTCTGGGCGATAACAAGTCATGCGCTTCGATAAATTTTGCCAGACGTACGTTAACTGTCTTCTCGAGAAGTTTCGAGAATGTGCTTAATAGCGAAATGGGCCTGTAGTTTGCAGGGACATCTTTGGGGCCATCCTTATAGATTGGCGTGACTGAGGCCACTTTCCAGAGTTTGGGAAAGCAGCCAGTGGTTAAACTAAGGTTAAAAATGTATGTTAACGGATCACATAATATGTGTTTGAAGCGCTGAATAAAGCTAGGACCCACCCCGTCCAGGCCAGGGGCACTGTCTGATTTCAGTTGCGTTATAAATTTAAGGATTTCAAGTCGGTCAGTAGGTTCCAGAAAGAGGGAGTGCGGTGGACTGTTCTTTAGTTTTACATTCAGCGCAAGACTTTCCTCTGACACATTCAGGCGATGCAGGATATTATTAGCATGATTTTGGCCAACCGTTGACAAGTAGTTATTCGCTATGCTAAGGGAGTTTCTTGTGTTATCTGCTATAGTCAACAGTTCAGCGGCTGAGTGTCCTTTAGATTTGATATTACAAAATCTTTTAAGTGTTTTCCATAACTCTTTGGAGTTTTTACAGTGCGTCTGAATCTGATCGCTCTCATACTGAGTTTTTATTTTTCGTAAGAGGTTGTTATAGTAGTTCCGGTACCGGATGTAGATAAGTTTAGCAAGTTCATCATTCGGGTTTTGACTTGATTTAGCGTGTAGTCTGTCACGGTGGCGGGCACACCTCACCAGTCCCGGCGTCATCCACGGTTGTATCGTACGTTTTGATCTGCTTACTTTTAAGGTGCTCTCATTTGTCTTGATAGTTTTATCTATAACGCCCATAAACAGCTCTACCGCGTCATCTACGTCGGGCAGTGAAGTGACTTTATTCCAGTCATATGTGGTTAGGTCAGCCTCTATCCCTTCATAGTCGATGACTTTACGAGTTCTGCAAATAGGTCTACGTGGCTTTTCATTGATAGCAAGACCCATAATGGCAATTTTGTGGTCGGTGATGTCAGAGTCACAAACCATTGCGACAGCTGAAAGTTTTGATTTTACAAAAATATGGTCCAGGCAGGCCTTCAGACGTGTGGGCTTACTGATAGCCGGTTCAAGGCCGTGTTCTGCATTTAGGCACAGGTATGCCATAGAGTCTGGTTCGGAGATGTCGATGTTGATGTCACCTGCTACTATTAAGTTACTTCTTTGTTTATAAGATTGTAAAATATTGTCTAACGAGTTTATGAAGTTATCCGTGTTCCGAAAGGAGGGAGATCGGTAAATTCCAATAACGGTAGCAGTATTAGGAATATCAATAATTAAACTGCATGCTTCGGCTAGACTTGGCTCAGAAACCGTGGCAGTCCACTCACTTTTGATGTAGACCACCACTCCACCATTTTGATTGATGTTGATCTTTGTGTAGAAAGAATTATATCCCGGGATTTCGTTTATCGTCGTGGAATCACTAAGTCTGCACTCTGTAAGAATGATAATGTCCAGTTTTAATTTTAATCTATGTAGAAATACAAGAAACAGGTCAAGGTTTTTACTGATACTTCTTATATTGAGAGTCAGAACCCTAAAGTTGAATTTATGTGACAGTATTAGAGAGCATGACTCCGGATCTTGAACTTCTAGGCACTTAATTTCGTTAATTAAATCGAGATCATTGTTTAAAGCTAAATCCCCCATTTAGCAGTGTTACATTTAAAATTCAGAGTTACAAGCGCAATAATTTTTTTGATTACGTTAAGAACTGTATATATATTAAAGTTTACACAGGGCACTGTAATCGATAGCAGAATTATTGTGATCAGATTATTTATAATTAAAGTTGAGCACGCAGCTATTTGCAGGGTAATGGATAATAGTTTTGGGAGCGAGTAATTCGAGTTAGGATTTTTATATTTACCGTAATTATTTGTATCAAATGTGAGTTGGGCAAATGTCGTATTCGAGTTGAAGTGTGACCGGTTTTCTGTGTTATGAATTTTTTTGGATAACTTAAAGCTAAGTAACAGCATTATACAGGAGATTGTTTTCAATGGCGAAGTGTATATTAAAACAAAGGTAACCATAATACAATGGAGTGGAACATTAGCAGTACCTATTATCATATAATTCACAGTAATACTTGTTAATACAATATTTTTATGGCACTCATATTTATGGCAAGGAGTACATGCACTTAACATTACAAAATTATGGAAAGATTTATAATTGCAGCGCAAGAGGAAATAGCTTACCATAATTAAGGCCTTCAAGAGATACAACCCTATTTTAATTAGTACCGTAGCGTTAGGAGCAAGTAAGTTCGCTGGCTGGGTTTGTGGCAGCGCGGGGGTCCTCCGCGGGGCGACGCTGCTGGCTCAGTTTTTCGAGTAGTGCCTCTGATGTCACATGTGTCACTGAGCTGGTGTCCGTGCGACGCATGAATATATTGCCATTTGATGTCCATGTATATTTAAATCGGAGCTCGGCGCCGAGTTTCCTGACTTTGCTGAAGAGAATGCGGTTTGGTTTGCTAAGGTGTTCGTTCAGGTAGACTTGAGTAGCCGGCCCTGGGATCTCGAGTTCAGCAGAAGTCAGACCTCGTCGAACTCTTGATGCTTTTAGTAGCTGATCTCGGGGTGCACGGCGTATAAAGGTAAGGACCACGGGGCGCGCCCGCTGCTGGGACCCATCGCGCCGGGCCCCCACTCTCTTGACATCGTCCACCTCTAGGGGGTCCAAGTGCATGCCTAGCTTGTTCGAGATGACATGGACTATTTGCCGAAGGTCTTCTGATTTGGATTCCGGTAGACCGGAGATTTCTACATCCTTTAGGAGTTGACGCTGGTCCTTGGCTGCAATGATATCTCGCAGCTCGGCCACTTCAGTTCGTAGGTTCACTACTTCTGTTTTAATTCTTGCGGTTTCCTTTTGCTGCTCTTTTAAAGATGATAGTTCTTCCCTAAAATTTGAGAGGTCCGCAGAGAAATGGTTTACGGACTTCGTGAATTCTGACATTTGAATTTTCATTGAGGTGAAAGTGTCACTAAGTTCCTTAATAGCTGCCGTAAAGGCGGTCATAGCCTCTGTGGGGATTGACAAATTCGCTAACTGTCTGGCCGATGTTAAAAAGTCACTTTCTGGTTCTTCGTCGGGTTCTGAGTTCTTTGCTCTTAGGGGGGTGCTATCAGATTTGATATTTCTTGCTTTTTACTTGCATGTGGGGCAGAGAAACTGTTTATTTAATCTTAGGTTCCTGTTCTCCTCCCGTGTTAAGTTGGGAAGGCAAAGTGTGTAGTTTATTAATTATGTTATGTTTTCTAAAAGTCTAGTACAGGATCATTTTATACCTAGGTATGTATGGATAAAACGATCCCTAGTCGGGTTAAAATGATCACAGATGATTCCTTTGTGATGTCAGGATTTCTTCGTCTAAATACTCTAAATCATTTAAGCCAGTCGATTTATTTTGTACAAGTTTTGATTTCATATTTAAACGCCCAATCCGCCCAGAATAAGAAGCTCTCCAAACCAGCCAAATTTTATAAAGAAAAAACCTATAGCAAAATAAAAATCAGCTCAACTAGGTTTCATATTCTCAGAAAAATCTAAACAGTGGCGTTTATAGATAACACTTGTCGAATAAGTACTCCTATTCATTCCTCTATTTTTCGGTATTTTCAGGAACCATAATCCACAGTCATGACTACAGAACACTGGAACCTTACGCTCATCGCCGAGTCCTCATCATTGGCGCCGGGCCCTCAGGCATGGAGATCAGCTTACTCGTAGCTGAAGTCTCCAGCCGACTGGTTCACAGCCACCACTCGCCTGCCAAATTCGATACCACCCACTTCCCAAGTCATTACGTGAAGAGACCTGATGTGAAAGAATTGAATGAGACGGGAGTTGTTTTCGTTGATGGCAGTTTTGAAGAAGTTGATGATGTCATTTTGTGCACAGGTAAATATATCACTGTCATGTGTAGAAATAGAAGACTTGCTTATTGTTAGGCACTCGATCACCAGTTAAAGAGTCCTGGGGGCCGAGCCAAGATGTCGTTCGATCATTGATAGAAAACTCCCATCGAAACTTAAATAATCTATGGACTTTTCTTTTCGTTTGGCATTTGTCGATGTGTCATCTTGGCTACGACCCCTAGGTAGTATGTCCTAAAAGATTAATGACAGGAAACACTAGACACACACACTACACTAGTACACAACACAAGTAATCTATAAAAACGCTATAAAGTCTGGTAATAAATATTTATCTAAAATTACGTAAAGTCAATAAATGGTTTTCCCCTCACTAGCTCGGAAAGTTGTCTTTTATCCTTCAAAACAAGCGGGGAAAAACGCGTTTTATCCACTAGTGGGGAAAGTAATTTGACCTTGGATGGAGCGTGTTTAAGTAGCTTGACAGATAACAAAACGTAAAACGCTCATGATAATGGTTCGTTCGATATTAGTTATCATTAAATAAATGGTTTGAGAATCTAATAAAAAATACCAAATTTAGCTTTATTTAATGATTTTAAACCTTAAAATTCCATAAGAAACGTTTGTTTTTTATAATGATGTTAAATATAATTCTGAACGCACAAGTTGAGTCGATGCAGTTTCAAAACGCATCGTTGACATTTCATACTCGTACGTCAGAAATGTCAACATTGTCAACAAATTTTTTACTTGAAAACTTCTCGTGTAAAAAAACAACTTCCAGAGTTTTTTGTTATAATATCGTAAAAAAATTAGTGATTCCAGTGATGAAGATGATCTAACGCCTGAGGATGTTGCACTTTCCTCGCTATAGTGAGGTGAAAAGTTTTGTGTTACACACGGGTGCAAATGTATTTTACTTCTCGTGTGTTGAAACACTCGCCACGCTCAGGATTCTATTTTAGAACCACTCGCTTCGCTCGTGGTTCAACTATAGAATCCTTTCGCTTGCTTGTGTTTCAATTCGACACTCGCGGGTAAAATACAACTTTGCACCCTTGTATAACAAATAACTATATCTATGTGTAAATATAAAATATCGAGTAGGTACTCTAAGCTACAGAAGACCGTAACCAGGTTTATTACATTATTTCACCTACCTTTTTCTCGTAGTCTTTTTCTCCTTATGATTAATAAGATCTCGATCTTTTGAGCCTACAATATGCCTCACCTGTCAGCCTTTGTTAAAGACTATTAAATCCATACCAACATACATTTACTACAATCACTACATAGTATAAAACAAAGTCGCTTCCTGCTGTCTGTTTGTCCCTATCATAGAGTAACTTATACTAGAGCGGTACTGTCATAGTAAATTTTATAACCCCAGTAAATTCACTGCCATCTGTCGACACACTTTAAAACTAAAAATTAAGATTTATAAAAATACGATAAATTGTATTTAAATATAGATAAATGATTTTTTTTATATGCATTAATTATTTTTATGATTTTGACCCATGTTCTTTCACTGATATGCGTTAAAATTGTTAAATAACAAACGAAACAGTCAACGCCATCTATACGACAGTGGGCCAAAACTAGTGGCGCCCTCTGAACGAGAATCAAATTTTCTTGATTTTCGAGGCACGTTTTTTCCTTAGACTGTAAACATCTATTACGGAGTTATATCTATCTTTGTCCCTATGTATGCTTAGATCTTTAAAACTACGCAACGGATTTTGATGCGGTTTTTTTTTAATAGATAGTGATTCAAGAGAAAGGGATCAGCATTGCACCCATGCGAAGCCGGGGCGGGTCGCTAGTTGTAGTTTATAATAGGTTGTAGTTGTAATATATAAATATATATTTAATAAAAAATTTACTTAGATTTTAAGTGGCACTTTTTCCAGGTTACGAATACGATTACCCCTTCCTCGACAGCAGTAGCGGCCTGACGTTGTCGGCGAGGAGCGTGGTCCCTCTCTACAAGTACATGATCAACATACACGAACCTTCCATGGTGTTCATGGGGTTAGTGGTTCGCGCGTGTTTGGTTGTTGCTATTGACGCTCAAGTAAGTGTAACTGCCCGCGTTATCATGATGTTTATTTGCATTGTTAAGCCAGGAAATAAAACATATATGGCACGCCGCGCGAATTTGGTGAAGGAAGATACGGCATTGCGCGGGTTTTAACGATTTACCTAAATAGGTAACTGAAAACGTTTGTTCTTCTGTATGACTTCCGTTTAAAATTTTGCTCGTTATGTCCCTCTAAAATTATACTGCTGTGATATGCAGGGTGACGATATACAATTGGAATTGAATGAAAATTTTAGACGTTTTCGTATTTTTAGGGTTCCGTACCCAAAGGGTAAAAACGGGACCCTATTACTAAGACTCCTCTGTCCGTCTGTTTATCCGTCTGTCTGTCTGTCACCAGGCTGTATCTCATGAACCGTGATAGCAAGACAGTTGAAATTTTCACAGATGATATATTTCTGTTGCCGCTATAACAACAACAAATACTAAAAACCGGCCAAGTGCGAGTCGGACTCGCCCACCGAGGGTTCCGTACTTTTTAGTATTTGTCTGCAACAGAAATACATTATCTGTGAAAATTTCAACTGTAGCTATCACGGTTCATGAGATACAGCCTCTTTACAGACAGACGGACAGACGGACAGCGGAGTCTTAGGTAATAGGGTCCCGTTTTTATTTTACCCTTTTACTTTTTATTAGGGTACGAACCCTAATAAAAAGTACGGAACCCTCGGTGGGCGACTACGACTCGCACTTTTTTTCTATCGAGCCAACTTTTACCTACTTATTATATTTGTAGTGAACACGTTTTTTTCGTCCTCAGGCACGTTACACCACAGCGCTAATAAAGGGAAACTTCACTCTGCCGTCCGAGGAAGCAATGATGGCGGATTGGCAAGCACGTGCAGATGCACTTCTCGCTAAGGGTCGTCCGCTGAGTGAAATACATCTGTTAGCAGATAAAGAGGTATTCAGTTAAGCAAAATTAAATTGAGCTCACTTGTTTTAACTTCTCTCATAGACCTCAATACATGGCACTGTACTTTCATTTCACCTATTCCAGACTTGTCTGTCCTATTTTAAGTACTACAAGTACCTTTACTACTCTAGTACTCTTTCCTAGCTTCTATTATTATTCTTTCATTTTCTTTCTTATATCAATTACTTTCATTTATCCAGGACGACTACTACGAAGAGCTGACAAGAGAATCCGGTATCGCCCGAGTACCACCAGTCCTGTTCAAGATCCGTGATATGGACACTAAGGCCAAACTACAAAACTTGTACACATACCGGAATTACGTGTACACTGTGCTTGACAATGAAACGTTCACGCGACTCCTGGAGGACGACACATCAAACAACACTGTTACGTAAACTCGAAGGCAAAATTTAAAATAATCTTTATACTTAATGTAAAGAATTTTTAATAAAAAGTATTGTTGTACTGCACAGAAAATAAAAACATCCAAAATTGCGTGCTTTATGTTTAATAAATGTGTAAAAGTACTTAACCGACAGCGGGGCGCCTATTATATGATAGGTACCTATTACTTAGAAGTGGTCACAATTGTGGATATGTCACAAGATGGTACTAACAAAGTTATTAGGCCCCAAGCCTGAATCCAAAGAAATGCGTCCAAAGTTAAAACGGCCGTTTTAGTTAAGAACCCAGGTTCTTAAATTTCATCGTAGCAAGAAATAAATATAGGTATGTCGATATAAGGTCGGAATTCCGGTTCGAACGCCGTCTTGATAGTAGCCTCGTGATTAATTCCTTTGTTTTTGCTCATTAATATTGTTTAAAGTGTAAAATCGATAGCTTTATTATACAATAATCTAATGTGGTAGTGTGCAGTGAATGGAGAATTAATCTCAAAGCGTGTTTAACCACCATTTTGGAGTCAACGGCCGGTAGTCCACGTGCTTCTCGTAAAATCCAGCTATCGGTTTTACGAGACAACTACAACAACCACCGAACCATGGAGACTATATAAAGGAGCCAAATCTCTATGTATGAAAAATGTCCATCAAAAAACAGTAATTAGGCGGCGCCGCCATACACCGAAATACTACCAAAAACAAGCTACGTAATTTGGTCGGGTTATTTGTTGTCTTATATGGTTCATGTTATACTCATGTCCCAGAGCCTAACTAGCGCCACCGGAGAGATTAGGAACTATTATTTAAAGCTGAAAGCGGTCACTTTTGCAACAATTCTGCCATAAGAGATTGGCATCCTTTCTATACCATCCATACACCGAACAGCGTCGTGCTCTAAGAGCATTTATTTTGTTCCTACCCTTTTACGTGACATTGGCTACGGGCAACACCGCCCTCAAGTCCATCAAGAAAAGAAGATATAAGGTCGTTACCGGTTTTAGTAAATCCTTAACCCAGAGTGATTTCTGAACGAACGATTCGCCATCGCGTCACTTGTAGCGCAGTCTGTGGCAGGGCACTGTGTGCGTGTGTTCATCAAAGAGGTGTTCATGTACGTATAGACTTTATTTATTTCCATTCCATTATTTATTAGTCATCAGCCGGAGGCCAGATCGGGTAACTTTAGCGGTTCCTCTCTAATATTAATACGAGTTAAGCAGTTGTATTTCTGTAAGTACATTTCTATACATCCTTTTTGGTATTTATACACTTATATATAAAAAAGCTAAGCATTTATATATATTGTAACATTTAGTAGGTAAGTCGTGTAAAATTTACGTACACGGGATGACTAACAAATAATTACTATTATGGTGCAAGAATTTGTCGTCGGTTTTTCCTGTTACTCGAAAACACCTTTCCTGAACACAGTATACTTATTTAGGTATTTAGCTATAATAAGGGTCGGTTGCACCAAACTGTTTGTCATAGTTAAAATGTTCACAAAATTTTATTGTATGGAAAGTTTCTTAGTAAACCGCCGCGGCGCGCCGGGTGACGTTGATCAGTCTGTCAAGTGCGGATAGTGCAACTGGCACTAAGTGGTTGTAAAATTCTGGACTAGCAACTAATTGATACAAAGTATGCAAACAAGCAAATAAAAAAAAACGGTAAGTAGGGGCCTATTGTTTAAATGGCGCGGCGCGACCGGCGCGTTACCAAAACCTAGTGTAGTTTCAAAAACAGTCTGTTTAATCGATTAGGAATCTACCTACCTGTTGTATAAATTATAGATACCTATACCTACAATCTATGACAGTATCATTATTAAAAAAATGTGCTTATGTGTATTCATAATAGTTATTTACGATACAAGTGCGGAAAAGAGGAAATTCGAAACGAGTGGCGATAAATTAAAACACGACCGCAGGGAGTGTTCTAAATCGACACGAGTTGCGAATTACCTATATGGACGTGTATCGTAGAACGTTTTACACTACATATGGCCCTTTAAACTTTCGACATATGCACGAAAAGTGCTCTTTTCCGTACTAGTGCGAAAAAGTAGCACCATATGTATTGTAAACATTTTTACAGTACATATGGTGCTACTTTTTAAGTTTAGTGTATACTATTAAAACGTTTTGCTATGAATGCTATGCTTGACGAATGACAAGGCCAATAAAATAATTGTTCAAGTATTTTGTTTTACTTACACCTCAATAATAGTATGCCTGCCTGTTATCTTATAACATAGAGGTAACAAAGTAAAGTTTAACAGATGTTACTATCAATTAATTGGACTTATTAAGTTAAAATCCAAACCTTGTTCATCTATATGTGCTAAGTATATATTACTACTTTTTATCTTGTAAAAAATTATTCGCTCTTGATTATACCAAAAACAGTTTACCGAGTGTAGGAGTTATTGTTGTGTTGAGTGTATGGGGGGGCGTAAAAACATGAGCTCATCATTGACGTGGGTCAATCCGGCCAATCATATCGTATGATATCGTGCCTTTGCAAAATATTAACGACAGATTTTTTATTTATTTATTTATTGATAATGGATAAAAATGGTACAGCTATCATAACAGTTGCCCAATGCGATAGTGTATTATTAGTGTAGCAAAAAGTAATCTAGGGACATACATATTTATAGAACTATTTCTAAAAAGAACTTTTCATTCTCATAACAATAACACATCAATCCGGGTAGCAACTTCTGCAGTAAAACAAATACTTCTGCACAACACGTATAATTTATAAAGCACTTCCGAATACCACAAAAAAATCTACACATGGAATTAAAAAAAAAAACCAAAAAATTATTTTTCTGACGGTCCGCTTTCCGCACTGGCGTGAACTGGTGTACGTGCGAAAGATAACGGCGTATAAATTTAGCTGTAGAAGGAAAGAAATGGATTAATGAGATGGAGATTATGGACGATAATGGCTGTTTCAACGGGTGATAGGTGCCTAAATTTAATGCCGAATATTAATTTCGCCTGACAATTAGGGGCAATTAGAATTTTGAAAATGCCGTAAAGAAATGCGGAATACGGATAACAGCGGCTTTACAGAATTAAAAGAAATATGGCACAAAAAATAACAATGAACAATTATAGGGTTATTAAACGGAAACCGATTCCATAACGTTAAAAAATATTCAAGCTCCGTAGACGATGACAATTTGCTAGTTCCTTTCCAAAGAAAACGTTCGGCCAACCAAAGCTGTACCGTGACCTATCGAACCGCGCAGTATGCGGGCTCGTGTCCTCCGTGGGTCTGCTAGTTCCTTTCCAAAGAAAACGTACGGCCAACCGACGCTGTACCGTGACCTATCGAACCACGCAGTATGCGGGCTCGTGTCCTCCGTGGGTCTGATACCTGACCGCCGGTCGACGACCATCCACTGCCGACTGCCCGTCGGCGGCTGCGCCCCGTCGTTGATACGGCCACCACGCACCACCGGAGCACTGCTCGACGGTGGCCTTAAAAGGTCCTGGTGCAGGCAACTACGGCCAACAAGGCCGCGGAACGACGGGAAGAAAAGCACACTCAAAGTTATTATTGGCAACTTCAGAAGAAAACGTTCCTCTCGATTAAAAGGTTAACTTGACGGAAACAAGGAAAAAATTGAAAAATATTCGCGGACCACAAACAGATCTTTCCACGCCAATCTCAAAATCCATCTCAAGTCCCCCGCAGAAAACAAATTTCTTCTTTCCGAATCAGAATTGAAATTCAAAATTCAACGCAATTGTAACCTGCCAACATCGAAAACATCTCAGTCCAAAAAAGGTTCCATGTGTTTTTATAGAGCGCCATCTAACCGTACTTGCGTGAATCAATTCACACTGTACGACACGACTAAACAAACAAGCAAACTAGACATGACAGACAAGCAAGTAGTTTCCAAAATTGACGACAGATGTAGCGTCATGCTACACTTGATTATAACAGTGTGCCCATTGCCAACCTCATACGTTAATATAGATAGATAGTTTTACTGATGTGCCAAAGGAAATTTTCCAAAATTGCGAAATTTTCGACATAGGAAAGTTTCAAAAACTTTTTACATTTATATATGGGGATTGAAAGTTTCCGAAACATAAAATGGAAATTCCTTATATTTCTATAAAATTTTCAAGAAATTTCTGAGAACTTTTCCAACTTTTTGGAAACTTTCCGCAACTTGCACATCTGCAGATAGTTTAAATCTATTGTAATTTAACTAATATCATATCAATTGTTTTTAATTAATTATAATAATTGTTTCAATTGTTATATGCTGTATTTATATTTACTGTTTTATATTTACTGAGGTGTGCCAATTCTATTCTTTATCATTTTCAAAAACTTTGTTACAAGACGAATATCATAGTTGTTAAGGTTACCTACCATAATAATTAAAATCGGATTTAGATTTGACCAGATTTGACAAATTTGAACTAACTAACTTTAACTGTAAAATACAGGTGACTGCTCACGTCTTCTGTATAACCCTGTATAATAAACACGAGTTTATTATAATCAGATTTTTTTTTATCATTTACAGAATCCATCATGGCGCCGTTAGTGCTTGAAGGTGTCACATTAGGTAAGCGACACCAGCATTACAATCAACTTTTAAAGGATGTCGCTACCACCAATTCTAAACCAGCTAAAATCGACTACAACAAGACTGACATCGAAAATTTGTTCAACATCGATCTTGCCAGCAACAACCGGGATTTGGAGTACATCCTCGAAGTCCTAAAAGGTGAAGACTTGTTGTACGTATCTAGAGCCATAAAACGGTCGACCTGGTTATTTACTGATGCTCAGTATGCACATATAATCGATCCCAAGTACCTGCATTCCGAACTGTTCCCTCAGATGATGCCGAAAGCAAGTAGTAAATTCCTACTTCACATTAGGCTTACCTTGAAAAATGGAGCGATGGTGGAAAAGTTTTTCCAATATTTCAGAGAAAAAAATCTAAAAACAGCTATCAAATGGTTACCAAATTGTCCAATGAATGCAGTAGAAGAAGCTGTAAAAAAATACAATGTGGAAATATCACCTGATATATTTGGACGACTGTGCAGAAGGTCGCCTACAATACTTGAAATATTTCTCAAGTCTACTGATAACCACCAATACAGAACTGAGCATCTAAAAGCTGCGATGTTTCTTTTGACTACCCATACAGATCTATATCTAGATGCTTTAGAAAAAAATGAGAGATATAATATGCCCACTATGACAAAAAAGCATACCGAAATCGTTATGAAAAAATGTTATCAAAGGATTGTTGACAATTTTGAAAAATACATTTACTGTATCAACATCGACACTTTTGCCAAAAGTCTGAAGAAAGAAGATATAAAACCGTTCTTACGTACTCAACTTCAAAACAAAGAATTAAAGCGTTGGTTTGATCAAGACAGACTCGGCAACTTCATCAAATACATGCCGAAAGAGGAGAAGTCTGAATTCATGAAGCAATGCATTGACAGGACAGTGACAGACACCAGTGATGATGGTTGTACAGTACTAAAATGTTCAGCTAAGGCAATGAGTTGCCGTGGCGGTGGTGGTATTGGCGGCGCCAGCACGTATCGCTGGTACAAATATGCTCCATTTGATGTCGCATTCCCCGAATTGAAAAAGCTGATACGCGCTGAATCTAACCCTGATGAGAGAAACGCCATGTTAATGATTTTGGTAGAAAATGCTAGGAAAAATTTATCGCACATTCAAAAAGTACTACTGTACTATCGGGAAAGGCACATTAACGAGCCCTTCCGTTTCAAAGTCCAGTTCGTTAATGATTTACTGCATAAAACACATCCTCATCTTTACAATGAAAACATTTGGGGCATCCTGGATGAACTTTTCCGCAGTATGGAAGTATACATTGAGTCTGAAAATAATGTCCAAACGTGCATTAAGGCCATAATAGCATACAAAGTCACTCACGACCAGGAAGTACCTAAAATTATAGAACAAAAATTCACCTTCGACTTTTTAAGCAGTTACGAAAAGAAATTAAAAGGCGTTCTAAGAGAGAAAGTGTTCAACTACCTGTTTAATTTGTTGGCAACTAAATTAGACAAACATGTCATTTCTCACCAAACAGAGTTCGGAGAGTATGTCGACTTATTAAAACAATGTCTTGATCTATTGAATGTATGGAAAAAAGACCTCTGTGATTACCCATTACTGATAAACAAGATTAAAGATTGTGTTAAGTTTAAGAAAGAAAACGGATTGACTACATCCTTGATGCCTTTGTATGAAATAAAAAAGTCTTGGAAGAGATACATATTTGAGGACTCCCTTGCTTTATCTCCCTCTGAAGTTGTATGCATGAACGCATTAAAACACGATCCCGAAATGCTATTAAGACACAAGGATGAACTAGATACGCTGCGTTACAACGACTCCACGCCTATAGAAAAGGTGTTACGGAAATTACGGATCTACTGGCCGCAGATAGCCAGTGAATGGACGGCTGCTTACCGCGAGCGACTTGACAGACCTGGAGGACACAAAGCGCTTGTTCGTGGCCTCTATTGTTTGCTTAATCAGCAACAAGTATTGGAATTCTTGAAACAATATGAACCTGAGGAAACTAAAATAAATTGGGCTGATGCAGACGAGCTCCAGTTGAGCTTACGCAAGAACATCGCACAAAGCATGCATACCGCTCGGCCTCAGGTCTCACATGATGCGGTTTTAATGTATGCGAAAGGTGATTATGTGCAATTCACTCAGCCTGCTTTAAGTTCCATCTTGTACAACTTGCGATCCAGTCACAGCCGCGATGTCGTGCTTAAGCTCCTAAATGGTATAGTAACATTACAGAAACATGGTATACGTCTGGCGTTTACTAAACTATCAACATCTGATATGAAACAAATATTTGAAGACGTTTGGAAAACAACAAAAAATTGTTCTGTTCGTGCAGTCCTCTTCCAAACTACCAATGAGATGTTATGTAAGGAACATGACGTAACATTGATTGCAGAGGTGTGGGAATTGATGCAAACCTTTATCGATAGCTTGTCAGCCGAGGAAGACAAGGCTATATATCACACTTTCGGCGAAGTAGCTAAAGTACATAGCAGCGTTAAAGCTGCCTATTGCACGAAAAGTTACAAATTCCTGAAATCTCTTCCATCCAAAGTGGATTGTCAAAGCACCTTGCAAAAAATAAAAGAAGAGATAAATAATATTATTGAAGAACTTGATTCCGAATTCGTAGCGAATATAATAGAAGAATTTGCAAAATATGTTCTACTTAAGAGAAGTTATGGATATCAACACAGGCATGACATGAACATATTGACAACATATTTATTATGTGCTGTTGATGAAAGCGATCAAACTGCTAGATTTAATAAGGTAATTGTTCCTTTAATGGAAAAGTCTCTGGCATCATGGAATAAAGTTGACGATCGACAATTAATTGTAAAACAAAACTTTGAGGAAATAGTTGAACATCTACATCGATCGACAGATCCTTTCTTGAAGAACAAAGCAAAACCAAGCCCGTTGTATCGTAATATACTGAAAAAACTAGAGAGCACACTGCCAGCTACTCAAAACATCATCTTATTCCAACAATTGAAATTATCTGCCGCATTTGTAGATATATTTTACAAAAACAAGCCTGATTCAATCACTCAGAAATCCCAGCTGTATGATCTATATTCAGCAAGTATAGATGATATAACAAAAACAATAATTCAATATCTAAAGGAAGATGTTGCTGAGTATGATACATTGATCTACCGCCCATTCGCTAAAGCTTTAGAACATGTGCTTGACTTTTTTGACATAAATGGATTGACAAGGCTAAAATTATTAGTACGCATGATGTCTGAAAAGGATTTTGTTCCGGTTTATTTCGTAGCTATCAAGATGCTTCCCACTTACTTCGACGATGACCAGAAACCGCATTTAAAAGAAATCCGGGACTTAATCGAATCGCATTCATCTCCACTAGTACAAATAAACTACTTCATCAAATTCGGCAATTACCCGTTGCCTGTGCCTAAAGAAAAATAATTTCACGATTTGTTATGATAACGATAGCATTTTACTGCGTATTATTTCTTGTTTTTAGAGTAAGTACCTATTTTTGTCTTTAGTTAGCATCAAAAATCGACATCTAATGTTGGTTGCACAATGCATTTAGTATTACTCACGGGTTATTATACGCATGCAAACTGTAGTTAAAAAATGTCAGATAACAAACGCCAGATAAGGGTTTAACTTTCGTCAATATCACAAATAAGTAACTTTAATTTTATGCTTTATGCCTTGCTCGTGTATAAGCTGCACGTTTACAGTATTTTTTTATTTTATTTATAACTTTAAGCTTGAAGCTTGCAAATAAAGTTTTTTATTCACTTAAAGGTTTGTTTTTGTAAACACCACATCTACCCTGACTACTTAGTTATACTAAGGTACAGTCAGCAGCAGAAGTTGCTAAGCGGACGAGGTGTTCAAAATTACCTTGACACGCTCTTATTATCTTAACAATAAAGTCGCGTCAAGATCATTTTTCTTATTCTATCACCTCGAATTTTTTGGTCTGTCTTTAGCATGTCGCATTACAGAATTACAGCATTCGTAAAATTCTACTTTTTTTCTAGTACTTAAAGTTCATAGTTTTTAAAAATTATTTAATAAGCTTCATTATCGGACTAAGGTACTAATACTTAATTCACGAAGTGATATTTGCTTGTAATTTCATACAAAATTTTAAGAACAGACCTTATTAACCTTAAATACGATAAGCATACCCCGCAATCGAACTAGCAAATCTGTAGCAGTTGTACATCAGGGTTGTCACTGTTGCCAAATGAAGATCAATGTCATGTTGGTAGAAAGTAAGTTGCAAATATTATACTTTCTACCAACATGACATTGATCTTCATTTGGCAACAGTGACAACCCTGATGTACAACTGCTACAGATTTGCTAGTTCGATTGCGGGGTATGACGATAAGGTTTAAACTCTCTATCTGTCAAATTCTTATCGAATTGGCAAATAATATCAATTATGATAGGAAGTTTCAGTCACATACGACTTTTTGTTTTCGAACGTCACGGACGTCACAATTCCGTCAAACAATTCCCAACAGTTGGCTACCTACTCGCAAGCGTGTAGACATCTCGATGTAAGCGATATTAATAATTAAAATTATAGCGCCATTCCGTATTGAGTAGCTGAATTACATTGGCTTTGGACGAGCTTTTGTAGGATAATTTAAGAGGATATTTATTGTTAAAATACTTAAGATTAAAAACGCGATTTTAATACCTACCCTAAATCGAATAATTTTTCGAAAATTTTCAGTTAAATGCCTACAATCCGAAAAAAGTCACTTGCATCGTGGTTTCATAAAACCACACAATTACTTTACTCATCTTTACGAACACGTAAATTAAACACAGCAATTGTTACATCCTATATATTTGTACTTACACATAACTATCTACAATATAGGTAACTATATAGTTATAATTTATATTAAAGCGTAGTAATCAAAGTTTGAATTCTATACCTAGTCTATGTTTTTTATTCCGTAGACTAAAATGACATTTCATGTGGTACTAAGAAATGTCATCTCTTACACATGAAACGTCATTTTAGTCTACGGAATAAAAAAACAGACTTATATGGGTTCATAAGTGTTAGTGCGTAATTTTCGCAGAAGTCGTAAGAAGAGTCGTGTGGTCAAATCCGCTAATATTGATATTGACTGGACTATTTCGGGATTTCGCGGCAATGCCATTTAAGAGGCGGTCTGCATCCTTAGATGATAATTTCACTCATTAAATTAATACAGTTAAATCGATACCCAACCAGTATGAATTTATGGGTATTTCGTTTTTGCAATTACATTAGGCCTAGCACAGGACAAATGAATACAGAGAAATGACGGGTAGTCTATGTCTCGGGCTCGGGCAAGATACTGTCGCGCCCGTCCTGTCACTACGACACAAACACTACTTGCAATCCTTCTACAGCAATAAACAGCTATTTATTAGAACGGGATTGTAACTTAATCCTCGTTCTTTATAAATATCATGCGTCACGTTCTCGCAAAACTTCAAGAAGTGACTACAGGTCTTCAGAGAGCTGATCTATTCCTATTCTATTTTACCTACTATACAAAATTACTAATTAGGCTAAAATATTACAGGTCTCATTCCTCGGGTTGTAAAATCTGTCGTAGTTGTGATCATCGAGTACTTTATAGTCGTAATCCCTATAGTTGAGTAAGTCTTCGAGACGGTTCTTGCCGTTGAAGTCTCTTATTGTGGTTAGTACAGGGGCCACGCGAGTGATGCCGGCTTCGGCGGTGAGGTTGGCGAAGTATTGGTCCTGAAAAAAGGAAAAACTACAGTTTTAAATAAAATTTAATACGTCAATCGGGCTAATTTAATACTGTTTGTGTGATTGTGTTTGTGTAGTAGTTTGTGTGATTTGACGGTAATTATTGGATTGTTATGGTGTTTGGATGCTGGTGACGGGTATGAAGTGTTCATAGTGCCTGAATAGGGACAGTCATGAATATAGGTAGAGGTAGGTGTGGGTCCGCGAGCTAAGAGCTTTTTCATCTTGATGCAAACAGGACATTAGTAGTGGAGACATCGGTTCAACAAGGGTACCTATTTGGCTGATATGATGACAATAATGATGATGTAGGTACTCGTACTTTGGTTCGGTACGAATGTAAAAAAGTTCTCTCTAATCAGAGACTTACCTGCTGGTCGGCCAAGAAGTTGACATCCACGATCTTCTTGCCCCTGGTCTGCAGAGAATACACGTGTTGCAGCCAGGACTTGAGCATTGTCTCCTGTGAGGGCAGCTCGAATTTACCTGCTGCCAACGATGCTGCGTAATCCGCCTTTAATTAGAAATATTCGAATGTTAGTTGACGTCATAGGAATAGGAACAGGTTATTCTTGGCAGGAATAAGATATATTATATCCCATACTATTAGAAAAATGCGATCTTGAAAGTGTTTGTTTATCCTCCTACCCAGCAACAACCCCATTATACTCCACTTTTCTATTCTGATTATTTACAGATAAACGGTTGAAGTTACAAGAACATTGCCAATTGAAATAGTGCCAAGTTTGGTTCTATATTGCAGACTGGCTCAATTCTACTAGACTGATGTAATATAATATGTAATAGTGCAATACCGCGTACGTAAATCCCTGACGATATGATAGAATGCCCTTAAATATCAAAGAAGCCGTAATTAATCAAAGAAGTGTGACCTGAGCATCAATAGTCCGGGTGATGATTGGCTTAGGCAGCGCCAGCAGCACCATGCTGGTTCTCCGGATGTTCACCATGTGCTGGTAGACCGGCAGTACGAACTTGCTGGACACCGTCAACCCGCAGCTCTCGTGTAGAATTCTGAAGTCGAACTCGTATCCTGAAATGAACGTGGATTTATTCAACCAAAGAATATTTTTTACAAATTTTCTAACCTTACTCTGTAGATCTAAATATGTCTACTTTAATGTCCTAATGAAGATAAGAGGGGTCTGGGTTGGAACGTTGGAAGGTCAGATAGTAGTAGCTTTCGTAACCTAGTGCTTGTGTCAATCTTGCTATTACCTTACTAACCAGACCTCATCAGGCTCCCTAAGTCAGCCATGGCAAAATGCCGGGATAACGCTGGAACGATGATGATGATTCTTTGTATTCTCAGTGCTATTGACAGTCCAGAGAGACAGTAAAGTTATCCGCTAGAATGCCAGAGCAATACCTACGTCTACAACTTTCTCGGCCTGGCAGAGAGATGCCACCGTCTCGCGCACGGCTGACGCGGCATCTGCACGGCAGCAGGACCGTAATTACTACCTATAGTAGTCTGCAAGCTGAATTTGGATTATGAAATTATATTTGTGAGCATGGAGCCATTAGGGAATAGGAGATCAGGATGAACAAGGTTTAAGGAAAATAATCTTGTAAGTAAAAAAGGGATGTACCTATTACCTGTGCAAAGTATCACATCGTCAATCTCTTCAAAGCTGTCATCCTCGAACACTACACCATTTCTCGTGAACATCTTCACATCAGGTTTTTTTACATAATTGGCCCCGAAATACGGCGGGTTGTACTTCAAATGGTGGCTGTGAACCAACCGAGCGCTCTGATTGGTCAAATGCGTAGCTAAGTCCAGACCTGAAGGGCCGGCGCCAATCAGGAGGATTCGATGGTTTCTGAATGGCTCGGGGTCTTTGTACTTTTGAACGTGGATTACTTTGCCTGTGAAGAAAAATTGTAGATTAAACAATTGAAAGTTTAGCATTTGAATCTAAGTAGTATACTTTTAGTGATAGTGTCTAATTTACTTTTAGTGATCACTAGTCATTTACTAATTTATCCTTCTCATTAGCGACAACGACGTTTATACCTCAGTGCAGAAATCCCTTAGGTATGTGTCAGTCACTCACAACCTATAGAAGATTAATGAAACAACAGAACTGGGGGCTAGCCAAAACGACAACCGTTGTTAGAAAACGCCAATCAACTTAATGTATGGAAATAGCCACGTAACGTGTATGGAAGAAGCATCTGTCAACCGGGTACATTTTTGCTGTATGTTTCTCTGTGTTTCACTTTTTCATAATTTTAGTACCCCCCATTTCGTGTTAGAAGATATGCAAAGAGGGCAAAGTCGTCTGGCGATGTCAGTTAGCGTGCCTCCCTGAAAAAGCTGCGTAGAAAAAAAACCTGCCAAGTGCGAGTCGGACCCGTTCCGTACCATTAAAAAACGGCATAAAATCACATTTGTTGTATGGGTATACTTAAATATGTTTATGAAATTAAATGTTTTTTTTTATATTTGAGTTGATTGAATGAAAGGTAAATTGCGGTTTACGATTTATGACGTATTAAAAAAACTACTTACTAGATCTCGTTCAAACCAATTTTCGGTGGAAGTTTGTATGGTAATGTACATCATATATTTTTTTAGTTTTATCATTCTCTTAGGGGGGGGGGGGGGCACACATTTTACCACTTTGGAAGTGTCTCGCGCAAACTATTCAGTTAAGAAAAAAAATATATTAGAAACCTCAATATCATTTTTGAAGACCTATATAGCCTTAGATACCCCACGTATCCGTATAGTATACGTATACGTATGGGTTTGATGAAAAAAAAAATTGTGTTTCAGTTCTAAGTATGGGGAACCCCCAAATTTTTTTTTTTTTTGTGTGAAAATCTTAATGCGGTTCACAGAATACATCTACTTACCAAGTTTCAACAGTATCGTTCTTATAGTTTCGGAAAAATGTGGCTGTGACATACGGACGGACAGACAGACATGACGAATCCATAAGGGTTCCGTTTTTTGCCATTTCCGTTATTTACAATATTACAATTGTGTCTGAATATTGACTATATCTAATACTTAATCTAACATGCGTCCATTTAGAGTTTTGAATGATTCACGGTTAGTTTCACTAGACTTACATTGACCGGGATATAGACCGTATCCCATCCGTATATCGGGAGCTCATAAATAATACAAAAGGTAATCACGGTCTATATCCCGGTCAATGTAAGTCTATGCGTCAATTTAACTACGTTAAAAAGAGATTGCAATCAATATCCCAAATATTGTCACCTTTAAAGGCATCTTGGCCCTCAAACTTAGGTATTTTCGGCTTGCCCAGATGTCCGGTGGCGAGGATCACGAAATCGCACGTCGCCGTTGCGTTATCTTTGGTGTCTGTCTTCGTGTATGAGATCTCCCATTGGTTACCCGCCCATTTCACTGACGTCACTAAAGAGCGGAACTGAAAATAGATTTTTATAATTATTATTTAGATTTAGTTCATCATACATAATATTATAACGATTTCAATTAGATTCACTGTAAGAATCTTATTGAAAATAGTATTAAAAAGTTAACTTCCAGGTCCATAGATCTAGGCCCAGCGCGCACAAGTTGTTTGCAGAAATCGCGAAGCGTCTGGTTGACGTAACTGGTGACCGAAGAGCTGGTGGCTTCCTCGCACAACGTATCAGCATTGCGATACAGCGAGGAAATGCCGCCAATATCCTTGGTACCTACAACTAGGCCTCAAGGGCCTATTTTAGATTTAAGCTAGTTATTAATTTCGTTTAGTAATACTACTGTACATCTGGTTGTGTATATCTTGTACGTATTAAAAATAAGTTAGATGAGAGAAATATTCTTATAGGTACGTATATATATGAGTTACGATAGCTGTGAAGTGTAGATTCCAAGATTCTTATTACTTTACCATTAAGAATTTATAACGTTGGTGGGAAAACCGCAGCTCGCGAGCCGCATGAGGCTCGCTGGACCTGCAATTCGGCTCTTCAAGACAATATAAAAACCGGCCAAGTGCGAGTCGGACTCGCGCACGAAGGGTTCCGTACCATTACGGAAAAAAACAGCAAAAAAATCACGTTTGTTGTATGGGAGCCCCATTTAAATATTTATACTATTATGTTTTTAGTATTTGTTGTTATAGCGGCAACAGAAATACATCATCTGTGAAAATTACAACAGCCTGGTGACAGACAGACAGACAGACGGACAGCGGAGTCTTAGTAATAGGGTCCCGCTTTTACCCTTTGGGTACGGAACCCTAAAAATTAACACTTAGATGAGTTCTAGTCAAATTAACTTTTGTGATGCTTTGACATTCCTAAAATGCTAAAAGTGTTGATTTTTTCCTGTAGTTGGCTGTTCTCTTTAATAAGTTTGTCGACCACTGAGCCCCTGGCCTAGGTGACCAGCTGAAAAGACATTGCTGAAAAGATACGAGTAGGTGTTGATTACGATAGAATAGAATATCATATTGTTTCTGTAGGGAACTAACTAAAATAAGTAACTGGCTTGACTGTTTATATTTTTATATATAAAGGAAGTTGCTTGTTTTTTATTTGTGTAAACCAAAACACAATACAACTGTATAAAATTTTACCTACAATATTTGTACAAAAAAAGTCCTATTCAAAAAACCAGCGTATAAGTTTTTTGTTGCAGGAAGTATGTCATACCTAACCGTAGCGTAGGAAAACACTGCATAGCAATAAACTGGTTTCCTTTACTTGCCTTTACGAACAAGAGTAATGTGATTAACTAGAATCATAGCAATTACGTCTTTGTATCGATCGTTATTTACAACGATTTTATGCCATAAACAGGATCTATTGTGAGATGACGACCCAACACAACTCACATTAAGTCACGACAAGAAAAGATAGATGATATTATGTACAAAAATACCTACGTATACCTATCGTTACCCTTGTTATACCTATCTAGAATGATTTAGAATGTTAAAAATAAAAATGAATGAATGTATGAATAATCAGATTTTAGAGAATATAATTGACTCATCTTACTTTATTATTATAATATAATATATATCTTACTTTGATCTTATCGTTAATGGCTTCGCTCGCAAAAAAAGATATAGAAAACCTAGATGATCCTAATTTTAATTCGTCGGGAATCCCACCCAACGTCATATGATGACTAAATCCTTAGAAGTTTTGACTAGGTAGTAACTTGTTTCTACTTTTTTGCACTACTTATCGCGTCTCAGAAATTTTTAGGTTTTTACGTACTTACCTCTATATGTTTTTCGAGGTCGAACTCTTTGGTGAAGTTCTTCAGGTACTTGTAGAAGCAGGGACCGCTGGGATACGTAGGCGTTGAGTCAGGGAAATACCAGTTGGCGAACTCCATGGTCTGCCGCGGTGTATTTGTCCTGGAACAACGTATTGACATTAATAACTTCGCTTAAGCACACGTGTAAAATGTCTGGTTATGTTAAAACATTGAAAACTGGATGGACTCGGCCGGTAGTTGGGACTTGAACCCGCAACAATAGGTACGTCGTACGTCTAATCGGGACTACGGTCGACCTACATATACAGGGTGTCCTTAGCCATTGGACAAAGCCGAAATGTACATATGCATTAGGGTATTTAGAATCAGTATACAAAGTATCATAACAACCGGTGTAGCGGTTACGAAGAAGTGAGAGTGAGTGGCCCGTTATTAATATATTTAATAAGTATGAAACCTTCTTTGACCTTATTGATTATCTTTTTTATTTATGACATTAATAAGATTCTGACTTTTGACAAGTGTCATAATTGCCGCACATTTTCGAACAAATTGTCAAAAACACTGCCAATTATTAATACAATATGTTTTTTTTGTTGTCGATCATTGGAATTAAAGCCTGACCAGGAATATATGATCACGCGCCATGTTGCGGAATTTCACTGAAACTATTTTTTTCATACTATACTGCACTGTCACCCTATACATGCGCAACAACAGCGCCCTCTTGACAATGATCATATATTACTGGTCAGGCTTTAATTTTTGTAAAAAAAATATTTTTTTATCTTTTGTTCTAAAACAAGGAGATCCGCTATCGCCGAAACTTTTCACCAGCACATTAGAACATGTCTTCCAGAAGCTTGCGCCGCGTTGGGGAGACAAGGGGTTGGTTGTCGGAGAGAAAAGGTTAACCAACCTTCGCTTCGCCGATGACATTGTCCTTTTTTCCTCAACGGCATCCGAGCTACATCATATGCTAGAAGACCTTAGCTACGCAAGCCTCGAGGTTGGACTGAAGATGAATATGTCAAAGACCAAAGTCATGACTAACAGCACAAAACGTAGGATTGAGGTAAACGGAGAACACATTGCATATGTCCATGAATACCTTTATTTGGGCCAAATAGTCTCTTTCCAGGCGCGACAAGAAAAAGAGGTCGACAGACGGACCGAGAACGCCTGGAAGAGCTATTGGTCCATGAAACACCTCATGAAGGGAGACCTACCTCTATCACTCAAACGTAGGCTCATGGACATGTGCATACTTCCAGTCCTCACCTACGGTGCTCAGACTTGGTCTTTGACGGAAGCTCAGAAGTCCAAACTCGGGGTTTGTCAGAGAGGTATGGAGCGCAGCATATTAGGTGTGAAACTCGGGGATCGCATCCGGAACACCACGCTGCGCTCTAAAACCCAAATAATAGATGTAGCTCGGAAAGCGGACAAGTTAAAGTGGGACTGGGCTGGTCATGTCTGCCGCATGCCGAATGACTTGTGGGCCAAAATAACCACAGAGTGGCTGCCCCATGAGTCAAACCGGGGATCCGGCAGACCTCGTCGGCGATGGCGGGATAACTTGGACTCCTTTTTGAGCGACTGGCCAGATGTAGCTCAAAACCGGGAGGAGTGGAAGAAGAGGGGGGAGGCCTTTGCCCAGCAGTGGGACACAATAGGCTCGTAATAATAATAATAATTGTTCTAAATTAAAAAATATTAACGTAAGATCATTTCTGAGAAGAAACTCTACGTAGGATTTCAGGGTTTGTCCAATGGCTGAGGTCACCCTGTATAAACTATATAAAAAAAGTACCAAACCACGATGGAATTCAATTGACATCAAAGTTTTCTATACATAAAGGAGAAAATCAAGTAAGTTGCATTCGAGTTCGTCTCAGCAATAATTAAAAAAAAATTACCTTTATGCAATTAAGTTTTAAATAAATATAACTAAAGTTCCAGGTATGTATTTATCCTCAAACATGAATTGAATCTATAAATTGTTACCAGTATTTGTATAATTAATTTATAAAATATGTTGACAGTAAGCAGGTTAGATTAAACTGACTGGACTAGTCCCCGTATTCTCGTTCCAACCGGTTGAATTACCTAACATCCGTGGTTTCTCCAGTAGGTAATGTACTTTACATTTGGTATTGTTAATGCGGGCTCATTTCTTGTTTAATGGACAGATACGAGGAAAACCGGCGAGAAGTTTAATCTTAAAACAGAGATATTTAAGTAGATCACCCAAATGTAGATCTTGTTACTGATCGCCATTTGTTGCATCCAAACATATCACAGACATTGGCATTATGTACACACTTACCCTTTATTATATTACAAAGTTTCCAAGTAATTTTGTAGCTTGCTGTACAAAATATCAAATATATACTTTACTTGAAACCGTGAAGGTTACTTTCACAGCGTACGCCAAAACACCAATGAGCGTTATTGGCGCTATGGGCAGACAAGTCACGATGCCTTTGATAGGTTTAGCGCTCAAAGAGGTAAGTACTAAATCATTATTTGTTGAGGATTTCATATCTTAAACTCCTGGTGCGCGGTATTTTTTAATTTACTAGCTTTACCTGAAATTTAAATTTAGTATATAAGTCGATAGTTCTGCCCGACATTAAAATATAAACTGATGTACGTTCTGCTAAAATTGCATGGACACATTATGAATGAATTCATTCTCTCTTACTGCAATTTTTTATAAAATTCGTGGAAGGAGTATGCGGAATCTATATCAAATATGTCTGTCACTTAAAATTATTGAGCAAGAAGCAGTTTGATCGGACTGCATGTGACGTAGGTAATTGATTATCGGTGACAAAAGCAAATATATGTGACTTTCCATCAGAGAAGGATCCGTATGCTTCGTGTGCAATAAATAAGGACCTGTTTATCTGAAATTTTGTTGGAATTTCAGATAAAAAGGACCTTATTGCACTTGAAGCATTAGGACTCTTCTGTATTGGAAAACCACATAATGTTCTGCAGAACTGCGTTTGGTTGCACTTGCCAAATATTTGTGATGCGGCTTTTACTTTGAAAATCCACACGACGAAGAAAGCTTCTATACGAGTGCAATTATTGTTTTTTTTTTCTGTAAAAGCATATATATATGTTGTATATGTCTGTTAACTTCAACCATTGAGCAAGAAGCGGTTTGGGTCTCTGACGTAATTGATTATGGGCGACAAAACAATTCTGCAGGCACTGCGCCTGGCTGCACTTGCCAAATATTTGTGATGTGCCTCAAATAATTAAATATTTGTGACGCGGCTCTATACTTTGAAGTTCCACACGCTGAAGAAACGATGGTTAAATTAAGACCTTGGTCTTGTCTGCTTTTATGTTTAAATGTTTTTCTTTCTGTAAAAGCAAACTACATGCGCCCTCTACATATATGATGTTATATATGCAGTATATGTCTGTTACCATAAGCCATTGAGCAAGAAGCGGTTCGGGTCTGACGTAATCGATTATCAGCGACAAAACAAATACACGTTCTGCAGGTACTGCGCCTGGCTGCACTTGCCAAATATTTGTGATGTGGCTCTAATAATTAAATATTTGGAATGCGGCTCTTTTTGAAGTTTATCCCGTAAGAAGAAACGATGGATGAATAGTAAGATCATAGTCTAGTCTCCTTCAATGTTTAATTGTTTTTTCTATCTCTTTTATTGAGCTACCTATCTATTCTATCACCAGGCACTTGCCGTTGCCGTATAGGTACGGGGTACGGGCTGCTCTATTTATTTTTCATTTACTCACTACGCCGCATTGTCAATATCTATATATGTATCTATGTATGATGACATACTATAACAACTTTTACTTAAAGATGAACTGTTAATGTTTACGGGCTATTTGAATTAAAGATTGTTGACTCCGAAGTAATATATTTGTATTAATATAAATAGTACATGTTTTCTTAGTTTTATTCGAGAATGGAGTGAGTGACGTCTGTCAGCTCATTCGTTTGTTCTTTCAACCATAGACAATAACCATTGACAATCTCAACACTCCTCCTCAAATTTAACTTTCAATTAAAAAATTAAATTTGCTGCATAGTACATACACATTTCGTACTAAGAACCTCTGAAATTAAAATTATAATTTAAGTTTATATGAATAAACTTAATTTGCTATTTAGTAAGCTTTTGCTAAAATAGCTTTAAATTAATGTTACAATTTAACTTTAAGATAATTAAAATAAAATTAATTATTTATTATACTGCTTACTAAAAGCATTTTAAAATATTATGACAATGATAATTGACACTTAAATGATGGTCAGGTAACATTACCATTAATTAATCTAACAATAGTAACAATAACATAAGATATTACCATTTACTAATTAATCTAATTGTCAAAGAAAATATCCATCAACTGTACTAAGTATCCGTTGATTGGACTATATTAGCATAAAAATTGGTTAACAAAGTAATTAAATTTTTCTTTACATAAACTTTTAGTCATTAAATCGGCTAAATTTTCATTTGAGTTTACATACTCTATGTTGATGATGTTCTTTTCCACAAGGTCTTTGAGGAAATGAGCCGTAATGTCAATATGCTTGGTTCGTTTTGAATTTTCATAACTTTTTGACATAGATATTGCTCCAATGTTATCAACGAATAGAGTAGCTTCACTACTAAGTCTTAGGTGTTCGCTTAAACCTTTAATGTTAACCATCTCTTGTGCTGTAGCTGCTGCTGAAATATATTCCGATTCGGCAGTGCTCAGGGCAACACAGGACTGCTTCTTGGAGAACCATGATATGGGGTTTGCTCCATGTAGGATGATGCCTCCGCTCACACTCTTTCTGTCATTCTTGTCTCCTGCCCAGTCTGCATCGGAGTATCCATATAGTTCGGCATCTGCAGTCTTTCTAAAGATCAATCCGCGGTCCTTGGTTTCTTTCAGATAGCGAATAACTCTCTTGCCAGCTTTCCAGAGTTGTTCATTCGGCTTGTCTAAATATCGACTAAGATAAGATACAACAAATGTCAAATCAGGTCTTGAGGTGACTGTTAAATATATAAGACTTCCAACTAGTTCTCGGTAGGGGACATCTGTTAACATTTCATCTTGAATCTGTATATTATAGTTTATTTCCATAGGTGTCTTCATTCCTTTGCAATCTTCCATGTTAAATTTCTTTAGAATTTTGTATATCATTGTAGTTTGTTTCAGAATTATACTGTCTTCTTTTCTGTTTACTTCCATTCCTAAAAATCTTTTAATTTCTCCTAAATCTTTTGCGTTAAATTCTTTTTTTAAAGCTTTTATTGTATCGTCTGTACGTTTTCCAATAATTAAGATATCATCTACGTAAATAAGCATCCAGGTGTCTTCTTTGTAGTACATACAGTAATCATATTCAGACCTTTTAAATCCAATAGTTTTCACAAATGTGTCTATCGTTTCATTCCAACATCGTGGTGATTCTGTTAATCCATATAATGCACGTTTCAATTTAAGTGCTCTATTTCTGTTCTTAGTTTCATAACCTTGAGGTATTTTGATGTATACGTCTGACTTTAGTTTACCATTTAAAAATGCTGTTGGTATGTCAAGTTGTGCAATTTTTAAGTCTTCTTGAATAGCTTTAGATAGAAACAATCTTACTGTTGAATGTCTCGCAACTGGTGAATAATTATTTTCAAATATGTTTTCTTTCTTTTGTTGAAATCCTCTTGCAACTAGTCTTGCTTTCTTTGTTCCTTCATCTTTTTCTTTAAAAATCCATTTAGTATCAATTGCTTTCTTTCCTTCTGGTAATTCTTTTTCTTCCCATGTTTCTAGCTTTTCTAATGCTTGTAGTTCTTTATTAATAGCTTCTTTCCATTCTGGTTGTCTTGCTGCTTCTTCATATGTGTCAGGTGCACTTGTACTTAGACAGATAACTATGTTCGTTTCAAAATCATTTGAATACGTAGGACGTTTGACTGCTCTCCCAGATCGGGTAGCTTGTTCTTGTCTTTCACCATTCATTACTTGGATTTCGCATGAATGCCTTCTTGTTTCTTCTATTTGTTGCGATTCATTTTCTTTGAGCGGTTCTGTTTCTTCTTCTCTGATTTCTTGTCTTACTTGTTCTTCTATATATTCTCTTACATTATTCTCTTCTTTTTCTTCTTTATATAGTGTATCAGTTTCATCGAATGTTACATCTCGTGAAAGTATGATGGAATTATCTTCTGGATTCCATAATCTATAACCTACACTGTTATATCCAACCATTCTTGTTTCTTGACCTCGTTTACTTAGCTTGTCCTTTCTTGGAATAATTGTGGCCCATGCTTTACAGCCAAAAACTCGTAGTTTTGATAGATCCGTTTGACCATATCTCATGTAACAGGGTGTCTCATAGTTTATTGCCCATGACGGAGACCTGTTAAGTTGATAAGCTGCACACTGAATTGCTTCACACCATAGAGATTTGGGCAGCTTAGTTTCTGCAAATAAAGTTCTTGTTTTGTCACACAGTGTACGATTTAGACGTTCTGCGCAACCTGATTCTTGAGGTGTGTAAGGTACAGTATATTGAAGGTTAATCCCTTTTCTTCTACAAAAGTCTTTTACTTTGTTTGCGGTGTATTCTCCACCATTATCAGTACGAATTCTTCTTACTTTATTACCTGTTTCATTTTCTATTCTCAATATATAGTTGATGAGCTTCTCTGATGCTTCTGATTTGTAAACTAGTGGGTATACCACACAGAAATGAGAATAATCATCAAGTATAGTCATGAAGTATTTTTCACCGTTTAGTCCACAGTCCTTGACTGGTCCTGCGATGTCTGAGTGTAGCATCTCAGCGACATAGGTTGACTTCGGTCTTGGAGTTTGTTTGAAAGGTGCTCTGGTTGCTTTACCTTCTAAGCAGGGGCTGCAAATTTTATTAGACATTGGTAAATTCATAATACCTAGAGATTTTCTATTCAGATGACCAAGACGCTTATGCCAAAGAACATCACCAAGATCATTGACTTTACTAATATTACAACTTTCTTTACATATGTTTGCACGTAACTTGTAAAGTTTGCCTTCTAGTATGCCTGCAATAAATGCATTATTTCCTTTAATAGTTACTCTATGTTTATTAAACATAATACTATATCCTGCCTCAGCTATCTTTTTGACTGACAGTAAATTGTATGAAATATTTTCGACAATCAATGCTTCTATATTTATTTTACGTTTTTCATTATATATTATTTTAAATTTTCCTACTTTATTAGTTAATATGTACTCACCGTTAGCAACTTGTATTCTCACAGTTTTTTTCTAATTTTCTGACGTTTGTCATTTCATATTCAAATTGGCTACTTACAATGTGCTGAGTACATCCAGAATCTATAATAAATGTTATATCATAGTCTCTGTCCTTTTCACTATTACCACTTAATGCAATTTCACTTGCGATGAAGCTTATATCTTCTTCTATCATATCTTCTTCTGTAGTCAACAATGCTCCTTGACTTTGGAATCTTCCATTTCCTCTGTAAAGTCCTCGTCCACGGCGACTTTGCCCAAAGAATCGTCCTGGTGGGCGGGATGAGTGAGCTCCTCTATATTCTCCTCTTGAAGTCTGAGCTCCTCTATATTCTCCTCTTGAAGTCTCTTGTTCTTTCTTTGAATTTTCATATTTATCTTTGTTTTTGTATTGATGGAATCTTGAGCTAAATGCTGCTTCCGACTCTTGACTTGTGCCTTCCTCTTTAATTTTTGTTTCAGCATCCAGAAGTCTGGCTTTGACAAAATCAAAATTCAACTTTTTCTCAGATGCCATTGTTTCAATTGACGTAATGACGTGATCGTAATCCTTTGGTAATGACGATAATAGGTAGCATATTTTATCCTCTTCATCTACTGTAACATCTATAGCGCTTAGGTCGCTAATTATTGAGCTAAATTTGATTAGATGAGCCTGTAGAGGTTCATTACACTTCAATGTGATGAGTTTTCTTTTTAGATAAAATTTATTACATACGCTCTTTCTTTCAAATATATTTTGGAGAAATGTCATCATTTCATTTGCTGTTTCCCCACTTTTTATTATTTCTATATATTTATCAGATACTGATTGGGCTATGACGGATTTTGCTTTCGCGTCATCTTTTTTCTTATCGGTCGTATCCAATGCCTCTTTTTTTGTATTAAGCACGTACGACAGTTGTTTTTCTTCTAATATTAGTTTTAAACGGAATTTCCATGTACTGAAATTACTATTTTCGTTTAAAATTGGTAGATTGAAATGATTTGTTGACGAAATTGTTGTAGCGGTCGTCATATTTTTCTTTTGTTTTACTTCTTTTATTTTTCTTTCTTGTTATATTTTCTTATTTCATTTCCATGAATTTCCATGAATCGTTACCCGAAATACATCTTTGTATTTATTTTCTATCGATCTGCTACCATGTTAATGTTTACGGGCTATTTGAATTAAAGATTGTTGACTCCGAAGTAATATATTTGTATTAATATAAATAGTACATGTTTTCTTAGTTTTATTCGAGAATGGAGTGAGTGACGTCTGTCAGCTCATTCGTTTGTTCTTTCAACCATAGACAATAACCATTGACAATCTCAACATGAACTTCGATATCGCGAAAAATCATTCACACAGCCAATAGTCAGGATGACCCTGCTCATGTGGTCACTAAAGCTGTGATGCAACTGACCTTATTTTGGCCGGTTTGCGAGGTGCATCTCGTGAAAAAACTGGAAATTGCAGTGTCATGACCCAGTGAAGAACTATGCACCTTGCAGTCGATCGAAACTTAAAAACTTAAACTATTACATACTTACATAAAGCGTATATTCGTCAGGTGACAGACAAACTCACTAATTACTACCCCAAGTTCAGAGCCATATTAAACCGTACGGTAGTACCAAAACAAGATTCATTTTAGATTTTTTTTTGTAATTAGTGAGTTTTGATTGTCACGCTAACAATGACGACACATAAACAAGATATGCTTATTTTACTTAAATACAATTACTAAATAGGAGATGAAGATGTCGCGATGGATGTAGCGTTACCGTTACGCGATTAGATCGCATACGTAACGAACACATCCGTGGCAGCCTCGGAATCCGTGACGTAGCGGATAAGCTGCAGGAAAGTCGTCTCCGATGGTATGGTCATCTAAGCCGCAAACCCCTACGCTACGTAGGAAATAGATGCCTCGAACTCACTGTCCAAGGCCCTAGATCACGCGGCGGCGGTAGGCTTAAGAAGCGCTGGCTGAACGTCGTGATAGCGGACATGGAAGAGAACAATCTCACACCTGAGCATGCTGAAGACCGGGCAAAGTGAAGAAGATTGAGCAGGAAAGCGGACCCTGGCGCTAGGCCGGAAAAATGCTAGGTTGAAGAAGAAAAAGAAGAAGACAATTACTAGGTAAATAGGTAAAGCAAACACCGTTGCGCTTGATGCGTTTTATCAGCAGACAGAGATTTTTCTAGCCTAGACGTTTGGTCATGTTGTTAGTGCTTGACAAAATAAAAACATCTACAATCCTATTATCGGTAAGTACCCCTTCGACGTTAATCATTTTCCATATTTCTGCCATGCACCCATTACATCAGCGGAATTTAAAAAAAAAGTTATTCAATTTATGCGGATTTTTTCAAAAAGGCAAAGAAGTTTTACACCCGAAAATATGGAAAAAATTTGGCAGTTTAAGTACTTGAAAAATCATGTAAGAAAACCTACAGTCTGGCAAAAAAGAGTAGAAATTAAAAAGTGGCAACACTGTATTGCCGTCCCGTTTTTCTTAGATTGATTTGAAAGGGACGCACTACAGTGTTGCCACTTTTTAATTTCTACTCTTTTTTGCCAGACTGTATGTGATGGTTTTATTGGCGATCGCGATTTGAAAAGCAATTTTGGTTTATGTGTGTCATGTGAAGTATAGTGGGTAAAGTATTAATAAACTGATAGTTTATTTCTTCTTGATAATTTATTTCCAAACAGATCAGATTTGCTTATAACATGACCGTTATAAGATATCGATAAACTAAATCTCGGAAAGAAGTCACTAGCGTTGCCTCGTTCGTGCTAGAAAAATCTCTGTCTGTTTATCAGATGTTAGGTAACCAGTTTTATCCGCATCATTAAATTTTGTTTAAAAATAGATAGTATGTCATGTTCTTAGACTTCTTAGTCTTGCTTACCGCGGGGAACGATTCTAATTTAACAATTTATTAAGGTTTTGATACGACCTTGGCGATCGCTAACTCTCTCTCTCTCTCTCTCTCTCTCTCTCTCTCTCTCTCTCTCTCTCTCTTATGGTGTGCGTGAGATAAGATGTTGTTACATCATAGTATTCATAAGTACATGTAGACTACATGGTGTAGTAAATTGTTAAATTAAAATCGGCCTCACCGTGAAGTCGACGCCATATCAATGAAACAAACCAAGCTCAGTTGCTTGTAGGTAGGTCCCCGTGAACTCTGGCATCCTCCTCTAAATCGGTCTGCAACCTTTAGTTCCCGCTAATGCTAAATATATTGCGCCTAGTACAAAACGTTTATTGAAGTCAACGTCTATTGCCAAAGTCAATCAACCTCATTAGCTGGTACACTAACCCCGTAAAATCCGGAAGACCATCCTCTTACAAATCAGCCTGGAACCTCAAATGGCCGCCGAGGTTCCTCTGCAGCTCGAACACTGTATCTAAAGTTTACGCTATTATACTACAGCAAACTTACCTTAGTTGCTTATAGATCCCCGTGAACTCTGGCAGACCATCCTCCTCCAAATCAGTCTGGAACCTCCAGTTCCCGCCAAGGCTCCGTTGCGCCTCAAACACGGTGAAGTCCACGCCATACTGTTTTAGGTACCGCGCAGAAGCAAGCCCGCCGTAGCCGGCGCCAATCACGCACGTTCGTCGGGATGGCTGAAAAAATATTAACGGAATTATTTTAGGTTAAAATTATTTTTTACTCAAAACCTAGGAGATACCTCGGTTTTAAATTTTATACATCATCAATAATACGGGTCATGTAACATTATAAATATTATAATAATGATTATGACTTAGATAAGTATAAGTTACTCTGCACACAAAACTAGAGGCTTGTGTGCTGTTTTTTAGAATATTACATTTTTTGTCGATTTAAAATTAAACCTCATCCTTCCTGCATCCTTTCCGATCGTACAAAATGAAACAATAGCTATTTATGCAACAAGTGCGGAAATCATATTTACGCACGTGTATCATACAATGTTTTACTATGCATTGTGCGAGTCAATAAAAAAAAAACATATCATGGCAAATAAGTTTAATTATTAAAAGGAGTGTTTTAAATCGACACGAGTTGCTAATTACCTATTCGCACGTGTATCGTACAACATTTTACAGTACATATGGCCCTTTAAACTTTCGACATATGCACGAAAAGTCCTCTTTTCCGCACTAGTGCGAGAAAGTAGCACCACATGTACTGTAAAAAAAATTGAAAGAAAAGCACTAGTGCGGAAAAGTAGTACTTTCTGCATGATATGGCTCCGTAGGAAACGCACTTTTCGAGCACATGCATTGTAAAACTAATATAAGTAGTAAATTCCCGTTGTAATTAGAACACTCCTGAGCAATAAAGACAGGTAACCTTACATGGAGAATATATATATTAGTGACTGTGAAGGTTTACATGGATAATATTAATATTTCCGGAGATTGACAACCACAACACCCGTAGCTGTAGATAATCATCGAACGCCGGACAACATAAATAGTAAAACACTTTATATTCTATTGACACGAGTGGTTGATAATAAATATTTATTAGCCAAGCTTTGCTAACACGTGCTTTGACAACCGCATCACACCTAGTGAGGTAATTTATACGAAAGTGTAAGTTTACCTCTCGTTAGTAAATCAGTGAAAGGGATTCAGATAGGTTCAGGTTGACCAATGACTTATATAATTAATTAAAGTGGGAGGATATTTGTGTTGGCTAAAAAATATATTATAATATTCCTTTATTTATCTTGGGTCTTAGGTTAGGGTTTTACAATGTGAGTATAAAAGTACAATATGCTGACTTTACGATGCCTGTATTCGAGTCGGCTAAAAATCTTCCGTCGCTTCTACTATCCTGACTGCAAACCTTACACTCCAGTCCTATATACTGGGTGCTCCGGTGTCTCGGCCGCGCCGTGTCTAAAATTACCGCCTTCTACATCTGACCCTTGATCCAACCACCCAGCGAATCTCTAAGTGTTGGTCGAGACTGCGCTATAAGACCGTTCACTGACACGACTATAGGAACAATGATCGTCAAATCAACATCCCACATTGCGGTTAACTCGTGAACCAAGTCTAAGTATAGTACTTGCTGGACTTGTCCTTCTCGGCTTTCACGAGATTCACATCATGGGGGATAGTATTGGTGACGTTGACGAGCACGGCCCGGCGCTGCGTTCGATCTATCAGCACGATATCAGGCTTATTGGCTACAATAGTCCGTCAGTCATGATAGACCGACCCAATAGAGCGTGGCCCGACCATTTTCGAGAACTGGCGCAGGTGAGTACTTGTAGTACTGTACTTCGCGGACCACGAGGCCGTATAGGAGAGCAAGCTGCTGGTGAATAATTCTGGCTACGAGATTATGTCTGTGCAAGTACTCGCTGTTAGGAAGATGAGAACAACCCAAGATAATATGCCTAAGTGACTCTCCGGCAAATGTCGACCGTACCGTCCTACTCGTATATATTTATATTATAAGTATAGTCAGTAATTAATGACATCTTGATGACTTCCAAACCGGCTATATATATATAGCTAGAGCCGGTTCCGAAAACTGAACACCGAATTATTTTATCATGAATTTGACATTGAATGTTTGTAAGTTTTAGTTTTTGGCATTTCTTTGGAAGTCATCAAGATGTCATTAATTACTGACTAATGGTCGAACACGGCAAAAGTGGGGCACACAAAAATTAATATTAAATAATATTTACAATAAATAAATACATGAAGTTTACTGCATTTAATGACAAATTTAACGGACTTTAAAATAACAGTTCTTATTTTAAATATTATTTACACAGTAACCCATACTCCTAACTTTTCTACGCACACGGCTCATAAGACTTTGCACCATCTCATTAGGACACCGTTTAGTCGCCCAGGTCCATATTTTTTCAAGCTCAGGGACCGATTTTACTTGACCGCCTTTCTTTTTTAAGATTCCTTTCATAATACTCCAGTACTCTTCAACGGGCCGGAGTTCTGGACTATTTGGCGGGTTGCATGTTTTGGGTACTACCACGATGCCGTTTGCTTTGTACCATTCCATCACTGGTTTTGCGTAATGGCAACTGGCTAAATCTGGCCAAAACAGCGGCGGTGAGTCGTGCTTTCTTATGAAAGGCAGCAAACGTTTCTGCAAACACTCTTTTTGATAAATATCGCCGTTTATGGTCCCGGTGGTAATGAACGAGCGACTTTTTTTTCCGCAGCTGCATATTGCCTGCCAGAGAAGGAATTTTTTGGGGAATTTAGACCGTTTTTTTAATTTACATTCTTCAGGAGCATCTGTTCGACTTGTGCTAGTATAGAACTCTTGCCCAGGAATTTGTTTAAAGTCCGCTTTTATGTATGTTTCATCGTCCATGACTACACACTTAAATTTCGTAATAAAATTTTCATAGAGATTTCGTGACCGTTTTTTAGCAGACAAGTTCTGTTTTGAGTCTCGATCTGGTGCGGCCTGGGCTTTAAAACTTCTAAGCCCTGCCCTACGTTTTACTTTTTGAACGTAGGACTGAGACATTTTAACTTTCTTGGCAACATCACGAGATGAGATTTTTGGATTTGAGGCAAAATTCCTTAAAACACTCTTCCTTTTTTTTATTCTTGATTCCCTGTAACCCACCACTTCCTGGCTTGCGATCTATTGTGAGGCGTTCACGAAACTGTTTTAATACGCGACAAACCGTAGATTGAGGAAATTTCAGTCTTTTCGCGATGTCTCTGTAGCTGAGCATTGAATTTTCTACATATTCGTGCAAAATACGTTCACGTTGCTTATGTTGTTTGGTCGACATTTTGGCAACGAATAAATAAAATTAAAAAAAAACATTGACATATTGTAGGCCAGTTCCTTGTGATCAAATAGTTGCTTAAAAAGTTTATATACCTTTTTTTTTTTACAATAGTCAATCTTACATGCCCCACTTTTGCCGTGTTCGACCTTTATTTGATAACATTAAGGGAACGACTTATAATAAAATTAAACGGAAGTGAGTGAACTCTCGGTAAAGTTGCTTTTTTGAAATTTTTCGATCTAGATATTTTATTTAATATATCTGTTTCTATTGAACATTGTTTTATTATCTTTGAACCGATTTATTTAATTGCAATAGAAATCCGGTTAAGTACGAATATACACAGTTTAAACAAGTTTAATTGTTTAAGCAATTAATAACTACCTACAGATATAGTAAATCAATTAAGGTCAAGGGGTCAAGGGGTATATTTCTTTATTTCATACACATACCTAATTGAAATTATTGTTTACAAATTAGTCCGCAACATTAATCGTCACAGAGGCAAAATTAGTTCACAGAATCCATCAATAACCATGATATATTAATGATTCTATGTATAGATAATAAAAAAAATCTCAGAAATCCTTCTACCTCAAAGTATGAATTCTCAGTGATGAAATGAAATAATATTGCGACACAAAATGACAAAACATGACGTTTAATTTAACACCCCGTCCGCCGTAAAACAACATGTTTCTTCACACTAATTAATTAATTCCCGCTCAAGTGCGGATACTAATGCCTTAATCGATTAATTTACTTTTTAACAATGCATGTTGGCCATTAACGACCGTGTCATGGACAAGTAATTATGTAGTGTGGACATTTTGGGGATCTCCAAAAATGATGTGTCGGGTTGTTGATTATAAAAAAGATAAAAATTAAGTAGGCACATACATAGGTATAATTACGGTAGGTAATAGTACCTACCGTAATTTTCCTCAACATTGCCTACCATGAAATAAAACTATGAAAACGGATTATATCGCGTATATTTAATTTATACTACATCCCCCGCCCCGCACCCACTCGCACACAGACACCCGCACCCGTTGACCACGAACGCTGTAAAGGGTTCGAAACGTCGGGATGTATTATAAATTCAATATACGCGATATAATCCGTTTTCATAATTTTATTTCATGATTAACTATCGCGGTAACCGAAGACAATATTATTGCCTACCATGTCCTACATTGCCTGGCTTAGAATACCGATAATTCTTTACAAAACAGCTGTCTATGTATATTTTCTATTTACTAATAATCGCGACCATAATAATAATCGATCATAGGTTACTGGAATATCTTTATACAATATACTTAACTTAATAACCTACATATTATTAACTTATAAGTGATATAGGTTTCACAACATTTTCAAACCCAGTTGGGCATATTTCCTGTTTCGTGGATGCGTTTTGGCCTCGAAAAATAGCAATTAAGGTCACGTGTCGCGCATCAGGTCATACGCTACCCTTGACTGCATTATGTGTCGTCTAGAGGAAAAATCATGATCATGTCCACTGGCTAAATTAAAAAGCATATGCGACAAAAGTAGACCTAAAACATAGGAATCAATTACATTAGAAGTCTAATGCAGTGGTCTTCAAAATACGGCCTGCGGGTATGTTGCGCTCTGCGAAAAAAGCCAAATTTCATACTATCCGACGTTCGAAAAAGGTCTCGTTGTGCTGGCTGACTGTGTGTTAAGTAAATAGAAAGCCGTGATGCAAAGACAGGGTAGATGTCCGTAGAGTAAAGTGGCCATCAGTGGCGGATTTGCCTTAAGGCCCAGTAGGCCCGGGCCCAGAGCGGCCAGATATTAGGGACGGCAGCCTATATGTGGTATTAGAGTTTTGAATGATTCACGGTTAGTTTCACTAGACTTATATTGACCGGGATATAGACCGTGATTACCTTTTGTATTATCTGTGAGCTCCCGATATTTCGACGCAGTTACATGCATCATGTTCACGGGTGACTGAAGATAGCGGGTGGGTGTCAAAGTTGTGTGGACAGCGCTCTGTCTACCCTCATTCTTGCGCGTCGGCTGCGTTCACTTTCAACGTTACCAACGGTCGCATTCACACTTGTTGGTCCGGTCGCGTTCACAATCGTTGGTCTGTCCAAACACTGTGGTAGTTCGTACATTGGGCAGACCATACGCACTATTGCCTGCAGAATTAAAGAACACATTGCTGCGGTCAAGAACAATGACGTTCGCAAGTCAGCTATTGCTCAGCATCTCCTTGAGTCGGGTACAAATCACTGGATCAAGTTGCATAGTCCCAAGGTCATTTCGACAGAACGCCACTATATACCAAGATTGGTAAGAGAAGCCGTTGAAATTCACAAATACAAAAATTTCAATCGTGAAGATGGGTTTAAACTGTCAAATGTGTGGAATCCTGTGATTTGTTTGTGGAAAAACCAGTGATATCCGAATCAAACACGCGTAGTGACACCGTGAGTGTAGTGTGTTTGGACAGACCAACGATTGTGAACGCGACCGGACCAACAAGTGTGAATGCGACCGTTAGTAACGTTGAAAGTGAACGCAGCCGACGCGCAAGAATGAGGGTAGACAGAGCGCTGTCTACACAACTTTGACACCCACCCGCTATCTTCAGTCACCCGTGAACATGATGCATGTAACTGCGTCGAAATATCGGGAGCTCACAGATAATACAAAAGGTAATCACGGTCTATATCCCGGTCAATATAAGTCTATATGTGGTATTTTCTATAAAAAGGGACCTTATTGTCGATGGCGCTTACGCCATTATAAACTATGCTCCGGTATAAATACAATGCCGCGCGACGCTATGCGGCGTAAGCGCCATCGACAATAAGGTCCCTTTTCATAGAAAATGCCCCATATGATGGGTGCTGACAAAGGCCGGCAATAGTATAGTTACTACAGGGCCAGGGCCTAGGGCGGCCAACAATGCAAGTCCGCCACCGAAGGTGCCATGTACTTGTACTTGTCTATAATTACGTACCCGTAATACCTTACGTTGCTGTACCTCATCGTACCTTAACTTCTTACGATACGACGCATGACATTTGCAATGACAAAGGCTTACACGGACTCTAGGTATGTACACATTACCTAGTTTAGTCGTGAAATGCAAATATCTCGGAAACAAGAAACAAATCACTGCAGTCCGCAAGGCTAACAACTCTGCAGATGCAGAACTAGGTTTAAATAATATGTATATTTAGGCCTAGTCTCAGATGAAAGTATTATAAATACCAAAATTGTAGGTATTTAAAACATGACGGACATGAATATTTAACAATTTATGTATACTGCCCTGGGTTTTACTTAAAACTGCACAGTACTTAGGTATTTAGGTATAGGTATATATCTACTAACTACTACTACTAACATAGGGGTATAGGTATAGTAATTTTTGAATATGACGATGACAATTACTACAAATAAAATATATTCTATTCTACTTCCCGTACATCCGTATTAAATACGTACATAGGTATTCTAGATCTCTGCTTTATTAGCTCTGGTACATTATTTAAGCACGCGAATGAGTTTCGAATTATAAATTACGAACACGTAATAATAAGCACCTAAAAACTCAATATTGGCATAGGTACATCAGTAAAGCGAATAACTGTATTCGTTTATTATGTATCTTATTCTAAGCGAGTAACAAATATGTAAGTTTGAGTAGGATATCATAGTTGTAGAAGTTGGAGAAGTTGAAGGTGAAGAAGTTGAAGAACTTGAGGAAGTTTGAGAAGTTAAGTTGAAGAAGTTCAAGTTATTGAAGAGGTTGGAGAAGTTGAAGTTGAAGAAGTTGAAAAAGTAGAAGTTGGAGAAATTTAAGTTAAAGAATTTGAAAAAGTAGGAGAAGTTGAAGAAGTTGGCAGAGTCGAAGTTGAAGAAGTTGGAGAAGTCGAAGTTGAAGAAGTTTGTGAAGTTGAAGTTGGAGAAGTCAGAGCAGTTTATGTTTAAAAATACATAATACATACAAAAAATAGGATCGATTGGCATCAAAAAAAAGTTTACCAAAAATGGCATTTTTCTCGCACGATACGTATGTTTTTTTCCAAAATCTGTAAACGCCAATCTTCATTAATTCAAAATTGAGGGAAGGTCTTCTAAGACCATTTTCGCGTAGCAGCACGGGATCTGGTAGCTGCCCTTACTGACCCACTAAGAAAATCCACCCTGTATAAATATGGATTCCCCTACATGTGACTGTGCCGCACTGCCGCATAACATAAGGCAATAAAAAAACCGGCCAAGTGCGAGTCGCACCGAGGGTTCCGTACTTTTTAGTATTTGTTGTTATAGCGGCAACAGAAATACATCATCTGTGAAAATTCCCGTTTTTACCCTTTGGGTACGGAACCCTAAAAATCGAATCGTCCGTGACACACTGCATATGATTACTCAATAGTAGCTACATACCTACGAAAAATTACAGCAACGATTATCTAATATTACGTGATACGGTAATCATACAAGCGGATTTGAATTATTTATGCTGTTTCTGGCACATTGTGCACGATGATGATAATATAGTGCAATTTTCAATGAATACAATTACCGGAAAGTGTAGTATATTACTATACTTTCCGAAAAGTGTAGGAACACGGGGTTACACATAGAGCCTACAAAGGTTATATTTATTTTACCCTAACTAGCTCGGAAAGTTGTCTTTTATCCTTTTAAACAAGCGGATAAAAACGCATTTTATCCACTAGTGGGGAAAGTAATTTGACCTTGGATGGAGCGTGTTTAAGTAGCTTGACAGATAACAAAACGTAAAACGCTCATAATAATGGTTCGTTCGATATTAATTATCATTAAATAAATGGTTTGAGAAACTTATAAAAAATACCAAATTTAGCTTTATTTAATGACTTTATGACATAAACCTTAAAATTCCATAAGAAAAGTTTGTTTTTTAATAATGATGTTAAATATAATTCTGAACGCACAAGTTGAGTCGATGCAATTTCAAAACGCATCATTGACATTTCATACGCCAGATTTGTCATCATTGTCAACAAAAATTTTAATTAAAAACTTAAAAACTTTTTACTTTTTTACTCTTCTAAGACCATTTTCACGTAGCAGCACGGGATCCTTTAGCTGCCCTCACTGACCCACTAAGAAAATCCACCCTGTATATATGGATAAATGATTTTTTTATTTGTATTTATTATTTTTATATGATTTTGACCCTTGTTCTTTCACTGATATGTGTTAAAATTGTTAAATAACAAACGAAACCCTCAACGCCATCTAGCCGAAAATAGGCCAAAGGTGTAGGTGCCATCCGTTCGAGAATCAATTTTTCTTTGATTTTTCATGTTTTTTCCTTAGACTTTATTCATCTTATACGGAGTTACATAGATCTTTGATATTAGTGATGCATTGCGGCATTTGATCGATCAATTGAATTCTTTTTTATACTACGTCGGTGGCAAACAAGTATACGGCCCGCTTAATGGTAAGCAGTCACCGTAGCCTATGGACGCCTGCATCTCCAGAATTGTAACATGCGCGTTGCCGATTGTCGACCTTAACACTCCGCACCCTCGTTGAGCTCTGCCAACCTTACTCACCAGCAGCTGCGCGTCTACATAGTGTCTTTGTACCTCAGTAGTCGGCAATATATCAAAATCGCATGAAATTATCGATGACGTCTGTAGAGCCAAATAACAAAAGTATAAATGTAGAGAGCCGGTTGTAAAGTACTTCCCGTTTTACGTACATTTTCTGACTAAAGTGCGAGTACTTAATGTAACCTATTCAACATTCACCGTTCTCAGCCTATCAACGAGTCCTTGGACTTATTGTGAAGCTTGTTTACGTTAACTTAATCCTAGATGACATGTTTAAACTGAGTTTGTACAGAATTGAAAGCTTTCAGTCAACAAAAAAAACGGGGTGGTCATAGAGGGGCAGCACTATGGTGAATACGCATACGCATACCAGCGTAGCAAAACCGTCTCGTGTGATGCGGAAGGGTCCTGGATTTTCCCCAGGCTGCCATCCCCCCGCAGGTCCTACCGCTCTAATTACCCTAGTGTAATAGAGCCCAAGTCAGGTTCAAAAAAAAAGAATACGCATACGTACGGAATGTCCCACAGACGGATTTGGCCGCATTGACCTCACCTATCCTCTCGTAAATACTTGAATCGGTCTAAATGCTGTAAAAGTTTAACAACCCATACATTGTTGCCAATGGTCTTACTATGCAGTTTCCGCAGTATTGTACTCGTACACAAGCGACTCTACCGAAATGGGGAAAGTTAACAAAAACAAAAGACGATTGTTTTGTGTTAACATTAAATGCTGCATGTCTATCCGTATGTCACGACCAATTACCTATTGTTTAACGACGAAAGCATAAGGTAATTAGTTATTTACTTAACTTCTTGTCCACGTGTGCGTGTTTGTGTAGTTAATTATATAGTTACATTTTAATTGAGTGTTATAAAGAGACAGGTGGACAACTATATAAGTACTGCTGTTCTGTTAAGGCCTATACTGACCTTGCATTAAATCGCATGTGATTTTACCTACATACATACATTGACGGCTAAGTAGGTTCAAGGAATTCAATTGATCGATCAAAAGCTGCAATGTATCAAAAATTCCATGTGATTATCGGTACGGTGAGTAGAGGCCCTTAATTAAAAAAAAAATTAAAAACGTTTCTGCAAAGACACCAACAGTCAAATAAAAATATTAATGATTATGATTACCTACACCCTACCTGTTCTTTCGTAATATTTTTGGGCACCTTGAACGAAATTGCTACCCAGTTTAAGACTATAATATTATCGTCAAAAATTAATTAAGTCCCCAGCAAGCTCGGCCGAATTTTACCTTCCCATACAAACGGAGTATAGTTCTCGTTATAAAACTACTTGTCGGATTGTAATGAAACTTTGCACGAACAATAACATGAGGTATATCTAGTCCTGTAATTAGTTTATATAGCTCCAGTTTATAAAACAAACGAAATAGAGCAAAAACAAGTTTTGTATGAAAAATTTAAATGCGCTGTATTTTTTTAACTTTGGTATCTGAAGCTACATAAACTAATTACAAGACTAGATATACCATATCCTACTGTAAGTACAAAGTTTCAGAGCAATCTAGGTAGTAGTTTTAAAATGAGAGCGTAAGTACGTTTGTATGGAGAACCGATCTTGCTGGGGACTAGGGACTCTTTAACTTGTATAATCTTAATGATGAATATGTTTAACATAATGCATCTCTAAACAATGAATTCTCGCTTAAGTCTTGTAACTTGTTAGGACTATAGGTGCAAATTTTAATTTTATATTTTAATAAAATTTGATACCTAGTAGAAAATTGGCCACCATCGCTTAAAATATTAGTAAATAAATTAATAAAATATAAGCCATACAATTTCGCATATAACAAATAAGCATAATCTTTAACGTTATCAATCCCAAGGTTTTCATAAAAACACGTCATATTATTTTTTGCCATGCCAAATGAAATATCTCCTGAAATTGATCGTTAAATTTAAAAATTCAAACACGTACCACCGCAAGCCCATCCGTTGCTTCCAAAATCAAATTAACAAAACACAAAATAGTCACATGTAGCATCAAACTAGCCATTTCACTAAATAATTATTTGTTTAAACAATTTTTAATTTATAACTCATTTACGCGCATGCGTCGGCCCGGTGCGCGCGAGTCACAAACAAAAGACTGGTGTAGGTTGACTGACTACTTGGTGGTGGGATCTCAGGCCTTGACCGTCAAGCCATACATTCTATAATAATAAAATCGATTAGTGACTTGCTAATGTCATAAAAAGCGAAACGAGACATGTTGTCGCCCTTATGTAGCCCAAAAAAAGTTATTGTTATAGAAACATCGTGTGTGTAATAAGCAAGCAGTTTCGTTTTATTTTAGTTTTACTTACAAGCTTTTATTTAGTTTTACTTGTCTGTTGTCTATATATTGTCTGTAATCAAATTTTACATAAATAAGTATATGTTAGTGAACATTGACCAATTTCTAAAACTTTTGCACCGTCGGACCAAAACATATTAAAGAAAAAATAAGGCTTAAGTAACTAACTTGCTCAACAAAAATTGTTATGAACTTATGAACCATGAACATGTTTGTATGAGCTTTTCTTCTCAATAAAAAAAACTTAAGCGCCGTGAAAATTAAAGCATTTTCCATTATACGGTATTTTGTTCGTTGTTTTTCTCGTATCGTATGAAGATACGGAACCCTGGTGAGGCTGGTGACCACGGACCAGACAGTGGTCTAGTTCATTATTTACTTTTTAAGTCACGGCGCGTGTAAGAAACATGGAATAACCGAAGTCTTGAGAACAATACAATACAATACAAAAATCCGTCGGTCTCTTGCCACCATCAATGTACCCGCTCTTCTTGAGCCGACTGGCATTATCAGAGATGATGGCAAGAGGCCCGATGGGATGTCCTTGGTTCCTTGGAGCTTGGGACGGATGTTGGTGTGGGATGCTACCTGCGTAGACACACTGGCACCGTCCCACCTCCAACGGACTAATGTAAAAGCGGGCGGAGCGGCGGAAAGCGCCGAAATTTTAAAACGTAATAAATATAAGAGCCTCGGTAGAGAGTATCATTTCGTTCCATTTGGAGTTGAAACTCTAGGTCCATGGGGTTCCAGCGCGCATAAGTTGTTTGCAGAAATCGCGAAGCGTCTGGTTGACGTAACTGGTGACCGAAGAGCTGGCGGCTTTCTCGCACAACGTATCAGCATTGCGATACAGCGGGGAAATGCCGCCAGCATCCTTGGTACAATGCCTCAAGGGCCTATTTTAGATTTAAGCTAGTTATTAATTTCGTTTACGTAGTACCACTGTATATATCTTGTATGTAAATAAATGTTTATTATACAAAAAAATATACAATTAGCACTTTTTGTGCCAAACCAAACAATTGTGTTCAGGTTCAAGCTCATTATATCGGTTATATTTTTAGCTTTAGAACTAATTGGGTTGCACGGAGATTTGTTGTATTTACAAACAAAGGTCCCTGCCACAAACTACTAAGAAAATACTAGTCCCTGCCAAGGACTTTCAAAACCACCGATCCTGCCCTGCTCTTATTCGAAGATTAAGTAGGTACCTGCGATCTACCTTGTGGGACCTTATTTCCATGTTGCACCTTACGCTGCTCAGTGATCAGTAGGTAATCGAAAAATACTGACAATCTCCAACTAGGACACAAATCAAATTATTTTATGAAATATTATTAACAGAAACTTTTATTCTATCGTAATTTTAAACTAAACGGGACTTAATCGTGTAATAAACGAGCGCGCATCTATTCTATCGCCCCAAAATTTTTGGGCTGTCTTTAGTCGCATTACATAATTACAGTATTAGTAAAATTCTACTTTATTTCTGAAACTTTGTACTTATATGATAAGGTGTCTGTAATTAGTCTATGTAGCTTCAGATACCATAGTTAAAAAAATACAGAACATTTAAGTTTTATACAAAATCTTGTTTTTGCTCTATTTCGTTTGTTTTATAAACTGGAGCTATATAAATGAATTACAGACCGAGATATACCTCATGGACAGCACCATGTTACACCATGTTGAGTAGCTGAATCACATTGGCGTTGGGCGAGCTTCTATAAGATAATTGAATAGAATATTTATTAAGTAACAGCCTAAATCAAATAATTTTACGAATATTTTCAGTTAAATGCTTATATCTACAATACGAAAAAAAGTTAGTCCAGTCCTGACGGCGAAGGCGAATTTATCAAAGCAGCAAGAAAAATATGTATATCAAGAAATAAAACTATGAAAACGGATTATATCGCGTATATTGAATTTATAATACATCCCGACGTTTCGAACTCTTTACAGCGTTCGTGGTCAACGGCTGACTGAGGAAAAATTACAAAGTGCAAAAATACCAATACTTTGTAATTTTTCCTCAGTCACCCGTTGACCACGAACGCTGTAAAGAGTTCGAAACGCGATACGCGATATAATCCGTTTTCATAGTTTTATTTCATGAGTAACTATCGCGGTAACCGAAGACAATATTATATGTATATCAAATTTAAGAAACCGACAGCGAATCAGAAAAAGTCTTAACCAGCACCTCAAATCGACGAGCAAACGGCATCTCAAGATGACATCGCTTGATGCACGATATGACGAAGACCGAAACGGACGCGACGAGCAGCATAATATGCTAATATATTATATTATCACCAACGCTCTCCTTCGACGACATAACCCACCCCACCTACCTACCTAACCTACCTTCCAATATTGACTTTAGGCTGCATAGCCGGCTGATTATAACTATCCCTTTCCCATCCCAGAGCGTGTCTCTCCATAAATTTACGCCCCCTGGTGGCCCTGGTATGCCGGCTGTTCCGGAGCAGGCATGTCCTTGGCTGGAAATGGCGTCTCTTGTCTTGTCTTAATAATTTAAATTCCTTTATAAGTGTGTCAGCGTAAGCTGTAAACTTATGAAATTAAACAAAATTAAGCCTACGAGTATTTTATTTTTTCTCTGAACTAGTTAATCCATAGAAGGCATAGGTTGGTTCTTAGGTTTTTTGTTTAATAAGAGCCACGTACCTATAGTTATTTCTATGCACTCACAGCCCTCACAGGTCCAACCGCCCATAGAGTTCTTCGCCGGAACTGCTCCTAGAGACATGAAATTAAAATAATCACCCGCTGGTCGTCGTAACGTAGGTTTATGTGTGGTAGCACCTCCAGCACCAGTACATCAACACTTCATCAACACTTCACAACTTTTATTACATCTGCATACCTATATTATGTGGGACTAGGTCCATAATGGGTCCATATGAGTAAAAATTTATTTATTTATTCTTTTTCGCCGTAGATGTCTGTGAGAATCAAAATATTAATTTAAGTATTTGAAATTTCCACTTTAATAAATTTATGCAAATTTAAGTCATTTCACATTTCAGTCATTTGGCTTTTGTCACTCCCGCCATTTTTGTTTTTTTATTTTTTGTTTATTTTCGTTTAGTACCTTTTGATCATTTTGATTTGGTATGCTTCGAGATTTTTTGTACACTTTCCAGTTAATATAATATTTATAATAAAAAATATTATATTACCATTATATTATTTAAAAAAATGATTAAGGTATTAAACAAATACTTTGGACAACATAATTCAATTTATTATATTGCAGAAAACGTTTATTACCGGTTACGTACAACACTAAACGTCATGATGACATTCAACTGACAGTTTGTAGGTTTGCATGACAGATGTAAAGAACGTTCAGATAGCGAAAATTTTTACCTTTAGTATTCCTTTAGGTAGAATATTAATATTAATTTACGATTTCGCGAGTTAAAAAATAAAAATAAATGATATTTTAATAGTTATACCAAAGATTTGTAGATCATGAATATATTTACATGTGTTAAAATGGGTGTCGAGTTGATACCAAACTCCTTCATGAGTAGATTTATGTAATAAGAGAGTATTTAAACGTTACCCAATTCGTCTCCTTACCGTGTGTGGACGAAAACATCTTGCAATATTTTTATGCCGAATATCTCATTTTTAAACTTTGTTTTTCACTGTGATTATTCCACATTAAAAGAAAATGCCGTCAGATACGGAAGAGGAGTTTTCAGACCTCAAGGTATAATATTTTTGTGTTTTTTCTACTTCAAAAATATAAAACTATCCTACCTTACTTCTTACTTTCAATATGTTTCAGCCTCCCCCGATTTTCAAGGATCTGAACGAACGTGTTAAGGAATATTTATTGAAACCGGAAAGATTGTCAATCCATCGATGGGAGAAGTCACAGACTCACTGGCACCGAGTAACAGATATAGATTCATTATTTAAAATAGATGATGAAGAGATAGACCCTTACACCACATTAGAGGTAATATTTATTTTCAATACACGCGTTATTAATTCGTATCGCACACAGTATACCTATATGTTAGTTTTTGTTAATGTTACTAGAAACAATTAAGTATACATAAAGGTGAGAAAAGTACTGATTCGAACATTATATTCAAGTTTTGTTCAGGGCGAAAATACAATGACGCTTTTTGCTCGAGGTGATAATGCTCAGCCCAATAATCGTCATATGAAAAAGTACACCTTGAATATTTAGGTTGTGCAGTAACCACCGTAAGTAACTGGGCTCATTGCTTACTCTTCACATACATGTGCAAAGTATCTGCTTGTACAGTCAAGGGCGTAAATATATATACATTGCCAAATCTTCAAATATATGTGTACACTCTTACACCTTAGACAATAAAGTCGTGTTCACATATTTTTGAGCCATTTGTTCGGATCAATATTTTTGCCTTCGACTGTACATAAAATATTGTAAGACTGTTAGTTTTTTTTAATTTAATTCCTGAGATATTTAACAGTTCTCTGTTCTGTCTGAGAAACAGATTTTCAGTTCTCAAATCATTTAACTAAAGCGAAAATGTTTTACTTCCAATAATTGCAATGGTAATAAAAATGCAAACACATCATTTCCATTTTCATTCAGGTAGTCCGAGACCCTATAACAGGCGAAATAACAGGCATTGAAGAAGTAAGCCTACCAATTGAGGATGATGAAGAACTTCAGTCAATGTCCCGAGCACCGCTGCCTCCGAGCTTGTCTACCCGCGGGGCCACAACCCAAAGCCCGTTTTTGCCGGCTGGCTTTGAGGAGGAACTGGAGAAGATGCTGGAGGCAGCGCAACAGGGGGATGTAAATATAGATATAGAGAATGAAGAAGTAGGAAAGTTTTTGGGGGAAGGTAAGTTACTAATCAAATGTATACATGTTTTGTTAACTAAATAACTATAATGATATAATTAGATTATAGAAGAAAATGGAACATTTGACTGCCTCAGAAAAAACTTGAACTTTCAACTCCAGGATACATGCCTGTCACTCTGCCAACTGAGGTACCAAGACCTACCCACCAGTGTTGTCCGAATGTTAATTGCAATTTACCAGTACAAATTGAACCATAACGGACGGTTACAGTTTACGGTTACTTGTACTTGTACTGGTTAATGGTTAATTGCATTTACGTTTCGGCCAACACTGCTGCTCACTATAAGCTTAGATTGTACATTTTAGTTAGGGTGCCTGCTATAGTTATTGGCCTCTCTTAACAATAAGACTTCTATTGTCTTGTTTCTTTCTAATTTGTTAAGAGTGGACAATCAATAACTGTAGCAGTCACCCTACAATGATTTATCTCAGCCATGCAGCACTCTACTTCACATGTCAAAATATCTGTATACTAAAGTCTGTTTTTTCCCCTTTGTGTTCTTATTTTGTAGTTTCAGTGCCTTAGTTTTTACTTATTAGTGTAAAAAAAAATATTAACACATTTTTAGAACTCTTAACCATACCGCCCGGGTGCAAGGAAGGAGTCCTATTTGCTGAAGATGGCTTCACCATGCTAAATGGTCCTGAACAGGTTAAGACAGAAGGTGAAAAGATGGATAAAGATGGTATTGATATTAAGGCTAATATTGATTTGGAAGAAGTTATTGATAGCAATACACATTTAGTGGGTAAGTCTTTTTAACTATTTCACAAGGTAAAAGATAGGAAACAAAATGTATTTGCTGTTAAAAACTATTATCTAACCAATAATCGTCAAAAAACATACCTACCTGGAATTAGAAATAGTAAAATAACAGCAGTACGAATTTTTATTTATTCAACCATATTTTTTGTAAAAATATTTTTAAGAAGGCATGGGGCCATGAAAACAAAAGTAACAATAAGTCACAAAAAGTAACATTTATACCATAATTCGATAATCTCACGAAATACTTTCTGAATACATCAGCTTAACTATATTAAAATCGCCGAAAAATTTGCGCTGACTTTCGGGTTAGCATTTCTTTGTTGTTCTATGCTCGTGTATGCAAGAGTAAATGTATCACGAATAAATGCAATGAAAATTTGAACTGATATTTCTCATCCAATTTTGATGAAAACCAGTCAAAAATATTTGTATCATTGTAATTCAGCAATGACTATTTTTTCAGGACTATGGAAAGACGAGGATGAACCTCGACCCAAAACAAAACAGAATCAACCACAGTCGGAATCAGATTCAATGGATAATGACAACTTCTTAGAAAGCACCATCATACAACCACCGGTAGAATTACCCGAGATACCAATATTAAACATCACTAGTTCCTCAGTAAGGACTGGGGTGACTAGTACAGAATGGGCAGAGATGATAGACGTATCGTTACCAGTGCCAGATTTTAGAGAGAAAATAAAAGACATGGCACACTCTTATCCGTTTGAGTTGGATAACTTTCAGAAACAGGTAACTTAACTAGTAGTTCGGAAGCAACCATTACGCATTAGCAGTCATTTCGTTTGGCAAGATTCATCGGACAGTTGTGCCACGAAGTCTGGTGTACGTCAGCTGTATATATGTGTCGTTTTCAATCAAAAGGTACCACATTGTCGCTTGCCATAAGGACGCTCTGACAGGTTATTTGTATAAAGATACAATCTAATTTCGTCCTTATGTTAAGCGACAATGTGGTACCTTTTGTTAGAAAACGTCACATATTTTTCCGAATTGATAATTTGTTAAATTATACCTTGAATTCCGTACATAGGAAAAAATCCGTCTTATCTCTCTCTTATCGTATGGGATCAAGGAGATCAACAAACTTACTTTCCATAGATATACATAGGTGCTGGCAAACTTCTTGAACATGTGAACTTGCCTTTAAATTTGTTTAATTCTATCATTATTTGAGCGACAGAGATGGAAATACAGTACAAACTTACACTGTTGTTGTTACACTGTTTTACTGTATTTCCATCTCTGTCCCGCAAATAATGATAGGATTAAACGAACTTAAAGCCAAGGTCACATGTTCAAGTTCAATGCAGTGTGCCTATACCTACATATGTTGTATTTGATTGCAGGCTATTTTAAAGTTAGAAGAGGGTCACCACGTGTTCGTCGCCGCGCACACGTCAGCCGGCAAGACCGTTGTCGCCGAATACGCCATCGCTATGTCTAGGAGAAATTGTACAAGGTAACTTTACTTCCCATCATCCTGTCCAGGCCGGTTTCGGCCTCGGCGACTGGGTTTTTCTGGTTAGTGAGAGCGACGATCGTGAGCTCTCAGGTGGCTGACGTAGCCTATTTTCGCGGTAAATGTACGACCACACTCACCGCAGGTCAGCACCCCTCCGACAAAATTATAGTTTATGACCGCAGGTGGTCGGGTCTTTAACTGGTCACGCTTCGCGTCGAGTTCGAATCCCCTCTGTTCTTCAAAGGCTTGCACTTTTGAACTCACTGTATGCCTCCACTTCGGCCGATCTTGTGCCGAAGTCTCCCAGTGCGATGGTTCAATGTCACATCTCCGCATGTGTCGCTTCAGCACATCTTTGTAGCGCAGAAGTTGGCCGCCCTGTTTCCGCTTCCCACTTTGCAACTCTGAGTAGAAGATGCGCTTAGCAACTCTGGCATTAGACATACGGGAGACATGACCATTACTTAATTGCATCCTAGAGCCCGAAGTTTACTTTTTGGCAGCCTCTGCGCCTTTGCAGAAGAGCAACTGGATAATATTGAAGGATATTTCGTGAGAGTGATTTTGTACTACCCGTATACACCTTAACATGTTGAAATGTTGGTTCAAGCAGAGTACAATCCACACTCAAATTACGTTATGCATAAATGTATTAGAAAATATAATATGTTACGACCCGCCCCGGCTTCGTACGGGTTACTCAAAACCTTAACAAATTATACACCTAAACATTCCTCAAGAGTCGCTCTATTGATAGGTGAAAACCGCGCATAATCCGTTCAGTTGTTTTTGAGTTTGTCGCGAACATACATACATACAAACAGGCAGACGCAGTGAGAGACTTTGTTTTAAGGTGTAGTGATTCAATTCATATTTTCAGAGCAATATACACATCACCAATCAAAGCTTTGTCCAACCAAAAATACAACGACTTCAACAAGATGTTTGGTGAAGTGGGCCTTCTAACTGGAGACCTTCAGATAAACGCCACAGCATCCTGCCTGGTGATGACCACGGAGATTCTAAGGTCTATGCTGTATTGTGGGTCTGATGTTACCAGGGACTTGGAGTTTGTGATATTCGATGAAGTGCATTATATCAATAATGCTGAGGTACTTATCTTATATTTATTTAATCATTGACTGTTAACATTTTTCTCTTCCAGTACGTATTCTGGCTAATATAGTTGGTCAGGCAAATTTTGTCAGTAGAAAAAGGCGTGAAATTCAAATTTTCTATGGGTATTGCTTGACAAACTATAAAAGATGAACCTCCAAAAACTCGGCAATTTAAAAAATATATAAAAATTATGCAATCCTTGTAATCAAAAAGATGCCTGCTATAGATTTTTTGAAATTGCCGCGTTTTTGCAGGTTCAACTTTCATTAGCCAGACTATCTGTTGTAAGTTCCGCGCACACTGGAGCGCCGAAAACGTTGACGAACCGTTTACGCAATATGCTGCGTATAACATTGCGGTGTGGACGACCCTCTGTACATTGTGTGTGAACGCTACGCATATCGTGAACCTTCGTCTTCGAAAAACGTCTTTGGCAGTCAAAGGATCAAGCAACCCAATCATCCAATTTGCCTCCTAGGGGTATCTATTGTTTCCCATAAAGTTTTAAGTCATAATGTATTGTTTGTCCGCATTTTTGTAAGTCATAATTTGGTTTTTCTCAGAAACGCGTAACTTTTCAGGATTGTCATAAACCAAACCTAACCTAACCTATCTATAAGATAACCTTACGAAAATCTTGAAATGTTAATGGTTTCAGAATTATGACCAATGATAATCGGACAATCATTACATTATGACTTTCAATAATTATGTCAAACAAAGACCCCGTCTTCTAGACTTCTAGAAGATTAGACATTGCATGCATTTTTTGTCTTTATTTATGACATAGCTACAAACCTTGTTCTTGTTTTTAGCGCGGACACGTATGGGAGGAGGTGTTAATATTACTCCCAGCTCACGTCAGCATAGTTATGTTGAGTGCAACTGTACCGAACACACTACAGTTCGCCGATTGGGTCGGACGGACCAAGAAACGACGGGTCTATGTCGTGTCTACAGCCAAGCGACCTGTACCTCTGTGCCACTATCTGTACACAGGTGCTTAAAGTTTAATTGACCATTATTTTAAGTAACAAAGTAAACTAGATTCTGGTACTACTAAAAATATTTAATAAATACTCATAACTTGTAATATGAGCGAATAAAAGAAGTATCTTTCTAATAAAAAAGTTTTCCTAAAAAAATTGCCCGAGCTTTGCAATTATATGCGCGAAGCTAAGTACTCTTCAAATTTCAGAAGGCGTAACAGGGTAAAATTTTAAAATTTATTTCGATAAATATTCTTAAAAATAGGTATATCTTTTATTAAGGCAAGAAATATTATAAATTACCGTTAAATATTTTACTACGTGTATGTTATTCTAGGTTCTGGTGGCAAATCGAAGAACGAAAGGTTCATGGTTCTAGATCAGGAGGGTAACTTCAGACTTCGAGGGTACAATGACGCCGTCGCCGCTAAAAAGGCTAGGGAGAACGATTTTAAGAAAAACTTTGGACCTAAGGGTAAAGAGATTTTTTACTCTTGGTAGTAATGTTTGTTTATTTATTTTTTATTTGTACCATTTATCTTAGTATTTCTTTTTCTAAAAGTAAAGCCACCATCATTATTTAAGCTTATATCAATGATGATGGCATTTTTTGGATATGTCTAAATAATGTCAGTGAAAAAGGGTTAATTTTGCGCAAAAAGTGGAATCCGACTAAGATTAAACGACATATAAATTATTGATTATGTTATATTCAGGTGGAAAACAATTCTTGAATCCTAAAGCGGAACAAACCATGTGGGTGGCATTTATCGATCATTTGAGACAGAACGACAAGCTACCGGTTGTGGCCTTCACTTTGTCTCGAAACAGGTTAGTTATTTTTCCATTTTTGTCATATTAGCACAGAATAAGTAACAGTACTACTGTACAGAAAGGACACTTCCTACAAAACCGAAGTTTGACAGCGATTCAGGTTCGAATCATGCTGTCCCTTTCTAATTGATTTCACTATCCCTTTCGGCTATTTATTTAGGGTTGCCAAAATTCAGGTCATTATCTTATCTGTGGTCGTGCACGCAAAGGGACGTCAAGTTGTGTCAACCCTAATAATTGCTCGGAGCAATGTTGAGCCGCGCGAAGCCAAGTTTGCCCGAAAGGAGGAGTGTCCCACCACTGATATTAGGATCTATTTGACACTTCATGCCAGGGTGCGTAGCCAACATGCCAATCGTTTACGCTCCGTAGCGATCGAAACGCAACTGTCACTGTCGCACTAATATGGAAGAGTGATAGAGAGACACAAAGCGTTTCGTTATCGTAGCGGGTGGTAACAGGGAATCCTACTCGTATGCTGCCTCCTACAGGCTCCCATATGCGTTGGACTGTCTGCCACCTTGAGTCCTAAATCGGAATTAATAAACCTAACATTGATAATTTACAATTTACACCAATAGTCTTGTCTTCTGTGCCCCTTTACAGTTTAAGCAAAAAATACATTGCTCGTATGGTGAATTAAGAGTCCCCGGCAAGCTCGGCCGAATTTCACCTTCCCATACAAACGGAGTTTCGTTCTCATTTTAAAACTACGTGTTGGATTGAAATGAAATTTTACATGAGGGTCTGTAATTAGTTTATATAGCTCTAGTATATAAAACAAACGAAATACAGCAAAAACAAGTTTTGTATGAAAAATTTAAATTCGCTGTTTTTTTTACTATGGTATCTCAAGCTACGTAAACTATAATTACAGACCTAGATATACCTTATCCTATTGTAAGTACATAGTTTCAGAGCAATCTAGCTAGTCGTTTTAAAAGGCCTAAATACGTTTGTATGGAGAACCGAGCTTGCCGGGGACTTAATACGAATATCTTTTGCAATCTAAATATTTTATATTTTTATGTTTCAGATGCGACCAGAATGCAGAGAATCTGATGTCAGTAGATTTGACGACAGCACATGAAAAGGGCCACATTCGAAACTTCTTTCAACGGTGTCTGCAGAGACTCAAGGAACCTGATAGAAGGCTGCCCCAGGTTTGTATGTCGGAAATAAATAAATAATTCCCTTATTATAGATTGAAATAGATGTCATATATAAAATAAGAAGTGAAGAAGCCCTCCAGTGGTGAAGGCCGGATTCAAACCGGCGTCTTTAGCAATCCGGACTAACGCCTTGAACCCCTAGGCCACCCCGCCACGGCGGAACCCGTCCCAATTTCTCGACCATATGCCGTCTTACTAAGTGCCAGTTGCACCATCCGCACTTGAAAGACTGATCAACGTCACCCGGCGCGCGGCGGCGGTTTACTGTGAAACTTCCCATACAATAAAATTTAGCGAACTCTTTAACGATGACAAATAGTTTGGTGCAACTGACCCTTAGACTAGGCATCTTTGACCAACTCTAAGGACAAGCAGTACGCTACTTACGGGCTACTTAAAACACAAACCAAAATATTTAATAAAATAATTTGATTTGTTCACAAAGTTGTGTGAAAACACTTCTTTTGCAGTGAACTCGCAATGGTCTTATGCGCCATAGACTCTATTGGCGCTTAAGTTATTTATACCAATTTCCGCATTTTGAAAGATTTTCAAAATCTGGATCAACAAAAAAAATCCATTTAATCATGGAATCTGGTTACAAAATTTCACGAGAATCGGTTGAAAATTGCGACTTCTAGAGGATAACATACGAAAGCATTTGACCCAAGTTAAAACGGACACTTTCGCTAACGCTTCGGTCAATAAAATATTATACTAATGTCATGGGCATCATGAAACCTGGGCCCTGGGCTGGGCCTACGACCACAGAAGATATTTTTCTAACTCAACTCATCATCATCATCATTACAGGTTCTACGCTTGCAAAGGGTACTAGTAAATGGCATTGGAGTGCATCACAGCGGCATTCTGCCGCTTCTCAAAGAAATCGTTGAAATGTTGTTTCAATCAGGACATGTAAGTAATTTCGTGTTTTATTTTGTTAGGGTTCCGTGCCCAAAGGGTAATAACGGGACCCTATTACTAAGACTTCGCTGTCCGTCTGTCTGTCACGAGGCTGTATCTTATGAACCGTGATAGCTAAACACTTGAAATTTTTACAGATGATGTATTTCTGTTGCCGCTAAAACAACAAATACTAAAAAGGACGGAACCCTCGGTGAGCGAGTCCGACTCGCACTTGGCCTGTTTTTTTAAACTAGCGACTCGTCCCGGCTTCGCACGGGTTACACAAAACCTTAACATAATGATACACCTAAACCTTCCTCAAGAATCACTCTATTGATAGATGGAAACAGCATGAAAATCCGTTCAGTAGTTTTTGAGTTTATCGTGAACATACAGACATACAGAGAGACGCGATGGGGACTTTGTTTTATAAGGTGTAGTGATAATTTTATCCCAATACAGATGTGAAGAAAACATTTTGACGAATATTGTCATTCCCTAAGTAAGCTCCTAGAGACAAAAACAGCAGTTGGATTAGGACTTGGCTAACTCTGCATACAAAGTGTAATAATGTCAGTTTTAGTAACAAATCTACAACACAAAATGCCTAATTGACCTGTGATTTTAGTATAGGTATAATCACACTAATTTGGTAGTATATTTTGCAATTGAACTGTGATTTGTGACGTTTTATTACTTGTAAACAGGTTAAGATTCTATTCGCCACGGAGACATTCGCCATGGGAGTGAACATGCCCGCGCGCACCGTGGTATTCGACGAAATCACCAAATTCGACGGATTAGAGCGCAGAATCTTGGCACCCGCTGAATATATACAGATGGCTGGTCGCGCTGGCAGGCGAGGTTAGTGCGACACATTTAAAATACACTAATAAGCAATGAAGATGGATATATTTAATGGAGATCTCCGTACCAAATGACCGGGTTTCGTTGCTCGTGAGATCTGTAGGTATAATTTAATTTATTTTATTTAAGAAACAAACAGTCGTTTACAAACAAGTTTACAAATATTTCTTAAATTAAGACCTGGAGTTTCATTATTGTATATAAATTGCAGTCTATAAAACAACAAGGTAGGTAAGGTATAGGTACGTACTTGCATTTTTGAGCATTATGCCTGCGAGTTTTTTGCGGCCAAAGTACGAGCCTAATATCACCATTCTCATTCTCACCAGCATCTTACTAGCATCTAGGTAACGTTATCGTAAGCCAACCATTACTTCAAACATCACTCATTACGCGAGCGCAAACGACCGAGCGATTCAATATAGATTGACGCGCCGATATAAATGGTCAGATCAAGTGTATACACAGTGCGCGTAATGTATAATGCCACTTGTGATAGTATCATGTTTGTTCGCCATGCCATTATTACTTTGTTATCCCACTCGCACTCGGTGCTTTTTCGCGCGCTCCCGATCGCTGTTCACGCTCCGGCGATGTATCGAGTGATGTGATATCCAGGGACCGGACAACCCTTTCCGCGATAAAACCCTTTCAATGGGCGACACTTAAACACGGCTAACACACTGAAAGACTTTCCCTTTTGAACTGCAAGCCCATTCATACCCTTACCTTTGACTAACCCTTACCGAAAAGCTAACCAAAAATAAGGCTAGCTCTTAATAAGTGTTACCCTTATCTTTAAGCGCTTTTTATAAAGGTTTCCCTTTGCGTGAAAGAGACAGGATTAGTATATATCTACGGTAGTGTATGAAAAGGAAAGAAAATACGTGCCTTGTCAAAGAACGCCGCCGTCGCCGCCGACGATCGCTCGGATTTGAAGTAATGTGTGCTTTATGAACAAGGTAGACGACTTAAATTAGCACGCTTATATGCTAAAAGGGAAGCCCTTTATAAGGCTAACCCTTATAAGCAATATGCAAGGTGTTTGTGAGCGGATGATAAGGGTTTTGTAAGGGTATTTGGGCTACCGATTACTCAAATGTGGTAGCTTTATATAAGGGTTTTTAAAACCAAAACAAAGGGTTTCGTCTGGCAAAGGGTATGGTGAGTTAAGCCTTATGCAATACCCTTATAAAACCTCGATAAGGGATAGCGGGCCGGTCCCTGGTGATATCTCGGTGTAATATTACGTTTTCGAAAAAGTTATGTGATTTAGCATTATTTTTTGAAGCACTGTTTCGCGCATGTCTAAATTTTCCTTACAATATTCATCGAAAAGCATCTCGTAAATATCAAATGATATCTCTTATTGTAAACAGCCAGGATTCGGACTTACGACCATTATAAAATACCAACGTTAATATTACACGGGTGACCGTGACGGGTCCAGTTCAACAACGCGGTTTACGCGGTCAAGTTCTGTGGTCCGAAATAAATGTTTTTTAGGGTTCCGTACCCAAAGGGTAAAAACGGGACCCTATTACTAAGACTTCGCTGTCTGTCTGTCTGTCCGTCTGTCACCAGGCTGTATCTCATGAACCGTGATAGATAGACAGTTGAAATTTTCACAGATGATGTATTTCTGTTGCCGCTATAACAACAAATACTAAAAACAGAATAAAATAAATATTTAAGTGGGGCTCCCATACAACGAACGTGATTTTTTTGCCGTTTTTTGCGTAATGCTACGAAACCCTTCGTGCGCGAGTCCGGTTTTTTTATATATATCTCATATATATATATATATATATATATAACCGTCCACCAGGTCTCGATGACACCGGAACAGTCATCATCCTCTGCAAAGACGGTGTCCCCGACCAGGTGAAGCTGAAGGGCATGATGATGGGCATACCTCAGAAGCTGTCTTCCCAGTTCAGATTGACGTACGCCATGATACTTAGTCTGTTGAGGTAAATATGATAGCAAAAGGTAATTTCGTTTTAGTATGTACAAACAAGTACAAACTAGTTTCTATGCAGGGGTCAGTTATCTCTGCAGCTTAACCTAATCACCGTCACAGAACTTGTTAAACGCCTATATTTCGGTGTAAAACTGACAGTTACATGTAATTGAAATGAAACGATTTGAAAAATCTTAAATACAAAATAATCTTAAATATAAAATCTTAACATAAAATAAATAAATCAAATAAATAAAAATAAAATTGTAAATGTGTATTTAATTTTCAATGACAGGACAGAATTTAGCAGCGCTGGCAAATTTGAACCTAAATCCGAACCAAACTCGATTTTAAAATATGCCTTATATTTTCAGAGTAGCAACAGTCTCAGTCGAAGGCATGATGCAGCGTTCCTTCCGCGAATTCGACCAAGTCCTACAATCAGACAACTATAAAAAACAGCTGCAAATCGCCGAAAAGGAATACTCGGAGAAATGCAGTACACCGCTGCCTCCTCACTTAGCCCCGCTGGCTACCTTCTATGATACAGCGGCAATGTATATCGATGTGTTGAATGATATCATGCCGATTTTGTTGAACCAGCCTAAGGTGTTGAAGGAATTTGTGCCGGGGAAGATTTTGATATTTTCAGCGGGACCTTATATTAATCAGCTTGGGATTTATTTGAATTCGACAGGTAATTTTGAGGGTCAATGTTTTGCTTAGCATTTATATCTATAATCTTGTACCGTCCTTGTACTCACGGTCCTTTATTAAGCCCTGCAAGAGTAACATAAAAATAGATCATGGCAGTCGGTAGCTAAGTTGAAAAGCGGTTTTGTGAGTCATAAGGTGGATCTTCAATCGTAAACGCATATCGAAAAAAAAATGAAAAATAACCACGTGACTAGTGTTTACCTTTCGATTGTCGATTAACGCCCCACTTATTGAAAATGCGAGATCGAAATCCGAGTAAAATATCAAAAACTCATATGGACAATAACAGTACTATGTACTCTTCTATTTTCAGGACCTAGGCAAACCCCGTACAAGATTCTAGCACTGAACACGGCAGTCCAAGACACCGCTAGGTATAACTTTGATATAGACGAAAGTTGGTACAGAATGCTGAGCTTCTCTACTCTCTACAATGGAATAGGTAATTAAATTTTACATACTTTATACGCACATTATTATCTCAAGTATAACGTGGAGCATACGAATATAAAATATGGTTGCAAGACCGCTTATTATATTGACTTATAAATAAATAAATAAACGGCTTAGACTTTGTGAATAGTCCTACGAGAACTACTAAAAAAACGAAGGAGACGATATATACTATACGAAAGAAATGACAAGATATTTATCAGTACGGTTTTTACTCACTATTATTTTTAGTCGCTTTTGGCGACATGTTTCGGATTCTTTGGGAATCCATCCTCAGGCGCTCGTGTCCGCGGCGGTTGTACGTCGTGCACTGCCCGCGCCGCCCGCCTCGTCGCTCGTTGCGCACGCGCTGATGGGGCGGGGGCGGGGGCGCGGGGCAGTCCGCAGATGGAGTCGTCAAGTGAAGGTCTGGTAGGGCGGCTGTATCGAACGAAGTCAAGCACACTGCACTCACTATGTCCCCGCGATCGTCACAACACAATAGTGAGTAAAAACCGTACTGATAAATATTTTGAAATATGTCTCACGATAGTTTAAGTGCGAGAAATGACAAGATTTCGATAATGTGTTTTTTTTTTCACTTACCTATTCATTTTCTTTTGTCTGTGACTTCCAGGTACCGAGGAAAGTACGATGGACCACACAATACTCTGCATAGCACCAAAGAACGTTATGACCGTAACTAAAATGACCCTGAAAATAGATGCCTCCATCATTATACAAGATTGGGAGAAACGGCAAATGCCAAGGTCAGTTGTGACCTTTGGAAGATATAACCAATGGAGACGCCTTGTCTGTAATTTGCTGTACAAAAAAGTCTGCCAATTTTTGCGGGGGAGGGGAACGTCAAATCTATACGTAACGTCAAAATAGCCATGTCAGATAAACGTCAGTCCATACATTGTGTATGACCATTGGCCGACTATTTTCGACAGAGGGGAACGCCTGTTAATGACTACTCCGTTTGGTTATATCCTCTAAGGTTGTGACACCTAAAATTTTATATTGTTCATCATGGATTAATTTACAAATTGAGAATTAACCTTTCGTCTGCGCATGTCAAAAAATTGCCATATAAATAGCAATCGTAACAACTTCATGTTTAAGTTGAATATATATGCAGCAGATCTGCTCCTAGGCATACGAAAGGTTATCCCTTTGAGTGCCAAAGACGTCAACTGACGCGCGCCCTAGCTAGGGCTTTCGCGAGAATACTTGTAATATTAAGAAAAAAAACCAGCTCTTCTATAGGTATATCTGATCCACAGTGACGAACGAAATTTTTAAATTTTGGGCTCCGTCAAATATTTCGCTGTCCAAAAGGGTTCCGTCACCAAAAAAAGTTTGAGAACCGCTGGTTGGTGGTGGTGGTTGGTTGGTGGTGCTACTTGCAGGTAAGAAAAAAATAGTATTCCCATCGTCACCGGTCATCCTGAGGCGCATGGCACACTGCATCCGATTCGCACGACGAAACCCTAGAAAGAGTGTGCTCAATACTTTTAGCCAATATGAAAGTAAACTTTATTGACTAAAACATAAAACACATAATTGCAGGTTCAAAGACGCCCCAGTGGGTTCAAGCTGTGCTACTGCAATACAGGAGCTATCTCGGATATCACACGCCGTCAAAACAGGGGCATCCAAACTGGATCAAATCAACCTTACTCAGTCGCTGGCTGTGTCGACGGGGGTGATATTAAATCTGCTTGATAATATGGTTAGATTACAGGTATGGCATTTTCATTATGATATATTCAGTTTACTTAAGAGTTCCCGGCAAGCTCGGCCGAATTGCACCTTCCCATACAAACGTAGTTCCGCTCTCATTTTAAAACTACGTGTTGGATTGTAATGAAACTTTACACATACAATAACATGAGGTCTATCTAGGTCTGAAATTAGTTAATATAGCTCCAGTTTATAAAACAAACGAAATAGCGCAGAATCAAGTTTTGTATGAAAAACTTAAATTAGCTGATTTTTTTTTACTATGGTATCTGAAGCTACATAAACTAATTACAGACATAGATATACCTTATCCTATTGTAAGTACTAAGTTTCAGAGCAATCTAGCTAGTCGTTTTAAAATGAGAGCGGAACTATGTTTTTTGAACAATTATAAATTCATTCGCATCGTGCAGGATTCAACGCCCACACTGTAAAAATGTCATTTTGCTCCCTCGTGACACAATCTACTATTAATGATAAGGTCCTGTTTCATACCTTTTCTTGACGGCTAACCAAAATGCAATATTATTTCAGAAATCACTAGGAGACCTAGAAAAATCCACAGACATAGCGAACTTCAAGTCCGAATTCGCGATAGTATACGAACGTAAGCAAACGGAACGCAAACGTGACAAATACAGACGATTACTATCGTTTGAAAACCTGGCTTTATATCCGGACTACCAGCGAAGACTCATGGTGTTGAAAGAGCTCAGTTATATAGATGAACATGATAGTGTTATTCTAAAAGGTAATGTACTAATAACTTATACCTTGATAAGATTCTATTTGAACTTCGCCATGTTGCGGATTTTTAGTAGTACTAATTTATTTTACTAGCAATGAAACTCTTTGACAATAGACATTGAAAGACACCAATGGAAACAAAAAAAAAATTTCGAAATTATAAACGATTTTACCTCGAAAATGACAAAAAAGATTGTCAAAGATGGAAGAATAGAATAAAACATTTACATCAACAAAAGGACGAAGGATTGCGTAACAATCCAATAAACAATGTTTTGAAATTAGTAATTGACATGGCCGGTACTGACATTTTATTTGATTATACATGACGTACCCACATTATTGCCATAAGTAAGCTGATTGTAACGACACTATCTCAGGGCCAAATAAAGTTTTGTCCAGCTTTAAAATACCTCTCCCATTCTTAATAGGTGACCGAACCATCAGTCTGTGGGACTTCGTTTCGCCGATGATATTGGGCCCGCCCACCAACTCCTCGATTTCGGTATTCTTCAGTATCCTCCACGTGCCGTTGTCTTGATAGGTCCCAGGATCTTACGGAAGATCTTTCTTTTCTTTCTTTTATTAAGAATGGGAGAGGATCGGGCTGCCAAAAGGGCGTACTTTAGTTAGTTTAAAATACCTAATACAAATCTCGCTAATGTCTATTTTGTTCACAGGCCGCGTTGCTTGCGGAATGGGCACCAACGAGCTAATCATAGCAGAACTAGTATTCCGCAACGTATTTACGGATAAAACGCCAGCAGAGATCGCGGCGTTACTCAGTTGTTTCGTGTTCCAAGCGCGAACTGCCATCGAACCAGTTCTAACGGATAGGTTGGCTGAGGCCGTGAAAGCTATTGATCAGATTGATCAGGAGTTGTCTTCCGTTGAGTCGAAATACTTGGTGAGTTTTATTACTTGGAGAGTGAATTAGAAAAATTAGGTTTGTTATTTATAACACGGTTGTACAATAAAGAAATCTTATCTTATCTTATCTTATGGTAAGTGGTCCGCTTCAGCTTTTCTCCGCTCGCCGCCGATGTCGTGACCGAGCAACGTAGAGTGACTTTTGAGTCAGGATAGCCGTGTCGGACATATATACAAACCTCTGCCAGCTCGGCTAGAAAGCAATCAATCAGAAATTGACTTCTGTGGACTCAGAGTAATTAAATTCAAAATATGTGTCGTTTCTGAGCAAAAAGTCCCACTTTGTCGCTTGCCATCAGGACGATTTGACAGGTTATTCGTATAACGATACAAGCAAATGTCGTCCCTATGGTAAGCGACAGTGGCACCTTTCATTAGACTTCGACACATATACGCTTCAGTTTTTCACTCCTATCTATTTCCTCCGTTCGCTGCCGATGTGACTGCACAAAACAGGTCAATAATACAGAGAATACAATGAATGATTACAAAGGTGAACTTATCCCTTTAAGAATATAGAATAGAAGCTTTAAGGGAATTACGTAGGTTTGTCTTTCGAATCAGGATGGCCGTGTTGGACATGTAATGACGGTATACGTTTCATTTTCTTAGGTGGGTCAATTCGAAGGCCAACAAGAGAGGCTGAACTTCGGTCTAGTCAAGGTGGTGTACGAGTGGGCGCTGGAGAAGCCTTTCGCCGAGATCATGGACCTCACGGATGTACAGGAAGGCATCATTGTTAGGTGTATTCAGCAATTGCATGAGGTATTTAATCTTTGAGTCGTGTTTTTATTGTTCTATACACCCCCGTGGCCCTTGCCACAATATAAAGCCAAAACAGAAGAAATATAATGTGAAATCCTAAACGCTTAAAAACCTTGTATTATTATATATTATAAATTATAATGTGTCCTACTAAGCAATCTGTGTAAATAATCATCATCAGCATGATCGTATTTTGGACCTTGTGACCTACATCTCCCTCTATTTCTAATTCTCTTGGTGTAAGTAGTAAACGGGCATTTCTATTTAGTTGTACCAAAATTTTTGTGTTCGAATTGGGAATTTTTATATTATTTCTACTCGGCTTTTTCCATTTTTACTGAGAAAAAAAAGTGTCCCCAAATTTTTTGGTCCGTTTGGTTACGGTTTTCTATAAACCTTCTATGAATGAAAAAAAAAATTATGAAATTTTGGAGACACTTTTTCTCGTATTAGGATCGAAAGATCTCGTGATTCTGAGTGGAAAAAATATAAAATTTCCAAAATCTAAAATGCAAGTTTAAATAGAAATGTCCAAACATCAAAAAATGTGCCCCATACCCAATCCTATTTGCGAAAAAGCTATCAATTCAGTATACATATATGTGTTTCAATATTCCTTTTTATTTACAGCTCCTAATAGACGTGAAAGACGCGGCGGTAGTCATCGGAGACCCCAAACTGCAAGCTAAGATGGTGGAGGCTTCTTCGGCCATCAAGCGGGACATCGTATTCGCGGCCAGTCTCTACACCACGCAGAAGGAAACTATCTAGATAGCTGTTCAAATTGTATGTTATTATATTTTATACGAGCAAAATAATAAAAATATTGAAAATATGTTTTACTGTTACTATTAGATTCTGTCCGCGTCTTCGTTTTGCATAGGATGATGCTTTCCTCAAAAACTATCCTATGTCTTTCCCCGGGACTCAAACTATCTCCATACCAATTTAATTTAAAGCATGAAGAGGTAACAAACAGATAGCTACTTTTGCATTTATAATATTATTAGTGTCTTTTACAAATGTGTCGTTTTCAATCAAAAGGTACCACATTGTCGCTTGCCATAAGGACGCTCTGACAGGCTATTCGTATAAAGATACAAGCAAATTTCGTCTTTATGGTAAGCGACAATGGTACCTTTTGCTTGAAAACGTCACAAATATTGTTGATCGAACTCTAATGCCTATTATATTTCTATCTCCCTCTCGCTCATCCGCGCAGCTCATACCGTTTAGTTAGGTTAGGAAGTATAGAATGTAAATAAAATCACAAATTACTGATTGATTAAAACCGGGAAAATTGAAAAAAAAACCGGGGTTCAGGCAGACCAAAAAGAAGATGGCGGGACGACTTGGACGCATTCTACCCCAAATGGTGGGAAAATGGCGATGACAGGGTCGAGTTGAGAAAACGAGGGGAGGCCTTTGCCCAGCAGTGGGACACCAAAATAGGCTAATATATAATATAAATATATATATAGGTACGTAATAAACAGCAATAACAGCATTAGTACATCAATTTTCATAAAATATGATTATAATATAGAAAATATCATTTCTGTCTATGAGTACTAAGCGGCGCCCCTTACAATGCCCATTATATCGTTCCCTATCACTGGTACATAAACATTATAGGTACATGATGTACCTTTTAGGTACATCATTTCACCATATAACCCATATACCGCTGCAGAGTAGCACACTGTCAAAGGAATGGACAACCCAAAAGACCCGACGAAAGAAAAGGATGAGTTTTTGTTTGTTTGTTTCTTATTAACTGCCAATTTGGTTTTACCAACTATAATATAAGCATAGACCTAGCATTACTAGACCAGCTATACGCGTGCGCCCGTAAGGGATAGATATAGATGACGTCATAAACTTGGGGATACCATATTGGTAAAAATTACCCCAATATTTGATATCACGTTGGGGCGATTACCCTGGAGGCAAAGTTAGCTTGTTTGACGGTATTAAAAAATTGTTAAATAAAATGTCAATGGGCCGTTTTTTTTAGGCGTATAAACAATGAAATACCTCCTATAATTCGCGTAGGTGGTACAAAACTAAACATGTTTAGTAAATAAAACGTAAAATAAAATGTATTATGGGTTTTAATTTAAGAAAATAACAAATCGCAATCACACCAATTAATGTACACCACATTTAATCTTCACAACATTTGTTTATTTATTTTTTGGAATTAGAAGTACGAAAAAACTTCGAGGTCAAAATTACCCATAAAATTATGATATTTTCATCTGGTATCCCTAACATGATTGTTATGCAGCTAAATTAAGAAGAAGTTTAAAAATGGCTGACCTCAGACTCCTACCTACCTACGTAATTTGGGCGGATAATATTACAAATAATGTTTTGTTAATTTGCGGTGATTTGCGTAAATATTTGTGATATTTTTATTGAAATCGTTTGATTCTACATTGCTTTGAGTGTAACGTAATTTTACGATGTTATTCTCACATATTGCGTTAAGAGGAAGGTGTAAAATACCGTACTTACGTGTGAAAGGTTATGATCTCATATTTTTGCTCAGAGCGGCTATTACAGCCGATTACAGAACAATTCACCAGTATTTTATCAAAGTTCAAGCATTTAAAACGCTAACCATCACTATATTTCATAAGAGAAAGCACAATTTCATACAAAACAACGATAATTAAACAAGCAACGAACAAACATGACATGTCACGTACTTATTTGTTTGCCACAACCTCGGTTGTGGCAGCGGTGGAAAAGTGAAACTATGACAAGGACAAACAATAACAGCGCTTTCTCTGCTACTCCTACTGAAAGATACATAAGACTATCCCGTTCGGTCATTTTCCCCCACTCCTCATGACCGATCCAGTTATACTAGATTCATGAATATAAGCAACACATTTGCAGACCCAATTTCTGAACGATTGTTTTTACTTGCGTGAAACGAAACGTACTTAATAAAAACGTCATCAATATGATTGTCAAATTTTAGTGAAAAGGAACGTCGTATTGGACTGGTTTTCTCACTTTGCTCATAAATATCTCTCTTCAATGACTTGTGTAAATTCATTGTTGTTGAATTTTTAATGACGGAACTACGGTGGTAATTGCGCGGAAACGTAGTGCATAAACGTGTGCGTGATAGCTCGTGTCGGTCGGAGTAGAAGGACATACGCTGATGACACGCTAACTTTAAAGTGATTATAAATCAAAATGATTCAAGACGAAGAGTATGAGCTGCTGGTGACGACCCCAGAGCGTATAGCGGCTCTGGGGTTCAAGCCGCAGAAGGAGGTTCTGACGAACCATGTATTGCCTTATGCGGAAGAGCTGGATGAGGAGTCTACGCGGTTTCTGCAGCAGGTGAAAACTAATCTGGCGAAGGCTGTGATGCTGCGTGAGATGAAACCGGCCTGCGGGGTTTGGTCTTCCAGGCTAATGAAGTAAGCTTACTATTTTATTAATTTGATCAATCAAAAACAATAAAATCATCTCAATTTACTATTAGGTACCAACTTTAATAAATATTTGTTTTGTATTTTTATAGTGTTAAAGCAAAATTGCAGGGAAAACTTTCTTAAAATGTTTAGTTATTAGGGTTCCGTACCTAAAGGGTAAAAATGGGACTGTCCTCCGCTGTCCGTCTGTCTGTCACCAGGCTGTATCTCATGAACCGTGATAGCTAGACAGTTGAAATTTTCACAGATGATCTATTTCTGTTGCCGCTATAACATCAAATACTAAAAACTGAATAAAATAAATATTTCAGCGGGGCTCCAGTATTTTTGCCGTTTTTTTCGTAATGGTACGGTACCCTTTGTGCCCGAGCGCACTTGGCCGGTTTTTTATTCATGTTCTCGATTTGATAATTAATATTTATTATCATTTTCCTGTTCAGTCCTAACCAAAAAAGTGTAGATTTCCTGTAAAAAAAGTTAAAAATATCTATAGCTTTTACAGCTGTATTTTAATACTATCATTATAAATATTATAATTTTTATGTTATCACTTCAATTATTACTAAACAATAAGAAACTCCTAATAAAATTAGGAATAAAAAAAAAACGGTTACCAATTCCTGATTACAAGTTTTTTTAATTTCAACAAACTATCATTGATAACCATTCTTCCTAGTACTAAAATTAATTTGTAGTTATTCATTATTTCATTCAACCTTTGGCAGTCTATGTCTGAAATGTTCTGGCGGGTGCCCAAGCTTCCTCAACAATACACCTGTTTACATCATAGACTCAATGAAACAATAATGCTGCAATAGGGAATATCACTGCAATGTTCTGCCGCCAGAGTGCAGCACTAGTGCACATCCTAAACCATAGAGTAACTTATACATACTATGCCTTAAACAGTTTTTTGACAAGTTTCCACTATGACATTGATGCATCAAGGCGGTTTGTTTAGGTGGCCTACCGTGAAACGCGAAATGAAATTTCGTTATCTGACTCTCTATTGATTGACTATGCAAGTGATAGAGAGGCAGAAATCGAACTTTCAATTTTCGTGTTTCACGGCAGGCCCTGTGATTGTGCAAGTGACGCCCTCTATGCAGAGTTTTGCATATAATTCCCTATTATGTATAATATGTATTATCTGAGAGGATCTTATAACTCTTATTATTATTATGACACAACTTGTGACCTGGTGAGGCAATCAGACTTCGAAAATGTGATCTTGAATTGTCATGGTATTGCATGCGTGTAAAAGTGTGTACAAGATGCAATGAGAGTAATTAAAATGAATATCAAATTATATTATTAAGTTTGGATGCTGCTCCTGGATCCGTATGTAAATATATTTATTTATGCCTTTATTTTTCCTTAAATAGTTTTACATAGTAATTTTCATTTTACTTTATTAGGGACCCCTGTCGGGTATAGGCCTCCTCCATATCTTTTCACCTTTCTCAGTCTTTAGCATATGTAAATAGCTATCTAAAATATCATTCCCTCACAGGTTAAGAAATAAATAAATATTAGGGGTCATCTTACACAGATCAACTTAACCCCAAACTAAGCAAAGCTTGTAATATGGGTGCTGACACATACTTATATAGATAAATACATACTTATTTACATAGAAAACACCCATGACTTAGGTACAAATATCTGTGTACATCTCACAAATAAATACCTTACCGGGATTCAAACCCAGGACCATTGGTTTCACAGGACTACCCACTAGGCCAGACTGGCAGTCTGGTGTCTGTCATCATATGGGATGTAAATTGAGTTGATTTCATTGACTGGTAGAGAATGCCTTGAGGCATTAAGTCCGCCATTTGTACGCGTTTTAATTGTGCAATAAAGTTTAAATAAATAAATAATTAAATTTGTGTGGGAGTAAGGTATAAAAATCTTTGCAGAAAAAGCCACAGGCAGAAGCTATTATCTACATAGTTACATTAGAATGACAGTTATTTTCTTATTTTAAACCCTAATCTATAATTTGATTTTTTTAATTTTTTAAAATATGTATTTTTGAGCCATCATAAATTTGCTAACAATAATTAACATTGATTAAAAACAAAACACAACACATTTATGGCCCTTTATTGCAACACCCAACACCCACACATCTGTTTTTCTTATACAGTTCTTTGATCACATATGTATATCCCACAATGTATGAGTTTGTTCATTTTGTGTGCAAATCTGGAATCTATAAATATGATTTTAATGAACAAAGACTTGCATGTGTGCGGTTTGGCAACACATCCTTTTGTTTCACAAGCATCTTTGTTACAAATACACTTGTTTCAGTGGAAACTTGCAATTTTCAAAACATATGCAGTGCAGATTGAACAGAACAATATACCAGACCTAGCTAGATTAATCTTTGTCTATTTCTAGGTTTATGTTTAAACTATTTTTAAGCTACAAATCCAGTTGCATATTTCAAACAATTTATAGTTTGTTATTGTAATGAGGTTGGGTCATATTGATAGTAAAAAAATATCATGATCTTCCTAGCATTGCCCTACCTTTTTGCCAGGGCTCATGGGAGCCTGGGGTCAGCTTCACAACAAATCCCAAGAATTAGCGAGCCACTAGTTTTTACGAAAGCAACTGCCATCTGGTCTTATTGGGACTAGTCTGGTTACCTCAAGATGTTTTTCTTTACCCAAAAGCGACTGGTAAATGTCAAATGATATATTAAACATAAGTTCGGAAAAAGTCATTGGTATGAGTCAGGGTTTGCATCCGCGACCTTCGGATTGAAAGTCACAGTCACACGCACTTACCACTAGGCTATCAACGCTTTTAATAGTAAACAATGACATGAAACCGTATTGTTTTCTACTTTCAGATACCTTAGGATATATGGCCTCAAGTTCGGAAAAGAAGACCACATTGCTCTCATAAAATTGGCATATGAGTTGGTGCTCATACCTGACTTGGAGCCCTGCAAAATACACAAATTTGCCACCCTGTTCATCATGCTTACAAAGTAAGAATCATCATTCCTTGCACATCCTCACAGAGTGCCCTTGCCTAATGCGTACTCGTGACTTAATCCTGGGCGGACACATATTGCGCCCGGAAGAGTTAAAGTCTCTCGAGATCAAAAAGATCCTGCAGCTGTTTGAAGTTGCAGGTTTGGATCGAGAGTTGTAGTAGGTGGCGATCACAATACATCAGAGATGGTCGCAGTGATACATAGGCTTTGGAGTCTTATATAGCTCCTAACACGAAGAAGAAAGGATCATCATTTCTCGAGTTATCCCGGCATTTTGCAACGGCTCATGGGAGCCTGGGGTCCGCTTGACAAGTAATCCAAAGAATTGACGTAGGCACAAGTTTTTACGAAAGCGACTGCCAACTGACCTTCCAACCCAGAGGAGGAACTAGGCCTTGTTAGGATTAGTCCGGTTTCCTGACGATGTTTTCCTTCACCGAAAAGCGACTGGTAAATATCAAATGACATTTCATACATCCAAAACTCATTGGTACGAGGCTTTGGAATCGAGGTGGTTTGCATAGGTGATCGCTAAATGGTGTACGTAGTAAATTTGGATGCGTTCTGATAAATTATTAATTAGTACCCGACATAAAAAGTTTAGACTGACGAAAAGTCAAAGAACGAAAGGCAAAGAATGACTTTATTTTGTTTCTATTTCGTTAAATAAAATCAACATCATTTTGACAGACTACTTAGAGTTAGACCAAGATAAGTCTGCAGCGATTTTGATAGCTCACTTTGCAAGTGTTAAACGTCAAACTTCTATGAAATTATGACGTATAAATAACAGTCTGCTGTGCTGTCAAAATCCTTGCAGTTATCTTGGTCTACCTCTAAATTTTAAGACAAAAGTAAGTTTTATTTTCGACCCAGTTGATCACTGTTTCTGTCTGTCCTTCGGGGCCCCCTGAGGATTGGGCCCCCCTGAGGATGGGGGCCCTGGGCACGGCCCCCGTGTGCCCTTATGGTATAGACGGTACTGCATCTGTTTTTTTAAAACCCTACCGCCAACTTTAAATCAATTTTAATATTCCCCTTAATCTACAACATGTTACACAGAGCACACAGTTTATTAACTTAAATCTGTCTAATTTTAGGAAAAAGCACTTGGTATCTCCCGAGGAACTTACCCTCCCATGGCGCCCCCTCTACGATGTTGGGAAGAAGATTTTCGCCAAGAACACCACTAGCATTGGCCTCTATCATTATCTCACGTAAGTAGCCTTATAATTCTAAAGCCCGGTTCACATTTGTCACGTGTCGTGTTGTGTTGTGTCGTTACGCATATCGGTTTCATTTTAATATAATCGCGTTTACATTTGTCTGACGTGTCGTGATGCACGCTGCGTCAGACAAATGTGCACGCAATCATATTAAATGTATGAAACCGATTGCCGTTCTGATGCGATACGACAGACAAATGTGAACCGAGCTTAACAGTAACCTTTTTACTTGTGAGGCTGATAGTAAATGTTCATCCGACGCAGCGTGCATCAGACAAATGTGAACGCAACCATATTAAATGTATGAAACCGATATGCGTCATGACACAACAACACGACGCGACAGACAAATGTGAACCGGGATTTATACTACTGCTGCTATTTCTCACCCAAAACTGGTAACATTTTAATAATAATAACGGAATGAACGAAATTGTTTCATCAGTTAAGCAATTATATCAAATTAGCTATATCATGTCATGACACAAATACCTACCGACTATTTATGACTAATGGTCTTACGTAATTGAGAAATCAATTTATTCATGACTATTATTACCTAAGCAAGATGCAATGATTATTTAAAGTGTATAGGTTACGGCTTCTATTTTATCTTACATACTAACCCTCGCCTACGGCTTCGTTCGTATCGTGCAAGCTTTGACCTCAATTAGGGTCCATACATTTCAGGATGAAATGTATCATTTCCTTTTTTCCGGGACTCAAATATTTCCATACCGAATGTCATAACTTAGAGATTTTTAGGTAAAACTCCTTCCAGTTAGGTACAGTAATATAATAAAATACTAAGTAATAAACTAAGTAAAAAAGTGCATCTAGATCTGACGAATGCGCAGCTGATGCACTATTCGAAAATTGTTCGCGCGCAACTAGCGGTGATTATACAGATTATACACTATACCGACTATACCGAGCCTTTCGTACACCGGTACGTTTACCAGATCTGGACGCTCCCTAATATCTTCATCTGTATCTAGGCCTAACCGTGGCACTGGAGGCGGTATGCTAGATATGATACGCAAATTCATATCAGGCAACGGGCTGGACGACGCCCTAAACATGTTCGGAATGGCCCGGCCAGGAGATGAGCTGCCGACGTAATGATCACATTGATTCGCTTTTGTCATTCTTGGTGGCAGCAAGGCATCTTTCATTTGATCGGCAGTCATTGGTTTACATTATCGTCTACACTAGAGGTGTATCTAGATAATTTGGAACTGACAGATTGATATCTTCCATTGCATAATAATCATAGTCTTTTTTTCTGTGTTTTATATTTCTATTTGTATTCAGGTCGAAAATCAAGAGTATTAAATCCATCTGTCAATCCCACATTAAAAGTTATCTATGTATTCCATGATCTTTGTCGCCGGACTTAGCCTGGATTCTGTCCTCATCGGATAAGGTTTTAGCCGAGTTTTATGATACTTGAGAGTTAGAGATGAATGAACCTCGTTTGCCAAGAAAAATATTAAAGAATGCGTCCAGATATGACGACTGCGCTTGTTTAAGAATCGGTCGCTAACGATGCACAGCGCTCGTGCAGTGCGAGATCGAAGCATGTATGAAACGTGATAGGTGGACACACCTTTAGGTAGACGTGAATTTTGGAGGGAGCTAAGAAAAAGTGAATGCGATATGAATGGGATGGGAGTGAAGGACAATATGTAAGTGGGAAAAAAACTGAATGAATGTTTGAATGGATACCGTTATCGAATCCAGTCTAAGCAAAGCAATTTAACGACGATGGAAACCTTCTGTCGCGAGGAAGATTTTCAGTGCAGTTGTTAAATTGTAAATATTGTAATGCTCGCGACAAAGGTCTTTAGTGTTGACGACATCCGATTACTATAACAAAAAATACCTTTGCATTTATCCCATCAAAAATGTATCCAGTTTATACTCTGGTAAGCCAACTTTGTCAGTAGAAAAATGCGGCAAATTCGAAAAATATGCCTAAACGTGAAGGACCGATCTTCCGCACAAATTTTGAATTTCGTGCAAAGTTGGCTTGCCAGAGTTTATCATCATTTCTTCAAGACGATGTGGTGGCAGTGGTAACTGGTACCAGTGGTGGTAGAATGCATGTGAGTGTTTATTATTAATGCAAATTAAATTTAATAATATGGTTTTATTTCAGATCTTTGGAAGGATCATACATGTCTATGGTGAAATGCGCAAGACCGTAAGTACCTATACGTAACGTAAGTGTTTCAGTGCTTGACACCCAATTGTTGCCATCCGCAATCCTAACTCCTTGTAATAATGGTGACAGATAGAATGTCAACTATTTAAATTGTAGCCTGTCAAACATTAGGCAGGACATTCACTTTATAATGTTATCTATATTCTCAAGTTAAACGTTAAAGACCCTTTGGAAATGAAATGACCGCGTGGCTACAGCCCAATCTCAACCTTCGTTAGTGGGGGGGGACACTCCTCCTTTCGGGCTTTGCTCCGAGCAATTATTAGGGTTGACACAACTTGGCGTCCCTTTGCGTGCACACACCACAGATAAGATAATGACTTGACCCTAAATAGCTGAAAGGGATGTGCCATACATTAGAAACGGACAGCGTGATTCGTCCCTGAGTCGCTGTCAAACTTCGGTTTTGAGGAAGTGTTTTTTCTATACAGTAGTAAATACTTTTATTTCTTCTGTGCCTTCGTGCATTTTGACAAGGTTCGCGAGAACGCGCCGCGCGCGACAGGCGTGTCGTTAAAAGGGTTAAAAAAACCAGCCAAGTGCGAGTCGGACTCGCCCACCGAGGGTTCAGTACTTTTTAGTATTTGTAGTTATAGCGGCAACAGAAATACATCATCTGTGAAAATTTCAACTGTCTAGCTATCACGGTTCATGAGATACAGCCTAGTGACAGACAGACGGACAGCGGAGTCTTAGTAATAGGGTTCCGTTTTTACCCTTTGGGTACGGAACCCTAAAAACACCTTTACTTAGAAAGTGTCCTGAACTTAAAAAATGTAAATGATGACTTTGTAATGAATAAGCCATTTATGTTTCGAAAAATGTGCCATAATTATAACAAACCAAACGTTCCAGGTACTTTGAACTAAGCGCCACGAAAGAAATGCTTGAAGAGTTCCTACCTCAAATCCACCCGTGGTCCACCGATACCCACATGATGGGTCAAATGACTGGGTTCCTCCCAGTGGGGCTCTACCCTAAAGATGCGGCGCATGGACACGAGCTATGGTTCGATAATCTTATGGCGTTATGGGATATTTGCTACAACTCGCCGTGTGGAATCTCGGTAAGTAAAAATTCTAAACATGGTCAACCTTAACAATCAAACACCCGCATTATGAGCCAAATGACTGGGTTGCTACGAGTGCCGGTGGGACTGTACCCTAAAGATTCGGCGCATGGGCATCGAACTGTGGTTCGACAATCTCGGCCGTGTTGCATAATAAACTACAACTAATATTACAAGCGGAACTCCTTTACTAATAAGTGGAATTCTGCCAAAACTTAACTTGTGGCTCGAATCCAATAAGCAATAAGATACCGGCGGTAGTGGTATTGAAAGGCCACTGACTGATATATCTATCTATACAACTATGCATTTTCTCAGTATTGTCCGGACTAATTAATAGTTATGCAAGCAAAGTTGTAAACATGTCAACCTACTGTGTTGGTATTGAATCTTGAGCGTAGTGAGGGATTTCTAGGTGACATAATAAACAATCCTCTAATGCTATGCAGTTGTATATTTGTATATTTTTATATTTCATACACAATGAATATTGTTCATGAATAAAAAAATTATTAGAAGTTGCATAATGCAACTTGCATTGCATCTCATCGAATCTTAAGTCGGTGTAAGTTAAGAATTGATCCTTATATTTACGAAACTAAGACCTACCGTTTATTTGATAGCCTTAGTGTCATATACACACGGTGGCTAAAAAATAAGTACATTCCCGTTACCAGGGAGGTTTTGGGATTATACTGAGCAACTTTTACTATGGGACCAACCCCGAAATAGCGAAAAAAAATTTGGCTGTTTCATACATTTTGTCTGGTCCATCTTCTATGGGAGGGAAATTTTTTTCGTGGTTGGTCCCATAGTAAAAGTTGCTCAGTATGATCCCAAAACCTTCCTGGCAACGGGAATGCACTTATTTTTTAGCTACCGTGTATAAGACAATTCATAGCTGTCAAAATTTACTTCTTACCTCCTCCGACTATAGTAGTTTTCTGAGTTATTTTTTCTTAAATGAAAAAGAAACGTAAAAATTATAAACATACAAAATAATACCTATATTGCAAAACGACCTTAATTCTTGTGTGCTATATTGTGTCCAAGTGACTTTGATGTAACTTTTCTGACGTCGCGATATCTTGTCCGCGAGCCTTGAGAAATTATTAGCCGTTTTTTAACGACAATAAAGTTGCGGAAAATCGCCCAAACTACCATACAATACGACAATAACAAAATATATGTTTCAGGACCTAATGACCCTATTCTCCGGGCTAGCCAAAAAGAACCCCGGCACAGTGGACTGGAGCCCCTACGTGCCCAAGATGTTCACCAGGTTCCTCCACGCCCTCAACCTTCCCGTCAATTATAAGGACATGCAGTATTCCAAGAACCATTCCCTTGGTAAGTTGGTACAGGATACAGGTGTAGTAAATAATGTTTTGACGTCTTGTTTTCTCGGTTGGGTTCGTATTTATCTTGTTAGTCGATAAGCTTGACGCTATGTTAATTGAAATCAGGATAAATACAAACTTTATTCGGACAAAATTATATGCGGACGTGTGCATTAGAGGGTTTTCCACCTCGCGTCCTGAATCGAAAACTTAAACAACGACCCTAAGCAGATGCAACCCCCTATGAGTTCATGCACGCTTCCTTGCCCGTATTATTCGTAAGCTCTGCCATCTAGTGATCTAAGTATAATAATAATTCAGAAAAAGTGTTTAATAACTGGTACAAAGGACATTACAACACATAAAGAGTTTATTATTTTAGAATGTATAATTATAATGTATATTAGAATGTATAAATTAGATTAATATAATAATTATTCTTAATGTAATGGGTTGATACCTAAATAAATAACATTTTTATTTATTTATTTATTTTTATTTATTATTATTGCACTTTATATCTGCTTGTGTGTCCACATGGTCCTAGCCTGTAGGTCAGTATGATGCGAAAACTAGGCTAGATCATATTAAGAAGCTTAAAAAAAATTAATCATATATTTCTTCAGTAATCGACAAGCACTTCGCCTAAATCCCTAAATGTTGTCACATCTCAAGCAAAAGCCGTAAACTTGCCCTCCTTTCAGACACCAAAGACATGGCGACATGGATCGTATGGACCATCAACCCTGATGGGCTGACGCTGAAGCATCTGCGTTGCTTCGTAGGCGCGGTGGAGAGTTACTTGCACAGCGCCAATGCGGGTCGCTGGTCGTACCGTCTTAGAGATATGCTTAGGAAGCTCGCAAGGGAGTTTTTGAACAGGTAATTGTTACCTTTGAGGAACATTTCAACAAGATTTCTTCTTAATATGTCTTGTACTGAATGTATTATAAATAATACTATTCGACATTTCTAATCATAATGATATTTTGCGTAAATTTTTGTCTATATTTACCAGGGTGCGTCGTGAACGCGAAAAGCGCTACCGAAACAGCTGGGAGAACAAAACGCCAGAAGCGTACAAACTCCGCGACGAAGACATCACAGAGTTCGTCAACATCACCCTAGAACCGACACTCCAAGCCGTCTACAGCCGCTCCGGTTCTTTAGACATCTCCATCGCTTTGCAAAACCTCGCTACTCTGAGACCGGCTATAGTGGTCCCTCCTTTACTTGAGAGGCTAAGGACATCTCTAACTTCCCTAACAGAACCTCATAGGGTTACCGCGGCTATGTCAGCGGTGGCGGCCGTCGCACGACCCATGCTCCAAGGCGCTCATGGCGACTATCCTGAAGGACCTACACATGTTGTACCTTTGTTATTAGCCGTTCTGCCCGGTCTTGATCCTAATGATATCAAAAAGACATTAGTTACCTTGCACTTTATACTGATCTTCAGTTGGATGGTCCCGTATATCGACTGTAGTTCAGCCCATGAGCATTGGCCAGATTTAACAGAAGAAGAATCATTAACCTGTCAATCTACAGCCCAATTCGAGGATTTCGTACTAGTGTTCCTTGATAGATTGTTCACGATCATAGAATCCAGTGTCATGGAGCATGTGCGTTTGGATACAAAGGAATCCGACAGCGTTCGTAGTAAAACGGATGCGGTTATGGAAACTGCTATTTCATCAGCTGCTACCTCTGTATTGATGCAATGCTCGCCTAAAATATTCAAAGAAGCTTTGAAGAAATTTAAAGCATTCGCGAATGAATCTACATATGAAACAAACGTGTCAGGTAGTATGATTGGAGTGTTACTAAAAGTTTTCGCTCGCATCGACTCCGAATCTACTCTAGCTGCGTTCGTACCCGATCTATGCGAAGAGCTAAACGAGTTATTATCTACAGAAGAGGCTATTCGCGATGAGAACCCTCAAAGAGACTTGTCATACAGTTTGGTGTTGCTCATGAATGTTGTTGAATGCGATGGGGTGGTGCTACTGAAATACATTCCGCAGATAATTCCAGTATTGGATAAAGCGCTCAAACTTCACGCTAAGTACTCTCTGATTCGTGCGTGTGAGATATTAAGCCGCATGTTTACTTCGTTATGTTTTGTGGATTTGAAGGAGTGGAGGAGTTCTCCTAAGGACTATGGGTCGGCGCCGCAGACTTGGTTGCCAGTTAGGGAGTGGGGGAGGGGGTGTTTGTTGAAGGAGGCGGACTTTAAGTGGCACGTGCCGTGTAAGGAGGAAGCTGCGTGTGCGCAGATGCTGGTTGACAGGTATGTCAAAGATAAAAAATAGACTATCACCACATTTATTACAGAAAAAAGATCTATCCATTTCATGAAAGAGATAAAATGTCAGTCGTTTAGCTTCAGCTCCGATGATTTGACCCGATGTTAGCTGGAAATGTTTTATACTTTTTGATGTTTAAAGCGTCATCTATTCAAGTCAATTCAGCGTCGATATATACTAATGACAGTAACAACAATTCAGTTTTAGATCAATATTGGTACAAAACTAAATGATTGGATATTAGATTCGATGGTCGAACTGTCATTTCAGTATCTGGAATTATAAAAACAAAGTATACTCCATTACTGTATACATGAAAAAGTCTCTGGCATTGCATTGAAAATTCTAAAGAGGTTTTATAAAAAACATATCAATGTAGTGACATAAACAAATCTTCCACCAGATATCTGAAACCAGAGCTAGCGCGTCTACGTCAATGGCTGTCCAACGAAAGGGACATGTGCCGCGAGAGAAGGCTGCGTTGTTTCTACGTCATCAACGCCGTATTATCCTGCAGCACCTTTCTACCGCCGCCTAATGAAGAGCCTGTGACCCTGTGAGTTATTAATTATTATGTGCAGCTTACATTTGAAGCGTTCCGTGCAATTAAATTTAACCGATCAGTCACTAAACCTAAAATATTGCGTCTGAGTGTCAGAATTTTATAGTTCACATCACATGCCACAGAAACCTCTACAGTTTGTCTCACATCCATACTAATATTATAAATGCGAAAGTTTTTCTGTCTGTCTGTCTGTGTGTCCCTCTTCACGCTTAAACCGCTGAATCGATTTAGATGAAATTTGGCATAGAGATAGGTTGAGTCCCTGAGAAGGACATAGGATAGTTTTTATCCCGAAAATCATCCCTTAAGAAAGTAAAAAGCGGGGTGGAATTGAGATAATTAATGAAGTGTCTGCTAATTTGTGTGCATAATATGCTCAAATTGAATAATTGCTATAAGATTTTCTCCAGGCGCTATCTACGCTCAGGCGCTCTAGCTGGGGTTACTAAGTCCACGCAGACGAAGTCGCGGGCAAAAGCTAGTAATTTAATAAAGAGACTTTATACTCAGCCTAATTCATTTCCTTTGTCACTACTTTGGGAAAAGCTCGTATATTTTTTTCTGTCAACCAAGAGTGTGGAGTTACTGCGGTTTAACTTTGAATATCAGTATGAGATATGAAATTATTACAAAGTAGTGTCGATATGTAACTTGATGTACAAAAGCGCCTTTGTGGTCTATTTGTCGTTTGCGTTTTGAAGAGAAAGATTATATAAATTCGACCGGTCTGGCCCAGTGGGTAGTGACCCTATGAAGCCGATGGTTCCGGGTTCGAATCCCGGTAAGGGCATTTATTTGTGTGATGATCCTGAGTCATGGTTGTTTTCTATGTATTTATATATTATATATATTCTTGTCTGAGTACCCTCAACACTAGCCTTCTTGAGTTTACCTTGGGCTTAGTCAATTTGTGTAAAAATGTCCTCTAATATTTATTTATAAATACTCCATTCTTTCAGCATGGAATCCCTCGTGCCAGCCACCAGTATTCCATTCACGAACGGCGTGAAGCACACAGTCACATTAGAGGGCGAAAACCTACGTGTAGCGCTCACACGGCTGCTGTTGGAGGTTCAAGCGCGCATGCTGGCTGACAAGACCGATGATACGCGCGGATTGGAGATGCTTATACAGGTAATCAAAATTGCTATGCACGTTCTAGACAACTTAGAATCTTAAATTTTGGCTTGGAAGTAGATCAATAAGTAGACTCAAACAAAATCGAAAACAGTCCTTATACAAGGCACATAGTAACATTTGACGGCGAGAATTTGCGGATAGCGCTTACACGACCACTGCTGCAGGTCCAAGCATGAATGCTTGCTGACAAGACCGTTGAAAAATATGTGATAATATTATCGTAGTTCGGTTAATTGTTAATTCATAGTCCCCAAATTTTATTTCTGTTTCAAAAATAGTCCCGCTGGATACCCAAGAATACATTTCGGATTTTTGCCAGGTTTGGGAGCGAGCGGTGGTGATGAAGGGGCTACGCTCAGGCTCGGGGCTTGAAGCTCGACTGCGTTCATACGGGGCGTTGGAACGCGCGCTGGACGGGCGGGGGGGCGTGGCGGGCGATGCACATGGTGCCGCCAAATTAAGGTACCTATACATTTTATAGTCTCTTCTTCTTCTTTTCCTGTTACCCCCTGCTGGGGTGGGGTGGGGTACATTTTATAGTATTCATTTAAAATGATTGTCATGTTCAATATAAGCACTCCACCAATTTCACCATATGTACAAGTTTTTTTCTGTATACAAGATCTTTTCTGGCTAGCAGTACTCCGCTGGTGCAGCACCAAAGTCGTACTGGCAGGGTCGCCATGTGATGTAAGGTGTTAAGAAAAATTTGGTCCGAGTAAACTGTACTCTGAACTCATGAAATAAAACTATGAAAACGGATTATATCGCGTATATTGAATTTATAATACATCCCGACCACGAACGCTGTAAAGGGTTCGAAACGTCGGGATGTATTATAAATTCAATATACGCGATATAATCCGTTTTCATAGTTTTATTTCATGAGTAACTATCGCGGTAACCGAAGACAATATTATGTACTCTGAACTGTCATAAATAACATAAGCAGGACGGGTGAGCTGAATGATTACAGACACATTGATTGCAAAAAAAGTAGTTTATGAAAGAATGAGTGAATGGGATTATAGTGCACAATATTTAAGCCAAATTCTTTGAAGGAAGTGTTTAGTAAATCTTGTTTTACATATATTAAACGTATTAATAACGGGTCACTCACGTATTTTAAGTCGAAAACGCTCGACATGTTTCACTTCGTACCGAGGAACGTCATCAGGAGCTTGCGTCGACGGTGACGGACCGGCGCAGACTGTTTTACATACTTGAAAGAAATGCTAGTTTCAAAATCCCGCTATCATTACCTACATGACATGTTCTGCGTGACCTCAGCTGTGGTGCCCAAATCCATGCCTATACAAGATATAATATACTATGATTATCCATATGTGAGAGTGAGGTTCACACATTGACTCCAATTGTCTTTTCCGTAGAACGCTGGTGGCAGATGGGGCCAGACTGCAAGACGAAGCTCGACTAGACCTCGTATGCGACGCGGGCATAACACCATCCGCACTGCAAGCACTCAACGCGTTGTATGAACTGTCCATCAACACATACAGCTCGGTAAATATTTTAAACCTAGAAAAAGTGACCAACTAAACCATCCAGTGGCCGAGGCCGGATTCGAACCGGCTTCAAATTACGCGGCTAACGCCATAACCCCTGTCCCACCCGCTCGCGGCGGCAACCGTCTTAATTTCTCGAATATATGCAATTTATAAAAGGATAGATGCCAAAGTGTTTAATAAAAAAAAAAACTTATTTAGATTTAGGACACGAGGTGGCAGATCCTCCAACGTGTTTACTTCTCTATACTTCAGTCTTGCAATGTGTCAAAACATAATGATATTATGGTTTCAGGTGCGAATGCTCGCTCAACTCCGTTTATCCTGGATGTTATCTCACTACCCGTACTCCTACCGCGCTTTGGTACCAAAATTGGCTGAACTGCTTCACCAAGGCGGCGAGGGCGATGAGTGGCATGCGAGGCACAAAGGTATTTATAGCATATATAATCTGTATTTATACCATTTATAATTTTATAGTAACAAAACCTGGGTCCGCTCCATAGCGAACGAAACGCAACTGTCACTATCGCACTAAGGAAGAGTGATAGAGATGACTACGATACGCTAGGGAGCGTTAACGATTTGCACGTAGGCCAGGCGCCCTGGTCTATAATCTATAGATATCTACAGATTGTGACAAATCGAAAAACACCTCTAATATGGAAAATCCGATTCCGATACTGTCAATAAATAATGTGACGCTGATCCACAGTTTACGATGTGATTCCCATAAAAATGGTATTTGGCTCTCCCAATGCCATTTTGCTCCGAGGCGATTTCTAAGTCTCCTGCCCACTCGCTGTATTCCTAATAGGGTAATTATATTTTTCATCACACTCGATCAGTAAATGTGGAATTGCACGCAGGCTTAGCGGGAACTATAGAAAAAGCGTTTTCCCTAGGGAATTATGAAGTTTCTAGTATTATAATTAACGGTTTTTTTGTCTTTATACTTCGTTTTTGTATCGCAAGTGTGATTAAAAACATTGTGTGTAACTCGGGGCGTAATAATATTGCAACTCTAAAAATCAAATTTAACTGTACTCTCATTTGTAATATTTAACTTACGCCCCATGTTGCACAATGTACTATTGCCAGACAACACCTCGTTTATTTGTTTATTTGTCCGTAGGCGCTCTGTTCATAATGCTGGGACCGCGCACTGGTCCACTGACGGCCAAACAAGACTGGGAGGTGGTCAAGACGCTCTGGCCGGCTATACTCAAAGCGCCTCTCAGTGAAAAACCTAGCATACTACGGTAAGACTAGACCCAATTTGAACTTCAGAAAACTTGTCTTTCTTATGAATTATTTTAGTTTCAAAAACCGGAAAATTTGGTGCACGAGATATACAGATGGTAAATTTAATGCCTAATGATATTATCTACCAGTCAATAGTAGACCTAAACAAAAGAAACTCCTTTCGAACCATAACGAAAGTATTTTAAAAATATACACAAAATACTGTATTTTTTTTGCAACTATATCTTATTTAAACTCTCGCGTTTTGTATACATAATTAGATAGATGATAGATAAAGCGTTTATTTGTTTGTTTGCTGCAAATACACACAATTTAGAAATATCGACAAACAGAAAAATACACAATTAACAAAATGTACAATCAATTAAAACAAAATACAAAATCTTATAAATAATTGAGACATAACACCAACAGGAATAGCGGAAAGACTTGCACTGTGTGCATTGCAGCAACAGCAAAAGGGTGCCGACTCAGCTATACGCTTCACTCTTTCGAGCAAGGAACTGATATTCTGCCGGATAATTAATTAATGTCATTAACGGGTCTAACGCGATTAAATTTCATTATTTTATCTTTTTTTAATTTAATCGCGTTAGACCCGTTAATGACATTAATTATACACGGTGGCTAATAAATAAAAAATAAGTGCATTCCCGTTGCCAGGGAGGTTTTGGGATTATACTGAGCAACTTTTACTATGGGACCAACCCGGAATTCGCAATAAAAAATTAGGCTGTTTCATACATTTTGGCTGGTCCATTTTCTATGTAAGGGAATTTTTTTTTTTCGCGATTTCGTGGTTGGTCCCATAGTAAAAGTTGCTCAGTATAATCCCAAAACCTCCCTGGCAACGGGAATGCACTTATTTTTTACCCACCCTGTATATCTTATTTGTTCTATATCTTAGTGGGTAATTAAAAGAGAAGCTCTACGGTATGATTATCAAACAACATTCCTTTTTTTTTTCAGATTGGAGCAAGCATTCAGCGAAACCCTTCACCGCCACTTCCCCACAGTAAACACCCGGCTGGTCATCTCCCAATCCGCCATAGAAGCAGCCAAGCATTTCTTCACCGAAGCTGAACTTTCCGAAGCAAAGCTGGCGGAATTATTGGCCAATGCTGAAGCTAGGGAGCTCGCGCATTCGGACAAGATTGAGAAAATCTACACGGAGTTGGTAGATGAGTTGGTTGACGTCGCTGAGACTCCTAATGTGTAAGTACATTTGTTGTCCAAATGTAGAAGTGACGTTTTCCACGTATCCTAATAAAACGCTGATGTTCCGATTATGTGCTTATACACGGTGGCTAAAAAAATAAGTTCATTCCCGTTGCCAGGGAGGTTTTGGGATTATACTGAGCAATTTTTACTATGGGACCAAACACGAAATCGCGAAAAAAAATTTGGCTGTTTCATACATTTTGGTTGGTCCATTTTCTAGGGGGGGGAGATTTTTTTTTCGCGATTAGTGGTTGGTCCCAAGTAAAAGTTGCTCAGTATAATCCCAAAACCTCCCTGGGTCCCAAAAGTGCATACCCACTATAAATGAATTGCATACCCACTATAAATGAATTCCATTTCCTAGGTGTACAATTCGGCTCACGCAACCAAAGAGCAACTAGTGTTTTTTTTATATTTTTCCGATAGTAAGATTTGGTGTTGTCATTGTAATTGATATAGTTAATAATTATGCTACCCTCCGACCGTCCTAGTCTGGGACCGGTCTGAAAACCAGCGCCGGGCATCTCGGCCCGGCACACGCTGAGACTGGAAACCCTTTGCCCAATTGATTGTACTTATAAATTAATAATTGTTTTTCTTATTCTTGTTTTATGTAATTTTATTTTATTTTCTTTTGTACTTCTGGATAATGTGGCAATAAAAAAATTCTTATTCTTATTCTTGGTCGTTATTTTTGGTCACACCTGAATTGTGAACATTTGTTTCACCTATTAACTTATTTTACATCTTTTTCTTAAGTAAGTATGCTAAGTTACCTTTTTTTTTCAGTCAATGGCGCCGTCTCGAGCTGGCCATGCAAATGCTGACCTACTGTCCATCAGTCCAAACCCCCTACACGGCACGCGCCGTCCGCCTCGCGTTACATTCTTTACTACACGACGATATAGCAGTACGCAGAACAGCACAGAAGTTGACGCACTTCACGCTGCAGCAGAGAAAGAGGGAGCTTAAGAAGATTAAGGTGGATCCGTATGAGGTCGCCGGGGTGAAGAAACCGAAAAAGTTTGAGCCAGGTAATTTACACTAGATTTATCTAACAGATTTGTTTGACTCCAGAGAGGACTTTCTGGAGAAGACTTTTTGCAACAAATTTCAAGACGCGGTGTAAGTACAATGTATGATTTAGGTAAACAAATTATTTCTATAGTGACATTTTTCATTAACTTTTAAAATTTCGAATCGTTGTTCTTGGGCTAGAGTCCTTTTATGTCACAATTACCCAAAAGATTCGAAATAGGACTCAACTCACTCCTCAAAAGACTGAAGTTATCAAGTTCATCTAGTTTAGGGTGGTATTCCACCCGTCCAATTTATTTGTCCAATGTCATTGCGTATCACTCTCTCATTAAGCAAAATGTGAGACGCAATACACATTGGACATATGAAATACCACCCTAAGACTCATAAGGCTCGAGTTTTTTTGAACTCTAAAAAATGTGTGTGCATGTTTTTATGTTGCAGGTTACAGAAAGGACTTGGAATGGGCCATGTGGTCTGAAGACAAGAAAGTGCCGGCAACGGATGAGGAGTGGGACCGGCCCTGGCTAAGGAACCCTAACTATGGCTTCTACTGCTGGCCTGAACAGCTTGAGGTACTTGTTCACAGGATTTACTAAATACTACTACTTGATTGTTGAAGGTCGTGATCATTTTGAGGATTTCTGCTACATTTTTTTGGATTTCCATGCGGTTCTCTCTTGGTTCCATGGTTAGGTCACAGGGCAGACACGCTATACATCAAAAATCACTCGCGTTTCTATGTGTGTACGGCACGTCCGTACACGCGTCATGCGTCACAGTGTGAGTAAGTTGCTTAAAAATAGTACTGAGAGCACGCCAGAAGTCCGCCAGATTTCTGTCGCGGGGCGAGGTAATTCGAGTCGGGGCGGGGCGGTGCGTGGCCGTTCTGTATAATAATACTATTACTTATTCTGTGGTTAGGTTAAAAAGGACAAACTTAGATCGTACCAACGGGTATGTGATCGGCTACACGGACTGTTCCTCCGACCTTGCACAGCTAAAACTAGTTGAGGTACAAACTCTTCTAGACCATTGCTTTCAAAATATTTGTGTAACTGACCTTTACACAACACAACTAAATCCACTAAACCTTTGTCAAATATCTAAATTTTCAATCATATTTTTCTCAATGTTAGTCTAAAATAGGAACAAAATTCTTTATAGCCCTACATAAGGCCTAATTTGACACAAGTGTTTTAGGCAAATAATCTTATATTATTTCTAAATGAATTCTTCAAACGAAATCCTCAGGTAGCAGCTCCAGCATCAGAACAAGTGTTCTCCAGCGATGTCCCCCCCGCAGAGATGGAGGAAGGCGAGCGTCACATCCACGAATTCTTCTCCGATGACGCCAACGTGGAGAAGCTGGTGTCATTCTTGACGGTGGAAGAGAAGAAGGGAAAGGACAAGTTCAGTGGAGTGCGGTTCTCCATGTTTAAGGTTAGTTGATATATCACAGTTATTCTCCAAGAGCATTAACACACTGCAACTTTTTGTAGCGATACAAATGCGCTTGGCGGTCGCGCGATGCTGACATTAATTTACTGTATCTCTTCTCTACCACATCGAGACTGAACCGTGATTGTATCGCTGCAAAAAATTGCACTGTGTAAATCCCACTAAGGATCGAGATATTCCTCTGATATACCTCAGGAAAAAAATGAAGTGAGGGTCACATAGTACGATTTCTTCTTCGATGACGCCAACGTGGAGAAAGCTGGTGTCGTTCTTGACGGTGGAAGAGAAGAAGGGGAAGGACAAGTTTAGAGGAGTGCGGTTCTCCATGTTTAAGGTTAGTTGGTATATTGCAATTGTTTTTTCACTGGGATACATATCAAAATCCTTGTGTACTTGAGTTGGTGGATCAGTGTACCTAATGTCCTTTACAGGCTTCACGTAGCCAATATTTTAAGTAAAAATCGCTCGGAAAAATCTAGTACACTATCAGTAACGTCATACTGCACAATATGACAGTTAAAACCAAAATTTAACAGGTCTATACGATACTGCCTTGACTATGAAAAACAGGCAACCAGGAGCGTTTTTTTTCGCGGCGGATTTTTAAAGCTTTTAATTACAATCTTACAAGTCTAAAGCGTCAACAGTAAAAAAAAGTGATCATATCACTCCGCACAAAAAAAAAGTGATCATATCATTTCGCACAAAAAAAGTGATCATATCACTCCACACAAAAAAAAGTGATCATATCACTCCGCACAAAAAAGTCATCATATCACTCCGCACAAAAAAAAATGTGATAATATCACTCCGCACCGTTGGTCAAGCGCGTGTCAAACCTCTTTTAAAAGTTGTATATTGTATGTAGATTTATAAAATGGCGCCCTGGTAATAGACATTTTTCTCCACAGTCTCTGTTCACCCAATTCGGTCCAGTCATAACGGAGAAGTTCCTTGTCCACGCGCGGCGCTGCGCCGCCGACTCACAGGAAGCGCCTCAACGTTTCGCGTCCGAGGTGGCCGCGTCTGCGTTAAGAGCGCCGCGGTACTGGCGCCGGCAGGATGCCTTGAGCATTTATGGCAGTGTGCTTGAAGTTTATAGTGCTGGTATGTTAACTTTTGTTCAATATGTCCGTAAATACTTGTCTTAGGGTACAAACCTATGGAAAGTTTCATAGTAAACCGCAGCGGCGCGCCGGGTGACGTTGATCAGTCTGTCAAGTTAGGATGGTGCAACAGGCACTAAGTCTGCTTGCATACGTTTGTATTTGTTTTTAGGGTTCCGTACCCAAAGGGTAAAAACGGGACCCTATTACTAAGACTACATTGTCCGTCTATCTGTCTGTCTGTCTGCTAGACTCATAGCTAGTAAGTATCTCATAGTAAGTAAGTAGGGCTCCCATACAACAAACGTGATTTTTTTGGCCGTTTTTTGCATAATTGTACGGAACCCTTCGTGCGCGTGTCCGACTCGCACTTGGCCGGTTTTTTTTTCATTGTAGGGGTCTGTTAGACTAAAAATTCTGTATTTACAAATTAAAAACATCCATATTAATCCCGTATCGGATTTATTATGTTCAACTCTTGAGTAAACTTGAGCGTTAAATGGCTTAACCTCATTGGATTTGACTTAAAGTTGGGATTTAATAAATATGAAATCAATTTAGGCGAATAGACTTCAAGTTACTTCCCTTTTCCAGGCCTAACATCCGTCATCCCAGAAACCATGGAGGACTGGGGCACTTCGTTAGCCTCGGGGGTGGTGAAGCTGGAGCCGACGCGGGGCGGCGGGTTCCTGCGCGAGCTCCTCGAGCTGTGCGCGCCGCCCGCCAGCAGCGCGCACGACCCCGACCAGCACACGTCGTTCGTGGTGTGCGCAAGGCTGTACGCGCTGCAGGTGTGTAAATTTAGATTATAACTTTATGAAATTGAATCACAGAGTCCAACATCAACTCCACGCCTGCCACCTGCCCCGAACACTAGTCAAACTGAAAAAATATTGGCTCTTCTCAATTGGGAATTACTTGTGAACGCTCTGCATGTGTATTAGACGTTAGATGTGATAAAAGTAAACAATTAGCCTCATGTATGAAGTTTATATTTGAACGAAATATTTTTTATTCGGGTTTTTGTTACCGTTATATCATGTTAAAAGTGCACGTCCCGTGTCCGTTATTAAATTATCATTTAATGGCTTAAAATAATAAATAAAAAGCACACAAATTCGCCCGCGAAGCTAGTGAGAGAAACGCGCGAAATGTCACGTGACGTCACGCGTTCGACAGATTAGTTCACATAAGTGTCATATACGTATACATACATATAATCACGCCTATTTCCCGGAGGAGTACGCAGAGACCACGGATTTCCACTTGCTACGATCTTCCTCCTCTTTCGCTTCCTTCACTTTCATAACATTCCTCATACACGCTCGCCGGTTTAGGGTGCTCTTGACCTGGCCTTTCTTCAGGATTTTTTCATAAACAAGCCACTTAATCGGCACATTGCCAGGAAGTAACACATAAGGGACATAAGTGTTATTAGTAGCAAACGTCAGTTGAACCGTCCAACATGTGAATTCATCACGCTCTCTCGAATTCGCACCAAAAGATATGAGCGTTTCAACCGCTCAAAACTTTTAAACATTTTAAATATTTTTTAATAAAATAATTTGAAGGTTTACAAAAGTATTTTTATTTTCTCCGGTGTACAAAAATTTAAAAAAAATCATGCATGGAGCTACTTACGATTTTATTTTTACAGGGTGCCCTTGGCTCTCTTAGGTGGCAGACGGCTCTTCTCGGCTTCGAGCTTCTGGCGAGGCTTGAAGCGGCCAACTTTATGCAGCACCCGTACCAGAACGTGCGAGAGACAGTTGGCAGGTGTGTTGTGCTCCTTTATTTAATTAAGAAGGTGTTATAGTATTAGCTTTCACGGTTAATTTGTACGATTATGTTAGGTAAAGTTGTGTTTTGTATAACTGGATAATAACTTTTAAACCTCGTTACGTTATGTTGCATAAAATACATTTTAATATTGGAAAATCTTTGACACATCAAACTGTACTTTCGCAAAGTACCGAGGTCTCGGCCCACAATACCACTTTGTGGCATTTGGTGTCGAGACACTGGGGCCGTGGAGTCCAAGCGCAAAAGTTCTTTTTAAAGAACTTAGCAAAAAGCTCGTCGACGCAACCGGTGACCAGAGAGCTGGCGCATAAGTATTGCCATTCAGCGAGGGAATGCTGCCAGCATCTTTGGCACAATGCCGCGGGGGCCTTATTTAGATGTTTTTTAATTAAGAGTAGTTTTGTTTTTTAATTTTTTTATTTATAAGTTGTTATTCTTAGTTACTTTTAGTTTTACTTTTAATTTAATAATAATAATTGTTAAACTGTACTAAAATATTCATTATATAACGATTTAGACCAGTATAATATTCATTAAACTCTATTATATCTCTAGTTTGCTTATGACGATCTTTGACACGGAGCTGGTGTTCACCGGCGGCGCGCCGCGCTTCGCCGCCTTCCTCGCCTCCGTGCGCCCGCGACTGGAGCCCCTTTATGACGAGAATGGAGATATTGGTGAGTGTTGCCTCCTGTATTCATAACACTTAAAATGTCTCTTCGATTTTGTGTCTTTCTAGCAAACAACAAGTGACAAACTAGTTGTAACGGCATTTTAAATTAACAGGCGTTATCTACAATATCGAAGGTCATCATTTTCGAATTTTCGTATTTACTTACTTTTTTTTTTTAGGCGCTGTAGGCCGAGCACATGATTGACGCGACAGTATCTCGCCGCGAGATAGACTACCCGTCTTTTGCTAACTTTATGAATAAAGTTAATTAAGCGAGAGACTCAAAAACACGGGATTTAAAATAACTTTGCTCTCGTGTTGCACACATAATTTTTCACCTCAGTAGTGAGAACATATTAAAGGTATATTTCGAATTACACAGAATAATACAGAGAAAAAAAAACAAAAAAAAGGGGGACGAGTAGTCTATGTCGCGGCGAGATACTGTCGCGCCAATCATGTGCTAACCCGGCTGGGATAACCGAGGTGACAAGTGATTCTTAACTCTCTGAACAAATAATTGGTCAATTTTTTTTTATAAATTAATAACGGTACAGCTATCATGACAATTACCCAATGCGATAGTGTAGCAAATATTTACCTAGGTGGATTAATACAACTATTTTGAAGAATTATAACATAATACAAACAAAGTGATTTTATTGAAGTAATTCTCAGAACAATGAAAACGGAAACTCAATCCGGGTAGCAACTCGAATGAGCGTGCGCACGCGTTGATTGCAGTGCCATTTGATTTTAGTTTTGCGCGTTCATCCATTGATTTATTTTAATAATAATAATAATAAGCCCGCAGGGCAGCTTGTGGCGAGCTGTTGGGGAGTAACGACCCCACGGACCCGAGTGCTCCCGAGAGTCGGTCAGGGTCTCCGTCTCCGGCGTGTCTTCGTCGGTCGGAGTGGACCCCAAGGGGACCCGCAGGACTCTCAGCTCTGGCTTGCCTTCATTGGCTGTCCAGAGAGGAGTCGCTAGAGCTATATGCTCCAGGGGTGGAAGTGAAAGATGCATAAGACGCGAGTTGGCACAGTGGCTGGTAACAGCCACTGGGTAGAAAGCGGCGCACACCTCTCGACACCCCTGAGCCGCTCACACCGGTGTTGCTCCTGGTCGTCTTCACGACGGCAGTTTCAGGGGCCCATCTAGTCAGCGGCAAGTCACCACCTGCCTCGATAACGTGTGTTAGCATTGTTATGGCAGGTGTCCGGACTTCTTTTCAATAGCCCAGTCTCATTGTCCACTCAAACTTCAATCCATAGACCGGTATACTGTTCACTTTTTCTACAATAGTCCCAATGCCTGTTGCAACCGGTTCATGGGTGTCTATTGTTGCACCTGTGAACGGGTTCCAGCAGGCGTTCTACATGACATTAAAGCTCTCCAAGGGGCCTCTACGTGTTGGATCTATATCCCCACGCAAGCCTATCAAAAGACCGGGATTTATAGGCCCGAGAAATCCGAGGAGATACAAATAATAATAATAATAATAAGCCCCCAGGGCAGCTTGTGGCGAGCTGAATGGGAAGTGACGTCCCTTGGGTCCCATACCCCCGAGAGTCGGTCAGGCCCCTCCCTCCGGCTTGCCTTCATTGGCCGGCTGGAGTGAACACTGAGCAGGGGCCGCAGGACTCTCACCTCTGGCTTGCCTTTACCGGCCGTCCAGAGTGGGGTGTCAGAGCTATATGCTTGCAGGGTGGAAGTGAAATATGCATAAGACGCGAGTTGGCACAGTGGCTGTGAGTGTTTACAGCCACTGGGTAGAAAGCGGTGCACACCTCTCCACACCCTGAGCCACTCACGCGATGTTGTCCCCTTGTCGCTCCGTGCGAGCGGCCGTTTTCGGGGACCCATATTGTGAGTTGGCGAGTCACCACCTGTCCATTTTTTTCGTGTTTTTAAACATAGATTGGGGCAGGTGCCATAGTATTTCCATAGACCCGGTAACCAGTACACTAACATCTCAACACAATAGTCTAGTTTATTTTGTTTCTTATCATTGCAATAGTCCTGCACTAACCGGGGCTTGTCCTTGGGTGCACTACTATAGTGCATACAGGGATAATCATCGGTTGGTGTCACATCACCTTTTAGAGTAAATTGTCTTTTTACAAGGGGCCTCTGCGTGTTGGCTTCGGCCCCACGCACGCCTTCCAAATGTCCGGGACCCCATGGTCCCGAGATTATGTAAAGGACGAACATAATAATAATAATAAATAATAAATATTATAGGACATTCTTACACAGATTGACCAAGTCCCACGGTAAGCCCAAGGAGGCTTGTGTTATGGGTACTCAGGCAACGATATATATAATATATAAATACTTAAATACATAAAAAACACCCATGACTCGAGAACAAATATCTGTGTTCATCACACAAATAAATGCCCTTACCGGGATTCGAACCCAGGACCATCGGCTTCACAGGCAGGGTAACTACCCACTAGGCCAGACCGGTCGTCAAATATATATATATATTTTGTTGTGTTCTAGTGATAAAAACGGCAGCGTCCATGGCACAGATGGCGGGCGCTCGCCGCTCACCGCGCGCGCGCTCGCCCTCGCCCGAGCGGCGCGCGCCCCGTGTGGACGTGCCCGTCGCGAGTGCGAGGCTCGACCCAATTGATGATACTCAGGTATGCTACAGGTCTAACTTTATACTATGAATTTTCTCAAATGATTTTTACGCCTAAGACCCTAATCTGTTAAACAAAAGCTATTGTTTCTTTTATGGGAGCGGTCGGCCATTGTGTCTGAGCGCGTGCCAAAGCAACAATGTCGTTGAAAAAGCGGCTGTATCGTGGTGGTTTTAAGGTTCAGACGCTCTGACAGATTAGGTATACGTATAAAGATACAAGCAAATTTCATCCTTGTGGTAAGCGACAATGTGGTACCTTTTGCTTGAAAACGTACCACGCCGTCGCACGTACCGTCGTATCATGAGATTATTTAATTATATTCAATTTTCATGTTTCTAATTTTCTTCATAAGTATATAAAATACTATAATAATAAATAAATAAATAAGCAAAAAATAAACGTTGAACTGACTGTGAATTTTGAATGAACATGTCAGTTTATTTTTTGTAATTTTGAATAGATTCTGCTTTAGAAACCACAAGTAAGTAAATAATATCTTTATTATTATTATTAGCAGGAACATGAGAACGCTAACGAACCCGGAGAATCCTCAGAGAACGCCAGAGGCGAGCGACTCGACAAGAATCTGTCGACACATCTCGACACGGCGCTGCGGCTCGGCGGCGATAGTGTAGCGACTGATCTGCGTGACCACGCACGGGCTATTAACCTGCTTACCACAGGTAATATTTAAAAAAAATTTAACACTGTGTCACTCACTCTTCTATATCATTAGCTGGAGAATGCGAATGCTAACAAGCCAGGAGAGTCCTTAGAAAACGCCAGGGGAAATTACGCTACAAAAATGGGTGCTTGCTTGTAATAAAGTAATAGGTTTTAACATACTACCTAAACGCATACAATTTTTTTTTTAAAATAGGAGTAAAATCGTAAATTCGCCTTGGTTTTCCAGTTCTCATGCCAAAGTGGTATGCACCTAAAACCGATAATTATTTATGGCTAGTAAGGCAAATTTGAACGAGTCTCAAATTGGCGGACGTCGTATCCCGCAATAATTAGCGATCTTTAAAAAAAAATCCTTTCATTAAATTGTGTGCGCATAGTTAGTTCTGAAATAACAATAAGGGCCATAAATATTCACGACTTTAATTTGTAGGCAATAAGGTAGTTTATAAATATATTTAGCGTTTTGTTACTGTCGATAATTTAGATCTCGAGTGTAAATTGAACACTGAGTTTTTGTTGCAGTTCTCCGCGGCTGCATGGGCATGATAGTCCGCGGCGTGCACGGCGCCATCACCGCGCAGTACTCGCTCGTGGGCACCGCGTGCTCGCTGGCCGCCCGCGGGCCCTCCGTGCCGCACGACGAGCTGGCGCGCGCCGCCGACGGCTTCCTGGCGTCCGTGGCGCTCGCTGCCAACGACGCTGTGGCGTTCCAGCAGGCGCTGCTGACTATAGAGACTGTAGCTGCTGGGAGGTAAACTATACACATGACGACGAACTAGCGAGAGCCGCTGATAGATACTTAGCGTCTGTCGCACTCGCTTTCAATGACATTGGGGCGTTTGAACGGGCGCTGCATACTATAGAGACTGGCGGATGGGAGGTAATCGTAAAAAAACCGGCCAAGTGCGAGTCGGAGTCGCCCACCGAGGGTTCCGTACTTTTTAGTATTTGTTGTTATAGCGGCAACAGAAATACATCTGTGAAAATTTCTACTGTCTAGCTATCACGGTTCGTGAGATACAGCCTGGTGACAGACAGACAGACGGACAGCGGAGTCTTAGTAATATGGTCCCGTTTTTACCCTTTGGGGTAATCGTCTTTAAGGTCTCTAAACTAGCATCAGCTCTCATTGTTTCAAAATTTAAAAATAGGGTTTTTTTCTGGCATGTACCTACCAATATCAGTAAGTACAATTGTTAAATCATGCCATTCTTATAATTAATCAAACAAATCATCCACGTACTATGTAATTATTAACTATTTGATATTTCCTACCAGATCGTGGTGGGCGCGCCTAGCCTGCCTGGACTTCGCGCAGCCGCTACTGTTCTACGGCCTGCCTCTACTGTGCGACCAGCCGGAGTTAGCCGTTCGCGCCGAGAACTTCACGCTCAAGCTCATGAGGGACCCGCGACTTGAGGTAATACATCGAATATCACCCGCTGCTGTTGTACCTCTACTGTGCGACCAGCCAGAGTTAGCTGTGAGAGCCGAGAACTCCACGCTCAAGCTCATGAGGGACCCTCGGTTTGAGGTAATTTATTGAATCCGCCATTGAACGTTAATTCCTCAAATTGTCAAATCTTTCGTGCGCCGTCGTCAAATAGATCGAAGGCACAATTGCTTCTTCTAAGGACTGGTTCCACATAATCTGTTTTCGTCACTATGCCATCGTACTTGAAAAAAATATGCTTGTATGAAATGGTTAACAATTCTCTACGGAACGACAGCTCCCGCCGTCATTTTTAGCAGGGATGTTCGTTAATTATCACAATAAGTTTGTAACGAAAGTTTTACGAATTTATTCAGGTGCGGCAAGCAGCCGGCAAGCTTCTAACAGGCCTGATGCACTGCGGAGCCCTACCGGACGAGGAGCGCACGCTGCGCTCGCTGACCCTCACGTGCCGCAGCAAGGCGCCGCTGGAGCGCCACGCCGGCGTGCTGGGCCTGTGCGCCTACCTCGCCTCCCGCCCCTACAGGTACATATCAATCACAGGGCTATTTGAATTTTAAAAAAATCGAGCAGGGATCAAATTCAAGATCTGCCACAGCAGTTCCTGGTCTTAGATATTGAGCTATGAACCGTGGATTTGAAGGTTGAGGACGCGAAACGGTGTGCGCTGAAATCGGTTAGACCGCGGACTGGACGCACGCGGCGCCTTAGTTTCGTCGATGAGTTAGATTAGATTCACGTGATGTTTCGCTCACTTGCTTTTCGCGAGCATATTTTTATACTTTTTATTTATTATTTTAAGCAATTAAATGATCATTTAATAACGGAAATGCATTTGTAACATGATATAACGGTAACAAACATCCGAATAAAAAATATTTCGTTCAAATATAAACTTCATGCATGAGGCTAATTGTGTGGCTAGACATGCTCTGCAGGTTTTTGTTTTTATAGTTGGTCGAACCAAATTGTCAGTAAATGAGAAGAAGAAAAAAACTATACTCATCTCTTTCTTTTGGGTGGTAGTACTAGTGTAAGACAAAGGTAGTATGATTCTCTCTGTCTATGTTTGAAATGAGACAGTCCTTTGACAAAGTATATTTATAAGGGCTAGTTGTAACTGTGAGTGTATATCCCCATCCGCAGCCTGGGGGGGGCGCTGGGCGCGGTGCTGGCGGAGCTGGCGCGGCACACGTCGGCGCCGGACCCGGTGCCGGCCGCCATCCGCGCCGCGCTGGCCGACTTCCGCCGCACGCACCAGGACGACTGGCCGAGACACCGCGACCAGCTCACACAGGTTTATACCAAAGATATATATAACTCCGTAATAGATGGATACAGTCTAGGGAAAAAACGTGCCTCGAAAATCACGAAAATTTGATTCTCGATCAGAGGGCGCCACTAGTTTTGGCCTAGTCTCGTATAGAGGGCGTTGACGGTTTTGTTTGTTATTTATAATTTTAACGCATATCAATGGAAGAAAATGGGTAAAATCATATAAAAATAATTAATACAAATAAAAAAATCATTTATCCATATTTAAATACATTTTAACGTATTTTTATAAATCTTCATTTTTAGTTTTAAAGTATGTCGATAGATGGCAGTGAATTTACAGCGGATACAAAATTTACTATGACAGTACCGCTCTATCTAATTATATCCTCATTGGTTATACTAATACTTTTTCATTTTGTCGCATTGCGTATGTTCGGTCGCACGGGCGCACATCTATATAAAATACTAGGTCCATGACATTTCATTTCGGTGTATGGTGGCGCCGCCTATTTCCCTGCCTGTTTTTGATGGACACTTTTCAGTTTTCATACACAGAGATTTTGCTCCTTTATATAGTCTCCATGACCAGAAGTCATCGAACGTTTGTTATGTTACAGGAGGAACTGGACCTGCTAGCCGACCTCACGTCCCCGCCCTCATACTGCGCTTAGCATTCAGACTCGTGGACCGATGAATCCAGCCACTCGTCGAACATTTATGGAGTCGACGGAGGATGAAAACTTCGCACGACTCCCCTATTCATATCGAAAGAACATCAATAATGGTCATCACGTGGGCCATTCTACTTTTCGTTGTGCATAATTTTTTGACACTCTTTGGTGTATTTTAGAATACTTTGCCATTACTTTCTTTTTCTGTTTTGTGACGGAGAATGAGGCTTAATTAGGCTATTAATCCTGATTCTTATATATTATGATATTTTTAATCAGTTACAGATTGTCTCCCGATTTCTATGAAAATAAGGCATTTACCACTGCGTTACCGTCGTTTTACTTTAATCAATATTAATATATGAATTTTGTTCAACAAATTCCAATTATTTGGTTCAGGTACAATTTGGGAATACATCTTTAATATCTTTTCAATATCTATCATACTTTTTTCTGGTACACGATTTCAATATCTATCATACTTTTTTCTGGCAATAAATTAATGGAAAAAAGTAGAATGACCCACGTATAACGTATGCACGTTAGAATCGGAACTATGATAACAGTTGCTAGGTGATTCTCACAAAAACATAGCGTTTTAACATCTTATGTATCTCTTCTCCTATCTCTAAAATTATAAGGCGAATCTTGGAATATCTTTTGTTTTGTGCCTGAGTGGACGCTCGTTCGGCGGGGCGTGCAGCGTGGCGGCGGGCTCACAAGTGATGTGAGCAGCGTGCGTGCACGTGCAGTACGTGCACTAATGCCGCTCCTATAGGTACGTTTGCATTTGTTTAACATGCACGCAGCACGCGTCGCTGGGGCGACGTGCGGCGTGGGTCTTGCATAGAAGCGTCCACTCAGGCCTTACACTTAGACAATTTCATTTTAAGTTCGCACTATGCTTACTTCCGTAATAAAAGGCGTGCTTGACACCCTACAGTATGAAAATGTAGGTGAGGTAGTTCAGGAAATATACGGTAAATGAACGCTGATTGGTTTCGTTATATTTGTTAAAATGAAACTGATTTTGTAAGGTTTTTGAGTTCTATTTTTATTCGCCTATTCTGCTTTTAGCAATTAATGACACTCCCTCACTTTGTTCTTTTCAAGTCGCTGCAAAGTTCTATGCAAGATGTAATTAATCTCTGATTGTTTTCCTACAAATTAAATATAAAAATAATGATCCCTGAAAATAAAATTATTACTATGTATCAATGCATAAAATAACTACTGTTGGAAGTGAGAAGACAAAAATAACATTACACAAATGTATAATTTTAATCGTACAAGTTTTGTTAAGTTTAGCTCTAAAAATTAATGTGCCCATGCCCTAGATCTTTGTAGAATAATCTAAAAAATATTAAAATATTTCTTCAAAAACCTACGAACGAAATATACTATCTTAAAGTAAGACAACGAGCGACTGTGAAAAAAACCTCGATAACAAAGATATACTTTCCGCTGAACGTAATACAAAGAACATGGACAGATTTTTTTTTTAGCTTTAACACGTCTTCTATGCTGTGATGGTGTTGGTTTTGTAAGGTGGGTGGTAGATTCATTCCTTCAAGCTCAAGAGACCACATTCTGCCATTAACATTTCATTTATTTTTCGAAAATTATGATAATTAATTATAATGAGGTTGGGCTATTCAATTTATTTTTGTAACAAGGACAGACGCAAATTTATTTTTCGGTTCTTTTTGTTAGTGATAAATAAGTACGTGAATATTTTTTGTTACCAATAATTATAATCCGAAGTTTTTTTAGCCAATTTGTAATCGGCTGTTTCTTAAAGATCTGTTGAAAAGTTAGATTTGTAAATAATATGTATAAATATTGATTTAGATAATAAATAAAATATATTTTGAATGGTTACGTTGTTTTATTATTTCCATTCCGTTTTCAGAATCAATTAATGACCCGAGCTTGTCGTCCTTGTCGATTATTATTAGATTAGAGTTTAATAGATTGTTGAACATTCCTTTCACATGTAGGTAAGTGTAATGTCTAGGCTAGGTATTAAATATCGACACGGACAAAGTGCCAAAAATATGTATACACGACCTCATTGCCCTTGTAGGTAGTGTCAGTGGGGCGACACTCCTTCTTTCGGGCAGTCTCGGCTCCGGCTCAGCATTGCTTCGAGCAATCTAGGGTTGGCACAACTTGACGTCCCTTTGCGTGCACGACCACAGATAAGATAATGACTTGAATTTTGACAACCCTAAATAGCCGAAAGGGATAGTGCCATGCGTTAGAAAGGCACAACATTATTCGTCCCTGAATCACTGTCACACTTCGGTTTTGTAGGAAGTCCATTCTGTTTTCTGTACGGTATACGGTAGTACTATTATTTATTCTGTGGTAGTGTGTATATTTTTGGCACTATGTCTGTATCGATATTTAATAGTTTAATACCTCGACTGTACATACACAGTTACACATATACATGTAATGTAAGTACACCTACATATATCCTCACATAAACTTAGAGATATGCCCAAAAATAATTTGATATTTTTATCCAATTCGATGAAGGAAAAAATCGTGAAGCAACTAGACTACAATAAAGCCTTTTTTGTTTTCTGCTGAAAGTTCAGATTGCAGGCGTTTTCGTTAAAACACGTGCCTGCGCCAATTCTTCGAATTAGAGGTTTCTGACTGACCTCAGGCTCATGTAGGATTTCCTTGACCTTGCAGGTACAGATTCTGCAATAAGCAAGACCCAATATGCCCTGCCAGTTTTTTCTTATTTACCTATCTGATTTGTCCAAACTGTAGATATAAATTCCAAAAATGATAAATGACATTTTGGGACTAAGTAATAGAAACTATTATTTGATGGACTGTTTGAAGAAAACAAACATAAACCAGTATACAATTTATTAAATTTAAGCATGATACACAATATGATATGAATTAACTAGAATCAGTATTTTTAATAAAATCATTCAATGTATTCCGTACAATCAAAAACGAAACTACTGATATACCTATAGTGGAAGTCATGTCACGAGAAAGGTAATGAATGTGGAAGGAGGTGAAAAGGCGGATGGACTGTGTGAGAGATGATATGAAACGAACGCAAGTGAATGATGAGATGACGGGCGACAGACAGGTATGGAATAAAAAAGACATGCTGCGCCGACCCCAAGTGAATGGGACAAGAGCAAGCGAATGATGATACCTATAGTGGATCTAAAAAATAAGAATATACCAAAAAAAACCTAATAAAGTATTTGTCTTGAAATCTTAATGGATGAAATGAAGCAGTGAAAATTCATGTCCCTTGTTTTGGTATTGAAGTGTCCTTCTACTACTGTACACAAACGTGTCAAGAGCCCTAGACATGAACATTGATTCAGAACAGACGAAACTAAAATATTGACAAAAGGCCCTCAATCCAATTAGGCCCTGAATATTTTATACTGATGCATACATTCTGGATAAGCAGCGACTTAAATCCATTTCCAAAACTATAGCCTTATAAAAATATATTGAGATAATGATTGGAATTAACACTATACCAGCACCAATAATGTTATTTCCTTTCCTCGACATCTGGAAGGAAAAATACATTTAATTAGTAATTAGCAAAGGGATATAACTCCGTAATGGATGGATACAGTCTAAGGAAAAAACGTGCCTCGAAAATCACGAAAATTTGATTCTCGATCAGATGGCGCCACTAGTTTTGGCCTACTCTCGTATAGAGGGCGTTGACGGTTTCGTTTGTTATTTATAATTTTAACGCATATCAGTGAAAGAACATGGGTCAAAATCATATAAATATAATTAATGCAAACAAAAAAAACATTTATCCATATTTAAATACATTTTAACGTATTTTTATAAATCTTCATTTTTAGTTTTAAAGTATGTCGATAGATGGCAGTGAATTTACAGTGGTTACAAAATTTACTATGACAGTACCGCTCTATCTTATTATATCCTCTTTGGTAATTAGTGTACTTTTTTTGCAATTATTAGTTGTGAGAATTGACTTCAAACATGCCATAATGGGAAACGTTACCCATGTAAATATCTAAAATTCTAAAATATGATAATAGGTTGGGACATGATAATAGGAACATGATCTTCTAATGTCTAATGTGTGATATTAAGAGTCTCTGGCAAGCTCGGCCGAATTTCACCTTCCCATACAAACTGAGTTCCGTTTTCATTTTAAAACTATGTTTAGGAATGTAATTTACACATACAATGACATGAGGTGTATCTAGGTCTAAAATTACTTTATATAGCTCCAGTTTATAAAACAAACGATATAGAGCAAAAACACGTTTTGTATGAAAAACGTAAATGTGCTGTATTTTTTAACTATGGTATCTGAAGCTACATAAACTAATTTCAGACATAGATATACCTTATCCTATTGTGAGTACAAACTAAACTAGCTACTCGTTTTAAAATCAGAGCAGAACTACGTTTGTATCGAGAACCGAGCTTGCCGGAGACCCTTAAGAGTCACATAAGCCCACCGCCAAAAACAAAAAACCACTCCCATCCCATACAATCGACACACTAACTTTCATTACACTTACACTCTAATTTTAAAACAACATGCTTAAATTACATCACTACATAAAACTTGTCTAGAACATTTACGTAACATATAAGTATCTATGTCTGAAAACTTTGTACAACAATTGAGTTCAACTTCGATTGTATGGCAGCAGCTAGGTATGTAATAACTTAACTTGTTTGCTGCAGCAATTAGTGTAATTCATAATTTACCATACTTTGTGTCAGGTCTTCAGGCCCGGTGCCGCAGTGAGCATGTTAAAGAGATGTAGAGGAGAGAAGAGATCATCTATTAGATCTATTAGCATAATAGATGTATCATGACAATGCTGTAGTGTCATACACATCTCTGATAAATATCTGGTTTGGTTTTCTACTATAGTACCTACAAGGTGTACCCTAATTTCATTTGATGAAAAATAGATGAAAATGAGGATGTATATAAGAAAAGGAACTTACTTTTACCATCACAAGCTACAATTTTAATTTTGTCTACTTTAGCAACTTCTTGCACTTCTCGGAACTCCACATCATTCAACATAAAGGTCCACACATTGTCACAAAACCTGGAAACATAAATCAGTTAAAAAATATAAAACAAGCAACAAGTTGATGGGTTACATAAGTTAGGTATACCTGTTGTAACGAACCTACATAATATTGACTGAGCATTAGCGATTCGTGGAGCAAACGACTACTCGAGTGGCGACCATGGGGGGAAGAGCGTCCTCAAAGTAGACCCCAGATGCGTTGGGACGACGACATTAAGAATACTGCGGGGAAAGAGTGGCTCCAAGTCGCACAGAACCGCGACGAATTTAATTTACATTTCGTTAAATGTAATCAAATATTCTTGACGTGTAAACAATTACCTTTATCAATAAATTATGAATTATGAATGGCGCAAAATGAAGGAGGCCTACACCCAAAGGGTAGAAAAAGGCTAAAGAGAGAGCATTAGCGAAGGTATCCGTTTTAACTTGGGCAAAAAAACCTTCACATGTCTGTGATGTTCTCCTCTGCAGGTCGCATTTCTTAACCGATTCTCATGAAATTTTGTGAGCAGGTTCAGTAGTTAGATAGAAATTTACTGTTTTCGTTTTTGGAAAATATTGAAAATAGCGGATATCGGCATAGAGGACTTAAGCGCCAGTAGGGTCGTAGGGTCTATGGCAAAGACCCCTAGCTAGACTCATTCGCTATGATAATGACTGAACAAAGTAAGCATTTATACATTTTTTTAAGCTTGTCGCGAGGTCTACAGCTCACAGAGCCATTAGTTATATTAATAATCCAATTATAATATAAAATTATTTATTTGTAATACCTAGTATAACATTTGCATACCTGTAAGTATTTAATTTTCCAGCTTTAAAGGTTAATCTTGATTTTACCTTGTTGGATAAAGCTGTATTTATAGATTTGTCAAATTGCAATAGCACTCTTACTGCTAAAGCTGGTGTTATCTGCCCATACTGAAATAAAATTTATTTTAGCAACTAGAATGTTAAGAAACGAAATTTCATAACAGGAAAAGTATACAAATAAACATCTACCTGAATCAGTTCGTCAAGGCTTTCTTGTAACGTGTTTCCGATCGTAGTATTTCTGTACAGTTGATATGACATTATAGATTGTGTAATCTAAACTTTAATACACAAAACAATCGCAGTTTTTCAAACAACGCTTGATTTTCTTACTGCGAGTTAACAACACAACAGATCAGCAGAGTCAACACTTCATCATAGAGACCATAGAGATCAGGAGAGGAGATCACATCTATGACATCTATAGGTCCGATTTACATTCGCGTGCGTGCGAGTCACGAGACGTGACTGTAATCGGTGGGCTCGTGGCTCGTCTCGCGCTCGCCTGGCTCGCGTGAAGGAGCGGTTTTTTGGGCACGATAGGCCGGTCCGCACAGTTCAAAATGTATGAGAAATCTACATTAATTCTCACATTAGAGATTTTTTGAGATGTGATTACCTATGTTACAAATAATATATTTTGAAAAAAATCTCCACAAAATATGTCAATTTGTTTTTATAAATCCAAATTATTACTAAAATAGAGAAATAAACCAAAACATCAATCCCCACACTAGAGATTTTCTAATATGCTGTTCTCAGGCATATACTCATTAAGTATTTATATTTTCTTCCAGCTTGGCACAGAAACCTGCCCCCAATAACTTTCTTTATTAATTTTTTTTTTTACATAAAAATAACAACTAATGTGTACATAAAAATTACATGTTAATTAAGCTCTTTATATTTACTATATTCTACAAAAAAATCTCTAACGTAAATGAATCCGTTTAATTACTATTAACCATTTTTGTTTCGAATTTTTTTTTGTTGCTTATAGAAAATGGACACTCGACTTTTGTTTCACCTTCATAAATCTCTTACTCATGTTAGTGTAATAACAAAAAAAATCTCACGTATATGTAATATTGTATGGAATACAACCATAATTATTACGACGTCCAAGCTATTTAAATTACCCACGCAGGCACTAACTGACGGGTACTGATTCACTGTAGAGAACGTTTGATCGACTTCCATATCTCCGTCTCACTTCAATGTTCGCGGTAGACGATCGGTCCGCTTGAACTGCCGAGAGTTCGCGATGCGGTCGACCGTTAATTCTCCCATGACTAACTTACCCAGTTTCATCGGTACGCGTAACGATTGTTTACGCATGTTTAATTTTGATTGCGCGCTTACTTAACACACCTCAGGCAAAGCTCCGATAAAACGCGCAATGCATACATTGCGGCATATATCTCACGTATGTCAGCTATGAGGCTATGACATAGCAATGACAGACAGTGGCAGTTAGTGCCAAATTAGAATACACACTTTTTTACCAACCATAAAGTTTAGTGCAAAGAGAATTTTAAACTCCTTAGTGAAAACCTCACGGTTTGTGCGAAATTGAGCGTTAAGCTATGCTATGCTAATAAAGATGATGGTGTGATTTACGGAAATTAATAATAGATATAATTTATTTTATTGTATAATACATTCCCGTTTCATTTACACCCAATATTATATCTTTTTCCGTAATCAATTGCGTTTATAATTACTGTAACCGTCTGTGTAGTGTACCATAATATACGCGATGGTTTGTCCTCCGGGCCCAAAATCGATGATCCCCTTTGATTATTTATTTTAAATGAACGTCAAAATCCAGACAGGAAATTTGATTTTGACATTTACGGCTACTGCCGTAGCAGTCGACAGCAATGTCGCGCTTCAATATTGCTGCTGCAGTCGACTGCATTGCTGCAGAAAACGTGAAAAAGGTCATTCAATTCAATGGGTAGTAGGGTTATGAGATGAAATGACGCAATAATGAAACTTTAGTTAATTAACAATATTATATTAAATCATTATTACATACTATTTTACTCGCAAAAAGGTTTACTACCAACATACTTCTTGGTGCCCAAATGAAATAAATAGTACATTTCGATGCTAGTGCGGAAAGTATGTCATTACTTCACGAGTACCGAGATAGGTATCTTGGCAAGACTCGGGACGAGTGAAGAATGACATTTCCGCACGTGTATCGAACGACGTTTTTTAACACAGTTGCGAAAAAATAATAAAAACAACAAGTGAGGAATAAAAACAACAAGTAAGGAATAAAAACTTGGAAACTTAAAACGCCGCTTAGTAAGAAAAAACGCCTCTTTTTTGACAGGCGTTTCGGCAGCTATTCCTTTAAAGTGATATTTTCCAGAATGAACAATAAATGGGCTACATTGTCCATTTTTTTATTTAGTGCAAATCGCCACACTGTAATTGTAACAGGGAAAATTGTCACAAAAAATTACATAACATTAAATTTTTTGTATGGAAAGGTCTAATAATTTTTTCAAAAATGAATTCCTCGTTCCTAAATTATACGAAAATGATATATAAGTTACCCTAGTTGCTAAGAACAGGAAGAAATATAGCATAGATTGGACTTGGGGAGCCGACCCTTTCACCCCCCTTTTGGGGGGCGTTACGATCTCGTGGCTACCGGGCTGAATCAGTTTTATTTGCCCTAAGGAACAATCAATCGTGCCAAGCGGCATCGCCTCAGACAAAAGTGCATACTCAATGCGCTTACTTACCACTATAATTTAATAATCAAATTAATGGGCCCTGGAGGGAAATTCTCTGAAAACCTTAAGTTAGCTCATTTTACTTAAAGGAGACATTCTTTTATTTTTAAAAAGAAACTAAATTGCATTCAAAGGTTTTTAATTTTTTTTTTCAATTTTGCTACGACAGACGAGTTTAAGACCTAATGTTTCTTGAAGAAATGTTATCATTAACATTAACTGTATCGACGTGGTATCGACTAGTAGAATAAAATAGGGAGTGTTTATTGTTTGGAATTTTTAGTCGGTTCGATTCCCAGGCGAGACAAGCGAATTTCAAAAAACCTTTGAATGCAGTTTTGTTTATTTTTAAAAATAAAATGAGCTAACTTAAGGTTTTAAGGCACTTTCCCTTCAGGGCCCATAAAAAAATTCCACACTGTATATTCAGAGCACGTCTTATTCTCAACTGTTAGACCTTAGACTAATATAACTTAATCCCAAGTTTCCTTACAATTATACGTAATCGAGGGCCAGGTTCATACTGGTTTCATGTCGCGATGCGCTCGCTGACAAATACCAAGCGGTAAGAATTGCTGACATTTGCGTCTTTCACTCTCACAGCTCCCGCTACTAAAAGCATCGGATGACAGGATCGTTGAAAAGGGACAAACATATCGTTTGACGTTACGTTACTCTTCTCGTGAATTGTCCAAATTTAAAATTCGAAATTAGCTTTATAATTTGTCCGGGCGGCTATTCGAAGTATAACTAAGTGGACGGTCCTTACTAACCAGTAAGATTCAGATCAAGCATAATAGATAGTTGTAAGACTTCAAGGGTCTATTTATATCTGACACAGCATCCAGTATTCTAAACGTTTTGTGAATAGATATAAAAATTTGACAGCTATTGTTTTTCATATAAAGACAGACACTTAATGCATTGAACTATTGAACCTTAACGCAATGCCATAAGCCATAAGGTATACTTTCCTAATATACCTTGAGGCTAATTCGAACTTTGTTATTAAAAATGTCATTTTTTTAATTTGCGTGTGCATTTCGCTCGTACTAGTTAAAATATGTTTTGGTGCGAGTGAGACGGTCGGGCGAATGATAACAAAATTATATATTATTGACATCTTAAATAAAGTTCGAATTGGCCTCTGTGAATGCCTGGAAATACCGTATACTTTTTAAATTTTTTATGCTGGAAATTGATTTAATTATCGAGAGAAAAATGAATATGTTATTCTTCCATAACTTGTGCAGTTACTGGCAAAAAACTAGAAATGTCCATTAATTGTGCAGAACATTATTTGCTGTTTGTTTCCAAAATCTTGCTGCTATTCTACAAATATAGTAGTGACTCGGGAGATTTTTAAACATGATCGATACAACTACTTCACAACCACCATAGTAAACTTTTCTCTCGGTGTGGGAGTTCCTCGGTCATGAAAAACTTACAAAATAATAATTTGTTTCAATAAATCTATAATTTACATTATTGTCGAGAGATATTCTGACCGTGTAGTCGTATAAGCTTCATAACCCATTCTACGAAAAATATCTTATGTGGGAATTATTGTTTAAGTAGTATAAAAGATTTAAAAAAAAGTTTTATTTCTCAAAAACGGGAACTGATATCAAGTTGTTACTTTACAGACGGGTATTCAATATGATATAGAATTCACCCATGTAGAAAAATTTGAGTGTGCATTTAATGTAACTTAAACTTTATATTGACTCCACTAACGAGTCAAAGAGGCTAGCGCAGGACGCGCGCTTGCTGTTTACATTCGCTTTCGGCTGTCATTCGGTTACAAACGGGATACCGTGCCGTTTGTGTTTAAAATCGATTAGCTCGACGAGCTGTGGCCGAGACGAGCCATGAGCCGATCTACGAGCCGCGAATGTAAACTTATAAACTAGTATATCATAAAGACATACTGAAAAAAAGTCAATAAATAAAATGTACTCTATTTGTATTACGTTAAAGATTAATTTTACACGGTAAGGAGGAAAACGTGCCGAGCAAGAGCCATGAGGGAGACCTCTGTCTCTGTCCCTTTCTAAATGTTGCCATTCAGAAAAAAATAAGACCCATTCAGGTGGAGGATTTAAATAGTTGGTCAAGCAAATCTTGTCAGTAGAAAAAGGCCCGAAATTTAAATTTTCTATGGGACGATATCTCTTCGTGTCTAGATCTTTTAAATTTGCCGCCATTTTCTACTGAAGATTTGCTAGACCAACTATAAATATGGTTTTAAAGGTTTATTTTATTCTAGAGACAGAAAATTTCGAGGTATAATTTATTTAATTTAAAGACAATACATAACATGATAAAATTAATTGAATTAATTGATTAATGAATTAAATACAATCAGAATTTTAAATGAAACATTTCAATTTATTCTATACAATTACCAAAAAACCTAAAAAAGTATTTGTCCTGAATTATGAAGCAATGGAAATGCATGTCCCTAACACTACAGAACACAACACCAGTGTCAAGTCTTATTTAACCTCATAATCATAGATCACAACAAACCAAACTGAAATACTGACAAAGGGCTCTCAATCGAATTAGGCCGAGTATTTATACTGATGCATACTTGAATCCCTTTTTCAAAACTAGAGCCTTACAAAAATATTTCAAGATAATTATTGGAATTAGACACTATACCACCACCACAAATATTATCTCCTTAATTCCTCAACATCTGAAACAAAAAACATATTAGTGTGTTTTGCTATTGCAATATGTAAGACTTGTGTTTGTGTTTGAATGACTCTGTGAACCCATGTGAAATTGCGCTTGTAAATATAAAAAAAACTGGACAAGTGCGAGTCGGACTCGCCCACCGAGGGTTCCGAACTTTTTAGTATTTGTTGTTACAGCGGCTACAGAAATATATCACCTGTGAAAATTTCAACTGTCAAGCTATCGCGGTTCATGAGATACCGCCTGGTGACAGACAGACAGATGGACAGTGGAGTCTTAGTAATAGGGTCCCGGTTTTACCCTTTGGGTATGGAACCCTAAAAAGATAAACACTTGATTGTTAGAACTGAAAATTGTGCCTAATTTAAAGATATTAAAGAGATATCATAATAGATCAACATGTTGTCCAGCATTGGGTAGATTGAGGCCAGCAATTTAGTTAATAATACTCGCACAAATATGGTTCTTTATTCTGCATTGGTTTGCTAGTTTTGCTACTAAGGTGGTGTACCCTAAATTAATTATTTTTAGAAAACACAACCAAGTGAGCTGTAGTACTTACTTTTACCATCACAAGCTACAATTTTGATTTTGTCTACTTTAGCAACTTCTTGCACTTCTCGGAACTCCACATCATTCAACATAAAGGTCCACACATTATCACAAAACCTGGAAATATAAATAAATCATTTGAATAATATAAAAGCAACAAGTTGATGGGTGGCTGGTTGGTAGCATGGATTACATTACAACATTATACCTGTTACATTGTACATAATTTAATTAAAATAGAATAACAATTTTCATACCTGTAAGTATTTAATTTTCCGGCTTTAAAGGTTAATCTAGATTTCACCCTGTTGGATAAAGCTGTATTTATAGATTTGTCAAACTGCAATAGTACTTTCACTGCTAAAGCCGGTGTTATCTGCCCATACTGAAATAAAATTCATTTTAGCAACTCTAGTAATAATAATAATATATTTATTGCTTTCACATTGGTAAAATTACAGATGTTCTTAATCGATAATGTATCACAACATGACACCCTGTAAGGGTATTGCAATTTTATCTATTTACTCTAAACTAATACATATGTAAATTAAACACAGAGATAACATTACACAAAAGATATAGTATGTTAAGAAACGAAATTTCAAAACAGGAAAAGTATACAAATAAACATCTACCTGGATCAGTTCGTCAAGGCTTTCTTGTAACGTGTTTCCGATCGTAGTATTTCTGTACAGTTGATATGACATTATAGATTGTGTAATTTAAACTTACATACACAAAGAAAACGGTTTTTTAAATAATTTTCAACAGGACAATCTGAATTTTAACGCCACTATATGATAGAATAATACGGAATACGGACCCTAAAAACGAAACGAACAACTGCAATAACTGCATTTAATGGGGTTGGCCGGTCGAAGGAGGGTCGAACTGGTCGAAGTATGTTTAACAAAAATAGCAGATGGCGCCAGCATAGCTTGCCCCTCAGAATAATAATTGGCCTGTCAATATGCGTCAATCCCTAGATTTGTGTCAGATTTTTGTTTTTTTTAATGGAAGTTTATGCCCTGGATGCCAGCCGTTTAAGCCAAACCTCATCAAAATCTCAAAAAAAAATGGCAAGCTATGATGGCGCCATCTTTGCAAACCTTTGACAGTTGACAACCCCATTAATGCCATTAATGAGTGAAATTAAATGAAAGATGAAGAAAAACAGCAGCATGCAAGCAGAGCAGAGAGAGGGATAGCGGGCTTTTTATTTTATTAATTTATTTATTATTTTACAGGACCTTTAGGCCCCATTCGCACGAGAGCTTAAAAAGCGTTGCGTATGTGACGCACCCATAAGTAAGAGCAAAAAAGCGATATCTCTTTCTCGCTCTTACTAATGGGTGCGTCGCACACGCAACGCTTTTTAAGCCCTCGTGCTTATGGGGCCTTAGGTATTTTTTTTATTATTTCAAGCTATTCAAGGGTACGTTCATATACCACAAAATATTACCCCAGCTAATGGCTCTCCAAACGTCACGATAATCGCATGCGATATGGATATATAGTCTCCATGGCATGCGATTTATATAGTTGGTCAAGCAAATTTTGTCAGTAGAAAAAGGCGGCAAATTTAAAAAATGTAGACGAGGGGTAATCGTCCCATAGAAAACGTATGGACGGGGTCATAGTATGGCTCCTGTACACCATGGCCCAACGTAGGCCAGTCTAAGGGACGCAGCTATGCGGTGGAATGACATAGCAATATCATTTGTTCCCTCTAACGCATAAATGCGTCTCTTAAGGTCGTAACACACCGTCGCACCGCACCAAGGTCATTGTGCGACGCATCCATAAGTAAGAGCGAGAAAGCGATATCTCTTTCTCGCTCTTACTTATGGGTACGTCGCACAATGACCTTGGTGCGGTGCGATGGTGTAATACGGCCATTAGCTGGCCTACACTGGGTCATGGTTTGGTCATGGTCACGTCATGGTGTACAGGAGCCAGTTTACCGATGGTCGTGCCGAATTTTCCGGTACACATCGTTAACAATATTTGAAATGTATAAAATATCTATTTCAACACACTTGCTCAAAACGACGTTTTTATTCCACCGATTTTTGGCTCATAATCCTAGATATTTTCATTATATTATCCGACTGAATTAAGAAGGTAACTGGTTGCTAATAATATGCATGGAAACGGAGCCTTCTTTAATTGGTCGGACTGGCGGGCACCGGCCGGCCCGCCCGCGGCCGGGGCGAGGGGCGGCCGGCAGTATGACAGATTTTAGACTTTTACTAACTGTTTTAACAATTAAAATTTGATTAATATGAAAGTTTCTTTTTTTTCGTCGCGTGTGTTGAAAAACGTCGTATGAAACGCGTGTGCATTGGTCATTACACACATCGGCTTTCTTATTGCACAATATCGCCTCGTGTGTAATGACCAACTATAATTATCTAGTGCGATAATTAGCACATTAATTTACGTATAACTATATAGTTGGTCAAATCAAATTGTCAGTAAATAAGAACAAAAAAACTATAGTTATCCTTTTCTTTTGGGTGCTAGTAAGACAAAGATAGTATGATTCTCTCTGTCTATGTTTGAAATGAGACAGTCCTTTGTCAAACTATAAGGCCTTTACACACCATCGCACCGCACGAAGGTCATCTTGAATGGTGTGTCAAATATTATGTCGAAAATTTAACGCATTCACTGCCAGGGGGCGTGGCCTAGGAACAAACTTGTATGACGGTGAACGCACATGTGCCTGGGGGGCAGTGAATGTGTTAAAGGGTTATATGTACTGTAAAACTTTGTACGATACATGTGCGAATGGGTATCACGACCGAAGGGAGTATTTTAATTTATCAACACTTATTGCGAATCTCCTATTTTTTATCACTTGTATCGTAATGTACTATTTAACATCACCAATTCGAAAACGGGCTTCGTCTTCCCTGCTAGGAGGGATCAAAGTGGCACTTTTCTTCCCTGCTAGGAGGGATCAAAGTAACACTTTTCTGTTCTAGGACACTATTTTTACATTTTTTTGCACATTATTTTTTTAACTTAAATAATATCTTTAAACATCATAATTACATTATAGGTGATGTGAAAAGCAGTATGTGTCACATGGTAACACACTCGACTCCCTCACTATGCTCAGGATTCTACTTTAGAATCCCTCGGTACTCTCGGGATTCTATTATAGAATCCTTCGCTTTGTTAAGGATTCAATTTACGCCCTCGCCGTAAATATGTCATTTTGCTCCCTTGTGACACAATCTACTAATTGTATACGGAAAACTGCTGTTCTATCTAGGGTAGCCGAAGCCAATCGCGCAATGTCGTGGCGAGCCAAGAGGATGTTAACCAAACGGAATCCCTTCTGTCAAAAATAGTCGACTAATGGTCATACCTATTATACTTTACTCTGGGTCATACACAATGTATGGATTGACGTTTATCCTGGCATGGCTAATTTGACATTTGACGTTCCCCTCCCCCGCGAAAATCGGCACTTTGTACAGAAAATTACAGACGTGGCGCTGGCGTCTCCGTTTGGTTATATCCTCCTAGTGGCCAGCGCGTAAGGAATTCATTATCTGAAATATTGTATGCATTTCCTTGAACCATCATTCAGATGAGGAATTCCGTTGCGAATTCACTGTAAGGCCATTTTAAGTAGGTAATTAATAGTAAATACTAGTAACCTGATATATTAACAACTTTAATTATTATTGAATCTTTACAATCGTATACATATTACAACAATTGCAAGTTTTCGTCTTTCCGCTGGTAGGTGTAGCCTTCATGAACTGGAACGGAACCACTGCATACACGTAGCGCTGTCAAAAAGAAAAAAAAAAATTAATATTGATGACAGGTCCTAACTAAATACGATTTCTTTAGATTAGGTCCTAGGGGGCCTAGGGAAACAAGAGCGGTATTCGAACTAAAAATCTCGTCCTTGAGAAAAGGTAAATCGAACAAGGTGGGCTTCATTCTTAGGAAAATACGAATTAAAAGTTACCTAATGTTAAGTAAAAATACAAAAAATAATAATAATTTAATTACCAACCTTGAATTTGTATTTGCCTGTCGATGAATATCGCATCGTAGTCTCGACTTTTCTTTCTTTCTCGCCCTGGAAGCTGCTTTCTTAGTTTTCACTCGGCATCCTTTTGAATTTTGTGTCTAGGTATTTGGTCTCATTCGATTACGACTTTTTGAACCTTTTTCTTCTGCTTATTAGTTATAGTGACTACATTTCAACTTCATTTCATCATCTCTCGAATTTATTTCTTTATACTCTTTGGATTCTATTTTCTTGTACCGATCTCTTTCTAGTTTTCTTTCTTCTTGCTCTTATGAGTTTTCGATCTTCTTGCCCTTGTGATTTTCCGTTCTTCTCTATACCCTTCAGTCTTCTGTCTGCATGTAAATTTTTTTTTGTCTTCTGCCTGAAGAGTTTTATTTTTTTAGTGTTCTGTTTCATGTTAATCATGTTACTTTGAGTCTGTTTTTCCTGTTCTGTGACCTCTTGATTCTTCGTTCTTCATGCCCTCTCGAATGTTTGTCTTCGTGTCGTCTTGAGTCTACTTCTTGCAGTCTTCTTTTAATGCTCTCTTTAGTCTTCCTTCTTTTTACCCCCTTAAATCTTTATTGATGTAGTCTCTAGTGTCTGTCTTCGTTCATGTGTTCGCTAGTGTTCGTTCTGGATGCCCTCGAGTCTTAGTTCATCATGCTGTCTTCGTTCTTCATGCCCTCTCGAGTCTTCGTTCATGCCCTCTTAGTTTTCCTTCTTGATGTTTTCTAGTGTTAGTGTTCGTTCTTCTTGCCCTCTTGTGTCCTCTTGAATCTTCTTTATTGCAATATTGATTTTTCTTTCTCTCGTTTTCTTTCTACTTGCAGTTGAGTCTTTTTTCTTGCCATCTTGAGTCTTCTTCCTTGAAGTCTTGAGACTGCCTTCTTGCAGTCTTGAGACTTCTTCCTTGCCCTCTTCGAGTCTTATTTCTCCTAGCCCTCTTCGAGTCTTCTTTCTCCTTACCCTCTTTAGTCTTCTTCGTTCGTTCTTGCATCGAGTTATTTTTTGCATTCTTGAGTCTTCTTTCTTGTCCTCTTGAGTCTTCGTTCTTGCAGTCTTCTTTCTTGCCCTTTTGAGTCTTCGTTCTTGCCCTCTTGAGTCTTCGTTCTTGCCCTCTTGAGTCTTCGTTCTTGCCCTCTTGAGTCTTCGTTCTTGCCCTCTTGAGTCTTCGTTCTTGCAGTCTCGAGTCTACTTTTTTGCCCTCTTGAGTCTTCTTTCTTGCTCTCTTGAGTCTTCTTTCTTGTCCTCTTGAGTCTTCTTTCTTGCCGTCTTGAGTCTTCGTTCTTGCCATCTTGAGTCTTCGTTCTTGCCCTCTTGTCTTCGTTCTTACCCTCTTGAGCCTTCTTTCTTGCAGTCTTGAGTCTTCTTTCTTGCCCTCTTGAGTCTTCTTTCTTGCTCTCTTGAGTCTTCTTTCTTGCCCTCTTGAGTCTTCTTTCTTGCCCCCTCGAGTCTTCTTTCTTGCTGTCTCTTGAGTCTTCTTTCTTGCAGTCTTGAGTCTTTTTTCTTGCAGTCTCGAGTCTTCTTTCTTGCAGTCTTGAGTCTTCTTTCTTGCCCTCTTGAGTCTTCTTTCTTGCTCTCTTGAGTCTTCTTTCTTGCCCTCTTGAGTCTTCTTTCTTGCCCCCTCGAGTCTTCTTTCTTGCTGTCTCTCGAGTATTCTTTCTTGCAGTCTTGAGTCTTCTTTGTTGCAGTCTTGAGTGTTCGTTCTTGCAGTTTTGAGTCTTCTTTGTTGCAGTCTTGAGTGTTCGTTCTTGCAGTCTTGAGTCTTCCCTCTTGCAGTCTTGTGTCTTCTTTCTTGCCATCTTGAGTCTTCTTTCTTGCCATCTTGAGTCTTCTTTCTTGCAGTCTTGAGTCTTCTTTCTTGCAGTCTCGAGTCTTCTTTCTTGCAGTCTCGAGTCTTCTTTCTTGCAGTCTTGTCTTCTTTGTTGCAGTCTGAGTATTCTTTCTTGCAGTCTAAAGTGTTCGTTCTTGCCCTCTAGAGTCTTCGTCCATGGCCTCTTGAGTCTTCTTTCTTGCAATTTTGAGTCTTGTTTCTTGCAATTTGAGTCATGTTTCTTACAATTTGAGTCTTGTTTCTTGCAATTTGAGTCCTGTTTCTTGCCCTCTTGAGTCTTCATTCTTGTAGTCTTAAGGTTTCGTTCTTGCAGTCTTGAGTCTTCCTTTTTCTTGCAATTTTGCAATTGAGTCTTCCTTCTTCATGGTCTTTTCTTATTTTATTTTTTTTATTTCATGCTTTTACATTGTTTTTTTTTGTTAATGGTATTTTTATCGTAAATATCTAATTACAGTTGTCCAGTCGTCTTTCTGCATGGGTTTTTGGGTATCGGTTCTTAATGCGTTCTCAAGTCATCGTTCTTCACGTAATCTTTAGTTTTCTTTTTTCTTGCCCTCTTCAGTCTTCTTTCTTTATCCTTTCTTGAATCTTCTCTCTTCGTGCCCTCTTGAAACTTCTTTCTTCGTGCCCTCTTGAATCTTCTTTCTTCGTGCCCTCTTGAATCTTCTTTCTTCGTGCCCTCTTCAATCTTCTTTCTTCGTGCCCTTTTCAATCTTCTTTCTTCGTGCCCTCTTCAATCTTCTTTCTTTACGCTGTCCATTCTAGTTTTGTTTTATTCTGCATTTCTTTTAGTATAGGTTTGCTTAAGTTGTGTGTATAATCATTTCACGTCTTTTCTGGTCCCCCTTCTTTATACATTCTATTCTTCTACCTTCATGATGAAGTTTTTATCTTTTCGTTATTTTCATACTTCGCATAGGTATTATTCTGCTTGACGACGACGATATTCTTTATAGATTTTTCTATGTTTACGTTTTATTAGTATGTCTTCAGTTTCCTTGCTTTTACAAGAACTTAAAAGCTTAAGTGATCTTTTTTTATTTTGTTGTTAATACTATACGAATTTCAACCGGTATTTGTAGGATATTGTATGGGAAGCGTCTTAGTGTCAATATTGATATTCTTATTTCAACTTGTTAAGGATCATACAAATGTGTCGTTCGATTGCTTGCAATCTTATTTATACATATCTCAATATGTTTAATCTTGCTTATGTTGATAACCTTAACTTGAGATCTGAAACAAGCTTTATTAAGGAACTTACCAATACCTTCGTGTGTCCGAAGTTGCCAATAACATTTGTTCAATTCAATGATTTGTGGTGTCGATAGACGACGTAACATGTTGTTTATACCAATAGATGTAGCGTATGTTGTTTTCATCAATAGATATTTTTAATCAATCTATGATTTAGCAAGTAGACTTAGAATTCATTCATTCTCTTTAAATAATTCAAGTTAATAAAGTCTGTAAATAAATCCTCATTATTTCATACTTACTTACCTACTCTAAATTCGAATGGCTATATTGCTTCTTTAATTTTCAAAATTGTAGTTATTTTCTTTCGCTTACTTGTCTTACATAGCGGCTTAACAGCTATTGGATATTCCTCGCTGGTCCGGTCGCAGTCAACTTTGTTTATTACGCACCTTGAAACCACATTGTGTAAGTTCAATGGATCTCGTAGACTGCTATGAATTAGATCACGTTCCAGTACTAGTTTGAACTCTGTACCTATTTAGTTATTACGTTCGAACGTTGTATTCTTAGCTTTAGTGATCAGCTTCTTTATAATTTCATACCTTTGGCATTCCATGGTAGTCTGAAATCATCGAGTAAGGCGAACCGGTGTTCCATCAAAAAATCATGAATTTTACATACCTAATCCCGTTAATAAGAACGAACCTCGCATCTTTCATTTACTTGGCTATAGACACCGACATCGACACTCCTTATGGTGTAATTTAATTCAGTACCTTCATTATTTCCGAGTCCAGTTCCAAATGGTATGGTAGTTCGAAGTAGTCTCTAGGAGAACAGTTGTTCGACCGTATCTTTATTAGCTTACATACCACACGTGTTCCAGTTGATGACTATCTTCTGTCTTAGTTTCCTCGTTCTGTCTTGTGCCATTTATGTTTCACTTTTAATCTTCGAGTAGGTTAAGAATCGATGTTATATCTTACGTACCCTTCTTCAAGCTTGTGTACCACGTACTTATTTTGGACCACGTTCTTACCTCGTACTAGTGTTCTATTTCAAAAAAAATTGAGAATTTCATACCTTCAGTGTTCAATTCAAAACATCCAATATTGCTCAATAGGTCAATCTGAAATTATCGAGTATTCCGAATTATGAGTCATCTGAAGAAAAAAAATCGTACGTACGTACCCAATGTGTGTTTAATCGTCTTTAATGGCCACGTTCAAACCTCATACTTTCGATTGTCTTTGCTCAATATCGACATTCTTTATCCTTTACCGCTGTCTTCAGTAAGTATAGGTATCTGTATTGGAAATAGATGTTTCATCTAGGCTTGAGTCAGTACGTACCAAGTGTATGTGTTGATATTATGTATTTAAGTAGTAATTGCGATTTTCTTCTCAATTGCTTCAGATTCTTCAGTCACACTTTTAGAGATCGATTTTATTTTTATCTAAAAATCTTAAATTAGCTTACGTACCACATTCCTATGCTGCATTTAATAAACATTTTAAATCCATATGTACCTTCGCTTTTGTTACTCATCAGATTAATGTCTGAAAAAACATACCTTCTCTAGTTGTACGAATAAGCTGAAAATCCTCGAGAGCCATTGATTTGTATGTTTTTGAACCTCCACTAGCTACCGTTATTTCTATATTTCAGATCAAGAGAACACTAGTGCTAGCTAAAATCTTCGAATTGGAATAATCTAAAAAAATAAAATTGGTTGTACCTGTTTGTAAATCTCAGTGCGTCTTTTTACTTTCCGTTTTCTGTCCCTGATCTAGCGTTAATCTTCATCCTTTTGTGAATTTATTTATTTTTATTTTATTTTATTTATTCCAGATTCCAACTCCGAAAGGCCAAATTTCCATTTCCGTTAAATTGAAAAAAAAAAAAAAAAACATATTTCCTTACCCTCTGTGTTCGTTTGCATCTATCTTTCTATTACGGCTAAGGGCACCACTCAAGTTATCGTCGAAGGTGCTTAGTTTCATTCCATGCCGTTAATACATATGTAGCAATTCAATGTAAATTCGTATATAGGTCCTCTCGCCTTCCTGTCATCCTGAAATGGTTGTATTAGCGTACGTACCATGTTCTTAGTTTTTCTTCTCTGTATTTTTATATTTAAGTATATCAAGTCAAGCACACAATTCCAGCTTTTATCGAAGTTTCGTGTTAATATCTACTTTATTGTCGTGCACTCCGTTATCGCCAAAGTCTACATAGTTTTAACACAACCAAAACGATATACAGATACACTTCAAATACATAATCAACCAAAAAGCAATGCACAAACAGCACATTTCACAAAAGAATTCTCGGCTGCAGTAATCAATAATCTTCGCCCATATGTTAGTTTTGCACGCATCCCAGGTTACGCTCTGTACAATTTATAGAATCTGTAATATCTTCAGGATTGCAGGTTTCACTAATACTTGCAAGCTGTTGCAATGTTCTTTTTCCATAACCATGCCGTGCCAAGCAGCCGTTAGTCAATGTTGCAGTATCTAAATCTAAAAAAACATACGACACACATCGAACACGAGTGGAAAAGCAGATAAAATCATATTGGATCAAGCATTGAACAGCACCTTTAAACTAAGTAGACAATATTACATGACACGTAAACAATAACTGGATTAAGAGTAAAAATATTAAAAGTACCAATACCTATTATGCACATTTCACCTGCGAACATACAAAATTTTTCCGCACTTCTACCGTCTAATAAAGATCAAGAAACAGGTTACTACATTAACATTTGTTATATAAGTAAAAAAAATCTGCTATACCTTCTAAATAGGGTCTTGCAATATGAAGGCGCAACTTCATGCCCATATTATTGTTGTAGTACATTTCTAGTTTTGGGTGAAGAGCCAAAAACAAGTTTCGTAATAAGCGTCCCATGCGGCTATAATTCAGTCTGCTCGTGCAAGCTTCTTACGTTAGTAGGTAATCCAATATCTAAAAGAAACTAACAATTCCAGACTAGTCCTAAACAAAGCAAGACGTTCGCTCTTGAGTACCCAATCTGTGCAATTCATTAGGTTTGTGGATTTAGTGCTATTGAGATGGTTCGGCTAAAACAGATTTAAACACACATTTCGAACACGTAACCAGTCAAAACACATAAAGTACAAATGCACAGTTAAGTATACAAATATGAAAATTACATTATTATATTAGTGACATACCAATAATATTCTTTAAGTAGACTAACTATGGAAAAAAACATTAAGGCATCACATGTCCAGATAAAGCGTTCAAAAAGTGATAAAATATGCTCACGTGATATTATTGTCTGCAACAAAATCGTTAGACACACTTTTTATCATAATTAAGAAATATAAGTAGGTTGCCTGGATGGGTTGTTTGATGTAGGAGAGATGCTGTCCAGTCATACAAGATACATTTCTGGTTGTTGCTTCTCTTCAATACCTAAATGCTGATAGTTTTTTTTGTGCAGTAACAGTTGATGACACCATCTGCGGAGCAAAAGGCTTACGCTTTGACGCTCTCGCGGTATAACTGACGCCACCAGAGTTCTCTTTCATTTTAAAGGTCCGTTGCGTTCTTGTACCTATGAGCTTCTATGGGTTTTTAAGTTCCAATGCCGGCCTTTTCTTTTTGCTCCTTTGTTGAATATTTCTTGATCTGTGAAATAAAGCAGGCTTACGTGTGGGCGCTGTGTGTAGGTAGAGTCAAGAAGAATTAGAAGCACGGAGGTACAATAGGCTTGTAGGGCGGGTAGTCAGTAGCCAGTGTCATGGTGAATGAAACATGAAGACAGGTGATTGCGAAGCACGAAGAATGGCGACCGCAAGGCGCGAAGTCTGACAAGCAGGGCACGAAGAGAGAATTGCGGACGATTATCTAAAATATGGTAAGTGTGGAGCCGGATATTGCTCGAAGGACGAAAACAGGGTACGTAGCCGCGGAGGTGCTTGCGATCGACGGCAGATGACCTCCCTAAATGATATTTTAAAAAGTAATACACTTACAAGTGCTTGAAGGTTGTCGAACCCACATTTCGAAGTACGTCGAACCCGAAGTTAAGATGACCGTTGACCGACGGATGGCGTACACGCAGACCAACATATTATAAATGCAGTTCGAAGACAGATGAACCCGCAGCTCGAAGGCCTAAGAAAAGTGTACCCGCAAACAGATGAACAGTCTAAAACACGTTGAACTCGTAGACCGACGACAACCTGACGAACTTGCTGTTCGGAGATGGACGCACACGCAGACAAAAACACGTTGAACTCGCAGTTTGCAACTCGACGAACTTACTGTTCGAAGATCGCCGACCACCTGACGATCTTGCTGTTCGGAGACCGACGAACACGAAGTTATAAAACCGACGAGCACGCAGTCTAAAATTGAACTCGCAGTTTTCAAACCGATGAACTTACTGTTCGAAGACCGACGAACACGAAGTTCGAAGACCGACGAACACGCAGTTCGAAGACCGACGAACACGCCGTTCGAAGACCGACGAACACGCAGTTCGAAGACCGACGAACACGCAGTTCGAAGACCGACGAACACGCAGTTCGCAGACCGACGAACACGCAGTTCGAAGACCGACGAACACGCAGTTCGCAGACCGACGAACACGCAGTTCGAAGACCGACGAACACGAAGACAGACGAACACGAAGTTCGAAGACCGACGAACACGCAGTTCGAAGACCGACGAACACGCAGTTCGAAGACCGACGAACACGCAGTTCGAAGACCGACGAACAAGAAGTTCGCAGATCGACGAACACGAAGTTCGAAGACCGACGAACACGAAGTTCGCAGACCGACGAACACGAAGTTAGAAGAATGACGAACACGAAGTTCGAAGCCTGACGAACACGAAGATCTAGGAAACGACAAAGCCGATGATCTAAGAAACGACAAACCCGAAGATCTGAAGAATGATGACTCTGCAACCCGCAGATCGATGAACTTATACTAAGACAAAAATTTACAAAAAGAGACTCACAATCCAATGTAAAAGACGATTTGGCTCGGCGATTAGTAGACTTCGCAGTGTTAAAATTGGAGTCTTTGGATCTCGTTTCGATGACGGTGGTCGAATACACTTGAAGAAATACAACCTGGGCAAGGCTTGAACGAAGACTGATGGAGATAACAGGAAACTGTCAAATATGGGCGCCGATTTTGGAGGAGGCATTATTATTATTTTGTGTTATGAGTGGCTTGGCGTAAAAATGAAAATCGTACCTCAAAGAAAATTATAATCGTGCACTAATAATATATCGAACCTTATGATGAAGCAGGAGAGCACCAGTCTGGCAGGCAGTGACAAGCGGGCTTTGGTGGTCGAACCGGGCTGGCGCTAATATTGGGCTTCTCTTCTCACGCCGCTTTGGGTGATGTGCACACGTGTGCTTTCGACAATGATAGGCAAAAATAAAACTTGCAACTTCATGGCGAGCTGGATTCTCTAGAATGCGCGTTCCATGCACCGCACAGCCTCTGTTAATGGTTGACGCACCCGTTCTCGCGTATAGACTTGGCTAGCTCGACAAAGTAGACTTCTCTTTGGTGTATCTATGTTGACTCGCATTCCTCTGGCAAGCAGAACCAGCAGACCTGATCAACTTTTTAGGTAGGTAACCTATTCACGACTGGTTCATCACCCGAAGTCAGATTCAGGTTAAAGGTGGTGGTAGGATCAAAGTTCAGATACGTGGCCACTCTGTAAACAATAGCTTAATTATGATTAGCACCCACCACTCCGATGGGTTCTGGACGGGGACGGGCAGGATATCAGAAGATTGTCGGTGTCTGGTGTCAGGCTCTATCTATAATGGCTGGGTTTCACGCAGCGCTGAGACGCATATCTGGTTCTGTTAACAATAGGTGGATTATGGTTGCACGCACCACGACTTGTGAGTTTGTGACTACCGTCTGGTTCACAATTTACGACTGGACCTTATTTGTCTTTATTTTTTTGAATATGACGGTTGGATTTGGTTAGGCAGACATCGGATCATTCAGAGGTCGGCAGGACTCGCGTTCAATTGCAGATACGAGTAAGTCTGGCTATGTCAACAATAACTGGATTGGATGGATACCGCTTTAAACTCCGTGACTAGAGACGGAATCCGCAGTTGAAGAGAGGCTCACGTCTGGGCGACTAGTTTGGCCCAAGTTTGCATTATTTCTGGCGTAATATCAGGTGTATGACAATGTGGCTGGATTCACTCACCGCGCAGTCGTGTAGACTCGTCTCATTCTGTTAACAATAAGTGGATTATGGCCCGCTATGGCGGTCCGACTAGTCAAGTTCTGTAATCAAGGTAGCTTGGGGTCAAAGTCATGCTTACTTCTGGTAGCTTACATGCTTACACATAAATGACTCCAACTGAACCCCAAACTTGCATTTTTCTTGACTGGTGAAGTCTGATGTTCACAGACTGACATCAGAACAGGCAGATTCAGTGGGTGGCTGGATTCAAACTCGCGAAAGCACGCCTAGCTCTGTTGACAATAGTGAGATTAAGGTCTCGCGGTCATACCTAGCCTCGACGAGTCCAATGCTGAATCCGGCGCCGGTGGTGGGTTGTATTTAACCCCGATGTCTACGACTGCACTTTCCTCCTGGCGGTCAACAGCTTGCGCTTCTTGGCTGGCTATGTCAGACACTGTTGACAAAGTGTGGATCACAGATGCACAGGCAGGGAGACTTGTAAAATTAGAGGTTTCTGGCTAATTGGTACACGTCTTCAATGACAACCGGAACCCCCAGGCTTGGATAGCGCTGCCTGGCTCTGTTAAAAAGTTCAATTAAACATATACCGCTATGGCGGTAGACATTATGCTTTATTGACGAGGGCAAAATCAGACACGCACCCTTAGGCAGGCTTGCTAGACTCCGAACTGGTCTCACTGGCTGCAGTGGCCATCTAGCTTTATGGTGGGCGGACTGGACTCTTGTTTGGTTCTGTTGACAATGTCTGGATTAGGCACGCCCGCGTTGGCGGGTTCTGTCAGTCAGTAGCACGAGACGGCCAAATGAGAAACGCACCTAGCGATTATTAAGCGTAACGTATTTGATTGACAGGAAACAGGTCTCGTTGACCAATTATAGCTGCATTGCATCTGGTAGCGTTCTGGCGGCAAATGAATCAAGCCCGCAGCGCGTGCAGAATGGAGCTCTGCTCTAAGCAGGCAGACTTGCTATGCGGAGTCAGGAAACCCTGGTAAACTGGCACTACAGGCGGCAGACTGGATCACGATGCTGCTACTTCGACTGGTAGACTGACTGGATCGGGTTCAAACCTCTCAGTAGGTAGACCGGATTGCGTTCGTTCAGACAGGCAGATAGTAGGTGTGTTACTCTGCAAAGATAGAAAAATATTTTTGGGCTTCGCAATATGTTTTACCCTTTTTGATGTGTGCTTCAGTTGCATTTTGAAGGAACACTGCGTGACAATAATTCTTACCGATTTTATTAAGCACCATTGGCAAAGACACGGCCGAGCTGGCAACACCGCGCAGAACAGACTGAACCGGGCAGCACCACGCTGGCAGGCAGACTGGACTGGGGTAGACCGCGCAGAGCAGACTGGACCAGGCAGCTCCGCGCATGCGGGCAGACTGGACTATTAGGCCGCTCCGCGCAGGCGGACACTCTGGACCAGGCTGGCACTACTGTAGCGCAGACTGGACCGGACTGGCACCACTAGCGCGCAGTCTGGACCGGGTTGGCACCACTGGCGCGCAGACTGGACCGGGCTAGCACCGCTGGCGCGCCGACTGGACGGGGCTGACCCCACTGAACCTTGCTCGTACAACTTCGACTGGTGTCTTCGGTTAATTCAGGCTGGAACCTCTTCGGTATTTGCGTAGGCTGGACTGGTCTCGTACCACTTCAGAAGGGAAGACAGGATCGTGGCCGCTCCGTTGCAGCAAGCACTTCACGCCGTTCTTGTAGGCTGCAAGTTGCAAAGTTATGAAGATTTATGTATGTATCAAAATAATTTACCCGTGCAAATGTCTGCTTAGATAGTTTCAGCGCTGTAGACATTTAGTAAACGTCGAATCAATACAAAAGTAATCTACCTATTTACGGTTGAGGATGAAAAACACTCCGCAGTCGGCTAGTTCGGCTACCCAGTCGGCTCGCGCAGGCTGGACCTGGCTGGCGCCACTGGCGCGCAGAATGGACCGGGCCGGCCCCACTGGAGCGCTGACTGGACAGGGCTGGCATTACTGGCGCGCAGACTGAAACGGGCTGGCACCACGGGTTTGCAGACTGGTCCGGGCTAGCACCCTGGAGCGCAGACTGAACCGGACTGGCACCACTGGCACGCAGACCGAACCGGGCTTGCACCACTGGCGCGCAGACTGGACCGGGCTGGCACCACGAGCGCGCAGACTGAACCGGGCTGCCACCACGAGCGCGCAGACTGGTCTGGGCTAGAACCCTGGAGCGCAGACTGGACAGAGCAGGACCCTTGGAGCGCAGACTGGACCGGGCTGGTGCCACTGGCGCGCAGACTGGACCGGGCTGGAACCCTGGAGCGCAGACTGGACCGGACCGGGCTGGACCCCAGACTGGACCAGGCTGGCGCCACTGGCGCGCAGACTGGGCCGGGCTGGAAACCCTAGAGCGCAGACTGGACCCCTGGAGCGCAGACTGGCGCGCAAACAGGACCGGGCTGGAACCCTGGGGCACAGACTGGACCCGGATGGCACTACTGGCGCGCACACTGGACCGGGCTGGCACCACTGGCGCGCACACTGGACCAGGCTGGCGCCACTGGCGCGCAGACTGGACCGGGCTGGAACCCTGGGGCACAGACTGGACCGGGCCGGCACTACTGGCGCGCAGACTGGATCAGGCAGGCGCCATTGGCGCGCAGCCTGCCCCGAGCTGGATCCCTGGAGCGCAGACTGGATCGGGCTGACACCACTGGCGCGCAGACCGGACCGGGCTGGCACCACTGGCGCGCAGTTTGGACCGGGCTGGCACCACGGGCGCGCAGACTGGTCTGAGCTGGACCCCTGGAGCGCAGACTGGACCGGGCTGGCACCTCTGGCGCGCAGACTGGACCGAGCTGGAACCCTGGGGCACAGACGGCACCGGGCTGGCACCACTAGCGCGCAGACTGGATTAGGCAGACCCCAATGGCGCGCAGCCTGCCCAGAGCTGGACCCCTGGAGCACAGACTGGACCGGGCTGACAACACTGGCGCGCAGACCGGACCGGGCTGGCACCACTAGCGCGCAGACTGGATAAGGCAGCCTGCCCAGAGCTGGACCCCTGGAGTGTAGACTGGACCAGGCTGGCGCCACTGGCGCGCAGACTGGACCGGGTTGGAACCCTGGAGCGCAGACTGGACACCTGGAGCGCAAACTGGACCAGACTGGCGCCACTGGCGCGCAGACTGGACCGGGCTGGACCCTGGGGCACAGACTGGACCGGGCTGGCAACACTAGCACGCAGCCTGCCCGGAGTTGGACCCCTTGAGCGCAGACTGGACCGGGCTGACAACACAGGCGCGCAGACCGGACCGGGCTGGCACCACTAGCGTGCAGACTGGCTAAGGCAGGCGCCATTGGCGCGCAGACTAGACCAGGCAGGCGCCATTGACGCGCAGACTGGACCAGGCACGCGCCATTGGCGCGCAGCCTGCCCAGAGCTGGACCCCTGGAGCGCAGACTGGACCGGGCTGGCGCCTCTGGCGCGCAGACTGGACCGGGCTGGAACCCTGGGGCACAGACTGGACCGGGTTGGACTCCTGGAGCGCAGGATGGACCGGGTGCACCACCGTCGCGCAGACTGGACCAGGCTGGCGCCACCGTCGCGCAGACTGGACCAGGCTGGCGCCACTGGCGCGCAGACTGGACCGGGCTGGAACCCTGGAGCGCAGACTGGACCGGGTTGGCACCCTGGGGCACAGACTGGACCGGGCTGGCACCACTAGCGCGCAGCCTGCCCGGAGCTGGACCCCTGGAGCGCAGACTGGACCGGGCTGACAACACTGGCGCGCAGACCGGACCGGGCTGGCACCACTAGCGCGCAGACTGCCTAAGGCAGGCGCCATTGGCGCGCAGACTGGACCAGGCAGGTGCCATTGGTGCGCAGACTGGACCAGGCACGCGCCATTGGCGTGCAGCCTGCCCAGAGCTGGACCCCTGGAGCGCAGACTGGACCGGGCTGGCACCACTGGCGCGCACACTGGACCGGGCTGGCACCACTGGCGCGCAACACTAGACCGGGCTCGCACCACTGGCGCGCACACTGGGCCGGGCTGGCACCACTGGAACGCACACTGGACCGGGCTGGCACCACTGGCGCGCACACTGGAACGGGCAGGCACCATAGGAGCGCAGATTGGACCGGGCTTGCACCATAGGAGCGCAGACTGGACTGGGCTGGCACCACGGGCGCGCAGACTGGTCCGAGCTGGACCCCTGGAGCGCAGACTGGACACCTGGAGCGCAAACTGGACCAGACTGGCGCCACTGGCGCGCAGACTGGACCGGGCTTGGAACCCTGGGGCACAGACTGGACCGGGCTGGCAACACTAGCACGCAGCCTGCCCGGAGTTGGACCCCTTGAGCGCAGACTGGACCGGGCTGACAACACAGGCGCGCAGACCGGACCGGGCTGGCACCACTAGCGTGCAGACTGGCTAAGGCAGGCGCCATTGGCGCGCAGACTAGACCAGGCAGGCGCCATTGGCGCGCAGACTGGACCAGGCACGCGCCATTGGCGCGCAGACTGGACCAGGCACGCGCCATTGGCGCGCAGACTGGACCAGGCACGCGCCATTGGCGCGCAGACTGGACCAGGCACGCGCCATTGGCGCGCAGCCTGCCCAGAGCTGGACCCCTGGAGCGCAGACTGGACCGGGCTGGCACCTCTGGCGCGCAGACTGGACCGGGCTGGAACCCTGGGGCACAGACTGGACCGGGTTGGACTCCTGGAGCGCAGGATGGACCGGGTGCACCACCGTCGCGCAGACTGGACCAGGCTGGCGCCACCGTCGCGCAGACTGGACCAGATTGGCGCCACTGGCGCGCAGACTGGACCGGGCTGGAACCCTGGAGCGCAGACTGGACCGGGTTGGCACCCTGGGGCACAGACTGGACCGGGCTGGCACCACTAGCGCGCAGCCTGCCCGGAGCTGGACCCCTGGAGCGCAGACTGGACCGGGCTGACAACACTGGCGCGCAGACCGGACCGGGCTGGCACCACTAGCGCGCAGACTGCCTAAGGCAGGCGCCATTGGCGCGCAGACTGGACCAGGCAGGTGCCATTGGCGCGCAGACTGGACCAGGCACGCGCCATTTGCGTGCAGCCTGCCCAGAGCTGGACCCCTGGAGCGCAGACTGGACCGGGCTGGCACCACTGGCGCGCACACTGGACCGGGCTGGCACCACTGGCGCGCAACACTAGACCGGGCTCGCACCACTGGCGCGCACACTGGGCCGGGCTGGCACCACTGGAACGCACACTGGACCGGGCTGGCACCACTGGCGCGCACACTGGAACGGGCAGGCACCATAGGAGCGCAGATTGGACCGGGCTTGCACCATAGGAGCGCAGACTGGACTGGGCTGGCACCACGGGCGCGCAGACTGGTCCGAGCTGGACCCCTGGAGCGCAGACTGGACCGGGCTGGCGCCACTGGCGCGCAGACTGGACCGGGCTGGAACCCTGGAGCGCAGACTGGACACCTGGAGCGCAAACTGGACCAGACTGGCGCCACTGGCGCGCAGACTGGACCGGGCTTGGAACCCTGGGGCACAGACTGGACCGGGCTGGCAACACTAGCACGCAGCCTGCCCGGAGTTGGACCCCTTGAGCGCAGACTGGACCGGGCTGACAACACAGGCGCGCAGACCGGACCGGGCTGGCACCACTAGCGTGCAGACTGGCTAAGGCAGGCGCCATTGGCGCGCAGACTAGACCAGGCAGGCGCCAATGGCGCGCAGACTGGACCAGGCACGCGCCATTGGCGCGCAGACTGGACCAGGCACGCGCCATTGGCGCGCAGCCTGCCCAGAGCTGGACCCCTGGAGCGCAGACTGGACCGGGCTGGCACCTCTGGCGCGCAGACTGGACCGGGCTGGAACCCTGGGGCACAGACTGGACCGGGTTGGACTCCTGGAGCGCAGGATGGACCGGGTGCACCACCGTCGCGCAGACTGGACCAGGCTGGCGCCACCGTCGCGCAGACTGGACCAGGCTGGCGCCACTGGCGCGCAGACTGGACCGAGCTGGAACCCTGGAGCGCAGACTGGACCGGGTTGGCACCCTGGGGCACAGACTGGACCGGGCTGGCACCACTAGCGCGCAGCCTGCCCGGAGCTGGACCCCTGGAGCGCAGACTGGACCGGGCTGACAACACTGGTGCGCAGACTGGACCGGGCTGGCACCACTGGCGCGCACACTGGACCGGGCTGGCACCACTGGCGCGCAACACTGGACCGGGCTGGTACCACTGGCGCGCACACTGGGCCGGGCTGGCACCACTGGAACGCACACTGGACCGGGCTGGCACCACTGGCGCGCACACTGGAACGGGCAGGCACCATAGGAGCGCAGATTGGACCGGGCTTGCACCATAGGAGCGCAGACTGGACTGGGCTGGCACCACGGGCGCGCAGACTGGTCCGAGCTGGACCCCTGGAGCAGACTTGACCGGGCTGGCACCACGGGCGCGCAGACTGGTCCGAGCTGGACCCCTGGAGCGCAGACTGGACCGGGCTGGCACCACTGGCGCACAGACTGGACCGGGCTGGACCCCTGGAGCGCAGACTGGACCGGGCTGGCACCACTGGCGCGCAGACTAGACCGGTTTGGCACCACTGGAGCACAGACTGCTCTAAGCTGGACCTCTGGAGAGCAGACTGGACCGGACTAGCGCTACAGGCGCGCAGACTGGAACCGGTTGGACCCCTGGCGCGCAGACTGGGCCAGGCTGGCACCACTGGCGCCACTGGACCTTGCTCGTACAACTGACTGGTATCTTCGGCTAATTCAGGCTCGAACCTCTTCGGTAGTTGTGCAAGCTGGACTGGTCTCGTACCACTTCAGAAGGGAAAACAGGATCGTGTTCGCTCCGTTGCAGCGTTTCACGTCGTTTTTGTAGGCTGCAAAGTAGATTTCAGCAAATTTCAAAATTGTTTTACCCGTGTCATGGTCTGTGCTCTGATGGTGATGATATAGGCTTTTAATGTCGAAGCAATAAAAAGTAATTAGTACCTATTAAGTGCTAGACGAGCTGGCGCGCAGACTGGACCAGACCGGCGCCACTGGTGCGCAGACTGGCACCACTAGCGCGCAGACTGGCACCACTGGCGCGCTGACTGGAACGGGCTGGCAGCACTGGCGCGCAAACTGGACCGTGCAGGCACCATAGGAGCGCACACTGGACCGGGCTGGCACCACTGGTGCGCAGAGTGGACCGCGCTGGCACCACTGGCGCGCAGGTGGACCGGGCTGGCACCACTGGCGCGCTGACTGGACCGGGCTGGCTGGCACCACTGGCGCGCAGGTGGACCGGGCTGGCACCACTGGCGCGCTGACTGGACCAGGCTGGCTGGCACCACTGGCGCGCAGACTGGAACGGGCCGGCACTATAGGAGCGCAGACTGGGCCAGGCTGGCACCACTGGCGCGCAGACTGGACCGGACTGGCATCACGCTGACGGGCAGAGCAGAACACTGGTATCTTCGGCTGAGTCAGACTCGAACCTCTTCGGCAGGCATCCTTACTTTTCACCGTTGAGGCAGGCAGACTTCACAACGTTGTTGTAGACTGCAAAGTTATAAAAACAATTTGGCTAATTTCAAAATATTTACCATTTCTTTGACGCATGCTCTCAGTGCGTCTCGTGAGCATTTATATCACCAAGAAATAAAAATAGATGTGACATTATTCGTACCGATTAGACTTGAAATCGTGTCATTCCGCTGTCGGCTGGATGAACTGGCGCGCACACTGGACCGGGTTGGCACCACCGGCGCGCTGACTGGACCGGCTGGCAGTGCTGGCACCACTGGCGCGCAGACAGGACCGGGCTGGCACCGCTGGCGCGCATACTGGACCGGGCTGTCACCGCTGGAGCGCAGACTGGACCGGGCTGGCTCCATTGGCGCGCAGATTCGACCGGGCTGTCACCACTGGCGCGCAGATTCGACCGGGCTGTCACCGCTGGAGCGCAGACTGGACCGTGCTCGCACCGCTGGGGCGCAGACTGGACCGGGCTGGCACCACTGGCACGAAGACTGGACCGGGCTGGCACCTCTGGAGCGCAGACTGGACCTAGCTGACACCGCTGGAGCGCTGACTGGACCGGATTAGCATCGCTGGAGGCAGACTGGGCCAGGCTGGCACCACAGGAGCGCGGATCGCGCTGGCACCGCGATGCGGGCAGACTAGACCGGGAAGCTACGTAACCACAGAAGCAGGTTGACTTGCGCCCAAGAAGTAGTCCAGCAATCTTGGCTCGAGTTTGGCTGAGGAAATACAATAACTTTGCGCCTGTGTGCTTTCGGAACGAGAGCCCTACCGTGATTGATCGTTCGCTACGTGTAGGCAGGCAAATATTTCCCTTTCTTGGCATTCGTCTTGCATATTTAAAATAAATCAAAAACTAGGTAATTTACCTTTCGCAAAGCTTTTTTGTTTCGGATGTTTTACTTATTAGTGTATTTCTTATATTTCTCAGTATATTCTTACCATCATTCTAATACAGGAAAGGATCTCGATGCAAGGTTGCTGGCCTGACTTTCTGCGAAGCGTGGTTGCGCGTTCCATTCCATTGTAGAGGAAAATTTGCACGGGTGGCTCGATGATTTTTCCAGCCTATCACGTTGCGTTGGTGATAAGAGGTACAGTATCTATGGACAATGCTGCACGTAGCAGCGTTAACACCTAGACGTGCTGTGGTTTATCCGCGGCATTTAAATATAGTTTAAACTTTATTGTCGTTATCATAAGAAGCTCTGGCATGGTACTACTTATTTTCAGTAAATAAATGATAAGACTTTACAAACGTCTCACCGGGACATGGTAACAGCGGTCACGCCAGTGGACGGTGGACACTCAGCGGTCAATATACACGTAGACAAAGCAGCAGCAGCAATTGTCGGTTCTGTGACAAAACAGAAGTAGAAAAACGAACCGGCTGTGCCGTGGCAGCAGCGGTAAAAGACTAGGTATGTGGTAGACAGCAGTAGTCAGACTCAACGCTATGCAAGGCAGTAGCGATCTTGAAAGGACTCTGTGACAAGGCAGCAGTAAGCTTTTTGACCCTGTGCAGGGCAGCAGCGGTCTTGAAGGGCGACTCTGTGACAAGGCAGCAGTAGTCTTTTGGACCCTGTGCAGGGCAGCAGCGGTCTTGAAGGGCGATTCTGTGACAAGGCAGCAGTAATCTTTTAGACCCTGTGCAGGGCAGCAGCGGTCTTGAAGGGCGATTCTGTGACAAGGCAGCAGTAATCTTTTAGACCCTGTGCAGGGCAGCAGTGGTCTCGAAGGGCGATTCTGTGACAAGGCAGCAGTAATCTTTTAGACCCTGTGCAGGGCAGTAGCGGTCTTGAAGGGTGGTTCTGTGACAGGCAGCAGTAATCTTTTAGACCCTGTGCAGGGCAGCAGCGGTCTCGAAGGGCGATTCTGTGACAAGGCAGCAGTAATCTTTTAGACCCTGTGCAGGGCAGCAGCGGTCTCGAAGGGCGATTCTGTGACAAGGCAGCAGTAATCTTTTAGACCCTGTGCAGGGCAGCAGCGGTCTCGAAGGGCGATTCTGTGACAAGGCAGCAGTAATCTTTTAGACCCTGTGCAGGGCAGCAGCGGTCTTGAAGGGCGACTCTGTGACAAGGCAGCAGCAGTCAAAGGCGCTGTGCGGGGCAGCAGCGGTAGTAGTCAAACGTAGACGCTGTGCAGGGCAGCAGTCGTGTTGATAAGCGAGGCGACTCTGTGACAAGGCAGCAGTAGTCTTTAGACCCTCTGCAGGGCAGCAGCGGTCTCTATAAGGGATTCTGTGACAAGGCAGTAAAAATCTTTAGATGCCGTGCCCGGCAGCGGCGATCTCGTTGATGGACTCTGTGACATGGCACTCATGGCAGCAGTAGTCAAATGCAGAAACTGGCAGCAGCAGTAGTTTTAGGCATTCTGTGATAAGGCAGTGGTTATAAATAAAAAGCTGTCGTATGACAGCAACGCTCATGTTTATCATATGATTACAGGGAAAAGGAACCTGGATAGACAACTCTAGTGAACCACTTAAATATACTTAGGTTTGACAGCACCACGTTTACGAAGCCATTGGCCAGTAATGGGATCGACGCAGATGTAGCAGCAGTCAGCGGCGGAGCATCATTGCAGCACTCGTACACGCAGCTAAGTCTCATTGCAGCAATCTCTCGTACAAGCAGCGGATAATTGCAGCAGTAACTAGGCATACTCGTCGAGCTCTAAAAAGTAAATTCCTAACGCCCTGGCTACGTGCCAGGATTACATTCCTACCTACTTAATTGAAACACATCGTATTTTTTTATTAAGATTTTATAGCATGACTGATATAAAAAGACCTGTAGTTACTGCAGACTTAATAATAGCTGTTATCAGAAATAAATTAATGTTATATTTTAGATCTAATTAACTACAACTACAACAAAGCTGAGTTGATGCTAGTTTTTTGGAACAGTCAATAAAATTATTTTACCTGAATGGTTCAGTACAGGCTGACGACCACCCGTAGTTTAAAAGTATGTCGTGCAGTTAAAATATTTGTAGCCGTCATTCATACAGTCCGCATTTGCAGTGGTGCGAGTGATAGATGATCATAGTGAACAGGGGGATGAGTGAAGAAGACCGCTAGGCAGAGCATTTTCTCCGGTTTGGAATGAATAGTATTCATCATCTTTGTATTCTTTGGTGTGAATATACTGCCACGGACGCATCTAAACTAAACAAATTCGGGGAAAGGACATAGCAAAATATTATCCTGCACATGCATACATACTATTGCAGCACTCAGGTGCTCTCAGTTCAGCGTTACAATAATAGATAGGTATAGTAAAATAGAGGTCATACCGTTTGTCCATGCTACTTTCTCCAGCACATTCAGGGGAGGGGCGAAACCTCAACTAACATTCATATTCTTTAGACATTCCTCAGTTTACTTTCCAGTCGAATACTAATATCATAATATGACTGGATATAATAATTGAATCCATTAACACCTGCTCCTCCAATTAATTTCTCATAGTCGAACAGCCTCAGCAAAAACACTTCTATTGCAAATTGGGACTTAACCCTTATTTTATCTCATATAGACCTCTTGCTGGCAGTTTGAAAGATGTTTCAGCCTTGGCTTATTTATTCACCATACAGGAAGGCTCAACGGTTGTCAATTTAATACGTGGGCGCTGGATCTCATCCATTACAAGCTCGTATCTGCCATTAACAATAAAAACAAAACAGGTATGCAACTTCACGACGATTTCACCACCATTGAAATCAAACGAAACTATTTCATTCAAAAATAAAACTGGCTTGCAAGATTTGGTTTCTTTGGTACAGTTTCCTGTGTCATTTTGTCTCGTACTTGTCGTTGTCAGTGGGTGGGTAAATTAGTTGCGAGCCTAAAACAAAATACATCGAAACAAAAAAATAGGGGGTTAGTAGCCAAGAGCGCTAGCATGTTACCGCTTTTCAGGTCAATAGTAATCCATAAGGATATAGGTAGAGGTAAACAAGTCTTTCATATCTTTATTTCCACTGCTCCTCCAGTTATCCCGATTCTCCACTAGTTTAGTAGTTTGTAGTAGTTTCATTTGCATCCTCAATCTAGTGTAGTTATTTGATAAGAACCCTACCCGGTCGGACTCATTACCTGCAGATGTAAAAAAACAGACACAATGGTAAAGGGATTACTAGTCTAATGCCCAGTTCCCAAGTCTTGTTTCATATTTCGCTGCCGTATTAAGTTTTTAGTTTATTTTATATGGTTCAGTCACACGACATTTCTTACTTTATTACTTCTTTCAACATCTAATAATTATGTTGGTTGCAATACATTCGTTTTCTGTTTCATAGCTAAATTAGATCGGCGCTAAGTTATTATAACTTCATGTTTCCATTGTTATAATTTGTAAAATATGTAAAATCTGTAGTGTATTTTATAGTTCCTCAAATAGAGTTATTATATAGCATAGTATGCAACTATACAGGATCTGAAAAAATTAAATGTATGGTTAAGTGACGTACCTACCTACTAATGTCCATTTTATTTATAATTTTGTATACTTAGGTAGAGGTACCTACCCTTGTTATGAATGTTTTAAACAAGTGGGTTCTCTTATTTCTGTTAAATAAGCTATTGTCAACTAATATTTCACTATTTAAAACTTTCATATTAAATCACATCAATCGGGTCTATCGCGAATTTATTTTGTTACCTTTATTTACAGACCGAAAATCGAAACCGACACAGGTTTCACTGGTCGTGGCACGTGATCTGAAACCAGTCGGTGAAACCTGGGCTATAACCGCGAAAATCCAAAGTTCGCAAATTGCGGGCATCTGTCTCTCTAATTACGCCTTCATTGGAGTAAAAGAGAAAGATTCCCGCAATTTGCGAATTTCGTTTTTCGCGGTAGCCCCTCCGTGTCGAAACGTCGGTAAATAAAGGTAACAAAATAAATTCGCGACAGACCCGATCGTAAATGTGATTTAATAATATTCCACCAGTTGAAAGTATTAAATACAACTGATTATTATGATGTATGAATCTTTGATAGGCTTAATTTAAATTTTTCTTGTATAGGTAGTAAAAAAACTCTTGCCTAAACTCACCTTAGCATTAGAGAAGTTCATCAAGCAGTCATTATCAATTTTAGAATAATACCGAAGCATATCGGTCTTACTTCATCACGCACTTCAGCTTTTGGTAGGTTTATTATCTAACAGTGATTTGGGGTAGAGAGAGAGAGAGATTAGGACCGGCATTGACTTATCTGTGGAGGCCGACGGTCCACTTGTTATAGGGGCCGGGCTAGCCTTCGCGGAGAAGGGCTTCACCTCGCTTTGTTTACGTTTGGTTGGTTGACTCGGTCACGCACAACCTTGACCACCAGCCACGGTTCCCGGTGTATAGCTGTGAAGTAGGTACGGAAATCAGTTCATGCATTCGTATTCTGACGTGTCAAAATGTTTGGAAATCATAGAAAAGTAACAGGGCTATTATTTTCAACGCTTATTCTGCGAGCACGCATTCGTCTCAGCGAACAAGCATAGTTCGATTTCTGATTCCGCATTATTGTTACGGATCTAGAAGTCACACTTATACTGGTTAGCCTGAGGCGAATACTCGCATGCGTTAAATAAGCAATGAAAATTACTGGGCCAGATCTAGGAAATAGGCGTTTATTAGCGGCATACGCAAACCAGAAATTACTACGGAGTTTCTAAACTAAATGGTTTGTGTCGCGCAATGAACGCTGCAAAATATTTATCAAAAAAGGGTATAAGTGCAGATAAGGTGACATACAAATTGATTAAGTCTGCTGTAAGTACAATAAACTACCTATTTAGGTTAAAAATCGAAACTAAAATTAATTTCTATGAAAGTAACTGCAACGATTAACCTAGAAACAGTTCAGAGATTTCATAGTAACTTACCGCATTCTAACAAGTCCTTGCTTCATATTCCTATTCTTAATTTGTATGCAATCGTTTGTTTGTGTGTAGCCTATGTCGCGCATTATGGTTCAGAATGGTCCCGGAAATGATCAGCCCACGCCACGTTTCCTCAATTTAATATTTCCAACTCTCAGTGTGCAGATGAAATTTTCATGTACTAAACTGGAGACTGCTCACTCGAAGTGTAGATATAGCTGCAGTTAAGATGTTTATGCATGCATCCACACAAATATCGTGACCTCAGGTTACCTAATATAGAAAGCGCCGCGAAGATTGGCGAGGTCACGGATAATTCACGGACAGTCTCCGAAAACTCCCTCAAGTCACCTCGAGAAGGCCTCCCGATCGTTCTAGCATGTTCCTAAATACGTAATACCCTGTTTGGAGAAAAGTTATTTCATAGACATGACCTAAGTGAGATGACACTGATTCAGTAATTAGGTACGTTTTTATATGTCAACATTGGAATAATTTCTTAGCAATAAGAGTGACTTGTCCAAATCGTAAGGAGTTACTTTATTTTTAGTTGTTTAAGAGAAATGCTCACGCTAAATGTTCATTATTATGATCATCAATAAAATACCAAAAAGTCTGTTTTTATATTTCAAAATTAGACCATTCTCAGTAACAAGTGACTCACCGACATTGTCAACATAGGTACTTCCTTACGGGAAGATAATTCTAGTGTTCAGTGTTCCGGGTAGCGCCATCACGTGACCGTGACGCGTAGAGGCAGTGCGCACGATGAACTATGCGATTGCGACAACCCGCCACGACTGGGTCTGCGCAGCTGCACGGTAACCGCAACGCTCTGGGGTCTAAACACAACGTTACACGCAGGGGGCCCGCATGCGGGCACGGGCAGACATTGTTATGGAATAAAAGATAATATTACACCAGTCGTATGAGGAATTCGGAGGCCTAACGTTTACCTAGTGGGCTGATAACCGGGACGTATTTGAGCGCGCGCCGTTTGGCACAGTGGAGCCGTGGGCTGAACGCAGGGAACCTTAACGCCGCGGCGGCGACGGCTCGGCGGCAGACCGCAGGCTGCTCGGCCGAGTCTGGAGCTCGATCTCGTTCGCACTCGCCACTTTCTCCACGAAGCGAAGTGACGATGATGACTCATGGAATAACACATTTCGGGTGAAATCACAGTAACAAAATAGGAGAAATACAACTTTCCATTGAAAATAATCTTTTTATTTTTCATACTTAAACATATGTTACAATTTATCTTATTCAATATGAATAATAACCAAATTCCAATTTTACTATCGAGAAATAGATTGAAATTGAAATATTTAACTTTTTACATTTGGATCACAAAATTAACTAAACTAAAATAAATGCACGATACCGTTACAAACCCATTGTTGTGCAAGCAGCGACCGCGCCCCAGCGACAGCCAAGATGGCGGCCATCGGATGGATGCAGACCCACGCGAAACGCAATGGGACTGTAATTTAAAAAACATCCTACTTATATCACAGATTCAAAGACAATTTACATTACCTAGTAATTGGAGATGTCCTAGTGTACTCTTGGTATAGGTTTTACACTGTCTAATTCTTTGAAAAAACTATCTAGTCCGCTGAGATCATTCTTCCATAAGCTATCGATTTTTTCTCGTTGTTCTCTGGCGTCATCTTCTTCTTTATTGCACAAGCCTAGATCAGCTTGCATCTGGGCCCACCGTCTGGCACGTTCTCGTTGTTTCGTAACCAACTCGCTTTCAGCACGAGTAAGCGAGTTGCTCAAAATGGCGATTATTCTTAGGTCACGCTTTCTCTTTGTCTTGGCATTAAGAGATTTATTTTTAACTTGACGGACCCAGTTAGAAAGGGATTCTGCTTTACTTTCACAAAAATCAACGACAGATTTTTCGTTTGATTTGTAGCCCATGATGAAAAAATTAGGCAGAAAATATGGCGGCGGGACAAGTACACACCTGAATCCAACCCAGGCAAATTCACTTGAAGATCTTGTCACAACACTTTCACGTCCACTGCGCACCACGATGAGATTTTAAATGTCGGGCGCTGACGTCACCGCAGCCTTTTATAGGCGAGGCCAATGTAGCCCCGCTGCGCACAAAATGGCGTTGCTCCAACGACGGAATCACACGAACTCGACCGAGTACATACGATCGATACTAAATCGTGTTCGGATACATGTAACAAGATTATTGCCTTAATGGGCGAAATTACAAACGGCTATTAAATTATTGAATTAAATTAAAGTAATTTTTAAACCATAAATTAAGTAGTGGCACTGTGAGCTGTAAACCTCTCGAATCTGTCTATGCATACCTAGCTGAAACTGAATAAATGTAGGTATGGCTTCGCTTGTTTTTAAAAGGTTCTTTAATATATATATCGACAAAAAGAACAATATCAAATTCTGTATATATAGTTAATTGTCGATGCTGCTCACAAAATTTAACAAGAAACAGTTAAAACATGTATGATTTTGTGACTGTTATCAACCAGATTAAAAAGCATACCTAACTCATTTTTAGGGTTCCGTACCAAAAAGGTACAAAAGGAACCCTTATGGTGCGACTCTGTCCGTCCGTCTGTCTGTCACATTGCTAAATATCTCGAAAACTTACTTAAGCTATCGATTTGAAATTTAGAATAGTCATAAAGAACGCTAACCCAAACACATTGAAAGTGTAATTATTATTTTTTTTATTAACTGTAAAATGCCCAATATAAATAGGGATATCATTTGAAAGAGCTCAAACTGAATATTACACAATTTTTTTTTCATGATAAAAAAAATATTCATGAAGGAAAATGTAAAATAGAATACCAACCAAAATTATGAAATTTTTACAAAATAATAACATTATCATAAATATTACAGGAAAAATATAATCACACCTCTATCTTGAATACTGTTTTTTTTATATCAAAAAAATATTTTATTAAATATTTTGATTTGTGTTTTTTAAGTAGTCACAGCTAGCTAAAGACGCCGGTTCGAATCCGGCCTTCACCACTGGAGGGTTTCGTTACTTTTTCTTTAATATATGACATCTGTTACAGTTTATTATCAAAAAACATTTTGGAATTTAATTTGCAATTTAAGCCCCTTTGCGGGTAAAATTGTTGAAATCGGTTCACATGATAATGAATTATCCCAGAAAAACCAACATACATACAGGTCGCGCAAATTAGTTAGCAAATTTGCGGATAGATGCCTATACACAATTACGCTTATTACAGTTATTACTTATGATTCTGGTCAAGTCTTTCGTGATTATAGTTACATGAGAAAATTTTAAGTTTGTACGAAACCCTCGGTGCGCGAGTTATACGAACTCGCACTTGGCCGGTTTTTTAACTAGTCACAAGAACCTTACCGCCGCCATACAAACGAAGTTACGCTCTCATTTTAAAAACGAAACGCTGAAATACCATGAAATTGGCATGAACATTCAAGTAACATATATTTATGTCTGGTAAAAAAAAAGGTATTCGTTTTCGTTGCCAGAAATTGTAAAACAAAGAAAATAGAGCGCGTACAATTTCATCAGCCTGACCCACAAGTTTAGACTGTTTTTACATCCTTTTCTTGGCAACGTATCTAACAAGACATATAATTGTCCACCCACTTTTTGTATGTTTTCGTAAAGAGAGCGAGGCTTGAATTGAACACGATTTTTTTTAAATTTGCCAAGAAAAGGGTAATAGTCATTGTTAACCCTTTTAGCACCAGCAAAACTCTTTCATTTACTTAAATTACAATAACATCAAACTCTTTCGTATTTTTGAGTTTTCTTTATAACTACGTATTTGAGATAGGTACCTGCTAAAAGTTCAATACAGGTGTTAAATTTTAAACTATTAATCAAGCAATATTTAATAATTGTAGGTATATATAGTTGGTCAAGCAAATCTTGTCAGTAGCAATGTAAAGCAAACTAAAGTAGGGCAACACTCAAAGAGCAGTATTCATGCAGTATTGCGCTAAGAAAAGCAGCAATGTACATCGAAGTCACCGAACCACAAAATGTTTTTTTTTTCAGCTTAGCGCGCTCTTCGTATATACGTCAACTTATATTGCCGCTCGCGGTTTATACTTTATTGAAACATTTTGAAATTGTTATTATTATGGAGTAAAAACGATGGTAATATTGTTAATTAATATGATTAACAGGTTTGACAGGATCAAAAAATATTTAGAAACGGACTATGTTGGAAAGAAGAATGTGAAACAAATCATTGTTTCCGCAGGTAAATATGCTACTGGATTTTAATATTTTATTATGCTTACTGGGCGGCTCCATCCCCTTAGATCATTTTGTAAAACTAATTTATAAATAATTTTGTATTTGTATAAACCACTGAGCAGTCACTGGTAGAGGGTATCACTGTAACTTTACAGGACTTATTAAATATCAAATATATGGACTATTTACATTTTGATATGATTTTGTTTTAGAAGACATAGATAGGGAGCAAACAGAAAATCAGCACTGCGATAGGGAGCTGTTTTTAACGCCAGTTCAGAAACTGAAGGAGCTCGAAGAGAATAATTGTACTTTTCCTGAAAAATGTCACATACTTTTTATACGGTTGTATAGGTATATTATACATATTAAAAATAAAAACAAAATTTATATGTTGGTGTTTATTTATTTTTAAGGTAAAATAGATATGGGTCACTTTAGCTTACACTATAATTCAGGTGATTCATTGAAAGAATATACCTAATGAAGAACAGTTACCAATATTACAAGAATAATCTAATCCATTGCTCTCAATATTTTTGTTAAATTTGAAATAATAAGTTTATTTTTCGCCTTGGTTGCATTGTACACGTACATAAACCGCCGTAGGTAAGTTGTCTGAAGAGAAAATACCACGAACGCCTTATATTGGGCGAGTTTTAATCCTTTGTAAAAAGTCGAATCAGTCGCTGAAAATATTAGACATTTGGGCCTATGGACGGTTTCCAGAACTCCATTTATTTGTGGTCTTATTGGATAGATTTAGGCATACTTTGTAATTTTATTTATGCCTTTTAACCCTAAAACAAAAAAACAGCACATAATCTTAAAATTACTGGAAGAACTGAACTTCTTCCAGTAATTATCATAACCTCAAATTTTAGAAATGTTTACCATCAATGAGCATGATTATACATTGTAGGCACCTTAAGTTCATGCACATTTGCACAATCTTATTTAATATATTGGTATTTAATGATGGCAACAGAAATTATCTTATAAAATAGAGGCGATTCAGAATGTAAACATGATGTAAACAAGCAAGATGGCGATCCACATTTCACAGATAAGACAAAGATAACACGGGATTTTGGAATTATTCGAACACAGTGTTGCTAACCCGCGATTTTTCAAATTTGCCGCCTTTTTCTACTGACAAGATTTGCTTGACCCACTATATTTTATATTTGAGTTAATGTTTCTGAATAATAATTTTAAAATCGGTTTATTAAAACCAAACGGCCCAACGAAAACAGAGTAGATATAACTATGTTACAGTTTTGAGAAAATAGAAGAAGAAGAAGAAAAAAGACATTTATTCCATAAAGCACACATACACAGGACAATACAATGAAAGAAAAAAGATGTTTAAAAAAGGGAATATAAAAATAATAGCAAAAACAAAAACAGAAAAAACAAAACAAAAAATTAAATTATTTACACATTAAAAGGAGAGGCCCTAAAATACGAACTACCTATAAATAAGCAGTTAAAAAAATGGTTCATCTAGTCATTTTACGAGAATATTCCATACAAATTTTATTTGGCTACAGATTGCCAGGTACGCGAGTATCCGAACGCGCTATTGACGCATGTTTTCGCAAGCAATGCGGGCCAGCGGTGAGGGCACGAGAGGGGTGAGGGGTAGGAAGATGAAATGAATGTCGGACGGTCGATGATCGCCTTGGTAGAGGGGGAATGAAGGAACGGGGACGGGGCCTCCTAGGTAGCTAGGTCCTATGTCCTATATACTTCTACGCCTTCTACAGTCTATGAACGAGTAAAACCTAAAATTATCAATTTACAGTTACTATGTATTTACTCCTGATGTACTTAACTACTTATATACTTAGGAAAATGCCAGAACCTACATGAATAACATGATGAAATGATTAGTCATTGTTTAATAGCTAGGTAGGTACTAAAACATGTTGAGACAAGTACCTAATAGATATGTAGTACGTAGTACCTAGGTACCAAAGTAATTATAACGTCGCGTGGGGTTCTTTTGAATTCAAAGGGTTTTATGTGGAAATTATTAGAATCTAGCCTACATAGCTCAACTTCATACAAAAACCATACCTACCTAGGCCACCCACAAAAACAAGTTCTTTAGGTACCTAACACCTATATACTTATCTATGTCTATTCTATGGTATAGGTAAGTAGACGGCCTAGGTCCATAAAACTCATATTTCAAAATGAATCTCATAGGTAGGTAATAGGACCTACTAGTCTTACTTATTATTTCGTTTTATACCTATAATATATATATACCTACGTATTTAGTTATTAAGTATTCCTAGGAGTTCCAAAATAGTCCCACAGCTCCCACACGACGAAACCAAGTAGGTACTAGGTCTATTTAATTATAACACGTGTAGGGCTCAGCTCAGTACCTATTTATAAAACGTAATATCTCAAAGGAACGTCAAACGGGTTTCTTGGGTTGGCACTTGGGACACCCTTCAGGTAAAAGGAGCCCTCAGCCCTCAGGTTGATACAATAGAACTAAAATAATAATATCAAACAATTCTACCATGGAAAACGTGGGAATAAAAAACGGTTTGTACCACGTTTGTAAGTACTTGTTTGTAACCGATATTTTACCCACGGACATTTTGCATTCAAGTAAGTACCTACATAGAAAAATGGTTCATTGTTTAAAATTACTACTTAGCAAGAATTAGTTATCAAACATTAGTATTTTCTTAATAAACTGCATTGACGCAGTTACAAATCGAAGTGGAATTTTATTGAGACACGTAGTCATGCGTCATGCGATAACAGACACGAAGTTTGTACGAAATGATCCTTAATGCTACATAAAAACGGTCTAGAATTGCCTGTAAGTTATAAATATGGCATGCGCGCGCCGATCTGAGGGCCTACCGCGAACCACGTATGAAGTTTTGCCTCTCCGTCCCACTTACGTACGAATTTACACGTGTGACATAGAGGTAAAAACTTCATTCGCGGTTCACAGAATAACAGGCCCGGTGAACAGCCGGATGACGTCAGCTGTGTGAGCGTTGCGTGCTTTGTCGAATGGAGGCCAACAGTCTAGAAGAAAAAGAGACTAAACGTATTTGAAGTTCATACATTGTTAGTCTATTTGTGTTTGCAGTCCCAAGCAGCTGTTCTCAACGGACTGTGGCCTTTGCAGGATGCATGTTGTAGGAAACAAAGAACCCTGATAACTACGTGTGAATATTATTAATACATCTTTAGGTAGGAAGCTAAATAGATAGCAAAGTCCATAAGTACTAATTTTGTTGAAGTAAATTAATAGACATGAGACTAAGAAGTATTTGGCAAGCTGTCCAAACCTGAGACGGTTGAACTGCTGCCAAACAGGTATACATAATGATACAAAGCGAACCTAATAATAATTGCAAAAGATCTAAACAACACAACAACAAGGCCAACAAGCTATGAAACTTAACTACAAAACCAACAGGAAGTTGAATCCCTCACTACGCTTATAGAATTCTATTTTAGAATCCGTCGCTTCGTTCAGGATTCAATGTAAGCCCACGCCGTATACATAGATATATTATATATGTCATTTTGCTCCCTCGTGACGCAATCTACTAAAAATGACTCCACTGAAGCTCTAACTGTACATGGTTCCCTGAAAATGCGTATTTGGCATTTGTCGTCTACCTACTTTGATAATAAGAGGACCGTGAAATGTAAACAACATGCTAAGTGTTCATATTATTCAGTGAAAAACAAAAGAATTCCGATGATAAAATATCATTGTGATAATGACTATTAATGAGACCATTGTAATACCTACGCAGAATTCGTAAACAAGCATACTACTTACTTACCTACTTACGTATTTTCGTGTGGTTATTATAACGCATTTAATTTAGTACAATATGGGACGTAGTAACTATTTATTAATCTGTGATATGGGACTAATTTATAATATGGCAAATAACCGTACGGTCCGCCTAACAGTGACGGCAAAGTTACATATAACTATGTATAATTTGTCTAGTGTAGGTCGAGTGTCGATGCCTAACACAGGTTCGATAGAGCGTGTGCGTAACTTCTTCTTCTTATACATCATTACTTAACTCCTATTCATTGTCCAGTTAAAATAGGTATAAACATGTGCTATAAGTACCAGCTACCTTCCATTTGTTTTTATGAATTTGTATGTAGACACTTGTTTAATTTAAGGTGATTTAAGTAATATCTGGGAGACCGAGCTTTGCTCGGAAAACATATACAAACTCAAAAATGCGTGTTTTCCCAGAGATAAGACCTAGCTAGATCGATTTTTCGCCCCCGAAAACCCCCATATAGCAAATTTCATCGGAATCGTTAGAGCCGTTTCCAAAATCCCAGAAATATATATAGATAGATATATACAAGAATTTCTTGTTTAAAGGTATAATAAGATACATACTATAAAGGAAGTTACATAATATATAATATGAAGTGATTGAACAAGGTATAATGTAGGTATTACAATATTAGTATTACAAGGAAGTTAAGCAGGCGTTAGCGAATATGTCCGAGTTTGACACTGCTAATGCAGTCGTGGTAAGGCTACAGGTAATAATAATAATAATAATAATAAAGCCTTTATTTCTCATTTACATAGTTACGTTACAATTTACATTTTAATGAATTAATTTATATATTTATTTTTATTGAGGTACCCAGTGTCGGGCAAAGGCCTCCTCCAGCTCCTTCCAGTGTGTCCTGTCTTTAGCCTTACGGGTCCAAGCATGTTCAGCCACTTTGGTAATATCATTAACCCATCTTTGCTTTGGCCGGTGGGCTGCACGCTTGTCTTCAAGTGGATACCAATGTAGAATCTTCTCGCTCCATCTATTGTCGGTTGTTCTTACTATGTGGCCTGCCCATCTCCATTTCAGTCTACATGCAAGTTCGGCTGCATCTGTTACTTTCGTTATTTTCCTAATATCACAGTTTCTTCTTCTGTCACGTTTTTTAATATTAAGCATACTTCTCTCTGTAGCTCTCTGGAAAACATTTATCTTTTGTATGATGTCTTTGGTAAGTGTCCAAGTTTGGCAACCATATAGTAGTGTTGGGAGTACTATTGAGTCCATGGCTTTCTTTTTTAAGTGTATGGGGAGTTGTGACTTAAATATTGTTTTTAAGGACCAGTACTTACTCCATGCTAGTTTTATCCTTCGGTCGACTTCATTAGATGTTAGCTGAGTAAATGATATTATTTTTCCTAAATATATATATTGGTCCACATACTCTATTTGGCTTGATTCTGTTATAATAGGTATTTTAGCACTGTTTGTCATGGCAAAGGTTTTTTGTCTATTCATCTGCAATCCACACAATTTGCTTTCTTTTTCTAATGTATTAAGCATGTAAACCAAATCCTCATGACTATTTGCAGTCAGAACTATATCATCAGCAAAACGCAGATTGCTTAGGTATTCACCGTTGATTTTGATCCCTTTTGTGTCCCAGTCTAACTTGCGAAAAGGCTACAGGTAATACCCACTAAGTAATACCTAAGGTTATTTACTATTTAGATAAATATAGGTAAGTAAAATGAATACATGAGTGAATTTGTGAAAACATTGTTTGAATGAAAAAAAAAAAAAAAAAAAAAAAAAAAAAAAAAAAAAAAAAATTATCAGTCGAAATCGAAATGAGGTACCTATTTGACTGGTCATTTAAAATAACCACGCAAATGGCATTAGTTAATTTAGTTTAGTGGCTTGGTAGGGTATGTCATTATCATTAAACACATTTAAAGACCTTTAAGATTGTAAATTAACTGATTAATTAGACAAATACGACAAATAAGGCAAATTAGGGTTAGGTACAATATAGTGCAAGGTAGACTTATGTCTACCTTATGGTAGAGGTAGGAATAGCTGCCGAAACGCCTGTCAAAGGAGAGGCGTTTTTTCTTACTGCAAGCATGTTTTAAGTTTCCAAAGTTTTTATTATTTTTTCGCAACTGTATTAAAACACGTCGTTCGATACACGTGCGGAAATGTCATTCTTCACTCGTCCCGAGTCTTGCCACTCGCCTACGGCAAGATATCTCGGTACTCGTGAGGTAATGACATACTTTCCGCACTAGCATCGAAATGTACTATTACTTAGTGCTCCGTATCCGTACACAACTTTCGGAGCAATAGGGATGATGACACATGTTGAATTTTACAACAAAATCTAGTAAAATAGATGACAAATGAGGAATTTATCATAACAATGTTGATATTAAAATAATATAATTATGGAAATGATAAAAAATACAGGACGTTTCGAATTTTTTTTTACTTTCGAAAAGGTAAAAAGTAATGGTACCATTCGATCCCTTACATTTATCAAAAAATAAAAAAGATTGTAAGTATAGCGCACATACATAAACGCAATATTTCACCGAAAAAATTGCAATTTTCTTGTTTTCCATACTAAGATGGGTTCTCAGTTGGACCGTGACGTCACGTTCACTTATCGTTTTGTAGGAGCCTTTCGCGAGTGAGGTACGACTTTCGGTCTTTGACTATTATTTCTAATTTGGTATTGCTTAAATTTAATGCAATGGGTGAAATGAGTTCCATATAGACATTTGATCCTAAAAACAAACCTGATCGACTGATACTGTTAATAAAAAATTGTCATTAAGCCTATAATGGAATCACTTCGGTATAGATAAATTAAACTATTGTCAACATTTCAAAATATTTAATTTTCCACAAATACATTACAATCGGGAACTGCTAATTAGATTTAATCAAAATTCTAACCTTAACCTTCAGGAAACCAAAGAGGATATAATAAGATAGAGCGGTACTGTCATAGTAAATTTTGAAACCACTGTAAATTCACTGCCATCTATCGACATACTTTAAAACTAAAAATGAAGATTTATAAAAATACGTTAAAATGTATTTAAATATGGATAAATGATTTTTTTATTTGCATTAATTATTTTTATATGATTTTGACCCATGTTCTTTCACTGATATGCGTTAAAATTATGAATAACAAACGAAACCGTCAACGCCCTCTATACGAGAGTAGGCCAAAACTAGTGGTGACATCTGATCAAGGATCAAATTTTCGTGATTTTCGAGGCACGTTTTTTCCTTAGACTGTATCCATCTATTACGGAGTTATATCTATATTTTTGAGGAAACTAAATTATGGAAATATTCTCTGACAAATTTGTTACTTTTGAACGCTAACACTGTGACACACTTAATTTTATCAAAGATAGATATAACTCCGTAATTGATTTTATTATCATTACAGTGTCCTTTTTTTGCAAATTTTACGGGTTCTTAAAACATTGCACATATCCACTTCAGGTACAAACTTAACTATAATATATTATAGTCTACTTAACCACCCTTAATTATATTTATCAGCCTTTTCTGCCGTGCACCGTTTGATATAATCTTTTCTTTGGTAGCTTACGTTGTAGCATGCGACATGATCATTTTCTGAAAGTATATAAAAAAAAAACATTAAATGAGAAAAACGCGCAACGCTCAACGCAGATGGGTCTGCATTTGTATAGGTTCTAATGAGTTAGTTCGAATAGATAGCGAATATTACGCAAAACTCTGCGTAAAGCCCGGTTCACATTTGGTCTGTCGTGTGAGTGTCGTGTCGTGTTGTGTTGTGTCGTGACGCATATCGGTTTCATATATTTAATATAGCTGCGTCGTTCACATTTGTCTGATGTACGCTGCGTCAGACAGATGTGCACGCAATCGAAGCTTGTAGTAAAAATTACATCTGGCAAAAACTTATTTTTCTCAAAATTGGACGGCAAAGTCAACTTTACCGGTAAAAAAATAGGTCGCGAAGTGCGTAGTTTATCGTCAGTCAAAAATTAAAAGTTAAAAACATTGCAGTCTCGATTTCGGGATTGCAATGTTGCATACAAATTCCATTATTTATCGAGTTCCAAATTTTTTTTAAAGTTATATTGCCATATCAAATGAAGGCATAGGTCCATAAACAGCCGAATAGATGATTAGTACTTATTATTATAATGTTGGTACGGCGACTGTTTAGCTGTCTCAAATAGGTTGGCGTATTTTCAGCAGAAAAATACACTTCCATACTTAAAAAAAATAAAAAGGCGGCAAAGCAAATCTTTTCAATTGTTTTTACTTTTTTCTGTGAATACATATATATGCATAAGAACGTTGCTTCTGCAAAATATTTCTATTACATTTGTATTACTTGCGTTATTTTTGAGAAAAGCACAATATATGACTCGGCTGGAAGGCTTCTTGCTGGCTTCGGATTCAACTAAACGGACTCCTAAGGTCGTCCGTTTAAAACAAATCCTCAGCCAGCAAGTAGCTACTTCCGATCCTCGACAATAATGTACTATTACAGTTGAGTGTACCTTGATGGGGCGCAGCGCGTTGGTGAGCTGCAGGCCGAGACTCCTCGCTAGCACGAGCGGCGGCAGCTGCGCGCCGTACAGCCGCTGCAGCGCGTCCACGGCCAGCTGGGTCGGCACGTTGTGGCGCTGCCGGGACGTCTCGTACTTCTCCAGCCAGGAGTTGTCGCCTGAGGAATACGTAGTGTTATAGAACGTAGAGTTGTTGTGTGCACAATTCTAAGGGGATTGTGTGTGCGTTGGAAGGGCCACCTTGTGACCGGCTAAATCTAAAACTTAAACTTCACATTTATATTTCGCGCCAATACATAGGGGGCTCATGTGTTGCCCTCGAGAGTTCATATCCGGCCCGGTTATATATTCGTTCCTGGAATTCGATATTTTTGTCTAAAATAGGTATACTAATCAAACCAGAATATTAGGTAGGATAAAACTCGATCTACAGACCGAATTGTACAGAATTCCAAGCTTACGTACAGGCTACTCGGAGTGCGTAGACAACATGCCAATTGTTTACGCTCCGTAGCGAAGGAAATGCAACTGTCACTGTCGTACTAATGGAAGAATGATAGACACAAAGAGTTTCGTTATCGTGGCGCAGACGATTGTTACCTTGGATAGGCACCCAGGAGCGTTGGTAAGATGTTTAGCTTCTAAAACAAAGATCGGGGGTTCAAACCACTACCTACGTGCTTGGAAGTAGCTTGCCAAAAAGCGGACCCAGAGCTCTCTTAGAATGCAGAAATTAGGAAAGCGCTGATGAGATGCAAATGGCTCAAGAATCCGTCTATTCTTAATTTGCACAGACATGTCAGTGACAATGTATGACCGCGGCATGGTAAATGTAACAGTTAGCGTGCAGACAACGGTCTCCAGTTTTATTTATGATTCTAGAAGCTTACACAAGTCTAGTCCAGTGTAGATGGCGTCGGAGAGGAAAGCTGTTAGGTCTCTGACGTCGCCGAAGCCGAGGTTGACGCCCTGCCCCGCCAGCGGGTGCACGCGGTGCGCCGCGTCTCTGCAAATATTCATCAATAATAACATTTTTGTCAAGGTGCCACGAGATGGACGAGGAGTTGGCAGGCCCAGGCGGTGATGGATGTATCAACGGTTGGCCGGAGATTGCTAAAGATCGAGGGGGAAGGCCTTTGCCCAGCAAGGGGACGCCATGTAGGCTATTGATAAATTAAAATAAAAAAATCCATTTTTTTATTACAAGCATAATAATAATAATAATGAGCCCCCAGGGCAGCTTGTGGCGAGCTGAATGGGAAGTGGCGTCCCTTGGGTCCCATACCCCCGAGAGTCGGTCAGGCCCCTCCCTCCGGCTTGCCTTCATTGGCCGGCTGGAGTGAACACTGAGCAGGGGCCGCAGGACTCTCACCTCTGGCTTGCCTTTAGCTTCCTTGCTCAGGATCGAGCGAGGAATATTTCAGGGTGACAGTCTGAGTCCCCTGTGGTTCTGCCTAGCTCTGAATCCCCTCAGCACCCTGCTGAAGGATTCAGGGTTAGGTTGCCAGCTTCGGAGAGAGGGTGAAGTCATTTCTCACCTTCTGTACATGGATGACCTCAAGCTATTTGCGCCAAATAACCAAGACTTGATGGTGCTATTAAAAACCACAGAAGTTTTCAGTACCGCCATCAGAATGGAGTTTGGTGTCGATAAGTGTGCGGTTATGCATGTACAGCTGGGGGAGGTTGTAAATTCAACAAATTTACAACTTTCTGAGACAATGTCTTTCAGATCTATCTCTGAATCAGAAACCTATAAATACCTTGGTATGTCACAGTCGTTGGGTATTGAGGGCGAGGGTATTAGACGGTCGGTGAAGGAGCGCTTTTTCAGTCGGCTCACAAAAGTCCTTAACAGTCTTTTGTCAGGAGGCAATAAAGTGCGCGCCTTCAACGCCTGGGTAATGCCCATACTCATATACTCCTTTGGCATACTAAGGTGGACTCAGACCGAGCTGGACGCCCTGGATCGGAGGGTCCGTCTACTACTCACCACACACCGTATGCTACACCCACGCTCGTCAGTTATGAGATTGTACATCTCACGGAAGTGTGGAGGTCGAGGCTTCCTTAACGCCAAAGATCTCCACAACCGCGAGGTGTGCAATCTCAGGAATTATTTCCTTAACAACGAGTGTGGGATGCATCGTGATGTGGTGGCAGTGGACAGGCACTTCACGCCGCTCTCCTTGGCAAACGAGAACTGGCACAAACCTGTGGTACAAAGTGCTGCGGGCCGCAAGGCGGTATGGGAGAGTAAGGTGCTACACGGGCGGTTCTACAAGGCCCTCATGGGACCCGATGTAGACCTGCTCGCGTCGGTGAACTGGTTACGATTCGGGGACCTCTTCGGAGAAACCGAGGGTTTTGCCTGTGCAATTGCGGACGAAGTTATGATGACGAACAACTATCGGAAATATATCCTGAAGGACGGTACGGTCGACATTTGTCGGGCATGCCGCCGTCCCGGAGAGTCACTCAGGCATATCATTTCCGGTTGTTCTCATCTTGCTAACGGCGAGTACTTGCACAGACATAATCTCGTAGCCAGGATTATTCACCAGCAGCTTGCTCTTCTATACGGCCTTGTGGACTGCGAAGTACCGTACTACAAGTATTTACCTGTGCCAGTTCTCGAGAATGGTCGTGCCACGCTCTATTGGGATCGATCTATTATCACTGACAGGACTATTGTAGCCAATAAGCCTGACATTGTGATAATAGATCGATCGCAGCGCCGGGCCGTGCTCGTCGACATCACCATCCCCCATGATGAGAATCTCGTGAAAGCCGAGAAGGACAAATCCAGTAAGTACCTAGACTTGGCTCACGAGATAACCGCCATGTGGGATGTTGATTCGACGATCATTGTCCCGATAGTCGTTTCAGCGAACGGTCTCATAGCGAAGAGTCTCGACCAACACCTTGAGAGACTCTCGCTAGGTGGTTGGATCAAGGGTCAGATGCAGAAGGCGGTGATCTTGGATACGGCGCGGATAGTCCGCCGGTTCCTCTCTCTGCGGCCCTGACCACCGGCAGCTTGGGCCCTGCCCCGCTGCTGGCGGCACCCTAGGTTAGGTTTTTTATAATTTGTTTATTTGTATTTTGTATTGTTTTGTAAGTGTTTTTATATTTTACTTTTATATGCATATTATAAAAAACCTAACGTAAGAAAAATAATAAATAAAGAGAATAATAATGAGCCCCCAGGGCAGCTTGTGGCGAGCTGAATGGGAAGTGACGTCCCTTGGGTCCCATACCCCGAGAGTCGGTCAGGCCCCTCCCTCCGGCTTGCCTTCATTGGCCGGCTGGAGTGAACACTGAGCAGGGGCCGCAGGACTCTCACCTCTGGCTTGCCTTTACCGGCCGTCCAGAGTGGGGTGTCAGAGCTATATGCTCGCAGGGTGGAAGTGAAATATGCATAAGACGCGAGTTGGCACAGTGGCTGTGAGTGTTTACAGCCACTGGGTAGAAAGCGGTGCACACCTCTCCACACCCTGAGCCACTCACGCGATGTTGTCCCCTTGTCGCTCCGTGCGAGCGGCCGTTTTCGGGGACCCATATTGTGAGTTGGCGAGTCACCACCTGTCCATTTTTTTCGTGTTTTAAACATAGATTGGGGCAGGCCATAGTATTTAAATAGACCCGGTAACCAGTACACTAACATCTCAACACAATAGCCTAGTTTATTTTGTTTCTTATCATTGCAATAATCCTGCACTAACCGGGGCTTGTCCTTGGGTGCACTACTATAGTGCATACAGGGATAATCGTCGGTTGGTGTCACATCACCTTTTAGAGTAAATTGTCTTTTTACAAGGGGCCTCTGCGTGTTGGCTTCGGCCCCACGCACGCCTTCCAAATGTCCGGGACCCCATGGTCCCGAGATTATGTAAAGGACGAACATAATAATAATAATAATAAGCTACAGGGCAGGGCAGCTTGTGGCAAGCTGTTGGGGAGTAACGACCTCACGGACCCGAGTGCTCCCGAGAGTCGGTCAGGGTCTCCGTCTCCGGCGTGTCTTCGTCGGTCGGAGTGGACCCCAAGGGGACCCGCAGGACTCTCAGCTCTGGCTTGCCTTCATTGGCTGTCCAGAGAGGAGTCGCTAGAGCTATATGCTCCAGGGGTGGAAGTGAAAGATGCATAAGACGCGAGTTGGCACAGTGGCTGCTAACAGCCACTGGGTAGAAAGCGGCGCACACCTCTCGACACCCCTGAGCCGCTCACACCGGTGTTGCTCCTGGTCGTCTTCACGACGGCAGTTTCAGGGGCCCATCTAGTCAGCGGCGAGTCACCGCCTGCCTCGATAACGTGTACAACATTGTTATGGCAGGTGTCCGGACCTCTCAGCAATAGCCCAATCTTTTGACCAGCCAAACTTCAACACCATAACCGGCACTCTTTTCCACTGTGTTAATAATAGCCCCTACGCCTGTTGGAACCGATTTACGGGTATCTATTTGTACCCGTGAATGGGTTCTAGCAGGTGTAGTACATAACAGCAAACTTCTCCAAAGGGCCTCTACGTGTTGGATCTATATCCCCACGCACGCCTATCAAATGACCGGGATGTATATACCCGTGAGTTTATATGAGATACAAATAATAATAATAATATTCTTTAGCGCTGACTGCAAATTTTTTTCAAGCAACTAATACTCATCGATTCTAACAAATCCGAAAACATACTTTGCATTTTTAATAACAAAACTTCCGTGAGACAGACATATTAAATACCTATATATTAATAACGGGTCACTCATGTATTTTAAGTCGAAAAACGAACGAACGAAGTTATAGATATTTAATACAGACTTTGCATTGTTTTATCACAGAGTTCCATTCCACCTCATGCGTCCATCGTCAAATCAGTTCGATGGTACCATAATATTTCATTATCACCCGACTGTATGTGAAGTTTCAGCTCAATCGAATAATGGAAAGTAGGTTTAATGTAGCTTGCAAGATTTAACCCGATTATACATACATACATAGGTTACATACGAGTTCTAGACAAACGATGATGTACCGAGTGGCCCGAGTGCTATGCCCCAAGCCCCAAGCCCAACCGACAGGCAGCTCGCTATTTAGGCGCAATCTGACAGACTGAAGGCAGTAACTGCCGTCCGGAAGAACTAAGTTCTTCAGACACTTTAGCAAGTACTTACCCTATTAGCGCGACGCCCGGAGCGATGTATCGAGTGCTATGCCCAAACCCTAGAGGAAAGGCGGCTCGCGATTTAGGCGCGATCTGACGGACTGAAGGAGGCAATTGCCGGGCTGTGCCGTCCGGGAGACCTAGGTTTTTCAGGCATGAGCTTAGCCAGGATGTCATGGTGTCTACGGTGCCGCTGCGGGGGTATTGCTTCCACTGAAAAATAAATTGTTTATTGTATTTATAGCATAATCAGGACAACAAAATTATAAAGCGCGTGGTTGTTTTATGCGATAAACGCAGCGTTAAACGCAATGCGTTTTCCGCAAATCCCTTTTACATCAGATAATCTAATGAGCGGTAATCTGCGGTAAGCGCATTGTCATTTTTCCTACATTCCGTTGACGCATCGCATGAAACAACCGCGCGCTTTAAGATTTCACTATTTGATAGAGAAATATATGACACCTTACCTTGTAAATAAATGCGAAGATTGTAGACAAGTCAAGTTCTAGTTCGATTGGTTTAACCTTATAGAAAGTTAAGACAAGATCTACGATTATGATTAATCAGGCTTGTTTAGTCAAAAAAATACTTACTAGACATTCTAATGCGCATACTGAACTGAGTTGAAGGGTAACAGTGTCATAGGATTGATGAAGAAGCCGTTATACTAACAGCAAGACAGTTAATAATTTTCATTAATAGACCCTAATTCGTTGCAATAAGGTTCACGAATGGTGAATTTGACGTGTCGACGAATGTATAGTTTATATCGGTAATATTACTGTTTGTTTAAGCATTACGAACTAGTCTTCAGGCAGCTCCTCCTTCACCTCCTTAGCGTGTTCCTCGTTCGTGCACCACATGAGCGAGCTCTGTATGGGGTTGAGGGGTAACATCACGGGATCAGTTGTTGAACTGGTAAAGTATTTACCAAGGCATCGTTCAGCGCATCGACGAACTGTTCCTCAGGCAACTGCAGCAACTGCTTCGCGTGTTCCACGTTGGTGGACCACACTAGCGAGCTCTGCCTGGAGTTGAGGGGCAATAACGCCACGGGACCGGTTGGTAGGAACCGCTGCCATGCTGTTGTGTTTTCAGTTTCCTGGAATTTGATAAACAAACTGTTAGTTAATAAGTAGGTATAGTAAAAGTCGTCACGATATCTGAACACGAATTTAATGTAAATTCCTTTGGAAATAATGGATGACCTTATTCACGATGTACAGAGATCAGAATTGCCCCCTACATACGGATATTAATTGTATGAGTACGGTATGCTACGCTGTAAAGTAGCTGCGTGGTAGAAGAGCATTTCACAAGAATGTAGATTACAAACGCTACTTTTCTTATTTTCGGGAATGCTAATAGCCCGATTGTTAAAATTGTAATTGTTAAACTCAGCTAATAAACTCCAAAGTGTCAAAGATGTGGCTCCATCGTGCATTGTAGCATGCCTCTCATTTTTGGAGCACTATTGTATGATTGACTGTTAGTAATATTACCTCAGCTAATTCCAAAGTGGCAACGACGCCCATGTGGTCGTAGCTCCACGATAGGTACTGCACCCCCATAGCCTAACGCACGGCAGATATGGCCCCGTCTTCGCGGATTGTTGCCAGCATGCTTGTCAAGGCGTGGAGCACTAAAAGTCTGACTGTTAGTAGTTTACCTCAGCTAACTCCAAAGTGGCAACAACGCCCATCTGGTCGTAGCTCCACGACAAGTATTGCACGCCCATAGCCTCTCGCACCGCGGACTTCGCTCCATCCGCGCCGATCTGTAAAATTCAACAACAATATCAGTCAGCGCTTATCTCGCATTCTCGCATGCCATGTTATGATAATTGAACTATAAGTACGTACAGAACCGGCACAGAGAACCAGTATTTGGCGCCATGAGTTGCTGACGGCCGACAACAAACTATGAAAGCGGAGCGTGAATCTCACTACCTAAACGCGTAAGCGTCATGAATTTCACGGCGCTTACGACGTTTGATCGCGTGGTTCACGTTGCGATTGCGACAATTTCATTGTTTGGTAGATATAGGTTCTCCTCTATTATAAAGTAATAATAGCTCAATGGCTATGATATAGCGATCGAGTTTTACTAATGGGTGGTCTGGTGTCAGGAAATGACGGTATATTATGTCATGTCATGCGCGATAAACACAATCACGAGTGTCATCACGACTGCAACAACTTTAATGTGATAAACATATCAAACTTGTACAACACTATAAGACAAAGATACTTAGACGTTAACCTTAAGGGGCCCACTGACTATCAGTCCGCCAGACGATATCGGCCTGTCAGTTGTTCGGATCTTTCAATTTTTTGTCTGTCAACTGACAGGCCGATATCGTCAGGCGGACTGATAGTCAGTGGGCCCCTTTAGACCTAATTTACACATTGATTAGTGTTAAGTGCGAGTTCATACATTTCCTACTTGCGTTTAGTAGCAAATGTAGCACTTAACACTAATAATCAATGTGTAAATCAGCCGTTAGGCGTGTTCGGTCATAATTTTAGGCGTTACTCTATATACGAGTACTGACAGTACTGTACAACGCAAATTCGGCCGTAGGCCAGTGTATGTCATCGCGCAACCAGTTACCCAATGTATACATCTTGTTTGCGTTCAAAAGCTTCTGGTCTTGCACAACGGGTGCAGGGGTAGCCAAACTCGCTTACAATAATGGTCGATAATTACATTAATAATATTTTACAAAAGAAGCAAAAGCAACTGCATCTAGGGGGATAGGAACATAGATTAGAGGTACTAGGTACATATTTGTTCTTTAACTGTATGAGCAAAATTTCCCTAAAAGGGAAATAATTATAATATTTACAACCCTTGTCGAAACAGTTAACGCACTTAAAACACAGAATAACTAATAGTACTACTTAAAATAACAATCGTGGGGAATCACGGAACCAGAAACCATAGTGTTACAATTTCACAAAACATGTGCATTTCATCCGATGTCGACCATTATTTCGGCAAAGTTTATTTGTTTTGAATCGGAGTAAGATTTAGAGAACCCGTTGCAGTAGCGCTGGAGAGCTCTTTGGGAACGGTGTTCGGTAGATTACATAGATACGCACTTACAAACGGTTCTTTTCAAATTGAGAAATCGGACGGATAACTAAAACTTTTTTTTAATTGCTCGTTTTAAAATAACTGGCCAGTATTATAAGACGCTTTTTGCGGTTTTTATTTGATACGAGAAAAACGCATAAAATACTTGAACGGGTGTGCGTGTTATTGTTTTGGTTGCCTCACGTCAAGTGTAGGAGTTCTAAGAAAAATCTGGCTAATTTCGACAATATCGACAATATCCGGCCAATTGGCCCCAATTTGCGGCGTGGATAAATTAGGCCAATGAAGATTTACCGCGGATATATAAAAGTTGCGGGCAGATTTTTAAAGACTCCGCCTTTTGACGTGTGAGTGTTATGGTTGAAGTTAAACATAAATCATGCTGTGCGAGACAGTTTTGGATAACATACAGCCGGTAAGTAGAATTTGTGGTGTTAACTTGAAAAGTTAACGAAATTCATGGACGTATGCTGTTTAAAGATAACTGTAATCCTAAAACCTTGATCACAACTACTAAAAACTTGCAATTGGAAGTATATTTTTTTTGTGCAATTAATTAATTAAATGAAAAGCGGTGGTGGCCGAGTGGATATGACGTCCGACTTTCAATCCGGAGGTCGCGGGTTCAAATCCTGGCTCGTACCAATGAGTTTTTCGGAACTTATGTACGAAATATCATTTGATATTTACCACTAGCTTTTCGGTGAAGGAAAACATCGTGAGGAAACCTGCATACACCTGCGAAGAAATTCAAAGGTGATGTATGTGAAGTCCCCATCCGCATTGGGCTAGCGTTGGGACTTATAGCCCAAGCCCTCTCGCGCATGATAGGAGGCCTGTGCCCAGCAGTGGGAAGTGGGATGTATATAGGCAGAATTATTATTTTTAATAGCACTTGATCAGCTAGTACTTTTTGAGCTTTAGTTCAACTTATATTTATTTCTATACTTAAATGCCTGTCGTCCATGAGACGCCCAGCAGTGGCACTTTTCGTTAGATACAGACTGATGATGATGTTATTTATTTTCAACACTTCAAAGGCACATATTTACACCAGTTACATATTTATCAATTTGACAGCACAAAGATTTTTTAAAGCTAGGATGTAAAGGCAGGTCTACGTAGCCGGTGCAATAGCATTTTGTGTATTTATTAATAAGAAATATAAGAATGTATTTAGAGAACTCCCTGTCCAGTATGACTTTTGCTGCCCTGCCAAGTCTAAATGAAGGGTTTTAAGAGGAAGAAAATTCAAGATTTCAGAGCTTCAAACTAATTGTACGCTTTAACTGACGTATTTTTAGTCACTCGCACGACATATTTCGGAGAGCCTAGGTCTCCATTTTCAAGCACTATCGGTGCATGAGTAATATTAGTATTAGCGTTCACGATAGCCGCGCGCAAGTACTTAGCGTATTAGCTTAATTTTAGTACCTATGACTTTCGACAGTTAAGTCAAAGTCAAATCATTTATTTGCCATACGTACACAAGTATACATGCAAATATACAATAAATAGTACTAGTTACATTACAATAATATTTTTACATTATTACTATTTAGTACTAAAAACAAAAAGTATATTAAATTATTATTTACAGCCGCACGAATCATTTAAAGTTTACCTAATTAATAAATTAAATTAAATCATTAAAAAAAGTCAAATACTAAATGTAAGTTTAAATTCGATTATGTTCAGAACTCGAGAAACTGGGAGTAATTGCTTGATGCTTCTGTTTATAATAGAGTACTTATGATGGAGAACATAAAAGATCAAACTGAAACACCGTGACAATGTGACAAAGATATACCTAATAGACAAATGATAATACAATTGAGGCCCACACTTCCAACTAGCAAAAATATGCCTTTTGATACATTCTTCTTACAATATTCCTATAGCTACATGATATGGTTATGTTGATGGTGTGGCCAAACCTTAATAGTGTGAAGAGAACTCCACGCACGATCCGCGTCAGTCGGACGTGTGTCTAAACAATTGCTAAAATAGATGTTACCTTTCTTAACATAAACACTTCGATACTAGCAGCAACACAACTGATTATTGGTATACTCAAATTCGTTGCAATACGGTTCACGAATGATCAGCTACTTAACTGTGTTGAAGATGGTAGGTTTCCGTAAATTTAAGTAGCGTATTGCGACAAGGCTAATACTAGTTAAAGGGTGTATGGACCCTATCACCATCTTTATTAGGAATAAGGCAACCTCACCTGCAAGTTGGTGCACCAGTTGTACTAACATCAGTGTTGTTCGAGTCGAATTTTGGGGTAACCGTGGAGTCCGTGGACATCAGTCTTAAATTGCCGTGCTTAAAGAGAAAATCTTTAAAATGTTCTAGTTTAATCTGATATTGCGCAAAAATGCGGGGAAAATGTATGGAAGATACAATAATGGAACTGCTGCGGTATACTCGTAGGTACCGCGTTTTTCATTAGGAGGCACGTGAATTCACCAACACTCTTTGACTGTTTTGATTTGATTGATCTTAAACATGTATCTGCAATAAGTTTTACGAATTATCAGTTAACTTTGTGAATGATGGACTGATGGTACCTATCTTCTTCTTTAGGTGCCATATCCTCTTCGGATGTCGGCTACCATAGTCCAGAACTCTTCTCTATTTGCAGTTTTTCTGCCTAGCGTGGCAGCGTCGATTCCCGTCCAACTCCTAAGGTTATCCATCCAAGTTGTTTTTCTTTTCCCTCTGCCTCTTTTCCCTTCTATTTTTTTTGGATGGTAAAGTTAAAAATTTCCATTCTTCAAACTAAGTATACTCTGTCGCTGCGCGGAGCCGCCCCCGTCAGCGCGACGGATATTCACTTAAAATCTGAAAAGAGGCTCAGCTCCACTTTCGTCTTAAGATGAGAGAGCAGTAGATACTGGAAATTCTATCAAATCAACTCAATCATTAGGTTATACGACCGGCAAGGTTTCACATGCACGAACAGGAATAGGATTGGAGACTGAATTCTTTGGCACAAAATGTAGTTTTCCTCAGTCATGGTGTTTCCTTAACAAGCTTGTGATATATTCTAAATAATTTTCCGTACAGTTCCGAGTATCGGGGACTGTATCTAATGAACATATCATCGTGAATACTGTTGCTCTTATTCTATCTATAAACCAAACTGACGACCGGGGTCGTACAGCTTCTCATTCACACTTAATAAGTCGAAGCAAGAGTAAAAGAGATGCTAACATGTAGGTATTCGTGGACGGTATACATATTTGTGAATTAATAATTCTAAATTACTGGACTTTGAAGTAGTATAAGTGGCAGTATTGGGAGACTTAATAAACAAAGTCCCGATTTAACATTTCCAAGGATAATCAAACATAACTTCGGAGAATGATGAGATTGAGTCATTTTTATGGCTACGACTTGTGAGAAAACTGCAGTGTACATAATCCTTGGGTTACTGTCGACACATTCATGTGTTTCTACGAAAATCACGCAATCTGTTTCAAGACTAGGTTTTCTTAGGTTACCTTGCTGCCTATTTGTAATTATTCGCAAAGTTCTCTAAGTGCACGTAATATTAGGTATATGTAATGTAGAATAGGAAGAGGGAAGCTTTTTAGCAATATAAAATGTAGGTACCTACCTAATACTTTGCATTCATTGGTGTATGCACTATTTATAGTATAAGGTATGTCAATTAGACTTTTCTGTAATTCCTATCATTTTCACGACATTTTAGAGGAATTCTTAGGTAGCATTATTGTGAGTTAACGTTTAGTAATGTTGGTTCGTATGGTGGAGTCTAATGGTCATAGTCAGGTCAGATTGTCACCTCTCTTTATAACATTAAATTATACTTTAATGCCTAACAATTGCCTAAGAAATATTTAAATTAAAATATATTAAATTAAATTATATTTTGTCATATTTTTAAATTAATTTAAAATATATTTTCTAATGCCCAACTTATTACATTTGTACATTAAATGTTATTCTGTATAGGTACTTTAGTTCTTAGCTCTTAAATGTATTGCAATACCCTCACAGGGTTGTGTTGAGACATGTAATGATTTATGCATAAGATCTTTTGTACACACACTAAGCAAGGAATAAATGAAATGAAATGAAATGGATGTTAAAAGCGACAAAGTCTTTGCGATACTAAATTGGTGGGACGCATGGACCTATGTAATATGCCGATTGCTATTTTAGCTGTTGAATAAGCTGTAAATTTAGCTGAAATTTGATAGTTTCCACCATTGCAGTTTGAATTCAGCCATGCAATATTCTAAACTTGCATTGTATATTTTATAGCCGCGAATTTCCTAAACCTTAATACTCACGAGACCACACATTACGCGCTCAGAATTACCGCCATATGTACATTTGAAAACTCATTTAATTATATACATTGTTCCTATGCAATAAAGTACAAAGTAGGTGGATAACTGGATATGCTATAAGAGCGGAAAAACACCTATTATAACGCAAGGTGAGAGATAGATGCGAGTAATGTTTATGTTATCGATCCAAGAATAAGGAGCAAGCTCTTTTGTTTTTTAGCATCTGCTTTTTATGGTTCCGTGCCAAACAGGTAAAAAGCGACCCTTATGGTGCGACTCTGTGTCCGCGCGTCTATTTGTCCGTCAATTGCCCATCCTATAGGGCAAGGTTATTTTATAAAATACCACGTTAGAAATGAAATGTCTCACCTACGCTTTCTGTACTTAAGGTCGAAATATCTTTTGTTAATATGGTATGACACTATAATTTTAAGGGACTGACGGAAGGGCTAATCTACACTAGAGAAGATTAAAACTCCTTATCTTAAATTTTTCTGGGACTGTGTATCCCACCGAGATCCTATGATTAGCGTTTTAAGTGTTAGTTTCGGTTTATAAATGGAAAGCCATCATTCTAAAGATCCTGTTAAAATATTTCCTCACGAAATATTTATTTTAATATAAAATGATATGATGAAAAATAAATATAAAATGATTGTAAACTTTCCGCACTTACGCTTTAATAGCGTTCGGGATTGTTTCCTTAGGTTAATGGGTTACCTCATAACCATCATTCCGCACTTATTTATAAATAGATGTGATTTAACACATATTATTGGAGTGGCTTAAGAAATCTTATCGAGTATTGCCTAACCGATTTTTATAACAGAATCAAAGACCAGCCTGGACGTTACTACAACAAATAAATTGTGAGGGAATTTGCGGCCGAAGCAGACAAAATATTGGTGACTCTGGGATTTTATGTGGCGCCAGCAAGTATGTAGGAAATTTGATATAAATAGTATCACGAGCAGACGATAGCGAGACATGTGACATTCAATAAAATAGTGATTTGTTGCTACAACTAAAAACTAATAAAGTGAATTTTATTACTTTTTTAATGGTTTCATAGGGTTATTTTAGACCTGCTACAGTTGAAAGCAGCGGACTTTTCGCAAACACTGCTGATTGGTTCTAGGTAGATTTTAAGAAAAGACAATAATCAGAAGTAGGTCTTTCCCGAAATATGATTAAATTAAATTGGCTCGGCATGCGCAAGAGATAAAAGCTTCAGTATTAACGCAGGCGCGCTCTGATCAGTCGCGAGATGACGTCCAGAAAAGCGCCAAAGAAAAAAAGAAAGTCGATTAAAGATAAGGTTGGACTTTGTCACTGTGTGTACAATTGTATATGACAGTTGTGTGACTTGATGTGTGAGTAGTGGCATGTGACAGTTGTGTGACGATGACGACCAACGTGTGTCTTCAATCTTGTCATACATATTTGAAGACGTTTTTTATTAGGATAGTATAACCTAATCGCCTATAAATTCAGTCATGAGAAGGAGAAATGATTAAATTTTTATATAAAACGTAATTCAATTATTCGACGTGATCAATGATTCCATTTGTCTATACATATATCCCAAACACAATGTTTCCGCCTTTAATTTTTAACGTAAAATTTTATATTAAATAAACAAAAGATGTTCTACAGCATTTTATTTAATATTTTCAAAAAGACAGCTACCTTGTTTTGTATGCTGTTTTTTGATATGTTGATAGAAAATCACTAATAACTTTTAGGATTAGGTAGACTGATGTAATAAGGACTTCATTTGATCAGGTATTCCGTCAAGGCAGTGAGCGATGGTGCGTCGGTGTGGACCAGGTGACAGAGGACTCAGACGACCTGGAGGCTGGCTATATCTCCAGCGACGAGTCAGCGAGGGGCATAGACCTGGGCGAGAGGATCAGGGTCAAGCCCAGTAGGGACATCTGGCCTATAGGTAACATTGGATAACTACATCTTTATCTTGAGGCGCTTCGTCTATGTTCACGATACTTGGTCGGCATGGACGAGGTTATAGTGGACTCGATTGGCCTGGAATCGGACTGTATCTCGTCGAGCAACGAGTTTGCCAGAAGACTTGGGCAACAGGATATGGGTCAGACCAAGTAGGGACATTTGGTGGATACCTACGTAATCTTAGATTGGAGGTACACTTCATTGTTCTAATAATGCAACACTTCTTGATGCAAATTTTATAGGATTGTTTGCTTTAGCATTTCTTAGCGATAGCCGAAATAATATAATCTTCCAGTCTTATCCAGTTTTGTTTAGTTTTTTAGGGTTCCGTACCTAAAGGGTAAAAACGGGACCCTATTACTAAAACTCCGCTGTTCGTCCGTCTGTTTGTCTGTCTGTCACCAGGCTGTATCTCATGAACCGTGATAGCTAGACAGTTGAAATTTTCACAGATGATGTTTTTCTGTTGCCGCTAATATAACAACAAATACAAAAAATAGATAAAATAAATATTTAAGCGGGGCAATCCCATACAACAAACGAGATTTTTTTGCCGTTTTTTGCGTAAAGGTACGGAACCCTTCGTGCGCGAGTCCGACTCGCACTTGGCCGGTTTTTTTTACATCTTGCGGATTTATCGTTACTATATTTATATTTCAGAAAGAATACAGCACGTGTTACGACAACTCCCACATGCTGACACATTATACGCTCTCATTGAAGTAGGGCAGTACGATCAAGTATTGGAATTAGCATCGCAACCAGAGGAGAGGAAGACAGCCGCATTGTGGACTTGCTGGTTGGGACGGAGCTCCTTGTTGGCGAGGTTGCTGAAGGTCGGGATCGATCCGAACTGGGCTGATGATGACGGCAGGTAAGTCAACACACTATACGCTCTCATTGAAGTAGGGCAGTACGAGCAAGTCTTAGAACTAGTATCGCAGCCAGCGGAGAGGAAGACGGCCGCGTTTTGGACGTGCTGGCTGGGACGAAGCTCCTTGCTGGCAAGGTCGCTCAAGATCGGGATCGATCCGAACTGGGCTGATGATGATGGCAGGTAAATTAAAACACAACCATAAAACGACTTTGCGCTTAACTAGATTTCACGATAATGAGCTGTTAGACGAAAAATGCAATCAAAAAATTAAATAAATATATATTGTAAAAATCCTTTTGCATAGCCTAACCGACCAGGATGATACTTTTCCGAAACACATACATACATGTTGCACTTATAAAAACGAGACCATTTAATGGGACCATCCAGAGAACACCACATCCATCCAGAACAGTTATACTTCTAGTTTCCTTCAAAATTTTAATCAAACGAAATGATCCTAAGGAACAGACACCCAAAACCAAAAAGGAGAGAAAGGAGATTTTAACTTCCTCTTCTTTCTTTCCTTTATATGGCTATTGAAAAAGCTACAAAAGAAAAAACTAAACATATTTTTCTCAGGACCTGTCTACATTTGAGCTGTTTAGTGGCCAGCGAAGAATGTGTCAAACTGTTACTAGAACACCACGCAGACCCTAACAGATGGGACTGTTATGACGATGGAAAAGCTACACCACTGCATTGTGCTGCGAGTGCAAGAAGTTTGGCTTGTGTTAAGGTACAATTGTATTGAAAATACTTAACTATAATTTGATTATAACTAGTGCACAATTCTCTCAATGCGCACTTCATGTTGTTCTATGAAATAGGTACGCGAGAGCAGTTACATTGCTTTCGTAATATCGCGAATGGTTCGCGAATTGTACATCTGGTCTCCCGCGATACAGGCCTAGCCTAGTGCGGGGACTCCTGGAACCTCCGAATGTCAAGTCAGTTATGCACCAACTCTTTTCAGTAACTTGTGATGTGTACTTACTATGTACTACAATTGTATTCGTTCTGTGCAATAAAAACATTTTTTATCTTATCTTTATCTTAATTGCGCCATTGGACACATAAAGAAATACGTGTAAACACTTTATTATTTCATCGAACTTTATAAGTGTTTTTATCTATTCTGTTGTTGATCAGGAAGTCATTGAATAATACATTTTTCAGATTTTATTGGAAAACGGTGCCGACGTAAACGCAGGTCTGAGTGACCGATCGCCACTGCACTACGCGGTACTGAGTGACGCTCCGGACGTGGTCGGCTTGTTGCTGGAAGCCGGCGCCTGTCCTGACACTCCGCAGGTAGGTCTGGATAATAGTGTATATGTAAACAGGAGTAGTGTCTGATGTTAAACTAATTTGCCATGTAGGAAACTTGCAATATGAGGAAACGATGTTTAATAGGTACCTACTTTTGAAATGAACGTCGAAACCGAAATCAGTCATGTCATATTTCAAAGAATCATATGGGTTGCCAGTTTAGAATCTCTACGATGACTAGGTTTTATTCCCCTTAAGTGTATGTTAATCGGGCTATTAAATATTATTTTCCAGGTATTCACAGAAACGCCACTCCACGTAGCAGCGTCCCTAGGCTCAGCTAAATGCATGAAGCTACTCCTAGATGCAGGAGCCGACGTGAGAGCAGCGTTTGGACAGATGAGATCTACAGCGTTACATCTCGCAGCGGAAGACGGGCATGCAGAGTGTGCTAGGTTACTGCTGGATCACAATGCACGGATTGACTGCCCTAATTATAGAGAGCAGACACCGCTTCATTTAGGTATGTGTTGAATAAAGTGTGATATCGTCAGTAGGCTCAGCAGTATGAAGCTACTGTAGGACGTAAACCGACGTGAGAATAGTTTTGGAGCAAAGAGTTTTGGGTGGGCTTAAAGACGGTTGCCTTGTTAGAAGGTTACTTGTCTGGTTTTGTCATATACCTAATAAAAACACGAACGTAATACATGACTGACACGCAAGACATTTAGACTGTATGTAAAACCCTTGGATGTGGATGTATGAGCATTTTTGTCATTAAGTAACGATGATTTTTGTTTCAGCTGCCTTAGCTCAATCTGTAGAGGTGGTCGAACTCCTAGTCGGTCGGCGGGCCGACGTCCACGCCAAAGACGTAGATGGCAGAACGCCTCTCCACGGCTCCATCGTCAGAGGAGCCCGGGCGTGCGACGTGGGGAGAATATTACTTACGTTCGGCGCAGACCCTAACGCGCCGGACGAGTTTGGGTACACGCCGCTGCATATAGCTGCTTTGAATGAGTTTTCGGCGTGCGTGTTGTTGTTATTAGGTAATTTTTCCATGGTTTCTTTTATCATATCAACCGAAAGATGTGCTGCAACATGATGCATACGCCGATGGCCGAACGCCCCTCCAAGGCTTCAACGTCTGAGGGGCCCGATGTGAGAAGACGTTCCTTCGGCAATGCGATAGATATATGCGTCCAACGAATATCGCCATAATTATCGAATCAGTCCAATTATGATCGTCATCGAACAGACTCCCGTAAACTTTACTGGCGATTACTTATAGACTTTGTGAGTTAATGGTTGCCATATCAGGGTTACTGATGCTACTGCTGAAATTCTGGATATGATAGCACAGCTAAACTGACGAAATAAAATGTACTGACAATTTCTGTTCACGTTGCAGACTACGGAGGTGACCTAACCCTTCGCACAAACGGCGGTGTATCCGCTCTATCCTTCGTCGTCCGCCGCGTCCCGGACGTCGTGCCTCGCTATCTGTGCAAATTCGACGACGCAGTACACATGAGCGAGCACGAATTAGGAGATGTCGACTGCGAACTGACTATGGACTTTAGGCCGCTGGTGCCGAATTTAACCCGCGGGGAGGCCGAGTTGCTGCTGGCGTTTATTGAGGTAGATAATACAGCAACTTAGCCAGAGAAACCAAACAACACAAATTTATTGAAGACAGTATTTTTTAACAGTGTGTGCTGTCATAAGGCATTCTTTACCAGTCAACCATTGGACCAAACAGAAACCTGTAGTGTAGGTATATGGGGAGCGAGTTTCGTCAAAGAAAACAAAGATTTGATGGAGTTTGACACTTGGGTTGATGATAAACCACGTCCTTAATTCAATTCTACCCTGAATAACCATCAACCACCGAAACTTTCTTTGTGTGTGTGTGTGTGAACTACGTATACAAATACGAAAGTGCTTGCCCTATGGCGGTCTTCTCATTCAAAGATTTTATATGCCGGTCTTTTCCCCACATTGACCTTAATCTGGAAAGTGGTTCAGATTATTTCCAGTTGTGTATAACGAAATATTTATAGATTGAATAAATTTCAGGTGGGCCGTAAAGATGTCCTCAAGCATCCGGTAGCCGAGACGTTTCTGTTTCTCAAATGGAGACGGATAAGAAAGTTTTTCGTTCTAAGCTTCCTTTGTCATGCCCTCTTCATCACTATGTACAGCGTTTATATACTTCGTAAGTACAATTTAACATCGTGTTGGTAAATATAGGTATTTTGTATTTAGCCCATCTGTTCTGTAGGTACTATTGCCAAAGGATTGCCGACTGACAGGGGGTTTCGAGGGAAAAATGTAAAAACCCTAATCGAAACAAGCATAAAAATATGGCGTAAAACCTGAGATAATAAAACAGTACCATTTCCCTAGCATACTGTACTGATTATTTGACACAAATAATAATAACAGATTGTAACCGAGATATGATAAATTAGATATTACCATTTTATGTCAAAAAATTGTAATATTTAATAAATATAAAAACCCTGTTTCAGAAATTTACCTCTGCGAAGAAGTGACTTGCGACGTATCGTCGTCTCTCAGCCCGCTACAATACCTAATAATATTACTAAACCTAGGATTCCTATGCAAGGAGATCTTCCAAGCGTGCCTGGATTGGAACGCGTATATTCGCCAATGGGAGAACTGGTTGCAATCTACCATTGTGTTGGGAGTTTTCTTAAGCACTGTAAGTTATGAAATAAGTCTATTAAAATGAGAAATAATAGGTACATACAGCAATGCCCAAAGAAAACAGAAAAATTATAGCACGACGATAAATTCGTATTGTGCCTCAATATTCCATATTATTATTCCATTATATGGCAACTTTTAGGCGGTTTACGACTTTTTTTGTAGTCGATAGCAACTGTTTTTTATATAAGAAATGGTGCTTAGACTAAACTTTCTACATATTAAGCAAAATATAGTACTGATGCTGAGTCTACATTTAATTGATCAACGTTATGTTTTTTTCTTCCAGTGTGATAATAATATTTATAACCGTGATTATAATAAATTATCTCGAGAATAGATGTTCTAGTTAAGAAGTTGCACATATCAACTGTTAAGTCAGAAAAATATCGATTCCCAGATTTGAAAGACATACCTAAGGTCAATCCGGAGAATACCGTCTATCAGGTAACACCGTCTACAAGCTCTTTAGTCGCTTCTAATTCTTGCCTTTGTACACATACTCGACTTACAGAAGAAGACTGTGTCTGAGCGAAGTACGTGTACAAATACGAGAATTTTTGCCCTATGGCGGTATTCTCTACCAAAAATTTTATATGCCCGTCTTACCCATCTTCTGCATATTGACCTTACTACCAGCAACACATTTATTTGATGATTATAGTTGACCTTATCTCGTTCTAATTTTACAACTGGTCATTTAACAGGTGTCCGTGATGATACTTTGAGATTTATTTTGTGTAAATTTAGACTAGATTAACCTCTTGTCTGTGTATAATATAAGAACGAACGAATTTTGTGTCATCTTTTTGCATTTTTTTCCATAACGATATTCCAGCGCAACCGAGGATCGGTTGATTGAACTCACGATTTTTGACCACAACGCAAAGGTTAAAATTGATGCATTAATTCCAGATACCCATATGGGAGAAAACGGCCACATCGCAACTTCACACGTCAGACTGGCAGCATGACGTAGCGGCCGTGACGATATTCTTCTGTTGGTTGGAGTTAATGATGATCATTGGCCGATTCCCAACTTTCGGCCTTTATGTTCAGATGTTTACGACGGGTAAGCGGCTTGTTTTTAACATGAGTTAGTAATGAAGACTTTTTATCTCCATACTAAGTTGTGCTTCTCCGAAAAAAGAGTTGATCTAGATGAAGAGATGTATCAACTTTATACATTTTCTTATGGACCCGAGATTTTCGCTAAAATGCCGCATTAAAATCGTTTTGGAGGTAATCAGAAACTGTCATTCGTATGAAAAAACACACAAACTCATACAGCAACACACATTAAGCATCGCACAATTATACCGTCAACTATGGAACTCTCAAAGTTACCTAGATCTAACTATTACTAACTCTAACTGGTGCTTTCGAGATGAATTATTTGTCTATAGGTAATATTTACTCGTCTCTGCCCTAATTTTAATTGTAATTTACGACAGCAAATTAAGATCTCTCTTTTTTCAGTGACCGTAAACTTCGCAATGTTTTTAATGGCGTACAGCTGTCTCTTAATCGCCTTCGGTCTCGCCTTCAGCGTATTATTCAGCAACTATCCAGCCTTCCAACTACCAGCAGGCTTAGTAAAGACCGTCATGATGATGTCAGGAGAGCTGGAGTATGAGGACATATTCTATAACAACTGTACGAACTCGCAGATACAGTATCCGCTGACGGCGCATGGGATGTTTCTGATCTTTGTGCTGCTTGTGACCGTTATTTTGACTAATTTGTTGGTTGGTTTGGCAGTCAGTGATATACAGGTAAGATACTTAAGAAAAATAAACATTTTCTATACAAGCCTTTTGGCAGACTGTACTTTTCTTAACACAGTTATCTACTGCTCATCAACCCGATTAAAACCGACATCAAACTTAGTCTTTTTGATTGAGGACAGTGAGGTATCTATCGATTCTTCAGCACCTGAAGATGTAAATAGAAGGTTATATGGGCTAGGTTTTGCTCTATTTACTCCATACGGCGGCTATAAAGTTAATGAAGTCGATAATGGTAATAACAGAAAAAAACGTGTGTACAATACGTTGTGCACGCCGAAAAATCCTTCGAATACACGAAGTTACTTTGACCATTAAAAAGTAAAGTTTCTAGTAGGTATAAAATTAATAAGTCATCCATTTTTTTATCTTGATTCAAATTACTTATAACTTTCCTCTTAATTTTATTTCAGGCTTTACAAGTATCCGCCGGTTTAGACCGACTAGTGCGTACGACGCAACTGGTGGGCTACCTCGAGAGTATGCTATTCAGTTCGTTGCTGTCATGGGCGCCCAAGCAATTAATACTGCTTTTGCGGTTTGGGGCCTTACTCACGGCGTCGCAGTATACGAGAACATTGAATATAAGGCCTAACGATCCAAGAGAGAATAGAGTAAGTGAAGATCGTGATAGGTATGGTCCTGCAAGACTGGAATGCAGATATCTGCTGGACTGAGAAAACTAATACAAAATTTAACAATTAACTCTTGCAAGACTGCAAGATATAACTGGGAGTACAAGGCTTCATCTGCTATGCAGTACAAACTTCCGCGGCTATCACATTGGTGCGGATCCTCATCATTACGCCGCTCCTGTGTGCGTGCGAGACAGCGCTATGCACGTTTGTAGCTTACTCATGGGGTCATGGGAGCGGCGTGAGAACCGCATCCTAGAATAAAGATGCGCTGTCGTAAAACCGAATACCAATTGTTATTTAAAATTTAGATTTCAATTCATTCATTAATATTCATTAATTGCCTTACAGATTCCAAAGGAACTAATATCATCAATTTACAAAATGGTCGCCAGCCGTAAAGTCACCAAGCGGAGCATACGGAAAAACAACAACTATGAATGTCGAATAAAATGCAAAGAAGAGGTGGAAACAGAAAAACCTCAGCAGTTAAACAAAAGAAAAAGTAATCTCTATGACCGATATTCGTCCGAGGGACAGAATGTAGAAAGAAGAAAAAGAACAGCTTCTAGTTCGGATAATAGAAATAGGCCTATGTCAATGAATATAGGTGCTATACAGGAAATATGTATGGTTGATATCAAAACTCAGTTGGCTGAGCTGACTAAGAAAATTAACAAGTTGGTTGAGACTACAGATTCCAGATTAAGGACAATTGAGAAAAGATTAGATGATAAGGATTATTCAACACCCTAAAAATTAATATTTTTTTTATATAATATTTGATAATTTAATTCATATAAGTATTCTATTTAACTTGGATTATTCATAGTCAATTATAGACTAGATTAGTCATAAACGCAGATAACTGTAGAATGAGGGCAGCACATGAATTGTCATTGTGGTATATATTAATAGAAAATCTAAGTATACTACTATTATACAGGATGGCCAAAAAATATGTGCATTCCCGTTGCCAGGGAAGTTTTGGGATTATACTGAGCAACGTTCATTATGGGACCATCCACGAAATCGCGAAAAAAAATTTTACCCTCCCATAGAAAATCGGCGAAGAGTCGTTTCATCGACCTTGAACGTGCTCAATGTGCATTAATTAAGGTTATGTATTTTTTTTAAATTAGGTTCCCTACTGACCAACACTATTTGCTAAGAGTCAGAAAACTAAATATTCTACATATCACATTAAAAAAACATAAAATCCCTATAATACAAATCATAAAACCAAAAGAGAAAAGGTGTCGTAGCGGAACTCGTAAAAACAAGGACCTCATTTGCGCGCGTATAAATTGAACAAACAACTCGAAACATAATAATGACTGCAAGAGAGAAGTTACAAATTGGCTGAAGACCATAACCTACGATGAGACAGAGACGCTATTACATTGATCTCACACGCACACACACACACACACACACACACACACACACACACACACACACACACACACACACACACACACACACACACACACACACACACACACACACACACACACACACACACACACACACACACACACACACACACACACACACACACACACACAGAGAGAGAGAGAGAGAGAGAGAGAGAGATTTCTTTTTAGACTCATGTATACGATACCCAGCTTTTTTCTTTCCATTTAAATTCCTTAATTCTAAACTGTAACTTTAGTTGTAAATAGTATAAACTAGAATTTTAGCCAGTAAGTAAATAAAAGTTAATTAGAGTTAATTAGCTTAGCATAAGTACAATATTCGTATAATATAGTTATGTAGCCTGAAGGAAGAGCGGCGCCACCCAACACAGGCATTTTTGCTTACCGGGTGGCTCCATCACCTTATATTATAAACTAAGTGTGTCTTACGCAATAAAGAATTTTTTTTTAATTATTGAATAGAAAATGGACCAGCCAAAATGTATGAAACAGTCAATTTTTTTTTCGCGATTTCGGGGTTGGTACCATAAGTTGCTTAGTATAATCCCGAAATCTCCCTGGCAACAGGAATGCACATATTTTTTGGCCACCATGTATACATAGTATACTCTATACATTCTTCTTGCAATAAAAAAATGGATTTATATTTGTGTTAAGTTGGTTAATTTCATAATTGTCGTTGATATTTCATACATCTTATTTGAATAAACTTTACTTTTCAGGCATAGTATGAAGTTTTATTTTCTAACTAATATAGGTAATGTAATCAATTAATCAGTATGGATATGATGGTCGCGTATTGTCTATGTGACAGTATAACAATGACAGTGAGTATTTCAATTGTGCATAGAAAAAAGTGACCTTGAGGATAATGCCATCCATTATACGCCTACTGATCTCCGCCAATGTCTGAATTGGCTAAAATTTTGATGAGCACATTCTAATCTAATTATAACACAATAATATCCTCTAGCTGCCTATGAATCAAAACTTGTCAAGATAAATGCAATTTTGATTTGACAAATTAAAGATGCAAAATTCAATGGGATGGGAAATTGTTTCTTTTTTCTTTTTTTTTTAAACTAATATACATATAAATTATAGGTCTCTGGGCAGCTAAAGGACAAAGTACTGTAAACTAAGTACCTATGTATTAAAAATTGCTAGAAAAACTTACCAATAATTTGCAGGAATAACAATCTCCATTCTCCATAGTCACCAAGCTATCCATTTTATTGTTCTTCGCTAACTCATACCCGGAGATTTTGGCTCCATATACGATGTCCACATTCTTCACATCAGGAGAAGCCAGTTCAGTGTTTACAGCATGTTGTAACACATCGTTTTCTACTATGTATGCCACATCGTCATCTAAGATCTCGGAACTACTGAATGTAATCAGGGCATCAGAGCAGGCATCCCACACCTAAAATAAATAAAAATTATTGCTAAATCTGCAGGAGTTCAGAAGTTCCGTAAAGTTATTTTCTTCTTTCCTCAACTCAACCCTTTTCTTCTTTTTTTTTTTACATAATTATTTGCTGTGGCAATTAGTTTAACTGCTATATTAACCATACTTTTACATCACGCAAAATAGGCGCAATATATGACGTCGAGTTGCGGAAACCTAGCCCGCAAAAACCTTAACCATACTTGTTGAATACACCCGAACAACCGTTTTTATCTTTAAAAATGTTACAAAAGAAAGCCCACAATACTTGTTTCAGAAAAACTTTATATGCAACACTTAGTTATAAATTATATCAACTTAGTTATAAGATATTGACATGTAAACTGTATTTAATGTATGTTTATAAATAAAAAATCTGAATCTGAATAATGTATTTTTTTATTTTTTTATTTAGGAAACAAACAGTCACATACAGATAAGTTTAAACTTGCAGATACACAATAAGACCTGTTCCATTAATTATAACATACTGATATTGATAACAAGTAGAAACAGGGCTTGTTCGGCACTGCCTATAAATAGGAAGATACACAAAAGTAACAATTGGATGCACAACTAATAAAGTACCTAAGTATCAATCATGCTTACAAACATACATACGTTACATAGAACAATTACATTTTTTTTTTTAAGCAAAGTGAGTATTAAACTGCTATGGAAAAAGTAAGGTCCGCAGACCACTACTATATTTACCAAAAGACAATGAGAAGATATCTAGATTTATGAAGTTAACATTGTAATCATGACAGGTTCGTCTAAAAAAAGTATTTTTGGCGAAATTAGATATACAAAAATCGATATGGAATGTTTGGGGGTGGCGCGAGGGAATACAACAAGGCAATTTAAAGACAATTTTTTCAAGAAGAGTGGAAGAATCAGTAAGGCCAGGTAATACATTTCTGACTCACTTGCATATGTCGTACAGGCTGCAGACGCATATCCTCCACATGTCTCCATGCCTTCAGAGAGGTCATCAAAGTCTTTGTGTTCTGACTCAACGCCACTACCCTATTGCTATATTCAGGCTTTAGGTTAAACCTCGGACTGGGACTGCCCTCCAGTAACAGCACTTTTAAATTGGAAAGTATTGAGTTCTTCCCTGAAATTAAATTATTATTATTGCTACTGGTATTCTGATTGCTAAATTGAGAAAGCTATGATACGGTGGGAAACATTTCAAGGACACTTGCATGCATAGGCAAAGAAAATAAAATGTGGATATGAATATGAAGATACTAAAAATAAATTTAATAGTGGAAAAATTACTGCCTTGGGTGAGACTTGAACTCACGGCCTCTGGATACGACAGACGTTTCTGCTTGTTAAAAGTTAATTTAAGATGCTAAAACTCAAACAAACTCGTGCAATGAGAGGAGGCCTGTAGCCAGCCGTGAGGTAACTTAGCTATGAAAGAAGCAATAGAAAAGTTATTCAAATTATAACTTATTTCCATGATATGGGTGTCAACTGATCAGTACATACTGAACTATACTGAATATGATGATAGCCATGATTCGTGATTTCGCCATGAGCCATGATAAGTAATATATCCATGACAAAGTTCTACTTACCTAAAGCGCAAGCCATAGTGCATCCAACCATTCCACCGCCGGCAACGATTACATCGTATTTGTCTTTGATTTCATGTTGTGTATTCGAATCTGTATTTAAATTACGGCGACAAACTATCAATCTCGAACTTTTGTTCATTTTTATAGGCAGAATAAAATTCCGGTGAATGTTCTTTGGAAGCAACATTTTGATGTGTTTTTTGGACTATACACTCAAATAGGATCCTGATTCCACTTCTTAGAGTTATCAATTTATCAGTGTTAGTATGTAAAATTTATTTAATTATGAACTCAATTACGCGGAACCATCGCGGAACAATATTTTTTTTCATAAATTTAGGTTATTATTTATTTTTAATTTTTGACAGTTGACAATGACATTGACATTGCTTTTTTTTTTACATTGACAATGCTTTTAAGTTGCCATATAAAAGTTCTAACAGACGGGCGTACCGGACCGCGGCCTTCGATAAGCATCTCTTTCTCGCTCACACTTATAATAACTGTATCGCCTGCATCCTTAACGTACGTATACCATAGATCTAGTATATTTTCTATAGATGCGGCCTACTGCCTGCGCCCGTAAGGGATAGACATAGATGACGTCATAAACGTGGGGATACCATATTGGTAAAAATTAACCCAATATTTGATATCACGTTGGGGCGATTACCCGGAGGCAAAGTTAGCTTGTTTGACGGTATTAAAATTGTTGAATAAAATGTCAATGGGCCTTTCTTTTTAGGCGTATGAACAATGAAATACCTTCTATAATTCGCGCAGGTTGTACAAAACTAAACATGTTTAGTAAATAAAACGTAAAATAAAATGTATTATGAGTTTTAATTTTAAGAAATCACAAATCACAATCACATTATTCACACTAATTATGTACACCACATTTAATCTTCACAACATTTGTTTTTTTTTTTGGAATTAGAAGTTCAAAAAAACTTTAGAGGTCAAAATTACCCATAAAATTATGATATTTTCATCTGGTATCTAAATTAAAGTTGGTCAAGCAAATCTTGTCAGTAGAAAAAGGCGCGAAATTCAAATTTTCTATGGTATGATAACCCTTCGCACCTACATTTTTTAAATTTGCCGCCTTTTTCTACTGACAACATTTGCTTGACCAACTATAAGAAGAAATTTAAAAATGGCTGACCTCAGACTCGTCTGAGTAGCTGACAGCCTGACAGATTACCACAAACAACCTACGTAATTTGGGCGGATAATTTTACAATTAATGTTTTGTTAATTTGCGTAAATAATTGTGATATTTTTATTGAAATCGTTTGATTCTACATTGCTTTAAGTGTAACGTAATTTTACGATGTTATTCTCACATATTGCGTTAAAAGGAAGGTGAAAAATGCCGTACTTACGTGTGAAAGGTATGTTCTCATATTTTTGCTCAGAGCGACTATTACAGCCGATTACAGAACAATTCACCATTATTTTATCAAAGTTCAAGCATTCAAAACGCTAACCATCACTATATTTCATAAGAGAAACCACAATTTCATACAAAACAATAATAATTAAACAAGCAACGAACAAGCATGACATGTCACGTACTTATTTGTTTGCCACAAACTCGATTGTGGCAACGGTGGAAAAGTGAAACTATGACAAAGACAAAAAGTAATATATTGTTCACTGTTAATCCTACTGAAAGATACATAAGACTATCTCGTTCGGTCATTTCCCCCCACTCCTCATGACCGATCAGTTATACTCAGCGATTGAGTTATATGACGTATACGTACGGCGGACCAGCTTACACTCCATTGAACAGACCTGGGACCGAACCTAAATTAATGTTCCGTATGGTTTCGTACTTCAAAATTAGAGCCATATAAAAAATCTGAGAATACAAACTTTTTCGGTTTGGATATACCGGAACCGGATATTATGCACCTTTAAAAAAATAGTTCGGCAAGCCATTTCCGTTCGAAGAAAAAGGTGGCAAATTTGAAAAATGTATGCGCGAAGGATCGGTCTTCCATACAAAATTGAAATTTCGCGCTTCTTATCATTACTTTTTATACCACAAGCGTTTAAATTTATTAAGTCACCTACAAATTGTCTTCTTCCATACAGCACGTCTCGGAGATCATAAGGGTGTAAAAAAAATTGCGTGCGGGAAGCCCGTGGCTCCAGGTAATTCTAATATTCGACAGGGGAAGTCCCTTCATAAATGAATGAATTAATGAATTTTTATTTGCTAGAGACATATTATATATATTGTTCATATTGCAGAAGATCACACGTGTCTCACATGCATGATCCACACATGTCTCCAGTTTTTCACAGCCACAATAACTATATATACCTATACCTGTGTAAGTATTGACCTACATAATATAGACCAAATATAGACATTTAAATTTTCACTTAAAAGTTTTAAATATCCATGACGTTGTAGTCGTAAGTGATTTATTACTATTACGAATTAGGTATATAATTTAGTTATGAATGCAGTTTTGGCAGTTTCTAATGGAAACGAATAACAAGATTATTAACTAGAACAACTGAAAAGACTTAACCACAATCTCATTTTCAGAATCTTTTTTAGGGCTTAATTATATACTTCATACCGAAGATATAGTGTAAACTAATTAGACAAAGAAAAGTGCGAAACGGTGAAGGAAAAACTGAACGAAGAGATTTTTTTAAACGTCCATGCTCGAAGTCGCAATAAAAGATGGATTAGAATGCAATTTCGACAGCTTGTCCAATAGTACGTATGGTAAGGTAAATTTGGTACCTAAAGTCTGTGAATAATGTGTGCGATGTATCACACTCACAACTGTACCAGTATGCAGCCAAATAAAAATGTTACCTAAGGTTATTCTTTCCTTATATAGTCCGTTTTCATAGTTTTATTTCATGAGTAACTATCGCGGTAACCGACGACAATATTACGATATTACCTAAGGTTGTGATAACAATATAATTTGATACAAATGTCTATCCATTCAACAAATAACAATGCCCTAAAAGCTTATCTACGTATCTAAATTGTTCTATTAATAATGTATTTAGACGCAATTAAGATCATTAGGTATTTTCTGTTACTATGCGCAAAGTACATGCGCGGACAACCATGGCAACGATTGCTACAACAATTTGATTTGTCCCCTAAGCAATACCACACCGATGTAAATTAGATATATACTTTGTTTTTGTCGTAAATTTTACTGTATCATAGATATGAACCACAGGTGTAGTGTATTTGCAAATGCTTGCCTTAAACTTCCAGTGGATCCCGTCAGTAAAATGCCTAAACCCGACTATGAGAGAAAAGACAAGTTTGTAACCGCACAGAACTCCATCGATTCTTCTTCAACTTGTTCTGTGAACATTGTAAATGTAAATACGGAGAAAATAAAAGATTTCTACCGCTCAATTCCTGATTATAATGAAATAAATCATCTCCCGACTGAAGAATTCTATTCTACGTTAAGATCTTTAAGACAAAAGAAAAAAGTTATGCTAGAATATGCTGTGGATTTAATAAATGATTGTAATGGGGATAATTTGCAAGCAAAAGAGGAAGCTTACACGAATGAGACTAAAATAACTGATAAGCCTGTTAAATCTAATTATGATGGTACACTGAGGCGTAAATACAGTGCAGAGAGAAAAGATAAAACCTCAGAGTTCAATGGAGCTGCAAGGATAAATAGAAGACGTGTTTCTGATTGTTCTAATAATAACCTAACTGTTTCTTCTATGAAACAACCGAGTAAAAAGCTGACTGTAACAAATATCGAAGTTAAAATAGATGACGATCCTAAAATAAATCCGGTTAAATGTAGTTCCATGAAAGAGAAGACGTCGAAACCAAAAAGAAACCATTCGGCATGTTCCATATCCTGGAACGATGATCAAATCGAAAAGAAGAACGAAGTCGACCAGAAGTTTGACAAGTTTTTTGACGGAGCGGAATATTCAAGACTGAAGAAAGGTAACATGGACGACAATGAGTTTAAAACTCAAAGTATGCCTTCTAGTCCGTTGAGAGCTAAGCGTTTTGGGTCACCCCAGAGGAGACGTAAGAGTATAACTGTGCCGAAGCCGTTTAAAATGACAGAAAGGTAAGATAAAATAACTGTATATGTCCAACAGCTGAACACATGCCTCCTCTCACACGAGGCTTTGACCTATAGTCCTCAACCTAGCCAAGCTCAAAGTCGAATGTGGACTATACACGCACCTTTAAATATTTTCACAAACGTATATGGTTAATACTGTTAATAGGTACGTTTGGTTTGCCAAAGAGTAAACTGATGGTCCGAGATCCGAGTAATTGGTAGAAGTCAGGGGTACGGTACGCTTTACTACTTACTCTACTCAAATATTAGTGCTTTGTGTAATGTAGGTAACCTGCAAGATTTTTTTCCCCTATTTGTAGAGATGAAGAAGTGAGAGCAGTGAACAAGCTTCGTAGCCTGCAAAAGTCGTTCTCCGAAGATATGCTTCACAGGAAATGCGACCGCCAGCAATTTCGGACCAAACCTGTCCCCATGGAGTCCCGGATACCTCTCTACGACAAAATTCTTGAGGATCAAGCGATGAGGTTCCCAATTTCCATTTTCTGAGCAATGTTATATGTCCTAACGCTATGGGCCATAACAGCGTGCGACTAACATCAATCAAAACACAATTATTACACACAAGGGCAAAGAAAACGGGTGACTTTGTATCGATTTTTTTGAAAAGTGTGCCGGATGCATTGCTATTGTGTGTAAAAAAATTGTCTCTGGTTTGATAGCTCGCCCAATTGTTATCAGTGATATTACTTAAAGATACATTTGCTAGCAATTTTACTTTATTATCAATATCACCATAGTTAAATTAATTGCTTTGTTTCTGTTACATTCTATGCATTCTATGTAGTCACTAGAAAAGCTATGTTTTTCGCATTGCACAAATTTTAGTTTACCTACGTTATGTTTACAGGTTCATTTCCAGGCCCGCACTATGAACACGAAAAAATCTAGGTATTTTTATTTAATTTGCAAAAATATAATGATTACATTATATGTATATTATGTAGGTATTAAATGCTTAGATGACAAGCTTCTGAACCTATCTATGGATGTTTAAGTTTAATAAGTTTCATTTTGCTCATTGGTACTTTAGTGGCCTGGCCACTTAAGTAGGTAATCGGTATTCATTATCAGTTAATGATTTTAAATGTTTACATAAACGAGTCTAAATGTCATGTACCCATTCTAGGAGAGCTATAACGAAAATCAACAGCGAAGCAGAGCTCCGCGCTAAAATGAAGCCTTTCAGTTTTACAAAAAGGGAAGAAGGTGGATTAGAAGCAGGGAGAGCCTGTGAACGAGCGATCCATGCCCTGCCGAAGCCAAAGAAAAAGAAAAGATTTCGCGCAAGGCCAGTGCCTAAGAATTTGTTTTCAAACTATTTTTATGATAAAATGAAGGAGGACGAGTTTTTCAGGTGAGTATCAATGAATATAAGATCAACTAATATAGATCCTTTCTATATCTGAAATTTGAAGGTAAGTATCCTATATAATATACATACAGAACTGAATCGCATTTCAAAAGCAAAAAAATATGTTGACATATTTGAAGTGTTTAGAGTATTGTCGTTTTTGGAGACAATAAAACAGACAGATATAACTACACGCACCGTTATCATTGTAACGGTTCTCTGTGATGTCACCTTAAGGATTCTCATGTATATAAATTTCACAGGTCAATGAACCGGCGAATCAGATCAGAAGAAATGCTCCGAAGCGCCAACCTCCCCGGTTCCATGGCCATGCGAGATCGCAGCCGGCTATCCACTCCAGCAGCCCACAGCGATCTGCCCATCGATCCGTCTCCTGGCATCCCGTCTGTCAGTTCTTCTGACAGACAGAGGAGTAGGAGTCCGGAGAAAAGGAACAGATACGAGAAAACGGCGAAGGAAGACTTTATTACGACTAGTCCGAAGCCGTTTAGGTTCAATACGGCTCACAGAGCGGCTAAGAAGGTTAGTAGTATAGGAGGTTATTCTTGTTGTTTAAGCATCAAGTGGTATGTGCCTGTCCATCACAGTTGCTCACAGCGACCTCGATTGACCTGTCTTTTGGCATCTAGTCAGTCAGTTCTTCTGACAGACAGAGATCGAGAAGCCCGGAGAAGAAGAATAGCTATGAGAAAACAGCAGAGGAAGACTTTATTACCACGAGTCTGAAGCCGTTTAGGTTTCTACGACACCGCTGACAGAGCGGCTAAGAAGGTTAATGGCCGCGTTCACCATACGCTTGTTTAATTTGGAGTATTATATTAAGTGGTGCTTTCAAGTCAAGTCGCAAAGTAGCAAGTTGCAACAGTAGTCTAACCATTACAGATGTTCACAGGAGAAGAGAGATAATTCAAGGAGCTTAGGTATTCTGTGTGCATGCGACGATAACATTGGACAAAGTTATCTGTGGGAAACCCAAAACGAATGTGGCTTATTTTATATATGAAGGGCATTTATAGAACTAGGCAGAGCAGCTAGTACATATTATATGGTTAAATCGTCTACAAGTACCTACTTGAATTGATTGATACCTTGTCTTTTCAGATGCAAGATGTAGCAAAGAAAATGTCCCAAGAAAGCAAAAGCACCGAAAACGTTGGTACCAGCGCCGATGTCGGAGTTATGCGAGGGTTGTCCGCCCTGGAGCTCCGAGCTGCAGCCTCGGGCCGATCGAACCTGGCGGCTCTGCTGAGGGCCGAGGCCGTCCGCCGACGCTTTGAGATGGACGCGGCCAGTAGGATGGCAGAGCAGCGGAGAATACGCGAGATACATTACAGAGATCGCTTGCTGAGATCTAATCCTGCGTGGACTCTTGTTAAAAATAAGTAAGTTCTTCATCAGAATGTGTCTCAAACCAAAAAAGTCCTGATATACGTACATGCGTGCCATCGTGGTCGAATTTTGTCTGCTTTGTTGCGGATAAACCGGGCTAGTTCGAGATGCATTGATCGATAGCAGAGCAGGGGAGAAATTAGTGAACGCGTTATAAAGATTGCATGCTATTCTGGATTCTGTATTGCGATACCATTTTTTGTTAATAAAATAAATGTATGATGAAACGATACAAATCTAGATATTACAGTGTGTTATTACAGTGCTGAAGAAGATATCGCCATGCGTCTTCAAACCCGACGCGACGAGGAGCGAATGAGGCGAGAAGAATTCCTCCACGAAATGGAACTTATGTATGGAAGAGTCCAACAACAACCTCTGCTCTTTGAGAGATATTACGCACCTCGCTCTCACTCCGCTCCTGTTGACTACATACAACTCTCACCGAGAAAAACCAAGAAAAGGAGCTCCAGGAAATGTAAAACATACCATTTTAATACTCCTAGCGTATCGCGAAAAGACTCCCTGCATGACTACAATGGCAACATGATGGAATATTTAAATAGAATAGAAAATGACGAAAAATCTTACTCTAATTCGGAAGATGCTATTGATAGTTTTGATGGTAAGTGAATGTTTTAGCTACGGTGGAGCTTCTTTATACATTGTGGTGGTCAGTACGGTTTTCGGAAATAAAGATACAAAAATCTTTAAATTATTATATTTTATTGACCTATACTTACAATCAAATAACAGTAAGTGTAGTAACTAGGTTTCACAAGTAGTCTCACTAGTTACTTAATTGTATCCTTTTAAAACTTAACATAGATATTGAACTTACTCCAAGATAGTGGTAGTATGGTATGGCAAAATTACATCAACGTTTTTACACACGTACTTACGTTTTTTTGTTCACTAAGTTCACGTTCATCCTTTACGTATAAATAATTAATATATTCTCTTTTATAATGCAAGAACGCTCTGAATCCAATCCATATAATATGTTACTCGCGAATAGATGCCCGGTATTCCTTCTGTACCGCATTTAGCCGATCCGAAACTGGTTACCCCAAAGAGGAACCAGTTAAACCGGCGGTTCTCACTGGCCAGCCGGACAAGGCAGCTGCCAGAGTCTCCGGAGCAGCTGTCCTCACCCTTTCTCCCACCAGCGCAGATGGCGCTGGCGGCTAGTTGGTCGGTCATCCGTCGAATGGACGTTCTGCATGTTGCCATGGGAACAGCAGTTAGTCTGATTTTTCTTTTAACTACGGATCTCATTTCTGAAACAGGAATAACTTGGTCATTATGGCGCTGGATTATTATGGTATGTTTTTGATATTTTAAAGCAGTCTAAGCCACGATCAGGGAAAATTGTGGCTTTGCATCACAGAAGGGTCCTTTGCTTTGAAAGAGCTTCTGCAAAATGGAACACGATGGCTCTAATGTACAAAATGGAGGGAGCTACGTACTGATTAGCACTTACCAAACTCTGTTTTACCCCAGCCACCAGTTAAGTATTCACTATCGGGATCGTAATCCATTCGTGCTATGTATTCTGTAGTCGGTAAGCAGACTGGCCGGATAAATTCTGAAATAATTTTTAAGAAAAAAAACCGACTTCAATGGGGGATGCCGTTGAAAGGTTACTTATTGTTGATGGTGCACTCAAGACAATGAAATGAAAAAGACAGCATCTTTTGCCTAACTAAAAGGAGGTAAAACCACCCAATTTTCTAATAGCATTTCGTTTCTGTAAGGGTCAAAGTTCTAACCTAACCTAACCCAATGTTCTGAGAGCATTTCGTTTCTGTAAGGGTCTCAGTTCTAACCTAACCTAACCCACTTTTCTGATAGCAGTTCGGTTCTGCGAGGATCGCAGTTCAAAAAAAAGTCCAGGTCCAAGTTTGGGTCTGGGTCCATAACGAAGAGAATAAATCGCTAAACGTGAACTATATGTTGTTGAAGAGTTCCACTCTGATCATCATCAGCAGTTCCACCTCATCAAATGTCACTTTTTTGTATGAATGCTGGATTTGTTGATGATAATACAAAAATCACTATATGTATGCCTTTCACATTTGAGGAGTTCCCTCGGTTCCTTATGGATCCCATCATCAGAACTCGATGACAAAAATGTGTCTTGAAAACTTAACTTGCTTAACAAACATAAAAAAGAAGACAAATCGCCAAACGTGAACTATGCGTCATTAAAGAGTTCCATTCTGATATTTCTGAACATCATCAGCAACTCCACTTCATCAAATGTCACTTTTTTAAATGGAAATGCTGGATTTGTTGATAAAAATACAAAAATCACTATATGTATGCCTTTCACGTTTGAGGAGTTCCCTCGATTCCTCATGGATCCCATCATCAGAACTCGAGCTTGACAAAAATATGTCTTGAAAACCTAACTTGCTTAACAAACATAACGAAGAGGACAAATCGCCAAACGTGAACTATGCGTAATTGAAGAGTTCCGTTCTGATCATCATCAGCAGTTCCACTTCATCAAATGTCATTTTATAAGGCAATCAAGGAATTTATGTTACACAAATGCTATTATTCTTTAAATGATTTCTTAAATGATAATTTGGAATAAATTGGATTTCATAATAATATTGTAAAAATATTAATATTGGGATAATTTTATGATAAATTATAATTTAATATAATTTAAGCTGGTGAATAATGTATAGCTGTTAAGATATAATTTTGACTAAGTATTATTTAAGTAACTATGTTGCTATGCCCTAACGGGTGCATGTTGTAACCTAAGATATAAATAAAACCTAATGTAAACACATGTATGCAATAAATGATATGACTATGACTATGACTTTTTAACCGACTTCAAGATATCAAAGGAGGAGGTTCTCAATTCGGTTGTTTTTTTTTTAATGTTTGTTACTCCATAACTCCGTCATTTCTGGACCGATTTTGAAAATTCTTTTTTTGATTGTAAGTATATACATACAGATTGGTCCCGTTTTCGTCAAAAAGCAGTTCTGATGATGGGATCCATGAGGAATCGAGGGAACTCCTCAAATGTGAAAGGCATACATATAGTGATTTTTGTATTTTTATAAACAAATCCAGCACTTCCATTTTAAAAAGTGACATTTGATGAAGTGGAACTGCTGATGATGATCAGAACGGAACTTTTCAATGACGCATAGTTCACGTTTGGCGATTTTTCCTCTTCGTTAAGTTTGTTAAGCAAGTTAGGTTTTCAAGAAACATTTTTGTCAAGCTCGAGTTCTGATGATGGGATCCATGAGGAATCGAGGGAACTCCTCAAATGTGAAAGGCATACATATAGTGATTTTTGTAAACAAATCCACCACTTCCATTTTAAAAAGTGACATTTGATGAAGTGGAACTGCTGATGATGATCAGAACGGAACTCTTCAATGACGCATAGTTCACGTTTGGCGATTTGTCCTCTTCGTTATGTTTGTTAAGCAAGTTAGTTTTTCAAGAAACATTTTTGTCAAGCTCTAGTTCTGATGATGGAATCCATGAGGAATCGAGGGAACTCCTCAAATGTGAAAGGCATACATATAGTGATTTTTGTATTTTTATAAACAAATCCATCACTTCCATTTTAAAAAGTGACATTTGATGAAGTGGAACTGCTGATGATGATCAGAACGGAACTTTTCAATGACGCATAGTTCACGTTTGGCGATTTGTCCTCTTCGTTATGTTTGTTAAGCAAGTTAGGTTTTCAAGAAACATGTTTGTCAAGCTCGAGTTCTGATGATGGTATTCATGAGGAATCGAGGAAACTCCTCAAATGTGAAAGGCATACATATAGTGATTTTTGTAATTTTATAAACAAATCCAGCACTTCCATTTTAAAAAGTGACATTTGATGAAATGGAAACTGCTGATAATGATCAGAATGGAACTCTTCAATGACACATAGTTCACGTTTGGCGATTTGTTCTCTTCCTTATGGACCCAGACCTAAACTTGGACCCGGACTCGGACCCGGACCCGGGTCTGAACATGGACCCCAACTCGGACCCGGACCCGGACCGAACTCTGACCCAAACTTGGATCCGGACAGCCGGACACGGACCCGGACTCTGATCCGGACCCGGAAATGCTACTAGAAAAGTGGGTTAGGTGGGTGGTTGGGTTTTGAACTGCGATTCTCACAGAACAGAACTGCTATCAGAAAAGTAGGTTAGGTTAGAGCTGTGATCCTTACAGAAACGAAATGCTATCAGAAAAGTAGGTTAGGTTAGAACTGCGACCCCTACAGAAACGAAATGCTACTAGAAAAGTGGGTGGTTTTACCTCCTTTTCTACATTATTAGGCAAAAGATGCTGTCTTTTTAATTTCATTGTCTGGAATCTAAGAGTGCACCATCAACAATAAGTGAACTTTCAGCGGCACCCCCATTGAAGTCGGTTTTTTTTCTTAAAAATTATTTAAATGTAAATGCTTGATTTGTTGATGAAAATAATATAATCACTATACGTATGCCTTTAACATTTGAGGAGTTCCCTCGATTCCTCATGGATCCCATCATCAGAACTGCGTTTTGACAAAAACGGGACCAATCTGTATGTATATACTTACAATCAAAAAAATAATTTTCAAAATCGGTCCAGAAATGACGTAGTTATAATGTAACAAACCTTTAAAAAAACATACAACCGAATTGAGAACCTCCTCCTTTTGAAGTCGGTTAAAAAGAAACCGTTAGATATATAGTTGGTAAAGCAAATGTTGTCAATAGAAAAAGGCGGCAAATTTTAAAAATGTAGGCGCGAAGCGATATCGTCCCATAGAAAATTGGAATTTCGCGAATTTTTCTACTGACAAGACTTGCTTGACCATATGTTACAGTCTGTCTGTAGAAAAAAGCGGCAAATTCAAAAAAAATGTAGGCGCCAAGGGTTATCCTCCCATAGAAAAAGGTATGGCATGACGGACTACGAAGTCACGTGACTATTTTAATAGGTACATTATTTAAGTTTCGATTGTCGTTTATTATCAACGATTGTCATCTTGGCTAAGCCCCCTAGCAAGGGCCCGACACTCTTTGATAGAGAAAGATAGTCTTATTGCGATTTCTATACTTAAGTGGAAAGAGAAAATAGCAGTCCCATGCTTTGTCCTTATCACCGACCAGGTGGCATCATAGGTAGGAGGCGATAGCGAAATACCGAAATTTATAGGAGTGAAAGAGAAAAAATCCTATGGTGCCCAAGTTTTATATGAATATTTTTTCTCTTACCCCCGGTCGCTCGGTGGCGCGTATATAAGTACTATAGTTTGTCAAAGGACTGACTCATTTCAAACATAGACAGAGAGACTCATACTGTCTTTTTCTTACACTAGTACTAGCACCCAAAAGAAAAGGATGAGTACAGTTTTTTTTGTTCTTATTTACTGCCAATTTGGTTTGACCAACTATAATATGTCTATGTTCTTACCTGTAAAATTAACCGGATGTGCTAGGCGCAATAAAGCTATGTCACCAACTAATGTTTGTCTATGATACGACGGGTGTACGAAGGTTGCATCGATTTTAACATCCATAGGAGGATCGTTGCAGTCATCCTGAATGCAGTCAATTTCTGTCTCAGCGTCCCAGTCACCCAGACGAACGTCTATTCTGAAAAAAAGGTACACGTATGAAGAAACTTCTAAAATCTTTGGTTTAGTGGAAAACGGCTACAATGTATAATGGTACAACATGGTCGTGATCGTCAACCGGCGCTCAATCAATTAATTCCGCGTATGTTTTGTAGAAGAGCAGTAAGTTAGACTATGATCTCGAGCCGAGGTAGGAAAACAGCTCGACTTGGACTCAAACTCAGCCTGGCTCTGTATAAGAACTATGATTGAAGGTTAGTCAACAGAATTAGTCAACTTAGTAGCAAAACGAAATGCACAATGCCTTGGAAAGTGCACGAATTGCACGATACGATCGCTGACGAAGTGACGATACGATACAACGTAATGAATTTTACCAATGAATTTTTATGTTCTTTCCTTCATAGCACATTCGATTCATTATTTGATTAAATTGACTATTGTGAATTATAACACTATTAGAGTTGCAAAAAAGTGTTCGTAACGACCTTTGGTTGGGTTGCGTTTGCAAAATCAAAATAATTTGCTGTCCGTAAAAATATCGAACAAATAACGCCTATAATGAGGCAGATGGATCATTTTATGTTTAAATACCTACCTACATGAAATTGGTCAATTAAATAGCTATAAAAAATTAAGATGCTAGGTTTTGGACATTATGTAGAAGTGGAAACTCACATTTGCTGGTTGACTACACAGTGCGCAGCGGTGATTAAGAAACGGTCAGTAATCAGGGACGCATGGCACGCGTAGATTTCTTTCGACTCTGTAAAATACAATTATTATTAAAAGTTCTTTATTTAGATAACCAGGATCCACATATTGTTAGTTACATATTTTGTTTTACTTATAACTAAGGTTAGTAGGTTTATAATACAATAAAATAACAATAAAGACACGTTTAATTTTATTAATCCTGCCAAATAACGTTTCTCACTGGGAGGAACATAATGTTTGACAAACGAGGGTTTCTGCACCAAGTAGGTAAGATATATTTTCATATGTTGGTTGATAATTAAATGAAACACCTTACTCATTTGATATTTGATACGAGCCAGCCAAGGCAGCTCTTCAAGTCCTGCTACTTCTCCACCAACAATTCTGTCAGAAGTTGAAAGCAGTCCACACTTATTCCGACTTGGTAGATTGACGGCAGGCTGCAATACAGGAAAGCGATCCATTTGTTCTGTTACAGCATCAGAAACTTCTGGTAGCCAAGACCCAATTTTACTGCCGTCTAATTCTTCAAGTGGAAATCGGGATGGGATGTTTGTATCGATTCCTAGCGGATTGTCAAATGTTGATATGGTTTCACTAGCTGTTTCAAGCATGGAAGGTACTTCTTGAGATGGCAGAATGGACGGTGGTCGCGTGGGTATGGGCACTGGTGGGCGAAAAGCAAAAGCTGAAGATGATGGTAGTGTTGGCTCATTAAATTCATTGTTATGATGGGGCGCATTTGTTATCTTCTGTTTATGTGTTGTTGGAACGAATGTAGTCGAGTAAACTATTTTAGTTGTATGTGCCTCGGTTGCTACCAGAGTGGTAAGAGGGAAGGTAGCTACCGGATCTGGTGGCACTTTAACGGTGTTCAATATACCGCCTTCAGGTCTACTAGTGGCAGTGTCTTTACTCGTATTGAAGGTGATAGATATTCCGTCTGTTTTGTTTGTGACGCAGCATACCTGTCGATAAAAATTGTAATCAGATTGAATGATTTTGCTCGAAAGCCAAACATAAATAGAAATTAGATCTGAATTAGAACTAATTACGTATTGTTCATTATATCAATATATATAGTTAACAACATTGCTTCCTATAACATCGGACCTAATGGCCACATGCACTAATGCTGTTGTTGCTAAAACTAAACATAAAGTATAGTCCGACAAGAAATTGTAGAAATTAAAGAGTGGCAATACTGTGGTAGTGTCGTCCTGTTTTCTTAGATTGATTTGAAAGGGACAACACTACAGTATTGCCACTTTTTAGTTTCTACATTTTTTGTCGGACTATATGTCAAGCCATTTCCGTCAGTAGAAAAAAGCGGCACATTAAAAAAAGGAAGGCGCCAAGGGTTATCGTCCCATAGAAGATTTGAAGTTCGCGCCCTTTTCAACTGACAAGGTTGTTTGACCGGCTATATCTAAGTAGTTAATTAGAATGCATAATGAAGACATGTTTGCATTATTCTCCCTATTATTGTGTGAATTGTAATAATTGAACATTGTGGGTTCACACCCCACATAGGCTATAAGTAATTATACCTGGAGGTATTATGTCATATTTGTTGTCGAGCTGCTTTAGCTTTTCCACTTTACAGTATAAAATCTTTTGTCGAAAAACTCACTAAGTAAGCACACGATTCACACGAGTCAATTAGATATCAATATCATATTTACCTTTGCATCCAGCTTATCATATCCGCAAGTGAGATTCCTCAAGGATTTAATATCATTTAACTTCAGCAAATCCAATGCTCGAGGACATTTTTGTAGCAAAATACACTCTCCTTCTATATCGTCACTTATCTTGCATGTTTTGGATCCTCGGGCGTTCTCTGGAAACAATTAAGACATCGGTTAAATCAACACGAAATCCCGTAAATATTCGCGACGCATTATAATATGTCCTTAGCTTGTAGGTATCTGCTAATGTTTTACGTCTGACGAACACGAATCTATGTAAATAACAAAAATAATAATAAGGAAAATCCAAACCAGACAAGAAATAATGTACGTGACTATTAACTATTGGTTTCTAGTGAAATAACTAGATATTTTAAGTACTTACGTGTCGTCGCCGAATTGAGGACGGCGAGAAGTAAGCAAGTTCGGGTTATAAATGATACAAACATGTTTGTTATTGAAGTGGTCTGACGCGAGCGGTCGCCTCGACAAACCTCGGACACTGTACTGCTCACTAAGCGGTACGTCGGACTCGCTTGACTGTATTTATCAGAGTTGGAGCCTGCGGCCGTCGCTTAGTCACGGCGTCACGTCTGGACCACGGCGGATCCCTAATCCGAGCTTCAGGGTTTTACCAATACTATATATATTAATTACAATTTTGAGTATTGTAAGCCATGGTGTGACGTAGGGCTCAATCTGTTCTGGGTTACATCCGTGACGTAGCTCACCTAGAACTCAACGAAATTAGTCAGAAAACGTTAGTAATTTTATTTATATTGAAAACAAAAAATTAAGGATGACAGAGGGAACATGAGAAGCTAATAGTATGAGTGTACTTATGCATTATTGCTTAGGTACATACATACCATACAAGTAAAAATGTAGGGAAAAAGCTCACGAGGACGCTCAACCATTTAAGTTCAATAGGTATACATTGAAATTTGAAAAATATATTGTTTGATTGATTGATTGATTGATCATTTATTTGTTTTTTTAATAATTGTTGTTTTAATAATGATGTAGAGCTCCACTAAAAAGGAATTTTGAAATTCAGCCTCTAAGGGGGCGACTTCTACACCGTCTAAGACGCGCGCGGAGGTAACGTCTATGGCAATCGTAATTGGTCCTCTAATTAATCGATCTTTGGAGGATATTGGGGACAACTGTGTTTACGGTTGGGAGGGGGGAGGTGTGCCTAAATCTAAATATTTAGTTATGTTTATTGTCTTTAAAATACGTAGATACCGTCGAAACGTTAGGTTAGGTTAGGTTAGGTGCAGCTGCAGAGACAAGGTACCCCCCGCCTTCTGCATAGAAGTTTGTTTGTATGCAAAGGTGCTAAGCTAATATTATAGTGTTGCTGACATTACGTACTATAAAATGTACATAAAAGAAAATTAAAGTCCTAAATATAATCGTAATTAAACTGTTGACTTCCTGTAATTTTCTCTGGGCTGTATTTAGGGTAGGCGCCATCTCTGTCAGCACTATAATCGCACTGTAGCAAAAAATAGGATCGTGATGCTGAAAAGACAAGCAAAACAGATGGTGCAATTAAATTATAAGGTATATGTGAAACTCGTTGCGGTCAGGCTGGCGTAAAAACCCAGATTATGTCCTACCGACATAAGGGCGGAACCACACCGGCGTGGGTAAGGAAACTCTTATGGCGTTATTCATAAACGCGGAATAGCTATGAATCGTTATTCTTTATCTGTCATTTTGACTTATGTATTTATAAGAAAGGGATAAAACATAATTTAACTAAATCAGGCCTGTAAAGTTTTATGAATAAGGGGTTAGACCTTGAGTTGTCATGCTAGGTCAACAACCAGGCTACTATGATATTTTGATCTTATATTTAAAGATAGGTTGTACACGCTTCAAAATTGAAGCACTCACCTTGTGACAAATTGTACAAGTTGCTTTTAGTCGCGCCCAGGCAAGCGAGAAATGTGCACGTGCTAACGAGCTTCCGCTTGCCGAAAGAGAAAGAGACAAGCTTATATTTAAAACCGGCCAAGTGTGAGTTGGACTCGCGTTTCAAGGGTTCCGTACATTACACAATTTTTAACAAAGTATTTTTTATGTGAAATGTGAGTAAAATGTTTTTAAAAAGTCCGTAGGGGTCGGATCAAAAACTAAATAATTAAGTCCGACTCACGCTTGACTGCACATTTCTAATAAGTTTTTCTGTGAACTAGATAAAGAACTATTTTGTGATTTTTTTTTCAAAATTTTAGACCCAGTAGTTTCGTAGATAAAGGGAGGGGAACGGTAATTTTTTGGCTATTTCCTTAAATAACTTCGAAACTTTTTATTTTTACGTCATAGATATCATTATGAATAATAATAATCGCGGTAATATTCAAGATTTTATTTGATTAATCAAACCTTCGACTGCTTTTACTTCCCGTGGACAGAATTAATAAAGGTTAACGGTTAGTGGTCAGGGCGGTGAGTTAATTCGGTTAGGGATCGCCAGGAGGAGCCACAAGCCCGCAGGAAATTGCATAAGTACTTGGAAAAAATGGACCCATGCCGCCGTGACCCGAGTGGCCGAGGAGCTTAGGCACCTGCCGCGATAGCAGAAACGAGACGCGATAGAGGGCGGTAGCGGAGATAAATTCCAACTCTGGGCACTGGAGCACTTTGTAAATTTTTCTTCGTATATGATATTTTTGTCGGTTTAGAAATAAAGGAGACCTTTGAAAAACTACAGTAAATAATAATAAATTACAAATATATTCAAGTCGCTATAATGTTGTCTAAAATCCATCTGAGATATTCCACCGATGATGAGTAGACGCCTGGTTTCTTGATGCCGCAAATCGTCGGTCCGAAGGATACCACTCCGATGAGATAATTCTTTGGTCCCTCGTCATTGTCAAATACCTGAAATAAATCATACTTTATCTGGCTTTTCTAAATGATAATCAAAATAAAACATTACAAAAATCTTAACCTAAACTAGAAACTAACAAACACATAAACTATTCACAAAATTCGCCCCGCGCGTAGTACTATTAGTTATTCTGTGCCCGCGCCCCTTCAGATGCAAAGGAGCCCATCACGCTCGCCGCGTTGCCACGTTGAACAGCGATGGACAACCTTTGCAAAAGAAACGACCCGGAGCGAGGGTCATGACCACACCACTCTAAATAACACATTCTTACTCATTCTGTTCCACCAAAAAATAGCGGTAAGACTTTGAATCCGGAGGTCGCGAGTTCAAACCCCAGCTCGTACCAAGTCCAACTACTTATACAGGTGAAGGCAACGTCACTTACAGATGTTACCTACAGGGTAGTAGAGCAGAGCTATTTTGGACTAGTACAATAGTTATTTGTGCAACAAGAGAGGAAAGTTGGTTTTTCTTGCGAGTGTTTATTTTGAGTCCCGAGAAAGCGAAGGATTTTATAATCGTTAGAATCTTGAGCGTAGCGAGAGACTTTGCTCTCGTGTTGCACATATAATTCTTCAACTACTGAGAACATATTATAGGTTAAAATGTATTTCGAATTACACAGAATAATACTGAAACAAAAAAAAACAAAAAAAACGAATTTGTAATAGAAGTATGAAGTGGCAGTTCATGGCCTTCTAAATTAAAAAGCTACTTTGTTTCACTCCCTGGAGTGCGGAGTTACGAAAGTAGGTTTGTTCGAGCTGCTGGGGTGAAAAATACTGTAAGCTGCCATTTTGCATCTTGCGCCTCCTGTTTAAGTAACTACTCGTATTATTAAAATGTAGGTAGTTCTTACCTGTGTACTGTGTATTTATTATAACTACAACTTGAGACGATCGTTATTGACCGCAACTTAATTTTAAGTCATTTAGGCTGCGGTCACATTTTTATACATGACCATTAATACATTAATACCTAAATAAATAAATAAACTGAGGCTAATGACGCACTGATTTTGACACCTCGCGACATCGCAAATATTAAAACATTTTACATATATTTCAAATTCAAAGCTTTATACCTTTTTGTAAAATTTGAAATGAGACAGTCCCTGGCCAAACTATATTACTGTTTTAACTTGTTTGCCAGACTAAGGCGATTGTACCTTCATGACGGGTCCCCCTGAGTCGCCCCCGCACGCGTCCTTATTATGTATGGCACCTGCACAAATCTGCATGGCGGTCATCTTGAACGCCTTCCCGAACAGGTTGCATGCCGACTTCTCCACTACTGGTATCTGCAAGTTTAGATACATTTATTTCTGTTTGTTCTGAATTAGTTTCTTGAACAGTTTCGTGGAAATGACAGTAGATTTTGTAGGTCAGGTAGAAGGTGAGTAGAGTCACTGAGTGGAGGGTGTTGTATTGTGATTACTTGTCGCAAAACTATTTAAACTACCGGCACCACACAAAAAAGAACTTTTTTTGTAACATCTTGTACAAATGCCAATACACACATACCTGAACATAATAATATTGCAAAATCTTTGCCCGCTCTTCCGTGGTCATGTTCGTCTTGCCCCAGCCGGCAACTGTCAGCGTTTCACCCAGGGGCAACGGCGGTAGTTGCTCGTCGCTGTACCAGGCAGATAGGCGTCACGTAAGCAGTATGCATGTTCAACCTACACATACCTGAACGTATTGTAAGATCTTTGCCCGCTCTTCCGTGGTCATGTTCATCTTGCCCCAGCCGGCAACTGTCAGCATTTCACCCAGTGGCAACGGCACTAGTTGCTCGTCGCTGTACGGCAGGCAGATTGGCGCCACGTAATCTAAAAGTCGTGACAATGTCTTTAATGTTTTTATAGAATGTCTTGGACAAAACTATGCGCTCAATGTGAATGCACGTATGCTTTATGTTTATTTACAATAGGTCACTTCCAGGTGGTTATATCCAAACAAATAAGAGTAAACTTGTCCGCACTACTTTAAGAACACCTTAGTTGTCTATCTAAAGCAGTGGTTAGTGATAAAAGACCACTGGAATTTTTTTGTTTTTTACTAAGGACCTTCCACCGACTGTTTGGAAATAAGACCAACGACGAATAGTAGTACCTTCAACAGACATTTTGTACCTTTTTAGGGTTCCGTACTTCAAAAGGAAAAACCGGAACCCTTATAGGATCACTCGTGCGTCTGTCTGTCCGTCTGTCTGTCTGTCCGTCTGTCACATCCTATTTTCTCCGAAACTACTAGACTAATTAAATTGAAATTTGGTATACATATGTGGGTTTGTGATCCAAAGACGGACATATATCGTAAACAAATAAATTTTAAACACGGGGCCACTTTTGGGGGGTAAATGAGAAAATTAAAAAATAAAGTTTTTCAAAATATATCGTGTTATATATCAAACGAAAGAGCTCATTATGAGAATCTCAAATATATTTTTTTTATAATTTTAGAATAAATAGTTTAGAAGTTATTCAAGAAAATAGGCAAAAAATGACCATTCCCCCTTTATCTCCGAAACTACTGGGTCTAAAATTCTGTAAAAAATACATAAAATAGATCTTTACCTATAGATCACAGGAAAACCTATTAAAAATGTGGAGTCAAGCGTGAGTCGGACTTAATTACTTAGTTTTTGATCCGACCCCTACGGGTTTTTTAAAGACATTTCACTCACGTTTCACATAAAAAATACATTGTTTAAATTGTGTAATGTACGGAACCCTTGGAACGCGAGTCCGACTCGCACTTGGCCGGTTTTACGTATGTGTTTCCTAAAAATACATTGACAAAGATTTTGTACTGTGCATGTTGCTAATAATTTTAACAAATGTTTGCGTTTGTTTATGAAAGCCAAAGGGGATATTTTAAAGATAATATGTTTTGATTCAGTTAAATAATTGTAGTTTTAATTTATAATGACATTTTGATATGTGTAAGAAAAATATTGCAAAAAAAATTTTGTTCACGTATTTGTGGGCTACTCATTATTACTAATAAGTATCTATAGAGAACCTAATAAAGACTAACCGCTCCCTATTGTCTAGATTCTAGACTGTAGACTACGTATTTACCATGCAACTGCACAGGACTATCCAAAGTGATGATAGCGATGTCATTCTGGAAGGCCGGGTTGTTGAAGTTGGCGTGAGGTCTGATGACTTTCGGCTTCCGATCCTGGACCTTCGGCGCGCACACGTGCAGCTGACAGTCGGGGTCTGTCTCTGTGTTGTGTTCGCCTAGGCGGACGAAGGACCTTAAGGAAAAGAATGGATTCATATTGATATTCAAAATTCCTTGTGTGAAAAGTGACTATTTTAATTACCATAGCTAGTGCAATATTGCACTATTGTTACTGGGAAATGCAGTGACAAATTCACGTTATTTCTGACTCGAATAATAATTTTCCCGGAACCCGGAACCAATATGTATTCGCACTTTTTGCGTATGTCCAATATCCGGCTACCTTCTTATTGTATTGGACAATAAAGTGCCCTATGTTTAATAGTTATTTGTTATACAAAGGTGCAAAGTTGTATTTTACCCGCGAGTGTTTTAACACACGAGAAGTAAAATACATTTGCACCCGTGTGTAACACAAAACTTTTCCCCTCACTATAGCGAGGAAAGTGCAACATCCACAGGCGTTATATCATCTTCATCACTGGAATCACTCATTTTTTTACGATAATACGATATTATAATAGAATAAAACTCTGGAAGTTGTGTATTTTTACGTGTCGGTGAGAAATTTTTTGTTGACAATGTCTCAGGACAATGTTGACAATGACATTTCTGACGATGCGTTTTGAAATTGCATCGACTCAACTTGTGCGTTCAGAATTACATTCAACATCATTTAAAAAAACAAATGTTTCTTATGGAATTTAAGGTTAATGACTTAAAATCATTAAATAAAGCTAAATTTAGTATTTTTTATTAAATTTTCAAACCATTTATTTAATGATAATTAATATCGAACGAACCATTATTATGAGCGTTTTACGTTTTGTTATCTGTCAAAAGCTACTTAAACACGCTCCATCCAAGGTCAAATTACTTTCCCCACTAGTGGATAAAATGCGTTTTCCCCCGCTTGTTTTAAAGGATAAAAGACGGCTTTCCGAGCTAGTGAGGGGAAAAAATACTTAAAATAAATTCATCGAGGTGAGGAATACAATTTCTAATTCAATATTTTTTATGCTAGAACGAGAACTATTGCGATCCTTGGCAAATGGTCACCGGATTGCTGATAGTTGCCAAAATCTGTACGTGTACATACTACCTCATCTGGCATCACCTCTGGTCACATCATTGCGTGCTCTTAATAAACTCACAGTTTGTAGCCAGAGTCCTCGTCGGTGATACAGTGAGCGGCGGTGACCACGTGCCTGTTGGTGATGAGCACGCCGCCACACATCCAATCTATCTCTGGCTCGTCCTCACCTGTTATCAAAAATAACACCACATTTCAAAATTTTCAAATGTGTCGAAATAATTAAATTGCATGCTAATAATAGTGGTGAACTGACCACGAATTAATGAACACCCAATGCTTATGCAGCAGAATGATATGATAGATGTTTGCTGTTCGTAACCACCAAGTGGATGCATACCTAATAATATATTATTTAAAAAAATGCTGCTGCTCGCTGGCACCTCAGTGTCCTCAATAAATGTCTACTTTTTCTTGTCAGACTGCACGCGGGGCAATAGTGTCCCGGACATTTGGCGACGTCCGAGGGTTTGAAATATAGTCACAAATGCCCCCTACATGCCCGCACTAGGTGCCCAGGCGCCCTAGTGATTCATCCACCTCTTGCCTATAAAAACAGATCTGCAATTTGCGGAACGTTTTAAAAAGTTGGAAAACATCTCGGAAATTTCAGGAAAACTTCATAGGAAATTAAAGTAACATTCATTTTGAAGACGAAAAATTTCGTACCTCATAGGTTACAAAAAATATAAGGTATTTCAATGCGGATGTTTCGCAATATTGGAAAGTTTCCGATGGCACATCATTAGCTATAAATAATGATTAGGTAAATAGAATTATCCAATACTAACTTGTATATCCGAGGCGAGCAATCCATGGAAACTGGCCGAGTCCGGCGTTGAACCCGCCAATAATCCGGTCTGCTGCACTGTCTCCACACTCAAACTGCTGTAGCAACTTCCATGCGGGATGATCCCTTATGTTATCTGAGAAAACAATAGTTGTTATTTTTAAGGCCGGTTGCACTGAATAGATCTGTCAACGCCATCGTAGTTAGATAAATTTTGCTTAAAATATGAATTTTGACAGTTCGTTAAATTTAATCTTATACCTTTAAAGGGGCTCACTGATTACCAGTCCGCCGGACGGACGGACGAAGTCAGCCTGTCAGTTAGAACAAAAAGTTGACAGTTCCCAACAACTGACAGGGGATCTTGGAAACGGCTCTAACGATCTCGATGAAATTTGCTACATAAGGGTTCCAGGGGCGAAAAATTGATCTAGCTAGGTCTTATTTGAGAAAAGAAAACGCGCATTTTTGATATTTTATATGTTTTCCGAGGAAAAGCTCTGTCTCCCAGATATTGTTGATTATGCGTGCAGTACGTACGTGTAAGCTGCCAACAATAGTTGCTATGTTGATGAAATAAAGTCAGATGGAGTATGAAGATAGTTTATTTTGCCGGAGCAAGGAAAACAGTGAGAAAATGCCATTTAAAGGGGCCCACTGACTATCAGTCCGCCGGATGTTATCGGCCTGTCAGTTGTTCGGAACTGTCAAATTTTTGATCTAAACTGACAGGCCGATATCGTCCGGCGGACCCCGCGGCGGCGGCGGAGTCAGTGGGCCCCTTTAGTAATAAGTGTTTTATTTGCCCCATTTGCTTGACCGGAATTTCAGGTCGAGAATGATTAAAGCGGCGATCGAAATGAAAAGCAGTTTAGTAAAAACACGGTTGGTAAAACCTACCCTAGCAGCCTAGCAGCGACTATACTGTAATTTGCTTAAAAATGCGAAGAACTTCGATATAAATACAAAAAAATAACATTAAAAAATAATGTAGGTATGTATGTCGCGACACGTGACGTGCCCTCGTCCCCCCACGGCCACTTTACAGACAAATAGCTGTGCCTGAAAGTGATGATTCGGAGTCTAGCACAAGGAACATTATGTTAATATTCCCTAGCATGTTTTAGGAAAACAGGAATAAGTTTCACCAATTTCGAACGAACTATAACAGCCATACTTTTAAAAAGTGCGTAGGTACTGGTAGGCAATAAGAAACTTACCATTATTACCAGCTATAGTATATACAAACTCTATGACTACAATTAAAACTAGAGTGCACTTAATCATGACTCCAGCCAAGTAATTTAAAATCTCAACATTGTTCGCGACCGCACAGTTTTCCCAAACTCCCATTACTACATGTCGAGCGAAATAATGGCGGTACTGTGGATAACCAATCCGACCCGCCGATAAAAAAGGGCTTTAATCGATAGAAATGAGTTAACAAATCGTAAAACTAAATCGTCTGTGTTTATACAAATTAGTTTTTACAATATCGGTCGAGCAATAGCAACGTAGGGTTTCAAATAAAGAAGGAATTGCAACAAAGTGCATCGTATCTAATGTCAGCAACTGACGCGGAATTCAAGCGTAAAAAAATATCAGCATGATGTAATCTTTTTAATATTTCTCTTGTGTTCCGGTTCTACGTGCATGAAAAGTAATATCAGTAATATGTAATCAATAAAAAACATAAAGCAAAAGTGAGATGTGGGCGTGCTGAGTGTTGATTATTTTTCGACCACTCTTAAAGACTGTAATTTGTGACTGAACTATAAACAACGAACTGGCGAGGGATGAAAAGAGAGATGAGAATGTTGAGATGAATGTGTGGCGTGACGTGAATGGATAGAGGAATGAATATATAAGATCAAGCCTGAAAGTTGCACTCATAACAGAAAAACTAAGGCCAATCGCCTAGCGTGGTAGGTAGGTACGTGCAAGGGCATGTGATAAGGGAAAAGTGGATGGACTGTGTGAGAGATGATATGAAAAGCAAGCAGGTGAATGATGAGATGACGTACGGCACGGAGGAATGGAGGAAAAAGACATGCTGCGCCAAGTCAAAAAAAAGGGGAAAAGAGCAAACAAACGAAGATGATGTAGTGGTCTAACTGTGGTCTAAGTGATGTAGTGATTTCGATTAGGGAATGGAAGATTGCCATAAGCAACTTAGGTACAAAAAGACGCGAAATCTTACCAAAAACATTTTCATTGAAAATGTTGCCAAGACAAGATGTGGAAAAGTTGTCAGATCTCATGTAGAGCCAAGCTTCTAACTCTACACGCCCTGACTCTACACATTAGTCAAAATATGTGGCTTACGCGTATAATTAGTATTTCCATATACCACTCCCATAGCTAATTAGGGTGGGTAGCGAGTTCCTTTTCACCCGATTGTTAGGTTACCACCGGGTTGATGATGAAAACTAATACTTGTACCAATATTTTAACTTTATTCGTTCGTTACCAACATAATAACGACCAATTTACAATAAATATTCCAAGACGTCTACACTGTAACTCGTCTGTACACCAACTGCCCCTTGTCACAGTGTACCCGCCTTTTAATAACAGTTCAAGATGGCGGGAACCAGTGACAAGTAAGGGTCAACTGATACTCTTTTTTAAGCTAATCGTAAAAGTACAAATGATCAAAATATAAGCTATTAATAAATAATGATCCTTACAAACAGTGTTGCTAACAGACGGCCATTCTGATGCAGGAATGTCCCTATTCCGAATTCCGATTAATGCTCGGCCATTCTACAAAAGGCGTATGGCCTCATACAATTATTTAGAATCTCTACAAAATTAAGGATTTAATTTCAATAAACACGTCTAACAAGACTAGTCTTCCAAAATGTAACTTTAATCTTATACATCATTAATAAGCAATAAGCATATAAAAATGAAACTAAAATAAAATAAGACTTTCTAGGACAATGTATCACTTTTATAATCCAATCCATTATTTCAAAACTTGCACACTCATCGTCGTCGATTTATTTATACAATTTTTCAGCGTAGACGTCGATTCCATGCAAGTGTGCACGTCACCTTTAACGTGATCACACGCTCCTTCTTTGGTGGACGTCACCGTAGACGAGGTCACACACTCCTTCTCATGTGTCTAATTCACCGTAGACGAGATCATCTATACCTTCTTATGTGTACTCGTCACCGTAGACGTGATCACTCATACCTTCTTATGTGTACTCGTCATCGTAGACGAGATCACACGTTCCTTCTTATTTGTACACGCCACTGTAGACGAGAGCACTTATGCATTCTTATGTGTACTCGTCACCGTAGACGAGATCTCATACTCAAAACGCAAATTGAATCATCTGATCATGACCTGGCACAATCAATTGCTTTAAACCTTTAATGAAATCAAGACTATTGTAGAGATTATTTCTAGAAAGTTTCATGATAGTATAAAGGCTCTCTCCTTTTCTGAGTTTATTAGCTCGAACAACACTCAGGAAGCGTTTAATGTCCTCTGTGACTTATTAAGACTTCTTTTTGATCTGTGTTTTTCCATCATTAAATTATCATCATCATCGACAAAAGGGGATTAAGTGATTATATTAAAGGTATCCGCCAGTCTTGTCACGTTAAACGACAGGTACATTTCCAAAACAGAAATAATGATGATATTTCAGTACAAATATTCATTCTCATTTTGTCACTGATCACCGCATTACACGGAATATTTCAGAAAAAACATTTTCTTCCATTTCTTCACTGATCACCGCATTGCACGGCATATTTCAGCACAAACATTCATTATCGTATCATCACCGATCACCGAATTCACGGCATATTTCAGCATAAACATTCATTTTCGTATCATCACTGATCACCGAATTCACGGCATATTTCAGTTCAGATATATTTTCTTGTTTAATCACTGATCACCGCAGTATACGGCATATTTCAGCATAAACATTCATTTTCGTATCATCACTGATCACCGAATTCACGGCATATTTCAGCATAAACATTCATTTTCGTATCATCACTGATCACCGAATTCACGGCATATTTCAGTTCAGATATATTTTCTTGTTTAATCACTGATCACCGCAGTATACGGCATATTTCAGCATAAACATTCATTTTCGTATCATCACTGATCACCGAACTCACGGCATATTTCAGCATAAACATTCATTTTCGAATCATCACTGATCACCGAATTCACGGCATATTTCAGTTCAGATATATTGTCTTGCTTAATCACTGATCACCGCAGTATACGGCATATTTCAGTACCTGAATAAATAAATGTATTAAATATCACACCAACATAAATACTACATATAACGCAGACTATGTTGCGCTTATTCTTATCATGTAAATATTATTAGTATTATTTTTTAGTTACACTTTATTTAATGACATAGGTCAGCAAGTTTGAGCTGGTCACGACTTTTTTATAACTATGTATTCACAAATCGCCAGAAGTTTGCGATAGCAAATATATATCTTCTAATAATAATAAAGCAACCTGGAATAACATGTCCTCGCAGGTACCAAATAGAGATCAGACAACAAATATACCTTATTATTAAAAAATGAATAGTAAGATCTATAATAATTATCAAGATGTATGTACTATCCCAAATAACCATTTCATCTATTAAATATTTTTAATAAGTTAACAACCAACAGTAAGGCAGTACTTAATGTTGAATATTGTCCATATTACGATGTTCCTATTGTCAACAGCAGTTGAGCAATAGTAAACCCTTTGGTATTGACGATATTTCAAGACTTCCTTTCAAATTATTATTGAATACTTAAGACTCGTGGTCTTATTTTATTGATTTATTTCATTTGTTGGTTTAGTAGTCATATCGATTTAAGCTTGTAATGGATTAATATTGCTACACGTTTCAGATATTTTCGTACATAAACGACATGGCTACCAAGTATTTTACCTAATTATTAAAGCCACATAGTCCACAATATATTAGTCATTTGGTCATGTATTATATCATGTATTGTGCAATAACGTTTAATAATGAAAGTTTAACATAATAAGTCTTACACCTATATAAACAATGTATGGTTTTGATTTTATATCTTCAGGTCCAACCCGTAGTCAACATGAATGCAAGCATATGCTGAGATAAAAACCTCTTGATAATAATAATAATTATGAGTAACAAATTATGTTGTTTGGTTTAGGCTTCCCATTATTTGACAATATTTCATTCATATACTTATAAACGGAAGTGTAAACGAGTAAGTCCCGTTTCAATATTAAGATTATTCGACAATTTCTTTTAAATTATATTACTTTGACGGTTACCCGCTTTAGGTCATTATTATAGCCATTAAAGACTCATGAATACTCAACCAAATTTAAGAACATCAAATAAACTAACGAGTGATTCATTACAAGAACAAATTCCTTGGCACAAAAAAAATGAATTTAATTAATTACTTTATTAAAAGTATTTAATTTCCAAATATATTTGTATTTTTTTTTAGAAACAAATTGAAATAGGTATTACGGTGCATTTGTTATCCTAATTCGTTATTCAGACTAAATTCCAGATTCCATAATTAATGCATGTAATTATTTCAATATGTATGCTTGGAATATTTTTTTTTAATTATTTTGGCTTTACGAAAACAAGACTATTAATATTACTGTCATAATTCACGTATAAAACCCTGGGCAAAATAAAGTGTGGGTATATATGTCGAATACAATTTATCTTGCATATTATTTTTAATACTATTTTACTATATCGAGATAGGTATTCGTAAATAATTATTTTAATTAAGAACCGTTATTAAATTAAGAATTTTTTGTCAATTTATTAGTTGTATTGAAATTGACATTTGGATAAATGATACATTCTTCTGAATTATCAGTTATCAAACACACTACATATTAGAATATAAAATGTGAGACTAGAATTTACATCATGTTTACTTGTCAAGATAATATTGAACACGATATTGAAAACGAAGCACCTTATTAATTACTATTTTATATGTACATAATTACATGTCACTATGGTGATTTAAATAATGGAAGAAATGAGATTCTCTTATGAACGAAACTTATAAGATCATGTTATTTCTTTTGCAAAGATTTTATCATATCTCCTCAGTAATAAGCAGTTTTCATATATATATGACATGTCTCAACTCTATGGCTAACGCGCTCAAGTTCATATTGAACATTAAGAAAACAGGTATCACTAATGTACGCGTATATCGATTTCCTTTATATTTATGAACGAGCGATAATAACGCTGCGTTCCTTTTATTAGTCAAGTGTATAACTCCTTCGTCTTATTTTTTTTGTAGGTGTACACAAAAATACAAGTACGAGTAATGTATAACACATGTAATATGATATTTCATTCACATTACCTGTAATTTATTCAGTTTTAATCTAAATTGCACTTGAATGAGAACTCCACATATTAGCGTGTAGCGACGTTATTAAGTTTTTCCTTTTATTATTATTGTTTATTTGTATGTTATACATATTTACATGGTTGACTCATTATTTTAGTGTTGTAAATATGTTTATGAGAGTTGTAATAAAAGTCTAGCGCCTTCATCCACGCACTTCAAGGTCTCACACGTTCATCCACGTGCAGTAACTATACACATCGATTTCACAAGATGTATGTTCGTATTTACTGATACTAGCGTCTACACGTACGCCATCATTTCTATTTATGAGAATTACTCAAAATAGCTCTGACTGTACATATGACTCTACATGTGACCACATGTGATCACATGTGACTACAAGTGACTCTACAAGTGACTCTACAAGTGACTCTACAAGTGACTCTACAAGTGACTACATGTGACTCTACATGTGACTCTACATGTGACTACATGTGACTCTACATGTGACTCTACATGTGACTACATGTGACTCTACATGTGACTCTACATGTGACTACATGTGACTACATGTGACTACATATGAGTACATCTCGACTACATAACCGACTACATATTACGCATTATAATATATTCTCTATATTTGTCTTTCATCTTAAGTTAGTGTTTTTATAATATGGATATTAAAGTGAAATATAAAAGCACTTACAAAACAGTACAAAACATATATAAACACATTATAAAAAACCTAACCTGGCCGCCGGCAGCGGGGCAAGGCCCATTTTTTTACGCATTATATATATTATATGATTCCAATTAAGGTCCCTTATTTTTTTTATTTACGTATGAATTAGTATTATTACAAAACATAAATAATAAAATGTAGTTACTGCCATATACGACACTCAAAACTACACTTACGACATTAAAAATATTCTCAATAAATAATAGAAAACGGGTAAATGAGTTTTTAAATTTTCAAAATATGCGAGTTAATCCAATAATAATATCGACTTCCCAACGACCTCGTATGAATGATGAGTGATTTATTTGCATATGAATATTGGGTTACATAAGTAGGTGTATAGGTACATTGACACAAAAATAGTTGAATGCTCAGCGCATAAAGTTACGAGATATATATATCATGAGGAGTGTACAATATGGAAAATAAGACATATGCTCTGCTCCATAACTTGGAGATTTAACATACCAGTTGGCAAAATTAGAATAAGGTTCGTTTTTCGACAGCTACATCATTAATTCCTTATGAAAATATTTGAGGCTTATTTTCGTTTAAGAGCAGATTGCATTCGGGACAATTATGACCTGACGCAAATCGCGTTTAACCACTTGGAACTCGAGGCATTTCTTATTCAAACGCAGCATTAATTAAGAGATATTCAATTGACAAGTTATCATTTTAGTTCACTCATCGGTTTCACGGCTACTAAGTCAGTGTATTTATACAATAGGGATGATGACACATGTTAAATTGTATAACAAAATCTAGTAAAATAGATAGCAAATGAGCAATTAATCGCAATAATATGGATATTAAAATAATATATGGAAATGATAAGAAAATACAGGATCTAAGTTTCAAAATCTAGTTTTTTTTTCAACTTCCAAAAAGGAATAAAGTAAGGGCACTATTCGATTCCTTACATTTTATCCAAAAAAAGATTGTATAGCAACGATATGCATAAACGCAATATTTCACAGACAAAATCGCAATTTTACTTATTTTCCATACATTCAAGTTGGGCTCACAGTGACCTTGACGTCACGTTCATATCGTTTTGTTAAGACCGTTTCGCGAGTGAAGTACGACTGTCGGACTTTGACTATCAATTCTGACTTGTGTATTGCTTTAATGCAATGGGTCCCATATAGACATTGGATGAATTGTAATTAAACTGACATATATTTACTTGTTAATATTTATGACATGTAAAATTTGCAATTTTATCAATAAAGGAACATGAATATGATCCTAAAAATAAACCTGATCGATTGATACCATTAAAGAAAATTTGTCATCTAGCCTATTTTAGTACCACAAACTGACCTCAAAGATGCAGCAGATCGTAAATTTTTTATGTGTATAAAACAATATCCTACTGTAGTCTGCTATTACACTACTGCTATCTTGCTACGCAGAAAACTAAACAATGAATCCTTAGCCTGAACTTGAAATAATCGATGTGTTACAGCATCGTACAATCGATTTTTATAAAATAAAAATAAGGAACATTCTAATGACACGATCGACTTTTCACTAACTCATATGCTGTATTCAAAAACGCTTAACTGTAAATTTTAAAATTTCATATTTTTTATTTTTTATTATTACTGAGAATACCTGTTATTTGTTCGTACGTTCTTTCTTCACATACATATGCCAAAATTACTACATTAAATGATATTATCTTAGACGACGATAGATTATCTAACCAGTTTTATTTAAAATGAAAGAAGGTAAAATAAATACATAAAAATTATGACTGACTTCCCATAATTTAACATACTTTCCGGTAAATAATGTTTTACTCACTGATACCAATGGAAAGAAAACCTTAAGTTCGTGGGGCGTGGCAAAACAAAATCTTATCGATTTTTGTTGGATCCAGCTTCTGATTGTTAGGTTACCACCGGGTTGATGATGAAAACTAATACTTGTACCAATATTTTAACTTTATTCGTTCGTTACCAACATAATAACGACCAATTTACAATAAATATTCCAAGACGTCTACACTGTAACTCGTCTGTACACCAACTGCCCCTTGTCACAGTGTACCCGCCTTTTAATAACAATTCAAGATGGCGGGAACCAGTGACAAGTAAGGGTCAACTGATACTCTTTTTTAAGCTAATCGTAAAAGTACAAATGATCAAAATATAAGCTATTAATAAATAATGATCCTTACAAACAGTGTTGCTAACACGATTAAGAGATGATTTCTGGGATAAATATTATCATATGTCCCTTCCCGGGACTCAATTCTAAACTATATCTGTAGCTCTGTACCAAATTTCAACTAAATCTGTTCAGCGGCTCAAGCGTAAAGAGGTAACAGACAGACAGAGAGAATCACTTTCGCTTTTATAATATTAAGTATGGATTTTAGGTACATCAAACAAAAGAACGAGGTTGTAGATATTATGCACTGTTTCCACAATTACTACATTCTTCTAATTTACCGTGTTTAGTGCATAATTATGAGTTGTCCATAGTAAAGATAGATATAACTCCGTAATAGATGGATACAGTCTAAGGAAAAAACGTGCCTCGAAAATCAAGAAAATTTGATTCTCGTTCAGAGGGCGCTACTAGTTTTGGCCTACAGTCGTATAGATGGCGTTGACGGTTTCGTTTGTTATTTAACAATTTTAACGCATATCAGTGAAAGAAGATGGGTCAAAATCATAAAAATAATTAATGCAAATAAAAAAAATCATTTATCTATATTTAAGTACATTCTATCGTATTTTTATAAATCTTCATTTTTAGTTTTAAAGTGTGTCGACAGATGGCAGTGAATTTACTGGGGTTACAAAATTTACTATGACAGTACCGCTCTAGTATAAGTTACTCTATGTCCATAGCTAATGGGTAGCGCGCATAGTGACGTGCGAAGCTAACATTCATTAATTAACTTCTTAGGGATCGGCACTGCCTAGGTAATAAACTAGTACTATTATTACGTAAATAAATACCAAGCATACTGAATTAGTTATGCTCAGTGTTATGATCTATAGTTAGCCTAAACTGAACTAAGTATTTTTTATTTAGATTAACTTGTTTTTAACAAAATAAATTGCCAAAGATATTAGCGATGATGATGGTGGTGTGAAATACTAAATGTGTGTGCACGATAGGTAAGTACCTACGTAGAAATATTATCAATACATACTATAATATTATAAATGTGAAAGTCTGTCTGTCTGTGTGTTACCTCTTCACGCTTAAACCGCTGAACCGATTTAGTTAAAATTTGGCATAGAGGTAGTTTGAGTTCCGGGGAAGGACATAGGATAGTTTTAATGTCGGAAATCATCCCTAAAGAGAGTGAAAAGGGGGGTGAAATTGAGAGATTTAATGAATGGCCTGATAATTGATGTCAAGCAATTAAGAGCTTATGCTCACATTGAATGATTGCTATTACACTTTATCCAGGCGCTAAACTTACTCTAGCTGCTGTTACTGATTCCACGCGGACGAAGTCGCGGGCATAAGCTAGTTTTCTCATATCTCATAAACATTGCCATCGTCCCAAAAACCCCCTGCTCCAACGTTAATTAAATCGTAAACTGATCTACAAACAAGTCTCCTAACAAGTCCATTAGTTGCTGATTCACGCCCGATCACCTGCCCGACCACTCCGACCAGTATGATAACAACCGTCAACAAGCCATGACCGCCGCTCCAAACGAGATCACACGAGCTAAATAAAAACCAGAATATAGCTGGTCGTGTCAAACAAATCTCAAAAATAAATATAACCTTAAAGTTAATTAAACCTGTAATTAACTATAGACTTTAGTCACACGTTGTCGGCGGCGGAACGCGTTTCGCTACTATACACGATAGTGTTTTGTTTTCGAAACGTCGCTGGAGAGATGGGGACTATTAATTAGAGCGAGACGAAAGCAAAATGTCCCAGTGGTTGTGTGTGACGTCTGTGTTTGTGTTGCTCCTGAGGGTGGAATGCAGTAAGTAGCCGCGTTTTGGTGACTTATGTGAAAAGATGTAATTTAGGGAAAAGGATCCCACCCATAAAAATCTGTCAATAAAATTAAAACTTTCTGTCAACATGAAAACTCATTAATTTTAATGACAGATTCTTAGATGCGTTCTTTTCGCTAAGGCCGCTAAGTCCTCGTGACATAGTTTACTTATTGAAAAAGACAGGTTGTAAGGCTTTCTTTTACCTGCAATAAAAATAATTACCTTTTATGTAGGTATTAAAACATTCAATAAAATTAGCGGTTCACATACTTTCAGATCTATTTAAAGCTTTCACAGCTTTATGAACTTTTCGTTTAGCATCGTCTATTTATTTTTAAAGTGTAGGTCCATAGTCCACACAATGCAATATGCCACTGTCAAATTGATTGAGCCTTGTATCTTAAATAAGAGGGAAAGAAACAAAAGATATGGCGCGCCGCGCGAATCCTGCGACAGCCGACATGGTAATCGCGCGGGGTTTTACCAGATTGAGTTCAAAATAATGCAAAGTTATGGTAGCTGATCTGATGATGGATGCAAGAGGTTGCCATAGGAATTATATGAAATATGTGCTAAGATAAAATAACGTAACCTAATTGTGTTTGGGTTTGTTAGAATTGTTTGTGAGAAATGAGTATTAGTTGCCCGTTGATAGAAAAAGTACAGTCAGCAAGCTATTTCAAAAATAAAATGGTTGACAGAAACATATTACCTTCTATCTCAATTCTCAATTAGATAGATAGATAAATAGTTTATTGGCACACCTCAGTAAAAGATAATTTTTAATACAGTTGCTCAAAAAGTGCTACTTTTCGTGGCTGTTTAGCGTGCGGAAAGTTGGTTTTCGCGAACTAGTGCTTTTTACTTTTCCAATTTTTTTAAATTTATACTTGTTCCAATTCATGACTACTTATTGATTAGTGTTTATATTAGTTTCCTTTAAACGTCGTAATCAACATAAAAACCTACTGTTAATGTAAGAAAGAATACGAAAAATATGCATATTTCATATTTTATTACTTACCTCTTCATCATTGTAAGTATTATAACAAGTTTATTTTTTAATGTTGAAAAACCGTTCTAAATAAGTTGTCTGAATGGAACGGAACGCCTGTCAAGGAAGAGGCGTGTTTTCTTACTGCAAGAATGTTTTAAGTTTCCAAAGGCAACATTCGATATTGTTTTTATAAATATACGATACACAAATAATCGTAAATAACGATATTTAGGTAATAATAGTACAATGTTTTAATATTTACAATTGTTTCTGTCTTATAGAACATGCATTTGAAAAAAAAAACTTTCATTGAAGTGGGTTCAATAATAATAACAAAATCTATTCTAGTCGAACAAAAGCTAGAAAAACACCTCTTCATAATGTCAATGTCAATGATGTCACAGAATTAATAATATAAAAAGTTTCGAATTCCATTCCTTAATAGGTACTTGTTGCTTTTCTTATTTTTTCGCAACTGTATTAATAAAACGTCGTTCGATACACGTGCGGAAATGTCATTCTTAATGACATACTTTCCGCACTAGCATCGAAATGTACTATTTCACAAATGCATTTTTTCTAAGTAGCGAATTTTCAATTTGCGGTTTTTCACGATCGCAAATTTATTTATTCGTCTTTTTTCCACGTAGCGATTTTTCATGAAGCGTTTTAAAATGTTCACGTTTTTTTTTTTCGCTTATTTTACCAGTACATTATTTAATTATTCGCAACTATTATCAGTATAATCAAAGATAGATATAACTCCGTAATAGATGGATACAGTCTAAGGAAAAAACGTGCCACGAAAATCAAGAAAATTTGATCCTCGTTAAGAGGGCGCTACTAGCTTTGGCCTACTGCCGTATAGATGGCGTTGACGGTTTCGTTTGTTATTTAACAATTTTAACGCATATCAGTGAAAGAACATGGGTCAAAATCATAATAATATTAACGCAAATAAAAAAAATCATTTATCCATATTTAAATACATTTTATCGTATTTTTATAAATCTTCATTTTTAGAAACTGTAATAGAAAAAGTGACGAAGCCCTGTGGAGGGCTTCGTCACTTTTTCTTTAATATATGACATCTATTACAGTTTTTAATTTATATAGTGTCACTACTTAAAAAAACACAAATCAAAATATTTAATAAATAAATTTGATTTGTTCCCAAACTTCTTCATTTTTAGTTTAAAGTGTGTCGACAGATGGCAGTAAATTTACTGGGGTTACAAAATTTACTATGACAGTACCGCTCTAGTATAAGTTACTCTATGGTATGGTATGGTGCGGTTTGTTAGATATTTTACTCGAAATAATTATCCTAACAAATCGTTACCCCTTAGTGTCCACGTTATTACACATTAATAAGTAGGTAGGTTAGGTTCGTTAGGTATCTTCAGATGCCCGAAGGGCAGCTAGAGCGCCTGGAAATAGGAGCCCCGCGAACATACGGCGACATAAGGCGTGGGTTGCCTAATGCTGCTGAAAATATATGCGACTGATAAAATAATCTACTGGTAAAATAAGCGAAAAAATAAACGCGAACATTTTAAAACGCTCCATGAAAAATCGCTACATGAAAAAGACGAATAAAGAAATTTGCGATCGTGAAAAACCGCAATGTGAAAATTCGTTACTCAGAAAAAATGCGTTTGTGAAACTTATCTAACAAATCGCTATCATAATTATACTTACCAAAAATATACTGCTATGATTTTCAGGGTAACGATATATCTATGTGATATAAACATTTATTTACATACAAGATATACACAGTGGTACTACGTAAACGAAATTAATAACTAGCTTAAATCTAAAATAGGCCCTTGAGGCATTGTACCAAGGATGCTGGCGGCATTTCCCCGCTGTATCGCAATGCTGATACGTTGTGCGAGAAAGCCGCCAGCTCTTCGGTCACCAGTTACGTCAACCAGACGCTTCGCGATTTCTGCAAACAACTTATGCGCGCTGGGACCCCATGGACCTAGAGTTTCAACTCCAAATGGAACGAAATGATACTCTCTACCGAGGCTCTTATATTTATTACGTTTTAAAATTTCGGCGCTTTCCGCCGCTCCGCCCGCTTTTACATTAGTCCGTTGGAGGTGGGACGGTGCCAGTGTGTCTACGCAGGTAGCATCCCACACCAACATCCGTCCCAAGCTCCAAGGAACCAAGGACATCCCATCGGGCCTCTTGCCATCATCTCTGATAATGCCAGTCGGCTCAAGAAGAGCGGGTACTTTGATGGTGGCAAGAGACCGACGGATTATGTCATTAAGCGACGCATGTCTTGAAAAACGGCCGGCACTTTTTTGACAAGATAATCCATGGTGTCCCAGTCGGTCCACGTCCGTGCCACAAGAGCATATGTGTGGCGTACACACCGAAACCCCGAGTCGCAAACCAGTCGCCAGTCTAAGGGAGGCCGGATCCAAGAAAGTACCAGTATTAGGCGAAGGATGGGCATGTAGCCAGTAACCCGCTTCCCGGGCTCCGACCGCCAAAAGCCTCGCGCGGTCTGGACCTGTACAGTTGTTTAGGAGAATATTGTAAGTTAAATCACAGTAAACATTATCCCAACTCCTTTGTGAATTTGGGTTGTCTGGAAATTGTTTTCCCGGGCAAGCAATTTTAAAAGCATTTTTGGCGTCCTCAAAGCCCGCAATCTCACAGTTTGTGGGCAAAGCCATTAAAATATTTCCTATGAGACCAGACGTGCTATGAGTGGACGCAAAAAGGCTGGGGAAGCCACACTGGAAATTTTGCGAATTCCTAAACCTCCAAACCGAATAGGGAGGGACGCTTGAGACCAGGAAGGCTCACTTAGCTGAATGTTTAGAATCGTCTCTAAACTAATTTTGATCAAATCATCTAAAGGCGACAATAAATTTTGATGTTTCCAAAAAGGACAGCAGCGGAGCACATATGTAAATTTAGGGACAAAAAGACAAAATTTAAGAATCACAAGAGCATAATGAGGGCTAATTTCGAGTAAGCGATTCGTGTGACTTTTGAATTTAGTTAATTTAATTCATTAATTTATTTAATTAATTTAATTAATGTGATATTAAATTAAAATTAGACATGTTTTCGTGATTTTTAGGGTTCCGTACCCAAAGGGTAAAAACGGGACCCTATTACTAAGACTCCACTGTCCTTCTGTCTGTCTCTTTGTCCGTCTGTCTGTCTGTCACCAGGCTGTATCACATATGTGATAGCTAGACAGTTGAAATTTTCACAGATGATGTATTTCTGTTGCCACTACAAATAACAACAAATACTAAAAACAGAATAAAATAAATATTTAAGTGGGGCTCCCATACAACAAACGTGATTTTTTTGCGGAAACCTTCAAAGTTGTTCACACAGCGTCTATGCGGGAAAGCCGTCTAGCCGTGTAAAGATTTTTAACGTTTCTAAAAACGTTAAATTTTGCTGTCACTACGGTATTCGATAAAATCCCGTATACGGTATACGGGAAAAATTTACGCCGTGTGAACCTAGCCTAATCCTATCAACAACATCTGAAAAAAGCTCTTATAAGTATGTATGTAGGCATGTAATACTTAATAGCACCATTACCGGACAGTCTTAGGGTCTACGTGCATTTTGTGGTTTAAATTCTCTAAATCACTGTCTCCCATGGACCGAAGTAAGTACTTAACATAGAAGGGACTAGTTTTTTTTGTTTTTTTTTCAAAAAGGCAAGCAAATTTAGGGGAAATTCATGCAAAAAACCCTCGATATCTATTTACGTCGTCATCATACAGTTAGTTATGTTATACCCAAATACCCATAACATTAATTACGTGCCAATCTTGTTATATTGAGTCACTAGCCAATAAAGGCCACAGAGGTCACTTTTTACATATGTTTATAAATGTGTAGTCATAGTCAGAGTTGTGTTTTTTTTTACAAAATGATCGAATACCCTATAGTCTTCTACCTGGGAATTCATCAGAATTGCCTGATTCATTATTGCTTTAAATCTAGGCACTTCATGTCAAGTCACAAAAACACTTATATTAGTTGTTTTGTGCGTTTTATAGCAAGTTACTGTTAATTTTTTTAGACACACTTTTTTTGTTGACTGTACCACAGAATAAATAATAGTACTACCGTACAGAAAGGACACATCCTACAAAACCGAAGTTTGACAGCGATTCCGGGACGATAAATGCTGTGCCTTTCTAATGTATGGCACTATCCCTTTGGGCTATTTAGGGTTGTCAAAATTATCTTATCTGTGGTCTGTGGTCGTGCACGCAAAGGGACGTCAAGTTGTGTCAACCCCAATAATTGCTCGGAGCAATGCTGAGCCGAACGGAGCCGAGAATGCCCGAAAGGAGGAGTGTCGCCCCACTGACTGTACTTCTTCTCATTTGCATATCTATCTACTTTTCGAGACCTTTCTAATGACCCTAAACTCGGTGTCTTTGCCATAAGTATATAGGGACGTCGCGCGTCGACCGGGACAATAGACAGGATGTTGACAATTTTTAGGGTTCCGTACCCAAAGGGTAAAAACGGGGCCCTATTACTAAGACTTCACTGTCTGTCTGTCTGTCACCAGGCTGTATCTCATGAACCGTGATAGCTAGACAGTTGAAATTTTCACAGATGATGTATTTCTGTTGTCGCTATAACAACAAATACTAAAAAGTACGGATCCCTCGGTGGGCGAGTCTGACTCGCACTTGTTTTTTAACTTTCCGTTTTTCCCAGGATTCGTCGGCGACGAATGTCAAGCTGAAGGCAGACCGGGCATGTGTAGACTTCTCGATGACTGCCGGCCACTTCTTGCAGAAATTAAGAGGTGCGGAACCCCCATGCCGGCGCACATTAGGCGGAAGCTGCAGACGCTGATGTGTGGCTTTGACACTGATAAGCCTATCGTACGTAACTTTAATCTTAGAGCGTTTTTACACTGTCCGATCTGATATCGGATGTCGGAAGGAAGTAAAATGTAAGAGGAACACATATATATATTCTCTGTATTTATATTATGCATTTAATAAATCATTATCACTAAAAAATCTCCTGTTTCACTCTCCTGTTTTTGTCATAGGCGCCTTCCGACATCCATCCGATATCGGAAAGGCGCTTCCGATAAATTCAGCCATGTCGGAGCCCCCCGTCAGAAGAAGAAGAAGAATGTTATTGCAGTATGCGTGACCGCTAAAGACGGCGGCCGGGCGCGCCCCCGCGGCCTGACTACGGGGATGTAGGATCCTACATCCGATATCGGATCTGACAATGTGAAAACGCTCAGTCTGTTAGAGTTTCCTAATTCGCATCGTCAGCGTCGGAGTACGGAGTATCGCTCGAGGGCAGACATTTAAGTCAAAGCATGGTTACGAAAGATGATTCCTGTACACTGAAAAATGTCACCCATCCAGTGGCAGCATTCAGCAACCAACGTTCATTTTTCTGCGGGCAACGCTTCGCATAATTGATTATAACTACCTGCCAGCGCTCGGGATTCCTTTGTAGAATCTTACACTTCGTACAGGGTTCAATGTACGCGCTCAGTGTAAACATTTAATTTTGCCCCATTGTAACTGATTTTATTATCATTTCGAACCAATGAAAGGTCAAAGGATTATTATCCATCATTAGGTACCTGCCTATGTCTCACGTATAAGTATTGAGAGTCGATTCGGATTAAGCCAGCGCGGGGCCTGTAGCTAATTCTATCATGGGGCCCATAGATTATTTTAATTGTCGAACGAAGTGAAACTTGGGTTTTTGACGGCGACAATGCGTAGGTGCGCGGGCCCCTAAACGCGCGGGGCCCGTGGCATTTGCTACTTTTGCCACGTGGCTAGCCCGCCACTGAATATGACAGTATGAAAATGCCACATAAATCAGGTACTGATCATGGCGTTATCAACAGCGTATAAACAGCGAGCTACAAAATTGCAGACACATTATGAATGGAATTCGTTATTTAAGTTTACATACACTTCTGCAGCTGAGTGTACCTATATCCAACCAGTAGGCACAGGCACAAGTATCCTCTCATGGTACAAGAGGAGCATTCCATGAAATTGTCTACCGTTGTCCCGTATAAACGCGAATTTTCTGAAGATTTGCAGGTATAAGTTTCCTTTTCTATGACAAATGGTCAAAAATGTGCGCAGAAAAATAAACGCCTGCTTTAAATGCCGAAAAGAAGTCGCAACACAGGAAATAAAATGCGTCTGTACGGGACAGCCCGTGGAATGCTTAATTTGACTACTTTTAGTATTTACCCTATGCGAATTTAAGTACATTTCATTTGATTTAAGCAAGAGTAGAATACAATACTCAGCATGTACAACTTCATCAAGTGACTATCATGACTAATATAGCCGGTTGTTGTAGTTAGTTAAATAAATGCATTTAAATAATTAGTAGCTAACATCACAAGATGCTAAGTATAAAATTATACTGTTACAAACTGCCATCGTAATACCTATGTATAGCTATTTTCCTCAATCCATTCATGTACGAATATGAAACTTATGATTCTCATCATAGAGCGTAAATCTTTGTCTCTTCTGCTCATTGTAGACTTAAATTCATACATGGGTACACATTTAAGTGGCTAGTTTCGCACGTAGGTATTTATTTGTATTGTTGATATTAATTAATTAGGGCAAACGTCATATATAATATTAGTATATATTTATCATAATTAATTTTATTCAGGAAATGTATGGCTGTTATTATAGTACCTAGTTTCAATTGTATGACTAACCTGGTTGTTATTATGGAGTTCCGGTACCGTTTGTTTATTTTCAGCGTTTATAAAATCTGAAACTGAAGATTCATAATTTTTCATAAATAAAAGCTACACGTTTCCTTATCTAAGATTCTTTTTTAACTCTTCCATGCCACATTTATGTCATAAAAATATGATGACAATGTCATGTCATGTCTAAATGACAGTTTTTTTATATAATCAGTGTATAAAAAAGTGAATTGTAAGAATTGTAGATATCGATCCTAAGTCCAATGTAAAGTATCTGCTAAGTCCTTCCTCACTAACTTTTCCAATTTTACTCATATGTCATTACATGTGTCAGTTGATCAGGTTCTAATTCTGACCTACCTAAATATTTCTTGTCCACAGGTATGTTGTCAATCAGAGTCGCAGACGACCGAACTACCAACCCCCCTCTTCACAGTACCCCACGGGCTAGGCGTCCCCTTCAACAACAATTGGGGGGACTCCTCACAAAACTGGGGTTCTGCATTTACTACATCTAGTACTAGAAGACCATGGAATAGTGATACTCCTAATAGAAGGCCTTCTTGGAACAGTGATACACCTACTAGAAAACCATCGTGGAACAGTGATACTACGACAACTAAAAGACCCTCTTGGAGCAGTGATAATGATAGAACGGACAATAATGGAAAAGAAGAAGCGGTAGATGTGAGAAATCATAGAAACTTTAGGCTGTTGCCAACGGATTGTGGAGTTATCGAAGATGATAAGATTTGGGGAGGCAATAGAACGAGACTGTTTCAAATGCCGTGGATGGTGCTCATCTCCTACAATTCAGGTAGGTACATATACATACATATTGAATACTCGAATTGGTCATTACAAAAATTACAAGCATTATAATATAAAGATTCGTTTTTCAAATAAATACTTATCTAGGTAAATAATCGCGTTTTTACAAAATGCTTTTTTTCCTTCGAGGGTTACATACCTATCTAAAGCCTTAAGCGAGGTTTTTAGACTTAATTAGCAAGAAGTTGCATGCAATTTTCAGTACATTGCGGTATCTGTTAAAATTTTGAATGCAATTTGCCTTAGTAGTCGGCAGTGTAACGTAAATTGCATGCAAGTTCTTGCTAGTCTAAACCTCGCTTTAGACTAGTTACAAATTATAAATCTATGTCTAAAGCGACCTAAGTATTTATTACAGTAGATTTTATAAAAAAATCGCGGAAAATTCCGGATGAGACGAATTTACATTTTGAATGCATGTCTCTTACCCTTATGGTCGTCATTACCGACGTGCGATAGTTTAATAAAATCTTATAAGTAACACAAGAATTAACTAAGCCTAAGCTTTAAGTTCTTCAAAGCTAAATAGAACTAGAGACTTGAATCTATAAACATGCAAGTCTCGCACAGGCGGTTTTGCGTAGGATATATACGTGAACAATCATAAATAAGGTACCCACTTAACTATAAGTGCCTTATGTCATGTCATAGATTTTAAATTGACACATGAACATGAATAAAAAGCCAAGGCTATCTTTAATACATATTGATTGATAGTAATCATTCTGTTAGTTTTTTATGCATCATATTAAACGATGATGTTATAGGATCATGTGACTCATGTGCTTAAATTAAATCACATCTTTAATTTCTTTACGCTTCTCTCTCCCATGTCCTGTTTTGAAGTACCTAGAAAGACGACTTTCCTTCCTAGACAACACGCTTCTCTATATAATAATATATTGTCTCCCAAAAAGAAGGTATAAATGTGCATAAAAAAAATTGTGCGGGTATGACGTGTTAGGTCTCTCTTTGCATGCATAACGTGATGATATAGCGCTAGCGGCGGGTTTAAATACTAGATCTGAACACATTTTGATTAAAGCTTGGAATATTCCAGCAAGAGGCACCAAGCTAAGCTGTGGAGGTACACTCATCCACGAGCGCTACATATTGACGGCGGCGCACTGCGTTTCGTTTCTAGGCGAGCGTTTGAAATTGTCCGGAGTCGTGCTGGGAGAGTATGACACCAGAACCGACCCGGACTGCGAGTGGAACGAAGGGGAGCGGATGTGCGCTCCTAGTACACGGGTAAGCATTGTTTTCAGACTGTTGGAGCGCCATTGCTGAGAGTACGAGGCAAAAATCTGAGGTGAGAGAGGAGGATAATCTACGAGTGCTAATGTGTTAATGGCGGCGCACTGCGTGTCATTTCTGGGCTAGCCATTGAAACTGTCAGGAGTCATGCTGGGAGAGTATATGACACCAGAACTGATCCGGATTGCGATTGTGACGAGGAGGAGAGATTGTGCGCTCCTGGTACCCGGGTAATTATTGTTTTTAGACTGTTGTTTTTAGATTGCTGTGTCAGTCCGAGGCACAAAGTTGAGGGGATTAAGGAGTGCTAAATGTTAATGGCGGCGTACTGCGTGTCGTGTTTGGGTGACCGTTTGAAACTTTCTAGAGTCGTGCTGGGGGAGTAAGACACCTCCACACATACTTTGCAGAGTATCGTGGTCAATTGGCAGTGTCAGATGTTGCTTGCTTTATCATGCAATTTATCATGATTGCAGATTTTTTTTATATAATATATCTTAAACTTAATTAAGTTTTGCATTAAAAAGGTTTATTTTAATCAATTTTCCAAAGATCCAGGGGAAAAATATAAAAATGAAAGATTCCTCGCATATTTTTTGTCTTGCCTAAAGAACGGTAAAAGGAAATTCGCTAACTAAGTAAGTAATATTTCTGTGCTTTTTCAGAACGTCACCGTCGATACCATTATCCCACACCCCGGCTACAGTCCGCAGAACTTATTTGATGACATCGCGCTTCTAAGGCTCTCAGAGCCGGCGGATTTTTCGCAAGGTCAGTTGAACTTTTGATAGTCTGACTTGCAGGGTTAGTACAACTGTCGCTACACAGATAACGCTCGCTCATGTCATTATTTGTCTCTCACAAGTATCTAATGCCGGCTGTACAAACTCGTCAAGAGACCCCGAGACAGGCCGAGAACGAGTGTGTACATACTGCTCCCTTCTCGTCGAGCACGTCGCGTTTCGCCCTTCTTCGATTGGGTCGGATTTTTGCGAGAGGCACTCGACGTGTGTGTACTGTACTGCCGTGCCGGCATAACGCTAAACAAAAAGTGTCTCTGGTTTCTCGCACGCGACTTAAGTCTTGTCTTAATATGCATATATAATGCAGTCTAAACATGTAACAATATTGCACTCAACTTAGTGTGAGGAGGAACTAGGTTCCCTAATCCCTAGTTTAGCTTTTACCTTGCTCACTATTTATAATTACTACGAACTCGTAAAAACTCGTCATATAGTACTTTCCATAGTAGGTACTCCATCAAAGGATACGCTTTGTTTGTTTGTCTATGACGCAGCATGAGTTTTCTCACGCATCAAGCGCGACTGCGGCTTGGGCAATTAAACAGTTGCTTATTAATATCTAATATGTGGATGGAAATAATCACTTGGTTCACATAGTCGTATCTATGCACTTGAATAGATAAATGTTGAACATCTCTATCCTGCTATTCCCGCTACTTTACATTCGCATTTTCATTAAAACTTTATGAAATGTACCTCCTAAATAGAAACATATGGACGTCAGAAGCTGTTGTGTACGCTTTATGTGTTTTTGTGTAACTACATAGTAGGTATAGTCACTGTACTTACTATTAACAGATAGATCGATCACGTGAAAGTAAAGGACTTGTTGTCATCCAAAATCTACACGATCGTAAGAGACTCGAGAGAAAGTGAACTTCAGTACTTTTCAGAGCGCATATAATATAATAATGTTGAGAAAAACTTTAAAAGATATATATTTTCTTCGTGTTTCAGATAACATGAAACCTGTGTGTCTACCGTCGACACCGGAGCTACAAGCTGACAGTATGGTGGGGCAGCAGGTGGTGGTCACGGGATGGGGCGCCACCGAGGACGGGCTGCAGTCGCCCGTGCTGCTCAGTGTGGCGCTGCCGGTCGTCTCCAATTCGGAATGCCAGGATGCTTACAACGGGTTAGTACTAAGCCTCAACAAATGACGAACCTGCCAGCGTACCTCTTAAAGTTAGCAAGCTAAAGCACAGCGACCGGGTGTCATTATTTGCGAGTATCGTGAAAGAAACTGCTTTTTCGAAGTAACTGCTTGACTGGCGTTTCCATCATCCTCCTTGCGTTGTCTCGTAATTTTGCCCCGGCTCACTTGAGAAGCTTATGTACAATGTACAATCGGCAACCTAACTCTTCTTGTCTTCTTTGATTATTAGCTGGCGCTTTAAAGATATTTTAAATAGTCGGTATAATAAAGTCCCATCACATAGCCCGCCTTTCGACAGTCGGGTAACAAAATACGTAATATGGATTGAATTGGAAGAAGGGACATACAAAGTTTAATTAAAAACTTTATTTTCAGTTCCCCTCGCATCTACAACCGTCAAATGTGCGCTGGCGGCGTCCCAGACAAGGACTCCTGCGGCGGCGACTCCGGAGGGCCACTCCTATACCCGGGGGTAGTAGGTCGCGTAGGGCTCCGCTTCGTGCAGCGTGGGATAGTGTCCTACGGTTCTAAGCGGTGTGGGGTTGGAGGCTTCCCTGGTGTTTACACTAGGGTGGGGCACTATATGGACTGGATACTGGACAATATGCGGCCTTGATGTAGAAGTTATTCTAGAGGCTCTCTTACACCCGGGGGTAGTAGGTCGAGTAAGGCTTCGTTATGTGCTGAAAGGGATAATGTCTTACGGGTATAAACGATGTGGAGTTGGGGATACGACAACCAGAGTTAGGCACTATATGGACTAGACACTGCGACGATATGCGGCGTTGATCCTTCCGGAGGCCCTTTTTTTCAGTCGGAGGCCGCACGTATCTCTGGTGTAATGTAGTACCTCGTGTACCTCATCTGAATGCGGATTCTTTATATTGTTGATTTAGTGCAACAATTTCAATTGATCGATCAAATGCCGCAGTGTATCAAAAATCGCATGCGATTTGTCACAAATCCCTTAAGCCATTAAAATTTAAATCTTATTATTATTAAGTTAAAGGACCAGACTTTATGAATTTAAACGATGACAATGCTGTATTGAACAATATACCTACGCGCTTGTTGGTGCGCTCAAATCAAATGAAATACTCATAATTATGTGCCGTTTGTTCATAATGAATAGCTTATTTTATATAGTTTAAGTTTAATCTTCATAAATACATATACGTTTCCGATATACCTACCCTAATGTATTGTGACTTAAGCACTTAATTTGTTGCACTTGTTGCCTTGCTGCATTTAATCTAATGCACTTTACTAAACTTTCTAATAGGGCAACGGTCTAAAAAAAATACTACTTTGTATTTTTTCTTGTACAGAATTTTTAGGACTATAGATTGAGATTTTTTTTCAGTCTTGGCCGTTAAAGGGGTAAGGGAGATAAAGAAAACTTTCAAATTAAAGCCCAAGAACTAAAGTAAGAAATTAACTTTACGTTGCGACGGTTTCGAGATAGGACGCGAACAAACTTTTCACCTCACCGCAAGGATAATAATCCATCCAATAATCCAAATCAAATCCATGTTATTTATTTTAAATATTTATTATTTATATATCATCGCTTAAAAGTTCAGTCTATCAGCTAAGTTGAAGAAACAAATTAAATTTTGCACCATACTACTTTGCACTCTTGTGGATAAAGTAATAAAAAGAACATTTCCGAGCGGGTAATGTGAAAGCTTGCAATAATAATGTCTTGCACAACGAAGTATGCAAAAATATTAGAGATAATATTATTTACAGCACATATGGTGCTACTTTCTCGCACTAGTGCGTCAAATAGCACTTTTCGTGCATATGTCGAAAGTTTAAAGGGCCATATGTACTGTAAAACGTTGTACGATACACGTGCGAATAGGTAATTCGCAACTCGTGTCGATTTAAAACACTCCCTGCGGTCGTGTTTTAATTTATCACCACTTGTTTCGAATTTCCTCTTTTCCGCACTTGTATCGTAAATAACTATTACAGTACATATGGTGCTACTTTACCGCCCTAGTGCGGTAATTAGCACAATACGCGGCCTATGTCGAAAATTTAAAGGGCCATATATGTGACATTTTCAACCAAAAGGTACCACATTGTCGCTTGTCGATAAGGTTGATTTCGAATTGAAGCTATATGGAAATAGCGCCTTATTGACAACCGACAATAAGTACATTATATACTGTAAAACGTTGTACAATGCACGTGCGAAAAGGTAATTCGCAAGTCGTGTCGATTTAAAACGCTCCCTTCGGTCGTGTTTCAATTTATCGCCACTCGTTGCGAATTTTCTACTTTTCCCACTTGTATCGTAATGTACTATTGTATAGGTACAACCAAAGAGCGTGTCATAGTTATTATGTCTTGTTGCTCACTTCGTTGTGCCATATTTTACATTATTTTATGATTTAGAAGTATGTAGGCTGCCTTTTCACTGAGGCGGATGTGAGCGGAGATGAGAGGAGACACGTGGTAATCAACCAAGACGCCATTCATTTATTACGTAAGACGATTTAGGGGGGTAGGTACAAATAACCGTTCTAAAAAATTTTTTTTCTTAAAAATAAACTAAAACAAACCAAACGTGTATTCATTTTTAACCGACTTCAATTTCATAGAAGGAGGAGGTTCTCTATTCGGTTGTGGCAATTTTTTTTTTTTTTTTTTATGTATGTTCACCGATTATTCCGAGACCCGTGGTCCGATTTGAGTAATTCTTTTTTTGTTCGAAAGGAGCTACTTCCAAGTTGGTCCCATATTAATCTGGTTCTGATCTGATGATGGGATCCCTGAGGAATTGAGGGAACTCCTCAATTTTTTCCTATAGATTCTTACGAGTTACGTAATATAGGGGGTGGGCAGCCTATTCTGATTTTTTTCTTACACAGGGGTCAAAAACTGGCAAAAATCGTCTTACGTAATAATTGAATGGCGCCCAATAGCAATGGTTGTAATGGCTCCTCTATCATCTCCGTTGAAAGGCAGCCTAAGAATGAATATGCCGAATTAACTAGTCTGTATGAATATGTGGCATGTGCTATCGTATTTTATACTTAGGTATAGGTGAGTACTATTATAATATATTTGAATAAACAATAACGATTATCATTTTTGTTTTCTTACTTATTTATTAGTAGCGACCAAAGCGACCCGCCCCGGCTAAATTAAAAACTATATACCTAAACCACAGAATATATAATAGTACGTACAGAAAGGTAGAATAGAGTGGTGGGTGCGGTGCGGTATCAATTCGTAAGGAAATTCTTTTGATTTTGCTGTTACAAGTCGAGAGCAAGCAAAAGGTTTGGCTGTTCCTGGACAGAATTTCAGAAACAATAATCCCATCAAAAACATTACATGTAAAAAAATGCCCGTCTCGCAACGCAATACTTCTACTACAAAAAAATTTAGAGATGTAATATGATACCAAGTCGGTTATTTTAGTCAGTGCCAGGGGGTGTTAAAACCGCATCAATATTAGATATCTTTAATTTTTAATACGTATAATGACTTTGCCATTTACTTTACCTACTATTTGTTGGAACTTGGAACTGCAAAAGTTACTTTGTAATATTATATATTCATATTCTGACTACAAACTTACTTATGCAGTTCCTAAATCTTTAAAACGTGGCTGATATTGCAATATTTTTATGGCTTTTTAAGCTAAAAACTACTTATGTTTAAAATTTGAAGCTTGTTGGTTGGCTAGAAGTACCTTAGAATTATGATGATCGGTGAGCGAGTGAGTGAGTGTGTCAGTGACAAAAGTAAGGAACTTTGACGTGTAATAATTCTTAAACTACAAGTTCAAATTTAATGTTCTTGGGAATATATGTAAGCCATATTATGCCCTATATGTCACTGAAAATTCAGGGCTCTAGCTTTAGCCAGCACAAAATTACAGAACGTCGACAATGGCCTGAATGGCTTCGAGAAAAGGATGGTACGGCCGTGCTTCTTTGTTTTGCTCGACTTGGCGGGGGCACGGCCGTGCCCCTAGATATAAATGACGTGTCTTTTTCACAAAACAGGACAAACCACCAACGAATCTAGGTGGTTGTGATTGTGATTCAATAGGTTCCGACATGTTTATCATTTTGTAAGAATTGTTTTATGTCTTTTAGTAGGAAAAATAATTTGCATCTCGGTATCTGACGTTCCTAGATGTTGTATCTTTAATTAGTCTTACCATCCAACGAATCTAAATTAAATAATTTTGTACAGGTATGTTTAAACCTATGAAATTATGAGCAACTGTTTCGTAGCAGTATTAGCGAGATAAAAGTTTTTTTTATTTTGTGCACAAAAGCCCCTATGGACACCCTACAATAGGGGATATTACTGCAACGTTCTGCCACCAGAGTGCAGCACTAGCCTTTTTAGGAAACCATAGAGTAACTTATACATGGGTACTGTACCTTTAACAAGTTTGTGACAATTTTCAAAGATAATAAAATATGACATTGATGCATCAAGGCGGTTTGTTTACAGAGGACCTACCGGAAAACGCGAAACCGAAATTTCGCTATCTGCATCTTTAACGCACGAAATAGCACGAATATGCAAGTGACATAGATGTTAGATAACGAAATTTCGATTTTCTTGTTTCGCGATAGACCCTCAGAATGTGATAGTGGCGCCACCTACGCAGAGTTTCGCATCATATTCCCTATTGTTTACTTTATTATGTTTATAACTCGCCTCTTTGTTCTTGATAATTTTATCAGCACCCGAACTTGTAAAGAAGACAAAGGTCATGTGTCACTGTCATTGTCAATTAGTCTGTCATTGCTTATCAATAAAGTCCTACAATTATCAATTATCATTTAAAATTACTTACTGCGTGTAAATATTGCAATTTGGTTAAACCATCACAATGTAAATTTATTTAAACCACTCGAGAACGCGCGAAATTAAATTTCAAGTGGAAAGTGTAATTTTATAAAGAAGAAACGCGCGTTCTCGATCTCTGTTCGTCCATCTACTTATTCTACTTAAAGTTTTTCGTCGGTAAATTCCAACCACAATAGTATATGACTTATATATATGAGTTAAGCCTTAGCCTGAGCCTTAAATATTCGAATTTTGAGGCTCAAGGGTAAGTTTTTGTAGTAAGTACTTTGTGAGAAAGCTTTTTCACATTGTCTGATCTGATATCGGATGTCGGATAACCCTTGGCGGAAGATAACTGCTAGAGAGTGCCCTGTGGCATCAAGTCCTTTTTTTAGTGTTCTGTAGTCAACTGGAACCCTTATACTCGTAGTTTAGCCGTCCGCGGCTTTGCTCCGTGATCGTTAGTGCTAGGAAGCTGCAATTTGGCATGGATAAGTACATGCATGGCGACAGAACGGTAAAGTCAAAAGCTTAATAAATACTTTCTATGAAAACTATAGCGAATATGATCGGTCCAGCCGTTTTGTTTTATTGCAAAAAGTCTTTCTCTTCTTAGTAAAAAGACGTAGGTACAAAGCGCTGCGAAGGTACTCCCATAAGCTTGTAATTTACATGTACTTACTATTACTAATAGCTCCCGTTGAGCCTATTATGACAGAATGGTAACTACGGAACCCTACACTGAGCATGGCCCAACATGCTCTTGGCCGATTTTTTGCATTAACGTTTTCCTTGAACCAATAATCATTTATGAATGCCTAAATAAAAACGAAAAGGCACTTTTCTACATTTTACTTCTATGAGGTCGTATCCAACATCCGATAACGGATTGGACAATCTGAAAACGCTCTTACAGATGTAGTGCATTTTTTTTTTCATCTTATTTTCACGGAAAGGTACGAACGTGTCTTGCTTTTTCAGTCAGTCTCGGTACAAAAGGTACTGAGGTTGACTGAACTAGCATGACAAATACGAATTTTTAAAAATCCCTGTCGGTGGTTAGGTTGTCCATTAATTAGTCTGATATTAACAGACGTAATATGCAATGGCCAGCTGTGGGCTACCCGGATGCCGTTCAACCGTAAGCGACAAGAGCCAAGGCGACAGTAGATTCAAAGGGCCCTGTGGTCTCCCTGACTGCCGAAACGAAACAGCAGCCAGGGCTCAGACGAGCTCCACACGCGCAGGCGGTTCGGGGCCGAGGGAACTGAACTGTGGTCTCCCAGGATGTATGGACGAAAAAGCTGCCAAAGAAGGCAAGGAGGTCTGCTTGTACAGAGGGCGCGATAGCTCGGTAAGGCTTTATCATTGGTCGTTAAGTTAATATTCCTGTTAACAATTGAGGTACAGAAAAGACAGCTTAAGACCATACTCATGCTGTTTATCCCGCACACATAACAAGGTGTATACTTGTTGAGGCGCCAAAGTCAAGTTTGCGTGTCATCGGCCGTTGTCTCAATGTACCGTCGCTTTCATGGGTGGTGAGTATAAAATCTTCTTCGGCGCTTTTCACTGCCCCAAGCAGCACGAAAGTTGAGGATGAGATGATACTAGAAGAGGACTGTGAAGATGGTGACAGTAGATTCAAAGCCTGATTCGAAGCATCCTGTGGTCTCTCAGACTGCTGAAACAAAGCAGCGAGGGCTCAAAGCTGCACACGCGCAGGTTCGGGGCCGAGAGAACAGTACTACGAATACTACAATCCAGAAAGTCAACACATCAGTATCAATAGCAACGTTATTTTTAACCGACTTCAAGATTTCAAAGGAGGAGGTTCTCAATTCGGTTGTTTTTTTTTTTTTTACCTAGATATATTTCGAGTTACTTTTGGTCTTTGGACAATACTTGGGACGTTTTGGATCATAGTTGGGTCGTTTTACGGTACCTTCGGCATAGTCATTCTTACAGACGTCGACCAAAATTGATGCTTGAACTATGAATAAACTGAGATCATGACGTTTCTTCTTAACACTTTTGCACGGTCTTGTCCGGCTCTGAGGACTAGTCCGAGATAACTAGGGACAGTGTGAAAACGCCAATAGGTACCTCAACAGCTTTATGCATACTTTCTCTAGTTATTCGCATTCTTTACGCATTTCATGTTCCATAAACATGATCATCGATATTGACCTGGAGGCTGATTCTAATTTAACAATTTGATTGGTTTTGACCAGACCTTGACGATCGCCTTGGAGCACATCTTACGCACGACTTTCACTTTTCGTATGCACCAATCAGCGTAAGCGAACTCGAAAGATCGTATCAAAACCATATCAAATAGTTATTATGAATCGGGCATCTGCATCTAGGCGGACGATCAGACCGGTTTTATGGCAGGCACTTCGGGCAATGTGTACGTCCTTTATCTCGTATAAACATGTTATTGCACTATTAATGTAAAATGATTTATTGTAATTGCTAGAGGTCTTCACATTTAAATAAATGATCATGGCTGACCAAGTATTGTGACGTAGGCAGGAGTTTAATTTCTTTGTTTTCCAAGAATACACTATTTATTAAAATTCGAAGAAACAATGTTTATATAAAAGACGTTTTTGAAAAGGAAAGGAAAATTACAAAAGGATTATGATTTTTACTTAGGTATATTGTTTTGAGTAGTGTCACGTGTGTTCCATTCATCTTGTCACAATGTCCAAATTCTAAATATTGAGTCGTGCTCTGACAAAAGAGACGTTAGTAGGTACTCCTTCACGTCATGGTTGAGGAAACTGCAGAAGTCTTTATTGTCGCTCATATCGCGCGTGACAAGACAGCGTTCGTCTTCCTAAGTCAGAAAATGTCGAAAGCTTTATCTGGCGTGCATACTATAATATATATTATCGTACTATATTTTAGTCAATTGTACTATATATTATACAAAAACAATATAGTACGAAAAATATTATATTTTCATAACTCAAGATAGGGTTATACAAGTGTCACCGATATCACATCGTATATGCGAATTGGTTTTTTAATTTAATTCGCCTCAAATCGGCGTCCTATTTTTATTTTTTTTAAATACTATATTTTTCAATATTTTGACAAAAATACTATGTGTGTATAGAAAAAAGGTGGCAACCCTAGTCGTGCCCAACGAACAAGAAGTGTAAGGCTCAATAACATGACTTTTCATACTTTATCGTACGGTTCACTAAGCTTCTTTTCCCAGAAAAAAAAAATCTACTTATGTTTACCTACCTACTTTGCATGAAAGGATTACTAAGAACCCATATGATGTCAACATCTGAGGGCTTACCGCGAACCTTGTTGGACGTGTTGCGTCTCTGTCGCACTTGTAAATTCGTACGTAAGTGTGACAGGGAAGCAACCACATGTCTGTTGCATCTTCATCTAAATATATAGTCTCGAAGTACTAAGTCCAAAATCGAAGACCAAATGCCGCAATGTATATATTGCAAATCGCGTGCGATTGTCGGTGACGTGGAGAGGCCATTAGAGAATTTGGAAATTCTCATACTTATAGGGACAAACTTGCTAAGTAAACATAGCTCACTGACAAAATTTTATTACAGGTCTTCGGTCGGCTCAGTGACACAACCAAATTATTCTGGGCCACTTGGAAGAAAATCCAGGACGACCCATTGTACTGGTCTCTGTTCAAGGCCAGTGTTTACTTCTTATTGGGGCTGAAGCTGTTTGGAGACCTGGCTGCTGAGTTCAAACCAATAGCCAAATGCGCGCGGGGAAGATAATGTTTTGATGAAATATTTTCCTTATTTTGTTTTTGAATAATACCTATGGTTGCTGAATAACGTTTTTGTAGTTACTTATAATAGGTAAGTAATTAAGTACTTCTCACTTTGGCAGATAATTAACTGCCTCCTACCCTGCTCTTGCACTGCCAAAACCACAGATTATTAACTAGTTACGCCAAAACTGCAAACTACTCGTAGTTTACAATGCATGTGCTCGAAAAGTGCGTTTCCAACGGAGCCATATCATGCGGAAAGTACTACTTTTCCGCACTAGTGCTTTTTGTTTTCAATTTTTTTTTACAGTACATATGGCGCTACTTTTTCGCACTAGTGCGGAAAAGTGATCTTTTCCGCACTAGTGCTTTTTGTTTTCAATTTTTTAATAATCACTTATTTTCAATTTTCAATTTTTCAATTTCAATTTATTCAATAAAGATAACATGATCTTAATTTTTGTTAGTATATTCTTAAAAATAATGTTAGTACTTAAAAATTAAATTCGATTTTACATTTAAAATTATTTCATTAATTACAGGACAACACACATGATCAGCAATCATCCTTATATTTGCCATGATATGTTTTTTTATTTACTCGCACAATGCATAGTAAAACATTGTATGATACACGTGCTTAATAGTTATTTGTTATACAAGGGTGCAAAGTTGTATTTTACCCGCGAGTGTAGAATTGAAACACGAGCAAGCGAAAGGATTCTATAGGTGAACCACGAGCGAAGCGAGTGGTTCTAAAATAGAATCCTGAGCGTAGCGAGTGTTTCAACACACGAGAAGTAAAATACATTTGCGCCCGTGTGTAACACAAAACTTTTCACCTCACTATAGCGAGGAAAGTGCAACATCCACAGGCGTTAGATCATCTTCATCACTGGAATCACTCATTTCTTTACGATATTATAACAGAAAACTCTGGAAGTTGTGTATTTTTACGCGAGTCGGTGAGAAAAGATGTAAGTAAAAAATTTGATGACAATGTTGACATTTCTGCTGTATGAAATGTTAACGATGGGTTTTGAAATTGCATCGACTCAACTTGTGCGTTCAGAATTATATTTAACATCATTATAAAAAAACAAACGTTTCTTATGGAATTTTAAGGTTTATGACTTAAAATCATTAAATAAAGCTAAATTTGGTATTTTTTATTAGATTCTCAAACCATTTATTTAATGATAATTAATATCGAACGAACCATTATCATGAGCGTTTTACGTCTTGTTATCTGTCAAGCTACTTAAACACGCTCCATCCAAGGTCAAATTACTTTCCCCACTAGTGGATAAAACGCGTTTTTCCCCGCTTGTATTGAAGGATAAACGACAACTTTCCGAGCTAGTGAGGGGAAAAGATGATTTCCGCACTTGTTGCATAAATAGCTACTTAGTAATGTTATGCAAATATGTAAATGTTTTTAGAACTAGATGAGAAGAAAATGTATGCAGTTATTGTTTAGTACTCGTACCTAATCCTAGATCTTGAAGACGCTTAGTCATCACCATCCACCCCACTAACTGAGACACATAACTGACTTTTTGCAAACCACATAAAGTCCACAAATGGTCAGCTTGCTATTGAAACAAGGAAAACACGCACTCAGACCAAGATGAGCAGTGTTAGCTTAATCACTTGCTACACAACATCTGTCTTCAAAAAAATATTTATTTGTTGTCCATGTTGATAACCTTTGGGTGATGGTCCGAGCCCGCCGTTTAAACACCAGTCGGTCGCGGTCTGCCTCGTTGTGCAGATCTCTGCAATTAATCAATTTCTAGTGTACTTAACAATTAACCTGTGATGTTACATAAAATCCTGTGTTTTGTTGTGCTGGCCATAGCCGTGACTGCTCAAGATCGTAAGTAACCGGTTTTGACCATTATTATCTGAACTTGTCCGATTACTCGATTCTTTCAATTCGCGAATATCAGTTGTGATGTTTAGTTAAATGTTGATCAGAATCAGTTAATAACAGTCAATAGATATAATAGCTAGCTCGCCGTATCTTACGTAGTATTTACTAAACAGAGGGTGAAACATCATTTTTTTAATGAAACTATGGAAAATTATTCAAAACCAGTTTTAGATAATGACTAGACCGTTAACATTGTAATTACAAGTGTTCATGTAACTGTTAAAGAATCAATTAACTAAGTATAATAGGCATAACATAAATGACTTGCTGCTGTATTTCCCCTCATCAGAGTAAAGGAAAAACGAATGACAAAAACAGGGAAACTGGAATTATAAAAACGAAGATATCTTAAAGATCAAAGTTCACATCCTCGTTAGGCTGAATGTTTTCCAGTTAAGTTTAATAATTTTTTTGGACAATACTGAACCTGAACAAAAGCAGAACCGTAAAGTATTACAAAGAAACTCGAGTGAGATTCAAATTAATTATAAGAGTGAAAATCTGAATCGAGGACTCAATGGACTCGAGTCTTCACACTAAGTTCAGGTCCAATTATTTCGGGTGTTTTAACTTCAGGGAAATGCAACAACGGCGTGTCGTGCATCCCCCTAGTGTCGTGCTCGGGGCTGAACAGGCAGCTGCAGAACGGTAGGACCGACGAGCTGGTTGCGCTGCTGAGGAAGCTGCACTGTGGCTTCGATCACGATAACCCTAAGGTACTTTATATAATATTCGACTTAAGCAACGAGGCTTCCGGTCACTGCGACATTGGTAATTTCCGACTGTGTGGTAAGATGTTGGCAACCAAATTGTGTTGCGACTTGGTCAACTTTCGAAGCTTGGTTACCAGCCGTGTTTTGCTTTAAAAGGAGGATTCTAAGAATGAAGAGGTTCAAAACCGTTAGGGTTTTTTTCCAGCATTTTTTGAGTAATTCGAGATTTCTAAGCGTCATTTGGTGTAGGTAGTAGCCGATGATCATGAATAGATAGTTTCCTATCGTTCGATGAGCCATCAAATTTCAAATGAATACAATTCATAATATTTATTTATTGTATATAGAGAAGTCACCTATATAGTAGCATCAATGCCAAACATAATCATTCTCCGATAACCCTAAAGTCAAAGTATAAGTACCGGCATTGTTTCATCGTATAAACTATCAAACTGCATGTAATTCTAAAAACCCCTTGAGCATTATTAACCACTTCCTTATTACTTATTTTAAAGTGATGATATATGCACACGGCGATGGTGATCGACGGTACGTATTGGGGTAAATAAATGCAGAAATGTATGGGGCAGTATGCCGCGCAGGCGGTCGGGCGCGCCGGTGCCCGCCAGTCTGACCAATTAAAGAAGGCTCCCTTTCCATGCATATTAATAGCAATCAGTTACCTTAGTACTCAGTTGGATAATATAATGAAAAAGCACGAGTGGAATAATACACTGAAAGAGCACGCGTGTTTAATATCTAGGATTATGAGCCAAAAATCGATGGAATAAAAACGTCGTTTTGAGCAAGTGTGTTGAAAAATTTTTTTTTCACCTCAGCAACAAGCCTACTTTCGGTACGGTACGGTACGGTCCGGTCCGGTCCGGTCCTCTTCGCTCGTGATTCAATTATAGAATCTTTCGCTTTCTCGGGACTCAAAATAAACACTCGCAAGAAAAATCAACTTTCCTTTCTTGTTGCACAAATAACTATTGTTAGTAACTTGTCTAATAACAATAACATTGATTCAAATTTGATTGTATGGTGGACTGCTAGATGATATTAATATGTTGCCATATAAAAAAGCCGACGAACTTTACAATATTACACGTTTTAAGACGAAAAACCGACCATTTGAACTATCGAGAGACGAACGATCTAATAAAATGTAATTTCTGGAAATGATGATGATGATGATGCTCTCTTGACCGATTTTGGCCACAGCGACTGTGTTCTCTGGAGTAGGCAATTTTTAATTCGCGTTATTAGCGTGTAGCTGATCCGCTCTCTGGTGATATAAAAAATAGCTCCTTACACTTTTATTGAGTTTTCTCAAAAAAAGTGTAAGGAGCTATTTTTTACGGGAAAAATAAAGCGTCTTTTTCCTACAGGATATACGATACCGATCATGCCCTTAAACTGATCGTAGGTACCACTATTGTTACATGCTGGGTAATAGGTTACCTAACTCTCATTACTTAATATTTCTCCAGGTATGCTGTCCCCCCGAGTTCCAAACGGAGAGCCAGCCAAACAGGATAGGCGTCGGTTTTACTGGCTCGTCCGCGGCAGCCGGCAGCTTCTCTGCCCCAGCTTCCAGCGGCGATTCTGACAGCTTGCTGCCCAGTAACAGAGTGTGCGGCATACAAACTAACGACAGGATTGTAGGTATGTGTTTATTTGTAATGTTTATTGCATAAAAACAATCATAATATACAAAAGGCGGGCTTATATAATCAGAGTTCCAAACGGAGAGCCAGCCGACCAGATTAGGCGTCGGTTTCACTGGCTCCGCGGCAACTTCTGTGCGCCGGCTTTCAGCGGCGATTCTGACAGTTTGCTGCCCTGTAACAGATTGTGCGGCATGCAAACTAACGACAGGATTGTAGGTAGGTGTTCATTATTATGCACCGTCAAGTGGGTTAACTGGGGACAGGAGGGGTTACAACCCAGATAGCAAAATGACGTCAAATGACGTAATAATGCCGTCATTATGACGTCGCTGACGTCATTTTACGTCATTTTGCTACCTGGGAATAGACAGGAAATATTTCTCAAATTCAACTAGTGGCTCTGAGACCTTTAAAAATCGCAACAAATAACAATGAATTAAATGTTCTATTCTTTTTATAGGCGGAGAGCAGACGGAATTAGATGAGCACCCGTGGACGGCGTTGCTTCGATACGACAAACGTAAGTTCTTTGGTACATACTACAATAAAACGCACTTAATGTCAGCAACTCAGCACCACACCGCACCGCCATCATTTTCCTACATATCGCATCGTTTTGGATTTTTGCTACGGTTTGCTTAGAGGACTTGGATCCCAAGTTTGACAGCCAAATCTCTAGAATTGACGCAGGCGCAGGCAAACCTATAACCTCGAGTGGAAACTAGGCCTTTTAGGTATTCCTTATTGGTTAGAACTGAGGTTTGTACACACGACGTCCAATTTGGTAGCCGCACGCACGCCTGACCGTTAGGGCCACCATACACTAGCGTCTTTCGAGCGTCGTCGTCTTGCCAGCGCCCGCGCAACTTACCTCACATTTTATATTCTACAGCCCGAGGATGGGGCTTCTACTGCGGCGGTGTGTTGATATCGGCTCGGTACGTCATGACTGCCGCGCACTGCGTGAAGGGAGCGGATCTGCCACGCAACTGGAGATTGTAAGTGTTTGCATAATATTATTATACAAATGAAAATAACTAATATCATAAAATAGTCCTACTATATTATTTAATTATTATTAATTAATTCCCTAACGCTTATACAAACGTATACCTTTACAAATCCAAATAAATAGCATGATGCAGAAATCGCAGCGCTCGGTTCAACGCCACCTAGCGTATTTTTTTTAACTTTACGCTCAACGCGAACAATTTGGTAGACAGTTACTAATTACCTACTTACAAATAGGTACATTATAGGTACTTATTTGTCTACCTAAGTTAGGCCCACTTGCACTATCCCGGGGTTAAGCGCTTAAACCGTTAACCCAGTCAAATTGTACGGTAGCGGTTAAACCATGGTAACACCAGATTTGACCGGTTAACCCCGGGACAGTGGAATGGTGCAAGTGAGCCTTATAAAGTTGAAATAAGTATTTGTAAATGTTTAGGTCTCAAGTTCGTCTCGGAGAATGGAATACGTCGAGCGCCACAGACTGCTACGGCGGCGAATGCCACTCCGGGGTCCAGGACGTGCCGGTGGAGCAGAGCGTCGCCCACGAGGACTACGACCCCAACAACACCAACCAGCACAATGACATCGCCCTGCTGAGGCTGGCGCGGAAAGTGCAGTTTACAGGTACGACAAATTCTAAAAGCTTAGTTACAGATGTAGTGCATTATTATCGGAAACGTTCGTATTTGTCATGCTACTTAAGTCAACCTCAGTACTTTTTGTACCGAGACTGATTGAAATAGCAAGACACGTTCATACTTGTACCTACAGTCCAAAAGCTCCTTGCATTTTCGATCGAGAACTAGAAAAATACTATCCGAACATTCTCCTCACGTGTGCGTGTGAACCGACATTGGCAAATTCACCCTGTGCAAAATTGCAGGGAGTAAAAGCCAGAGGAAAATAAAAACCCTCTGTTACTGATGACGAAGATGTTTTGATATTTCATGAAATGGAAAACTCTCATCTATCTATCCTTTAATCTTTAATTGCAGTACCTACCTACAGTACTCGAGTCATTTATTAAATCTGCTTTACAGACTTCGTCAAGCCAATTTGCCTGCCGTCGACGGATGCCCTGAGAACCAACACTTTTGAAGACTACGACATGGAGGTGGCAGGCTGGGGTAAAACTGAAACGCGTAAGTTCAAAGAGAAAAAAATGTCATATACTAAGAATAAGTGACCAAGGCCTCCATTGCCCCAGGCTGGAATCGAACCAGCGTCCTCTGCTATCGCGGCACGTAAGTTAAGCCTTTTATATGTATGTTATTGACGTTATCGTAATACCTATAATCAAACGTCCTTCTACGCACGCTGCGGCGCAAGGACGTTCCATACTTTACAAAATCTGCTCTGCCCTGCGCTGCGTGGAACTGCGTCGCCTGCGTCTCGGCATACGCTTAGCTATCAGCGGCACCTAGTAAAGCTGTCGATTAATTTTTTTATTCGATAAGTTCAGTCGTAAAGAAACTAGGAAAAACCCAGACCAAACCAAACCTCACTAGGTGGCGCAGAAACGACAACCATACTTTTTGTACGGACTTGATTGTTAAATTTTGCGATCAACCAGCACTATCTAGTGATGCGAAGTACCTGCCTAATTTGTCTTTACACTTAATTTATTTTGCTTTTGTGCTTTCAGGCTCCGAATCGGACGTCAAACTAAAAGTCCGCGTACCAGTCGTCACCATGTCCGAATGCTCGCAAGTGTTCCGACCCGTCGGCCGGCGCATCATCAATAAGCAGATCTGCGCGGGCGGCGTCGCCGGCCGCGACTCCTGCCGCGGGGACTCCGGCGGCGCGCTGATGGGCCGAGTGCCCGCTGTAGATAACTGGATAGCCGTGGGTGTTGTTTCCTACGGACCCTCGCCGTGTGGGACCGCTGGCTGGCCGGGCGTCTACACACGTGTGGGCGCGTACTTTGACTGGATCGTGGGCAAACTGAGGCCTTGAGACTGATGTTAGGTCAGGAATCTCCAAACTTTCTGGCCATGGCCGGCTTCCTTTTCGCGGGCTGTAATTTGGAGACCCCTATTTTAGGTTATGTAGTAAGAGTATACTCATTGCGGTTGTGCCATTTGAAACCGACGTAGGTTTTTCTGGTCATGTTTGCCTAGTACTTATATAGCTCACCAAGCGAAAACCAAAAATTGCCAATCGGGGAAAATAATTCGTGTGTAAGCGTATTTTGGCATAATTGTAGGGAATGGTGTATTAAACAACATGCTAAAGTACCGGAGGGTGGGGGTGAAGCTAAGGGGTACCGTTTTATGAGTTATTTACGAAAAACTTTAAAAAGGGACCTTTAACACATTCACTGCCCCCAACGCACATGTGCGTTCACCGTCATACAAGTTTGTTCCTAGGCCACGCCCCCCGGCAGTGAATGCGTTAACCCCCTTTAAAAAAAACAGACGATTGAAACCTGAAGCAGAATCTATATTTTACATTAAATTAAGGAATTACTTATAAAGTTAAGGTTAAAAAAAACGAATAAATAATACTATATAGTTTCATTACATTTTTTATTTATTTAAATAAGTTACTAATGTAAATAATATATTCTTTTTTTATTTATTTATGGCCTTCAGTAATCACAACTCAAGTTGTTAGCCAGCACCTTGCGCCTCACAATCCAAAATATTTAGGTACTTTTACAAAATGTTCATCGAACAATATACCTAACTAGGAATGATTCAATAATTACGATACTACAAATAAAATTATGGCCTTCGGCAAATAGTTCGATTTACATATTTCTTTATAGCGAATGATTTAGGTATCGTAATTTAAGAAGAGGCAAATGAAATTTTACAGCAAATCTGGTGTTCCATTACGACACCCTGTGCTATAAGCACATTACGTAACTACGTCGAAAATTTAAAGAACGATACACGTGTGAATAGGTAATTTGCAACTCGTGTCACCCTTCATTCGTGTTTTAAAATTCGCCACTCGTTGCGTATTTCCTATTTTTCGCACTTGTATCCTAAATAACATAACTATAATGATAAATTAAATCAGGAAAAAAGTAAGCTGTTATAAAATTAGAGGCACGAAAAAGTACTAGTAATCGACACCTAATTGTGTACGAAAGTTAAGGTAATAAAGTAATAAACTATTAAAGTATCAATGTAATATAAAAGAATTTTAAATGTAATATCGACGCTGACAGTTTTGCCTCTTCTTAAAGTGCAATACCAAATTTGAAGGTAAAGACTATTTACGAAGCGCTTAAATACTGTATAATATATTTAAATACTGATAAACCCTTGGCACATCATAATAATGTTTGTACTACACCGATATTTAGTTGGCCTCAAGAACTTTGTCCCTTTATTACAAAAGTTAACTTACCTATAATAATATATTTTTTTTAATACAGTTGCTCAAAAAGTGGTACTTTTTGTGGCTGCGTAGCGTGCGAGAAGCTCAATTTCTCGAACTAGTGCTTTTTACTTTTTAGTTCCAAACTATACTTTCGAAACGCAGTTAAAATTGAATTTAGCGCGGAGCAGGTACCAGGGCCTCATGAGTTATGAGGTGTCGTTGAGCAACCCGCGCCGGGCCCGCGGCGGCCGCGGCCGGGGCGCGCACGAGTATGAAGGTATCGCGGGCTGCGGCAGCTCGCGTATCGCGGGCTGTATAGGTACTTTTTGGTTTTGGTTTGGTTTGGTGGTATGATTCTACTAATATATTATATATTAATTTATTATTTTTTCGCAATTGTATTAAAAAAACGTCGTTTACAACACGTGTGAAATGTCTTTTTACCACTCGTACCTCGGTACTAGTGGTAAAAAGACATTCTTTTCACACTAGTTGTAAAATGTACTAGTTAGTGTATGTTTATAATATTAATAATACATATAAATGTTGTAAAAAAGAAAGTGAAAGTACAAAGTAATAAAATGTTGAGATTCATAGTAACTTTCATACTTAAAACTATAAAATTTAAATGGAATGCAATCCAATGGAATGTAGAAATACTGGAAAAGTAATTATAATTTAAAAGTTTATAAATCAAGGAATTATTAGGATACAGTGTCAAAAAAATCCTATTAAATACATTTAACCCTTAAATGCATGATTTTTTGTATAACTTTTTAATAAATTGAAATAGATGTGTCATGCTGTATAAAAGTAATAAATGTGATTTTGGATAGCTGCATATTGAGCCACGGACCATCAAATATACGATGCATATATACATCATTATGCATTTAAGGGTTAAGATGTTATGATAGAACATAATTAATGTCTGCTAGAATAAGTCATAAAGGCAGAGACATAATTATAACAAAACTAATCTATTCTAGCTGCATGAAGAGATTCACTTGAATAATTGTCGATCACATTACTAAGAAACTCAATATGGCACTTTCAGTGCCAAGCGCCTCTAATATAAAATGAACGGTGTATTCCTATTTGTCCCTGTCAGGCACAGGTGGGAATACCTTGTTGTTTTCATATAAATCATTCCTATTTGTCCCCGCCTCACGTATAACGGTGTAGGTCAGTGAGGTGGTCACCTAGCATGTTCTTGGCAGTGAAAGTGGTAAATATTATCGCCTATTTTAATTAGTAGGTGATTAAAAGTAATGTTCATAGATGCTCCATTGGTAAAATAATAAGAATAAGCAAGCTTGCTACTGAAAGATGAGATTAGGGCCATTATTCATAGAAAAAAAAAAAAAACTAGAAAATATTTGTCCTTATCCCATAGATTAGTATATGTTAGCCTTATCCTAAGGCGGTTGGACTTTGTTGTTTTTATTACAAATGGATAAAACATATTGATGAATGATAAAGTAGAAATAAAGTATTTCAGATAGGTACATGATTAGGCTATACCTAAGGTTGGAAAAGGAAAACGGGCGGACAAAGTTGCTTTTACCATAGATCAATTTGCAAAAGCCTGACAAACAAAGTACAGGACAGACTGGATCGTAAAATGCCGTACACCAGTCTACAATATTTCGATATTACCCTACCATGCCATGTTGCCATGTCCAGTTTGAACAAGTTAACATGAACTTACAGCCTTACATATTTCAAATGTTGAGAATATATTGTTGACATAACCTCTAGCGGCCCACCATTCAAGTATAAATTACGGTTAAATTAAATTTGTTTCGTTTTAAATTTGAATGAAAAGCAACTCTGTTCCATTTCTTCTGTACTGCAGTATATTCATTATTTCCATTTTTAGATTAGATTAGATTTAAGCTACTAGATGGCGGACCCTAGTATGCGAAATAGAGGCAGCGTGAAGTGTAGGGGGCAGCACCTGCTTAGAAGCGTGAATTGTTTTCGCTTTCGATTCAGGTCACGAGATGGTAGACTCTCTATAATGATTTAAATTTCATTGGAGGTAATTTTTGTATAAGTATTAGTACCGTGGAATGCTAGAGGTTTTTTTTATGTGATAGCAAACGATAGGTTAAAATTTTTATTTGACCTTCACTCATCTATCAGTATAATTTTTTTGTTAAGAGGCAGCTGCTATTTCTAAACCAATATTAGCATCCTGTGGTATAGCTGATTCCTCGTTCTCCTCAATAACTTCCTCATGTTCCCCAGCTTCTTCATTCTGTACTTCCTCAACTTTCTCTTCAGTCGGAGAATGTACTTCATTGGTTCCGTTGAGATCACCGTTCATCTTAGGTCCGTTAGTTAGGAATTCGTGTAGCTTCTTACCGAAGTCCGGGTCCATTTCTGTGACTCCGGAAAGTAGCCTGTCTTTTTCTTCTCCACTCCAAGTGGGATACCATTCGTTGAATAACTTTATCTGTAAAATAATATTAATTAATGTTATTTTGATTGCATAATGATTTCAAGTTGGTGTAACACAAAAAGGGAAAACTTTATTGGATCACACAATTTTCTAGAAATAAAACTGTTTATTAGCCAAATATTAGAATTAGAATTGATTATCTCAGTAACAATTATTTTTTTTTATTGGAAACTAGACTAAATACAATACAATACAATTGAAGTTACACTCTCATGTTGAATTATATGAAATTTGGCATGGACATTCATTCAAGTTAATCACATTTCAAAAAGGTGGTAAAAAAAACTATGGGGAACATACAACATTTTAATATTATGATCCCATGAATCTCTTTTAAATGTAGCCAATTTATATAATTACTAGCTTTTGCCAGCGACTTTGTCTGTGTGGAATCAGTAACAGCAGCTAGAGTAAGTTTAGCGCCTAAAGCATAATAGCAATTATTAAATTTGAGTATAAGCTTAATTGATTTGGGTAGCTATTTTTATACAATCTGCTTTTTATCTATTCCCCCTACAAACTTCCACCCCCCCTTTTCACCCCTTAAAGGATTTCTGGGATAAAAACTACCCTATGTCCTTCCCCGGGACTCAAAATATCTCTATACCAAATTTCAACTAAATCGGTTCAGTGGTTTAAGCGTGAAGAGGTGACAGACAGACTCACTTTCGCATTTATAATATTAGTATGGGTAGCACAGAGAAATCAACTTACTCTGCATTGAAACAAGCTGACAGGCTTGTCTTCACAAGACATGGCTGCAAGCGTGGCAGCAAGCTGGTCCGCCTTGCCTCCTGACGCCGCAGCCAGCACCGGCAGGAAGTCCTCACGCTGCAGCTCACTGAACTCTCCAAACCACTGCAGGAGGTACCGCAACTGGGCCTCCGAAGTTAAACCCGGAGCTGACATCCTTCTTGCCAAGGATCTATGCTCACCTGAAGTTTTTAAAATGACGTTAGGTTTTTCAGTCATTGTTTTTTAAACATAGATATTTAAAAAAAGTATGTGTTCGCGCTCTGTCAAGGTAAACTTGACTGTGGGTTGTTTCCACGAACAATTGAATAATGCAATAGAAAACGAGTCTAGACCGTGATTAGTAGTAATTAAAGCATAAGACAAATGAGTCATAACAAGAATGTGATAAACAATAATCTAATGATGATTGCCAAAACTTGTATAAACGTCTTACAGTCCGGCATCACAGACAAGCACACTGCTGAGTTGACAATAAAGCTCATGGTTTTTATTTTATCACTTTAACACGAGCACTGAGATGTGAACCTAAAGCGAAACTGAAACTAAACTTTCTATGATCACTGCGCCTACTCGACTGCATCCAAGTAAGGTTAACCACCTAGCATTTAATTTCACCTTTCAACTCAGTTATATCACACGCGAGCATCACTTTCTAACCATTGATTAAAATTACCATAATTCGCGAAGATTACGAGATGAAACTGTGTTTTTATGTAATATGTGTAACCGTTTGTACCTGTTACGTTCACTGGACTACAAGACAAGTCAAGTATCACAACAAAATGTTAAAAACAAAACTGAAACGAAAAATATGAATCACGTCACTACTATTTAGTAAAATTAACAATAGTTCTCGGAATGTAAACAACAGAGTAGATTCTCTCGTGTTGAAAGTTGTATTGTTTTTTTTTTCTTTATTTCAATCCCGTCCGTCACCATCACTTTGTCTTGGTATTGGTACGAGTTAGCGTTGTGCTATCTATCAAGGTCTCGTACATATCGATAGTTTCTCATTCGGAATAATAATATCAGTAAGTAAATAGTGAACAAAGAACTTATAATATGTATGAATAATATAGTTTTTAATGTGAAATAAGGCTTAGTAACATTATATTTATGTATCTCCTGCTAATAGTCCTTAATGCTTTCACTGTGACTCAAATAGCTCTAGGTTTTATGTATATTTGTAAAGGACGTGGAGTCAGACCAAGGTAACCGCAGCGATTTTGCAAGTGTTATTTTAAACGTCAAATTTTATACTAAGTTTATTTAAAAAGTATTTTGCTATTATAATGAATATTGTTTGTAAATTATATGTAAAAAACGAGGCTTTTTTTAAATTTATTATAGGCTTCGGCGATCGCCATCAAGCGGGCCGTGTGCTTGTTTGCCACCGACGTTGTATTAAATAAATACATGTAATCTGTATGTGTATATTCTGTATGAAGCCTAAAATAAACGTGAATTTCAATAAGTACCTAAGAGTAGGCAAGGCCACCATTTCGTTTGTTAATTTTGTTTGGGGTAGTGCAAATTTGGTGCCTGCCAGGTGCCATTTTCTCTAGCTACGCCCCTACTGGGTAGGTAAAGGTAGATAAAATGTAATGCATTTTAAGGCAAAGGATACCACATTATTTAATAAAACGAGTTTGATGTGAATTAATATATACATATGAGTTACTTACCTATACAAACCCTACTACCTACACCACAGTTCAGTTCAGTTCAGTTTATTTATTGGTAAAAATATTCTACAGGTCACACAGGTTTATAACAGTTATATACAATTAAATATGATTGATAAAATACATTGGTCAAAGTTTTCAATTTCTTAAATAATCATCATGAGATAGTTGTCAATACAATAATATTTTAAATAATCTTTCATAAAATAATCAATAGAGTAACATGCTTGGTCAAGGAGTAAGGGTAAGGGTTTAAGTTTTTTATTAAATATTGAATCCCTTTCTGTAAATTTAATGTCATTAGGAATTTTGTTGTATATTTTTGGCCCGATAACACTGGGAGACTTTCGGGCCTTCGCGAGTCGTTGAGTAGGAGCGATTAGCATGGGCATTCTGCGGCTGTCTGCGTCGCGGGTACAGGTTTTCTTTGCACATTGCCCCGGTTGACGGTGCCTACATATAATTTACTGCTAATTTAAAGAAAGTAATGTATTTTCATTGTAATGGAAATATAAAATAAAACACATGTTTCCACAATGATTTATTAATTTAATACAAGACAATAAAAAAATCACAATATCCTCCTGACTACTGGCATTCTACAAGTAGCACAAAGACCACAATAACTTTCGACTCTGTCAATTTGGCAGAGTTAAATGTAAACTAGCAAATATTGACACCCAGGCACTAGGAGGATTGCTGAAATAACTTAGAAGCCTATCTTCAGACATACAATACAGTTATCTTGCGGTCAAACAGACGCAATCTCCAAGACACGAAACACAAAACACTAAATATAATAGATTTGTATAATATTAAAATAACTTTTAATCGTAAAAAATATTTTTTTAACACACTTGCCCGTAACGTGGAAGTTATTGAACCGCATTTAGGCTCATAATCCTAGATATTAAACACGCGTGCTTTTTCATTATATTATAGCACTTGTTCGGTAATGAATAATAATTCAACTAACTTAAGAAGGTTGCTAATAATATGTATGGAAACGGAGCCTTCTTAAATTGGTCGAGTAGATTTGTAACAAGGACTGGAGGGCGCCGGCGCCCTGCCGACCGACCGCCTGCCTGGGCCCGGACGGCCCACCAGCAGCAGGGTTGAGGCGCGGCAGGTAGTATGACAGGTTTTAGACTTTTACTGTTTTCACAATCAAAATTTGATTAATACGAAAGTTTCTTTTTTTCCTCACAAGTGTGTAGAAAGACGTCGTATGGAACGCGTGCGCATTGGTCATTACACACATAGGCTTTCTTATACAGCGGTTGCTTACAACTCGCGCGCACAATATCGCCTCGTGTGTAATGACAATGACCAACGTAGCACACTTCTACCACAATGTACCAATTTAGTATTGTCCGAGTTTAATGTGTGAATATAGTATTTGTCTATAAAAATATTTCATATATTATTGGTGTTTTATGATGTGTAAAAACCACTTTTGCGAAATTGCTATCTTGCCTAGAAGATTCTCTTAAATTACTTTATATTAACAATAGTTCGATTATCTTAAATACAACGTCACAAAATCTATAGTGCTTTTGTATTATTCACTGTGTCCATTTTATTTTGTACCGATATTTACTCCAAATTGCAAAAAATCTTCAAAATAGTCATTAAAGTTTATCTTGAGCTACCCAAATAATATCACAGTCTAATAATGCTTTTCACATAAATAAAATAATGAAGGTCTAGTTAATACTTAAAATATGATTACTATTGGCAAAGAGCGTGGTGGAGGAACTAAAAACGATAACTACGTCATCCGTATTGCAGGAAAAGCTCATATTATGTTACATCGGGATAACAATACGAACTAACAAGGCTAAAACCTTTGTTTTAATTTTACAGTAACAATAAAGATAAAGTAGTATTTTTGTTTTCAATTATATACAAATATCACTCTGTTTCTTACCACTCACGCATTTATTACTAATCAAAATAATATTTGTACAATAACATGAATATCTCGAGTATGTCACATTATACCTACTCTTGTTAAAAAAAGTTACGAATAAAATTGTATAAAGAGTGTTGTCAGCAGATTTAAAATAAATTCCTAAAGGGCCCTTCACTCTCGTGCGCGAATCGCGGCGCGAAGCGGCGATAGCGAGTGTGGAGTCTAGTTCGCTAATTAGCGAAATCGACTCCACATTCGCGTTCGCGGCTGCGAAGTAGTCTGGAGCGGGCTTAACACCGACTCGGTTTAGCTCAAATGAAATCTGTCTACTACGTATGAATTAATTACAAGAGTCGACGTCTATCGTTCAACTCAATAACTGTAAATCAATACAGGGTGTTTATTTAGTCACCTGCAATAGTTTACGCGCTGAATATACTGAGCAACTTTTACTATGGGCACAACCCCGCAATCGCGAAAAAAAAATTTACTCTCCCATGGAAAATGTCAAGGTCAGACAGCCAAAATGTATGAAACAGCCAATTTTTTTCCCATAGTAAAAGTTGCTCAGTATGACCTATATATTCACCCCGTAAATTATTACAGGTGACAAAAATCCAATCCAATCCAATTATATACAGCTTATATAACACATATAAAATATAATATAGAGGACTTAAATATAAAATAAATTGATGACTAGATTTATGTTCATCGTCTCTGCATCAATAACTGTTCAAATATTGAGCCAATTTTCCTCGTACTATAAACAATAACATTAATTCTTGAATAATACAAACTCATTGCATGTTTAATTAAGACGTAGCACCGGAACAAAACAGCGCTACAGTTGTAACGAAAATACTATCACATTGCTAACTTTTATTTTATCTACAACTGGTATATACTATAGTAGGCATTTAATTCCTATTTTAAAATACGGTTACATATTTACAGCCTACAAATGACAAGGTTTAACTAAGATATCGGTGCAACCTATTTCGCAAAACTATGTAGTAATGTAGGCGTACACGACCTTGATGTTATGGCACTAAGGTCATTCACAAATATAATATATGCACAATTTGTCGCATCGATATCTTAGAACATGAACATAAAGTAGGCCTAGCACATGATTAGCGCGACAGTATCTCGCCGCGAGATAGACTACCCGTCTTTCTCTTATTGTATTAATTAAAGAGGGACGGGTAGTCTATCCCGCTGCGAGATACATTCGCGCCAATCATGTGCTAGCCTGGCAGTTGCTACAGCAAACTATATTGTCATAAAAAAACATTCAACTCACGGCACCCCAGTGACATGGGTAACATTTGAATGATATTATAATAGGTTTTAGATGAATTGATGAGTTATATAACATTACGATATCAAGATAACTTTATCCACTAGGGATAGTAATTTCATTAAAATTCAGTGGCAATTCTTGGTAGAAGTTAAATCCCGTCGTCTTCACTTTCTGTCGTGAGTATGACCGTCGCTGCCATGGGAATGAGTATGAGGTGCTGTAAAAAGAAAAATTATACATTGTTACAAACATGGTTAATTCACGTGCAGTTACCTAAATTATTCCTACTTCAACAAAATGTGTATATTATCGATACATGAATTCGATAGTTTTCAATCACTACTTTTATTCACAATGTGCATTCTGTCCTTATTGGTCATATTGTACCAAGGTCTCGCGATTGTGATTGGATTGAGTTGCACAGTTATTCACACATTTCACACATATTCACAGCAGAAGAATACATGTATTAGGAGCGAAAATCAGATTGCATACAAATATTTAAATGCTCTAACTCTTATACTTAATATATATAAAAAAGTAGTATACCATCAATGTACCCGCTCTTCTTGAGCCGACTGGCATTATCAGAGATGATGGCAAGAGGCCCGATGGGATGTCCTTGGTTCCTTGGAGCTTGGGACGGATGTTGGTGTGGGATGCTACCTGCGTAGACACACTGGCACCGTCCCACCTCCAACGGACTAATGTAAAAGCGGGCGGAGCGGCGGAAAGCGCCGAAATTTTAAAACGTAATAAATATAAGAGCCTCGGTAGAGAGTATCATTTCGTTCCATTTGGAGTTGAAACTCTAGGTCCATGGGGTCCCAGCGCGCATAAGTTGTTTGCAGAAATCGCGAAGCGTCTGGTTGACGTAACTGGTGACCGAAGAGCTGGCGGCTTTCTCGCACAACGTATCAGCATTGCGATACAGCGGGGAAATGCCGCCAGCATCCTTGGTACAATGCCTCAAGGGCCTATTTTTGATTTAAGCTAGTTATTAATTTCGTTTACGTAGTACCACTGTATATATCTTGTATGTAAAAAAGTAGGGTATATATACAACAAATTGTGTCAAAATATTTTCAATACTGTTAATGTCCAGAGAGGAGAAAGTCCTCTACGTTTGTATGAAAAGGCGATTTCGCACGGGTCCTCCACTTTCTTCTTAATATTTTTTCTGGACTTAGCTTAGGTACCTATATTCTATGGAGATTGATGTTAAACCTGATCAGCTAAAACAGGCAGCAGACAGCGAGGTGGTTCAAAAATTCAAGATTTTTTGACAATTTCTTGCTGAAACTTAGGCTGGTTAAAACTATAGATAAGAAACTATAGATACCTAAGGTAGGTAGGTAATACTTACTAAGTAACTGTAGTCCAAACATCAGCGCGAATCCAACAAGGGCAGAGATATATTGCAACACGCCCGATCTGTCGCCCTTCCAAATCTCAAAGAAGATAACGTAAAGCAGCGTTCCCGAAGCCAGGCCTTGCAGGACCACTGAGTAAACGCCAGCGGCAGTGGCTCCTTGCCCGCCGACCAACGCTAAGCCGATGCCGATGCCCATTGGCGACACGATGGCGAAGGTAGTGATGTAGATAATGGCCAGCCAAGTTTTTGTGCGGGTTGCGATTAGCTCTACGCCGATGCAGAAGGCGATGACCAGTTTGTGGGCTGAAATGGCTCCTAGCATGTACCTGGAAAAGGTAAATATATAAGGTTATAGAACTTATAGAATCTGATTAGGTACATGTGGATCAAATAATTTTCCATAAGTTCGCTACAGCTCTAGACTGAAATTACTGCACACTACCACATTAGTTTACTGTATAATAAGCTATCGATATTACACTTTAAACAATATTAATGAGCAAAAAACAAAGTAATTAATCACGATGCTAACTATCAAGATGGCGCTCGAACCGGAAGTCCTCATATTAAATTAAATATTAATATATAGTCTGTCAAACAACTTTGTGTTAGAATTGTCAAAAGAGGTGAGGTTTGGCGCCAGAGTACTGGCCGTTTTTAGGGTTCCGTACCCAAAGGGTAAAAACGGGACCCGGGTTCCGTAACCAAAGGGTCAAAACGGGACCCTATTACTAAGACTCCGCTGTCCGTCTGTCCGTCCGTCTGTCCGTCTGTCTGTCTGTCTGTCTGTCACCAGGCCTAGCTATCACGGTCCATGAGATACAGTTGAAATTTTCACAGATGATGTATTTCTGTTGCTGCTATAACAACAAATACTAAAAACAGAATAATATAAATATTTAAATGGGGCTCCCATACAACAAACGTGATTTTTTTGCTGTTTTTTCCGTAATGGTACGGAACCCTTCGTGCGCGAGTCCGACTCGCACTTGGCCGGTTTTTATTACTATGTAATTTCATACTTCTATAAAATGTCATGTAGAACTATCATGTTTTTTGCCTTTTGCTTTTATGGCTTTGATTTTCTTTTGCTAAATAAAAGGAATATACTATTAATATACTATCACTTTGTCAGAAGAAAAAGGCGCGAACATGAATCTAGTATAACTGGATCGGTCATGAGGGGCGGGGGGAAATGACCGAAGGGAATAGTCTTATCAAGTATCTTTCAGTAGTATTAGCAGAGAAAGCGCTGTTATTGTTTGTCCTTGTCACAGTCTCACATTTTTTTATTCCCCACCGTAAATTTAGTATGGTTTATCATAAACCATTATATAAACCATTTGTAGCCCACCATAATGGTGATCTATGTAATGCTAGGTCTATGGGCGCAAAATAAGAATTTTCTTTGGAATGATAACCCTACGCGCCTACATTTTTTAAATTTGCCGCTTTTTTCTACTGACAGAAATGGCTTGATTGGCTTGATAGACTATAACAGCAGATTTAAAAAAAAAACAAAATTCACGCCATCTATTAATTACTTCTAAAACTAAAGCAACCATTCTAAAGCTCGTTCTAGTAAACATATACAACAATAGGTAGTTCCGCTACTCGTCACAAGATGGCGCCCAAAGTCACAAACTTACCACACGTTCGAAGCGCTTGATTCTAATCCAACGGCTAGACCTTCGAAAAGTTCGTGGATGGAAAGGGCGAGCACGATGAGAAGCCCTCGTAGGGCTGCGGTGACGTCATCGCCGCCGCTGTTCACGGGCATGTGGCTGTGGTGGTGGTGGGAGTGGCCGTTGTGGTTCACTTCCACGTCGTCCTGGAAATTAATAATTTATATGTATATACCTAAGGTTGTTTTGATACCTCTTTCTCGCTAGAAAGAGATATCGCTTTCTCGCTCTTACTTATGGGTCCGTCAAACACGCAACGCTTTTTAAGCTCTCGTGCTAATGGGGCCTAAGGGCGAAGGGACGCACCATTAGAGCGGTACTGTCATAGTAAATTTTGTAACCCCAGTAAATTCACTGCCATCTGTCGACACACTTTAAAACTAAAAATAAATATTTATAAAAATACGATAAAATGTATTTTAATATGGATAAATGATGTTTTTTATTTGCATTAATTCTTTTTATGATTTTGACCCATGTTCTTTCACTGATATGCGTTAAAATTGTTAAATAACAAACAAAACCGTCAACGACAGTAGGCCAAAACTAGTAGCGCCCTCTGATCGAGAATCAAATTTTCTTGATTTTCGAGGCACGTTTTTTCCTTAGACTGTATCCATCTATTACGGAGTTATATCTATCTTTGGAGCACGCTCCGTGCGTGCATTTTGTGGCTGAGGCATTACACTCTTAAGAGTCCCCGGCAAGCTCGGTCGAATTGCACCTTCCCATACAAACGTAGTTCCGCTCTCATTTTAAAACTACGCGTTGGATTGTAATGAAACTTTGCACATACAATGACATGAGGTATATCTAGGTCTGTTATTAGTTTATATTATATAGCTCCAGTTTATAAAACAAACGAAATAGAGTAAAAACTAGTTTCGTATGAAAAACTTAAAATAGCTGTATTTTTTAAACTATGGTATCTGAAGCTACATAAACTAATTACAGACATAGATATACCTTATCCTATTGTAAGTACAAAGTTTCAGAGCAATCTAGCTAGTCGTTTTAAAATGAGAGCGGAACTACGTTTGTATGGAGAACCGAGCTTGCCGGGGACCCTTAAGCGTTCTACTTCTTAGCCCTAGGGGAACGACAATTCAGTGGGTTTTGCGTTCAAAGGGTTAGAAGCTGTGCTGTTACAGTACCTATAGAGGAATTTCCTCCCGCGAACGCTTCGGTTCTGGATTAAGTGTAAGGCCTGAGTGGACGCTCGAGTTGGGCGTGCAGCGGGGCGGGGCGTGCGGCGTGCATGTTAAACAAATGCAATCGTATAGCAGCGGCCTTAGTGCACGCTGCTCAAATCACTTGTGAACCCGACGCCACGCTGCACGCCCCGCCGAAAGCTCCGCTTCGAGCGTCCACTCAGGCCTTACACTGACTCTCTGCAGGGGTTTACTTTGGTAAATTTCAAAGGAGTGTACGGGTTTTTAAAAGGTTTAGAATTAGTTGGACTACAGTAGGCGGTCCTTCTAAAAGGGTCGGCAATGCGCATGTGATACCTCTGAAGTTGCGTGACGTGACCATCGGGCGGGCTTTATACTTGTAAGAATGAATGAAGGCAGCAGCGTAGGTAAGCATCGAATGGGGCTGCTAATTGTCAAAGGTGGTGCCAGTGGTTATACGTGTCTCTACGTTGGTTCTATCATTCTATGAGATGGCTGGAAGGCTATTTGTACAATACTTCCACCGGCCAACCCTATTAGTTAGGACTAGATTCTCTTCTTATAATAAAAAAAAATCGGTCTAGACTGATACTGGATGTCAAAATAACAATTATAATAATAGAAAGTCATATTCGTAACGCAATAATGTTGTAATGTTTATCACCGTTTCTAAGGAAGCGATTATTATATGTCACACTCTTAACCACTAAGAAACCCATTAAGATAATCTGTAATTGTCCACACATTAAGTATGTTTTACCTTTCTAGAGATTGTGAGTAGGTACGTAGCTAAAAGTACCGCTAGAACTGCCCGGGTCCGGGCCGTGACAACCGACACTTCATTTTCTATGACAGGTAACCGGTGATCACGTGATCCTTTCTATAGAAAACGAAGTGTCAGATGCCCAGGCCCGGACCGTTCTAACGTGAGTCATCCTTTAGTCAACTACGTTTGCCTCGATTGATGTGGCGTTTACAGTCGGTACGTAATCCAGGTAAGGACAATGTGGAAAAGACAGTCTATAAGGGAAGTTCGTCTACAAGCTCTATCATCGATTCATCGCTCTTAACTCTTGCGTTTGTACACATACTCCACTAACAGAAGGTCAGTAGAGCAGAAGGAGTGAAACTCTTCCTTTTTGACTGTGTCGGAGCGACGTTCGGTGTATACAAATACGAGTTCGTTTTTTTTTTTTTTAATACCACGACGGTGGCAAACAAGCATACGGCCCGCCTGATGGTAAGCAGTCATCGTAGCCTATGGACGCCTGCAACACCAGAGATATTACATGCGCGTTGCCGACCCTTTAAAAACCTGTACACTCCTTTTTTGAAGAATCCCATACTGTAGCCCCTCGGGAAAACCTCGGCAGGGAGCTCATTCCACAGCCGAAGAGTACGCGGGAGGAAATTCCTCTTAAACCGCACCGTGTGAGGATGAACGCCCTGCCGATGGCGAGCGGTGCGGTGATAGAAAGCGGCCGTTGGCATCATGTCAAACAATTCTTCAGAGCACAGCCCATTGTACAGGCGGTTGTTCTTGCCCTATGACGGTCTTCCCATCACTAAACTTTATATGTACTTAATTAATTTTTAACAAGCAGAAACGTCTGCGATCGATGCTATTAAGCTTAGAATAAATTTAAAAGTGGAAAAATTACTGCCTTGGGTGAGACTTGAACTCACGGCCTCTGGATGGCCTATATGTACTTACCCAATTCCTGACATGTAAAATAATATAACTTTTACTAATAAAAGTTCTGATTCTGATTATGGCGGTCCTCACAACATTAGCGGACATAAAGTGAAAAGTTATTTACCTTCAATTTCTCCGGTTCGATGAGATCCGCAGTAGAGTTAGTGACACTCTTCTCCCCCACGCTGTCTGGGCTGCACCGGCTCTTGCGCACACTCAAGTTCCGGACGAACGGCATGGCCTGAAAGAAAAAATATAGATATAACACTATTTTGCACTAAACAAAAGATAGTCAAGAACGTTAGTTTGATGATGGCTGCATGTTTTTGGAACAATTTCGTAAGTAATTCGACGAAATGCTTATACCAAACTAGTTCATTTCGCAAGTTTTCTGCGGCTCAAGTGTGGATAGATAGATCAAAACATCAATTTTATCATTTACAGGTTTCAAATTGACCTCATTAGCCGCGGGCAACATACATGTAGGTATAACGAGCTGCAAAATTGCATTTTTATTTTATTTATTAGAGAAACAACAAAAAATATGCGAGGATAATAGGTTACATTGTTAGGAAACTTAGGAACATACATGGATACCTACATTATGGATGGAATTCGTTTATAAAGTGGCCATGCACTTTTGCAGCGCGCTGAACATACTTTAATGTTACTTAATAGTAGTTTATGTGACTGCTACATAATAAAAGGCATTAAAATACGAGTGTGCGTTTATGAAACGAATGAAATGAGTTTCATAAAAGAATCACACGAGTATTTTAATGCCTAATTATGTACAGTTACATTCACTGCTTTATCTACATCAATATCAATATCAAACGGGTAAGCATAACATAAGCTTCAACAAATCAAAGTACATAATTTTATTCTTACAAACTAAGTCAAATGGCGGTAATGCAAACTTTTTAGCGCATGTCACCCATCCGTTGTTTTTTTTATAAATTCAGACAACTAGAGTCGGGGTCGTCTGCAATATCGTCGTGAACAAACGTGCGAAATTTGTCAAAATTGTTTGTAACTGACACCTCATTTCGAACAAAACGTTATCTCGACTGATATTAGAATAGACGTCAAATCAAATTTATTTGTTTCTCAGAGCTGTTCTAAATTTGAATGTAATTAAGGTATCGGTTATCTATATCAAAGAGGATATAATAAGATAGAGCGGTACTGTCATAGTAAATTTTGTAACCACTGTAAATTCACTGCCATCTATCGACATACTTTAAAACTAAAAATGAAGATTTATAAAAATACGTTAAAATGTATTTAAATATTCTATATATAACGTAAAGTTAAAATTACGTTGCACCTACAGATACAATTTTTTTCATATAGGCCGTTAGCTTATCGTTTCTGAATCTATTAAAGGGAGGTTATGATATAGATGTAGATAAAACACTTTAACTGCACAGTCTCGTCTACCTTAGCGTTCCGTCGCTCCCGCCGATGTATGTACAGATGCACCAGCTCCTCGACAAGGTACATGATGAAGAAGCCGCAGCACATCAGCAGGTGCGCCAGGGAAAACTCGAAGCTGCGGATTTGGTTGCTCGCTGGAATTAAATGAAAAATCTTTAATTAGGTATATCAACTAGTTCAACTGAAAACTTTTCTTCGGTTACCGCGATAGTTACACATGAAATAAAACTATGAAAACGGATTATATCGCGTATATATATATATCTTTACTTGAAAAATACTTATAGTGTATAACTAGCCTTATGAACCGATTTTGCATGTACAACCAGCCTTAAAGTTTGTAGTCTATGATTGTTCATTATTTTAGTATGTGGGTATTTTTGCACTTTGTAATTTTTCCTGTCACCCGTTGACCACGAACGCTGTAAAGAGTTCGAAACGTCGGGATGTATTATAAATTCAATATACGCGATATAATCCGTTTTCATAGTTTTATTTCATGAAAACTTTTCGTTTCGAAAAAGTTCCTGACTGAGTAAGAGAACAAGACAAAAGTCAAGACATCATACAGAATTTGAAGATGAGCCTTATGAAGTTGTTAATTACTTATTGTTTATTGCCAATAATGATCATTATTTTTCAGATGACAAGTAGAAAAAAACATTTTTGCATACAATTTGGTCACCCTGTTCAATGTGACGTCTTGTCGCTTTCCATACAGCGTATTTCAAAAGTCATAGGGTGACCATGATTACTTAGTACAAGATTAATTTTACATGAAGAATAAGAAAAATTAAACTAATTATGTTTTAATCAAATACTACCATATGATAATGTGGATCATTTACAGAGTCAGAAAAAGTGGTTCTGGATCACGACCCAGAAATCAGCCTGTATTGGTTAGGCCAGGGGTCTCAAAAAATTATGATGCGGGGTCGTTATATTATCGCAGGTAGTTTTTGGTTCTCCTTCTTCTTAGTTCCTATCTGTGGGCAAGATTGGATGGCTCACTGGCCAGGTGCGACCCGCAGCTCGAAGTTTTTAGACCCTTTAGGCCTCTATACTATGGACAAAATTATATGCTCTACCAAAAATATCACTTATATTGTAAAAAAAGCTTGGAACTACATATCTCTCTGGGTCTGAGGGCCTAACGCGAACACCGTTCTGAAGCACTGATTTAAACTTTCACGATTTTTACTCATTATTATTCACAACGACGGGACTTAATCGCGTTAAACCGTTCTGAAGGTCAAATGACATTACTTACAGTTTTGTAAAATCTAGTGCTTATGTAAAATTTTAAATTTGGCTGCCAACCGGACCTTTAGGATGCAACCGGGAAGTATAATGACCCACTGACTGAAAACATTCAACAAGATTGCAGATTGCAGAACAAATAAAAGTAGTATTTAATAGCTCAAGTAGGTATTTCAAGTATTTGCAAGCAAGAAGATAAGTTACGCAAACCTTTGCACGTTGCCTCATAACCATACAGGGTGGCGAAGTAATCAGAAATAAGAGTACCTATTGGCGGCCATTTCAAATCAATAGTCGTTAAATTAACAAATAAGAAAAACTAGAAGTCGCTGCCACTGACTTTGTGTAATATTGTCCTATAATATTATTTAACTAGCGCCCCGCCCCGGCTTAGCACGGGTTACACAAAACCCTAACAAACTACATACCTAAACCTTCTTCAAGAATCACTCTATTTATAGGTGAAAACCGCATGAAAATCCGTTCTGTAATTTTTGAGTTTATCGCGAACATACATACACACAAACAGACAGACGCGGCGGGGGACTTTGTTTTATAAGGTGTAGTGATTATTTATTTTCATTTCTTATGCTCTGAAAGAGGGTCATTGCTGTTCTAAAAAGTGTGCAGAAAGTTTCTACGTACGTTTCTGCACTAGAGCATTTTATGTTCCAAGTACGATTTTTTTCATTTTTTTACGATGTTTTTTTAAACCACAATTTGGTTTTGAATTAAAAGGATTTGTTATACAATTTCCATCCTGATATTTCACTCCCCATTTATAAAATAACGATAATTTTACCTAAATGGTTAATTTAATAATACCCTCAAGAAATGCTATAAAAAATTATACTTAGTCATGTTTTAAAAAAAAACACGTATTTATTTTACTTTCCTCGTATTCGAAATGAAAAGTAGAGTGATTAACTTGGGTAAAAGGCATAATTTTAGCCTCGGACTATTTATTGGCGCTCGAACGCAGTGAGCTACTAACTACTAAGAACTACCTCGGCAACAGTGAGTGCCTTTCAACTATGAACGGCCTGCCTCATATAAAAAAAATCGTGCTCCGTAGATAGGGGATTATTTTTATGCAAAAATTTTTTTTGGCTGACTAAATAAATATTTTATTTTTGGGAGTTACATAGTTCGATATGAACTTTACATTTTCCTTACCGTGCATGTTGTATTGAGATTTCCGATCACGTATAATCTTAAATTACCCTGTATTTGCAGTGTGATATATGATATGTGATAAATATGCTTGTGTACCGGACCTACACGTAATCGTAAAAAATATGAGTGCTTTATTTATGTAATGACAGGTAGGTACCTACTGTGAACTATGAACGTAATCACTGTAATATGCATCCTATAAACCTTCCTCTTGAATCACTATCTATAAAAAAAAACCACATCACAATTCGTTGCGTAGTTTTAAAGATCTAAGCATACATAGGGACAGACAGACAGCAGGAAGCGACTTTCTTTTATACTATGTAGTGATTACTTAGCTATATTAGATTAACTCTATCTGTAATGTTGGTTAACGGGCTATAACCGGCGGTAGTTATTGTTTAACTTATTTTTAATGACTTGCTTTACCGAAATAAAAATCTCATATGTAATTAAAAACCTTATTATATTGTTTTTTCCGCATTCTCCTTTATTTTATTATGTGTCAGTTGTAATTTTGAAGGTACACACTTCTGAACCCAGGTAGCAAAGTGACGTCAGCGACGTCATAATGACGGCATTATTGCGTCATAATGACGTCGCTGTCGTCATAATGACGTATAAATGCTACCTGGGAAGTAGTATTAGGGTCCCGTTTTTACCCTTTGGGTACGGAACCCTTAAAAGTAGGTATTGGCGCATTTTTAATGTCTTCGGTATATTATAAGTAAATAAAGTTCTCGGGCTTATAGATAATAATATATCTACAGTAAATCGCACTTATTACCACAAATTAGGGAAAGCAAATTTGTTTAAAAATTAACAACTTTATTTTAAGGTGCAATTTGTTTACAGTTCGTGGTTTGTTTACAGTACTAATAATATATGGGTTTTTCAAAACATGTTTTTTTGTTTTCTAGAAAAATAACAATAAAGACTACTTACCTACGTACCTTTCTATACTTGGTCGAGCAAATCTTGTCAGTAGAAAACAGCGCGAGATTCAAATTTTCTATGGGACGATAACCCTTCGTGCCCACTTTTTTTAAATTTGCCACCTTTTCCTACTGAAAAGATTTGCTTGACTGACTATAACTATATACCACTAATACTTATCAACGAAAATGAAAAATCTACTTTAAATAGAAAGAAAAGAAGAAAAAGCTTTACTTTGCGTAGTGTACAATAGGGCTGGCAGACATGTTTTAACTTAGTATTGGAATGAAAAAAAAAAACCGGTCAAGTGCAACTTCGTTTAACTCGTGCACCGAGGGTTCCGATGTTTCCAATGCTACAATTACTAAGCAGCTGGTATATGAAGGCGACACTCTTGTAAAGGCGATTTACACGAGCACAGAGCGAGTGTGACGACCCGTTGCAAGCTCGGCTTTTGGCAGCCAACTAATGAGCGGAGGCCAAATGGGTCACAAAATTGAGGATCTATATGCCGACTGCCTAATACCCACTTATTGGGTCATTCGTTAAAAATCGGCAAGTGGCTGTATAGTGGAAATTAAGTAACTTAAATCTTTTTTTTGGCATAAGGGGATGACTGCTTGACAATGTACACTTTTTATGGAAGAAAATTTACATTCAGCTTCAGCTGCAAAAGTGCATGGGCATTTTATGAATGAATTCCATTCATAATGTGTCCATGCAATTTTGCACATCTCTGTACAATTTTTGTACCTCCTTCAAGAGAAAAGGATGCGTCAGTCTGGCCCACCACAGTCAGCTAATAAAAACAAAACAATAGAACTATTTGTATTAGCAAGTAATACTTACTTATGACTTAATATGACAAAAGCTATGAAAAATTATCTTTCCTACCCATTGTGCGAAATTAACTATGAGGTTATAATTACAGGGTGATAACATTCATCGTATTTATCATTTATTTTTATTAGAGAGAACATGTGTTTATGTTTCCCGTAATTTATTATTCTTAATATTTACTGGAGATTGTTTTTCTTGCAATAAATTATCATGAAGATAAACAATTGTTCAAGCAATGACGTTCAACCATTATTATTGGCGTAATGATAATTCATTTCATGCATTGATTGTTGAAGAAACTTTACGGTTTACAAAGAACGCCATAATTGGAAATACAACAACCTAAGATCTTAAAACACCTGTTTAAATGTATTTCACAAATGTTCGCTTGAATTTGTTTTTGAAACGGGGCCAACTGCCGAAGCTACAAGTAGAATAGAGAAATAAATAAGTACCAAATTAGTGAGCGTCGAAAGCTATAAGCAAAGAGAATATATAGTATAGGTAGTATAGTATAGAGGGTTATTGTCATAGTAAATTTTGTAGTCACAGTAAATTTACTGCCATCTATCGACACAGAATTATAACTAAGAATGAAAATGTATTAAAAATATACATTTTCATTTTTATTTATAATTTAGTTATAATTCTGTGCCGCTTTCTACCCAGTGGCTTAGGATGTACCTGATACGGATTGTTTTAGTTAAAATTAAAATTGAATAAATGTGTTGAAAGATTTAGTATTCAAATTAGTAAGTAGGTATGCATGAGTACAATCATGGGATTTCTTTGTAACGGTATATAATGCAATAAAAAACGGCCAAGTGCGAGTCGAATTCGCGCACGAAGGGTTGCGTACCATAACGCAAAAAACGGCAAAAAAATAACGTTTGTTCTATGGGAGCCACACTTAAATATTTATTTTATTCTGTTTTTAGTATTTGTTGTTATAGCGGCAACAGAAACACATCATCTGTGAAAATTTCAACTGTCTAGCTATCACGGTTCATGACATACAGCCTGGTGATAGACGGACAAACAGACGGACGGACAGCGGAGTCTAAGTAATAGGGTCCCGTTTTTACCCTTTGGGTACGGAACCCTGAAAAAACCTGCCTGTGCCTGTGATTTTAATATTACTTACCTACATGTTTTCAATCGCTCAATACTGGGTTCACGAACATTGGTATCAAACTTAAGCCAAGTCGAATGAAGACAATAAAGTAAAAAACAAATATACAAGGCACTTATTTGAATGGCTCTTAAAACCGGGAAACACTTTACAGCTCGTGCAACTTTTAAGGAAAGGTTACGGAATCCATCTTACAAACCGGTCGGGCAGGGCTCGCAGGGCCAGCCCTGGGGCCTGGGGTAAACCTACTACTGCACTCGTAAACACCGTGAAAAGCTTATAGGTACATTGGATCGGAGATGGTAAGATAATCTGCCTTTATTTGTGAGATTCATTTAGTATTAGGCATGTAGGGGTTTACCTGTATTAGCTAATTTTGAATACAACTTTAAACATACAAACGAGTTGCCCCTGTCGCTCAAACGGTCCCGGTCTGTAGCATCACTCAAAGTTAATCTGAAAAAGCTTTGGCTTTCCCACGAACTATGATTTGGTTGAGTGCTAATATATATATTTTATTTATATATTATATATATATATATATATATACATTTATTTAATATTTATTTAGTACTATATATTTATGTATGCTAGTACATATTTATTTTATTGCATAATGCAATTGATGTATTTTAGTTATTCGTAGACGTTAATATTGTAGTTTTCCTTTTTAAATATTATTGTACGTTCTGTAAGTTTGTCTATCTATCTAATTCGAATTTTCCACTCATTTACTCTAAGGTTAGCTGGAAGAAATCCCTTATAGGGATAAGCTCGCCTTTGTACCTAAATTTATATGAATTTCATGTTATCAATTTTTGTTTTGTACAATAAAGTGATTTACTACTACTACTACAAACCTTTGCAACATTAACCCCATTACACATCGACACATTCAGTCCATTATCAACCCGGTACCGCCGCGTACCGGTTACCATCACTCCGACAGTCGTCGGGCCTAGCTGAGTTTCTTGCTGGAGTCTTCTCCTAGCCTAGCCAGGTTGTAGCGAACCAGCGACAAAACTCCCATTAGCTCGATTCCCTTTACACCCTCAGATCAAGTTGAGACCGCTCAACCGATCTGCGCTGGAGCGAAAACTCTTTAGGAGTATTCCAGCGTAGCAAAACCTTCTAAGGGTCCTGGATTTTCCCCAGGCTACCATCCCCTACGCAATAGAACCCAAGTCAGGTTAAAAAAAATAACCCCATTAGTAGTTGCTGCCGTAGATTACTGAACTGATACGTCATTTTGTAAATGAAATAATTCCAATTTCTAATTACTAGGTTAATAAATCAGAAAATATACATTTTACCTGTCACAATTATTAACCGTGTACCTACATTATGAATACCTATACCTATAACTGAATATTTACATCATTTGGAACAATTCTACATTCATCATCAATTACTACATACATATTGCTTCATATCATATATCATCTTTTTATCCGTTCGGTAATACCTGAACATGAGAAAGTACCAATAAATATTTACAAATAAACTATACATACACGTAGAAAAAAGCAGCCGTAAAACTTTTTCAGGCATTGCTTAAAATATTTACTGAAGGAGCTAATAATAAGAGCGATTACTATATACACTGAGATATTATTACTATATGTAGAGAAACCATACCAAACAATGAAATTGTCGCAATTGCAATCTGTACCTGTTTAGGTCGCGAGACTCGCACTTCTATGGTTTGTTGTCAAAACAACATCAACTCATGGCGCAAAATACTGGTTCTGTGTGCCGGTTCTATATGTTAGTAATAGTAATTCAATAATACTATTCAGATTTACACTAAATTGAAGTTTGCGAGCGTGTATTTTATGAGATCAACCCTTTATGATAATGTACCTGTATGATTGTTGTTAATCAAAGCTAATGTTTTCGAATCACAAACGCTATCGTTAGCCAGTTGAAAAAAATTGTTTGTCCTTATCAACGCTGTATTTTTGTTGTATTTAGTGACTTCTTTTATTTACTAGTTATAAAAAATAAGTGGGGCTGGGGGGAGTAACTGTAGTGAGTTTCAAGACCAACTTTAATAATGGCTATAGATATGTCAGTGCCGTGGCTAAACAACATCCGTCCATAGTTTTTTGCTGACAATGGTCTGTTAAAGTTACCCGTCTTGTTATTCATCACGTTTTTTATTTGTAATTATACTGATTTATTTATAATAGCAAGTTGCAAAGAACTTGTTTTACTTGAATTTGATTGTAATTGTAGTCTGTATTATTTATTTGTTTTGTGCAAGGCTTATAACAGGGTTGAAATAAATATCTGATGATGACGAAAGCCTGGAAGTCATGCCGTGTACTTCATCTACTTCCAAAAATAAATAATATTAAACTTTAAATAAAATACTAAAAAGTGTGTATGGGGCACATGCACTTATCTACTTATATTCGATTTAAAAACGTTTTCCATACGGTATAGTTTTCGAATTATAACTAAAATTTATGCCATTATACTCGTATAAGTACTAAAAATACGCGACCCGATTGGTTTCACTCTGTTTCAGTCACTCTACGTAGTCTACGTCTCTAGGACATTCAAAATAAACTTAAAAATAATCACAAAGGTACTGGTATAATTATTATTTTACAAAAGTACTATAATGACTAGATTATTGGCGATATGACAGGGAGAAATACATTTTTTTCTCAAAAATTTCGCCTTAACATGTACCTTCTTGAACTTAAAGGCCTAACATTTTATTATGTACCTCTATCTCTCTGTAGGTACATTGAGGTCGGCTAGGCAACAAGCATTACATATGCATAGGCACGAGGGCATTGTCTCAGCTCAAACTCCCAAGAACGCTATACTTCTTTATTATAAGGACACTTGATTTCTAAGTCGATATGAATATTGTATTAAATCAGCCGTTTCTCCCAGATTTAACACTTAGAACTATATAAATGCTAAACCATTTGTACTTGTGCATTCTGCTAAAGAAAATAATAATTTTTAAAAAATTGGAATAAATTCAGGCGAGTGAAGCTGTGGAATGAGCTGCCAGTTTCGCTCAGACAGGCGCAATCGCTTGCGTCGTTCAAGGAGAGGTTAAAGAAGCTGTGGTTATCTGATTGACTAATGTGCCTATATTTGTATTGTATGTTGCTTTATATTTTTCTACTTTTTTCCAATTTTTAGTGTATTTTCCCCATTCCTTTTTGTGTAATATATTATATGTTTATCCTATTAATTTTGTATGTATTTATATCCTTTATCTTTCTGGTACCTTGTTGTACATTTTGCTACATTTGTCACCCTCTTTTCACTTTCTCCTCTCATCTACTCAAAGGTTAACTGGAAGAGATCCCTCATAGGGATAAGTTCGCCTTTGTACATCTTATTATTTGTACCATGTAATTTTTAATGTGTATATTTGTACAATAAAGAGTTTACTACTACTACTACTACTACTACTTGATGTCTCAGCTCTGGGGAAAGTGGCAAGTTGTCCCAGAGTAGTCGCGAGTTTCAATCTCGCTTGTAGGGTGGTATTATTTCTATTTTTCCTTTATTTCATAAAAAAATAATGGCCACCGTAACAGACTTCAGTCGTGCAGTAATTAAATAATCTCTACTCAGAAATCTAATTTCATATTTAATATGTTATTCCTTTGCCAACATTCCAAAATATATTTTAGCGAACAGACAGCTAAACTTCTCCATAATTTATACTTATACTCAAGCGAGCAATCCAGCTTCCAGCGAGCAAGAGTAATTTAAAATCTCGTTCCACTGATTTCGAATCTTATTTCGAAGGGACAGGGAATACAATGTATTAGTATCGAGAGATTTATGAGACGTGACTGAAGGATTTCTAGGACGTATAATGACCCCTGGTTTGAAATATTGTACTAGCTAGGTATACCTTTTACTACGACAGCTGCATTTCGCTTAGATGTTCCTTTAAATCTTATTTCTGCTTTATTGTCAGGCATATGTAAATACAAACGATCTATGTATAAATTAAATTATGAAACTATTAATATAAATTAATATGTTTTAATAAATAATTCGTCCTCAACCAGTATTCTGCAGCAACATCTTGTCTTGTGTACCTTGAGATACCAGAATTTGTTATATCTTTTAATTTAAAATATACATATACTAAAGTACTAAATTATAACTGGCGCTGAGTCCAAAATATTAATATTGATCACTCTCTAGATAGTCTAGATATATACTTGTTCCATAATGTGTGTAACGGAGAATCTGTGTTACTAGTTTTTCACGGATAGCCCTGGAGTGTTTTCAATTTTTGATAGACTCATCATTTTAAAGTCTGTCAACCCATTTCCGTCAGTAGAAAAAAGCGACAAATTTAAAAAAGGCGCGAAGGGTTATCGTCCCATAGAAAAATTTAATTTCGCGCCTTTTTCTCCTGACAAAGTTGTTTGACATGCAGACTATAATTACCAGTTTTTTTAATGCAGTCTCAACTCTCAACTCAACAGCCAAGATTAAATCCTCTGATTTGTTCAATTTAAGACGATTCTCGCTGATTTGGCCTTGAGCGTCTCAGCGTCTCTGTACCCGCACCCCGCTCACTGCGATCGTACGTGAATTTCGTCTCGGTGCGGCGACTGCGGCGGAACGAGGTTCAAAGAATAACCTACAGCCCAGAGGCGCGCGGCATTTGGCGCTATACCTCGTATTTGTGTATCTTTTGCAGATATTTTGTTGTTTGAGTATGAGTAGATCATGCGTGTAGTGGGAGGTCGTAAATTATAATAAAAATATATTCCCTTATGCATTATACTTTACAAGCCTCAGTTAGTTAATTTGTGTTTTATCTGTTTCTTACAAATATATACCTAAGTCAAATCGACGGATTAAGATTTATAGCTAAAGCTTGATATGTACTAAATTGAGGCGTACAGTGCGTTTATTTTATACAGTTTTTTTTTATCCGTAATAAATAAATATAAATAATGCCATTAATAGTTAACTTATAAAATTAAAGTACCTACTAGCTTCATATACTACTACAAATTTGTTATTTTTCGAAGTTCGAAGTTTTCTCAATCATTACGTGGGAATATCATCATTATTAGGGTTCCGTACCTCAAAAGGAAAAAACGGAACCCTTATAGGATCACTCGTGCGTCTGTCTGTCTGTCTGTCCGTCTGTCACAGCCTATTTTCTCGGAAACGACTGAACCAATTAAGTTGAAATTTGGTGTATATATGTAAGTTTGTGACCCAAAGACGGACATGTAACGTAAACAAATTAATTTTAAACACGGGGGCCACTTTTGGGGGGTAAAAGAGAAAATAAAAAAAAAGTTTTTCAAACTATATCGTGTTACATATCAAATGAAAGAGCTCATTGTGAGAATCTCAAATGTATATTTTTTATAATTTTAGGATAAACAGTCAATTCAATTAAATTAAATATATTCTTTATTCAAATAGGCCTAGCAACAAGCACTTTTAAATTGTTTAGAAGTTATTCACGAAAATAGGCAAAAAATGAGCATTTTATCTCCCTTTATCTCCGAAACTACTGGGTATAAAATTTTGAAAAAAATCCACATAATAGATCTTTACCTATAGATCACAGGAAAACTTATTAGAAATGAGCAGTCAAGCGTGAGTCGGACTTAATAATTTACTTTTTGATCCAACCCCTACGGGTTTATTAAAGACATTTCACGCAAGTTTCACATAAAAAATTAATTGTTTAATTTGAGTAATGTACGGAACCCTTGGAACGCGACTCCGACTCGCACTTGGCCGGTTTTTATTACAAGCGCGCCACAACCAAATCAGCGCTTTGCAGTCATTTATTTTTTTAGTGGTTAACATTATAATATGTCGGTTAGAAAACATTTATTTATTTATTTCAAATGAAGTTTTCTCAAACATACGTATATTATAGTATAATATATACGGATATTATCATTACATTCATTGTAATAGACCGCAAAATACCGTGTTGCGCTCGCTAATGCGCGTCGCAACCAAATCAGCGCTCTGCAGTTATTTATTCTTTGGCCACAATAACTCCGATATTATAGCACTTTGCTTGTGCATAAGCGAACATAGTGCAAGGAAGGCACGGAGCGACGAGCGACACAGCCTCCTCGTCTCAAAACTGGCACACGACTGCCGGCCACGCCATTTTCAGGCTGCATACGCATGAAATGTGGAAAAACGTTCGATTTCTTAAGAAAATATTTTTTGATTAAGAAAAGCTATGTTGCGTTTGTAGAACCTGTTAAAACATTTTTGTTAGTTTAAAAATAATTTTAATCGATTAAGCCGTTTAGAAGTTATAAGCAAAGTTAGCCGCAAAACGGCCTGTCGTGTTATTTTTTTTTCGGTGAAACTACAAATTTCAGGAAAAAAGTCAAATGTTGCGATTGTTGTCCATAGAGTGAAGATGCATATATATTTTTTTCATAATTTTTGGTTGACTCATTTAGAAGTTATAAGCTCTAAAAAGTAACAGTTTTTGGCCAAAAACTGCGCGAAGCGCCTTAAAGCATATAGCAAGTACATAACATGTCGGATGTCACTTCACTTCAAACATTTGAAGGCCTTTGGCCTAGCGTGTCAGGCCGGTGGCGGCCGGGGCGCGCCGAATGAGTGCGCGCGGATGCATTGCGCCAGGCGGCCTTGAGCCGAGATGTCTGCGCTACATCTCGGGTTTTATTTAGGTGCGTACGCGATCCTTGCTAATGGCTCCTCTACACGATGGGCCATCATACTGGCCCACTAAGATGTGTCGTCGGACGGCTTATGGCGCGGCGGGATGGCGATGTAATGGCAACGGTGTCGGTTTTCGTTTGAAAATCAAAGGTAGTCCATAGTGCGTGTCTTAACCATCGCATGGCCATCTCATCTCGCTGGTCCAGCGCTGGGCCATTGTGTGGAGGAGCCATAAAAGGGAATATCTCAATGTTGGATCTTAAGATAAATAAAATAAAAAATAGACACAACTTACAAACCTGCTAACTGTGCAACCCCCTGAAATAATATCTATAGTGCGACATAAAATAGTACAAATTAAATAAAATGGAACTAAAAAAATTCATACTAAATTGTTGCCATGTTTAAGCATTTTACGTCAAAAATGTGACAGTTACGCAGCAACAGGAAGCAAGGAAGGCAGGCAGGAAGTGGCGCTCTCAATAATTTCCTACAATTTCTTGTCGGACTATAGATCGGTCCTTTCGTTTGGGATCTGTGGCCAAACACAGCCAGATAAATATACATATACCTATGAACCACATCTATGAACATTTATAGGACCGGGGTCTTTTTCGATGGAGGATTAAAAAGTACTGACCCAGATGTACGTAAGAAACTCAAATTATACAGTTAAGATGTTATTGCATGTGTGACATTAAGAGGGTTAAATATGGCCAATCTCCTGTAATATTAAATATATTAAACCGGGTCACTCATGTTTATAAAGCCGTTAACGTGAGTGACCCGGTAGTTTTGTTATTAAAAATTTCCTGTAAGTTGTACCTGACACAACTGAACCTGCTTAGACTGCATACTCATCAGAGTACTAGCATCAGTATCGACCAGTGTCCGTTTTCTATGACAAGACATATATATACACACAAGGCACACACTTGCGAAGCCGTCCACGATCCACGTGGTTGCACTAGAAACATTTGAATAATCTTTGTTTACTTGCCAAGTTACATCACACGTGACACGTCCAATATTCTTATAGCGACACACATGACTATGAACCCGTGAAGTTAAGTAAATATTTATAAATCTTGTAATAAATGGCCACAACACGGTGTAGTGTGAGAGTCGAATAAGGTTTCTTATGTTTGTTGAACGTAGATCACGTCACAATACATATTCTTCAGTTTTATAAATACCGGGCGTGGCCTGTTATACGAGCAAAAAATTAAACTGTAGGCTGTACCACAGAATAACTAATACTACTACCGCTGTACTCCTCATACTGACCAACATTTGTTCAGCAACTTTTAGATATAACTTGTGTTTCCATTTTTATTACAATTTAAAGTTTATTCTAATGTATTGCGAAAAGTATCACGTGATCACCGATCACCCGACATATAATAAGAAGTGTCAGAAGCCTCGGCCCGGACACAAACCGTCATCCTCAAGCTCCTAACACCAAAGTCAACAAAAACTTAAAAAGAGTAATGTGTTTTTTCTTTTATAGTGCTCTTACGTATGTGAGATACGTAATTTAATCAATCAGTCACCGAATACCGAAACCAATTTAATCTCTTTAGGAATCTTAATCTGTTTTGGAACGTAGTACCTTCTACAGTCAATAGACATGTAGGATGTAGGTAAGCAAAGTGTTCATGAGTGTTCGTAAGATCAGGAGCCCGTTTAAGATTTAACGATTTGTTATGGTTTTGAAATGGTTTTAATACGACTTTGAAGATCGCTCACGCTGATTGGTGCATGCGAAATAAGTTGCGAGCGATGCGCGACAATCACCAAGACGATCGTCAAGCTCGTATCAAAACCAGTTCAAAGCCATAACAAATGTTAAATTTAAATCGGCCTCTGTGCCGATACGATGAGAATAGTCAATTTACGCTCGTCTCACGGTCTACACAATTCTTTGAGAAAAAGAGTGAGAGGCGTGCGTCATCGTCTCAGCGGAAGTAGAACGGACTCAATTCGATTACTTAATCGGTCACCGCGAATCGAAAATCGATTACAGGAACTAATTTTGTTATGTTTATATTCGAATGACACAGAAAGCAGGGTTTCAGGGTGTGTTCATATTGAAATTGTTCTTGTACGAGAGAAATCTTTTTCAGCCTGCAAAAATTGTATTGTACCTACTCGTATAAAAACATCCCGTATGGATGTTAGAACAAGAACAGAGAATTTAAAAACCATAGGTGAAAACGGATTAGCAGTGGTGACCGAACGGTTCAAATTGGTGTAGATGAACTATAATGTATCACTAGATCACTACATAGTATAAAACAAAGTCGCTTTCCGCTGTCTGTCCGTCTGTCCCTATGTATGCTTAGATCTTCAAAACTCATCATCATCATTAACTTAAGAGTTATTCTCTTGTCGGTTGCGTGCGAAGCCGGGAGCCGGGGCGGGTCGCTAGTTTCTAATAAAATCAATTTCCAGCTTTTTGATTAAGGAAAACACCGCTATGAATACTGCCAAGGCTTTATTTGCTCTGCGGGTTGAAAGGTCAGATGGTGGTCACTTTAGTAAAAGAGCGTATTAATTATTTTTGCGAGCCGAAAGCCGAGTGGACCCTGGAAAGCAGCTGCTCCAGACGTCATTTTATGGGCGCGACCCTTTATTTGAATGGCACGCTTAACGTGAACCTTGTACACTTAGCACTAAGGTTGATATTTGGTTGTAGCCGCGCGCGTCAGTTGACGCCTTTGACGATCAAAGGGTTAAAGGATAGAGTGGGATTAGAAAAGGCCTTTCGCATTGTAATTCAAAGAAAACCATAATAACCAGTGCTGCCCAATCTTAGAGCAACGCCCGCTTCCAAATGTCGAATGTCGGAAGGGAGGGGCCCAAATTATATCTTACCGTACCATTCTGTCATTTTTTTGCGCTGGGAAACGTGCACACAGTCCCACTTCTCACTCACTACATACAAAATCCAATCTGTAATGACGACACAAATACATAGAAAATTACACACGTCAAAGACAAATCTTGCACACCTCGATCTCTTTTTGTGTATGGATGAGTCAACACGCATAGCCATAGGTACAGTTGTACCACTTGTACCTATACTTCGGCAGAGGGGAAATAGTACGATTAGCACGAATGCCGTCTCCCTTCCCGGTGTTGCTTGAAGTACCCAGTGCTTTGTTTCTACTCAACGTTTAGATTGTCTACGAATCTCTTTGTTTGGCAAGACGACACAAACAAACTTTTTGCTACCGTGAGAACATCTGCCAATTGGAGACGTGTATGCTTAATAACACATTTTTTTGCAAACTGACAAAACGAACGAAACGAAAATGTGATGATGTTTTGAAAAATGTATATTCGGTTAGTGCGTTGTTTTTTTAAGTAGTAATCAGGTACGTTAACTATATTTATGAGTAGCTATATGTCAATGGGTTTGTTAAAGATGTGGGAATTGATCACGGCAACATGCGATGTAGGTACAACCTGTGCATGTGACATATGTACCTACGACCTATTTAGGTACCTACAGACCTAAACCACTATGTGTAAATATAAGCAAAATACGCACAGTACCGTAAGGGTTTGTATAGTTTCTAGTAGGCAATAATCAATCAAGCTAATAGCCTATAGAGAAGCTATAGCTGGTAGAGAATGCCTCAAGGCATTAAGTCCGCCTTTTGTACTTGTTCTTGTGCAATAAAGTTTAAAATAAATAAATAAATAAATATAGATAAACTCCATAAACTTCAAGTTCAGAGCATTATGCTCCATTCATGTGCTAGTTGCAATCAGCAAACACAGGACGGACTTATGCTACAGAAGGAGATGCATATATGTGGCGTTGCTTAGTGTGAAAAACAATTGCACGCACCTTGACATTTTATTAAAGGTCAATTCAATTCGAAGTTGTACATATCTGATTGCTTTTTTGCAACACTGACATCATCGGACGGATCAGATGGATGTTGTTGTGTTTTTACTGGAATAAACTAAGGACTGATATATGACAAATAATACTTATTGCTTAGTTTTTAGGGTTCCGTACCCAAAGGCTAAAAACGGGACTTACGAGACCCTATTACTAAGACTCCGCTGTCCGTCCGTCTGTCTGTCTGTCCGTCTGTCACCAGGCTGTATTCCATGAACCGTGATAGCTAGACAGTTGAAATTTTCACAGATGATGTATTTCTATTGCCGCTATAACAAAAAATACTAAAACCAGAATTAAAATAAATATTTAAGTGGGGCCATGACCGTTTTTTGCGTAACGGTACGGAAGTGTACGGAACCCTTCGTGCGCGAGTCCGACTCGCACTTTGCCGGTTTTTTATCCAATAGCAAATTGCGTCGCCCAATTTTAACCTATAGTTGAGCTTCATGATTCAAGATACCATTCATTCTCAAGTTCTTAGGTCTCTCTTGTGGCCGGCAACAGAAATCATCCGTGAAAATTTCAACTGTTTAGCTATAGCCTAGTGACAGACGGACGGATGGACGGACAGCGAAGTCTTAGTAATAGGGTCCCGTTTTTACCCTTTGGGTACAGAATCCTAAAAACCGCTAACAGCCGGCTTGAATGTACAAAACGTAAGCTTAGCAGACTAGAAAATACGAAAAGCTATATTTAGGCGATACGGTGGGTGGTTATATGTATCTTGGAATATACTGTTGCAAAAGCAAACCGCCGTGTCAAACACAAAAGCTGTCACTCGGACGCCACGTCACCGAAGTGTCATAACTGAAATTGAACTTTATGCACATGCACGTAGGTCTGTGTTGTTCTGTGGTCTTTGACCGATTAATCCGTCTTTGGTGCTGGACCTGCGCTGCCGATATATCCGTCATTGCGGCGGCGTTAAATTTGGATTAAATTTTTCCGACACACTTTACATCATTCCGATTTTGGTCGCGTTTTTGATTTTTGACAGGCAATCTTGTACATTCTAGACTTACAATATCACGACAATACTATATAGAAGTACTAATGTACATCATCTAACCTCAAAGTCCCTGAGATGCGTCAGTGCGGCGCCTAACTATCGATTCCTTGCATCGGTCATTATGTGTCAGGGTCAGTGACACTATTATCTCTCGGCACTTTCCCTAACTTCTAAGCATTCTGAACCTTTGACGATCCATGGTTAAGTAACAATAACAGTAGGGGACGTCCGCTTATCCATACAAACGTAGTCCCCATTTTCCTCTCTGGATATTGACATTATGGAAAATGTTTTTACATCATTTGATGCATACTTTTGACCATAGGACCATAGCTATGCCCCTACGTTTGACTTTTTTTAGATTTTTTTATTATTGTAAAAACTAGGAGCGAAAAACAGATTTCATACAAATTTTTAAATGCTCCTAACTCTTGGAGGATATAACCAACGGAGACGCCTTGTCTGTAATTTACTGTACAAAAAAGTCCGCCAATTTTTGCAAGGGAGGGGAACGTCAAATGTATACGTCAGAATCAGAATCAGAAAAGTATTTATTGCCACGAAAAAAAAATACCTTAAGAACTAAGTACGAATATAAATCTTAAATACTTAAATAGGTACAATTTAATTAGAATTTTTATACATTTCAACATGAATGAATGGGCAAATACGTAAAGTCAAAATAGCCATATCAGATAAACGTCAGTCCTGTATGACCATTGGCCGACTATTTTCGACAGAGGGGAACGCCTGTCAATGGCTACTTCGTTTGGTTAAGTATATCCTCTAAGTCGCAACTCTTATAATAATTAAAAAATCTTAAAAAATCAAACGTAGGGGCATGCCTGTAGGTAGTTGATATACAACAAATTGTATCAAAATATTTTCAATAATGAAAGAGAAAAATGAGGACTACCTACGCTTGCATGAAAAGGCGATTTCGCGCGGGTCCGGAACGGAGAGGGCGGGAAAGGAACTTAAGGTTTTACACGCTAGACAGATTAGACAGGGTAGATAGGCGACAATAATTGCGTAAAAAATTAATGAAAAAAGTGTGTGCGTGTAATCTTTACGCGCGATTGAAGTAAAACTTCTTTGACGTTTATCGCTATGTTGGCCCTTTGACGTGTGTACTACTGTGCGTGTGTCACTACGGAGCGTTTACTTCCGTCAGAAAAAAATCTAAGTTACTTCAGTTACCCTCTAGTCGCGCCTAAAGAAGTTTTACTTCAAAAACTACAATATTGCGTTAGCCCCCACTTAAATACTGATTATGTCACAGAAGTTTGAACAAAATGTTTTTTTGGCAACTGTGATGAGTCGATCATGTGCAATTGTGCAGTTGCATACTACCGTGTTAGGTATACCTATTGGTAAATTCGAGTTAGCCTAACCAGTAGATTAATTGATCGAATTGATACGTCGAGACTCTCCATTGATGATTCACCATTATTTAAATTAAAGTGTTTCTTTGAATACTTAGAATACTTAGTTAGATATGTATATTTCTGATTTTCCTCAATAAATACTGCATATTTTTTGCGGTGCCTACCTATCCAGGTTTACGACACCGGATTTCATTAATACCTATTATTAGGAGAAAAATAATTGTAGAAAAATAACAATAAGATACGCAAACAAACCCAATAAATACTACCTCCCTATAACTTTCTACCTCTAAACAAACGAGTGAAAAAATAAATAAACAGACATTAGCTGCTTTATAGTACAGTTTTGAAAGGAAAGAGGACGCGACAGCTAAGTTACTAGGTACTCGGAGTGTATAGCTTGTTTATATTATTCGACCCATAAGACGACCAAGCCAGCATATAACTCAATGTCCTCGTCTGTACACGACTTGTTTGTTGACAGAATTAGGCCTTCATACGGATGCAATGCCACAGTCCACGTGACTTTCGAATTTAGTTTACAAGTGCGTCAAAAGAACGATTGGAACTTACAAGCTAAAATATCAATTTAAACTGATTTTGACATCACTCGTCCGTGCATTTCCCTCGTACCTTCTCCGATCCATTGCTATTAATTGATTTTCGCACGTCTCCTCTCATCTCTGTTCATCTTCGCCTCAGGAATGGCAGCCTAACTAACGCACGGATAACGCAATCTGATCTTTTCTTCATATCTGACATAGATTTTCTACAAAGATATAGGCCCTTACTTTCACAAGACAGGGCATTAATGTTTTCATTCTCTTTTATATGCTGCCAAGAAAACATGACGTCAGTTTACGTGTGTTGTATTAGAATACTCTTAATCCGTTCTTCACAACTCCGATTATACTCCTAATTTCCAGATGCATATGAACTAGAATAGCACTTACTTGTCACTCTCTCATGTAAAGTCGGCAGTGTCGGCACAGTCGCCATCTGATACATCGGAGCAGCCAAGGTGCTCATAAATATCTGAACACGTCTCTATTGTCATGGCGTTAGAGTACGTGTTGCTCCGATTTACTATCTGATGGCGACTGCACAAGTCACCAATGCAAATCGTAGGCATCTTTATTAGCACCACGAGACCTAACGCGGTAAGAAAGTTATAATAAGTGCCCACGTCGAGTGCATTGCCTTGCACTGACTTACTTAGGGTTAATGATGACTTAAATATAGTCATTACTGTCATTAGCCAGGAACTGTGTCTTTGCTGGTGTAATTAGCGGTATGTGAAAAATTAAGCACAGCTGATTTGTAATTTGCGGAGTTGAATGGTCGGAGAACGAACGTTGTGGGAAAGCATGATTAAAATAATACAGCAACTGTTTACTAGCATATTTGTATATGTATTTACCGAAATAATTGTCATTGGCGTATGTAATAAGGAATGTTGTATTTATTTCGTTTATACACACGAAAATTTAGTGTGCTATACACTAACTAAAATAAAAAAACAGAAAGCAACGATCAATTAAAAAAAGCAAGCAACTATTGGCTAAAATTGATACTCAGGCACCTACATATCCCTAGATAACGATAGATCAGTCTAGTTCAGTTTAAAACGAAAATAATATTTTTGTTAAACATAAATTTCTTTGACGAAACCCGTGGCTTGGATCTCAAAATATAAGAATGGCCAATTGGCCATTAATATAAATTAGCCTTAATTGATTTATTATTATGAGTAGGAAAAAGTTGGAGATTAAAAACACGTTTCTTTGTACCTATGAGGCAGGCCGTTGAATTCTTTAGGCCGCCGTCCGAACAATTTTTGCACGTTTGTTGCATTCATTCTTTTGGGTCGCGCGGAAAGGAAGCATTTGTATTATGGCTGGTAGTTATTTATTGTGACACGTCTTCACGAGTAACGCCCATTTCAATCTGGCTAGACATAATTAAAGCGTGTCGTCATGCAGCCTTGGCAGCGTTTCACCCGCTTAATGGTTTCTCTGACGATTGCGTATGCACTATGCACAGGGTGGTTGTTGCAAAATCGAAATAAAAAAATAAGTTAAATTCCCATAGTTAAATAAGTATAGCAGTAGATATGGGAATAGGTGACGCGTCCTTAGCTGAAGTAACATACCTAATTTTAGAAGTTTGCGTTTGCCCTTACAGAATTTCTTGTTCGCTTTTTTGAGTTAGAGATCGCCAGAGGAACTACCGGGAACCTTATATCACTCAGTTTATTCGATCAATAGAGGCAGGTAACGTAATTTCGAAATGCGTGCATCAATACAAACGAAATAAAGTATGAATCGTAACGTCATGATTTGTACAATTTTGGAGTCAACTCAGGCTCAATAAACCCGTTCTATGTTCCTATTATAGGGTTAACTTACTTACTTAATGGCGCAGCGACCCAAAATGAGTCTAGGCCTCCGACACGAGTATACGCCAGTCGTCTCGATCCTGTGCCATCTCCCGCCAGGATTATAGGGTTAATATTATATGTGCCAGGAACGATCTTGAATTTCAGGTAGATTGTTGGTAAAATTCGTGAATATCTATAATATCATAAGTCACCATATGCAGGGAGTAGACAATAAGTAAGTAGGCACATTAATAAGAAAGCGCCGTTAAGCGTCCCAATGCGAAACGTACCACACGTTTCACACCATAAAAACAAAAGAACATCTTATTAATATTCAATCGTTGCTAGTTTAGTCACACTTGCCCGTTATTCAGTTAAATCTTTATCATAATTTTAATTAAATGCATAATGTTGGTCTACCTGGCAAACGCAACATTCATTTAAAGTGGCTACACGGAAGCATTTTGGCGCATTCAACGTCTATTTGGGGAACGCGATTTGATTCGCAAATTCATGGTCAGCTGGCTTAATGAGATTGGAATGTATGTACTTATCATATTAAGTATCGATTTACATTTATTGGAATCAGATTTGGGCTGATTTTGCATCTCTATTAGAATACCTATCTGTTGGCTGTTAAAAAAAAACGTACTCCTCATAATTACATTTGATTATTAATTAAACCTGCGTACTACCATCTAAATCCTTTTGGCCAACACTTTAAGGTTTTGGAAACGTAGGGTCAGATGTTTAAAAAATGTCGGTAAGTATAAGAAAAGAGGATATAATAAGATAGAGCGGTACTGTCATAGTAAATTTTGTAACCACTGTAAATTCACTGCCATCTATCGACACACTTTAAAACTAAAAATGAAGATGTATGTGTTTATGGACACTGAGATGGATTAAGAAAGATCGTATGGTAAAATTTGTATTATTTTGTTTATTTATTCATCGGTAACTTTAAGTTAACTGCATTGCTTTCTTCAACTCCAAGATACCACGACCTACTTTTCACTAGTGAATATGTAGGTACCGGTACCTAGAACTTATACAAAGGCTTTAACTGTCCACCTTGCCCGTCACTTTGCAGGTGCCAAATGTTACGCAGACAGACGCTGAGTAACGAATTCCGTACAATTTGCGCATACGATCACGTCTGCAGATAACGCGAACACCATTCTTAACATTAATGATAAATAGAACGTGCACCGCGAACTGAGCAGTTTATATTTACTTTTGACTTGCCGCCCCTTTGTCTGAGGCCTAAGTAAGTGCAAATATCGATTAAATTAAAATAGGGTGGTATTTAAACGATCAGCAAAAAATACTAAACTAACCTTTTTTTTTTACGTGGAGTAATGCATTTAGGCATTCCGCCTAGCCGGGGAACTAGAACGGATATGTCGGACTCGTGGCCAAGGGGCCAAATACCGACTAATAACCCTCCCCGGTATGCCCGTCTCGCAGCAATGGTGGCGGTGAACACGGGATCGCAGACTAAACTAACCTAACCCAACCTAAAAACTAGTATTTATGTAATTGCACAACAAAGCAAATCAGAATTTTTTGATGGTTTATTTTTTGGACGATTTTATTTAAGGGACGATTGAAATATTTGGTGTATACCCACACCCTCCGGGCACAGATGGGAATAAGTGCTTCATAAAAATCAGTCGCATTTGTCCCCGTCCCGTGTTTTTTAGTTAGTTTTACTGGGCATTTACCGCAAATCGACATCCAATTTGCCTATTTTGCGTTCCCGTCCCGTGTATGGCGGCGGTCACGGCGGGGACAAATGGGAATACACCAAATATTTCATTGCTATATTAGTAGTGCAGTCAACCAACTATGCTATGCTATGCTATGCTATGCTATGTTAACCGTGTTAATAGCAACCCAAATGGAGCTTTTTTATACCAAGTCGGTGGTAAGCAAGCATGCTGTAAGCACTAGCAGGGGCCCATAGACGCTTCCGATTTCATCCACGTTGCCGTCCCACTTTTTATGAAAAACCGTAAACTCAGGTTACTTTAGCCCACAACATACAACTACTTATGGTCCTAAATATGTTACCTTACCCATTTCTGATTAACGCGTGTTCGCTTGCATAAGTTCAAGCATAGTATAAGTTCAAGGTTGAACGCTATCTACATAACCAGTTTAAAGTTAGGAGTTAGGGCAGACAATGCCTTTGAGTTTACGTAGGCGCCTTGCGGTTGCCCTTGCCCATTCAAGAACCTGGCTAATTTACGTTGTGCAGAACTATTATATAATCTGTTGTTGTGCTAAACAAATACATAATGCAATTGCCAATTACTTTTACTTTATGGACGACAAAATCAACTTAAGTTTCGTGAAGACAAGATAGGCAATGAGCTTGTGGTAATAACAACAATCGGCAGTAGTTACAAAGTAGTAGTAGTAGTAAACTCTGTATTGTACAAATATACATATTAAAAATTACATGGTACAAATAATAAGATGTACAAAGGCGAACTTATCCCTTTGAGGGATCTCTTCCAGTTAACCTTAAGCTCGGTTACCAAAGGTTTTATGGCCTATCTAATATAAACCAGGTCTAGTTTCCCTTCTGAGTTGAAGGATATCGACAGGGCAGTCAAGTACGAGTACATTCACCTGCTCACCTGCAATAATATATTACGTTATATAACGAAGGCCGCAAAAATATCTGACGCGATCTTATTAGTAGAGCCATAAGAGAGTTCACATATTTTTGCGGCCTTCGAAGAGTAATATATTATTGCAGGTACAGTTGATTTCGTAAAATTAGGAAACTCTATTATATTATTTTTGGAATGAAGCTTACGGTAAGCATTTAACATAGTCAATGGAAGCTTGCAAATCTAGCGTTTAAAGATAGTTTATTATTAAAGTAGGAATATTACAATGCGCTTATGAATGTCAATTAAAGCTACGCCGGCTCTAACCCTACACCTCTGCCTCGAGAGGGCCCCTTTAAATCCCCCCTCAATTGGAGGAGGGTATCCCAATATGGGACCGGCAACAAACTCGGCGGGACACATATTTTCAAGATTACATCTTATAATTAATATGCATTACGAGTAAATATGTAAGAAAAAATACACTTTAAATTACTATAGAGTTCATGAAATTACACATAGTAGGTAACGAGGTACTTTTTCTTATAAAAAATTAATTTAAAAAGATATATGTAAATCAAAATTTGATTTAAAATATGATACGAATACGTAGCTCTTTCAGAAAACATACAGTACCTACAATAATCTCTTAAAGTCTTAATAAAACCTTTGCTGGTTAGACCGCGGACTATTAGACTCCATTAGTATAAGTCGGAAAATAGGTAATTAAGTAAGTGTATAATGAGAAGTTCTTGTTCGAGCCGCGATAAAGTCGTCGTCAATAGAACTTGCAAATAATGTAAACAAATATGACAGATTTTGTTAGGGTATTTTCCCTGAAATATTAATAATTAACATTTAATTTAACTAATAATTTATATAAATACAATATTTAAGTACATAGACTGCTGATAAGGTCATGGTTGTCCTTCTAAAGAGCGAGATTACGAAGTAATGAAGGTAAAATGGTTCATTTACATTATTTGCAAGTTCTATTGACGACGACTACGTACCTATATCGAGCTTGACTGTTCAAAGAACGAATACCTCATCTACTTAAAATGACTTGCGGGTTGGAATCGAATCGAACGTCATTAGTTGCGTGAGACAATGGATGACACAATGGGAGACATGACTTTTTCATGCATCAGCTGGCGACGGCAAAGTTAATCGATTCGATGAATGCACCCATAACTCGCCTTGTATACCTGTTTACTTGGTAAATCAATGTCTAATACTCTAATGTTTGTTGTAAGTGTAATGGATGTTGTATTTATAAATGTTGCTATGTAGGCATTTTTCACTATGTAAACGTATTTTACATAAAATCCATATTTACACGTTCTGCGTTACTTCAACGCTGTACGGAATATATATATTGAACTTAGTGATAATACCGCTGGTCGTATATGTAGTAACTAAGAGAATAAAATAATATTTCAGGGCACATATATTTTAACATCTTTTTAACGTCTTTAATTTAAAAAAAAGATTAAAATGAAAACTAAATAGCAACAAAAACAATAAGTATTTATTATTTTTTACAATTTTAAAAAACAGGGGCATATATATTTAAAAAAAACCGTATGTAATAAGTTCTTATTTATGAGAATGTGCAGAGTGTGTGTGCGTAAGTGTAGTACATATATAGGTAGGTACTTGTACGATGACAAATATGTACCTACTTTGATGCAAGGAAATGCAAGGCTTTTCAGGCCTGAATTTCAGGCCCTGAAAGTAGTGGTAGACGGCATAAGTTCTAAAACCCGTACATTATCCGTATCGCTTATACATGCCATACCCGTACATACTGTCTTTGATACGTATGTTAGATTGTTAACATGTGATCTAACTTTACACAAGACTGTTTTATCTTGCTTGAGGCTGTTTTCAGGTTTTAACAATAAAAAAAAACAACAATTTGGTAACATATTGCGTCCCTCTCACAACCTCGATATGCGCTGGGGTTTTTCAGTGGGAAACGCGAAATGCTAGGTTTGCCAGCCGAAAATTTCCAGCGAAGGGTAAAGGTTTTTCTACTGACAAGATTTGCTTGACCAACTATAGTACCTACGTTAAAAATGGACGATGTAAAAACTTGCAGGAAATTTATTAGGGATAATAAGTTTGAGAAACCCTGAATTAACGTGAACGAGACTCATTAGAGATAATTATTAAATTGGATTATATTTTTTATATCTTAATGTGCTTCCGTATCGTTATAGGACTTATCGGTAAGTATCTGAAGTGAAATCCGCGACCTTTCAGTGTCATTGAACCCAAGAAAGTGACTTTTCGTTTCAATTGTTTCGCGTGAAACAAGCTTTGCTTAATTTGCGTTTATTGTCTATTTGCTAGAAGGTCAACATTCGAGGATTTTTATAATGCATTTCTAATATGGGTCAATTAAAGTTGTAACACTAAACTTTTTATAGATTTGGGTTTTTTTTTCAGAATTTGCTTTTTCAATAGGAGAAAAAAAGTGTCCCAAGATTTTTATTTCCAAAGGACATTGAACATTATGCTTAAAAGACGATCTTAGAAACACTATAGGTATGTATCACATAATTTATTGAGATTACTTTCGGTATTACAGCAGTAATTAGAGCTTAATAATCGATCTATTGAGCAATTAACAGCACGAAATGCTCCCTGAGGTCAAGTCTGACGTTTTGCTCTGAAATATGACTATCTAGATCTATATCTACTCCAATAACTAAGTTGCAATATAATACCTTTTCATTAAGCGTTTTTAAACGACTTCAAAACATGTCCGCCCTTTCTAAATGTTCAATGTTCATTTCAAGTAGCAGACAGACAAACATAAATATATTTAAGAAGTTGCAAAAACACGAGTTATTTAACATGATCTAGAAGTATTAAGACGTATACTTTAATGACATAATGAGATGCATTCTGCAATGAAGCGTCTACAATCAGTTATTACTTGATTAGCACCCATGTTCAATAGCACTTACTTAAATCACTGCCCTTGGCAATGTTAATATACAATATGTACATACAAATAGACGAGATATAGGTATTGCAGTAAACACACAACTGTACAAGCTACAGCAGCCATACAGGCCAATTCGAACGTACCCTGACATCAGAATGATGTTTGAATCATGTTCTTTAGTTATCGTGCTTCTCGCCCGCGCCAATACATGTAAGTATAAGTACGAATAAGTAAGAGCGAAATGCACGATAACTAAATAACATCATTCAAATTATCATTCTGATGTCAATGTACATTCGAATTGGGTTGTGAGTGGCGGGAAACACATGGGGCGACAATCGAAATTTAAAAATTGATATCTTTTTGACACTTCTCATATGTTTTGCTCGCATCACTATATTTGGGTACAAGTTACAAAACGTATAAAACCATGACGCATTCAAGTTTCAGCTACGCACAGCTACATAATTGTAGGGTAATCTACACCACAAAAAATCGACATCTACAACATTAATTCACCATTAAATATCCTCGACGGAAAACAAGGCATTTAATTTCGTAATGTGCTATTTTTTTCTCCGAATGTTTTTCTGTGTTCACATACCGGAATTAGTTATTTTCTAAACTAATACAGATATAAAAAAAGTATTTTGTGGGTAGACGGAAAATTGAAAAAGGAATTAAAATATGCAAAAATCAAAAATCGTAAAAAACAGCGATTTTTTTTTATTCGCACCGACGATATTAATCTAGCATTTGTTCGATACTCAGCAAAAAACTGCACTAGAAGATCAGTAAATAAATATTCGCTCTCTTTCACGTATGTACTAAACAATCATGCTGAGAAAGGACAGCAATATCAACGATGTAAACCTACCGTAAACCATAATCTTGCAACTTGCAACAGCTGTCCTCAATGTTCCGCTAAGAAAAATACGCGTCGATAATGAGCTCTATAAACTTGACTATAGAGATGATTTTCGAAAGAATCCAGTATGAACTCTGGCAAGTCTGGCATATCAATAAAGTTACACAATACCGGATCGAGGAAATTGTCGTGAAACTGGCCCGTGTCCGGCGGCGGAACCATTTTCATCTCCGTTTGAACTCAAGTACCTAGTCTAGCTCTAAACATGTCTATCCTGTCAATATTTTTTATGTCTCGCATACGTTGACATTTTTTTCCTGTGGCATATTGTTGATAATTTTAACAAACGTTTGCGTCTGTGTATCAAAGCTAAAGGAGAGTATTTTAAAGATAATACGTATTGTTTTAGTTAAAATAGTTATCATGTAGAAAAAGTGTGAGAAATATTTTTAAAATTCTTTGTCAGCATATACATAAATTAGAACCACTATTTTTCAAGCCACAAAATCGTATGGTCTGAAACTTGCCGTATTTCAGACCATGGCAAGTCTCAGACCATACGATTTATTTATTACAGTACTATACCTATTTTAAAAAAATATTAATAAATAATATTACATAAAAAATACTTTAACAGTGAAATTGACTCAATTATTAAGCACTAAACCTTAGGCATAATAATTGTTGTAAACTATTTTGTTCTAGATTTGGATTTTTATTTTTACGTACTCGCTCATCTTGAGAAGAAAAAAAAAGAAAAATAAAACCAGGTACGATCTGCGATATAATCCGCCAGCTCGTGAAATTCCTAGGCATGTCATGAAACACTGCCCTTTATTACAGTAGTTAGGTAATTATTGTATTATGAATATTCATTATTCACTAATAATACTGGTTTTCATCCACGTGCCGGTATTCGGCGAGCCATTGGAACGATCGCTGGCCGTGACTCCGTGTGAACGCAGTCGGCCGTATAAGGAACATACTGATATAATAGAATTCTCGTATATTATTCAAATTATACGTTATTCGGTTTTACGTTGAACTGAGAGGGCCGTATAAGGGCCACGCTGTATAAAGGTGAGAGAATAGTCGTATATTATGCAATTTATTTGACAGTAACGGTAAGGTTAAGGCTTGCTGTAGAGATTATAAAACAAAGATACTAGTGCCTGGTTTTATGTAGTAAATGTTTAAAAAATGCTTATAAATGTTTATAAACCTATAAGGATGACTCACGCTAGAACGGTCCGGGCCCGGGACGGGGCGCCCGACACTTATTTTTCTATGATAGGTGATGGTGATCACGTGATGCTTTCTGTAGAAAACTGAAGTGTCGGGCGCCCCGGCCCGGGCCCGGACCGTTGTAACGTGAGATCCTTTACTTATCTAACGAGCGGATCAGTATCAGTATCAGTGGAACCTCGATAGCACGAATCTCAAGGGAAACGCTAAACCTCCGTGTTAACGAGGTATCGCCTAATAAAGGGCATCGACCTACGCACCGTCTTACGTAACGCAGTAGTACACACACGTAGGCGAACAACACGCGAACGCGAAGCGAAGCGGCGCGGAGCGGAGCGGGGTGAATCAATCCTTTGATTTTTTTTATTTTTTATTTTATTACCTATAGAAGTATAGTATACTCGTGCCTATAGAAGTGTGAGAAGTGTCCTACGTGGGCGATTTCGTTGCGAACGCGAACGCCTTGGGCCCGCCGCGCCGCTTCGTTTCGCTTCCGCTAGTGTTCGCCTACGTAGTAAGACGCAGCGTTAGGGAGGTCCTTTTAGGTCATTGTTTTGAATGGTTCACGGTTAGTTTCACTAGACTTATATTGACCGGGATATAAACAATACAAAAGGTAATCACGGTCTATATCCCGGTCAATCTTAAAGAGGTTTCGAGTTACAGAGGTAAAACGCTTGAATAATTCTTATTAGAGAGGGAATTATACAAACGCGTAAAGTATAGTCGTATTATCTTTTTCGAGTTACAGAGGGTTCCTAGTAAATAATTTCGAGATATAGAGGTAATAAAACAATAATCATAATCTTTATTGTCTGTGAGAAATGGGTACATTGCACAGTAATTACTATTGTAACAATTTTACGTGGACTCACCAAGACTACCTTTACAGGTGTACAAACAAATATTTACGCCGCATTTTGGCGTATTTGTTTTATACGCCTATCTTTTCGAGTTATAGAGGTCAATTTGCATTTTTCGAGATATGGAGGTAAAAATTGTACCAGATAATCATGAAGGGAATCGTTGGTTAGTGGTTACTTCGTCTTAATGAGGTTAAATATTTCGAGATATGGAGGGTTTACGCTCTGATTATACATAAATAACAGTAATTTATTACTTATATCTGTAATCGATCAGGAAAATATGCCTAAGATAAATCTCACATTTTATGGTAAGCTAGTGTTGTTATTAATTTATTTTATTATTTCAATAGCTGTTTCAATTTTCATAATTGTAAACATAACCAATAGTTAAAGTCAATATAAATCCGTTTAAATTGGTTGGTTTGTGGTTTTATAGCGACATAATAAATGTATGTACGGTGTGTATAACTAATATTTAAATAATAATTGAGTTTTAATTAGGTGCTTCTAAGTTACAGTCAAGTCTAAAAATATTATGGGTGCACTCATCATATTCAAAAATATGTCCCATAGCCCTTAGGAACATATTTTTGAGCAAGTTGTATGCACCCATATTTTTACACTGTACTACCGGAATAAAATACATAGTTCTAATATGATTATAAAAATATGTATACTTATTGGTATGTAATAATTTTAAATCACGATAGGTAAATAGGCAATATAGACATAAATTGAATTAGGTAGGTATATTTGCGTCAAAAACTACTTGCAGTGCCAAAAATGTTGATTTAGATTTACGTCTCGTCATCCGTATTTGAAAGCAAACGCCCAAAAAATAAATAAAACTAAAACCATGCCTGACTGTTTCCTTCTTGGGTGGTAAAGTAAGGAAAGTAATCTGAGGAAAGCACTTAAAACGTGCACTTAAATAAATTACGCACTAACAACAATACACTTAAATGATCATTGGTAGACTTTATTTCGTTGTAATAAGATTTACATTTGGTCAGTGTCGACGATGTACAAACTGCAACACTCCTCTAACTGTACATAGGTGAACCTTATTACAATAGGCATAAAGTCCACCGATGTACAGTTAAACAGTGTGGGCGATGGTACGTGCTGTGCTCTGTATGTCCGCTCACGTACTTGTGAACTAAGAAAGTTATTCCTTGTTTTCTCCTTATAAAACTCAGGTCAGAATACTTGTTTTGTATCGTATAGGCATACAATATAGATCATGAAATTCATACAGTAAATATCTATAACATAACATCTAAATATATGTACCTTCAGGGTGCTTTTGTTATCACTAACCAAACGAAAGACCATGCGCGCCAAGTGATTCAATCAAAATTGATCGAATTTTGTCGATTTTTATTTATTTTAAAAACGTGTTACAATATCGAAATTCGAAAGAAGTTAAGATTGTTTTTTCTTCCTTTTTTTGTTTATTAATAGTGTCACATAATAAATAACCAAGTAAAGTGTGATTAAAAGTCCGAGTTAGAGGTTACTTTAGGAATTAATTGTGTGGAGCGAAGTGTCATAATTCGTGTATCGGAAGCTATGTTATTAAAGATAATATAATCAAGAACTACATGTATTTTTTCCACGTCTACGAATATCAACGTCTCTAAGAAAACTTTAGTAACGTAATTGCTTGACTATATGTTTGGTTAAACCATAGCTTAGTAGCCACGTTTAAAATTGTACACACAATAATTAGTGAACCATCACTACTAGTGATATAGGTAGTAAATAAATAAATAAGTGCATAATAAATGCAACGTAATAGATGCGTCATGCATGTCCGTGACGAGAAAACCAAGCGCGCAGTGGGAAATACCTTTAAAGTAGGTACCGTCAACCGGGGTGAATAGGGATAGTTGGGGTGGATAGGGACAAAACTTTAAATGTGATTTTCCTGACAATTTCGTAATAACTACCCACACAAATTGTTTCATGCAAAATCTACTCTATTTTCAATCAAATGATACATTTTGTGTGCGGTGTGCGTATAGTTATTAAGAAATTGTCAGGTAAATCACATTTTAAGTTAAAAAAAAACATTTATTTCAGACGTAAGTCCATCGGGGTTAGTATCAAAATTACTGTTAATATTCTATAGTACTAAATAATACAAGTAATATAGTTTTGTCCCTATTCACCTCAGCCATCCCTTTTCACCCCGGTTGACGGTACCAATCATAGGTATAGATAGGATTAGATAGCCCATACGTAGGTCAAGTGTCAAGGGATTAGGTAATACTCGTAATATACTGGTTTAGATGTAGTATATTAGGCTTTTGTTTTGAAACTGCGCCGAAGGCTGACGCTGTGTGAAGGCCGAAAGGTAGCTTGTTTGAATTGTTTGTATGATGCGGCGTTTCTTGTTTTACTTCAGACTACTTTTATTTTTATCTGCCTCTGTGCTTATAGGTTTCTAGTTAATACACGTCTTGTATAGGGCGTAGGTACATATGTAGTATATGTACCTAGTCCACACAGAATATCGAGATAAAAACTTCTGTCGACCGTTTTTCCAAGTCATCGAGCTTTCCCCTTATTACTTACCTACCTACTTCCTTCATCTTGTTTCTTCACTTTCTTATTTAAGTTAACAACTGAACCTCTCGGGTCTTAGAATATTACGCACATCATACATATTAACAAATACTACTAAAGAAATAGGTACCTAGTTCAATCGAAATAAATCTATAGTCTTTCAAGCGTTTATTGGCACCGAGTTGTTTTAATGTTATGTTATGTAACAAGTGCAAGTCGGACTCGCCCACCGAGGGTTACGTACTTTGTAGTATAGTGTTATCTAGCTATCACGGTTCATGAGATACAGCCTGGTGACAGACATACATAGGGACAGACAGATAGACGGACAGACTTATAGTATAATACATTTTAAGTATTACATCAAAATTGCATTGAGATTGAAATTTAATTAGCATCGAGGCTAATGCAGAAAAACTTAACAAGAGTATCATAAAAGTGAAATACCCATGAGAAACTACTTACCTACATATCAAGATCGACATTCCGGCACTCATTCGTGGCAATGGAAATTAGAATAACGCCGAGGACAATAGAGCTTAAAAACTTGCCTCCCAGCCCTTTTACATATCTAGCGCATATCTGGCCATTGTTATGAGCAATGAACAGACAGACAGGTAAATAAAAGGACTGTCAACCTCTATAATAAATCACGTAACGCGCAACAACACGCGCCACGCAACGAGAATTCAGTTGCATTATATTCATACCGTCTTATTCATAAACGTCTACTATTGACATGCCGCAAATAATCGTTTGTCCCTTTCCTACGTATTGGTATGATGGAAAGGGACAAAAGATTATTAGCGGCTTGTCAACTTTATTAGACGTTTATGAATAAGGGGGATAGACTATAGAATATGGAGCTTAAAACATTCACAGTAATGCAATTTACTTTACAGGCCAATTCGAACGTACACCTGACGTCAAACCGATATTTGAATCATATTGGAATCATATCAGTAAATGATCAGTAATACATGTAGGTACCTACGGACAAGTCAGAGCGAAATGAACACGCGAATGACAGCTAAGGGTCGGACAGACGGACTGCAACCAGACTGCAATTTGTATGGGGACTGCACGCCGACGTTGTAGTTGAAGTGCAGTCGGCGTACAGTCCCCATACAAAATGCATTCGGGTTGCAGTCCGTCTGTATCGGCCCTTTACAGATACGATTCCAATATATTATTCAAATATCGGTTTGATGTCAGGAGCACGTTTGAATTTACCTGTTTGTAAACTATTTGAAAGAGCCGAAATAGATAACGTCGAATCGCGGTGTTAAGGTCGAAATAGATGTTGATATTGTTGATGCATCTATGACTAGGACACCTTAGTAATGATTCCATCAACAACAATAATGAAACGCATCTTGGTATGGAGTCTTAACAGTCTTTTTCCTTTACATATCTCTGGTACATACGTCAATCGCAATGTTTCCTTATTTGATAAAGACAGAAAGAAACCGAGTCATTAAATCAGATAAGAACGGTGTATTTCTGCATTGCAGTAACGACGTTATCAGACGTTAGTAGATAAACAGTTGAAGTATGATATGAAAGGAAAAGTGAAGTACCCGGCAATTAGTGATGTGATTATGAAATTATATAGTATCGATAACAAGAAGCGTAGCCACAGAATAAGTAATAGTATTATCATAGCGTAGCCTAGATGGCAATCGTCTATCGAATAGACATCATTTAACAGGCCAATTCGAGCGTTATTCGATCTGTTTCCAATATGATACTGATCTGCCAGTGTCAAGTGACGTTTTTGGTTCAAGAAATATCACTTTTGACACTGAGAGAACAGTATCATATCGGAAACAGGTCGAATACCTACCGAAAACTCGAATTAGCCTACAAGTTTCATTTGGCGTTTTCTATTAACGATTCGTGACTTAGCTAGGCCCCCAGAGACCTGATTCTCCTGGTAGTTTGATGCTACACGTCGTGTAAAAACATAATGTCGATCGAACGCCAGAACTGAGCCACAGAGTGCAGAGTTTTCTATGCTGATTCATAAATTGTTCATTTACCTCACAAAAAAAGGAGTTAAGTCAGTTATAGTCTAGTCACGGATAAGTCAAAATGATTAATACTGTACAAAAACAAACGTTATCACAACCTCGAGTACTTATTACTCGATTTACTCGTACATCACCTCAAGGTCCTCAAACCAACAAGCATATTTTTTTACAAATATTAAATACACAGTAATATCAAATTGTTATGGATCGACTTATGCTTAGCATACATTTTTGTAGTGATTCTAGTCTTCTAACTAAGCATATATTCAAGATCAAATATACTGATGCGAGCAAATTGTCAAACTCGTTATGATAGTTAATAAAACAGATTTTGTCACTTTACCATTTATCCATTTATTTTTCTAATTTTTTACCTTGACTGCACTGGATGCAATTCACACGTCGCTCCGATGTGCGAAAGGGATGTCGCTATAATACACGCATATTCAATATAATTAACTTTGTCTCGCTCAAACATCAGAGCGACGTGCGAATCGCATCCAGTGTGATAACCGCCTAAGTCATAAGTCATTATATCATTAACGATCTCGTGGCTAGCGGCGTGCCGATGCCGGGGAAGCCTCGTCTATGTAGTTGCGTTTATTTTACAATGTGCATAATTGCGCTGCAAAGCAATTTATTTCCTTGTAAGGTTCGTTTTCCTTAAGTAAAGTTCTGTTTGATTACTTTGACTAGTACCTATTAGAGAGAGAAGGCTTAAGAAAGCGTGTTCAGATATTTGTGAGCACCTTGGCCGCTCTGATATATATATGATGGCGACTGTACTTGTAATTAAAAACAAATTGTATAAGCCTCACTGACTAAGCTAGGCTCGATATTACGACTGAGTGGTCTAATGTCTAATCATATCTCTCTATTACCTACCTGCAAAACATACTACACACATATACGTACATACTTGTTAGCTGATAGCTAATATCATCGATATCGATAGAATAACTATCGAATTTACACATCATAATACTGTCAAGATATCACTCATATAATTCCGAATGATACGAACGGCGCAATAACGAATAACGAACAACACGTATAAATATTTTATAACGTACACGTGAGGCAGGATCTTGACTTGTATTGGTAGTTTATATAGAAGGTAGGATTTAGGATCCTATAGAAGCGCCCTACCGGCCCTACCGCGTGCGCCCGTGAGGGACAGAATATACCTACGCAATGCGATAATATGACGTCGAGTAGAATTGTAGCCCACCACAAACCATATAAATTTACGGTAGGGAATAAAAAAAAATGTGAGACTGTAACAAGGACAAACAATAATAACGCCTTCTGCTACTCCTACTGAAAGATACATAAGACTTTGCCGTTCTGACAGTAAAGTTCCCCCACCACTAATGCCTTGCGCCATGCCAAATCCAATTTTATACTAGATTCATGGTAGTTTCGGTTGGCAGGTGGCCAGCAACCGCTTAACTGTAAGGGGTTGGATATTTAAATTGTAGAACTCGATTAACATAATAGTTCGATTGCTTATAGAGGGTCAGATATTTAAAACAGCACCTGACACCTGAGTCACAGCCTGTGGGACCTGACTGTGATGTTTCCTTTTTTCTTGGCAAGACAAGATACAAATGATTTCTCCCTTCACTAGCTCGGAAAGCCGTCTTTTATCCTTTAAAACAAGCGGGGAAAAACGCATTTATCCAATAGTGGGAAAAGTAAATTGACCTTGGATGGAGCGTGTTTAAGTAGCTTGACAGATAACAAAACGTAAAACGCTCATAATAATGGTTCGTTCGAATGGTTTGAGAATCTAATAAAAAATACCAGATTTAGCTTTATTTAATGTTTTGAAGTCATAAACCTTAAAATTCCATACTAAACGTTTGTTTTTTAATAATTATGTTAAATATAATTCTGAACGCACAAGTTAAGTCAATGCAATTTCAAAACGCATCATTGACATTTCATACGTCAGAAATGTCAACATTGTCAACAAAAAATTTACTTAAAAACTTCTCACGTAAAAGTACAGAATTTCCAGAGTTTTTTGTTATAATATCGTACAAAAATGAATGATTCCAGTTGATGAAGATGATCTAACGCCTGTGGATGTTGCACTTTCCTCGCTATAGTGAGGGGAAAAGTTTTGCGTTACACACACATTTGTGTTACAAATACAACTTTGCACCCTTGTATAACAACAAATAAATAACATTTTTATTTATTTATTTATTTATTTATAACAAATAACTATTATCCTTTTACTTATTGAGGAATTTGGCAAGATATGCTTGACATCACATTTTTTATTTGTCAAGGTTTAAACATCATTTTGAACGGGGAAATATAACAGTTTGCTGGTAACACATCACTATCGCCTTTTCTATAGGTTTTGCCGACCGATAAGCGAATGAACTTAAAATTTTGATGACATTTCCATTTATTTGGCTGGTTCTAAGAAATAACAGTACAGTAAAAAGTACTAGTGCCATTAAAATAACTAGATTTAGTGTCTGAATTAACATGCGATAATAGGACGATTATCGAGAACAGGTAACTGGCAAACTAGTATCGGCAAGATGATAATCTCCATGGCGGTTGCGCGAGCGCAAGCGAATAGAGTTTTCGGGCGCCAATGTAACGTTACCTCGAGATCATCAACAAATTTCGTTCGTAAAAAGAGCTTTTAAACTGGTTAGACTGAGCCTTATACTAAGTAAGTAGTCGGAATAACACGCCTCATCTTACGCCTCTGTCGGACAGTGGCCCAGTGACTGGTTGCGCAAGAGTTAGATAATGACCGCACATTCTAATGAGCCGCCAAACGAATTGAAACTGATGAAAAATTCATTGATGCGGCAATTGTTTTATTGGGGCTATTGATATAACTAATTTACGGTTATGAATTACAACTGTTAAAGGCGCGATTTTAAATGGATAATAATTATAAGAACATTACGAGTGAATCTAAATAACGAGTAAACATTAGGTACATATTTTACAGAGCTGACGCATCTGAAATGACGCAGTTGAATAAAAACGGGACACGTGTTGGCGGACCGACGCCAACGCGTGCTCCCGTTGCTTGAAGAAACTTCTCGTTATGGAGTTAAACATGTCAAGCAATCATCGACTTAAATCTTTGCCTGTGTCTCGCCGAAGTTTTGTTACTTCAAGTATGTTGTTTTTCTGTTTTATTTTGTATTGATTTCTCTTATGAGGTGTGCAATAAAGATCTATATCTTTATCTGTAGTCATTGTAGATCAGTGGTCATATCAACCTGTATCGTCATAAGGTCTACTATGCTGAAGGTTAGTACAAATACTACAAATACATTGTTTACAGTTTATTTATGGCAGGGTTGCTCAATTCCTCTGGGGATTAAGTAGATAATAAATTGATAACTATTTCCGAATCAAAATAGTAAACAGTGGAATAGTACGTTGCATTGAGGTAAAAAGAGATATCTAAGTTTACTTGGCTGTAGGTACAGTAAGCTGCAGAGTTAAGTGACCCCCTGCATAGAAATTTGTTTTCCCCTCACTAGCTCGGAAAGCCGTCTTTTATCCTTTAAAACAAGCGGGGAAAAACGCATTTTATCCACTAGTGGGGAAAGTAATTTGACCTTGGATGGAGCGTGTTTAAGTAGCTTGACAGATAACAAAACGTAAAACGCTCATAATAATGGTTCGTTCGATATTAATTATCATTAAATAAATGGTTAGAGAATCTAATAGAAAATACCAGATTTAGCTTTATTTAATGATTTTAAACATCATGAAATGATTTTGACCTTAAAATTCCATAATAAACGATTGTTTTTTAATAATTATGTTAAATATAATTCTGAACAAACAAGTTAGTCGATGCAATTTCAAAACGCATCATTGACATTTCATACGTCAGAAATGTCAACATTGTCAACAAAAAATTTACTTAATAACTTCTCACGTAAAAGTACAGAATTTCCAGAGTTTTTTGTTATAATATCGTAAAAAAATTAGTGATTCCAGTTAATGAAGATGATCTAATGCCTGTGGATGTTGCACTTTCCTTGCTATAGTGAGGGGAAAAGTTTTGTGTTACACACGGGTGCAAATGTATTTTACTTCTCGTGTGTTTCAATTCCACACTCGCGGGTAAAATACAACTTTGCACCCTTGTATAACAAATAACTATTGCAGGGCCCCCGGGGTCACTTAACTCTGCAGCTTTAGATTTTTTTTTCCTGCACTTTTCCAAAAAAAAATGAAAATCTTGGGCTAGGTAGGTACTGAAAGTCACGACTAGGTGACTGTATTCAATGGAAAAAGTGTCTCCAATTTTTATACAAAAAGTTATGAGTCAGTTTTGTGACCGCCCATCTAAAAAGCGGCGCCGGGTATGGAGTCAATTAAACCGCATTCGAACAGGTGTTGGAAACTGTGCTTACCACTGGTATAAATGGGGCTCAACGATCGAACACATTATTGTTCTGGAATGCCCTAGCTCTCACCAAATTCAAGGGACGGATTGAAGACCTCGCGAAACCCAGTGAAAGGGCCATCGAGTATTTGAAGAGTGCTCAATCTTAAGATTAGTATTCAGTTTAAATCCAGTAAATGTAGTGCCATACGATAAATAAAAAAGCGTCGCCATGCTGATACAAAAATGGGGACAATACCTACACTTCATTCTAAGTAGAACCAAAATTTTATAATTTTCTACAATAGTCCCAATGCGTGCGTGCGAACATACAAATAATAATAAAATACTTTATTGTCACTACAAAGAAAAATACATGTTACAAACCAAGACAGGACATATGTGAGTAGGTAACAACAGGCGGACTTATCGCTTAAAAGCGAATCATAAACTGTTGCTAATATAGGTGGGTAAATAATCGCGTATTGGTTTAAGACACCAACAACATTTACCTCCTAAAGTGTTATCATTGAAATAAATTAAGAGTTAATGTATCCCAGCAAATGCAAGGCTATTGATAGTACAGGATGGCCCAAAAATACGTTGACAAATTTTTTTCTAATTATTTTATTAAGTACTTACGTAACTAGTACAAAATAAATTAAAAATTAAAACTACAGTCTTTTTTACGCAACAAAAAACAATTGTCTTCAAAATAAACTCCTTTCGCTTTGATACACAAACGTTTGTTAAAATTTTCAAACAATATAGGTACCGCAGCTCTTCCAAGGATATTTTTTCCCATTATTTGGTAAGTGTTGCTTTTAGCGCGTTTACACTTTTGTGTTTAGTAGCACAGGCCCTTTTCTCTAAGATTGACCACAAACTATAATCCATTGAATTTAGATCAGGCGAGTAGGGTGGCCACTCTTTTGAACTTACGAATCCGGGAAAATTATCTTTGCACCACTGTTGCACACTACTGCAAATACCACCCCAAACCATAACTGAAGCCGGCTTTAAATTGGCTATGAGGAATGACTGCGGCTTCTCCAAGGCGACTATAGAAGAGTAAATTCTGTCATTTAGGTGATTATGGGCCTGTTCAATACAAAAAGTTTTTCATCAGTAAAAAGTACATTTTCCCACTTTTCAGTAGCGGCACGTTGCTGTCCAAGCGAACTTTTTTGTTTTTATCCTCAAGGAGTTTTGCTTTACGTAGCTTGTATATGCTTTCCAAAAAACTGTAGTTCATTTTTTTAAACTTATTTTGTACTAGTTACGTAAGTAATTAATAAAATAATTAGAAAATACTTTGTCAACGTATTTTGGGCCACCCTGTATTAATGAAGTACCTACGCTAATTCACGGTTGCCCTTGATCGACCTCATGCTCATGCTCTAATGCATAATGGTATATCGTATGAGTTTCACAACAACACGATTAGTAGTAATAAGGCATGTATATATTATTGCAAGTAATTTATTTTAAAGCAGAGGTTAAATTTCAATAATAAAATTTTACAAAGTTTTTAACTTTTTACACTTTTGTGTCATTTTACCTTTTGTATCACTTTGTCTTATATGTGTGCTTGCCTGAAATAAAATCCATTTCTTTTTATTTAATTAAAAATATACGAACTGACGTACGAACGATTGTTTTGCAACCTATAACCGAATGAATTAGGCAATTAAAAGTAATTATACAACAAAAACTTATTTTTCACCACACCAACTGGTAAAGGCTCTCTTGATTGTTTAAAAACTGATAAGAAAGTTACATTTTATCCACTCGCTACGCTCGTGGTTCAGTTTTTGAATCTTTCGCTTGCTCTTGTATCAATATTAGCACGAACGGTTAAACAACAACGTTGCCCCCTTGTAAAACAAATACTAATAATATTGCGAGATTCATTTATTTTTATTGTTTTTATACCGCTCTATTGTTTTCGTGGGAACATGTTATTTAATATAACTAATCAAATTTTTACAGGGTGTCCTTAGACATTGGACAAAGCCGAAATGTACATATGCATTAGGGTATTTAGAATCAGTAAACAAAGTATCATAACAACCGGTGTAGCGGTTACGAAGAAATTAACAAATTACGATTTTTTACTTTGGAGCAGCCTGTATGTGTTAATAGCTCCTGAGGTAATAAATAATATGAAACCATCTTCGACCTTGTCGATTATCTTTTTTATTTATGACATTAATAAAATTTTGACTTTTGAGAAATGTCATCATTGCCGCACATTTTCGAACAAATTGTCAAAAACACTGCCAATGATTAATACAGTATGTTTCTTTTTGTTGTCGATCATTGGAATTATTTTTTGTTTGAATTTTTTTTTTCCTTTTGTTCTAATTAAAAAAATATTAATGTTAGAGCATTCCTGAGAAGTGAACCTACGTGGGATTTCAGGGTTTGTCCAATGGCTAATGTCATCCTGTATATTGTCCTAATTGTTGTATACCTAATATAGTCAGCGTCAATCGTCGCGGATGAAACAACGCACCAAAAGCATCTGCTTCCCTGGAATACTCTTCCAAATGGAATGGGTTTAAAAGTATAGAGACATTGTCTCTTTACATTAGATAATGGTAGATACTTTTGACTTGTTGTCTGACTTTTGATGCTGCACGGTAGCATGATACATGGCTGCTGCTGTATAGTAATAATCTAAGTGAATGTAATAGCTAGGTCACAGAATAAGTAATAATATGTTAGGTGCTGTCATCAGCAATCACTCAAGTGGGAAAGCCCGACAGGCTTGGTCAACTTTGATATATATTTATGACATGTATATATAACATTCAAAATTGCTTGGACCCCGGGGCCCGTTCACAGATTTAGATTGTCTCCTTATAAAAATAAAATAACTACCTAAGAAAAACGTGTAGAACAGAAATAGCTCTACAGTGATTATTCAGAAATAGAAAGAGTAAGTGTCTCGTGATTAAGACCTTTTTCATGTAATAATTTATGAGTAGAAATAGAATTATGAAAATAAAAGTAACTTTATTTGATAATAAGTAGAAAATATATACCACGAGCGGTACCTACTCTCAATGAAAACACCGCACTTGTATATATCAATTAAAGAAGAACTACCGCCTGGACTAATCTCAATTCGCATCTAAAAAACAACTACTTATCAGCGCATCATAACAGAAAACTACTCACCCTCCAAATACTCCACATTATGGTCCACTTCAGGAATCAGATGCATGAAGGTGGTCGACAGGAGCACACCGCCCCCAAAAGACAGCAATGTCATCACTATCCGATTCGTAGACTTCAGGTTGCTCGCCTCTCCAGCCGACAACCAGTTAAACTTCTTCGCCAGCAGCAGAGGAACGATTCCGCAGACCATGGAAGCACAAAAAAGGACAGCCATAGCTACCCCTTTAGCCAGAATAACCCCCTCGCCATCATCATGGTCGTGGTCGTGATCACCATGGCTGTGACGGACGTCCATTTTGAAGTTTGATGTCGTACTGCCCGGTTTGAAGTGAACTGTGTGGTACCAAGGGCGCGCGCCCTTTTATACGGTATCGGTATCGGTATCTGGTGCTGGTATCACATGCGCGCGCGTCGTTCGAGAGCCGAGTGGATACTAGTCGCGGCGTCGGCGCCGCCGGCGGCCGGACCGTCCACTCCCGCGCTCTACAAAAACCTTAAGGCTCTTGCAACATCAATTTGGACTGCACTTAACTTTCGTCACTCAAGGAGGATTTAACACTCGGGGCTACGACTATATGACATGACTGTTGTGCATTAGAACATAGGTACGAGTGAAATTTTTACTATTTCGATAAATTTGGTGGATAGATAGAGTTCCCTATTCTGTACAATGTAAAGCCCAGTTTTACCGTATGTCCTAAAAAATCTTCCTCTGAGTTACGGAAACTTAAGAAATTTTCATTACTCAACGGACAATCATATACATTTTTTTAGACAAATTGTGATTTCGTATTTATTCCGCCTGGAAAGAGAAGCTCTTATATATTATATATTTTTCCGACCGTCGAGAACCGAGGGTAATATTATTCAAGTATGATTAAGTTTAGTATAGTGGTATAACTACATCTTAGGCACGCGCTACGGTCTGTACGCCTTGACTGATTTTATTCTTTAGATTGGTCTCAGCTATTAAAATTATAAAATCAGTCGCATTTAAACTTAAGGTAGGTACAACCAGCTGCAAGATCGCATGGACACGTTATGAATGAATTTATAATCTTTACAAGCCAAGGTTCCAAAAATATATTTACATGACCTTTGGTTTGTAAAGATGTTTGTGAACTCGACTATATAGGGTGTCCCAGTGTTGCACGGTTTTCGAGTTATTACCGAAATAAATAAATAAAACCGGCCAAGTGCGAGTCGGACTCGCGTTCCAAGGGTTCCGTACATTACACAATTTTTAACAATGTATTTTTATGTAAAACGTGAGTTAAATGTTTTATATTATATAGTTTAAAAAATCCGTAGGGGTCGGATCAAAAACTAAATAATTAAGTCCGACTCACGCTTGACTGCACATTTCTAATAGGTCTTCCTGTGATCTATAGGTAAAGAACTATTTTGTGTATTTTTTTCAAAATTTTAGACCCAGTAGTTTCGGAGATAAAGAGGGGGAACGGTAATTTTTTGGCTATTTTCTTAAATAACTTCTAAACTTTCTATTTTAAAATTACAAAAAGCTATTTTTTATTTTCTCAAATACCCCCCAAAAGTGCCCCCCATGTTTAAAATTCATTTGTGTACGTTACATGTCCGTCTTTGGGTCACAAACTTACATATCTGTACCAAATTTCAACAACAAAATAACAAAACAACAAAATAGGCTGTGACAGACGGACAGACAGACGCACGAGTGATCCTTTAAGGGTTCCGTTTTCTCCTTTTGAGGTACGGAACCCTAAAAATTGATAGACAGCATCGATAACTCGAAAACCATGCAACTTTTACTGGGGTCATGTTCGGCTGGGCGAAATGCCTAACTGCATTACTCCAAATAAAAAAAAAACGCTGGTTAGGATCCCTCTTGAGTTGACCTACCTCCGGTGTCACTGTGCATACTACATACGTATAGAGTCAAATAAAAAAGTTGTGGCAGCAATGCATAGAGCATCCAGCACTCTTTAAAAAAAAGTAAAAACGGGACCCTATTACTAAGACTCCGCTGTCCCACTGTCTGTCACCAGGCTGTATCTCATGAACCGTGATAGCTAGACAGATGACATCGATATCGCTCCGCACGTTTGCGTCTTGGGTCAAACTAAGCTGATGAAACCTCCTAGCCACGCGAATAACCCCTTCCTCAGAAATGTATGGGTGCGCGTTGCATACTTACATTCAATGGATTATTGGGTGATGCAACATACATTTTTATGGCAGTTATAAGCACTTTCCATAATGGATCATCTACTTAGTATATTAGTAGGATGTACGTAGTATAACATTGATTCTAACAAAGTAACCTATTATTTTCCCCTGGCTAATGGGACAGAACCACAAAAAAAAGTTGATTTACCGTATTACATATATCCTTTTTCAGGACACTTACTGCTGAGAGGGACACAGTAAGTTATACATGAAGTTGGTCAAGCAAATCTTGTCAGTATATAATTTTTAAGAAAAAAACACCGACTTCAATGGGGGATGCCGCTGAAAGTTCACTTATTGTTGATGGTGCACTCTTAGATTCCAGGCAATAAAATGAAAAAGACAGCATCTTTTGCCTAATTATGTAAAAAAGGAGCCACCACCCACTTTTCTAGTAGCATTTCGTTTTTTTAAGGGTCGCAGTTCTAACCTAACCTACTTTTCTGATAGCATTTCGTTTATGTAAGGGTCACAGCTCTAACCTAACCTAACCTACTTTTCTGATAGCAGTTCTTCTGTTCTGTGAGAATCGCAGTTCAAAACCCACCCACCCACCTAACCCACTTTTTTAGTAGCATTTCCGGGTCCGGGTCTGGGTCCGGATCCGAGTCCGGGTCCGTGTCCGGCTGTTCGGGTCCAAGTTTGGGTCAGAGTTCGGTCCGGGTCCGGGTCCGAGTTGGGGTCCATGTCCAGACCCGGGTCCGGGTCCGAGTCCGGGTCCAAGTTTGGGTCTGGGTCCATAAGGAAGAGAACAAATCGCCAAACGTGATTTATGTGTCATTGAAGAGTTCCATTCTGATCATCATCAGCAGTTCCACTTCATCAAATGTCACTTTTTTAAATGTAAATGCTGTATTTGTTGATGAAAATACAAAAATCACTATATGTATGCCTTTCACATTTGAGGAGTTCCCTCGGTTCCTCGTGGGTCTCATCATCAGAACTCGAGCTTGACAAAATATGTCTTAAAAACTTAAGTTGCTTAACAAACATAAAGAAGAGGACAAATCGCCAAACGTAAACTATGCGTCATTAAAGAGTTCCATTCTGATCATCATCAGAAGTTCCACTTCATCAAATGTCACTTTTTAAAATGGAAATGCTGGATTTGTTGATAAAAATACAAAAATCACTATATGTATGCCTTTCACATTTGAGGAGTTCCCTCGATTCCTCATGGATCCCATCATCAGAACTCGAGCTTGACAAAAATGTTTCTTGAAAACCTAACTTACTTAAACGTAACGAAGAGGACAAATCGCCAAACGTGAACTATGCGTCATTGAAGAGTTCCGTTCTGATCATCATCAGCAGTACCACTTCATCAAATGTTACTTTTTTAAATGTAAGAGCCCGGTTACGATTTTAGTCGCAAAAATGTAAAGTTGATAGATTTCTTCTGTGAAATTGTACACCTTTTGTTACCTAATTGAAATAACAAGTACTGGTTTCTATTAGCACGACTTCTTATCTCTAGGTTTATCGGATCAATTTTTTGAAAAAAGGCTTACTAAATTAGTAATGAATTTTTTTCTGATGGACGTTTAGGTAAACGCGTGTAAAGCACTGATTTTGATGCTCTTATTTGTAAATTTCGTAAAGTTTGGACTGCTAAAAATGGTAAATTAGTATTACACATATTCTGTACTCTAGGTTTATCAGATTACATTGTTGTTATATGACTTAGAGTTCGAGGAAATGAAAGTTAAACGAATTCAATTTTCTCCAGAAATGACCTCAAAACAAGTGACAATTTCTCCGAAAATACTTATTTTAGACGTAGATTGCATACTCAAATAATCTGCAATGTTTACTTAAACTGTTGCTGTACTTCATTTTATTTAAATTGCAACTTTTATTTTCTGACAATTTTTTAAAAACTTCCCCTTTTATCGGTGACACGCGCTCGCGGCCTCAGTCCCGCGCGGGAGCTGGTAGAGGCAGGACGTTTGTCGATCGGCTCCGCACGTTGCATCGACGACGACGAAGTTATTTATCATTGTGTGCGTCGCTCGCCGTGTAAAAAGTTATATTTGTTTGCGTGTTTGGCTGTACTGTGTGCGTGTAAACTGCGACCAGAAACTTTAATCCTTGGGTTGTAAGTACTTGTTTATTAACCGCCTTCAAAAAAAAGGAGGTTCTCAGTTTGATCCGTATGTTTGTATGTATATGTATGTATGTATGTTTGTTTGTTCGCGATTATTTCGCATTTGGCTGAACCGATTTTGATGCGGTTTTTAGAAAAGTGTTTGTTACATTCTGGAGAAAGTTTTAGTATACATAGAGCTGAGCTGATGCTGAACCCTGGCTGTACCTAGTGGAACGCAGGTTTAGTGCAACATAGGCACACGCTGTTTTGGTCTGTCTTGATGAGCAATTAGGAGAGCAGTACCCAAGATGGAGCTGATGCTGAACCCTGGCTGTACCTAGTGGAAATCAGGTTTCGTGCAACATAGGCACACGCTGTTTTGGTCTTCCGACACGTCTTGATGAGCACTTGGGAGAGCAGTACCCAAGATAGAGCTGATGCTGAACCCTGGCTGTACCTAATGGAACGCAGGTTTGGTGCAACATAGGCACACGCTGTTTTGGTCTTCCGACACGTCTTGATGAGCAATTAGGAGAGCAGTACCCAAGATGGAGCTGATGCTGAACCCTGGCTGTACCTAGTGGAAATCAGGTTTCGTGCAACATAGGCACACGCTGTTTTGGTTATTCGACACGTCTTGATGAGCAATTAGGAGAGCAGTACCCAAGATGGAGCTGATGCTGAACCCTGGCTGTACCTAGTGGAACGCAGGTTTGGTGCAACATAGGCACACGCTGTTTTGGTCTTCCGACACGTCTTGATGAGCAATTAGGAGAGCAGTACCCAAGATGGAGCTGATGCTGAACCCTGGCTGTACCTAGTGGAAATCAGGTTTCGTGCAACATAGGCACACGCTGTTTTGGTTATTCGACACGTCTTGATGAGCAATTAGGAGAGCAGTACCCAAGATGGAGCTGATGCTGAACCCTGGATGTACCTAGTGGAACTCAGGTTTGGTGCAATATAGGCACACGCTGTTTTGGTCTTCTGACACGTCTTGATGAGCAAATGGGAGAGCAGTACCCAAGATAGAGCTGATGATGAACCCTGGCTGTACTTAGTGGAACTCAGGTTTCGTGCAACATAGGCACACGCTGTTTTGGTTATTCGATACGTCTTGATGAGCAATTAGGAGAGCAGTACCCAAGATGGAGCTGATGCTGAACCCTGGCTGTACCTAGTGGAACGCAGGTTTGGTGCAACATAGGCACACGCTGTTTTGGTCTTCCGACACGTCTTGATGAGCAATTAGGAGAGCAGTACCCAAGATGGAGCTGATGCTGAACCCTGGCTGTACCTAGTGGAACTCAGGTTTCGTGCAACATAGGCACACGCTGTTTTGGTCTTCCGACACGTCTTGATGAGCAATTAGGAGAGCAGTACCCAAGATGGAGCCGGTGCTGAACCCTGGCTGTACCTAGTGGAACTCAGGTTTCGTGCAACATAGGCACACGCTGTTTTGGTACTCCGACACGTCTTGATGAACACTTGGGAGAGCAGTACCCAAGATAGAGCTGATGCTGAACCCTGGATGTACCTAGTGGAACTCAGGTTTGGTGCAATATAGGCACACGCTGTTTTGGTCTTCTGACACGTCTTGATGAGCAAATGGGAGAGCAGTACCCAAGATAGAGCTGATGATGAACCCTGGCTGTACTTAGTGGAACTCAGGTTCATTTATTGTTATCAGAACTTCCACCCCCTTTTAACCCCCAGTACCTACTGCATGTTAAACGTGTGGTAGCTCTGGTCAGGTGCCTGCTTCATCTGGCATCCCTCCAGGTGTTCCCGGTCTTGAAGAACTTAACCTGCCTACAGCATACTCTACCAACTTCAGATTAAAAGAGTTTTATCCCTTATCCGATGCGTCCAGCAGCACTCCAGGTGTTCCAGGTTTTGAGCTGTCTCCGTCATACACTACCCACAACACGTTGAGCGAGTGTTACCCACCCTTTGCCCTTGACCCTTTGCACTCCAGGTGTTTCAGATCTGGAGCTTTCCCCATCATACACTACCAGCGGCACGTTGAGCGAGTGTTACCCGTTACCCCTGAACCTTTGTACCCAGCAGCACTCCAGGTGTTCCAGGTCTGGAGCTTTCCCTTTCATACACTACCAGCAGCACGTTGAGCGAGTGTTACCCCTGACTCTTTGCACCCAGAAGCATTCCAGGTGTTCCAGGTCTTGAGCTGTATCCATCGTACACTACACACTACCAGCGGCATGTTGAGCGAGTGTTACCCCTGACCCTTTGCACCCAGCAGCACTTCATGTGTTCCAGGTCTTGAGTTTTCCCCATCATACTCTACCAGCGGCACGTTGAGCGAGTGTTACCCCTGACCCTTTGCACCCAGAAGCACTCCAGGTGTTCCAGGTCTTGAGCAGTATTCATCGTACAACCAACAACACGTTGAGCGAGTGTTAGAAGAGTGGAGAAGAGAAGAGGATGACTTTTCATCTTAATCGGTTCAGCGTTTATTGATTCCCCATACAAATTTCCACCCCCTTAAAGGGTGAGTTCTTGAATAAAAAGTATTCTATGTCCTTCCCCGGGATTCAAACTATCTGTATACCAAATTTCAACAAAAGGCTAGTTTCCCCTCTGGGTTGGAACGTTGGAAAGTCAGATGGCAGTCGCTTTCGTAAAAACTAGTGCCTACGCCAATTCTTGGGATTAGTTGCCAAGCGGACCCCAGCAGACTTCCATGAGCCGTGGCAAAAAGGCTGGGATAACGCGAGTAAGATTATTATATATATATAAGATATTGCCTTAGTGCAAATCATTATCATCATGCTATATAATTTGTATGTATTATATGAATACATAGGTAAATTGTTAAGAGTAATAAACGATTATATCAAATTTACCGAAAGTTTTATTTTAACCTAATTAAAGTTATAAAGTGACGCATAATGTTGCGAAAGTATCAATATTGTTTAGGCGGTCGCGTTATTTCAAGCAGCGGCCGGCGTTCGGTTACTGTGTAAAAGTCGTATCTTCGCGCGTTTTCAAATCGACTACGGGCTCGTAAGTGCTTGATTTGGTGATGAAAATACTAAAATCACTATATGTATGCCTTTAACATTTGAGGAGTTCCCTCGATTCCTCATGGATCCCATCATCAGAACTACTTTTTGACAAAAACGGGACCAATCTGTATGTATATACTTACAATCAAAAAAAGAATTTTCAAAATCGGTCCAGAAATGACGGAGTTATGGAGTAACAAACATAAAAAAAAACCGAATTGAGAACCTCCTCTGAAATCTTGAAGTCGGTTAAAAAAGGCGCGAAATTCAAATTTACTATGGGACGATATTCCTTCGCGCCTACATTTTTTTGAATTAGCCGCCTTTTTCAACTGACAAGATTTGCTTGACCAACTATATATTGCTTACCTGTCCTAAGAATCCAAAGATAGAAGAAAGTGTAGGTAGATGATAGTATGACAGGATAGATTGACTGTAGGAGAGACTGCGATTCTGAAGGAGTGATATTTCAACTACTCCAAGTCTGTTTTGTACTATACTAGCTTTTGCCCGCGACTTCGTCTGCGTGGAGTTAGTACTTTCAGTAGCTTATTTTTTATCCAATCTGCTTTTTATCGATCCCCATACAATCTTCCACCCCCCCTTTTCACCCCCTTAAAGGATGACTTATGGGAAAAACCTACCCTATGTTTTTCCCCGGGACTCAAAGTATCAACTAAATCGGTTCAGCGGTTTAGGCGTGAAGAGGTAACAGACAGACAGACACACTTTCGTATTTATAATATTATTATGGAGTATGGATTTTGTGAGTGTAATTAGATATTACAATATGCAAGTGGATGTTACATTTTAAAATATACAAAGTTTTAATCGAGACCTTTTGTTTCAATGATACTAATATCCTTGCGAATTTCTCCTAATTTCTCCTTTCCGGTTGAAATCCGCGCACGTCAGTAACATTATTCACTGGATAAAACTTCTATCTAGGTAATCTTCTATCGAACATCTACCGATAGGTATCTTCAATTTGTCTATATTATGCAACGTCGGAGTGCAGTTCCCATACAAGTTGCACTAGTTGCAGTCGGGTTGCAGTCCGTCTGCATCGGCCCTTAGAACTGCGACTTTTTATGAATTGTCATTGTCACACCTGTACAATGATATTGAACTATTGCACGTGGGCTCCACAAGGAGCTCGGAAAGCGGTTGAGGGAGGCAACGGGGGACCCTCGCGCGGGCAGCTTTCTCGCGCAAAGGCTTGCTATCGCGATACAGCGCGGGAATGCTGCCTGCGTGATGGGCACCTTGCCAAGAGGTCAGGGTTTGTTAGGGATTTTTATCTTTTTAGGTAGGTTTAGTTTTAGTAGTTTTATTTTATAAGTAGTCATAATTTTAAACTGAAATAAATATCATATACGAAGGAAAAAATGACCAAAGCCTCCAGTGTCCAGAGCTGGAATCGAACCAGCGTACCCCGTTTACCGGACAGGTGCCTGTGCTGATATTTATTTCAGTTTATAGTTTAAATAGTAGTGTGTCTACTTGAAAAACCACAAATTAAAATATTTTCATAGAAAATAATTTAATTTGTTCTTAGAGTAGTCATAATTTTGTTTTATACAATTAATGTAAATGTTATTCATCATCTTTTCAATAAAGCTTAAATGATATTGAACTTAATTTTGGACCATATATATATTAGCTTTGATTGTTAGATTCTATATTTAGATCTCTTAGTCTATGGTCTTGATAATTAAATTTCAAAACAGAATTTGTCTAAGCATTTATTTTCAGTGTTAAAGATGTCGAGAAAATTTTCCATTTAATTTGTTACGACGCTTCAACGTCACTCATGGTTATTTCAGTTTCTAAAGGATTTAGTAAAAACAAACACCATAATATATTTAAATTGACGCTGATTGGCATAAATAATGCTCAACAAATGTCTATTCAGGTGGCTTTTAAATAAAATGAATAGCAATGAGGGCGAGTATAAATTTAAACAAAAGCTTTTTCTATATAGTTTAAATACTGCCCCACCATGTATAGCCATTGAAAATCGTATACAATCTCTACTTACATATTTTGTCCGTATATGTGGCGTCTATAGTAATAGTTATTTGTTATACAAGGGTGCAAAGTTGTATTTTACCCGCGAGTGTGGAATTGAAACATGAGCAAGCGAAAGGATTCTATAGTTGAACCACGAGCGAAGCGAGTGGTTCTAAAATAGAATCCTGAGCGTAGCGAGTGTTTCAACACACGAGAAGTAAAATACATTTGCACCCGTGTGTAACACAAAACTTTTCCCCTCACTATAGCGAGGAAAGTGCAACATCCACAGGCGTTAGATCATCTTCATCACTGGAATCACTAATTTTTTTACGATATTATAACAGAAAACACTAGAAATTCTGATTTTTACGTGAGTCGGTGAGAAGAACAGTAAAAATTTTGTTGACAATGTTGACATTTCTGTTCTGACGTATGAAATGTCAACGATGCGTTTTGAAATTGCATCGACTCAACTTGTGCGTTCAGAATTATATTTAACATCATTATAAAAAATCTAACGTTTCTTATGGAATTTTAAGGTTTATGACTTAAAATTATTAAATAAAGCTAAATTTGGTATTTTTTATTACATTCTCAAACCATTTATTTAATGATAATTAATATCGAACGAACCATTACTATGAGCGTTTTACGTTTTGTTATCTGTCAAGCTACTTAAACACGCTCCATCCAAGGTCAAATTACTTTCCCCACTAGTGGATAAAATGCGTTTTTCCCCGCTTGTTTTAAAGGATAATAGACGGCTTTCCGAGCTAGTGAGGGGAAAAAATATTTGTTAAGCTTTACGTAAGACGCTGCATTAGAATGCTGAAGTAGGAAGGAAAAATATCCAATTGTTTTAATATATTTTTGTTACACGCGCAGAAATATCAGCCATATGTGCATGTTAATAAATTGCGAAAAATATTTCGGGCAATAAATTTTCATTCTAAGCTACGTAGCCGCCCGGAGTCAGCCACTTGCCCCGGACCCCGGTATAAGAAATGTGTCGCACCATACTTTTAAAATAGCCTGTAGGCCTCTAATAATTTAAGTACATATGATCCCTTATTTGTATCATTATCGGCAGGCAATTATTCCCCCTAATGGCGTCGGAACTTGGTACCAATGTAGGTATTTCAATCAATAAATCAATAATAATTTATTTCGAACAAAAGTCCATAATGTGTTAGTAACATACATAGTACATACTAATATTTAAATGAATAAATATATTATACAAAACTTAAACAGAGACGATAACGTTTTAGAGATACAGATTTCAGTAATTTAGGGCGTCCGCGTCACGTGGGCAGGTGCACAGAGTGGGCGCACGTACGCGGGTGTCATTGTAGGTAAAATCCGTCGCACGCATCCGCGCCACATATAGCGTTGCTCATCTGGGACACTACCGTGCAACGCCAAAACGAGCAAAGAGAGGCGAAAGAGCACTATACTTACCTTTTCTCGAACGCTTCGACGTTTTTTTTAACCCCCGTATCTTGGGTTTGGATTATACAAGATAAATAAACAAAATTCTCGGGATATAACGTCAATAGTGGACTTATTAAGGCCGTTCCATCGGTTTGCCGCTGTCACTGTCACATTTCGCAAGAAAGAACGGAAAAGATCATGCGCGCCAAGTGTAAATTTTGATCGAATTTTGTAGATTTTTATTTATTTTAAAAACGTTACCTTACAATATCGAAATTTCGATAGTTATGAAATTACTATTTGTTAAGATTGTTTTTTCTTCTTTTTTTGTTTATATTATCACATAATAAATAACCAAGTTAAGTTTGATTAAAAGTCCGAGTTAGAGGTTAATTTGGGAATTAATTATTGTATCGAGCGAAGTATCATAATTCGTGTATCGGAAGCTATGTTATTAACTTATTAAATTATAGATAATTTAGTCAAGAACTACATATATTTTTTCCACGTCTACGAATATCAACGCCTCTTAGAAAATCATGATCATATAAGGATATTTTTCGCCTTCTGGCTCAGGGAACCGCCTTAAGGGTCCCCGGCAAGCTCGGTTCTCCATACAAACGTAGTTACGCTCTCATTTTAAAACGAGTAGCTAGTTTGCTCTAAAACTTTGTACTTACAATAGAATAAGGTATATTTATGTCTGTAATTAGTTTATGTAGCTTCAGATATCACAGTTAAAAAAATACAGCGAATTTAAGTTTTTCATACAAAACTTGTTTTTGCTCTATTTCGTTCGTTTTATAAACTGGAGCTATATAAATTAATTACAGGCCTAGATATACCTCATGTCTTTGTATGTGCAAAGTTTGATTACAATGCAACACGTAGTTTTAAAATGAGAACGAAGGATAGGATAAAGAATAGTTTTAACCCCAAAATCATCCCGCAAGGGTGAAAAGGAGGTGGAAAAAGGCGTTAGGGGGGAAAAGGGGGTTGAAGTTTGTATGGGGAATCAGTAAAAAGCAGATTGTATAAAAGATGCCCCCGGATACGTATTTCAAGATTTTTAATAGTAAATCACCCCCAAGTATTTAAATTAAGGGATGGAAGATTGTCATAAGGAACTTACAAAAAGAAGTGAAATCCCACCAAAAACATTTTAATGTAAAATGTTGCCCAGACGAAACCTCTCGAAAGCTCGCACTGTCCAAAAGTTATCAGATCTCTTGTGCCAAGCTTCTAACTCTACAAGCCCTAAAAAATATGTGGCTTGGTGGTTTCGTTACGCCCTTATCCCTTTAACTCCTATCGTTCCCGATACCTCACACTTGCATAAAAAATTTGTTTTTGATTACTTAGTGATTACCAGGGCTCGGAAACCGGTCTCATTTCTCAAACCGGTTTTGATCATTCGCCCGGGAACGAAAAGGATTTCGTTTCCGTTTGCGAAAAAGGAAAACCTGTTAAAAACAATACTATTATTTATTAAACCACGTTTCAGACTACTTAAATGAACCTTGAAAACACTGGATCAAAAGAGCAATGACCAGAATGACCTTAGGAAGTATTTCGCCGGAATTTTTCATGGTTTGCGTAAACTTTTGCTACGGTTTCACTAATTTCTTATTATTACTAAAGCGGAAGTGGTGCGTGAATCGTGATGATAAATCCGGCCCTGGCCCTGGCGAATTGGACTCGTAAACCGAGGATTACGTATTACGTGTCTTAGTAGTAGTAGCAAAGAGGATATAATAAGATAGAGCGGTACTGTCATAGTAAATTTTGTAACCACAGTAAATTCACTGCCATCTATCGACACACTTTAAAACTAAAAATGAAGATTTATAAAAATACGATAAAATGTATTTAAATATGGATAAATGATTTTTTTTATTTGCATTAATTATTTTTATGATTTTGATCTATGTTCTTTTACTGATATGCGTTAAAATTGGTAAAAAACAAACGAAACCGTCAGCGCCCTCTATACGAGAGTAGGCCAAAGTGTACTATATGTCTAAATTAACATATTACCAGAAACTATACGTTACTGCCTGCAACATAAATATGTGTCGCGCGGAATTGCATAAATACCATGTAAGCAATAATAGTCTATAAATAACTAATGTTTAGATTTACTTGCTCTCTCTTTATACTTGACTACCGATAATATAACACATCTACGTTATGTTTGGTTTTACTTAACAACTCCATTCGGCTCTCCGTCCCAACTTATCTGATGGCGACCCATACCAGGAAAATGAAGAGCACCACGGCGCATCGCATACGAAAATGAAGAAAGAAGCCAAGACAAGAAGATCACCCTAGTGAAGATTTAAATCGAAGAAACTTCCCGCACATTTTTCAAGAAAGAAACTTTCCGCATATTCTCAAAAATTGAAAACCGAAGAAAGAAAAAGATGACCAAGAAATAAAAATCAAATTAAGAAGAGTACGAAGAAAGAAGAGCGTTGTCCAGGGTATCCCGGCTCGCAATTCAAGAGGTGTCCAGGGTAATCCCGGCCCATTTCAAGAGGTGTCCAGGGATATCCCGGCCCATGCTCGAGGGAGTCCAGGGTTAGCCCGGCCCGTCAGCCGGTAGTGGCGCCATCTGATCGAGAATCAAGTTTTCGTGATTTTCGAGGCACGTTTTTTCCTTAGACTGTATCCATCTATTACGGAGTTAAGTATATCTATCTTTGGTAGTAGTAAATCACTTTATTGTACAAAAAAAATGTTAACATGAAATTCCATCGAAAAAGAAATTTTCATGCCTTAAGCCCATCACAGACGGAGCGATAATATATCGGCAGATACCGATAGACACGGCATCTGCCGATATCTTTTACGTGGGGTCCCTTAGTTTGACATAATTATTGAAAGTCATAATGTAATGATTGTCACATTATCATTAGTCATAATTCTGAAACCGTTAACTTTTTAGGATTTTCGTAAGGTTATCTGATAGATAGGTTTCAAAGCTGTTATATATATGTTAGCTTTATATAAATTATAACATATTATTTACATACATTTGTACTTTTATTAATAATAATATCATAATTTAGTAAAAGAAGTTAGTGTAATGATTAAACCAAGACTGACAGTTGGCACGTCGACCAATCAGGGCGCTGCTAAAATGGTGGCGCGGCGTTCTGATTGGCCGACAGTGATGACGCCTGAAGTAGCGGGAATAGTGACAACGGCCGTGAGGCAGTCTTCACAGTCTTGTTTTAACCACCAACAGAAAAGGAGATTTAGGAAGAAAGTACCAATCTGTGAATTGTATGGTTAAATTATTTGATTAACGCTTATGCCTTAATTCTAGTAAAGCAAGCGTTCTATGCCTGCATTGGTAAGTTAAGTGTGAGGACTGAGGACACATTTGATATTGTTATAATAAAACAGTAAGTACTTGAATCAGTATCATCTTTTATTTGTTTAACTAAATTACATACCTTTGGTTAGCTTGTCAGCTTTAAAAACTTAAACTTAAAGACAGCCTCCTGCATCTACATCTCAGCCAGTGGGATATATGAACCATTAAAGTGATAAAAATAATTACACTTTTTTTTCTTTTTCTGCTTTATTATTTTGTTTTCGTCAAACCGCTACGTCCACTACCTACATTTTGAATTATAGACTTTTATCTTAACCGATTGCTTACAAAAACAAAGGTATGTAGTTCTATATGTAAATGAGTTGCTGCAAGTGCTAATTAATCAAAAATTAAGTGTTGGTTAACACTGAGACTGCATCAGTACTTATTTGCTGCACTAGGCTTACATTACACGTGTTATTTTGGAAAAGAGTTGAATAGTGTGTGCTGTGCTAGTTGAAAATTAATGGTAATACTACCGTCTTTCTTAAACGATAAAATCAACTTAAAATTTATAATATCATAGGTCCAATTACAATCGTAGTAGCAAAACCGATGCTCGTTTATCTTTTTTTCTTCTCTGTTGCTAAGCGGTAAACGTGTTCAGTGATAAGCTGTATTATGCGCCACATGTGTTCCATTATACGTCTATTAGCTTCATAATAGTTCACTCGTGCTCCCTTAATAAGTCAGCGCAATAAAAGTCCACAATTACCTTCTAATACACATAATTAGCACACAGCGCGTAATTTTATCCACTAAACAGACCTTATTACAGTTAAAGCATTAGATAACCCTTAAAGCTGTATAGGATTGTAGCAAATATACCTTTATATCACTTCGCGTATTAATGGTAGTTTTCAGAGCCGTAATGCAGCTTTTAATCAGCCCTAAGCTATTTAAATATCACTGAGGGCTATTATACAGCTGTGGGACCATGAGCTTGTTATTATATGTGTCTTAATACGCACAGAGCGTTAAATAGAACTAAAAGTGAGTAGTTATATAGCTATCTCTGCTACCTGACTTGTGCTTAACTTTACGTGTGCTTAGATAAGCAGAAGAAGATACTTCTTAACGTAACATATCATGTACTCCCGTTCACGCCAGCTGTGATCTTCGCAAATAACTTGAACGTTCCAGGTTGTTATGGATACTGGAGCTCATGGACGGGTCCTATATACACCCTCGAGTCCTACGAGAGAGGTTTCGAGGCACCAACAGTCGCGCAGCAGAGCCAGGCGGCGAACGAGCAGTCGGGCACGGCGGCGGTCGCGTAGCCGCAGCCGCACCAGTTGGCGCTCGCGCAGTCGCACCAGTCGGCGCTCGCGGGGGCGTGTCAGCCGCTGCTCTCCGGAAGAAGACCAGCGTCGGCGGGGCGAGAGGCGCAGCCGACGAAACGTAAACGAATGCGCCAGTATCTACAACTGGACAGAAAAGCAGATTGTGCACATTGCATTGCCAAAATTAAAAGGTATTGCACAGAGGTGGTACGAAAGTCTCCCATCTGTTCTCTTTTCATGGGCCGAATGGCAGGGAAAACTATTATTAGCTTTTCCGTCCGAAGAAAATTATGGTACTATGCTCACTGACATGTTAGCTAAAAGGGCCCGGTTCTTCGACTCTTTGGAAGAATATTACTATGAGAAGGTAGCGTTGACAAGTAGATGTAGTATTTTCGGTAAGCGTGCAGTAGAATGCATTTTACATGGCATTGATGATCGTTCCGTAAGGTTAGGTGCAGAAGCAGCACAATATGACGATCCTAATAAATTGCTGCCGTATCTACGTAATGCACGAAACACAAAACCCAATATAGAACGTAAGTTTGTCAGAAACTTACCTCCGAAGGCTCAGGATGGTCAGGTACGCGTGAATCAAAGGCCTTTCCGTTGTTCTAATTGTAAGATAGACGGCCATATTACTTCTCAGTGTACGCTACCATTAAAGAAATGTGGTAGGTGTTCGAGAATAGGCCACGAAACCGAACAATGTTACGCAAAACTACCCAATGAAACGACACTTCGCGTTGCAGAGAATAGTGTTTAGAGTATACCATTCGTAGTTCCAGCCCCTGTTCAAAAACCTTATGGTAAATGTTTTAAAACTGTTTTGGTTGATGGTATACCGGTCGATTGCTTTGTTAATTTAGCATTTAGCAATATCAAATAGCTGTTAAAGTTGTTCGTCATTATACGTCACTCTATGCCAGTCTAATAAAGCCAAAGCCTGAGTCACCTAAGTATGTGTTAGCGGGTAATCAGTTCCTTTTCCTATTTAGATGAAGTTATTATACGCTCTTAAGCCGGTGTGGGTTTCCAGTAAATAGACCATCTAAGCCCCGGAGGAGCGAAATTATTGGTTCTATCAACATGTATCATGCTCGATGTAGTAGCGTCTTTACATACATTTATAGATTTTAGAGTATACTTAGTAAGAATCGTTTAAATATCGTAACTGACTGTTACTCACTGCCTCGCATTCTTAGGTGGTGGGAGCAAACGCAAAAGTACAATTTTAACATTATATAGGCTTGGCTAAGTAGTGCCTCAAGTTGATTCACTTAGCCGCAACCGTGTCCCTGGTTCATTGCCGTCAGTTAGCGGATCACATAATGCTTTCAATATTAATGAATACGAATGAATATTATGAATGAATACTTGTTAGCTAATACCGTTCAGAACGCAAACAGTGAGGTGCAGGGTATTATTGGCAGCCTAAATAACCTTTTGTCAGATGATGCCGTTGATTTTGTCCGATTACAAAATAAAGAATAATCGCAAAATACGCCTGATTTAAATTAGGTGGAGGTATTGAATGCCTGCATCCAATTAGGAAGGTCGATACTCGCTAAGTACATCCTAATCACGTTGGATCATTTGTTAGGAGTAGAAGGGTTACGTTTACATAGTAGATTCGAGTCGTCATAATAGATTCGTGCAATAAATACCTACATACTTATGTATATTTAAAACCTGTTTGGAACACAAAGTCTCAAACAATACTTTTCACATGTACTTTGGAATTTTTAGTGTTTCTAGCCGAATTATTACCGATCGTAGCACCATTCACTAGGGAATCCTTTAGGAGATTCTTATTACATAATTATTAAATTCCGTTTCCACGCCCAGGGCCAACGGCCTTGTGAGTCATATTCTGACATATTTGACTGAAGACATTAACGGCACTAATCATGGGACATTTAAGAGGAAATTTGGAGTATTTTTGATATTTCACCAAAACCTGTAAAATTTCTACTGCTTTATGCGTTAAAAGTTGAATGTCCTATTCGTCCTATGTTTTCAATTTAATAAAAGATACAGCAATTGGCTTCAATTTTAATAACAAATTTAAAATGTTTTTGCTCCATATGCAGTATGGCGCCCTAAATTTTAAAACAAACAAAAACGAATGAAACATCAATCGTAAGCACCTCGATGGCTTTGTTTATGGTAATGTTGCCAGTATTTGAACTGATAATAAATAGACTTATATTGACCGGGATATAGACCGTGATTACCTTTTGTATTATTTGTGAGCTCCCGATATTTCGACGCAGTTACATGCATCATGTTCACGGGTGATGTCACAACCGTGAATCATTCAAAACTCTAATGATAATAAATACTTATTTTACTATTCTGTCACTATATATATTAATTAAAATATTTGAAATCAAGAATATTTCATATTTCTTTACTAGTCTGCACAGGCCGTGAAATAATGTCTGTTTTTAAATACACATAAGCTATAAAATAATGCTTGTCTACTAATAATTGTTTGATTTCAGCCCGCACAGATCATGAAATAATGTCTGTTTGCAAATACACATAGGCCATGAAATAATGCCTGTTTACTAATGATTATTTCTTTTCAGCTTGCACAGACCATGAAATAATGTCTGTTTGCAAATTATACACATAGGCCATGAAATAATGCCTATTCATATATAAATCCAGGCCATGAAATAATGCCTGCTAACTAATAATAATTTCATTTTAGCTTGCACGGACCATGAAACAATGTCTGCTTGCAAATGCTCCTAGGCCATGAAATGATGCCTATTCATACATAAATCCAGGCCATGAAATAACGCCTGTTCTTATGTACTTTGCAGGCCATGAAATAATGCCTGCTAGGATAAGATCAGTATAGTTCTTTTTGTTTGCCTACATGGGCTATGTAATAATGTTTTTGACTAAGCCAAGGCCATGAAATAATGCCTTTTATATATCTTTATCAATTTATTAACTAAATTACCTTTGATGTGCCATGATCTATTGTTTATTTCATTAACTTTGTGGTATATTATTAGTCGCTGTGAATATTAATTTGTTACAATGTAATAACAATGATTTGCTTAAATATCCTAGAGGCAATAAAGCCTGTTACTTATTAACTGACCGGTTATACTTAATTAGTCAATTAGTACTAAACTTTGTCTTAATAATATGAGAACATTCTATATTCTATATATTTATGAGAATATTCTGTATGTACATAAAAACATTGCCAGTTTTAAGAAAAACTGACATACATAACATTAATACTAGAAATAAGCATAAGCTTGCAGTACCCTTCACTCGGCTCCATAAAATTAAAAAATCATTCATGGGTAACTGTGTAAGATTTTATAATAAACTTCCAAATATCATCACTGAATTATCTGTTAATAAATTTAAAAAAATATGTAAAACGTAAACTTATCTCTAAAGCCTATTATAGCACACAAGACTACATGAATGATGAAACACCGTGGAATTGTGATTGAAAATAATTAATTATTTATTATTGTGTTAATAATGATGAAATTGATAATTCAATGAATACCTATATTAGGTAATCCGTATTTTTTGACATTTAGATTTTTATTCTAGATAGTTTCTAGACTAGTATTTTTTATACAATTTTGGTGTTTGACGATCCTTTTGTGAATTCTTAGTATTAAGTTTGACATATCTATAATAATTCAATGTTTTTAAGAATAATAATAACTGCATCAAATGTATTGTGAACTTCAACATATTTCATATATTATATATCATTAGATTTACGAGGTCGTTGCATCGATTTGGATGGCCGACTGTTAGCTTTATATAAATTATAACATATTATTTACATACATTTGTACTTTTATTAATAATAATATCATAATTTAGTAAAAGAAGTTAGTGTAATGATTAAACCAAGACTGACAGTTGGCACGTCGACCAATCAGGGCGCTGCTAAAATGGTGGCGCGGCGTTCTGATTGGCCGACAGTGATGACGCCTGAAGTAGCGGGAATAGTGACAACGGCCGTGAGGCAGTCTTGTTTTAACCACCAACAGAAAAGGAGATTTAGGAAGAAAGTACCAATCTGTGAATTGTATGGTTAAATTATTTGATTAACGCTTATGCCTTAATTCTAGTAAAGCAAGCGTTCTATGCCTGCATTGGTAAGTTAAGTGTGAGGACTGAGGACACATTTGATATTGTTATAATAAAACAGTAAGTACTTGAATCAGTATCATCTTTTATTTGTTTACCTAAATTACATACCTTTGGTTAGCTTGTCAGCTTTAAAACCTTAAACTTAAAGACAGCCTCCTGCATCTACATATATTCTAGTATCTGCCGATATCTTATCGAAGATGCCTAGCGATGTGTCGGTCGGTATATTTCGTCTCTCTCACAATGTCGGTGCTAGACAGAGAGCGATATATATTTTGGTATCGTTGCGTGTGTGGTGCTTAGCGACACTCGCAGATATCTGTCGGTATCTGTCGGTGGTGTCTGCCGATGTCGACACATATATTATCGCTCCGTCAGTGTCGAGCTTAAAGGCCTTTTCCCATAGTACAATTTATCAACCACATACGCGCCAATAGAATTTCAACTTTAGCATTCCGATTTAAGGTTCAAATTAGATTGCACTTTAGGGAAATGTGACTTCTTCAAATGAATCATCAAAGCTGGGTTGATTGTAATATATATGATTTTTAAGATTTTTTTAGGAAAACTTTTTAGATCGGTGCGGCCTGGAAAAAAGTTAATTATTTTTTATGATCACACAGCCACTAAAGCTAGTGGTTCTGTGAAAGTTGACCTTGTGAACCCCCATGGCATTGCGTTCTTTAAAAAATTCCAAAAATTTAATCGGCAAAAAGGACCGACCCGATCACGACCATCGTTACCACTGTACCACGGAATCGTCCGGTCTAAATTACTGCAACCTTCGACAAAAACAAGCCGGGCGAGTTTTTCCCCCAGCCATCAAAAGTTTGTAACACGAAAGCATTGTCTCTTTCTGGTGAAAGAGATGGAGAATTTTTGCTTAGCCACAGCAAGTGTGTGTAGCTGGTAGGTATATTAAAGTAAAAAGCTTAGTAATATTACACTAAGGGCTCTCTCGGGCATTTTGTACTTAGTGTTTTGATGATAGTGTGTTACTGACAACACTTTAAACTCTCGCGTTTTGTACACATAATTATTGTCATTACCGGGTCTAACTCGATAAAATTTCATTATTTTACCTTTTTTCCGACGTTTCAGCTAGGTTGTACTAGCTGTGGTCACGGAAGACTGACGTCCCAGCAAAATGTCAATTGAGATTTAGGTAAACAAAACTAAACTACCCGACATTCGTTTATATAAATGTTTGGGAAAACATTTTTGCCCAAGAAATGGAGACTCACTCTCGCTGGATCAACAGAAATATAAATACTTTTTAGGCTACCACGAATCCTTAGTAAATAGGTCTCATTCAATCCCATCGTACGTGATTCGCAGTTCGTTAGGTTTTCCTGTCACTGCGCATACGAAATGAGGCGGCGTCACCACCGTGCCACCGTCAAGGGAATTCCCATCTTGAGCGTGTGAAAGTATGGCCAAGGGCCGACGTGCTGTCTATACATACATGTATTTTTTTTTGTTTTTTCTTCTCTTATCTTCAATAAAAAATAACGCCAATTATATGTGACTAGGGAACTGCATGATAGTAGATGATATTTAGTTGCAGTACAAAACCGATGATCATATATCATCATCGGTGCGTACCTTTGTCCAGGGATAAATATTAGCGGATGAAACAACGCGCCAAAAGTACCTATCTCCTGAGATACTTTTCCAATTAGAGATAAATCTCTACAGTTCGCGTTCCAAAGTATCAGGGCTACAAAGTGTCCAATGTTAGGTAGATGATCGAGTTAGTTTTAGGGCCGACCCGTCAGGGGATGCCCTCGAAGCTACGAGTCCTTCTATTTACTTTCGGCAGTCTAAATAAAAGGATTAAAATCCCTGCCATAAATGACCTATTAGATCGTGGTGCGCTCACTACGCTAGGTCCAGTAAGCATCAAATAGATAGTGACGGCTAAAGTGGCCAAATATATCGGTACACGTCCTTATTTCTACGGTAACAAAGGTGTCTGACGATATATTTGGCCACTTTGGCCGACACTATCTATTTGATGTTGACTGTACGTCCGTGGGTGCGTTGAGATCGGTCTAGTCTCAAGTCAAGCAGTGAGTAGCACAACCTAGACCAGAACTAAAACATTGTTGGACTGGTTCAGGAGTACAACGAAATACTACTTTCTAGTCAAGATTTGGATCATCTATTGCCACCTTTATGAGCAGTAGTGTAAAAAAAAACTAGAAGCAGTAAACATGCGGCTTTATCCCTAAAAAACAATCTCTACTTATGCCAACAGACTCAACAGTCATATAGGTAGTATGTTGACACCTGCTAGATTTGCAACAGTTACTAACACTTCGGTTCTAGGGATTCCCTGGCAAGCAGGCTGGCAGAATGAACAAGGAATTGTGACGACGTGATAAAATAGATGCTTTAAGTGCGTAATTACCTGTATAAAAAATGTAAGACACATTTGCTTTTTTTATGGTTGACAGACCATATCGTGAATATTGTTAGTTTTAGATATGTCTTAATCACAATTCTACACCGTAACAAAGCTGGCGATAAAATTCAAATAAAAACCTTGTTTTTGTATAATTATATTTTGTATTCGTAAAAGTACTACATACTAGTTTCATTACTATAAACCTTTACAGAGATAGATCCTTAAGTTACAAAAGTCACATATTTTCTATTTATAGATACCATGCCATCTCCAACGTTATCAAAAATCCGTCTAAACCACTTATGGTCACATCAAAGCAGTAACCTTGGAAATATAATAGCAATTTCAAAATTTATTGATATATAGAGATTTTAATATGAAATTATTTGAATTGAATTGAATTGAATATTCGTAACGACAATCAATCAATAATACTTACCTTTGTTCTAAGGTTAACGGCAGATAATCTGATAAGAGTAAGTGCGATAAACGCCTAAGTCTGTCAATAACGAAACGTTACGATAACAAGTATAAATCGTATCGCTTGGCGAGTCTATCACTCGGACTGACTAGTGAGTATATTCGAGTAGCTATGCATAGTTTAAAGGATCTCAAGTAGCCATACCTCGACAGCCTTAGCTGTATCAAACTGACATATTCGCCAACTTCTGTAAATGACCGTTTGTTTCTTGTTTCAACATAATAATAAAAAAATGAAAAAAAAACTTCTGCGTAACTTACTTTTTAAGCATCTCGCTCGTACAGTCGCAGTCGGTTCCCTAACATAAGTATCCACTTTTCTATACAATTAGTATAGCAACTTGGTTACTTAAGTTGGGGCACCGACCGTACTAGCACCTAGCGAATATGTCAGTGTCAAGCTGGTGGTAGCCCTATGGGTCACGTTATACTGGGTAACCCAAACCCAACAATTATACGGCAAGGTGACCATGAGATTTCAGACTGATTCGTTACTATATACGGCTGAATTTGAGTGTGTCCGCCAATTTCGTAAAGACAAAGCGCAAGTAATAGTAAAATTATAATTTTTACGAACCATTTTATGCCATTCCGTTTTTCAGACACAAAATTCCAAATATCGTTTTTTTCTCAACTGATTCGCTGAGTGCTGATCATTAAAAATTTCCAGGAGGATTTTTTTTACGACAGCAGGTTATGGACGGTCTAACAAAACAACTCAAAAAAAACATCATCACTGCTGTAGTGCAAAAAAGAACTTGGCCTGTTTTTTACATTTATGTTCTGGGTTAGAAAGATAAGTGAGTATCTACAAGATACTTTGTAATATCAAACAGCTAAGGAGATGTCTGATACTGTTGATGATGCTCCTAGATAAGGGTTCGCAGAATTTTATGAGATCACTCCAGGTATTAGAAAGTCTTGTTCTTTTAAAGATTCAGGCCTGCGACTTGATTATTATACATCGATATCGATAGGTTGTATCTATACAAAAATACTTCCATGTTTATTTCATTATCTACGAACTACGAATGAGCCAATAACCTAAAGGAGCCCGTGGTCCGCTTTAGCTACCTAATTCTAAGACGCTAGCTTGAAATGCATAACTATTAGTCGTATTGTTATATTTAATGTGATTAAGTCATTCACTTTCCATAAATATTTAAAAATATATATATTTGATTTTGATTTATGTCCTCCAGACATAATATAAAATATCCGTATCTAAATGACGAGCGGTCTGGCCTAGTGGGTAGTGACCCTGCCTGTGAAGCCGATGGTCCTGGGTTCGAATCCCGGTAAGGGCATTTATTTGTGTGATGAGCACAGATATTTGTTCCTGAGTCATGGGTGTTTTCTACGTATTTAAGTATTTATATGTTATGTTATATATATCGTTGTCTGAGTACCCATAACACAAGCCTCCTTGGGCTTACCGTGGGACTTAGTCAATCTGTGTAAGAATGTCCTATAATATTTATTTATTATTTATTTATTTATTTAAATGTTAGCCACTTGATATTTTGTAAGGCTCTATAAATTCACTATAATACCTTAGATAGGTACGTGTTTTATCACTATATTTGACGTCAATCTAGTTCCAAGGTCTTATGCCAACGCAAAGAGGTTCAAAATGCTTTGATCGTAACTCTGGTATCAGTTTGATAGAGTAGACATCACCTCAAAGAGACCAATATAAAAATAAAATCAAGTTTCATTATAATTATGCGTACAGGGAGGTCGTATGCTACCGGTTGCTCGGTAAGCCATAGCAATACCAAGTTATCGCTAATATCGTGCCTAACGGATAGCGATAGCGATAACGATAACGACGTTGCTCGTGTAACGGCCGTTACCCTCTTTATATAACAGCTTGGCTGCTTATCAGCTGCGTGCTATCAACTATGTATTATAACTATCAGCTACATATGTATTATCAAGCATGTGCCTACATATTATTTTTTAGATTGTTTAAGGCGACGGCCTTATCGTCATAAGATAATGCGTTGTTGCGAAGTGGTGAGGGAACCAAAAATGGAAATAACGCTATCTAAAATATGAACTTGCGTGAGACTAAATCATATTTTTTTTTTAATTTTAAATAAATCCCTAATGTGTTTCATAGTCTAAGGCGCCACAGTTAATCACACAATTTTTAAAGATAGATACAGAGAACCTACCGCGTAAAACTAAAATCGAACTATCGTTAGAATATACAGGAACGATATTCGCGTTTTTCGCGGTAGGGCTCAGTACACACGCTCGTATTCTCTTAATTAAAATTCAATTCAATCAAATACCCAAGCCACTAAAGCAGTGGCGTAGCTAAGCGGTGGGCCTATAGCGGCCTCTAGCCCACGGCCTCGCACTTAAAGAGAGCCCCGCGAGAGCCAACCATTTTTTATTACCTTGGGAATATTTATACATTGAAAGAAAAGGGCCTCGCGGATGCAACTTCGCTCACGGCTAGATTAGTTCACGTCACGTTACGCCACTGCGCTTATGCGGCGTCATAAGAGTGGTGATGGTTAATTTAACCTCCCCCGCTTAGCTACTTCTGCTATGCACCGTACCATAAACACATATTTATGTACATATTTATATATACATTAACTTGACACTGATTTTTATTAGGTACGTCTGTCTTTTTCTCCTTATTTGAGAAGTGCGCGCCCCGGTAGACTCGCGTAATATTTCTGATTTAGATTTGCAACACGTACCCCATCGCGACAGTCGTCTAAAAGCAATACCATTCATACCACCCACGGTGGGTATCTTTTTTCTCACGCGTCTCGTAAGACATAGGGTGACTGCTTTCCTAACAAATCAGAAATAAACAATCAAAATGAAGTCTCACTGTTAATGTTAGGCACTAATGAAACATATTTTAAATATAAAATAAAAAAACTGTATTTCCACTCTTCTAACTACTACATCTCACACCTTTTGTTCTTAAACGAGATTGTGTTTAGATACGAGGTAATAAAGTTCCATACTGACTTTCAATTGTGACTTTTTGACAAATGTCATACATATTTTCATGTACCGTCTCGTGAAGTTAGGAGTGGCCAATGACTATGTAGTGGCCAATAACTAAGTATAGCAGTCATGTGATGTCTACTTCATGTGATTTAAGTATTTATTGTAATCCTGATATAATAGGCAGCTAGATATTCCTAAACATATTTGAGATATAAAATTCCGTTGTGTAAAGAGTTAGTCCATAAGTAAGTAATAATGCAACCTTGCTGTTTTGTAGCTATAAATTACGTGGTTATTGAATAAAACTTTAGTCTTTAATCTGCATTCACTTGTTTAATTGCGCCTCCAACTTCCCGCACCACATGGCGATCCTGCCAGGGTGGTTTAAGAGCCAAGCCACACTAGCGTCTTTTGAGCGTCGGCGTCTACGTCTAGTCAGTGTAGTCTCTTGGAATAACACGCAATTAATTAATGCTGTATTACTTATTGGAACACTATTAAAACGATCTTACAATCAAGGCGCCATATTGGAGAAGAGCGAGACAGACCACCGATTAGAGTAACAACATGCAAATTAATACCAAAATATTACTTTGCTAATCCGCGAAAAGATAACGTGCTAGTCAATCAGTGCTAACCCGTTATACTTACTTGCGTATTTTTTGCATGCAATTAATGTTCCCACCCTAAAAATAAATACGCAAATAAATATAACTATCCACCACCAAAAGAACAATACTCGACACTCGACACGTGTTTCGCCTCTCTACGAGGCATCCTCAGGAGATTGCTTTCATGCATTTCATTTTCATGTTAAGTCTAGGTAGCTATATCGTTGTGAATAATAATAATCAGTTAATAATGTCCAAAAAATCAAACGAGTAAACTATGACTAAGTACGATATAAGTACCTGGCAAGAACTCATTCTTCACTTACGACATAAAACTCATTTGTTTCAGTTTTTTTGCATGTTGCGGCAACGTGCCACGGCACGACGCCGTGACGTGATTTGTTACGTTACACGCCGTAGATTTGCACGTCACGACGTCGCAACGTTACACGACGCCGCAACGTGCCACGGCACGTCGTCGTAACGTCTAATTGTGTGTAGGCCCTCAGACAGTTCCTCTTACAATATTATAGCGTCCGCGTAAGCTAAATTTGCACCGAATTGAACAGAACAAAGTTTCATTACAAACATCGTATTTTATAGAAAACATCTGGGACTTCTGGGAGACCGAGCTTTGCTCGGAAAACATATAAAAACTCAAAAATGCGCGTTTTCCCAGAGATAAAACCTAGCTAGACCGATTTTTCGCCCCCGAAAACCCCCATATAGCAAATTTCATCGAAATCGTTAGAGGCGTTCCTGAGATCACCGAAATATATATATATATATATATATATACAAGAATTGCTCGTTTAAAGGTATAAGATTTGACAGTAACGACGACACACAGTTTGTCATTTAAAATGTCGAGTTGTCTTGGTACCTACGATACTAATCGCGCTATTATCGTCCCGTTCTAACAAATGGCTCTGTGAGCTGTAGACCTCACGAACAGGTTGGAATACCTCTAATATTCGGCGATTCACCTATCTACTATCTATACGATACACCATACCTGGTACGAGGTAGGTACGTAACTTTTATTTATTTTTGCACTTTCGACGATTTTTAGAAGGCAGTAGGCAGTATAAACTGAAGATCAGTAAATTACTTAGTAGCAAAGAGGATATAATAGGATAGAGCGGTACTGTCATAGTAATTTTGTAACCACAGTAAATTCACTACCATCTATCGACACACTTTAAAACTAAAAATGAAGATTTATAAAAATACGATAACATGTATTAAAATATGGATAACTGATTTTTAGTAGGTAATAGATTTTTGGGACAAATTCAAGTAAAGTCAGTTTGTATTTAGAGTACGTTCTTAGTCAAATTAATGACGCAATCACGCCATCTATCAACGAGTAGAAATCTCGTTCATGATTATTAAAATACTAAAAATACTTACAAAAAACTTATTTATCGACATGACATTAAAAATATGGACTAGGTATTGTATTTTCTTTTAACAAATCTGCAACGCTAAAATATATACGACAAAAAAAAGAGCTATATAATACCTACTTCTTAGAAAAATTTCACTGTCCAGTCCAATACATCAAATATATGACCGCGCATGGTTTTCCAGGGCTCGTTTACACTGCGCATGCTCCGTTCAGTTTCATCCGTAGCAGGTAGCTAGTCGACTGTGCCGTACTGCGGTAAAACGGTCCTGTCACTAAGTTCATTGTTGTTCTGCGTATTAGTGCAACTATTCCTTTACTAAGGATATCTGTGATCTATTAAAGCAACTGACCCTTCGCCGTCTACCCCGAACCTACACTTAAAACAAAAGTAAGTCATAAAATAATAGTCATTTAAAAGCGTTGCGCAAATAGTCTCATTATAAGCAAACGTTCGCAGTTTCATAAAAACACTTAATGATCGATTTTTATACATTAATTTCTTCATAAGGATTCATAATCGGCATAGATAAAGAAAAAGTTAGTTTATGTTAGATCGATACATGCCCCACTTGAGTTTTCGTGCTAAGTCTACCTTGACCTTTTAGGCCCATGGAGCTCATTTACATACCCTACCTATAATAGCTAGTTCATATAGCTAGTACACAGTTCTTTGTAGTTCGTTTATAGCTACTCTAACACTATCAAATACGGAACTTTTAAATGGTAAACAGACAGCAAGTATCAATTTGCGTCATAAAAATCCCAATCAACACAAGAAAATTTAAAAACTTCATTCATTGAGCGTTTTTATAACTGGCATACAATAATTTTATTTCGCTACCCAACTGTTCCTATAGTCTGTGAAGCCATTTCCGTCAGTAGAAAAAAGCGGCAAATTTAAAAAATGTAGGCGCGAAGGGTAATCGTCCCGCAGAAAATTTTAATTTCGCGCCTTTTTCTACTGACAAACATGTTTGACCGGCTATACGTAAAAATATGTTTGGTTTTTTTGACAAGTGACACGCGTGCAAACGCGCCTTTACATTGTTTTATTTTTCAGAATGGCAGCCGTGGAAGGCGTAGGACAAGGCACCGAGCTCGAACAAATACAAGGCAAATCCAGAGATGTCGCTAACAAGGTCAGACGGTTACTGGAGGTCAATTCGAATTTACCTTTTGATAATCCAAATGGTGTTATTGAGTTAATATTCGCCTGTGAGTCTCGCTTGCGTCAGAAGATGCACGAAAAAATTATACAAGCGAAATGTACGCGCAAATAAAAAACAGGCCAAGTGCGAGTCGGATTTGCGCACGAAGGGCTCCCTACCATTACGCAAAAAACGGCAAAAAAATCACGTTTGCTGTACGGGAGCCCCACTTAAATATTTATTTTATTCTGTTTTTAGTATTTGCTGATATAGCGGCAACAGAAGTACATAATCTGTAAAAATTTCAACTGTCTAGCTACCACGGTTCATGAGATACAGCCTGGTGACAGACGGACAGACAGACGGACGGACAGCGGAGTCTTAGTAATAGGGTCCCGTTTTACCCTTTGGGTACGGAACCCTAAATATGACATTATTTATAGTCCGACAAGAAATTGTAGAAAATGAATGAGGGCGCCACTTCCTACGTAACTGTCACATCTTTGACGTAAAAGGAATTTTTTTAGTTCCATTTGGTTCCATTTTATTTCTATATCATTTTATATCTACTATTCATGTCGCACTATAGATATCAAAATGTACGTTCGGATTGGCCCCCTGAACGCATGTGCAGCGACCCGACCTTGCGGCACTGCGCATAACAAACAACGTAAACAAGTGTCATGTCCACTCAAAAATCATTAAAAGACAATTATCTTTCATGTGAAACCATGAAATTGATTTTTCACAGAAGCTTATGTATCTACGTTTTGCGATTTTCCAATGCTTGGGACTCTTGGGAGTTATTTGGAGTATTTGGATGCGTGCCAAGTTAGGAAAATTTAATGATACTTAGGTATAAATGTTTCCACGGCGATGGAAGGTATTTAGACAAGGTTTTGCTTCGATTTTCTACAAGTTACAGGTCGTTTCACGAAAGCTGGGACGAATGGAATGAACGGAACTTTAGGTATATTTTCATTCACTCATTCGTTCGATTCGTGCCAGCTCTTGTGAATTGACTTGTATATGTTTCTATATGGTTTCTATTTATTTGATTTAGATAGGTAATTGTTTAATTCACTATAGGTACCCGCATGTATGTATGTGCGTACATGTAGTAAGGACAATTACATGATATTAATTTTGTGACATATTGCCATACAAAAACTTTAAAAAAAAAAACTTTTTTTTTTAAGTATTATCACGCCAGCGACACCTCCAGATTTTTTAACAAAGTAGGCCTCTTTAATAAGCTATCAAATGAATATAATTACCGTATTTTATCTGTGGTATAACAAGGTGTTTTTTTTTAAATTGAATACATCACTATACATTTACTCGCATATCCGCTCGTTAAAACTAATCGTTTACAAACTCTTTAGATAATCGTGCACGTTCGTCATGAACACTGGCCACTGACAAAAATTTAAAAAAAATGTGAAAAAATTAAATTAAATGTATTTATAAAATTTTATTTTAAAATTTATTTTATTAAAAAAAACGTGAAAAAATATTTTTATTTAAAGTTTTTGTATGGCAATATATCACAAAATTAATATCATGTAATTGTCCTTACTACATGTACAATATACGTGACGCACGTCAAAATCGGCTAGCTAGAAAAAAAAAATTGAAGAAAGATCATATTTAGTTTTTTTATTTTTTATTTAACTATAAAGTTTGGGAAGCTGAAATTTGGCATACTCGATACTAATAGAAAGACAAATCAATAAAAAAATTACAAGTCAAAACTCGCTGGGGGCAGACTCACTTAGCTTATCCTGGCATGGCGTTTATGGAACTACTTTTTTTGTTTTTCCTGGACCAGTATCGATGCTTATTGTTATGATTTGTAAATCTAAGAGACTATCAATATGACTAGAATAGGTCATTGTTTTGTAGGTGCAGTCACCAACTTTATTGGTTCTATAATTAAAATGAAAAGCTGATTCAAGTGTTTGATATTTTTGTGCATAGTTCGTAACCGTAACTATATACCTATATACATGTTACTTGGTATATCAATTTATGTTTTTTAAATAAAGCTCACTTCTAATTTTATCGTGATCGCTGATCTGAAATCTCAAGCTGAAATCTGTTAGGTACCGTAAAACTACCCAACTAGGTTATAGTCCAATACTGCAACCAAACACCTATATAACTCCGTATAAGATGAATAAAGTCTAAGGAAGAAACGTGCCTCGGAAATCAAGAAAATGCGATTCTCGCACAGATGGCGCTATTGGTTGGTATTGGTGGCAATACCAACCTTTGGCCTATTCTCGTTTGGATGGCGTTGACGGTTTCGTTTGTTATCTAACAATTTTAACACATATAAGTGTAAGAACATGGGTCAAAATCACATTAAAATAATAAATACAAATAGAAAAATCATTTATCCATATTTATATAAGTATATACCTACATTTTTTGATATTTTTATTTTAGCTTTAATCGTGTATCGCTAGATGGTAGTAAATTTATTTACAAAATTTACTATGACAGTACCCCTTTATAATATACATTCTCTTTGCTGCAAGTATGGTGCATAACTTCAATAGGTACATCCGACACATTTCGTACCTTGTCACAGTGACAAAGTACAAAATGGGTAGGAAATTTAATTCCTTGGCTGTACCTACTTAATTAAATATCAATATTAATATTTCTTCCATTTATAAAAACTCTTTGCTCTAAAACTACAAATTTCAAACAATAGACACAGCTGAAAGACTGGACTAAAGTTGGGTGTTTTACGGTACCCAAAATGTTTACCCCTCTTGTTATTTTTACCCATTTTTTCACCACGATTTTAGCTTGTTGCTTATTTACTTACACGCTCTACTGTTTCAGTCGTTGGAAACCACCCGCCGCCTGTTGGCGCTCACCGAAGAGGTAACTCTACACACTTTTTCAACCGTCTACTTTGACTCTACATAATAAACAAACATCCCCTCAAGTATGCTCTACATTCTTCGCGAAATTGCGGTGTGAATTCAACGAGGAAAATTATATTTTGTTATTTTATACTGTGCTTAGTTTTCAAGTTGACTCTTTTTTACAAAATATGTATTATAAATAACGAAAAATATATGGGCATTAAACCAAAGTTGACAAGAGAAGCACATATGTCTCAGCCTTATTGACATACTAGATACGCAAATATATCTATTATAGACATTATATAGACATGAATGCATCCAAAAAGCACAAACTCTACTATCACCAACTTTAAAGTAATGTAGATTCCGATTTCAGTAAAATAAAAATCATTGTTCTCGTTAAATGAACCCCGGACTGTCACGGGAATGCAGAGCCATCCAACATGACATAAATACGTTACCACAATTACCAAAACCTAACACTTACCTTCTTTTAACGCTGCTAGAGCAAGGAAGCGGGCATAAAATGCCTCGTCGCTCTCGACGACCAGGGAGGTAAGAACCATTCTTTTATTTACCTTTGTAAAGTTAATGTTATTTATTTAATGATAAACTTAAATTAACCGCCTGTTAAAACGTCGTAGGGTTAGCTGACAAAGAGGCATGAGGAAGACTAAAAGGGTACCTACTGCATTCTGCATATAAATCCGTTAGTTTACGTCAATCCTTACAAAGATGTTGGCATCCTTGAGTTGAGTCGCTGATGCGTTTGCCAATTCTGTTTCGTGTAAATTTATAGGACAAATATATGTATATAATCACTGTTATGTTAAAACATAAAATTGAAAATTAAACAACACTACGAAAAGCATGCAATATACTAAATAAAACAACCGCCAAAAAATATTTCCAGACCAATTTTTGAGTTTTACGGATTTATATATTCCAAAATTCTAATACATGTTATACACCTTATAAACTGTGTGGTTATAACCGAAAACTTTATTAAACATATTTTATTTATTTATATTCACTCCACGGTAGCTTAACCTTACCAAAAATTTCAGCACGTAAATTATCGATTCCATTTTAAAAGCTAGTTTCAGTCAATGCACGTGATTAGTTTTGCTATCTAAACGGCTTTATTCACAGTTCCCATTTCATGATAATCAAACTTAGCACAAATCAGGTTTGGCAAGCGCATCGACCATATGCTCTTTATTTTTCCGATATATGTGTGTCCGTGTATGAATGGCTTACATCTTTGGACAATACCTGAGTTTCTTAGCTTACTATGCAACTGGCACTTAATTGGAGTACGTAGAACGTTGGCATGTATCACCCGCTGCCGCTCCTTGAACTAATGTGGCACACATAGGGCCGAATTAAACCAAATAGATTCCTCCAGTCTCGAAGGCCGAAGGTCCGCTACCGTTAGATAGTTAGGGCTGCAGGGCCCATGGGCAGCGCTGGACACAGCCTTTATTTATTTGATGGATAATCTAGCCCTAGTGACCCCGGATGTGGCGCAAGCTCTAATCAAACAAAAGCGACCATTGCGATAAACCTCTGTGACAGACGTACAGACAGACGCCGCGGTGATTCCATTAGTAATCCATTATAAATTATGTCAATTAACATCCGAGTTAACGCAAAAAATGGTGTCCCCTGTTTCCCATTTAACCTTGGGCATACAGACTCTGTAAATTATCTGGAGTTCAAAATCCAAAAGAACTTGCTCACTTCTTATCACTCACAGACCACGTTGTATATATTTTGACTTAACTTTAGCTCAGATTTTCGAACTTTAGATTGAACCCGGACCAAATTTGACCGCGACATGTGTGTCAGACGTAGCCTTCTTCTTCTCTTCTTGTCCCTAGCGCGATTTCCCAGCAGGTGCTAGGGCCGCTTCACTCAATCTTCGCATCTTCCAGAGGGCAAAGAACCAAGACAAGTCTAATAGAATAAGACAAGTGTAAAGTCTAATAAAACAGTCCCCAAAAAATGCCTTTATTGACTGTTGCGTCTTGGATTTCTGCACTTGACTGCACTACTGACTGAGCTAGTGCACTTTGTTTTGCTGCCCTGTGCATGCGATGTTACTGTCGATCGATGTGTCGTATCGTATATTTGTTACATAAATGTGTAGGTACTTGTGTAGATCCGGAATGAATGTGTAACCAACTTATTTGTCTGTGTCATTTATGTATCTCTGAATCGGAATTTTATGGCTTCTCTTCCTAAACTTGAATATTTGCCACCGGCAAATAAAAGTGGGTCTGGCTGTTTTTAAAGACAAATTTTTACTTATTGTAATTATTGTGTTTTGACTCACAGAACAACTGGATAACATCGAGAAGGGGATGAACACCGTGCATACCGACATGCACCAAGCTGAGAAGAGTCTCAAGGAGATGGAAAAGTGGTGCGGGCTCTGCACACTTCCCTGGAAAAAGTACGTAAGCATATCAAATCTCGTTTGATATTTTCAATATTGGGCTTAAATATGTTAATATTTTAATGTAACTTACTTAACATAACGTCACAATAACTTTCTCTCACCGACATTTCTACATGTTCACTTTGTACTTTTAGATACAGTGTTTCTATTTTTGTGTTTAGTAAATAATTTTTAAATTAAAGAACTAGGTGAAGCAGAAACAATAGAATATCCATGTATATATTTAGTTTATTGTAGGAATATATAATATCAATAATGTTAAGTTAATTTATTTATTTTCAATCCGACATAAACATTGAATATATAATGAACACTGAATGACAACTGTCAGAAGACGGCATTGTTGCCAGATGATTCTTGTCAAACGCTATCGAGGTTTAATTCGTCGAATTAAAAAATTGCTAGAGGTCCTTCCCAATCTAAGTTCCCAATAGTTGTATAATTATACACTGTTCTGTCAAAATATAAACATCTTTATTATTTTATCTTCCTAAAGAAAAATAAGTACCCGTTAAAAAACCGCAACAACATTTCAATCGTATTACAGAGGTCCTGCTAAAAAGAAAACGGACAACGACGTGTGGACCGGCAAGAACGAGAGCAAGGTGGTCAACAATCAACCACAGCGAGTGATGACCGATGAGCGAAACGGCTGTGGGCCTATGACCGGATACATTGGCAGGTTAGTTATCTTCATCTATCGTTGCTAGGATGATTAACTTCATCAGGTTGAGCGAGTCTGAGCCTTAGACTATTTGAGTGTCCCACTGCTGGGCAAAGGCCTCTCCCCTGGTTCTCCATAACTCCAGATTTAGCGCTTCTTCCGGCCAATGGTTAAGGAAAGCGTCAAAGTCGTCCCGCCATCTCCGTCTGAGCCTGCGCCGCCCACGTTAGGTTGCCCGCTGGTTATCCACGATAAATTGAAATTGGCACACACTTGAATGCTACTGTACGCTCGCCAACCTATAAATATTACTAGTTACTAGTGGCTCTGTGAGCTGTAGACCTCGCAAATCCCCATGGCTCAGCCATTTAAAAAAAAAAACAAAAACTGAATCAACCAAAAACAAAATTAATTATTGAACCTGCTCATAAAATTTTACGAGAATTGGTTGAGAAAACATTCGAACATACGAAAGCTTTTTGCCCATGCTGAAACGGAGACCTTTGTTCACTAGGTCAATGAACCAGGCGACATAGTTGTCTCCCCTAAAAAATCCTCAGGACAGCCAAAGCGAAAAGAGGCAGGAAGAGGGCAGCCAAATCTTGAAATGTCCTGAGGATTTTTTTTATTTTCCATTTAACTAAGGTTGAATGATTATATTATTACTTGTTGCCATTAGTCACTGGCCTTTTAGATAATAGCTGCTTCTTGGCACGTAGAAATTTGTTAAATATCAGTTGAAATCGTTTGAGCCAAAGGCTAACAAAGGTGATATTTATCATCTGGTGGTTTTCGAGACAGACTGGTGTGCTTTCAGTTAATATTAATTCTTAAGATATAGGACCATTTCCTAATTATTAGCGTTTTTCCTCTGCAAATATTTACTCCTCAATGAGGGTTATCAAACATTTTTCCAGGATAACAAATGACGCCCTGGAAGACGAGATGGAGGAGTGCATGGTGCAGGTGAACACCAACATCGGCAATTTGAGGAACATGGCTCTTGATATTGGCTCCGAACTCTCCAACCAGAATAACCAGATTGAGCGCATCCAGCGTAAGGTAAGGCATAAACTTTACAAACTTTTATTTATCTTGCAATATTTGTATTTATGTATGTACTCGTAAGTATTGTATGTTCGGATCAAATCTTAATAATAAATTAGACCCACTTCCCATTATTCGATTTAGCTGAAACTTCACATACATATGTAAGTTGGGTGACAATGCAATGCAATAATGGTACCATCGAGCTGATCTGATGATGGACACAGGAGGTGAACATAGGAACTTTGGTCTTTTTTATGATAAGTGAGCGTGTTTTGGATGATACCACCTTATGTAGGTACCTATGAAAGCAATAAATGACTTATTTTACTGATTACCTACTGATATCCTTGGCACATTCTGTAGACCAAATGGCATAACTAATGTTTTCGTGATATAGCAATCTAATAGTTTCATAGTCAACTGAAGTGACAGGTTATTATGGCGGTTCTTTATAATGAAAATGTATCTGGGAGCAGTGACCCTGCCAGGTCGAGCAAAAACAAACAATTCTCGAAGTCATCAATTTTATTTATAGAAATAAAAATCGATCATGACTAAAAATATGTTCTTTTCCCAGGCCGATTCGAACGTGGACACTCTGAAGGACGCCAACGAGCGAGCGCACAAACTGATGAAGAGTTAAACACTATATCTATCGACAATAATTTATTTATAGATAGGGTTGCATATTACCCTATGTGTAGAAAACTAGCTATAATCGGAGTGCTGTGATGCATTATAAGAGTCTGGATACATACAACGAAATTGATACATATTTTGTTACCATAAACAAATGAACTACCTATTGAAATACGGGGATGAACGATATAACAAGCAGAGTATAATTCTCATTATAGTTATATTATATATCATCATTAGCGCAAAATGTAAAATAACAATGGAGCTCCCATTGGATATGAACAAACAGAACTTTTCGTGGCAAAAACGAGTGATCGACAAAATTAAATATCGATATGCCTGTTATCGATGTTACTTTAACCCTAGGTACCTACCGAGAAATACAGTCCGCTATCCGCTTTGACATATTGGTAGGTACTTAGGTAGGTATAGGGTGAAGGGCTATGAAATATTGTTCAAATGCGTACGTTTATATAGTTGACGTGGCTTGCCGGTACTTACGTTTTGCAATTTTGCATCGGCTATCCTACTTGATATTTTTGAATGGTACCTACTTGGTGCCAGCGGCTCTAGTACAACTATGCTAACCGCAAGGAAGAGACACAGAACCGGAGACAAAATAACTAGAGTTTAAGCTTCTTCTTCCTTAGTAGTTGTCGTCTGCTAGCAGCTCTAAGAGCGTTTCGGATCCGATATCGGATGTCGGAAGGAAGTAAAATGTAAGATATGTTTTTCTCTGTATTTATTTATGCCATTAATATATAATTATTACTAAAAAACGATAAATAACGCAAAAAAGGCGAACTTAATGCCAATGGCACTCTCCTGCAGCTGTTTTTGTCATAGGCGCCTTCCGACATCCGATATTGGAAAGGCGCTTCCGATAAATTCAGCCATGTCGGAGCCCCCCGTCAGCTGTCGGACCGATAATATTTATTTGTGTGCGTATGTGTAGGCATAATGCTTGTTGTGGTGTGCGTGACCGCTATGGCGCCCGGGCGCCCCCGCGCGGCTTGACTACGCAGATGTGAAATGAAAAACGCTCTAACTTCCATTAAATGCGAGCTCATAATTACCTTACATTTAATAAATGCTTGTTACGAATGTAGAATGTCACATGACATGCACCACGCATTTACAAAATCATAGCAGAGAACCTCTTTTTGAAATGATTATGCTTATTGATTAACGCCGTTCTCAAAATGCGCTGTTCCAATTTTACAGTATGACTGATTTTGCTTCAGTTTGCTTCAGTTTAAAAATGAAAATTTGGAACTGATCTTCAAAAATAGTTTTTTTCTTTAGGTACTTGATTAATAATTGGCATAACGAACCATATTTGTTAAAAAACATTATTATTATAGTCGTATTCAGTGTGTGTATCTAGATTTTGAAAGCTCATTTTTATTGACTAAGAAAATATTTTAGGTGCCACCCCCTCAAGCTGGTAAAAATAAAAATAATTAGAAGAAATTAACATCCTTGCATGTGGGCGGTGTTACATAAAAAATAATAAAAATGGCTCTAATATCATGGCTGTGGAACGGGCGCAGGGCTCGCGGGTACCAATGCATGTGGTACCTGCACTCTATGTATTCCATGTTTATCTATATTCTTAATGAAATTTAATAATTTTTCAATATTTGCCTCAACCAGTTATCTATTTAAAACTTGTTCTTTAAAGTTTTCATAGTTTATAACAAATCTAATAGATTAGCATAGCTAGTTATATGTAGAAGCAATAATTAATATATATAGTTGGTCAAGCAAATCTTGACAGTAGAAAAAGGCGCGAAATTCAAATTTTCTATAGGACGATAATCCATCGCGCCTACATTTTTTTGCCGCCTTTCTATACAGTTATATAGGTCTTTGCTCTACTGACAAGATTTGCTTGACCAACTATAGATATACTGTTTGTGAGTTAATAAATAAAACTGTAATTTAATAATTGATGAATCGAATAAGTAGGTAGGCTATCATTATAATATATTATTAAACTAAAATAAGTATTTTTATTCATAACCCTTACAAATAAAGCACACATTGATTATTACTTTAGCGCCATCTAGCGTTGAGTAGCAAAACCGCGACGACAACCATAAACTGCAAATCAATTAGAAAAGTATACTGCTAGATGGCGCTGTAATTAAAAATTAAAACAGTAGCTTTTATTTGTAAATATATATTTTACAAGTCATTTGTTGACATTTTGAAGCAAATTATTGACAAAAACAGTATATAAACAGCAATAAACAGTGTCTTTAAGGATTTGAATTTTTTTATAAACAAAAATATTCTGGCAATATATTTTGTCATTTTGACAAGTAGATAAAGGCTTCAACTGTCAAATCATTTTGACAAGTGACACTTGGTGCACAAATTGCTAATATTTAGCAACAGGAACCGAGTTCCCAATCCTAAAACGAAAGAGCGTTAATTCTCACAAGATCTTCACAAACTTACCTTTGTTTATTACTTCAAGGTGCAGTTGATGCGTTTTTGCATTCACTTTTGATAATTCACGCGCATGACATTTATGACAAAGGTCAATGCGCAGTCGAAAAACATTGCGCATTTCGTTTCTTGACTAACCTTACAGAGTTGGGTTGAGTGTCGATCGACCACCAGCGAACGCTCGCAGCAGCCGCCAGCCCGTGCTAGAGGGCGAAAGCCTTTCCAATCCTTGTGCTGTTTTTGGTGCCAGTGGGTGTAAAGTGTCAACAACCCCTTTTTGTTGTGCCGTGCTAGAAAAAAAACCCACAAGTAAGTGAATTTATTTTGAGTATTATTTTTATTAAGCAGTATTTTGATGTAATAAATTGAGTTGCGAAGACGGTATTTTCATTCAAGATAAGAGATAACTGTTTTGATTAGTGGAATTTTAAGAAGATTCTAAACATTTTGCCTGAATGATGTCATTAGCAGGTTTAGTCTTTCACGTCGTGGCAATGATAGATCATCAATCTTGTTATATATGCTAAATCATCCATTAAGAATAGGCTTAGCAACAAGTCGAAAAATAAATAATATGTTACAGAAACTTAAGTTCACTTTGTTAAGTAATTAGGTACTTTTATAAAAGTGTTAGATTTTGTATGCTAAATTCATCTTCTTGCACCTGTTGTTATGAGTTGTAGTTAACAAACTAATATATTTTTTGTGGTGACTCACTTCCCGGCCACAGGATGCTATCAGTTCCTTTCATGTTTTTATCTCATTTGGAGGAAAACTAAATTCCTTTAACATATTTAACAGTTTGGTAAAATTCGATGATATTTAATACATGCAAAGTGAGCTTGGTCTGACTCAGAGTTATTTACATTGACCGGTCTGGCCAAGTGGGTAGTGACCCTGCCTATGAAGCCGATGGTCCTGGGTTCGAATCCCGGTAAGGGCACTTAGTTGTGTGATTAACACAGATATTTGTTCGTGAGTCATGGGTGTTTTCTATGTATATAAGTATTTTTATAATATTATGTATATTGTTGTCTGTGTACCCACAACACCAGCCTTCTTGAGATTACCGTGGAGCTTAGTCAATTTGTGTAAATAATGTCCTATAATATTTATTTAAATATATATTCAAAATATAAAAAAATGCTACAACCACCATAGTTGATACATGATACCTCAAATCAAGGAAGCCTGGATTTTGTTAAACCATAGACCAACTCCAAAACTGTATTTCAGTACAGTTTGATGTTCGAATTTAAACTGTTGTGAGACATACTAACATTAGGAGACCTAGGCTCTCCGAAACATATCGTGCGAGTGACTAAAACAAGTCAGTTTGATGTTATGTTTTTTATCTTATCTTCTCCTCTTATCAACTTGTTAGTGTTGTTTCAGCCGTGCAATATGTAATATGTGTTTCAATGAATGGAATAACTAAATCATTACTAACAGTTACAAGTTACCTTGATCAATATGAGGGAGCTTGAAAAATTGTAAGTAGTTCATTTATTTTGTGCTTTATGCCAATTGCTAATGGTAACCAATTCCTACTTACTTGATTTTAGGGTTCCATACTTCAAACTTCGTTTTTCTATTTGTGTGTGTGTGCTAACAAATAAATTATTTCTATTCTATTCTAAAAGGAAAAAATGGAACGCTTATAGGATCACTCTTGCATCTGTTTGTCTGTACGTCTGTCACAGGCTATTTTCTCCGAAACTACTGGACCAATTTAGTTGAAATTTGGTACACTTATCTAAGTTTGTGACCCAAAGACGGACATGTAACGTAAACAAATGAATTTTAGACATGGGGGCCACTTTAGGGGGTAAATGAGAAAATTTTAAATAAAGTTTTTCAAACTATATCGTGTTACATATCAAATAAAAGAGCTCATTGTGAAAATCTCAAATATATTTTTTTAAATAATTTTATGATAAACAGTTTAGAAGTTATTCAAAAAAATAGGCAAAAAATGACGAAACTACTGTCTAAAATTTTAAAAAAATACACAATATAGTTCTTTACATGTAGATGACAGGAAAACTTATTACAAATGTGTAGTCAAGCGTGAGTCGGACTTAATTACTTAGTCTCTGATCCGACCCCTACGGGTTTTTATAGGCATTTCACTCACGTTTCACATAAAAAATACACTGTTAAAAATTGTGTAATGTCGGAACCCTTGGAACGCGAGTCCGACTCGCACTTGGCCGGTTTTTTGTAATATAAATATTAGGGATTGATACATGTAATATCCCTGCAATTTAATATCGCTATAAGGTGCATTGGAGTAACATTTAAAAATGGGGTAATTTTGAAAATTGCTAATAACTAAGCTAGAAGCAATTTCTATTGTAGCAACAGTAAGCAAGATGCCATGATAAGTGTTGCAGTAAGTAGCACAAGTGTTGCTAAAGTATGAAGTGCTTCTGATTTAGTATTAGCCATTTTTAAAATTACCCCAATGCACCTTACTCTGTATAATGAATATCTTATGATTAACTGGTCTTTTTTGGCCACCTATTTATCCAGACCACCATCTTTCAAAAATAGAACCCTTGCAAGGTCAGAGGCAATGTGCGACATGGAGGACCATTTGTTACCATTAGATGTCAAAAATTGGTTACTTAAGACTGGATCTTCTAAATGAGTATGACCATGACCCTCAGTGCATTCAGTTCTCACCTAGTGATTTTATAAGGTTTTTCCATTTGTATGAAAATTTATTTTCGATAAAATTAATGTAATACTTACTAGTATTTAACCTGCTGGGGTTCTTGCGCGAGGCCCCTTGACCTATATTTAGATCACGGTTTACTCAGTATTTTGATCTAAACATGTAAAAAATATAAATAAATGTGATAGTTCATTTGCACTAGACTAACTTTACTGCATCAGCAGGAGCAGGACTCGTTGTACAATATCTATTATCTATTAAATTGTAGGAAGGTCGGCACTAGATGTACCGACGATCTAATCTGGTTAAAGTCGCGGGAAACTGTTGGTTGAGGGCAGCGAATGACCGTTCGTTGTGGAAATCCTTGGGGGAGGCCTTTGTCCAGCAGTGGACGTCTTTCGGCTGAGATGATGATGATTAAATTGTATCTATAACACTATCACATCATCCAATGTAGTCCATAAGGGAAAAGTTATCAAATAAGGACTAATGTCCATAAAAGCCGTAATTCGACCATAATTATTAAATGGTTATAAAAATTATACCGAGCATGAATAGGTACCTATCGTTAAACTTTATTCCCATATTGAGAATTTGCCCATAATCATTACGTTAATTAGAAGACATCTACACAGTGTCAGAAGATGGTATGATAAAGTTTAATAGTTGAAAAGTGAAAAGTCATATTTCATGAATTCGGATTTTATTTTTTCCCGGCTGAACCATTTGGAATTTTTCAACAAAACTTGGCACAATTGTACTATTACATGTAAGTAACTATAGGAAAAAACTTACTTAATCATGAAGGGCATTTTTTTTCTTTCCTTATCCTGCTACGGCCTTTAAAGATAAGATAAGAGGACCATAAGAGCTACCCCCATGTATGTTCAGCGAAAATTAATGATTTCTCCGAAACTATTCTAGTATCGTAATCGGCAGCTCTTAACTCTTCGCCAAAGACAGTAACGGATGCGCGCGGTTAGCCCAATATCAATCTTCTTGCATTCACACAAGGATAGGCGTGGTGTTCAAAGGGTTAAGTCTCCTATTATCATTGCCCTTCGTTTATTCTTTTTTTTTATTACAAAAAGGCAAGCATTTGACCGCAATCTCACCTGATAGTAAGTGCCGATGCTGTCTAGGATGGATCATGCTTACCTAAATGATGTCTATTCACTCTCGATTTAGTGAAATTTAGTGAAATTCCATACTGAACGCAACACCCTGTATTTTAATTTGCCTTTAATTTCCTAAAATGAGCCGGTTTTCTCCGGCTTTCCATTAGATATCATGCAGATATGTTTTACGTCATATCTCCACTTTCCACCAACTCGTACAGGGTGACAGTTCGAGTACGAATGTGATAAATGTTTCTCGTCCCACGCCCAAAGGGTGACATATTGCGCGCGAATAATATAAATCCATCTTCGGTCTCAAACTGAAATCTTCAGTAAAGTGTACAGCAATGCTTTTACTTGAAAAACTTTACATTGAGAGACTCGTGACAACTCTGTTGTGGTGAAGGAAATTAAGATCAGTAGGCTTCGCAACGCAGAAAGAAAGTTTATTTATTTATTTTAAACTTTATTAAAAACAAGTACAAATGGCGGACTTAATGCCTTAAGTCATTCTCTACCAGTCAACCATAGGGCATAGGGCAAAACAGAAATTCTCGAATGTGGGTGCAGTGTGAAAAATAATTCGGAAAACATAACAACTAATACTCGTACCTAAGCTATTTTGGACATTGACAACATTATTTATAATGTTACACAGATTATATTACTACATATAGACATATAAAATTCTTGCAAGCTTGTCCTAAACTATTTAAGTCTTGATTAAAATCAACAAATCTGTTATTCTACAGGAAGACTTAGCCATACATATACCTGAAAGCTTTCCAAAGATTTAACCATAAAAGCAATACGTAAATGGCCGGTATTGTATCTTAATAATAATATAAAGACGTCTCATCACTTGAGTCATCTAATAAAAGGTCAAAATACCAGACAAATCGAACAATGTCAGGGCCCGGGGTGTGTCGGATGGACCATTCGGCCGGATCCAATTACGTAACGTCAGATAGACGAGAGGTACTACAACACAACTGACTATCGGACGGATTCGGATATATGGTTCACGATTGTCCATTAATAGAACGAGGGTATATACTGTCTAATAGTCAGCCTGTAGGCTCGATTTATGGGTTGGTCAGCCAGTCGTGACAGTTACAGAGTGGGTTGTACACGTACAGTACCTACAATAAGTCAACTGCATTCGTGTTGTATATTTACTGAAATGTTTTATTAGTAGAGTAGCAGGTAAACCTAAAAAAGAGACCTACATAATTTTAAGTAAGGGTGCCGCCGGTCGGTGCCGGTCAGCTATCCGAATTACCAGTTTTTCCGAGACATTCTTTAAATTACGTCATTGTCAAAAGTATGCCAGTGATTACATGTTAAACTTAAAATGGTTAACTTATTTAGTCCGCTCTAGAACTAAAATGAAAATTTGGTCTAAACATTTTCCATTGAAGGTGATTTTGAATCTTGGTGCTTTAAATATAATTCGCATACTCCTTACTGATTAACTTGGATTGTTTAGGTACTCGTATTCTGTATACTGGTTAGTCAGTCTATCGCAATTATCGCAAAGCCTCTGGCGTTAGCCTTTACTGAGATCACCAAGAACAATGACTCATCTAACTATGGGAATACGCCGGTTGCTGGATCTTATTATCTGAAATTGGATCAAGATAACTATTAGTCTTGCCAATCTGAGTCGGGCCTAGGAATTTGGAGTGTTTTTATTATAGTTCTAGTACAGTAGATGCATGACAGTGAGCTTGTGACTATAGGTCGGTTTGCACACGAGGCCTTTAAGCACTTCATCGGGGTAGCAGTTGTTCCGACCTGGCCCGGGCTGATAAAAGTGATAAAAACTCAACTGGAGTATCATTCTATTAACTTACGTCGTTCAAAAGTAAATTTAACTCCACTGTATCTACTTAGTTACTGTTATTGTTAAATTTCGGTTATATTAACTATGTGAAATCGGCCCTTTCTATTCCTACTATCCATTACATTTGGTTTTTCGAGGTAATTCCGAAAATCGGCCATAATTCCATCACATTTAAGTCTATTTCGGAAATTACCCGTCATTCTGAAGTATTCGGAATCACGTAAATATGTCTTAGATACCTACACAAAATAAGCTCACACCTCGCAATGTGCTTTTCTTAGGGGTTCTAAAACCTATCAATTTATCTAGACCTAAATACTTAGCGTCAGATAAAGGTTTTTATTGCTCCATCACGCCTAGACTTTGATGAATGACATCACCAGGCTCTCGAGGTTGACTCATTTGATCTTGAGGGGGACGTTTTTTCTTGGTAAATATTGATGAAAAGCGTAATGGCTTTCAATCATTTATAATATGACGTGTATCGCAGCAGTTGACTAACAAGCAAAATTTTGAAAGCTATCCCGACTACGGGTTCTTTTTCTTCATGAAAACACCCTCCTCAAGTCGGTTAAAATTTAAATCTATACCACCTGCGTATTAAAAACAAATATACTGACAACCCATTTACCAAAATCGGCTCAGTAGCTTTGAAGCTACGATGGAACACACATGGTGCAATGAAAACGTGTATCTACTTACATGCTGAAGTTCAGAAATAAACAAAACAAATTAAACTTGAAAGCATTGTCATGTTACGAGGGTTAGAATAGACTGAGCAGTCAGATTTAAACAGATAAGTCTTATTGAAATTGGGTTTTGTGAAAAAAGTTAGCTACAGAAACTGAAATAAAAAATACGTACGTATATAAATTTTAAATTGGTTAGTTTTGGAAAAGTGTATCGTGGATTTTTTAATCAAACATTTCTCTGAAAAATCAACATTAAAGGATTTGCCACACTGGATGAGTTCTGCGGGCAGCGGTCAGGTAAAACTTCAACTTCAAAGGTTGCTGTCAATGTTGTTCATACATACGAGTAATGCGGATTTCACCTGACCGCTGACCGCAGAACGCATCCAGTGTGGCAAATCCTTTACAGTTAAACTTAAGCTACAATAAGCTTTTATTCAAGTTATGTTTTTTTATATTTATAATAAACATACATAAGTACCTTTAAAATAAACTATGCAAATAAATTAAAATTCAAGTTACGTAGTTATCGTATAACAAAAATAAGAAACACGGTTAAAAAGTTAGCGCTCCGGCTTTGATCTGCCTCAACATAACAGGATATCAGTACCGTAAAAAAAGAAAAGCGATCAATAAAAAAGTATCAGTGACGTTGTTGGCGTGTTGCTCCGAAGAATGGAAATATACGTCCAAACATTATGGATTGCCCTTGTCAATGACGAACGCAAAAAATACTATTGCGGCGTCAATGTTGCTATTACGAGCTACGAACAATACGAACTTTATTTTGTTCACCCACAAGGCGGGAGGTGTAACCCGGCTTGATAAAATTCGTAATGAATTTATCCGAGGGAGCTTTAAAGTCGCGCCAATTGCCGAGAACATCAATTACGTAATAAATCTGACATCAATGAAATTAACTTGTCAGTTTCTTTTAAGCGAGGTTTAGACTAGCAAGAAATTGCATGCAATTTACGTTACATTGCTGACTACTAAGGTAAACTGCATTCAAAATGTTTATCAGATACCGCAATGTAATGAGAATTGCATGCAAGTTCTTGCTAGTCTAAACCTTGCCTTACAACCTCGTTATGAAAATGTAACAGCCGATGTCGGAAATTTTCTATTGGTCACTTGACCCTTATTATACTTGATGCTTATTGGTTGGAAGTTGGAAGGAATGGAAGGCATCATCGACTTGCAATTTGGAAGAATTGTGTCACTTTTGCCAAAAAGCCGAGGATATGATGACATCACCCAAATACATGAATCGCTTATTTGAGCCTAAACCCCGCAGATTATAATCGGTTCCAACTGTCAAGAACTCAAAAAAAGTCTGTAAGTCTGTGGTTTATGCTTATTGTGGGGTTAACGGGTTAAACCAGTACAATTTGACACTCGGGTAACGGTTTAACCGCTTAACCTCGGGTTAATGGGATGGTGCAAGCGAGCCTAAGGATTCAGTCAGGATATCTAATGAAGTTATGACATGTTTTTTAAACCCTTGCAGTGCCATCTGCATCAGGTTTTGACATTAATCTTCATTTTAATACACTTAATCCCAAAAGTTACTTACCTACTAATTAAAATGAAAATACAAACTCCCATTAAAAATATGAATGGGAAATTCTGAACATGAACAGTGAATAAAGCCCGGTTCACATTTGTCTGTCGTGTCGTGTTCTGTTGTGTCATGACGCATATCGGTTTCATACATTTAATATGATTGCGTGCATAACACAACAAGACACGTCAGACAAATGTGAACCGGGCTTAAATTTTCATGCTTGGCTTGTGAAAGTGTGCAATTGTGCATAACAAATTAGCACAGTCACAAACTGAATACTCTTCTCATAAGTGACCATCGGTGGACTTTTATGTATTGACAATAAGGTTTACAAATTGTCACTTAACCGTGTGGACGATGGTGCTAAGTAGTTCTAAGTTACGGTACAACCTCTGCGTAAGAACTATTATATAATCTGTGCCTCTGCTCACCACTTATAAAATCAAAAATAGTTTATTGTCAGGTAACAAAGGCCCGTATATACGTTACATATATACAGTAATTATAATATGTAACGGATTATAAAATAGAAATTGTGTCTAAAAATAACTGCTGTCTACGTTTCTCTATTAATCTTTTGGTGCTTTATTTCATGCACGGTGTAAAATAATTTATTTTAAATACAGTCAAATACCCTTTTCTTTGGTGCGATAGATCTACTTACCTAAATATATGTTACGTTTTCAGACAGAACTCACAAAAGGTACCACATTTTCGGTTGTGAATAAAGTTCGTTTCTTATATTTAGATGTTCAATTTTAGATTGGGTTAACCGTAACCGTTTCTATAGCCCTCGGTAATTTTTAAAATTAATTTTAAGAGCCAATAACCGCTTTGTGGAGTCACCTGTCGTACCGCCTAACAGAACTCAAATTGTTTTTCCAACCCAATCTTATTAAAAACTCTCTGAAAAGTGATTTCCGCAAAGGTTTCATTTTCGGTCCCTACGTTTTGTTAACAACTTCCGTGAGAGAGAATAAAAATTATATTTTATGAAAAAATGAGGAATAGAAGGCATTTAAATAACTTTTGACGTACATCCCTAATCCCTACTCAAATTTCACAAGATTCGGACGAAATTTAGTGTATCAAGGAAGTTAATTTTGACTATACTTTAATTATCTGGTAAAAAAAAATATGTTTTTGGTGACACATTAAAGTATAGTCAAAATTAACTTCCTTGATACACTAAATTTCGTCCGAATCTTGCGAAATTTGAGTAGGGATTAGGGATGTACGTCAAAAAATATTTAAATGCCTTCTATTCCTCATTTTTTCATAAAATATAATTTTTTCATAAAATATGTTTTTGGGAGGCTTCGGGCATCCCAGAAATTGGCACTAGTAATTCTTCTAGCATGGGATTTACGGCCTGAAAACATGTTACAGATCAGGGTCTAATATGTAGCATGATTCGTGACCTTTACGTTTTAAGTATAAGCTTTGTTAACCAATCGATTTTCTGTACAAGTACTATTGTAGTTAGTGACTACTAAAGTCAAATATAAAAATAAATACGCAGACGCCACAAAAAAATACTTAACGAGATGATCCCGCTGAATGGATTCTCTTGTAATCCATTCAAGAGCTTTGTCATTTTAAATCGCCGCTGCGCCTAAACAATATCCCCTTTGGGAACCAAATATTTACCTGCATCAGTAAAAATATGTTATCTTATCTGCCTCTGTATCGCTCGAATATGCAAAGAGCTTTCGATTTTAGATGGTCGCGGTAGGCCTTCTCTGTTCCACAGACTCCGCGTTATAAAACGTTACGAAGAGCGGAAGCTCGCTATTTACATACACATTAAGTACTTACAATATTATTTGTGTACACAGTCGGCATCAATAGTAGCGGATGAAACAACGCGCCAAAAGTATCTGCCACACTGGAATACTTTTCCAAATAGGGATATATATATCTCTACAGTTCGCATTTAAAAGTATTAATTTAGTAAGTACTCGTGTAACACGTAATTGTGAGCTTTACGATGCTACTCTGGTTCTTTTGACACCTACGATCGGTAAGGTACACCCTCGGCAACCCTGTAAGTGTAGCTCAACCTTTTCAACGTGTAAGCGCTTAATTAATCTTATAGCTCTCAGGACCGCACTTCACTTCAAGCAGATTTTAAGTAAAGGGATAACGAGAGGGAACTCTTAGACTCAGACGTGGACCAATTATTTGTATGTACACAAATCAAAATATTTAATAAATAATTTGATTTGTTCCCAAAAGTTGTTTATTTATTATAATTATCTAGCAATTTTACTATAAATTTATATTAATCTTTAAATTACTCTTTTAAATTCATTTAAGGCAGAGATGTATAATATGCCTAAAATCCGCAAAAATACTTTCGTTCTAATAAAAGAAAAATATTATAACAGCAAATTTATAGGTTACGAAACTTTTCTAAACCACATTGCCAACTGCCAACGTTAACATTATGATTTCTTAGAACATGTCTAAAACAAACCTACCATTAGACTAAGATAGCCACGTAAGCTGCAAGCTCGTTTGCTCCTAATGACCCGTTTCAAGTGTTTACATATATGTATGTATGTGCATGTGTTGCGCATACAAATGATGACACAGTTAATCATTGATATTTTATACTTTATTGCAGTTAGCATAAGGTATGCAAACGATCATTAATTCGATTTGCATTTAATTACATATAAATGCGATGGTGGTGTTTACCGCGCGTATTTGTGCTATCTATGTAGATTTAAGACCTCGCAAATGGACGAGGAGTTATTAAAATTTTCAATTTAGATAAGTGCACACTTAAATTATTTATAATGTGACAATTGCGCTTGCATTGTAATGTTGCTAGTGGTCCACAGTTTACGGTCGTTACAAAACTTAAAGTTCCACATGTCTGGCTTTACAGTACCTAGAAGTAAATATGGAAATTGTGAACATAAAATTATGGGTTGGTTGGTAGGTTAAATTTATATTTTGGTGCTATGACCAGGATATTTGTCAGTCAGTGCTAGCTTTTCTGGGTACATATATATAAAATATCACATTACCATATTTAAAATTAGGATTTAAAGTATTTTTTCTTACAAAGAACAAACTTTTTCGCAAGTAAAGCGATAATTTTTATACCATTTTCTGTGACAGCATATAAAACTCATGTATAATTTTACATCTGCTTAAGTTAGACCCTCTTTACTTTATGGCCTCCATGTTTTTCAAAAAAGCCTTTTATTTCTATAGCCTCCTCAGAAAAAGTCATATCTAATAAGGTCGTTAAGTTCAAAACGTAAAATCATTAAAATCCATTAGTAAGAGTTTTTATATTTAAAGTTATTTACATACTCGACGATCATAATATAAATACGTATGGATTAGTTTGAAATAATTTATATTGAATTTTATTATGAAATAAATAAATCGTTATCTGAAATAATGCTAGGCACAAGTTTTTCATGGACGAGTTGCAGTTCCCACGCCATATGTTACAGGCAGCATCCCATAGACTTAATTGTAAAGCATCTGAAACTAAACAAGTTAAAGTTTCAAGCGCGGGCGGGGCCGTGGTGGGGCCCTGCGCGCGCCTATCGATCCCCAGCCCGACCCGTCAGGGGCAAATCCCGACATCAGATAGCTTAGCGATGTTTCCCCACCAAAAACCTAACGACTCTCTTCGTTAACTTGTTGGCCTACGATCTAAAGCCCGATTATAATGTAACATGATTTATTACACTTACAGAAAATAGACATGACTTATCATTTAGGAGCGTAACAAAAAGTTACAAGATTTATGAACTTGCGTTTCATTCAGGGTTTCCATTCATCATGTGTTAGGCGTTGAGCTTATGGCACGCCGTTAACGCCAATAAATTATTGTGTAACAAAGTTGAGTTGTTTTTCTTTCAAATCGTTTTAACCCTCCAATCGTGAAATGTTATGAAAGAAAACCGCAAAAGTTCGGAAGTTCAAAGTAATTCGAAAATTTTGTTTAAAGATAACAAGATTCAATCTCTTAAACCTTGCGGTTAAAAGCAAAATCATTAAACAACTGAAAAGTTTTAGATTCGAGAACTCATTTCAATATCTAAAAGTTCCTAAATTCCTTTAAATTCCTAACACGGTAAAATACAAACTTAGAGAAAAGTTCGCCATCGTACATTGCATGGTAATTTATTTTTGTTTTTATTTCTACACGTCTTATGTACAATAAAGTACATAAATTTACACACCACAGCTTTGACAAAAATACACTACGCTACATTCATTAAATATAATGAAGAAAGGGAATATTAGCTGTCTATCCAAAAACTACTCAGAAGGCAGAAATGTTGTATTTTACTATTATTTTTAGTAACTACAGAAACACGATCTCTATTATTTGCTGTTATATAAGAGAACCTGCCCATCACAGCAAACGCAGCAAACTCAAACAAACCTAGAAATCTACAGTTGAAACCTTTCTCAAACACTTAAGCGTCCACAAAATGGCACTGCACTGGAGGTGAACAATAGCGGCTGCACACACTGGCGGACTAACTTTTGCAAAAAGGAAAACAAATTGGCAACTTATAAAACTAAAAAGAAAAGAAAGTAAATTGCAACTCTAGATGTAGTAAGTGCTGGTATAGTGGCCTTCTTTGAAGTTTGGCGAAGTAAAATCATCTCGGGAGTCGGGAGTCTCCAAACTTTTTAACCACCAAAAGTAAGGGTCCGGATCGGGCCCGCGGGTCGTAATTTAGAGTTTCCTGATTGCTACGTTATTATTTATTTACAGGATGGCCCAAAAATACGTTGCCAAAACATTTTTAGCAATATTTTTCTTAGTTACTCATCTTTTACAAAACGTCATTAGAAATTAAAACTAAAATCATTTAACTTAAACAAAACGTGTTACTTTCTAAATATTCTCTTAAGTTTTGATACACAAATGCAATGTTAACATTATCAACAATATGCCGCAGTATTAGCCACCTGTACTTTAAAAAGTAGGTATCATGTCTTTATGGAGCTAATATATTCTCCTATAAATAAAGGCAAAGGCTAACCACAGTAAAAAAAGCTGGGGACCTGTAGAGCCTCTCTTGAAGCCTTTATCAAATACTTGAAATACTTGAGCCCCAGACGCCAGAAGATATATGGCACTCCACTCAATGGCCGCCGGCTAGACTTATTTTGGAATCTTGGCATTTCTTAAGAATTTAAAGGCAACAAACGGTAACACAATGAATCAATGATACTATGTGTGGACAACTACAAATAAAATAAATACAAAAGTTCAGACATAGCACCCGGGGAAGTTATATAGTAGAGTTATTCTTAATACATATTCAATCCTCTGTAATATTAATAACCCTTATTATATGTAAGCAGATACTTACTTATTGCGTTCTGCGTGTAGGTAATATGTTGATCGTAGGTAATGACTGAACAAATAATGTAATATAATACACTTTTCTTTTTAGCTTGATATCGGTACAAAGAAATCGTGTTATAATCTCCTTAGTTCGCGTAACTTAGTGACATAATTTAAAAAATACCTACATTACTATTTTGGAAGAACCTAACATAGAATATTGCTCCCTGTACGCCCGAGTGACTTACATATCAGCAAAAGTGATGTTAACAAACATCAAAAATTAGCGCTTCAAAAGGCAACTCGCCTTTTGAAGCGCTAATAATGCATAACTAAAATTTGCAAATTGCCATAGAATAAGTGACTACAAACTGTACAATTAATATTCAAAAGGCCGTGCCGTGTGGCCATGCCAATGTTACATCGACTCTGTAAACTGACCATTTGGAAACCGTATTGCAACGACATAAGAACTATCACTAGTAAATTAACTCGTTTCATGTCTAACCCTTGTTCTGATTTTCAATTTTATTGTTCTCTTTATATATTATCCCTTTGTAAAGCCTTGGCTCGTAAGGTAATTTTATTTCATTCATAATAACGTTTTCATATTTGCGATGTTTAAAGAGGGCTTAACGAATTGGAATGGAATTACAGTTTGTTGGATTTCTTTTTTCGTATAAAATTCGAAAATGAAGGCTGATACGGGTAATCGGCCTTTGCAAATCTTAGGATTTTTTTTCCTTTTATTTATTTTTACAGTTCACTGAATGTTTGAGTATTTTCTCTTCGTTTGTTAAGGTTAGAAACCACTTTCATAACTCAAAAATTAGCAAACTTGTATGTTTAATAAGTATGGCCTAATAATAATGTCAAATTTGGTTAGAACTATGAGTGTTATCAAATTAAGCCATATTATGCTATCATACCACAAATACAATCTAAAACCTCTCCTACTTTCCACGCAAAGCAATTTTTTTTACCAATTCCCACGTTGCCGTAAATCGTTATAGCCGTTGCGTTTTTAATTATAACTGTGGGCGGATTCTGTTTCACCAACTTTATATAGTTTTCATCTTGTTTTGATACGATATTGATTCGTCTTAATAGGCATCTCGTGCGCAACAATAAATGCCAACTATATCTGGTCAAGCAAATCTTGTCAGTAGAAAAAGGCGCGAAATTCAAATTTTCTATCCTTCGCGCCTACATTTTTTAAATTTCCCGCCTTTTTCTACTGACAAGATTTGCTTGACCAACTATAGATGCTAAAAGAGACGACTCCCAATTATAGATGTGTAAGTTGCGGAAAGTTCTCGGAAACTTTCACTTTGGAAATGGAAAATTTCGATGCCCGTATAAAATTATAAATAGAATACCTTATACCTTGACGCCGGTTTTCCGTGGAAACCCTACTAAAAAACGCGACATAGCTATACAAGTAAAAATATATCTCACTAAACTAAAGTTTTACAAGTTTAGAAAATTTTCCATGTGAATATTCAGCAATTTTTGAAAAATTTTGACGTATCAGTACTCCTGATTGTATTTCGGCACTATCGGCATTGCTCCATCGTACAGTTTGGTGCACGTGGGATGCTTCAAGGTCGTATCAAAACAAGATGAAAGCCTTATCAAATTTCAAATACAAAATCGGCCTCAGTATGCTAGCCGAGCCGTGGGAACGACTGAAAAAGCCTTCGTGGCAAATAACGCCGTAAATACACGACACGGCAGCTTATTTGTAGCGACAACAAAAGGTTTCAGTTTCCGATTTAGTGCCTGGGGGTGGATTCGAGGTTATATTTTTCGGTCATTTAACATGTCTATTAGTGTTGATTATGTTTATTGTTTCGGTATTGATAGATGATATCTTGGTTGATTTTTTTTATTCATTTCGTATTGTTTTAGCTAGCACAAATCGTTTACTAGCCTTTTTGGTTGAATAGGTTCTACAAACTTAAAAATATTCTATATCCCGCTCGAATTTAGCAACATTTTTGATTCTCATTGACTTCCACGATGTTTAAATATGAACATTGTATTCAACTACGTTCCTGCTAAATTTCATGAAATTTAGGTCGATAATACTCAAGATATCGTCTAAAAACATTTGGAACGTTAGAACAAGTAAAAATTGGTTGCGTGCGGTCCGGCCGCAACAGAATTTACAGAATATTCGTATCATAATAACTTGCTATATCTTATTTCTGAATACTGTCTCATCTCAACTTTCAGGTTCGCTTTAACATTCTCCTTTGTTTTAACGGCCATGCTCGTTTCCTTCATAGTTGGCTAAACAATGTTCACAACGAGGCCCGTTAGCGCTCACGATACCTACTATGCTTTAATATACTAACACTGTTAGCTGACCATTAGTCCACCTTTTGTAGTTGAAACAAGGTTCATGATGTCGGTTCGTACTTCGTAGTTTTAGCTTAGGGAAAATTGAGGACTCGGCTTTGTTGTCATTTTCGGAAGTGGGTTATGATCGCATGAATACCAGAATGGTTATTAGGTCTTAACGCTCTGTTTTAAATGTATGAACTAGATAAAAAACTTGACTGTGTAAATAGGTTCGTTTTCATGGTCTCAATCGAGCCTGTTAAGGGTGTCTTTATGGTACCAACTGCATAAAAATAATAATAAAAACATAAAGGAGAGACTACATTTCTTCTAAATGCTCCATACTAGATAGCAGCTCACGGTAACCTCACGCCGTGACAAACCGTAGTGTACACACTTATGGCTTTATAAATAAAATTTGTCTAAAATTTTGGGGGCTGCTAAATGGACTACCAAGGATACACGACACTGGCAGATATCTATATGAAAATTCTTCATTCCACTCATAAAATGACTTTTGCCTTTACAACCATTCCAAATCTATTTAATTTATCCCGTACCGAGTCGTGAAGTGGCTTTTCCTAAATACTTAAACCTCAAAAACCATTTGTGCCCCTATCCGGCCATTAGGATCAAGACAAACACTGAATTATGTAGAGCGGGCCGCCATCACTTAACCCGGGTAATTTTAAATAAATTATTAGAACTTCTAAGCGCAATTAGGTCACGCTGACATAGAAATCGCTGTGATTGGAACCTCTGCCGCGCTCCTGAACCACGCTCGATAAATTTTGTAATTTTGTAAACAAAAATGGACACGGTAATCGATAAACGGCAGATTTCCGCAACTCGACAACTGGCAAACTTTCGATGTTGAGTAGAAAGTAGAACCTCGGGGGGAGATCTCTCGGTGATCCGAGATGTTTGCCCTGTATGAAGCGGCATTTCAGCACCACATGAGAGGCTGTCTCTTCTGTCTCCATGCACCTTCGGCATTGGGAACCGTCTGTAATTCTATTTCACCTGAATTAAAAAGATGTTTGTTAAATGGTTCATGCCCTGTTATGACACGTTACCATCCTCACTCAGACTTAATAGAGTTGAAGGAGTGACTTCGTGAGTCTGATTTAAGGATGATTATGTTTAAAATACTGATTATTAGTATCAGTGCTTCATTTAAAACACCATCGCCTGGCAAACAAACTTTTATTATAGTTCCTAGTAGGTAAATACAATTTTCTGTTGCTCATGTCATGTCATTACTCTAACTAGTCTGGACACTGATATCCCTATTAACCTCACTGTCCAAGGCTCTAGATCACGCGGCCGCGGTAGGCCTAAGAAGGCGCTGGCTGGACATCGTGATAGAAGACATGCAAGAGAACAATCTCACACCTGAGGATGCCGAAGACCGGGCAAAGTGGAGAAGATTGAGTAGGAAAGCGGATCCTGGCGCTAGACATAACGCTAGGGGAAAACTAGGTCGAAGAAGATGGAAGAAGAACCCTTGTATCTTTAAATAGTTTATTAGAACTGTGGAGAGCGTAACTAGGTTACCGGGTAGCGCTGTGATTGGGACCTCTGCCAACTTCGTTATCCAAGGATATTTATTACCGAACAAAGAAGCTTGTACAAATTGGTACCGGTACTTGGAGGACCCACGTATTGATTTAATGTTTTTCGATTTAAAGTATGGATAATTAGACGAGAAATAAACTTGCTTAGTAATCACGAAGCGAAGAAGGTTTGTTTTATTTTTATATTCATTGTAATAATGCAAATAAATCAAACCGCCAAACGAATATGATATATAGTACTCGTATTTAGTATATTGCGTAAAGGAGGTAAATCACAACTGTCTATACCTAATTAGGTAATAAAATCGGTAACACTTTACCTACTACACCGTAATAAGTATTCTTTTTCTGTAACGTTATAATAATGGTAAACTGAATAATCAATAAGTTTATTTTTTATACGACTCCTTGTTGTGTTGGGGAAATTGGAAATTGATATTTTCATAAAAACGGGAATTCAATATCGCCCTAATGTTTTTCCGAGCTGTTATGGGAACAGATAATGGAAAACTGAATAAATAATGAGATGATATGTGCCATTTTCAACCAAAAGGGTACTTATTGTCGGTTGTCAATAAGGCGCTATTTCCATATACCTTCAATTCGAAGTCAACTTTATCGACAAGCGACAATATGGTACCTTTTGGTTGAAAACGTCACATATTCATAATATAATATGGTAGTTTCCTTGTCAATGCGGTATCGGAAATATGTGTTTCTGTTTTCATAATATGTCTTATAAATTGATTGATGATTTTATTACTCATCATCACTAAAAACATGTGCTGGGGATATATTATTATAGTGAGTAACTTCCTCAAATTTATCGACATTGTAGCCCTTAAAAGAAACTACGCACATTTTTATGTTGAACTAGATATGCCCGCGGATCCGCCTGACCCCTGCTAGTGCATTGTGATTCTACTCGAAATATTTGTATATCGCTCACTAACTAAACAACTACTACTGATAGGCAAAAACAATGTGTAATAAAACTAATAAATAATAATATACTAAAAGGGCTTCCATTCAATTGACTAATCAAATTACTACGGACGAGTTAACTGACCTTCTCTCTAAATATTCATATGGTGTTAGGCTAAATAAAACGCTATACCCCACTGTTAAATCTCATCAAATTGTCACATGAAAATTACAGTTGCAAGGTTGTTATATTATCCCTACCCCTAACCGCACGCATTGACCGTCATACATTGCGTGCGGATAATTAGGATACTTAGAAATTATTTTAATGCTGGGGCCACACTAACGGGAAACGCGTTAATTATCGCGTTAATTCGACGTTCTTCATATAGTTGGTCAAGCAAATCTTGTCAGTAAATAAGAACAAAAAAAACTACACTCATCCCCTTCTTCTGGGCGCCAGCACCAGTGCAAGACAAAGACAGTATGACTCTCTCCGTCTACGCCCAAAATGAGACAGTCCCTTGACAAACTATAAGGCCACACTGGGATTATCGCGATAATCAACGGCGTTTCCCGCCGTTTGCCGTTAGTGTGGCCCCGGCATAAGGATATGTGCTTTTGTTACTTAATTACTTCATTTCTATGCCTAGATTTTCAGACAGATGGTTAGAGAAACGATTTTTTTTTAATTTGCTTTTTATCTCCGCATCGAATAATCGTAAAAGTTTGTATGCTTACTGAAAGTTGTAACATCGAGATCTACCAGTAAATTTGGTATACACGTGTAACTAGGCGTTTTATACAAACTTGGGACAAAAATTCTCGACTATATATAACGCCATTTTAGAATGAGATTTTCCTACCTCTGTTTTAAGGTTGTTACCTTACCGCGCCGCGCGATCATCTGAAAAACAAGAATACACAAAGATCTATGAGGGAAAAGTGGATGGGTTTTCCACATCGTTTCTATGCCTAGCTTTGCTTTACACTTAGTCTAGCACAAGAAAAGCGACAAAATATGTAACACAAAAGTTTGGATACTTGTAACATAGTACTTGAAAATATTCTAGTTGTAGCAAAACTTCTATTATATGAATAAACTGTTGGAAAATTATTGGATATTTTTCAAAATTTCTTATTTTTTCAAGTCTTATACGTATTGTGATGAGATAAGGTTATTATTATCCCTTACTGCACGCGATGTCTTATATGAATTACGCAGGGTTACTTGGAAATTGTCTGCGAGAATATTGGATGGAAAAGTTGGAAGGGGAGGACGTCAGCGAACGTTCTTCGACCGAGAAATGAAAAAGGTCAGGTCAAGAGTGCTTTTAGCTAAAGATTATGTCTGATGAATGAAAGCATCGTTGTAATATAAAAAGAATGGAGGGGTAACTAACGCTTGATGCCTTGCAATGCATTCTGCGCTTCTCGGCGGCGAAGTTCCGTAACTGGCTTTCTTTACACGAAACATGATCTGGCATTTTCGGGTTGTGTGGAATAGGGAATATTACGCGAAACTCTGCGGGGCGCCACTACCACAATTTGAGGGTCTATCGCGAAACAAGAAAATCGAAGTTTCGTCATCTAATATCTCTGTCACTCTTGCATATTCGAGCGACAAAGAGGCAGATAGCGAAATTTCGGATTTGCGTTTCCCGGTAGGTCCTCTGTAAACAAACTGCCTTGATGCACCAATGTCAAATTTTATTATCTCTGAAAACTTGTCAAAAACCTGTTTAAGGTACAGTATGTATAAGTTACTCTATAGTTTACTAAAAAGGCTAGTGCTGTTCTCTGGTGGCAGAACATTGCAGTTATTCCCCTATTAGGCGCACATAACCTTACACTGGCTGAAAATATAAGTAGAGCTAATCATTTAAGTAATGCCAAACTTGTCAAATTAAAAATCTTATTTAAATAATTCCTAATTTCTAACCAATCAGATCGCTAAAAGTAAAAGTTCTCTTATTCGACTTTAGATAACAAAACGAAATCCGTAATCTCTGAAGGAATAAGCGTGAATACAATACGAGTATGAATATATGTACATGTGCTTCGTGACTGTGAACCAGTTATTTTGAGTTATTATCAACTGGAGCAGCAAAAACATGACATGTGGAAATGAAAAGTATTATCTGGAAAACTCCGGCATTGTGCGGCAATGGTATTTTTTTTCTTTTATATTCGTCTGGAAACTGGATTGCTCGAGGCGTCTCGGTTCCTTTTATTTGTGTATTAATGCTGGCTTTAGGGAATCTTTAGTCGTTTTATCGGCAACTTGTGTCCGCCGGCGATATCGGCCTGTCAGCTGTTCGGAACTGTCAAATTTTTGTTCTAACTGACAGGCTGATATCGTCCGGCGGACTGATAATCAGTGGGCCCTTTACATTTTTGAAAGGTTGTTGACAATTATGACATTTTGTGGCGGGACAACAAGTTTTTTAATTGTTTATAAAACTTGGAGAAAAGTAAATGTGCGTCGTGAACCGATATTTTCGGTTTAACTTGCTCAGTCCTTGTATTGATTGTGTGTAAAATGGTTAAACACATTCTATAGGAATGTCTAAACTAGTGTGAACGTTAAAACTACAAACTCTTTCGATAACGGGAATTCACGATAACAAAATTCACAGTGAATTTGGTTTCCATAAATATTATTTAATATTAGCAAAATCGAATAAGTAATTTGAGTAATACATATGATATATGATGATATGACTGCGACTTATTTTTAAAACCTGATGCCTAAGCGAGAAACCGTTGTTCCCTTACCTCTACGAGTGAGACACTCGGATTGGTGAGAAACCTGTATAAGCGAGAAAAATATTCTGGCCCCTTGAGCTCTCGCTTATTCAGGTTTGACTGTACTAACAAAAATACATAGTTAAATCGGTTTAGTAATTGGGATTTCAGACAACCATACTATCCAGAAGTGTTTTAAACAGACACACAGATTTTAAAAGCATCCTGCCTTGCCTACTAGAGTGAACAGAACATCTAATTGTTTATTAATATTTTTAAATGCTTCGATTATAAAATTAGTTCTGTTATCTCTTAATATCGTAGTGCCTCAGCGCGCTATAAAATTACAAAGTTAAATCTCTTGTCATATTCGGAGAAATATTTTTATTCTTATGGAGGACAGTTTAATTACTTGTACGCGGACGAAGTCGCGGTCAGAGCATTAAATATGTCATAGTTGTCTTCTATTTGATTGATTGCAGTTTATATTTTATATATTTCAATGTGATAACATTGGTATTTGCTTGTTACAGGATGCCTGCCCCCGCGCCGCCCGCCGAGCCGAATGGCGCGCCGCGCAGCGAGCTCGAGCAGATCCAAATGCGCCAGGGACAAGTCACCGATGATGTCAGTACCTATAGCTATTCAATGTCCCTTAATTTAGTTATACCTATTTACTAAAATTCCTAGATCTAGATCCGCACCGCTCGCCGTCGGTTCCGTTCCGTTCATCCTCGCACCCTTCCCTAGAACCTAAATGGTCGCGCACCGTCCGGTTTAAGAGGAATTTACTCCCGCGGACGCTCCGGCTGTGGAATGAGGTCACTGCCGAGGTTTTCCAGAGGGACTACAGATGCATCTCTGGAGTTGCAGGCGTCTATAGGCTACAGTGACTGCTTACCATCAGGCGGGCCGTATGCTTGTTTGCCACCGACGTGATATTAAAAAATAAATCTCAATACGCGTTTGGTTATATTAGCCCAAGAGGGCCAATACAAATATACAATCCGTAATATAAAATGGTAAAACAGTTAAAGCTGCCCGTTATGCGACAAATAGCGATAGGCGAGTTATTTTTCCCGTATTTATATTTTCTCTTAGAAGAAGTTGACGCCAACAGAGTAAAACTGTGAATAGTGGGCGATCAACGATAAATAACTCTCTTCTATTGACAGGAGATCCACTAGAAACTATTGATCAATGTTTGTCGCTTTCTGACTAAAATGCGCTCATCAGGAACTATCAGCATCAAATCTCTCTATGGAGATTGGAGAACTTTAGCTTCCAATCAGAAAATATTGCTCCAGGGTACGCCTTAGTGCTGCAAAATGAACTATTAAGAGTTACCTTTTCGATTTTTAGTATTGTTAAGCTTAGCACTTTTAAATCTACAATTGAAAATCCAAAACCGGGATCCTTCTATTTTACCGAAATACCTTTAACCAAATATCATAAGGCAGTTAAATTAAGAGCGGTAATAAAAGCTAATTCGATAAACAAGTAAATGTTAATGAACTTTTGTCAATAAATATCCAAAGTTTCCAACTTACTGAATTAATTCGATCAGATAAATTGGCTGCCAGTCGTTAAATTGATAATAACTTTAATAAGGTAATTTGGTGTTCGTTGAAAATTACAGCAACTGGCAACTTTATTAATTTTCCCATAAATGTATATTTCAATGTATTCTCAACCATATTCAGGATATTATTGAGTGATTTTTTAATCGCCTCCGTTTTATGAGATAACGAAATCTTTTAAAAATATTTTTAACAAGCACGTACTCTCAGGTAGGTAATTGTACAATACACATAGAACACAAACCCATTTTTTACAGGTTTTATGGTTTAAAATACAAAACTTATAACAATACAATTTTAATCGCAGATTTTCGTCCTCTCGAACCGCCCGCCGATAATGACAAAGTTCAAAACGTGCTCGGCTTAAGTCAATCGACGTCGACTAACCGGGGGTATTATCAAACACTTGCCACAACAGTCCCGCAGATTTATCACGGTTATCTGAGGGCACGGCACGTCAGTGCCTCCGCCAAGTCGAGCAAAACAAAGAGACACGACCGTACCATCCTTTTCTCGAAGAAATTCAGGCCATTTTCAACGTCCTGTAATTTTGTGTTGTCTAAAGCTAGAAGCTTGAATTTTCAGTGACACATATTATGGCTTAGATATATTCCCAAGAACATTCAATTTGAACTTGTAGTTTAAGAATTATTGCACGTCAAAGTTCCTTAGTTTTGTCACCGACACACTCACGATCATCTTTATTCTAAGGTACTTCTAGCAGACCAACAATAAACTTTTAATTTTAAACATAAGTAGTTTTTAGCTTATCAAGCCATAAAAAAACCTAAAAATATCGCAATATCAGTCACCTTTTAAAGATTTAAGGACTGCATAAGTAAGTTTGTAATTCCATATAAATATATGCTATTAAAAACATTACATGTAAAAAGACGCAAGTCTCGCAACGCAATTCTTCTACTACAAAAAAGTTTTGAGATCTAATGTTAAAACCAAGTCGGTATTTTAGTCCGTGCCAGGGGGTGTTAAAACCGTATCAATATTAGATATCTTTATTTTTGAATACATATAATGACTTGGCCATCGCAAATATAAACTTACTAAAATGCCAACTTGGTTTCACAACTTCATCTCAAAACTTTTTTGTAGTAGAAGAATTGCGTTGCGAGACTTGCATCTTTTTTCATGTCATTTATTGATGAGATACAACCTTTGTATCTTATCCTTTGATTTTAATCGGCCGGAAAAAGTTCGATCTACCTTTATCGGAGGTATTGAACTTTGCGACCTACGGGTCTACTAGGCAATTTGACGATATTTTGACCAAAAATGATTGGTTGGTTGGTCATACTAGCTCCATCTTATACATTAATCAAGATGTTAATTTATATGTTATATAAGTAAACTTTATTGCACACAAAAACGTACAAAGTGCGCATTTAATATCTAAAGGGGCCCACTGACTATCAGTCCGTGAGTCCGTGGGACGATATCGGCCTGTCAGTTAGAACAAAAATTTGACAGTTCCGAACAACTGACAGGCCGATATCGTCCGGCGGACTGATAGTCAGTGGGCCCCTTTAAGGCAGGGGTCGGCAAACGTTTGAAGAGAAGAGCCAAGCGCAGTAGAAATCTTCAATTTTAGGAATCTCAACGAGCCATAAAACATAATTTAAGTTGTCTAAGCCCTAGGTGGTTTCATATTTTGGGTGTCTTGGAAAGCCAAACAACTCCAAACAGCCGCATGTAGCTCGCGAGCTGTGGTTTACCGTCCCCAGCCTTAAGGCTGCATAAAGCATTATCTACCAGTCAACTATTGGTCCGAAGAAAAAACTGTAGATTCCTAAGATGTGCATACATGTAATCGAGCTTAGTCACTGTGTGCATGGAACATATCTACGACGTTTGTTTACCATACCCGTCAGTACCTATATATCTCATCGCGGGAGATATCTTTATATTAAGCTACTTTACTGTTGAGTCAAATCAGCTACGCCTTATGAAAAGTACAAAGGATTTTTCAATTTACGCTGCGTCTCGTAAGCGAACACTCGCGAACGCGAACCGAAGCGGCGCGGCGCGGCGGGCCCAAGGCGTTCGCGTTCGCAACGAGATCGCCCACGTAGGACACAAGGTATCAAAGGATTGATTCACCCCGCGCCGCGCCGCGCCGTTTCGCGTTTGCGTATTGTTCGCCTACGTAGTACGCTGCGTTAGCAAAAGAGATGTATCGCGAGACGTCGCAATAGGTTGTTATATATTCATCTCCTTTTTATGAGTTTTCGTAGCTTGAGTGTGTGCTACGCCGTAGGCCGTAAAAGCTATTTCCCTCTACGTAGCGATAATGTCCCGTAATAGTTACGCTATACCCTTGAACTATGAGTGCTTATTAATCATAGGTATATGTGATAACTGCTGACGCCGTCATATTTAATGTTAATCAGTTCGTTTATTAATTCATTATGAGTGGTTCAACCCACCGCGTGTCCTTAAGTTTACCATAAGCCTCCTCTTTCTTTGTCCACAAAAAGAAGAGTATTAGGTTTAAAAGTATGTCACTATTTTACATTTCATTTATAATGAACTTCATTTGTCCTCATTCGTGTAAATACATTATTTACTGATTCTGAAATAACGTGATGACTGACAATGATAAATTGTAGTCTAGACTCACGGCGTAAATTATAAATCGAAATAAATGGCATGGGTCGAAATTTCCAAGTATATGACAGGAAATTGTCAGGCTCGTGGCGCCCCCTGGCCGCGACTGGATGTCCGAGTTGTTCAGGCATGTGTCTCTGTAAACAGAGGACGCTGATTCGATTCCAGCTCTGGACACCGGAGGCCCGGATAATTAAAATAGTAGTGGGTCTAGTAGAAATAAGACAAATTAAAATATTTTCATAGAAAGTTATTTAATTTGTTCTTAGAGTAAATTACAAATATTGGAAAATGTACCTACTCAACTTAAATTCGGTTTTATTTGTCGTATTTAAAGTTTCAGACGGAGATACTCGTAAAACCACTAATGATTATTGAAAACTGGTATAAGTATTTAGTTTAAAAAATCCATGAATAACTATGTAAAGTTTGTTTTAAAATATTTATGGAAGTAATCATTATTGGTTTTGAAATATGTACGTTAAAACATTCAATGATATTTTCGAATTGTTTGCAACTTAACCCATCCATTTGCTTGTAGCTATGAACTTAGTCCTATTAAATGTACCGTTTTTTCATAATAAGGGCTCTAGTGATGTACAAATACCAACAACCAAGTGTTATTTGGAAGTTCACGTTTAATAATTATTATTGATTGATTTCAGTCATTGGAATCCACCCGGCGTATGATGCAATTATGCGAGGAGGTAAGATGTCGCTACAATACTTAATTAATTAACTATAACGGTACTAAAACACTTGAAACTGCCATAATATCCTGAACTAAATTAGAAGGTTAAACAACATGCATGCAATATTCGATACATTGCTAGCTACAGAGTACTATGAATTCAGTCATCATCTTCCTTGCGTTTTTCCCGGCATTTTTTCCACGGCTCATGGGAGCCTGGGGTCCGCTTGACAACTAATCCCAGGAATTGGCGTGGGCACTAGTTTTTACGAAAGCGATTGCCATCTGACCTTCCAACCCAGAGGGTAAACTAGGCCTTATTGGGATTAGTCCGGTTTCCTCACGATGTTTGCCTTCACCGAAAAGCGACTGTTAAATATCAAATGATATTTCGTACATAAGTTATGAAAAATTCATTGGTACGAGCTGGGCCGCCAGTACAATGAATTCAGTCGAGCGACCAAATATCGCAATATAACGAAAATTGCATGGAAGTTCTTGAACCGTCTAAATGGGGCTTAAATCAGTAACTCGTGGAAATGTCAGATAAATTCTTTATGGATATTGATCTGTGCTATAAATATTCCGATCCGTATAGGTTACTGCATTTGTCGTTGCGACATATAAGTGACGTTTGACCTTTCACCTGTATCCATTCTTGTTATTTTACAATAGATGAACCATTTTTAAACTGCGCGTTTAAAGCACCTACGCTCACATGTAATCTTATATGTAGATGCACGCACACAAACACGTTGCCGTGTGTCGTATGTATAAAAGGTTACTTTACATGTCTGCGTAAATAGGTGCTCTGGAGAAGATCGCACAGTCTATAAATAGTTTTTATAAATCCACTTTTATGGCAGTTTTAAATAACGAAAATAATATTTTGAAATTGAATTATAATTGTACTAATTTGAAAGGGAGAGACATGATTGGAAATGTCGAGAATACCTCCCAACATCACTTCATCTTAACGTTTGAGTTCTGACGGTGCTCTCTTTCTGTTCCCGTTGATGTATCTTCACTTGTCAAGAATTTGATATCAAAAACGGACTTGAATATTGAATATTGAGTTTTCCATCGACGAGGCGAGGATGAAACCGATATTACGGTCGCTAATGGCCGATCATACGAAAATGTATTTTCGCTTCGCCGATGGAAAAGCATTATGAACTATTATTTAAAAAAATATTCGGGCTCCGTCGTTGTTATATCAATTTCGAGCCAACTAATCTTTGTATCCTATTGACCAATGTGTATTAATATTTTCTAAATTGCAAGCGAGCGTGAACTCTCCCAGAGTTCCCAATAGAGTAGCGATTGAAACAACGAACTGTACGGATTTGTATTCTTAGACGCGTTCTTTTTGTTTTCCCTCATCCCATAGTTTTAAGTGTTTAAGTTGAGTTGTTCGGTTCGTTATGTGATTATTTGTAATCATCTGTGAGAGAGGTGTTCTCGATGCGAGGGAGTGAGGGGTATAGCGGAAGTGTCCTGGTCAGCCCCAAGCTCGGTTTGGTCTCCGACGCCCGACCCACCCCGTAGGGCGCAGCCTCTGCTATTCCTGGCTGTTGTGTATCGATGTCGCTACATTTATGTTATATATTTAATGTATGTGTATATATTTATTGTAGATGTCCGGTTATATATCCTTTTTTTTGTTCATATGTCCTATGCGGAATATATTATGTATATTTATATTGGACAAACATGATTAACATGCATAAATTATTGGGTGTTGCATGTTCCGTGCCTTGATGTGTCCAAAAATGTTAGATACCTCTATAGCCCTTTGTGTTGTTAGTAATAGTTCTGTATGTATATTTTATGTCAAGTTTAACCCTACGGGCTCATCGCCCCGGTGCTGATAGTTAATTAACAAAGATATAGTCAAAGTTACGCTTTGTAATTTTAATTAATACAAAAAACAAGATAAACACAGGACAAGGCTTAACCGTCAGCTCCTAACTGTTTGAAGCTCGTAACTGCGATGTTTTTTCCAAGCATGTCCACGCCCCTTTGATGTCTGAAGCATTCCCCAAATAGATCAAGATACTTCTGAAATGTTAGATCCCCTTTAGTGTAAACCCCATTATGTGCGCTTCCCTATCCAAAGAGTACCTGAACTTTATGCTTGGGCTTGCTTCGACCCCTTGCAAAACTTGGACTGTAACCTCTACCATTTCTCTCGTACCTATCTCTAGCGACCTCTATCTTCAATCAAGACTGTTTCCACTAACGCGAACATGAGAACACGTTCGCCACTTGCTCCGACTATTACCTACTTCCTAGCACTCACTGCTCTGATCAGGAGGGATCTTGCTCAGTGTCTATATTCGTTCTATCCTGTTTTAGTTGAACTTGTATCGTAGGTATCTGTGTAGTGGCTGCTCTCTGTTGTTGACTGTTAATCTATTATGTTGTTTTCATGCCTTCTCGAACATTCACAATACTACCAATGTGGGCGTGAGCACACCCCCATACCTGCCACTGGACTCCAACAATTATATATCGAGCTACACCTATCCAACTCTCACACCAAATACAGACCAGATTGATATCCGTATTTACATTCTTCAGTTTTGTATTTGTTTATTTTTTATGTATCGACTAGGAAAATTGCCTCAGTTTAATAATTTTCAAATACTAACCTATTTTTAAGTAAGTTTTCAGTATATTATTTGACATTACTTTTATACGATACAAATTGGTAACTACGCCATGATATTGTCTGTGCCGTTAAATATGTATGTTCACGCAATACAGCATCGAAGACACCATACAGACTCTTCATGACTTAACAACACAGTTCAAGACGCCAAGGAGGATCTTCACTTCTTAAGCCGCTGTGCCACCTTGGGCTCTTTAAACATAAGTGTACAAATTGAAGCAAGGAAGATGGATGTCCTCCTTGAACGGCACTATGTATATATAACGCATCTGATACGCTCATGGACTCGGCACACGAACTCACGCGCAGCGCCGAGCGGAGCGGCGCGCACACTCCACTGTACCCCTCACAACTAACAATGCTCTGTGACTTTTTGTTTCTGCGGCTGGTTTAGAGCAAGGAGGCCGGCATTCGAACTCTGGTCGCTCTAGACGACCAGGGAGGTGAGTGATCTGCAACATTTGCAACACTACTTTACAATTATCTATTTTGCCTTTTTCGCTAACCTTGTTCAAGCGTCGTAGGGCTTTCAGCTGACCCGATGGGCTCGTCGTAAGAAGACTCGAAGGGGGTATCTCAATGACTAAGTATTTAAAATTCCGTCACTGCTAAATACAAAGGTGCGGGCCTTCTCAATCCTGATGTATTAATACTATACTTACTTCATATCCAGACTGACCATGGAATACCCACATCTTTGTATACTTTATTGGTTCCGTAGTTATTTTACACCACTTGCACAACTCGACATCGAGTGCTATCTAACTTCCACAAAGGCTAGCAGATCGAGCGAATTGACATTACAAACTATAATCTGATGTTACTTACATCCTGCATTTCAAATGTTCGTACTTGACTCTAAAATTTACAACTGTACCTAAATCACATGCAACGATCGTAATAAACGAGCGAAGTAAATTCGAAACGCTTCTCCTCAACGCACGACTCTTAACATCACACAAAATAATCATGATTCATATGAAACTGAGCACAAATGAAACTTTATCTGGTTTTACTTGCAAGCTTCACTGCATGCATGTCGTTGTTGATCGAGTAGTGTGTGTTAGGGCCGCGGCGACCGGCGGCGTGCGGCGTGCGCCTTGCCGCGAGTAGCGCCGCCCGCCGCCGCTCGACGCTCGCGCACGCGCCCACGCTCGCTGCCTCGCCACGCTCGCAGCCGCGCACGCTGCCGCCACGCACGGCTCCCGCGCGGGCCACCCCCTTACGGCGCACCGCACCCCGCCACCCACACACCTGATACTCTCTCTCCTACGATATATTATTTTGATTTGTATTTTATGTATAGAGCGAGGACGCCGGGGGGCAAGCGCTTCATATGTTGAGTCACCAGGGCGGTAAGAGTTAAACTGACACGTGGGTAGTCGAACCGTGAGAACGTCTGTGTTGAATGTGCAGTTAAAACAGTAATCTCTTTGTTTTTCTTTGACGTTTCTCTTGACTAACGACTTATCTGAGATCGATGTTGCGTGTGTTTCTTTGTTTCGATGGGGTTGATTTTGAAAACATAGTGTAAATAGATAAGCCCGATGGCCGTTCGTTGCTAATTGTCGCCAAAAACTGTAACTCTATTTGCTGAAGATTTAATTTGAATGAGCTGCGCAATCTGTTTAGTTCTTCCGTTGATATGTATCTATCGGAACGCTTTTTATAGGTATATTTATTTCTCCTTCCGAATCTACTGTTCTCTTCTCTGATACTGCGGTAACTGAAATGAATGCGCGTTTACCGAGTGTCTGTTCCGTATAGATTAAATGGTATACGCCTCACATCTATGGCTAGCAGCGTACTGTTAATGTTAGCGTGTACAGTAGGTAACTGTTAGCTGGCGACGGGCGGGACCGCAGGCGCCGGTCCTCGCCGCTCGCTCCTCGCCACACTACATATTAGAATGTTCATTTCTCTTCTTCAACTAAGTCAATTACTGTTTTGCTAAAATCACTTATCATTTAGGAATGGCTTTATGGACGCTCATTTGCTAAATTGATTTATTTTACCATCATCGCCGAAGGAGCGGCCGCCCGACTCGCCGAGCGCGCCATGTTCGTTCATGTCATGTATTTTCTGTTTTGTTTTTAGTTCTGTTTGATTGTGTTGAGTTGAGTTGTCCCGTCGCGTTGCGCCCTCGCACGCGATGCCGCGCCCGCGGCGCCCGCGCACGGCGAGCCGTGCGCTGGTCGCTCGGGCGCGCTGCGCTAGAGCTGGTAGCAGGCTAGCGCGCCCGCCCGACTAGCGCTGCTAGCGCTCCCGCCGTGCGCGCGCGCCGCTCACTGCATTCGTTTGGCGAGCTATAGTGACATCATTATTGTGTTGTAGAGTCACGAGGTGGGCATGAAAACCCTGGTCATGCTGGATGAACAGGGCGGTAAGCATCCAGTAGTACTATTTTACATCACACTTTAGTCGAGCTTTTGTCTGACATGCCAGTTCAGATTTTATAAATTTTATTGAATGGCGATGATCTTTTGACTTTAAATAACGATTCGAAATGCTAACGAGTAATTTTCTAATGGATAAAAATGAAGGTAAATTAAAATTATCATGACCATAAGTAGATTAAATTATTAAAGCAATCTCCGGTCCCATATTTTCCTCGTGAATTGGGACACGGAGTTTAAATAGAAAAAGAGTATGTTAAAAGTGCCGTTTGTTTTCTTTAGTTTTTTCTCACGCATCTAGCTATGCACGTTCTTCTATCTCGCTGTTAATTGCATGATTTTTAGTATTTGATAAGATTCTAAATGTTAGACACTACGAGTATTAGTAATTAAATGTTATCACTTAGTCTCAGCACATACATAATGATACTAAAGGTAATGTTCAATTTAGTTATTTCCAGATCAAGTGTAAGACATAAAAGAAACAATCCAATAGTTAAAAATACCTACTATAACTGCTTACACATATAGCATTAATAACAGTAGTTCAAATTTAAAAATCGCTGCATGAGAGTAACTAGTAAGTAATAATTAAAAAATACGCTACATCTGTCTTACACTTATTTCTGGATTGTCGAGAGCGTTGAGAATTTACAAAAAAGTCGGATTAAAAATCGCGTTAGTTTGGTTAGGCGCTTGACACACTTGCACGTGGTTTGGCAGGGCGGTTCTAAAACGTTTGTGTGTGTGTGGACAGAGCAATTGGACAGGATCGAGGAGGGCATGGACCAGATCAACGCGGACATGCGCGAGGCGGAGAAGAATCTGTCGGGCATGGAGAAGTGCTGCGGGATCTGCGTGCTGCCCTGCAACAAGTAAGTACAGACAGATTTTTTTAAACAAAAAATAAACACACAGCTGCAAATGTGCATAGCACTCACTTTACTAACGGAATTCATTAATAAAGTGGGTATGCACTTTCGCAGATCCATGAACATGATAAATAGGGGAGACCGAGGTGAGTTATGACACAGGAGAGTTGTGACATAAGTAGTGGATTTTTTGGAACCTATTAACTGTTAGCGAGCTCTTAACAGGGCGCGTTTGTTAGCTGATAACTTGAACTAACAAACGCCCGCTATTGCGAGCTCGTTATTAGTTAATAGATTCCAAAAAATCGACGATGTCACAACTCTCCTCTGTCACAACTCACCTCGGTCTCCCCTACCCTTTTATCAGTAATGGTGTCCACAGCCCTCTATAACTCAGACGAGAAGGTTATTGAGGATGCGCGATAGTTTTCCGAGACGTTGAACTGGTTTTATACTAAGTTTAAATTATTTATAATTATTGAGCATTACACATGTCAGTGGTACCCAGCGAAACCTTTAACCACACCGTAGTTAACAATAATGCTTCCACACCTACCCTTTAAGATATTATAATAATAGTTCTTTATGTACAGGTAAACACCCATTTCAAATAAGTACAATATAAAACTTCAAGTTATAACTATATTAGCTTTGTTAGCCAATAGTTAAAAATGGAAAGTATCCAGAACCCAATTTTATATCTAAAGAAAGTAGCAAAGAGACTGAAAATGGATTTTGAGCCTGAATTACTTTGTGCTACAATAGACTATTTAATTAGTGATTGTGTCTTGATACAATTTAAGAATCAATTGAAAATGATCGAACTTAAACTATCGTGAGACATATTTCAAAATATTTAGATAAGTACGGTTTTTACTCACTATTATTTTTAGTCGCTTTTGGCGACATGTTTCGGATTCTTTGGGAATCCTTCCTCAGGCACGAGTGTCCGCGGCGGTTGAAAATGTATTAAGATTGAACCCTAACTTCACTGGAATTAGAGCTTTCCAGATTAAGCTACCCTTATTATGATAATTTATTTTTGAACAATTTTGCGATGCGACATAAAAGTTCGCAAGAGGCATTTCATTTTGTTATCGGAAAATATTCATTGGTTAAAAGTTCAAATCCGCGAGAGATTGCGTTGTTTTCTATACATTGACTCACAAATGTACCAACTTACCAAGTCTTGAATAAAAGATAGCCTAAAAATTCAAGTAGCGTTCAGATTTTCTCAGTTATGAATGGCCTACGAAGTACCAGATGCCCGTGAATGAAGTCAAGGGGCGCTTGGCAGGCTGCCCGCATTTCGTGGGCCGTTGACTTGTGAGTTTTGAAAAGGTCAACTATGGTTCCGTGCGTACACGAGTCACGAACATACGGACCTGTTGGATGTAAACACTAAACGGTTGAAACTCTGCTAATAGGCTTAAGCTGTTAAAGTGTGCTGAAAGCCAGTTTAAGAGCGTTTGAAAATGTGCTTTACTGCGTGAGGACAAGGTACTATACTATTAAATGAGTGTACAAATGCAGTGTATATGCAAAGCGCAGGACTAGCGAGTTAACTTAAATTGCATAGTTGCAACAACACTTCAAAATAACTTTTAAACTAGTTGTTTTACAGACGTATGAATTCCTAATTCGCGTAAAAATTTACATTAGTTGTGGACGTTGTGGTGATAAAAACTACTGTTTTTATTTGTATCATAATTGTAATTAAGAAACATCTCATCACGCTATTGAATAGAGCATCTAACTTTTTTTTTATAATAACAATGTGTCTGTAATATGTCATTTAACGGATATTATTTCGACAGATATAGCGTTACGGGTTATATTATGCCTAGTGATATCGCTAAAATGCGAATAGGATTTTGGACTGTACTTGTACAGTCAACGTCAAATAGAAAATGACAGCCAAAGTGGCCAAATATAACTGAACACATCCTTATTTCTAGGGTTACAAAGGTTTTGTCCGTCACTATGTATTTAATGTTGACTGTAAACTAGTAAGATAAAAGTAAAAAAATCATTGCTTTAATTTATTAGCACGCATATTCGGAAACGTGTTACGGAAATAATGTTTATCGCGTGACTTGGAATGTTAATCTAATATCTAATCCAAGCTGACGGCTCGGAATGTTATTATAACCTATTATTATAATAGTAATAGCACACAAAGAAAGGTCGAGTGTACCTGCTTCCGTGAGAGTAGTTTCGAGCCTAAACCAACACTGAAAGGCAATGTTTATGAACGTTCCTAAGGTTATTAATGTTATAGAAACGGTGTGGCTATTATTAGTGAGTGTAAATCGTCAGCTGACAACCTAAAACACACTAATTACCACCACTAGCTCATAGCAACAGTGAACTGGTATTAATACCAAAGTGATTTGACACACCTGACGAAATATACACCTCGACTTTACTACTACAAACAGTCAGATACTGTAGTAATATAAGATACATGATAGTCGTTTATACCTTTTTGTGTTCTTATATTGTTTTATGGAATAGAAAATTTCCAACATAATAACTTTACTTATTCAAATATTAATGGCTTAAAACTTTGCAATTCATGTGAAATTACCATTTCACTGCGTATAACGCGATGTTGGTAGGGACTAAGTGCTACGAAGATTTTTGCGGTTAGCTGGTTTGAAAAATGCGTAGCAAAGATACACATAATTGCTACGCGCTACAGTCGGATCATATTTCCCTGCTATTCCATACATGGAATGTAAGACATTTAAACTTCATTACGAAACGGAGATGGTATATCTGTTTAGAGTAAGACTGTTTATGGGTTTCTATATTTGTGCGTACGAATGAATGTTCCCAATTATCTCCAAAACTGAATTATAACAATGGTTCTTTATTAGTTTTTGACTCGACAAAAGGCACTCTTATAATTTTTTTAGGAGTTTTTAAATTTGATCCATTAATAATTTTGCAGGGGAGCGTCGTTCAAGGAGGACGACGGCACGTGGAAGGGCAATGATGACGGCAAGGTGGTGAACAACCAGCCGCAGCGGGTCATGGACGAGCGTAACGGCTTAGGCCCGCAGGCCGGCTACATAGGCAGGTCGGTACAAATACTTATATGACGCAAGGATTCGACTAAAATTACGACATATTAACTCATTCACTGCCGGCGACCCGCTAGGCGGGTTCTGTGTTCGTAGGCGATGTGCGCTACATACGTCTTTTTTCGTGTTATCGGCTACGCTTGTAGCCGTATTGTAGATCCTAGCTCGCGCTGGCAGTGAATGAGTTAAGGCCAATTCAGATTTAACAATTTATATGGTTTTCATCTTATTTTGATACGATCTTGGGTATCCAATAAGTGCGAGGGATATGCCTCATAAGACGACTAACAAGCTTAAATGGAGTTGGGCGGGACATGTTGCCAGGCAGAATGATGGCAGGTGGACCAAAATGTTGACGGATTAGTGGCCGCTTTCGGATGAAAGAAGCGCCTGGCGTCCGTTGGCTCGTTGGGTGGATGACGTTCGAAAAATCGCGGGGCACTTCTGGATGAGACTAGCCCAGGACCGGGATAAGTGGCGTACACGAAGAGAGGCTTATGCTCAGCAGTGGGCGACTGAAGGCTAGAATGATGATCATAGCACCAATCAGCATCAGCGTTTCACGCTGTCGGCCTCATTGTCGTCTACGAAGCATTTTCACTACACCCTGGGTTACTGTTAGCCTTTTGAACCGATTTTGCATGTATAACCAGCCTTAAATATGCTTCATTATTTTTGTATGTGGGTAGTTTTGTTGCACATTGTAGTTTTTCCTCAGTCACCCGTTGACCACGAACGCTGTAAAGGGTTCGAAACGTCGGGATGTTATAAATTCAATATACGCGATATAATCCGGTTTCATAGTTTTATTTCATGAATAACTATCACGGTAACCGAAGACCATATTTTGAATTTAAATTTTTAAATAATTATTTTGTGGTAGGTATGTTGATAAGTATATATGCCGATTTGAATTAGACCATTACGACTATCAAGTTGTAACACGTAAATGGGGTTGTGATATTTGTGAAAAACTGTTGGATCACAATTATCCAGTGCGAAGCAAAGTAGGAACATTTCACGGTAACCAAATTGGCTTAGTTCTCACTCATAGCAACCGCCTGTATAAAAAAGATTTTTCTAACAAAAATGCCTTTAAATAAAAATTCACTGTTCGTAATAAAATTGGCACAGTCTCATAAAATTCATAGTAACCACGCCCTCCCATTCACGTTCCATAATACGAGGTCACTACGGGAGAATGCAACCCAGATGTTGCTGACTCATCAATTTCACTGGCAGCTCTCCAAGATTTCACTTACGAGGGTTGCTACTTATGTATCCGGAATGGGCCACTTACTGAACCAATATTAAAAATATATATACAACATATAAAAATGGAACTCTTTGGAAGTAGAATACAGTTTGTTTCATATGTATCATATGTCTATCAATTGGTTTTACATTGTAGCGCCATTCTAAAAATTACTTGTTTCATCTTCAACCTGGTTTTACTTGTGAAAGTTTTTGTGTGATATTTTTTTTACAATTTACGACTTTGATTGGTCGAGTGGAGGAAACGAAATGGGAATTGCCCAGCAATGGGACACTAAATTAAGCTAATAAAAAAAACGGTTTAGTGGGTTTAATTGTGGTCGTAGTACGCTTATGGACAATTAAAAAAACGCTTCAAATCGGCTGTTATCCCACAAAATATAGATGCTGTGCGCGAAATCATAATGCAAGATCGTCATAGTACATATCGCGAGATAAAGGCGTCTCTGGGCAATAGTATGACGAGCATTTGTAAGCATGAACATTTGACTGTTAAAAAAGAAAACATCGCGAACAAGCCGTTTTTGCGTACATAATGTACGTTTTGTATACCAAAATCAGAATGGAAAAAGTGATATGTAAAGTGGTGTCAACGTATAAAAAAGTACATCGTTCATCTGGGCCAACAAATATAAAAACAATAAAACCATATAAGTATCTATAAATTTTTTTTTTTGCTTTTCCGGATACTTAAGTAGCAACCCTCCGTAGTAAGTCATTGACTGTCTAGACGCCTAAAAATGCCTGTACGAATGAGTGGGTGTAGCGGGGCTGGAACATGAATTATGTTGTCTGGTAGTGTTTGCAGTACCTTCACCTTCACATGCTACTGAATTCGTTTGTAGATCCTTTGTTGTGCTTATAGCTCTGTAGTTGTCAAGATTACTTTCATTCCTCTTTTGAATTAAAGTGATCATTACAATAACGATGAATTATAACATTAGCTTTTATTAATATAGATTGTAAATCATATCTAGTCTGTGTCAAAATGTTTCAATATAATCCGACGTGGGTTTTTACCCTTAGATGCATGAAGTATCAATATTGCTACTGAACCTTGCTGAAATTCTAAATTTAAAGTGAATTTAGTTAACACTTTAGTTCTTTTAGTATGAGTATTGATCCTTTATGCATCTAAAGGTTGTCAGTCAAAAATGTAGCATTTACGTCACCCGGGCAAATCGATTGACACCTTATTAATCAAGCTCGGTTCAGTAGCTCCCACGCTACGGCGAGTTACACGCCATAAAACATACTCGTACTTCACGAGTACATACCTACTCACATAGACTGCCAAAATCATAAGCCTACCTATATTTAACTAGTCGGTTTAAAAGATAATATATACCTACTATTACTATAAACCACAATATATGTACCATCGATTAAATATCATCGATAAACAAAAAAATATATGTACATAAATCTTCAATTGTATTTAATTTTACTAAGTAACTGATTTGGTTACAATCTCATTCAAAAGCACCCTGGCGCAAATGCTACCTTCAATGTAAAAAAAAACATGTTTGTAGAATTGAAGCGTTAGTACCTACCTTCCTTCAGACTCAATTTGCGTAATGGATATTGAAATATCCTTTTTGCCAATTGAATCTAAAAGAAGATACCAGGGCTTGGAGAATAGCTGCTTGCCTAGCTATAAGTACTTACCCGAAACGACTACAGAGTTTGAACTGCATCAAAATGTCTATTTATTTTTATCACTGAATAGAAATCCGATATATACGTAGTTACGGATTCGTTGGTAGAGCAGTTACGAAACTGCATAAAGCGTATTTGGCTAATGCCAAATACCTCCGAACGACGAATTATCCCGAAAGCGGACTGATATATGGAATTATGAGCTTTTTGGAATCACTTGAAGTTTGGATGAATTGTGATTGTGTTGGTGTTGGTAAACATCAAAAATCAAAAACACAACCCAAACAATTTTAATTTATTCCTATTCTACTCGTCGACTTTAATGGTTGAATTAAGACTTCGTATACCAAACTGTAATCGCATACTTTTCACTATAGGCTCATATTCATATTTTATTTACAATATTTATAATATTACATGTAATTTTTATTTTTTTATTTTTTTTAGATTGTATAATTTTTCTAAAATAAATAATAATATTTAGGTACATTCGTAAAAAACTATAACAATTATGTAATAATAATCAGTAATCAGTGTGTTTATTGCTGTCATAGGTATACAAGTTGGTACATTTATTGGTTCAGCTATGAAGCCCTGTAGGGCAATGCAATATAACTTAAATCTAACTTAATTACTATGGCTTAAAGCTATCCCTAATACATTGCTTATAATGACCATGCATCATATTATATTATATTATATACATTTTTCAAACGGTTACAACACAATTAATTAATACTAAACAATACAATTAATACTAAAGCTCAACTTTCAAAAATTCGTCATAGCTGTAGAATGTGTGTTCGAGAAGCCAAGCCTTCAGTCTAGCTTTAAAGCATTGCAGCGACGGTGACGAGGTGACCTTCACAGGTAGGACCCATTATGTGGGTCAGCTTATCGGACCTTGCTAGTCTACGTTTTACCGGGAGAAGTTGCTTAGGGTTCCGTAGCGTGCAGGCTGAGCTCTCGATTTAACTACACTTAATGTCTTCTTACGAAACGCTTTAATCAACTGTAATTAATTCGGCCAATCACGTGTCGCCAGATTAAGGATAGAACAATAAAATATCAACGCGCTACTATTTAATGAATAAGAAGTGCGTTGATGGTTTTTGTACTATCTTTTTATCTACTGAGATATTTACCTAAGTTTGTCTAGTTATTTAGGTTTTATAGTTGAAAAAGTATTATTTTAGTTGACTTGAAGAAAAAGTATTGTATACAATAGTAATATAATCAATTAATCAAGCTTTTCAATCTCGCACCCTACTTAGGCCACTTAGCAAGCTTCGTGGGTTAAACACGGTACCCGACTAAAAAGCTCGAATTTGAAGTATTGACGTCCAGAAGTCAGTCGCAAGTCAGATCCACTCAGCTGATGCCATGCTATGCTATATTTTAAATTGTAATCAAACTAATAATTCCAGGATAACAAACGACGCCCGAGAAGACGAGATGGAAGAGAACATGGGCCAAGTGAACACCATGATCGGTAACCTTCGCAACATGGCGCTGGACATGGGCTCCGAGCTGGAGAATCAGAACCGCCAGATCGACCGCGTCAACCGCAAGGTACGGGGGGATAGGTGGGGGGGATGGTGGACGCGATTTCGTGGGGGTTAGGGGATGAAGTAGGGGTTGAGGACGGTTTGAATTCGGCTTTGCGTCTGGGCCACCCAACACTAGCGTCTTTCGAGCGTCGGCGTCTAGTCAGCGCTATGGAAAATAGCGTCGCTGCGCAGTTGCGCCAACGTTGCGTCGAGCAGCAGCCGTAGAGTTGACTAGTCGCCGACACTCGGCCGACGCTAGCTAGTGTGGGGTCTCTCTAACTAAAGGATATACTTATTAAAGGGCATTGTGCGGTTCAACTGTAGATATATGATTTCTAACGTCGGTGTGACTGTCTCACGATTGAAAAAAAGCCTATTCAGCATAGAACGCAGTTTTTGCACCAAGTTTTAAGGCCACAAGCTCTGTAATACTAATCTGTAGATGGTAGTACTCAGTCGCCATCAGATATATCGGTGCGGCTAAGGGGCGTCTGAACACTCACTCTGAAGCCCTGACAATAGAAGCGTGATTAGATATTTGTGAGCGCCTTGGCCGCTCCGATATATCTGATGGCGACTGTACGGTGGCCTAAGATCAGTTTTTTATTGACCATTCAAGAACATAACATGACAATCTTAGGCGCATGTAAAATTTGTTAGTAACTAAAGGCACACAAATTCGTAATTGAAAATTTCAATTTGTCTACCTAAATCGAAACATTTCAAAGAATATAAAAGTGAACATAAAGATTATTTGCCAATTTAGAAATAAAATGCCTAGAAATACGAAATCGCGTACACCGAAATTAAAACTAACGTAATTTAAATTTATGTGTCGTGAATTTTATGTTTTCAGTCGGTCTTTTTGTTGGGGTGATTTCTATTTCTTTACTCCGCTTTGATGAGATTGATATAAAACGTATGCATCAAAGTGTTGTAAATCTTGAAGCTTTTCTATGAATATCTTCAATGTTGATATTTGATCGCAATAGTAAAAAGGTTACAGTACGTCACTCCTATTTTTAATAATGATAAGTACTTGAAACTAAAATTAAAGTTTATAGAAATCTTAAAAGATTACCTACTTTTACCTTTTTACCATGCGCTACAGTCATTGACATTTTCACCATATGATTGTTGCCTGTCACTAGCAGTGGAAGTGTGAATAGAATCTTTGACTTGCAGTCTCTGTGATCTATCTGTAGCTTGACGCCCTCCGAAATTGCAGTTTCGCTTACTTGGCAATCTTCACCGTAAATTTCTCGAGCATGTGTTCATGGCAGCTGACATATTTGGACAGACAAAGTACATATTTTAGAAAAGAAAATCGATATTGAGAATTAAACCGATTGCTTTACTTAAGTCCGCCTTTTCTAATGAGGTTTTTTCTTTTGTGCAATAAAGATTAAATAAATAAATGAATAAATCTTCTTTTTGGTGTTGCCTGGGTTTTTTCCTCTTTTATTATTTTTTTTCCGTCGAACTGCGACATTTAAACAAGATTCACACCTGAAAGAAGATATACGAATTAGTTTTGGACCATAATAGGGAATATTACGCGAAACTATGCGCAGGTGGCGCCACTACCACAATCTGAGGGCCCATCGCGAAACAAGAAAATCGAAATTTCGGATTCGTGTTTCCCGGTAGATCCTCTGTAAACAAACCGCCTTGATGCATAAATGTCATATTTTATTATCTCTGAAAACTTGTTAAAAACCTGTTAAAGGTACAGTATCATATAAGTTACTCTATGGTTTACTAAAAAAGGCTAGTGCTGCACTCTGGTGGCAGAACATTGCAGTAATATCCCCTATGTGGAGCTTTTGGACTATAGTTACCGACTATTTTACGTTACCGACAAGTCAAGAAAGGTTCGAAGATTTTTAAATAAATATAAACTTTGTCTGTGCTCATATGTCCGACGCTGTACAAGTAGGTAGTGTATGGTAGAAGCGATTGGGTGTTGTAACAGTGTTGTGTCCATACTGTCCACCGACGGAACATAACAACATCTATCCACACTGTCATTGTGTACCGAGTGTTAGAATCACATCCATGACTAACATACCACAAGACTTTCAAGTCCCCATAGATGGCACTAGGGTCCACCCTTCAAACTAAATTATGCATTGACCGTAAATAAAAATCAAATACCGCCAAACAATAAAAGTAGATTGTAATAAAATGATCGCGCAGTTGACTATTCGCTGCCCCAATATTACAGGGTTCTATGTTACATTTTCAAGATAGTTGAAATTCGACTTAATGTCACTATGATAAAGTTCAAATTTCAGTTCGATAAAAGTGAAACATAGAACCCTGTAATATTGGGGCAGCCTATTGTTCCCGGTAGATAAGAATTGCATTTTGACACCTGTCATTTCAATGTATTTTATAATCTATTAATATTTTTTATACGAGTGGCTAAAAAAGTAGTGTTATGTTTTTGTGGGTTATAAAAAGTATACAAATGATAGGTGCTAAATTTTTTTTTGTCGTGTATCAAAGTATAGTTTAAAAAGCGTCATTTTGATACGATTACACAATAAATTAATTGTGACATCGAGTTATGATTTTTTGTATAAGGTCATTGCATTTGTCATTAACATGCCCTCAATTATAGTCATTGATAACACTGTCATTCACTTGATAACATAAAATAACATAACATGTGTGCTTCGTTTCAAAAACAGCGACTGTACACTAACAATGCAAAAAATACATGAATGTGTGTAAGAACAACTACATAGTTGAGTTTAGTTACACTTAGGCCCACTTGCACCATTCACTAACCCGGGGTTAACCGGTTAAAGCTGTAGTTACCATGGTTACCATTACAATTTGATACTGGGTTAACGGTTTAACCGGATAACACCGGGTTAATGGGATGGTGCGAGAGGCGCTAATAGTCTAAACAGTGACTTATTTAGGATGCAAATAATATAAGGTTAGATGGGGTAAGTGAAACTCATACTGTTTATCTTTCCGCGAGCAAAATAAACTATGTTTATCTTACCTCACGTGACCTTAAATTAATAATCTTTCGCGTAGCATAAAAGTAATAAAACTAAAACAGTGTACAGTCAAGTGTAAAAATATGGGTGCATATAACTTACTCAAAAATATGTCCCATAGTTCTTAATTCGCTGACATATGAGCTATGGGACATATGTTTGAGTATGATGAGTGCACCCATATTTTTACACTTGACTGTACATATTTTTAAATATTGTATACTAATATTTTCTGGCGACTTTGTCCGCGTCAAAGTCCTTAAACTGATAAAAAAAGCTCTTATTTTTTTTATTTAGATTGGTATACCTATACAACAAAAGATTTTCGCGTTTTCTATTGTACTTGTTACATTGATTTAAGATTTCAATTCAAAATTTTTGCAAGTGAGATAAATGATTTAAAACCAAGTTTTTCTTACACACACTCACCAAATACGCACAGTCGCTGTGCATTGAACAAGAGAAACAACCGCGTATTCTGTTACGTAGGGCGAATCGAACGAAACGAGGATAACGCTGGCCAACCAGCGGGCGCACGAGCTCCTCAAGTAAACGTCGGCGGAACACCACACAACACACACGCGTCTCGTGGTCGCGGACTAGTATTAATAGCCAAAAGTGTAAACAAATTTAACTTAGACTTAAGTTACGTACCTACACGCTTGCGGAGGCAATCGCGGCGGCTTGTTTCCATACTGTAAGGTTAAAAGCGTACGCGCGATTGCTAAAGTCGAAATTACCCGCCTCAGTTGCATCCACGAGTTCTGGATATGTGTCCGGTTTAAATCCTTCTAGGTCATTTAATTATTAATTTGTATTCGATTTCGATAATGGAAAACTAAATTGACACATACCTAACCTTAAAATAGGCCATAACCTCAAAAAAATACAAGGACTGCCGTGAAATGTGTACTAATCTGTCAATGTTTTCGAAGACTGCAAGAATATGAAGAAGTTACATCTTTGGCTATTTCTATTGACGTAATATACTTTACGGGAGCTGAGTTCATGTTGCGAATAGGCGTAAACGTTATTTACACATATACTACCACTTTCCATCGACTACACTAGTCATGAACTCGTGTCAAAAAGTGAAACATAAAGTCTAACCCCCTTATTCATAAAACTTTACGGCCCTGATTTAGTTGAATTATGTTTTATCCCTTTCTTACAAATACATAAGTCAAAATAGCAGATAAAGACAAACGATTCATAGCTAATTCAGGCCAGTAACGCGTTTATGAATAACGCCATAAATCGTTACGATTAGTAATTAAAACGGGGTGTCACTCGTATCGTATCCCGTCTTTTAAGATATTTTAGAAATATGACATTTAAAACCTTCACGCTTTGTACACAATATTAAATCACATGTACAATCGGGTCTATCGCGAATTTATTTTGTTACCTATATTTACCGACGTTTCGACACAGGTTTCACTGGTCCCCTGGTGGTATAGACCCGATTGTAAATATGATTTAATATATTTCAGAAATGTATTAAAAAGGGGCATTCCACAAAATGGTCTACTTTGTCGGGGAAGTGACGCGTACCCTAATAACCTTCAGAAATCGGTATTATATACCGTTGAATTTAAAGCTAAGTTATCAAACAAAGCTTTACCAGAAGTGTTAGAACTATAGCGTCACGTACACTCTTTTCTGGGATGCCCCAAAACTACTGATAGCGTGTTTTAAACTACCACGTTATTCCTACTGTTGTTTCTAGAAATAGCTTAAATTGGGATTGACGATACGCGTGTCTAAAACTGAAGAAAGTATCTGAATCGTATGATTACTTCGAACAGCCGTTGCACAGTGCAGGCGATATAAAGACACTACGAATATAAAAAACAGCCAGTTCGTGACACAAAACGCTCGCTTAGCCGTTGTCACTTTACACAAGTCCTCCAGATTAGATTTACAAAGCGGCCAATAAAAGTCGTACTTAGTTCCACTATTTTGATACATTATTTGGCGGTAGTGTGATTGTTGTGAGGCTATTTAAATGTGGGATTGGAACTAAATGTGACTTGATTTGTGTGAGGTGATGACGCGGTAGTCACTTTCTGTCCACTGGTTGAGGGTACTGTAACACTGATATTTGTATAATAGATATTCTCAAAGCATAAAGATGTCATTATTAGTCTTGTAAACGTATACTACATAGTCTACATAGTAATAATATAGAATTTTACGCAATCGAGGTTCTAGCAGTGATTTCACTATGATCTAAATAATAGTAGTTCATGTGATTTGTTACATGATGAAAGGCATTTAGATACGAGTGTGGGTTTATGAAATGAGCTGAAAGCGAGTTTCATAAAAACATCGCACGAATGATTTAACGCATAATTATTACAGTTACATACACTGCTTTATCTACACACATATTATAATATAAGCTCAGGAACCGTATGTTACGACCATGGGCGACCATGGGCAGGTAGTTGCTGGGGGAAGCAGCTGCTCCCCATTGCGGCATTTGATCTAACACTCAATAAAATGTCATCTTGACTGATACTAGAAATGAGGTCAAATCAAATTCCTTTGTTTTTCCGAGAGGGTGTAGATAAACATTTTAATAGCTTCTGTCACCATATCGATTTTAGACATTATGTCTGAAACTGACAGTAGCGGACTAAATGACAGGAACAATGTGTTAGAGAACCTCCATTATTTTTACATAGTCGTCTTCGCATTCAAAAAAGTGGTGCTTTATTTTACATTTTACCTGTAGTTTAATTTACGGTTTTACCCGACCACGTATTGAACAGTCCCTCAACCGGTCTTAGATATAACTTCGATATTTATAATAGTATCTTTAAATGTGGATACTTACATTAACCCAAATGTAAAATTGTTAAGATCCAATTATGTGTACTACAATGCTTAGGCATTCTACTGTGTTAAGTGAACACTGTATCTTAACTCTCATTTTATACGTTTAGTTATCTATCGCTGTACTTCTATCGCTCAAGAACTAACTTACATATCCTAAAAACTTTCTTTTTTACTCTCTGACATGTACTAACTTTTTGAATCTTGATTTTGATACTTCAAAAAAATATACAACATTTGAATCGTATGATAATGATCTTTGGTGCTCATTTTATACAGTAGATCTGTGTGCTGAAAGAGGATTATCATATATTCACATATATAATATTATTCTCGTATAACAGTTACTACATAAAATATACCTACTTAGTAAGAGGCGTTGAAAGTTATTATTTTGAGAAAATGCATTTACCTGTTGTTAACAAATATCATAGAGCTAATGTTAATGTTAGGAATTTGCTGGACGCTTACAGTTGAAGTGTTTTCAATCACTACTTATTTAAATTATTTCTGTAATACAGAACTATTGTTACTTTTGACACTGTTTAATGAAAACTCGATATATTTTCTTGTTAGAAGGGGACGTGTAAATGGCAATAATGTATGGAAGGCTTGGTTTGATATGTGATAATAGGTTGAATTAAGGAATCAGTATTTAGCCACGTTTCTTATAAACTTTTATGGATCTGATACGTATCAGATGTTTTTTCTGATTTCATAGGAGCATTTATGTAATTTTAAAATATTTTAGATCGATCTATTTTTCGTAGTATCAGTATACACGGAGCCAGCTATCAGACGTCAGTTGAAGCTTAATGGACATATCCTTGTGAGATGACATATCTGCTTCTATGAAATTCGGCCAGTCAGTCGATGTACCTACTAAAAATATAATACTAGCCAACTATTATAAACTACGTATTAAATTACTCTACTTATTTTCTATTTATTTTATGATTAAATAAAAATATTTTAATTTCTAAAATGATTTTGTTATTTTATTTACAATTATTTTTTAAGATTTTACTGTCCTATTGGTAGGCGGGGTGTCAGAAGTAAAAGGGATATGGATATCTCAATATACTTTAAGTACTGTCAAGTATAAGTTATTTTTAAGCAGAGCGGCCGAACAATTAAGTTTAATAAATAACGCTCTTAAGATTTTGGATGAAATGTATTTACCTAGTCAATTTTTAACTTCTAAGAATAGGTCAATGTATAGTCACGTTTTGAAGTGCACATGCGAATAACATGCGGCACACTTATTTCCCTCAAAATACTGTTGACTACATATATTTATTTCATCAAAGTAAGGACCAACAAAAGTGAAGTTTGACACGACGTGACGCTATGAGTAAGCCCGCTCCTGACCTGACTTGGCAGTACGACATTAATCGAACTTAAACTATCGTGAGACATATTTCAAAATATGTAGATCAGAACGGTTTCACTCACTTGTATTTTTAGTCGCTTTTGGCGACATGTTTGAAGAATCCGAAACATGTCGCCAAAAGCGACTAAAAATACAAGTGAGTGAAACCGTTCTGATCTACATATTTTACGATATTAATATTCTTACTTGAGCGTGGATGCTTTGTTTCGTCCCGCTTTCGTACATCTGCGCCAATCGGGAATAAAAGCGTACATTACCGATGCCATACCGCCAAAATCAGGAGAGAGCATTATATTGTCATACATTTTGCTGCGTATGCGGTGCGTCAAGAATTAAAGTTTTCTCGTATACGTTATACCGCGCCTCAAAGTTTACAGACAATTTCTAAATGCGTTCTATAACCACGAGACGCCAACACATGAACACACACATGCAAACACAACATCGACACGTCGGTGCTGACTGTGAGTATATTTTTATAAAATCACCCTTATTAAAAAGCAAAGCACTGCCTAACCTTTGAGCTATTTGACAGCACAATTGGTACCTGTGTTTTTATTACTACAGATTTTATATTTATGAAATCGCTGACTAGTCGGATGCGCTTTCAAAGTTAGGTATTAGCTAAAGCTTCTACTATCCTTCTTTTTTTTCTTCCCTTCTGTTCTGTTATTTTTTGGTTTTGTCTTCTCGTCTCGTTTCTTCCTTATCCTTTTATTGGATTATATTTCTGACTTTTCATGAAGGCCTTCTGGCTCGTAGTGCGTCTAAATTAAGGCTGCTTTTTCGATTTTCCATTTCTTTTTGCAAAATAACCTGTGTACCTATATAAATTACTAAATTAATTGTGTTCAAATATTATACTTAATAGTAACTAAAATATTAATCATATTGACTGCTAAATTTGAGATCAAATATTATATTAACTCCTACATTATATTTATGACCGGTTATTCTATAAAGTGCTATTTTGAATTATACAAGTATTTGACAGTCACTATGAACTTTTCATATTATTTAAACACGCAGTCTTATAATCCTTATTTCAATTTGATTTACTAAAAAATATCAAAAAGGTGTTTTTGTCACGCCACATTTTTGTGTTCCTCTTAAGGAACGCTTTTTCGAGGGGAGCTTAACCGTCTCAACGAGACAAATATGTGGCTTTCCATTACAGAAGGGTCCTTATGACTTGAAGTGCAATAAGGGCCAGTTTATCTGAAATTCCAAGAGATTGTGATGGAATGGTCCTTATTGCACATGAAGCATAAGGACCCTTCTCTGATGGAAAGCCACATATTCAGCAATATTTTTGGGAAGTAGCTTGAAGTGGGTAGTTATACGACTGCAACAAAGCCTTTTTGTAAGACTTTGGACCGTTATAGGGCGAGAGCAACGAAACGCGCATAGCCGTCGCGAACCAGCGGGCCAACAAGCTCCTCAAATCTTAAGCGGCGTAAGGAATCCCGTAAAATGACGCTTCGACAACCTGTAGATGTAAGTATTATGTCATTATAAATCCGATACAATGTGCCTGAAGGAATGTAATCGTGTGGACAGATTTGTAAATGCTCAGACGAAATGTGTGTGTTCCCTAAGTATTTTCTATGATGGTTCAGGATTTGTTATTTTTAATGGTTTAGTATTTAAGTAACAACTTATTGCAAGTATATATTTGGGGAACAAAGAATTTGTGTAAATAACTTGCAACATAAAAGTGAAAATATAATAAATGGAGTAAGTTTAATATGGACCATATATTTGCATTTTATTTGAGATGGAGACAGAACGTAAATAAGTTGTTATATGGTCGGTTGTGCAAACTGTTTTAGGCTTAATTATGCGATAAAATTGTTAAAAGGATATCCAACTAATAAACTAATGTTGCATTGTTGTTGTTGGTAATAAGCATCTCGGTAAAGGATAATGAAATGAAATGCTCGAAGCAAATAATTATTACTTTAATTAAAATTTAAGTATGACTCGGAAATGTACAGCTGGATTGTAGATATAATCGATATCGGGGGTTTATCCTCATTCCTCATGCAATAAAGAACACCAATTTCAATATCTTCCCGCAAAGTTGTTCGAAGCGTCATTTTTTCTACGAAAATTATCTACTTATATTTTATCATTAAACGCGAAGTCTATTCGTATTCGTATAATTACTGCAATGCAATAATTTTTCGTAATAACTAGTAGGAAATTTACAGTACAATGCAATTTGACTGCTGGATAATCGTTCCTAGTCTCCGCCTAGTCGGGTGTTAGATGTTCCCGCTTGCTTACCTAGTGACAATATATAGGGATGTTGATATTTAAAATAATGCCCAGCATCACGTGACTGCAAACGCAAATCGGAGCGCGTGACGTCACGTTGTGAGAAACACGCACAGACAAGTTGTCAAACCGTGGTGAGGACCACCAGGTTAGTTCCAGAGGTGGCACTGACAGCAGTTTGTTTATCACATCGTTACGTCATCAAGATCACGTGACAGCTTGGATCGTTTTTCCGCGAAATTTAAACACTAAACTACTAAACTAATCAGTCGATTTTTTATTAAAAATTAATGAATAAAAAATTTAAAATGTTTTATTTTTGCAATAATAACGTGTCTGTCTATAAAATGAAAACAGTTCTAAAAAATTGTCAACATCCCTATTACCTACTCTATATCCATATGCAGATTTTGGAAGTTGTTCCAACGATTCTATGGTCTAAGATAACATTTTTAATAGATCAATCTGAGGTTTCCTTTTAGCATAAGGGGAGATCAGTGACAAAAGATCGTTACAGGACTTGTAGCGACATTTGTTATGGATAGTTTTTTTTAATGACATCACTTTTGAACATTTGCCCGACTGTCAAATTAAATGTTTATCACCGTGTTTCCATTAAAATACTAGGCAGTTTGATTGACGCCATAGCAAACATTAGCAGGATTTAAAACCTTATAAAATACGCCTAAAGTTAGACTGTATTTATTAATATCAATGTAAATTTGGGCAAACCATACAGAACATATTTTCCGCTATATGTTCCAATATATTGACCTGTATTATTTATCATTTGCCATATCATGATATACCGACTACAATAATGTGCCAAAATATCACATGTTACCCACCAAACTTTAAGTTCTGACAAAAATCAGCAGTGAAAGTGCAATGGAAATTACGACCATAAACAATATTTTTAGAAAGTTATTTTTACGCACTTCACCGTTATGTGCACAAAGGTAACATCACCTTTTCATAATATGCTCTTCCTCTAAATGTAAAAATGCAACAGCCAACTCAAGCGATGTAGTTAGGTACCATTTTGTATTGGCATTATATTTTAATGGCACATGTGTTTTCAATTGAATGGTAAATAATTCAACGGGTGATTTCATGTATCTTAAATAATATGGGACATTTTCTATGAAAAGGGACCTTATTGTCGATGGCGCTTACGCCGCAAAGCGTCGCGCGGCATTGTATTTATATCGGAGCATCGTTTATAATGGCCTAAGCGCCATCGACAATAAGGTCCCTTTTTATAGAAAATACCACATATGTACACCTAGCTGCTGAAGTGCATGGCAACTATATGAATGAATTAAAATCATATTGTGTCAATGCAATTTTGCTGCTCGCGGTAAATTTAAATTGGTATCAGTGTAGAACAAAATATTTCAAAAATGTGATCGAACTCCCTCTTAGGCATCTTTCCATGGGAATTGACGCAATTTTAGGTTTGTTTTAAAGTTACGTGATATATTTAATTAGTGTTTCGGTATAGATTTGCTAGCCAGTGCCTGTGCATTTATTAATGTTTATGAAATCAATACGCTGCTTTTCCCGTCATGAAGGTAACCCTATTGTTTATTAGATTAAGATAACGGTGCCTGTATTAATTCTTTATTAATTATGATTGTAGTCATTTGTTTAGATATTATTAAGTTAGTTAAAATAAGATCCCATCCCACATCGAGTTTTTTTTTTTTCAAAGCTTCAAGTAGGTATAATTTTAATGCCAGTTGTGGACCTATATTCTAGAGGAGTATGGACGGGTAGATAATCAATAATCGTTGTTGTTCATTGCTTCCTTTACTGATGCCTACAGTATGTACCGCACAAACGATCAATGAATACGAATTCAATAGGGTACAGAGGTTCTACGAAATATGTCAAAATACGAAAGTAGTCGTGCCACATTATCGGTAACGGCCCGGCTACGACTTTGCGCGACCGGCGACGGCAACGGCGGCAAAAATAGGTGAGACCGAAAGGTCCGATCGCCGTATCTCGCTCCAACCTATGGTTGCCGCCGCCGCGTCGCCAGTCGCGCAATGTCGTGGCCGAGCCGTAAGGGTGGTATTCCACCTGTCTCATTTATTTGTCCAATGTCATTGCGTCTCACTCTATCATTAAGCAAAATGTGAGACGCAATACACATTGGACAGGAGGAATACCGCCCTAACGCATGCAGATCCAAAGAACGTGCCACGTGCGTGCGTGTGCGACTTTGCCAGACATGACAAGCAAGTCGAGCTTTTGACAATTTGACGTCGTTAGCAATTGTGTCGCAGGACTTTTGTCCCCTAACAAATTCTCAGTTTCATAATACCAAAGAGAATTAAGAAGACAGAGTGCTCACTCCATACATCAGTTTTGTTACCAAAACGACTATTATTTTCGTAGTCGGCATCTAGCGTCAAGTAGCGGAACTATCAGTACTGCTACTCGACAATAGAATTCGCGGCGAATGGAAAATCTAATGCTCAACTATTTTCAGCTAATATTAAAATTAAAAAAATATATGGAGTGAGCCCTACCTATATGTCTTCTTAATTCACCTTGATAATATTAACAACCGTATCGTTTTAAAGTTGTGATGTGATTATAACATACAAATAGTCTACGAATAGTTGAGCATTTAAAACTTTATCAAATATTACTTAAAGTATATTGTTATAACTATAACGTGTACCGGCCTTAGGAGATAGTGTATCATAGGTATGTTAAAGGCAAGGCTTGACAAATTATACTCGTGTACCAGGTAGCGATAAGAGTTTTCGAAATTTTCTCTGTGTCTTTTTCTCTCAATAACGTTAGTCATAAGTGTACTTCGTGCGTCCGGCCGTGTGGCCGTCTTCTATCCGATTACTTATAACTATTTCAAAATGACGTCTTAAACTCTTCGCACACAGGGCAGAGTCCTCCAATCCAAGGCCGCCTTTTTATTGTGGCGGAAATGAGCAGAGATGAGAGAAGAACGCTCTGCCACCAATGCTATTGATTCCCACACGTTTCCTCTCATCTCCGCCTCAATGGAAGACAGTTGACAAACTGACCCGCGAAAAGAAGGCTAAAACCTGGCCGTGGTCCTCAAGTCAAAACACTAAAAAAAATTGGTTAGCCCTATCAATATTTTGATAGCCGTTATCAAGCATCTTGATTCCATACGAGCCTAACAAGGACTTAGACACATCAAATAAGGTAATTCTGATTGCTCTTACTATTGCTATGTGACTGAACCAACTTAAGATCTTGTTCAATATTTACATGAAAAATAATTATGCTAACTAAATGATCCTAGTAAGAGCAGCTAAGCGCTATATTTACTGAATCAACCTACGTTACATAATTATGCCAACAACGTTAATAAGAATACGTGATAAGTTAATAAGTTTTTTTTTTTTTTTTTTTTTTTTTTTTTTTTTTTTTTTTTTTTTTTTTTTTAAATAATAAATGCGAGTATTACAATTGTTAGCAAATTGTTGGGATTAATCAATACCTACTTTATTAGTTCAATCACAGATACACTTATTGTTTTAAGTAATCAGCTTCCTTTGATTTATATAAGATCGTAATTGTTGCAATTAACTTAACGTCAACTGAGAAAACTGCTCTTAGTTGGTCTTCATTTTTTAGAGTGAAGGTTTTGACACCCCTGTCATAAGTATAGCTAGGAAGCGAAGCGAGTCTCCCTGATATAATAATTACAATAGCAATGTTAGGGGGACTATAAGGTTACATAAGCGAAGCTTTTGGGACGACATTTGGAATCGTACCTAGTTTAAGCAATCGGTTTATAAGTACAGTCAATGTTATTAATATGTGAGCAAACATCGGTGCAAATATATCCAAACTTATGTTGTTGACAGTACAAGTAGCATGACTTAAAACCCTGACTTATTTAATAAAAGTTAAAACTAAATTTTGAAATATAGGTCTCTGGGAGTCGGAAGATTATATCTGACAAAATTTTTGTCACTCTCGAAGATACCATCGGTGCACGTTTCTGACCTGGGGGCCTAGCCAAGATGAAAATCGTTTAAGCTACTACAACGAAACGCTATCTGGCTTTCTATTGCACTTATATGGAAGAGTCATAGAGAGACAGATAGCGATTGTCATCTATTGACTTATGTATTCTGTCATATTTTTGTTCGATATTTTGTGCCGATTTTCTCTTATGTAAATAACCTCGACTGCACACATATTTTAATGATAACCTAAATATTTTATGATGTATTTGTCGGCTCAGACCTGTGTTTGTAACTAATGGCTAATGGCTACTCGTTTTATCCAATGTGTATACATTACCGCCTGCATAAACTGTACGTTTTTAATATGCCTAAAATATCGACTAGGTAACTAGATAAAATATATTTTCTTTAAGAATAGAAATAACATAATGGATAGTATAAAAATGTTAATTTCTAATTACATTATTTATTTGTTAAAGTATTGGTTTGTGTCATTTTATCCACCCCTTCCGCCATCTAGCATAACTACTATTTCGTCATCGCGAATTCTAAGGCTTCAGGCAGTGCTCTTGTGAGAAATTTATTTTTCCTCTAGTTTAGCCTAAAATGCATACAAGCGCCTACCTACAACTATTGACTCCTATATAGTGTCCCTCCAATCATAACAGCCGCAGCAGCGGATTTATTTACGTACGTACGGCAAATAAGTAATTTTCTCTTCGTTTCTGACAGTTGGAAGGTGGGTTATGTGCTTCGCTTACCCATGGATAAGATGGTAATTATGTCAAAAAGGGAAAATATAAAACAATGATTCGTGTAAGTAACAGGTTATGTGAAAGAAATCGACATAAAACAGAATTAATCACGCTCTTACCTTACCGTCCTTTTTACAATCGTAAAAAATAAGCTATTTTAGATTGGTCACCCTATTAGCTGAACGCGACATTGTTTATGTATTTAATGTATTTATAGGTGGATTCACGAAAGCTGGTGTGGATTTTTATACAAAAATGTTGACAATTCAGTACAAATCTCGCGCCAGCTCTTATGAATTAAACAAAACCACAATCTGTAATTTAATTGTGGAAAAACTACGTGGACGCTCCAGTGAGGCGACCACGCTGACTCCACGCTGCGCGCCCCACGCGCCGTAGCACGCTTACCTCTGAGCCCATTCACACTAGGTGAATTTTAATACGACGTATTACATTATGGCTGTACCTCATAAAAAGCAGTAGGTACCTACTAAAATAAGTAAGTGCTTTTACAGTAGCGGAAAATAATCTATCATTTTTTTTTATACATTGCATATATTTGTTTTGGTAATTTCTCAAAGCGATTTCGATGAAAGGGAAATAAAGGGGCGTATGAAAAGGACAATTCGATCAAACTAAGGTACATTTTTAAAATAATTATTGCCTAAGTTGTAGTTTTTCCGGTGGGTATTAAAAGTGGGATTATTGGATTTAATTTTTAAACCAGAGACTAACGAGGGTGAAAAATCGATCCAGCTAGGTTTTATTGTTGGTAAGATTAGGTTTTGAGTGTTTTAAAATAAGAAATTCAATATTATAATATACATTAATTGGTGTGTGTGAAGTCCCCAACCCGCATTGTGCTAACGCGGCTGCCTATGTTACCACGTGCAGTGGGACATAAGTATGTTATATAGAATCGTGATGATGATACAATGTCAATGATATAAAGCCTAATTTCACGAATTTTCGAATGAATGCCTGCAAGAAAATAGGAATATGATAGATTTTTTGCCGCTAACTGTATATCACTGTTCTGCAATATCACAAAAACACTGTTACTTTTTTTTTACTTTATTTAACAAACATATGGATCTGATGCCCATGCAACGCATTTACAACAACTAAAATACTTACTTAAAATACAACATCTAAAATAATTATTTGTCTAATACTGTACAAACATAATTATTATAGGTACGATACGAGTAACACGACCTACCCTAAGAAGTCTCAATATCCAATTTATTTGTCAACAGGAATTATTTTTATTAATTACCTAATTTACATTTATAATAATAATCTTCTAAGAACAAATTAAATTATTTTCTATGAAAATATTTTAATTTGTGGTTTTTCAAGTAGACACACTACTATTTAAACTATAAACTGAAATAAATGTCATATACGAAGGAAAAAAATGACCAAAGCCTCCTGTGTCCCGAGCTGGAATCGAACCAGCGTACCCCGTTTACCGGACAGGTGCCTGAACCGCTCGGCTCGGTTTTTTTTTCCTTCGTATATGACATTTATTTCAATAATAATCTTACTATTGTTAATTAGGTTTATAATTAATAATATTCACATTATACATAACATAATATTACTTACCTGCCTAGATCGACCTACCCCAACGGAAAAGACGCGCACAGCAAAAACAGTTGACCTATTCCAAGGTACAGTCACGTCTAAAAATATCGATATGGACAAAAATATGTATTGACGACCTTATTGCCCATATATCAAGGTAATGTACCTATACCTATTTCTGGCATTTTGTCCGACGTGTCTGAACCTAAATAGATTTTGATATCTAACCTGAGTTTGAATTCATTTTATACATAAAGCTGAATTAAGTCTCCTGACAATTTGTTTATAGGGGCACAAATATCTCAGAAGTATACTTTCAGAAATAATCAAGTTTACATTTTTCTATTTCTATGAGGTGTTTCCTAAAATCGATACATTGAATTGTCTGTAATAACAATAACAGTTACTGGCGTTATGAAGTCGTAATTATAATGCTGTTACCAATACCAACTATTCAGTTATGTCCATTTCTTGTATTATTGATTCATCCCAATCAAATAGTGAGACTCTCTTCTTCTTCCTCTCCTGATCCCATTATTTGGGGTCGGATCTTGGTTTGGTGAGACTATCCGGATGAATTATAGTTAGCCGTGGTGGATATAATACTACATAACTTGCATAACAGAGCAAAGAGGATACGAAAAATAGGCATGTAACATTATATTTTGTACGAAACAACTAATTGATTGTTAGGGAAAGTATACTTCTGATAGATTTGTGGCTTTTTAGGGTTCCGTACCTCAAAAGGAAAAAACGGAACTCTTACAGGATCATTCGTGCGTGTGTCTGTCTGTCCGTCTGTCAGAGCCTATTTTCTCCGAAACTACTGGACCAATTAAGTTGAAATTTGGTATACATAATATATGTAAGTTTGTGACCCAAAGACGGACATGTAACATAAACAAATGAATTTAAACATTTTGGGGGGTAAATGAGAAAATTAAAAAATAAAGTTTTTCAAACCATATCGTGTTATATATCAAATGAAAGAGCTCATTGTGAGAATCTCAAATATATATATTTTTATAATTTTAGGATAAACAATTTAGAAGTTATTCAAGAAAATAGGCAAAAAATTACCATTATCATTACCCTTTATCTCCGAAACTACTGGGTCTAAAATTTTGAAAAAAATACACAAAATAGATCTTTACCTATAGATTACAGGAAAACCTATTAGAAATTGCAGTCAAGCGTGAGTCGGACTTAATTACTTAGTTTTTGATCCGACCCCTACGGGTTTTTTAGACATTTCACTCAAGTTTCAAATAGAAAATACATTGTCTAAATTGTGTTATGTACGGAACCCTTGGAACGCGAGTCCGACTCGCACTTGGGCGGTTTTTTAAAAATAATAATCGGGTGACTTAAACCTAAATCATACAAAAATTTCGTTAGATTTGACTGAAACCACTTTTCCAACCATAAAACCACCATATATTTGCTGCGGGGTCCTTTCGTGGTAATAGGTACCTATTTCAATTCTTCTGCTAATCTGGAACGACTGAAACAAAAAAGAAAACAGAATGTTAAGTAACTTAAACCAAATGATTGATTTTTATGACAATTCATACAAAATGTGATGAAAATAACACAGCTGAATATATAAAATATTTGGACAGAATCATATGGGTGGAATACACTGACCTTAGGTAGTAAAAAAAAAAAAATTATTTGTTTACGTTACATGTCCGTCTTTGGGTCACAAACTTACATATGTATACCAAATTTCAACTTAATTGGTCCATTAGTTTCGGAGAAAATAGGCTGTGACAGACGGACAGACAGACACACGCACGAGTGATCCTATAAGGGTTCCGTTTTTTTTTCTTTTCTGGTACGGAACCTTTAAATTATTGTTTACAATCAATAACTTTTTGTTAGATTGGTACCAAACAAATAAATAAATAAAGTATAAATAAAGTAACATGTAGGTAGATATACTTTCCCTAATTAGTAAAGTATAACGACCTTATTTTATCTTTTTCAACATCAGTATTATTTGGCAATAATCGCTATCGCTAACAAAAATGTTTACCTAATCTTATCACCGACACTTAAATATCTACAAGAATGTGTAGTGATTAAAAAAAAAGTGCTTGTATCAAAATTCTCCCCAGATTACTAATTTCTTCATGGCATTTCGAAATTATTGGATTAAGTCACTATCTGAGAAACGGAGTAACACAGGTAGCATAATATAGAATAATAGTGATGCCAAAATGGCCAATATCGGATGCTGACTTTACCTACGCCTTGTTGTGCATCCTACACCGAGCGCGGGGGTCTCAAGAGTTTATGCTCAGAATGTAGCATAACATAATAGGTAGTATATGATTTCGATCTTGTGCCGGATTCATCCAGTCCCGACCTCCGTGTCGTCGGATGTCGTCCAACCAGCGCTGCGGTTGTCGACCGCTCCTTCGGGTGTCCAGCGACTGTTGTCCATTCTCGCAATGTGCTCCGCCCATGTCCACTTTCCCTGAGCTATGACGGCCATAATGTCTCTTGGTCTTGCTTCGGGCTTCGGATCCAATCGTTACGTTAATCTGGATCGTCTCGTTGGGCGATCCAGATCATCATATGATCACATGCATATGGAGACAGGCTGATTAAAAAGTTTTTAAAGGTGCATTGCACCAACGATGCGCAACCAGGTGTTACCGAAGACAAAAAAGAATATTTTACATCTATCAATGGAAAAGCAATAAAGTGTAATTACCGAAGAGTTCCACGACCAGCTCCAGCGACACCATGACGACGAAGCCCAGCACGGAGCAGACGAACTGGAGTATTCCCGAGCGGTCCTGCCGCCACACTTCGAAGAACACCACGTACATCAGCGTGCCACAGGCTAGACCCTGTCGATATATAAGGTACATGCATAATGTTATAAAGGGTAAAATTCGAGTAGGTAACTAGGTATATTATACAGTCAGCATTAAATAGATAGTGACGGCCAAAGTGGCCAAATATAATGGGACACATCCTTATTTCTATGGTAAGGTAACAAAGGTGTGTTACGATATATTTGGCCACTTTGGCCGTCACTATCTATTTGATGCTGACTTTACCTATACACTTATTTTACTCAAGTATTCTTATACTATTTTCATACATATCGGGTAGGTAGTACTACAGTACAGACATATTTTCGCAGAGTCAAGACAGCGTATATATTCTTTACATGAAACTTATTTTTCAACACACTTGCTCAAAACGACGTTTTTATTCCACCGATTTTTGGCTCATAATCCTAGATATTAAACACGCGTGCTTTTTCAGTATATTATAACACTCGTGCTTTTTCATTATATTATCCGACTGAGTTAAGGAGGTAACTTATTGCTAATAATATGCATTGAAACGGAGCCTTCTTTAATTGGTCGGACTGGCGGGCACCGGCGCGCCCGACCGCCTGCCGCGGCCCGGCCGGCCGAGGGGCGGCCGGCAGTATGACAGATTTTAGACTGTTTTAACAATTTGATTAATATGAAAGTTTCTTTTTTGTGTCCAGGTGTGTTGAAAAACGTCGTATGAAACGCGTGTGCATTGGTCATTACACACATCGGCTTTCTTATTGCGCGCTCGCTTACAGCTCGCGCGCACAATATCGCCTCGTGTGTAATGACCAACTTAGCACACTTGTATCACAATGTACTATTATTGTCATTAAGAACGAAGTGTATCGCAAAGTTAGAAGTACCTAGGCACGGAAAGAGCCCCCAGCAGAGGCCTCTGCACACAGGGGATCCGCAGCCAAACCATTTCAGTTTGCATTAGCATACCACAATTCAAAAATTTACAGTCCACTCCGGCTTTACACCACATTTTCTGGTGGATTTCATATCCGCATTGGATTGGAAATGTAGTTAAGTGGTTATGCACGAATACATAATAGTCCTATTGTTTGTTATAAGATGCAATCAAAATCATGAATGACTAGCTAACACTGTTGTTAAACACTCGAAAAAATGCCTAATGCCTGAAATGATAATGGACTAATGGTATACAAAGTAAAGTACCTGCCACTTGTTTCTAGTGTCTGTTTCAAGACTGAAGTACATGAAAGGCCTGACGATTGTATATGACTATCACCTCGTATTCCATATCTGCATCTTAAATAAAACTAAGAGGTACTTACTTGAAAGTATACCTACCTAATATTTCTCGATATCACATAAGTAAGCTATTATAGTCGCATTTATATAGTCAGGTGACAACTAAAACTGACTTATTACTTAAAAATTATTAAACAAAAATCAACCTTATTTAAGTAACTATATGGTTCACTGTGGCTAGTGTGAGTTTTGGTTGTCACCTGACGATATAAAAAAATATACAAAATTATTTATTGACAGATCATTCTTAACAAATGCCGGGATAACGCGAGGAAGATAATGATGAGTCAATCGTCGGCAGAAAATATTTGCACTGTCATTTTGAGTCCCCGTTAGTAATTAAATTAATACCGCGGAATAAAGAAAGAGCTACATGTTGAGTACTTCCACTTCACTCAACATCCTAATACACATACAATGTATAGAGACATAAGTTTCCTTTACTAATCTTCTACGCGTGCAGAGTTGTCATTGTCACTAGGTAGACAAACAAATTCGTTTCACTGAGGCGCATGAATAACAGAGGCAGGCATCCGTGAAACATTATAGTAATATCAAGTAATATACTTATTTTATTATTATTGCTAGTGTCCGCGTGCAGTTCCGTAGGTACATAAGTAGCTCTAAAAACCGGCCAAGTGCGAGTCGGACTCGCGCACCGAGGGTTCCGTACTTTATAGTATGTTGTTATAGCGGCAACAGAAATACATCATCTGTGAAAATTTCAACTGTCTAGCTATAACGGTCCATGAGATACAGCCTGGTGACAGACAGAGGGACAGAGTCAGACGGACAGCGGAGTCTTAGTAATAGGGTCCCGTTTTTGCCCTGTGGGTACGGAACCCTAAAAATGTAGACCTGTTGCCTAAATTAGAAAAGTATGAAGCTCGCCCTTATTTAGTTTAGGTACTTCTTAAAGTACCTAAGTACTTCTTTGCCAGAATCATTATCCTCTAAATGTGTCGTTTTCATATCAATAGATGTTCTATCTTATAAATCTCACCTCCAAGCATTTTCTACTGTGTTTCGCACGGTCTTCTGTATCGTCTGTGGCAAAACTAGGAAGACATTTATTCCTTACGGGGCTTGATACATACAGGGCCGGATCTAGGGTAGAGCGAGTGGAGCGGCCGCTCTAGGCGCCGGATGGCAAGGGGGGCGCCAAAATGGCAAATAAGAAAAAAAAATACGCGGGCCCAAAATACGGTCCGTTTTGTTTTTTGGTAAAAAGTTTCAACGAAGGGCGCCAAAACCCAATTTCGCTCTACCCTGATCCCTTGATCTCGGGCCGGCACTGGATACATACCTGCAATATGACCGAGCCAGCAGGATCCCAACGCCGATACGCAGTCCAGACACGAAGGGGAACGTGAAGATGCAGACTAAATACACACCTGCAGTATAACCGAATAGAGCTCGGCCTCAGCCGCACCAGCGCCACTGACCAGCGGGATCCAAATGCCGATACCCAGCCCGGATACGAATGAGAACGTAAAAATGTAAACCAAAGACAATCTGCTGCAGATACCTAACTAAACAAGAACGACTAGAGAAGACCACGCACCTGCAATATAACCGAGTAGAGTCCGGCCTCAGCCGCGCCAGCACCACCGACCAGCAGGATCCCAACGCCGATACCCAGTGCAGACACGAAGGAGAACGTGAAGATGTAGACCAAAGACAGCCAACGCTTGGTGCCGGCCGCTATGAGCTCCACGCCGATGCAGAAGGCGATGATGTACTTGTGGGCTGAGACCGCGCCGAACATGTACCTGTAAAAAATTAGGTATAGCAAATTAGCACGAGCGCTTTGAACCCATCAATGCCAGGCCTGTCATGTGCGGCGCGTAAACCTTGTTGTTGCACGTTGATATTTATGTGAGACATAGAGCAATCATGTTTGCTAGCGTTGCGAATCAATAGGGAATATTACGGCGCCGCTACCACAATCTGAGGGTCTATCGCGAAACAAGAAAATCGAAATTTCGTTATCTAGCATCTCTGTCACTCTTGCATATTCGAGGGATAAAGAGGCAGATAGCGAAATTTCGGATTCGTGTTTCCCGGTAGGTCCTCTGTAAACAAACCGCTTTGATGCATCAATGTCATATTTTATTATCTCTGAAAACTTGCCAAAAACCTGTTAAAGGTACGTATGTATAAGTTACTCTATGGTTTACTAAAAAGGCTTGTGCTGCACTCTGGTGGCAGAACATTGCAGTAATATCCCCTAGTAGATTTAACTAAAACTTACACATTCTGTGCTAACCTGAGAATTATCGATAGACAGGGACACATCTGGGCTTGTAGTTTTTTAAATACTTTTGAACGGTTAAATGAACGGCTATAAAAGTAAGAGAGACAGAGAGAACTAGAATAAGGGCAACCAAAGTACTTATCCTAGTTGATAGAATTACTAGAAATTTTAATGAGAAGACTTTCTGTAATACTTATTTCATGAGACACAAGCCAAAACACTTTTGCCTACCCATGCTATTAGCCACGCACCTTGTAAAATACGATGACAATTTTTAAATGAGACTGTTACATTAACACATAGGTATAACTAAGTGGGGGTATAAAATAACAATATTTTGTTTAGTCATGAAAGTTTATGATTGTCATTGTTACGAGTAATATGTGAACAACTGTTTTACAGACAGAAATACAAACGCGTATAATCGACGTCAAAGATATAGTAATATTATGTTTAGGTTAATCTTCTTATTACAAAGAAACTGGTGAATTCCTTGCAGCTATACAAAATAATAGACGAAACTATACATTTATTTAGTCCCCTAAAAATTATTTTACCACATCGTCGTCATTTAAATATTAGGAATATCTGGGAGACCGATCTTTGCTCGGAAAACATATAAAAACTTAAATGCGCGTTTTCCCATGCAGAGATAAAACCTAGCTAGAACGATTTTTCGCCCCCGATAGCAAATTTCATCAAAATCGTTAGAGCCGTTTCCGAGATCCCCGAAATATATAAATATATATACAAGAATTGCTCGTTTAAAGATATTAGATTTACCTACGTAATGAGTGCAAGGCAAGTAAATAAACAACCTTCACCGAATGCGTAACTTGTTCTACAAATAAACAGGAGCTCGTATTAGCGTAGGTAGATACCACACTGTCCAGTTGTTCGCAGTCTACAACTACATATACTTACAAACATATATGTGACGTTCCACGGCAAAAGGTACCTTATGGCGGCTGGCGCTTACGTTGCATAGCGCCGCAATAATATTGGAGCGGCGTTAATAATGGCGTAAGCGCCAACCGCCACAAGGTACCTTTACCCGTGGGACGTCACAGCGTCACATAGAAGGTTGACAGCTATACATACAATGAAGGGGTTATTATAAGTACAATTTGCTTTGAATGCAACGCGTCAAGAACGGATAGAACGAAATAGGTAGCGAAACAAATGAAAGGAGTATGTCTACTTGTCTAGTAACCACCACTAAACTACCCACTTGACTATGTAATGAAACGAATAGGCACAAAAAAGTATTAACAGGTACTGAAGTGCAAATGGTAAAATAGAAAAATCAGAAGCTACCTAAGTATATCCACCCGCAAAATTGTATTACCACATTATGAATATGTCCACATGTAATTTTTCAGCTCACTGTACCCACCTCTCACTATTACTTTCTTGCATATCTTTGACCTCGCTGCCATGCAGCCTTAACCATGATTCTATTTTTAAAGCTAGCACAGCAAAACAGACATATCAATAACTGCACTTATTTGCCTTATATTTACGAATTTATTATTCAATACCTACCACACATTCGCTGCAGAAGCCTCCAATCCAACAGCCAACCCTTCAAAGAGCTCATGGATGGACAACGCCAAAACAATCAAGAGCCCCCTCAGCGTCTGCGTCACAGGATCGTCTCCAGACACGAAAGGTTGGTGACTATGGCCATGCCCATGACTCTTCGGAACGTTAACCTCCTTTAAAGGTTCCGGCGCTTCAGGTGCACTTGTTTTTCTAATACTAAGGACTCTAGTAAAGCTAGTTTTGGCAGTCTTATTCTCTCTGCTGTTGATGTAAACGTGTACCAACTCTTCGATTAAATACATCATGAAGAAGCCGGCGCACATTATGAGGGCGGCAAGGTATAGCGGTATGTCTGCGAGTTCACCGGCCTCTGAAAACAAATGAAGTTTTTAAAATTATTGTGTAAAACCATTGTCTTGAATTGAACGCATATGTAATGTGTAAGAAGTGCGTGGTTAATGGTTATCTTATGAAGATTATGATAATGAGAAACTGATATAAACAAAGGGGAGTCCTACCTGTCTTACATCGAATCTTTTTATTTATTCTCATTGTATAATTATTAATCTAGTTAGCAATAAAAAAAACCGGACAAGTGCGAGTCGGACTCGCCCACCGAGGGTTTCGTACACATTTAACTTATTATTGTTATTCTTCTTTTTTAGAAATGTATAGTTTTCAGATTTGTCCCTGTAGTTGTAGTGTAAGACGATATTTCTTGCCAAATTTCATAGTTTTAGGTCAACGGGAAGTAGGTTTATAAAGTTTGATTCCCTCGGGTGTCGAAATATACCTACGTTTCTTCTTCTTGCGGCATGGGCGTATTTTTTTTTCGTTAACTTAGAAGTTTGATTTTTTCACAGCTTCAAGGGACGGTAGACCTGAGTATATAGTTATAATTTTAATTCAATACCTTCACGCATTCCCGAAATAAAGGGTCTTGACAGACAGACGGACGGATGGACAACAAAGTGATCTTATAAGGGTTCCGTTTTTTTCTTTTTGAGGTACGGCACCCTAAAATTACATACAAACATACATGAAACTTGCCGCATTTACCATGCGGATACAGCGCCTTTTTTCTGCCACGGCAAATGGCGTCATATCATTGACGTGCAAATTATCTAATATTTGTAGTGATCTAAGTTCCTTTGCATGCTTTTTATTCTGTAGGTGCTTTTCTTTTTTGTCTGATGTCAATACCTCTTATAAAATCATAAAAACTACAAGGATACTGAGTTCTCATTACATTCCAGTTAATTCTTATTGTACCTAACTAACGAGGGGATATCAAACGGTCAATTGGACAGAGATAAGGAGGATAGCTCGTAGGAGTCGTAGGGGGAATAAAATGGTAATATACGAGGCGCTGCAGTTAGGAAGTAAGTACATGGTATAAGTACCTATACATGGTCAGGGACTAAACCTACATTATACTTACCTATACAAGATGTCTGTCAGGAAAAGTCAGAAACTGTTAAGATTTCCGATACATCTAAGATCTAAGTATTACTTATTCTATGACATTGTCGACATCGATTGATCAAACGCCGCAACGCAACGATGAAAATCGCATGTGAAAAGTTGCAAGGAGTCCCCCTGAGATCTTTATAAATATTTAGCTTTTCAACCAATGATTTATTATAACTTAAGAATCTTAAGTTAAGATACGTTATAGGCGTTCCAAAATTAAAGCGCTCGCCTTGTGACATAGTGCGCCCAGCAGTGGGCGATAAAGGGCTGATATGATGATGATGATAATGATGACTCGTTATTCTCGTGAAAGAGGTTGTAAGGCCTATACTACTAGAATAGAATTAAGTTGAAGGGTTGGGGCCGTTGGGGGTTAGGCTAGCTGTTTTTTTGCCATTTTTCCTCCGAATCCGAATCACGTTTTAACGATAAGTCCAAAAGTCTCAAACATCGGTCTCAAAATACCTACCTATAGATCATCGCGCAATGTTTACCTGTGAGCCATGACACCTACCTATATACCTACCTGGGTGTTAATAAATGATAAAAACTCGCACCTAGGTACTTCAGTCCCAAAGAACCGCAGACTGACAAATACTACTTAATTCATTAGGAGAGTAAACGCGAAAAAACTAACCATATTTACCACATCCTCTTAACAAGTTACCTACTGCCATATTTATTGCTTTTATTGTAGACTGTAAGATATTTATTCTTAGCACATCTATCGATTATTTAAGCAGGCCAAACTCGATGTGTTTACGTTTTTAGGGTCCCGTATCTGAAAACGAAAACATTTTCGTCGAGGAGCTTCTTAGGCCATCTTCCGACCCTTTTCGTCCACTTTTGTCTACCTATGTTCTGAGAAGTTGGAGCAAAATGATGAATCTATGCAAGTTTGTACCTACGAGGGTTGTTTGACCAGTAACTTGGTTTGATATGAAAAAATAATAATATTGCAAATTCCTCTACGTTCTCTAAATTGTATTCCTCTACGTAATCCCCTCGAAGTTCTACGCACTTGTCCCAACGAATCTGCATCTTCTCTATGCCTTCACGGAAGTAAGTCTCTTCAAGCATTAACCTTCCGTATAACCTCCTCATTGGACTTAAATTTTCGCCCTGAGAGAAATGTTTTGCGCGCCACTTTATATAATTCGCGTAGCAAAGTTAATACTCAGGAAACCGATTAGAGATTAGACCAGTAGAAGTCGATCAGTCAGCTAGAAAAGTACTGATCTTCACTGTAGTACCTACTGAACTAATTTTCAGCAAACATCTAAGAACACTCGGACAAATCCCGAAATATTTACCCTCTTCACGATATAATAGTATTTTATACAATCGTGATATAATAGAGAGCTTTTCAGTCGAGTACCGTGTTTAAGCAACGAAGCTTGCTGAGTTGCTTAACTTAAGGTACGAGATTGAAAAGCTTGATTATATCACTATTGTATACAATACTTTTTCTACGAGACAAAAAAAATACTTTCAACTAGTAGAATCATATAGGTAAACAAACCAAAAGTATACAGCTAAGATACGCGAGCTGCCGCAGCCCGCGATACCTTCATACTCGTACGCGCCCCGGCCGCCGGGCCCGGCGCCCCCGGCGGGTTGCTCAACGACACCTCCTCGTAACTCATGAGGCCCTGGTACCTGCTCCTTGCTAAATTCAATTTTAAGACAATTTTTTTCTCGATTTTGGCCACCGTAGCCTATGGAGACTAACAAGCAACGCTAAGCGGTTTTCGTAGGGTATGGATGTTGCTATATGAAGGGTGTCACATACGCGTTTCTGACGTATGAAGCAATTGTTTCTACTACAACATAAAATAAAATGTTTTTGTTGGCCAACCAATCATAAAGCAGATGCGACGCAGCAGCGTGTTTAAGTAGGCTAATTTGCACTGAATCGAGTCTCCTTAAACAAGAAATATTTTATCGAAATGTATGAAGTTCTATTTTCAAAATTTTTATAATTGACCAAACCGTATCGATAAATTTCTTATGCTTGAGTCGGAAGTGCCATAGACTATCCAACGTTGAAAAGAGTAAGATTGTAGTGTTGCATGCGACGTTGTAATACACAGATTATACTCGACGAGTAGAAAAAACTTATAACACCCCTCTGTATAAGTGTATAATCATTAATCACCAGGGATACGAAGAAAATGTTGTGTGGAAGTCATACACAGATTTAAGTTCTAATTAATATTTTACTGCTCCCGAAAGTTTTAAAAGGCCGTACTCCGTAGCAAGCTCGGTTCTCCATACAAACGTAGTTTACAGATTGCTCTGAAACTGTACAGTCGCCATCAGATATATCAGAGCGGCCGAGGTGTGCTACGCACCTAGCGCCATGACAATAGAGGCGTGTTCAGATATTTGTGAGCACCTCGGCCGCTCCGATATATCTGATGGCGACTGTACTATCGGGGACAATAGAGTTCTATTTCTCCAACGACAAATGTATGGCTTGGCGAACAAACAGCATTGAAATAGAATTGTTTACTTCACAGCCTTGTGTCGAAAATGCTTAGTGCATGTTGGTTTTTAGAGCCGTTTTCACAACCATATACCTCACCTTGAAGCAGCTGTATGTTTAAATCCACCTCCGGCAGCAAGTGCATAAAAGTGGTGGCAAACAGGACACCTCCACCAAACGCCAGCAGCCCCATCACAAACTGATTGGAAGTCCGCACATCCGAACCGGTGCTTTTCGTAAACCAGTCGAATTTTAGTGAAATAAGCATCGGCAAGCATCCAAACAGCATGGATACACAGAATAGCGTCACCATGGTTATTATTTTCGCTCGTAATACGCCATCCATTCCTTCGGAAGTCATTATAATGTCAGTGTCCATGGTTACGTTCATTATGGTGTCGGCGCGCGGACGCCTCGTTTCGAACAGTTAACACTGCGCGTGCGATGGTCGCTGAGACTCGACTGAGCTGAGCGCGGCCGCTTGATAACACCATCATTATATTATATGATAAAATGTCCCTTGTTTGCGCCTTCGGTGCAAGGAATTCGCAGTATCGCAGTGCACGTGGGATGGGCGCAAAGATTTGATTTGAGACGGGAATAGATCTAGTGCATCCTTTGACTTCCTACGACAAGGTCAGTCACTTTTTATGTAACATGTCGGAGGCAAACGAACGTAGTGCTAGCTTGATAGCTAGCAGAGACTCGTTAGTTACTGTAGCCTCATATGGATTATAGTTACGGGAACTTTAATGGTAAGGTAGAAAATTGTCGATTTTGCACAAGGGAGCAAAATGACATATTACGGCGTGGGCGTACACTGAATCCTGAATGAAGCTAACAATACTATAATTGAATCCTGAGCGTAGCCAGGGGTTCTAAAATAGAATCCTGAGAGTAGTGAGGGATTTAAGTGTTAACGCCCAAGGTGGATATAATTTTGCTACCATGTAACACATGCTGCTTTTCACATCACCTTTGAGGCTTTGAGGGAATTATTATGTTTCAAAAGATTTAAGCTAAAAAATGTTTTACATGTATGCAAAACAATAAAAAAATAGTGTGTTATAGATCAGAAAAGTGCCACTTTGATCCCTCCGAACAGGGAAGAAACAGGCCTTTTCCGAATAGATGATGTGAAAAAATTACAATTTCTTATAGTGATTTGAACCTAGAACAGGACTACTCGTATCATTTATTAAATTTTAGGTATATTATCTATCTTGCAATCGGACGAATCACATGTGATGTGACTGGGTCGGTCTACCGGAGTCGGACACTATCTAAGTAAGTATCTACTGTTAACGTACAAACTGCTTAATTAATAGCGCTTGACATTTTAAAGTTTATAATTTCACAGTTTAAAAGAAATAACTGTTACCGAAGCACCTACTTTCGGCATATAATAAAAATGCATATTTTATCGCATTGAATTTGTAATTTGGTAATGTACCATGAGCACATAATTATATCATGTTATTGGGGTACTTATTATACCTACTTAATTCCGTTACTAGCCCAGATGACGCATGTAGGTAATTTACGTAGTTTTGCTAAAAATATCTAGGTAGGTAGTTGACACTTTAGGTAGTAACTTAGTTATAATGTGATAAACATATCAATAATAAAATCAAAGGTATTAATTAGATTGATAGGACATTAATTTAATTGGTGACGTATATCGATAATAATCGAAATTCAATACAGATTGTTCATGATAATTATTATAATGAGAGAAATAGTATTATTACCTAATTTAGTGCGTTAAGTGCGTAAGGAAAACATTGTGAGGAAACCAGACTAATCCCAATCAGTCCCAGATTGTAAGTAAGGGGGTTGTAAGTTTAGCTGGCAATACATGGGGGCTTAGCCAAGATTACAATCGTATTTCGTATATCGACAAACGCCGATCGAAAAGAAAAAAATTATAGGGATCGGGATTGCAGATTCAAAAAAGTCACGTGATCATTTCACTAATAACACATCACATGTATTTCACTTTAGATTGAATCGCGGCGCGATTCGCGCACGAGTGTGGAGGGGGCTCATGACTTACATGTCACGTTTCAGGACCACGCAGGACCCACAGCAAACGTATTTAAAGCAGTTTACAAGCTTTGCATAGTAATCTGCATCAGTAACATGTTCCGTATTTAAGAACTTTATCGATTTACCTCTTGGAGGATATAACCAAACGAAGTAGACATTAACAGGCGTTCCCCTCTGTCGCAACTTTATGACCAACACTCGTGCGCCACGCGAGTGTGGAGTCAATTTCGCAGACCTGCGACGCGCGCTCCACACTTTTGCTCGCGACTTCGCGCCGCGTAGTCTGGAGCGAGCTTACCACAATAATGTAAACAACCCTTATTACGCGTTCTCCACACTCATGCGCGAATCGCGGCGCGAAGCCTCAAACGCGAGTGTGGAGGGAAAAAATTGGCTTAAAAAAACTTGTATCTAGGCTAGTTGTAAAAATGAAGAAATGACAAACTAACAGTTGACATCGCTGACACCTGACAGTGACAGCAACTAACTATAACAAAACAAAATTTGATTACAATATTAACAAATGCACAGTTATTTAACTTGTTTCAATAAAATAAAATGCAGAAAAGATTTGTGACGCTTGCAGTAATATCTATATTAAGTTTAGCACTTTGGATTTATTGGAGTTCAAACTTGGAACTTCATGAGACGATAAGACTTATAAAATCCAGCCAAAACAGATTTATAAAGGATCTTAAAATAACACCTTCAAACACATTATGCGGAAGTAAGAATTGTAAAATATTATTTCTACCACTCGTAATCGGAAAAATATCTTCTTATGAAAGTTATAAACCAATCCTCCTATCCTTTTGGACATCCGGCTACCCAAATAAGTCGGAAAGAGATCGTATTTCAGCAATACTACACTGTTATTTCTATCCTAAATGGTTTTGTTGTATTTTATTTAGAACTGCAATATACAAAAGCATGTTATTTTTTGTTTCAGAAAATCCATTTATAATTATAATAGTGACATCTTATGTGGGTCATGTTGAACTGCGGAGTGCACACCGCAGAGCTATGCCACAAGAGTACCTAGAGGCCATGAATGCAACAAGAATATTTATGTTGGCAAAAATTCCACCGCATGAAAAGTAAGGCAAACTTCTTCTGTTAGAACTCAGGCTAGTTATTATATACACGGACTAGTAGTTTATGAGTGATAGTGATTGTACCATTAATTTAAGTCAATAACAATTTTTACTTAGAACAAGAGTACAAATTGCACTTACACATTAACTTTTAAGTTATGCATGAAACAAATATTGTTTTTTTTAGATATATTACTCAGGCTGCTATAGAAGATGAAAGCAACACTTTCGGGGACATCCTCCAAGGTTCATTTCTAGAAAACTACCGCAACTTAACTTTTAAGCATTTGATGGGTTTACAATGGGCCTCAAAAAAATGCAGTGATGCCTCCTACATACTCAAAGTAGATGATGACACTGTATTTAATTTACAAAGAACATATAATCTTTTAACCAGCAAACCTATTGAAGGAGATTTCCTTATGGGTTACATGTTAAACAATACCAAGCCAAGAAGAGAAAAACAGAATAAATGGTATGTGACATGGGAAGAATATCCGAGGAATGAGTACCCACCGTATATGTCTGGCTGGTATTACATAACAACAACTAATACTGCTGCAAGACTAACAAATGAGGCGGTGCACCATCCATACTTCTGGATAGATGATATACTGATCACCGGTCTTTTAACTGAAGCTCTAAACATCAAGCTTATTCAACTACCTAAATGGTTTTGGCTTGAATACTATGAATTACTTGAATGTTGTCTAAGGGATATGATAAATAAACATATTATGTGTGATGCCGTTGTAGGTCCAAATGGTGGTAGGAATAATTTAATTTTAGAGTTTAACGATGAACTTAGTTTGTGTAATATGTTGAAGAATTGTACTAAAAGAAATGAGGAGCAAACTCTTGATAAAGTATGTGTGGCTTTTAGAGAGAGAAGTATCTTCAGTGATGGTAAGGCTGAAGTACGATTCATTAATTTAAGGTGATCTTGGTGGACCTTATGTCTGTGCAATAATACAAAATTCTTTATTTTTTTCAAAACCATTACAAATATTACAATAGCTGCTGTCTCCTTGTAAGTTATTTACAAAATAACCTATGCTAGGAGGCACCACTCTCCCATATCTAAGTACAATTTATTTAGTATTATACTATTCTTATAAGCTTTACCTAATAAGTTAATTATTATAAATATTAATGAGGTTTACATATTGTTGGTTAAGTGTAACAATGGTTATATAGGGTTGTCACATTCCTCCTCATCTTAAAGCATGTGCCAGATGGCAGACAACCACAGTTCCTGCAACATGACCATGGTAGAAGCGAGTGGTTTACAACAAGCGGCTAGACGATTTTAAACCACTGCTTCTGCCATTTGTTGGCAGAGCACGCCTGTCTACCGAGGGCGTTTAAAGGTCATGCAGAATTTGGTTTCAACCACTTGCTACATGGCTTAAAACAACTGTTTTTCTACCAAGGTCATCTTGCAGAAACTGGTTGTCTGCCGTCTGGCACATGCTTAAGGCTTTCCTGGTTGTATCCTAGAGTACCTATAATATCGATAACTACCATAGCACCTGTATAGCCTCTAGCGGTCCACCATACAAGGTAAATTGCCAGTCAAATTTGAATCAAAGGTGTTGAATTTGTTTTATTTTAAAATCGAACAAAACAAAAGCAACTGTTCCATTTCATTATTATTCAAATTTTATTGCAGGTAATGTGTACTATACTAGTATTAGGACTTTGAACTAGTGTTTGCACGACGGATCTGAAATGTATGGAAAGATCCGCGGATCCGAATCCAGATTCGGATAATTTCATACATTTCGGATCCGGATTGCAAACCCTACTTTGAACCCCAAGAGGATAGATTGTTGGCGTCAGCTATAATGGGCTTAACATAGGAGCGCCTCGACAGTATCTCGCCCGCGTTTTTTTTATATTTTTCTAGTATTTTAGAGAGGGACGGGTAGTATATCTCGCGGGAGAGATACTTTCACGGCGCTCCTGTGCTGTGTTACTACAGAGATAGTTGACCTCTCTTGCATACAAAGTTTGTATCTCTGCAGCTGACTTCACATTGAGCCAACCTTGGCCAATCTACAGGAAAACACAAGTTTCCAAATGGTCCCTATATAAAGTTATAAGAACTTTATGTGTTCTTTACTAACCCTTAATGACCTATAATGTTAATGTTATACATTTTACAAATATTTAACAATAAATATTTCTAGTCTATATTTTATACAAATATACATGAAAAAAAATTAGCATAGTTAATTAAGTAAGTGTAGCCGGTCAAACAAGTTTGTCGGTAGAAAAAGGTGCGAAATTCAAATTTTCTATCGGACGATAACCCTTCGCCCCAATTTTTTTTTTTAATTTGCCGCTCTTTTCTTCTGACGGAAATTGCTTGACAGAGTATAGTAATCTACTGATAAGCTTCAATTAATGGCTTTACCCACTATCAATGAGACCTGTATTTATTGCAGCGAACTCAAAAAGCTACCTCACAATTATTGTATTTTTTATTCATATTAATTTACAATGAAATAAAGTTATAAATATGAAATTGACAACAACTGTTTGATGACTAACGCAAAAATCGAATTTCAAAGTCCCCTTTAGGATTCCGTACCTCAAGAGGAAAAAACGGAACCCTTATAGGATCACTTTGTTGTCTATCCGTCCGTCCGTCTGTCTGTCAAGACCATTTATCTCGGGAACGCGTGGAGGTATCGAGTTGAAAATTAAACCATATACTTAAGTCTACGGTCCCTTGAAGCTGTGAAAAAATCAAATTTCTAAGTTAACGTAAAAAATAGATACGGCTGTTTATATCGTATATAACGACATATATTTCGACACTCAATGGAATCAAAATTTATAGGGTTGACCCTCCCGTTGACCTAGAACTCTGAAATTTGGCAAGTAATATCTACTCACACTTTACTATACAAATACAGTATGTATGTGTGTGACGTAGTGGAATGTAAACTTTTTATATGTATACAAAATTTTGGGACATTATTTTTATCATCAGGATTGTATATGCTAGTGATTCTGAGTTGAAAGAACCCAAAAACACCAGGATCTGTGAGAATAAGGTTTTCAATATTTATTTTAGAAAACGCCCACGGTACCTTCGGCTGGTGAATGCGACTCGCACCTGGCCAGTTTTTTATCTCCGCCTCTGTCACCCTAAAGGCTCCTGTACACCATAGCCCAGTGTAAGGGACGCATTTATGCGTTAGAGGGAGCAAGTAATATTGCTATCTCATTCAACCGCATAGCTGCATGTGTCCCTTAGACTGGCCTACGCTGGGCCATCGTGTATAGGTGCCATAACAGAGACATCGCATATCCAGAGGTGATGGAGTTCCCGTTTATATAGGTACCTTAGAGTCAGACCGAGATAAGTCTGCAACAACTTTGATAGCACACGCAATGCAACGTAAATAACACTTGCACTGCGACTTTACCGCGGCCTAACTCTAAGAATGTTTATCCGTTCCGTTGTTCTCACCTTTACAGCAATGCCGAAGAGGCTATGCATATTTGATTTTTAGAAGTTCAGGGTGTTAAAAAGGGGATGACAGTTTGTATGGGGATCAAACATATTTTTGAGCGCGGGACCTAAATATTTGTATAAAGGCATATTATTAAAATACAAGAGAAGTAATTTAGCTTTATAAAAAAAAACATCCCCTAAATGGGTTGTTAGCGCTGTGGCAACACCGCTAGCTTCGCCAACCAATGATGTGTGGAAACGCAGCCCTGCAGCCCCAAGATGCCAACATATACGGCGGGATCGGCGTCCAACTAGAAAGCGCGATGCTAGCGCCAGAGTTTTACACATACGACGCATCTTCGGGCATCTCTGCGAGCGCATCCCTCTCTTGCAATCTAACCACCACGATAAACGCGCGACCGCGCGTGTCCTAGACATAGAACCTATACATATAGTTATTGTACATTGTAATAAAACCCATTAAAATGGTAATCTCAAGTGATACCTTGTCTTATTTAAACAGCGCAAATAGGCGCTAACAGGGTTGAAAGTTTGAATCCATTACTAATGCTAATACTTCTTAAAAAGGCATAATATAAGATTACAAAAAAAGTTATTTCAACGTTCTTGATAATACGGGGTAATCCCCGTTAACCCCCTAGAAAATTTTCATGTCCACTATTCAAGCCCCCACTCCACTCCCATTCCACTTTTTCAAGCCCCTAACTGAAAAAAAATGTTCTCGATAATTATATCAAGAACATTATCGAACTTCGTAGATTTTTCGGGAACTTCGTTGTGACAGCCAAATCTCATGATTTGTAATTTTGTATAATTATTAACAAACGATTAACCGTCCCTACTGCTATATTTTGCTGCATAATGTTCTATGCTCATGTAGAATATATAACCACCAACATACAAATCCACGCGTACAAAGTCGCGGGCGACAGCTAGTTAATAATTGTTTTTTCTCGTCAATCATCGTATTTTCTCGGAAAGGTTCGTATTTATCATCCTACTTCAGTCAACCTCAGTATACTTTTTGTACAGGGACTGACTGAAATAGCAAGACACGTTCGTACGTTTCCGTGAAAATACGATGGAAAATAATTATGCACTACCCCCCTCATTCATAAAACGGGCCTGAATTAGTTAAATGATGTTTTATCCCTTTCTTACAAATACATAAGTCGAATTGACAGATAAAGACAAACGATACATAGCTAATTGAGGCTTGTAATGCGTTTATGAATAACGCTCTAAGGAATAACGCCATACATCTGTACGCGATGCGATCCCGTAGAACAATTAAGTATAATTTATTATCCTACCGACTGCGCCAATAGGGAATGTGCATGAACTATAGGGGGCAGCACAGGAGCCCCCCGTTTATTGGCGCGAAGTGTAAATGTCAAGTGCATGGAGACTATATAAAGGAGCCAAATCTCTATGTATGAAAGTGGTATGAAAAGTGTCCATCAAAAAACAGTAATTAGGCGGCGCCACCATACACCGAAATACTACCAGAACAACCTACGTAATTTAGTCGGGTTATTTGTTGCCTTATGTTATACTCATGTCCCAGAGTCTAACTAGCGCCACCGGAGAAATTAGGAACTATTATTTAAAGCTGAAAGCGGTCACTTTTGCAACAATTCTGCCATAAGAGATTGGCATCCTTTCTATACCATCCATAGTCAAGTGCTTACAGTGTAGCCCACAAGATGACAGAACCTACAATGCAATGCAGAGTTGATGCTTGGTTGAAGGCAATGCACAAGAAAAAGTACGTGTACTGTAGAGGGCAGCACGTAAAGTTTATGGTTCCGATTCAGGTCACAAAATGGCAGACCCTCCAACACGTACGGCCCATAAATATTTACGGTGGAGCGATAAAACCAAAAACGTGGAGAATATATATGTGTCGCTTAACTTCAATCTCGGGTAAATCCATTCGACCCTCTCAGCAAATATCTACCCTATTACCTTTCCTTAATTCCAAAATCGCATAATCTAAACTAAAAGATGGATTTACCCGAGTTTGAAGTTAAGCGACTCATATGAAGAATTTACGCGTTTGATCTTAAAATATATGTAGACATGGTTTTTTTTTCTAGTACCATAGAGTAACTTATGTAGGCGTAGGCACTTCTTACTTCATAATATGACACATCCTACATACATCATTGTAGTGCATTATGTAATAAACAATGTAATATTATTTTAGATATTACTTTTATTAAGTTAATAAGTATTTATAGGTAAATAAAAGTCAAAATTTTTCTAATTATTGTTCTAAAATGCAGAGAAAGTTAAAGAAAATATCAATACTTATAATTATCACTACAAGTTTTTGGGTTTATCCGAGTTTACAAATTGAAGACCGAGTGACAAAACGAAGAATACTTTACAATCCAATAGAATATCGGTTTATAAAAGATTATATAATATCGCCTTCCGAAAGGTTTTGTCAAAGTAAGAATCCAATACTTAATAAAATTTCTTTACCTTATGTTTATAGAATTAAGCTACCTATTGCCATCACGCACCCCTTACATAATAACGGCTTCAAACCTCGATTAAAGCACAACCGCAGAATAAATAATAGTACTACCGTACAGAAAGGAATCCTCCTACAAAATCGAAGTTTGACAGCGGTTCAGGGTCGCATTATGCTGACCCTTTCTAATATATGGCACTATCCCTTTCAAAATTCAAGTCATTATCTGTGGTCGCGTGCACGCAAAGGCACGTCAAGTTGTGCCAACCCTAAGGGTATGCGCGCACGAGCAACTTAGTCGCCAGGAGATTTATTTGTCGAAAAGAGACAAATAAATCGCCTTGCGACTAAGTTGCTCGTGATGCGCGCACGAGAGCGAAAGCAACACGACTTTTTTTTCAATTGTTAGCGCGCACGAGAAACTTTTGGGTCCGCAACTATTTTATCTCTCACATCAAGCCCTATGGGTTGGTATGAAAGTGCGCGCATGTAGCGACGCGACAACCGGAAGACTTTCTGGCCGACCGGCAATTTTTTTGTCGCCGTGCCCGCATTTAACCAATAGGGAAGAAGGAGACAGTTGCGTCGCGGGCTTGTCTCCAACCCGCGGACAAAAAAGTCTCCCGGGAGTCGCGTCGCTAGTGTGCGCACTTCCATACTAACCCATAGACTTGATGTGAGAGACAAAACAGCCGCGGAGACAAAAGTTGCTTGTGCGCGCATACTCTAATAATTGCTCCCCTGGAGTTTTGCACCCCTGGCACAACCGAGGTAAATAGAGCAGAAAAAACAGTTCGCCAAAATGCAAAAAGGTGACTAAAATAACAAGTGGTGTGTCGTGGAACACTCGGTTGGAACGAAGTTAAAAAACCGGCCAAGTGCGAGTCGGACTCGCGCACGAAGGGTTCGAACAAAACAGCAAAAAAATCACGTTTGTTGTATGGGAGCCCCATTTAAAATTTTATATTATTCTGTTTTTAGTATTTGTTGTTATAGCTATCACGGTTCATGAGATACAGCCTGGTGACAGACAGACAGACAGACGGACAGCGGAGTCTTAGTAATAGGGTCCCGTTTTTACCCTTTGGGTACGGAACCCTAAAAAGGCTGGTGACGTGTTCATGCTCATGCTAATGTTTTGTTCTGTTCTATTCTTGCATATATCGCATTTTGACATTTGCATCTACCGCACTATATAGTATGGCTTGTGACGCCAATATCAAATTTTTTGTATCATTTATTTCAGACAAGTAGTCCATATTATATACATAATTACAAACATAATTAAAAATAGATAAATTAATCACAAATTCATTAGAGCAACACACACTAAGTCAAATAAATTAAATTAACAGAGATCATAATAAAAACAAAATTAAATTATTCTAAAATTCAAAATTCACATTTTAGGTACAAATTTTTTTTTTAAGTACTTGTCAAAATTATAATATTTAAGCATGTCCCGGATAATTCTGAAATTTTGAAAATTAAAATAGTGTAAAATATTAATTTAAAATCTTAAAATAAACAAAACTATACTGCTAACTTAACTTTTGCATCTACCGCACTAGTATGGCTTGTGACGGCAATATCTTACACTTTTTTTCGCCTAGCCTCCATCCGCTAACCGTCCGAAATACAAATACAAAATACAAATGTTTATTTTTCAGAATATGGTACAAAGATGGTTAAATTACAATAAGTGCGTCATATTCTGCCTCTATCGGCGTAGAAATATTACAATTAAGTTGCTATACCTACTTGATTATTACTAACATGCATATTAATATATTACAATATTTACATATTAAATATATGGCCCCCATGTTTAAAATTCATTTTTTACGTTACATGTCCGTCTTTGGGTCACAAACTTACATATGTGTACCAAATTTCAATTAGTCCAGTAGTTTCGGAGAAAATAGGCTGTGACAGACAGACAGACGCACGAGTGATCCTATAAGGGTTCCGTTTTTTTCCTTTTGAGGTACGGAACCTTAAAAATCAACCGATGTGTGAGGCTTTGTTAGATTTGTTTTACCCATGGATTTTTTTATTTGTTTCAGAAAGCCCATTTATAATCATAATAGTGACGTCGTATGTCGGTGATTTTGAGCTTCGAAATATTTTCCGCAGAGTTATGCCACGAGAAAAGCTGGAGTCAATGCATGCCGCAAGAATTTTTTTATTAGCGGAAATTCCACCTAATGAAAAGTAAGCATTTGCCGGCTGCATACCGTGATTGAGATTTTGAAAAGCTTTCCTACACTTTTCACGTGTCTAAAAATACACACACACGCCAACACAATTACAGAACAGCAACAAAATCATTTAACTGACCATATGTAAGATTTGTATAAATACGCAAAATATACACCTATATGGATAGATAGTCATTTGGTATTATTTTCTTATTTTAACCTTTTTGCCGCCACGTCATGAAGTAAGTGTCATCAACGCCATCTATACATATAATAAAGCGGAAGAGGGTCGAAAGTCTGTACATGGAAGATATTCGAAAAAAAATTGCCTGGGGATACTTAGAATCGATAACAGAACACATTCCAACAGTTTTTAGAATTTTTGTCTGTTTATCTGTTTGTCTGTTTATCTGTTTGTCTGTTTATTTGACCGCGCTACAAATGAAAACGGCTGAACGGATTTTGATGCAAACTTTACTAATCTGTCGAAAAAATCCACGGCCAGGTTTTAGGCTATAAAAATTTGAGAAATTTTACCCCTAAGGGGGTTAAAAAGGGGATGAAAGTTTGTATGAGGTTCAAGATTTATTTTAAGCTAGCAATTTGAAACTTCGTAAGAAGATATATAATTGAAATACAAGAAAACTAATTTCAGCGTTTTTGAAAATTCATCCCCTAAGGAGGTGAAATAGAGGTTGAAAGTTTGTATGGAGATCAATTTTTTTTTGAGTGCGTTACTTGAAACTTTGTATAATGAGCATATTATTATAATACAGGAAAAGTGATTTTAGCGTTTTCAAGAATTCATCCCCTAACAGGGTTAAAAGGGGGTTGAAAGTTTGAATCCATTACAAATGCTTTGAAACTTCTTAGAAAGGTATGATAGACGATTACAAAAAAACTAATTTTGACGTTTTTGGAAATTTAACCCCTCAGGGGGTTGAAAAGGGGATGAAAGTTTGTCTTGGGCTGCAAATTTTATTTTAAGCTAGGAACTTAAAACTTTGCAAAACGTTATTATATTAAAAAGCAAGAAAATTACTTTCAGCGTTTTTAAAAATTCATCCCCCATGGTGGTGAAAAAGCGGTTAAAAACTTTATCTTGGTAACTATATCATTTTAGCTACTAGGCCAAGTTAGGTATCGATTTTGTATAAATCGGGTATGCCGAATTCATTTATGATATCAAAATGACACTATTCCCGAGTGAAAACACAAAAAATATGAAAAAACTTTTTTTAATTTCTCTTTACGCTTAAACCGCTAAACCAATTTAGATAAAATTTGGTATAGAGATAGTTTGAGTCCCGTGGAAGAACATAGGGTAGTTTTTAACCAAAAAAATGGAGACTGCGTTTGCATGGAGAAGCGGCCGTGCCCTTTCCTCTTAATAATGGTCACGAAGGTGGGTACTTTAAAAAAATCATTTTTCAGTAAATGTCAAACGATTTGGGACTTAAACGCGTTACCATGCCTTGCCGAAAAAAATCGAATCTTTCGCAAAAGTCTCGCAATGCATTGCGGCCACAAGGGGCACGGTCTCAGGAGACTGAGAAAAACCACGGTGAGAGACTCAGTGGCGCTCTAGCCAGGCAGGTCGCTTCGCTTTCGGCTGAAACGGCAAGCCAGCGCGAGTTCGATTGTGATCCCAAATATATCGTACGTAATACATATGTAGGCGCAGATCCTGACGGAATGTGGCGCCGGAGAAGCCGTGTTCATCCCGCGTATCCTTCTCATTCCGAGCAACTTCCCGTTCCGCTTCAAGCGCCTACAGGTCCCCGTGAGCGTCTGCTTCGCTATGACCATCAACAAGTCGTAGGGGCAGATGCATTTCAAACTCCGAAAAAAAAAAAGGGGCAGACGCTGGGGGGCTGAGGGGGGTCGACAGTGACAGGTCGTGGCAAGCTGTAAAGACCTTCTGCGAGGACGTAATACAGCAGAAGGAAATGGCGGAACGGGCCAGGGAGATCGACCCAACGGCCGACCCACGGCGCCGCAAGCGTGCTCGACGCAGACGGGTCGCACATGACCGCCGCCTGCCTCCGTAGGTTGACCTCAGGATGACAGGCACGGGGACGCCTGCCATCCTTCACACACGAGGTCCCTGAGAGGGCTACCGTACTGGGTACGGTCCATAAGGAAACGAGGCCATCAAGGGCCTCCGGAGGCGGCGGTCTGCAAACACGGACTGGTACTGGTGGTGCTGTAGTAGTAAAGCGCGAGCCTTCCTACAGCCCACCGCTACAGCACAATGGCGGCAGACGGGGGGGTTGTTTAGTGGGTAGACTTGGGGCCCCATTAGCCCAAAACAAGGAGTCCCACATAACCACTCGGGTTCGTCCCCGTGCCCGAGTGGTATGCGTAATTGCATTTTTCCCCTCCTAAACAAAAAAAAAAAAAAGGTTAGAACTGCGACCCCAAAGAAAACGAACTGTTGCCAGAAGTGGGTTAGGTTAGGTTAGAATTGCGACCCCCAAGAAAACGAACTGTTGCCAGAAAAGTGGGTTAGGTTCACCCCTGAGGGAGTTAAAAAGGGGATGAAAGTTTGTATGGGGTTCAAGATTTATTTTAAGCTAGCAATTTGAAACTTCGTAAAAAGATATATTATTGAATTACAAGAAAACTAATTTCAAAGTTTTTGAAAATTCATCCCCTAAGGAGGTGAAATTGAGGTTGAAAGTTTGTATGGAGATCAAATTTTTTTTCGAGTGCGTTACTTGAAACTTTGTATATTATAATACAGAAAAAGTGATTACAGCGTTTTCAAAAATTCGTCCCATAATGGGGTTAAACGGGGGTTGAAAGTTTGAGTTTGTATTGTATTGGACAAATGCTTTGAAACTTCTTAGGAAGGCATAATAGACGATTACAAAAAAAGTAAAATCAACGTTTTTGGAAATTTAACCCCTCAGGGGGTTGAAAAGGGGATGTAAGTTTGTCTTGGGGTGCAAATTTTATTTTAAGCTAGGAACTTGAAACTTTGCTAAAAGGTATTATATTAAAAATCAAGAAAACCACTTTCAGCGCTTTTAAAAATTTATCCCTTAAGGTGGTAAAAAAGGGGTTGAAAGTTTGTATGGTGGTCAAACATTTTTTGAGTGCGGAACTTGAATCTTTATATAAAGGCACAACGACGACTGGTCACCACAAAAGTACCCAATACCCTACTCAGAAGCCGAAGGGCTTCTTGCTGCAGAGGAAATAATGGGGCCGCCTCAACAGAATCCGCACAGGTCATGGCAGGTGCAATTATATGCAAATGGGGATGGAAAGAGAGCCCGTTGTATGACTGCGGCCTTGAATACCAAACTACCCAGCACATTGTTGAACGATGCCAAAATAGACATTTTCAAGGCAACCCGGAGGACCTCTATACCTACCAATTGGACACCTGACCGAAGAATATAATACTCACTAGGAGAAGAACGATAACTCCATTCAAAAAAATGTTTCTTTCAAAAGTTATTTTATACGAGAACACCCAAATATTCCGAAATACGTTTTTCCGATTTTTATAACCACGATGAAATAAAATCACGGATGTGCTATTTCCGAAAACTTAAAATCCGATTGTCATTTTGACCGAAAGCTTAAAGTTCCGATAATACACTTTCCGAAAATATTTTTTTCCGAATTCTTAAATTCCGAAAAATCATTGTCCGATCGGAAGTAAAATAATTCGGTATTCAGAAATTCGGTTTTTTGTAAGGTCGAAAAAATTCAATCCGTGATATTCAAATGAAAACTCACGTTTTAGTAATTATTACGGGTGCCTGTCGTGCCGCATCATGTTAAATTTGGCATAAAATATATTTAGCATTAAAATTCGGCATCAATAAATTAGGCAGAACTGCGACCCCGCGAACCCGAACTGTTGCCAGAAGTGGTGTTAAGGCGAAATTTGATTACCTATACGCATCTATACATACATTGGGTTAGGTTAGGTTAGGTTAGAACTGCGACCCCCAAGAGAACGAACTGTTGCCAGAAGTGGGTTAGGTTAGGTTAGGTTAGAACTGCGACCCCCAAGAAAACGAACCGTTGCCAGAAAAGTGGATTAGGTTAGGTTAGACCTGCGACCCTCAAGAAAACGAACTTGAACAATATATTCGGAATATCGTTATAGGAACCACGTCAATTCGGAATAAGGGCAATTCAGAATTCGTGATTTTGAAAATCGTAAATGTTAAATTCGGCGTTTGTCACTGTCGGAATTGTTATAATCGGGATATGTGGTTCGGAATTTAAAATTTCGGAATAATGGCAATTCTGAATTCGTGATTTCAAAAATCGTAATCGTAATCGTACCTAATGCCGAATTAATTTATGATATCAAAATGATACCATTCCGAAATAAAAACCCAAAAAATATGAAAAAAAATATTAAGTTCCGCCTCCAGGGGAGAGGGAGAGAAATTAGGGGTGAATTAGCCGCTTACTGACACAGACCGAATTCCACGCGGGCGGAGCCGCGGGCACGGCTAGTGTTAAATAAATAAACAATTAACTAACAAATCAAGTCGTGGTGTGTTCCTGTGTGGGGCACGAAATGTATTGACTTTATATCAAGTCACGGCGAAAAGGTTAACAATAACAAGAGAACACATTTACAAAACTTACCTAAAAGCATGACAGCGAACGCTAGAAAGCTCGCTACGTCACAATAAAACACTCCTATTCCTATAGGATTTCTTGGTATTCAAAGGATGAACTAATTGGCAACTGTAAAAGGTTTTTATAGATGGCACCAGCATAGATTTTACCTGTCTCTTAGTTTCGTTTTATGAGATTTGACTTTAAGGGCTATAATCCAATCCAGGTCATAAAATCAAGAATTTGACACTAAGCGCAGGATTGACAAGTAAAAAGGGTAAAACCTATGCGCTATGTGTAAAATATTTCGACTGGCCGCAACCCCATTCCAGATAATGTATAATAATGAATCATATCAATAAACCATATTTTCAGGAATATTACCCAAAGCCTAATACAGGAGGAAAACAAAAAATTCCACGATATTCTGCAAGGCGCATTTACAGAAAACTACCGCAACTTGACAATTAAACATTTAATGGGCTTACAATGGGTCACAACGAAATGCCCTAATGCGTCCTACATACTCAAAGTTGATGATGACACTGTATTTCGTTTCGATAAAATACTAAGCATTCTATTAAGAAATAAAGACGATGAAGATTTTCTTATGGGCTACATGTTGAACAATACAGAACCTATACGAGATAATACGACAAAATGGTATGTGTCTTTGGAAGAATATCCAAATAAGGAATATCCGACATATGTTTCAGGCTGGTATTACGTAACTACCCCTACAGTAGCAGCAAAACTAATAAATGAAGCCATGTACCATCCATACTTTTGGGTTGACGACGTTCTGGTTACAGGCATTTTGATTGGCGCTCTGAACATCAGAATTATTCAAATACCCGATGAATTCTGGTTTGAGTATATGCTAAACGTTGTGATTCATACTAGCAAAGAGGTTTGGGATATTGAAGCATTTAATAAGTCATATAACTACTCTTTTGCAATTGTCAATTTACTTAGCTAAAATAAGCTGGTGAGCCCACGCGGCGGTAGCAGAAATCAGAATAGTATAGTTGAAACTTTTTAAGCTGACCGTTAGATGAAAAATAAATAAATTCAATTAGCAAGAACATTATTGCGACATTATTACTATTTTTATTATTTATTTTATATTATTATGGCAGGATGAACTAGACTCCTTTTTGAAGGAGTGGCCAGACACAGCACTGGACAGAGATCTGTGGAGAAATTGGGGGGAGGCCTTTGCCCAGCAGTGGGACACGTCAGGCTCCAAATAATAATAATTATAATTCACATTATTTGTTTTTTGTTTTTAAACTATGTACTTATAAATATTTTGAGGTCGAAATATTCTTCGACACTATAAAAACGGCCGCTCAAGACAAGAAGCCAATTTTTGAGTTAAGCCTTGAAACTCACCAGACTAGGCGCATCAGTTATGGATGCTGGTAGGTTATTGACGTTATTTATACAGCGGGGCCCATGACATGTATAGATTTAAGCCGTTTTAGCTAGACTAGGTACGTGGCACTGCCACTAATTTGTGTCCATAGCGAATTACATGGTCGCTTTTTTCACCCCGTCTATATAGGATTTTATCCAGGTTCTCCCGTTTGTACATAGCTGTCTGCAGTGTGAAGAGACCCGGCAATGTGACGATACCTAAGGGTGTGAATGGTGTAATGTTATACAGCTCGACCACGGAAGATTTTGTAATTTCTTTTGCGGTACAAATTCGCGAAAAAATTTACTTTTATGTACTTGTATTAGAAAAATGGTACGCGTACGGTTTAGGCACTGTCGTGCTATCTGGCACTAGCGGGAGCTCACAAGTCACATTTAATGCGAAGACCGACCACAGGGCCGTCCAAATCTAATGAATTCAACACTAGGGGGCGCCACTAGCACATACTGAGGGCCTACCCGTGAAACACGAAAATCGAAATTTGGTTATCTGCCTTTCTATCACTTGCATATTCGAATTATTCGAGCGATAAAGAGGCAGATAACGAAATTTCGATTTTCGCGTTTCGCGGTAGGGTAAACAAACCGCCTTGATGCATCAATGTCATAGTGAAAAGTTTTAAAAAAAACTGTTTAAGGCATGTACATACTATTATGTATAAGTTACTCTATGGTTTCCAATATGTGCTAGTGCTGCTCTCTAGTCTCTGGCGGGAAAACATTGCAGTTACACCCCTATTATTGTATTTTTGGAGACAAAAAAAGCGAAAAAAAATTTAGATTTTACCGTCACAGACTATATTACTGCGATAGATGCAAATGTTTGATATTGGCGTCACATACCATATTACTGCGATGGATGCAAATGTTTGATATTGGCGTCACATACCATATTATTGCGATGGATGCAAATGTTTGATATTGGCCTCACATACCATATTACTGCGATAGATGCAAATGTTTGATATTGGCCTCACATACCATATTACTGCGATGGATGCAAATGTTTGATATTGGCGTCACATACCATATTACTGCGATGGATGCAAATGTTTGATATTGGCCTCACATACCATATTACTGCGATAGATGCAAATATTTAATATTGGCGTCACATACCATACTAGTGCGATATATGCAAATGTTAAAGATTGGCGTTACAAGCCATACTAGAGAACAGAACAGAACAGAATAGAGCAGAGCAGAGTATCAATTTTATTACCTAAGTCGGTTTTCTTAAATAAAAATAGATAAGAAGATTGTACCTATAAGTCGATGGTTTTATATGCGAATGCTAGAAGCATACCTTTTGTATTTTTTGGCTAGAAGTACTACACCACACCATGCTACACCCTCGATGTTTGTCCCAAATTTTATCGACCGCGTGCTAAATTGCAGCGGGCTAAGCACGGTCGCATTTTTATCGCCTGTCACCATACCTGTCACGTTCTACCAAGTATGTAAGTGCGAAAGTGACAGGTATAGTGACAGGCGATAAAAATACAACCATGCTGCCACCGCTGGATAAGTAGGAGCAACGAATTCTCAATGTATTGCAAATCGCATGTGATTACGAGATGCGCCCCGTACACCAATTGGGTATAATTATCCTACCGACTGCGCCAATAGCGTTTTGGGGTCAACTGTAAGCCCGCAAGAGTTTTTTTACAAATAAAATAAAATAGGGAGCGTGCATGAACTATAGGGGGTAGCAGGGCAGCACAAGAGCCCCCTGTTTATTGGCGCGAAGTGTAAATGTCAAGTTTAAGCTTACAATCATGGAGACTGTATAAAGGAGCCAAATCTCTATGTATGAAAAGTATCCATCAAAAAACAGTAATTAGGCGGCGCCACCATACACCGAAATACTACCAAAAACAATTGCCTTATATGGTTCATGTTATACTCATGTCCCAGAGCCTAACTAGCGCCACCGGAGAGATTAGGAACTATTATTTAAAGCTTAACGCGGTCACTTTTACAACAATTCTGCCATAAGAGATTGCGATCCTTTCTATACCATCCATACTTCAATCAATCTTTAAGTAGTATGGCTCCATCGGTACTGTCGATGAGTTCGCCAACGTCAAAGTGGGATCCACGTGGGATCGAATTAATATTTCTAGATTTTCTTCAGCCAGTGTACGGTCAATAAAATTATGGGCCTCTAGGGCTCTAGCCAGACACGGTTAGAGGTAGAAATACCAAATGCTCTTAGAGCACGACGTTGTTCGGTAGTTATTGTTGTTGTTGTCTCGTAAAACCGATAGCTGGATTTTACGAGAAGCACGTGGACTATCGGCCGTTGTCTCCAAAATGGTGGTTAAACACGCTTTAAGATTAATTCTCCATTCACTGCACACTACCAAATTAGATTACTGTATAATAAAGCTATCGATATTACACTTTAAACAATATTAATGAACAAAAAATAAAGGAATTAATCACGAGGCTACTATCAAGATGGCGTTCGAACCGGAAGTCCCATCCATACTTACAATGTAGCCCACAAGATGGCATGAAGTGTCAATGTACAGTTTATGGTATGTATATAATAGTACTACCGTACAGAAAGGAAACTTCCTACAAAACCGAAGTTTGACAGCGGTTCAGGGACGAATCATGCTATCCCTCCCTAATATATGGTACTATCCCTTTCGACTATTTAGGGTTGTCAAAATTCAAGTCATTAATCGAATTTAAACTGTTGTGAGACATACTAATATTAAATCATTAATCGTGTGTACGCAACACACGGTCGTCGTGAACGCTGCTCGCACTATTAGTGCTTGAGAAAGGAGACCTAGGCTCTCCGAAACATGTCGCGCGAGTGACTAAAACAAGTGAGTCTAAACCGTAAAATGATTTAATTCAAGTCATTATCTTATCTGTGATCGTGTACGCAAAGGGACGTCATGTTGTGCCAACCCTAATAATTACTCAGAGCAATGCTGAGCCGAACGGAGCCGAGTTTGCCCGAAGCGAGGAGATTCGCACCCATGACTATGTTTATGCTTGAAACGAAATTTATGTTATAGCTTGTCAAAGGACTGACTCATTTCAAACATAGGAATCAAATCATACTATCTTTGTCTTACACTAGTACTAGTACCCAAAAAAAAGGATGAGTGTAGTTTTTTTGGTTCTTATTTACTGCCAATTTGGTTTGACCAACTATAAAAATGCTGTTTTTTTCCGTTTTAACAAATATGGCCTGGATGTCAGTTTTTTAAGCCACCACAGATAAAGGAGTAAACAGGTTTTTCCGCGGTCACACCATCTAGTTGATTTATATGGAAACATGAGCAGAGCAAATTTTGTCACTCATATCATATTATGGATGGTATAGAAAGGATCGCAATCTCTTATGGCAGAATTGTTGTAAAAGTGACCGCGTTAAGCTTTAAATAATAGTTCCTAATCTCTCCGGTGGCGCTAGTTAGGCTCTGGGACATGAGTATAATATGAACCATATAAGGCAACAAATAACCCGACCAAATTACGTAGGTTGTTTTTGGTAGTATTTCGGTGTATGGTGGCGCCGCCTAATTACTGTTTTTTGATGGACACTTTTCATACATAGAGATTTGGCTCCTTTATACAGTCTCCATGATATCATATGACGCCGACGTCGCCAGTTTCTATGTAAAAGGTGCCCCCTTTTAAGTTTCGCCCATAACATATACTAATCTATGGTTTCGCTCCCTGGGTATATATAAGTTACTCTATGCCCTGGTGTAATCAACAATGTAATCATGGAGACTATATACTTGCTATATACCATCCATAAATGTAATATTTTAGTGTGTCATGTTATTTTAGATATTATTTTTAATAAGTAAATAAGTAGGTAGATGAAAGTCAATCTTTTCCTAGTTATTGTTCTAAAATGCACAGGAAGTTAAAGAAAATAGCAATACTTTTATTAATTATCACTACAAATTTTTGGATTTATACGAGTTTACAAATAAAAAGAGTGACAAAAAGAAGAATACTTTACAATCCAATGGAATGTCGGTTTATAAAAGATTACATAATATCGCCTTCCGAAAGGTTTTGTCAAAGTAAGAATCCAATTGGATTAATCCATTTCCATACTATATATAATATATGCATCTTAGAAAGATGGAAAGAGTATTTTGAAAGTTTGTTTGATAAAGAGAAGGCAAGCACGTCAATTTTGGAGTTGAATGAAAGCATTGAAAACGTGTCGGAGAACGAAGATAGTATTAGCATGGATGAAATTGTGAAAGCGTTGAAAGGAATGAAATCAGGGAAGGCTGCAGGGTATGATAGAGTTTCTGTCGAGATGCTGAAAGCTGGACAAGGCATTGTAGCAAGTCAGTTGTACCGCCTTTTCAATATGTGCTTCAGAACCGGTCAAGTGCCCAGGGACTGGTGCAAGGCCGTCATTGTACCTCTTTACAAAGGAAAGGGATCACAACTGGATTGCAAAAACTACAGAGGCATTAGCTTACTCAGCGTCGTCGGCAAATTGTATGCAAAGATATTGATTGAGAGAGTAGTGAAAGAAACCGATGAAAAAGTATGGGATGCACAAGCGGGATTCCGAAAGGGTATGGGATGTACGGATCAAGTCTTTTCCTTGCGATGCATAGCCGAAAAGTATTTGGCCAAAGGTCAGAAGGTCTATTGCGCTTTCGTGGATTTGGAAAAGGCTTATGACAGAGTGGTGAGGAATGAACTTTGGTCGGTACTGTCGGTGTATGGATTGAGCGGCCGTCTCATTCAGGCACTGAAATCGCTCTATGAGGATTCCAGTGCTTGTGTGAGAGTAAACGGGTCGTACACTGAGTGGTTTAGCATCGAAAAGGGTGTTAGGCAGGGATGTGTAGCGTCACCGTGGCTGTTTAATCTGTTCATGGACAGTAGTTTGCATGATTTGAGAAATGATGAGTGTGGGCTGAGAATGAGTGGGTTTCCCGTCAAATGTCTTCTTTACGCTGATGACCTGGTATTGCTAGCGTCATCGGGTGAAGAGTTGCAGGAGATGGTAACTAGAATGCATGGATCTTTTGAAAGGAAAGGAATGAAAATAAATGTAAGTAAGACGAAAGTTATGGTATTTGAAAAGGAGGAATATATGACAAACTGTGAAATGTTGATTGGTCAAGAAAGAGTAGAACAAGTGAAAGAGTTTGTGTATCTGGGAACATTATTCACTAGGGACGGTAAGCATGATAAAGATATTGAAAGGAGAGTGAGTGCTGGAAATCGCGTGAATGGGGCACTTAACGCTTTTATGAGCAGCCAGAAGGTGTCGCAAAAGGCACGGTTGGCTGTGCATAGAGGGGTGCTGGTGCCTACACTTATGTATGGTAGCGAAAGTTGGGTATGGCAGAAGAGGCATCAAAGCCAAGTCAATGCAGTGGAAATGAGAGCGTTGAGAAGTGTATGTGGGGTGAGATTACAAGATAGAATTAGGAACAGTGTGATAAGGGAAAAGTGTGGACTGAGCGAAGATGTAGTGACAAAAATTGAGAAAGGTATGTTGAGATGGTTTGGACACGTGGAAAGAATGAGTGAAAGGAGGCTAACAAAGAGAGTATATAAGGGAGAGGTAGAAACGGGAGTTGGAAGGGGCAGACCTCGGCGGACTTTCTCTGATCAGATCGGGGAAATCCTGAAGAAAGGCCAGATCAAGAGCACCCTAAACCGGCGAGCGTGTATGAGGAATGTTATGAAAGTGAAGGAAGCGAAAGAGGTATCTCAGGATCGTAGCAAGTGGAAATCCGTGGTCTCTGCCTACCCCTCCGGGAAATAGGCGTGATTATATGTATGTGTATGTATGTATATAATATATCCATATCCATTCCATATCCATAGGTACTAATATTACTTATAAATGCGAAAGTGTGTCTGTCTGTCTTTCTGTCTTCACGCTTAAACCGCTGAACCGATTAAGTTAAAGTTTGGTATACAGATAGTTTGAGTTCCGGGGATGCCTATAGGCACAGACTACATACTTTATGCTATAGGATACTTTTTATCCTAGAACTCACTCCTTAAGGGGGTGGAAATTTGTATAGGGAATCAATAACCGCTGAACCGATTTAGATGAAATTGGGTGTGGGTGGATAGTTTGAGTTGTGGGAAATGCTATGCTATAGTATAGTTTTTATCCCCGAAATCATCCCTTAAGGGTGTAAAAAATGGGCTGGAAATTTGTATAGGGGATCAATAATTTTTTAAAACTTGACACAAAGCCTTTTACCATTTCAGTTTTCGTAAAATTTATAGAATGTTTAATGTATTTTTGACCTATTAGCCATACTCTTAAGGGTGAAAAAGGGATGAGATGGGGTGGAAGTTGGAGAAGTTGAAGTGGAAGTGAAGTGAAGAAACAAAATTAATAAATAGAAGAAAATAATTTCTTAAAAAGGGACTGGTGTATGACCTTTATTGCAAAAAATGTAATATACAGGGTGGGCCAGTGATAAATGCATTTAAAAATAAATTAATAAAAAATCAATTTTTATGTTTTTAAATAAAAATTATAATTAGAATTTGGGATAAAGAAATAAATTTTACGTTTTAAAAATTAAATCATCAAGATGTCGTCCGTAGCGGTTGCGGCACTCTTCCAGTCTTGCTTGAAAATTTTGAAAGACTTAAGAAGACTTTTTCGTGTTAAGAGATTTCCTGGCTCCGAAACTTCACGAATCGTATGGTTACAACAACAACACATGGTTTCAGCAAGACGGGGCCACCTGCCATACAAGTAACGTGACCCTGGAAGTTTTGCGTGAAATGTTTCCTCAAAAATTGATATCGAGGCGAGGTGACATTGCTTGGCCTCCCAGGAGCCCTGACTTAACTTCGGCAGACTTCTTTTTGTGGGGTTACTTGATGACTAAAGTGTACTCCAATAATCCGACAACCACAGCAAAATTAAAGGAAAATATTCGTCAAGAAATCCAATCAATATCTCCGCAACTTCTAACGAAAGTCTTTAAAAATTTACAAGCAAGACTGGAAGAGTGCCGCAACCGCTACGGACGACATCTTGATGATTTAATTTTTAAAACGTAAAATTTATTTCTTTATCCCAAATTCTAATTATAATTTTTATTTAAAAACATAAAAAAAAAATATTTATTAAAAAAAAAAAATTATCACTGGCCCACCCTGTACTAAGAAAAAGTGACCAAGCCCTCCAGCGCCCTAGGCTGTCGCGTGGCAGGAATCGAACCAGCGTCCTCTGCTAGGCAGGCAGCGGCGAGCGGCGGCCATAGGTTGGAACGAGACACAGCGATCGGACCTTTCGTTCCCACCTATGGCCGCCGCTCGCCGCTGCCGCCGCCGCGGGATTTCGTCGCCGGGCCGTTAGGGACGCTATTAACCAACTATGCGGTGAAATGAGATAGCAATATAACTTGCTCCCTCTAACGCATAAATGCGTCCCTTGGACTGGTCTACGCTTTGCCATCGTGTAGAGCTCCTCCTAGAGCTACATGAGGTTGGTATTACACCTGATGTGAGACGCAAATACATATTGGACAAAGATACTGGACAGATGGAATACCACGCTAAGTTAGGCACGATGCTTTAAAAAAATCAACCAATGTGCGAGGCATCGTTAGATTCATTTTACCCATGAGTTTTTTATTTGTTTTACTTTATATGTTTCAGAAAGCCCATTTATAATCATAATAGTGACGTCGTATGTCGGTGATTTTGAGCTTCGAAATGTTTTCCGCAGAGTTATGCCACGAGAAAAGCTGGAGTCAATGCATGCCGCAAGAATTTTTTTATTAGCGGAAATTCCACCTAATGAAAAGTAAGCATACCGTGATTGAGAAGCTTTGGCGACAATTTTAACGTATTTAAAAATACACGCACACGCCAACACAATTACAGAACAGCAACACAATCATTTAACATTTAACTGACAAAAAGTATATTTTGACGGTCGGGTAACTACGGAAGTACGGAACCTAATACTGAGCATGGCCCGACATGATCTTGGCCGGTTGTTTTTAATCTTTGATTAGCAGGTGACTAAGCTTGCTTATTCTAAACTAAAAAATTTAGTTATGATGAACAGCTCGAAAAAAACGTTCTAAACTATAGTTTACTAAAAAAAGCTAGTGCTGCACTCTGGCAGAACATTGCAGTAATATCCCCTATTGGAAACTGTAAAAGTATTTTAATGATTTTATAGATGGCGACAGCATACGTTTTACGTGTCTCTAATTTTATGAGATTTGTTTTTATGGGCTAGAATCCAGGCCATAAAATCAAGAATTTGATACTAACCGCAGAATTGACAAGTATAGAGGGTAAAACCTACGCTGGCGCCATCTGTAAAATATTTCGACCGGCCGCAACCCCAATCCAGATAGGTATATGTGTAATATCAAAACCATATTTTCAGGAATATTACCCAAAGTCTAATAGAAGAGGAAAACAAAAAATTCCACGATATTCTGCAAGGCGCATTTACAGAAAGCTATCGCAACTTGACAATTAAACATTTAATGGGGTTACAATGGGTCACAACGAAATGCCCTAATGCGTCCTACATACTCAAAGTTGATGATGACACTGTATTTCGTTTCGAAAGAATATTAAGTATTTTATTAAGAAATATAGACGATGAAGATTTTCTTATGGGCTACATGTTGAACAATACAGAACCTAAACGAGATAATACGAATAAATGGTATGTGTCTTTAGAAGAATATCCAAATAAGGAATATCCGACATGTGTCAGGCTGGTATTACGTAACTACCCCTACAGTAGCAGCAAAACTAATAAATGAAGCCATGTACCATCCATACTTTTGGGTTGACGACGTTCTTGTTACAGGCATTTTGATTGGCGCTCTGAACATCAGAATTATTCAAATACCCGATGAATTCTGGTTTGAGTATATGCTAAACATTATAATTCATACTAACAAAGAGGTTTGGGATATTGAAGCATTTAACTACTCTTTTGCAATTGTCAATTTAGCTAAAAGAAGCTAGTGAGCCCACGCGGCGGTAGCAGAAATCATAAAATAAATATAAATAAATACATAGTATATTAGTTGAAACTTTTTAAGTTGACCATTACAAGAAAAATAAAATAAATTCAATTAACAAGTCAATTATTGCGACATTTATTATAATTTAATTTATATTATTATTCACATTACTTGATAAATATTTTGAGGCCAAAATATTCTTCGACACTGTAAAACGGCCGTTCAAGAAGCCAATTTTGGAGTTCAGCCTTGAAACTTACCAGAAGGCGCATCAGTTATGGATGCTGGTAGGCTATTGTATACAGCGGGCCCATGACATTGTATGGATTTAGCCATTTTGGCTAGACCACTGAATAAGTAATACTAGACTACGTGGCACTGCCGCTAGTTTGTGTCCATAGCGGTCGCTCTTCACCCCGTCTGAGATATTTATAAAGGTTCTCCCGTGTGTACACGGCTGTCTGCAATATTTAAGAGACCCGGCAATGCGGTGAAATGTGGTTTTGCCGACTTATGCCATGGTACTCGAGCCATAGATCTATAGAAGTACAAGAGTTTTGAATGATTCACGGTTAGTTTCACTAGACTTGCGAGCGCGGTCTACACAACTCTGACTGAAGATAGCGGGTGGGTGTCAGAGTTGTGTAGACCGCGCTCGGTCTACCCTCATTCTTGCGCGTCAGCTGCGTTCGCTCACCCGTGAACAAGATGCATGTAACTGCGTCGAAATATCGGGAGCTCATAAACAATACAAAAGGTAATCACGGTCTATATCCCGGTCAATATAAGTATAGTCTTATCTGGAAGAAAGCATGAAACGGGCATTCACCGGACTTATGTAGGTACAAAAATAATAATTTGGTAACAACCGTCAAGTAATTGAGCTAAAAATCTGTACTAAAATGCAATATTTAGATCTTCGTGAGGCTCTTGTGTACAAAAAAAACTGTTTTTTAATGGTTTTACGTCAGTTTATTTAAATTATGTAACATAAAAAATTACTTTGAATACAATAAAACAAAATTGTTGTAGTATTATTAGTATTAATAGGTACACACTATGGATCGCTAACTTAGTCAAATATTTACCTATCTAAAGTCATATTTATACTATATCAAACAATAATCTACGCTATGGCAACATAAGAATATTTTGAGCAAATCCTATGACAATAGTGGTTTTTTTTTCATAATTAATAAAATTTAATCATAAAGTACAATTTTACTACCTAATTTCATTTATAAGTTTATGATTGAAATAGTGTATTTGACCATCTCCTAGTAGGGATACTGGCCAATAATATATCATCTTTAAAATTTATTCTGCATACGGCATGTCGGAAGCTACGCGGTTATCAGACCATGCAAGTGAGACAGCGCTATTTCAGTATATAGCGATATCCTGCTCACATTCAATGCTACCACAGGTGCGTCCATATCTGGTGAATAGAGTTAGACCAAGCTCATTAGCTCAGTGGCGTAGCTAGGCGTGGGCGAAGTGGGCCGTCACCCACGGCCTCGCGCGAGGCCCCTTCGAGCGCAGTGAAAGAAAAGGGCTTCACGCCACTAACCAAGCCAACTCAGCAGCTATTTTGATAGCACAGACAGTGCAAGTGTTAATTAACGTAAGAATTTCATAGAAGTTTGACGTTTAAAATAACACTTGCACAGTCTGTGCTATCAAAATCCCTGCCGAATTAGCTTGGTCTGACTCTACGGGCTCTTACACACTAGCGTTCGTGCGCCGCGTTTTCTCGGCGGTTCCATACTAATCGACACGCCGCGTGAACGCTTTACTGGTAATGAATATACTTTTATAAGCCAATATGATAAATGTACTAAATGATCAGTCTATTTATCAAGACTCAAGCCACATGTTCGTGACTGAGCTCCCATTGACAATGCAATCTTTAAATCCCTTCATTACATACGAAGACTGGTACCAGGCCATAGTTTCACTTGACTCTATCTCGCTAAAGTTAGGTTCATCGCCCAATTGCAAATTTACCATGCTTTCACTAATAACTTCTCCGAATATCTGGAAATCGTTACAACAAGAGAGGTTACCCTGCTTCTCTGCTCGGAAGTCGACAACAACAATCTTGGTGTCCTTCGGGAGCCTGCATCCACGGGCTGGGATGAAGGTATCGCTGGTCACAGGAACCTTTGTTTGCTTCTTTCTTATGAAGATGTACATGTTGGTTGGGGTCATGGGTGAGAAGATCACTTGACTTAATTGGGATGTCACCAATGTTCTGAAATATAAAATAGTAAGTTACATGGGTACTTGCACATTAGAACTTTTTAGCGGGACATATTATACGCACCTAAGTTTTAGAGGGAATTCAAGTACCGTTCCAGCATTGATGAGCAACCATGATTACAAAAAAATACTTTCTAAAGATATAAAGATTTTTTCAGGGGGTATTATTATTATTGTGTTCTCTCAGGCCATGTTTCTCTTGATACAGACAGTATGCCACTTATTATACTAAAATTGCTTCCTATCTGAGGCACAGAAACTGTAATGACTTTCCCTGTTGCTCATAACACCATCCTTTCATTCACGTTGTTCCTTAATATCTATATGGGTAAAATATATCCTATAGCATTATTATTATTCCTTTATTATATAGCCCTTTTTTCTGAACATGTTTGTTTTGTGGTTGTAGTTTTGAGTGTTTATATGAAGTCTCTCCTATAACATACAAAAACAATAAAAAACCTAGCCTATAGTGGTCTGCCCGCACTGGGGCATGGCCATGGGAGCATGTGACACAACTATATTCACTTACTTGAAGACGCTTCTCTGTATTTTCTGGTCTGTTGCAATATGGTTGGAGTGACACTGGGACGTGTGGCACATGGTGGGCAGCAACAGCCTGTAAACTTCCTTGCACGTTACAGGGGTGCTCCCCAGAGCAATGCACACTTCTTCTGGGATCATTGAACCATTTATCTCTTGAAGTAGACTCTGAAAAATAAAAGTTTCCCTCTCAACTCTTTATGCAAAATTGCATGGACACGTTATGAAAAGAATTCATTCATGAAGTGGCCATTCAGCTTGCTGTACATAGATTATGGAGTAAATGTAAGTGCCGTCCTTGCTATTATAATGTATCCTTATCATTTACAGAGAAAGCAATTTGAGTGGTTTTAAAACACTAATTAAAATAAGAATAATAACCACACAGTAACAAGGTAACCTTACCGCCACAAGTAACCTTTCTGTCACAAGGACACAAGTGATATCCTTACCTTTAAAATGAAATCTAAGTTTTCTAATGCACGGGAGACTAAACGAAAATGCATTTCAGATTGCAAACTGTCTTTTTTGTCAACATTTTCACTCATCTTTTTCTTATTAACAACTTGTTTTAACCATTGATAGGTATAAGGTATCTGTAGTCTTTGATGAGCAATAAATTTAATTAATTCTGCGACGACATGGCCGCATGATGTAGCTGTCAATTGGTCACCAATGTTCAAATTAACTAATATAGGTTTCATTGCACTGGTTATTGTATATTATAATTGATTAGTTGTGAATAACAATTACTTTTAACAAAATTAAAATAATAAAATTCAAGCCCCAACGGCCGTTGGTTGATAGTTGGTTGGCTACGTCAAACGTCAAGTCAAATTTATGGCATTTATGCCAAATTTGACGTATGGAGGACCTGGGACTCATTCCAGACACATAAAAAACATACATGCGAAAGTCAAGTTCCGTCGTAATCGTCGTAATCAAAGAATATTCAAATTTGAGGCCTGGAGAAGGACAGAGGATAGTTTTGATCAATTATCATCATCATTTCACGCACCAGACGAATTTACTACCCACGTTGTGTTTTCTACCTCTCTCTTCATCCTCATCAGTCATCGCTGGTTATCCCGAGAATCCCATGTTAATCCTAAGCACTGGCTGATTTTAGAACTTATTCTAGAACTATGCAATTTGCAAAGAGGTGGTAGGGAGGTGACTGCACTGATAGATGGTGACAGCAGTCTGAACTTCCAATTTTAAAAAATATCTTTTGTAAAATCTTATTCTCACAAATTTGGCTACCTATTATTGTTAACATTTTAAAATTATTTTACAAAATGTATCGATTTAAACCTTCAATTATTTATAGATCTTTATACAAGTTAGATTTTCACCCTTCACTTCGCCGCTATGCAAAAGACGTAAGATTTGGTCCAGATGTACGTGCACTGATGCTTCAGGGAGTTGATATCTTAGCTGATGCAGTCGCTGTTACGATGGGTCCTAAAGGACGCACTGTGATATTGGAACAACCGTATGGCCCTCCTAAAATAACTAAAGACGGTGTAACTGTAGCTAAAGGAATAGAACTTGTGAATAAATTTCAAAATGTTGGTGCAAAACTTGTTCAAAATGTAGCACATAAAACCAACGAAGAAGCAGGAGACGGGACAACAGCTGCAACAATTTTAGCAAGAGCTATTGCAAAAGAAGGGTTCCAGAGGATATCTAAGGGAGCGAACCCTATTGAAATCAGGAGAGGGATTATGACAGCGGTTGAGGCTATAAAAGAAAGATTAACACAAATTTCAAGGCCAGTTGATACTGCCGCTGAAATAGAACAAGTTGCTAAAATATCAGCAAATGGAGATTCTTCCATAGGAAATTTAATTTCAAACGCAATGCAGAAAGTTGGCAAAGACGGCGTGATCACTATAAAAACAGGAAAATCGGTAAACGATAAATTCGAAATGATTGAGGGTATGAAGTTTAATCGTGGTTATATTTCCCCTTACTTTATAAATTCCCACAGAGGACCTAAAGTAGAATACAATGATGCATACGTTCTTTTTTCGGAGAAAAAGATTTTTCACCTTCACCAAATATTGCCCGCCATAGAAATATCCAACTCTAAGAAGAAACCTTTAATCATTATTGCCGAAGACCTTGACCCGGAACCCCTCTCCGTTTTAGTTGTTAATAAATTAAAAATTGGCTTGCCAGTAGCAGCAGTCAAGGCACCAGGTTTTGGGCAGTTTAGAAAAGACACCTTGCTGGATATGGCTATAGCCACTGGGGGAGTAGTATTTGAGGACGATACTAATTTGATAAGGCTGGAGGATTGCGTACCTGAAAGTCTTGGAGAAGTTGGCGAAGTTATTATTACCAAAGATTCCACACTGCTATTGAAGGGTAAGGGTTTGAAACACCAGATCGATCAACGTATTGATGAAATTAATGCTGAATTAGCAGATACGACCAAGGATTTTGAAAAAGATCAACTAATTGAACGTGTCTCGAGATTAAAGGCTGGTGTTGCTGTGTTACATATCGGTGGTTGTAGCGAAGTGGAAGCAAACGAAAAGAAGGATCGTGTAAATGATGCTCTTAATGCCACACGTGCGGCTATCTCTGAAGGTATAGTTCCTGGTGGTGGTATAGCGCTAATACGTTGTATACCAGCTTTAGATAAATTAAAGCCTGAAAATAATGATCAAGCCAAGGGGATCGAAATAGTTAGAAAGGCTTTAACTGCACCCTGTGCTACAATAGCCAACAATGCTGGATTTAACGGCGAAGAAGTAGTAATTAATGTCCTAGCACTTGAACAAGAATTCGGATTTGACGTCTTGAGTAAAGACTATGTTAATATGTTTGCTAAAGGAATCATTGATCCCACAAAAGTTGTTCGAAGGGCGTTAATGGATGCAAGTGGCGTTGCTTCTCTGTTGACAACGGCAGAAGCAGTGATTTGCGATTTGCCGAAAACCAATTCAGAAGAAACTAACATTGACTTGAATGAGAAATCGGACCTCATGATTAGAAGTATGTAAACTTTTAGCCTCGTGTCTGTTTCACAACAAAACGGTTTGCTGTTTTATCCTTACGTATGTAAGTTTTGTCAAATTTGGGCTAGATGAAATTATTGGTCAATAAATAGATTTAGATATACTCTCTAAATGTATGACTTTTTCCTTTTTCTAGATTTATAATCCATGAAACTTTAAGTACATATAATTCATTAATATTTTGCGTATGAAAAACACAAAATGGCTCAGTACTTACGTAGTAACTATTTATTAATCTGTGTCAGTCTCAGAATAATTAGTCATTATTCTGAGGTGTCAGTACCCCTGCCCCTCATTGGGATAAAGCAACTTACAGTTGGTCAAACAAAAAAAAAACTACTCATCCTTTTCTTTTGGGTGCTAGTACTAGTGTAAGACAAAGATAGTATGATTCTCTCTGTCTATGTTTGAAATGAGACAGTCCTTTGACAAACTATATTTAAGGCTGGCGTCCACTAGACTCGCCGAGGCGAATCGAATCGAATCGCAATAATTTGCCTTCTATACATTTACCACCATTTACTATGAATGGTAAATTCGATTCGACGCGCCGCGGCTCTTCATCAATAGACGCAGTTTCATAGTAAATGTATAGAAGGCGAATTATTGCGATTCGCCTCGGCGAGCCTAATGGACGCCAGCCTTTACAGGGATTTCCCACGCGATCGTTTTGGGGGCTCCGTAGTCAACTAGGAACCCTTATAGTTTCGCCATGTCCGTCCGTCTGTCTGTCTGCCCGAGGCTTTTGCTTCGTGATCGTCAGTGCTAGAAAGCTGAAATTTGGCATGGGTATATAAATCAACCAATCCGAATATAAATATTTGTTGAGTTTATTGTGTTTTAATGTGTTGATTTTTTGCATGAATATACGATTTTTATTTCTTATTGAAAAGATAAGTACCTTTTTTTTACTGTTTAGTAACTTTTGCATTGTTTTTAAGCGCGCTTCAGAATACGCGGCGCGAAGCCGCGAACGCGAGTGTGGATTCGATTTCGCTGATTAGTGAACTAGACCCCACACTCGCGTTTGCGGCTTCGATTCGCGCGCGAATGTGACCTTTAAATGAAGGGTTAAATTACTGGTTAAATTCTCTTTAAAATGAACCCACACAATCGTACTTTACCTTCAACAACATAAGGTTTATACGGTTTTATAACGGCTTGAAACAAAAATCCGTGGGTGTGCGATTTCCGTGACGCCGAGTGTATTTTTTGCATAGACTAGACCTAGTATTATATTCTTTGGACTAGACCTAGCATTTACATAGGTCAGCTATACGCGGGCGCCCGTGAGGGACAGAACAGAACATACGCAATGCGACAATATAATTCTCAGAATAATGACTAAAGCATAGAAGTCGGGCAAAAATGCTTCGCAAATATGTATACCCGTACTTTACTTCCTTACGAATTAGATAATGTGCCGAAAAGAGATGCATATATGCTTGTTATTTCTCATTTACGTACGGTGTCCAGGGACCGGCCCGCTATCCCTTATCGGGGTTTTATAAGGGTATTTCATAAGGCTTAACTCACCATACCCTTTGCCAGACGAAACCCTTTGTTTTGGTTTTAAAAACCCTTATATAAAGCTACCACATTTGAGTAATCGGTAGCCCAAATACCCTTATAAAACCCTTATCATCCGCTCACCAACACCTTGCATATTGCTTATAAGGGTTAGCCTTATAAAGGGCTTCCCTTTTAGCATATAAGCGTGCTAATTTAAGTCGTCTACCTTTTTCATAAAGCACACATTACTTCGAATCCGAGCGATCGTCGGCGGCGACGGCGGCGTTCTTTGACTAGGCACGTATTTTCTTTCCTTTTCATACACTACCGTAGATATATACTAATCCTGTCTCTTTCACGCAAAGGGAAACCTTTATAAAAAGCGCTTAAAGATAAGGGTAACCCTTATTAAGAGCTAGCCTTATTTTTGGTAAGCTTTTCGGTAAGGGTTAGCCAAAGGTAAGGGTATGAATAGGCTTGCAGTTCAAAAGGGAAAGTCTTTCAATGTGTTAGCCGTGTTTAAGTGTCACCCATTGAAAGGGTTTTATCGCGGAAAGGGTTGTCCGGTGTCATAAGTTTGATAATTTGCTAGGGATGTAACTGTGTCGACTTTTTATATCGATAAATTATGCATAAGTTTATGTGCCGTGTAAAAAAATAATCACGAAATTGGCAAATTGATAATAGTCTGGCTAATGAAAGTTGAACCTGAAAAAACGCGGCGATTTTAAGAAATCTGTAGCAGGCGGCTCGTTGAAATGAAATGAAATGCGTGGAATACAAGGATTGCATAACTTTTATACTTTTTATAATTTTCATATTCTAAAAATCATTAAAAGTATAAAAATTATGCAATCCTTGGAATCAAAGAGCCGCCTGATATGAGGATTAATGCATGTACCTAATATAGCTTTTATCTCATTTGCAGTCTACGACTCAGAACCGTCTAACTATACCTCTCGTTTTTTTTATCATTAGAAAGAAGGCGAGTGATCTTAACGTGTCGTTTTATCGAAAACCACTGAAAATAAGTCACAACAAATATAATATACGATCATTTACATACTTTTGCTTTCATAAGTAAAATACTGTTATATTTATAAAAAAACTTGTCAATAAAAAGACACGTGGAAATGGTTTACCGTTTTTTCTAATGCTAAAAGACTAAGTATAGTTTCTAGTCATGTACAGTCAGCTGCAGAGAAAAGGCACCCCCCTGCATACAAAGTTCTGTAAATTAGTATGGACGTGGGGTACCTTTTCTCTGCAGCTGACTGTACCAAATAGGAAATAATAAAAAAAACGTTCGTGTAATATTTTTTTATTATTTAATAATAGGGAATATTACGCGAAACTCGGCGTAGGTGGCGCCACTATCACAATCTGAGGGTCTATCGCGAAACAAGAAAATCGAACTTTCGTTATCTAACATCTCTGTCACTCTTGCGTATTCGAGCGATAAAGAGGCAGCTAGATAACGAAATTTCGGATTCGAGTTTTCCGGTAGGTCCCCTGAAAACTTGTCAAAAACCTGTTAAAGGTACAGTATGAATAAGTTACTCTACGGTGCACTAAAAAAGCTAGTGCTGCACTCTGGTGGCAGAACATTGCAGTAATATCCCCTATTCCTCGTCCTTTGGAAATCTGAAATAAAAAGTTGAGTTTTGTGACCAACAATATTAATAAAAGGAACATTCATCAATGATCATTAATGTCTTTTTTACTAGGGTTCCGTACCCAAAGGGTAAAAACGGGACCCTAATACTTCGCTGTCCGTCTGTCTGTCACCAGGCTGTATCTCATGAATCGTGATCTAGCTATATCACAGTTGAAATTTTCACAGATGATGTATTTCTGTTGCCGCTATAACAACAAATACTAAAAAGTACGGTCCCCTTGGTGCGCGCGTCCTACCCGCACTTGACCGGTTTTTAGTATTAAACTATAGTCTGGCAAACACAATCTGTCAGTAAGTAGGAACAAAGAAAACTATAGGCACAGTCGAAGGCAAAAATATCGATCCAGACAAATGTCTTAAAAATATGTGAACACGATTTTATTGTCTGAGCGTACACATATTTTTGAGACTGGGAATGTATATATATTTATGCCCTTGACTGTACTCATCAATTAAAATGAGACAGTCCTGGGCCAAACTATAAGAAAGCTGTAAATGTCGATAGGTTATTGATCTGAGGTCGATACATCACTATGCCAAAAATATAACCTTTCATACTTAGCAGAAAAGTTCGAAAATATATGCAAAAATCTATATAGACTTGAATGCAAGTAATAATTACATAAACAACATATCGATTTCTATGTTTAGGGTCAGGTCCTATAAATAAATTTCTTCAAAATTGAACAAAACTCACCAATTAAAGGTTATCGGTTCGTGCGTATTTTCTTTTCTTCCTGTATGCGATTTACAGCCCTCGATCACACAAGACATTATCACAAAGGGAACTTCAAACCATTACAAATAAAAACTCAGCACGTTTTCCAACAATCTTTCAGGAATAGCAAAAATATAATTAAAATAAACCAAGATGACCGCTGAAACATCCCGAAATATTTCAACTAAAATAATACGACTATGTCAAGTTGTTACAGTTGACACCTACCTGTGAAATAACGAACATATATTTTATTTGGCTGGATTATATTATAGAACCACATAGGACCATTTGACATTTCCCTCAGTTTATCTTATGACAATACTGAAAAAAACGAAAGAACTTACGGATTGTTGTCTCACTCACTCATAGACAAAAAGTAATAACGTGTTGTGAATACGATATCTTTTACCAAGCTTTTATTTTTGCCCGGCTTCTTTGCTTTAGTCATTATTCTGAGATATAATTGGTCGAGTAGATTTGTAGCCCACCATAAACCATACTAAATCGGTGGGGAATAAAAAAAATGTGAGACTGTGACAAGGACAAACAATGACAGCGCTTTCTCTGCTACTCCTACTAAAAGATACCTAAGACTATCCCGTTCGGTAATTTCCCCCCACTCCTACTCATGAACGATCCATTTCTACTAGATTCATGATTTTTTGGTATGGCACAGGCACACGTATGGCAACTAAGATTGAAAGCGTCTGTCTCTTTGTTTTTTTTTGTCCCCTTCCCTTCGTCCTTCGCGGGAACATTTTGATTTGAGTGCATTTGTGCAAAAGATAAATTAAATACATTGTGATTTTATTCATTTTATATGGAATCTCATAAAATAGACGTTTTGGCATGTAAGTAACGTTTTTGTTTGCGGCAAACTGTTATCAGACTAATTCTTTAGATGCAACCTCCATCTAAAGAATTAAGCAATACGGAATGTTTCTGTCATACTTAAAGGAACAAATGTAATATTTGTATACAAATTGCAGAGCGCTAAATAAGCTGTAGGTGTAGGTACACACTCGTCGAGAGTCTGCCAATTTTCATGTGTAAGAAGACACATAAAATGCTGGGTCGAACAATATCTGTTGTAGAGGAAAAAATGCCCAGGTAAGCACAGTAAGTGCTAAGCGCGCTTAAAAACAATACACTATGCGTCCCTTACCCGCCCCCTACCCCCCCAAGGGTGCGTACCCTTTCCCTTTAGTCCGTATTGGCAACATACTTGATACAAAAACGTATAAAATAAGAATTACAGTTCGAAATCGAATGACTAGAAGGGAATGTAATATGGTTAAAGGGCTAGTGCGTTATATAGGTAGCATATCTGTAGCTTTAGTTTTTCGTATAGTTATAATAGATATAAAGTGAATATCCTTATAAAATAATGTTACAGAGCAGTTGAAGTCTGTATATTCTGCCAAATGTCTAGGTAATGTCAGATGTAGCTATTTGTGTTTCTGTCAATTCTATTATATTTTAAATACTGGAAATCTTTATAACAATACTTCCAAATATTGGGGCCTTAATTTGTGCTTGATCTGCTTTGGTCTACAATGGTCTTACTTAGCTTAATAAATGCTTTATATAAGTTTAAAATAAATACATTTAAGCGAATTTTACAAATTGTTATGAGAATAAAGAATCTCTAAACCATTGTTTAGTAGAGATCAGCTTTTAACTTTTCCCATATGTGCAAAAATGTCAGCCATGTGCTAACTAGTCTAACTACATACCTACAAGCAAATATAAAACAGCTCACTGTCTGCTTAAATTTAAAGAAAATATATAATTTGTTTGTCCTATAGGAATCGTGAAGAAATAGCACAGGGGTCGCGGCAACCTGGATTGGGCTCACCAGACAGTTGCCGAGCCAGGTCCCGCCGCTTCTCCATCGGCCCTGTAAGTATAGCGTAAATTTGTTATCGCTATTTTTTTATCTCAAGATCAAAGACCTATCTAACTATACTCCAGTCCATAGGGTTGAACCGAAAAAAAATGGTTCCCTAATTTTTTAAAGTTTTTATTTTACCACTTTGTCGGTATGATTGATTTATATCTCCAATACAATATCCATGCCAAAAAAACTATAGATAATGTGGCGTAGGTTAATAAAATTAGTGTCTCCCCTAAATACACGTAGTGGGGATGTTTTTTTATGCTACAACCCTAAAAACCCTTAGTGTGGGATGCTTAGATTGGGTCTTTCAAAAATAAAATAAAAAAGCTTTGAAGTGCAAATTTTCTATTGCATAAAAGTTAAGACGATAGTGGACGACCTCCTTCAGTCCTCAATAAAAACGTTCCGCATTTGGACGATTGGTCTGACCTAGTGGGTAGTGACCCTGCCTAAGCCGATGGTCCCAGGTTCGAATCCCGGTACGGGCATTAATTTATGTGATGAGTACAGATATTTGTTCCGGAGTCATGGACGTTTTCTATGTATTTAGGTATTTGTATATTATATATATAATGTCTGAGTACCCACAACACAAGCCTTCTTGAGCTTACCGTGGGACTTAGTCAATTTGTGTAAGAATGTCCCTATAATATTTATCCATGGGTATTGTCAATTTTGGAATATATTTTTACACAATTTAATGTTTTTTAACTAAAGCTATGCCCCTTCCTTTTTTTTTTGATTTTTTAATTATTATAAGAGTTAGGAGCTTTTAAATATTTTGTATTTAATTTGTTTTTTGCTCCTAACTGTTATAACAATCAAACAAATCGAATTATTCCCACAAGCTACCACCAAGTTGTTACCAGTGGTAACTACTGAGAAAAAAAATCCCAGTAAAATTCTTGGTTGGTATTTCATCCAAACGTTAATTTCTCCTACTACTAAAATTAACTAAAATAGTTAATTTTAGTTTTTGCACTTGCAGCGGTAAAACAGTTTTAGTATTTATGACCATAATCATAATCATCATATCATCATAATCATTGATTTGCACATAAAAAGGGTTCTACATAGATAATAGATATTATAAAAGTTACATGGTCTAGCCTTTTTAGCTGTTTTGGCAGCATGCAAATGGGTCCTTATAATACATTAAATTTGTATTACATAAGACTACCTTTAATTAACTTAATTAATTACTAACTACATCACTTTAAGGCAGTTTACACTGTTTGAAACACTAATCAACTTATAATTATTTATTAAGTCACTCTACATTTATACTATACTATATCTACTGCTTTCATTAGTATTAATCTCTAACTACTGGGGAAAAAATCACACTTTTTGGGAAAAAAAACCCAGTAGTTACCACCAAACCGAGTTGGTGGTAAAAGGTGGGAAAAAAATTCCCACTAGTTACCACTGGTAACAACTTGGTGGTAATTAGTGAGAATAACCCAACAAATCTAATAAAATCAAACGAAGGGGCTTAACCAAAGAGGATATAATATTATAGAGCGGTACTGTCATAGTAAATTTTGTAACCACAGTAAATTCACTGCCATCTATCGACACACTTTAAAACTAAAAATGAAGATTTACAAAAATACGATAAAATGTATTTAAATATGGATAAATGTTTTTTTTAATCTGCTTTAATTATTTTTATGATTTTGACCCATGTTCTTTCACTGATATGCGGTAAAATTGTTAAATAACAAACGAAACCGTCAACGACCTCTATACGAGAGTAGGCCAAAGGTACTGGCGCCATCTGATCGAGAGTCAAATTTTCGTGATTATCGAGGCACGTTTTTTCCTTAGACTGTATCCATCTATTACGGAGTTATATCTATCTTTGGCTTAACGAATATTAACGAATAAGTTAATAAACAGCAAATTTTATCAAATTCTTTTCCATAATGTCAATGTCCAGGGGGGAAAATGAGGACTACGTTTGTATGGAGAACCGGTCGTCCCCTTTCCTTATCAAGATTTTTAATAGTGTATACCTGATGACATTCAAAAACTAAAATGTCCTTATGGTGCCTACTCTAAAATGAATATTCTTATTGACCTCGAAGAAAATGTTTCGGTTTCCTCGTGAGTATTTTGTATACTATACAATACAATACAATGTATAGGTAGCTGCCGCCTGCTGTTGCAGGGCCGCAAGCAGTACCGTGTATACCCGTTTTTATAATAAATGCGTCTAATTAGGGTACTTTAAAAAAAAATCGTGAATATGTCAATGTCATTTATTTATTTTCATTTTATTTATTAAACTTTTGGACTTCCGGTTCGAGCGCCATCTTGATAGTTAGCATCGTGATTAATTACTTTGTTTTTTGCTTATTAATATTGTTTAAAGTGTAATATCGATAGCTTATTATACAGTAAACTAATGTGGTAGTGTGCAGTGAATGGAGAATTAATTTTGAAGCGCGTTTAACCACCATCTTGGAGTCAACGGCCGGTAGTCCACGTGCTTCTTGTAAAGACTAGCTATCGATTTACAAGAGCTAACAAATCACCGTACACTGTCTTGTACAACCGTACAAATTTTTGTCGTTTGTAAACCTCTCAATACCTTGATACTGGCGAAATAGTCCCACTGGGCTGAAGCCATAATTTTAAAAGAAGAAGAAGAAGAAGATTAAACTTTTGGACTTCCGGTTCGAGCGCCATCTTGATAGTTAGCATCGTGATTAATTACTTTGTTTTTTGCTTATTAATATTGTTTAAAGTGTAATATCGATAGCTTATTATACAGTAAACTAATGTGGTAGTGTGCAGTGAATGGAGAATTAATTTTGAAGCGCGTTTAACCATCATCTTGGAGTCAACGGCCGGTAGTCCACGTGCTTCTTGTAAAGACTAGCTATCGATTTACAAGAGCTAACAAATCACCGTACACTGTCTTGTACAACCGTACAATTTTTGTCGTTTGTAAACCTCTCAATACCTTGATACTGGCGAAATAGTCCCACTGGGCTGAAGCCATAATTTTAAAAGAAGAAGTTATTAAACTTTACACATAAGTTAACAGTATATAAAAACATTGATTACAATTATGTCATTGTTATATTTACCATTTAAATGTTGTCCAGGAACAAGAACGGAGTCTTCCTAAACTGCGAAGCTCTAGGGCAGGTAAGAATAATTTAATTAATTGAAAATATAATAAAAAGTACAATTAGCTTCATGCACGAATGTTTTGAAATTGCAATCAATCGAATCTACTTCCCGTGAAATTCAAATGTTTCCCCTCCACGGGTCGAAAACAACCCAATGGGCATATATGGGTTAATTGATGTTCTTCTTTTTAGCCAATGAATAATATCAAATATTAGATGATACTTATTGCAGGTACCCAGCGTGAATTGTGCCCATAGCGCCAAGAAGGCTTTTTAGGCAGTCGGAGGGCTTACTTACCGCGAACGTTCGACGTGTTGCCTCCTGTCACACTTACGTACGAATTTACAAGTGCGACAGAGAGGCAACACTTCGAACGTGGTTCGCGGTAGGCCCTCCTTACCGTAAAATGAGTCGCATAACTTCGAACAAAATCCATCTGTCCGATTTTGAGATTTGGTATTAAGAAAAGGTAGGTAATAGGGTAGTTATTTCCTAAGACGGTAGAGTGGAGTTTAAAGTTAAGCGACTCAAATGTAATTGTGCTCTAACAGTTTTTAGGGTTAAACGGGACCCTATCACTAAGACTCCGCTGTCTGTCTGTCTGTCCGTCTGTCACCAGGCTGTATCTCATGAACCGTGATAGTTAGTCAGTTGAAATTTTTACAGATGATGTATTTCTTTTGCCGCTATAACAAATATTAAAAAAACCGGCCAAGTGCGAGTCGGACTTGAAATTTTCACAGATGATGTATTTCTTTTGCCGCTATAACAAATATTAAAAAAACCGGCCAAGTGCGAGTCGGACTCGCGCACTAAGGGTTCCGTACCATTACGCAAACAAAAAGGCAAAAAATCACGTCTGTTGTATGGGAGCCCCATACAACAACATATTTGAGTTGATTGAATGAAAGGTAAATTGCGGTTTACGATTGATGAGGTATTAAAAAAAACTACTTACTAGATCTCGTTCAAACCAATTTTCGGTGGAAGTTTGCATGGTAATGTACATCATATATTTTTTTTAGTTTTATCATTCTCTTATTTTACAAGTTACAGGGGGGGGGAGCACACATTTTACCAAGGGTTCCGTACCCAAAGGGTAAAAACGGGACCCTGTTACTAAGACTCCGCTGTCCGTCTGTCTGTCTGTCACCAGGCTATATCTTATCAACCGCGATAGCTAGACAGTTGAAATTTTCACAGATGATGTATTTCTGAAATAAACCACCTGCACCTGTCCGGTAAACGGGGTACGCTGGTTCGATTCCAGCTCTGGACACTGGAGGCTTTGGTCATTTTTTCCTTCGTATATGATATTTATTTCAGTTTATAGTTTAAATAGTAGTGTGTCTACTTGAAAAACCACAAATTAAAATATTTTCATAGAAAATAATTTAGTTTGTTCTTAGAGTGATGTATTTCTGTTGCCGCTATAACAACAAATACTAAAAAGTACAGTTTTAATCATCATCATCTTCCTCGCGTTGTCCCGGCATTTTGCCACGGCTCATGGGAGCCTGGGGTCCGCTTGGCAACTAATCCCAAGAATTGGCGTAGGCACTAGTTTTTACGAAAGCGACTGCCATCTGACCTTCCAACCCAGAGGGGAAACTAGGCCTTGTTGGGATTAGTCCGGTTTCCTCACGATGTTTTCCTTCACCGAAAAGCGACTGGTAAATATCAAATGATATTTCGTACATAAGTTCCGAAAAACTCATTGGTACGAGCCAGGGTTTGAACCTGCGAACTTCGGATTGCAAGTCGCACGCTCTTACCGCTAGGCCAACAGGCTCTAATTTAAAATTATACAGCTCAAGTCCGTACGCCATGGCAATAAAAGTATACAACAGAATAGATAACACTATAAAAGCAGAACAATGTAACAAAACATTCTTGACTACACTTAAAACTTACTTGATTGACAAATGCTACTACACTCTAGAAGATTTTTTTACAGATCCGTCTGATTAGTAACACCACTATTTTTGTGCACTAATTTTAAATTTGGATAATATTGTAGATAAGGTTAAATTGAATCAATTTATTGACATATTGAACTCTAATATTAATCCTATTTCTAAAACATTTACATTCTTATTATTTTAATACTTATATAATTTGACATCACTTAATAATAATCATTTGCCCGTTTATTTTTGTATTTAATACACTGACAATTATCTGATTCAATTCGGCGTATATGTATAAAAACTACTTTAAGATTAGATCCTAAGTATGCATGTAATATTGCTATGCCCCCACGGGGTCCATGTGGAACTACCAAGAATTTGTAATACCTATAAAACCATGGTTGCAATAAATAAATATGAAATATGATGCCACCCGGTCGGTGATATGGACAAAGCATGACACTATTTTCTCTTTTCTCTTAAGGGCCCTCCACACTCATGCGGGAATCACGGCGCGAAGCCTCCACACTCGCGTTCGCGGCTTCGCGCCATGATTCGCGCATGAGTGTGGAGGGCCCTTTATAGAAATCGCAATAAGACTATCTTTCTCTATCAAAGAGTGTCAGGCCCTTGAAATATAACCCAATCATGTATCTTACAGGCTTCGCCACACGGTCGACCTTCCAACCTGTGTTCAGTTGTAACTCGCCCTCCAGTACATCCACCACGTCGCTCGCGCAGGTAAGAGTAGCATAGGTAATACAGTAAGGACGAATAATTTCGTACGTTGACCCGCCTGTTCCTATCTTTATCGCGCGCGCATAATTGCATAGCTGTCCCGCTCGCACAGTGTCATTGACCGCGGGCATCATGGCAGAAGAGCAATAGAATTACTCGCGTGATAAGTTATTTACAGTACATATGGTGCAACTTTCTCGCCCTAGTGCGTAAAGAGCACTTTTCGTGCATATGTCGAAAGTTTAAAGCGCCATATGTACTGTAAAACGTTGTACGATACACGTGCGAATAGGTAATTCGCAACTGGTGTCGATTTAAAACACTCCCTGCGGTCGTGTTTTAATTTATCGCCACTTCGTTTCGAATTTCCTCTTTCCGCACTTGTATCGTAAATAACTATTGTTATACAAGGGTGCAAAGTTGTATTTTACCCGCGAGTATGGAATTGAAACACTAGCAAGCGAAAGGAATCTATAGTTGAACCACGAGCGAAGCGGGTGGTTCTAAACTAGAATCCTTTCGCTTGCTCGTGTTTCAACACACAAGAAGTAAAATACATTTGAACCCGTGTGGAAAGTGCCATCCACAGGACCATCATCAAGATCATCTTCATCAAGGGAATCGCTCATTTTTTACGATAATACGATATTATAATATAACAGAAAACTCTGGAAGTTGTGTATTTTTACAGGAGTCGGTGAGAAAACTTTAAAGTAAATTTTTTGTTGACATTTGACAATGTTGACATTTCTGACGATGCGTTTTGAAATTGCATCGACTAAACTTGTGCGTTCATCATTATAAAAAAAAACAAATGTTTCTTATGGAATTTTAAGGTTATAACTTAAAATCATGAAATAAAGCTAAATTTGGTATTTTTTGTTATATTCTCAAACCATTTATTTAATGATAATTAATATCGAACGAACCATTATTATCAGCGTTTAACGTTTTGGTATCTGTCAAAAACTACTTAAACACGCTCCATCCAAGGTCAAATTACTTTCCCCACACTAGTCCACTAGGATAAAATGCGTTTTTACCCGCTTGTTTTAAAGGATATCGTAGGAATCGTTTACGCTACGACAACGAAACGCTTTCTGTCTATCTATCACTCTTCCGTATAAGTGCGATAGAGAGGGAGATATTGGAGGTTTTATTAAATTCACCCTTTTTGTGAATCTTCAAAACAAGGCATTTATGGCAAATCACAATAGGGGATATTACTGCAATGTTCTGCCACCAGAGTGCAACACTAGCCTTTTTAGTAAACCATAGAGTAACTTATACATAATGTACCTTTAACATGTTTTTGATAAGTTTTCAGAGATAATATACAAATAGAATATATATAGTTTATTTTCATTATTGTTATTATTACACGTATAAAACAAATGGCATGGTACATGGTCGCAATACTCGAAATGCAGATAAGCTCGTTTCTATCAACCGCAGGCTAGCCAAGTCCTCGAAACTGACTCTTGTGACGGGCCCCAAGGTATATAACCACCTACCAAAAAATATAACTGCGGCTCCTAATGCAAGCAGCTTTAAGCACCGCCTAAAAAGATGGCTTATTGAGCGCCCGTTCTACAATTATGACGAGTTCATAATGACCAAGGAATTATAATTGTAAAAACTACTTGATTACTTTCTATTAAGTGTTGACTTTTATAATTAAGTAAGATTTATATAATTAAATTATTACCTTGTATCTTTTTGGTTTAAACTGATATGTAATGTGATTGCGCTTACTATGTAAGGATTATTTATTTCCAGTAATTTTTTTAAGTTGTACCCAGACTGACATGTAAATTAGCTTTACCAATAAAATGATTATGATTATGATTATGATTATTATTTTTTTTGTTCTTGTTTGCACAAATAGCTTAAACATGATGTTAAAATATTTAAGTCTAGCTTAAAGAAAATTTCCAGTGTTATGTATAACTATAAGAGACTGTTTGTTTCTTAAATAAATAAATACAATATAAATATAATAAAATATGACATTGATGAATCAAGGCGGTTTGTTTACAAAGGGCCTACCGGGAAACGCGAATCCGAAATTTCGCTATCTGCCTCATCACCGCTCGATTCAAATTTCGATTTTCTTGTTTCGCGATAAACCCTCAGATTGTGGTAGTGGCGCCACCTACGCAGAGATTCGCGTAATATTCCCTATTGTAACACAGAAACGGGACTTATTTGCGTGCACTTACTTCTGTTATTCCAGCCAGCAGTTTTATCTCGCCAGTCTGCCTGTGACCACGAACGAGATGTCAAGTTCGAAACGTCAGACCAAATAATAATAATAAGTGCACGCGATTAAGTCCCGTTTTACAATTATTAGTCTAAATCAACGTATAAGGCAATAATTTACCCTATTTAAGCTTCACAAATAAGGGGGGCAGTGCAAATTTTAGTGAGCGTCAGGATGGCGGGTAGACCTCGGCGATTTCAACGAAATATTAATAAACATATTGTACCTTAAGTATACCTCAGTGTAACCTTTAATAAAAACCAGTGTACCTCTCCATAAAACGAGATATTTAAGAAAAAAGGTCCACCCGCCATTCTGACGTCAGGATGGCGGGTGGACCTATGAAATCTTGCATTATACCGCACTAAAAGTATGCAGTTATATGGGGCATTTTCTATGAAAAGGGACCTTATTGTCGATGGCGCCTGCGCCGCACAGCGTCGCTCGGCAATGTATTTATATCGGAGCATCGTTTATAATGGCGTAAGCGCCATCGACAATAAGGTCTCTTTTTACAGAAAATATCACATATCCTTCAGTGTACCTGTGTAAACTTTAATTAGAAATCAGTATATCTATCTATCCCTATAACGAGCTAGGCTCAAAACAAGGTCCTGCCATCCTGACGCTCACAAATTTTACCTTCTGATTTCCTATTCCAGCTTCGCGAGAAATTAACCAAATTTACTCCAGTAAATTTCACCAAAGTACCCGCAAGAATCGCCGCCACCCCCGAGCTACCTATACTCATAGAAGAAGAATACGACAAATTAAGCAGCAGCGAACCAAAACGCCGCTGCGGGGTGTTGCGTAATATAAAGCATTATCATAGCGACAGCGAAATTCAAATTGTTATAAAAAATACCAGAGATCTTCAGCCTATTGTCGAAGAACGTTCAGCTAACTTACTGCCAGCTTTAGATGCTACTGCCAATACTGACCAATCAGCAATCGTCGAGGCATTCGAACAACTACACAATAAGGACGCCCCAGTCAATCTGGTTGATTTGTTGGAAGAAGAGGCGCTAAACCACGAGCAAGACAAAGATAGTGGTTTAATATCGGGTAAAGTTACACAAGAAATTGAAGAGATCGGATATACCACCGATGACTCTGACGTCGTCGATGATACCCCTTGTTATGACTACGATTGGAGAAAAAGATGCCGAAATAAAAGTGACAAAACAAATAAGAATAATAATGATGAAAATGAAACTATAATTGAGAACACACACTTTTGCCAGCAACAGCAAGACATAATTCACTTAATAAGTCTTGCTACAATTAAGAGAATCAGTGAAAGTCTTTCTCGAGACGAAGATAGCGAAGATGATTGCTGTATAATCGATGACATAGAAATAGTTACGGAAAAAGAAAGTGAACTCAATTTGGCTGTTGAAGCAGATATTATCGATTGCGTCAATTACCTATTAGATAAGGTCTCTAATGATATTGATACACATGTTGATCTACTGGTAGAACAGCAGCAACAAATTGGTATTTCGAGAGCTGTACATAATATTGATAAGACAAATAATACGTCTAAAATACTGAAAATGAATAACAACACATTAAAATCACCCAAAGACATAACAAACGAACTAAATACTCCAGAAAAGAGCACTTATCGGCAAAAAAAGGCTAAATGTGTCAAGCCTCCAAATAATGTCGAAGAAGATAGTGACTGTAAATCCCCAATGAATGCCACAACACAAGTAATTCAAAAAAAGCGCAAGCTTTATTCACCCAAGGACGACGATAATGAAAACAATGAAATCCCTAGATCCAGAAAAAAACGAAGACCATCAAGTTCCACTGAATCTCCAATAGCGGCTTGCTACAAAGAATTGGAGAACGCCCGCAAATCTCGCATAAGACTCCCTAGGAAGAGAGCCAGTACACAACCTGTAACTTCGCCTAAAACCAAGAAGTTGAACGATATGTTCGATATTATCAAAGATAGTGTTGTTAATAATGAGAAAATAACGCTCGTCAATAAGAAAAGTGACAAAGATCTGTCGCTGTATAATATGTCGAGTGAAAGCGATGATGAATTATTTCAGAAGAAAAATACAAAAGTCCAAAAATGTATTAGTTTGTCCAGTCTAGAGTCCGTAACTAAACGTAGGAGATCGGTGAAGCCCGTAGATTACACTTCGTACTATTCATCACAAGACGAGTGCCAGAGGGTCGTAAAAAAAGCGGGTAAACAAACGAAACCCAGAAGCCGTAAAGCTAAAATAACACAGAGGACTGACTTGATTGACGAAAGAATGAGAAATGATCAACCTGAAGTGTTAGAAACTTCCTTCGTCCAAGAAAAGGGCAATATGAATGTACCCGAAGAACCTCAACCTTCGGTAAATGTACCTGTTTTAGAAACCATGCCTACTGGTGATATATATGATGAGCCCATAGTATCGAGAAGTAAACCTCAAACACCTAATAAACAGGAAATAAAGACTGAGAAGAGCTTGAAAAAGAGATGCGTAAATCTCACAAAGCCAACTATAACCAAGAGGAGCAAGGAAATAATTGCTGATCATTCACATGATGAGTCCATAGTGTCGGGAAGGAAACCCCACACACCTAATAAACAGGGAATAATCAAAATTGAGACTGAAAAGAGCTTGAAAAACAAATTCGACAAACTCACAAAGCCAACTTTAACCAAGAAGAGTAACGAAATAATTAAAAATGTACCAACGGAAAGAGAAAGTGCAACGGTAAGCCCTCTACCTGGACTTGTGGTAGAAACAGTACCACCAAAAGATGAAAACACTTCCTTAGACGCCAATTTGCTTCAGAAACTCATAAAGATATACACAGACTTGGGCGGCTTGAATACGACCAGTGACACGCAACTGTCAGTCCCTGCTTACAATCTACAAGCTGGGGATATACCAGATGTAAATTCGGAGAAATCAATAGAAACAGGCGGTCGATCTCCCATTACTGGCCATAACGACCTTGATGAATCTCCACCAAATTTGGACGCACTGAACGAGAGTTTCCAATACAGAGATATAGATGTTGAGGGCAAGAGCAAATCCATAACGGAGTTCCTGGTTAATATGAGGAGGGAGAAGTGCGCTGTAAAAAGCATATCGTGTCATGATATTGAATCTCAAATTAATCCCGTTTCTCCAAAATCAAAAGTCAGTGCTTCAACCGTAGTTTTGACTAGAATGTCTTCTGAAGATATAGAAAAATTAGTAACTCCCACCCAATCAAGCACCACTAAATCATTACCTGTAATCGTTCTAAAGAGGATTTCTCCTGATGAAATTGACAAGTGGCTTCCTATGCCAAAAACGAAAGATATTATCGAAATAGAACCAGAGGTAGGCCCTAGAAAAACCCTAGCAAGACGAAAATCTGTATTAAAACCTTGTATTTCATGCGAAAGCATTTACCCAGTGAAATTAAATTTCGATACCGTAGATCTTACAAACAAAACTAGTATTAGAGACACTAGAAGTAACAGGACAGTCAGAAGCAGAACTCGATCTTCCGTCAAAACAGTTAAATCTCGCTCAGATATAGAAAAATTAAGAACAGAAGGTGTCGAGTCTTTGGCAGAGGAAGTAAATGACCAAGGTATAAGCAGTCAAGAAACTGTGGGCAAATCAGCTGAGACAAAAAATATATCTAATGAGAAGACTGTTGGGTCTACTGTAGATCAGTCAGAAATGGGTAGTAGTGTGGCTAGCGTCCAGAGCTGGCTAGAGAAGAATGCAGAGGCGGGGTCATCGAAGAAAGGTATTTACTTGTATATATATATAGTCTTTAGCTTTTAAACTGAGCTCGTCCGAACAATCTATTCAGTTATTGTGTTTAAAACCGCGAATGGGAGGCGCCATAAAAAAGGTTCATGGCTCTATTTAATGTTTGTCATTTATCATCTTTATAGCCATGGGCAGCAGTAAAGTTGATAATTGATAAGCAATATAAACATTGAACATGGTTCCGACCCCTTTTTTTATGGCGCCTCCGGTTTGTGGTTCTAAAAATTATACTGAAAATATTCTTCGGACGAGCTCTGTTTAAAAGCTATAAATACAATAGACAATACGATACGAATACAAAAAGAAGACCGACAATGTCTACAAAATTGCTTCCCTAACGTATCTATCATGTCTCAGTTCCATCCATTTAGTTCGGCGGTTAAACCTCTGGTCAAAACCTTTACCTATTTTTAGCGTGTGTCTGTGGTGCCATAACTCTTAAACGGGTGAACCGGTTTTGAGTCATTCTACAGCAATCTCATTCACCGGGCTATCTATACCGAGTATACCTATTCGCAAATTCCCAGGAGATTACACTAAGCAGTTATGGTTGTCGATGGAACTTGGCACGGGTTACTTACACAGTCACCAAAAATGAGATGCTAATGCCAGGGGAATGAGGTTTTTGTAGAATGACCCTTTTATTTTATTTCAGCGCAGGTTTCCTACCTGTAGCTTATCAAGATCGGTTCATCAGGTATATTGCGCTGATATTTTATTTTATTTAGATTTATATGTGGCTAAATGCATTCTGACATTTCAGGTGATAAATCAATAAAGAAAACTAAAGAAATACTGTACGAAGAGGTGATGGAGGTTTTGAACACCCGCTTGGTGGAAATCAATGAAAGAACTAATGAAGCGTAAGTATTTTTATTTATGTGTGTATCTAAAAAAAAGTCAGGACGCTAAGCAAAAGTTTCTATCTCTATCGCACGCGCACGTTTATCCCTCCCAATTCATGAGAAGCCAAAGCCATATATGGCAGTTATAATATTGAACTCTATTGGCATCTATTAAAGTTCAAATTTGAACAAATATTTTTTTGTGACATGCACTAGAGGGTTAAGAGCCCATCAACGTGCTCACTAGCGCCACTAGAGACGGGCGGCGGGTAAATACCCAGGGTAGATATCGGGTATTTATCGGCTATTTACCCAATCTACCCGGTATTTACCTTTTTTACCCAAATGAGTGGGTAGATAAATAAAACTTGGAAACGGAGTAATAAATTGAATTGAGAAAATGTTGTTATGTTAACATTCCTAAAATACAAAACTGAACAAAATGCACCAATCGAAAAAAAATTGGTGTCTAAAATGGCGTGTGATTGTGATTTCTATACTGAATTTTAATTTATTTTCATATTTATACGATATTATATTGATATATCTAATTTATTTTTCCGGTATTTACCCGCCGGCGCCCATCTCTAAGCGCCACTGCTAAATAGTTGTGATTATTTAAATTTAACGATAGATATTTAAAAAAAACCGGCCAAGTGCGAGTCGGACTCGCGCACGAAGGGTTCCGTACCATTAAGGCCCATTTACATGGTGCGAGTTTCTCGCATGTTTTGGGGCGAGAAATCGTATGACATTATCGTATGCAATAATCGCCAGGCGAGTATCGTATAAAAATGTTTACATTCATGCGAGAAATATAAACTCGCCTACGATCATGTCATTCGATACTCGCACGGAGATTATCGCCAGGCGAAATAGTTTACACGAGGAGCCGCATTCTAGGGAGATATTTGCTTACGATTTCTCGACTTGTCTAAACTCGTTCTCGTATGACATTTTTTCACGTACGTGTGAGTATCGCACGAATCGGTCCGAACCGATTTTCATACGAGTTTTGCCAGTCAACTTACGTGATTAGTTGCTAATCATTTACCACTAGGTATATACTGTAAATATTCGTAATAATATTTCTTGTTTCTCACATTATTTTTACAAGTTTTTATTTAACTTGCAAATGTTTGTTTGTTTGAATGTTTGTTCTGGTCAAATCTTGCAAATTTAACCCACTTCCTATACATATGTAAGTTGGGTGACAATGTAATATTATGGTACCATTGAACTGGTCTGATTATGGACTCAGGAGGTGGCCATGGGAACTCTATAAAACAACACAACCTAGATGTGTTTAGGTTCGTTAAAATTCGCTCGATGAGTATTAGTCGTCTGTTAAAAGAAAAGTACAGTCAGCGATAATATCTTCTGCTAAAAATTTCTTTTTTAACAAAAACAAATTAATTTAATGATTTTAATATAATTTAAGTTGCATTTATTTTAATATTGGCTCTTGGCTAAAATGGCGTGACGTTGCCCTAAGAAAAAAAAGTTGGCGAGAAATAGTCAGCAACATTCAAGTACCTATATATTCAATGAAAAATTTTGTTGTGCGTTTTGGCGATTAATAAAACATTTAAAATGTAAAAGTAAAATTTAAAACGTATAAAGTACCGACACAATCAGAACAGCGACTTTCAATGCACTCATGATGACGACTGAAAATCATATAAACTCGAAATACGATTCTCGCATTTAAGTTTTGTTTACACGGAGACATCCAATCATCAAAGGCGAGGAGATTATCACCGCTACTTGTACGATATCGTACATATAGTTTACATGATGCCATATATTTTCTCGTGCTACGATAATCGCATGGTCGAGGCGAGAAACTCGCACCATGTAAATGGGCCTTTACGCAAAAAACGGCAGAAAAATCACGTTTGTTGTATGGGAGCCCCCCTTAAATATTCATTTTATTCTGTTTTTAGTATTTGTTGTTATAGCGGCAACAGAAATACACCATCTGTGAAAATTTCAACTGTCTAACTATCACGGTTCATGAGATACAGCCTGGTGACAGACGGACAGACAGACGGACAGCGGAGTCTTAGTAATAGGGTCCCGTTTTTACCCTTTGGGTACGGAACCCTAAAAAGGGGGCCGCTACGTACTGTATTTTGTATTTAAGTACCTTTTGAATATATCAAACTGGTTTTTATGTTGCTGGATTCGTCGATCTATGAACTCAAAACAAAAACGATCGTTTTTTTAGGGAATATTACGCGAAACTCTGCGTACGGCGTGGAGCCCCTACAATCTAAGGGTCTTTCGCTAAACAAGAAAATCGAAATTTCGTTATCTAACATCTCTGTCACCCTTGCATATTCAAGCGATAAAGAGGCAGATAGCGAATTTTCGGATTCGTGTTTCCCGGTAGGTTCTCTGTAAACAAACCACCTTGATGGATCAATGTCATATTTTATTATCTCTGAAAACTTGTCAAAACCCTGTTAAAGGTACAGTATGTATATGTTACTCTATGGTTTACTAAAAAGGCTTGTGCTGCACCCTGGTGGCAGAACATTGCAGTAATATCCCCTATTTGTAAGTTATCTTTTTCGTGTCCTATACAACCAAGTAAATATTCTTTATTGTGTACAATTTTATATACATATATATATAATTCAACAAACCGAAGACAACATGCATATTGCAATGTTCTGCCGCCAGATTGCAGCACTAGCACACATTGTAAACCATAGAGTAACTTATACATACTAAGCCTTAAACTTACATACTTTCAAAGCGGTTTGTTTAGGGGCCTACCGCGAAATTATCCGCCACTCTATCGCTCGAATATGCAAGTAATAGAGAGGGAGATAACGAACTTTAGATTTTCGTGTTTCGCGACATGACCTCAGTTTGTGCTAGTGGCGCCCTCTACGCAGAGTTTTGCTTAATGTTCCATATTGCCTTGGCTGACTTTAACGTCACTTTTTAGGATGCAAGCGGCCGCCGTAAAGGATCAAGAAGAGCTGAAATGTTTGGAAGAATGTATCGACAGGTATTTATATCAGAAAATTTCGTTTTTTATATAGACAATATTGTGTCCCACTGCTGGGCAAAGGCCTCCCCTGTCTTCCGCCACTCGGCACTTCAGAAAATTTCTTATCTTACTGATTTCCTTGAGGCATCACGCATCAGGAGCACGTTTTATAAAACGAACCTGCCGCCAAAATGCCGCTCGCATACAATCGAAGTAACGCTCTCATTTGGCATGAATATAACTTACGTGTATTAGGCGAAACTTCGGTCGGACAATACTTAAAGCCGCAACAGACTACCTCATACCTCACCGCGCCGCGACCTTGGTGCGGTCAAAATGTATATTTCTCGCTCTCACTTATAGCTGTGTCCTTAACGCACGTACCGCGACTACACACACTATCGATACGTGCGCCGCACCGCACCAAGGTCGCGGTGCGGCGCGGTAATCAGTACACACTATTATAATGGTATAAATTGTTTTTATTGCGATTTTCAGCCTTAAAGAGCAAATCAACGCATACAGGAAGAACAAAATGGATCGTGCTTGCTCCCTCATACGTGCGGACGCTGAGAAAAAGGCACTAATGGTGTTACTTCTGAAGGAGGACATCGAGCGAGGTTTAAAATATTAAATATAAACAAAAATTCATATGAAATGATTAAAAAAACAAACGTAGCACTTATATACCTACGTAAAACTTAAATACCTTTTCAATAACCCCATAAATGATACCCCACATTATTTTTATATGAATTTTTGTTTATTGTTAAGTGTAACAATAAACAAAATATTTTTTAATAAAACGCTTTACATCGCGTTGGAGTGGTGACATATTTTTGTGTTTCCCTCGGTGGCAATATTGCCGTTACTGAATTTCGTTAATTTAGTTAATACCATTTTTGTTATGTACCTACTCGTATAAGACTTAAGGCGTTTTATTTTAAAGAACATTGTTTTTATTAAATTTTTTCGTTGGTAGGTACCTTTTTCGTTTATTTTAAAAATTATTTCATGTAGAAATTCGTTTATTATTACATAATTTTACCGTTAGTTAAATTCGGCTTTTTTGTTGATGAATTTTATTGATTGTTATGATGTATCTTAGAAAACAATGAAAACATATGTTTTTTTTTATTGATGAATTGATTGTTATTTTGTCTAAGTATATTATAGTTGTAAGTGTTACTCATGTAAAAGACTGAGTATATTGTAGTTAAATTCCATTAATGAACCAAAAAAATAAAATGCATTGATAATATTTCGTTTATTTTTTAATTGTCTGTCCCGGGTAAGGTTTACTCGGCTAATTCCGAAAATCGGGATATTCCGAAAATTACTAATATCTACTAAACGCGGCTACATTATTTGCTCTGGCAACACTCCCTATGACGTTCAAGTATCTCCCTCCCCGCGTCAGAAGGCTCGGGACGGGACGCTAGCGACGAAACTACGCGTGTGGCGCATCAGATTAATGAGCGGGTGAAAAATTCCCGCTTTTTTGACATTCGGAATTAGACGACCATCGCTAACTCTGTAATTTGGTGAGTAAATGAATTGACTGCTTTTGTGTTTAAGAGATTATCGTTTTTTAGCTATTTTAAATGGGCTCAAACTATTCTAGCTTGAATTTTATTACATTTTCAGATTTACCCGAAGTGGGGAATTCCGTGTCACAAAGTGTTCCGGAATTACCCGACCTTGTTTTCTCAAAGTGACAGCCAGTGGTTCTCAAACAATCAAAATTAACTTTTATTTTTCACAGGCTATTTTTTTTTCTCATAGTAAATTCTGCTCCACATGTATGGAAAAAGCTTTCTTTAATATGTGGATTTTTAGTAAGTAGGTACATTATCATAAGTCGACCCCTAGGAAACTATTGATACTGGATAGAAATGAAATCGATCGGCTTAAAAAAATAAAAGTTTTCATTTTCATACATATTGTATGGGAATGTTTTCCTCGATTCGTGGCATTTCAAGCCGGAATTTTTTTTGTCCTCTGCAAGTGTCATTAAAGTTTGAGTACCACAGATTCCTGATCGGGTAATTCCGAAATAAAAGCTTGACACACACATGAATAAGTACTCCTATAAGCCTAATCGAGTAAAAAGAGCAGGGAGGGTAATTCTAATCAATATGTACCTTATGCGACATACACATTAAACTCGTTTTCAAGTGTATTCGGATTTACCCGAACCAATTCGGAATTGCACGTTCGCAACGAAAAAAAAAACTAGATTTGAAACGCTTGTATTTTGAAAATCTTACATTATTTATGAAAAATTCTGTAATCGATTGTAAGGCTATACCATCTAGTAAGTAAGTTACTCACTATTTCCGTCTAAAAACTTTGCTATACTGACTGGTTCATGGAGACATATACACCTTATCAACTAGTGCAAAAATCATTCGGAATTACCCTAGTGCACCTTATATATTGGAACGCATAATTTTTTCTTACCTATTTTCACTTCGCATAACAACTATTGATCCGAATTATTTAATTATACTAATTTTTATGCGCATAAGCTTGTTTCGCCTAAGAGTTATCCGTCCTACGGGTTAATCGTTATAATTTCATTATGTCGAATCGTTCTATACGAATATATAATCCGTATAGCATAAGTGTGAATATCCTAAAACTTAACAAATATGTAATAGTACATTTCGATGCTAGTGCGGAAAGTATGTCATTACTTCACGAGCACCGAGACATCTTGCCACGAGCCGTAGGCGAGTGGCAAGACTCGGGACGAGTGAAGAATGACATTTTCGCACGTGTATCGAACGACGTTTTTTAAAACAGTTGCGTAAAAATAAGAAAAGCAACAAGTAAGGAATGAAATTCGAAACTTTTATATTATTAATTCTCTGACATCATTGACATTGACATTATGAAGAGGTGTTTTTCTAGCTTTTATTCGACTAGAATAGATCTTGTTATTATTATTGAACCCACTTCAATGAGTTTTTTTTTTCAAATGCATGTTCTACAAAACAGTAACAATAGTAAATATTAAAACATTGTACTATTATTACCTAAATATCGTTATTTACGATTATTTGTGTATCGTATATTTATAAAAACAATATCGAATGTTGCCTTTGGAAACTTAAAACATTCTTGCAGTAAGAAAATACGCCTCTTCTTTGACAGGCGTTCCGTTCCATTCAGACAACTTATTAAGAACGGTTTTTCAACATTAAAAAATAAACGTGTTATAATACTTATAATGATGAAGAGGCAAGTAATAAAATATGAAATATGTATATTTTTGGTATTCTTACATTAACAGTAGGTTTTTATGTTGATTACGACGTTTAAAGGAAACTAATATTAACACTCATCAATAAGTAGTCATGAATTGGAACAAGTAAAAATTTAAAAAAAATGGAAAAGTAAAAAGCACTAGTTCGCGAAAACCAACTTTCCGCACGCTAAACAGCCACGAAAAGTAGCACTTTTTGAGCAACTGTATTAAAAATTACCTTAAATTTAGTTTTCATATAAATATCGTTTGTTTTTACACACTTTTATTTAGCTTCACTGCGTATAGGTATAGGTATATACCTTTGTATATGTATTTGAACCACTTCCCGGTATCTGATTCAGTTGAAATTTGGAGTACTATCGTAATTCCGGTAACAATGCAATGGAGGTGTTCTGATGATGCAGCCGGTAGATAGCCAAAGGAACTCCTCGATGGAAAAACACAAACACATCCAGTTTAGGCTCATTATAAAGGTCTCAAGAAGTACTCGATAGACATGCAGATGAGGAGAAGTACAGTCAGCAATAAAAGTGCGTCGCAAAAAAAAAAAATTTGACAGTTACTTGTTTTATGAATATTTTGAAATAAAACATAGTACTGCATATATAAACATATGGTTTTTTTTAAATATAAATAGCATAAATCAGTCTTTCCATACTTTACGTTTATTATGCTGTATGCACCTTATTTTCTTGTCTATATTTTTTTTCTTAACATTTTTTTTATAATAAGTATTATTAAATTCACGTAATTGAGGTTGATGCCCAATAATAAAAAAACATCGCTTTCTAACTGTTTATTGTGATGTTTTGTAAACATTTACCTTAAATAATAATTACCAATACTTTTGATAGTTCAAGCTTCATGGATATTACAAAAATTACAAAATCAGTCTTCATATTTCGTATCAACTTAGGTACATAAGTATTATAGTTTCACATGCACTTAATATTATTTTCTCAAACATGCAATGAAATATCGTCCTTATGTGCGTAATAACAGGCTTCAAAGTATCACGTTTCGGGCGGAGCAACTCGAGAGAACTGTAATGGCCGGGAAGTATTTTTTTTTAAATTTTAATGTAAACATGGCTTCTGTGTTCATGCGAACAGGCAGAATTTTTTTACAGTCGTAGCGCAAAATAATCAAATTTTCGTTCCCCGTAAGCAACCCTTAATTTATATTTAAAGCAAAACGCAAAACATTTTTTTTATAGGGCTGTATCTCCTAAACCATGCGTCGTAGCGCAAAAATAATAAAATTTTCGTTTCCCTTTATGTAACCCTAAAGCAATATATGAAAAATACAATGAAAAAAACCGGCCAAGTGCGAGTCGGACTCGCGCACCGAGGGTTCCGTACATTACACAATTTAAACAATGTATTTTTATATGAAACGTCAGTGAAAGGTAAATTGCGGTTTACGATTTATGACGTATTAAAAAAAACTTCATACTAGATCTCGTTCAAACCAATTTTAGGTGGAAGTTTGCATGGTAATGTACATCATATATTTTTTTTATTTTTCTCGTTCTCTTATTTTAGATGTACAGGGGGGGAGGGGACACATTTTACCACTTTGGAAGTGTCTCTCGCGCAAACTATTCAGTTTAGAAAAAAACTTTATTCGAAACCTCAATATCATTTTTGGAGACCTATCCATAGATACCCCACACGTATGGGTTTGATGAAAAAACTAAGTATGGGGAACCCCTAAAATTTATTGTTTTTTTTTCTATTTTTGTGTGAAAATCTTAATGCGGTTCACAGAATACATCTACTTACCAAGTTTCAACAGTATAGTTCTTATAGTTTCGGAAAAAAGTGGCTGTGACATACGGACGGACAGACAGACAGACAGACATGACGAATCCATAAGGGTTCCGTTTTTTGCCATTTGGCTACGGAACCCTAAAAAAAGAAAAAAATCTTTATAGGGCTGTATCTCCTAAACCGTGCATCGTAGCGCAAAAATAATCAAATTTTCGCTCCCCTCTAAGTAACCCTTCATATGTGTTTAAAATAAAAACGCAAGAAAACCAAAAAAAGACTTTATAGGGCAGTATATCTCCTAAACCATGTGTCGTAGCGCAAAAATAATCAAATTTTCGTTCCCCTTGATGAAACTCAAGTAATATACAAAAAACAATAAGACAAAAGAGAAAAAAAATAGGGTTGTATCTCCTAAACCGTGCATCGTAGCGCAAAAATAATCAAATTTTCGTTCCCCTTTAAGAAGCCCCTAATTAATATTTAAAAACGCAAAAAAGAAAAAAAAGGAAAAAATCTTTATAGGGCTGTATCTCCTAAACCGTGCGTCGTAGCGCAAAAATAATCAAATTTTCGTTCCTCTTTATTCAACTCTTAATTTATATTTAAAAAAAAAACGCAAAAAAACATTACATATAAATTATTACAATGGGCAATTCCTGTGAGGTGGTTGATAGGTGATGAACGCGTTTGCGTTAAGTGTCATTTTGTATGGGATTTTGAGTTTCCAATTGAAATTTTCACTAGGTTTCCTGTTTTAAATTAGTACTAAATGTATCAGTTTTTGTCCAAAATGGATTTAGGTAAATTTTGCGAGCTTTCACTAAACTGTTGTAACTCGGAAACTTAGAATCGACAAAGGGGACTTTACTTACTTTTGACACATATTACTTAGATTTAATATTGTTATCCGTTGGAGACGTCCTGAAACGAAAGCGTTCAATTCATGTTATGTTGTGGGGGCTAGGCTAACGATAATCGCAAGCCATAATTTTGTAACATACTAATAAATAAATAAATAAAATAAATAAAAATGTTATTTATTTAGGTATCAACCCATTACATAAAGAATAATTATTGTATTAATCTAATTTATACATTCTAATATACCGTGGGGCCGGTAAAACGACCAAAATAATTAAAACATAATATTCTACTCATCAAACGATGACACTTTTTTTCAATAACTATATATCAAATATGTAGGTATTATAAAGTCCGTTATTTAATATACATCATCATCATTGTAATTTATGTTGCTTGCCACGCTTAAACCTAACAAAAATCACAATAAATTGCGTCTTAAAATAAACTTAAAAAGTCTACTAAAAATCGAAACAAAAGTAATTTTTAAAAGTCGCTGATGTGACATTCTCAATCAAAAGGTAGGTACCACTATGGATGGTATAGAAAGGATCGCAATCTCTTATGGCAGAATTGTTGTAAAAGTGACCGCGTTAAGCTTTAAATAATAGTTCCTAATCTCTCCGGTGGCGCTAGTTAGACTCTGGGACATGAGTATAATATGAACCATATAAGGCAACAAATAACCCGACCAAATTACGTAGGTTGTTTTTGGTAGTATTTCGGTGTATGGTGGCGCCGTCTAATTACTGTTTTTTGATGGACACTTTTCATACATAGAGATTTGGCTCCTTTATACAGTCTCCATGGGTACCACTTTGTCGTTTACCATAAAGACGAAATTTGATTATATCTTTATACGAATAACCATGAATCTAGTATAACTGGATCGGTCATGAGGAGTGGGGGAAAATGACCGAACGGGATAGTCTTATGTATCTTTCAGTAGGAGTAGCAGAGAAAGCGCTGTTATTGTTTGTCCTTGTCATAGTTTCACTTTTCCACCGCTGCCACAACCGAGGTTGTGGCAAACAAATAAGTACGTGACATGTCATGTTTGTTCGTTGCTTGTTTAATTATCGTTGTTTGTTTGACATGGTGCTTTCTCTTGTGAAATATAGTGATGGTTAGCGTTTTGAATGCTTGAACTTTGATAAAATACTGGTGAATTGTTCTGTAATCGGCCGTAATAGCCGCTCTGAGCAAAAATATGAGATCATAATCTTTCACACGTAAGTACGGTATTTTACACCTTCCTCTTAACGCAATATGTGAGAATAACATCGTAAAATTACGTTACACTCAAAGCAATGTAGAATCAAATGATTTCAATAAAAATATCACAATTATTTACGCAAATTAACAAAACATTATTTGTAAAATTATCCGCCCAAATTACGTAGGTAGGTAGGAGTCTGAGGTCAGCCATTTTTAAACTTCTTCTTAATTTAGCTGCATAACAATCATGTTAGGGATACCAGATGAAAATATCATAATTTTATGGGTAATTTTGACCTCGAAGTTTTTTCGTACTTCTAATTCCAAAAATAAATAAACAAATGTTGTGAAGATTAAATGTGGTGTACATTAATTGGTGTGATTGCGATTTGTGATTTCTTTAAATTAAAACGCTTAATACATTTTATTTTACGTTTTATTTACTAAACATGTTTAGTTTTGTACCACCTGCGCGAATTATAGGAGGTATTTCATTGTTTATACGCCTAAAAAGGACGGCCCATTGACATTTTATTTAACAATTTTTTAATACCGTCAAACAAGCTAACTTTGCCTCCAGGGTAATCGCCCCAACGTGATATCAAATATTGGGGTAATTTTTACCAATATGGTATCCCCACGTTTATGACGTCATCTATGTCTATCCCTTACGGGCGCACGCGTATAGCTGGTCTATGTAATGCTAGGTCTATGCGAATAACCCACAGACCTAAAATTTATGCTTGTCATCCTAGTTCTGTGGGGCTATGGGGCTATCGTTTTTTTGCTCACCAGTTGGCGCCTCTGTTCAATCAATTTTTCAAGTAGTATGGCTCCATCGATACTGTCGATGATTTCGCCAACGTCAAAGTGGGATCCACGTGGGATCGAATTAATATTTCTTGATTAAAACATATATGTCGCGACAGTCGATCCGATCGAGTCAAGTCGAATCGGTTCGACAGTGTCGCGAAGTTTAAATAAGATATTGTCTATGGTCTAACATTTCGATGAGACAAAAGTTTGCATATTTGGGTAATAACGGCCATTCTCTCATTAGAAGAAGAAGATAGATCTAATACAATTCGATCTGATATAATGAGTGTTATCAAGTGTTATTATCAAGAAGCCAAGACAGGCGACGCGCAGAGTCGGTGACCACATGGGCTGGTCTACCTGAAAGCTAAGTGTTTACTGCTTTGTATCCATTGTCTTATACTATTGTACAATTATCTTGATTTATAATTTAAAGGCCATCTTACTGGTTGCCACGAGGCAATCCGTGGATCCAGTAAGTTTGTACCTATGAGTCCACGATGAAGGTCGTGGAAGCTCTTTGGAGGCCATCTTAGGTAAGGCGGACTAGGTACTTGGTTGGCGTGCAGGAAGACAGCGGCTCCGTCTACTGGATTTCCTTTATCAACACGCAGCATCTCCTTTATCTATATGTAGGAGTGCAGTAGCAGCGGCATCAGCCCTTGTAGAGGCGCGGCTACTGCGATGGTTGGCGCTAGGAGTTCTGTGGTTTGGCCACTAGGTTCTCCTTTATCAGCACGAAAGGGGTGGCGGCTTCGAGCTTCGGCCGCCAGGCGCTCCTGATGATTATAAATGTGCAGCTACGTAGGTGGTTGGCACTCGGTAACCTACATCCGGCCGGGTAAGATGGTTCTCATATATGTTATAGTAACTAATAGATATCATTTGACACTTATTTATGATTGATGGAAGATGCCATCATCCTTAGAAACATATAGACAAAAGATAGAGGTTTAAACTCTCATACTTAGTGGTAGACACTTAGTGATGCGTCATTTCATATAAACCCTTTTAACCACAGATGGTGCATAAGGCAGATGAGCGAAGCAGATTATCAAGACTACAACTGGACTGTGAGGTAGGACTAACCACTCCTATCAACCCTCACATACAATACCATTTATTCCTATTGTCGCGGCGTTCTGGACTATTATGGTAGTCTTGTATATTTGCTTGTCTTTAGTGTTCATTATGAGAGCGTCGCGACAATATAGGCCATCGGCCATAGCCAGTGTACGGTAAACAATAAAATTATGGGCCTCTAGGGCTCTAGCCAGACACGGTTAGAGGTAGAATACCAAATGCTCTTAGAGCACGACGTTATTCGGTGGTTGTTGTAGTTGTCTCGTAAAACCGATAGCTGGATTTTACGAGAAGCACGTGGACTACCGGCCGTTGACTCCAAAATGGTGGTTAAACACGCTTTGAGATTAATTCTCCATTCACTGCACACTACCACATTAGATTACTGTACCTAGTCGGCTCATAAGTTCTGTCATATACATAGTATCAAATAAAATCAAAAGTTTAAGTTTATTCCGTATAATTTGTACAGCGTTTGAAAGCTTATAAACTAGAGAATCTAAATGTATAACATTTATTCAAAATGACCGCCATAATTATCTACACAGGCTTGAAGTCTTCGTGGCCAGTCGTCAATGGATTCACGCACCACTTTCATGTCGATATTGGCCACTGCCGTAGCAAGAGATTTTTTCAGCGAGTCTAGATTTGCATGAGGTTTTGAGCACACCTTTTCCTCTAAATACTGCCATATTTTATAGTCTAAAGGATTAAGATCTGGGCTAGAGGAGGGCCAATCTTCATGCCGTATAAAGTCGATTTTATTGGAGGCGAGCCAGGCTTGTGTAGACTTTGCCTTATGGGCTGGAGCAGAGTCCTGCTGGAAAACCCAATGCTGGTTTAGAAACATCGTATGGGATAGTGGTTTCACAATATTAGTCAACACCGTGTCTTGGTACACTTTGGCACTAGTTTTTACTCCTTTCTTACAAAAATGCATACTAGTGACGCCCGCATAAGAAACTCCCAGCCAAACCATCACAGATGAAGGGTGATGACCTCTTTAAATACGGGGAATGCTATTAGACGCTTCTTTACTATTGCGAGCGTACACTCTATCATTTTGTTTATTACAGTTTTCTTCTATGTCAAAAATTTTCTCGTCCGAAAACAGTATACAACGGTGCTTATTTTTAGCGTACTTCTTGAATAAAGCTTTAGATCTTTTAAGCCTTAAAGCTTTAAGCCGACCATTAAGAAGATGGCCAGTTTTTCGTTTATAAGCACGAAGTCTCAGGTCTTGATTAAGCACTCTTTTCACCGTGTTTTTGCTCAAACCCATCTGGAGGGCCATAACTTTTTGTTTCCTAGCGGGATTTCTGGCAATGCGTGCCCTAATTGCTTGTACAACCGCTGGAGTCCTAGCTGTACGCGGACGACCGCTTCTTTTCTTGTCATTTAAACTAGAGACCTCACTGTATCTTTCTATGGTACGATACACAAATCTTAGAGAGAATTTTAAATTTTCAAGTAGCTTAAAAATTTTAGTCGGCGAGTGACCACAACGATATAGTGCAATTATTGCGGTACGGCTATCTTTAAGCGTCCACTCCATGTTGAAGAAAACAGAAAATTGCAAAATTATACTACTCAAATATTTAATAAATATTCGAAATTCAAATGCAGAACGGTTTTTGTTTTAGGAGTTCCAAATTTAAATTTTAAAGGCCAGTGACAGAACTTATGAGCCGACTAGGTATAATAAAGCTATCGATATTACACATTAAACAATATTTATGAGCAAAAAACAAAGGAATTAATCACGAGGCTACTATCAAGATGGCGATCGAACCGGAAGTCGGCGCCTCTGTTGATGGTGGTATTATATTCTTTGTGGTGGTCCAAAAGACTAGAACAGTGACAAGTGACATTTGACATTTCGAACTATGGAAAAGACCACCATCTACACTAGCGCCCTTAGCGGCGAATTCATATGCGTTAGCCCTCATTGAGTTTTATATTGCCAGATAGTAAAAAAACCGTGGATCAAAATGACCCAAATTATGAATGATGTCTTCCAAACAGAGAACCTATTCTTTATGGAAATAATACTTTGATAAGAGATCAACAGAAAAGGGTATTTGGTACAAGACGATCCAACCTCATCCTCTAATGACACCGTGGATTGATTGTTTTCTTAATAGACGTGACATTGTATTGATGATGAGACTACGTTTGGACTACGTTCTGGACATATCCCATTGAACCAATTCGGTTATTTAATGAAGAAAGTAGTAGAAGACGTGTACCATGTTATAATGGAATGTGTCCGGAATGAAGCTGCTCGGATACAACTGGCTTTTTCAAGCCATAATACTATGTTTGATGTCGGGATTGTCGGGGGCTGCAATAGCGTTCTGGCTGATCCTTTGTCAGACTCCGCCATGGCGCTACTGCAGCTTGTACGAAAGGCTATTGTTAATAGATTAAGTTAATTGTAAGAACATTGTATTGCTGTTTTCTATGGAGCGACATGTTCACCTCGGTGACAAGCTCTTAAATAAAGAGGAAAAAAAAATTAGTCTCAATGTGGTTATCATGGAGACTATATAAAGGAGGCAAATCTCTATGTATGAAAAGTGTCCATCAAAAAACAGTAATTAGGCGGCGCCACCATACACCGAAATACTACCATAAACAAGCTACGTAATTTGGTCGGGTTTTTTGTTGCCTTATATGGTTCGTGTTATACTCATGTCCCAGAGCCTAACTAGCGCCACCGGAGAGATTAGGAACTATTATTTAAAGCTGAAAGCGGTCACTTTTGCAACAATTCTGCCATAAGAGATTGGCATCCTTTCTATACCATCCATAGTGGTTATAATAATGTAGACGTAAGGCCAGGATTACACTTGTCTATGATTAGGCCAGACGGGTCGTCAAACATGTGTTTTTTGGAACGATCCCCTTGAAAGGCGCGAAAACGTAGTGTCGACTGTCAAAACTGTCAAAAGTCAACCAAATGTTCGCTTCACCTTCACGATAGTGTAAAATGTAAATTCAGCATTGTTATGAACTAAATAAGCTGCTTAAAATACCTTGTGCACTTTGTTCGTTAGGAAATAGCAAATATGAGTGATTTTAGTAACCCATTTTATTGGTACACAATTTAGTTACTTGATTATTGTAGTGTTTACTTTACTATTACAATGGCTGAACTGAATGACGACACGATTGCTTCTGTGCTTCAAGACAAGGAAAATTTTGATAGTTTATTAGACAAATCTTCATCATCTTCAAGTTCCTTCGATACTTTATTAGAGAAATCTCCCCTCAAGTCTGATAATCAGAGAAATAACCCCACTTCGGACGATGGTTCAAGTAGTGACGATGGGGCCGTAAAAAACGTCAGAAAACGAGTCAAGCGCTTTTCCGACAGCGACAGTGAAGTAGAGGCAGATAAGGAAAATTTACAAACTAATTTGACAGCAACTAAGAAAGCAACTAAACCACAAATTCCTTCAGAAAGCGAAGATGATATGTTTTTGCGAAAATCTAGATTGGTTGCTAATAACTCCAGTGATGAAGATATCACGTCATCTAAAAATAAAGGTGTGATAAATGACAAAAGTAAGAAGAGGGGTACAGAAAATACAAAAAATAGGTCTACATCACCAGAGAAAGTTAGTAAATCAAATGGTTCATCGGGTAGTGAAGATGATATACTTCCGCGCGAATCTAGCTTGGATTCTAGCGACTCCAGTGATAATAATGTCACTAGTAAAAATAAGAGTACCAGAAAAAGTAACAACATTAAACTATCACCCAGGAAGGCTAGTAAATCAAATAACACATCAGATAGTGAAGATATATTGCCAAGGAAGTCTAGAGTGTTCCCTAATGCTGACTCTAGCGATGATAACTCTAGGAGTTCCGGGAAAAATAACAATAGCAGTAAGACGAGAACACCTAGCAAAACTTATGAGCCTAATATCTCAGGTAGTGACGATGATAAAATACCCCGAAAGTCTAGATTGATTACCAATGAGGATTCCAGTGATGATAACATGTCATCAAAGAATGAGAGTGTCAGGATAAGTGACAAAAGAAGTAAACTGCATAATAAGTTTAAAGGGCTGCTCAACTCTCGGTCCAAAGGGCCAGAGTCTCAGCATTCAAAATCATCAGAGGAGAAAGATGGCAGTAACTCTGATGACTCTGGGTCTGGGATAGAATCTATTAAACAGGTAAATGTTCTTAATTTTTAACAACAACGGGGGCGACTGTTACAGCGCGTTACACGGAGGGGAGGGGGGTTAAAAATATTCGAAAATTGCGTTACGTAATGAGATAAAACTATGAAAACAGATTCATGAGTAACTATCGCGGTAGCCGAAGACAATGTTATGCGTTACGTAATATTTGAACGCCCCCTAAGTGCCTGAACAGATTCTCTGTGGCAATGAGGGCTAACGCGTATAAATTCGCCGCTAGGGGCGCTAGTGTAGATGGTGGTCTTTTCCATAGTTCGAAATTTCAAATGTCACTTGTCACTTCAATGACTGACAGCTGTTCTTTAGTCTTTTGGACCACCATCAACAAAGGCGCCAACTGGTGAGCAAAAAAACGATAGCCCTCATTGGCTTAACCATATATGTATCATGTGTAAATTTGGCCTAGTATGATTGAGTTCACAAACATCTTTACTAGCCAACATTCCAAAAATATATTTACACAACTTTATTGTTTTGCGTCTTATTGAGTCCGCCGCGCGATATCGGCCTGTCAGTTGTTCGGAACTGTAAAAATTTTGTTTTAACTGACAGGCCGATATCATCCGGTGGACTGATAGTCATTGGGCCCCTTTAGGATGGTATTCCATCTGTCCAATGTGTATTGCGTCTTACATTTTGCTTAATGAGAGAGTGAGAGGCAATGCACATTGGACAGGTGTAATACCACCTTTAGAGGCATGTAATCATATTTTTGGAATGTTGGTTTGTAAAGAAAAAGATGTTTTTGAAGTCGACTGTACTACTGTGAAAGTGAACATGTTAATACATACTGCACATTCAACTCTAATATTATTACTCTACATAAAATAGTGGCTTATAAGAGGAATAGCAAATGTTAAAGCAATTTACCCTACAACTACTTTTCATTATTGCAAACTATTCTAGTGTTTTTGTAGAAATTATAATTTCTAGAAGGCTATCTAAGAATTTCTATTGAATTAAGGACATGTCATAACTTGTTAATTTTCAGAAAATAAAGCAGAAGTCTATGCTCTTAAAGTCCGGAATTTGTGATCCTGACACCTCATCCGATGAAGAGGACAGAAAAGTCCAGAATCAAAGGAAAAAGAAGCCAAGCCAAAAGTCTACTATCATGATATCCCCACAAAAAAAGCCAAAACCAGCCAGGGTAAGTTCTTTGAAACTTTTGTTATATCAAAAACAACTTGGTGCTACAATTGAAGGTTTTGTTTATTCAAAGTTTATAATTTATTTTATCCTTTGAAAACCACACCTATTAAATACAACACACTTTTGTCAACCTTATTGGATTGCACAAAGTTTAATATTAAACTCTAACCTATTCTTTAGTATTAAAGTCTTTGGCGGTCAAACGGCAAAACAGTAAACAAAAATTGTGTGGGATTTTAGCTGATATTCTGGATATCTGATTACAGTCTCATACTCATACTCATATATTTATCTAAATTAATGTAGATCACATAATGCATGCAATTCTTTTTTTATATATCATGATAATGTTGACTTAAGTGATTGATTAACTATATTTTAGTACAATTATGATGAATTTCTAATCAGGTTGGAAAATAATATACTGTAGCCAGATGACATATTAAATAGGTATTAACAATAAAAATGATAACTATTAGCTGAACCCCCAGCTCCACGAGTCATAAGCCCTTCTTCAGAAGAAAATTTTCAATTAAGTCGCAACATGCTGAATAATGAATATGAAACGTTGTACATGATAAAATTTCTCCAAAATTGCTTCTGTAGTTTAGCCTTGAAAGGTGACAGACAGTAAAGTATTATTGCACTTGTAATATTGGAGGTAAACATTTTATCTAACCATATAAATCACCAAATACATAATTGTTTAAGATGTCAGCAAAGCAAGCAATGGAGAACATGCAAAAGATAAAGAGTGAATCAAACCGGATGCTAAGAGAAAAGGAAGTGTCTCTCCCGTACCACAGACCTAAAGCATTATCGCTGAAAGACATGATGAACAGGAGGAGGCCTGCCTTGTCTGCTGACGGTAAAGCTTTGCCGGTGAAGATGAACAGTGAGCAGTTGAAGCAATATGTGTAAGTAAATATAATATATGTGGTATATTATAATACATATTTGTGTGTACCCTGCTTTTCATATGTAGACTAGGGGCTCTTTACTTTTTGATCTAAAAATATACTTGGTTAATTATTTTACCATGCTCAAACTCAAATAACAGTGTGAGAGAGTACTTATTACTGCTGCACTTGTACCAAACCAAAATCTTTAGTTTTTTTAGACAATCAGAGTACAGAGTATATAAATACATTATTTGTATTTTATTAAAGACTAGGAAAATATAACTCCCCAAGTTTCTACAAAAATAGGCATTAAGTAATAAGTATTAAGTCAGCAAGTTAAGTGGGTAAGAAAAGTAGCAGATTAGCTAGTTATATAATAGCACATTAGCACAATAAAATGAAATACAATAAATCCATTGTTTTGTTGCAGTAAATTATTGGAACAACGAAATAAAGAAATGATGGAGCTATGTAAGAGTGAATCTGAAGAAGAAGAGGAAACGAATGATACTCCAACGGAAAATAATAAAGAACCAGATCCTCAAGTTGGTGCTCAACGTGACAAGGTAGCAAGTGATGAAAATAATGTACTCCAGAATGATAATAAATCCGAAGAAAATGCTGCAGAAATTTCTGTCAATGAAACAGAAGAAACTAATGAAAATGACTTACCAGATTTGACAGTAGAAATAGTTCGAAAAGATCCAGATTTGTCAAATGTTAATATTGGTCATAAAGATTTGTCCAAAACTGATGTTAGTGATAGAGATATGTCAAATACTGATGATGGTGGTAAAAACATGTCCAATAATCACATTGCTGAACAAGATGATGATGTTGAAATAAAGGATGCTTCCGAAGAAAGCATTACAGAGTCTGAACCTAATACCAAGCTGGCAACTGCAATCGAAAGCCAGTTGATGGAATTACGGTTTGAAACAGAAAAAATGCAGAATACGGAATATCTAGATAAGGCACAAGATTTGGAAAATTCTTTGGCAATTAGAGCTAAAAATTCAAATCCTTCCAATGATGATAATAACAGAAAAAATGACGTAGAAATAGAGACAAATAAAGCCGAGAACGAAGATGTTGAAGACAATTCACATGATGCTGACTTTGATGACGATTTTGATGATGTTGATATCAATATGGAAGACTTAGAAAGAATTATTAATAATGCAAAAGGTTAGTTTGTTGAATCAGAAATGTTGAAATCTCAAATGTATGAATTGTAATTTGTTCTAAAAAAATCTAATTTAATATTTCAGATAATGCTACTGCAGTCGACTCGCCAATGCTTATTAGAGATGCTTATAATTTAAATAAGAAACCGAAACTTACGGGAGCTCCAGGGATGATGATTGATTTAGATGGCAGCAATCCTGCAGTGCCGAGAAAACTTACTGGTGTAGAACTATTGAAGGAGAGGTTTACATATTTTTCAAAATTGAAAACACCCGAAGAAAAGGAAAGGGAAAGGGAATTAACGTAAGTAACAGACCGATCTTTGTATAATACTTATCTTAATCTCGGTCAAATATCATTTCTTTTCATTAAGTCATTTCTGTCCAGGATCCAACCAGGAATGCAACATTTTAAACTAAAACAAGAATTAGAAGAAAAAATTTCCGAACAGAGATCCCTTGAATGGGCAAAGAGGTTGGAAGAGGAAAAACAACAGCATGAAGAAATGAACGCTCTCAGGGAAGATGACTCCGATGGTGACGATTTGGAGAAGATTGAGGCGAAACTGGAAGAAAAAGAAGATGTAGTGAAAGATGCATCATCAGAAAGTGAAGAAGAGGAGTTGGAGGAAGACGATTGTGATATGAAAGATAAACCAAGAAAAAAGAATGCTATGATCGATGACGAAGCTGAAGTTTCCGAGGACGAAGAAGCAGGTGAAAAGGCCAATGAAGCTAAAGGTAACGTTGATGATATAGAGGATGCAGATAACGAAGACGAGGATGAAGAAAGTGAAGAATCTAGTGACGAATCATCTGATGAAGAAGAAAATCAATCAAAACCCAAAAAGGGAAGAATTTTGAAAGCGTTTCAAGATTCTGACGATGAAAACAGTAACTTACACGAAAATCCCGTTGGTGCTGTTGATTGCAGTGAAGTTAATCATGTCCCTACAGATAGTCAAATTGTTAAAGATTCCCAAGGTAAATATGTACGCGATATGAATGAGTTTTTACTGTTTTTCAATGTTAACAGTATTAGTTAATTAAGTATTACTTTCTGTTACAGATGATGTAATACCACTAGCTCAAACAAAACAGTCACATTCAAAAGACTTATTTGGTAGCCAGGCAAGCATTAATCCCAGTAGTACAAGCGAAGAGACAAAGAAAAATTCTGATGAAGACTGTGCTGATATGACCACTCAAACCTTCTCTATTTTAAACACTAATACACAAGAACTAACTACTACTGAAAATGTTTTTAAGTTTAACATTGATGTTATTTGTGAAACACAACCTGTGGATGAGGTAAGTTCAGTAAAAGAATTCGCTTTCGTAGCATACATTGTTGTCCCTTCATCATAAGCTAACTTAAACTCGTTTGTTTTTAATTTATAGCCAAGTTTAGATGATGTTGTTGGAATGTGTTCTGGAAAGTTCACTCAGACGCAAAATATAATACCCGCCGAATCACAACTGACTGAATCGCAATGCCCTATCGGCGAAGACATCCTCGCACTGTGTACTGGCAAATTCTATGATAACCAATTTGTATCTCAAGAAGATGGACTAGAAAAAGATACAACAACTAATACTGAGAAAGAACCTATTGAAAAACAAGAGGAAAAAGATCTACTTGATTCCATTCTTCAAGAAATGGATGAGCCAGTTGAAGATTCCAATAGGAATAAAATAATATTTGATAATGGTACTGGAAATGAAGCAGTTTCCTTTGATGCTGTAAATCATATGAGAAAGAAGTTCACTATTGACAGTGATGATGAAAGTAATGCAGATGCAGAAAAACCAGCTAAGAAGAAAAAATTAAAGAAAAGGAAACTTGAGAAGCGGGCTCTTCAAATATCAGGTAAAGTCAAGTAAATTCCATATTTTAAACATAATCGGTCTAGTAAGCTAAAGTTAACTAAATAGTTTGACAAAGCAGTCTGTTCTTTTCTACAAATAAAAGCCCCTTTAGATGATAACAGATAACGGTTCTTGCCAGTCAAATGCTGGCTAACAATCAGCTCAGGAAAACTGGCGCAAGTGACTGGAGTCGTGTACTTTTTAACGCCGATTCAGCATGGCCATTATGTCATTCAGTGTAGCGACCACGCTAAGTTTGCACAGACTAGACGTAGCACTTAGGATGAAGACATAGCGTGTTCGAAGTGTTCGAAGGCCAGGATTACACTTGTAAGTTTTACTTACGTAAGTAGGGGCTATACTACAGAATGAGATATGAATATCGTTATCTCATTCTAGCAAATAGCTTTGTCCCTACTTACGTAAGTAAAACTTACAAGTGTAATCCTGGCCGTACTCTAATTAGTCCAAATCAAAATTATACATGTGATTTTATTTATTATATTGTTTTAGATGACGAAGATGAAGAAGAATTGTTGCAGTCCGACGAAGGTGAAGATTACATGTCGGAAGTTGAAGAAGACAACGGAGTAGAGAGAATAGTTGAATATGATTCCGAGGAGAATGAGGCAAGTGTATCAAACTAACAATTTTGTTTATTTGACTATGTTTAGTATTCCAAATTGTACACATAGTCGCTATTGTACTAATCATACAAAAAAGCTTGTTGTAGCGAATACGCAGTGACACGTCTTGCGTACAGCTTGCACAGCTTCGTATACATACACGCATATGCATAGCATGCGGGGCTCCTTTACAATTCTATCGCGTTCTTAGCGCATTTTTTCTGCGTCAACGCAGAGTAATGTAAGCTCCAGTGTTCCGGTACAATCAATCCTTTACACATTTGTAATTTTGTATGTTTACTGCAGCACCAAACTCGAATCTGAGAATTTCAGTTCAGAAAGCAATATTAGATAATTTAGGTATTAATCATGTCTCTCAAATAAAGACATCAATTACAGGTAGAAGTGAAGCCTCAAAAACAAAAGAAGAGTCGCAAGATGGCGGAATTCTTCGAGAACGAGGCCGAGCTGACGTCCGAGGACGAATGGGTGGGGTCAGGAGACGAGGATGAGAGAGGCCTCGACAGAATGGAGCGCGAGGAGGGCGACGACGACACGTTCCACCAGGGGCAGCTGCAGCGAGAGCTGGGGCAGATACACATGTGAGTAGTCACTTGCTCTGTACGTCACGAGGCCGAGCTGACGTGCGAGGATGAATGGGTGGGGTCAGGAGACGAGGATGAGAGAGGCCTCGACAGAATGGAGCGCGAGGAGGGCGACGACGACACGTTCCACCAGGGGCAGTTGCAGCGAGAGCTGGGGCAGATACACATGTGAGTAGTCACTTGCTCTGTACGTCACGAGGCCGAGCTGACGTGCGAGGATGAATGGGTGGGGTCAGGAGACGAGGATGAGAGAGGCCTCGACAGAATGGAGCGCGAGGAGGGCGACGACGACACGTTCCACCAGGGGCAGCTGCAGCGAGAGCTGGGGCAGATACACATGTGAGTAGTCACTTGCTCTGTACGTCACGAGGCCGAGCTGACGTGCGAGGATGAATGGGTGGGGTCAGGAGACGAGGATGAGAGAGGCCTCGACAGAATGGAGCGCGAGGAGGGCGACGACGACACGTTCCACCAGGGGCAGCTGCAGCGAGAGCTGGGGCAGATACACATGTGAGTAGTCACTTGCTCTGTACGTCACGAGGCCGAGCTGACGTGCGAGGATGAATGGGTGGGGTCAGGAGACGAGGATGAGAGAGGCCTCGACAGAATGGAGCGCGAGGAGGGCGACGACGACACGTTCCACCAGGGGCAGCTGCAGCGAGAGCTGGGGCAGATACACATGTGAGTAGTCACTTGCTCTGTACGTCACGAGGCCGAGCTGACGTGCGAGGATGAATGGGTGGGGTCAGGAGACGAGGATGAGAGAGGCCTCGACAGAATGGAGCGCGAGGAGGGCGACGACGACACGTTCCACCAGGGGCAGCTGCAGCGAGAGCTGGGGCAGATACACATGTGAGTAGTCACTTGCTCTGTACGTCACGATGCCGAGCTGACGTGCGAGGATGAATGGGTGGAGTTGCATCGGGGGCAGCTGCAGATGTGATTACTCTCTACGTTATTTGGATGCTAATGCAATGATGTTTAGTACAATCAAGTGAGGTGGTTACAAGAACGGTAATAAAACAGTCCATCCCCATTTATTTTTGTCTCGTTGGATTCGATTTGACGTGTAATACAACTACGAGTAGATGACTGTGTCTAAATAAAGGTACAGTTAGCAATAAGTTAAAAAAAAATTAGCTCATGTCATGTAGCCCTCGTTATGTTTCAGGCGTGATGTTTTGGATCAAGACAAGCGAGAAGTGCGTCTGATTCAAGAGCTGCTGTTCGAAGACGGTGATCTGGGTGATGGTGGACGGCAGCGGAAATTCCGGTGGAAGAATCTAGGTATTTCTTAGCGTACTTTTTTAATGAAGGGATTTAATAGAAAAAATATCACCGCCCGAACAGGCGGACGCGAGAAACAAGCCCTCTGTGACGATCGCGTTGTCCACCAACCAAGGTACTGAAGTTATGGTGAACATTTGCACCTTGTCCTTCTATCTTCATTGCTATACACGCCTTAGAGGGCGCCTAAGCAGCAGGGGCCCGTTTATCAAAAGCTTGTAGCTTGTAATACAAGTGGAAGTCCCTTTCTAACAAAAGCTGTCAAAAAGGGACTTCCACTTGTATTACAAGCTTCAAGCTTTTGATAAACGGGCCCCAGCTCTATAAAATATAATAATGTATAAGGCAGTCTTGTCCTGTTGCGTATTAGGCAGATAGGTGAATCAGCTATTTCTTGTTGTTATTATGTTCTGTCAGCCAGGCTACAATACTAGCACAATTTGTTAGAAGAACTACCACGTTGTCTAATCGTGTTTGGTACCAACCAACATGGCAATCTGGCCCATTATAGAAAGGGCTTATAACTACCACAACAATGCATGGTTGGTTAATTTAAATGCCATAAAACTAGGATTTAAAGAGTGACCCAGGCGATCGTAACCATGGGAATGTGTTACAAGAAAAAGTATGTCGGGCCCTTTGGGCAAGAGCGAAGCGCGCAGTACTTTTATTGTTCAATGTTACCCCATTGCCATACGTTGCTGCACAGCAGCATCGACTCGGCTATCAAACTTGCGACTTCTTTACGGGTGTCAGTGTTACTTTGTCTCGTCATCTTCCTCGCGTTATCCCGGCTTTTTACCACGGCTTATGGGGGCCTGGGGTCCGCTTGGCAATTAATCCCGAGAATTGGCGCAGGCACTAGTTTTTACGAAAGCGACTGCCATCTGACCTTCCAACCCAGAGGGGAAACTAGGCCTTGTTGGGATTAGTCCGGTTTTCTCACGATGTTTTCCTTCACCGAAAAACGACTGATACTTTGTCTAAAATTACATTATAACATTTCAGACGGTGAGGACGAGCCTGGTGCCGTGCCTGAGTTGTTTGCCGAAAGTCAGGAAGAGGAATTCGAATCTGAAGAGCAGTGGAGAAAGCAGAGGCACGAACGGGAAGTCTTCCTTAGGAACTTGGTACGTTTATTTGTTGTTTCGAAACTACTCCTGTTAATATTTTATTGTATAAAAAAAAATATGGTTCGAAGATAGATAGATAGATAAAACGTTTATTTGGATGCTGCAAAACACACAATTTTAGTGTAAAGTATAAGTAGGTACATTGCAGTCAGAACAAAACTTATGTACTAAATTAAATTAACAAAATTTTTTTTACTTAAACACGAAAAATTAGTTTTTAGTGCACGCTGTGTGCATTGCAGCAACAACAAAAGGGTTCCGACTCAGCTATACGCTCCACTCTATTGAGCTTCAGCTATATGGTCATGCAATTTAGGAAACCAGCCAAGTGCGAGTCGGACTCGCGCACGGAGGGTTCCGTACTTTTTAGTATTTGTTGTTATAGCGGCAACAGAAATACATCATCTGTGAAAATTTTAACGGTCTAGCTATCACGGTTCATGAGATACAGCCTGGTGACAGACAGACAGACGGACAGCGGAGTCTTAGTAATAGGATCCCGTTTTTACCCTTTGGGTAAATGGAAATAGGGCTTCTAAATTTTAAAGGGCCCTTACAGTTTCATGCCTCCTATAAAAACAACGTATTTTGTTCTGCGTTGTCCCCACGTATCAAACATCATTTGATATTTTCCAATAACTTTTTCTTGAAAAAAAAAACTTATAGAAATCTGCTTACATCAACGTAAAAATTTTAAAAGTGGTTATGGATGGGCTCTACCCCATAGTATGGAGTTCCTAACTCCTATTAGAGCAAATCTGTGCTCCTTAGTTGAATACCAAAGTGACTTGTATGATTTATGCGTCATGTTTATTGCAGAAAGAAAAAGATACAGAAGAGCACAACATCAGTATAGACCGAAGCACCATAATCAAGGCGAACCTCTGCTCCCGAACCATGTCCAGTGTGCTGATGGAAGCCAACGGGAACAGTGCGAAGGTGGAAACTGTGGTGGTGGAAAAGAAGGTTGTGGGGGATGAACCGGCTCGCAACTTACCTTTACACGTGTTTCAGGTATGGAAAACACAACGATTTTATAAACTACTAGGTACTATAGAGATAGACCCGTTTGTAAATGTGATTTAATATGTGTTCAAACCGCGAAAGTTTTAAATGTTACCTTTACTATAGAGATGCCCCGAATAGTGGTTTTGGCCGAATACCGAATATTCGGCACCTTTTCGGCCGAAGCGAAAATGACATGCGAACATTTTGAGTCACAATTATTAAGAAAACTGTTCGCCAACAAAGCACACGTTTGCTGAGATATATTTTTTGTTGAACAGTAGGCCGAGCACATGATTGACGCGACAGTATCTCGCCGCGAGATAGACTACCCGTCTTTTAATAACTGTATGAATTAAGGGGACGGGCAGTCTATGTCGCGGCGAGATACTTTTGCGCCAATCATGTGCTAGCCCGGCTGAGCTAATGAATGTAGTTAGTCAATCAAATCAGAATCAGACCCACGATAAAAATAGAAAGTTTTTGTAACCAACAAACGCTCAAAAAAGGGTCTTCGTATTTAACAACTTTTAAAGAATACATTTTAATATTAAATACACCTAGATTTTGGTTATTTCTATTGTATAATTTTTCTTTTTAGGTAGGTGCAACAGATATTCGGTATTCGGCCGAATAGCTTCGGCGGAATACCGAATAGTTGCCGAATATTCGAGGCATCTCTAGTATACTGCCTTAGTACGCGCAGTAGCTGTTATTCTGTACCTCCTCTTTTCTTTATACCCCTATTTAATCCCTTTAGGAGGCGAGGTCCTAAATAAAAGGGTTACAGTTTACTACGAGTAGACAAAACAGGTTGAACTGTGTGCTTAATTTCATCCAAATCCATTTCTACTTATTGATGTTATTGAGAAATAAAAATATAGAGATGGTGCTAAGAGATACGGACAACGCTTTTCCTGGCGTTTTTTGGTATCAAGTGAAATCTCCTCCTGTATATAGGTATATATAGGGAGCTTCTTGCGCTGTTCAAACTTAATTTACGGTAGCTGAATCTTAATATATGTTTAATATTTATAAAATATTTCAGCAAAACTACCACGGTTCTCTACTAACGCGAGGCCGGGGCGCGCTAGCGAGGCTAGCCGCACTAGCGATGCCTCTAGCCGGCGAGGCCGACGACCAACCCAAGACCACCGGCCCCAGTAGCAAGAGGAACTTTGTGTTCGCTGCTGTCACTCCACCTGCCAAGGAAGCTAAGGTAAGTTACCACGGGTGTAGGCGCGAGGCCGACGATCAACCCAAGCCCGTCGGCCCCAGTAGTAAGTGGAAGTTCGTGTTTGCCGCCGTCACGCAAACCGTCAAGGAGGCTAACACCAAGACGAATGATCAAGCGTCTCTTGCGCATAGGTATATCGCGCATGTACATATATGCACAAACTAATTATAATAAAACAAATTTTGAATCAGTCATTTTCAACAAAAAAATAAACAAATCAACCGAGCTACGTGTATTCTTTGATTCAATTTTAATTAAAAATTAGTCGTATCACAATAATAAATAATAATCCTGTTATATATGTAATATGGGGTAGATATTAGTTTACATGCGCCGACTAGAGGGTGGTTAAACATTTAAATTTGTATGTCAGCTTGTCAGTTCCGAAATACACACTATTGAGCTAACGCGGTGTTTCATTGCTGCAGACCCTTCCAATATCTCCTAGTTACATACATAATAAATCCTTTTATTTTTTTAGGCGTCGAAGCGTAAAGCTGACAACGTGAACATCGGAACACCAAGGCTGATTAAGAAATTCAAGACTGACGAAAAGAAATTTCCTAAAGCTAGTTTATTAGATCACTTGAAAGCACTTTAATTCTACTTTCTATATACGATATACTTGTGTCACTTAGGGCTCATTTATACAGTGCGAGTTTCATTACGTTGCGGTATTTGATCGATCGGCTAAATGAGGGCTACCGTTTTTTTGCTCACCAGTTGGCGCCACTGTAGATGTAGGTCCAGAATAACAGATCTCAAAATTCTTCTATGCTTATTTTTATAAAATCAATACGTTCTAATATACACAGGTATTTTAACGTCTAAATGTGCCATTTTTTCAACCTGTTTAATTTTGCATATATTTTAGTTGGCCCTTTTATTAAACCACTAACATTTATTGAGCTATACGAGTATCTATTGTTTATTAATCAAAGATGGACAAAGATTTACCACAATTATGAATAAGGAGTGAAAATTCCCGATAAAAAGCTTGAAACCCCCAAAACTTCTATGCATTTGACATTTTGAAAGACCTCCATCTACACTAGCGCCCCTAGCGGTGAAATTTAACGCGGTAGCCCTCATTGGATGTAACCTCAATAGTCCGCAATATAACTAAACTCGCATGCCAGTTTGCGTGCCGTTAAAATGTACACTTAGGTACGTTTTATAAACCGCTAAACTTTATAGAAATTTGTCTTAAAAGTATCACGGCAATTTAACCCTTAAGTGAAATAGATACGATTATTCAAAATATGTATATACACGGTGTCCAAAAAAATAGGTGTATTCCCGTTGCCAGGGAAGTTTTGGGATTATACTGAGCAACTTTTACTATGGGACCAACCCAGAAATCGCGAAAAAAAAAATTGGCTGTTTCATACATTTTGGCTAGTCCATTTTTTGTGGGAGACTAAATTTTTTTCGCGATTTCGTGGTTGGTCCCATAGTAAAAGTTGCTCAGTATAATCCCAAAACCTCCCTGGCAACGGGAATGCAATTATTTTTTAGCCACCCTGTATAAATATGATCATAAATAAATATGAGCAATTATTAAGCTGGTTCCATTTCTCATATTAAATTCACACATATTATGTTTGTAAGTTAATCTTGCTGGCTTTTAGTTACTCCATGTCATTTATATGGCCTAACTAGAAAACCTATTCTACCCTTTGACACAGCACCCTAAAGTCGGGACTCGGGAGTAGAGGCCACGCCAATAACGCTTGTAAGTTAAATAATTTCACGGTTTAGAGTCACTTGTTTTAGTCACTCGCGCGACATGTTTCAGAGACCCTAGGTCTAGGGCCTAGGAGACCTAGGCTCTCCGAAACATATCGCGCGAGTGACTGAAACAAGTGAGTCTGAACCGTGAAATTATTTAATGTTAGTATGTTTCACAACAGTTTAAATTCGAACACTTGTAAGTGTTATGACGTACTCTGTCAATGTATACTTGTATATTAGCTCGCTTGGTGATGTTGGCGTGTGAGTGACATTTTTTTAATGTTTTAAGGCTTAAGTAACGATAGGAAGACTGAAGGGCTAATGCAAATGGTCGCTAACTTCTAAACTAAAAGCTAACTTCGCTTTTCCTGCAACTTATCTAGTGGTGCAGACGCAAAGTTTCTTAAATTGCGAAACTTTCCATATAGAAAAAGTCCGAGAACACTTCAATACTTTGAAAACTTTCTGTAAGACTTTCTTAAGAGTCCCCGGCAAGCTTGGCCGATTTCAGCTTCCCATACAAACGGGGTTTCGTTCTCATTTTAAAACGACGTGTTGAATTATAACGAAACTTTGCACATACAATATATGACATTAGGTATATCTAGGTCTGTAATTAGTTTATGTAACTGTAGTATATAAAACAAACGTAATAGAGCAAAAACTAGTTTTGTATGAAAAACTTATATTCGCTGTAATTTTTTAACTATTGTATCTGAAGCTACATAAACTAATTACAGACCTATCCTTTTGTAAGTACAAAGTTTCAGAGCAATCTAGCTAGTCGTTTTAAAATGAGAGCGTAACTACGTTTGTATGAAGAACCGAGCTTGCCGCGGACTCTTAAAGTAACATTTGTCGACAACTTGTGCTAGCTCTTCTGCTATTTAGAATATGAATAGATATTTTTAATTTGTATTTATGTGACAACTGTAAATAATAATGTAGATTTACTTTGTTTGCAAATACCCTTGACTATTTGTACAGCAAAAACTCAGTGATAATGTGTTAAGAATAAGTTAATTTTTGTACGAGCTTGATAAGGTTCAACTATCGTTTATTGTTGACATAAATTATTTGTCTCAAGTCCCCGGCAAGCTCGGCCGAATTTCACCTTCCCATACAAACGGAGTTTCGTTCTCATTTTAAAACTACGCGTTGGATTGTAATGAAACTTTGCACATACAATGACATGAGGTTTATCTAGGTCTGTAGTTAGTTTATATAGCTCCAGTTTATAAAACAAACGAAATAGAGCAAAAATAAGTTTTGTATGAAAAAATTAAATTCGCTGTATTTTTTTAACTATGGTATCTGAAGCTACATAAACTAATTACAGACAGATATAGCTTATCCTTTTGTAAATACAAAGTTTCAGAGCAAACTAGCTACTCATTTTAAAATGAGAGCGTAACTACGTTTTTATGGAGAACCGAGTTTGCCGGGGACCCCTATAAGCTCTGGTTTCCTAGGTTAGCGGTGTCTTCATACAAAATTCTACTCATCCATATTTACCCGTATTATTTTATATGGAGACGGCCGCTATATGACGGCACCGCTAATACCGCTATCCTAGCTGTACAGCTACATATTTTTTAATAAAACGAGATGGATTTTTTACGTGCCCTATATATTATATGGTGCTCCAATAAGTTACATCTATAGGCCTTGTAATAGCCTAAATACTCCATCTACCCCTACCGACGTGACGAAAACAAGTTCATACAGATCCGTGGTCTGCACTCATCACGTATTTTTGATCCTTTCCCTTGCGTACATCTTTCTCTGTCACCCTAAGTTACGCCACAATTGGAGTAAAAGAGAAAAATGCCCGCAATTTGCGAACTTAGGTATTCGTGGTAGGCCCTCTGATCGCGAAGTGCACCCGCGCCAACTAGCGGACGCCCTTAAAAAAAATGTTAATTCGGTAAATATTTGGCAGTGCAAACCGAACTATTCGATCGAATACGAACATTGAAAAATATGCCGGATACCGAATAATTACCGAATATTCGGCCCATCTCTACTATGTACCACATGACTGCAACTAACACTACTTTAGTTGACTATTAAGACACTGTTTATAAATTTATAATTTACGATACGGTATGGACTTTGCATGTCGTTGCTTGAGTCAAATGGACGGAATTTCTTCCACTCATTTCTACTAACTTATCCCCTGGTAGGGACATAACACATAACTTAGTTACGGTCTAAATCTTAGTAGAGATGAGATGGAATTTATTTCTCCCAAGCCTACTATTTGGTCCTACCCATTGAATAAAAATTGTCCACTTATCCCTACTGGTTTGTGTCTAGTAGGCATAAATGGAATTTCTTAATTTTTATATAGAATATAAGTTACAGAATTTATAACTTGACATAAGACTGTAACATAGAAATGTGTATAACTTTTTTTTTTTCAATTTTTAAGAATATATAATTTAAACTATTGTCGGTACCTTGATGTGTTTTATTTTCCATTGGATTATCCTTTTTTAGGAAGTAAGCTTTTGGTTGAGAATGGCACAATTTTTATATAGAATATAAGTTACAGAATTTATAACTTGACATAAGACTGTAACATAGAAATGTGTATGATAACTTTTTTTTCTTAATTTTTAAGAATATTTAATTTAAACTATAGGGTATTTGACTACTAGTCAAATCAGTTTCTTTTTTCGAACTATCCAAACGATTTGCTACTATGGAATTTATATGAAACACTAGCATGTGACGTCACGATCAAATTACCTACTCTTTATAGTTTTAAAGGGGTTTTAAAATAGAAATTGTGCCTAAAAATAACTGCTGTCTATGTTTCTTTATTAATCTTGACAATCTTGTGGTGCTTTATTTTATGCATGGTGTAAATAACTATTATTTTAAACACAGTCAAATACCCTATTGTCGGTACCTTTACCTTGATGTGTTTTATTTTCCATTGGATTTTCCTTTTTGGTGTTCCGTAGCCAAATGGCAAAAAACGGAACCCTTGTATATTCGTCATGTCTGTCTGTCTGTCCGTCCGTCCGTATGTCACAGCCACTTTTTTCCGAAACTATAACAACTATACTGTTGAAACTTGGTAAGTAGATGTATTCTGTGAACCGCATTAAGATTTTCACACAAAAATAGAAAAAAAACAATAAATTTGGTGGTTCCCCATACTTAAAACTGAAACTCAATTTTTTTTTCATCAAACCCATACGTGTGGGGTATCTATGGATAGGTCTTCATAAATGATGTTGAGGTTTCTAATATATATTTTTTCTAAACTGAATAGTTTGCGCGAGAGACACTTCCAAAGTGGTAAAATGTGTGTCGTCCCCCCCCCCCTGTAACTTCTAAAATAAGAGAATGATAATATGATGTACATCCATGCAAACTTCCACCGCAAATTGGTTTGAAAGAGATCTAGAGTAAGTAGTTTTTTTTTATGTGTCATAAATCGTGAACCGCAATTTACCTTTCACTCACGTTTTACATAAAAAATACATTGTTTAAATTGTGTAATGTACGGAACCCTCGGTGCGCGAGTCCGACTCGCACTTGGCCGGTTTTTAGGATTCCGTACTCAAAGGGTAAAAACGGGACCCTGTTACTAAGACTTCACTGTCCGACTGTCTGTCTGTCTGTCACCAGGCTGTATCTCACGAACCGTGATAGTAGACAGTTTAAATTTTCACACATGATGTATTTCTGTTGTCGCTATAACAAGAAATATATACTAAAAACAAAATATAATAAATATTTAAGTGGGACTCCCATACAACAAACGTGATTTTTTTGCCGTTTTTCGTATCGGTACGGAACCCTTCGTGCGGAGGTCGACTATGAAATAATAAAAAATACTAAACAAATTAATACAAAAAAAATGTAAAACAATTTTCTAATAATTTGCGCGAAAACATGTCTACCAATATACAGAAAAGTGAGTGTTGCCGTTTAGAGAGATACTTACCTTTGTTAGGGTAAATATTAAGCTAATAACTCCTAAAATAATGCTAAAATATCATAGAAATACTATAAAAATACAATAGCTAGCCATGATATCACTGTTTCCAAGAATGTAGAATATCCAGTTTAACCACTAACTTAATATGGTAAAATTGTAGATTGCAAAAGGTTGATAGGCTAATTTAACGCCATACCAATTTAAGCCTCAATTTTTCTTTTTCAATTATGCTATATAATGGCTAAATATAGAATTAATTATACTAGTTAAAGCAACTTATTGTATTTTTATTATTTCGTATATTTTAAGTAAGGTAAACGTGTAATAAAATACGGCAATACTTAGGCTTTTTCCTGTCAGTGTTGGCGAATCTGTCCAGGATACATATCCTTCCGTTTCGTTTTCTCCCTCTCTCATTCATCTCAGTCGATTCGTTCATCTTACTTCAACCTTCAACTGGGGTAACTTTCATTATTGCCGTTTCTCTCGCGGATTGGCTGTTTGCTTTGTCTCCTTCCTACGTTCAATCTCAATGCTTTTTTGTGTGGTGTGGGGTGCGTAGCGTGGAAGAATTTCTAGTCAAATTTAGATTTTTTATAAAAGTACATCCAAATAAAGGTTGTGCTCTACTTGTACAATGGCAAATGAAACTCAAGAAATCGGGGATATCGTCAAAAAATGCAAAATTCTTCTCCTGGACATCGAAGGTACCACAACATCGATCAGCTTTGTTAAGGTAGGTCCTATAATAATTTACCGGCCGGTGTTTTCTTGTAACGGATTTGTTTATGACTAAGCAAAAAATGACAAATTGTAATGATTCTACTAACTACTATTTGCTTATACTAACAGGATAAGGGTGCAAATTTCTCGCGCTTTCAGATTTGCAATATGGAGGATGAAATCAAAATGGTACCCTTTTCACGGCGTTTTCATTGTGTCTCTAACTATTTATTTAACTCATCTTGACGCATAATTTAAACTGTAAAGGAAAATAACATGCTGTTCTCTCGTTTCATTATACAAGAAACTATTTTTTTTCCGTTGTATTTGCATTACGGTGCTTGCTTAGTGCATAGGCTATGTACTATACGTAGATTGATCTTTAAATTTAATATGCAATCATACTCAGATGCTTGCATTTTTCTGCTCAGCAAGTATTATTTGTCCAAAGTGCTCGATCTTTAAAAACGTGGTTGCATGTGTACCGGCGTGAACAGCTGTTCGAGCAGCTGGCTGGTAAAAAAATGTGAAACAGTTAACCGTCCATTTTGAATAGACGTTGGAGCCATAGGCCGTCCTTGTCGCACATCCGCGTGATTGCTTTTATGATAGGGATGGATGATCCATGGCTTGGGCCCATTGATGTGTAGTTATGACAGGCGGGGTTAATCAAGGCCTTTGTACGATTGTTTCCTGATAAGTTTTTTTATGACAAGTTGTTGGATTTCACTGTCTGTATTATGTCGGCATTTACCACTTGAGGATGATATCTCCTACCTGGCAATAAGGTAACTGAATTCATAAGCTCTTACTTCATTTTGCTAAAAACAAGGTTAAGGATTTAGTTATCATTGCTATTGCTAAATCAATTTGATGTTAGATCCCTACCTGTTGAAGTAGATCTTAGTATTCTTAGTAAGTGTAGCGAGGATGACTCCTGTACAAGAAGCTTCCAAGTCTGTGACATGGAGCCTAATAAGCTGAGAAATCACTAATGATTTCTCAGACATTAAACAAATAGCCCAACTTAATACCTAATACATATACCTATATCAAAATGTGAAACGCAGAACAAACTACTATGTCTACTAACATATTTCCAACATTTTGAAACCCGCTGTCTGAATTAAATTTTAACTGAATATTCCAAGGTCTCCCGGAGCCACTAATTCTAATCATAAAACAAATGTCTCAGTGTGCTAATTGGGTTTGTAGTTTTGTACCACTAACTGCAAGTTGAATGAAATTTTTAAATACTGTTTTCCATAAATTAAATTAAAAAAAAAAACAATGTTAATTGAGTGTTATCCTCTAGGATTGAGTAAATATCACTGAGGATTAGAGAGAGTTAGATTTTAAGATGGAGTGTCATTGACAATCAAAGAATCTTAAAATTAAAGCAGTTTATTACAACATCTTGTATGCTTTGAAAGGTAACTTTGTCTGCATCATAGAGTAACTTATACTAGAGCGGTACTGTCATAGTAAATTTTGTAACCCCAGTAAATTTACTGCCATCTGTCGACACACTTTAAAACTAAAAATGAAGACTTATAAAAATACGACAGAATGTATTTAAATATAGATAAATGATTTTTTTTATTTGCATTAATTATTTTTATGATTTTGACCCATGTTCTTTCACTGATATGCGTTAAAATTGTTAAATAACAAACGAAACCGTCAACGCCATCTATACGACTGTAGGCCAAAACTAGTAGCGCCCTCTGAACGAGAATCAAATTTTCTTGATTTTCGAGGCACGTTTTTTCCTTAGACTGTATCTATCTATTACGGAGTTATATCTATCTTTGGTCTGCATGGAATGATGATGATTGATAAAACCGGCCATGTGCAAGTCGGACTCGCGCACGAAGGGTTCCATACCATTACGCAAAAAAATCATGTTTGTTGTATGGGAGCCCCACTTAATTTTTTTTTTTAATACTATGTCGGTGGCAAAGTAGCATACGGCCCGCCTGATGTTAAGCAGTCTCCGTAGCCTATGTACGCCTGCAACTCCAGAGGAGTTACATTCGCGTTGCCGACCCACACTCTCCCTCGTTGAGCTCTGGCAACCTTACCTTAAATATTTATTTTATTCTGTTTTTAGTATTTGTTGTTATAGCGGCAACAGAAATACATCATCTGTGAAAATTTTAACTGTCTAGCTATCACGGTTCATGAGATACAGCCTGGTGACAGACAGACAGACGGACAGCGGAGTCTTAGTAATAGGGTCCCGTTTTTACCCTTTGGGTACGGAACCCTAAAACTGTCCTTTAAGAAAAACAAGTAATCTACTACTACTTGCCTACTACAAGTTTGGTTAATAAACTAAACCCAGGTAGCATTTATACGTCATTATGACGTCAGCGACGTCTTTATGGCGACATAATGACGTCGCTGACGTCACTTTGCTACTTGGGAACCTTTTAAGGGGCCCACTGACTATCAGTCCGCTGGACAATATCAGCCTGTCAGTTGTTCGGAACTGTCAAATTTTTGTTCTAACTGACAGGCCGATATCGTCCGGCGGACTGATAGTCAGTGGGCCCCTTTAAGGGTTATATTTTAGGAATAAATTTATACCACATTCTATAAATATTTAAATAGGTTTTCCGTTTCCCTATAGTTGATTTTCTACTTAGAACTGTCCGGACTCATGTGGGGTGCATAAAGAAATATTAATAAACAATGTGTGTGTAAGCTATGTATAATTAACTCATGTACTTAAAAATCTAGACGTGAACAGGCAATATCAAAGATTCTATAGAACCTACATAGTTACAAGGTATTTGGCAAAGATCGAATTAAAATATCTAGAGCTACCTATACCTATCTAATTATGTACAACGAGGTGCCTCCTTAGTCCTTACCAATCGTTGGCAATGTAGTTTTAATGCTTTTAATGCGATTTTTTAATTTCGATCGCTCGATTTTGTCACTCGAAAATCGGGGGAAAACGGCTAAATGCTAATTTGAGAAATGCCACTCGTTTTCAATTCTATTAGTGGAATTTAAATGATAGTAGATTTTGTCTGATACAATTTGCGTAGGTTGTTAAGAAATTTTCAGGTAAATTTCGTTTCAGGTTTTGTCCCTATTCAACTGTGCCATCCTAATTCGTGACTGTATTTATTTATTGATAATAACGGTATGTATTGTATTATTCGGTAAAGATCGAATCGTATGGGCCCTACTTGAGCAAGGCCCGAGGCACCACGTCTACTCTGGGTGAACGAACTGTGAGTCTGTCACAAACCGGATAGCTCGCTAGCCCGCCCAGCCGCATAGGTAGCCGAAATATGGACAAAAAGATCTCGAATATATTTACAATCCTTGGTGTTGCTGGGGGACCTAACTTAATGGGCTAGAGAAAACTTCAAGATTGGGTTAGGAATGTACATACGTAATTATTCATCCAAATTTTTATTTTATTTTAAAGATTCAATGACTTGTTTTTATTTTTTCTGTTGCGAGAACATAAATACTACCTCCAGTTGTTAGATGATAACGGTTTTTATACATGAAAATCCATACTTCCATACTAATATTATAAATGCGAAAGTCTGTCTGTCTGTGTGTTACCTCTTTACGCTTATTTAAGGCGGTTCCCTGAGCCAGAAGGCGAAAAATCTCCTTATATGATCCTGTTTTTCTAAGAGGCGTTGATATTCGTAGATGTGGAAAAAATATATGTAGTTCTTGACTATATTATCTTTAATATCATAGCTTCCGATACACGAATTATGACACTTCGCTCGATACAATTAATTCCCAAAGTAACCTCTAACTCGGACTTTTAATCCAACTTTACTCGGTTATTTATTATGTGATACTATAAATAAAAAAAGAAGAAAAAACAATCTTAACTTAAGTAATAATTTCATAGCTTTCGAATTTCGATATTGTAGGGTAACGTTTTTAAAATAAATAAAAATCGACAAAATTCGATCCAAATTGACACTTGGCGCGCATGATCTTTCCCGTTCTTTCTTGCGAAATGTGACAGAGACAGCGGCAAACCGACGGAACGGCCTTAAACCGCCGCTCAAGCAAATGTGACATGTTGTGACAAGGGGGAGAGGGGAGTCACAAACTTTGTGACGTCACTTATTTAAATTATTTTATTCGCTGTACAGTTAAATAACGAGTTTGTGGAACTATTATAGTATAATCATTTTTAATCGTTTAATTTTCTTTCCTAATCGGTTTTGGGTTATAAAATTACTAACATTTCTTTTATTAAAAATATTTTGATAGAATATTAATAATACTTAAATTCGATTTGCTGATTTCATTGAAAAAAACACACACCAGGGGGGGATTAATGGATGAACCCTAGTTCGAGTCCCGGGGAAGGACATAGGGTAGTTTTTATCCCAGAAATCATCCTTTAAGGGGGTGACAAGGGGGTGGAAGTTTGTATGGGGTCTCGATAAAATGCAGATTGGAAGGTCAATTAAGTTCTGAATACCTATCAATCAGTATGAATCAATCTGATATGTCCAGTCAATTCCTAAGCAATAGGGTGGGTAGGTCACATCTTTCGAGGTAGATACTAGATAATTGGTTATTAAAATATCAACTTATCTAAACCGTTCCGTCGTTCGTTAAAATCCCGGTGCCCAATAGGCGCATGTGCAAATTATACGCCTATTATTATTATTAGCCTTAAATTTCACAAAGTATTGTTCCCGAAATTGTTTTTTCCTCTCCAATTTTGCATAGTCATAATACAGTTAAAAGTTGTTCTATTCTACAGATTAATGTATTACGAAATTACGACTAAGTTTTGATAAACTGTAGCGGTATTTTTTTCTATTTTCTTCTCAATTTCTCATACTCTGGAGTCCGCTTCCAAATGATTTTGAGTAGAACGTTCATGTAGCTACTGCTGTAGAACGTAGCCTGACCAGAGTTCATTAGATAGCAGCGCTGTCAAACCGGTAACTAACACGATCGGTGCCACCCTCGTTTAACTATACTTGTGCCAAAATCATCTATGCTTTGCAACGGTTGCGTTTACATGGGATAGCTCGTTCCTAACTGGGCCACTATCATTCTTTTAAGACGTGAATATTTTTTGGAAATAACCGCCTGGAAAGAAACAAAATGTATGTAAGGATTTTTTTATCGTTTCAACCTTGTCTAAAACTGAAACCACGGCAAACATGAAGTTTTTATTGGGTACCTTAACAGTAGATTTTTTTGGTTGTTTGACGAATTGACAGAAGATTCGTAATAACTAAAACCAATGGGTGCCAGTAACCTATTAAAGTGATTTTGGATATAAATAGAAATAACCCTTGCGTTAGTTCAGTGGCACTGAATGTGGTTCTGTATAAGATTCCAGTATCTCCAATGCAATTACTGCAAATGCTACGATGATACTGCGAGATAGTTTAATCTGCATTTTAAAACGGATAAAAAATGAGATCAGTCGGTCCCGGGCTGAGTTAAACATAAAAGAAATAGACATACCAACTAGTATAACTAGATACTATATACATCTTTGTGATGTCTGGCAGGGGTGGCTGCCGGCGTATGCAGTGTTGAAACGTGTTCCTATAGGTATGCAAATGAGTCGATTGGGTAGTAAAGTTAAAAGTTTAGTGAAAATGGGTCGATAATTCGATATTCTTTTGCAAAGTTAATCGTTGATATTGTTATAAAAATTTCGATTTGGATTTGTTCTCAATCTAAGCAAATTTCCTTTACCTGAATGCCAGTCGAAGACCCCGGGTCAGGTAAAATTTTCGTTCGTCATTTCTACCCGGGCGATAACTTGTAATCTCGTAATTAGCTGCCGTTTCGTTGATGGGTTGAGGAACGGTAACTAACCAAACATGTCGTAGTCGTAAGATAAATATTTTTTTTTGGTAATTTCCTCCGCCGATATTCCAGTCGTCGTGCAGTCCCCATACAAATTGCAGTCGGGTTGCAGTTCGTCTGTATCGGCTCTTAGGAATTATCAAATTACAGACAAGAAGCTATCTTAAGAAAAAATCGGCTTAGCTACAGTACCGGCCAATAATATTATCACCTTTGAGTGTTTTTGTATGAGCTTGTATAGAGTAAACAATATAGGTTAGTTTGTAGATTGCATATTTCACTAGTCATTTTATACAAATATATGATGAATATTGCAATGAAATACTGTGAATTACAATAGGATACTCAGCATATTACTAAAAAACCTCTGGTAAAAAAATGAAGTTAACAATACATTAAAAAAAACCTCTATGTAAAAAACCATTACATGAGACCAATTTTTCTCATCGCCCGTAGACTACCATACTATTAGGCTACCTGAAGCAGTGAGGTGGAAGTAACTTACAAATATATATAAAAAGTTATACCGTAAAAACATGGAGGTGATATAAAGGATGTCCCAAAAAGGACGCAAGATTTGAAATTGTTGAAAAACACATTTTTTTTTTCGTTATAATATATCTGTATATAAAATCTTGAAAAACATAAAATTGGGTTATTTGTGAAATAATACGTCAGGTAAATGTCCTCCTAGGCTTCTTTTGTCAAAATTTTCTATGACCATTTTGCATAGATGCGGCTGAATTTCTCCGATGCAGCGTCGAATTTCCTCTTTTAAAGCATGAGTGGTTGTGGGCTTATTGGCATAAACTTTACTTTAAATAACACTAAAAAGAAGTCTAAAGGCGTTAAATCACAAATCTAGGGGGCCAATTCTGATCACCGAATCGAGAGATCACACGACTAGGAATTTTCGAACAGTACCCGCCAAACTTTCATTACTTTTGAAATATTGTTTAATAATAAAAACGCGTTGATCTTTCGTATATAACCCGCCATTTTTACAAACCCTAAACATTCAGCTGTCAATTTTTTTTTGTGTTGCCAGCACTAAAATACAAAAATGGCGGCAAATTGAAATCTTGCGTCCTTTTTGGGACACCCGTTATTATTGGCCGGTACTGTATATAATAGTAAATTATCCGTCAGCTGCTGGTGGTCAGGTATTTTGATAAGCGCCTGAGATTTTTTTGGCGGAACTAACAAGTCACCCAAGCAAATTCTCGATCTATTTCGACGGACTCGACAGATATATCTAAGGAGGACACAACACAAGTCCTTGGACCTGATGCCAGCCCTACGAAACACGCTCGCCTTGCCCGGTCCAGTTTTTAATAAACAAAACGACCGTGCGTAATAGCGTTGTTTTTCATACCGGACGCATCCCCGTCGCCTACCAAGTACCAAGCTATCAGCTCGCAAACTAGTATAACTGAAGCCTTGAAATCCCTAAGAACTATGAGTAGTTTGAGGTCGTATTGAAACTGGTTTTATCTTAGCGTACGTTCGTTAGTGTTCAATAAGCACTGAACAATTCGCCGTCTAGGCTCTTGCACGTATATGGACTTTCATTTTCATCGGCAGCGCTTGGCGTTCGTTATTACGGACAATTAAAGTTTTTTTCTTGGAATTCTTATGCAGGAATTCATGATAAATGATACATTTTTAGTTGGTTGACGTGTTTCGTTGCTGGTATAGGTCAAAGGCTATCTGACTGTTTCCGCGATGTTGAAACTTAGCTGATGGCCCTGGTTGTTCAGCCACGGAACTAATAATTAGAATAATTCAAGTACAGAAAGTAGACTGGACGGCTACCGCGGGATTCTAAATTCAAAGACCGAGAGCCCATCTCTCTTACTCTTACGTAGGCTGGCATAATTTCGGTATTCGCTGTAGTCCATCCATCAATCTACGATTTTCGTACGTATAGCTGAGGCTTTGAAGCCTCGGTCTTTGTTTAGATTGTCTTTATTTATAAGTTAATTTGTTATACTTATTTAACATCTTATGTATATTTATTAGAACAGAGTTAATGTGCCTACATTATAAACAAATTTATGTAATAGACTTGCTTTTACCTTACCAACAATCCTAACCAAGATATTGATTTTAGTTTACTAACTTATTCTAGTATGTATCCTACCATCTTTACAAAATAATAATTTCTGCAATGTGCGTCGTAATTATTAAATCGTGTAAACTAAAAGCATGCTATTTCAGTTCTAAATATAAATATTTGGTTCTTAATTACATCACTAGTTCGTTATAAGCTTTTTGGCTTACGATACATAATAATATATATCGAGTTGTCGACATAGCTGAGAGTTGCAGACTTTAGTAGTGTGCAGATTTGGCGTCGTACTATCGATACCCGCTGAGGCAGAAAATGGTCTCGAGTGTCAAGTTAATACAGCTCAATTCTGTGGATTTTCCTGCCGAATCAGATATCAAAAAAAGACGGGGGGGGGGGGGAGAGGCTTTTGCCCAGCAGTGGGACACAATGGGCTGTGAATAATAAAGTAATAATAAGAATCAGATATAACATACGGATGGTCGATATCTTTTAGTCCGCTTACAAAATGCAGATATCGCTCGTTAGCGATAAGACCCCCTGTTGTCTGCCTCTATCTTTAATTGTTCTTTCCTTAAGAAGCTGGTCATATACAACTAGGGTACACCTGTGCAGTTTTATTGTCTATACTGTCTTGGGTGGGACTTGAACCCACGACCACTGGATCACTAGTACAGTGCTCTACCATCTGAGCCACCAAGACCGTACCCAATGCAGCGAATATTTCCACCATATATTAGCCATTAGGGAGGCTCTCTCTCTTAAGCTTAATAGCATCGTTCGCAGGCGTTTCTGCTTGATACAAAATTAAAAGAGTATTTTCCCTATCTATCTAATCAATTAATGCATTATGCTGTTTCCTCCTCCACATCTTATAGCGATCATCAAGTCATCATTGTGTCCATTGGTTCCAGGACAAGTTGTTTCCCTACGCCGAGGAGCATGTTCAGAAGTTCCTCGAGAAGGAATGGGAGAAGGAAGACGTGAAGGAGGCAGTGGGGGCTTTGAGGAAGCTGGCTCTTGAAGACCAGGAGAAGAAAGTCGACGGAGCAGTCGCTATTCCTGGAGAGGTATGATTTATTTCAAACGTTTGTTTGTGTATTTATTTAATTAAGACTTGGCCACAAATCATATCTGACGTCCGCGAGACGCGATCTATGCGCACCGAAGTGTACAGCACATATCAGGTTAACGACGCCACACAGAATGTGATGTGCCGTCGGCATCGCACTCGCACATCGCACAAGTAAACTGTCATTTAATAGCGATTCCCACTTCCCAACATCCATTACGTCGTATAAAGGTGCATCCACACCGAAGTTAACTTTTTTGGAGCAGCACTTTGCAACACCGTGGCAACACCGTAACATTTGGTAAGTTAACTGAGGTGTAGACACCTTAACTTGTGTATTAAGTTATCAGATTAAAAATGTGTCATAAATGCAATTGCTACATGGTATTTCTGTAAATCCAGGATGCGTCAAAGGAGGAGCAGATTGGCGGCCTTGTCAGCAGCGTGAAATGGCTGATGTCGTCGGACCGCAAGGCAGGAGCGCTCAAACAACTGCAGGGCCTTATCTGGAAGCAGGGCTACGACAACGGGGACATTAAGGGACAGTAAGTGGACTCGACTATTTTTTATGTTTTGGGAGCCTAGGGGGGTTGTTTAGGGGTCTAGGCAAATGTTTTGCGACTCGACCGCTGGTCGCGGCAAGAGTACAAGGTGGACTGACAATCTGAACAAGATCACAAGAAAGCATTGGATGAGGACAACGTACGATCGGACGTTGTGGAGGTAATGCGGCTGTAAATGTCTGATATAGTTAACTATTGAAAAAGTTGACGCCGTAGACATCGTTAATTCTACAACATTCCCTTTCTCTATTTACCTGTTTACATCTGACACGTGACCGTGGGACATATTTTAACGAAAATTCTTTAAATAGCTTTCACGTTTACGTCAGACCAGTCATTTTTTTCTGGTCTTCACCAAAATTCACAAACAATATGTCGATATCTTACACAACTTGAGAAACATTATTATAATAAAACCTTATAAAATAAATAAAAACAAATTAAAACTAACAAAAATAAATTAAACTACGAACTAAACAAACTAAACTAAAACTACCTAAAAAGTCCTATAATTATTATAATTAGATTCAAATTCATTCCAGCGTGTACGACGACGTAGCAGGCGCCCTCGACCAATGGCGCTCCACTGAAGGCCACAAAGTCTACATCTACTCCTCCGGCTCCGTGCAGGCGCAGAAACTCCTCTTCGGCCAATCCCTCGCCGGGGACCTGCTGCCACGCATTGATGGCCACTTTGACACCGCTGTGGGACAAAAGCAGGAGGCAGCTAGCTATACTACTATTGCGGAAAAGATTGGGGCCAAGCCGGAGGAGATCTTGTTCCTTACTGACATTATTGAAGGTATGCTGTATTGATTTTTAAAGTTTAACATAAAGTAAAGAAAAGCGGTTTCCATTCATTGACATCAATCAATTGCAGTAGCTTTTCTTAATTAAGAGGCAGTTAGTTATACTGCCATAACTGCCATTACAAAATAAAATGGAGCCAAGCTAGAGGAGATTTTGTTCCTTACTTACATTATTAAAGGTATGTATTGATTACTTACAAATCAAAAGACTGGCTCAGGAAAGAAATGACTGGCAATTACTCCACCGACAAGAGCAAAGCTCTTAAGTTATGATGATTGATTACTTGGATGTCACTATGGAATATAAATATATTGTACTGCTATTGCACAGCTGATGGAGCCAAGTCTGAAATCTTGTTCCTTTATTGTAACATTATATTGAAACTGTCTAAAGTTAACCTTGGGTATATCTTAAACTGATCCACTATATGAAACCGGGTGGAGGCGGACATGCAAGAGAACAATCTCACACCTGAGGATGCCGAAGACTGGGCAAAGTGGAGAAGATTGAGTAGGAATGCGGAGCTAGGTCGAAGAAGAAGATTATAACCGGATTAACCGGAATTATTTTCAACTCCTGCTTATAATAATAGTTTTAAATTGTTGAGCAATACACTTTTCGTCAGTCGCAACACGAGTGACATCTAGTGTCGAGTAGCAGTACTGATAATTCTGCTACTTGACGCTAGATGTAGAATACGAACATATAGTCTTTTTGGTAACAAAACTGATGTATGGAGGGAGTAATCTATGTCTACTTAATTCTCTTTGGGTGGGGTTGTTGTCACAACAAATACTCCCAAAGTTTGGTCGTGTGAAAAAGGCCTTATGAATATTCCTTACATATTTAATTAATAGTTCCCTTAAATTTTCCTTTAAATTTAAAAAAGGCCACCGTCGTCCCTATGTACAAAAATGGAGAAAGACAAGATATTGGGAATTACCGCCCCATTACGATACTTCCTATTATGTCTAAAAATTTTATAAAAAACAATGTATCTAAGGATAAGTGAATTCTTTCAAAAATTCAATGTTATTGCACCGGAACAACATGGTTTCCAAAAATCTAAATCTACTGCACTTGCGGTGGTTAAACAGAGTTTAGTACGCGAAATTTCTACTCACTACGACGACCGCAGCCTTACTACCGTCCTATTTTTCGATATGTCCAAGGCATTCGACTTTGTTGCACATGACTTACTTCTGGCAAAACTAGGATGCTACGGCATCAGAGGACAAGCATTGCAATGGCTAAGATCATATCTGGAAAATAGACAACAATGTGTAGAAATTAAGTGCGTAAATGGTTTAGAGGAAACAGAGGTACATCAATCTGACTATAAATTTAACCATTATGGAGTTCCTCAAGGGAGTGTTTTGGGCCCACTACTATTTTTGGCCTATATCAACGTAACTTGGAAAATGCTAATGTTATAAAATTCTTGGGCCTGATTGTTGATAGAGATTTAAAATGGAATGGACATATCGAACATGTATGTAACAAAATTAATAGATTTGTTTTTGTTATGAACAGACTGCGCTCAACGGCAGATCAAAAAACAGCATTGATGGCCTATCACGGCTACGTGGAATCAGTGCTTCGATATGGACTGATTGTGTGGGGAAATGGGGTTGATGTTCAAAGGGCTTTCATCTGTCAAAAAAAATGTATTCGTGCCATATGTGGAGTGTGCCCAATGACTTCTTGTAAACCTCTTTTCTCTGAATTAAATATTCTCCCTCTACCCTGTCTCTATGTGTTTGAAGTCTCTAAATTTGTAAAACTAAATATTAACTTGTTTAAGACAGCCATGGAGGTGTTTCCTAGAAACACTAGGAATACAAACAGGCTTATTGTACCCAAACAGCAAAGAACTGCTGCTTTTAAGAAAAACTGTTACTGTATGGGTGTCACTATATAAAATAAACTACCACAGCATATAAAAGATCTGCCATATACTAAATTTAAAACAGCGCTTTTTAAATGGCTACTGACAAAATCATTCTACTCTATTAATGAATTTATTGCGCATAATAATGTTTAAAATTAATATTAGTCAAATTTGTATTATAAATATTTATTACCTGGACATTACATATGAACTTAGTTATTTTATTATCAATTGCTGGGACTGTATTGTAATTTGTATTGAATTGTAAAGTTAACTTATTGTGCATCCTATTCTAGTTTAATTTAAGTTAATGTAGTTAGTAATTAATTAAGTTAATTTAAGGTAGTCTTATGTAATACAAATTTAATGTATTATAAGGACCCATTTGCATGCTGCCAAAAACAGCTAAAAAGGCTAGACCAATGTAACTTTTATAATATCTATGTAAAACCCTTTTTATGTGCAAATAAATGATTATGATTATTATGATTATGGTTACATTTTTCCAATGCCGCTCATGTTTGCCATTCGTTTTCCAGAGGCGACGGCCGCGCGCGCCGCCGGGCTGCGCGCCGCGCTGGTGTCCCGCGCCCGCAACGCCGCCCTGCCCGAGTCGCACACGTTCCCGGTCCTCCACACAATGGCGCAGCTCTCCAGCAACAAGCGCAAGCCCCCGCAGGTTCCGTCCGCCTCACTATCCTAGCACGCCTTGCATGCACTTGTAGTTTGTCTACACCGCAGCTCGCAGGTGAGTTGTTGCCGGTAGTTAGTTGCCGCCCTGACAGTTGTTGCTGCATTTTAACACGTTCCCCGTCCGGGGGCCCCCGATGTGGGGACATGATTTTTTCAGGAGTCCGCGCTTCCCCTATGGGTTCACGACTTCAAAGTGGAAGTTGACGTGTAACTTTGTCAAATCATTTTGTATGGGGACAGGGAAGGTGTTAAATAGGCAACCGAGACGAAAGTGGCGACACAAACGTAGGACTCATTTTCTTCTCTGGATATTATCATTATATACGACAATTTTATACAATAGGGAGTATTACTGCCATGTTCCACCACCAGAGTGCAGCACTAGCCTCTTTAGTAAACCATAGAGTAACTTATACATACTGTGCCCTTAACAGTTTTTTGACAAGTTTTCAGTTGTAATAAAATATGATATTGATGCATCAAGGCGGTTTGTTTACAGAGGACCTACCGGGAAACGCGAATCCGAAATTTCGCTATCTACCGCTTTATCGCTCGAATATGCAAGAGTGACAGAGATGTTAGATAACGAAATTTCGATTTTCTTGTTTCACGATAGACCCTCAGATTGTGGTAGTGGCCCCCTGCAGAGATTTTTATTATTATTATAAGAGTTAGAAGCTTCCAGGAATGTTTATGGAGGTCGTTTTTCGCTCCAAATTTTTGTAACAATAAAAAGTCGAACAAAGGCGCATCGCAACTATGGTTAAGTGATATTACATCTGTAAAATTTTGCAATTTGCAAATTGGCAATTTCTTTGTCCAATATGCATTGTGTCTCACTCTCTCATTAAGCAAAATGTGAGACGCAAATACATATTGGACAAAGATATTGGACAGATGGAATACCATCCTAATACACATTCAAAAAATATTTTTACCATATAATATCCAGAGAGGCAAATGAGGACTATATTTGTATAGAGATTTAGTCGTCCACTATCCTCTTAACTTAAAAGTAATGGTCTAGGGTATATTATGTAACAAAGCTTGTTGCCTAAATACGTTATATATATGATGTAGTGCATAATTATTTTCCATCGTATTTTCACGGAAACGTACGAACGTGTCTAGTCATTACAGTCGGTCTCTGTAAAAAAAGTACTGGGGTTGACTGAAGTAGCATGACAAATACGAACGTTTCCGAGAAAATACGAAGGAAAAAAATTATGGACTACATGTGTAATTTAATATAGTAGTTGGCTTTAACATTATTTGTTGCTTGACCAGAAAGACTTGATATCTACTTGATAGATTTATTAACAACAATATTTACAACTTTCTTAAGAAAGGTACAATAATAGTAAATTTTACTATTGTTGATAACAGTTTCTGGTCAAGTTTACATCTAGTGTTGTATATTCATATTATATTTGTTGTATTCTATTGTAAATAATATCTGTTAGTGTTTATGTAAGTCATAATATTTACTTGAAGCAAAAATATAGTTATAATATTCTTTCAACTACCACAAAATTCTATGAAGCTAGCGCGAATTCGTGTGTGAGTATTATAATTCTCAGGTTGATTTGAAGATACACACTAAAATGTAAAACATAGTTTCCTAGTTTTTGTTACCTTACACATTCACGCCATCTTTTGTGAATTTACTATTATTTATTATAGCGCCATCTATTGCTATTGCAATGACGCAACTTGAGTCATGCTAGCTGATACCTAGTTCCATAATTATCCGTACGTCTTGTGAGCGCTGTTGTAAATGCTGTTATAGTCTGGCCAACTAAAACCACTAAAAGGAACAAATAAAAAAAACAATTGACATAATTAAGGGAAACTGATCCACCCTATAAAAATCTGAATCACTAATTTTTTGAGGGTGGTTCCTTATCGCTATACTACGTCCAATTATGAGTAGTCAACCTTACAGATATAGTGCATAATCCTTTACCATCGCTTTTCCACGGAAACGCACGAACGGACGAAAAGTCGGTCTTAGTACAAAAAGTACTGAGGTTGACTGAAGTAGCATGACAATACATTACTAACGTTTCCGAGAAAATACGATGACAAAGGATTATTCACTACATCTGTACGGGTCTGCTGTTTTTAATTTCTCGCATTTTTTAAAAGCTCAAATGGTTGGCCAAACTAGTAAGTTTGTATAATGGCTTACATACACCGAATTACGTAATCTGTATCATTTTGGCTGAATAAATATCAGAAATAAAATTGGTAATCACATATTTGGTTGTATTTATTTATTGAAATTTATTATAAGGCCTTAAATGAAGTAGTTTTTATTTGGTGTGGTGAAGGTTATATACGAATAAATGATATGCTATTATATTATCAGAACTTGATGCTAATTCTCAGAGCCAATAAGGTACAAGTATAAATAAATGAAAAAAAAGGGAAAGTTTTTCAAACTATATTGTGTTACATATCAAATGAAAGAGCTCATTGTGAGGGTCTCAAATGTTTTTTTTTATAATTTCAGAATAAACAGTTTAGAAGTTATTAAAATAGGCAAAAAATAACCACCCCCCCCCCCTTTATCTCCGAAACTACGGGGTCAAAAAATTTGAAAAAAATACGCAAAATAGTTCTTTACTTATAGATGACAGAAAAATCTATTAGAAATGTGCAAGTCAAGCGTGAGTCGAAATTAATCACTTAGTTTTTGATCCGACAAGACAAAGACATTTTACTCACGTTTCACATACAAAATACATTGTAAAAAATTGTGCAATGTACGGAACCCTTGAAACGCGAGTCCGACTCGCACTTGGCCGGTTTTTATTAAATATATATGATATGTGGTATGATTGAATATTCATAAGAAAGTTTTAAATTAGTGATACTGCCTAGACTTTGGTGTTGGTTGTTTTGAGAATCGCAATTCTGATATGATCTCAAGTTTGTGTTGATGTAGTTGTGGTGTTGGTGGGTTAAAAAAAAGTACTGTACCTTTTCCAAAATTTATGTGGTACAAATGTAGTGCATAATCCTTTAGCATCGTATTTTCTCGGAAACGTTCGTATTTGACTTGCTACGTTGTAGCCAACCTTGGTACTTTTTGTACTGAGACTGACTGCAATAGCATGACACGTTCGTACGTTTCCGTGAAAATACGATGGTAAAGGATTATGCACTACATTTGTATCTTTTACCACTTGATGCAAATAATGCCAGTGCAATCGACACATTTTTAGAACGCGTAAGTCCGATATTGTAGAAATTTACGTTGTCTTGTGTCGCATAAGTAGCGTGAGCCATGGTTACGGTGACTAATTTGTTTTCTAAACATGCAAGCATACATTTTTCGTAATTTTTTATTTATTTATTTAGGAAACAAACAGTCACATACAGATAAGTTTAAACTTGCAGATATACAATAAGACCTATAGTTTCCATTAATTATAACATACTGATATTGATAACAAGTAGAAACAGGGCTTGTTCGGCACTGCCTATAAATAGGAAGATACACAAAAGTAACAATTGGATACACAACTAATAAAGTACCTAAGTAATGAATATTTATTTCAAAAATGTTAGCTATGACTATTACTGTAGATAACACAGATGTTCTATATCATATTTACAATATTTTCAGGAGGAGGAGGAGGAAACGCCCGCCAAAGTACCCAAGACGGACGCGGAGAAAGACGTAAAGGAGACCGCCGAGGCGGCCACCGCGGCCGTCGCGCCTGACACTAAACCGGAGAAGATGGAGGTCGAGGCTCCCGCACCCGCCGCCGCCGCAGAGGAGCCCGGCGAGGTGGTCACCACCATCGAGGAGATCACCGACTCCAACGAGGCCGGCGACGCACCCATGCTCGACGTCGAACCCGTAGTGGAGGAGGACACCAAGACTGAAGAGAAACAGACTGACGCTATCAGTGGCCTCGCTAAGGCCAAACCTGAAAATGGCGAAACTGATGCGAAACCAAAGGAAGATGTGAAGAAGGAGAACGGGGAGGCCGAGGAGACCCCTCCCGCCTCCACACCGGTCATCGAGGAGGTCACCCTCGAGAAGGACGCGCTCGCCGATGTAGTGGATGATCCAGTGCCAGTTGTCGAGGAGCCCCCGGCGGCCGAGGACATGGAGGTGCTCCAGAACGTCGGGGAGGTGCTCGACAAAGAGTGCGACGAGATCCTCTCCAAGGTGCAGGACGTCACAAACTTAGATAGTATCCCCGTTAAACCCCTCCTGAACCCCATCGCCGAGGAGACTATGGAGACTGAAAATACAGATACCAACGATATTGTCGAAAGAATACTAGATACCGAGTTGGAGCTAGAAATGAAACAAAACGAGATTTTGAATTCGGCGGCCGGCAAGGATAGTGAGGCTAAAGCGAAAAATAGTGTTGACGATGAGGCTGATGTCAAACAGGCTAACGGAGTAGAGGATAAAACTGCGGACAAAATTGTACAATCGGAAAAGAAAGAGGGGAGTAGTTCTGTGGAAGTCGCGACGGAAGTAAAACCAGACGTGAGATGTGTAGAAACACAGGTAGAACATAAAGAGATCGTGGAAACCGGATCCGCAACAGAAAGTAAAGAGGCAGAGAATGTAAAGGTGACTGAAAAAGAGGAAACGCCCGAGAAAACTGTTGAAGAGAGCAAAGTCGAGAAAAACAAAACAGAGTCTGAAACTATCGAAGAGAGGAAGCCCGTAGAGAAAAAACCGGTAGAAAGCTCGGCCGTAGAACCCCAGCCCGCCGACAGCGCGACCGCCGAACAAAAGGAAAACGAAACTAGCAAACCGAAAGAAACGAGCAAACCGGAAGAAGCGAGCAAACCGGACGAAACGAGCAAACCGGACGAAACTAGTGAACCACGAATGAACGGCAAAGCGACAAACGGGGACGCGCCTAAAATGAATGGAGACTCCGAAGACGCCAGCTCTAGACTTCCAGTCGTGAACGGCAAAGCGACAGAGAACGGGGCTAACGGCGACTCCATGGACGCCTCGCAAGGGCAGGCGCAGGCGCAGGCGCAGGGCGACGGCAAGGCGGAGGAGCCCGCCGACATCAAGCTCAAGGCCGCCCCGCCCGTCGACTCCACACCGACCATCGAACAGCCCACGGAAGCATAAAGCTGACACGGTATGTATACACTATTCTGCTTATTACCTCACTTTTTTGAAAGTGACTGCTAGTATGTCGGTGCTTTCTTTGTATGCTCGACGCGAGCAAGCCTCACCTGTCTCATTTCAACGTATAAGTGCGTCCCGTAGATGTTTGCTTTAGATTAGCGAGCATGGAAACGCACCATGACATAGTAGGTTCAATACCATATCGTCAGGTGACTAGCAAAATTCACTAATTACTGAAAAATAATTAAACAAAATTCAACCTTATTCGGATAATAATACGGTTCACTATGGCTATGAACTTGTGGTGGTACTTAGCGACTTTTGCTTGTCACTCGACGATATGTTAGATCATTCTGCTGTGTATTCGAGTCCTCCCGGCGTTAATATAAAATGAGCATTCTTTTTCTTCCTGCCACTTATTATTTGAGCTGCCTGACAGCTAAATCTACATGAAATGTTCAAACTTTTTGAATAAACTTCTTCTATTATTATTATTATTTATCGGCTCACATTTTTTGATGACATAGAGATACAATAATATAGAGATGAAATGTGGGTGGGGGGAGGTGACCGAACGAGACGCTCTTATGGACCTTTCAGTAGGAGTGGCAGAGGAAGCGTTATTATTGTTTTTCCTTCAGTGATTTTTATTTATTTCTCACCATGAATTTAGTATGGTTTACGGGGGGTAACCCGACCAAATTACGTAGGTGGTTTTCGGTATGTTGTCAGTAATCTTAAAACGTGTTTTTAATTTTGTCGCATTGCGTACGTTCTGTCCCTCACGGGCGCACGCGTATAGCACATCTATATTATACTAGAAGCTATGCTTGATGACCAATTTATAATCCCTTCACAAGAACAAAACTTATCAAATAGTAACTATTAACATGTTATATTTCCAGAGGATGGCGAACGGATTTGTAGGGCTTCGTAAAGTGTATGGTCCACATCGGAATGACAAGACTGAGGTTGCTTCCACGCTGAACGGCATCACTTCCTAGTTTATACGTGTATTAAAATTTAACTGTGTACTACGCGGCGGCCGCCCGTGCCTGCTACCCGTGTGAACTAATTAAAACACAATAATTTAAGTCTATTTTTAAAGCGACTGACACGTTATTTGGTATATAAAAATGTCATTATTGATATAAGAAATACAGAATACTCGGATATGCTTAGCTTACATTTTCTTTTTTACTGAATCTCATTAGAAATTAATTCATATACAACGCACATTTTTGTCATTCTGGAGGTGCCAAATAAATCCTCAAACGACGATGTTTCGTTAAGCATGTCTGAGTGTTTCGTTCGCTTGCACATTCCTTCGTACGCTAATTGTGATGTGTTGATATCCGGGCAGAAGGCACGGGCCGCCTCAGTTTCTCGTATGTGACTAAGGTAACTATTCATAAGTATTAACTGTATTGTGATTCTTATTCTGTATTGAATTTCCTAAATTTCATCCACTGCCCAACTGATTGTATGGTTTCATTTGAAGTTGGATTATAAAATTGTACTGTGATAGATAAAATGGTGTGGTGCTTGTGATTTGGAGGCTGTGCTAGTGTGGTACGGTACGTGGTATACAGGGATAGACTTGGTTTTTGTTTCCTACTTGTTTAAGCTCTAACGCACACTTCGTGATGTCAATTATTTTAATGTTTTATTTCAACGACTTTCTGCCATGGTGCATATTATATTTTAAATATTTGATTGCTCGTTCGTCTTTATAGACCATTATTGATGTAAGTTTTTTTTATGATTTATGTAGCTTTAAATGTAATTTCTTTAGCTTTAAGACTGTCTTGTTAGGATGCCGTGCGGGAACAATTTTATGAACCAACTTAAAATGAAAAACTATTATTTTGGTCTAGACTGATTTTTTAATAATTTAATTAAGTTTATAATACCATTTCGCCATACAGTTGGGTCACACGTGGTCTATAGCCTACGCGAGGAGGGCCCGGCGAATGTTAAGTCTGCCTAGACTTGTGGCAGGGGCAAGGCGAAAAACAGAAAAAAGAAATCGTCGTATACCTACAACTTTTATACAAACTTTTTTTTTAATTTTCCGCCTTTCCTGCTGACACAAATATCTGACAAAGACAATTCGCAGTAGTTCTGTAGAACTTTAGTTTTTCCAACAAGACTAGTTGTATAGACAAAGACGGAAACTGCCCGCGTAGGCTGTAGACTACGTCTGTAAGATAAGCTCCTTACGATTAATATTAAGAAAACATACTATATCTAGTTCATACATTTTCTACGTCGAAAATGGACAGGTCTTGAACGTAATTGAAATAATTTAATTGTCATGATTGCATTATGACGTTGAAATATAATGGAAGTAGAATTTTTAAACGTGTATTTTATTTCACTACTGCCCTTTAGTTTGTTTCTTTATATTTTACTAGCGACCCGCCTTTGCACTGGTTGTTCAACTAATTCACACAAAACCTTTACAAATTATACATATAACCATTCCTCTTCAGTCACTATCTATTAAAAAAAAACCGCATCAAAATCCGTTGCGTAGTTTTAAAGATCTGATCATACATAGGGACAGACGGACGGACAAACAGCGGAAAGCGACTTTGTTTTATACTATGTAGTGATTTATTATAATATAGGTACAGCCATATGCGATAGTGTAGTAAAATTGTAATTTTTAATCTTGATATAGTTAGCCAGGAACCATTTGCATTTTGACATGGCTATTTTTTATACTTAAACATTTTACACGCCAACATTATTGTTTTAATACTTGATTCAGAATCCTAGATGGATGGCACTTGTCCAATGTGTATCACATTTTGCTTAGTGAGGAGACAGACTCAATGCACATTGGACCAAGGAATTTGACAGGTGACAACCTTAGTCACTAGGTGTAACCGCGATTAGCAAATTCTGACTACTTTAGGATGATTGGTTGGGCCAGGATCCATGACACGATACTCTTCCAGTCTTTGTTCAGTTACGTTACAGAATTGCATGCAATATTTTTTCTAGGACCCTAGATTAGTAGTTTTTGTTTAGTTACCAAAGTGCATGCTAGGTGGCGCTGTTTCGTGTTCTGGAAATCCTGAATCGTGCTATTAAGTTTTCTCCTGGGATAACGACCCCAGACTCCGTTTTTGTTTAGTTACCAAAGTGCATGCTAGATGGCGCTGTTCCGTGTTTTGGAAATCCTGAATCGCGCTATGAAAAATTTTCCTGGGATAACGACCCCAGACAGACAGTCTTTGTTCAGTTACATTACAGAATTGCATGCAATATTTTTTCTAGGACCCTAGATTAGTAGTTTTTGTTTAGTTACCACATTGCATGCTTTTGCTAGGACCCCAGATTAGTAGTTTTTGTTTAGTTACCAAAGTGCATGCTAGGTGGCGCTGTTTCGTGTTCTGGAAATCCTGAATCGCGCTATTAAGTTTTCTTCTGGGATAACGACCCCAGACTCAGTTTTTGTTTAGTTACCAAAGTGTATGCTAGGTGGCGTTGTTTCGTGTTCTGGAAATACTGAATCGCGCTATTAATATTTTTTCCTGGGATAATGAAGTTTTAGACCGCGTGGTAGGAGCATATATCGTCATCCCGGGTATACTTTGTCAGATGATAGTTTAAATGCTATCATGAATTAAAAAAATACTCAGCCGGTTGTATCGCGGTGGAAAGAACGTCAGTCGATGACATGAACATGTACAAAATTTTTTTTTTCAGTCATCGCCTCCCGATTGATATTGTGTCAGATGATAGTTTGACCGTCAGCCGGTTGTATCGCGGTGGAACTACCGTCAGCTGGTCACAGGAACATTTAAAAAATATGTCCGCAAAGTACGCGTAATCCGTTTATTGAAACGCCTGATGGAATGCTACATGCAAAGTTTTATGATTTTGTTATCACTATCATAAAAAGGTAAAGCGCTTATTTTTTACATGTTCATGCGACCAGCTGACGATCTTTCTACCGCGATACAACCGGCTGACGATTTTTTAAATTCACAATAGCATCTAAACTTTCATCATTCATCTGACAAAGTATCAAACGGGGGGCGATGATAATTTTTTGGCGTTTATTTTTTTACGTGTTTCGGTGGCTGCCATTCCTCAACCCACCAACGGAGCGGCAGCTGACGTCCATGTGGGTTCATCATACAATAGCCGTTAACCACTACGAGTTATCGCCCGCGAAGCGATTGCTCATGGAAATCTGTTCCTGGCTCGCGGTCTATATGAACCCAGCAGACTCGTAGTTTATGTTTAGTTACCAAGGAGAATGCTAGATGACGCTCTTCCGCGTTCTGGAAATCATATAATAATCTCTTCGATTGGCTTACGAAATCCTAATGCCTGATAACGTGATAACGCTCTATCACAATTGAGTCGCTTAACTTCAAACTGGTAAATCCATCTGTCAGATAATGCGATTTTGGTATTAAGAAAAGGTAATAAGGTAGATATTTGCTGAGAGGGTCGAATGGATTTACCCGAGTTTGAAGCTAAGCGACACAATTGCTGAATCGCTATTATTTTCTCGGGACGGGACAATGACGCCTCGGACTTTACCTTAATACGGCCTATTCCTACATTAATAAATTCTTAAAGCGTGTCTGTCTAAGAATCATATTACATGCATACGGTGGCCCAAAATTACGTTCATAAAGATATTTTAAGATTTTTTTTAAAATGTCATTAAAAGTTTAAAATACAATCATTTAACTAAAACAAAACATATTATTTTAAAAATATTATTAGTTAAAATTATCAACAATATGCTTCTGTTACAATTTTTGTCAACGTAATGTTGGTCCAACCTATACACAAACGAAAACCTACCTATCTACCTCTTTGTCCGTCGGATGACTACCTCCGTAACCAACGCAGTAAATTTGGTTGGCGACGCAAATACGAGTAGGTACTGTAGGTAGTCTCGCGAAGCGAGACGAGGTGATGTGGAGGTTACGAACAAAAAGTATTCTCGTCGCGCATTCGTATTGCACGACTGCGAGCGAGACGAGTCGGGTAAACCAGTGTAACAAGACCGCTAGATTATTTTTGTTAACCGACTTCAATTTCATAAAAGGAGGAGGTTTTGTATTCGTTTGTGGCTTTTATTATGTACGTTCACCGATTACTCCAACACCCGTTGTCCGATTTGAGTACCTAACTCTTTTTTTATGTTGGATAGGAGTTACCTCCAAGGTGGTCCCATATTAATTTGGCTCTGATCTGATGATGGGATCCATGAGGAATTGAGGGAACTCCTCATTCTTTTAAGGCACGTGTATGATTTGGGTGTTTTCTTCGCGTATTAACCGTGGTCCCACTGCTTTGTACTACAGTGGGTCCACGGGTATTTATTTTTACCCGTTGTCCCATCGTTCTAAATAGGGGTTTACGGGTAATTTATTTTAAAAACATGCTTAAAGGATGACTAAAAATTCGGCCTCCTTATATAACACACAAGAGTATAAGACAAACTAACACGACTGAGTATTTTTAGTTTAAGGGAGTTACAACGAAACTAATGGGGTTGACAACTGTCAAAGGTTTTTATAGATGGCGCCAGCACAGGTTTTACCAGTCGGTTGTCTCTAGTTATGGGATTTAGCATCCAGACCATAAAATTCTGACCGCTAGCTCCAGCCATTGGCTCTAGTGGGAAATAAGCTTCACACTGGTTTGGGCTTGCTGGTGCCTTCGCATTACGAGGTGAAATATTGATGATTGAGGGTTGTGATCTCCAGCAAGCCAGTAAAAAAATCCTTAAGTGGGTAATCTAACATTACCATCGGTGTTGCTAAAGCAGGCGACTCGAGCCAGCCAGTATATACTAATACTTATATTGTGATTTGTGACCGTACCGATCCGTACTGTATGTGCAGGATCGCGCACTGCTTCATCTGAATATTCGACTAACGAGGTGACGTCTGTAGGTAAAGTCCGCTCTAGACTAGTGCGTGAAACGCAGATGAAATCAAACCACTTGTCCCATTTGTCCCCGCCCCACGTGACCGCCGCCATACGTGAGGCGGGGTCAGATGAGAATGATTCTACGAATGCACCTATTCCCATTTGTGGCCGGCAGAGACAAATCGAAATATACCGAAATCTGAGGCATCTATTAGTCGTGGAACAATTCACTAATGCGAGTGAAAAATGTGAGAAACTTCTCTACACTTAGGTATATTACTTCGCGACAGAGTTGGTGCGTGATTCGCACGAACCAAGTCTAGAGCCGTCTTAATACCAAACCGATACAAAAGACTGTATTCCCAATCATAAAGCGAGCGCGGGCGTTACCATCAACAATGACCAGCTGACTCAACTTAGAGAACTTAGTAATCAGACGGCGTTCTATACTGGTTCAGCACGTAAAGTTTCTAACGCCTTCCTGTATTTAGTAACTGACAAGACAGACGCCGCAATACGTGAGATAGTTAGACCAAGAAAAGTTTGCTGAAGATTGACGTTTAAAATAACACTTCTTGCACTGCGTGTATCAAAATCGTTGCAAACTTGTTTTGGACTAACTTTAACACGATTGCTTGGCGATTGGAACGCGCCTCGGCATTGCGGTCGAGGAACGGAACGCACCGGGCGTGAACCAGCGCGCGCTAGTGGGCGCCTATTCTGTACACGAAAGCACCACGTAACACGCAATGGAATAACCGTTTGGTAGCTCGCGCGTCTAGAACTTCGTCGGGGAGAATACAATTTAGGTACTTATAACCTCTAAAACTTATTGAAGTGTCTCCGGAGGGCATACTGCGAAAAACGAAAATCAACAATTCGTTAGTTTCTAGGGTTCCGTACCCAAAGGGTAAAAACGGGACCCTATTACTAAGACCGCTGTCCGTCTGTCTGTCACCAGGCTGTATCTCATGAACCGTGATAGCTAGACAGTTGAAATTTCACAGATGATGTATTTCTGTTGCTGCTCTCGGCGGCGCTGTGGGTCCCGTTTTTACGCTTTGGGTACAGAACCCTAATAATAGGGCCCCGTTTTTACCCTTTGGGTACGGAACCCTAATAGTAAAATGTTCAAAACGGCTCTATAGCTAGTGGTATATCACACAACTGTTCGGGCCGCACCGAGTAATAAAATAAAGGTCACTTAACCTTAGGGAAGGACAACATTAAACATCGTTAGGGTGGTATTAATTACACCTGTCGAATCTTTATCTAATGTGCATTGCGTCTCACTCTCTCATTAAGCAAAATGTAAGACGCAAATACACATTGAACCAAGATATTGGAAGGTGGAATACCATCCTTAGATACTGAAATTCTGAATGTAGTATAGGTAGTACCCACCAATACCTACGTATTTGTGGTATTTTCTATAAAAAGGGACCTTATTGTCGAATGCGCTTACGCCATTATTAACAATGCTCCGATATAAATACAATGCCGCGCGACGCCATCGACAATAAGGTCCGTTTTCATAGAAAATGCCCTATTTAACCTATTAAAATTATATTGATCAGACCCCATATGGAGTACTGCTGTCGCCTTTGGGCAGGAGCACCTGGATGCCAGCTTGGACCCTTCGACTCAGTCCAAAGGCGCGCTGTACGAATCGTCGACGATCCCAAACTCACAAGCGGTATTGAACCTTTAAGTCTAAGGAGACCTAAACTTCGCCTCCTTGTGCGTGTTCTACCGCTTGTACAATGGGCTGTGTTCTGAAGAATTGTTTGACATGATGCCAACGGCCGCTTTCTATCACCGCACCGCTCGCCATCGGCAGGGTGTTCATCCGCACACCCTAGCACCTAAATGGTCGCGTACTGTGCGGTAGGAATTTCCTCCCGCGTACGCTTCGCCTGTGGAATGAGCTCCCAGCCCAGGTTTTCCCGAGGGGCTACAGTATGGGGTTCTTCAAAAAAGGAGTGTACAGGTTTTTAAAGGGTCGGCAACGCGCGTGTAATATCTCCGGTGTTGCAGGCGTCCATAGGCTACGGTAACTGCTTACCATCAGGCGGGCCGTACGCTTGATTGCCACCAACGTGGTATAAAAAAAAATTAAAAAAATTGAGCTATAGCAAGCGAACAATCTACGAGACATTCTTCTAATCTTCACGCACTATTTTAGTTTAATAATAGTTGCCGCTTGGTGCGCTGTTTATAATATATAGTTACTCTACATCCATCATAGACTAGAAATATGGGGCATTTTCTATGAAAAGGGACCTTATTGTCGATGGCGCTTACACCGCACAGCGTCGCGCGGCATTGTATTTATATCGGAGCATCGTTTATAATGGCGTAAGCGCCATCGACAATAAGGTCCCTTTTTATAGGAAATACCACATATAAGTAAATAAAGTGTGGTAACTCCATAAGGTTGGGGTAAGATTGAAAGGATTTTTCAGATGACAAGTCGCCCGTAATGCTTCGGCATACGGACGACTTTTTGTCTTACCCCTCACCCTACATCAGTTTTCTTACCAAGACGCGAGTTGTTTCGTAGTCAACATCTAGCGTTAAGTAGCGGAATTTATCAGTACTGCTAGTTGACAATAGATGTCGCGACGAATGAAAACTAATGCTCAATAATTTTCAGCTAATATTATAACCGGAACTCTATTTTCAACTCCTTCTGCTTGTAATATTAGTTCAATTTAGTTGTAAATTGTTTTAGCAGTACATTTTTCGTGAGTAGCGACACTTGTGACATCTGGTGTCAAGTAGCGGTACTGATAATTCCACTACTTGACGTTAGATGTCGACTACGAAATAACTGGTAAAAACTGATGTATTGGAGTTACCACTCTATGATACAATATACTTTCAGGTGAGGTATACCTCAGAATAATGACTAAAGCATAGAAGTCGGGCAAAAATGCTTCGCAAATATGTATACCCGTGCTTTACTTCCTTACGAATTAGATAATGTGCCGAAAAGAGATGCATATATGCTTGTTATTTCTCATTTACGTACGGTGTCATAAGTTTGATAATTTGCTAGGGATGTGACTGTGTCGACTTTTTATATCGATAAATTATGCATAAGTTTATGTGCCGTGTAAAAGAATAATCACGAAATTGGCAAATTGATAATAGTCTGGCTAATGAAAGTTGAACCTGAAAAAACGCGGCAATTTCAAGAAATCTGTAGCAGGCGGCTCGTTGAAATGAAATGAAATGCGTGGAATACAAGGATTGCATAACTTTTATACTTTTTATAATTTTCATATTCTAAAAATCATTAAAAAGTATAAAAATTATGCAATCCTTGGAATCAAAGAGCCGCCTGATATGAGGATTAATGCATGTACCTAATATAGCTTTTATCTCATTTGCAGTCTACCACTCAGAACCGTCTAACTATACCTCTCGTTTTTTTATCATTAGAAAGAAGGCGAGCGATCTTAACGTGTCGTTTTATCGAAAAACACTTTGAAAATAAGTCACAACAAATATACCTATAATATACGATCATTTACATAATTTTGCTTTCATAAGTAAAATATTGCTATATTTATAAAAAAACTTGTCAATAAAAAGACACGTGGAAATGGTTTACCGTTTTTTCTAATGCTAAAAGACTAAATATAGTTTCTAGTCATGTACAGTCAGCTGCAGAGAAAAGGCACCCCCCCTGCATACAAAGTTCTGTAAATTAGTATGGACGTGGGGTACCTTTTCTCTGCAGCTGACTGTACCAAATAGGAAATGAAAAAAAAAAACTTTCGTGTAATATTTTTTTATATTTAATAATAGGGAATATTACGCGAAACTCGGCGTAGGTGGCGCCACTATCACAATCTGAGGGTCTATCGCGAAACAAGAAAATCGAACTTTCGTTATCTAACATCTCTGTCACTCTTGCGTATTCGAGCGATAAAGAGGCAGCTAGATAACGAAATTTCGGATTCGAGTTTTCCGGTAGGTCCCCTGAAAACTTGTCAAAAACCTGTATGAATAAGTTACGATACGGTGCACTAAAAAAGCTAGTGCTGCACTCTGGTGGCAGAACATCGCAGTAATATCCCCTATTCCTCGTCCTTTGGAAATCTGAAATAAAAAGTTGAGTTTTGTGACCAACAATATTAATAAAAGGAACATTCATCAATGATCATTAATGTCTTTTTTATTAGGGTTCCGTACCCAAAGGGTAAGGACGGGACCCTATTACTAATACTTCGCTGTCCGTCTGTCTGTCACCAGGCTGTATCTCATGAACCGTGATAGCTAGACAGTTGAAAATTTCACAGATGATGTATTTCTGTTGCCACTATAACAACAAATACTAAAAAGTACGGTCCCCTTGGTGCGCGCGTCCGACCCGCACTTGACCGGTTTTTAGTATTAAACTATAGTCTGGCAAACACAATCTGTCAGTAAGTAAGAACAAAGAAAACTATAGGTACAGTCGAAGGCAAAAATATCGATCCAGACAAATGGCTTAAAAATATGTGAACACGATTTTATTGTCTGAGCGTACACATATTTTTGAGACTGGGAATGTATATATATTTATGCCCTTGACTGTACTCATCAATTAAAATGAGACAGTCCTGGGCCAAACTATAAGAAAGCTGTAAATGTCGATAGGTTATTGATCTGAGGTCGATACATCACTATGCCAAAAATATAACCAGAATACCAGTATATACTTAGCAGAAAAGTTCGAAAATTTATGCAAAAATCTATATAGACTTGAATGCAAGTAATAATTACATAAACAATATATCGATTTCTATGTTAAGGGTCAGGTCCTATAAATTAATTTCTTCAAAATTGAACAAAACTCACCGATTAAAGGTTATCGGTTCGTGCGTATTTTATTTTCTTCCTGTATGCGATTTACAGCCCTCGATCACACAAGACATTATCACAAAGGGAACTTCAAACCATTACAAATAAAAACTCAACACGTTTTCCAACAATCTTTCAAGAATAGCAAGAATATAATTAAAATAAACCAAGATGACCGCTGAAACATCCCGAAATATTTCAACTAAAATAATACGACTATGTCAAGTTGTTACAGTTGACACCTACCTGTGAAATAACGAACTTATATTTTATTTGGCTGGATTATATTATAGAACCACATAGGACCATTTGACATTTCCCTCAGTTCATCTTATGACAATACTGAAAAAAACGAAAGAACTTGCGGATTGTTGTCTCACTCACTCATAGACAAAAAGTAATAACGTGTTGTGAATACGATATCTTTTACCAAGCTTTTATTTTTGCCCGGCTTCTTTGCTTTAGTCATTATTCTGAGAGGTATACCAACAACTACTTACAAACCTTTATAAGAGAAAGACAACAAAAGCCTTAGAAAAAAAAACCATATAGTAGGTACACCTCGAATAATAACTATATAAAGTTATATCTATCTTTGTCTATAGGTATGATGAATGATCTCGAAATAACCAACGAATTTCAAGCCAGCAATGAGGATAAAAGCGCAAAGCTTAACGCAGATGGCGCTGCAATCATTGAAAAAAAAACAAGACTGCCATTATAATCTGTGGGTCTTTTCTCTCATAGCTCAGACTATGCTCAGACACTTAAAACCATAGACATAGTATAGTAGTTATCAAAGATAGATATAACTCCGTAATAGATGGATACAGTCTAAGGAAAAAACGTGCCTCGAAAATCACGAAAATTTGATTCTCGATCAGATGGCGCCACTAGTTTTGGCCTACACTCGTATAGAGGGCGTTGACTGTTTCGTTTGTTATTTATAATTTTAACGCATACCAGTGAAAGAACATGGGTCAAAATCATATAAAAACAATTAATGCAAATAAAAAAATCATTTATCCATATTTAAATACATTTTATCGTATTTTTATAAATATTTATTTTTAGTTTTAAAGTGTGTCGACTGTCGACAGATGGCAGTGAATTTACTGGGGTTACAAAATTTACTATGACAGTACCGCTCTAGTATAAGTTACTCTATGGTAGTTATAGACATGAAACCGAGCGACTAGGGGTAAGAGAAAGACATATTCATGTATTGACAGGTTAATGTATACATGGCAGCATAATCCTTTTTCTATAAATAACCAACCAACCAACGAATGTAAATAACCAACCAATTTCAAGGCATCGATTTCAGCAACGGGGATAAACACACAAAGCTTAATGGAGTTTCACTAGATGGCGCAGTTAGATATTTAACTTTAGGTAGCTGGTAGGTACTTTATGTCCTGATATTTAGAACTTCTTGATACACCATTTCACTTATATATTTATATAATAATATATACAGTATAGTAATAAGAGAGAGAGAGAAGAGAGAGATATATATATATACAGTATAATCCGGAAATAACCAGCAAATCTCGTCGCGTCGATTCAGTAATTACTGGATATTTTCCGCGTAGCCTCGCGTCGCGCCGCGCCGCGCAGGATACGGGCGCTGACGTCAGCGTGAATCACGCGCATGTGTCACCAGCGGACGCCGGCGGTCGTGGACGGGTTGGCGTCGGTTAGCGAGCGTTCGCTACAGTATAACCAGGCCGCGTAGCCAACATGCCAATCGCTTACGCTCCGTAGCGAATGAAACCCAACTGTCAACTTATATTTAACAGTGATAGAGACACAAAGCGATTTGATGCCGAAGCGCAAGCGATTGTCACCTTGCCTAGGCCGCACTGTATCGGCTTTGTGCGTAGCGCTAAAACGCTTCACACTACCTACTTAATTTAGTCGTCCTAACTGGCATCTTAACTAGGATCATAAACATTATTTTGTTCCTAGTTAGTGCAGTTGTTTTACTAACCGCGGTTACACCTTTCCGATTTAGGATTCTGAATTAAGTAAGATGTGTGAAGCGCCAGGACCTTGAACTGAGTTATTTGACAAAATATTATAAAAATTGGAAACTACGAAAGATTACATTTTTTCCGAGAGATATATTATTTATTTAGATCTGTCAACTATTACTTGGTTTAGGTCGCGGACTGGACCCAAGAGAGCGAAATACGAATTTACAAGTGCGGCAGAGAGACAACACGTCAGACGTGGTTCGCGGTATAGAGTTGCGAGTCTTAATATGGAATGCAGTGAACTTTTCCTTTATTTTAAAAATTATAATTTCGTTAGCACTTAGCAAGCCAAGCGTTTACAATAACATCCTTGTGACTTTGTTGAAGATCAAACTTTATACTGGTTACTGCGAGGCAAATGGTCGCCATCGCTTAGCGAGCGATGAGAATACATGCCTGTTTACGATCGACTCACAATGAAAGATAATAAGTATAAGCGCTTCGTGGAACGCAGTGTTTTGCTAGCTTTATCATTCGGACGAATGCGGGTAGGCAAACATCGATTATAGGTATCTCTTGCGCATACCCTTCGGACGCCACGACTATAACAACACAACGCGCGATCGTAAACCTTATTGCAATGCGTGAAGGTTGTTAATATTATACTGTAGGTAGCCGTGCGAGTCTGTAGCCGTTTTTGGCGGTCAAAGGGTACACACAGTACAGGGACATTGATTGTGACTTTCGGTCGACTAGGAATTCTCGTGACGTCATGACATTCAATTCGTCATGACGTTTGTGTTGAGAGAGGTATGGGCACTGTGAATGTCATCTCGTTTTGTGTGGTAGGGCACAGCACAGCGGATGTCATTCCAGATCTAGAGCAGAGCCTAACTGGGGAAGTACCTCCACCTTACAGGAAACCGCAGCCAAATAACACTAGACCCTACTTATAGTGTTGTGTTCCTGCCGGTGAGTAAGGTTGCCAGAGCTCAACGAGGGTGTGGAGTGTTAGGGTCGGCAACGGGCATGTAACTCCTCTGGAGTTGCAGGCGTACACTAAGAGACTTAACAGTGTTGCTGTTTGTACCCAAACGCGAGCTGTGCCCTTGTAGCAGTTGTAGCTGAAATTAAGGACCTTAGATTCAAATTGGAGGAATTGCGTTTAGGCGTGGTTTAGGACTTTAGGCACAGGGCGGACACGCTAATACATACATCAAAAATCACTTGCGTTTCTATGTTTGAACGGCACGTCTGTACACGCGGCATGCGTCATTGTGTGAGTAAGTTGCTTAAAAACAGTACTGAACGGTCGGCAAAAGGTCGTCAATCTGGTGTCGCAGGGCGAGGTAATTCGAATCGGGGCGGGGCGGTGCGTGGCCGTTCTGTATGATAATACTATTACTTATTATGTGGAAGGTCATTTAGTCTAGACACGAAATGCATCCCCTTGCGCAATGATAGCTGCTACAGCTGTCAAGGGAATACAATGTTACTGCAACTTTCAAGACCACCGTGTAGAAAAGAAACGGTAATTCCAACACGACGTCATTCAAGGTCGTTTCTGGCCTCAACGACGAGACGTCCAGTTTGAACGTAAGGTCCTTGGTTCAAACTTGTAGGGTGTATTGTCACTTTCGCGTGTGACCTACGGGTCTAAAAATTCGTGCGGGTGCGTACGGCCCGTACGGGTGTAAAAGTGCGAGTCGGACTTGAGCACGAAGGGTTCCGTACCATTACGCAAAAACGGCAAAATCACGTTGTATGGGAGCCCCACTTAAATATTTATTCTATTCTGTTTTTAGGGTTCCGTACCCAAAAGGTAAAAACGGGACCCTATTACTAAGACTCCGCTGTCCGTCTGTCTGTCTGTTTGTCACCAGGCTGTATCTCATGAACTGTGATAGCTAGACAGTTGACATTTTCACAGATGATGTATTCCTATTGCCACTATAACAACAAATACTAAAAAGTACGGAACCCTCGGTGCGCGAGTCCGACTCGCACTTGGCCGGTTTTTAGTATTTGTTGTTACAGCGGCAACAGAAATACATCATCTGTGAAAATTTAAACTGTCTAGCTATCACGCTTCATGAGAGTGGTGGGTCGGTAGTGTTGGGTAGAGTTCCATACCCAAAGGGTAAAAACGGGACCCTATTACTAAGACTCCGCTGTCCGTCTGTCCATCTGTCTGTCACCAGGCTGTATCTCACGAACCGTGATAGCTAGACAGTTGAAATTTTTACAGATGATGTATTTCTGTTGCTGCTATAACAACAAATACTAAAAAGTACGGAACCCTCGGTGTGCGAGTCCGACTCGCACTTGTCCGGTTTTTTTGGTTTTTGTTGTTATAGCGGCAACAGAAATACATCATGAGAAAGTCATGAGATACAGCCTGGTGACAGACAGGCGGACAGACAGACGAACAGCGGAGTCTTAGTCTTAGTAATAGTCCCGTTTTTACCCTTTGGGTACGGAACCTTAAAAAATGATTACTTTACCTCTTGTCTGTGTATGATAATATGTAGGTATCAAGCGCTTTAGACAAATTCTGAATTCAACTAAAAAAAAGTGTGTGCGTGTAATCTTTACGCGCGATTGAAGTAAAACTCCTGTGACGTTTATCGCTATGTTGGCACTTTGACGTGTGCCCTATTGTGCGTGTGTCACTACTGAGCGTTACTTCCGTCAGAAAAAAAATCCGAGTTACCCTCTCCTCTAGTCACGCCTAAAGAAGTTTTACTTCAAAATTGGTTGTTTTTGTATGATATATTTAATTTTGGTTGGTCAACTAACTTTTTGAACAATTTTTTCTGTATAAGTATTTCTTGTAGGTATAACTATGCGGCCTTTATAAAAATAAAACGTTTAATGCGACTAACCGGTACGGTGTCGACTCGTATTTTTATGTAACTTGCTCTAACAGGTACAAGTATAGTCGTCCGCTCACAGAGCGAGAGGAAACACGCTCGTAGCTCGCCGTCTCGCTCCAGCAGTAGCTATGTAGGTAAGAGTGACGTTGCGCCACGGACGTTTACTGTTCGGCCAGTATAACAGGCGAAAGAGACTGAACTGTTTGAATTTGGACTTTGTTGCGCTGGAATACGGTACACAATGGAATGAGATTTCCAATGGCTGTTACGTCTTTTATGTATGATAAGAGCTCGAGTCGAATCCAATCCAAGTTGCTTTGTGGACGAATCGAAGAGAACGCTATAGTTGCGTTGAGGAAAATCTGACTGGGGATTTCATATCAGTTAAAGAGCGAGGAATAAGCATTCAAACGAAAAACGAAATTAAAGATCTTGTATTTCTATCTCTGTCTCTATTAATTATTTTATTACACGTTCGTACCTAGTAACCTCAAAGTTCGCAACTAAGCGTATTGAGAAATTGCATTCAATACTCTTACGCGATATCCCGACCGAACGCAATGAGAATAGCAGTCTCGGGGCCCTATTTGACTCGAGAAAGTCACATACGCTAACGTGGAACGTGGCTGCCATATGGCTACCTAGTTAAGTATGTGGTTAATAGCAACGTTACAGACGAACTTTTGAATCTTGTACCAGTGTACCTACTTCGACATCGTCGTCATACAAAAATTGACGATTCGGTTTGGTCATTGTCACATATCACAAAACTACACAACACATAAACCCATATGGTAGCCGTAGCTACCACATCTCTTTCTCTCACTTTCCTGAGTCTAATAACACCTGAGTTATAGTCCGACAAGAAATTGTAGAAATTAAAAAGAAAAAAAAAAACCGTAATGTTATCCCTTTCAAATCAATCTAAGAAAACGGGATACTACAGTGTATTGCCACTTTATAATTTCTACAATTTCTTTTCGGACTGTAAGTGAGACACATTCAAAGAATCAAGCTACCATAGACAACGGTTTCCGCTTATCTTGAAGCCGGCCGTACGCGTAAGTATTTATATAGTTGGTCAAGCAAATCTTGTCAGTAGGAAAGGTGCGAAATTCAAATTTTCTATGGGACGATAACCCTTCGCGCCTACATTTTTTAAATTTGCCGCCTTTTTGTAGAAATAAATAAATTATTTTTGTAAAGTTAAAAAATGTTGTCAGTAGTGACAAGATTTGCTTGACCAACTACATATGAATTACAATGGACATCAAAAATGTTATGACGGTTATTGCATACTTTTATTGAACACGTTATTTTACGGTAAATAGATATTGATTGGGTATGCTTGATAGGTATGCCGCATCACTTTCATAAGGCAAAGACAGAGACAGAGACAGCTAAATTATACCAAATTATACCTATAGGTCTTCAACTGAAATAAATGTCACATAAGTAGGTCCAGGGGCGTAGCTAGAGGATATGGCTCCCAGGGCAGTCACCATATTTGCGCCCCCTGACGACTGACAAGAGTTTCCCTGTTGCGCCATATGCCCATTTTGGCGCCCCCCCCCCCCCCTTGGATGGCGCCCGGGGCACTTGCCCCCTCTGCCCCCCCTAGTTACACCACTGAGTAGGTCCTATGAAAGAAAATATGACCAAGGCCTCTAGTGCCTAGGACCATGGCCGCTTTATCTTTCGTATATGACAAATATTTCAGTTTACAATTTAAATACATATATAACAGTGTGACTACTGTGAGTTACTAGAACGCAAATAAAATAATTGTGATACAATGTCTTGTCTTGTGTCACAATTTTGTTATTTATTAAGTATGTTTTCGGTTTCAATGAAATATAGGTAGTAGTTAGGACTAAAATAAAATCAAAAATATTTATAAAATAAAATTTATTAAATATTTAGTTCTAGGTATAAAACGTTTAGTCGTTGTTGTATATGTACATATATGTCAGGTTTTATTTTTACAAATTTTCAAGCGTAGCACTTAATTAATGACGTCTCACCTCGCATAACAGCCGTAAGAGCCATTGGAATATGCGTTCAATTTTTAACCGTATTCTCGCGCTAGAAATCGTACAGCAAGCTGTTACACGTAGTGGAATAGAATGGTAATGTATTTAAACTTTCTTAGGAAACTCACTAGGTGGCGTTATGGTAGTAGAGCGCTATTAACTGTGTGCGCGGCAGTGACACCTGGCGGATATGAAACACATTGTCGCTTATATAACAACACCGTTATGGTTATGTTCTGGCCTTGGAAGTTATTGGAATACTCATTTATGCGTGGTAGGGTAGCGCTCAAATCCTATGATTCACGCAAAAGCGGTCTGTCACTCATCATCTTTCTCGCGTTGTCTCGGCAATTTGCCATGGCTCATGGGAGCCTGGGATCCGCTTGGCAACTAATCCCAAGAATTGGCATAGGTACTAGTTTTTACGAAAGCGACTGCCATCTGACCTTCCAACCCAGAGGATAAACTAGGCCTTATCGGGATTAGTCCGGTTTCCTCACGATGTTTGCAAAAACGGTCTGTCACTGTCGCACTAATATGGAAGAATGATAGAGAGAGATGACTACGCTGCTACGGAGCGTTAACGATTGGCACGTTAGCTAAGCACCCAGTATACATGTAGATATAGACAGTCTATATTTACGTGTCTTTGGCAAAGATAATGTTCTGGCGACGGTGGAAAACATAATTTTATCGGGCCGCTCCGCCGCTCCGCCAGCGACAACGTAAACATGTTTATTATGTAGAGCTCTGACTCTTTGACACTCGACTGGAGCAGTCACTTGTAAATAACACTTATTTACCTACCCTTATCTACTATGACAAAGTACGATAGTTTATTCAATACTTAATAGGGGATATTACTGCAATGCTCTGCCTCCAGAGTACAGCACTAGCCTTTTTAGTAAACTATAGAGTAACTTATACATACTGTACCTTTAACAGGTTTTTGACAAGTTTTCAAAAATAAAATATGACATTGATACATCAAGGCGGTATGGCGGTATGTTTACAGAGGACCTACCGGGAAACGCGAATCCGAAATTTCACTATCTGCCTCTTTATCGCTCGAATATGCAAGAGTGACAGAGATGTTAGATCAAGAAATTTCTTTTTTCTTGATTCGAGATAGCCCCTCAGATTGTGGTAATGGCGCCACCTACGCAGAGTCTCGCGTAATATTCCCTATTCAATTTGATGGCCTACTAGCCTAGTCGGTAGTCACCTTTACAAAGCAGGAGTCCCGGGTTCGAATCGTGGTAAGGGCATTTATTTGTATGTTTATGATATACGTTTGTTCCTGAGTTATGGATAAGTAATGGATATCTTATATAACTAAATATTAAATAAAAATACTTGACATGGCACTCGGAAAGCTGTTTGTTGTGAATAAGTAAGTTCTTATACTTATTTACTATGACATATTGTGCGACAAATAATTCAGCTTCAATTATTGTGGAGTCAATGTATGTAGTATAGGCTGCATTTCGAAGAGTTACCGTAGTTTGTTTATCTGATTGGTTTTGCTGTATCATATTTATTTTTAAAGTTACTGAATATGCCAAAACCGGATAAACCCTATACCAAATAAACTTAAGTCAAAAACGGATGAATTTTGATTAGTAACATTTATACTTATAATTGCACGTTGCACGTGGAACCGATGGCCATTGGGGCGGAAAGGTTCTCGAGTGGCGACCACGTACCGGAAGGCGCAGCGTGGTTAGACCCCCTCAAGGTGGACTGATGACCTAGTAAAGGTCGCGGGAGTCCGCTGGTTGCGGGTGGCGCAAGACCGGTCATTGTGGCACTCTTTGGGGGAGGCCTATCAGGTCTATGTCCAGCAGTGGACGTCCTCTGTCTGAAATGATGATGATGATTATGATACTTATAATACCTACGTTCTTTTCAATTATACAACAATAAAATAAGGTACACATACATAGCTATACATACATTGGCTTAAATTAAGAGAAAAAAACCTAGAAATGTCTTTTTCTATTTATACATACATGATGTTTCTACATAAGTACTTAACTATGTCCAAAGAAATGTTCGCAGACTACATTCGCGTTTACACGCCAACGAATCTTATCAACGCGATAGCTGAACGATAAGCGATAAACGTGTATATATCACAAATATCACAAGCGAAGGTGATATCAGAATACTCCGTCCGCCTGGCAGGAGCAATTTAATGATCATCTTTATTACTGCCTACGTCAGGGGTTCCCAGCCTTTTTTAGTCCGCGGCGTCCTTGCAAGTTCAAAATTTCGGCGGCGGCGCCCTAACATAACTAGGCCATTCGAATAGATAGGCAACATGGTGAGGAGAACCGCCTCACGGTGCCCCCTCTCCACTGTCCATGGCGCCCCAGGGCGCCGCGGCGCACAGTTTAGGAACCCCTGGCCTACGCGATCTTTTCTTATTGATTAAAATCTTATTTTGCTTAGAGAGGGAGATAAATTGTTGATGACAAATGATGTCATTTTTTTAATATCACTTTTAATTTTAAAGTGGCATTTTTCTGTTCTAGGACTTTTAATTGCCAGTATAAAGAATTAACACGAATATAATCAATCTTATAAATCACATTTGTGAAAACAGATACTTAAATAAAAATCTAAAAAATATTAATTTTATTTTTTTGTATTTCATACAATGTTGAAAAATTTCATAGTGGTTGAGTTGTAGTTGAGATAATATAAGGTTAAAAAAAATTGGCGTATATTATCAACTTAATAAGTGTAATAAGTAATAAATAAGGGGGTGCCGCCTTTTTGCTGTAAAGAATTCACGAACCTTGTTTTGAGTCGCGAGTTATGTTTTTATGTTGAAGTATGTTGAAATACTGAACTAGGTAAATAATACGATTTGGAAATGATTTGATGACATTTTGGGTCACTTAAAACACTCGATTTACCAATGAGGATATATCTATCTTTGGAATTACTAATCCCATCATCAGAACTGCGTTTTGACAAAAACGGGACCAATCTGTATGTATATACTTACAATCAAAAAAATAATTTTCAAATTCGGTCCAGAAATGACGGAGTTATGGAGTAACAAACATTTAAAAAAAAACATACAACCGAATTGAGAACCTCCTCCTTTTGAAATCTTGAAGTCCGCAGAAGCACTTCAATAATGAAGATTTTCATTCGGCACTTAACCCGGTATATACTTATATTGATGAAATATTGTTAAGTAGTGCGATTATTATTCATTTATAATTACTTTAAAATTTTACCACATAAAGGCCACCCCGCATTAGCGTCTCCCGAGCGTCGACGCAACGTTGGCGCAACTGCGCAGCGACGCCATTTTCCATCGCGCTGACTAGATGCCGACGCTTAAAAGAGTAGACGCTAGTGTGGGGTGGGCCTAACCTATGATAAGACCTTCATACTACTTCTGAGTTCTTTCTAATCCATATTTATTATAACATAGCTACACATAGGCATTTTAAAATAATCAGTTATCAGGCATTAATTGCTTTTATAGGCATATAAAGTGGTACATACGAGATACGAGTACATTATCATAATATATAATCAGCTATGAACCCTGCAAGATAAGTACGGATATCAACGTAATGTGGTACTCCTACCCACTTTCCTACTCATAAATCATAATAATAAAATCGTTACCTATCCGGTACACACAAGCTATTAACTTTTGTCTACAGGAGTGACAACTTCCGTTTTAAAATCTATGAATAAGCCACGTAACGTAAACCATCTGAATACAAGCACAGTAAACATGAGACCTTTAAACGGTTTACTGATGTTTCGGCGAAAATTACTTGACAAACTTTCAGTTCCCAAACTATTTAATTTATCCCATATTTTTACTTGGGCGAAATTTCATTTCGCAAATTTTCATACTCCAACCTAACCTAACCCAACCTAGTACGTCATTTTCATTTCGCAAGTATGGGGTTGGGAAATGAAACGGTTGCGAAGTAAAAAACTTGCTAAAATTTCATTTGGGAAATGAAACTGATGCCATAAGTTTGTTGGGAAGTGAAATTTGGCGAAAAATATTTTGGCTAAACGGCGGTATCCCCCTTTAAACATATCAGAGGTAACATGTAAAAGCGCTCGCACTATATACATTAGATTGCACCAAAGATGTCCATAGCGTTCGTCCCTGTACCCTTGGCAGCGCCCTCGCGACCCGCCGCCCTTGCGCCCTTGCCTACCCTCTGCACCTACTCCTATTGTCAGGATTTACACTCTAATTGAGAACTTGTAAACATGTTTTGTCGTGCATATCCGTTCTTAAGAGTGAAATCGGTTTAGTAATATGTATTGGAAAATAATACCGGACAAGTGCGAGTCGGACTCGCCAACCGAGGGTTCCGTACTTTAAAGTATTTGTTGTTATAGCGGCAAAAGAAATACATCATCTGTGAAATTTTCAACTGTCTAGCTACCTATCACGGTTCATGAGATACAGCCTGGTGACAGACAGACAGACGGACAGACAGACAGACAGACGGACAGTGGAGTCTTAGTAATAGGATCCCGTTTTTACCCTTTGGGTATGGAATCCTAAAAAAATACAGGTCAATATCAGATTTAAAAAAAATATGGAATTATAAATTTTTGTCAAGCCGCTGCAGCTGATAATCATTTGTCCTTATCTGGTATTTCGATTTTTGTATAAGTTAGATAGAGGCAAGAGGTTTGCAAAGTTTTATGAGGAGTATTTTTATATAGTGTAGAGAACTGGGAATTAAAAACCTCTAGTTGCGATTATTTAACCGTGTTTTGATATACACGTGTCTTACATCTCCGATGGTTTAAAGACGAGTACTTTAGGGGTGCTTGAAAACGATTATTATATTTGTTAATACAAAATTACGAGTACAAAACGATTTATTAACTCAAATCTTCTTTGGTAAAGTGTTCTTAATGAAGTTAAGAAAGAGTTCTCAGAATTGGATTTTCCGTCAAAATTTCGGCTGTAAACAGAGAATGGTTTTACCTATATTAGTTATTTAGTAACTTGTCATACATATGTGGCGTTCCATGTCTAAAGGGTCCTTATGCTTCATGTGTAATAAGGACCTTTTTATCGGAATTTCTGTTGGAATTTCAGATGGAAAGGACCTTATTGCACTTGAAGCATAAGGACCCTTCTGTAGTGGAAAGACATATACAGGTTGTTCAACAGATGTCTCAGTCAGTAGTGAGTGATTGTGCTGTATGATTTTGTAACTGTTAGTTAAATAGTGCTATTATTCTGTAGCTAATTCAGAAACTTCTAAATTATAATTCAGGACAGACATCACTAAATTGCTACCTACAGGAATACGTAGTTTCTTCCATAGATAATATCCGTCTGTGTATTTCGCACTTATATAGTGGTGCAAGTGGGATGTACTAATATCAAGAACAAATCAAAATAGATTTTAAAATTTCGAATGCCTCTTGGGCTGGAAATGGTGTTACGATATAGACACGCACGCTTTCAGCTACAGCGAGCATCTCACAGCATCCATGCATCTGAAATTAGTCTTCCCAAATGTCGTAGCACCGTAGCCCGTAGCAATCACAACGTAGTACTTCAAGTGCGCGTGAGTTGCCATTAAAACAATTCATGTATTTTGAACATGGAACGTGCTTCGACGCCCGCTACCACGAGACTCGAATGGCTACAGTTCTTATCACGAGCTGGGTCAAATGCTTTTTAAAAATGCTGCGCTATGCTTTTAGAGAGGTTTTGTGGTATGGGGGCAGCTGTTTTTCTGATGCGATCACAAACCGGTTGACCATCGTAATGACGAGCGGCCCTGGAGCGGTATTAGAATTTTAAAATATGTTTTGATATGTTTTTACGCGCGTTTTGCTCGTACTAATATAAATACAAGTTATATGCACGTAAATGATAACAAAAAGTTAATGATATCAATTTGAAATCAGTCTTTTGGGCTTCGTAAGTGAACCGATATAAATGTGATCACTGATTATAAATAAATAGTCGTTATGGATCTCGAGTTCCACCTATCTTGTCTCTGTTACTTAAATTTACTGTTCCAAATGATTGATTTTAATTTGTCAAGTATAGTGGTTTCAACTTGCGGGTCAAATATCTCGGCCATTTTTGATTTTAGAGAAAAGTTTTTCCTACAAAACATACTTATTTTAGCGTATTCTCTACGATAACATAATAAAAAATAGGTGTCATAATAACATCACTCCGATGAAAATTTTTCTAAGTGTCGGCACCCCCTTTGCTTTAGTCCAACCTTAGTTCTTTTCATGATATATGTAATCCTTTTTTTAAGTTTTTTTTTTTCTTACAAAACCGCATCATCATGGAGGTAGAGGCAACATCGAAAAATTGAAAATCGTTATCTGCTGCCTTTCCATCGCTCTTGTATGTTCGAGCGTTTAATTATTTGCCGTATTCTCACTTTTAAATCCCTGGTTCCATATGATTTTCCAATGTCACTTTTGGTTTTCTGCGTGGTGCAGACAAATCGCCATAAGCTACTTACTCAAGGCTGCGTCACCGGCATAAAGAATGTAGGATCCATGGCTAACGGGACCGTGCGTGCGCGCAGGTTTGAGTCCTGCCTGTTCCACAATTTTGAATTTATAATTATACTTGGCTCATTTTACGAGCATGAGTTTCTTACCTTAGAGGACATTCAAAATTTATTTAATTGTTTATTTTACTCACACAACTCATACTACTCATACGCGTGTAGGTAATAATTTACAAGATCAATTTGATTTTCTAATATCACTTACAATGGACAACTTCCAAGTTCATCCTGATTTACCAATGTCTGTGGTGGGACAGGCAAGTCGCCTTAAGAGTCCCCGGCAAGCTCGGCCGAATTGCACCTTCCCATACAAACGTATAGTTCGGCTCTCATTTTAAAACTACGTGTTGGATTGTAATGAAACTTTGCACTTACAATGGCATGAGGTATATCTAGGTCTGAAATTAGTTTATATAGCTCCAGTTTATAAAACAAACTAAAAAGAGTAAGCATTGCAATACAGCGAGGAAATGCTGCCAGCATCTACGGCACCATGCCGCGTGCCGCAGGGGATTAGTTTTTAGGTATTTATTTTAAGATTAGTTTTATTTATTTTTAGTTTTAGTTTTTTAAAGTTTTATATGTATTTCTAATTGTCAACTTTGACGTATATTGTTGTTATTTCGGTGTTTGGAAATAAAGATAATACATCACTACATAGTGTAATAGAGTAAAAAAAAAGTTTTATATGAAAATTTCACTGTATTTTTTTAACAATTGTATCTGAAGCTACATAAACTAATTACAGACATAGATATACCTTATCCTATTGTAAGTACAAAGTTTCAGAGCAATCTAGCTAGTCGTTTTAAAATGAGAGCGAAACAAACAAACGTATTGAATGGAGAACCGAGCTTGTAGGAGAGGCTGCGTCACCGCACCGGCAAAAAGAATATAGGATGCATGGCTAACGGGACCAACCGCGCGCGCAGGTTTGAGTCCTGCCTGGGCCAATTTTGAATTTATACTTGGCTCATTTTACAAGCATGAGTTCCTTTCCTTACTGTAAACAAGTGAAATTCAATTGTATATTGTACACACACGACATAACTTCCAAGTTGGATCTGATCTTCCAATGTCACTTACGTTACGGCTATCCGTGGTAAGACAGGCAAGTCGCCTTAAGTACCTCAAGGCTGCGTCACCGGCATAAAGAATGTGCGATCCATGGCTAACGGGACAGTGCGCGTGCGCGAGTCCTGCTTGTTCCAATTTGGAATCTTGTACTTGGGACATTTTTTGAGCGTGTGTGCCGAAATTTCATGGATTTTTATTGTATCTCCGTTACAAACTCTCGGGTTTTCAAGCCTGGTCATTTATAAGGCGTGCGTGTGGATTTAGATCCAACACGCAGAGACCGTTTGGAGAGCTTTGATGCCATGTAGAACGCCTGCTGGAACCCATTCACGGGTATTTAAAAAGATACCCGTAAACCGGTTTCAGCAGGCATTGGAGGCTATTGTAGAAGAATGGAAAGAGTCGTGGTCTATGGTTTAAATTTGGGTCAAAAATAAAATTGGTCTATTTGCATAACATTGCGATCTACAGTGTTATCGAGACAGGCGGTGACTCGCCACTGGTTAGATGGGCACCTGATGCGCCGTCGTAAAGACAGCCAGGCGCAACACTGGAGTGAGCGGCTCAGGGGTGTCGAGAGGTGTGCTGCGCTTTCTCCATAGTTAGTCGCGGCGTTATGCCCTTTAACACTTCCACCCCTGGAGCATATAGCTCTAACGACTCCTCTCTGAACAGCCAATTAAGGCAAGCCAGAGCCGAGAGTCCTGCGGGTCCCTTTGGGGTTCCACTCCGACCGACGAAGACACGCCGGAGACGGAGACCCTGATCGACTCTCTGCCGCACTCGGGTCCGTGGGGCCGTTACTCCCTAACAGCTTGCCACAATTAATTAGGTATTATTATATACAGTTTTATTAACTCACTTATTTCTGCCCGCAACTTTGCGTGCTGGGCTGATGATGATGATTGATAACTACTATCCTATGTCTGTCCTTTCCCGGGTTTCAAACTATATCCATACCAAATTTCATCTAAATCGGTTTAATTCAATTCTTGGGATTAGTTGCCAAGCGGACCCCAGGCTTCCATGAGCCGAGGCAAAATGCCGGGACGAGGGAGATGATGATGATCTAAATCGGTTCAGCGGTTTAAGCGTGAAGAGATAACAGACAGGCAAAGTTACTTTCACATGTGTAATAAATAGGCTAGATGACAAATTTTCATAAATGGTATCAATCGATCAGGTTTATTTTTAGGATCAAATGTATCTGACTTTTGTATTGCTTTAATGTATGGGCAATGGGTCCCATCCCATTAAAGCAATACAAAAGTCAGAAATGATAGTCAAAGTCCGACAGTCGTACTTTCAAAACGATAAGTGAACGTGACGTCAAGGTCACTGAGAGCCCATTTTAAATGTATGGACAAAACAAGAAAATTGCTTTTTCATATCTCATGCTCTGAAAGTGGGTCGTTGTTGTTCTAAAAAGTGCGCAGAAAGTGATACGTTTCTGCTCTAGTGCAGAAAAGTGGTGTACTCCTCTGCGTCCCCGTCCCACGAGCAACTGGAAACAAAATAGAAAAATAGTGTCTTTATTTCCCCGCCTGGAACAATTGGTAATTGTTCTTATTTTACTAATCCCGCATTGAATAGTTTTTTTTTATCAAAAATGATGTAAGTAAATTTTTAAAATAAATTATTCTTGATTTCTTTTGTTGAATTGTATCTACTCGATTTCATAAGGAGGGAACCAAAAGGAATACACCAAAAAAAATATTTTAAACCTTATACTTGCGTAAATGAGCAAAAACAGAATCTTATACAGCCACAGTTAAACGTTTGTACGATATTAAATGTGGTACTTCCTATAAAAAGGGACCTTATTGTCGATGGCGCTTACGCCATTATAAACGATGCTCCGATATAAATACAATGCCGCGCGACGCTGTGCGGTGTAAGCGCCATCGACAATAAGGTCCCTTTTCATAGAAAATGCCCCAAATGGGTTTTAATGTTATTTAGCACTATATTCGCTGTATTCAATGTTTTTTACCAAACTGCTTAGATGTATGAAATAAAGTCAATCATAAATAGTGGCAATTTGTAAATAGAATAAGGGTTCCTAGTTGAATATGGAAAAAGCCCGGCCTTAAAAGGCACAAAATTCAAAATTTCTATGAGAGATGCCTCCAGTACATTCCTTCGAGGCTACACATTTTTAGTTTGCCGCATCTTATTACTGACAGATTAGTTTGCTAGACTATAGGTCAATATACAAGACTACCAGGGCCCCTTTAGGCGGGCCAGGACAGATTCGTATTAAATCAGTTGAGGTTTAGGCCTTAATCTGAGTAAGTACGACTCTAAGGTTGCCAGTTTCTATTTAATTCGGATTCTAAATAGGTTTCATTATGAATAGAGCATTTTCTAAGTTATCCAAGTTCCTAAAATGTTAGGTTATTAAAATCTCTAATTCCTAGCACTTCAGATTCTCATTATGCCGAATTCTGAGTAGGACAGAAAATTACATTGTGTAATTCCGAGTACGACCGATTCGATGTTGATCGGATTCTGTTATAAAAAAAAAAATTAAAAAATTATCCACAAAATATGTATCATTATGCCAAAATATATACTTGTCCATTGAACATTTCCTTCTTACCCTGAGTCGACGGAGCCCCGCTGCGCGGGGCTCCTATTTCTCGGCGGTTTGCCCTTCGGGCATCTAAAGCAACCTAACGAACCTAACCTACCTACCTATTGATTTAGTGTGACGTTATTCATCATTTCATCATTTCATCATTTCATCGTTATACATCATTCCGCCGTGTGGTGTCGGGCGAGAATAGCACCACCCCCTTTCTTCTCGTGGGTGTCGTAAGAGGCGACTAAGGGATTACGGCTGAAGTGTGTCTTACGAAACACTAAGCCCCGAGACGCTGACACCAAGTCTCAAAAAAGAAGGAAAACTAATAATAAACCCGGATCTGGAGCCACCGTTTAGGCGCAAGCCAGGCACCTGCGGCCAAACCGGCACCACACGTACTGACTTGTCATTCCTGTGGAACATGTCGGGGAGGAGAGAGAGGGGTGGTGCGGGTTCTGGGCAAGCCCGTGTTGCCATAAAGTCGTCTGTCCCAGGCGCAGCAGCATCCGCGGAGAGGGCACTTCGCCCACCTGCCTTGCAGGGGGGAAACAACACGGGGAGTGGCAGTTACCGGTTATAAGTCCGCACGAATAGGCGTCGCATGTGCGGGCGCCAGGGGCCACTCCCGACAGTAGGAGGATCCATCGAAGATCCACTGATCAGTTACCGCCTGCTTTAAGTCGGGCAATCCTCGACCAATAAGGTACTGATCCGCCTCAGCGTTAATTTGTCCTGTCTGGGTGAACGGGACACAAGCTTTACGGCTGGACGTTGACGCTGTAACACCAACCACCTGCTCAGAATGGAAACAAAACTTTCAAAAGCGACAATAATTCTTCCTTCATGCGCTACGCGACATGGAATGTCCGAACAATGAGGACAGGTTTTCCGAACACCTGCGAAAACTTTGATTGCGCGCAAGATCTGCGCAAAACTTACAATATTGACGCGGAACTCAACAGGTTAAACGTCGATATTGCAGCTTTACAGGAAACCAGGATTGAAGATGAGGGCTCTTTGCGCGAAGCTAATTACACTTTTTACTGGAAGGGCAAGAGTTCTTCGGAAACACGGGAGCATGGGGTAGGATTTGCGGTCCGTAATCATCTTCTTGATGCAATAGAGACACCTGTAGGTGTGTCTGAGCGCATCATGGTCTTGCGTCTTAATACGAAAAGCGGCTACGTCACTTTGATCTCCGCTTACGCACCGACGCTTAACTCCCAACCCGAGGCCAAGGACCGATTTTATGACCAGCTCGATGAACTAGTTCGCGGGGTGCGTTCATCCGATAGGCTTCACATTATGGGCGACTTTAACGCTAGGGTCGGCCAGGATAATACTGACTGGCCCGATTGCCTAGGTGCGCATGGTATAGGTAAGCTAAACGACAACGGACAACGACTGCTGGAGTTCTGCTCAAAATATCAACTGTGCGTCACCAATACATTTTTCAAAGGAAAATTAATGCGAAAAGTCTCCTGGATGCACCCTCGCTCAAAACACTGGCATCAGTTAGACCTTGCTCTTACCAGAAGGAGGGACCTGCGGGAAACGCTCCATACACGGACGTTCCATAGCGCCGATTGCGACACTGACCATAGTCTTGTTTCCACCAAGGTCCGATTAGTCCCAAAAAAGATTCATTCGTCTAAGCCTCTTGGTCGAAGGAAGATCAATCTTTTTAAGACCCGGGACTTGGAGGCATTGGAGTTGTTTGGGACTACGGTCCGCGACGAAATATCGGCATGGGACAGTTCCGTATCAGCGCAAGTCGAATGGGAAAAAATAAAGTCCCTTCTCACAGACACCGCAGGGAAAGTTTTTGGGTACCAGAAGGCAAAGTCACACGACTGGTTACTTGAAAATGAGGAGCACTTACTACCCCTTATTGACTTAAAACGGCAGGCTTTCTTAAACTTCCGTCTTAATCCTTGCGATGCTGCACGGGCAGAGCTCAAAAAGGCGAAAGCCTCACTCCAGCGTAGCTCTCGCTTCTATGCAAACGCATATTGGACAGAACTCTGTCAAGTAATTCAGACGTGTGCAGACGCAGGAAACATAGGCGGTGTTTACGAAGGCATTAAGCGAGCTCTTGGCCCTATTATAAAAAAGACGGCCCCTCTAAAGGAAGCTGACGGCTCTGTCATAACAAACAGCAGTCGCCAGATGGCAAGATGGGTGGAACATTACACCGGGCTCTACTCCTGTCCAGTCGACATTCAACCAGAAACTATGGGACTACTCCCGGTCCTGGATACTTGGCACGAGTTGGACTCCGCACCTACCATAGAGGAACTCCACCTGGCCGTCAAACAGCTTAAAAACGGTAAAAGTCCGGGCAAGGACGAAGTGTACACCGAAATCGTCAAGATTAAGTGCATCCTTCCCGTCCTTCACAACAACCTGACCAAATGTTGGGAACAGGGCTGCGTGCCTCAAGACATGCGCGACGCTAATATCGTCACTCTTTACAAAGGCAAAGGCGACCGCGGTGATTGCAATAATTACCGTGGAATATCCCTGCTTAGCATCGTCGGCAAAGCTTTTGCTAGGGCCACCTTGGCTAAACTACAAAAGCTGGCTGACCGCGTATATCCAGAGGCACAATGCGGCTTTCGGGCCCAACGGTCAACTGTCGATATGATATTTTCGCTTAGACAGTTACAGGAAAAGTGTAGGGAGCAAAAGAGTCCTGTAGTCGTAGCTTTTGTCGACCTTAACAAGGCCTTTGACACTGTGAGCAGAGAGGGGCTATACTCGGTTCTTGTCAGTATTGGTTGCCCTCCAAAGCTCCTGAAGATAGTAAAATCATTCCACGAGGGTATGGAAGCCACAATCCTACACAACGGTGAAACATCTGCTCCCTTCGACGTCCGCCGAGGCGTTCGACAAGGTTGTGTATTGGCACCTACTCTCTTCGGAATATTCTTTTCTGTACTCTTGAAGGTTGCTTTTGGAGACGACCTACAGGGCATACACCTGTACACAAGATCCGACGGTCAGATGTATAACTTAACGAGGCTTAAGTCCAAACGCCATAGAGCGGACTTATTTGTAGACAGCCTTCTCTTCGTTGACGATGCTGCTTTCGTCGCTCACAGTGAGTCTCAGCTGCAGACAATCATGGACAAATTTTCAAAAGCCTGTGACCTCTTTTCCATGTCCATTAATGCCAAGAAAACCGTCATACTAGCGCAAGGGTGTTCAGCACAGCCAAAGATCATGCTTAACGGCGCGCCTCTCGAGGTGGTCAGCAAGTTTTGTTACCTTGGCTCGCTTGTATCGAGCAATCTCTCGCTTGACGCGGAGATCGACTCTCGCATCGGCAGAGCAGCCACTACGTTCGGGAGGCTCCGTGCAAGGGCTTGGGACAACAATCATCTCACGGTAAAAACGAAAATGCTTATTTACCAAGCGTGTGTCCTAAGCACACTTCTGTACGGAGCGGAATCCTGGACAACTTACGCAAAACAAGAACGCCGGCTGAACACCTTTCACATGCGCTGTCTGCGGAGCATACTTGGCATCACATGGAAGGATCGCGTGACAAACGAGTCTGTTCTAGGCCAGGCACAGCTCCCTAGTATCACAGCCATACTAAAGAAGAGACGACTGAGGTGGCTTGGGCATGTGCATCGTATGGAACGGACTCGTTTACCACGTCAAATCCTGCTAGGAGAGATCGCAGACGCAAAAAGACCGGTCGGGCGGCCAATGCTGCGCTTTAAAGATTGTGTCAAGCGTGATATGGTTGCCTTTAATATCCCATGCAACCAATGGCAGAAACTGGCCGAAGACCGACCCATGTGGCGTCGTGTTGTCCATGATGGCCAATCCAAGCACGACGATGCCTGGTTTACCTACTTGAAAGAAAAACGCTTGGGGCGCCACGAGCAGGCCTCCAACCCCCGCCCACCTGGGGGAGCATACACCTGCCGCGTGTGTGGACGAGGGATCCTCTCCCGCATAGGGCTACACAGCCACGAACGCAAGTGTCGTTACCGGGATGCTGCTTAAAACATCTGGCACAGATGAAAAGGCCTATTATTATTCATCATTAAAAGATTCTGTTCAATTTCCTTATCGAATCGTTGCTAATCGGATGAGATAAGAAACTGCATTAGTCCTAATCCAACTCGTTACCAATCTGACGTAGTACTGTCATGTCACGGGACCCCTTTATTCGAATCTGTCCTACTCAGAAATTGGTTTAAAGAGAAAGTGACTTCCATATCATAAGTCGTATGTCGAAACTGCTTTATTCAGAAACATACCTATAGCAAATCAGACCTCAACAGAGTCGTACTTACTTAGATTCTGGCCTAAAACCCAACTGCCTTAATACGAATCTGTCCTGGCTTACCTAAAGGAACAACCACCACCACCTAATAACATTTACTCATGTAGAAATTTATATGGCGTTCGCCAAAGTTTTAATTATTATCCCAAGTAACCCGATTTTGTGAGAAGCACGATCCATTCTGCGATAATACACCTAGATGTAAGTCTATCGATATATGTATGTCTCAATTTGTGCGATCTAATCTTAAGGACTAGTATAGTATAGAATGCTTTCCTTGACATCAGGCAATAATATTCTTTAACTACATATAGATAGGTTAGGTTATACTCATATATAAGTAGCACATATTAGATTGTTAACCAAGGGATGAGAGGCACTCATTTCTGCCGAGGTATTTTGGCGCTGGAACGCAGTGAGAGCGCCAATAGTCCGAGGCTGAAATGATGCCTTTCACCCGAGTTAAACACTCTACTTTTCATGTGTTTTTTTAAAACATGACTAAGTATAAATTTTACAGTATTTCTTGAGGGTACTTTCAATTAACAATTTAGGCAAAAGTATCGTTATTTTATGGAATGGGGAGTCAAATATCAGAATGGAAATTATATGACAAATCCATTTAAACTCAAAATTTAATTGCTTATCGTAAAAAAATCATACTTCGAACGTAAAATGCTCTAGTGCAGACACGTATCATTTTCTGCACACCATTTAAAACAACAATGACCCTCTTTCAGAGCATGAGAAATGAAAAATACTTTCATATTTATTTCTACATATACCTACGAAGAAATCTATTATTTTTCATTTATTTTCGCATTTCATTCATATATCTTTGTCATACTCATTGTTAAAAAACTACCTCTCTGTCTCTCTTTCTCTTTCGGCGAGCGGGAGCTCGTAGAGTCGTTAGCACGTGCACATTGCTCGCTTGCCCAGGTGCGACTAAAGGCAAGTTGTACCATTTGTCACAAGGTAAGTGCTTCAATTTTGGAACGCCTATATATATATAACGTTAGTATGTATCTTGATAAATCATTGACATCAGATTTAACAAATACATACTTTTTATTGATATTGTATTGCTCTGCTGATATTTATGGTTCATCTATCAATCCAATCCAAAAATATACATACAATTTAAACATTATTAACTGCAAAGTGGAAAAAATATACAAATGAGGATTTTACGCGTAGGCTGATACTTGTTCGTTATCCTCCTCCGTACAAGTACGCCAAAGTATTTCGACTGTCTAGGGGCCTAATAAATTTCCAAATGATTTTCTAAGACCAAGGGTATCTTGGCAGTTAGTTTATTTACTGCTTCTTATAGACTGGGACCCTAATCGCTCCGCAGCCCGAAATAGAGCTGACCGTGAATTATTACGTATTAGCAAATGGTGTTATATCTATACGGCGTGTATTTCTAATAATTGCAACAACAACTTGAATCGAGGCGTAGTATTTAGTGCCATGAAACGATTTGTACACTGTAAGTACTTCAACGCTTCAACTGATCTCTGCTATCAGATACTGAAAATCCGAAACTTTTTAAATCTGAACGCTACCAATTAAAACAAATAATTAAGAAAAATCCGCCATATTCTCGAACGCCAACGATGCGGGAAAGTTCCCGCCATCGCTCTCGCGGAATATTGCGTTCCATTGTATTACGCAGCCCGCCATGTGCGGCGCACATCTGCCGTCGCACCCTCGCTCACTATAGTCCGCTGATGGGATTCATGGGTCGAGCGTTTTAGGTTATTACCCGACGGAGAAGGGAGAGTAATGTTTTGAGTGTATATGCCTGTTTTCAGTCTATTTCTTTGACATCACCAAACAAGTCGGGAAAAACCAAACAACCAAACAAGTGGTATTTGCGATGACAAAGTGTGGAATGTCATCAAAAATGACAAATTTCTATGAAAATATGACGTCTATAATGAGAATAATGTCATTTGCTGCAGAGTTAGCTTAGACGGACTTTAAGGTGTGAGGGGTCGTTATTTTTCTTACGCACCAATGTAATAATAAGTAGTACATTACGATACAAGTGCGAAAAATAGGAAATGCGCAACGATCCGAGTGGCGATAAATTAAAAAACTACTAAAGGGAGTGTTTTACATCAACACGAGTTGCGAATTACCTATTGTATTGTAGTTCGGGCGATTTTCCGCAACTCGACGACTGGCGCCTATTTTGCGTGACATTGGGGGGGGGGGGGGGGGGACTAGGACCTCGGGGATTCCAGATGTTTCTTGTGTATTTATATTTGTCCAAAATATATTGCAGGAAGTATCATAATCATATTATGATCTAAAACATACCTTTGAAGCCCTGACACTTTGATAGAGAAAGATAGTCTTATTGCGATTCCTATAAGAGGAAAGAGAAAATAGCGCCATGCTTTGTCCTTATCACCGACCGGGTGGCATCATAAGTAGGAGGCGATGGCGAAATACCGGAATGTATAAGAGTAAAAGAGAAAAAATCCTATGCTGCCCAAACTTTATATGAATAGTCTTTCTCTTACCCCTCGCTGGCGCGTCTATAATTACTTGTATATACTGTGTCTATGCTTTGAAACATCAATGTGGGCACCTTTGTAAATTAAGTATAAAATTACTTGAATAATTATGGTATATTTTTGAGTTCCAACATTTTTACAATTGTCATTGTATCAATGCAATTCCATCATCGGTGCAGCAACATTTTAATTTAAACTAAATTAAAATTACATTACTCCTAAAACCAGTAAAACATTCTAATAAAACCGATATTAGTGTCTTCGGGGCGCATGCGCGAGAGGGTCGCCCTCCTCCCTTCCTATTACACGTTCTGTATTTAGGGGCTACAAAGAACAACTCCCGGCATATCTATTTTGATTCTCCAGAATATAGTCACAAACAAAGTTATTGGATTCAAAACGTACCGCGGCGGGATGAATATTTCAAGCGCGGGAAAATCTAACGCTACATAATGGACCGCGTAATAGCCTCATAAAAGTTTTAAAATGCGGTCGATGGACTTTTGAAAGAAAAAAAGTGTCCCATGATTTTTATTTCATCATTCCAATACCATTTTTCTTAGACTTTGTACGACGGTAACGGAATGGAACTATGTATATAATATAATAATTATATAATGGAAGAAACGAAAAATTTATGGAATTTGGGGACACTTTTTACTACATATTTTTTGGATATATAAAAAAATATCAAATAAAAAAAAGTGTAGTGTACATTAAATATAATGGCTCCATTACGCTTAGCCTGGCGTTGTAGGTGGCTTAAGTAGGACTTAACCATGTGTTGTGGCTTATGTATTGACCATTGACCATCGGTGAAACTTATGCCTTTGTAATAAAATGTGGTTCAATGCATTGTCATTATACAGTGCCATTTGTACTACTTTGTACCTTTCATCTATAAGCTTGATATCTGATCGTATGGCTGTTTATGGATCTTGAGAACACATTTGTGGGTATGCACGTTTAATTCGTAAGTAGCTATTAGACAAAGTCCTAAGAATGATCTAAAATCCCTAACTCGGTTGTCTCGAAACAAAGAAATACAGACAATAAAGCGATTTCCGTGTTAAATTAAACTGGCTAATTATTAATTAGCTTAATGATACTGGAGATCTTCTTTCGGAAAATACGGAGCACATGGAGACAACGAGGGTACCGTAAATGTTGAAATTAATAACACAAGGGTAGTTACGATTCAAGTAAAATAAACGATACAAAAAATAATAAATAAATAAATAATATAAAAGGAAACGGAAGGCACCGAAGATACTCAGCCTTACAGGTATACCTAGTTAAGAATAGATAAGAAGATGAATGCTATACTAATGATAATGAGCCGTAAAAAAGAAAATTATGATTTTTTTCCAATCAGATTATTATTGAAAACTTCTCATATTTTAGTATAGGAAACTACATTTTCTTTTTCTGGTTTTTTTGGAAGTTGAAACTAGGTCCATGGGGTCCCAGCGCGCACAAGTTGTTTGCAGAAATCTCGAAGCGTCTGGTTGACGTAACCACGTAACCGGTGACCGAAGAGCTGGCGGCTTCCTCGCACAACGTATCAGCATTGCGATACAGCGAGGAAATGCCGCCAGCATCCTTGGTACAATGCCTCAAGGGCCTATTTTAGATTTAAGCTAGTTATTAATTTAGTTTAGTAGTACCACTGTATATATCTTTCATGTAAAATAATGTCCATAATTATGGAAACTTATTTAATTTTATGACGAAATTTCAACAATTTCCGAGAACTCTTCCGATTTTTTTGGGACTTTCTGCAACTGGCCTAATTACATTCTTATAAACACAGAGATTCTTTCTTGGGCTGTTAACAAGATTGCCAGCTTTTGTCTCCTATGGCGTCTCTGAGTCTCTTCGACAATCCTTTGAAGAGATAGTATAACTATAAGTTGAACTCTGATTTCGCATAGTTGTTATGGATCTCGAGTTCACATGTATGTTGGTTCTATCAAAGCAATACGCTCGGGTCGATGGGAATGTACATTGTACAGTTTGGCGTCAGCCGCGACCAGCGTATTCAGGTTAGGCTATTTATAAGAAGCGACCATGGTTTATATGTAGTTTAGGAAATATTTGGCCGATTTTACCAAAATGTCAGGATATGTGTTTTTTTACCGGATGATAACTAGAGGCTAGCAATCGTTGATAGAAAACTCCAAATGAAACAATAATCATCAAAGTCATACCGATACCTACATTTTTTCTTTTGTTTGGCGTTTGTCGATGTACGATTGTCACCTTAAGTCTGATAAAATTCAAATGATAATTAATTGTTTATGTACAGAAATTAAGGGTGCACATTGAAAAATATACCAGGTGTTTCCTGTAACATGAGCATTAAATTAAACTGGAGGCTGTAAAAATTTAATAAAATTTAAAAATTAATTAAAATCTTCGTTCTTTGACACTTGCTTAAACGAAAGTTTTCTGTGAAGAAATATGGAAAGTGTTTTTTTCAGAGAAGACAAAAAGGCTGAAATCCATAAGGTATTTTATATTAAACTTTGTTATCGTATTGGATTTATGTACCTACTCTCTTATTTAATCATATAGGTAATACGTACGATATAGGTACATAAAACTAAAGAAAATCTAGATCTCGAACTATAGTTAATTATTTTGTGTCAGTAATTATTGGAAATCCTAGCGAGGTTTCGCGGAAGTGGCCAGGCGGCGGCAACCGGAAGCGGGGGCGCGCCAAGGCTACGATGGAAGTCATTTTCAGGGCACAATAAAATTGTGCCTGAAAAACTCATTGATATTAGGACCGTTGCCTTTGGCTGTAAAAACAATATAATAGGGGATAAGGTATGATTATTTAGGTTATTGTTTTGAGTACTTAATATTGAAAGTCGCGGATTCAAACCCTGGCATGAGTTTATTTGAGCTTGCATGCTCGAAGTAAAGGTCGCGTCGTCATGATATCAGTAAAGGTACTCCTAATTAATTATACATATAAGTAGTAAGTAGCGGATCAGCGCACGTCTCTAATAACAACAAGTAACTGTCAAAAATGTTTTCCCCTCACTAGCTCGGAAAGACGTCTTTAATCCTTTAAAACAAGCGGGGAAAAACGCATTTTATCCACTAGTGGAGAAAGTAATTTGACCTTGGATGGAGCGTGTTTAAGTAGCTTGACAGATAACAAAACGTAAAACGCTCATAATAATGGTTCGTTCTATATTCATTATCATTAAATGGTTTGAGAGTTTAATAAAAAATACCAAATTTAGCTTTATTTACTGATTTTAAGTCATAAACCTTAAAATTCTATAAGAAACGTTTGTTTTCTAATAATGATGTTAAATATAATTCTGAACGTACAAGTTGAGTCGATGCAATTTCAAAACGCATCATTGACATTTCATACGTCAGAAATGTCAACATTGTCAACAAAATTTTTACTTTAAAACTTCTCACTTAAAAATACAGAATTTCCGTAGTTTATTGTTACAATATCGTAAAAAAATGAGTGATTCCAGTGATGAAGATGATCTAACGCCTGTGGATGTTGCACTTTCCTCGCTATAGTGAGGTGAAAAGTTTTGTGTTACACACGGGTGTTGCAAATGTATTTTACTTCTTGTGTGTTGAAACACTCCCTACGCTCAGGATTCTATTTTAGAACCACTCGCTTCGCTCGTGGTTCAACTATAGAATCCTTTCACTTGCTCGTGTTTCAATTTCACACTCGCGGGTAAAATACAACTTTGCACCCTTGTATAACAAATAACTATTTTTTGTGACACACACTTTTATTGCTGACTGTACTTCTTCTCGTTTGCATGTCTATCGAGTACTTCTTTAGACCTTTATAATGAGCCTAAATTTGATGATTTTAGTTACAAGATTTAGGTAGGTATACGCAGTGAAGCTAAATAAAAGTGTGTAATAATAATAATAAAAAGAGATATGTCTACATATACCAACGTAGAACAATAAGATTTGTGACATAAACTTTTGAACGCAAATTGTAGAAAGATATATGGAAGAGTATTCCACCGTGGCAGATTTTTTAATTTATCTTTTAACTTATGTACATATTTGTAAAAAAGTAAACTATTGAGTAAACTAATTGTAAACTAACTAATTGAGGTTTGTAAAATTATACCCCCTTAGTCATAAAACTTTACGGGCCTGATATAGTTAAATTATGTTTTATCCCATTCTTACAAATACATAAATCAAAATGAGGGATAAAGACAAACGATTCATAGCTAATTCAGGCTAGTAACACGTTTATAAATTTTATGTTCAAGGGAAAAATGGAAAAAGTTACACTTCCGGCAGGATTTGAACCCGCAACCTCCGCAATCCGTGCGTTGCTCTTAACAAATTGAGCTACGGAAGCCTACATTTATAAATAAAGCCATTAATGAATAAGGGGGCTAGACTTTATCACCCTATTAGAATCACTACACATTCATTACACAATCACTAACTCTTTACTCATATATGGTTAGTGTTGTGGTATGTAGATAAAATGTAGAAAGACAAAATGTTCGGAACTGACAGACCGATATCGTCCAGCGGACTGATAGTCAGTGGGCCCCTTTACCTACAAGATACATATTTTTTGTAGATAATTATTTTAGATGTAATAGGCCCAGGAGAGATTTGACCTCACAGTTTTTTGGGGTTTAAAACTGCGAGCTTTAAACAGTAGGTTGGTACATATTAAATACAGACCGTCAGGGGCGTCAGGTTTTTGTTGCGTTCGAATCTTTAAAGTTCTTTTAGCTCCTCCAAAGAGGATATAATAAGATAGAGCGGTACTGTCATAGTAAATGTTGTAACCACTGAAAATTCACTGCCATCTATCGACATACTTTAAAACTAAAAATTAAGATTTATAAAAATACGTTAAAATGTATTTAAATATGGATAAATGATTTTTTTATTTGCATTAATTATTTTTATATGATTTTGACCCATGTTCTTTAACGGATATGCGTTAAAATTATAAATAACAAACGAAACCATTAACGCCCTCTATACGAGAGTAGGCCAAAACTAGTGGCGCCATCTGATCGAGAATCAAATTTTCGTGATTTTCGAGGCACGTTTTCTCCTCAGACTGTATCCATCTATTACGGAGTTATATCTATCTTTGGCTCCTCAAACTCTTTCCTTTAATTTGCTGTTATTTCTTAGGTAATGAAAATACGGTGGATTTCCGCATTCAGTTGAATCGCCTTTTATTGCCGCTGTTGTTTTTATGCTCACTATTTTAAATTAGCTTTTCTAATTATATCAGCTTTGATTTATCGCTATCTATAGCCTTTAAAATGCATTGACTGAGGCGTGTTTTTTTTTCAGGACTAGGTAATAGGAAATAGGTAATAATACAATACAATTCTCTATCTTCTGGAAGATATTGATGTGGGGCAATTTTTTTAATACCCCGTCGGTGGCAATTTGGCAAACAAGCATACGGCCCACCTGATGGTAAGCGGCCACCGTAGCCTGCAACTCATTTATTAGATTATTTCGGTAGGTACTAACACGAACTATGTTACCAATTCATGATTATCTATTTGAAGTACGTATTATAGCAGTAAGGTAAGATAGTAATTTAGATTTTTTTCAACACACCAGCTCATAAAGGCTCTCTTTGTTTTTCAAAAACTGATGAGCAAAGTTACATTTTATCTACAAGAGTGGCAAAGTAATTTTATGCAAATTGTGAATTGTTTCCTCAATCCTCATGTTGGCTGGTGGAATTGAGTTTATTAAATTTGAATGAAAAATATTTATTAGTTCATTTAGATTTGATTTGTAATGTTTTAATGTTACTACTGTTAGTAGTTCGTGTTGGTGAGGTGAAAAATGTTGTTTCAATAGGTAGCGAAGTTTGTTTAACCCTCGTGCCTCGAAACCAAGATTCCACTTTTCGAACAACTCGCTACGCTCAAACAGCGCGTCAAACAGTCGACACATAGCTAGTGATCTTTTTTATACTGCTTTGGTCCGTAATCTTTGGAAATATAGGTCTGTCTGTACTGAGTGACCGTCCTATGATGTCATTCTCAGTCGCGTAGGTCACTCTACGGCATTGTGTGTTGGTGTGCAGACGGTATTGAACTGACTAGCAATTAAACTGCAATGTCACTTGAAAGATACATGCATGATAAAATTCATGTTAAGGATGACCCACGCTACAACGTACCGGGCCCGGGCCGGGGCGTCCGACGGCGGACTTCAGTTTTCTGTAGAAAGCGTAACGTAATCACCGTCACCTGTCATAGAAAAAGTGTCGGGCACCCCGGCCCCATATCCCATTTTTCTTAATTGAGTTTCAACAAAGATATATGTAACTCCGTATGAGATAAGTAAAGTCTGAGGAAAAAACGTGCCTCGGAAATCAATAAAAAGTTATAGGTATTCGAATAGATGGCGCCACACCTTTGGCCTAATACTCGTCTAGATGCCGTAGCGACACCGTTTGATATTTAACAATTTTACAATACACATATCAGTGAAAAAACATGGGTCAGTCATATGGCGTTCTAAAAAAAACATTGTATGAATCAATATCATATATAATTTTTTTTGTGTTTTTATATCTTTTTATTATTAGTTTTAATGATGTGTCGATAGATGGCAGTAAATTTACTGTGACTACAAAATTTACTATGACAATAACTCTCGATACACTCTATTCTCTTTGGTCTCAAGTACTGAACAAAATCTATCCCGCTTGTAAGTGTGCAGCATAAAAAAATGCTATAGATTTCCTCAACTTTGCGATATCTACAGGAAAGATGCGAAGTAGTTAAGCATAGGTACTATAAAATGTGTAAAACCCAAATATAGGGAATATTTCGCAAAACTGTGCGTAGAGGGCGTTACTAGCACAATCACAGGGCCTACCGCGAAACACGAATGTCCCTATAATAATACAACGTAATAAAAGTAATAGTTGTAAGTAAAACAAGTAACTCATTTATTGATTTGATATCAGGGAAATTAAGGCGTAATTTAAATGACATAGAAATATGCCCGCAATAGGGTATTTGACTGTATTTAATAGTAGATTGTTAACCAAGGGTGGAAAGTGAACCATTACACCCGAGATATTTTGGCGCTCGAACGCAGTGAGAGCGTCAATAGTTCAAGAGTGAGATGGTTACTTTTACCTGAGTTAAACACTACTTTTCATTTCGACTATGAGGAAAGTCAAACACAAGAAATGTAGGTTTATTATTCTCAAGTACAAGTATTTCTTTAGAACAAATTATAAAACAAATTGTTTATTATTGGTAAGTATATTTCTTTAGAACAGATTATAAGTAAACCACATCAACAATGAAATTAAATTAGTTGAAGATTACGGTAAAATTTGAACAATTCGAAATATTTCAAGTTTTGCCGGGCATATTTATATTAGAATTACTTTCCACCCTAGGGTGGAAAAAGCAATTTTCCACCCGGCTATCAGCCTATGAAAAGTTAACTTTCCGAACAGGAGAGATAAAAAATAAATTATTTTAGACCATGCATGAAATAAAGCACCAGAAAATTAATAGAGAAACGTATATAGACAGCAGTTATGTTTACACAATTTATATTTTAAAACCCGTATAAAACTTTAAAGCGTAGGTAATTTGATTGTGACATTTGTGACGTCACATGCATGTTTCATATAAATTCCATGGTAGCAAAATCGTTTTGATAGTTCGAAAAAAGAAACTGATTTGACTAGTAGTCAAATACCCCATTTGCAAACTTCGGTTTTCGCGGTTATTGCCCAATACTGAATTTCGCACAGAGCTTGTCAGCGGACTCCCCTCTGTGAGTCACGAAGGGAAATACGAGCCGAGGCGGAGTTCAACCTCACAGTAGTGTTACTCATCAAAGCCTCAACGAATCGGAACTGCAGACCGACAAGAAATTATAGAAATTTATTGAGGGCGCCACTGAGCTTCAACACGCACATGATGCAAACATCCATAGAGTCAGACCAAAACAAGTCTGCAACGATTTTGATAGCACACGCAGTGCGTGTAATTTTAAACGCCAAACTTCTATGAAATTGTGACGTATAAATAACACTTGCACTGCGTATGCTATCAAAATGGTTGCAGACTAGTCTTGGTCTAACTCTACAACTATCTCCTTCTGCCGCATAAGTTTGTCGTTTACGTTTGTTTTTGACATTTGACGTTTGCCATTGACATGTACATGTACAATAACCACTGAGTTGTTATTACTACAGAGACGACATACCAAACAATGAAATTGTCGCAATCACAATGTACCAGGCGAACAAAACGTCGTAAGCGCTGTAAAATTTACGGCGCTTACGCGTTTAGGTCGAGAGCTTCACGCTCCGCTTCTATGGTTTGATGCCAAAACGGCAGCAACTCATGCGCAAAATACTGGTTCTCTGTGCCGTTTCTATACGTTAGCACAGAATAAGTAATAGTATTATCATACGTTAGTACGTTAGTTCAATGGCAAAAACGGATATTTTTCAAGTAACCTCAAAACTTTACAATAGATAAATTAGACCAAAATACTCCTTCATATTATAGTAAACGACGCATGAGCGAATAACGCAAACGCAAGTGTATGCTGTGTGTGATCGTCATAGTTTCTCGTACACAGACTACACACTGGACTTTCTCTGCGCTCTCTCGGAAAATGCGAGTTAGCGGCAAGCGGGAGGAACTAGCTTCTGTTATATTAAAGGCAAGTACTTATACAGGGTGTAGAAAATTAATGGGCCCTGGAGAAAAAGTGCCTTTAGTTAGCTTAAAGGAACCATTTTTTTTAAGAAACAAAACTGCATTCTAAGAATTTTATTTTTATTTTTCAATTTCGCATGTAAAAATATTCTTGAGTACTAAATATTTGATTTCATGGATATTTTGTACGACAGACGAGTGTAAGACCTAATGTTTCTTAGATAAATGTTATCATTAACATTAACTGTATCGACTAGTAGAATAAAATAGCGAGTGTTTAATTTTCGGATTTTTTAGTCATTAACATTAACTGTATCGACTAGTAGAATAAAATAGCGAGTGTTTAATTTTCGGATTTTTTAGTCATTAACATTAACTGTATCGACTAGTAGAATAAAATAGCGAGTGTTTAATTTTCGGATTTTTTAGATTCCCGGGCGACACAAGCTAATTTTAAAAATTCTTTGAATGCAGTTTTCTCTTTTTAAAATAGGAGAATGTTTCCTTTTAGTAAAATGGGCTTTAAGGTTTTAAGGTACTTTCCCTCCAGGGCCCATAAATTATTTCCACACTGTATAATAACTGTAAAATAACGTTCCTCGTTTAGTGGTTGTCTTATGTCTATTACTTTACCTACGGCAATACACCGTGCGCCATCATTGGAGAGACACCGAAATTTACCACCTGGTCACCAAATTGGTGTTGTAAACTAGGGACGTCACGTTGACCTCTTGTCAGTGTTGCCAGATCGTACCTTTTAGTACGATTTTACGTACTTTTTAAATAGCATACGTACTTAAAACGTACCCCGCCCAAAACCGTACTAAAAGCGTACTTTTTGGCTAAACCGCACATTTTAGTACGATTTTACGTACTTTTCGTATGAGCGGTTCAAAAATATGCTAATATAGCGTAGAAATAATAGTGACAGACCAAAAAAGTACGATTTATTTGCGTAAAAATTTGCGACTTTTGTTTTGGTATTTTTGTACCTTACTATTTTGCGTATTAATGTAGTTTTCGCGGATTATCAGTTTAAAAAAATCACCCGTTTCTAAAACACTTCTGCTGTTTATATTGTTTTTTGGAACAAAAAATGAAATTGTACTTTTTTTGGTAAAATCGTACCTTTTTTAGATCGGGGTCGTATTTTAGATTTCAGTGCTTTGGCATCACTGCCTCTTGTACCACCTACAATTATTGCTAAGAATCAGCTAGGGTTATTACTTATTAGCGTTTGCCTACAATGTAATGCCACACAACATTTGTGGATGCAAATGTCAATTAGCAGTATATAATATTAATCATAATGTAAGTTTGGGAAAAAGGAGTCAAAACTCAAGTAAAGGTCTCGTCTAGCCGTATCTTACACCTTTAAACGAGCAATTTTTGTATATATGTACATGTATTTTTTTGTATATTTACATATTTCGGGGATCTCGGAAACGGCTCTAACGATTTCGATGAAATTTGCTATATGGGGGTTTTCGGGGGCGAAAAATTAATCTAGCTAGGTCTTATCTCTGGGAAAACGCGCATTTTTGAGTTTTATGTATCCGAGCAAATCTCGGTCTTCCAGATATTAATTTTGAAAACCTAATAGATATCGCTTCCGCTAGCAACTCACGCGATATAACTGTTCTGTCGTTCCGCTCACAGTCCTGAGGAAGGGATCATAAGGAACAGCTAGAGTTTTAAAAGTCCAAATGTGCATAAGGATGTCACACCCTCGCAATACATGGTAGCATTGGTAGCTGCAGGTAGATGCAGAAATATATCTACTTATTCATACAACCAAAGAGGATATAATAGGATAGAGCGGTACGGTCATAGTAAATTTTGAAGCCACAGTAAATTCACTGCCATTTATCGACACACGATTAAAACTAAAAATTAAAATATCAAAAAATGAATTTATATATGGATAAATGATTTTTTTATTTGCAATAATTATTTTTATATTTGTTTGACCCATGTTCTTTCACTGATATGCGTTAAAATTGTTAAATAACAAACGAAACCGTCAAGGCCAAAGAGTAGGCCAAAGGTAGTGGCGACATCTGATCGAAAATCAAATTTTCTTGATTTTCGAGGCACGTTTTTTCCTTAGACTATTACGGAGTTATATCTATCTTTGATAAAACTTAGCAACCTTTCTAACAAACAGACATGTCAAAAAAATTACGGATAGGGACAACCGATTATCAACGTTTTGCTAAATTTGACAGACATTTATGAATAACGCCAATAATCTGTAGTGTCATCATGAAATTAATTAAGTATAATTACTATTATTAATTAAATGAATTTTATTTTAATTTTTATAAGGTCATTCTCGAAAAAAGAAATTAAATAATGAACATCCATACTTATTACTATAAATGCGAAAGTGTGTCTATCTGTTGCCTCTTCACGCTTAAACCGCTGAAGTCGCTGAACCGATTTAGTCGAAATTTGGTATAGAGGTAGTTTGAGTCCCCGGGTAGTTTTTATCCCAGAATTCATCCAGAATTGAAAAGGGTGGTGGATGTTTGTATGGGAAATTAAAAAGCAGATTAGATAAAAAATAAGCTACCAAAATTACTAACTCTAACTCCACGCAGACGAAGTCGCGGGCAAAAGCTAGTTTTCTAATAAATGCGAATTACAACGGCCGACAATATAATATTCGTGCCATTAGAATATAGCTCTCGGCAACTTACGCAACGTAGCTATGCTATCCCCTTACAGCATGCATGACTCATGTGGAAGGGGTCTTAAGGCTCAGCTAGGGTGCGCTCACTGCGTTGACCGATGGAGTGCTGTGCATGCGTCAGATATAAGTAATTATAGTGCGACATAAAATAGTAGAAATAAAATAAAATGTCACAGTTACGTAGGAAGTGGCGCCGTCAATAATTTTCTACAATTTCTTGTCGGACTATTGTAGAAATATGAGATGAATCACAAATCGGAGATTGGAGAGGAGATAGTCACCTTATTTAATAGAAAACAATTATGTGTGTACACGGTGTCGTATTCAGTACCGTAAAACCATCCAACATAAAACTATAATCCAGTAATACAACTATATTTCACAAGTTTTATCCGTATTTAACCTTTTCGACGCCGTGTCAAACACAAAAGCTGTCATCCAGACGCCACGTCTGCACCGAAGTGTCAAAACTGAAATTGAACTTTATGCATATGCATTTAGGTCTATGTTGCTCTGTGGTCTATGACCGATTAATCGGTCTTTGGCGTTTAAACTACTGTGCGTATATATCGGTCATTGGCGTCCAAGAGGTTAAACCTCAACCGAGTTCCATTTAGGAAAATATTTTGCTTTAGAACCACAACATTAATATTATAGTATAACTGCACGAAAATATTCGAGTTAATTTTGAACCATTATGTCCATTATTGGGTGATTTACCTGCGGGACGGATACGGATCAAACAAAAGCTAATGATAGAAGACCTAAGGACCTAAGCTAGATGACTTATTTTTATTAGGGTTCCGTGTTCGGTACCCTACTCCGCTGTCCGTCCGTCTGTCACCAGGCTGTATCTCATGAACCGAGATAGCTGAAACACAGACAGTTGAAATTTACACATATGATGTATTTCTGTTGCCGCTATAACAACAAATACTAAAACAGAATAAAATAAATATTTAAGTGGGGCTCCCATACAACAAACGTGATTTTTTCCCATTTTTTGGGTAATGGTACGGAACCCTTCGTGCGTGAGATGCCTCGTTCTGGAGGAGACTGCGCCGTTCCGACAACAAAATAATGAAGGCTGTCTCTGCTGATATAACGAGTCCGGTGTTTAAGCGATGGATTTGTGTTCACATGGATCAGAACAAAAAATTACTGCACTTAACATGTGCAATCCTAATTTTATTCTTTAATTTTAACTTAAGTTTAATATGAGTGGCACCACTGGCACCCCTTTACAGTGTTAATTTAGTTTTTAATTCAGTATTAATTTACTTTTGTTCTCACTGCCTGAAATAAAAGATTTATATACGAGTCTTTGGAAGACACACAACGGCACGTGTATATAAATACTATATTATACTAATATTATAAATGTGAAAGTGTGTTTGTATGTCCGTTACCTCTTCACGCTTAAACCGCTGAACCGATTTGGTTGAAATTTGGTATAGATGGTATATTGTAGTTTCAGTCCCGGGGAAGGACATAGGGAAGTTTTTATCCCAAAAGTCATCCTTTAAGGGGGTGAAAAGGGAGGAAGGAAGGAAGGGGGAGGAAGTTTGTATGGGGAATCGATAAAAAGCAGATTGGATAAAAAATAAGCTACCCAAATTACTAATAACTCCACGCAGACAAAGTCGCGGGCAAAAGCTAGTAATTAAATAAATAAAACATAACCGATAAAGCGATAGCTCCTATTGCATAATTGACAAACATAAGGTTTTAATTACCTACGCTACATGAAGCGTCCACAACCAGACAATACTTTATATATACAGGAACCGGAATATTCCCCGGCAGAGTTTTAATTGGTATAATGCTGCACTATTTCTGGGAATAGACGTTCTATTCTGAATCCGTGCGCGAGATACCTACGCCACGGATATTCACTTGTCCGATTTAAGAATGAAATTGTATGATTTGATACGACCGTGTTTAAATAGACTAAATAGAATGAATTACCCGCTCGTCCGTGTATGAACACTTGATAAGAACCCTGACCTGAGGTTTTGTTAAAATTAAAATAATAGGTGTCCCCATTTTTCATTAATTTATGTAATTATATGTTTTTTTTTCATTTTCGTTAATTTCCACTACCTAATCCTAGAAGTTGGGACACAAAATAATTCAACTTTTAAATTGTTTGAAGCTATTTCTAAGTAGGTAGTAGGTACATACATATCATATGTTTCAAATATTTTCAAAATAAAGTTTAAGTAATTGTAAAGTCTTGTCTGTAAATAAATTTTGATATCCGAACAGAACGGATTCATTGTAAATGTAATGGAAAAATTTAATAAGAATTTATATTTAATTGTTTTTCTAACCCGTTTACCCTTCGATATGTTGTAGTAACCCTAACCTAACCCGCGCTAAAAGTACCTAGGTGTATTATAATGCGGAATTTTTATATTTTTACACTAATAACGTTTTACTACTTAAAATAATCCATTAGCCGACCTATTTTGAAAACTGAAATTTGATTGCGCGGCGAATGCGAATGTCCACTATTAGATCTAGTTCCCATTTTCCGTCATAATGAGCTTGAAATTAACTGCAAATTTTAATATCGTCGGCCACATTCACTCGTCCACGCCATCCAGCCCCACATATCAGCCGTAACAGCCGCTGATAAACAACTTTGAATATGGACTTTATTGATAAAGAATAGGGTAAACATTTGAATGAATTTTCCAATGGCTGTTATGACTGTTATGTGTGATCGACTGCATTCTGCCTGTATACAGCTGCGATTGCTTTGCTTAATTGAAAAATGATAGACTGAAGCATAGCAGAAATAGGTTTCTTAGAACTCTAGAATAGTTTGATTTTTGTTCATAAAAATCTCATTGGGTCTCAATCTCAGTCTCAGTCTGACGGAATCGTGACGTCCGTACGTGTCGTTGAAAACAAAAAATCGTATGTGACTGTAAACTTCCTATTATGATATGACTATTTTCCATTCACCGTAGAATTTGACAGATAGAGAGAGTTTGACGTATAAAACTCACCGTATTTGAGGTTTAAGGTCTACTGTCCTTAAAATTTTGTATGAAATTACAAGCAAATATCAGCCTTCGTGAATTAAGTATTGTAATCTGTCCGATTGAAGCTTATTTCAAAGACTATGAATTCTAAGTACTAGAAATGAAGTAGAATTTTACTAATGCCGTTTTTATGTAATGCGACATGCTGAAGAAGAAGACGGACCAAATTTGAGGCGTTAGAATAAAAACTTTCACTAAAAAATATCGACGGCCGTATTCACGGCGTTTACGCCCACCATTTTGACTGTAATTATAGGGTGGAGCCTGGAGGTGCTGAGCTGACAATAATGGGGTTTTCAGCAAAAATAGATTTCGTAGAAGAAAAATTTGAAAATATTCGTAAATACATAGTAGTTTCTGTGACTGCTGCAATGCGAGCTCGAGTGTTTTAATGCCTTGTTACATAAACTGCTTTATCTATAAACTAAGCTCTCTATGATATGTCCAAGAACCGCATGTTGCGACCGCCATTGAGGCATTTTATCACAGTTTGCAAATGATATTTCGTTTCTAATAAAATGTCATCTCGACTGATATTGTAAATGAGGTCAAATCTAATTCCTTTTTTTTAGAGAAATTTGAATGGAATTAAATCGATATCGACACACAATAATAACATTATCTATCAAAATACCTAGATTATCTTTATGCTGGCCGTAATTTGCGGTTTTTGAACGCATCATAGAGGTATGTGTGGAGATATAAAGTACCTAAACGACTAAACGTTCTAGTGTATGTCATTGTCCGTCTAAATCTAATAATTGTCAGCCCGTTTGTCAACTTATTTGCCTGGAATTAAGATTGAAGATGGCAAATAATTGGGATATGCAATAAAGATTATGAGTATGAGTAAGAGTATAGTGTCCAGAGCGGGGACTTCTACGGTTATTGAATATTTGTACGCCATATTATGGTAAAATAAGGAATGATAATGAAAACTTTATATACCACTTGTTTTGTACCCTTATTTATACAAATAAATATTTTTGATTTGATTTGATTATGATTTGAATACTGTTAACTTGAGAGATGGCTTATTTTTACATAGCGTTTTAAAGTAAAAATATTAATAAACTAGTGTTAAAATTAGTAAAGTTAATATCAAACTCGCATCAAATACAAGCTTCACCTTTAAGTGAGGGTGTAAGGCGTAAAAATCATTTGAGAAAATTCATACTATACCTACGTATGTAGCTTAGGGTTGCCATACGTTAGGGATTTCCCGATTTCCCTTGACATTCTTCTGAGCTTTCTACCAATTCGGAGATTGGTAGAAAAAACGTAAGCTTATGCTACTCTAGCTACATCGTATTGGACCACGAAAGATTTGGAACAAGGGATTCCATGGTTGGATTTTTTAGAAAATGACCGTCTAGGAAACGGCACGATTTTCAGGGTAATGTCCGGACTTTTGTCCCATTTTTTCCTGTGGCAACCCTATATGTACCTAACTTAGGTATTAGAGTCCGGCGACTGAAGATCAATTCTGATAATGGACGCGTCTGATTCGTTTCATTCCAGTGAGTGTGCCTAAAAAGTATGAGAGATGTGTCTATGGATTTACTAGTTACTTATCGGTAATAAAACCTATGCTACAGCTAAATATCAGGGTCCTTATAAAAATATAACAACGTTTTTGCCGCTGTTATTCGCTCCGTATCCGATAACCCTGGTGTACCAGTGCCCAAATGAAATATAATTGTATTACATTCAATTTATAATTTTCCGTGTAAGATTTGATCAACAAACTAACTTAAGGTACAGTAGGTTCAGCCAGCAGAGTTTTTAAAAAACGTAACGTCTTTTTAGAAATAATACGGTTGCAAACAATATGAATAGCAATATTGAGACCTTTCTTTAGTGACTTCATTGATTCAAAAACTGATTAAACTACTTTTGCTCTATAGAATAAAATCATGAACATAGGTCTAGAGTGCAACTTAAAACTTTGCAACAATTTTTGCACAAAAGCTACAAATATGAAAATTGCATCTAAATGTGCCCAATTTTATTTTGCTTACGCTCAGTGAGAGTGAGAGAAGAACCTGAATCTACAGGGCCTTAACAAACATTGTGATTAACAAAAGTTGGCAAATAAACATTCACTCCGCGCGACCTGCATTTCCCAGAACTAATTAATTTTCAGTAATGTTAGCTTTATATAAATTATAACATATTATTTACATACATTTGTACTTTCATTAATAATAATCTGATAATTTAGTAAAAGAAGTTAGTGTAATGATCAAACCAAGACTGACAGTTGGCACGTCGACCAATCAGGGCGCTGCTAAAATGGTGGCGCGGCGTTCTGATTGGCCGACAGTGATGACGCCTGAAATAGCGGGAATAGTGACAACGGCCGTGAGGCAGTCTTGTTTTAACCACCAACAAAAAAGGAGATTTAGGAAGAAAGTACTAATCTGTGAATTGTATGGTTAAATTATTTTATTAACGCTTATGCCTTAATTATAGTAAAGCAAGCGTTCTATGCCTGCATTGGTAAGTTAAGTGTGAGGACTGAGGACACATTTGATATTGTTATAATTAAACAGTAAGTACTTGAATCAGTATCATCTTTTATTTGTTTACCTAAATTACATACCTTTGGTTAGCTTGTCAGCTTTAAAACCTTAAAGACAGCCTCCTGCATCTACATCAAGTTATCATTTGTTTTATGTGCGAGTGGTTAAATTAGCTGTCATTGCGTTCTCTGATTGATGCTCCAGCAATGTAATAAAATCAATGTAGTGAAAAACTCATGCCAGCAAAAAGCTTAATTTCCTCTGAAAAAAGCACGGACGAGTGTAATTACAAGTCCTGTGTGCCGAATATTTGCTTTATATATACGCTACTAGCTTTTGTAATTTGGGTAGCTTATTTTTTATACAATCTGCTTTGTATCGATTTCCCATACAAACTTCCACCCCCCTTTCACCCCCTTAAAGGATGATTTCTGGTACCAAATTTTAACTAAATCGGTTCAGCGGTTTAAGCGTGAAGAGGTAACAGACAGACAGACACACTCGCATTTATAATATTAAGTATGGATTCGTGGGTCTTTTACCGGCAGATATAACCTGGAATAAACATGAATATAACTTTAATTTGGAAGTGTAGGTATTTGTTACTTATAAAAATGGTAACCAAACATATCGGGTCCTATACACAAGTCACATCAGAAAATGAAGCACTCTTAATTTTAGCATTTTTTTACAATTTTCGTGAAATAGAAATTTGCAGCTTCAGAATATTTCACGTTCTTACGAGAATTTTCAAAACCTATTATAACGATGAAAACTTTTCTTTTTCAAAGTTCTTGATTATTCAGGTGATGCTTCAGGAAAGTAGGAGAGCTCTCGGGGTCAAAAACAATTACTGTGTCAGGCAGTGAAGTATTCTTATCACGTCTTGTCACGCAAGCAAGCATAATACACTTGTAGCCCGTGCTCAAGAGCTAAATTAAATGATGGACAGAGAATTGCTATAGAAATTGCCACGCTGCCCCATATAAAATAACTAGTGATTTAGCTGAGGGATCCGAGAAGCAAAATCTTAAACAGAAGTATGTTTTCAGAGAAATTAAGATAAAAGTTAAAAACCTGCGCGACGGCCATATCTTCTGTCGCAAGTTTCACGCGGTGAGCCTCACCTTTTGTATCCTTCTAATTTCCTGGCTTTACGTCTCCTCTTAAACACTATTGTTAACGTTATTCTCACAACATTAAAGCAGGTTTTCCACTTTCTTGCGGCTGTTATGCGCGAGAACGGAACAGTTTCTAATTAAGTAATTGTGTTTTTGGGAAGTAGAGTAAATGAACAGAGGTAAGGTATTATAGGACGTCGATCGATTGTGTCGCACAAGAAGAGTTGTGCCGTTCCTAGATACGTTGGAAAAGCGGGAAATTCCCTATAACATTCCTTGTCCACAATACTGAACCAGGAATAACCTTTTCTCAAAAATAGACGGCAAAGTCGACGTTGCCGGTTAAAAAGTAGGTCGCGAAGTGCGTTGTTTATGGTCAGTCAAAAAATTAATAAGTTAAAAACATTGCAGTCTCGATTTCGGGACTGCAATGTTGCATACAAATTCCATTATTTGTCGAGTTCCAAACTTTTTAAAAGTTGAAGTGGCCATATCAAATGAAGGCATAGGTCCGTTAAACAGCCAAACAGATGATCAGTACTTATTATTATAATGTTGGTACCGCGACTATTTAGGTGTCTCAAATAGGTTGGCGTATTTTCAGCAGCAAAATACACTTCTATTTTTAAATAAAAAAATAAATCGGCGGCAAAGCAAACCTTATAACTTTTTTCTGTGAAAATATATACATAAGAACGTTGCTTCTGTAAAATATTTCTATTATATTTGTATTTATTGCGCCATTTTTGAGAAAAGCACTATATATGACTCGGCTGGAAGGCTACTTAGCTACTTCCAAACCTCGACAATAATGTACCCTCAATTTGCTATTTTTTTCTAACCAGAATATTTACAAGTATTGATCGCCGAGAAGTTTTAACTTACGACTAAGGTTCGGAAAAACACCCGTCATTTTGAAAACATAACCCTGTTTCGTACAACAGATACGTAGGTATCAAAGGAAGTAGTTCCTTTGCACCAATGTCAACAATTAAATATATTCCCCAATGCAGATGTCCGTAGACTGTGAACGAACATTTTTACTCATAAATGAGTCCTAAATTATGGCTGTGTTTACAAAATGACGGGCGTTTTTCCGAGCCTTGCTTACGACCATTGTGTCCAGGAAGCCTAGCCAAGAGAACAAAAAATGTATCGGGATGACATATGCAACGAAAAGTCACGTGACTGTTTCCATACATTATTTAAGTTTCGATTGTCGTTTTTTATCAACGATTGTCGATCGTCTTTGCTAGGCCCCAAGATCTACTACATGTCGTACTACACGTGTAAACTGTGCTGCACGTGTAAACTGTGCTGCACGTGTAAACGCGTGCTTTATGCGAGCCTTGCATGAGTTGTGTTAAGTAGGCGCGCAATCTGAAGCAAACATGCGAACTCGCGTCGCATTCGCCAGAGCAAGGAAAGAGCTAACAAGACGTAGGGAACGTGCCTTTTTCGCTCACTCCACCTGTCCTAGCAAATTTCTGTTTGGCACTACAGTTTACTGGTAGAGAATGCCTTAAGACGTTAAGTCCGCCTTTTGTACTTTATGCTTTTCTTAATACATACAATACAGTTTGAAATAAATAAATATTTCTCGAAGCGGGTATTTCCCGCGGCACATCACTACGCAAACACGGGGCTTCCCCCGTACCTTTTTTATTTTCTAATTGCCATAACTCTATATTGTGTTTAGCGCTCAAATTAGTGGCTAATTCGTCGCCGCTGGGGGATGTAGTGGGGCAATGCGCTTACCTAGAGCATTCAGGTTTCAGAAATATGACCGTCATTTGTAATTAAACTAATTAATTTAACACCAATTGACAAGTGCAGTACCTAGGTGAAACGCAAAATTTATCACCACACCAAGCAACAGCCACAAATTTAAGAAAACTTTTTCCATACATTTGTGTCTTTTTAGTACATTATCGTAAGTTGACCCCTAGGAAACTATTGATACTGGATAGGAATGGAATCGACTGGCATAAAAAAGTGTGTGCGTGTAATCTTTACGCGCGATTGAAGTAAAACTTTTTTGACGTTTTATCGCTATGTTGGCACTTTGACGTACGTAGGACACTACTGACTGAGCGTTACTTCCGCCAGAAAAAAATGAGTTACCCACCCTCTAGTCGCACCTAAAGAAGTTTTACTTCAAAAATGGCATGTGAAAAATAAGTTTTCATTTTCATACAAATTGCACACAAATTTGTGGCTTTTCTAGCCGAAATTTTTTTTAGTCCATACAAGCTTTTGATCCTGGATAGGAATGGGATCGATTGGCATTAAAAAAATCCACCCCGTACTTATAGGACAGGTATTAGGTAGGTAGTTGCAGTGCATCCCGGTCACACTTATTATGGCTCCTCTACACGATGGGCCATCATACTGGCCCGCTAAGATGGGCCAGCGTGTAGAGAGGGTAGTGGTGTCGGATGGTTTATGGTGTGGCGGGATGGCGATGGTGCGTATATGCATCTACACCATTCTATAGTGCGTGCTCTCAACCATCGCATGGCCATCTCGCTGGTCCAGCGCTGGGCCATCGTGTAGAGGTGCTACGATTTAGGTATGCCGCCGTGTCAATTTCACAATATCATGCGAATTAAATATCAATTCAATATGTGAGCAGCTACAAGTAATCGTGCTCTAGACAAGTACGCGATTCCAATTTGATTTTAGGTTTTAAGTAATATGTTACAATTACAGTCTATAATGCACGTAGGAACGAACGGAGCCTAATGAATAATGATTAGAGCGAGGTATTTCGCACTAGTATTAACATGTGCTGAAAATTTGCTTGATATCTTTTATGAAACTCTATGGATTAGGTAATAATTTACTTATTAAATACCAGCAATCTAGATTTTGAGCCGCTTCGTATCTTGCCTCTGCGGCACTATTCCTTACGACTTCTTTCATGTTTGCCATTTGCTTCAAGGCGCAAATCGGATCAAGTTCAGCAAGAATTCAGATTATTAGTGGCCAACATTTTATTTTTAATCGTACCTTCAATATTAAATATACTATTTTAAATATAATACCTAATAATTACCGTTTAATAATAAGGCTAGCTGTGTTATAATTTTGCAAATTTAAATGCATTGCAGACGGGGCAGGTGCGTCGAGTTCGTATATTCTCTTTGTTCACCGAGTGTAACGCTCAGCCGAACCAGTATAACTTGACTCCGTCTGAGCTAACTTTGCACCGACTAAGACCGACCGACCGACTAACAAAGTGTGGAAGTGTCATTGCAAATACCATGCAGAGTTAGCTTGGTCCAACTTCTATCAGTGGCGGAGCGTACGCAGAACTCGACTCCAACCGGCTTGCCTAGTTTTCAGTGAGTAGAATAGTTTTACTTCGGCTCATGAAAAAAGCAAAGCCAAATTAGAACACGGCTTGTTTCCGATCTTGCCGCGTTTCCGCCTTGTTGCCTACCAATTTGTATGACGCGCCGCCACTGTTTATTTACAATTACAACTTTATACCTGCATGGCAACCGTAGAAACAGTTTAAACCTATGCTGGCGCCATTTATAAAAACCTTTGCCAGTTGATAATCCCATTGAATGAGTTGTCCGATGTCTTTTACGGCTACGTACAGTCGCCATCCGATATATCAAAGCGGCCAAGGTGCTCAAAAATACATATCTGCACACGCCTCTATTGTTAAAGCCTTAATTTGCTTGTTCATATATTTTTGAGCACCTTAGCCGCTCCGATATATCTGATGGCGACTGTACATATACGTGGTGGGGCAGAGTAGGCATTGGAGTGTGGCGGCGACGGCCGGTCGGGTCGGCGAAAGTAGCAGGCCGCTACGCCCGCCGACCTTCGCCCGACTTTTTGTTCGGACTACGACCGCCATGGGTTTGGTAGGCGCGGGACTGGCCCGATTTACTTGAAGTCTTATCTACAGATGTGCAAGATGGAGCTTAAAAAAAATAGCAAGTTCTCAAAAATTTCAGGAAAAAATTTACAGGATACCAAGGAAACTTTCATATAGGAAATGAAAAAATATGAATCCCATACAAACATTTTTCGAACTGGAAATTAAAAAAAAAAATTAATTTTTCCGACCCATCAGAAGTCTTGTCAGTAAAGCAAATTTAGAATTATGTTTCTTGATCAGGATATGGGGAACTATAGTTGACCGATTGAACCGATGGTCTCCATTTCAGCTTGGGTAATGGGTAGAAATGCTTTCGAATTTTTCTCGGGAAGTTCTAATCTACTAGATCGCATTTCTCAAGCGCATTTCTCAGTTTTTAGGTCTTTTTTTAGGGTTCCTTAGGGTAAATTCCAATGGGTAAAAACGGGACCCTATTACTCAGACTCCGGTGTCCATCCGTCCGTCTGTCTGTCCGTCTGTCACCAGGCTGTATCTCATGAACTGTGATAGCTAGACAGTTGAAATTTTCACAGATTGCCGCTATAACAACAAATACTAAAAAACAGAATAAAATAAATATTTAAGTGGGGCTCCCATACAACAAACGTGATTTTTTTTTTGCCGTTTTTTGCGTAATGGTACGAAACCGTTCGTGCGCGAGTCCGCACTTGTTTCAAAATTATGTAGCCATGGCGGTTCGTGCAGTATACAGCTCAGAAGGCCACTAGTTACATAATTATTCTTAAGATTGGACGCGATCTGTGTGGAATTGGATGCAGGTATTTACATAATACCTACATACTTCAAATAAAAAAAAAAATTGTTAATTACGTACAAAATAATAGTCCAGACTAAAACGTTTCGGAATACACCTAATTGGAGGGTGTTCTAATCTCGTAGTAGTGTCAAAGATTCCTTACTATATACCTAAATCTTTTTTTTACAGAATAGGTCTTCTAAACCAAAGTCTCGTTAAAAATGCCACAGTCCTTAATTGAAGATCCTGCGCAAAATGTTGCAATGTTATAGATAATCCTAAAAAAAGATTTGTCTATAGTTTTTTCGTCACGTATGTCTTCATTCAATGTAACACCTACTTCAATGTACCTATTAGTTAAAAAAATTAAATATGTTTCTTTTTACAAGGGAAAACTAGATCTACAATAACTTATAATAAACGAAATGTCCGCTATTTTTCAACACACCATGGTGTCATTAGCGTGAGAGCGTCGCGTAGTCAGTGCTGTGATTCCCGCGCCTTACCTAGCTTTCACCTCAAATGACCCAGTCCAAGTATGACATCAATTAACGAACTAGTTGTTTTTGCTCCGAGTTTCGGTCACACGTATACCGAAACGCCCAAAACTCTTTAAGCTATTGAAACAAGTTGAGCCTCGGTACCGTTTTACTCGATAAAGTCGTACCTACTTTGATACCACGACCGCGCGTATGACCTTTTTCGTTCTCACGTGGTCTACGTGCTGTTTGAAACGTGGTCTATGGTACTACGGGCCTGAAAAGGTTGTTACATCTTGGTATAGCTGAAAGTATAGACAGGCAAACCATTTATGTCAATCACAATTATTTTTAAATAAATATCTATCAAAAATATTGCTGACAGTGGTACTACGTAAACGAAATTAATCACTAGCTTAAATCTAAATAATTTTTTAGAAAAAAAAACCGACTTCAATGGGGGATGCCGTTGAAAGGTTACTTATTGTTGATGGTGTACTCCAGACAATGAAATGGACAAGACAGCATCTTTTGCCTAACTAAAAGGAGGTAAAACCACCCACTTTTCTAGTAGCATTTCGTTTCTATAAGGGTCACAGTTCTAACCTAACCTAACCCAATGTTCTGATAGCATTTCGTTTCTGTAAGGGTCACAGTTCTAATCTAACCTAACCCACTTTTCTGATAGCAGTTCGGTTCCGTAAGGATCGCAGTTCAAAAAAAAGTCCAGGTCCAAGTTTGGGTCTGGATCCATAACGAAGAGAATAAATCGCTAAACGTGAACTATGTGTCGTTGAAGAGTTCCATTTTGATCATCATCAGCAGTTCCACTTCATCAAATGTAACTTTTTTATGTAAATGCTGGATTTGTTGATGAAAATACAAAAATCACTATATGTATGCCTTTCACATTTGAGGAGTTCCCTTGGTTCCTTATGGATCCCATGATCAGAACTGCGTTTTGACAAAAATGGGACCAATCTGTATGTATATATTTACAATAAAAAAAAGAATTTTCAAAATCGGTCCAGAAATGACGGAGTTATGGAGTAATAAACATAAAAAAATATAACCGAATTGAGAACCTCCTCCTTTTGAAATCTTGAAGTCGGTTAATAGGCCCTTGAGGCATTGTACCAAAGATGCTGGCGGCATTTCCTCGCTGTATCGCAATGCTGATATTGTGCTGACATTTTAATAATACATATATGTATGTACTAACGCCTCTAACCTAACCACTTATAGGTACTGAGTAAAATAGCTGTGTAAGTTTAAGTGTGCGTAAGTGTTTGCTACGAAAACGAAGAAAATGGGCGCAAAATTTGGATTTCTTATAGGAAATAACTGATAAATCTTTTGCATCTACATTTTTAATATCTGCGCTGTTTTATTGACAGAAAGGGATTATCAGAATATGGATTTTCAGTAATCAAACTAATCAATATAAAATCAAGTTGAGCGTTTTAAAAATAATGATAATAATTAGTGTTAGACATTGATGTGCCCTGTGTAATAACGTAACAAAAATAGATTTTTAATTCGAGATGTTCGAACGCTCTTTAATACTCAAGTGAATTAGCTTTCTTACTACTACAGAAAGCCGACGGGGGCTTAACTCACATCACAACACAATTACTGCCAGGGCCTAGATCGACACGCACCAAAATCATACGGCTCTCAGTGATCCAATCGAGCTACCCAATAATTTGATTAAAAAGTCAAAACTTATTCTAGTTACACTGAAAACGGAGATCAAACATATTTTTGCGCTTTCAATTATTTTAAAGTAAAACCAACTTCCATTAAGAGGAGGATTCATTGTCACGTCACAAAATGTGTTCTCGTGATAACTGATAACATATCGTTTTAGGGCCAATTGCACCAACCACAATTGACGGACTGATCAACGGCTATCAGCTGCAGTTTTAACGGTGACAGATGGTTGGTGCAACCGAATCAACGTTTAATAAAGAGCACTTAACTGATCTAGACACTGCCCTATTCAACGAACTAGAAAACCGGCCAAGTGCTAGTCGGACTCGCGCACTAAGGGTTCCGTACCGTAACGCAAAAAACGGCAAAAAATCACGTTTGTTTGTATGGGAGCCCCACTTAAATATTTATTTTATTCTGTGTTTAGTATTATAGCGGCAACAGAAATACATCATCTGTGAAAATTTTAACTGTCTAGCTATCACGGTTCATGAGATACAGCCTGGTGACAGACGGACAGACAGCAGAGTCTTAGTAATAGGGTCCCGTCTTGACCCTTTGGGTACGGAACCCTAAAAACTACAGAAGTCTGAATAGAGCTCAAAAAGTTGACACTTATGTCCCTTTATACCGCGCCCTCATCAGCTTTGAATATTACCAAATATTACCTAATACACAATTTCCCGATATAAAAAAGTAATTAGTCAATAACTAAAATAAAATTGTATATATTAATATGTCTAACCTTTTGCGTGGCATTAAGCATGTACTTACCTACAGTATAATTCGACGTTGTCAAAATGCGCGCAGTACCTACAGCTGAATCAAACGCACGGCATAATTCCCATGGGGTCATTTTAAAGCTGTAATGAGGTCATTTAGGTCATTTAGGTCATTACTCGAAGTCAGAGCAATTAATTAAACTGGAGGCTGTACGCCTCAAACTGACCAACATTTGTTCAGCAACTTTTTACAATTATGAAATTTTTAAATTATAACTTTTTCATACTAATTAAATATTATTTTCAATGTACGCTGCCATCTGTGTGTTTGACGTTGCTTGTCACCGTTTAAACATTACAAATTTTGCAATACATTGCGCCTAAGAATAAACTTTAAAGTTTAATAAAAATCAAAACACGTTATTTTTAAAAGTTGCTGAACTAATGTTGGTCAGTTTGAGGAGTAGAGCCTACAGCTTAATTTATTGCTCCTGTTCCATGAAACACCTGGTATATATATGTATATACCTATATATTCCGTCGCGGGCCCTATTAAATACATAGTAGCAGTTGATGATTTTAATTTTACTCGCTCAAAAGCTATTAGGAGCGGAAGCGCTGGTGGCCTATACTTATAGCGGTAAGAGCGTGGGACTTTCAATCCGAAGGTCGCGGGTTCTAACTCCGGCTAGTACCAATGAGTTTTTCGGAACATGTACGAAATATCATTTGATATATACCAGTCGCTTTTCGGTTAAGGAAAACATCGTGAGGAAACAGGACTAATCCTAACAAGTCCTATTAGTTCCCCCTCTGGGTTGGAAGGTCAGATGGAAGTCGTTTTCGTAAAAACCAGTGCCTACGTCAGTTCTTAGGATTAGTTGTCAAGCGGACCCCAGGCTCCCATGAGCCGGGGAAAAATGCCGGGATAACGCGAGGAAGAAGAAGAAGATATAGCGATACTTGCGAAATTCCCATCCCAAGTCCAGCTCGGGTTTCAGGTTCGGGTTACGTACAACATAGAATTGTTACACGAGTACACAATCCACCACCGCGCGTGTTGCCGGCGGGCGTGTGTAACACTCGTGAGTGGTGTGATGGTGTCATTGCCAATGTTGCGGAAGGCACCGACTGTGGCGTAAAAACGTTGCCTAATTACTCGTAACTACTAATCAGTTAGCTTCGAGTCGAGCTTGCTATTTATAGACTTTCATCTTATTGCATTTACTCCCCCACATTGAATTTGCAATTTATTGTTGAATTCGGTAAATAATTGTCAGTTTTCTAATGGTTGTTAAAGCTGTCTTGGAGGGGCAGAATATACTAACGCATGATGCCAGATAGAGACCTATCATGCCACATCTCATCATGCGGGCAAAGAGGATATAATAGGATAGAGCGGTACTGTCATAGTAAATTTTGTAGCCACAGTAAATTCACTGCCATCTATCACACGATAAAACTAAAAAAAAAATTATCAAAAAAATTATTTATATATGGATAAAGGATTTTTTTTGTTTGCATTAATTATTTTTATATTATTTTGACCCATGTTCTTCTACTGATTTGCGTTAAATTTTTTAAATAACAAACAAAACCGTCAACGCAATCTATTCGAGAGTAGGCCAAAAGTAGTGGTGCCATTTATTTATTTTTTACTACGTCGGTGGCAAACAAGCATACGGCCCGCCTGATGTTAAGCAATCTCCGTAGCCTATGTACGCCTGCAACTCCAGAGGAGTTACATGCGCGTTGCCGACCCTAACACTCCTCTCCCTCGAGCTCTGGCAACATCTGATCGAGAATCAAATTTTCTTGATTATCGAGGCACGTTTTTTCCTTAGACTGTATCCATTCTATTACGGAGTTATATCTATCTTTGATGCGGAATAAATTTAACCACAATATCCGCAGCCGTGTCCATACGACTTTCAAATTAAAGGTTGTTGGTTCGAATCTGACAAATTTCTCAGAATTTATGTACGAAGTATCTATCGACCAGTCACCAATAGCTTTTTGGTTACATTGTAAAGAACATGCTAGAATCTTACAAGGCCTAGTTTAAAGTAGGCACTCCTGTGGATTGAAATATCAGATAGCAGTTTTTTTAAACCAGACCCTCTGACAATTTTCTGGATTTGGTAGCTGAACGAATCTTGAGGTTTTGTAAAAATGCAACCAAAGAAACTATAATAATAGATAATTCATTTAAAGCATTGTCAAATCATAACATAAAAATCAACATCACTAATAAGAACAAAATAAAAAAGAAATAAAACTAGATAAAATGTCCGGTACTAATTTGATTTAATCCCCCTAAGACAATCAAAAGCTACGAAATGGCTTGCTTGAAATATTTATCGTAAATTTTCTGTTTCATTATCATCAAATATTCATGAAATTCTATCTAGATTTTGTCAAAGCATAGTTTATCCCATAGCATTATCCCATAGTTGGCATTGTCTAAATTATAAACATTTTCAGCTCTTTTCCGACAGAGCATGCTCCAGTCTTGAATACAAAATAAAATCTAATCCAGTAATGTACAAAGACTCGCGCAGGCGCGGTGAGCACTTTTTGTTTTTGTTTGCTTTCCCGTGGAACTCTATTCAGACTTGGGTTCAATTTTAGTTAATGACCTATGAATAAAAGTGATTTTTTGCTAAACTTAAATTCCGAAATTGCACATTCCTTTAAAGTTTTTAAATTGCATTTTTAAAGCAGTGCAGCTTTGGCAATTAATTATTGTTTAGAGACTGGCATACTTTCATGCTATATCTTTGTTAGTTCTGTTCTCCTGAATTCTCCTTTAAAAAAAATATATTTTCAGACAGTTACAGTCCATAGTTGTTAGTATTAACTTACAGGCTATGTTATGTTACAGAACAGTACCTACACTAAATTACACACATTAAACTACACACTAATAAATTACAAATTATTGTGGCCGATCTATCGAACTGCATGTTTGTGAACATGCAATTCGATATACCGTCCCAAAACAACCGAATCTAACCTGTTGGCTATCATTTTCAGGATCCCGTTGGAGCTCCCACGTATACGGTGTACCACTGATATATATATATAATTTTTTATGCTTGTTTTTTTTTATTTTTTTTAAAAAAACTGATTCCATTTTAAGCAACATTTCTAGCATGTTTACCATGACTGACTTTAATGTGGGTACTTATCACTTAAATTACGCTTTTATTTCGTAGACATTTTTTTTAAAATGCTCATCTCAATGTTTTGAAAGATATCAAATGAAAAAAAGCATCAAAAAATATATACCTAGGATAAAAAATTGGCTTCTAGGCATTATAGGTACTTAATACTTAATTAATAAAAATAACTCAAGGAAACAATCATTGATCGAGTCAAGACGCAGATTTCTAGTAGACGCCACCAAACAAAAACGAGTCCAAGGACGCCATCTAGCGAATCCCGTTGTAACTGTTTGCCGTCTAATTTCTGCAAAATCTTGTAGGTAAGCAGGGGCACACAAGCACTTACGGCCAGGGCCTCATTTTCGCGGGTCAGATTGTATTATATGGAATAAGGCGGCGTCCACCAATTGCTGTGTTTTTGAGGATTGTTTGAACCCCCCTCCCCCCTCATCTTCACGCATTTTTTGCCACAAAAATTACATGATATTCCTTTTCCCCACGTGATATTTGGCCTGACCCCCCTGAATACCTCACGTAATTAATAGATCCTAAGGCTGTTTTCGCGGGCCGGGCTGTGGTACCGCAGGCTTGCGGTCCGGATCGGATTCGGTACTTTGGAAAACCCTGCTACACACCTCAATATCAATACACATCAATAGTAGGTATATACCTACCTACAAAATATTTTATAATGTATGAGAGCAAACCTCAAAACACAAAAGCTGTCATATAAAGCCAACTCGTATGTAAAACACGCAAACCTGCGCTTCAGCCAGCCACTATGTCCGCTGAAATGAAATGAACTTAATCCACCACGTATAATTAAACGAATAGTACATACTCGTATAACCATCCAAAACGTATAGCTGTCCACGTATTACATAGATTTAGAGCCTTATGTGTTAAAGTTGAAATTGCATGTGTGGGAAATACGAGATACGATGGCGCGGAAGTTGATATTGTATTCGCTGGACTCAGGCTGGTTCCAGGTAATGCCGGCAGCGAATCGATACCTACCTAGATTTTCTGCATAATAGGAATTCTATAATTTTGACAGCGAAATATTATATTGACCGTGGCCAAATAATTATATGACAGATTTTAGGATGTTACAGTTGTGAAACTGCATACAAGATAACCAGAAAATGAATATTGGAAAAAATGCACAGTAATTGCTGAATAAGAATTAAATAGATAGGTAATCTTTATTAAAACGTGGCATTAATGTTGTTGAATTCTTTCGACACATGACCTTTTCCATAAGGATTTTCCAAAAATATCAAAATTATTAAAATCACAGTTCTAAAAACCCATAAAGCGGTGGTGGCCGAGTAAATCAGCAATTTTTTTTAAACAAAAAAAAAATATTGGCTATCATTTGATTACTTCCCTTTCATTTTGTTCTTCATACTGCCCACTAACTTTGTTTTCTAGTAGCAGTTGGTTTCTGAGAAGGTCGCAGTTCTAACCTAACCTAACTCACTTTTCTAGTAGCAGTATGGTTTCTGAGAAGCTCGCAGTTCTAACCTAACCTAACTCACTTTTCTAGTAGCAGTATGGTTTCTGTGAAGGTCGCAGTTCTAACCTAACCTAACCTAACCTAACCCACTTTTTTAGTAGCAGTTGGTTTCTGTAAAGGTCGCAGCTCTAACGTAACTTAGCCCGCTTTTCTAGTAGCAGTTGGTTTTTGTGAAGGTCGCAGTTCTAACTTAACTATTCATACTTATTGCCGGCAAAATTTTTGTATGCTGTCCAAATGTCTATGCCAAATGCCTATTGTTTTTTTGCAAATTAGTTTTAAAAACAGCTGATCATTTAATTACCTACTTCTCGAATTTAATGTTTGGAAACATTGCAACCACAGACTAAAATACCTACACAATTGTTCAATTACAGCATTAAATTCAGAACGATCAGCGATCGTCTATGCTACGAGTATGGCCCCTTTAGCGCCACCATATCAATCAATGTAAATCGTTATCTCCCGTTTAATTGAAATGTGACAGAAGTGTCACATAAAGGCGATTGCAATCGCGATTAGGTTATGTAATAAGGGTAGCTGGTTGGCTAGTTGCTATAAGATAAAGACCTTAACTCAATCGTCCGGGAATTGTCGCTGTCACCTGTGGAGATATTTCTACATCGCTCTTTGCGTTTGTTTTTTCATAGATGGATAAAGGGTATAAGGGCTTTAATTTTGTTTGGAATAGCATAGGCAATATACAATACAAATAATGTCAATACATATAGGCACAGTAAAAATGTAAACCAAGTCCAAGCGGTGTATGTTGCCGGACAAGTGCGAGTCGGACTCGCCCACCGAGGATTCCGTACAAATTTAACTAACAAAACTAAATTTATACTTTTTTAAAGTATAAATGTAGTTTTGAGTTTTTTTTTACTTATAGTTGTTGTAGTGTAAGATATTACTTGCCAAATTTCATAGTTCTAGGTCAACGCAAAGATAGATAGGTCAACGGGAAGGTCGGGAACCCTATAAATTTTGATTCGCTTGAGTGTCAAAATATAGATTAGAATTAGAAGTTTGATTTTTTTTACAGGTTCAAGGGGCTGTAGACTTGTAGACCTGAGTATAATATGTGGCTTTAATTTCAACTCAATACCTCCTCGCGTTCCCGAGATACTTAAAGGATCTTGACAGAGAGACAGACGGACGGATCGACGGACAACGAAGTGATCCTATAAGGGTTCCGTTTTTTTCTTTTGAGGTACGGAACGCTAAAAACGAGTACTAGTAGTACAGCTTAAATTTTTATGTTATTAACCGCCCGACAGTGGCGCTCGCCCGGCGGCTATGGAATGGAACACGTTAGTAGTTCACATTTTCACCACGTTGAGCGTCCGTCCATGGTGGGGATCGCAAATTTAGCGGGCCTTAGATTGTATAGCGCTTTATCAACTGACAGCTGCCCGTCACTTTCGAAAGGTGCCGTTTGGATTCATACTACACCAGCATTACTGATGCAGCATTGCGGCGCGACATTGTTGCAAATGTCAGAATGGCGGAGTTTTAAGAGCTGGTAAAAGTTTCAAATATAAATAAATAAATAAATAAATATAAATATTGGGGGACATCTGACACAGATCAACCTGGCCCCAAACTAAGCAAAGCATGTACTATGGCTATGTATTGGGCGACGATATACTTACTTACATACTTTTAAACATAGAAAACATCCATGACTCGGAACAAATATTTGTGTTTATCAAACAAATAAATGCCCTTACCGGCATTCGAACCCAGGACCATCGGCTTCACAGACAGGGTCACTACACTCACTACCCAGTACCCACTAGGCCAGACCGGTCATCAAACCTATCTATATGTACCTATGTATCAATTTTGACCGCTCGTCGCTTCCGATCCGTTTCGTTTCTAGCTTGCGCAACTGCGCAAGCGTTACGTGCGCAGGCTCGGTCCAGTATTCCGTTGTGCAACAACCGCGAGAACGACGTATGCGCCATTGTCGTTCTAACCGTGTACCGGTTGTTTCATTGTAAACCTTGAATGATTAGAATAAGTTACATAATCGAACGTCGGTTGTTATTTACGCAGACAGTAACAACTTCTGCGCCATTGCCTTCCTAACAGGGGATGTGTAGCCAACGTGTCGTCTAGCTCCGTAGCGAACGAAACGCAACTGTCACTATCGCACTTATGTGGAAGTGATAGAGAGACAAAAAGCGTTTCGTTGTCGCGCAAGCGATTGAATGAATCGTATCATGTATTCGGAGGGATTATTTACAAAAAGAGTTCACGAAATTAAAATAACGCTCATAGCAACCTTAATGTTACCTAGGTATTTTTAAAGATCTATCGAATTATGTGCCAGACGTTCATATTATGCAGGTACACATACTTGCATTTTTTTTATCACTTAGTTTTAGTTTATTTGTTGTGAATGTTTAGTGAAAGCAAAGATAGATATTCCTCTTTGGTGAAAGACAGACAAAAAACTGTGTCGTCAAAATGATTTTAATTTAGCTTTTAATTTTTTTATTATTGTATGTAACATGTATGTTAGTTTGTACGGTATGTATTTATTAGATTGGGCCTCAGTTGCCTAAATCATTTTTTAGGTTTGCGTGAGGCGTACATTTTGTAAGCGTTGGCTATCACAACGCTCGCACGGCGCTTTAGATCTTTTTGTACAGGTTGCAGGGTGTGGTGCAGTTACATTGTGCCTCTGCATATGCAATCATTATATCGGACAATATTTTGGTGTCAAATCTAAATTGGTGTTTAAAGAAGTTAACTATTTTGTTATAAATATATGTCAAGCAATTTTACGGTAAATACTGAATAGGTATAGTTAAGTACCGTAGTCCGTAAGGAATTGCAACTCAGCCCCACCATGCATAAACAAATATGTAACAACTTTAGTTAGCCATTCGGAAACTCATCAAATTCACGATTTTTTTTTTATTTTTAGTAGTGTGGTGATAATATGCTGCTAGTCTGAAATTCAAGCCGAATGTGAACCCGTAACTTTGCTTTGAAAAACTAAAAGGTGGAGAACTGGAGTTGTCAAATAAGTTTGCTAGATGGCGCTGACGCGACTACATATATTTTACGTGATGGTCAAATGTTAAGCTAATAGGGATGTTGACTGTATTTATAATAAATTATTTCACACCATGCACGAAATATAATTTTTTGACACGACAGGTACTTACAGTCAGCTGCAGAGAAAAGGTATGAAATGAAAATACAAACTTCTATGCATGCATGAAGTACATTACTAAAATCAATTACATATATATATATGTTATTATTAATAATCAGAATATAGTCATGTGTTGACTGAAAAGCTTAGAGTTCATCGTGTACTATTTTTAACTCTGCGTGAGAGGATTATCGATTTGATCCCGAAATACATTTTATAATTCGGCGCTGCATAACCGCAGAAAATAATTACAATAATTGACTGGAAGGGTGTCCGCCACCCGGGGTTTGGTTAGATTTGAAGAGGGATTACTGAAAGCTCGGAGGCCACTTTTTTATATTTATCCATATACATTTTCATTCACTATTAATTCATACTGATTCGTTGAGATATATGATATATGTATCTACTTAGGTGAAAAAGTAACGCAACGCTGCACTTGTATGTGGTATTTATAAGGTTTGCAAAGCAAACACAGAATTAACTTGGATAAGAAGTTTGATCAATCCTGTGCATTCATATTTTTACAAACCTGCCGAAAAAAGGAGTGTATTTTGATTTCAGGGTTCATGTTTGTATGTGAGTTTCTTTATTCCACCATAACTTCTAAATTCCGTAACCGATTTAGATGTGTGATATATCATTAGAATCCTCACGTCATTCCGGGTGACATAGGCTATAATAAAATCAACATGGCTAACGTAAAACACAATAATGCGCATTTAAAAAAAAACTTGGAAACTTATCGTCGCTTAAAATTCCGCAGTCACGTTTTTAATTTTTTAATTAATTTATTTTATTATGAAGTTGAAGATATAAGTAGGTACCTATGCTTGCTTGAATAATCTCGAAAAGTGGTCGTTAAAGTGGGACGTGGCTGGTCATGCCACTCATGCCTGCTGCATGCCGAACGACTTGAGGGCTAAAATAACCACAGTGAGTACCTGGGTACCCCGTGAGTCGAACCGGGGATCAGGCAGACCTTGTCGGCGTTGACGGGATAACTTGGACTCCTTATTGACGGGATAATTACATAGCTCATAGGCTCGAAATAAATAATAATTTATTTTATTCCTCACCACCAAAGATATAACACCGTATAAGATTAATAACGTCTATAAAAAACCTTCCTACGAAAATCAAGAAAAATGTGTGCTCGAAAAGATGGCTACATACCTTTGGCCTAATATACTCGTGTAGATGGCAACACCGTTTGATATTTAACAATTTTAACACATATCAGTGAAAGAACAAGGATTAAAGTCAAATGGCGCTCTAAAAAATTTAATCCTGTGTCGAAAGATGGCAATAAATTTACTGTGACTACAAAATTTACTTTGACAATACGCTTCTATACTAAATTCTCTTTGTCACAACTCACGACTAAGGATCCGTGCCAATTCGTAGATGGCAATAAAATATTGACAGTTGAAAGTGGTACGTCATGCTACCGTGCCTTATCATAAACAAGTTATTGCAATCAAACGATAAACGTTTTTCCTTTTTCTTCCAATGTCTCTCATTTTTATAACGAATTTATCAAATGACATGAAAATTGGCCTGAACATACACCTCCAGAGTCCCATGAGCCGTGGCAACAAGCGGGGACAACGAGAGAAAGATCATGATGATGCACTATGATTATAAATAATTTTAATGGCATTTGAAACTGCTTTAATTGTAAGGTTTTTTTCTATGAAATATTATTAGTTGCTATAATATTATTATATATTGATTCTTCTTCTTCAGCGTGCCATATCCTAACGGATGTCGGCGACTACCATGCGAAAGTCCTCTCTGTGTTTTGCCAGAGTGGGAGCGTCCGCAATACCGGTCCAACTCCTTAAATTACCGCTCCATGATGTTCTGGGTCTTACTCTACCTCTTTTTACATAAATTTTTCCCTCAATAATGTTTTTAGGGTTCCATACCCAGAGGGTAAAAACGGGACCCTATTACTAAGACTCCGCTTTCCGTCCGTCTGTCTGTCCGTCTGTCACTAGGCTGTATCTCATGAACCGTGATACAGCGTAGCGTGAACCGTGTAGCGGCAACAGAAATACATCATCTGTGCAAATTTCAACTGTCTAGCTATCACGGTTCGTGAGATACAGCCTGGTGACAAACGGACAGACAGACGGACGGACAGTGGAGTTTTAGTAATAGGTACTCGTTTTTACCCTTTTGGTACGGAACCCTAAAAAGGGGGAAAGATTAAAACTAAAACTAAAGTTATGATGTTATGTTGTTAATTCATACCTACTTTTAGTTATTGGGTATTAGCATAACATAGCGTACTTGACAAATAAAAGTTAAAATAGCTCGCAATGTCTATATGGAGATCGAAAAGCCTTAATTTCGATGTGTTTCGTTTCTCTAGTTAATATTAGTTTTCCAATTTTCCTTCGTTATTCGACTTATGCGAGCAAGTTTGGTGACAACAGGTGTCACCATTCAAAACCGGACTGTATTTACTCGTATTTAAGACTTAAATTGGGTTGTAGCGTGATATCGACCTGCTATGTATGCTATTTTTGGTGGTTTAAATAAGTCAAACGTCAATGACTAAGCTAAGTTGAATACAAAATTTAAGCAAAGAGGTGACACATTTAGCTCACCACGGTCTCTACGTCACATCTATCACATCTATCACTTAACAAGGTGAATATCAATAAATGTTTCCATTATACATTATGTTATGCACTTACGCACATACACTTAGGCCCAAGATACACTTGTAACTCTTGTAAGTTTTACTTACGTAAGTATAGGGACAAAGCCATTTGATAGAATGAGTATAGCTGTGTCCCTACTTACGTAAGTAAAACTTACAAATGTATCTTGGGCCTTACGTTATGTAGGTAGTCGATGTCAAAGATATGTTTAAATTTTTAACCTTTTTACAAATGAGTATGGTGCAAAAGTGTAAACATATCGGTGACTGCTAAAATCATAGCAGAGGGCCTACCGCAAAAAACGTAATTTATCGCCTCTCGCCTCTCTATCGCACTTGCATATTCGAGCGATAGAGATGCGGATAAAGAAATTACGCGTTTCTTTTTTCGCGGTAGGCATTCTTTGCGGGTCCTGGGGCTTCGTAGACCTGTATTGTTTAAGTTAATTAGTAGTCGCTATAAATACTATAAAAATTTAATTGTAGTTGTTAATTTATTCGCACCGTGCGAAGTGCATGGTGGGGGTAAGTAAAGCGATCGCAGCGCATAAGGTTTTAAAAATAGGCAACTAACGTAAGTTAGCGTCTTTAACATTTCATACAAGTGATATGGCTCAAAATGGAACTTTAATTTACGATTACATTACTCCTAAATTGTATGGTGTAAGGAACCATTGTAATCTGTATGAAATGCTTAATATAACTAACGTATTTAATTTGATAATTATTAATACTGTATCCATGCAAATAACTTTGCAAATACCACATATTATGAAATCTTTTTGTATTAAATTACTTAAATCTTTTATATTTTATAAATAATACCTACTACAAGTCGCTTACCTACGTTATACAGTTCTATATTCTAAATACAATAAAATAGAATGTGCAACTAGAATTATTATGCATGCAAAGGAAATTTATGTTAAAAATGTACTTAATAACCTATTATCCTTAAAAGATAGACATACACCATCGCGAACTTTTCTGTAGACCAATGAACGAAAGACAATTCCTCCATATATACATTGTGTTGTTATATCTAAAACGGATTGGGCAGCGTTTTCGATTAAACCAAGCCAGCGTGTTTTTTTTTCTGACTTAATTAGCAAATATCGTCATAGTTCAACTACGTCAGAGGGCCTACCGCGAAAATCGAAAATCTTAATTTTGTAATTTGCGTCTATCACTCTTGCATATTCGAGCGATACAGAGGCAAATAAATGAAAGGCTTCGAGGGCCCTAGATCTGAGAGTGCCGCGAAAATATCTGTAACGACAACGAAATTTTTTAATCGAAGTTCCAATTAGGCAGTGCAATTTAGCGGTATATCGTTACAGTTTTCTTAAGAAGGAAATGCCACACAATCCCCCGATTTCGTGTGCCCTTTATAGTATGAATCTTCTCAAATGAATGAAATAAGAAACAATGGCTTTTGTTTAACAGAGATTACCGTCTTAGGCGTTAAAATCATTTGAGAAGATGCAGACTATACCAGCATTCGAACTATACATTTGATCTCATTTTGACATCACTTGCAAAGCATCTTACCCATACTCATAATAGTAAATTTTAATACTCCTAGAGCCCGATTCGGATCAAACAATTTGTTATAGTTGTGGTCTTATTTTGATACGACCTTGAAGATCGCTCACGCTGATTGGTGCGTGCGAAATAAAGTGAGTCGTGCGTGAGATACTGAGATGCACGCCATTCACCAAGATTATTGTCAAGGTCTTATCAAAACCAGTTCAAACCCGTAAAAACTTGTTTAATCTGAATCGGGTTCCTGGGTTACGTTGCGTCAGCGTCTAAAATATAGTACTAAGATTTGACTCACTTTTATGCATTTTTTTCTAAATTAGAACCATAGAGGTACAATAAAAGGAATAGCCCCTCCCCCATTTGACCGAACGAGATGCTCTTATGGAACTTTCAGTAGCAGAGAAAGCGTTTTAAAAGTGACCCTGGCGACCGTAATGTAACCATGGCAACGAGTGACAAGAAAAAGTTGATTCACTCTTTATACCCTTATCGAAACTCCTCGAGGTGAATTAATTTTCACCACACCGTCTGGTAAAGACTAAATACTCTCTGGATTGTTAAAAAACGAATGAGTTGCGTTTTATCCACATGTGTGGCAAAGTAATCGAATACAGATTTTGAGTTGTTTCCTTATATTATGTTGGCTAGTAGAATAAACTTTTAAGTAATGAATTTGAATGATAAATATTCAATAACGTTCATTATATTTGATTTGCTTTGATTTTGTTTGATATTTTACAGTCAGTATTTTCCTCCCGTTGGTGTGGGGAAATTTTTTGTGTTTCCCTCGGAAAAAATTGTTTAACCCTTGTGCCTTGAAACCCTCGCAACGCTCAAGATTTCACTTTGTGGTAATATTAGCACGAGCGGTTAAACAACAACTTTGCCCCTTGTAAAACAAATAACTATTTATTGGTCATGTTCAACTACTTTTACTATGGGTCCAAACAAAGCCGAAAGTGTGACAAAAAACCGGCCAAGTGCGAGTCGGACTCGCGCACCGAGGGTTCCGTACATTACATGATTTTAACAATGTATTTTTTATGTGAAACGTGAGTGAAAGGTAAATTGCGGTTTACGATTTATGACGTATTAAAAAAAACTACTTACTAGATCTCATTCAAACCAATTTTCGATGGAAGTTTGCATATGATATATTTTTTTCAGTTTTATCATTATTTTATTTTAGAAGTTACAGGGGTGGGGCGGGACACACATTTTACCACTTTGGAAGTGTCTCTCGCGCAAACTATTCAGTTTAGAAAAAATGATATTAGAATCCTCAATATCATTTTTGAAGACCTATCCATAGATACCCCACACGTATGGGTTTGATGAAAAAAACATTTTTGAGTTTCAGTTCCAAGTATGGGGAGCCCCCAAAATTTATTGTTTTTTTTTCTATTTTTGTGTAAATCTTAATGCGGTTCACAGCAGCAGCATCTACTTACCAAGTTTCAACAGTTATAGTTCTTATAGTTAGAGAAAAGTGGCTGTGACATACGGACGGACGGACAGACAGACATGACGAATCTATAAGGGTTCCGTTTTTTGCCATTTGGCTACGGAACCCTAAAAATGTTTTTTTTTTTTTATAAAGAAAATAATAATTAAACTGCTGGGCACAGGCCTCCACTGATGCTAGAGAGGGCTTGGGCTAGTTGGGTTATAGTTCGGGTTGGGGATTTAACATTTTTGAATTTCCTCGCAGATGTATGCAGGTTTCCTTACGATTCTTGCACCGAAAAGTGGTAGTACGAGCCAGAATGCAACTGGCCACCACCGCTTTTCGCTTTGTTTTTATTTTTAACCGATAAAAAAAGAAGGGGGATACTATTGAAATAAATTGTGGAGGGAATCCTATTGATATTGTTGCCAATGTGCAACCGGCTTAAGCATGTGTGTGTTATGAATTTTGAGGTCTAGACTGGCGCAAGAGAACTCAAACCGCGCACGCGCTTTCGATCGACCAAAAATTATCAAAAGGTCGTATCTACATTGAGCTCTCATAACGATATACGACATTCGGTTTGAGAACAGAAGCAATATCTAATTCGCAAAATGTTTAAAATCCAGTATAACTTAGACTCTACACTCACATCTATTATACGTTATCGGAGATCATTATACATTGGTTTGATCTGTACGAATATAAGCGATTTGAATAAGCATAAGTGAGTTCAAGGCTTAAGCGGACCAGTAGCTGTGTGCATGACAGTGGCGCCGCCGTCTGGCAGCTGTGGGACACATAGTTATGACATTTACATCTATCATAACTACTTACATAGGTATATATATTATGTAATTTTGTGTTTAAATAATTTAGTCCCAAAAAAGTTAATATTTTTGCTACGGCCTTTTAGTTACCACGCACATCGCACAGCTTTTATTTAAAGTATTTTTCTAAATGCATGGGTACGATGACAGATGTCATCTTTATACAATATGTATTACCTCAAAGAGCGAAATCTTGCAAAATAGTACTCAGATGACATCTGTCACCGTACCTGCGTAAGCTGTTTGAAAAATACTAAATTAACGCATGGAGGTCATGTTACTCTGGTTGACTCAACCATGTTTCTTATTTAAGCAGAAACCAGTTTAATAAGAGATCTATGATAATACATAGTTACTACAGATCTTGAGTTCAAGTTATACTGGAATAGACATTTTGTGAATCACAGATTGCTGCTCAAACCAAACATCGTATAAATCGTATATGCTTATGAGATTCGTATAAGCTACGGACCAATGTAGCAACAGTAAGCAAGATGCCTTGGTAAGGGCCGATACAGACGGCAGTTGGCGCGCAGTCGGCGTGCAGTTCCCATACAAATTGCAGTCGGGTTGCAGTCCGTCTGTACCTACCCTAAGCGTTGCAGTATTAGCGTTACGCAGCGTACTACGTAGGCGAACAACACGCGAACGTGAAGCGAAGCGATGCGGCGCGGGGTGAATTAATCCTTTGATACCTATAGAAGTGTCCTACGTCGGCGATCACGTTGCGAACGCGAACGCCGTGGGCCCGCCGCGCCGCGCCGCGCCGCTTCGCGTTCGCGAGTTGTTTGCTTACGTAAGAAGTTGCGTTTGTGTTGTTAAAGTACTGCTACTGTGGTTTCATACACATTTGCCCTTTTCAAAATTATCCCGCTTTCGAAGTTACCTCAATGCACCTTATTTCACTTCTGTCAACTGTGAAATAGCAGTCCATAGCCGCCAGGCGGGCGCCACTGTCGCACATACAGCCAGTAAACACAAGCCGACCCCACGTTGGCCTGATTTCGGTTCGGAACGCCAGATAACACCGCTCGCTCTAGAACGATTTCAAGCCGAATCCGGAATACCTATGTTTCTTTAAAAACCAAAGCCTCAGGTAAGGTTATATTATGAACCTTAAAACTCCTACATTATAGTCTAGACTTTTAGAGTCTGTCTGAAATGTATGGGGCCCAATACATTCCACGACTCTTCTTTTTCCGCACAGACTCTATTATGCTATATTTTCATACGACATACTCGTAATAAAACTGATAAAAGTAATACTTAAAACAAACAAAATTATGTAGCAGCGCGTGTAATGTAATCTACCATAAAACACGCAAGTGGGCCTTAACTAGGTATTGTATTTAGCAGCAAAACCCAAGTTAGTTCCAAATAGCCTCAGGTAAGTACCTTTTTTTTTCTTTTTTTCTAGAGGGGGAGAGGAATGCATTACGCATACCACCCGGGCGCGGGGATAGGCCTGGGATGGTTATGTGGAACTTCCATATAGTCTAATGAGACCCATGGTTTACCCACTAAACCCCCTCTTTGCCGCCTCAGGGTGCCTCAGGGCTATATGCTCAGATAAGTACAATATACCTAAGTTCCCAGTACATATCTAGTCTAGTTATTATTCAAAGCTTGTATTTTACGCGAAATTGAACTCTATTGCTGACAGATTCCATAGCCTTAGTGAACAAATTGGAAATAACCAAAATCTATGGTATTTGGCCGAGAACAAAAGAATGTCGTATGATGTATATTGTTTTATTAACGTATTAGAATGACCTTTTGTAAGATCAAAATACGAACAAGTAACATAAGAGCTATAGTCGCAACCAGTTCGCGAGTGGGAACACTAGGAACCTCTCAAACATTTATATACCACGACCACGTCACAAACAAGCATACGGCCCGCCTGATGTTAACCAGTCACCGTAGCGTAGACTACCTACGGACTCGGAGTTACGGACGCCTACAACTGCATGGGTGTTATATGCGCGTTGCCGACTGTGCTTTTTTTAAAGAACCCTGTACCTACATTTCCAATATACTCAATATACTCAATATATACGAGAATCAAAGAAATACCTCAAGTACACAACACAAGATTATATAGATACGTATCGTGTAATCATTAGATCAATAAACGCACTATGCTCTCCTGTAAATAAGTTTCCCTTATTACGACTTATGTCTAGAACTATGGCAGTGATTTCAAACCACCACCCATCAAACCAGCCATTTAATTAACGGTAAGCTTAATTCGCATCAAATTCCACGATAGCTTTTGTCATTGCGCGCTTTGTCCATATTTTCACTCCGGTATTGTTTCATACTTACTACGCGGAAAAGCCTGAACCGCGATAGGAAGCGCGACATCTATGAGCTAAGACGCAAACTTCAGACTGAAATGCGTTTACCATCTTTATTATCGGCAGCCGTAATACTACAATTTAGTTCTTGCCCTACAAAAAGCGTTTCTCCTTTCATAATAATAAGAATACGCCGAGTCGGTCGGCTGGCGCTCGCTCGCTCGATACACGGACGAGGCGGCGCGTCTATGTGTGCGCGGGTGGGGTTATAGTGTGCGTGGGTCGGTCGCCCTCCGCCCCTCTCACCTCGCCTCCCCCGCTGCCGCGCGTCGACCCAACGTAGCTTTCTGTTCACTTATATAACATACATATATACGCTGGTAAATAATATACACTGTGAATAGCGAGCTATGTGCGCCACCTAGCGGCCGCTCCGCTCGCCTCCGCGCGGCACAGAGTAATGTAATATGTTTTCAGATTTTCCTTTCATGCTTCTTAGGTTCATGGGCCATTTTTGGACTGTAATGCATTAATTACAGAATTCATACCGATAGGGTCGATGACGTCGGTGCGTCGGTTGCTTCGTAGCGTTTTTTCGTTGATGTCTTTTTTAGAACTAATCAAGTGCTACGATTGATTAGGATGACTACATAAGTACATGCTACATAACTACTACGACGTCTACGGCACTAAGTGCCACTTCTACCATCCCACTATCCCGGGGTTAACCGGTTAAACCGTTAACTCAGTGTCAAATTGCACTGGTAACCCTGGTATTTCCAGGTTTAACCGGTTAACCCCGGGGTTAAGCGGTTAAATTGTACTGGTAACCATGCGAACCATGGTAACTCCAGGTTTAACCGGTTAACCCCGGGTTAGTGGAATGGTGCAAGGGCCGCTCAGTAACTTAGGTATAATAGTTGAGAACTTTAAGTCATGGAAACTTTTTCGTTAATGGAATTGACATAATAAGTAGCTCCTTTTTCCAATTCATTATTTCGTGGATCAACTTTATAAATTATAACTTAAGTATTCAAGGAATAAAAGGCATAACTTTTTATGTCTCTCAGGTCCTTAACTTAATGACACTTGTGTCGCGAATATCGCGAATCGTTTAATAGTTGCCAACATCATGGAGTAGATGGCGCTCGATATCACGTTTAAGTTAAATAACCTCTTCTAGGTTGTGGTGATTTTTGAGGGTAAGACAAGAGGGTATGCGCCCGAACGACAACAGTATGAAAAGGGGGTTGTGTGCGAACAAATCTACGGAAAGAGTGATATTTGCTTTTGGATCTATTTAAGAACTTTCTTGTAGTGCTATTAGAATAATGAGGTGTCTCTTATAGATTGTGAGTAACGTATATCAGTATTCAGAGTGTGAACAGTGATCCGAAGGAATTGTTGATGGCTAATGTAAGTAAAGTTCAATCATAATTATACGAAGAGTTTCGTCCGAAGATAATTCAGAATAATAGAACACATTGTAGTTACACGAAAGTGTAACCACTCATCATATGAACTTAAAGTAACCTTAGTGTGCGGAATGGGGTCGCTATAAGGGAAGGATGGAGGCGACTATGAAGCTCAAGTAACCAGATAGATAATCAGGTGGAACTCATGTTATACTTATGTAGGTAATTACTTAAATTAAATTAAATTCTTTATTCAACGACCAACTAGGATCAATCAGTGTTAGTAATGCTTATGGGTAATCTTATACTACGGTTAGTAACAGCAAAATTAATTATATTATTATTATTATCAATTCCTTATTACATATTTATTTACATATTTAACTATTTATAAGTTCCTGCTCACATGAATGAGGCAGCAGTTGTTCAAATAAACACCGTCAACCCTGTCTGCAATCATAGTCAGGATGCTGTTGGAGCTAGCCCGGAATAAAGTAGGACACCAGCAATCAGTTATCGTCATCCCACTAACGTCCAGGCCTCGTATAGGTATGTAGTATAGTAAGAATTTGGTCTTAGTTGTTGTTATTGTTTTGTATAACGTTTTCGACTTTAACTCAATGGTCATAAATAGTTAACGCTTACTTAGCTTTGTAAGCATCATATAAGTTTTAACGTAGCCAACGCAGGTATATGACCATCTAAAATCAAAAATAGGTCGAAATCGACCCACATAGCGATCGACCGATCGAGTCCCACATACCACCCCCCCTTATGGGCTTCCCTGGCCCGGGGGTAAGATGCGTAAATGCATTTACCCCTGCGCTGCGACACCAAAAAAAAAGAGGTCGAAATCGAAAACAGAGGCACTCTCAGCATTGCTCTGTGTGTGATACACGTGAGCGAAAGGCGCCCGGCGTAGGCGGGTTTCTGCCAACTTCTGGCTCGAGTTGGCTCGACCCGGCCCGAGCCGGCTCGAGATCTCGGGCCGCTCGAGCCAGCGGCTCGAGTTGGGAGATTTCACGAGTTGCAGCGAGCCATGACGGAGTCAAGCTACCCGCGATCCCGAACGAACGTCGGACACGTCTTTGAGATGGCGCGATCGCGTTTTTGAACGCAGCGGCGGCCATTTTCGAATTTATATCTGTCAAGATTTGAAAACAGCTGGGGAAACAAAGTCTAATCAAAACAGCGATTTTATATTTGGTATCTTTGAGTGATTGTAATACATTTTTAGGTATAATTTTAACCAAGCGTACAAGCATACGGGCCACGTGATTAGACAAATGATAGCAATGCAAAATTTTTAAAGGGTCGGCAACGCGCATGTAATATCTCTGGTGTTGCAGGCGTCTATAGGCTACGGTGACTGCTTACCATCAGGCGGGCCGTATGCTTGTTTGCCACCGTCGTGGTATAAAAAAAATATGCTAGCATGCCACTCCAAGGGTGTCACATGCGTGTTGCCTTTTATAAAAGTATGAAGTTTAGTTAGTTAGCTGAAGGTTAGTTACACACGTGAACTCCCCTATGAGGCTGGCATCGTCACCAGTGTCACCACGAGTGTACGGAAGCCTCTAAAAATTAAGAATAATAAAAAAAATATAATTTTTTATTTCTTATTTATTGAATTTATGGCATTTCTTTGTTTTACATTTAAAATGGTCCAATCTCGTAGCAACTCTCCTCCTCAACCTTTTAGAGACTTATGAGAAAACTTGCGTTGTTAATCACAATGCAGTCCTAATGATGCGAATTGTCACAAAGGCACTATTTTGACTTCCAATTACTTCAGGGGCCCATTTCTCGAATGGTATTAGACTAGTATTATTACTATGTTGCCATGGTAACACATACGATTTGACAGTTCGACTACTAATAATGAGAAATGGGCCCCAGTTACTATGAGACTAGAGGTCAACTTATACTAATTTGACGATGAAACCAAAATGTTATATGAATACTAGCAAAGACCTATGTAACTCCGTATATTGTCGTTTTCAATCAAAAGGCCGCTTGCCATAAGGACGCTCTGACAGGTTATTCGTATAAGGATACAATCCAATTTCGTCTTTATGGTAAGCGACAATGTGGTACCTTTTGATTGAAAACGTCAATTAAGATGAATAAAGTCTAAGGAAAAAACTTGCCTCGGAAATCAAGAAAAATTGATTCTCGGACAAATGGCGCCTACACCTTTGGCCTACTCTCGTATAGATGGCGTTGACGGTTTCGTTTGTTATTTAACCATCTTAACGCAGAACATGGGTCAAAATAATATAAAAATAATTAATGCAAATATTGCAAATAAAAAAATCATTTAAGTATCCATATGTAAATACATTTTTTGATATTTTTATTTTTAGTTTTAATCGTGTGTCGATAGATGACAGTGAATTTACTGTGACTACAAAATGTACTATGAAAGTAGTACCCCTCTATCCTATATATTCTCTTTGGTATTAGACATTTGCTATTTATATTGAATAATTATTATTTTATTATTGATAATGTATTGTAAATGTCATCGGAAGTATATTTGGATTATTAAATTTAGAAATTAATCAAATCTATGTTATGTTAAGTTTTGTAAAATATTTTTAAGTATTTAGTTATTAAGATTCTCTTCCTATACCCTATTCAGGGTCCATGCTGTTACAATTAAAATGACTATAACACCTATATGTACCATGGATTGCAGTCAATAAATAAATATAGGAGCGGTCAAGGTGCTCACAAATATCTGAACAGGCGGCCTAGCCAAGGTGACGATCGCTTGCGCTTGTTGCGCTTCGCTATTGAATCGCTTTGTGTCTCTCTATCACTCTTATATATATATTAGTGTGACAGTGACAGTTGCGTTTCGTTCGCTACGGATTGGCATGTTGTCTACGGGGCCTCTGGCCTCTATAGAGTGGGTGTCCAGATATTTTTGAGCACCTGTGCCGCTCCGATATATCTAATTAATGGCGAGTGTAGCTTCAATAATGAGAAGGAAATTCTTGTAATGGTTGCAAATAAAAGTACATAGCACCCGATGGTAAGCGGACAATGTAGCCTACGCCTTGACATTCCTAACGGGGTATCACATGCGATCTGCCGAACCTGCGGCATTCCGCTTTAAAAACCTGATGTTGATTTGTCATTATTAATTATAGGCGCACTAGTTCATTTGATAGCATGTTTATTTGGTGAATTCTAGGAGAAGAATTAACATAAATAGAATATAAAATTAAAAAAGAACATAAATCTACAAAAAACAATACAATTCAAAAATATTAAAAAGTATAAAAAGTAAACATTAAAAGGTGCGTCGTCCACAGTCATTCTAGCTAGCTCGCTCTCAGGTACGTGCTGGTGCGAGATAGATGCGCAGCGAATACCTACCTTTACGCTGTCGCGAACGCGAAGCGAAGCGGCGCGGCGCGGCGCGGCGGGCCCAAGGCGTTCGCGTTCGCAACGAGATCGCCCACGCAGGACACTTTTCTAGGTGTCAAAGGATTGATTCACCCCGCGCCGCGCCGCGCCGCTTCGCGTTCGCGTGTTGTTCGCCTACGTACTGCGTTAGCCTTACCACGACTGCCTTAGCAGTGTCAAGTCAAACTGACACATTCGCTAACGTCAATGTAACTTACTTTCTACGAGTATACAACTCGCTCGCACTAATATACGAGTACGAGCAAGACGCATAGAAATATTAGAAAGTAAGCGTTAGCGAATATGTCAGTGTCAAACTGGTGGTAGCCGTACATGTCATCAACATCATCATCAAATCAAAATTAGATTTAGAAAATATCTAATGCCGCTCCTAATTTCTTTTACTTATTTATAAAAAGAGGGTTTATTTGGCTAGCCTGTTTTTTCTTCCTAGCTTTTCTATATTTCTTCAGAATTACGACTTATTTTAGTAGATTTTGTGTTTTTCCCGTTTTATTTTTTCGTTGTTTTTAATTTTGTAAGAGTGGTATCGTGTGTTGCAAAAACATATGAGTCATATGACGCATTCAATACATCGAGAAAATGATAATACGATATGGAATCTGGACTCTAATAACTGTGCAATAGAGTCGTTTATACTTTATACTACATTTCATGTAGTATACATTTCTTACTTGCGATTTGCAAATCTAAGGTCGTGGGTTCGAATTTGAATCCTGGGGGCCTACCACGAACACCGAAGTTCGCAAATCGCAAATTTCGGGCATCTTTCTCTTTTGCTCCAATAAAGTCGTAATTAGTGACCGAGATAGTTGCTTAAAACTTAATAACTTCGATTTACGCAGTTTCACTCAAACTAAAGAGTTTCTCATGGGATTTTTGGTTAAGGAAAATGTCTTCATAAAACTAATTCATCAAACAAGCCTTAGTTTCTCTGTATTTGAATAATCAAATGGACGTCAAACTAGTGCCTTTGCCAAATTTTGGGATTGGGTAGCCAAGCGGACATTGAGGATGACGCAAAAGAACTCAACGCAAGGACAGCCAATGTAGTATACTGTAGTATTTGACTTTTTAACTTGATTTTTCTCTTGACTCTAAATTCATTAAAATCGGTCTGTAGGTATTATTTATTTAAACTTTGGCGGACCTAATGCCTAATGGCATTCTCTACCATTCAAACATTCGGGCTAAACAGACAAAACCCCTCGTTTATAAAGCCTGTAACTAGGTACCTACATTTTTGTGCTTTATTATACTTGGAAATAAGACTTTAAAGTTGTAAGAATATAAAATTATATCGCTAATTGTAGGTAAGTAAGTATCTATCCTTTCTGTTATAACTACATTTTGTATATAGGTATGAATTACTTAGGTATGTGATCGCTAGATACAGTTACTAAAAAAACAGCGCAGAAAAGCTCTAAAACAATCCCTACGAAAGTTACGAAGCGAAGTTAACCGCTCGAAAATAGTTCGCGGGAAACTTTGTAAAACTCCGCGATATGACAGTTATCAATCTATCGGGAAATCTCCACCATCTACCGTCTCCCTCGCGCAATAGATCACGCTAGGCTAAGCACTCAACATATCCAACACGGAGGGGAAACACAACGCATGTGAGTACTAAGTACCTTTAAAAACCCTAGTTTTCATAAGTAGTTTTTCTTTTAATCCATTTTATGGCCCCATGCGAACACGAATATGCTAAACAAGCAATATTGCACGCTATATCGTGAATCTAAAGTCACTTTTCCATTGCTATCAACGCCACTGATAACGGACTCGTGACGCAGTCCATGAAAACATACGCCAATGTCACTCTTTTGTTATCAGTGCGTTCCGTTCCAACTTGCAAAAGCGACATATCCAATATTTCAAGTTTGCGAAAAAGGTGATATTTCGAAATGCCTATTTCGGAATTTCAGGACCAGAATCAACTTCATAACAATTAACGATACGACCCCCTCTAAATTCCTTGCCCGGAGCGTGCCCGGCCGGTATACGTGGCGCGATAGAACGCCTTCGCATAGATAGAATAGAGTAGAGAGCGGTTTCGGAACGCACCCGTACAGCTAGCCTCGCCTGTGTGAGTGCGGTGGGTGAGTGTGCGCGCCGTGCACGGACGCGCGCACACTGGCGCGCCGCCGGTGAGCGCTGTTCACCGCACTCTGTGAGCGCAAACAACCATCTATAAGGCCACGCTATAGCTGTCGGAGGGTCGCGCCGCGCTTCAGGCCGATCACCGTTCGCAATTTTTTTAGACTGTACATATATAGAAATATTATGGAATTTTTTACTCGATTTGAGAACTGTATTTATTGATGTAATGAATGAATTTCTTTAAAACGTAAGCTTGTCATCCTTTTTTTATAAATAAAACTTTTTGTAAGGAAATTCTTAGTTATTTTTGGATGTACATTTCAGAAAAAAAAAATTTACTACTTAGTTGACTTCATAATATAGGCAATGACAATAATGGCATAGGTACTAAAAACACTTTTCTTAAATGTCAAACCTGCGCAGTCCGCCAAAAGTAAGTGCGCATCGTGTAAACGCTGTACATAAGTTTTACAGGTCATTTAAACTGTTAACATAACCATGTCAATTTTATAGGCTAAATATCTTGGCTTAGTGGAGTGTCTTGAATATTAGGTTTAGGTTTAAGATTCTTTATTCTCACTAAGAATTTGACAATTCACTTACATGAGAACATAAAACTACACAAATACATTTATTTTGCATCAAATTAGCGAAAAAACTAATAACATGGAGGGTATTTAAACATACAGTAAAATAAAATCTGCCGATACACTTAAACAAAACAAGGTGATCAGTGGTGCATGCAATAGTTATTAACATTATACAAAACGTTTTGTCAGTAAGCTAAGGCCCTTCCGAGGTCTTTTATACGAAGTTCACTCGACATTCAAAGATTCAAGGCCGATCGTCGAGACGGTCTACTAAAGCCACTACAATAATGGCAATGTCGAAATAAAGACAATCGCATTAATTAGGCAGCCAATCCATTTCATTTTTATGGCTTAATGTCTTGACTCAGCGTACCCTCTTGGTTATTGGACTCGTGTAAAAGGTCCTTTCGCTTAGTACGTATAATATTGCCAAGTGTCAGTTTGTGTTAATATTGATCTTTATGATCTACTCGTTCTTAAATGTTGATTTATTAAAACGATTTTGCAGAATACAAAATCTTACAAATGGCACAGTTAATGCATTAAAGCATTTTCGACCAGTCAACAATTGGATTAAACAAAAACTTGAAAATTATTGTAACAATTTGCTTGCATTCTTTAGTCGCAATCACAAAATACCGTATAGGAGAACAAGTTGTTGATACGTAATTCTGGCTGCTGCCATAATGCACTGCACTGCACTGTCTGAGAACATGTCTGAGAATCAATAATTGCGCGCAAGTTCAGTAAGGGATTTATATAACCAGCCATACATGTACCCACCCAAAATAAAATTTGGAAACTTAAAAATAATAATAGTATGTTTTATTTCTATGATTGCGCAGTCAAAATGGTAAAACAGAACTATAAAAGGTTCTGTACCGTATCTGTCTGTCCGTCCGTAAGTCACAGGCATTTTACCCAGAAAAGCCAGAAACTAATAATAGGCATATTAGGTAACTAAATTTGAAATGGAGGAGTGTTTTGATACTACTACGGTACTACGGTACAAACTTTCATTGTAACTTGTAACAGTTTCAATAATCTGTTGTTATTGCAAATTAATATCAATTGGAGTTCTAGACTAATATATATACCTATGATGCTCCGGTTCAATAAAAAAATATTAACTTACATTGATTATTATCCTTTTATTTTACATGTCTAACAATATGTGCATATTATTCATTATATTTTTGTTTTTTTAGTATTAGTGTAAATTAAATGAGTAGTTGGTAATTTAAAATTAGGTAGGTATGCATGTTATGTAACAATATTACATTAAAAAATTGCTACTTTTATACTATCTAAGTTATGTAGAATTCAAATATAAAATGTATAAATAAGTGACATAAGTAACAAAAGTAGCAGTAGTAGTAGTGGTAGTAGTAGTAGTATAATGTTTTAAAATATTAATTAAAATAACATTTGACTCTAAACACAAATTAATTTAAATTCTTAATATCTTGACTTACATTTTGAAATATAAACATAAGTTTATTATTTCTACTGTATTATATATAGTATATAGTTAGTACAAGTATTTAAACCAAAATAAATAAAATTTTGTTAGAATTTTATGATTACGTTTTAGTAGAAAAATATTATTCTTCTGAAAATTATAAAGTTTTTAGATACGATATTTACAAATGTCTAAGTGCATAAAATGTAGTTATATTAAATGATAGGAAACGTAATTGAAAAAAATATTATTGATTAAATTAATTTCTAAACTTGAAGGCCGAGACTAACCCCATACACCGTCAAGGAAAGCTCCCCTAACACTTTATATTTTACCGAAAGAATTACTTTCGTAACCCTTTCTACTAGTAGTAAAATCGCATTTGAATCTCCCCATACAAACTAAATAGTCAAACAGTGAATCGGCTTGAGTCGCGGCGCGGCCGGTATATTTCCGACATAATACCGCTGCGTCGAGCGATTACTACTATATATTCTATATACATTTAATAGCTATACAGGCGCGCGTAGAACTGGCCGTACTTATGTGAGCGCTACGAGGCGAACGCCCGCAGCGCTGTAGCGCTTTACAGCGTAGCACGGTCTATACTAGTTGAGTTTAGTTTTTAGCGCTTCAGAGCTTGGCCGGCAGCGACTCCGGCTTATTATTATCGTAGATTGGCGTCGGCGCAACTACACGGCGTTAGAAGGACGTTCCGTTTTAAATATCAGGTTTTATTATTATGAAGAGCGGCGCAGCGGAGTGCGGACGGCGCGGCGGACGGTTGCGTGCGATAACATTTGACATTCGTAATTAGTCGGGCTGCGAGGCCGGCTGGGCTGGCGGACATTCCGTCCGTGGGGCCGGACAAAGAGGTCGCGTTGCGTCAGCTCAGCGCCAGCGCTTGCACACCCTTGCACCACACCACCAACCCTCTATTCCCTCTAAGCTCTGTTCTTATATCCCTGATATTAAATATAGACATTTAGATTATGCAATTTTTTGGTGTATTACCTTTTGTCCCCGCCCCACGTCACCACCGATGTACACGAAGCGGGGACAGAAGAGAATCCACCTGTTCCCATCTGTGCCCGACGGGGACAAATAGGAACATATCAATATTTTACCTAATTATCCTGCTTTTGTGCTAAAATTTCAGATTGGACAAATTGGGGCAATCGAATTGTAATTTTAGTATCTTTGATACAAAACAAGGTTTACACATTATAACACTGAAATTATTTTTAAATTTGGAACCCGGTCCCGGTGTGACGTCAGCGCGCGCTCGCTTGCAACCCTCTGACATAGGGTAGAGTAGTCTGCCCACCCTTGGCAACCCTTAATACCGTACTCCCAATTTTGCGGGGCCGATATTAGAAAGGCCAACTATGGGCAGATAGCAGGGGTGCGAAACTCCTCACTTCGGGCAAACTCGGCTCCGTTCGGCTCAGCATTGCTCCGAAGAATGGGGTTGGCAACTGTGAAAGGTTTGCAGAGATGGCGCCATCATAGCTTGCCCCTTTTTCTATGAGATTTGGCTTAAAGGGCTGGCATCTAGAGCATTAAAAAAACAAAAATTTGACACAATTCTAGGGATTGGCAGGGCAAGCTTTGCTGGCGCCGCAGGGCAAGGTTGGCACAACGATGTCCCTGTGCGTTCACGACCACAGATAAGATAATGACTTGAAATTTGACAACCCTAAATAGCCGAAAGGGATACTGCAATATATTAGAAAGGGATAGCATGATGCGACCCTGAACCGCTGTCAAACTTCGGTTTTGTAGGAAGTTTCCTTTCTGTACGGTAGTACTATTATTTATTCTGTGCAAATAGATTATCCTACAGCAGCAAAACTTGCTAAGCGAGTGAAGCGTTCATAACTATCTGTACACGCTCTTTCCTTAATTTAACCTCGTGTGGCCCACGGTCCTACCCGTAGTACTAATTACTTCAATGCAGTTTAAACCATTTTCAATTGGAACAGAGTTGCATTTCTTTTGTTTCGATTCGATTTCAATACAAAATAAATTCAACCATATTTCCTTCCCTATTGATTTCAAATTTAAATGGTTTTATTGTATGGTGGGCCTTAGGATAAAGTAGTGTACAGATAATTTTGGACACATTGCTTTATTAGCTACTTTTGCTAACTGTACTATAATTTGTATAGGTATAGGTAGTTGACCTATACAATACAGTTAGCAAAAGTAAGTAGGTTTTTAAGGTGTCCGAATTCCGAATATTTTTAAAAGCTCCCTGCCGAGGTTTTCCCGAGGGGCTACAGTATGGGGTTCTTCAAAAAAGGAGTGTACAGGTTTTTAAAGAATCGGCAACGCGCGTGGAATATCTCCGGTGTTGCAGGCGTCCATAGGCTATGGTAACTGCTTACCATCAGGCGGGCCGTATGCTTGATTGCCACCGACGTGGTATAAAAAAAAGCTCGGCAAACAAATAGGTACATTGGGGTAATTTAGGAAATTTAATAATTCCGAGAATCATTAAAAAATCAATCATATTCCGTTGTAATAAGAGTCCGTTTTTGGAATATTCCGCCACTTATTAGTGTTTTTTCCTTTCGGAATTACCCAAACCCAAATAAACTTTACACACATTTTTTAACTTTAGACAAACTTTAGAGTTCGCGCTCGCTCGCTCACCCTGGTTGCACTCCACCAACCCTCGCGACACATACATACATATAACATACATACATATAACATACATACATATATACATACACATTGTGCACAAGGCTACCACTATTTTTAGACTCCACAGCTGTACTGGCGACTGATATCATGAATGGAAACCAAATTCGAAATAATACTAATGATAATTAATTTAATGATATTATTTTTTTAGGGTTCCGTACCCAAAGGTTAAAAACGGGACCCTATTACTAAGACTCCGCTGTCCGTCTGTCCGTCTGTCTGTCACCAGGCTGTATCTCATGAACCGTGATAGCTAGACAGTTGAAATTTTCACAGATGATGTATTTCTGTTGCCGCTATAACAACAAATACTAAAAAGTACGGAACCCTTCGTGCGCGAGTCCGACTCGCACTTCGCCGGTTTTTGAGTTTTAATATGTACTAGCGTAAGAAAAATACAGTAGGTATGGTAGGGATAATCCTCTCTGTCTATGCTCCACTGATAATTGACTATTCAAACTACTTGTTGTAGGTACTTAGTTAGGTACTTACCTACTTATTACATTATGTTCTAACTTCTAATCTAACGTCTAACTTACGTATAAAAACGCGTTTGACAGATGTAGCAACAAACACCCACAACGTAGGTATTGTATTGTATTGTATCATAAAGTTTTGATCAGATGTTTTTGTATACTGATTTAAACTAACACGATTTTCATTCATAATTTTAAAACTAACACGGGATTTAATCGCGTACCAACTTACGTTTATTTATGGCCTGACGTTTCGAACGTGACGTTACGTTCGTGGTCACAGGCAAACTGGCGAGGAATTGTATCAACATCTTGCCGCGCGGGTTTTGCGAACTACCCGCACTTGATCTTGATTATTAACTTGTACGCTAGGGTTGCTACTGCCTACACACAACACTTACGACATCCGATGGTATGTGGCGGGATGTTTTTTCCCCCTTACATTTGCTAATTACTGGATTCCACGAAGACGAAATTTTTCATCCCGCCACATACCATCGGATGTCATGAGTGTTGTGTGTAGGCAAAGTGACAACCCTAGCGTACAAGTTAATAATCAAGATCAAGTGCGGGTAGTTCGCAAAACCCGCGCGGCAAGAAGATGTTGATACAATTGCTCGCCAGTCTGCCTGTGACCACGAACGTAAGTAACGTAACGTCACGTTCGAAACGTCAGGTCATAAATAAACGTAAGTTTGTACGCGATTAAGTCCCGTGTTAGTTTTAAAATTATGAGATGTTTTTGTGTTTTGGGTTCTGGATCAAAATTGAGAAAAAAATTGTGGTATTTTCTGTAAAAAGGGACCTTATTGTCGATGTCGCTTACGCCATTATTAACGATGCAGCGATATAAATACAATGCCGCGCGACGCTGTGCGGCGTAAGCGCTATCGACAATAAGGTCCCTTTTCATAGAAAATTCCCCAATCAAAGACAACCTCCTAAGGCCCAACATACAAAAACAAGACATTTGAATTTGAAATCAATACTGAAGGGAATATGGTTGAATTTATTTTGTTTTGATATCCACCGAAACATAAAAAAATCAACTCTATTCTAATTGAAAGTGATTTAAATTACATTAAGTAATTAGTACTGCGGGTAGGACCGTGGGCCCGTGGGTCTTACGAGACACTTATTAAAAACAAATTGAAGGTAGGTAGGAATAGTTACTTAAATACATGATTTTAGCTACAGTTTTAAAATAAACCTAACGCTAATTTGGGCACAAAATAAGTCTTGGGAACACTGGGAACCAATCCAAATATAGTCCCTCATTAACCGATAATTACACAAATAAAAACAAATAACAAAACACCCTCATTTATTCCGACATCGAAGTATTTACTAAATCCAAAATTCCCAAACGTTAATGAGTCCAAAATCCGACGGAGCGTGAACGCCGCGATATTAAAATAAAACCTTAGTATTTAAGTTATAAGGTCGATGTTGAGGTCGAACACGTCAGTGGATGTCAAAGAGCAAGAGCGGAGATAAAGCGATGGAAAACATCGTGGACTTATTCTTGACTCGTGTATTTTACGCTCCAAAACCGAATTGGACGCGCGCGCCTGTTTACTCTTAAGTATAATTCACGTAAGTCCGAGAGAGAGTCACTGATAATAAAATTAGATTGGTATGATATTGGTAGTCATTTGTGTATCTAAATAAGGGCAGTAAACACTACACAGCGGCGAGCGCGTTATGAAACGGAGCGAGATGAAATCTGCGTCTTTGATGGCGAGGCATGCATTGCAGCATTGCAGCGCGTTTTCCAAAAATAATACGATTATACAAATTCAAAGCGGGTTTTGATGATAAAAGTCGTACAGAATAAAATAAGGTTAGAAATTCTTTGGTTTGGTATAGAAATTAGACAAGGTAACTAAGGAATGGTTAGTTTTCTTGAATTTTCTGTCTGTTCCATTACAATGGGAAAGCTAGGCCCGAATATCAAAAGAAAAGAGATAATAAAATTATTGTAGGTGGGTACCTAACTATTACCGAAAAGTTTCGGTTATTTCTACACAGTCGGACTCGTCCACCGAGGGTTCCGTACTTTTTAGTATTTGTTCTTATAGCGGCAACAGAAATACATCAACTGAAAATTTCAACTGTCTAGCTATCACGGTTCATGAGATACAACCTAGTGACGGACAGACGGACAGTGGAGTCAGTAATAGGGTCCCGTTCTTACCCTTTGGGTACGGAACCCTAAAAAGTGATATTAGTGACTTCACGTTTTTGTCCAAAATCTACGAGTCAGTCGTCAGTCATTTTATTGACAATCCATGTAGAATGTATGTGTAAAAGTGTCACAAAACCGATAATAAACTACGTACTTACAGACATTTCTCTCGAAACCTAACTGTGAGTGGAAACCAATTTTTTATTTTTCCAGATTTTAACTATAAAACCTCATAAGATTCGAACATATTAAAATTACGCGAGTAACTCGTTTTAAATACAACATTTTAATATGTTAGAGAGATTTTTCTCAAAATCGATGATAAGATGAAACAAAATCAAAAGAAACTGTGTTCTTAATTTGTTAGCACTTAGTACTATGATCAGTCTAGTAAACATTTGGCAGCCAAGCCAAATAAGTATTTTGTGGAGGTAGACCTGGTAGACTCCGTTTAAACGAACAGCACACGCTTGAACAGAACAAGGTGAGACGTGTCATTAAAACGTCATATTTTCGTTAATGATGACATTGCCACACAATGATGACAATGCCATGCAGAGTTAGCTTGGTCCGACTATTCAGAATTAGAAAGAGAAAGTTGACGTTTGCTGGCCGCATCATGGTGTGGAGCCAATGGTTTTTATGACTCATTATTATTGTCATGGATCTACTACTTCTCAAAAATATTTTCACAAAAATGCTTGAATCAAAAGATTTTTTCTTTTCAACCTGCTCGGAACTTCGGAATTCGGAATATCAAGTTTTCGATGAAGCTAGGCAGCAGCATGTGTTATACTGCTGGCAATTACAAGCATTTCAAAATGTCCATCGTGTCAGCTTATCTGGTGTTACATGGGTGATGTTAATTACCGACCGGTCTGGCCTAGTGGATAGTGACCTTGCCTGTCAAGCCGATGGTCCTAGGTTCGAATCCCGGTAAGAACATTCATTTGTGTGATGAACACAAATATTTGTTTCTGAGTCATGGGTGTTTTATATGTATATAAGTATGTATTTATCTATATAAATATGTATAGCGTCGCCTAGCAGCCATAGTACAAGCTTTGCTTAGTTTGGGCACGTTTGAGGCTAGGTTGATCTGTGTAAGATGTCCCCTGATATTTATTTATTTTAAATGCTTACCATCAGGCAATTCGTCTGCTCTTTAGAGCGATATCATTTAAAAAAACTGCTGACATTCCTCGCATGTCCTTACTTCAATTCTAAACTTACCACTAACCTAATCTAAGAGACAGCCAGATCTTCTGGGCACCTCTGGGAAACTCGACGCGAAGAACGCACCCAACCATGGAAAGCTTTTCAACGTTGGCTGCCTTTTGAAGGGTGTGGTCAAAGAATGCCATTTCTTCTCGGAAACATGTAATGGAAAGGGTGTTCATTAATAATACCTCTATATCCTTGTGTATCCACATATACTACAACTACGCTGTATCCCGGAGAGGTAGGCAGATACTAGTAACTCTATTATCTTTGCCAATAATCGTCAACATCACTTGTTACTAGCATATCTCTTTCCTTTCTTCCACTTTTATCATACTATTTGATAAGGCTACCTTTAACCTGACCTTTATTTAGGTTTCTTCAATCAAATGACAATTTTTCTTCGTCTGCAAGATACAAGCATCAAACGTGTACTCCAAATCAATATATATACCTGGCCCTGGGAACAGCCTAGGTATGTTATTCTATCCGCTTTGTAAACACAAGCGAGTCCACCGCCCAAGCTAACCAAAGCTCAATCTACGATAACGCAAGGTTGTTACGGATCTAGAGGTCACTGTAACTCTGGATACCTTGCGTATGCGTACTAAGAGCAATGGGAACAGCTTACTTAATAGGTGTCTAGCCAACCGTATAGACCATTATGTTTATGGTCCCTCCAGACAAAAAGCAAGTATCTATTGAATTATCGAGAAAGAGTATGTGTGATGTGTGTATGCCATAATTTTGTAGGTACTTAGGTCGACATCATTTAACACTAGGCCACTTAGATATAGTTGGTCAAACGAATTTGTCAGTAAATAAGAACAAAAAAAAAACTATATTCATCCTTTTTTTTGGATACTAGTGTAAGACAAAGATAGTATGATTCTCTCTCTGTCTATGTTTGAAATGACTCGCCGGCCGGAGTGGAGTCGCAAGAGCGGGACCTATGCTCCACGTTGGAAGTGTAAAATGTCATAACGCCGGCGGCCTGCTGAAGGGATTTCCGGGAACTGGCTAGGGCTACCGCTACCGCAGACTCACCTCTCGACAACCTCACAGCCGCTCTGAAGTGCGCGCATTTCACTCACGACTCACTTCACTTCGCATGCACCAATCAGCGTGAGCGACCTTCAAAGTCGTATCAAAACCAGTTCATAATTATAACAAATTATTAAATTTGGAATCGTGCTTCGGGAAGCTTAGAGTACATGGGGGTTTTCAGAAAAAATGGTCCTACATATTTCCTTTTTTTCGAAAAACCATCAACTTTTGGGTTGTCCCCTGTTGGTGTCCCCAGATTTCATACAAATTTTGGGTGTCAGTTTTGTAACGGTCCATCCATACAAAATGTATGTGAAAATGCGTTACAAAACTGAAATGTTTTGGGGACAATTTTTTTTTAATCAATAGTCCCAAAATAACCCAAGTTGATGTATTTTCGAAAAAAAGTAAATGGTACACTTTTAAGTGAAAATGCCCACATTATTTTGACATAACCGAGAGGCACTTTTTAAGTTATGGAGCTAGGTATATGTGGCATGGGTGCTCTGTTCAATCAGTCAGGTGAACGCGCGAATCTATAATATACAGTCAGCAGCAATAGTTGATAAGCGGGCGAGGTGTTCAAAATGATCTTGACGCGACTTTATTGTTAAGAGAGTAAGAGCGTGTCAAGGTAATTTTGAACACCTCGCCCGCTTAGCAACTGCTGCTGCTAACTGTACTTACTGTCAAACAAATACCGGAAAAACCCGGCCAAGTGCGAGTCGGACTCGCCCACCGAGGGTTCCGTACAAATTTAGCTTTTTAGTAAAGTGTTGTTATAAAAATTAATTAATTAATAATATATTTTTTTTATTTGTTATAGCGGCAACAGAAATACATCATCTGTAAATATTTCAACTGTCTAACTATCACGATTAATGAGATACAATCCTGGTGACAGACAGACAGACGGACAGTGCAGTCTTAGTAATAGGGTGCGGTGTTTACCTTTTGGGTACGGAACCCTAAAAACGGTTTTGCTCAGTTTGAAATGAAGTTCTAAATCGGACACCCCAAAAGTTATGGCGCAGTTTTCGGGAAATCAGTGGTGCTGAAGCCAAGTCTTTATACGGCGTGTAGACGTATTTCACTCGGTACTCGGGTAATTAGTATAGCCCTATAATGAATTAACTTAAGTATACCTACTTACTTATACCTATGTTTTATTAAAAAATACGCCCCAGGTATCGCTGGTGCGACAGGGTGGAGGCGGATCTGCGCGAGCAGTCACCAATTGGCGAGAGGTCGTACAGGATCGAGAAAAGTGGCGCTGTCTTGTGTCGGAGGCCAAGTCTCATTTTGGGTCGCTGAGCCAACGGAGTAAGTAGTAAGTAAGTAAAAAAATACGACTTTTATTTTCCGTTACTTTCAAGTCGCAATGTATCATCACTAGGTACTAGGTAGTGTGCTTTTATTCAAAACGTCACGGTTATCTACTGATGCGACTGTCACAAGTAAAGACTACGCAATACATTGCCGCTCGAAATATACAAAAAAAAACGCTTCATAGCACTAAAACCTACGTCTCGATTTATTTTGCCGTTGTATTACGTACTGCGAAAAAATCTACTTATACATATCTCTTTTATACGGAACCCTATTATTGTGATGTAATGTAACTACCACTAATTACTTGACAACTAGGTACAATCTGACGTTTGACAGCAATGCATAAACATCTTAAACAAGCAATCGTTTTAGTTATAAATGTATTGACGTGAGTACATCAAAACTGGGCATTCCAAATGATTCATTTAATTATGTACATATTGTTAGATAACTAAATTTACGTTATAAAGTATGTAACTGACCCCATAGTAGGGCGTCCGCTAGCTGGCGCACGGAGCGGGTGAGCGGGTTTACCGAAAAATAGTATGAGCAACGCTAACTGACGCGGTAAGGATTTTACCTACAATACCACCCGCGTGCGTGGGGGTTTTCAGGAAAAATGGTACCATTTACTTTTTTTTTTAAAACCATCAACTTTTGGGGTTATTTAGACTCAGAATCACGAGTACTATTGAAAAAGAAAAAAAGTGTCCCCACTTTTTCATAAAAAATTTGGTTGTCAGATTTTTGTTTTTCAATCGATAGTCCTCGTGATTCTGAGTAGAAATAGCCGATAATGATGCATTTTCGAAAAAAAGTTTATAGTACACTTTTAAGTGAAAATGCCCGCGTGCGCCTACTCAGTGCACTCGCGCCAGCTAGCGGACGCCCTTAGTAGTAGCAGTTAAAAGTTAAAAGGTATCAAAAATTGCATCGTGAAAAGCTTAAGCGACAATTTAATTTTGAGACTCGAGTCCAGCGTCCAGACTCCAGACTCCAGCAGTATGAGGCATATTAGCCTGGTGGTGAGGTGGTGGGCATTCGAGAAAACTGTCGGGTACGTGACTCTATTTTTTAACCCTTCTGAAAAACCTAAGATGCTGATATTTGGCATGTTAACGTTGAAACGTTAGCTTTAAATTCAACGGTGTGATTTCTGCAGGTTATTAAGGTAGCTACCAGACGCGTCACGTCCCGAAAAAAATAGATCTTTTTGTGGAATGCCCCTGGTAAGTACAATCTAGAACTTGCTTAATATACCAAGTATATAAAGGTACTTCACAATTCACAATCAGTGTGATGACAACGAGTTAGTGACGACACTGGAGTGATGAAACGGAATGTCATTACGCGGAAATAAATATGAAGGCTGTGGCGGAAATAAATGTGTGTAATATTGTGTGCTCTGTAAAGTGATTAAAAATATTAGGTACCTACTTACTTCCTGCAAAAAACATACCTAAAATAAAATTACCATTGATACATTTCAATGCAAGTGTGGAAAGTGTGTTAATATTTATGAGTCGAGATATCTTTTATGAGCCGTAGGCGAATAGGGGTCTTCAACAAACTTTTTTTGATAAAGTAAATATATACCTATAGTTTCGGAAATAATCGTTTCGAAACAAAAAAAATGTGCCCCCCCCCCCTCTAACTTTTGAACCATGGGTGCAAAAGATATGGAAAAAATCGTAGATATAGAGCGGCAATAAATAAGAACTATAACGAATATGATCAGTTTAGCCGTTTTTGAGTTATCGCAAAAAGTCACTTCATAGTAAAAACACGTACAGCCACAGTTAAACGTTATTACGACATTAAATGGGTTTTAAAAGTTATTTTGCATTTTTTATATAAACAAAGTTAAATTTAAAATAAAAATTGCTTATTCTACTCATTAAATGGATTATTATGACCAGACATGCAAAATCTCCGATTGAAAGTAAGTTCTAACTTTCTAAGGAAAAAATCATGGCCGTACTCCAGACCATAGTCTATTACTTTTATTAAGTAGGTATCTACTGATAATGCAAATTTTCCTTGTCTATTTGGTTTCCTCGTATTCGATATGAAAAGTAGATTGTTTAACTCGGGTAAAAGGCACCCAATATCATTTCATCCCTTTGTTAACAATCTTCTATACTAACTCCAGTTTAGCCTATTGTGAAGGAAGGGTAACTACGGAACACTACACTGAGCATGGCCCGACATGCTCTTGGCCGGTTTTTAATTCATTTTTAGGGTTCCGTAACCAAAGGGTAAAAACGGGACCCTGTTATTAAGATTTCGCTGTCTGTCTGTCTGTCTGTCCGTCTGTCACCAGGCTGTATCTCATGAACCGTGATAGCTAGACAATTAAAGTTTTACAGATGATGTATTTCTATTGCCGCTATAACAACAAATACTAAAACAGAATAAAATAAATATTTAAGTTGGGCTCCCATACAACAAACGTGATATTTTTGCCGTTTTTTGCGTAATGGTACGGAATCCTTCGTGCGCGAGTCCGACTCGCACTTGGCCGGTTTTTCCGTTAACAACAGCCAACGTGGCAATGATAGTTCCATTCAGTCAAATAATAAAAAAGTTTTTAGTGAAATATCGTATTATACAACGTTTTATTTATTTTTATTTTATATCGTGTAACAATACTTTTTCATATCCCATGCTCAGGGCTGTCGTTGTTGTTCTAAAATAAAAGAAAGAAAAGTGGTGTACTCCTCTGCGTCCCCGCGCGTCCCACAAGGAACTAGAAGGCCTGGCCAAGGTGACAATCGCTATCGCTTCGACAACGAAACGCTTTGTATCTCTCTATCACTCTTCCATATTAGTGCGACAGTGACAGTTGCGTTTCGATCGCTACGGAGCGTAAGCGATTGGCGTGTTGGCTACGCGGCCTGGGTAGAAACAAAATGGAAAAATAGTTTCTTTATTTTCCCGCCTGGAACAATTGGTAATTGTTTTAATTTTACTAATCCCGAATTGAATCTTTTCATCAAAAATGACGTAAGTAAATTGTTCAAATAAATTTATTTTAAATAATTATTCTTGATTTCTTTTGTTGGATTGTATTTACTCGATTTTATGAGGCGGGAACCAAAAGTAATATACCAAAAATATTTTTTTAAACCTTACACTTGCGTAAATGAGCGAAGTCAGAATCTTATACAGCCAATTAAACGTTTGTACGATATAAAATGAGGTTTAAGTTTTTTAACACTATATTCATGAAAATAAAACAAAATAAGATTAAAAATTGCTTATTTTGTTCATTAAATTGTTACTTAATATTTAAATTGTATAAAAAACTTTTATTATGTTGGCTAAATGAGTAGGGTGCTATTCACTATTGGGAGTTTTAGAACGAAAAAGTAAAAAAAAAAGTAAGTGGCAATCCCGCTGATTTTCATACTATATAATGAACAAATCATTTTAAAATTACTGCAGTTTGTTAAAATATGTGTGTTTTCGTAAATATTGCAATCTTGGGATTATTTATCTTCACACATGTAGTCTCCAATTGCAAGTAAGTCCTAAGGAAAAAAGTCATGGCCGTAGGTCTATTAGGTACTTTAATTAATTAGTGCCACTACTTTTAAACACAGATCAAAAAAATATATTTAATAAAATATTTTGATTTGTTGTAGTTGATCAAAATAAGATAAAATTGACATTGTGTAACTTAGGATCCGTGGTGACTGAAATCCGTGACTCAGGGTTTCAGGGCTCCGTCATTACGTCGAACATTATTTTACTGACAATGACCGCTACGCTACGTCAACCATTGTGTTCGATGCACAAAGACTTGTCTTTCTTTACTAGCTCCTATCTCAACTATTACGCACTTTCAAACTCAACTTTAATACTACAATTTAAGGTCTCATTTAAAAAAAAGCATAACAATCTGATAAGTTTTCTTTTTAAATTTTTCGTGATATTTATGATTACTAATTTGTTTACTGGATCAGTTCGCTAACGTCATGATGCGATTTTTCAGTACCTAAGTATATTTATTTGTTTTTGACTTTTGTTAACTAACATACAAAATTCTCAGGAGAATTCTCGAAACTTTAACAAAGAATTGGAACTTTATATCTGGGGAACAGAATTGAGATTGGTGTGCATATTTTTGAAGCCTGTTCAACTTCAGTGCGTTTCCTTTGATTATTCGGCTTATTCCTAATTTCTTTGTACTTATTTCTTTCCTGGTAATGATTTTAGTCTTATCATGCAGGTTTCGTAGTGAGTTGACTTATGCTATGTAACAATGTACAGGTATATGGATTGGCAAATGTAACATGGCTAACTTTTAATTCTTGCCCTGATACGTACTTATAGTTATATGGTATTAAAAAAATGGAATACAGTTCTAAGATAAAACGAAATACAGTTAATAGTAAGATAAAACGAAGCAGATTAGTTGGTAATTCGGGCCTACCAAGAATAACATAAAAAAATTGCAGACTAAAATAGTTTGTCGCGATAGCTGAGTAAGTAATTAGCATCTATGTATTTAAATTTATATTTTGTATGTAGTAGTGTGAACTTAAAGCAAATAACTTTATTTGTTTCCTAGTTGCCAATTTGCAGGTTCTTTGGTGCATTCCTGTAACCTCAAGAGGTTTCTGGGTATACATCACCCACCGCTACCACCATGTAGTACATAACACTGCTTGCTAGACAAACACTCATTTATTTTATAAGACTGAGGGTACACTTTTAATCAACTATTTACCCGTAAGTTGCATATACAACACATGGGTTAGAATATAAATACTCCTAAATCTGATCTAAGGTTTATTAAAATGATTAAACAAATAAATCGGGCTTGCCAGTGAGGTTGCATAAGCGCACGAGGTGCAGCATTTCGCGCAGCCAGCAGTTGCTGACGTTCGGAGTGTGGTGTCGTTTTACGGGGAATCAGGCCACGCCGTAGGTATCGAGCGGACTGTAAACACATTATCATTATTTATTTGTTGAAGGTTGATTAATTTGAACAATAATTAAATTTAAAAAAACAAAAACCTACGCTATAAGCCAAAAAAATCCATTTTATGCCAATAATGCCTTACATAATTTTGGTAAAGAGCTGATACTCTTCAAATTGCTGGATCGATTTCTATCAAACATAGCAAGAAACTACCGCAGGGAAACTCGCTTACACGTAAAAAAACCGTATCGAAATCAGTCCATTCGCTGGAGGTTGGAGACCTACGCTACGATGCCACAGACAGACAGACATTGGCGTCAAAGATAATAACACCCCTCTTTTTGAGTCGGGGGTTAAACATAGATTATGAAATGCCTTTTCACGGGGGATCTATTCCAATTCCAACGTACCAATTTATGCGTGCGTTGAGGTAAGATTGACCGGGTTTTTCATGCGAGATAAGATGAAAAGTCGCCCGTAATGCTTTAGGCATACGGACGATATTTTGTCCTACCCCTCATGACAAACCCGTTCAATCTTACTCCAACGCACCCTATTTCATTTGACCACATATTGAATTGAATTCAAAAACTTTATTTCAGACACATTAGGATTATATATTATTAGGATTTATTAGGATTATATATTATTAAGATTTATTAGGATTATATATCCGCAGCAGCATTATTGTTTTTTTTATTTTCCTTGTAATGCTAGTATGTAAGTATCACGAAATAAATGATTTATGATTATGATTATGTTGCAGCGTTACTGCTGCTGCCTGCACCGTTGCAGCTGCGGTAAACTTACGAATCTTAGGCCCAAGATACACTTGTAAGTTTTACTTACGTAAGTAGTGACTAGTGACACAGCTATACTACAGAATGAGAGATGAATATCGTTATCTCATTCTAAAAACTAGCTTTGTCCCTAGTCCCTACTTACGTTAGTAAAACTTACAAGTGTATTTCAGGCCTTACGATGTCATTTTCAATCTCCTTGATGAAACGATTGAAACTAGAATGTTCTAATTGCGGCAACAACGCGGCAACGGCAGCAACGCAATTATCATTTTCATCACACTTGCTCGTAATAGTACATTTCGATGCTAGTGCGGAAAGTATGTCATTACTTCACGAGTACAGATATCTTGCTCGCCTACGGCTCGTGGCAAGACTCGGGACGAGTGAAGAATGACATTTCCGCACGTGTATCGAACGACGTTTTTAATACAGTTGCGAAAAAATAATAAAAACAACAAGCAGCTATTCCGTTCCATTCAGACAACTTATTAAGAACGGTTTTTCAATATTCAATATTAAAAAATAAACATATTATAATGATGATAAGGTAATTAAATTATAAAATATGTATTTTTTCGTATTCTTACATTAACAGTGGGTTTTTATGTTGATTACGACGTTTAAAGGAAACTAATATTAACACTCATCAATAAGTAGTTATGAATTGGAACAAGAATTTAAAAAAATTGGAAAAGTAAAAAGCACTAGTTCGCGAAAACCATTTTTCGCACGCTAAACAGCTACGTAAAGTAGCACTTTTAGAGCAACTGAATTAAAAAAGTTGTTATTATAAGGTACACGTAGGCGATACGGTCCGTAAATCTGAAATTTCCACCTAGGGCTGTAATGTACGTATGAAATTAGGCAGAAGTGTTAATTTCCCTTTTTTTTCTCACAAGTGGGATGAAAAACATTGTGTGTGCCACGGGCGCTACAGGAATTACGAACTCGTGTTAATAATGCCCTCGCCTTCGGCTTCGGGCTTCAATTCACACTCGTTCGTAAATTCTTGTTTACAAGGTACTATTACTATTATCTGGGTGCAGCGCAGCAGCAGTGCATTGAGTGCACGAGTACCTATTCCGCGTAAACTTAATAATTCTTGAACAAATGTGAATGTTCTATGCATCAGTACAGGAAAGGCATAATTTATTTAATTATTCTCTTACTATTTTCTTTATTCATCAAAAAAAATACAACGCAAACTAGAAATGTTATTGTTGTGAAGCATTCTTGGCCAGACAACCTTGAGGAAAAAGATGGAACAAACTATAGAATGATACAATGATCCTATTTGATCCCTGTTTTATAGATTTTTTCAACCTTTGTGTCAACGCTGATAATTTCTTGACAAGTGAGTTTATAATCATTATATTAAAAATGCACACAAATTATTAAACAAAAATACATTATTTGTTTTGAGAATTGCTGGAAAAGCCAAATGATGGACCGCTAGTAGACTTAGTATCTCTTACGTCCCCCAGAGACCGTGGCCGTAACTAGTCGGCTCCGAACTTTTTCAAAGACGCATTGCAGTGTCTGATAATCCGTTCTTCGGTTTGGCATCTATGTTTGAAACCACTTTGGAGTGATTTCAAATTTGTAGCATATTGTAACTAGGTAGGTTAATTGGTAGGTAGGATTTCTCGAGGTAGGTATACCTACTACAGTATGGGCTGTATGGGGTTCTTCAAAAAAGTTGTGTAGGTACCTTCAGTTTTTTACAGGGTCGGTAACACGCATGTAACACCCCCTGGAGTTGCAGGCGTTCATAGGCTATAGTTACCGCTTACCAAGGCTCGGAACCGGTTTTTTCTTCGTACTAAAAATACCGGTATTATTACGTTCTTTTCGTACTAAAATTTAGTTTTATAGATTTATTTATTTCAGGATAAAAATTACACTATAAATTGGCATCAATGTCAAAATTATGTTTATCTTCTTATCGTGATCGTCATTCGTCAAACACTACACACTAACAAATATAAAATAAATTAAAATAATTTTCTCTCCCAATACGGATCGTCATATATAAGTATGTATAAACAAAAACGTGTCAAAAATGTATGTCAATCTAAGCAATTTAGAATCATCATTAAAACGAAAAATTAAATATCGCAAAAGAAGTGAAATGTCAGTTTTAAAATGTCAATGTCAATGTCAGTCTTTGGTTTATTATTTCATTTTTAATGAGACAATCTAATAATACGAAGTTGTTACCTAAATATATGATTGATATCTAAGTAAACAGCATAAAATAATTAAAAATATTGGGCTATTTCGTGGTTTTGAAAAAAACCGGTTCCGAGCCTTGCCGCTTACCATCAGGCAAGCCGTACCTATGCTTGTTTGCCACCGACGTGGTACTCGTATAAACGACGACACGGTGGGCAACGACGTGGTGTTGGGTAAACCTAGATAACGTACGGGTAAACGCCGAATACAGAAGAAGTTGTTTAAATTTTCGGACTTTACCCAAAAGGTGTAATACTGGTTATATACCTTCTAAGATTACACGTAACATAAATATGTACCTACTATGTAGACATCCAAGGGTTGTGCTTATGCTTAATGATAGTTACTAAGGACTTATAGTTAACTTCAGTTCACGGTAAGTAGGTACTTATCTGATTTCGTTGTACTAAAATTAATTGTTAAAAAAATGGAACATTAAAATCATTGCTTTAAATGTTGCCGGTAGAAATCAATCGTCTTAATAGATAGATTTTTTAAGATTTTCAAAGCGTTCGAATGTTACTTAAGAGCTTTTCTTTCCATTTGGACCACTATAAGGTTAGGAACCACTGCATTGGACCCAAAGAGAAGTATAAAATTGTTACAATTTAGTTTCACGTCGAAAAAGTTATAAAAACACATTCCAACATATATAGTGAACATACGCCATAATACGTCTTCATTAGTAGCTAACGACAGGCCATCTATCCAAGTTGGTAAGTTGTAAAAATTCACAATCGAACCTTGAGGTAAAGTCAAGGGCGAAAGTTTACGATTCTAGTAGAAGTTACATGCGTAGTGTCAGTACTGTGCGTCGTTATTTTTATATTTATTAACTAAATAAAATACAGAGTATTCTTAATATAATAATAGCCCCACAAAACTCAATAAAGAGTGACTGTGGGGTCATCAGTCTCTAGTTACATGTATTGTTTTTATTTATTTATTTGGGATCACCAACAGACAATACATCAAGAAAAAACAATCTGTAGCTTACATAACATTGAGGTTAGATGTTTGTCCAATTATAGGTAACCACAGCTTATACCAGTATCTTAGGACATACAATATAGGTACAGTAGGACATTTAGACTTAAGCTATTAATAAATAAAATTTTACAATTATTTAACAATTATTAAAATATTAAGAGAATAAGAGCAATTTGCACTTTGCAATAGAAAAGTGATGATTACTTAATTAAAATTAACATATTTAAAGAAGAGAGACAATATTATGAGGAAAACATGCAGGGACATGAAAATACAATTTAAGTGTTAATGTTTCAGCCTAACCTAACATGCACATTACCGTCTCTCGGACTCCTTAACTTGTACTTATTGTGTACTTAACTTATTTAACTAACTTAATTATAGATAAGTATAACGGCGAACTTACCCTTTTGAGGGATCTCTCCCAGAATTTAACTTAAATTCTACTGAAAAATTTACTTTTGTGTGAGAATTGATTAGGTACTGAGTACTGATAAGTGTTGACATAGGTATTAGTGGAAACTTCACTGGCTTATGATCCACTTAAATGTATTAACTTTGTGTATAAATGATGCTGTTGGTTTTCCGTGATAAAGAAAAAAAAACTATTTTTGTTAATCCAGTAATATTTCGACGCTGCAGCTGCACCGCCTGTGCCGTAATCGTCACATTATTTTTTGAACCCCAGTCCGTACGTAACTGGGAAATGGAGGTCAAAGCCTAGTTGACCTTGATATTCGATCAGGAATAGTTGTGAATTTAAGGGTCATTTTATGGGGTAAAACTTTAGTTTGTAAAACAAGTGATAGGCATGAGTCGCACCGTTTTCGCAGTAGGTATTTAGGTAATATATTATGCTGGAAATTCATTTTCCTTAAAATATTTTAAAAACTATGGGTCTTCAGCATTTTATTTATTTTTAACCTTTTGTATGTGGGTTTAAATCATGGACGTCCCGTATAGAACAAAAAATTGTTCTCGAAATAATTGCAAAATTCATCATCATCTTCCTCGCGTTATCCCGGCATTTTTAGCCACGGCTCATGGGAGCCTGGAGTCCGCTTGACAACTAATCCCAAGAACTGACGTAGGCACTAGTTTTTACGAAAGCGACTGCCATCTGACGTTCCAACCCAGAGGGGGAACTAACTGGGCCTTGCTAGGATTAGTCCGGTTTCCTCACGATGTTTTCCTTCACCGAAGCGACTGGTAAATTTTAAAAGGTTTGTACATAAGTTCCGAGAAACTCATTGGTATGAGCCGGGGTTTTAACCCGCGACCTACGGATTGAAAGTCGCACGCACTTACCGCTAGGCCACCAGCGCTTTTGAAAAAATTCCAAAATTATAACAAAAAATTTGGTCAGGATCTTTATCATATACAGACTATTACAGACGAGAGATTAAAAGAGATGCAACATAGTTGATCGGAATAAATTTGGGCAAACAAAGTGAATGGTATAGATGGCATTAGCATTTAGGATTAAGTAAATTGCATAGTTTCCTAATGGGTTTAAAAAGTATCAGTACCTATCCTCGTGTCCTAATTACTGCAATGTTCTGCTACCAGAGTGCAGCACTAGCCTTTTTAGTAAAACCATAGAGTAACACATAATGTACATTTAACGGGTTTTGACAAGTTGTCAGAGATAATAAAATATAACAATGAATGCATCAAGGCGGTTTGTTTACAGAGGATCTACCGGAAAAAGCGAATCCGCAATTTCGCTGTCTGCCTCTTTATCGCAAGTGACAGAAATGGTAGAATAACGAAATTTCGATTTTCTTATTTCGCGACAGACCCTCAGATTGTGGTAGTGGCGCCCCCTATGCAGAGTTTCGCGTAATATTATTTCTATGATACCACATACCATAGGTTTTGGAAAAAAAATTTTTTTTTCATACAAAAAAAATAATGTTTTACCACCCCCGCAGCGAATTTTTTTTTAGGAACTGCGGGTCAAAAATTTTGTTTTGGCCTCTAGTATGTGTGTGCCAAACGGCTAACCTGTACATCGATTTGCGGTATTCCTTTGAAATTGGGGTCGAGCGGCTTCCGCTAATATGTACAACGTGTTACCAAAGTTCCAAAAGACTCAACATTAAAAAAATAAAATCAGAGCTAATACTGCTTGTGGATTGTACGCATGCATGAAAAAGCTTATTTAGACTTTATATGCAGCTCGGTAAGGTCTTCTTTCCATGGTTGATAAAATAGTTTTCCTAGCACGGATAACATTGTGTTATTTGGTTATAGACAGAAAAGTGGTGATGATACTGCTGATTAAATGATAGCTGCTCTTTTAAGCATATAAACTCAAAAGGATATCGTAGCGGACATAATCAGGAATGTTTATTTTCATATAAGCGTTTAGTTCCTTGGTGGAACAAAAACAAACTATTTAATATGTGTTTTTTATTTTTTATTTTAGGCAATTAAGTACAACTGCATTCAAGAATGCGTCGAGCCTGTAACATTGTACTCAAATTGCAATTATCCGATATTCGAAATGTAGAAACATTCATTAACAATCTGGCATAAAAGCGCAAATTTAAAACCGAGCGGCGCGATTGCGCGTCACCCGGCTATTTATAAAATGGCAACGTATTGCCACTGTCTTCGGTACACCCCGAGGTTTCAGTTCTAAACAAACATTAACAACGTGCTACGGTGATAATAGGATAAACACTTCAAGTGTGGTTTGGGTTTTCCGAGCACTATACCAAAGTATCGATCCGCACCCGCCCCACTGCTGGCGGCACACCGCGCCGCGCCACGCCCGCTCTCACTGCACGAGAAATGGAACGCGAATAACTAACGGCTCTTTTGTCAGCGGATGATTTGCAAAACGTAACACGGTAAGGGCGTAGTCAGAGCACAAGCAAGTGGCGCACTCTCGTGAGAGATGAACGAACAGATAAATCTAAGAATGCGTTATATAATTTTAGTAACCAATCCTAACATTTGATATACATTACGGCATCGGATGATACAACGTGGAATGAGCAGCGTAGTAGCTCGTCGATGGATAGCGTGCAGAGCGGTGTAGTCGATCGTGTGACAAAAGCAGTGGTTTTTATGATGGCGGCCGCGGGTCGCGCTAGTGCGAGCTCGCGGCCTCTCCGCGCCGCAAATCGTTGAAATCAAAACTTTCACGCTACGCGCTCGCTACGAAGTTTTACGGCTACGAACTTTCTGCTACGGCGTAGCGCGCACTCAAAACTTTGTTCAGAAAGGTTTTTTATTTGTCACTTTCTGTTATCAACCGTATAACTAAAGCATTTTATGTGTCTCACAGAGATGAGGCTTTCGACGTGCTCGACTTCAAACCAGTCCAGGCGTACAAGCAGCATTCGTTGCTGTTTTACTTATTTGAAGTATTGAACGTGTTTCTAGTCTTCTACAACGTGCAACCGACCAACCTACCAATTTATATTGTATTATTTTAGGAATTTGTGTTAATTGCAGTCTGACAGAAATATAATTAAACAGTAAGAGCAAGAGCATTGCAGGTTTCTCCTAGTAGGTATTAGCAGGCATCCTTTGGCTGGCATTGTGGTGGCTGGCGCGAGTGGCGCGCCAGTCGCAGTCGACTCGGTTCGGTTTTGTTGTTCGTGGAAGCAAGTCGCAGGTGGGCGCCGCCGAGCGCGGCCGAAGTTGGCCGAGCGCGCCCGAGGGCCGAGCGGGCGAGAAGGCCGTAAGCGCCGCGCTGGCGCGGGCCCGCGAGCGCCGAGCGCCGAGTGCTGTCCGCCGACCGACCCGACCAGTGTACGATCGGCCTCCATCCTACCCGGTTGTGTAAGTGACGGCGTAAACTACATTTTGACAGTTGTTATCGTGATCGTGTGATGTTTTCATATCGGAACTATGGTGTATCCCCATGAAAATGTGGAGTGATTTCCAGGTAAGTGTCTGTTATAAGGCGTCGCATTGCTTTTTAGGATTACTGTCATGGTTCTGTGATAAATTCGACTTGTTGAAATCAGCCTTGTTCGTTTGGTCTTTCCAATGTTCTCCGAGTTGTCTTTGAATGAGGGTATCTTGTATGTTAATGCGTTAAATTTGTTGTTCTTTTTGTGATTATTTAGTCTGTTTTGAAGTTTGGTAACTTTTTCGAAATTTAATTTTTGAAGTGTTTTGGAGCTTCAAACGTGCGAATCGCTTAGTTTGATGTAATTCATTAAACCTTTTTATTTTAAGCTATTGCAAAGTAAATCAAACAATAACTAAAATTCCTCAATGTGACTAAAATTTTTGTTTTTGTATTTTTTTTTTTGTTTTTGTATTTTTTTTTTGTTTTTGATGTAGGTGACTTGTCACTCTTGTCAGTAAATGATGTTTGAAAAGATGCAAGTTGCCATTATTCTAAAAATGTATGAATGGATTCTAAAATAAGATTCTTCACTTTTGTGTCATGACTTATTCAGTTATGAATATACATATTGGTTTTGGATTCTCAAAGTGTTTTCTATGTCACATAACGCACGTTTAATTAAAAAGTTAAAAATTAAAAACTTTGCATAACAGCTGTGGCGGGAGCGATGGCGCCTTTTTTTTTCAAATCTGACAGTTGTTGTTTCCGGCGATCTGTCAAACGCCATGTGATGGAAGGGCGCATTCGTAGAGTTTTAAATCGGTATTATTTCGTTGTTAGTGCGCGGCGGCCGCGAGGCAGAATACGTGGGTAGCTGTGTCCCGCTCGGACGTGCGTTGTTGTCTCGCTCGCGCGGCTGTTTTTATGCCGGAGCGGGTTTTTTGCCGAGCACGGCTGGCGCCGCGCCGCGCGGCGTACATTAATTACTCGAGCCACAGAGCGGAGTTTACTTTCTACATCACCATTCGCTACAGGCCCTCGGCTCGCTCGGACGCGAACCGCTTTTTTTTAAACTTACATCGAATTTTAAAAAGCCTTTTGTAAAACTTCTAGATATATTATGTTATAACCAATAATTAATTAAAAATGAATGAAGAATTTGTAGTGAAACGGAGCAGTCATGTGTGAGGAGCGGGGGCGGGCGGGGTCGGTTGCCGGGCGACGGCAGGGCCCGCCCAGCGCCGCCCCCGCGCCACTTAGTGAGATTTACTTTGAGACTAGGATCGCCAATGGCGACTACACTCTGGTCTTCCAAATGATCTCAGTTTAGCTTTTATGGTACAAACTTGAGCGTATGAAATACCTCAAATACCCGAATGTTTGGATGATATTTATTTGGGGTGTCAGCTAGGTATTTTATGTTGGACTAACATCTATTCCGCCGCCTTATTGGATCATAGTTCCTTAACTAGGACCTGCAAGGATTTATAATAGTATTTTTCAATATGAAATTCACTATTTTTTGCATGTAATACACTTTTCCCCTCACTAGCTCGGAAAGCCGTCTTTTATCCTTTAAAACAAGCGGGGAAAAACGCATTTTATCCACTAGTGGGGAAAGTAATTTGACCTTGAATGGAGCGTGTTTAAGTAGCTTGACAGATAACAAAACGTAAAACGCTCATAATAATGGTTCATCCGATATTAATTATCATTAAATAAATGGTTTTAGAATCTAATAAAAAATACCAAATTTAGCTTTTTTAATATTTTTAAGTCATAAACCTTAAAATTCCATAAGAAACGTTAGATTTTTTATAATGATGTTAAATATAATTCTGAACGCACAAGTTGAGTCGATGCAATTTCAAAACGCATCGTTGACATTTCATACGTCAGAACAGAAATGTCAACATTGTCAACAAAATTTTTACTTAAAAACACTTCTCACCGACTCGCGTAAAAATCAGAATTTCCAGTGTTTTCTGTTATAATATCGTACAAAAATAAGTGATTCCAGTGATGAAGATGACCTAACGCCTGTGGATGTTGCACTTTCCTCGCTATAGTGAGGGGAAAAGTTTTGTGTTACACACGGGTGCAAATGTATTTTACTTCTCGTGTGTTGAAACACTCGCGGGTAAAATACAACTTTGCACCCTTGTATAACAAATAACTATTTTTCCACTTACATATTCTCTGTGTGATGATCTTAAATGAAACTTTTAAACTGTAATAAAAAACACGCCAAATGTATATGCCCGAATCGTCTCGCCCGCGTCAATACCTACATGTACGGACAAGTACTTAGCGAATGTACGATAACTGAATAACATCAGGTACCTAAATGTCATTCTGATATCAGTATACGTTCGAATTGGCTTGCAAGTCAAGTATCACGAAAGTACATACCATCCAATATATCTTTCGAACCATATTATTTATTCAAAATGAAACTCAAAAACTGCTACGAGTGCTACGACAAAAAAAGAATTCACCGAGCGACCCGAAAAATATTTCTAAAAATATAACTCCTTTATTTTGTCACATTATACAAGTACCTAGTATGTTCCGTTTTCTATATACCTATGTATATATACTTGTATGGAGAATTAGCAATAGGTTTGCAGAACAAATGTTTTTTTTTAAAGTTATATAGTCAAGACTCTTTAATAATAGGTAAACTAGAATTAAAGTTTTAAAGGGGTTTAGATATTTTAGGTAAGCAGGAATCATATGGCTTTATGACGGTACTATATTAACTTAGTCATAAAGGCATATGATTCCTGCCTAACAAAAATATCTAAACCCCGCCATTTGAAAAAATAAACCTTTAAAACTATACCAAGTTAGTAAAACCGGTATCACACATTTCTAATCACAGCCTATTCTTATGAAACTTCCTAAAACCATGATAAACCAATTATATTCGTTTATAACCAAATAATAGCCGAGAAAAGCAAAATCGACAGGGAAAATCTATCTATTCCTCTGCGAAAGTTGACAGTTTAAAAACCTTCAAAATGTCATTTGTTATGTTTATATTGCCATCCTAAATCTTCATTTCATTTAGGACCTAAATGACAAACATAACAAAATTATACGGAATATCAGGAATTTGAATCTTAATGGCTAACATTCAACTTGAGAAACTCATGTAACAGGTTATTATAAGCCTTAACACCTACATAGCAACGTCCGCATTCGCTTGTAAACTGTCCGAAAAATTCCACATGTTAGCGTGTATTTATTTACTTGCCGAAAGTGGGAAGCTCCTCACGTGTAGGCCTACGTACACGGGGAGGCTGAGGGTGCAGCGCGGCCTGCGACTTGTTGCAGTTCACGTGTGTTCTAATGCGTTACATTGCATACGGAAACTTTCCTGGACGCTTTAACTAAATCTATAGAACAAGTAAATTTTCGTGACTGTTATTAAACCTACAAACTACGAATTGAGATATATCGGTACTCAATTATTTATTTCCATAAAAAAGTACAAATGGCGGACTTAACTCCTAATGACATCAAGTAATTGTCAGTGTAAGCAAAAGATTTGTATCCAGAGTTGGTGTTTGTATGAGGACTTCCGGTTCGATCGCCATCTTGATAGTAGCCTCGTGATTAATTTCTTTGTTTTTTGCTCATTAATATTGTTTAATGTGTAATATCGATAGCTTTATTATACAGTAATCTAATGTGGTAGTGTGCAGTGAATGGAGAATTAATCTCAAAGCGTGTTTAACCACCATTCTGGAGTCAACGGCCGGTAGTCCACGTGCTTCTCGTAAAATCCAGCTATCGGTTTTACGAGACAACTACAACAACCACCGAACAACGTCGTGCTCTAAGAGCATTTGGTATTACTACCTCTAACCGTGTCTGGCTAGAGCCCTAGAGGCCCATAATTTTATTGTTTACCGTACACTGGCTATGGCCGATGGCCGATATGTTTTAATCAAGAAATATTAATTCGATCCCACGTGGATCCCACTTTGACGTTGGCGAAATCATCGACAGTATCGATGGAGCCATACTACCTGAAAAATTGAATTGAAAGTATCCAGAGTTAAAATTATCTGAGAAGAATGTTATAAAAAATTCATCCATTCAAAATTTGAATCTTACTGTCTGATAATAAGATTTTAAGAGGTTTTTTTTAACTTTTAAATAGTTTAGACTTTGGGTACAGTCGCCATCAGATATATCGGAGCGGCCGAGGTGCTCATAAATATCTGAACGCGCACTCTAATTCCTTTACAATAAAGGCGCGTTCTGATATTTGTGAGCGCCTTGGCTGCTCCGATATATCTGGTGGCGACTGTACATTACTTACATGGATGCATATAAATAAGTCTCCTTTTAGTTAGGTACCTACATAATTACTTACTTATACAGGGTGGCTAAAAAACAAGTGCATTCCCGTTGCCAGGGAGGTTTTGGGATTATACTGAGCAACTTTTACTATGGGACCAACCACGAAATCGCGAAAAAATAAATGAAACAGCCAATTTTTTTCGCGATTTCGGGGTTAGTCCCATAGTAAAAGTTGCTCAGTATAATCCCAAAACCTCCCTGGCAACGGGAATGCACTTATATTTTAGCCACCGTGTATAAGGAAAATACTTATACGACAGAGACCACTCGTATTACACACCCCATTGAGAAAGTTCAAAATCAAGTCAGGACAAAGCATTTTTTAAACCAGACTTACTTTAGGACTACTTATGTATTTTTGTCCACTGTATAAAGACGGATAACGATAAGGATCTAACCCTAGGACTATTAGTAAATCTTTGCGCCTATATAGACGTAGGTGTGTCAGTTGTAGAACGGAAAGTAAACCGCCGAGATGGTAACAATTACCGTAATCAGCTGTTACTTTCAGCGCGACGTGCCTAATTCGGAGCAATAAACAGTCATCTCGCGCCGCTAGTGCATCGTAATAGCGGCACTTACACATTCCAGCGTAGTAAACAATCCACCACGTGCTTGTTAATGTAATAAATAGCCACGAGAATGAATTAGCCATACGAGTCATCGAAGACACGCATAATAATCGCTTATGCAAACGAAGCTAATTATGTAAAGCATTATGAACCGTAGCGACCGTATTTTGACATACACGCTAACGACCAATTATATGGCCATTGTGTGACTCAATGAACTTGAACGTTATAATAATATGGGGCATCGACATCTATGAATGGCCGAACACCTGTTTCAAGAATACTCAAATGTCAGGTGTATCCCAAATTGAATGCGAACCTTTATATTTTTATTACTGATGCATTGAGATGAGATGCGAGCGACACAGATCGACCACCTGTTTGTTTATTTTATTTTAAAAGGATTGTTCCTTTTATTCGTTACGCATTTGTAGTAAATCGGTTGTATGTATTGTATTATTCTTTTATAGTAACTTCGTTACAAGCAAGGGTTGCTTGAAGAACAGCAATAGTGCTACCAATTACCATCCAACTGTTGGTTGAATGATCGAACACTTGGTTCAATTATGTAATAAATTCGCACAAAGTTTCCTAAGAATCTAAGTACCTATATATTAGCAAATCCTTTTGGCTGGAAATCCCATCCGAGACTGACAGATGAAGTCCCGGCGACACGCTTCCTATCTTCGCATAAATCCCCATGCCGATGCGACCGGCGACCCATTTACTCGTACGTCGCATAAAACAATATACGAGTCAATGAACCCCTTTCGTGTACCTATGTAAACAGAAACACTGCATATTTTCGGTAAACACGCCCGAGACGACTTGACGCCAATAATTTATGTAAATCCGCGTCATTGTATAAGTAAGTGATGTTTTTATTGCCATCTTGTTTTGACGGTCAAGTTCAGATCGCGAAAGTTTACCAACGTAGGTATCTAAGTACAATTCTTGGAAGTTTCCCTGCTAAGTTGTTGCGCACCTTAGGCGAGACAAGTTTCAAGACATTGTAACTTTATTCGGCCCGTTAGGCCTGGCTGAAGTAACTACACAAGTCATTTTAATCTGTTACTTTGCAACTCTATTAATGAATGTAATGACGGTCTTAAGTCTACGCTAGACATAATCTTAGTACTGGTCCTATTCGCATTAACTTAGTAGGCATTCAATTATTACCATGTAGGTAGCTAAAGGTTGTCCGTTTGTTATCCATTCAAGTGGTACATAGCAATGAGACGAATCAAAATGATTTTGTTGTATTAAAATAGTTGACATTGCCAGATTTTACATTGTAGATGCAACAAAAAATCCCGGTGTACAAATAACTTGCGTGGGAAATGCCTACTGTACTAAAAACTTAAGCTTATCTACTTTTTACGGTAAAACCCGTAAAACTCATTTGTAATGTAGCCGAGCTGCAGACAAGTAAACGTAAATAAACAATTTACAACGAGCGAGTAGTAGCGTAAAATCTCATTCTAATTACCTACTATGATAATGGTTTATTACCACTACAAATCTGTTTCCTAGATACCGCACATTAATCACTCGTGAATTGTGAATGAATGCTATTATTATACGGCAACCGGTCAACGATATCAGGGTGATGTAAACGTCATTTTATAATCATAAGCTCATAAATAAACATGGTGACGTAGTATCGGAAGCGGCAGGTCGGAACTTCGTGAAACAACGCACACTTGCGTAACAATGTTTTGACATTCGACAACGACATATTTAGCGCGCATTAAGTGGATCAATGAACTTGAGCCGTTTGTATGTGCTCGTTACGCAATCGCCGTTTGAGTGAGATTAATGTGCGGATTATGGCACGCGATACGTTTCAATTTACGTTCCGTTTCATTCATGAGTAAGATAATGACGGCGTCGTTCCGCTCGCCTGTTCGCCTGTCAGTTGTCGCTCACGTGTGATCGGCTTCATCTACCGCGTTTCACTTCGACGAAGGCCGCTGCCAACTCCGGCCCGCCGCAGTGCACCGATGCGCCTACCACACACTCACTCTATCTTTCTTCAACCGTGAATGCTAGCCGGCGTTACTGAGAATGAATCTAAGTTGCACAAATAAAGTCACAGAGAGATAAAACGTTTTACAGCCGTCCAGTCCAAGTCTGGGGAGGAAGTGTGTTAGTTCCGAAGGCGCTCGTACTATTAGCTGCGAGTTTACAAGACGGCGGGGGCAGGGAGTACGTCTTCACCCATTGACGGTTGAAGCACCCCGCGACACTTTCACTGCCCGTTATTGCACTTACTACGCGCCTACTGCAGCGGGCGAGGGGGCCACCCCAATGCATTCACCCTACCCCGCGCCCTTACACAAGGGTGCACGCTTTACTAAATTTAAGAATACAATCTTCTACTGTCTATCATAGTCCTTTGGCGCATTCGTGCGTGCATACAGATTTTCTTTAACGCTCCGCACGCCATGCGAAGTTCAACGGTCAGACGGTAGAAAATTGCAGCGTTATTTAACAATCTGCCAATCGAACTGTTATGCGCTAGACGAGGCGACATTGTGTCGTTGATCTGTGACGTAAGGTTTATTCGTTAATCGGCGGATCGGAGACGATCGGTAGTTTAAAACAACGCGTTAGCGTATCAACGTTCGTATCTCAAGTCTAGACGGGCGGGCAGTCGAGTTTAAGTGGGACAATGTCAGCGGTGAGGGCTCGCTATTATTTGCGTAGACACGTGTGCCGAGGAGCGGAGTGACAACTCGTGACGGAAGTTTGTAAACAGGGGCGGCCTTGCGACCTGCGGGCTGCGCTGCGGCCGATAGTCACGCACAGCGATGCCAATACTGATACAGATTACACTTTCTCAAATCCGCTCTATCAATGGAAACAATGATAACATCGCGCGTCAACGAACTCAAAACGATTTGTTATTGACGCAACAAACTTGCCACAAATTCGATGCAAACGATTTATGGCAACGACATTGATATAAATAGCTGCGGTTGCCGTCTAGTTGCAGTCTAGCCTACAAAACCATTAAAGTAACTTGAAATTATGTAGGCACAAACGATACTATAACCAAGTTTTCTCAATTGTTTACATTTAAGTCTGACCTACGTACACGTTTGAAATCAAGCAAGCAAACAAACAAGCGCAACTTTACCAAAAAAATTTAAACCACAGGTTATTTTGGAAACTTTATAAACGTAATAGGTTAAAAGTAGCTTTTTAATTTAGTAAGTAAGGAAAATTAATAAAAAAGCAGTTCATTTAAGGTTTACTTACATTAAAGTTCTTTTTTACGTAAGAAATACCTTAGCAGTTAGCACACAGTTTTTGAGGCAGGAATCCACTGCTATAAGAAACGTAAAGGGTTCACATGAAACACTGAAACGTCTTAGTCGACTCGATGACTTTTTTTAAATTATACAATTACAAAACTAATCTAAAAATAGGGACTCGCATTTCTGAAATAAACATAAAAGTGAAATGTTACGACATAGTAAAGAGAGCGAGTACTGAATAAAGAGATCGTGCACATGGTAACGTCGACATCGGCCACGGGCGGGACGTCTCGCCCGCGACTGATTGATGGCCGATAGATCGACATTGAACCCGTCTACTGTACACATCCGCGGACTTCCGCCCGTGACGTCGCACCGCGCCCCTCTGACGTACAACCTACGTAACATTTACATTCTTTTGTTTACACTATAAAACTTGTATTATTGTTTGGGTCGACGTCTTATCTTTATGCTTTATGACTGCGCTACCTGTTCCGGTGTTTGACAATTCGGTTTTGAGCGCGTGCGGGGAAACCTGTTTGCACAGTATTACATACAAATATTTAATAACGGCGAGTGATTATAAATTCAAATTAAAGCTTCAAAGGTTAGCTTAGTGACATTAAAATAAATATCATATTTTATGACTTTATCAGCTGTTAGTTATATAACCGTGTTTGAAGTTGAACAGCTGTTTTGGATACTACGATTACTATTAATACAAACATGCGTCTTATTCAAGATTCTACGTAGGTACCTATATTTCAATATTTGTTGCGTGGTTCGACCTTGGCTATTTGTGGAAATAGTTATGCAACTGCAATGACGACAATTTTTTAGCTATGAGGCTTCCGAGGGTGCCTATTTTTAGAAACAACGAGAAGAAGTACAATTGAACTTGTTTTCCCCGTTTTTCGCAATATGTAACTCCTCGCAATGGTTATTTGCCAAAACGGCTACATTTATGCGTACATTTATAAGAGCCCTTTTTATATATACATTTTTACTAAACCAGCAAGATATAATATTGATTTAAAAAAAACTGACTATGTAAGGAAGTCTAATTTTTTTTACACTGCTAAATTTTGATGCCAAGCCACGTAATATCATCTGATTAAAATCGCATTCGTAGCATTTTCATAATAATTTAAAAAGAAGGAATTTTAAACGACACAGTAAAATGAAACATGTAGAATCTGCATTAATTTTACACATTCAAATTTTTAAATATGCTATAGGTATTCTACATTTAATCAATTGTTTCTTTTCTTTTGTATCTTTTTACTGAGATGTGCCAATAAAGAGTATTCTACCATTCGTCCAATAATTTAGTTTCTCAAACTCCAACGGGTATACTCCAACCTAACCCTAAAATGCGCAAGAGCACCGGCACGAATAAGCTAACTAGCCGGCTCCAGGGACTAATCTCCTAAGTGCGTACCCGGCCCGCCCGTGGGGGGGTTCATTAAAAATTCATTCGTATTTCGGAGCGCCGCGCCGTAATCAGCCGCAGGGAGGCGCGCTCTGTTTTCTTCGTTATCTATCATGATTTATAGCTAGCTATGATTGTTTATAGTTTTTGTTTACATTTTTATAGTTCTAATTATAGATTGGTAATGTTATGCTGACGTTATCGATGTACCAACATGTTTAGCGCCAAGCATTTAAAAAAATCATTTGTCTTTGCTAAGTATAATCATTAGGTACACCAAAAAATATTCCCTTGTACTGGTACTGGTAGTGATTACAAAATTGTATGTTAGGTAAAAGTACAAATGTAGATACTTTTATAGCTAGTTTAATCTTCAGTAACACTTGACGTCAAATGACGTTTTGGCGTCTAAACACGGCTTTCACAATCCTTTGGCAATCAAGGGGTTAATAATTGATTGATTGGTTATTTCCTTTTGCTTATTTATTAACGGACATTATTTTATTATTTAGATTATTATTCTTTATTAAATTTGATTCTTAATTATTATTATTGATATTGTGTTCCGTCGATCTTTTTGTGAATACATTTTATTTTAACATGTAAAATATAATGTACATTTTCAATGAGAAATAAATGAATCTAATTTCAATTGTAGTTTTTGCAATTGATAATTAATGTTAATGTATTGGTTCGAATGTGGGTTTCGACGTTTTTCCCTATCGGGTGGTAGGAGACTCCCCATTCCACTGGTTCTTTGATCTCTACTATGTATTCATGACTATCCGAATTAAACTCGAAATGAGTAAGCAACCGCCGTACCTGTTGTTTAAATTTAGGTTTAAGTTAAACTAATATTACAGCTTATACGTCTCGTAGAATTGAGAAAATTATCAAACCTATTAATAAACCTTTTAACTAGTATATTATTGTAATCTGTAAAAAAGAACTTCTAGACTAGATGATTAACCAAAATAAAATATCATTAGACGTCTAAACAGAAATAATATTCAATACATAAGTAGGTACATACCTTTTATACGTTTAATTTAAACGATGTCGATCCAAAACTCTTTGTCAAAGCGAGATGCTTTCGAATCGAGTTTGCATGGTAGGGCCGCGAGGGCCTGACACCCCCTCGGCCACCTGATCTCCCCAACCCAACCCCCTCGTGACGTCACCACTCATAGGTTTTTTGGCAATGAAAAAGAAATGATAAAACCCCTCAGATTATACGTTTTTCACTTTTTTCGAACAGTCGCATGCGAGACGAGACGCCGTTATATAGGTCATTGTTTTGTTTCCAAAAACATATGCGCATAATCAGTTGGCCTGATTCCACTTGCCTACGTAGACTGATAGCGCCGGTTGCCACTGTTGCCAGGGGGGGCTGTCGAAGCGTACTCGACCGACAAAGAAGGGCAATGTTTTTGGTGTTAGTAAAGATATATTTTTTGACGCGTTCTGCATCCCAAATGGCTTGACGTGTATTAACGTTTGTGTGGTGTCGCTAGACTCTTTAAAGTAGTACAATCGCGGACATTCCCGGTGAACTACCTTAAGGGCAAAAATCGTTTAAACGTCTTGCAGGCAGTCAGGCGATATCATAAAAGTGATGGCCATTAGCATGGCACTTAAAAATGTGGGTTGGGAAAAATGTATTAGCTCAAGTGAAGCTTATTGCCGTCCATTATCTTTGTGTTGCATTTGCAAACTAAGATATGGAATCCAAAATGCATCCTAATTGGTTGTCTTTATGGGGAGGCGAAGCTAAGCCTAAACAGCAACAACTAATAAACTGTCCTTATACCAGTTGTTTGTCTCAATACCTGTTTTCCCCCATTTCCATTATTAACATAAAGAATCTTAAATGCATCGTAATTGGTTATCTCTATGGGAGGCGGAGTTTCGCTCGTAAAAAATTTCTGAAGTAGTTCACCGGGAATGTCCCCGACTGTACATTATTAAATTAATGACATAACCAATATTTTAAGTGTTACCTACGTTTATCATGAAATAATAAGCAAAGTAAAAATGTGCTTGCGTTAGGCCTTACAGTCGAACCAAGATAACTGCATGGCATTTGCAATCACAAAGTGTCATCAGGCAGGCTATGTCATCATTAATGTCAAATTTCTATGAAAATATGAGGTTTATAATCACTCCTTTACTTTTTTTTTTATATATTTGCACATAAAAAGGGTTTTACATAGATATTATAAAAGTTACATGGTCTAGCCTTTTTAGCTGTTTTTGGCAGCATGCAAATGGGTCCTTATAATACATTAAATTTGTATTAAATTTGTACTACCTTAAATTAACTTAATTAATTACTAACTACATTAACTTAAATTAAACTAGAATAGGATGCACAATAAGTACTTAAACTAAGTACTTAACTGTACAATAAGTAATAAACTTTACAATTCAATACAAATTACAATACAGTCCCAGCAATTGATAATAAAATAACTAAGTTCATATGTAATGTCCAGGTAATAAATATTTATAATACAAATTTGACTAATATTAATTTTAAACATTATTATGCGCAATAAATTCATTAATAGAGTAGAATGATTTTGTCAGTAGCCATTTAAAAAGCGCTGTTTTAAATTTAGTATATGGCAAATCTTTTATATGCTGTGGTAGTTTATTGTATATAGTGACACCCATACAGTAACAGTTTTTCTTAAAAGCAGCAGTTTTTTGCTGTTTGGGTACAATCTTCAATGCAAATCTGTGCAAAGCTTAGACAGACTCTACAGACCTGTACCTTACCTGCCACTAAACTAGCCCAGCCACCAATCGCTCCATAAATCCCACCGAACCCAATATTTTAATTGATACTCGATATGATCGTAAACATCGTTTTTTTACGTTAACGGGACTAAACAGGTTTGTGAATGGCGGGGTGGGCAATTGGGCATCAATCACACGATCAGCTGATCGCCGTTTTCCTTTTCATCTCTTACTTTATGTAATTAATAGCGCGCTGCGGGCGCTCGCGTCGCGCGACGCAGTTGGTAATAGGCGTACGCGCCGTTAAGGCGAGCGGTGGCGGAGATGACTTTGGAAATTTGGAAACGTGTGGGTGTTTGAACATTCTGAAATCTTATTGTGATGCGATAAGGTCTAGCTAGTAGGTTTTTTAGTATGGTAGGTACCAGCTTGCGATAATTTACTTTAATGAAGATGTTATGTGGATATGTTTGTAATTTCGAAAAAAAATTAGTAGAATTAGATTATCGGTGTTACAGTTCCTTGAAGTAAAAAAACTGTAATGAGGTACTTACATCAAGTACGTATCTACTATTGTGTATTTTAATGTGGACTTGTGGAGTTGTTCATGTTTTTTGTTATTTTTATAATTTTGTAGAAAATGCATTTAACTTTATACTGATAGACATAGAGATTTTTCTAGCACGAACGAGGCAACGCTAGTGACTTCCTTCCGAGATTTAGTTTTTTTACATGATTCTCGAGGTAAACTACCAATTTTTTCCCATATTTTCGTATGTCAAACTTTTTCGCCTTTTTGAAAAAAAAATCCGCATATATTGAATTTTCAACTTCCACTACTGTAATGGGTGCATAGCAGAAATATGGAAAATGATTAACGTTGAAGGGGTACTTATCGATAACAGGATTGTCGATGTTTTTATTTTGTCAAGCACTAACAACATGACGTTCGTGCTAAAAAAATCTCTGTCACATGTTATAAACTATAACATTATTTGGTGGACTAAGTTCGAACATGACGCCCTTCACAACGATCATTTCACGATACTACGCGCCTTAAACCTCAAACGCCCTTACGACCTTTCAAGCCGCGCGGGGTCTCCGAACTAGACGCCTCGATTTATGACAGTCACGTACTGATTACATGAATGAACTGCTTATGGGCTGAATCCTCCACTGCTTAGTAGATGCGGCACTCGCCGCGAATGCTGATCGTGGAGTATCCAGTGTTAATAAAGTTGCTTGCTTACTTGCCCGGCGGACATCGAACCGCGCGGTAACTTCTATTGTTAAAACCGGGGGCGTTTGTTTTTAATTTCATAAATCGACGTAGATAAAAGATCGTATTGTGTGGTTATGAATGAACAAGTCATAACTTATAAACTACCGTAATGATTAGGATTTAAGAGCTTAGAAAAAACGTCATACCGCAATACAACTTTTTGTTATCATTATCCAATATTTGCGACGGGCCGGGCACGAGCCACAGTTTTTATTAACGACAAAAAATCTTTTCAGGAGCTCCGCTCCCATTGTTCGATTATTCGGCGGGAAATCCTAACAGGTGTCCGTTTAATGGGATCGTATTTAGTCAGTCGGCATTAGGCTCCCATAAATACCCGCCTCAACAAGTGACAGAGGCCCGCATCACAACGGGCCCGTATAAGTATCAATTTATGAACAGAAGGGAAGGCCAGTCTTCAGTGTTTCGTATTTTTTTCCGAGTCACTCTGTTGGGTAACGGAGTAACGGAACGTGTCGAGAGGGGCCGGCTCGTATCGCTCGCTGGTTTCTCATGCAATGTTGCAACTTGCTGGAGGCTACGGTGTGGGCAATACACAGTACAGAGAGCGGACTCGAGGCGTAAGCCACGCGTGTGTGGGTGACGTCAACGCGCCACTTTCTCCATACTTTCGTCGTTGGCGCGCTAAAAAACAGAGCGACTAGACGAAGACTATTAATACATGCGGTGCGACGTCGCACGCTCTGTCGCGCGAAACTATACGGAATTGTTTTCTATATGTACTTCGCATGCTCACGAGCGTCGACTCTCCCTCGTCGCTACGGGCGCCGTAGCGTTCGATTATAATGATATAATTGAGTATATTTGCTACGCTCTAACTAGTTTGGAGCCTAGGAATAGTTAGGTAGGAGACCGGTGAATCAGGTGGTCGAACGCGCCGCCAGCACGACGCTAACTCGGCGTGCAAACAACACGCGCAGCCGCTCGGAGCGAGGTCGGAGCGGCCCGGTAATGCAAATAGCCCGGCTTATTTAGCGACATTAAATTCAGCTTTAATTCGCGCAGAAACACCGAACAAGTAAAATCCATTTGTTGGCATCGTGCGCCTGTCTAATTAAGCTCTGTCATAGACTCTTCGAAGGCTCTATTACGAGCCGCCTCCAAACTTAGAGCAGACTATCAACACATTCGGTATTCGATAAGAGAGCCGAGGCGGCCGAAATTGAGTTTTATTTTTATAGAAGCAAGGGTGATATTGTGAGGCGAGATTGAAATTCAGCTCGGTTCGGTCGGTGTGACAATTACGGCGATGCGGCCCGCCCTCGCGCCGCGCCGCCGCAATCGATAGGCCTAGCGAGGGCGGGCGGGGGGCGCGGGCGGCGGCGGCTCATTATTTATGCAAAGCAGCAGTGAGCGTGCACGAGCAGCACGCCGCAGCACGCCAGCAGTCCCGAACTGACCTTAACTCCATATCGATTAATCGACCCAAGACTCGGACTCCAACCATTCCAATATCAACAATTCAGCCGGCCGATACCTAAAGCGGGATTGGAAACTTTTCATTCAGGCAGGGTTGTAAAGCGTATAGGAAAGTTAGAAAGGGTCCTAATCTGCAAGTTGGCAATAGACTAACGGAGCCCATTACTGAATTCGGGGGCTGTCTTTGTGCGCTCCCTCCGGCGGGCCCTTCGTTACCCGCTGCAGGAAGGGTCGCCCCTGACTTTTGTCTCCTCTCCGCTATTCAGCCCGGCTCGCTACAATATTTCATTTGTGGAATACCCGCGTTAATATTTATTCACGTGGACGGGTCCGCTCCTAAACTTTTGCGACTCTGAATAGGTGCAATTTCGACTATGCGCTTCATAATTGTAGCCTAATTTTGCATTTAGTTGACCATTGTGAATTCCACTGGGGTAAGGAAATGGGACAAAGAAGATACTTTAAGCACTCATAATCTGAAACTGCTTTTACGATTTAACTTTCAGACTAATGTTTTGTGAACCATAACCGCCCCAAAAGATTACGTAAAAGACTATAAAATATGTATTACCTACATACTTTGTGCTATGCCTTAATTTATACCGTCACTGAATAAAAATTAGTGACGTAGTTTTTTTTTAAACACAAACCAACCTGAGAACTTACAGTGCGAACGAAAAGTTCGTCAAAGTTATACTGTAAACTGCCACATCATCGTGTGTCAGCGGGCAGCTTCCGCGATAAAGTTTACGCGGCAAAACTCCCGCGCTTTATAACCAAGTTTACCGGGTACACACCCCGCAGCACCGCTACCCCGCAGTATGTACTATACCCGGTATATAATGTAAATTGGACGGGCTGGAGCATTGCGGGCGCGCTTGCGGCCGCCGCTGCACGTTCCGCTACCTCTGAACCTCTGTCCTCTAACTTTTTACCCTTCGGCGTAATGATTTTCAGAACGCGGTTTTAATACAAATCTCGCATTCTTAACTGCGTCCTTTACTAAGTATAGCATTTGTAAAAAAAGAGGTTTGACAAAGGGTTCCAAATTTTACTGAAATAAAATCAGATCGTAAAACTAAAATTAAGTATTAAAAAATTTAATGTCGCATTATCTTACTAAATAATACTTACGTACTTGATTGGCGTATGTATTTGTTCTTTAACGATTAAAATCACCGCGGTGCCTCAGCAGTATGTTACGCACTTTGATACGAAGTGGTATCGCGTCTTATCACGCGTTATCGCGCCAAGGTGACGGCCTGGAGCGATTGCTCAGCTACTGATAGCACACAATCATTTCTTCGTCTTTCGACATTTACGTTGTCAGCTTTAACGTCTTGCAATTAGGAGAATTGTTTTTGCACGTCAGATTTTCTTTTTCTTTATATACCGTATAGTCTACATATAGTCTAGATACCTAAATTAAGTTACTTTTAGAATTTTTATGTTTATCACGCTACTTGTGCCTAGTAATGGTCGGCTATCGTATCGAATTGATAAGCAGCAACACAATCGACTTTGCCGCATACCTGAAGAAATCCATTGTTTCGATACTAATGTCGGTGAATTTCAAATTTGGTAGTTTTCTTCACCTTAAATCTGAGGACGCGAAACTTTTCAAAGTTTTCGCGCTCGGCCAATTATGTGCGAAAGGAGTATCATATCGGTGAAGGCCACGTGCTCTGTTGACGTTAACAAAGTTTCCCGATGCGGGGAAAACTTTGTGACATGTGAGTGGTAGATACTTACAATATGAACCCCTCCCGCTATCCGCACTGCCGCCGCCGTGACTCAGCGGCGCCCTCGCGCGACGTCGCCCCGTCTACCCCCGTGGAAAATTTATACCCACCCTCTCTCCGAGAGCATTACACCCACAGCCCGCCAAATCCGACCTTATCTTGGAACATCAAAGAACGTTTTCCCTCGTATCGAACGCTCAAGACAAAGGAGCAACGCCGAATTTGCCAAAAACGAACCGTAACTCCAGAGGGATATAGTTTGTAATTTATGTGGCGGACCGAGTCATGTGCTACGAAAACGCAGTTGTGTCACATAGCTCGTAGGCAACTCGATTATGATTTCATAGGTTAACTCAAAATTAATTCTAATGTTAAGTTTTGTTCAGAATCCAGAATCCATCTATAGACGCTAGTTATTATATTATGTACTCTACTGTATATAGCTGGCAAAACGTAACTATACCTTGGACTATACTACTACTTACTCGAAATTGATTCTCTTACACCTAAAGAGCCCTCCACACTCGTGCGCGAGTCGCGGCGCGAAGCCGCGCACGCGAGTGTGGAGTCTAGTTCGCTAATCAGCGTAGTCTGGAGCGGGCTGTCAACAAAGTTATGCATGAAAAATGCCAAATTAGAGTAGGAGTCTTGTTCGCAATGCTTTTTTCTTTAGTTTAGGTGGCTCGGCTCTCGGCAGGCGACACAGCTCCGATCGCTCCCTTAATTCCCTGGCGCGAGGTGGCGCGACTCGAGAGCGTGTGCTCTCTCATCTCCTTAATTCGTCCTTCGCCGCAGCCCCCCGGCGGGCGGCAGGCGGGGGCGGCCTCCCCTCTTCGTTAACCCGGGCTGCCCCCCTTATTTATGCCCGGCGCGTGGGGCGGGAGGGGCGGCCGGGGGCGCTCTATCGACGTCCATATACGCTGCGTCCGTGTGCTGGTGAATTAAGAGCGAGTCGGCTTTCATTTTGCTAAAGCTTCCAAGCTCGTGTGCTCGCCTTTCAGGCGCCCCACGTCGGTGTGCGCACCTCCACCCAACCCACTTTAGACTTTACGCCGCAGCGATAAGGTTTTAAGCCGCTCGCTCAACCCCCCGCTTTCAGTGTTTTATAACTTCAGAGAAGGCGAGGAGGCGGTGGAGTTTTTGTGAGTGGAAGGACTTTTTTGACGTACGTTTTTTATGTTTTACTCGGTTAGGGTTCGCTAAGATAACGACGTCTCACAGAGGGTGAAAAGCGTTCTAGCAGGAGAGACATGTTTGCTGCATTGCTGTTTGAAAAAAAATAGGATGTTTACATAGCTCTCTGAAAATAAGCAATATATGTTTCCTAACAGATATCTCTTTAATTATGTACAGCTGAAACAAGAGAAGGTACTTATCGAAAATATAGAATTCTAGACTGTAGAGAAAAGATAGAACAAGTCCCAAGTTTGTTAGCAAGAGCGAGGGTGAGTGGGGGCTAAGTCTACGCACAGCGTCTTCAGAGAAAGTGAAATTTAGCACAAGTTCGGAGAAATATAACACTGCCGCTGCCTCCCCCGCCTCCAGACTTGAGGGTGGCAGCGAACGTGGCTTATAACAATTAAATTTATTCGCTCGCAGGCTTTCTATTTGTTACCTAAAACAAAAAGTTTGTGTCTAAACTTCGGTAAAAAATACTTAGTATTTAGTTAGGCTCGGTCGGATGCTTTTAGTTCTTAGTAGAAAAAGAATGGCTGCGCTCTCTAATCACGCCAATAAAGCTTGCCGGGGAAGCATGGCATATTAACGTACCGGGGCGGAGCACTTAGGTATAGGTAGGTACCTTAATTCGATGGTAGAGCTATACAAGAGTTAGTGGTTGCGACGTCTCATGTGGCGGGACGTTTCAGACGGTTGAACGACCTTTGTTAAGGTGTCGTTTTCGGGCAGGTTATTTAGTACGGGCGTGGAGGCAGGCGGGGTGAAACTGGGTCACTCCGGGCCAGCCACCCACCAATTATGTACACGCTCGTTACCGGACACGCGTTTTTCAATCACATACATATTTAATTGGGTATCACGATGCTGAAAATGTGTTTCAAATGCCATGTTTTACAAGTTCGGTATTCAAATTACGTTTTAGGTACTGTCTGCTCCGCTTTGGGATTTAGAGTTAAGTACGTTGTGTCTGAGTACTTTTATTCTGAGCTTTGTACTTTTTTACCCTTGGATAGATGTAGTGCAGATTCGATTTACGTAAGAAGAAGAGTCAGGGCAATGTTGACATCCCCTCGAGTCAATGACTCCGCGTTCCAGCAAACTTCAATCACGCTATACATCTCCGAGTTCCGGAACTCCTTACAAGACGGAACGTGAGCCCTAACTTGTTGCATGGATGCACCGGGGGTGGGGGCGGGCGGCCGTCTTCATAGTGAATGGGCGCGAGATGTCGTGGCCACGTGCTCGTATGGAGATCCACCATTGATAAGGCGGCTTATCGCCCAACGGCCGTCGAGCCCAGGCACCTGCGAATATCGTACACGGATCGTGATGGTCGGGGTACGAGTGTAGCATACTGCATGAGGTTAAATCTTGTTCCTCGCTGGAGACTTGATTTAAAAATAAGTATTAGTCTCGCTATTTATATTAGTATGCCTGAATGTAACACAGAATACTTTACCGTATTTTTTATTAATGAAAAAAAATATTAAAAATAACTACTGGAAACTACTGGTTTTTAGTATTTGGTTATCAGCATTACATTCTTGTCAATACTTACATAAGGCCTGATTCGTAACTTATGAATTTACTAATAAAAGTAATAAATAATAACCGTGTAAGTAGTAATGAGTAACTATCGCGGTAACCGAAGACAATATTAATAAATAATAATTATTTAACAAATTTTCAATAAATTATAGAAAAACAAATCTTGATTCAGCCGGCTTCGGTACCATTAATAGGGTTTTGAATTTGGCAAACTCGTTACGAATCAGGCCTTAACCTTTGTACAGCCTGTTCTTTTGAACTGACGACACAGATTTACGTTTCGTAGCAGTAAGATTACGAAAGCTTAGAAAAGACGTGTCGTCCCTTTTCGTAGAGTCATAACAGCAAGTCGTAGCGGAGCAATTAGCAGCAGGCGTAGCAAGTGCAGCCTTGACACTGACCGCCCTAATGTCACACCGGGCATGCAAACCATCTTCATCGGACAACAATAATAGTTGTGAACGGTGAATGAACACATTAGCGTTCGGCGCCGGCGGCGGCGGCGGGCCCGCAGAGTCATTACGTGCCCCCATTAATCACTGCAACAATCGGCCGATATCTCGCTATTTACAAACGCGGGAACACGTGCTCGCGCTCGTACTACGCCGAGTGTATTGACCCATTTAGATAGCTCGACCTTCGCGCGGCCATTGTGTGCGAAAAACATAAAAATAAGTTTTATTGCGGCGTCGTTATGCGTATCGCCGCGGCCCGTCACGCCGCGCGCCCGACAGCTGATCGCTACGTGACATTTTTATTTTATTCGCTCTCTTCCGGGGATTCTCCGAGATACGTGCCGGTGACGTCATAATCTGCTCGCGTACGCCCGCGGCCCTGATTTATTATCTTAAAAGCTAGCGGTAGCGGTGTAAACTTCCACCCCGACCGCGCACTCGTGTGATTTATGCCTCGCCCGTCCGCAATGTCAGTGTTAATTGCAGTGCCTTGAACCGGTTCATGCGACACACGTTATGTCGCCTCGGCACCTAATCAATCGCTAACTGCACTGCCCATTTATCGACACGATAGCTCGCTTGAGCTGAGTTAGTTCCTCATGTTACGGAAATTCTCGCAACGCGGCTCATAGATTCCGAGAACTTCTCGATACCGAGGTTTATACAGGCACCTTGGATGAAAAACTCTATAACGTTTTATAGAGGTGAATGTTGGTATTGATCAGGGATGTGTGGATCTGATGGAGGCAGCCGACATTCCACGCAGCGCGCTCAGGCGAAGTCGATTCGGGGAAACGTGCGTCATCTCATCTCGCGTTCTACCGACAAAAACTACAATTTTCCCTTTCAATGCATTGAGTGGTCGCAAGTCGGTGATCATAAAATAAAAGCGCATAACGCCGACCGCGCACGCGTCCGCGTACTGTAAACAATGCGTTTCGGGAATTCCCTCTTTTTTGTGTGCACATTCCTGAGGGATTCCTTTTGTTTGCTTTTCTACGCTTTATTTGTTCCACTTGTCCGTCGTCACCTTGCATTGAAACCCTTTGAACGCGTATAGCGGTAAACAAATAGATCAGTAGCGCGGCATTATATTTATGAACAGAAAAAACATACTCGCTCATCTGAATACAACGAACTGTCTACCAAGAATAACCAAGCAAAAAGTTACTACGATCGTGATGTCGCTGTTATGAATATGTAGAAACTAATGTTTACATATGTCTAGGTCATATTTCGGACGAAGATTAGCATCTATGTATATTGAACTGTAAAACAAATGTTACGCCTTGAGTTTAAGAATCAGCATCTTCTGTTACTTCACTACTTCAGTCGTCTAGCCCTAGATATATTCATGAGCTATTTATATGGTTTATAAAGCCTTCAGTAATGCCAAACGTGTTAAAATTTTCATCTTAATCACTTTTACTTCGGTAACAGGGATGGAAATGCACAACATATAATTTCGAAGTTCATCATCGGTATAGTAAATCGTTCGTTGATAGATCACCGCCTGCCTGCAATACGGCCACATCTTAAAATTTATGAAATTCCGCTTATTATCGAAAGAATTAAAGAAGTCCCCTGTCCGGGCAGTAAGTGGCCAGAGGCGTGAAATAAAAAGCTCTACGGCTCGCACGAAGCTGCGCGAGCGGCGGGCCACCAAACAGGATGTGGGACTGGTTCTGAGGCACACAGGCGCAGCGCAGCGCGTGCGCACGGCACACAGGCGCGCGCGGCCTCGCCGCGCCGCTCACGGAAATGTGCGTGCCATGCCGCTCTCAGGGTTTCTGCTTGCTGTTGCTCACTTACTCTGTTCTCTCAGGGCTGGCTCTTTGGTTTCGTAATGTAGCGTTGTAACCGGGGCTTTTTGGTGCGCCGTATGACCCACAAATTGTTCATGTGGCGATGTTCTATTGGGTTCGATAATTATATATGTGTAAGAAACATTTCAGACAAAAGGTACTCGTAAGTGCGCTGGTGTTTGAGTTGAACCAAATAAGGTGCATGTTCTTTTCTTACGTTCATCATACGTGTAGATTTGCTTTGGGAAGAACAAATGAAAATTCCAATCTCAAGGCATTCGCAATTAAGACTGTCGACTCAAAGCAATAAGGTTTATTATAGCACGTCTCGAATTCTCAGATCGTCTGGCATTTCGTAGCCGTGCCGCAGCAAAAACCCGCATTGGATTTATTAAAAGTTTCCTAACTGAAAGAGTCTATAAAACCAAGCGGACAATAATACTTATTTTTAACAGAATATTCCATTATCCAGCTACTAGAAACGAAGACTAGACTAGTCGAGATGAAGTCTCTAGTTTAATTGACGAGGTTTCAATTGGGCTGAACTGCAGTAAAGTGGTAACTCGAGCTCACACGCTGACTGCTCTACCTACTAAATTTTGCAAGATTTCTTGTCTCTACATTTGAAAACGAATGTCAGTGCATAACAAATTTTATCAAATCAAATATAAATTGGTAGCGAAGTTTAAGTTATGTTAGAACAAAATAAATGTAAAATTAGATTACTGTACAAAATGTGTGACGGCTTACAGGACTTTGGCATTAAGACTTTTTTTCGAGGAGTTCACTTTAGTGAATAACTGTAACATGTTTCGCTTTAATATGTACATATCGAACAACATAGCGATATTTATGGTTAAATTGAAGGTTATACATTATTTATGATGAAAATATAAAAAAATTATCAGTAGACGAATCTATTTCTTTTCTACCATTTTGCAGTAGTCATTGGAAACTTAAGTGATGTGATCAGATGCGTAAATCTATGATTATTGTAATCAAAGATGAGCCATTTCTCGGCTCGCCAGCGGCTCCTTTTATGGCCCGATAAATGCAAATAATTCTCGCTAATAATTAGACCTAGCTCGCCGTCATCTAGATAGCCTTATCGGTGTTCTAGGCTGATCTGGGTTTGAAGGATGCGAGTGCAAAGTTGCAAACCCTTTATAAGGACGGTCTGAATGGGCTGATTATTGTATTGTCTAATTGCCTAATTATTTCTCCTCTATACTCTTTTAATTAGGGAATCTAAATTATTACTCAATAATTTTAAGAAACTCTATTTAAGATTAGTACTTGAGATTAATCCAAATTTGGATTGGGACTTGATAATTTAACGATCAAGTTTATTGACTTATCTACGAATAACTAGGTAGGTTCATTCTTGGTTGGTCGATTTGATTTAGTTATTAATTATTTTTATCCAATTTGGCGAAACCTGATAAAAAATATATTTACAATTGAATTGGCGTTACAAAGAGTGATTTGGTTGGTTGTAAAAAAAGACAAAACTTATGTGATATTATAAAAGCAGCTGCATTAGCTTTTTCAAATCTCATAAAAGAGCACCTGTAGCCAAAGTGCGTGCATCTCGAGCAGGTCCACAACAAGCCCTGTGAATGAAACCGCCCTGGCTATGCCCAACGCTTACTAAAAACGCTAACTATCATAACTACGACCTCAAGGCCCCTTACAACTATAACTAAGTAAGGTCATCATTATACTGGCTGGCTCAAGGCGAATGCAAAACCGATTGCAATACCAGCCCCCTGCTATTGTGGACGTTAATGGTTAATCGGTCATTCCGATCGCTGCGTCCGATTTCGATATTGCGGAATAAACATTCTTCACGGGTAATGCGATTTTATGAATGAACGCCGGATAAAGGGTTGCGATTGTTCGATGATATTACAATTAAAACTCCAGTCGCGCCTACAACTTTGATCAGAGCGCGCGCAGTACAGAAATATGGATGACCTAAATTCCATTTTAAATTACTTATCTGTGGCGCGTTTTATAGAGTTTAATAAGAAATGTAAGGTCGGATGCAAAGCGCTGCAACCCCTCGATCAGCGCCACGTGAGCTGGTTTCACCCCACGGCTCTACCCCATTTTATAGAGTTGGTTATAATACGACGCGCGTAGGTAGCCGAGTGTAGCGCTAGATAGAGCGGCCGTTGCGATGCGATGTTATTACCGCGCGCGTGTGTGTGTGCGCACACTAGCGACTCCCCCGCCCGTGCGCTGTGAGGCAATGCCAGCCGACCCGCCATCTATTCTGTCTCTACAATGCCATAGAAAGTCTCCGCTCGACTGTGGCCCGACTCGCCTCGCCGAACTTTTCCTACCTTCTCACAGATTACCGCCCCACTGTGGACATACCGCACGACCAATCGAATCTTAGCTGCACGGTGGAATTCTTTATGGCAGTAATTTTAAATAAGCAGTAACTCCTCGCTTCTACGCTATTGCCAACGGTACGGTTATAAAACGCCGCATACCCGAGACTAGCGATAAAATAAACGTCAGACGTTTCCAAGTTTCTAGCGGAGAGAACGAGCGACGCGCTGCGCATCAGAAAAAGAACTTTACGACAAGATTAGAAAGAGCGGACGGAGCGGCAACGGCGCGCAGCCGCGTTCCAGGGGCGCGGAGCGGCAACGTTGCGCGCCAACGTCATTTACTAAATTTATTTTCATGAGCGCCAACTGCCAGCGCTGGCAATGCGATGACACTGCGGAGTCGAGCGCCGAGCGCGTGATACCGCGAATAAACTCCGTGGAATTATGTAGATATTCTATTTCTGCATATTGAAACTTTTAGTGGCCGGTCATATTTTTGCGGCTAACAGGGTCGCTCGGAGCGCACAATAGAGCGGTTAGCTTGCGATAAAGGGGTGACGCAAAGCAGGCAAGCAACGGAGTTAATGATTATTCGCAGCGTTGCGATGAGTGGCCGCTGAGTCAGCCGCTGCCGGCGCCGACTAGCACTGCTTTGTCCCGCATTCCTCACCCCACTTCGCTGCGCGCTCCAACCCGACCAACTAAACTTTCAGCTCTGACACGATTCACCTAGCAGGAGAAATGTTCTATATATATACCTATTAACACTAACTATAAATGGAATAATATCGTCGGTTTGTTTTCGCTCGGGACTACACCTTTCGCCTGTCATCAGATGTTTGCAAGCTAAATACGTCTAGGTAATATATGAGTGGGCTGCAAAGGCGCGTGTGGCACCTCGTAATTGTCGCGCAGGTGCCCAAGCATCTGCCGCCTCCTGGACTCTGACTTTTACCAAGTCGCTTATTTATTCGCCACAGTCGGCCATCCCGCCTTGCGCGCTGTTCATCGACTCGAAACACAGCGTATTCCCCTCAGGCTGTTAGCTAAACTAGAAATGTATACGACGCACTCTAATAAGTAGCATTACTGCGTCGCTGTCTCGCCTGTCGTTATGTGCTGCAGCTGCTATGATACTTATTGCCAGTATTTCAAGTTTCAAATGTAGACAATTATTATGTCGGCTCATCCTTTTCGCTAGACGCTTAAGCGTTTATAACTTTAACTAGAATTAAAATAAACGCTGATTCAGCTTAATTATAAATTTTATAGCTTCCCAGTAAACATAGTGCATCCGATTTAATACTTAAGAACCATTAAACAGGTTAGAATAAATATGTAATCCTGTGCCACTAGCATTAACTGAAACCAGTCTATATTATTTACTGTTCATTCTGCCAAAATAGAGCAGGAAAATAGACATTAAATTTATAATATAAACCTGAAGAACATTCCCTTAGCTGAATAAGAACAGTTTAACACTGGAACAGAGTTCACAAAGTAGTATCCTTTTTGTAAGAAATATTCTGCAGGAAAGAATGCGTTGTACTGCAGTCGGGTAAGGCCGGGTACCTGGCCGGCTGTAGGGGCCCGTACCCCAAAAAAACGAGAAGGGTCGTAGCACAATGCGGGACCCCAGGTACCCGGTACCCAACCGTATACCGCTCTTCTATTCCATGCATTTTTAACAACGTGTATTCTTGCGTTTAGAATAGAGAATATTTCGGTGGAAGAATTTTTGTGAAATGAATTGAGGATTTGATCTACTCTTTGAATAAATTATTAACTGTGTGATTATTGACTTTTTCATGTTTTGCTGAATGTTGCGTAGGTCGTATATACGTATGTAGGTAGGTATATTCTTGCAAATTATACAATCTATTTATGACTGCAAGTCTTTATTTGGTAGAGTCAGTGTATGGTCCTACCAAGTCGTGTTCTATAGGGTTCCGTACCCAATGGGTAAAAACGGGACCCTATTACTAAGAGTTCGCTGTCTGTCTGTCTGTCCGTCTGTTACAAGGCTGTATCTCATGAACCGTGATAGCTAGACAGTTAAAATAAATATTTATATGGGGTTCCCATACAACAAACGTGATTTTTTGCCGTTTTTGGCGTTATGGTACGGAACCTTTCGTGTGCGAGTCCGACTCGCACTTGGCCGGTTTTTTTTTTTAGATATTATAGAAAAATTCTTCTTTAGATAATATGAAACTTAAATATTCCTCCATTATTCTAAACAACTATATATTGAATACTGAAATGTTAAATGTTCTTAAGTAACTTGAGAAAAATGAGTTAGAATTGTATTAGGAAATTAGAAATAGTTTTTATTAGTTTAGTAATAGTATTCCCAGTTCCTGAAAGTCATAATTGTTGATTACCTAGGCACTTTGCATTCTCGTATCCCATGCGGTAATAAACGCTATTGGTAATAATTTCTCATGGCTCGAGCGGTTCAAGCGACGGAGCAGGTTACGGTACTTTCCACGGCGCGTGGGCCGCGGCCGCGATCGCTGTTCCACTAGTCACTGAACCAAATTCTTCACTCGTCTGTTGTTCATATTCGAACATCATTGTTCTACACTGTAATCAATTGTCAACTGATTAATCCGAGCTTTAAGTCTTTTGAGTAGTTGATGGAATTCATTTTTGAGTCACCTTCATGCAGCTACAACTTCATGATTTAAACAATGGCACAAATAGTCTATTCGCCTTAAGTGACCTCGCGTCGACCTCGGTCCGCTCTTAGCGTAACTTGTTGGCGTAAGTTGGAGTTTTATGTTTTGTACCTAAATGTGCGCCTTTGGTGTTGCAGGGCTCGGGCGGCGGGTGCGGCGCCAAGCGGCGCGGCGGCTCCCCGTGCGAGGGCGGCGGCAAGGTCGCGCGCTGGGAGGACTCGATAGCGAGGCTAGAGGCGGTGGCCGCCGGCGCCGGCGGCGGGGACTGCTGGCGAGAAGACGAGGAGCGGCGCGCGTGCCGCCGGCGCTGGTGCGGCGGCTGGTGCGGCGCGCACGACACCATCCGCGCCGAGAACGGCAAGTCCTACCTAGAGCTGGGCGGCGCCGCGGCGCGCGCCTGCTGCGACGGCCGCGCGGCCGGCCGATGCGCCTCCCGGCGCTGCTACCGGGAGCGGCGACTCAAGATGATGAACCTGTGCGCGCTCAAGCTGGCGCGATTCCGCCAGACGGCGGACCCTTCGCTGCGGCGGTCGGTGCTCGTATGCAACACGTTGCGAGGCATCGAACGCGAGATGGAGCGCGAGAGCGCCGAAGAGGCGCCCTTCGAGCCGGCGTGCGTGCCCGGCGGTGCCGCCCGCTGCGAGCTCCTGGGCGCGAGGGACCCGGCCGCCGGGCGCGCAACGCCCTTCCCCTCCCCGCCGCCCCCGGATCGCGACTCCGGCTACGGCGACGAGGAGCAGCGCACCATCGACTGGGGCTCGGTACTGAGCCTGTCGTCCCGGTCGGCGCTCGACCCCCCCGAGGACGCGTGGCCCGACGACTGGGGCTGGAGCGAGGACAGCTTCGTGCGGCTGCTGGTGCCCACGAGTTAGTGCGCGGCGCGCGGGCAGGACTCGCCCGCGCCCGCGCCCCCCTGAGCTGTGATACGGCCGCGCGGGCGGCGGCGGCGGCCACGGCGCGCGCCGCGAGGTGAGGCGACGCCGCGCGGCTGCCGCGCGCCGCTGCGCTGCGCCGCGGCCGCGCGGCTCTTCTAGTCGGTCAAGCCGGTCCGGCGCTCGGCGCCCGGCTCCTCTTCACGAAGCGACGCCGACGCGACGCATACACGCAGTCAGTAGTTAGTATTATATAATTGCAAAAGGGAAGGTGCTAGCTTCGGACGTGACGCAGGACTTAAATGCGAACCGAGTTATTTTTGATAGTTTTATTTCTTTAAGTGAATTCCAAACCGAAACTGAAGTGACTTAGCTAATGACGTTTTATGATCGTTTAAATTAAAACTCGGGTGTTTACATTTTTTGTTGAAATTATTGTGTAATTATTAGGTAAAATGCTATATTTATTATTTCGTTGAAAGGGTAAAGTAATAGGTTGAAATTATTTCTGTCTTGATATTTTCAATGATGCATCCGTACAACGAGCGTGACTGAGTTCTGTTATGTTATAAGGGCACATCTGCGCGCGGGAGCGAGTCCTCCGTCCCCCGACTTCTGTCCATGTTGACGACGCTACACACTAGGTACTCCTTGAGCCCAGATCCCCCGGCTCGCTAGTGCGACCCCGGAGGCCTCTCTCCCGCGCGCCGAGCCGTGTGTGGACATGTGCCGAACGCGAGTAATACACTAGAACTGCTGACGTATGCGACGATTGGCTACATTTACCGAGACGAACAAATCTTATATAAGTATGTACTTAAAACTGCTGGACTTACATCAGTATCGCATCCACAGTTTCTTGTGACAGCAACTGGGTGTCAATTAAATAGCCTTACCAGCTGAGAATTGGGAAAATTACGTTTCAGCAGGATCGCGCATTAACTAATTGGGACTGACCCCTTACGTGAGCTGGCGGTGAACAGGACACCTTGTTTTTACACTCACAACAATCCTTAAATCGGAATTGCATAACATAAAACTCTGTCCATACTTCGGGCGCCCTCTAGTGAACGATCGCTTACTTAAGATCGGCAAACAAACTATGTAGTAACGTTCTCATCGAATAAGTGACCATAAGTATTAACTATTTTAAACATTGAAAAACAGTTCCTATTTCTCCATAACTATAACATAGATAAAAGTAGTCGGGCGATCTACACGCAGAACTAAGTGATTTAATTTTAGTGTCAAACCATCGTTTGCTAGAGGGCATCCAATTATAAAGTAGGTTCAATTTGGTAATAGACAATGTAGAATTCAGAGGAAAAGACACTGAAATAGACGCGCGCATCGGTATTATTGGATAATTCAATGTTACAATAGGAGAGCAACCCGTCTTTCATGTTCGGACGGTGCCTGCGCCGGCGCCGGCCGGCTCCGCTGACAATGTGAGCCCAGGGATCAGGGATACAGGCTCTCCCCATGATAACTAATCGCATTAGCAATACCAGCTGTCCTGTTCTATTAAAAGCTGACAAGATTACAACGCAATGTTATGCGAGATTTTACCATTACCTAGACAAATTATCTGATATAATTAATTATCATTATTTAATTCAGTATTTAATGGAATCAGGATGCAGCTAACGTACGTCGAGGGCAGAGGCTAAAAAGGTGCTGCGAGGATTAGTGGTCATTTAACATGTTTGGAGACGTTCTGTGCTTAAGTGAACAAATATAAAATGAAATGCACAGAACTCTAAACGGAATTAGTGAATGTGGCTGAGTACACTTCTCGGCACCACCCTGCCCTCGGCACAGACACGGACTGCACGGACCAAGATACCCAACACAACATAAATAGAGTAAAGTACAAATTTCAATAGAGTAAAATGCATTTAGTGCCCCGGCGCGTGTTGTCCACCGTTGTCAATTACTCAAATATTTGAATTGTGATTCGGTAGCTAATGAGAGAAAACTCTATGTTCTTAAATTTAGTGTACATAATATACGGAGTTGGGCATTAGGCGCGCGGCGCGCGACGCGGCCGTTGTATATATGTGTAAAGTAATAATTTAATGATCGACGCGGATGGCCACCGGCCCGCGGAGTGTTGTAACATACCACCTCCTATTCTGTCCAGTACATCTTCTCTACCGCTACACTTTATCCAATAAGATGTCACAAATTGCCAGTACAGATGTGAAAAATATTCTAGATATAAACGGGTTCTGAACCCTGAATGCACTGGATAATACATGTTCAGCTCAAACTGTATTATTTTTGAGTTTACTTTTAAATGATATTTTGTTAAACGTGTCCGTATGGTTGTGATGGTTTACTTAAGTAAGTTAACTTGGCGGCGAACTGCCATGTTCAGACCTATGCCTAATATTTATGGACTACGCAGAGTATGTATAAGGAATTCTGAACTTTATGTATTTAATTGTGTCGCATGTACTTGTACGATTTTGGAAGGTACTTAATACATAAATAGTCATCTGGAATATGTTTCTCTTGACCATAATTTTGTAATCATGTTTTAACAATCATTTTACAGACTGTGTTACAGGCATCAGACGAATTTGGTACTACCAATAAATGTAACAGTACGAACTACCATGTCATCCTGTCATTTTCTTGAAAATAGTCACCAATATTGTATACATCTAATTGTTTAGTATTGTGAAAATGATGCTCAATGCAAAGAAAGGCTTTTGTTGTACTTTTCCTGTCTACTAAGTATTTCTGTTTTAAGAAGTTGCGTCAGGGGCACAACGTTACCAGCAGAAAATGTGAAGGCATTGCCTCTAAGTAGAATACTCATAGCTCCAACTGTTTGAGATTGGCACTCCAAGTCTTCCTCAGTGGCGGTGCTATGGTCAGTCTTATAGATCGATACTTAGTGTTTTTGGATATCGATTTGAAAGTGACATGTCGAGGACGAGAGTGACCCTAGAGGGCCCGCAGCCGAGCCCGCCTTGTGCCATGGACGCGACTGTTTATTCTCATTTGCCATAAACCGGGCGCCGCGAGCGCATCGGGTACCTAGTTGTGACTCAGCAATAATTGTTATAGCTATGACGTTGACGATCGTACTTCTCGTGACCTCTCTTCCTTGCGAATATTTCAAAGAAATCTTCGCAACATCATACGTAATATAAATACACGTGAATGTGGATCCTTTAGCGTCTTTCATTGCCATTGGTTACCAAAAATGACAGGATTTTTTTATTGAGACGTTTGTGTATAGATATTTTAGAAAGAATACTCCCATTAGAGAATTGTGAAACCGATTTGAATAAACTGATATTGCACATCGAATTGTTGAATCGTTCCTCAAGTTGAGAGTTGTTCAAAACGCGTTTCGCGGGTTGTCTAATGTATGATATATAATTGTAATATATTATTGTTTAAGCTGTTGTGTCGGAAATAACAAGAACAGGAATAATTTTGTGAAACAATGGCACAAAGAATGAACATAAAAATTATATATATTATAAAAACAGAAATGTCGCTATAAGAGCAATTTTTATAATAAATATTTACTGTTGAAGAACCTGCGAGTTTTATTCAGTTGTCAGCGGCGAGCGCCGCCCGGAGCACTATATTGATCAAATAACGAATTAACGAAACGCGTGTGAGCATTTCCAATAAAAAAAAAACATTCCATTTAATCCACTGCTTTTTAGTAACTTTTTTCATGAGAAAGATGGAAAATAAACCCAATCACTGTGCAGTTATTTAAAACTCGTATTACTCTTCCATACAAATATATACCAGCAGGCCCTTTTGTTGAAAAGTATCAACATGAGTGAAAGAAGTGACATGATGTATCTATTTAGCTTTCGCAAGGTAGTAGCAACGTTGATGACAAAAAAAAAAGTATACCATGGATACCTACACGTGTAATGGCCGTTGGCATGCATGAAAACGACAATGAGGTGACAGATCGTCTTGCGCGGGAGCTAAGACGTTGCGTTCGGAAATCTGATACATTTTTTTTAATTATAGTGCATTTATAGCCTAAACTGCCCAAAACAAGCAAGCAAGCTATGAAGCAAACTATACAGGTCTATTTATGGTGAATAGGTACCTATAGAAATGGAGGAACCGACTTATGTAATTTTAGGAGAATTATAGGGGTCATTACATTGAGATGGTAGAAACTTGAAACTGCCAAAAAATGGCAGGTTTAGATACACACAGAAAAATTTCAACGGTAGCCTGGAAAACTCTTCAGCAGTATGTACCTAAGTATATTCAACGAGTTGAGATTATACATAGTATTAGTGGTCCAGGCGTCAAGACTTTCTTCTTTGATAACAGTATCATTCATCTTTGAAATTACTAGTAGAATTGGGATTAGATCTATGAAAGTACCGCTATAATACGCACATCACATGCTACTGTTGTTTAGCTCACGTTATTACTAATAACTTATTAGTGTCATGAGACCCCTAAATTAGTAATAAATTATGTACAATTGGAAGTCCTCTACTATCCTATCAGCAGTAAAGTAGTCGATAAGATTTTTATGAATGAGAGGACCAAGAAAGCAGTCACTTAAACAGTATTATTAACTACCTGCAAGCACACCAGCGACAGCAACGTAGTTGACAGCAGTCGCCGTGCCTGAAGTCCGTGGAGTTATTACAATTTAAGTTATAAAAATAGTTATTTGGCAAATAAATATTATTATATAATAATTAGGTTTAGCAGCGGCACAAATGCAAAGAACAATGCATCCCACGCTACACGAGGCGTCATCCTATCTATGCTCGAAACCTTTTTAACTTTGCGAGCTCGTCCAGTACAAAATGCTCCTAGCTTCCTAAAAATGTATACGATTGCAGAGGCCTAATTTATACTGGTTGTTCATTAAAGGTTTTGTGAATAGATTAAGCGTGTGAGACAGGCCAACCCCGCTGGTGAGATCATGAAATACCTAAAGCGATTGTTTTATCAGAAGAATCACGCTACTGGCTTTTATTTTATTGTTGTTTACGTACACCAGAGCGATTTTAAATAATGAGCGAAGCTAGGGGCTCTGATGAGGTGTGCTAGTTTATGAATGTTTGTAGGTAAATATCTAGCCGGTAGTCTTCCAAAGTGAAACTACCCCTGGATTTAAATGTAGTCAGTTTCGTGTGTGTGTGTGTGTTTTTTTTTCATATTATAAAGTACCTATTTTTATACGCAATCAATGCTCTTAGTTAATGTAAAGTTAAAGTAGATTCCATAAAAAAGTCCCTAAAACTTTGTAATATTTAACTCCAAATTAAAAAATCACAAAAAAAAAATTGCAGCTCGTTCCTTTGTTAAGGTAAAGCACACACTCGCTTAATCTTTATAGATAATTGCAATTGAATCAAGCAGTTAAGCAAGCAAGAAGATAATCATTCAACAACAACATATCAGAATCATTCAACATAACAGAATCATTCGTTTGCATGCACACACATATAAACATATAATTAGTTTAAACGAATATCCCGTTTCAATTCCGTCAGGGGTAAATATAACTGGCACGCCCTAAAAGGCTCTAGCTCTGAATATAGAAGCTTGTGTCAGATATTTTTACCCTCGAGTTTGGTTAGATACAAGTATGTGGCATGTAAGTACCTACATATATACATACGTACGGCATAAAAAATGATCTAATATATAAAAAAAATTACTGCGTGGCTGAAGTCTAATATCGGCTAGCAATAATTAAACTAAGTGGTTAAATAAACAAATATTGCAAATAAAACAAAACTACCTATTAAAAGAACTATAATAGGTATGTATAATGTTTTAAAAGACATGAGCACTATCAAAGGCCTACAGACCCTAGAATCTACAGACTATATATGAGATCATAAATTAGGACAAAATACTGACAAAAGACTATACCTGAGTCAAGGTAATCTATCTAATGGCGAATTGAAAATAAAAAAGACAGATTGAAGGGCGGTGGTATGTGTGCGAGAGAGAAACCGGATGAAAGGATAGATCATTTTGGCACAGGTATAGTCATTTGTAAATCTCTTAGCTCTTCAATTCGGCTTCCCCGCTTGCTTGGACACCATGGAGGGTTCTCTTGTGCTTCCACATATCGCCAGAACGCCTGCAGACCAACACCAGGAGGAAATAGGTAAGGAAGGAATTAAAAAGGAATGAGAATAGGGCCACCATAATGTACGAGTAAAATGTTAGTATACAAACAATCAATGAAATTTTTCATCAGACCTAATGAAAAAATTCATTGGTGTTTGTAATCAATTATATACATGTATAAGTAGCAATTAAGTAAACATTTTTAGGTATATATATATATATATATATATATATATATATCAATATCACTCACTATAGTCACTATACATACCTACCACCAAACCAAATCAACCAAGCTGTAGTAAATAGACCAAAGTTATAAGGTGTTTATACGACGATATTAACAATATCTGAAAAGCTTTCCATGTAAGGGAAACATATTTAATTACTTACCTATTTCCTAGTAACGATAATAATATAGTGAAACAGTACATTTTGTATGAAATGTTTAATATAATGGGAGGCGTTTTTATTGCTCTCAAGTATATGTATAATGCACGTGTCAGCTTTGGGGATAAGGCCTTTGTCCACCGGTTGCACAACGCAAGGTTTCAAAATCGCGCGGAAGCCGCGCTCTTAGTCGTTACGAAGTCGCTGGATAAAGGCCCTAAGGGTACTAACCGTTTGGTGTTGTTGTTTTTGACATGGTAGGGTTGTGCTGCGAAATACAGACTGAAAAATCGCATAGCTCATTTGTAGTTGCAGTTAAAAATGAAAAAATCGCTGAAATTACAGAGGGATATGGCACATAAGTCGTTAACTAGCTATCTACCAGAAACCAGTACATAACTCGAAATTATACTAGGAGACCTGATGTTGCTCCCCGTTACAAATGAGTGTGTGAACTATACCTACGTACGCACATCCCATTTGTGTGGCTTCTCTCCAGTATAAATGAAGGTGTGGACGGTCCGAGCAGTTGACAGTAGTACGCATCTCCACATTATATCGCACGGTATGGCTTGTATCAAATCAGTTACCTGAACGTGGTACCACACACGTCGCACTCATGGGGTTTCTCTCCAGTGTGGATCAACGTGTGGACGGTGCGAGCGTATGGACGACGGAAGGCGGCCCCGCATATGTCGCACCGGTATGGCCTGCAATCAAACATCAGCTCGAGAATAGCAAGAATCAGAAAATTTGCCTTAACTTGACCACTTACGAACATAATTTTCTAAGTACAACTTAATAAGTTTGACAAAAGTTGTTTGTTACTGTGGTATAGACAGAGAGAATCATACTGTATTATTCTAACGCTAGTTAACCCCAAAGAAGAGATGTAGTTTTTTTTTAATATTCTACTGATATTGACAAAATTGGTTTGCTGGACTGTACCATGTAAATTTGTTTGTTTGAGCATAAAGAAATACAGGGTGGAAAAAATTTATGGGCCCTGGAGGGAAAGTGCCTTAAAACCTTGAGTTAGCTCATAATATTAAAGAAAACATTCTTATATTTTCTAAAACAAACAAAACTGCATTCAATGATTTTTTTTTTTTTCAATTTCGCTAATGTCTAAAACTATTCTTGAGTACTAAATGTTCGATTTTATGGATATTTTTGGACGACAGTCGAGTGTAAGACCTAATGTTTCTTGGAGAAATGTCATCATTAACATTAACTGTATCGCCTAGTAGAATAAAATAGCGAGTGTTTATTTTTAGGAATTTTTAGTTGGTTAAAAATAAAAGAATGTTTCTTTTAAGTAAAATGAGCTAACTTAAGGTTTTATTGAAAAGGCAATTTCCCTCCAGGGCCCATTAATTTTTTCCACAGTGTATATTATCGTGGCCTTAAATATTAAAACAAAATGGCTAGAATGTAAGGTGCATTGATGTAACTTTGAAAAAGGGGGGAATTTTGAAAATCACGAATATTTTTACAAGATGCACTTCATACTTTGACAACACTTACGCTGCTGCAACGCTTCTCAAGGCATCTTGCTTATTTATTTATTTAAGCTTTATTGCACAATACATGAAGGTACAAAAGGCGGACTTAATGCCTTAAGGCATTCTCTACCAGGCAACCAATGGGTTAAACCAGAAAGATTACTGTTGCTATAGCTGAAAATGTTTCTAGTTTAGTGTTTAGTAGATATTTGCTATTTTCAAAATGACTCCGTTTCAGAAGTTACCCTAATTTTAAAGATAATTTGTAGTTAGGTAGGTACTATACTTGCCCACAAAATAGATTGGGCCTTACGAGGTTAAACCTCACACGCTACATGCTTCTGAAGCCAACACTATTCTCGAGTGTTAAAGGTCCTTTGTAGTCTGGACCTCGAAATTGGAGGCGATGGAGGAAAATAATTAGAGTTGAAAAAGCGAAATAGGTGAGTGGGAATAGGGATAAGTGGGGCTATATATTATTTTATGGCTCGCAAAGCCGACTCGAGAGCAATTAACATTTTACGAAACTAGTTTACGGCCAAAATACGTCCAACTGGTATATAAAACTTCTTTAAAAAGTTATAGCTCTATTAGCGAAATATTAGAGTGACGAAGTTCTAAGTCTCTTTGTTATTAGTTTCGTGGTGAGGTACGTGGCGCCATCTATGTAAGAGCGTTGTAACTAGATTGTTGTTAGTTGCGTGTTTGGCCGCGGGGGGCGCAGCTAGCTATTCAGGTCGATGGACTCGGATACAGTATAGTGGTGAGTAATCATTGGGATTGGGGAATGGAATAACCAAGTACTTTACTCAGTCGTAATGATTATTATACACAGTTTTTAAGAAATTTAATTAGGCATGAGTAATTTTCTTGACAATAATAATGTTAAAATACAAATATCCTTAGATTATGTTTTTTATTATTCTCATAGTGCAGTCGTTACTACAACTACTAGATAGTGCATATAAGACTACCCGCGGTCACGAGGCCGAGGTCACGACCATAATTTAGAGCGCGACTTTAAAAAATGTAGGGGTAATCGGAGGCTATTCGGAGCTGTTGTGTGATTTTTAGGTTTAGGTAAAAGTCAATAGTGCTGATCGCCGGGTTGACAAGTGAAACTGCTTGTAGGTATAGTAACCCTACGTAAACGCTTCATAAATGGTGTGTATAGGTAGTCTCCTTATTGTAAGCCCCTTTCAATTTCGTAACACCAAAATACGGCCCGATTCGAACAATGCTTCCGTGTAATGTGTAATAATGACTGTTTGGTTTCTGAATAAATAAATAAAAAATGCTTATAAGATGTCACAGCGATACGATACCGATATGTCAGTGTCATAAGTAACTTTTTTTTTCAACCAAAAACATCACTTGAACTGACAGATCGGTATCGTATCACTGTGACACATTATAAGCATTGTTCAGAATGGGCCGACAGTGTAAAGATTATTCTATGGTTTGTAACTTTTTCTTACTAAGTAATTTTGCCCCATTACGCATAACAGTTGTCAAAGTGATAGGGTTCAATTTTGCGTAATTTCTGACACCTTCTCATGTCCGTTAAAGAGGTAACTGCCATTGGAAAATGCATTCAATTGTTTATCGTATTGTGTCACAATTTACATTCCAAATTAAAAAGAGTTTTCCAATGGCTGATGCGGCTGTTATGCGAGATAGGGTAGCATTGTTCAATTCATGACCTGATTTATACGAAATTATCGAACTATACAGAATCAAAAAATAGAGCTTATTGTTGAGGCAAGAAAACTCAAATCACAATTACCTACCTACATTTTTTTGTAAATTACGTTCATACAAATTTATTACAACCTTGCAAATCAACAATGGCAATGCATAACGGTTATGTTGGGGCCACACTAAAGGGAAACGCCGGGAAACGTGTTAATTATTGCGTTATTTCGACGTTTTTCATACGGGCACACTGGGATTATCGCGATAATCAACGGCGTTTCCCGACGTTTCCCCAGCATTTAGGATTGAAGGACCATTCAAAAATTTCATATATTTCAGATAAAAAGTAGTTTTCATAACATTACGTAACCATAACTACACCCCATGCCTTCCCACATGGAACAAAATAAATCCACGGTGGGTGAAGTGCGCAGAAGCTACCTACATGCGCTATGGGTTTGTTTATAGGTCAATAACATTCACAATACCGTATAATGCATCGACCGTTATTCGAATTTAGACCTTTACACAATTTCATAAGGTCTAATTTGTGACTTTATTGCTTTGGGAGGTAACAGTTTGCTAAAGTTATTATTAAGAACCCAGCACGTCTTTCCGTTTTCCACGCGTGTTCACTGTAGCTACTTACGCCAAAATGAAATGAATAACCTAGCTTTTGTTGATATGTACTGTAATGTAAAGCCAAACTGGCCTCCAAAAAGGTTAGCCAAACAGTACTTCACACCGGGTCACCGACTTTTGTTATATAAAGCGCAGGTCCGACCTCATATGGAGTAAGTACTGTTCTCATCTCTGATCTGGTGCTCCACAATACCAGCTCCTTTTCCACTTGACTCCATCCAATGGCGAGCAGTTCGTATTATCGGCGATCCCGAACTTACTGACGGCCTAGAACCTCTTAGCCTTCGGAGATTCGTTGCTGGCTCTTTTTGCATGTTCTACCGTCTGTACAATGGGGAATGTTCCGAAGAACTTTTTGATTTGGTGCCGTCGTCTCGTTTTTATCACCGCACCTCCCGCCAAAGGAGCAAAGCTCATCCTCACTTCTTAGATACATGACACACAAAGAATAAGCGGGCATCTCGCTCGTTTCTTCCCAGAATGTGCAGAATGTGGAATGAGTTGCCTCCTGACTCCTGAGGTATTTCCTTCGCGCTACGCTACGACATGGGATTCTTCAAGAAGCGGGTATTTAGAGTTCTCAAAGGTCGGCAACGCTTAAGTGGCTCCTGTGATGTTGCTTATGTCCATGGGCGACGATGACCGCTTCCCATTAGGCGGCTCGTCTGCTCGTTTGCTGACTATTACATAATATATATGGTGCAGTTTTAAACACAAAGGGCAATGATTGTCGGTTTTTTTGACACAACGCCGATGGCAAACAAGCATACGGCCCGCCTGATGGTAAGCGGTCACCGTAGCCTATGGACGCCCGTAACTCCAGGGATGTTACATACGCGTTGCCGATCTAAATCCCTGTAAGTACACTTCTCTTTTGAGGAACCCCATTCTGTAGTCCCTAGAGAAAGCCGTCAGAAGCGAAGAAGTTTAAAGCGATAGGCTAATAGGCTATTAGGATATCAGAAAGAGATTACCTAATAGTGTGAGATTTCTTCCGCTAATTGCTACCTTATTGCTTGTTAGTTTAGATCGTATTAGGCAAATAACCAAACCTGTAATTTTTATGATATAGGAGAAAAACGAGCAGATGAATCTCCTGATGGTAAATATTTACCGTGGCCCATTGATACCTTCCTGCAACACCAGAGGGATTGCAAGTGCATTGCCGGCTTTTAAAATGGGAGTTCACTCTTATCTTGAAGGATTGAAGCTGTCATATCGTACGTAAATATAATACAGAAGTGTACTCGTATATAATACACCTTACCTATGATCATTTTGTCGTGCTCGCGCAAACGTGCAACGCGACTAACGCGAGTGACCCTATAGGTACATTTATTCTGTTACCTAATTCTATGATGCCTTACCAGAGCTGGTCTGGTGTACGCCGCAGCATGATACCATACCTCTTATCAGTACAGAATGTATCTTGGGGTGATCGCAGACTAACGCAAGCGTAGTACACTTTACCTCTGATCACGCGCAGCCGCGGTATACGTCTTTGGGCATGCCACCCTCATATTTAACCCTTAATCAAAGCAAATTTAACCACATATTCCACATAAGTGTACTTAGTACACCTTACCTCTGATCAGTATGTATCCTAGCATGCTCGCGGAGCCGCGCAGCCGCGGTAAACGTCTTCGGGCACGCCGCGCACGCGAACGGGCGCTCCCCAGTGTGCGTGCGCCGGTGGTCGTCGCGCTCCACCTGCGGTCACACGGTGAGGGGTGAAGGTTGATGCCTTGCAATAATTAGCAAGGGGCATTCCAGAAAAGTGTTGGATACGTGAAGCTATTTTATAACAATTCTGTTAAAGCTAAGAAGCCGATATTTGACATGATACTTAATGTGTGAAAATTTAGCTTTTAATTCAACGGTATATAGATCTTTTTGTGGAATGTCCCAAATATACAGTGTGGCAAACATTTTGCCAGTAGATAACATTAAAATAAATAAAAAAAACCCTTTTTTGGGGTTACAATACAAGCATAAGATAAACAGCATGATTCTCTCTGCCTATGCTCAACTGACAAACTACTCTTGCCAAACTATAGGTAAAATAGACTGTAGAAAGGGGTGAGGGACCTTGCGATGTTAGTTATAGGATCTCAAAAATTATTACTTACAGCGATTTTTACGGCTAGCATGTGGGTTAAAAAAAAGATGACAAACAAACAAACAAAAAATAATTTATGTGCAAGTGGGCGATAGGCATAATTTTAGTTCTTGTCTCAAACAAACCTCTCTGTTTATTGATATAAATAATTAGACTGTATATTGTTTACAATTTTTTTTTGTTTATATAGGTATTATAAGTACTTAATTAAACTTTATTGCGCAAAAGGCAAAAAACCGGACAAGTGCGAGTCGGACTCGCCCACCAAGGTTTCCGTACTTTTTAGTATTTGTTGTTATAGCGGCAACAGAAATACATCATCTGTAATAATTTTAACTGTCTAGCTATCACGGTTCATAAGATACAGCCTGGTGACAGATAGACGGAAGGACGAACAGTGGAGTCTTAGTAATGGTTCCGCTTTTACCCTTTGGGTACGGAACCCTAAAAAGGCCTTAACCCCAATAAGCCATATGGTCCGTTCCTCTAAAGTCTCTAAACTAAAATGAAAGACAGAAAGAGAGTAAAGAGTAAGAAAGAGATGGATAACATTTGTCGCGTGGGAAAGAACCGTGGTCTTTGCACTGGCTGACTAGCTGTGCTAGCTAGATTCTGTGCTACGAGTAGGTTAGGAGGTGAAGGTTGATAAACCTCGCCTTCGTTAACGCTATCGAGAAAAATAAAAGTACCTACCTATTTATTACATACTTTAAGTATTGGTAGGTACTTATAAACAAGAAAATATTTTTTGAAAGTGGGTCGTTGTTGTTCTAAAAAGTGTGCAGAAAATGATACGTTTCTGCTCTAGAGCACTGTACTGTCTAAGTACGTGTTTTTCTTTCTTTTTACGATAGGAACTTAAAATTTTGGTTGTAATGGATTTGTTATACAATTTCCATTCTTATAATTGACTCCCCATTCAATAAATAACGATATTTTTACCTAAATTGTTAATTGAAAGTGTTCAAGAAATTTAATACCTACTACAGAAGTTACTCAGCCGTGTTTTTTTTAATGCACATGTATTTTACTTTCCTCGTATTCGAAATAAAATGTAGAGTGTCTCACTGCGTTTAAGCGCCAAACTATCTCGACAGAAATGGGTGCCTTTCATTCCTTGGTTAACAATGTACTAAAAATAGTTTTAAAATTTGATTTCAATGAGCTTTACTGAAAAAAACTACTTTAACTAGTCTGAAGAGTCTAGTCTTCAAATGAGTATAGGTACCCCATTAAATTAGCGATGATAACTTGATAATATTGACAATTATTATCAATATTGACGTGAATATATTATCCTCTACTCTCTAATACCCCAAAGAGCCTTAAAACTTTACCATGATTAGGTATTTTCTCATAGAAGCAAAGGTAATAATTTATTAGCGAGTATCGATCCTTTCCCGTCCTTGCTCCAGCCCCATTTTCCCCCTTACCAAGCGTTTATAACCCCAGTGTACTGTTGACATAGGGATCTATAGCGACTATGTGTAGTCGGGTATCAAGTTATACTGGTTTTATTTAGGGTAATGGGAACAAAGGCCTGGCAATGAGCCCGGACGGCCCCGGCCTGGCCGGATTCCGGCTCAAACAAAAGTTGTCAAGGAGAATGTTACGGGTGTATTCAAACTCAAACTCAAAAATGTACAGAGGCAAATCGAAATTTTCCATTCAGTCCAATGGGAAATTAGAAACTGTAAGAGGATACCGTATTTTATTTTTTTCTTTGGAACAATGAGAACAGTAAGTAGGTAAATATGTAGGTATTGGATTTTTTCGTGGTTCTAAAAAAACTATTTAAGATTTCTAGCTCATTCTGATTTTCCCTCACTGCAGATAAGTAACTTTAATTATGTTTAACACCACAAATTATTAGATGAACCTCAATAAAACCAACCACTACTACAGCTTTTTTGTCTATCACCTAGGGTTGGGTTGGGTTAATGTGAATATTTGGGAGACCTTCGATCTAAGCGTAATATACCTATATGTGCCATTTTCAACCAAAAGGGTCTAAAGGGGGGTATTGTCGCTTGTCAGTAAGGCGCTATTTCCATATAGCTTCAATTAGAAATCAACCTTATCGACAAGCGACAATGTGGTACCTTTTGGTTGAGTCACATATATTCACGACAAGTGCACGGCACGCTCATTATACCTATACAGGTAACAATTACTTGCAGTGTTTGGTGTTTGATTATTAGCGACCACCATAGGTTGTAGCCTGCTTCTTATCTCTCCTGTGTCCATCATCCCTTGGTTGTTTGTGGGCAATAGTTGCATAAATCAGCATAAAGGGACAGTTAGCCGTTCGACCGTGACAACTTAGTTCACCTGTTCACGACAAGTGCACACGCGATAAACAGGTCGCAAAATAATTACCTGTTTGCAAAGATTGCCTAGCAATGACCGTAGTTCAGAATTATTGGAATCCACGCCTACAATTTGCGTACGAAGTCCAAGGAATTAATCAAGAACCCCGCGTACTCGATCAATATCAAAAATCATGTACTATCAATAATTTACTAAAGTCCAATCGTCTTAAAAGTAAAAAACCTACCTTGACTTTGAAGGCCTTTGGGCAGAGGTCACAAGGATAGGGCCGCTCGCCTGTGTGCATGCGCATGTGGATCGCGAGGTGCCCCGACTGGTTGAAGCGGCGCCCGCACACACGGCATGGGTAGCCCTGTACAAGAAGCTTTCCATATTAAACTGTAATATTATAAATATAGATTTAATTGCTATTTGTATGAGATGCATGTAATTTTACCTAGACTTAAGAAAATTGAGTGCCCTGACAGGGTGTCATGTACCTACCATCCTCAAACTGTAACACCTAATGTATTATGAACATGACTGCAATACAATAAAGAATAAAGAATAAAGAATAATAGATTTTTCACCTCAGCAGCTCGAACATGCCTATAGGTACTTTCGTCTCTCCAGAGAGTGAGGAAAGTGCAGCGACTTTCGTCACTCCAGAGAGTGAGGAAAGTGCGACTTTTCGTCACTCCAGGGAGTGAAACAAAGTAGCTTTTTAATTTAGTGAAGGCCATGAACTGCCACTTCATATCTATTAAAAATTTGAAATACATTTTAACCTTTAATATGTTCTCACTACTGAGGTGAAAAATTATATGTGTCACACGAGAGCAAAGTTATTTTACATCTCTTGTTTTTGAGTCCCAAGAGAAATCAACTTTCCTCTCTTGTTGCAAATAGCTATTTTACATATTTCGCAAGTGTATGTTTTTTTCACCCGTGTTCATGATTGTCCCTTTGCTTCCTTGCATCAACTTAACTGGTTATTAAGTTGTTGCAATTTAAATCTTGGTCAATTTAAATCGTAAACTCCAAGTACCGTGATCTACTAAATGCAGAGCCTGCATTTGTTTGGTTAGCCATGGACAACAACTGGACATGAAGCGCTCCATGTTCAATACAAAGTCATTTACACTCTTATACTTCGTGAATTTATGGTTTTCGGTCATGACAGAAGGCCTACCGCGAAAAACGAAAACAAAAATTTCGTTATCTGCCGCTTTATCGCTCTTCCATAATCGTGCGTGATAGAGTCAGAGAGACTGATTAGATGAGAGGATGCGAGGACAGGATTCGATTTTGATTTTTTCGCGGTAGGCCCTCAGATCCCAAAGGCTATACGAATAGAATCTTACCGGCTTAGACACCTTGTGCATCTTCTTGTGCGTGTGCAACGCGCACATGCTGCCGAGGACCTTGTCGCACTCTTCACACACGTACGCCATGAGAGGCGCGCCCGACGGCCGGTCTTCTCCTCGCTTGTGACGGTAGAGTTCCCTAAAATGTTTAGAAACATCACCAGTGGTGGAAGACTCATCCTTTCGGACAAACTCGGCTTTGCTCGGCTCAGCATTGCTCAGAGCAATTAGTAGGGTTGGCACAACTTGACGTCCCTTTGCGTGAACGACCACAGATAAGATAATGACTTGAATCTTGACAACCCTAAATAGCCGAAAGGGATAGTGCCACATTAGAAAGGGACAGCATGATTCGACCCTGACGAATTCATACGCGTTAGCCCTCATTGCTGTCAAACTTCGGGTTTGTAGTAGGTGTTCTTTCTGTACGGTAGTACTATTACTTATTCTGTGACATCACCAACGTTGTCGTTGTTGTCTTATCTACCGGATTATCGCATAGGTGAGAATTTGAGCTAGCGCCCTAAAACTAGCATATAATATATGTACCTATATATAGCAAATAACAACTTAAATGAAAACAAATTATGACCGAGATGTTGTTACGCAACCATGTTTGGTCGGGGAGGGGAGCTGGCCACGGCGCCGCTGGAACTTGACACCCTTTGGACAACAAAACTCATTTTTGACAAAGGGTGTCTAGACGTTTAAATAGTTGGCAATGTTCAAATTGTATATCACACTGTGGAGATACTCCGCTTCCAATTCCATTCAAACATTCTCAGACTAATTTTGCAGATGGCCTCGATTATCATTGTCAAACTTTGATTATAATATTATCTACATATAGTATTACCTTGCAGTGGCAAACAGCTGGTTACAAGACCCGCAATTCCACATTTTGCTGCTAGTAGCATTGCTGTAAGACCGTCGTTCCCTCTTATTGACAACCTGGAGGCATCCTATGGTGTGCATCTTCAGCTCCTCAATGGTTGAGAAGCGCTTGCCGCAACTGTCGCAGGCGCAGCATGGCTGGTCGTTTGTGGTGGCGCTTGAGTTCTAGAGGCATTTAATAGAATTGTAAAACAATAATTTAAAGGTTTAGTTTGTAAATATTTATACAGTTAATATTAGAGGGATTTCTTCTTCTTCTTTTAAAATTATGGCTTCAGCCCAGTGGGACTATTTCGCCAGTATCAAGGTATTGAGAGGTTTACAAACGACAAAAATTGTACGGTTGTACAAGACAGTGTACGGTGATTTGTTAGCTCTTGTAAATCGATAGCTAGACTTTACAAGAAGCACGTGGACTACCGGCCGTTGACTCCAAGATGGTGGTTAAACGCGCTTCAAAATTAATTCTCCATTCACTGCACACTACCACATTAGTTTACTGTATAATAAGCTATCGATATTACACTTTAAACAATATTAATAAGCAAAAAACAAAGTAATTAATCACGATGCTAACTATCAAGATGGCGCTCGAACCGGAACATAGATTAGTATATGTTATTACTGTAATAGATAAGAAACTCTCGGACATTTCACGTTCACGTCTCTACTAGTGCTGCCTCTAGCGGTCCTGCTCTCAACTAATGAGACTATAGTAGAAAACACGCACACATGTACACACTACACACACACCCACACACACATGCGCATACTCGTGGGCTCTTTACCTGCAGGTAAGGTGAAGGGGGCGGAGTGCGCCTGCCGTGTAAGTGCGCCTACCCCTATATATCTATATAGACTATATAGATAGGCACACTTACACGGCAGGCGCACTTCGCCCCCTTCACCTTAACAATTTTATTATTGGAAACTGATTTATGTAGTAATCTTTGTCGTCCGTTGCACAGAAAATTACATAAATCAGTTTTAATTTTCAACAAATGAAAGAAAACTGACATTAGTTCAAGTATAATATATTATACAATATAAGTGATTATTTACACACGTTCCCAGTCACTAAGACAGCGCATACTGTGTATACTATATTACTTTGCTAATCCTCGAAAAGTTAACGTGCTAGTCAATCAGTGGTCACCCGTTATACTAATTAATTAATTAATTATTGGTAAGTAACTAAGGGATTTCGATCAAAGGTCATTGGGGCATGGGATCCCCTTTATCTATCTCCTGACTTTGTGTTTTAAATAATATTCATAGGCGGTCTTTTTCATCTCGTCCTCCTGGTCCCAAAATGTGGTTTTGCCCATTAAAATCTCATTTATTTCTCTGCACCAATTATTGATAAAAAATATGATGCTTCGTTTTAACATAAACTTCGTCAACTCCTCGCCATGTTTTTCACATGTCAAAAAGGAAAAATCTAAATGTATTGCTGCGATTAATTCTATGTATTCGGTGAGCCTTCTTATGTGGCAAGAGACCTTTAAAACTTTAAGAGTAATATTCTCCATTTGGCAAAAAATATCGAAAATCGGTCTCGTTGGATATAAAAGCCAAGTTTTGTCATGCCTGTATTCTCTTATTTTGATGTATTCGTGAAATACTTGTAAGTTGTCGCTTTCTATGTCGCACTTGCATTTGGGGCAATTTTTGTATATTTTCTTTTTTGATAATTTTATTAGCCATCCGCTACAATATGCCACTGCTGCAGATTTCTCTTTTTGAGTTTTAATTAAATTTTCTGTGTCTATAATCTCAATCATTAAATGAGCATTGTCTACAGTCAATTCATTTAAGTCAGGAACTGCTATTTTCTCAGTTAAGAAAAATCTTAAAGACTGAAGACAATAATTATCGTCTTCCTCACAATTGGACCCGATGGAATGAGGTGAGGTCAAATTATTAATCATTAGGGCTTTATATGAGTTTATAAACGTGTACACACTTGGTTTAGTGTTTCTTAAACCATGAGCCCTAATTGCACCAAAAAAGTTTTCTATGGGATCCTGATTAAAGTTTCGCAGCAGCAATGAATTCAAGCCAAGTGAGTGCAAGTATTTTGTGATGGCTTGAAAAGCTTCGATAGTTTTGATCCAACTTGATATTGATGGAACTACTGATTTCGACCCATTTTTGGTGACATATTTCATGGTTTTAAGGACTTTCAGGCTCTTTATCCACAATTTTCGGTGCGGTGACCTGGGTTTCACAGCGCATCGGTATATCTTTCCTTTTTTAGGCTCACTAAAATTACCATTGACAGAGTCAAACAGCTTGTCGAAGAAGAGCAGGATATCTGCCGTGTCGCAGCTTTCTTTCGGCAGTTGTTTAACACCTGAAAATGTTATCTACAATTAAGATCTTGTCGAATTACAAAAAGTTTTTTTTTATATAGAGGAAAAGGAAGAAAATATGCCAATTTGTCTAATTTTATGTTTACCTAAAAATCTGTACCTATATAAATATATATGTTTTTAATATATATTTATATCGGGTTAAAGATATTTATTTGTCTCAAAAGAAAAATTACATTTTACTTATTGAGATAGGTCGGTACATTTGAGGACACTATAACTAAAATCATTTTTTAATTAGCGCCATTTCAATATACTTAAGCATATAAATATTTTACAATTTATTCAATACATTAAACGGGTCACTGTCAACTTTGTCTGACCGAGATTTAGTCAACGCGTGTGGAAGCGTCATCGTTGAAGAAAATGAACGAAAGTACGTGAGTGACCCGTATTAACATTTTAAGAGTCCCCGGCAAGCTCGGCCGAATTTCACCTTCCCATACAAACGGAGTTTCGTTCTCATTTTAAAACTACGTGTTGGATTGTAATGAAACCTTGCACATACAATGACATGAGGTATATCTAGGTCTGTAATTAGTTTATATAGCTCCAGCCGGGCTAGCACATGATTGGCGCGAGAGTATCTCGCCGCGACATAGACTACCCGTCCCCCTTTAATTCATACAGTTAGTAAAAGAGGGGTAGTCTATCTCGCGGCGAGATACTGTCGCGCCAATCATGTGCTCAGTCTACAGTTTATGAAACAATCGAAAAAGAGCAAAAACAAGTTTTGTGTGAAAAACTTAAATTCGCTGTATTTTTTTAACTATTGTATCTGAAATTACATAAACTAATTAAAGACCTAGATATACCTTATCCTATTGTTAGTACAAAGTTTCAGAGCAATCTAGCTAGTCGTTTTAAAATGAGAGCGTAACTACGTTTGTACAATGGAGAACCGAGCTTACCGGGGACTTAAGTTTCGTTATTAACATTTTACAAACCTGCCATGTATCCCATGGTGGCCCCTACGTTTTCACTGAATACTTGCGTACAGAATTTAACCTTCATCTTTGGTATACGATTTGATGTAACGTGTTCTGCAGTCAATTTACTAGCCAGTCGTACTCCTTTATAACTTGGACCTCGTCTATACAGTGCCTCCAAGTGTGCCCATTTGGCTCTTTTAATTTTTTTGTCCTGAACATACTCTAAGTCTTTAGTCAGCAAATTATTGCGTATTCCTTTCATTAAATGAGGTGGGTCATAAATCGGGTAAATTTTCCTGCCACTTATCTCGAAAAATCCTCCTTTATATTCTTCATTACGCGCCAAATATGTCTCTTGCGTTTCCTTTATCAGTAGATTTATCGCAGCCATGTTGGTCGCACCTTGATCGCATATGGTGCCTATGACGTTAAGACCAGATTCTAGAACCTTTTTTGTTACTTCTTCAATTTGTCTTTTAAGGTCATTCGTCTTGGTTGTGTTTGAACAGAAAGTAAATGCAACCGGCTGCTTATATTTTTTGATAACACCTCGTACCATGAACACCAACACATGGTTGGAAAATATTTTTTCCCTTTTTACTCCGTTATCTAAAAATCCATAAATTTGGTCTTTGGTTTTGTCAAAACATATATGAGGTGTTAATGCCATCTCGTCAAAAACTAATGTGCAAAATCTATGATAATGAGGCATTTTTCGTACTCTTTTTTTTAAATTTTCAAAAATGATTTCATTTACTCCCGGGAATAACTGCACTTTTTGTAAAATTTTCTCTAAAGTTCTTCGTTTCGGTAAGATGCAAATTTTTTCAAGCAATCTGTAAGCTTTTGGACAAGGCTTGAATACCGAGAGGGCAAATATTTTTTCTTCCAAAGTAAATCTTCGACCTCTTGCTTTTTTTCCAAACTGGCTGATCTGCATTTTAAAAAATGTTTTTGCAGCAGGGGACATTTGGCTCTCCACCACCTGGAAAGCCTCGGTCTTCATTACTTTGTTTGCCAACATTAATCGAGTCTTAAACGTGTTCTTTGATTTATTGCATCTCCTTAAAGTGGCTTTAGTTGTTGCCAAGGTATCTCTTAATTCACGTTCCATTGTTGACATTGTGGAAGGACATTTTGATCTTATAGGTGTTGATCCTGAAACATAATTTAGTTACGTTTAATGAACATCACCGCACAATAATTATAAAAGACTCAGACTAACGAGTATTATAAATTATAGATCTAATATGCCATATCAAACGTGCACCTGACACCAACACGATATCTGAATAATGTACCTACTGCCATCATTATAAAGTTTAGTTATCATTCGCGCGTGCATCTCGATCGCGCTAATACATGTATAGACAAGTCCGAGCGAAATGAACGCGCAAATGATAACTAACTGAGATAATTTTGTTATCGTTTTATACATACATATGTCAGGTGCACGTCTGTAGATATATTTACCCTAACTAATTAACAGAGGGCCTACCGCTAACCACGTTGATGTGTTGCCTCCCTGTCACACTTATGTTACGTACGTTACGAATTTACAAGTGCGACAGAGAGGCAACACGTCGAACGTCGATCGCGGTAGGCCCTCAGTAACGAGAATTACACAATTAGTTATAGAAAATATGTTTAAAACGGCGATACAATTTAACGCTTAATATTGTTTGTGGCGTTTGTAGGAATAACTTAATGTTCCTTATTTTAGCAGGTTGCAGGTCGATTTATTAAAGGAAAGAGACTTTGTCTATATGTATAGGCCAGAGACAATATTCAATAAATAAACCTACCATGTGTAGCAGCTTTAGAGTTAGACTGTGGTGTTGCAGCTTCAACAGTTGTAGGTGAAGTATGCCCTTGTACGTCTGGAATACTTGGACGCGAAGCAGCAGCATGCACGCCTAAAGTAATGGTACAGTCAAAGAAATGCAATACACCATCAAACATTTGCAGCGAGAGGCGTACTGAAATCTGCCTCGGCTATTACCTACATGTTGATTTTGGAGTTCAGAGAAGAACATACCTACAATTTAAGATACAACCTGTTAAAGATGGAGAGAAGAAACGGTAGTGGAGATTTCAACAGGGTTCTATTTGAGTTTTATAATAAACATGTACAGTCGACGTCAAAGATATGTTTACACTTTTGCATCTTACTCCTTTGTAATACGGCGAAAAATGTAAACATATTTTTGACGTCGACTGTACTGTTAAGATTGTTCAGTACAGGCCATAAAGCTTTAAATAGGGTCGAAGTAAGCAACTTAAACGAGCTTAAAATGGATAACATAATGACCACTACTTACTTAAGACTCAGAAAAAATTTGCCGCTAACTTAAAACCTAAGTTACGTTCATATTTTAAAGTAGCGAGTAGAAGTAATACCTGCAAAACTTCTACTCGCTCAATTTTTTTTGTATGACAATTTATATTTTATAACAACGAAAATGTAATGTAACATACCTAGGTGTTAGACCAACATAAGTCTGCAGGGATTTGATAGACTGTGCAAGTGTTATGTAAAACTTCTATGAAATTATGACGTTTGAAATAACACTTGCACAGTCTGAGCTATCAAAATCGCACCAGACTTATGTTGGTCTAATTCTACTTTAATGTCCATGTCAACTTTTATGTTATTTCAACATGTTATTGTTTTAAAATGAGATCGTAATAACTTTTTTTTGTATGACGGCGTCTTATTGTTTACTACGATGTATTAGTTAGACGTATAATTACCAGGTATATTCAGAGATGGAATTGCCAATTTTGTAAGTCTCTGATTGGGAAAGGTATGTCTTTCTTCAAAATGCCGATGGCATACGCGACGATTGTTGAAGATATCTTCATTTTTTTCGCCAACGATGGTGCCACCGATTTTCATAACCCACGTGCGAAACCTTTCGATTTCATTGGGCTTACCAGGGTTCGGAAACCCATGCAAAGGTAATCCTAGAAGCATAAAACAGGTATGTATACATTTCAATAAGTTTCAGTAACGTCTGTCATATTACAAGCGTCTGTCAAACCTAAGTCTAGTCTTATTTTCAAATGGTATTTTCATAATGTATTGAGCAATATATCCAACTAGCTTCTACCCGCGACTTCGTCTGCGTGGAACGACGACGATACTGGTCGATAAAAACTGTTTTGTCCTTCCTTGGGCCCTAAACTATCTGCATTCATTTCATCTAATTCGGTTTAGCAGTTTAAGCTTGAAGAGGTACGTAACAGACAGACAGAGTTGCTTTCCCATTTATAAAATTATATTATATGACATGAAAATTACATGAAATGTAATGAAAAAGAAAAGCAATTTGTATTACTATCCATTGAGCCATAAAAGTAGCTGAAAAAGTTTAATATTAAGAGAATGGCATTTAGTATTAAGTCCGCCAGTTGTATAATTTTTCTTTGTTTTTCGTATTTTAAATCTATTATTATTATCCCAATCTACCTTACACAAAGGGAAATAAGCACTAGTCCTAGCTGCTCATAATTTTGAAGTATTACAATTACAACTTACAATATAAATACCTACCACCGCCAACAATGTATAAATACATATTGTGCTTTGCCCGAAGCTACTGGTACCTAGAGAATGCTCCTATTAAAGCTGCCTTTTGCAGTCTGTATTTTTTATGCGACAAATATTAAATAATAAATAGATGTTCAGGAGCACCACGATAAAGTAATTACTTGAAACTTTACTTACCTTGTCCTTGTACCGATGTACAAGAAGGCACACAGCATCGGCGCGGTGCCATTTTTCTTTTCTTTCGGCTTGCCGGCGTTTTTTTATTCGTATGAGTAAAAGCTTGGCTTTATCACATATAAAGAAATATTGGGAATAATATTAATTTTGAAAATTCCCGTCAAACCAAACGTCAATTGGTTTTTTTATTCGTCAAAATACGTCAATCTGTCATTTTACGGTATTTGCACTATATATTAAAAAACCTACTTACGTTTCAAATTTAATTTGTTTCCTAGTTCATTTGCAACGTAAGGTTAGTAACACTATCAAAACATTTCTTATTAAAATATATTCTTCTAGATTTAATTACATACGATTAAGTTAACTGCTTAAATATTTGTTTGGTATATTTTGTTTTCTACCATCTACATACAAGAATTATACCTAGCCACACTCAGCCCTCCTTATGCTAAAAGGCATTATCTCAAAAACGAATGAACTGGAAATGGAACTTTATGCTTAAAATTTAAGGTACTTATTTGCATTCAATTTTCAATGAGATACCGCATTTTAGCAAAGCAGGGCACCACGGTTGAGGAATATATGTCAAGCATAACCCAAAGATGGCATTATTATCAGCATTACATTACTCTTCTTCAGAGATACTATACCATGAACCGGAAGTCCCTTAGAGGGATTTACAGTTACTGCATGTGATGATGATGACATTTATCTTTCAAAGCTTTTTTTCTTTGAAAGCTTTCAAACCTAACAACTAAGCAGAGACAACTAGAATAAAGACTATAGGTACTAAACTGAAGTCCTATACCTGTATAATAATACTCTTTGCTTAACAGTATGATATTTACTCTTGCACACAGCGCATGGAACATGCGCATGTTGAGGCGCCCCTTTACTTGTTTTAGTTAAAACAGAACTTGTCAGTCAGTAACAACCAGGAAAATTATACTCATCCCTTTCTTTTGGGTGCTAGTACTAGTGTAAGACAAAGATAGTATGATTCTCTCTGTCTATGTTTGAAATGAGACAGTCCTTTGACAAACTATAAATGTCTTACCTCTGCTGGTGCATAGAAACCTTGATTCTGGTCAGGAATAAAGCAAGTCAACCGGTGTCTGTCCAAGGCATCGGCATCCGCGAACAGACCGTTGCAGAAATCACAGACGTACATGGTGAGAAGCTTCCGAGGTGACACACTAGTCTTGCCATCGCTTGTGGTGCAGCACAGTTGTTCTATAATTAGGTGCAGTTCAATAGCTTTTAAAATTTACCTTGGTCACTTTTATTGTCTGCGTGAAATAGAAATTCTAAATTTCGCTTTTTTTTAGTTACCGAAATGTATGGACAACCATTCGTGTAAGTAACATCGTAGGCGCATGTGGCACACTGCATCCGATTCGCATGTAGCTCCGATGTTTGAGCGAGACGCCGCTATGCGCGTATTATTGCGACATCCCGCTGGCACGCTGGAGCGACGTGCGAATCGAATGCAGTGTGCTAAGCGCAGTAGCTGAAAGAGACTATAGGTGTTGGAATGCATTGAAAGCTACAGTAACCACAGTCATTGACATGCCTAAGATTGTTTTTACGTGGTGCGAGATCTAATCTTGGTCTGCCTCTTACCAGTAGGTTCTGTTTCTAAAGCTGTAGATAATACACGTTCACAGATGCCACAAACAAGCCAGTAGGATTCAAAATCTATGTCGTTTGGATGGCTTATATCTGAAACAAAAAAAATTGATGAGCACATCAAGTTTTATATACAAGTGTATAGCATATTCCTGACGAAAGGTTAATAAATAAAACTAGCTAAAATCTCCGTCAGTTATCAAAACAAAAAGTGTAGATTATTTTTGTATTTCGACTACTTTTGGTTTACCTTGTAATTTTGGCTGCAGATCGTCAGCTGGTAAACTGCTAGGAAGAGCATCCAAAACCGGATCAGAGGTATGGAATGAAATTGTATGATCTAGAAGATCCGAGTCCGTAGTAAATATCTCGTGGCAAATGACGCAGGAGTGTAATGCTAACAAGTCGGGCCCAGTATCTTCAGTGTCCTTGAACAAAATATTAGCAAAATTTAGGGAATGCGATTGCTATATTTTTTTCTGTAGGCGCTTCAAACAGCACATTTACTTTGTGCCACTATTGGTTACTTTTCTTATTGTTTTAGTTACATTTATCAAAAATAGATGGAAATAATTACCTTATTCTCGCTCGCTGAAATCTGAAGGGGCAATAGGAATTGATTCACCGTATTATCATCAAGTAAAGTTGGTTCAAAATTATTAAGTAAATTATCTGACTGAACTATAAATAGTTCTGTATTTTGCTCAATGTTTGTGGTACCAGTCAGAAAAGATAATTCTCCTTCATTCAAGTTATTAGTAGAATCAAAGACTATCTGATTGCTAACATTCGTAAGCATTTGATCAGCAGCATCGGCTAGATCTTTATTGATATGGGGTGAATCTGTTGCAACTGTATCAGAATTGAAAAGTAGATAGTCAGAGTCATAGTGGTCACGTAGAGTGTCCGATAATTCCTTGTAGGGGAAATCTGGTGGGTCGAACATCATTCTCGGCAACTGTAAAGAGAATATCAAACCTTCATATTCGGACCAAGCTTTGCAACAGTGCGGTGCAGTTGCGGATAGCCTTTGTAACAAAAAATGGAAGCATTTTTTTTATTTATGAAATATAATGTTTGCACACGGCGCATGATGTTTGCACATAATGAGGAGCGGACATTCGAACAGCATACGCATGTTATTTGCCTCTTGAGGATAGTGCCAGTCAGGCCATAAATGTAAAAAAAAAAAAAAGAGTGCCAGTGCGCGTAGCGTACCTTTAAGGCGTGTCCAGACTCCACACTCGGGTTCGCGCACGAGTGTGGAGAGACTTAATGTAAAAATAGCTATAGTTGGTTGGTTGGTTGGTATATGTCAGATATAGTTTGTCAGAGGACTGTCTCATTTCAAACATAGACAGAGAGAATCATACTATCTTTGTCTTACACTAGTACTAGCACCCAAAAGAAAGGGATGAGTATAATTTTCCTGGTTGTTACTGACAAATTGGTTTGACCAACTATAAATCAAGACTATCCGACATACACACACGTCCTTAAATTTAATGTATGTCGAAAAACGCGTCAGGGCCGTCAGGTAGTTTGGTTTGACACTTTTGACATTGACGTTCGCTTGTTATTGTTGATGTTCAGTGAATAATAATTTTCTATCAATATTACAGTGATTTTGTAATCCGAAAAGATGAAGGCTGAGGTCGCGTCTTCTTCGGAGAAACCCAAAATCCCTTTGCCGACACTTTCTCAAATAAACGCTGACCGTATTACTCAGGTACGTGTAAAAGTAGGGTTATGATTGTTATTTCGCAATATTGGAAAATATTCTTCATTATACGCCTACTTTTAAACAATAAAAGCTGTTAGAATAACTATTTAATCCAAAAAACTATGAAATAATCAATACAGTTAATGGCAGTTAAAATAGGTTCACCATGTCATAGGTTATAAATTTAGAATCTGCGCATGTTTATACATTAGAATAACGAATAAACACGCAAACCGTATTTTATTTACTCTCCTAAAGTCTTAATATTACTGCTCAGTAGAAAAATAGGCTAGTTTGCAACTAGGATTTCTCACAAATGTTTAGTAAACATAAATTGCCATTATGGCCTTGTCGCCGGTAAACGCCGTACACGCTGCTAATAACTTTACATCGTATAGAAAGACCGCAATAGTTCTACAGAAAGTGACGCTATATTCAGTACAGCGTCACTCGGAAATCAAACCGTAACAGCTTTCACCCATGGAAACCCAGGCATTTCTGCAAATATCTTATACCAACAATGTGCAACTCTATGCCAACATCATATGATGTCACTGGGCACTAAAGGATTAAGGGCACTACTAATCAACAGAAGAAGTATCTAAAAATAATGGGATTGGCCGGTCGAAGTATTTATTTTAGCACATGGCGCCAGCATAGCTTGCCCTGTCAATTCCTAGAATTATGTAAAATTTTTGTTTTTTTAATGCCCTGGGTGCCAGCCCTTTAAGCCAAATCTCATAGAAAAAGGGGCAAGCTATGATGGTGCCATCTATGCAAACCTTTGACAGTTGCTAACCCCATTATTGCTCAAAGTTATCAGTCTGACTCAACCGACAACCTTATTGACAATAAAGGTTGGGACCGACCGATGTTGTCCTTAGAATATTTGCCAATATATTTTTAATATTAAGTAGAATGCATACAACTTCCCAAAATTGTATTTGCTTATCTATGGCCTACACCTACCCCCTAATAAAAGAAATAAATATAGTTCTTAAATTGCAAGTGTTGCATGGTATTAACTGAATTAATGTCTCGTATGCCCATGGCATGTACAGGGTTGTTGGTTAGGGTAGCAATTAAGCATTAAAGCAAGCAGTCAGTTGTAAACATCATTCACAGTTCACAAACATCTGTACAAGCCAGTGTTAACGATTAAAAATATATTTATACAACCTTATTTGCTTGTAAAGACTTTGTGAACTCGACTGTACACAAAGTCTTTAATGATGCTTAATCTGTATACTTTGTGCAGTATCAGTCTTAAGCTATACATATTTTGATTTTAAGTTAAACTTTAAGGTCATTATTACAAAAGCAAATTTTTAAAAGCGGCATATGATTAATTATTAAAATGACCTGACTTTTTTTAGAATTGATTTTGGAATTATGCTGTTGATATCAAAAAGGGGAGGCATCATAATGTCAAATGAGATAAGGGTTCTATGTATGACACCTTACTAGAACCAATAGGTCCATGCATCAAACTAAATGTTAAACTGCACTGAATGCATTTCGAAGCACAGCTACAGGGATTTTATAATTCAGTTTACCGTGACTAACACAATTTAAACAAAGCCTACTGGTGTCACCCAAATCTATGTAACATTCCACCCTGAATTGCATAACTAATCCACATGGTTGCTTTTAGCTCGCAAACCAGTACTGGTCACCACAAACTGAGGAAAGCCACTTGCCTTATGATGCTGCTATTGTGGAGTCAATCTACCAAGCAGAAATACTTGGATCAATGTAAGTCACACATTTATCACACACAAAGTTTCACTTCCAAAATTCCAAACTGGACTGAGCCTAACTGATTTTAACAAATGAATAAATGTAGGGGTCAATAGCCTCATAGATAGTACAATGACCTTTTTATTTTTTCAAATTTGCCAGTAACTGCAGCTACTTGAATATGATGGTAAATATTTGCGTAAAATGTTTAAAATAAATGTAAAAATATGCTTTAAAACTGTATACTGTATGAAAAAATATTATCAATATATTTTAGTATTTTTTATAAAATTGAATATCTACTTTTAAAAGTGTGTCTGAGACTTAAATAAACATACAACACTTTCACACTTAACTGACTAAACTCAATTGATATGTAGCTTTAATTTCTAGTATATTGCGTATTTACTTATTTTGTATATTTTTAAATCAATTGATAACAACAGATTCAACCTGCCACAGTATTTCTAAACTAAACAACTAACTAACTAACTAATTGACTAAAGCAAGAAAATAAGCTAGCTTTTGGGGTACTTATTTAATGAAAACTTTAATTGTTCCATAGGTTAGTAAATGATGAAGGTCTTATTAATCTATTCTATGTGTGTTTATTGCATTAAAATACTCAATTATTTTCAATGTGGATATCTAAAGTTCTAAAATTACCAAACACATTCCATGTTCTTTATATGCAATCAAATAAATAATATAGTGCAGGTTATTTACATAGGTGCTAAAATCTGCTCTAACAAAAAATTAAAATCCAATTTCAAGTTTGCTGATGTTCAGATACAAAAGCTGAAAAAAATGTAATCTTTCTTACACTCTTATTGAGTTGTTTTTCACATGTTTAGTTCATTTTGCCAACGCCTAATTTCCACTAACAGTAAAACAACGCGCAACGTTTGAGTCTGTATCTCTATGTACGCGTCGTTTTCGTATGATTTATCCTTGGGCACAGTTAAATATACTCTCTTATTAATAAAAATGATGATGATGATTATATTTTAACTCTTGCTGACATGTAACATAAGTAGCAAATAAAAAGAAACGAATTGTTACTGAAATAAGTATGAGACTCACTTTTATGAATAACATCATTAAGACCTTATTTGGCTGCAAAAATCAAAGGCTGCTTACTAGTATGTCGTCGTATGTGTATGCTCTTTCCTTTCCATTTGGCATTAAGGAATCGGTACGACATTAGTATTAACAAAATTTCAAACTTAATTAAATTTTAATAAGGAAAGGCAAGCTTACTGCGGCGTACGGCCGCGCTACGCATGGATTCATTCAATTGGTATAAAATGAACATCACCTCTTAGAGGCGTAGCATACTTATATTATAGGCGACTTTGTGCCATGTCACAATTCTATTTGGCATTGTGAGGTAAAAACTGGCCAAGAAATCAAGTAGCTTGACTGTACGCCGCTTTTTAGATGTCCGAGTATACATCGTGTGATACTATTAACATAATTTTTATATTCGTATCTTCAGTTTCTCGGTTCGGCGTATAATGATGCTGGAGTTCTCGCAGTACCTGGAGTGTTATCTGTGGCCGCAGTACCGCGCCGGCGCGTCGCGCGCGCACATGATGTCCATCATAGTCATGATCAACGAGAAATTCCGAGAAAGAGTGCCCGCTTGGCAGGTGAGTCAACATCCCAGCTGCATTAGGTCGTTAATAACAGTTTCTCACGTTGTATCATGAATTCATGATGCTCGTTGAGTCGCAGTACCTGCAGCACTGCCTGCGGCCGCAATAACGCTCAGCCGCGTCGCGCGTGGGTGGATGAATACCACAATACCTCCAAGTCGCGAGACCACATTTTGTGCGCTTAAATCTTAGGATTTAGGCATTTAGCTCAGCGCACATAATGTGTGGTGTGGGTGTAGACCCAAACCTACAGCAAATACTTCAATAGCCTCTGGGAATTTGAGATTTTATTTTGAAATAAAAGAACAACGACATTTTAGGAAATAAAATATTTGTTGTGTTGTCTAAACTGCGTGAGGTCGTTTTCATGTTTTTCTAAATAATAACACGCAGCTAAAAGGTGTGTGTGAACGCAGCAGGAAAAGACCCACAACAAGATGGTCCGACGATCTGGTTTAATGTCGCAGGGAGCCGATGGATGAGAGCGGCGCAAGACCGTTGTGGAGATCCCTGGGGGAGGCCTATGTCCAGCAGTGGAGGTCTTTCGGCTGATATGATGATGAGCTAAAATGTGTACAAGAAACTAAGGGAATTGCTTCGTTTATTTATTTGTTTATTAAGTTACCCTAGGAAAATTAATATGATTGTCAATTGACATATTAATGAAGCTCAATTAACCCTGAACAGGCTGTTACAATCATTGACACGGCTCACAATATTTAATTACGTTACTAGTAAAGTAAAATAGGTGATACGAATAATATCCTACAATACAATAAGGACTGTACAATAAGGGCTTCAATGGCCTAAGTAAAAAGTTATATCATAGGATTTTGGAAATTTTATTTTGTTAAAAAGTGACATAGCCCATGTTTTACACGAAATTACCCAAAAACTTGCCTACATTTTCTCGAGAAAACATGTACATATATTATTTAATAGCTTGAAATCTATCTATACCGTTATCAATAATAATAGCTGTTGAAAAGACGCTGTTACCAATGTACAGTGTTCACAAATATCTGGATTAAACCTCCATTAATAAGACGTTAAAGATTTTTAAGCACCTTGGCCGCGTAGACAAATCCGATAACGACTCTACTTTGCATTCAGATTCCACCATCCGTTATTCAATAAAAAAAAATCCGTTAACTCCAGGCATTTCTCAAGAAACCGGAGCACTTCCCCGCATTCTTCGAACAAGTGCTACGAGCCAGCGTGGCCGAGGACAACGAGAGCCGCAACATGAGGGAACAGACTGCACTGCTTCTCTTCCTGAACCATTGCTTCGGAAGCATGGAAGTCCAGCTGTGTCGCGACCAGGTCAAAAGGCTGGTATCGTTGAGCATGTGGATCAGCTTACAAGAAGGTAAAAAGAATCTCACTAAACAAGTTCAATAAAAAAACACACTTGTTACCTATACCTACTCGTATCGTATTATACATTACCAGCAATGAACAAGGAAAAAATATTCTTTACGCAAAACTTTCCTTCGCAGGATTAATTACATGTAATAAAAATAGGTATCGTGAACTCGTGAAAGTTAAATTAAGTTAGTAACACGCCCTTCATATCATCTATTAAGATTAATTGACGTTAATCAGAACAGTATTCGTTGCTTTACTAGCCGCTCTCACCCGTTCAGTAGTTTTCGGTTAGTAGTGTTGTATATAATAATACTCCAGAATACCTTCTGTCGAATAAAGTGCAGTAACTACTATTGAAACATTATTTAATTGTGTGCCTTACTGTACGCGAACAAGGTATACAATGTAATTGGTTTTTATAATTGTTTGACGTACGTAGTTAATATATTGAGCATGGCAGTAGCAGTTACAGTTTACAATGTTTCATGACGTATTTTTAAACATTTAAATTACGATGTCGTGAAGTGAACAACGTTGTATAAAACATGTGTTTGTTTTATTATGAAAATATACGTCTATATTTCTTAGTGTGGCTATTTTAAAATGGCAGTGATGGAAAGTGGTAGTGGAGTTTGAAGGTACAGTTAATTAAAGAGAGGTGTGGTGATGTTTCAAATACATATAAAATATGTGAAAAATTGCGATGAATGATTTTGGGAAAGAATCTGAGATTAATGGCCTTCATACATATATTTTGCCGGATAAGATAATAAAAAAGTGTCTAAGTAACTCGTCATAGTTTCTATTTTAGTTTCGTTTAACGCTTAGTGAAGTCTAAAATTCGTAACTGAACATTAGACCTTTTTTAGGGTTCCGTACCTCAAAAGGAAAAAACGGAACCCTTATAGGATCACTCGTGCGTCCGTCTGTCTGTCTGTCCGTCTGTCACAGCCTATTTTCTCCGAAACTACTGGACCAATTAAGTTGAAATATGGTACACATATGTGAGTTTGTGATATGATATTATTATCATTATTTGTATCTCCTTCTGGATTTCACGGGCCTATAAATCCCGGTCTTTTGATAGGCTTGCGTGGGGATATAGATCCAACACGTAGAGGCCCCTTGGAGAGCTTTAATGTCATGTAGAATGCCTGCTGGAACCCGTTCACAGGTGCAACAATAGACACCCATGAACCGGTCGCAGCAGGCATTGGGACTATTGTAGAAAAAGTGAACAGTATACCGGTTTATGGATTGAAGTTTGGCTGGTCAAAAGATTGGGCTATTGCTGAGAGGTCCGGACACCTGCCATAACAATGTCTGTACACGTTATCGAGGCAGGCGGTGACTCGCCGCTGACTAGATGGGCCCCTGAAACTGCCGTCGTGAAGACGACCAGGAGCAACACCGGTGTGAGCGGCTCAGGGGTGTCGAGAGGTGTGCGCCGCTTTCTACCCAGTGGCTGTTACCAGCCACTGTGCCAACTCGCGTCTTATGCATCTTTCACTTCCACCCCTGGAGCATATAGCTCTTACGATTCCCCTCTGGACGGCCAATGAAGGCAAGCCAGAGCTGAGAGTCCTGCGGGTCCCCTTGGGGTCCACTCCGACCGACGAAGACTCGCCGGAGACGGAGACCCTGACCGACTCTCTGGAGCACTCGGGTCCGTGGGGTCGTCACTCCCCAACAGCTCGCCACAAGCTGCCCTTTTATTATCATTATTATTATTAAAATTAAAAAATAAAGTTTTTCAAACTATATCGTGTTATTACATATCAAATGAAAGAGCTCATTGTGAGAATCTCAAATATATATATAGTTATTCAAGAATATAGGCAAAAAATGACCACACCCCCCCCCCCCTTCGAAACTACTGGGTCAAATTTTTTGAAAAAATACACAATATAGATCTTTACCTATAGATCACCGGAAAACCTATTAGAAATGTGCAGTCAAGCGTGAGTCGGACTTAATTACTTAGTGTTTGATTCGACCCCTACGGGTTTTTTAAAGACATTTCACATAAAAAATACATTGTTTAAATTATGTTCTGTACGGAACCTTGGAACGCGAGTCCGACTCGCACTTGGTCGGTTTTTTTTACTTCATCGTTAGTCACGTCGTTTTTAAATCAGATCAAATAGTATCTCAATTTAAACTATGTATAAAAAAATTATGATATAATACCATTAATATCAGTGGATGTCTTTTAACACTAATTTAAATTTATTTAATTAGGTCGGAGAAATCAAGAATTCAAGGCCGTGCCAAAATGGAAGAAGTACTGGAAAGCGATTCAGAAGAAAGACAAACCAGAGCTTCTAGAGAAACTGAACTGGGAGAGGAGATACCTGCAGAGACTCATGATAAAGTTCATGAATATCCTGGAGACGGTGCCGGAGGAGGGAGACGTGGATCCTAATGTTGTGAGGTGGGTACCGGTTATGGCAAGCATTTCATAACGTAGTACTGCAAAACTGACCTGGGAGAGGAGATATCTGCAGAGACTCATGAGAAAGTTCATGAATATCCTGGAGATGGTGCCGGAGGAGGGAGACGTGGATCCTAACGTTGTGGGTTGGGTACCAACCAACATTCTAACGTGAAGCAGGTATACTTTTAAAATTAAATGTTTTTTTTATGGCTTGAGCTGACCTGAAGAAGGAAGGGGACGGCCGCGTCCGAATACAAACGTTACCAAATAGTTATCGTAAAAAAAAAAATATTGTCTAGGAAAAATTGTGAAAAATTAGACAGCTGAAATATATTTTTGTACATAATTAGTTAGGTACCAAAATCGCACTAGCGAAACTCGTGACCAAATTTAAAACAAGTACAAGTTAATTTTTAAATAAGGCAAAACATATTGGTACCAAATTTATAATTTTATACACTACTGTAACAGTTTACTATGTTTTAATAATAAGCACTTTGACTATTGACTACACTATGTTTGTTTTTCCATTAATATAGGGCTCGTTACGGCCATATCACAGAATAACTAATAGTACTACCGTACAGAAAATTCACTCCTTCACAAAAGTCAGATTTAGGTATAAAATTATACCTATACTCGCCGCCTGCAAGCAAAATTGAAACTTAAAACCGCGCACGAACCGTGAATCTTCTTTGCGCGCCGCAGTTTTATGACCGAGCTGCGAGTGTCGGCACAGGGTTGTCACGAAACAAGTTTGTGTGCCTATACCTACTGATTTATTATTTTTAAGATAAATATGTAGGAATTACAAACATTGACTGTAAAAATATTTTTTTATCCGGAGATAGTATGTCTGATTCTCACGGAAGTAGGTATGCCACAGAAGTACTTATTCCTTTGAAAATATGTCGGTCATTATTGTCCGGAATTTAATTTTTTTTTATTTCTGCTTCCTTGTTCTTCCGTTTATTCAGACATCCGTAAACAGAACAATATCTATAGATTTAGGTTTCGAAGGCATTACCTATGTATTTTCAATTTTGCGCGAGTCGAGTGGCAGCCCAATGCCATACGCCTGCCCGGGAGGCGCGCCGGCCAAATGTACCTAAACTGCGAAGTGACCCCCCTGTTCATATATATTTTTGATATTACATAAATCTCTAATCTAGATCACTGCTGAGTGGCGTTAGGTATTCCTTGTTTATGGCACTTTCTACCGAAATAATCACATTATTATATTATTATTATATTGTTTAATACACTAGCAGCTGAAAGCTGATGCGTGTATATCACTGCACTTGTTTTTTTTTAACTATTAGGTCTATTAGTGTTCATTTTGTTAGTTGTTTTAAGTGTTTGTCAAGTCTGTTTTTAAAGGTGTTCACTGAAGGAGCACATATCACTGCTTCTGGTAATTTATTCCACTCGCGTACGACGCGGTTTGATAGAAAGTGCTTCCTAGGATTGCTTGTGCTGGGAACTCGAATAATCTTTAAGCTGTGGCCTCTTAGACGATTATTCTCGCTCATAACAAACAGGTCCTTTAGTTCAGGTAAGTCATAATGATCGTGTATGATCTTGAATGTTTCAATGAGGTCACCACGCTGTCTTCTTCGCTCCAGGGTTGTCAAGCCAAGATTGGCAAGCCTTTGGTCATATGGCTTATTACGTAATCCATATACCATCTTAGTTGACCTGCGTTGCACCTTTTCAAGTAAAGTTATGTCCTTCTGAAAGTATGGACTCCAAATTTGGTAAGCATATTCCAGAAGAGGCCTTATGTACGTCTTATATAGTTTTAGAAACAGTGCTTTATCAATTGTCTTGAAGGTCTTCCGTATAAGGTATACTAGTACTAATACATGCATAATGTAATGATGCAGGTACTGCGAGCGTTTCCTGGAGCTGATGATAGATCTGGAAGCGCTGTTGCCAACTCGCCGTTTCTTCAACACGGTCATGGACGACTGCCATCTCGTCGTGCGTTGCCAGCTCGCCCCGCTGACGAGAAGACCTGAGGGGCAGCTGTTTTTACAGGTGAGTCTAGTTTTATGCTATGCCATGACTATCGTTATACCGTACTTTGCTACTGTGATTAACACATAGGCCGATTGATCATTCGGTTCTTCATTACACATTTACATCATAATTTATTGTACAGTCGCCATCAGATATATCGGAGCGACCAAGATGCTCACAAATATCTGAATACGCCTCTATGAGGGCTATCGCTAGGGGCGCTAGTGTAGATGGAGGTCTTTCAAAATGTCAAATGCATAGAAGTTTGGGGGGTATCAAGCTTTTTTATCGGGAATTTTCACTCCTTATTCATAATAGGGATGTTGACTATTTTTTAGAACTGTTTTCATTTTATAGATAGACACGTAATTATAGCAAAAAAAATTGAATTTTTATTCATTATTTTTTAATAAAAAATCGACGTTAATCAGTTTAGTGCTTAAATTTCGCGCATAAACGCTCCAAGCTGTCACGTGATCTGGATGACTTAACGAGGTGATAAACAAACGACTGTCAGTGCCAGACATAGAGTATATTGAATAGGTGCCAGACAAGGGCCTGACACTCTTTGATAGAGAAAGCTAGTCTTATTGCGATTCCTATAAGAGGAGAGAGAAAATAGTGCCATGCTTTGTCCTTATCACCGACCGGGTGGCATCATAGGTAGGCGATGGCGAAATACCGACATTTGTATGAGTGGAAGAGATAAAATCCTATGCTGCCCAAATTTTATATGAATATTCTTTCTCTTACCCCCGGTCGCTCGGAGGCGCGTCTATAACTACTTGTATATACTATGTCTATGTATGGTGCCAGAGGACCACCAGGTTTGACAACTTGTCTGTGCGTTTCTCACGCCATGACGTCACGCGCTCCGATTTGCGTTTGCAGTCACGTGATGCTGGGCATTATTTTTAATAGGTATTTTATTCAATATACGCGATATAATCCGTTTTCATAGTTTTATTTCAGGTATTTTATATTTAATAATTATTTTAAATTAATTTATTACGCATATTTACACTTACAAAATATGATTTTCAGCATTCTAATATTCCCTGCTATGGCAAAAACATAAAATTTTATATATTCGCGATTCATATCAACATCCCTATTGTGGTAAATCTTTGTCCATCTTTGATTAATCATGGTAAACAATAGATATAGCTTAATAAATCTTAGTGGTTTCGTAAAAATGTTTTTCATAATGTCAATATCCAGAGAGGAAAATGGGGAGTACGTTTGTATAGATAAGCGGCCGTCCCCTTTCCTTTTAATGTGACGCATATCATATATCATATTAACTTGTAAGTACTGACTTTGTTTAATAGTAGAATTGTTTAAAGATCCAACAATATATCAAAATAAAACAAATCAATCAGTATTAAGAGTATTTATTGAATAAAGGTAAATGTATAGTGCGACATAAAAACAGTAGAAATTAAATAAAGTGGACTAAAAATTTCCATACTAAATTGTTGCCATGTTTCAGCATTACGTCAAAAAATAGTTACGTAGGAAGTGGCGCCCTCAAAAAATTTTCTACAATTTCTTGTCGGACTATAATATAGCTGCAATGCATATAAAAATAATATTCTATCCATACAATTCACACTGACAAAACAAATAAAAATTACAAAGTTTATTTGCAGAGAGCAATTCAAAATGCAGATAAAATCACTAACCTATTTTTGTTTATTCGATGCCTCGTTTGGACGGACTTTTAGGCTCATTAGTTACTAATACTGGAGTTAAACGCGTATAATTATTAATTATATAGGTACTTGAACATTATTTTAGAGGCTCGTCATTTCATATCAAATAGGGAATATTTGAACATACAGTCTTTCGGTTAATTCATTTTACTCCTCCATTATAGCAAGGATATGTTAATATATTTATATTAGTATGCAACTAATTATAATTACATAAAATGTCAATATTAATATTATAAGTAACACTGCCTCAGTGCCGCTTAAGGCGGTCTTTCATTGGGTGCTCCGGTGTGTGAGAGGGACATCGCTACATACGTGCATAGCGCTATCTCAGTCACACACAGGAGCCGCATCTGTGTTAACCGCGTAACTTGACAGGGTTATTTTGTTATATTAGTCTTAAAACGCTATGATACCAGTATGGCCAATGGTACAAGTCTAAAATAAAATACACACTTAATATATGTTAAAACTTTGCACTCATATCATTATACATATAAACTTAAAAAATGCGATTTGGTCCATAAATTCATTGAATTAAGTATCGTTTTGAGCACAAGTTTAATAAAATAATAAAGACATAGTGTATTCCTCCTTACATGTCTTATCATATAAACAAACAAACGTGAAATCCATAGAAAATCTAGACATCGTAATGTCAGATGTTTTTTGAGGTGATCCGTTCGTTGTTGCAATTATTGATGAAAATCTTATTAGAAATTATATTTTTAGTGGTTATTTGGTTGATTTTAATACTTTGTGAGTTTCTTTAAGTATACAACATTTTAAGTGATGATCATTGAGTAATTCCTGACAAAAGTATGATAATGTCTTCGATAAGTGTTTGTTTACATGATAGGACAAGTAAGGATGAATATTACAATGCCATATTATCTATTTGCATTATTATCTGTAACAACAACCAGAAGTAGTGCAAAACGGGTATAATTTGTATAGAAACTACACCAGTTGGTTTCCATTGCCGTCGCGTTTATATCGTTACAGATATAAGCGTTTGTTTCATAAAATTAATCATAAGCGCTTCTACGCCGGCACCTTATTTAACCAATTTCATCAAATAAGTAAATAATAGCACATACATGTCATGAAAGTTTTTCCTTAATTTTACAACAGTCAATTCAGTGGTCATATAATCACAGTGATTGATAGAATCAGTCTAAGCTAACTGCACCAACTTGTCAAGGAACAGTATTTTACCGCCACCGGAATAAACGTCCAATTACTTTAACCTGAGACCCAGAAGCAGTTGATATGTTTTGAATTTGGAACTCTTTGTTATTCAATAAAAGTTCAAAATAGATTATCGGTTAGAGTACCGGGGGTCTCAGGAGGATAAAACATGAAGTTTGTAATAGTACCGTTACACTTCGTCACTGTCAAGTCAGTGCAGAAGCTTAGATGGATACTGACACCTACATTAAAACTAACTAGAACAGAACTGTAGTGTTAGCTGCCAATTATGATTAGCGATTGAGATTTTGCAAACTTATCTAATTGTGAGAATAGCCCTTATCGAAAGATAAGAATCATACATTACAATTTGTAAAGGGTTAAAATGAAAATTCGCGCTAGAGGTCGCTACTGCTGTTAGGTATATTAAAAAAAAATATCGCTTAGTATCAGGCCCTAACAGGAGGGGCAAACCAAGGCAGCGGTGGCGCAATATCATCGCCAAAGATTTAAACGCCTGTGGGTTAGCGGAAACCAATGTCCAGGATAGAGCGAAGTGGAAGAACAGCAGGAAAGCGCTAGGAGGATGACGATGATAGCTTAGTATTAATAAATATACCAGAGCAATCTATATATCGTCACTTTGAAAAAATCTCGTATCTCGCACTGCCGCTCAAAGTTAAAACGCAGTAACTCTGTATGAATCCCATACAATATAGTTACCCCATTTTTCTTTTGATTGACAAAACAAGATACGAGTTTTTTTTTTAAGTAGAATAATTGGACCTATCAGCAGTGAGCAGGGACCTATTAGTTACATTTTTACTTTTAGTGTTCTTTACAATTTTTATTTCACCAATAATTTTGAGATTCTCTAATAATTATAATTGCCATTCATATGTGTCATTTCATCGCCCCACTCCCCCGTAGGAATGGGCTCAGCGTAACAGCAACTCTTTTTCAACAAGAAAGTAACATGACTCTGTCTTACCACACACACGTAGAATATCAGTATGGCCTGCATCAAATTTACGAAAACATGTGCGTACAATAGTCCGTTGAAGTTGAGCCAAGACAGCAGCAGGAACAACCAGGCTATGGTCATTATGAGGAAAATTTGAAGAAATAGATCGAAACTGCAACAAAATAAAAACAATTAAGTACAACTTTGGGAAAAAATAAAATTATTTTATTCAACCACTGGAGGGCTTCGTCACTTTTTCTTTAATATATGACATCTTTTACAGTTTACAATTAAGTAGTCATTTATCATTTATTTATTTATTTATTGTATTGTCATGTACATAATAGGTGTTACATAATATAAAGTCAGATCATGACACCCTGTAAGGGCACACAATAGTAATATTATTCTAGGCTAATTACATTTACTTATTAGTAATCAATTTAAATTAAAATAAAATAAATGACCGCAAATCTTAAAACTAAATCTAAGAATATATCGTCAAAAATAATTATATTGGTAAATGATTAATTGAATTGATTTGTCAGTTTATTATTAATAGTTATTATTTCAATTTATTGTATAGGTAGAACAGTAGAATGATTTCTAACTCTTAACAATTAGTGTAGCTCATGTAGACAAGTTAAATTGTCTCACATTTATACTATTCCACCAAATAAAATATATATTTAAGTAGGAAATTAAAAGTGTGGAAAAAAATCCCGAACACATTTGTAAACATAGCTAAAAACCATCCAAACAAGAATTTTGTTTAAAAAAAAACTACATTCAAATTGGTTCCTCCATTAACGTCTCTCTTTTTGCTTCTTGAGTTATAAAACCAAGCGCCTAACCTTATACTGGCTGCTTCGTCAACTAATTAGAATAACAATATCAGGAAACTATATCTTATAACTAACCCTAGCTATACCTAGTTTTATCTCAATAAGATGGGTATGTTTAGAAATATTGAAATTAAAATATCAGACACTTACCATCCTTTGAGTTTGTAATGGATCCTTCCATAGATATTAATCCTTTTTATAACTTTGAGAGTTGTAACATAAAATATTATGTTGAAAATTATTGTAAATGCCACTGGTGTGAAGAATATAGCGATCCCAAGCCATCCTGAAAACATAAGAAAAAAAATTGTTGGTTTCACCATTAAAATATCTTAATATTGTTCATGGCCTTTGGGGGTGGGATTTCGTCATTTTAACATAATTTTTTACTCCTTGATAGAAAAAATAGTTTAGATTTAGATGAGTTAGAAAGCACTCGAGGTACCTACTTCAAAAACATGCTACGTAAAGGGTAAGCGTAAGGGGTTTTTTCATAAAAAAAACTTTTTGACAGTAACTTGTTGAGTCCTAGAAATGACATTTAATTTTGAATTTACAAACCAATGGTCTCTTGTTCTATGTCATCCACTAAAACTGAAGACGAGAACTGGTTGAGCTTATTCCCCGTATCGAGCAGGAAATGCGCCCCGATAGCCATAACTGCCATCAGCACCACACTGGACCAGACCACTGACGAGTAGTAACAGTACTTCCGTACGTCGGTCACTCGGAGAAATACGTTTCGTGATCTGAAATTGCGGGAAGTACATGTTTAATTTATAAACTTGGATATTCTTAACTATAAAACTCCCGTGAGACTCAAACATATTAACTACTATTACTATTAGTATTATTATTTTATACTATTCGACTTAATAATACGTGAGTTACCCGCTTTAAAATAATTTAATATGTTGGATATTCATCAAGAATTTTAATTAAAAACAAAATAGTCAATTTTGAAGGTCCAAACAGTTTGAAGAAGTTATTGCCATATTATAATAATGTGTATGGTGTATTTCATGGCTATAATGTTTAGTAGTCAGATTCAGATCTAGCAACTGAAATAATCCAAATTTATATGGCATAGACCCTTTTCTCAATCGTTTGCTGAGATCTATTTCTGCCTCACGCTATGTCTTTGTATCTATTTTGTATGGATAACACATGTAGCTCGAATGTAAAAGTTAATTTGAAGAATTTTTTTTTTGTTCTGGTTTGAACTGCCATCAGTCGGTAACGACTATAATCAGTTTTGCTGTATTAAATATAATTTTTGGGTTTTGGAGACCATCGTCCCACTTAACCACTGCTTTAATTTTGCACGATGTGCTTCCTTTTGAGTCTTTGTACTGTTTCAGTCTTGTCCAGTAATTTGGAAGCCAGTGGATTTGGATGCCTTGCCAGGCGCTCAATATAATTCTTAGTGAATTTTTTGATCTCTTCCTTTACGGTGATCATGTTGAGATAGTCGTGCACTTCATTGTTTCGAGTGAACCAGGGAGTGTTGGCAATCACACGAAGGATGGCGTTCTGAGCTCTTTGAAGGCACATTATGTTACTGTCGCTAGCAGTTCCCCATATTTGGATCCCATAGGTCCAGGTGGGTTTAATGATTGCGTTGTATAGGAGTAGTTTATTGTCCACTGAGAGGGTTGAGTTGCGTCCCATTAGCCAATGAAGATTTTTGTGCTTTAGGATCATTTCGTTGCGTTTGTGTTTTATGTGGTTTTTCCATGTAAGGCGCCTATCCAGATGAAAACACAGATACTTGATACACTCGCAATGTGGCAGGACATCATTTCCAAGCTTGACGGGAGGGCAATCTTATCTTCTTAGGCTAAAGGTGATATGGTTTGACTTATGAGCACTAGCTCTTACGCGCCATTTAGTTAACCAGCTATGAGTATTATCTAGCAAAAGCTGTAGCTGTCTACTAGCTATTTCAGGTGATTTGTGACAGGAGAGGTAAGCTATGTCATCTGCATAGGTAGCTACGGTAACCTGCTCAGAAGTAAAGTAAAATTTGAAGAATAGATAACAATCATTACTCACTTGAATGTCTTCCAAATGTAGAACCCAAAGCTGTTTAGCCAAAAGAACGCGCCCAATAGACTGATATATAAAAGAATATCTGAAAATGTAAACAATTTCAATATATTGCATGTATGTTTTACAATAATTAAGGTATACTTATAATACATATACAACTATTTGATATTTTATAATATTAAACATTTTTACTAACCAGTGACCATAAAACTAACATGATTGCTAAATTCAGTAAATATCCTGACCATGTCTGCAGCTTGACTAACTATAAGGCAAATATTTATCGTTGTTATAATATTTCCCGCTAAATCTCTCAGCGTTGGAAGAACAAAGTATATGATGGCCACAATTAAGTACAGTATCATAGAGATAGCATGGAATAATGGATTGACTATTTTCTTGATTATGAAGTCAACATCGGTCCAGTTTTTGACATCCGGTATGCATATTAAAGCATATTCTCCAGTATTTGTAGAGTTTGCTGTCATCAGTATCTGAAATCGAAATGAGATTTTTTAATTAATACTGATATAATTGCTGCCATACCAAGAAAAATTTTTCAGACAACTTCAAATCATTTGGGCTGAAATAATAAATATGCTAAATATATTTTTAAACTTTTCATTGATTTCAATATGTAGAAAGCTTAACTTAGAATAATCTCTAAAAAAACATTCAGTAACTATTTTTAACACATAACATATAGTGTTGTTAAAAGACTAGTCTTTAAGACTTTTGAACCTTAACGACTCGCGAACCTTTAAGGCTCAAGCTTTGAAAGCTAGAGCGTTAAAGGTTTACTCACAAAGCGGTTTAGAACCTTAACGACTCAAACTTTTTATGACTTGTCAAAATGAAGTTTTTAAGACTCGGGCCTCATAGGGAACTCTAGCTTTTTAACTTAAGCTCAAGCCCCCGAACCTTAAAAGCTTGTGTCAAGCTTAGAGTCAACGTATGAGGATGAGCTCTCTTTGCAGAAATTATTTTTGTGTAGAGAATTTACGAATATTATAATATACCTATCTATATCGGAAGAGTAACTTAACATCAGTTAACGCATTTACTGCCTGCAACGTATACAGGGTGGACCATTTAGAACCGTGATTCCGTTGTGTATATACATCCAGATACATTTTCTATGAAACTATATTTTAAAATTTTCCCGTTCCGTTCCGTCCTATATGAGTAAGTCATAAGAAATAAAAATAAAAGTATTTAAAAAAAAATTGTTTTTTTCTTTTTTGCTCGAGCACTCTTTGTCAGCGTGTTCACATTTCACAACACATACCTTTTACCTATTCATACCAAGTTTCAACTTTCTAGTACTAGTCACTGAGCCAACCCGCGGACTGACAGACAGACGAACGGACAGACATGGCGAAACTATAAGGGTTCCTAGTTGACTATACGGAACTCTAAAAACGCGATAAGTCATAATTATCTTTTTCTGTTTTTCCCTATTTCACAAAAACGTATTAAATTTCACCCTACCCTATGGCATAGGTTGATCTTATTTGTTAAAAGCTTTTACTTTTTGCTCCAAGCCTTTACTGCTAAAAACCTTACAGACTTAAACCTTCAAAGCTTAGGAGGCTTTAAAGCTTGAGGCCAAAAGACTCGAGGTTTCTTTGTTCGTAAGCAGCAACACGAACTCTTAGTTCGATACATTAAGGTTCCGAGGCTTTAAGGTTCGAGGCTTCAAGGCTCAGCAGTCGGGACTCAAGTCTTGTAGTTTACGCCTCAAAGCTTAAATCCAGAACACTAATAACATACCTTATCCATACAGTATTTGTTTTGTACATAAGTGTAAGAAGCTTGTTGCTGTTCGCTCGGAATAACAATGCTTCCCTGTATCCTCATCAACGGGTCTTCCTTGACACTGTCGGCGCTGGGCTCATGATGAATGATGTGAAGGAGGCGGCCATCTGATAATAAGTTAAGTCTGGAATGTTTTGAAAATTGCTTTAATACAAGATTCTGTAACCTGTATGCTTTTAAAGCATGGTTTCTGCATTTGACAATAAAAGTTATGAATGTTGAAAAATTACATGAGCAATTTTAAAATGGCAAATAATGTGAACTAATATGACAGATTTAGAGACATACGAGCCTAATATTTTCATGAAGGTTGTTTTTACTGAAATATGAATAATAAACATATTTTAACTAACTACTGATAAGATCTTGGTTGTCCTTAAAAAGTGCGAGATTACAAAGTAATAAAGGCAAATTAGTTTGTTTACATTATTTGCAATTTCTATAGAACTCCATTTTTCATGTTTGAGTATATATTGCTCCAAATTAAAGCATGTAAAAAGCAAAGTACCCAGTTAAAAAAATATGTCAATGTTATCATAACTGAGAATACTCTTAATGATCATATTACATATTTTTATCCGGTAATGTCAGCTATAATAGAATACATACTCATCTTCAGACTTTCTTAAATTGCTGAGGTAGAATATCGCGCGGTGCTGTGTTGTCTCACAATCTGGGTAGCCATGGATGTATCTGAAGTATTTGACTTGCACCTCTTTCCCATCCTCCGTTTTAAATTGAGGTTTCCATACAGCTGGAATTATATTCACATTTTGTTTGGGAAAATTGGACTAAATGGTTTTTTTTTTACATGGAATAACATTTTTGAAGGATGACTGAATGTTTAATATATAAAAACCTTACAAGGATTAGATTTATAATGATTAACTGGTAGCAATGTCCTGGTGGTAGCGAGGTGTAATTTTTTGTATTACATATGATTAGACAGAGATTTTTCTAGCACAAACGTCATGTTGTTAGTGCGTGGCAAAACACAAACATGGACGATTCTGTTTGATAAGTACCCCTTCAACGCTAATCATTCTCCATATTTCTACTACATATACCAATTACATCAGTGAAAGTTGAAAAATCATTTATTCAGTTTATGCAGATTTCTTCAAAAAAGGCGAAGTTTGACACTCGAAAATATGGAAAAAAAATTGAAAAAAATGCTTACAAACAAACTAACTAATTGAACGGGAAGGTGGCTCAGCTAATGTCTGTAATGTGTGTAAATAGTTTACTTCGAGAATCATGTAAGACAACCTGTGTGATGGTTTTATATGCAATGGCGATTTGAAAAACAATCTTGGTGTATGTGTGTTATGGAGTTTTCTTTTTAATTCAGTACGAATATGTGGGTAAAGTATTAATAAAATGATAGTTTTGTTTTTATTCTTGTTAGTTTATTTCCATACAGGGCATATTTGTTTATTACATTATTATGACAGTTATGATATATCGATAATATAAGATATCAATGAACATCTCAGATGGAAGTGACTGGCGTTGCCTCGTTCATGCTAGAAAAATCTGTCTACGTATGTTAAAGAATTTAGTCAACTGTTGATCACAATGATTTTTTTATGTTATTAGACCATACATACTTAACATATTATATATAAAACACTTAATACCTTTTTATGCATTGTTGTAATTAATAAATAAAGTACATGCAAAATCAATCAACTGTTTATTCAGGTAATTATACATTTCATGTGGTATGAAACTGCTACCTCGTTACAATCACTGTTCATGCTCCACTGACAAAACATTTGTGCAGAACAGAAGTAGGTACTTACTTTGATTGTAGTCTTTGGCTAATCTGCATACAGAATTCACTACGATCTGATCAGGTTCACAACATTTGTTTATTAAAACGGAATTCTGCTGGTCCGACAAATCGTTGAGATCAGTTTCCCCGACTTCGGCAAGTAGCTTATGCGGCAATATCAACAACGTGAATACTATGATATTTCTCATTTTGTTCCAACACTAATAAATTTTCATTACAACAGTTTTATACACAATTTCATCACCTAACTCTTCTTTTTAAAGACAGCGATATAAGGCACGTACATTATTTAAAAATAAAATAATACTGAGTAAGGATCACTTCACTAGTGAATCACTACAAAATCGTTGGTTCATTCATGATCAAAGAGTATTCATGGCATGGTGGCCTAAGCGTTTTTCGTTGCCAAACGCTACACAGTAAACGTCAACGAACGAACTGTCAATACTGTCATCATTTGCCACAGATAACCTAAGAAACGCTGCGATATTCTTTAGGTTGGAAGTTGGATAATGATGGCTGATAATAGCTTTCCAGCTTGTTTGAATGAGGTTGGCAACTGTCAAAAGGTTTGCAGAGATGGCGCCATCATAGCTTGCCCCTTTTTCTATGAGATTTGGCTTAAAGGGCTGGCATCCAGGGCATTAATAAAAAAACAAAAATTTTACACAATTCTAGGGATTGACAGGGCAAGCTATGCTGGCGCCATCTGCTAATTATTTCGACCGGCCTACCCCATTAGGACAGGTAGTGTAAAACACGTTATAAAAGTATTAATTATGTATTAATATTTGATATGCGTGCAAAAGTCAAATGAACTACACATGTCTGTCACAATAATCCCAATACACGCAACGGTCGGCTTGCGCTGTCGCAGGTATACTCACAGGTGGACCGTAACTTTTACCCAGCTTTACCGTGAATCATTGTTGAAGACGTTGATAATGATGACTCATACGTACCTATCTCATTTGTGTTCTCCTTGAATGGAAGCTTATCGTTTGTAAATATAGTTTGTGAAAGGACTGTCTCATTTCACACAATCATACTATCTTTGTCTTACACTAGTACTAGCAAGCACCCAAAAGAAAAGGATTATAGTTTTTTTTTTGTTCTCATTTACTGACAATTTGGTTTGACCACAGAATAAGTAATAGTACTACCGTACAGAAAGGACACTTCCTACAAAACCGAAGTTTGACAGCGATTCAGGGTCGAATCATGCTGTCCCTTTCTAATGTATGGCACTATCCCTTTCGGCTATTTAGGGTTGTCAAAATTCAAATGAAATGATGAAAAACATTGTGTGCCACGGGCGGTACACGTATTACAAACTCGTGTTAATTAAGCCCTCGCCTTCGTCTTCTGGGTTCAATTCACACTCTTTCGTAAATTCTTGTTTACCGCCCTAATACACAATGTACTAAGATTTGAATATAGTTAGCCCAAAGGTTGCATTGCATTCCATTTAAGTATGGTATCTTGAGTTAAGACGATATTGTTAACCGACTTCAAAATTTAAGAGGAGGAGGTTCAATTCAGTTATTTACTCTGTTATGGTTGAATCGATTTGAAACTTTTTTTACTTGAACGAGCAAAATTTGTATAGTCATGACCATGATCTCGTCCGCGTCGTTAGACTGCTCACCCCTTCCCCTTTAGAACTCCCGTCTTTTCGAACCCCATTGCACCCCCTTCCTCCTCCTATTCAAAGGTAAAAACTATAGCCGGTCAAACAACGTTGTCAGTAGATAAAGACGCGAAATTCAAAATTTCTATGGGACGATAACACTTGGCGCCAACATTTTTTTAAATTTGCCGCTTTTTCTACTGACGGAAATAGCATGACAGACTGATATGAATGCCTAATTTCATAAATATCCAGATCCTCTAGATTGAGCAAACATTCGGTTTTCTTAACATCCAAACTTTGACAATTTATGAAGGCTATTGCTATGTAAATAAATCGGTTCCTTATTGAAACCGGACTATGTCGATCTGATTCGCACATACTTAGTGTCAATTACCTACTTAAAACGAGAAAAGTAAACCTAAACTTTTGTACGAGCTATATATACTTACTTAAGTATATATACCAGTTATGTTAAAAAAACTTGGAAGTTAGCGATCAAACATGCAGCCTACGAAATTGGGGAGCAAGTTGGCATTCAAAATTTAAAACCACGCATTATACGCAAAATATTCAAGGCCTTTTAGGCCAGTGAACCATAGAAGGCCAGCTTCTCTTTATCAAACCTGCCGGATTACCTACTTGAATAAGGCCCCGAAATACCTAATACTTTTGTTAGCATGACCCTCGTGGTTCGCGGTAACTAAATCCATACTAATATTATAAATGCGAAAATCTGTCTGTGTGTTACCTCTTCCCGCTTAAACCGCTGAACCGATTTAGTTGAAATTTGGCATAGAGATAGTTTTAGTCCCGGGGAAGGACATAGGATAGTGTTTATGTATTTTTATAAATCTGTTTGTGAAATAAACTATTCTATTCTATTCTATTCTATGTCGGAAATCATCGCTAAAGAGAGTAAAAAGGGGGTTGAAAATGAGAGATTTAATGAATTGCCTGATAATTGATGTCAAGCAATTAAGCTTTTGCTCAAATTTAATTGATTCCACCCACGCAGACGAAGTCGCGGGAAAAAGCTAGTATTATTATATTATTTAATGCCCTTGTCACTTGCGCTCCTACTTACTACTATTTTAATTCAGCAATTGACGACAGGGACGCAGCTATTACGTTAGACACGGTAGATATCTGCATCACACTTCTACGTATTGCTGCGTCCATGTCATCATCTACTGAATTAAGTATAAGGTGTGTGAAGCGCATTTACCCTTGGGTGGCCAGTGTTGTCACATTGTCAGGTGAAAACCAAAAGACAGTAAATGCAAAAAATATTTTAACTAAACTCAACCTTGTCTAACTACTAAGTAATACGGTTACAGAATAAATAATAGTACTTGGTACAGAAGGTTCACTCTCTAACAAAACGCGTCCATTACGACAGATATGACCGCTAGGTGGCGCAAGCGCGAGCAGGCGTCCGTTCCCTAGCGGTGCGCGGCAAGCGGCAACTACTATGGCTAGACACCAAAACTGGTGTGGGCCGCATGTAACTACTTGTAGCGACGCGACGAAATCGGGGAGTAAGCCACGCCTGGTACGGTTCACTTTGGCTCTGAAGCTGTGGAGGTATGTAGCTAATAAAGTTTGTAGCTAGTAAATCGCGCATAGGTTAACGCAGATGGTGCTACCATCGTAAAAACACAATGCCATTAGATAATCCAAATCCATAGAGACAAACTATAAGACTACAATTTTTTTTTGGGTTCTTGACAGTTGGAACCATTTAAAAATCTGTGGGTTTTCCGAACTCTTTCCCATGCACGGTTTTACTTTGGCCCCAAGAGAGTAACATTGCTCACGTTTAAAATTTATTATTATTTTATTAAGCTAATATCTTCTTAAAACAAGATGATTTTAACTATAGGTACTGTGGTGAGTTGGTGACTAAACTATCGTGACTTTATGTATTTAAAACAAAACAATTAAGTAAATATTTTTATTCTTGTACACAAATCATGCATTCATAACAATTCATAGGAACCAATTGAAGCTAATATTCATATTCAAAGTATCCTAATATTTACAGCATGTAAGAAGTAAAAATAGGAGAATGTAATATTTATATAATTAAAAAAAAGAACATAGTTTTACATGGCACGAGTTGAGAGCATAATATGAGATAATTAAATACATTATCTATGCGTAAACTAAAAATTAAAACAAAATTATATTCATAATAAAACACTAGCACCAAGTTAAAACTTTTCCTTAACACGTATTTAAAGAAAATTTTAATTTAAATAGATATAAAAATATAAAACTAAGTAATATTAAATATATCAAACTTATTGATACATTGTATTACTTATACATTAAAATTATAATATTATTATGATAACTTCCGAACAGCTTTTAGCGTTCCGAAAGTAACATTTAACCAGTCTGTTTATCGTCTTTGATTCAAAATACGATTAGACTTTAATTACTTAAATGTAATATTTGGATAGCATTTTAATGTAAACTAAGTATGTAATCATTATTAAGACAGAAATTTTCTCTTCTATTCTCGATAGTTAAGAAAACGAAAGCCATTTTTTTATTGTGCTATATCGTGTCCTTTTTTGCTAATCTGTGACCAGGTACTTATTTCAATTATGGATACCGTAAACCACTCAACTATAGTCCAAAATTTCCCAACCATGGTCTGAAACAAACTACACATTATCTTCAATTAGATGTGATTATTTTTTAAATGTCTTATTTTGCAGCAAAATTACATTGAATTCTTGGGCTAAAGTTGTACCACTGGACTATAGTTAGGGTGGTTTTACGTTATGTAACTTTCCCATGTTTTTTGAGGAACGGCAAAGACAAATTGGCATCTAAACTTCTGTGTGATCTAAAAAAAATTAAGCGAATTTTATATTCAGTTGAGCCTAACTTCCATATGATCATCAGAGAGTATCTGCTGATCGTCTGGATCATCGTGAGGGCTCAGCCGATCAGCCAATGGCCTCAGAACCGCTAGGCAGCAGTTCTCCTTTACTAAACCATGCACAGCCCGCCTCCTCAATAACACCAGTATGAGGAATATCACCACTCCTTGGAGGCAGTTGAACACGTCCATTATTTCCCTGCAAGAAATATAACTAGGTATAAGTAATAGCATTTAGATAACATGATAAGATTGATAAGAGATTTAAGGGCCACCCGACACTAAGCGTCTTTTGAGCGTCGGCGTCTAGTCAGCGCTATGGAAAATGTCGTCGCTGCGCAGTTGCGCCAACGTTGCGTCCAGCAGCAGCCATAGAGTTGACTAGACGCCGACGCTCGGGAGACGCTAGTGTGGGGTGCCGTCTTTATGCAGCTGTAGATTACAGCGCCCTCAATTAATATCTTGGTAATCTCTTAGATAGTACCTACACCTAATAAAGGAATTGAGAAGATTTAAATTTGGTAACAACTATAATCTTATTTTGTTTATCTTTAGTTTAGTGCCTAGAAGGAGTTGCACTATATCTAGGTAGTTATAATATTCTTAGTTGGGAGCTTGTACAACTAGGAGACAATTTGATATAGTACAAGCTTTGCTTAGTTTGGGGCTAGGTCGATCTGTGTAAGATTGTCCCCAAAATATTTATTTATATTTCACATGCTCTGACAGATACTTACCATATGATAAGATTTTCTCCGTGAGCGAAACTGGCAATTTCAAATATCCACGAAACTCCCATGACCAGAAACAGCTTCAGTGAAAGCAGGAACCTGAAAATTATTACAAAATAATTATCTCATAAATTATTTACAAGTTTGTATTTTACTTTCAATATCCGTATGAAAGTTATTCAAAGTTTACAGACCATTTTTTTTATCGCGTTCTGGCTATTTAACTATTATTACTAACGTATAGAACCGGCACAGAGAACAAGTATTTCGCGCCATGAATACTTACTTACTTACTTAATAATTACGTATGTCCAATGCAGCTACCATCAAAATCGCAAATGATCTGGTAATGGACATCGAATGGGAACTTTTATCGATAGGTTCGATAATTTGGGCTTGCTAGATTCGTCTCGATGAGTAGTCGATGAATGTTTTCAAAATGTAGGTATAGTTAGCGATAAAAATTGTAACAAAAATTACGTTTTTGACAAAAAGCTTGTCTACACATCGTTATACCATAAAGCCATGTTGGTAGGTACAAAGTTACATTTATATGTATTGTTACGTTCGATTTTAAGACGAGAACGTAAATTTACCTGTATTTGAGGATGTTCAGCTTGTTGACTTCGTACTTTCTGGTGTCGCGCCATAAATGGATTGAAGACAGTATGAAGAGTGCCACGTTGGCAGATATGAGCACGGCGATGGGCCCGTAGAAGAAAGTCCAAGTTTCGGTTCGACCTGAGACAAAACAATTAAATATTAATACCTGGGCTTCTTACTTAGGCCAGGATACTCTTACCATATTTCAAGAAAGTTGTAAATATTAGTACATTATGATACAAGTGTGCTAAGTTGGTCATTACACACTTGGCGATATTGTAAGCGAGCGCGCAATAAGAAAGCCGATGTGTGTAATGACCAATGCACACGCGTTTCATACGACGTTTTTCAACACACTTGCGAGAAAAAAAAGAAACTCATATTAATCAAATTTTAATAGTTAAAACAGTTAGTATTGTGTGTTGCATCTGTCATACTGCCGGCCGCCCCTCGCCCCGGCCGCGGGCGGCGCGGCGGGCGGGCCGGCCGGGCCGCGCGCCGCGCAGGCGGTCGGGCGCGCCGGTGCCCGCCAGTCTGACCAATTAAAGAAGGCTCCCTTTCCATGCATATTATTAGCAATCAGTTACCTTCTTAACTCAGTCGGATAATATAATAAAAAGCACGAGTGGAATAATACACTGAAAGAGCACGCGTGTTTAATATCTAGGATTATGAGCCAAAAATCGGTGGAATAAAAACGTCGTTTTGAGCAAGTGTGTTGAAATAGTTATTTGTTATACAAGGGTGCAAAGTTGTATTTTACCAGCGAGTGTGGAATTGAAACACGAGCAAGTGAAAGGATTCTATAGTTGAACCACGAGCGAAGCGAGTGGTTCTAAAATAGAATCCTGAGCGTAGCGAGTGTTTCGACACACGAGAAGTAAAATACATTTGCACCCGTGTGTAACACAAAACTTTTCACCTCACTATAGCGAGGAAAGTGCAACATCCACAGGCGTTAGATCATCTTCATCAGTGGAATCACTAATTTTTTTACCATATTATAACAATAAACTCTGGAAATTCTGTATTTTTACGTGAGAAGTTTTAAAGTAAAAATTTTGTTGACAATGTTGACATTTCTGACGTATGAAATGTCAGTGATGCGTTTTGAAATTGTGACGACTCAACTTGTGCGTTCAGAATTTGCGCGTTATTTAACATCATTATTAGAAAACAAACGTTTCTTATGGAATTTTAAGGTTTATGACTTAAAATCAGTAAATAAAGCTAAATTTGGTATTTTTTATTAAATTCTCAAACCATTTATTTAATGATAATTAATATCGAACGAACCCTTATTATGGGCGTTTTACGTTTTGTTATCTGTCAAGCTACTTAAACACGCTCCATCCAAGGTCAAATTACTTTCCCCACTAGTGGATAAAATGCGTTTTTCCCCGCTAGTTTTAAAGGATAAAAGACGGCTTTCCGAGCTAGTGAGGGGAAAAATGTATTTTTTGTGTTGAGCAAAGATCTAAGAAAAGGAGATTTATTTTGACACTGATAATATACAGGGCGATCAATCCAAATGGGTCAGTATGGAGAACTCAGAAATTATGAGAGGTAGCGAAATTTGTTCTTAGGAACCATGGCGTCGATTTTAGATTTAATAATAATGACATTCAAACTTTTTTTAAACTCTCATACATAACCAGGAATCGAACCTGGTCAATATTCTTTATGTAATCGCGTGTAGTATTTGTTTGTATAATTGATCCTGAAAGTATAAGGACCAAATTTTGCTATGAAATTTAACCATAATTTTTTTAAATGCCATTATTATTAAATCTAAAATCGAAGCCATGGTTCCTAAGAACAGATGTCGCTATCTCTCATAGTTACTGACTTCTCCCTACTGACCCATTTGGATTGATCATTCTGTATATGAACCCAATCCAAACACTTGTACCTATGTTCGTAGGTAGGTATATATTTTCAAAAATACTAAATATTTTAAAAATATATGATTCTATCATTACAAACTATTGAACGCAACCTTTCCTTTTTTTATGTCAGATTGAAGGTTAACTGTAATTGAATTCTATTCAATATACTGGAATCTATGAATTACTCGGTAATATTTACGTTTGATTTTCACGAGACATGCTATGTTCATTTATTATAATTATCAACACATTTCTGTGCGTTATGCTTAATTAAAAACAAGGTACCAACTTATACCACGATTTAACCAGAATCCAAAATGACAAGAATGCGAGCAAAAGCGCATTCTCCTAAGAATAGATGTCGAGGGCGTGCGAAATTAACTTTCTCAGATATTATTTATACCTCACCTAGGAAAAGTGGTGGCCGAGTGGTCCAGGTATCTGACTTTCAATCCACAGGTCGCGGGTTCAAATCCTGGCTCGTACCAATAACTTATGTAGGGAATATCATTTGATATTTACCACTAGCTTTTCGGTGAAGGAAAACATCGTGAGGAAACCTGCATACATATCTTGGGAAATATGTCCCACATATCATTTGATATTTATCACTACTATCACTAGCTTTACGGTAAAGGAAATCAAGGAAAACATCGTGAAACATACATCCGCGAATAAATTCAATGGGTGTATGTGAAGTCCTCGCTTTGGGCAGCGTGGGGAATATAAGCTAGTCCTCTCGCGCATGAGCGGATTACTGTGCTCTGCAGTGGGACGAATATATATAGGCTAGATTATCATTAGATACTCACCTTGGAACCAGCAAGTAGACGTCCCTATGCCTGGCTTCAGATGGTTGCCTTCCACAAAGTTGGTGATGAGAGCCACCGATAAGAATATGATGCTGCAGCCCCATGCATAAATGCTGTAGATACCGAACTGTTTTCTCTCGGTTTTCTTTAAGTAACTTGAATCTCTGTAACATACAGGTGGATTTTTTTAATGAGTCAGTGAGGCATTGCAGAGCTAGATTCCATACTGCTACGCTAAAATGGCAAATGGAGAGCTTAATTCCCAAACTTTGTAATTAGCGACAGTATACAGCGATTAAAATATACAGCCAGCGACAATCGGTACATTTTTTTGTGCCAATCGATTACATTCCTGTCCAGGATCAAAAGCTTCTTAGAGACCAACTTTGGTAGGGCACTAGAAAAGCTACCAATAAATAAATAAATAATTGAATGTAGCGTTTCAGATATAATTGTATCATATTTTATTGTTCTAATCTAATATTAGAATACTGACAGACAAATAATGAAAGGTATTAATCTATTATTTTTATGATAATTGCGCCTAGCAAATGGTGCCACAGTGCCATACAGACATAATGGTGTCTGAGATTAGAGCTCGTTTTATATACCTAATGCTGATAACATAAATAAACATGATGTCTACTTACATCACATTGCGGTAAACGTTAATACATATAACGTTCATCCAAAAGAAAGTAGCTATCATCCAGAAATACACGAGAAACCCTGTAAAATATGAAACAAATAGGTGTTAAAACTTGTAGTATGTCGATCATACTCGTATTAAGAGGATCTTATTTTAAGCGGTGGTGGCCGAGTGGATATGACGTCCGACTATCAATCCGGAGGTCGCGGGTTCGAATCCTGGCTCGTACCAATGAGTTTTTCGGAACTTATGTACGGAATATCATTTTATATTTACCACTAGCTTGTCGGTGAAGGAAAACATCGTGAGTAAACCTGCATACATCCGCGAAGAAATTCAAAGGTGTATGTGAAGTCCCCAACCCACATTGGGCTAGCATGGGGACTATAGCCCAATCCCTCTCGTGCATGAGAGGAGGCCTGTGCCCAGCAGTGGGACGTATATAGGCTGAAATATTATATTATTATGTGTATCTCCGTTTAAAAAGTCTCGGGTCTTTCGAGCCCAGTCATTTATAATGCGTGCGTGGGGATATAGATCCAACATGTAGAGGTCGTTTGGAGAGATTATTATTTTATTTATTTTTCTTACCGGTAACTGCACAAACTTCTGTTGTGTAGTGTCCTGGGCTCAGTTGCAAGATGCCTAAAGATAGGAATCCAATCGCCATACTGATGCACATGCACATGTAGCATTGGCCTTGAAGGTCCCTGCAAAAATGGAAAGGCTGGCTGAAGGATGTGTACGTGAAAATAATTTAAGTCTCTATAACTATCAGAATTCAATATTTAACAAATGACCATTATTTACCCCATTTAATTATAAAATTGTCACTGTTATCGACAGTGTCAATAGTTAAATGATTCAACTGGTTATTCACTTAGAAATGTACGTAATTTCTAATGTCTGTTTACTCAACGATTACTTACTCAATTGGGGAAACCTGAGGGGTAGGCCTCGCATTTTGATATACATCATAAAATTTACTAATGCAAACGGCACATTTTTAGAACAAACACATGAACACCACCGACACCAGTTTGAGGAAGCCCGTAACTTCAATAGGTCTCGAATCTTGGTGGATCTCCTGGAAACGTCACTGCTGCTAGCGTGTTGAATTCTAGTTGAGTCACGACACGGGACGTCTTTAGAACAAACTAACCTCATCTCTGGTAGATACATGTACACCGCTAAAGTGGCAAGCAGAAACAGCACTGACACCAGTGTGAGGAAGCCTGTAACCTCAATAGGCCTGGACTCTTTGTGGAACTCTTGGAAACAGGCGATAGCGGCTGCTATCGTGCCCAACTTTGGCTGAGACGCGTTACGGTACATCTGGCCGAGGCAATATCTGAAAAGGAGTAAATAAAAAGCATGTTTAAGTTGAAAAACATGTCAAACGAAACACGTGATTCGATGTGGTCGGTTGATTTATCATGAATGACATAAGATAAGGTCATTGACATATGAAATTAATATTTTCGTAATTACCTATACTTACTATTGTGGTTGGACAAGTGCTGTATGCTTGTATAATTTACGTGTAATATATTATACATATTTAATATGTAATACATTATTTACATTTATGGCATATGTTAAGTGCAAACAAGGATATTAAACGAACTTGTTTTATTTTATTTTCTTTATTGGGGAAAAAAACAGATACAGGCCAATAAGATTTGCAGGCAAAGTTATAACAGTACATATAGCCTACATCCTAAGACAATTCCCACTAGGAGGTCCGACAGTAGTTTTAGGACTGCATTGTGATCGGAACTAAATACACAGACATACACTATATACTTACACTTAAACTTAACAATAACGAGATTTAACACTTCTAAAGTACATAAGCACATGCATAGGTTTATCATAAAAAATGAATTCAATGTTTTTATTAATAATAACTACATCAATAAATTGCTCTGATATCTAGATTAAGGTAGTATTTAAAACTTGACAATTTAAAAGTGATTGTTGACAAACCTTTAAGAAAAAGTATTGTTCTATATTAAAATTTTCATTACATTGCGCTATCTAATCAAACTTTTGAATGCAGTTTACCGTAGTAGTAGGCGATGTAACGTAAATTGCATGTAAGTTCTAGTCTACGCCTCGCTTACTGTCCACATCGCAGCACTTGCTAGCCTGTCATAGCCATGTCAATGACTTTTAATATATATATATCGAGGTATTATTATCAACTTACTCAGCGGGATCCTCAGCGATGACGAAATTCGGAGCATCCTCCGTGTAAAGTTTAGTGCCATTGACGATCACTTCCTTAAGCAGCATGTGTCCGAGTGTGCAGTTGAGATGGACGCGCTTCTTGCTCTCCCCGCAGTAGCCCCCAGGCCGCAGGATCTCATGGTCTGGGCAGCAGTAGTTCACACTCACCACGCCGTGGCAGAAGACCACTAACAGGAGAATCAGTTCCTAAAAAACAAATTCGTTTAGCTAAATTACCTACTTACATTTCGTTACCGTTGCTTATTAAATATTCGCCTGCCGAGCCTTTAGTTAATTTAAATAAATGAAAACAATGCGCAAGGACAGGAGAAATTTAAAGCCGAATGCACCAAACCGTCTCGTTCAATGCCATAGCAGCTCGTTAAAATTTGGGTACGAAAAGTTTTCCAGTTCTCTATGGGATGATGATGGGATGACAGCTGTCACATTAAAGTTGGTCAGTTCTTTTGTCATGCGTAGCAACCCGCTCTTAATTTGGTTAAAAAAACAAATTGAAAGAAATTGAGAACAAGAAACAAAAATGTTTTTCTCCCAAAAAAATTATGAACTTTTTTATACTGAGTAGGTACATTAGAATCTATAAAAATATGATGATGCCTATTAAGACTGTGAAACCAAATTTGTAACCTCTTACGTTTATACCTAATATAATTAAGTATAACAGATTGTGGTTTAAAGCGAGATATTTAAAACTTTGATATTATACTGAACTAAAAAATCTCATTTTGCAAAGCTAAGCATGCAGCTGCAGGCAGGGCTGCATTTCAACCTAACTTTTTGCGAAGGAAGGGTCTAAATTTAGTCATACAGTAAGTAATATTCACCTTGCCCCGACCAGTTAGTATCGAGGACATTCACCTTCGTCTTGCAGATATTTCAATAAACACGTAAATATTATGATGTTATGTCTTTCTTTCCTTATCCATTTTTTGGTACAAAACTAAAAACTAAATAGTACTTCCAATAAAATAAATAAAATAAGCGTCCCTTCTATAATTCTTCGAATATATTCTAAACTTAAATATACATAGTTATATACTATATCCATAATCAAATAAAATAATAAAGCATATAAAGTTGTAGGTAAGACCTATCCGTACGTACTTTTAGGAATAAGCCCCAAGGTTCAAGGCGCTAGGTATAATATATTATATCAATTATATCATCCTTTTAATGTGGTCTGGATATGTAGGTCAGATGACACTTAGCGATCAGAAATGATATGTATTTAGGCTAATTCAATTACAAATTGCCAATTACTTGAAGGTCATTATTACTCTAAGGCCAAAAGGTCTGCTCATTGTAAAGCAGTGCACACGGTTGTCTGATCAAGGACAGGAGCGTTCAACGCGCAAAGGTAGTGTTTCTATCGGTTACACAATCACTCGTAACTAGGGATCTGCTGTAACTTGTACTTGGTGGTAAAGTTGTTAACTATATGTGAATTTGAGGAACGCCATCATTGCATTTAAAGTTTCATTATAATAAGTACATGCCTAAATCATGCCATCTTCGGCTTAAAACACGCAAGTGACCCGATTTAATACACTTAAACATACCACTTATGGCCTATTTGTCAATACAGATGCGTAAATGTTTAATAGGAAAATTATTGTTTGGAAAGTGCTCTAATCATATTCGGTATTCGGAGGCCGGAATATTGGTGTTCGTTTTGAACCGTCACATGCGTCAAAAAAATCTGTCTGTCCTGTTTAAATACATGTAAATGTTTTTAAAAAACAGATGTTTATCCGGTCCGGGGTATTTTTAGGAATAATGTAAAATATGAAAATTGCGTATAGGTATCACATTGATGATATCCTTACCATATTCATAAATATCTTACTAGTGTCTATTTTAATCAGCAATTTTATTTACAACAGACATTAGACAGTCGACCCCGATAAGTAATTAAATAAACACTATTGTTTATTCGTCATTATTATTCATATCTGTTAATCAGCAAAACACAACTAAAATAATTTAAATAAATACGTATAGTGGACGTGTTATCTAAATAGGGACAGCTAATCGACAAATTGTTTAAGGAGAAGTGTCCAAAAACTTGGAAGAATACCTAGTTCATAGATAACTAACTTATTCATAATATTTACCATTTTGAGTAGATAATAATATTATCGTTGAATATGATGATTTGGTCTGTTTGTGTAAGTAGTATACTACAAAAGTAGTATAAATATCAATATTTTTTACAAGCTTTTATTTAAGCTTTCTTTAAAAAGTTAAAAATATTTGTAACCGTTTGAAATATGTATATGTATAAAAATAATATGATGCATGGTCATTAAAAGCAATGTATTAGGGATAGCTTTAAGCCATAGTAATTAAGTTATATTGCAGTGCCCTACAGGGTTTCATAGCTGAACCAATAAAATGCACCACCTTGTATAACCTATGAAAGCAATAAACACACTGATTACTGATTACTTGCGTATGCGCATGTCAAAAAATTGCCATATAAATAGCAATCGTGACCACTTCATGTTTAAGTTGAATATACAATATGGAGCAGATCTGCTCCTAAGCATACGAAAGGTTACACTTCACGATTTCCGATTGAGCTGAAATTTTGCATACATATGTAAATCGGATGACAATGCAATATTATGATGACATGGAGCTGATCTGACGATGGAGACAGGACTTGGCCACGAGCCACGAGAACGCTGTGATAATACAACGCAACTTAATTGTGTGTGAGGCTGTTAGAATTGTTAGTTGCCTGTGGAAAGAAAAGTACAGTCAGCGATAAAAGCTTGTACCAAAAATGAAATGTTTGCCAAAAACTTATTTTGTTTCTAATTGACGCTATGTACAATCACTGTTAGTCCTCCATAGTGTTCTGTTTAATAAAGTAGTTCATTCTGTATACTAGCTACGTCAGCACTACTACTAGCGTGTCATTGCACGACCTACGGTAAAGTAAACCGGTGTTCGCTCCAAGAGATTGCTCGGTTACTTACTAGTCACTGCTGGCATAAAACCCTGTTTAGTTTAGATACTACTAAACCAGTTTATTTTATGATATAAAATAAATTAAATTAAATTATCATTTATTTCAGATCTTTAGAATTCATAGATATCGTTAGTTTATTAGCCAAGTACCTAATAACTAGTGTTAATACTTATTTACTATTAAATCTAAAACTGAATAACTAAAAACATACAGGTCGCCCAGTTAAAGCCAACAGGTGTCTCCATATTCGGCAATCGTATCTGATACATTTCAGTAATAGTACTAATATATAATATTTACTATATATTTCTACTTAATTCTATAAATCGCTGTTCAGTATGATTCGTTCATTACGATAAAAATGAGTCGGGTTAGTTTCAATTTTTTTTCTTGTTTTTTTATTATTGTTTTTGAATCGCATTTTGTGATTGGTCATATCGTAACGTCATGACGGGTTATCTGCGTATATATTATTGCCTTATTTCTAGGAACTTGTTACACGTTTTCCACTTGACGAATACCTAATGGACATTACGCATATGTTTATTATTCGATTTGGCGTAAATATTGAATACTACATCTCTCATGTCATCGATCTATTGTCTTGTTGTTTTTTAATACGCACAATATTATGTAATCTTACACAATAATTCTGAGAGTTAGAGCTTCTACATAGGAGACTCATCTGATTTTATGATGCTCGGGCAAAAAACTTTGGCCTGGTAATAATAATAAATAATAAGAAACTATTTCGTACGCCAAAAAGCACGTCATATTTGTTCTTTAGAACACTTCATTACCACTTATAATTAATTATATCTGTAGGTACGGTTTACCTGTGATGTATGAACAAAATTTTGATTTGATTGATTGGTAAGACAAAAAACGCAAATTTTCCTGGTGAGATTGAGCAAAATGTATTTTTTGTTTTCTGTTCCTTCTCCACGTGTTTAAGTTTTTGCGTAATATCAATACAAACCATGGGTAATTCCTAGTAAAGAAGATCCCGTGGTGCAGAAAATTACAGCTTTGTATGTATGTACCTAGGCTCCATAACAATTTCTGCTTTACGTGTTTAGGTTTTTGCGTAATATTACTACAAACAATGCGTAAACCCGATCATAAAGAAGATGTAGTAATTAGTATAATGTGGTAATGTGCACATTAAACTGGCAAGGGTCACACGCCGCTATCATAAAATGTTGTACAATTACAACTGTTATCATTCTCAGCACGCTCTGCACTGATAGCGTGCTTTATAAAGCGAATACAGGAAACCACACGTTTTATTTTTCATTGTGGTCATAACTATGAATATATATTTTTAAAGAAAAAAACTGAAAATTGACGACACTTTTAGGACACTTATTTTGAGAATATTCGCCTCTGAAGGGTAGCTCGGTAGCTCGGCTGGAGGGCTCGATGTATGGTCCGGTGATTTATTCCTGTACTGTATATCAATAATTGTGAATTAATAAGCAAATGACTCCGCTGAGTAGTTAGTATAATAATCTAATTTAAAGTAGTGATTCTCAAACTTTTTGCAGCCTGGCCTTTTAGTATCACATTTTCACGATCTTCTGAATTTTTGCCTGTGATGTGTGAGCCTCTTCTGGTTTTAAGCTGTTGGTTCTTTAACAATCACCATTAATTACGTTGAATAGATATTATTTTATTACATAATTAGATATTTAAAGTAATAAAATTTAAACTTAATGCCTACTTAAATGTACAGATACGTATGTAGGCGAAAACTTTCGAAATAACGATGCTTGCTAACATTTATTTATCCAATATAACACTTTAAACTCCCGCGTTTTGTACACATAATTAATGTAATTAACTTAATAATGAAATTTAATCGACATATATATATATATATACGTACTTTTTTTTAGTTATGTATTTCTTTAAATGCCGGGCATGCACTAAGATAAATAAATAGAAAGAAAATAGAACAGAACCTTAATTTGTGTATGCTCTCTAAAGAAATAAGGCTAAGTAACATGGTTACGAGTTCGTACAACTAAAATATATTTTAGGTACCTATATGAACGGCGCGATTCGGGAAATTAATTAGAGATTCACTAGATATGAACATATTAAAATAGTAAAGATATGTGACATTCCAAGGCAAAAGGTATCTTATGGCGGCTGGCAATAATTTGCGACGCTATGCGACGTAAGGATTTGAGTGGCGTTAATAATAGCGTAATTACGACGAGGCAACCGTTTACTTTGCTTTTTGGTATTTATTCATTTTATCAAGGCTATTAAAATATATTTTTTAATTCGTATTTTATTACCCCACCCTAAACCGGCGAGCGTGTATGAGGAATGTTATGAAAGTGAAGGAAGCGAAAGAGGTATGTCAGGATCGCAGCAAGTGGAAATCCGTGGTCTCTGCCTACCCCTCCGGGAAATAGGCGTGATTATATGTATGTATGTATGTATGTATTTTATTATTGTTATTGTTGTCGGGGACATTGAACTCACCTCGTATATTTGTAAATAATCATTACTTTTACGTAAATGATAAACCTGAATTGTCTATTAACCCCTTCAGTTATCTGTAGAATGTATATGTAATTATCTATGTAGTTATTACTATATGCAGTAAAAAACAGTACCGGGGCGACACTGATCATTTCGGGCATTCGCGGCTCCGTTCGGCTCAGCATTGCCACGAGCAATTAGGGTTGGCACAGCTTGATGTCCCTTTGCGTGCACATCAACCACAGACAAGATAATGACTTGAATTTGGACAACATAATTCTTCCCTGAATCGCTGTCAAACTTCAGTTTTGTAGAAAGTGTCAGCTCTGTACGGTAGTACTATTATTTATTCTGTGACAGTACTAGTAGTAATGCGTATTTAATTTAAAGCGACATAGGTAGATTAAACTAAGAACGGGTTGCACTTGCACAGCACCAAAAACAATCAACGAACCGATCAACGTTAAGTTTATTAATTTAGCGGCTGTCATCCCATAGAGAATTGTTAAACTTTTCATGCAAGCAAAATTTAACGAACCAAGATGACGTTACAGACGGTTTGATGCGACCGGCCCTTAATAAGTATAATTACGAAAACGACTATATTTACATGATTTACATCACATCTAACTTATCAGTTTTATAACGAAACACATACGCATTAGACATTTATAGTTTTTTGCCCTTTTAGGTGTGCATTCAAATTAACCTGCCTACATCCCAAAACCTACTATGTATGATGACATAGACGTTGGGTGAGTTGTGAGTTGTATTTGAGGCGAATATTATCCATCAGTTGCTGTGCAATATTTTACTACTACTGCATAATATGTGTGTGTTTCTTGGATTGGACCCTGGCCAAACATCTTATTTTAATTTAATTAGTTGTTTGGTGATTGGTTGCGATTTCTACGGAATATCTACAAATGCAAATAAATAACCCGTTGTCGGGTAGACTATGTGAAAATGCGAGCAGTTTATTATAGAGAAATAGCGTAACAAATGATGCATTTGTCATGGGATTAATTATACGTCAACCTATCGTTTTCTTTAAAAACTGCTTTTTTTTTGTTAATATAAGGCATCAAGTACCTTATAGCTCAAAATCTTAAAAAAAATCCTGCCTATACTAAGAAACTTGTAGATGTTTGTATAAGTAGGTACAGGAGTTGACTTCCTTTCAATTTTTATTTTGGTTTTATTTCCACGTAAGTTTTGTTCAGAATTATGAATATGTACATACTACGGACACGAGTGTTTTTCCACATAACATAACATAAACCTTAAGTCTCTTTTAAATGTCTACCCTTACGAAGTGATCTTGATCGACATTTGAGCTTCAAACAAAATATACCTAGGTATATGTAGCATTAGCTACATATTATGTATATGCGATAAGGCATATGTAATCGCACATTAGATACTCGTAAATGAGCTATTATAGTATCGTATCAAGTGTTTATATATTATCAAATATTATGTTATCAATAACATGAAATTAATGGGCATTAGAATAATTATTAACTAAAATATGCAATTAAACTACCGCGTTTTTTCCATACGAGATATACTGATGTGAATTTTGACTTTTTGTAATTTTAGGACACCAGGTAGTTGGTATTTATGTAAATAATTTGCTAGAAAACTTCTGCACGTGCAAATGTAGGAAATATAAATAATAATATAACGACGATGACTCCGCTAGCTTAACACGTGTTGATAGATTACCTTAGAAAGATAGCTGGGTCATACGTACTATTAATGTACATTCATGTACAACACAACTGACACAACTAAGTTGTAAATGGAATGTAAAGAGATGCTTGGCCGTTGAATGCTAATTTTATTAACTAGGAACAGAGTTAGTAATACATTAGGTACCTACATGTATATCCATAGAGGTAGGTACGTCAAGGATTTAGTTCAAGTTAATATTCACCCTTCTTTGTTTATAATTAACAATATAGTTAATCTGACCGTTTGGTTTAATGAAGTGATACATTTTCTTGAGTTCGCGTCTTTCGATTAACTGTAGCTCAGATTTTACACATTATTAGGATTTGAGGGTAGATACTAAAAACCTCCGAAAACATGTTCCACGTGAAATAGCATTTACTTAATCATATTTTGCACATGTATCAAAATAATTCAAGACATATACTGTTGATAATTTAAAACAATTCCAGTTTTATACTCATTCAAACTAACGTTTGTTTTAACTTTCCACACAGTACTTACCTTCATTATAATTTTATCAGTATAAACTCGAACAAAAACCTAACACTCACTAATGTCACATGAACATGAAATACGAGTAATGAATAAATAAAAGGGTTATTAAAATAAAAGGGAATTGTAAACTGATGCGTGCCGCGCGCGCGCTGCCGACGAAGTAAACACGAGGACGCCCCCCGCTAGAGTCGCCGACCGGCAATTAGCGATTCCACCCGTTTTAAATATCGCACTCGTATCTGCACTTTCCACTGTTGAGGCGCGTTTGACTATAGTTTTTGACTTAAGGCCGTGTTATCTTGAACCACAGGTTTTTGACGATTCGCGCCGCGGCAATGGACAAAGAAGTGTTCATCAGTGAAATTTTAAATAGGCCTGCCATATGGATGCCAAAGCATAACATGCCGCAACATAAGTTATGGCATATAATTTAAAGGTTGTGGCAAGAAATAAAATAACGTTTCCCGGTTTTCCGGGACTAACGTTTTCCGGGTTATAACGGTAGGTTTAATAATAGTGTATATTTTTTTTACGCAATATATTAATTTATTTTTGTTTCACATTAACTAATTAATACAAAAAAAACATTAAAACTAACTATAAATTAAACAGATTAAAACTAAATTAACATTAAAATAAAACTGTTTACTTAAAAATTTAACTAATATAGAAAAAGTACCCAAGTCTGTCCCCTGCGGAAGGGTGCCCATGAGGCTGGCTACATTATAGCTTTTATAGAAAATGTCTCATATTTAAAATGTATCTCATGAAATATGAGCTGATTTCGAGGCACCAACCTAGCCCCAAACTAAGCAAAGCTTGTACTATGGGTGCTAGGCGCCGATATACATACTTATACAGGATGTCCCTAGGCATTGGACAAAACCGAAATGTACATTATGCATTAGGGTATTTAAAACCAGTATACAAAGTATCATAACAACCGGTTTAGCGGTTACGAAGAAATTAACAAATCACGATTTTTAGTGTTCCGTACCTAAAGGGTAAAAACGGGACCCTATTACTAAGACTCCGCTGTCCGTCTGTCACCAGGCTGTATCTCATGAATCGTGATAGCTAGACAGTTGAAATTTTTACAGATGATGTATTTCTGTTGCCGCTATAACAACAAATACTAAAAACAGAATAATATAAATATTTAAATGGGGCTCCCATACAACAAACGTGATTTTTTTTGCTGTTTTTTTTCGTAATGATACGGAACCCTTCGTGCGCGAGTCCGACTCGCACTTGGCCGGTTTTTTTACTTTGGAGCAGCCTGTATGTGTTAGTAGCTCCTTAGGTAATAAATAGTATGAAACCTTCTTTGACCTTTTTGATTATTTTTAGGGTTCCGTACCCAAAGGGTAAAAACGGGATCCTATTACTAAGACTTCGCTGTCCGTCTGTCACCAGGCTGTATCTCGTGATCTGTGATAGCTAGACAGCTGAAATTTTCACAGATGATGTATTTCGGTTGCCGCTATAACAACAAATACTAAAAACAGAATAAAATAGAGATTTAAGTGGGGCTCCCATACAACAAACGTGATTTTTGACCGAAGTTAAGCAACGTCGGGCGGGGTCAGTACTTGGATGGGTGACCGTTTTTATAGATAATGGTACGGAACCCTTCGTGTGCGAGTCCGACTCGCACTTGGCCGGTTTTTTATTAATTTATGACACTAATAAGATTCTGACTTTTTGACAAATGTCATCATTACCGCACGTTTTCGAACAAATTGTCAAAGGCACTGCCAATGATTAATACAGTGTATCTTTTTGTTGTCGATTATTGGAAATAACTTTTGTTTGAAAATGTATTTTTTTATCTTTTGTTTTAATTAAAGTTAGAGCGTTCCTGAGAAGTAACCCTACGTGGGACTTCAGGGTTTGTCCAATGGCTAAGGACACCTGTATAGATAAATACATACATACTTTTGTAAATAGAAAACACCCATGACTCAGGAACAAATATTCATGTTTATCACACAAATAATTGCCCTTATCGGGATTCGAATCCAGGACCATCGGCTTCAAGGGCATAAAATATGAATAATAACTATAACAAACTAACGACCCAGTGTGAAAGCGCCTTTATACGTCGCTGCATCCAACTGCTAAATGTAGGTACTTTAGTTATAAAAATAGCTACAATTAAATTTCATTTTGGTTTCAAGTGGTTTCAATGAGTGAATGTGGTTGTGGTGCAGTTGAATAATAATCTTCAGTTCAATTTCTTTCTGCAGTTTTAAAAAAACGATCCTCGATAGATGTGAACTTATTGTTACGCGTGATGAGATAGGTCACGTTATTCCCACCAGTTACCATCAAGTTCTTACCAGTGGTAACTACAGGGAGTATTTTCCCACCTTTTACCACTGGTAACTAGTTACTAACTACTGGGAAAAAAGGTTGGTGGTAAAATATGGAAAAAAAATCCCAGTAGTTACCACTGGTAACAACTTGGTGGTAACTAGTGGGGATAACCCGATAATAAGATTTACCTGATGCATATTTTGAAAATTCATAGTAGTAGTAAAAACTATCAGTATCGTACAAAAAAGAAAAACAAAACAGGATAAAACACTCATCATTAGTACAAAGGCGAAAATATTGCTTTAAGGGATCTCTTCCAGTTAACCTTTGAGCCAGGGCTCGGTACCGGTATTTTTTTAAAACCCCGAAATAGCCCAATATTTAGAATTTTTTTACGCTCATTACGTAAGACTGAATCATGTATTTAGGAAACAATTTTGCATTATTAAAACGTCCCATTAAAAATGAAATTATAAACAAAAGAACGAAAAAGAACGTAATAATACCGGTATTTTTGTATAGAGCAAATACCGGTTTCCGACCCCTGCTTTGAGCAATTGAGGGAGATTCGAAAACATAGACATCTATACTGTACAAAACACCGTAAAAAAGAAAAGTATTTAGTTTACCTATAAGTTACATTATACATACAATGGTATATGATATGTAACAAATAGGTATATATACAACCAAATACATTAATACAATATATTACATAAATACAAAAACTATAAAACCGCACACATCATTTAAATTAAGTGTCGTCCGATGGCCATAACTTTTTTAAATTCGCCTTTACCGATGCGACCGATTGGCACTGTCGAAGAGAAGATGGTAAAGAATTCCAAATTTTGACAGAGTAAACCGTAAAGGACTTGTCATAGGATCGGAAATAGGGAATAAGATAAGAAGGACATTTTAGGGTTTATTGAAAAAAAAATGTCAAAAAAGGCTATTTAGATCATTTCTCACAAAAAAATGCTACTATGTTATGTTTATTTCATCAAATAATACCGACACCGGCCGACCATCTGAAAAACGAATTTCACGTTACCTACTTCGACTACAATGATTAAACATAAAACGGTTTAATATACAATGACATTAGGTACTATTAGGGATATTTCACTAAGGACTTTTTAGATATAACACACGTTTATTTTACTAGGAACATAATTTATATTTAGAGTAGGTATACTCCTAAACGTAATATTTTTATTAGAATAGATTCTTATGTAAATCACGCTAGATATAAATTAGGTACAATTTTTTTTTAAGTGCGTGTATAGGTACACTAAAATAATTCGAGGGTCGTATTGGATTCAGTGCCTCACTTATGTCAAACACCTGCATATAGACACATTTTATATGGGTACAAAAGTACATGTTTAAAAAATAAATAAAACCAATCGCATATTGAATAGGAATTCTATTTAATAAACATTAGCCATTAATGGTAAAGAACACCTCATTACTAGGGCGTTATATCTGCGTGTGTAATATTTCGAACGTGTCCCTCGTACTTTACGTCGATTTTCCATGAATAATTTGTAACTTCATGTTTCCTTTCTAAGCCGCTGTAACTTATTAGGGGTTATGACTCTTCCTCGATCAATCAATATTTTATTTGTCAATACGGTTACATATTTAATAGTCCATGTGTATAATAATTATTCGAATATTTCATCTTTTCCTTAATTTTTTTTATTTTTTACGGTTCCGTACCCAAAAAGTAAAAACGGGACCCTATTACTAAGACTCCGCTGTCCGTCTGTCCGTCCGTCTGTATGTCACCAGGCTGTATCTCATGAACCGTGATAGCTAGACAGTTGAAATTTTCACAGATGATGTATTTCTGTTGCCGCTATAACAACAAATACTAAAAACAGAATAATATAAATATTTAAATGGGCCTCCCATACAACAAACGTGATTTTTTTGCTGTTTTTTTCCGTAATGGTACGGAACCCTTCGTGCGCGAGTCCGACTCGCACTTGGCCGGTTTTTTTTATGAAAATTTCCTCTCAAAAATTTGCCGACCCTTATAATAGAGTTAATTACATTATAAATATAGGTCAGACGCCGCATACAAACAGTGTAATGTCGGTTGCCCGGCAACCTCAGTTTTGCTTGCAGCGACCACATTAGGTAACTTAGTATTGTAATTGCCGTTTCCAAGGCACTGTAAGGACTAAGGACGGCCGTGCGTGCCCGGGATTGCAGATATCATTGTTATTTAAGTCACTGGAATTTTTAGTACGATTAACAAAAAGTACCTAATTGATGAGTTCGATCAAAGATAAAATTTCGCATCTTAGAAGCAATTTTGATGCTTCAGCTTTTGTCGAAAAATAGTCACAAATTTTGAATGGTGCGTTAATAATAAGCCCGCAGGGCAACTTGTGGCGAGCTGTTGGGTAGTAACGACCCCACGGACCCGAGTGCTCCCGAGAGTCGGTCAGGGCCTCCGTCTCCGGCGTGTCTTCGTCGGTCGGAGTGGACCGCAATTAGACCTATGTTCGTAATTTTTAGAGCTCCGTAGTCCGTACATAACTTTGTTCACAGTGCTCTTATGGGATCACTTCGGTCTTGGAAATCGGTTAAATGCATTTCTTTCTATCGGGCGAAAGTTGTTTAATCAGGTTTCGAATTTATGAAGTTACTAGAGGAGGGCTTCAAGATTGCTATTCATATTTTTTGTCAACCGAATTATACGTGTGTATGCTACGATTTTTCAAAAACTGCCGGTTAAACCCAATCCACAAGGGCGCGAAGCAAATCTTTCAAAAGTACCTTACCTATTTTAAAAAGCAACGCCATCTACTGTTTAATAGATGCGACTCTAACATAAGCTGGCAGAGGAATAGAATAAGATGTGAACGGACGAGGCCGCTGATTGCACGGATGAGTCCGCGTTCAAGAATCTGGCTATCGAGTCGTAAGAATACACTGTTCTTCTGGTAGATGGCGACATTCGACAGCCGACTTCAATAATTTTACCAATTTAATTATTGAAACAGTAAAACCAGTAACCACGTAAAACTCGCGGGATATAGCGTTTCACTCAATTTAAAGTTATACAGGATGACCTTAGCCATTGGACAAACCCTGAAATCCCACGTAGGGTTACTTCTCAGGAATGCTCTAACGTTAATATTTTTTTAATAAGAACAAAAGATAAAAAAAAATGTTTTCAAACAAAAGTTATTTCCAATAATCGACAAAAAAGTAACGTACTGTATTAATCATTGGCAGTGCTTTTGACAATTTGTGCTTTAGTTATTATTCTGAGATATGCGGCAATGATGACATTTGTCAAAAGTCTAGATCTTATTAGTGTCATAAATAAAAAAGAATCAAAAAGGTCGAAGAAGGTTGCATACTATTTATAACCTCAGGACCTACTAACACATGCAGGCTGCACCGAAGTAAAAAATCTAAAGGAGAATGGGCAATTTGTACCATGGATGTATACTGTTGAGACATATCTCGTTTGAAAGGGCTTACGAATAGCATTATTTTGTTGTATGACACCCAACTTTGGATTACGTGCAGGGACAGAGCTATTAAAAAAAAAGTGTGGCGCATATAAACTGTTGTTTTACAAAAGACTTGTTTTGTAGCCAGTTGTTAGGTGTTTTATATAAAAGAATATGAGAAATGCTACACTTCTGTATACCAACACCTACGTTTAAGTACGTACAGGACTGGAATTAATTGATAAAACATATGCTTGAATTAAAAAACTGTTACGAAACCCTGAAACTTACTTGTATACACAAGCCATATATAACACTGAAAATGCATTATTATAAGCTATTTTTTTTTAAATATAGTCGGACTCAAATCCATGCAGGAGCGGAAATAAAACTAGTTTATTAGTTAATTAATTGTGGTAAATGCCGCTTTGTTTGTTCTACCCGACACTAGATGGAGCTTTGGTAGGAGAATGGGCAATTTTTACTATTGGTATATATAATTGAGACATATCTTATTTGGAAGGTCTTACTTTTAGCATTAATAACTTATATGACACCAAACTCCGAAAGTGTCCAGGGAAGATGCTATTCATGATTTTGATCATGCACTGCGGCGTAAACTGGAACTAAAAAAATGACATTCATATAAGGTTACTTTTGTAACCATTTACATCACTTTGCATGCCTGAAATATAATGAAAAACTACGTTATTATTTTTCGTGAATAGTTCCTGCTGAATAAATCGCATTAAACTACTTAAGTATGTATTTTCAAATTCTCTCTAGTACTGACATCTTGCGTGCAATAGAAGAACCGAATGAGCGGCTAATGCTGGATCCATATAGTCGCTTTTAAACGCTCAAAAATATAACCAAAAACTAAGACTTCGCGTATTTATATCGCGCTAAAAACTTAATATGAACTTAGTTCAACATTAAATAAGATTCCTAAGCAATAAATAAGTAAATAATGTTTTTATGAAATGCCACAATTATTTGTTTAACGGCAAGAAAATATAATCTAAGTACATACATATAATCACGCCTGTTTTCCGGAGGGGTAGGCAGAGAGACCACGGACTTTCATTCCACTCGCTACGATCCTGACATACCTCTTTCGCTTCCTTCACTTTCATAACATTCCGCATACACGTTCGCCGGTTTAGGGTTCTCTTGACCTGGACTTTCTTCAGGTTTTCCCCGATCTGATCAGAGAAAGTCCGACGAGGTCTGCCCCTTCCAGCTCCCGTTTCTACCTCTCCCTTATACACCCTCTATGTTAGCCTTCTTTCACTCATTCCTTCCACGTGTCCAAACCATAATCTAAGTTTCTATGTTAAAATAAAAGTAGTCGTAAGAAGGTTTTTCATTTCTCTCTCTGCAGGAGAATGGTGCTTATGTACAAGTGAAACATTTGGGTTTGCGTTACGCGCTACCTATTATTTTCTTCCGTTTGCCATATAAAGCAGGACAAAATTCACGGAGTGAATGTATTGCATCAGGGACTTTTTGTAGAGGAAGTTAACTATTTCCCAAGTCGATGGTATTTCTTTTAGCTGCATTTCTTTCACTCATATATATTCTATTAAATAAAACCTTTTGAATACTTTAAATATCTTTAATTCATGCAAATTGAAAAATAATTCACGCCATACTTTTCTTTTCTTCACGCACAAGTATTAGCAGGACGAGTGAACAATTCAATATAAAGCGAACCTTGGTAATAAGTGTGAATACGTGCATCCAGATTTGGAAATGCATGGCTAGTGCGCTAATCTCGGACCATTTGCAAAAGTTCGCATAGGGCCTCCGCCAGCTGGCGCGGGTGCACGGAGCGGGTGGGCGGGTCAACGAAAAACAGTATGAGCAACGCTAACTAGCGCGGACGTCTACCTACTATGGCCCCCCACGCGTGCGCCCGGCCCGTGCCCGCTTCATGCACCCGCGCCAGCTAGCAGACGCGTCTGGTCTGATAGCTGGTGCGGGTGCATTCTTGTCTTGCCGGATTCCTGTTTGGCCGGATTTACTTAACACTTTAACTGCCTCTCGCTTTTACTACTGCCGTGGATTGATAAGTCCGTGCATTACAGGTAATGCACACATGTATAGAGCCATCCATTTCTGACGTCACGTAGACGTGGCAGAGTAGTTTGACGGTGCATGTCATGTAATACACGGACAGTAAGTTTTAGGTACGTCACAATCCGACTAAACGAGAATCCCACGAAACAGGAATCTGGCGAAACAAGAATCTGGCGAATCTGAAATTCGAACAGTAAGTATTGAATTCTAATTAATTAATAATTAGAGTTCAATACCTACTAACGTGGATCCGCGTTCCGGCATTCGAGAGGTTAAGCCATAAACAAAAACGTTACACAATTAAATAGGTCACGGGCGCAAGAGACTTAGGTACCTTACTTGAAAGGTTACTTGGCAGCGTACGCTATATTACCTAAAATGTGTTCATGGCGTTGTTCCGAGTTCTTTAGTTCTTGGCGTTCATAAAGCTAAAAGCACACGCCGGTCCGATGTGCAAGCGAGAGGCAGATCTTTGTGCTCCCAAATATCTGAACACGCCTCTTTTGTCAAGGAGTTAAGAGTGCGTGTTCAGATATTTGTGAGACCTTGCCCGCTCTATCTGATGGCGACTGTACATGCATAACCCTTAGGCCAATTCGAACGTGCACCTGACATGAAACCGATATTAGAATAATATTGGAATCAAATCATTCGCGCGTTCATTTTCCTCAGACTTGTCCGCTCATCTATTAGAGCCACCGCACACTAGTTTCCAGTGTCGGCGTCTAGTCAACTCTATGGTTGCTGCTTGACGCAACGTTGGCGCAAGTGCAGCGACGCAATTTTGCATAGCGCTGACGACGCTGAAGCTCAAAAGACGCTAGTGTGGGGTGGCCCTTAGTACGAGCAAGATTGCCGTGCGAATGACAGCTTAACTGATATGATTCCAAAATTATTATATTATCGGTTTGATGTCAAGTGAACGTTCGAATCCTTTAGACACATAATGCCAAATACGCAAAACGCCATTCATACGCGAAACGCCAAAGACGTGTATTGCCAAATTCTGTTAATGCCAAAGCTGTATAAAAACCAAATACGCATAATGCCAAAAGCTAATGACACCCAGCAAATTATTGGATATCATCCAAACCTTGTTTTTGTTTTTATACGAAACCCCTCGACCCTTTCTAGACGGAGCACCGCTTCGCGGGGCTCCTATTCCTGGGCGGTTTGCCCTTCGGGCATGTAAAGCTACCTAACGAGCCTAACCTACCTATCTACCTAGGCTTTTTTCCACAAAGTGTAATGTTTTCACGGATGTCACACTAAATCAATAGGTAGGTTAGGTTCGTTAGGTAGCTTCAGATGCCCGAAGGGCCAACCGCCCAGAAATAGGAGCCCCGCGAATCGGGGCTCCGTCTAGTTAAGTTGCGAAGGATATGTACTCATACAAAAATTGAAAAATCTTGGAAACAGATTGATCTGAACTCTGACAGTGATCTGGCGTTTTGCGTTTTTGGCATTATGCGTTTTTTGGCATTCTTCGTATTTGGCGTTATGCGTATTTTTTTTTAAATTACGCGCAACGACAAAATGGCGTTTTAATTGCGTTTAGACGCAACCCCCTTTAGACGCATAATGCTAAACTATGCGTCTAAAGGGGGTTGTTTCTATGTCCCACTTAGCATCAAGATAGCAGTGTCCGGTAAAAAGGTAGTCAGAAGAATATATAGTTAAGTGGATGCGGTGTTCTACACACATCCCATTTTAAACATGTTGCCCGCTTACCTACCTCTGTCGTAAACGGTTCTCTACACCACGTTCACAAAAGATTGATTTTTAGGCCCAAACTCACGTTGCGTTACATTTGTCCATAAGTACCTAAATACTAATCCAAGTCCTACCGTAGGACCTAAAATCTTCTGTGATAGTAGTACAGAAATAAATACTGTTGACATTCCGTCAACAGTATTTAATATAATAATTACACTAAAACGATTCATGTGCATTTAGAATACAGAACCAATATACATATGAGTCAAATGTACCTAGGGTACCTAAGTATTCCAATGAAATATAATTGAAAAGAAGAAATATATTAGTACCAGTAGTACGACCTACCTGTACCTATGGCCTGTACGTATATACCTAATAGTTAATGTTCGGACCATTGGTTCTGTATTCTATGCACATCATGATTTATTCTTTTTTAACTTCCTTTGACTAAACAAGTACACATTTTATTTGCTTTTTTCTTGAACTCGATTCTGCTCGATTTTTCTTGCATCGATGCTTCCTTGTTCTTGCCGTAAGTTTCTGAAAGTATAATTAACAATTTATATCTTGTTTTTCGATATGTTTGAAGGCGGTTTCTTTTTATTAAAATCTGTTATATTTATTCGTTTTTAATTTAAGTAGGTACCGTCAGACAATTTTTTTATGACTATGGTCAAAGATTGTAAAAAGTACACAGCTTACCTACTTAGTAAGTTACTACTAGGTATTTATTATGAGGGACGCAATAATCTGCAAGACTCGTTCCTGTCTGGTCAAACAGTCATGTCACTAAACAGTTTTGCGCTTCGGGTACGTTTCATCAAGAAGTTCCTTCAATTCCACATGGAACCCTTCATCCAAGCTAGACCTTGACACAAATGTTCCTTAAAAACCTTACTTGCGTCAGGCTTGCGTAACCTTACTTACAAATTGCCAAATCTTTTCTTCTTAGTAGAAATAGGGTACAAAGCGCAACAAAGGTACTCGTCCCTTAAGCTTGTAATGTATCTACATGATAGATAGATAGGGCGATAGTGCCTACTAAGCAGGCGTTTAGCCTATTCAGACAGAATGGTAACTACGGAACCCTACACTGAGCATGGCCCGACATGCTCATGGTCGATTTTTACTAAGAACGAATGTTTACTACAACTTGCTTACTAGTACTTACTTTTAGTATCAGATTGGAGTCGACCAGAGTCGACAAAATGGGCGTCGTTGTCATTCCGGGGTGTGGGGATTTCACCGCATGAAAAAGAGACATAATACAGTTAATTCTTGTTGTTCTATCAAAGTTGACATTATAGTATTTCTCAATAACGATGGGTACGGTGACAGGTGTCACCTACATACATTTTATAACCTTAAAACGCCAAATCTCACAAAATTGTACTGAGATGACATCTGTCAGTGTACCCTTCGTGTTTGAAAAATACTGTAATAAAATACATTATCTACGCAGACTCGCAGTCATCTTTGATTCCACTTTTTGAGTAAGGACAGATTCATTCTTAACCCGCTGGAATCAATATACCAATGGTATAAATTAAAAAAATGTTTAATTTACACTGATATAAGGTATTTTCATTTTTGTGAGTATAAGATGTATAAAATAAAAAGAAACAAAATAAACTTGTTTGAACTGAGGGTCGCGCGTTATGCTTATTTCAAAGGCGTACTACGGTAAAATGTCTGTACCTAAATGGTCAAAGGACAGGGTTTTCTTTATTGAAACGCATAATTTTGTCTTACCTATTTTCACATAGCATAAAATCTGTTGACATAACAACGTTTCGCATAAAATATTGATTAACATTAATTAAATACCCTAATTTTTGTGCGCCTATAAGCTTGTTTACCTAAAAATTTTATGTATGGCTTAAATACTGGTTATGTTTTACAACATTTTTGTACCGAAACCTTCTACAAGCATAATCCGTATAGCCTAAATTTTAATAACCTAAAACTTACAATACTAATATGAAAGTTACCTAATATCTAACATCTAGCCGCTGACCCCTATGATGTTAAAAAAAATACCCAAATTCCTCATGCAATCCTGATACTGGATTCGACCTTGACAAGAATGTTACTTAAAAATAGGTACAGTAAAAATCGTTCCATTCTGGTCAACATCAGCAGTTCCACTGCATCATACGCCACTTTTTTGAATAAAACTGCTTGACATGGTATTAAAAATTCCTCATGAAACCCATCATCAAAACTGGACCGTATGCATTGCTTAACAAACTTAACGAAGGAGACAAATCGCAAAATGTGAAATAGGTACACGTCACCGTCAACGCAAGCTCCTGATGACACGCCTTGGTACGGAATGAAACATGTCTAGCGTTTTTCGACTAAAATACGTGAGTGACCCTTTATTAATATATTTAATAGGTACACATCGTTGAAAAGTTCCGTTCTGATTATCCGCAGTTCTACTTCATCAAATTGCCCTTTTTTAATGCAAATGTTTTGTGGGTTATGTATGCCTATAAGATTCAAGGAGTTCCCTCAATTCTGCGTAGATGCATCCATCACCAGAATTGGCTTTTGACAAAAATAGGACCAACTTGGAACTATCATAATAATCATAGGATAGGATAGGGTGGTTTACATGCAGCAGCTATGATATACCTTTCCGGCGTACGATTCTTAAAAGTATAGCTTACAAATACAATTAATTTAATATTAAAATATAAGTCACAAACTGAAAAAAAAAACCGGACAAGTGCGAGTCGGAATCGCCCACCGTGCGTTCCGTCCTTTTTAGTATTTGTTGTTATAGCGGCGATAGAATTACATCATCTGTGAAAATTTCAACTGTCTAGCTATCACAGTTCATGAGATACAGCCTGGTGACAGACAGACGGACAGACAGACGCACAGACGCACAGACGGACAGAGGAGTCTTAGTAATAGGGTCCCGTTTTTACCCTGTGGGTACGGAACCCTAAAAACCAACCCAATGTCAACCAACCTTATATAATATTCCTACAATTTTATTAAGAACTAGCGACCCGCCCAGGCTTCGCACGAGTGCAATGCTGATCGTATTATACATATAAACCTTCCTCTTGAATCACTCTATGACTTTGTTTTATACTATATAGTGATAAGTACATATGTACAAAGTCCGTTTAAAATTATCAAATAATCTTGGAAAAAAAAACTTCGCAAAATAGTTTTAATGCTAATACAATTATTTATGCCCATAATATATGTAAATCTCATAACAATTAGCCCCAAGACGTAAAATACCTAGGTACTACTCGTAGTCGTGGATTAGTACCATTCTGGTCTTCGTGAGGAGTTCCATTTCACCACTTAAGGAAACTTTACTCATTCAGCCGCTTGTCCCTAACAACAAAACTAACAAAAAAATCACTAGGTATTGAACCCACGCCTTAAGTCTTCAAGAGGTATAATGTGCTTCATTGTGTAGACACAAACTTACTTATGGGAACGTACACTTGCGTAATAGGTTTACCGACACAAAGGGCTAAAACCGGTGACGAGTGTCGAACCCACGCCTTAAGTATGCAAGAGGTATAATGTGCTTCATTGTGTAGACACACACTTATGGGAACGTACACTTGCGTAGGTTTACCGACACAAAGGGCTAAAGCGGGTGTCGAACCCACGCCTTAAGTCTGCAAGAGGTATAATGTGCTTCATTGTGTAGACACACACTTACTTATGGGAACGTACACTTGCGTAGGTTTACCGACACAAAGGGCTAAAGCGGGTGTCGAACCCACGCCTTAAGTCTGCAAGAGGTATAATGTGCTTCATTGTGTATACACACACTTACTTATGGGAACGTACACTTGCGTAGGTTTACCGACACAAAGGGCTAAAGCGGGTGTCGAACCCACGCCTTAAGTCTGCAAGAGGTATAATGTGCTTCATTGTGTAGACACACACTTACTTATGGGAACGTACACTTGCGTAGGTTTACCGACACAAAGAGCTAAAGCGGGTGTCAAACCCACGCTTTAAGTCTCCAATACTACCAATAGGTATAATGTGCTTCATTGTGTAGACACATACATACAAACTTACTTATAGGTAGACTTATAGGTACAGAAGACAAATCGCCAAACGTGAAGTACGTGTAATTTTATATCCGCAACGCAGGCTTCGTCAGGTGAACACAAACTCACAATCAGCTACAGGCTTCGTCACAAAATAACACAGAAATAAGATTTGCAACTGGCTTCGTCAACTTACTTACTATAAGAGTTTTGAATGATTCACGGTTAGTTTCACTAGACTTATATTGACCGGGATATATCGCCGAAATATCGGGAGCTCATAAACAGTACAAAAGGTAATCACGGTCTATAACCCGGTCAACTTACTTATTCTAAAATTATACGTTAAAAAACCCTATAAACAAAACACACCCTCTAACTCGCCGCCAGCAGGCAGTGTGCCTAGCAGGCTGGCCGGATTTCCCCGTTGAATGGCGATGCTAATTATCTGGGCAAAATACTGGCTAGCCCTTTGGTCACCCGTGGGCCGTGGCATCCACCAAACGCGACGCCAAACCCTTATAGATGTAGAGTTTAGGTTCTAGTCAATATAAGAAGTTCCACTTTATCAAATGTCGGGCTCGCGCACGAATGGTTCCGTACCGTTACGCAAAAAAATCGGCCAAGTGCGAGTCGGACTCGCGCACGAAGGGTTCCGTATCATTACGCAAAAAAGGCAAAAACAAACCGGACAAGTGCGAGTCGAACTCGCTCACCGAGGGTTCCGCTTTTTAGTATTTGTTGTTATAGCGGAAACATAAATACATCATCTGTGAAAAGTTCAACAGTCTAGCAATCACGGTTCATGAGATACAGCCTGGTGACAGACAGACGGACAGACAGACGGACAGGCAGACGGTCAGACAGACAGACAAACAGACAGATGGACAGACAGACGGACATACAGACGGACAGACAGACGGACAGTGGAGTCTTAGTAATAGGGTCCCGCTTTTACCCTTTGGGTACGGATCCCTAAAAATCACGTTTGTCGTATGGGAGCCCCACTTAAATATTTATATAATTCTGTTTTTAATATTTGTTGTTATAACAGCAATAGAAATACATCATCTGTGAAAATTTTAACTGTCTAGCTATGACGGTTCATTAGATACAGCCTGGTGACAGACAGACGGACAGACAGACGGACAGACAGACGGACAGACAGACAGACGGACATTGTAGTCAACAGGGTCCCGCTTTTACCCTTTGGGTACGGATCCCTAAACTTCATCAACCTTTGCACCATGTACGAACCCGCGCGGGCGTTAGACCCCCTCTCCCTAATGCGACGTCCCACTTCCCTAATAAAGGTAATAGCCTCTGACCCCCAGCACCCAGTAGTCTCAAACGCCAGGGGTACAAAATAATAATTACCGGCCAGGTTCGCGTACTTATCCCGCTTTTTGACCGCGGCAAAATCTGTCGCGGCACCAGCTGTCCGCACAATTCGGCCGAGGTGTAAGGCCGCGAAAGTGCTAACGCACGTGGCGTCCCACAGTAGGCACTTACCCCTCTGCCACTCTCCCCGAACAGCGACAACAACTCAAAGCGTGATGGCCAATTGCCTCCACCATGGAAATTATAAATATCGCACATGTCTATAAGTAATACATAATATCGATTTAAGAAAAAACGTATATGTCATTTATATTTTTTTCATGAATCCATAGAGGTGTAGAATTTTGGGATTTATATTGTAAAGGCCTCTTTAGACCTTGCAAAAATTGCATACGATTTTAGATTACTTACTTTACTGCTAAGTGGGTCAACCAATTTAATCATTCGATCAAATACAGAAATATACCTAATGCAAATCTAAATCAAAAAATAAACAAATCGCACGCAATTATAGGTGAGCTCACCTATAAAGGTGAGGCCCTAAAGCGGATTGGTTTCTCCTTAAGTTTAAAAAGTTGGGCTTCATCATGGGTCTCTTCTTGGGTCATTAACTCGATACCTACAGCATATATTATGTACAATCACAATACAATATTCACGGTCGCAACTAAAACTTCTGTTTGGCCTGATGGTGACTAAATGTGAATGCCTTCTGGAAGCCTTCTGGCGTCAAGTCTCCGCTTTTTGTAACTTTGTGGATTATGCGAGCTACAGCACTGAAAAGTAGATGTTATAGGTACTAATGCGTCCCGTACAAGTTAAACATTTAGTTCAAGTATCTCAGAATTAATATTTAATTTTTTTATTATTAGAAAATCCATAAAGCGCTTTATGAACAGAGCAAAGATGCGCTACATTTACATGTCACGTAAAATGTTTGTAAACATTTTTGGAAGTAAGTATAATTTATGAACTCAATGATTTATTTAGAAATATAGGTACCTACCAATTAATTCATTGTCAGACCATCAATTGACGCGGCAGGTATATAGTAAAAGTATGAATCCGATGAATGAATATAAGTCCTCTAATATGGCCAGTGAAATTCTGAAAACAATAGCAAGTAAAATAATTAGGTATGACATTCCATTTCCAAGGTTGCGTACCTATATCAGAAGACTCAAAAGTAGATAATGTATGAATATGTTCGAATACCTTAAGTGGCAGTGGGCGGGGCACATTGCTCGCAGAACTGATGGCCGGCGGGGCCGGAAGGTTCTGGAGTGGCGTCCGCGTACCGGAAGACGAACTGCCGGTAGGCCTCCAACGAGGTGGAGCGACGACCTGGTGAAGGTCGCGGGAATTCGGTGGTTGCGAGCGGCACAGGATCGGTCGGAGTGGCGAGCCTTGGGGGAGGCCTATGTCCAGCAGTAGACGTCTATCGGCTGACATGATGATGTTCGAAAACCGCGTGTAATTAAAAAGGACGGCGACGACAGGGAAAAAAATATCCTTCGACCCACTGTGGTACAAAACAGTAGGACCACAGGTATTTTTTCCCCCGTAAACGCTCCGTTCTAAACAGGGGTCTACGGATAATGAATTTTTACCCGCGGTCCCTTCGCAGTCGCACTGTTTCTCTTGCAAAAAAGATTTCTGTTCCGTTCACTGCATTTCCTTCTCAACTTAACTAGACGGAGCCCCTCTATTTTTGGGCGGTTTGCCCTTCGGTACGACATTCAGACGTACTCTATGAGTAAACTACTATTGAAACTCTTACAACTCGAACCTAACCTACCTATTGATTTAGTGTGACGTCCGTGAAAACATTACACTTTGGGGAAAACAGCGTAGGTAGGTAGGGACGTTAGGTTTCCCGGTGATGGGTCCTAATGGGCAGCTGCTGGTGGGTTGCGGATGAGTGACGCCGCGTGCCCGTGACTCCACCCCAAAGGCAGAGAGACGAACACCCCAGGTTTTTTAGTGAGTAGATATCTCACATATCCTCAGTGTCTCCCCCTGGCGATGGGGAATCTTTCGAAGATTTTTCCTGGGCAACAAAAAAAAAAAACGGGACGTTAGGTTTGTTAGGTAGCTTCAGATGCTCGCAGTGCAAACCGCCCAGTAAGAGGAGCCCCGCGAAGCGGGGCTCCGTCTAGTTAAGTTGTGAAGCAAATATGTCTTAGAAGAGACACAGTGCAGTGGGACTACGGGTAAAAATAAATTACCCGTAGATCCACTGGCGAACACTTGTGGGTCTACGGAAAAAAAACCGTGGACCCACTGTGGTACAAAACAGTGGAACCACGGGTAATACGCGGATAATACGATATATCAAATACCTAGGTGTATTGGAACTTATTTTTTGAATACTTTTTAAATAGCACTTTTTATTGAAATTACCTTCATGTAGAATTGTGAGCCTTCGTTTTTATCCATGGAGACGATCACTATTATAGGAGCTATACGAAAAAATAATACTTTCATATACAATCATTGTAACAACAACTCATAATATTCCCCCGATTACGCGTTATTTACCTAGTGAAGATCATCAAAGAGCATAGGTATATATGTAGTGGGGTACTCGCTGAGATACATCGGGTTTGAAATAAATCAATGGAATGTCTTTCGGTTGGAAAAAATTCTAGCTCATTTAAAATACGCTATTTTGTACATAATGACAATGTTCATTATTTTAAATTGCATGTTACATTGAGCGTCATCTTGACATTACTTTAGAAAGTCCATAGACATTGGTCAACTATTTATATATTTTTTTAATGATGGAGTAAGACTGACGAGATTACCGCACTTTAGAAATGCTTTACGTCAAGTTGAATTTTGCCTTGTAGCGACATCTAGCGGTGAGTAGAAAAATTAAGGCGTAATTAACTACAATTAATTCACTCATTAAATAGTTATATTTCGATTCCTGCAAGCGTATGACCTCAGCTATATTATACGAAAAATAGCTTATACAGATACTTTTTACATGATATACATGGCATGTGTATACACTGTTATTCCGCTGTACAGCAAGTCATTTTTAGTATGACGATTTTTTTAAACTGTTAATTGAATCCCTTTAAATACTTTATCGTTGGTGTTGATACAAGAAACATAAAGCATTCTTCATATCCTTTCTATTAAAATACGCTACAACTTATTATATCAAGCGTCTTATGAAAAATAATTGCTTATGTGCGCAACTTTTTTTTTTGTATAGCTCGGTCCCTGCAAGTTGTCTAAGGTTGGTGCCATACTATAAAATGATACTACGATTAAGAGCTTTAAAACGACATATGTCTCAACAGTATACATCCATGGTACACATCCCATACTAAAGTGCCCATTCTCCTTTGATCATTTCTTCGTAACCGCTACACCGGTTGTTATGATACTTTGTATACAGGTTCTAAATACCCTAACAAACTGTAAAAAAAAATTTGTCGATAAGTAACGTTTTTTTATCGATAAACTGACTTTTAATTCTGGGTATGAGATTAGGTGCTTTCCTGCTTTCTAATTGTGCTCGCATTTTGCACGAAATGCGATAATGACCTTAACCAACTCGACAGATTGCGAAGATTTATTTCTTTCGCTATAACCCAAAAAATGAAACCTTAACCTCGCTGTGGCGGATGTGTTTTTTTTTTGCAAAGACGCAGCCTTTTGTGTCTGGTCGTTGTCCTCAATTCGAAGGTCACTGCCGCGAATAAGAGGCAATGGCAACTTTAACTCGTGGGTCGTTTTAAAATTAAAAATTAAAATTAAAATTCATTTATTTCGACTATCTGTGACTCATAAGAACATCATACATAATACAAACATTAAACAAAAACTACAAAAATTACATTACATTAATTTACATTACATTAAATTGCATTAATTACAAAAATTAAAGTTTTAGTGAGCTGAATCTTCGATTAACAGTAGGTATAAACTCGATTATGAGGAAAATATCGTTTTGATAGAAAAATAATTTAATTTGTTATAAACTCAACAAGTAAGTAAATAGGTAAGTCAGTAAGTAAGTGTTTTATTTGTAAATATAGGTAGAATTACAGTGGTGGTCAGTTTATATATGTACAGTTCACTATATTTAACCAAACGGCGTACAAAAATATTGAACATAATACTAGAAACCAAACTATCATGCTCACCGACTACGAGTAATAATGTAATCCTACTTACAGCTATGACAATTCAATAATGAGTATCAGGTACATAGTTTATAAGAATTGTAGATGTCAAAATATAAAATATAGATTTCTATTATTATTAGTATCATTATAATTAATAAATATTATGTCAATTAGATGCCTATTAAAAAAATATGACAAATTGTCATAATAACACATACATATAACAAGAAACATAATATTTTGATAGTATTTTTAATCATCTTTTTTCATGTGTTTTATGATATGGATATTCTTTTTGTTCGTCGTATGAAGGGACCAAATAGCTTATTTAAATTATTTTTTACCTTCTATTTATGTAAAGCGTGTATGAGGAATGTTATGAAAGTGAAGGAAGCGAAAGAGGTATGTCAGGATCGTAGCAAGTGGAAATCCGTGGTCTCTGCCTACCCCTCCGGGAAATAGGCGTGATTATATGTATGTATGTATATATGTATTTATGTAAAGTAGTAATACAAAACAGAAACAGCATTTACAACAAAGGTACCTACATCAAAAGGTGATAAAAACAAGGGGGTAAAGAATTTTAAACATATGTTGGGTACATATGTTACGTACATTAATTCTAGCAACACAACAATGAACAGCATGCAACAACAATTAGTAAAATTACATAAAAAATATCTAGTCATGTAAATGCATGTTTTGTTACTACTTTAAGATGGTATTAGACTAGATCTTAAACATAACTTAGACCTAAACTATGAATAATCTTCGGTTAAAACGGACGGGCGACTGACATCATTCTGATATCATTATGAGGTCACAATGTAAGTTTAAATCGGCCTCTTAGACTAAAAACCCCGGAGAACCATTTATGCTAATCAAATTAGATTTTTTTGAAGAATTAATTTCCAGCAAGCTGAAAATCGTTTCACTACCTTCATTTGGTTCTAAATGCGTGTAATCCGAGTTTGCGCAATCCCAGGAGGTGTGTATAAATTTTTGGTATTTTTCAGTTTTCTGTTTGTAGATCAAACGGAACTGTGAAAATTGACATCTGATATTGAATTCGTAGTCAGTTGTAAAAAATGGCCGCCATTTTGCATTCTTTATTTTTGGTATGATCACGTTAAAAATCCGAAAACGCCTTTTAACCAGTGTCTGATATCCACCAAAACTTGCTAGTAGTGTACCAATGTAATTGATGGTAGGTTCGTTCTACATCTAGTGGTTTGGCAATCCAAGTAAAAATAAATGATCTCCTAATCCTAAGGCTCGCAAACTCGGATTACACGCATTTAGGACCAAGTGAAGGTGAACGATTTCCAGCTTGCTGGGAATTAATTTCTCAAAACGCTTTTTTTTTTCTTATTTGACTGATACGAAATAATGAAATAATTCATAACTTGTACTGACTGAACTCACTGCATAGAAATATTTATCTTTTGACTCAGATTCTAAAATATTCAATACTTATCCAAAAACAAAAAAAAAACTGCATGATCCTCTCAGTACTGAAGGCCGGAAACGGAACTAAAAACGTCACGAAATTTGTAGCCACTTGTTTGCACCCAAAGGTGTCCTTGTGATCTCCTGTACTAATATAATACTAATAGTACTTTTAGGTTTGATTGAGCCAAATTTTGTCAAATGGTTGCTGTGCATCGAATAATTCTACAGAATAATATTCTTTTTTTCAAAGAAGAAAATATTTTTTTTTTACGTTTTTGTCTTTCCAAAATCTGATATGCATAATTGTTTGGCGGGTACTGTAGTCTTATCTTAAATCATAATACCTAAAAATTCCATTACTTGTAACTGGATGGATTGGAAAACATTTACTTTGCAAGGTGTTTTATATGACATGTGATTATTTAGAAATAATGAAGTTGTTCATCGGAGCTTAAAATCCGCTTTCCAAATTGTTCTTCTCCGCTTCTCACGGTCTTCGGCATCCTCAAAAATTATGAGACCATTGACGCGCATTAATAAAATGTGTATGAGTATGATATGAGCATGTCATTGCTTAGTAGTTTGTTCCATAGGCCTCGGGTTCTGGAAGGTTTGGTAACTTTTTCGATAGTATGATATATTATTCAGTTTATTATTTCAATCTTCTTTATGTCAATTAATGAGTGTTACCGTTATCTTTGCTACCATCAGTTAGCTGGATTAGATAATCCATAATATCTTTACTTTTTCTTATTCGTTATTAGTGTTTTTAAAATATTCGTTCTAAAAGCAATTAGTACCTACCTAACAACATATTATATTTTGTGTTCAAACTGTCGTTACCGCACACTCGTACCACGGAAGACGGACGTATCTTTATCTATCATACTCGATATTTGTCATGAAATACGACGGTTTCTTATTTAAAGGGGCCCACTGATTACCAATCCTCCGTACGACATCGGCCTGTCAGTTGTTCGGAACTGTCAAATTTTTGTTCTAACTGACAGTCAGTGGCTAACTGATAATCAGTGGTCCCCTTTAGATAAGAAACCGTCGTATTTCATCGAGATAAAGATACTTCCGTGGTACGAGTATACCTACTTTCCGCTTCGTTCCTATGCCGTATTTGAAATGTAACATCGTATGATATCATTTTTCCTCCATAGGCACGACTATGGTGTGCGTTACTATATCATTTTCTTCATCATCAGCCAATGCCAAGTATTTCTCAGCCCATTCATTCAGACAACACAGTGCTCTTCTCTTATGCAGTGCCTTGATCACCCGCCGTCTAAACACCACCAGTATCACGAAGATTATCAGCCCTTGGAGACAGTTGATTATGTCGAGAATAACCCTGAAACCAGAAGTTTTTTATAGCTTACACGTGATTGTATATTTTAGGCGTTTTAAAAATAACTGATGGCAGTGATGGCACAACCGTCAATGTCAGGCTAATCTCTATATATGTTTACTGTATTAGTTATATCTATAATCCGGAAGGAGAGTTTCGGTGTAAACAAAATTAAGTGGTAAAATAATAGATACAAAAGCTCCTCGATTTTTCCGTGGATCAAAATTGAACACTAGCATAAACTATGATCATACCCAACAATGTGAACTGGTGTCAATGAGGTGACCATCTCGAATATCCACGGTAAACCCATGATTACAAACAGCCGCAACATCATTGTGAACCTGAAATTATAATTTATGATTCTTAGTAATGCTTTTCTGTGATAAAATTTTTACATGGACCTAAAGTTGTGCTCTCTGATTGCGTTGTGGTTTTAAGCACTATTGGTTGACGTCAGAGATGACGATATATATTATGTTAACAAAATCCATCTTTCAGGAATTTAAAATTTAAGTCCAAGCGTAAATTGTAACCAACTTTTTTTCCTTCATCCGGCGCTTTTAAGGGCCACTTGCACCATTCACTAACTCGGGGTTAACCGGTTAAACCTGGAGTTACCGTGGTTACCAATACAATAATGGTTTCACCGGTTATCCCCGGGCTAGTGGGATGGTGCAAGTGGCGCTAACGCGGATGACTGTGGTGATCGAACCATCAAAGACATGGTGATGTTTGAACCACCATGCAGCGGCGTACGTTTTTAGACAAATTTTAGTACATGTCCACAGCGTCCAGCATTGGTGTATGGTGGCACGACTGAAGAACAGGACAAAAAATATAATGTTACATAACCAACCTACTAAGGTAATTTTATACTCACTTGTATCGCAAGGCCTTTAAGTGTGTCGAGGAGAACGTGTGTTTCCACAAAAAGATTGAAGCGTACACAAATATGCCAACATTTGCTGCTATCAGAATCGTCATCACACTATACATGTAAATCCATATGCGTCGCAGATCTGCCAAAAGATATATAGTTATGTGTGTTTTACTACTTAATTTTAGAGTAACTTAAGGTATGCCCCTAAGGGCCACTTGCACGTTCCAGGGTTAGCTAACTAACTCGGCGTTAACCGATTAACATAATCAGCTGTACTGTATAACTCCGGGTTATATGCGGTTAGCTCCGAGTTAGTTGGCTAACCCTGGAACGCGCAAGTGGCCCTAAGTTAAAGTAAAATTTGAAAATTTACTGCAAGTTGTGATTGTCTTGCCCCATTTGAGTTCAATGAGTAATGAAATGACTAGAGGTTGCGGCAATGTATGGCCACACTACTTGGAAAACAGAGATATATACCAACTTCGCCAAAATTTAAATGCTTGCAAGTTGGTAATACTTAATTGTTGGTACTTACTGCTTAAGCTGCGTAAACTTACTGAACGTGAGCCAATCCAGCCAGGGTCTCTATATGACTTATATACGCACAAACTCGAACACGAAAACTGCTTAATGAATTCGATAGCAGCGAAACATACCATGAAACCAACAATGAGTGTGTCCTATCCCCGGTTTCTGGTGGCGACCCGGAGTGTAGTTAACAATGAGCAATATAATTGTAAAGAGGGCGGGGACCCCCCACCCGTAAATGGCGTACCATAAGAACTCCTTCCAGTCGTAACTGCAAATTGTTGAACGCCTTAAACAAGAATTTTTTGATATTAGTGATTACTGATAAGTTTCTACTGCATTGAACGTCGTCTTTTTTTAAATTTGTCTTTGAAATCTGGCTTTTGGCCAACAAAATATCTCAGATCAGAAGTTTACATTCACTCAAATGATTTTTAGCCCTTCATTTTGATGTCTCGTACTTTGAAAACTTACTTGATGTTACGTAAAATTTGTATAGCTATCGCGTTCATCCAGAAAAAACTTGATATTATGAAGTAATACGCAAAAAATCCTGAAAAATAAGAGATTCTAATTATGAATTGTAAACATCTCATCAGCAATCATGAAATATAAACAGGATACATATACAAAACATGCCATTTTATGTTGTTCTGGTCCATTCCCATTTTTAAGAGGGTATTTTTGGCCGACTAAGTAACTTTTTGAACTATTATTTTATTTACCTCTGATTGCACACCACGTCATGTTCTCGTAGGCCATCACCTTAAGTATACACATAAGTATATTGGCAATGGCGAGACTCATGCATAAGCTAATTATGCTTTTTCCTTGCAGGTCTCTGAAACGCATTTAATCATACTGTTAAATCTCACTATATAACTACTCTTACGTGTCAAACTATTCTAACTTACAGAAACACGTAAGTATATTTTTTAATCAAAATACAAGGTTAAGGATCAAAACCCCTTTCGAATATTTGTATCCGATCATAAAACAATGTATTCATTGCATTTTTAGTCTCCTTTCTTTGTCATCCATTTTGGATCTATAGAGAATGATTGTAGATTAAGTTCCTTCCATACTGTCCTTTACTTTTTTAACGTCTAATTTGCAAATTATTTTCCCTCTTCTATAAGGGCTTGGTAAGTGGTAACAGACTACATTTATAAATAAGTCTTTAAAAAGAAACTAGCAGTGAATTAGTTTTCTTGCGTACCTAAGTTCTGGAAGAGTCAAGTAGACTAGAGCAGTCAGTACAAGGAAGACACTGGACACAGCCATGAAGTATCCCAGCAAGTCTTGACTGACGACGTCTTCTTCTTCCGCGTCTATGCAGATCAGGACCACTGACGGTATCAACGTCCCGTTGTCCGTCTGCTGTCCAAGGCAAAAACTGGAAGAGTAAAGTTTTACAGTTATTACAATTACAAGTTTAGCCCTTCAGGTCGCATACATCATTTTAGAGTTATTGGAACTAGTTATAACTTTCTGTCAACTAAAATTTCAATAGGATATGTGCTGCAGCGGTTTCGCTATGCTAAAAGGGTTATATCCCTCTGTTGTGTTAAGTAAAAGATAGTCCAATTAAGGTGGAATAAAGTAAGGACCCTCAATACCCTCATGAAGGTCTGAGCATGAATCTTATAACTACGAAATTATGGCATCTCAATATAATTTAGGTATGCCTTTCTCTTGCGTTCGATGCGTTTGAGTCCTTGATGCAAGAATCGATGAAGATAAACTACTTTTAGAAAATCTAGCGGGGTAAAGTTACCTTTTGTCTCTCAGTAGGTATACATATGAAAACCGTTATTACTTTGTTGTCATTATCCATTGCCACGGCCATGACGCGATTACGACGATTGCACGATTATTGACGTGATAGGTTGTTTTTGGTCCAATGACCGTATTGTTACGCAGCGTCTTACGTAAGCGAACAACTAGCGAACGCGAAGCGAAGCGGAGCGGCGCAGCATGCCCACGGCGTTCGCGTTCGCAACGAGATCACCCACGTCGATTGATTTACCCCGCGCCGAATCGCTACGCTTCGCGTTCGCGTGTTGTTCGCCGACGTAGGACGCTGCGTTAGGCATAACGTGGAAAATATGGGCATGCAGGGCTCTTCTAATTTTATCGCATACTTATACCTATACTTACTCGCCTTTTTCAACAGAAGTTAATTCAGCCAGCTCATCCTCCATAATTATCAGTCTACCTTCATCCCCCAGCTTAACCGGGAAGTGTGAGTTGTTTGTCAATATCACAGTCATGTTGTCAAAGCACGCGAGAGTGATCTTTGTCGTGGCATTCGTCTTGGTGTCTAAGCATTGGTTGAAGCCATCGCCATCCACCCAGATTTCTTCATCCCCGGAGCAACAGTGGCTGGAACTGGTATTCATTCCAAACGTCGCACTGACGACCGTCAAGAGAATGTAGTAAACTTTTCGATTATTATGATTCGACATTTTTAAAATCGTTATTTGTGAAATATTTTAGGTGCTTCGCTTATAACTTTCTTATGATATTGGCAGGAAGATCTGTAATGAAGAAATAAACAAAAAAAAAATCTGATCTGAGTGGCAGCTGACGTAAGGGTAAATTCAACGGGAAGTGCCCTATAAATTTTGACTCCCTTGAGTGTCGAAATATACGTTTTCTCAAACATGCTGATGGGAAATGGTCGCATTTTGTTCGTAAATCGAAAACGCAGTGCCTATTTTTTATCCCAGCGACGCGCGCGCGGACGGAGTGCGTAAAAATGAAATTCGTACGATTCATTTTACTCCTAGGAGTAAAATAACCGATACAAATTCCATTCCATGGATGTCCGCGCGCCGGCGCGTGCTGCGCGCAACGCATGCCGCGGCGCGGTGCGCGCAACGCGCAACTACGCGGAACGAACGTGTAGGTACATAACGTATGGCGAGCCAGGCTTGTGTAGACTTTGCCTTATGGGCTGGAGCAGAGTCCTGCTGGAAAACCCAATGCTGGTTTAGAAACATCGTATGGGATAGTGGTTTCACAATATTAGTCAACACCGTGTCTTGGTACACTTTGGCACTAGTTTTTACTCCTTTCTCACAAAAATGCATACTAGTGACGCCCGCATACGAAACTCCCAGCCAAACCATCACAGATGAAGGGTGATGACCTCTTTGAATACGGGGAATGCTATTAGACGCTTCTTTACTATTGCGAGCGTACACTCTATCATTTTGTTTATTACAGTTTTCTTCTATGTCAAAAATTTTCTCGTCCGAAAACAGTATACAACGGTGCTTATTTTTAGCGTACTTCTTCAATAAAGCTTTAGATCTTTTAAGCCTTAAAGCTTTAAGCCGACCATTGAGAAGATGGCCAGTTTTTCGTTTATAAGCACGAAGTCTCAGGTCTTGATTAAGCACTCTTTTCACCGTGTTTTTGCTCAAACCCATCTGGAGGACCATAACTTTTTGTTTCCTAGCAGGATTTCTGGCAATGCGTGCCCTAATTGCTTGTACAACCGCTAGAGTCCTAGCTGTACGCGGACGACCGCTTCTTTTCTTGTCATTTAAACTAGAGACCTCACTGTATCTTTCTATGGTACGATACACAAATCTTAGAGAATTTTAAATTTTCAAGTAGCTTAAAAATTTTAGTCGGCGAGTGACCACAACGATATAGTGCAATTATTGCGGTACGGCTATCTTTAAGCGTCCACTCCATGTTGAAGAAAACAGAAAATTGCAAAATTATACTACTCAAATATTTAATAAAGATTCGAAATTCAAATGCAGAACGGTTTTTGTTTTAGGAGTTCCAAATTTAAATTTTAAAGGCCAGTGACAGAACTTATGAGCCGACTAGGTATGTATTAAAGCAATACAAAAGTCAGAAATGATAGTCAAAAAGTCCGACCATCTTGAATGTATGGAAAAGAAGTATAATTGCGATTTTGTCTGTGAAATATTGCGTTTATACATATAGTTGACATACAATCTTTTTTTGGATAAAATGTAAGGAATCGAATGGTATATTTACTTTATTCCTTTTGAAAGTTAAGAGGCCGGTGTCGATTTTAGTCGCAAAAATGTAAAATTGATAGATTTCGTCGATGAAATTGTACACCTTTTGTTACCAAATTGAAATAACAAGTACTGCTTTCTATTAGCACGTCTTCTTATCTTGCCTTTTATCAGATCAATTTTTTGAAAACAGACTCACTAAATTAGTAATGATTTTTTTTCTGAAGGACGTTTAGGTAAACGCGCGTAAAGCACTGATTTTGTCGCTCTTATTTGTAAATTTCGTAAAGTTTGGACTGCTAAAAATGGTAAATTTGTATTACACATATTCTGTACTTGACCTTTATCAGATTACATTTTTGTTATATGACTTAGAGTTCGAGAAAATGAAAGTTAAACGAATTCAATTTTCTCCAGAAATTAATTCAAAACAAGTTACAATTTCGCTGAAAATCGACTTAATTTCAACGTAATTTGGATACTTGAACAATCTACAACATTTGCTGAAACTATTCTTATACATCAATTTGTATAATTTACCACCATAATTTTTTGATGAATTTTTAAAAACTGCCCCTTCTCTTCATATATTACCGGTGACGGACGCTCGCGACCTCATTATTAAAAGGCAAGATGAGAAAACGTGCTAATAGAAACCAATACTTGTTATTTAGATATTACGTAACAAAACTTGTATAATTTCAACGAGTAAATCTATCAATTTTAAATTTTTGCTCCAAAATCGACTACGGCCTCTTAAAAAATAAATAAATTTTGAAACATAGATCCTGTATTTCTTTGTCATTTCCATATATTATTTTAATATCCACATTATTGTAATAAATTGCTCATTTGCTATCTATTTTACTAGATTTTGTTATAAAATTCAACATGTGTCATCATCCCTATTTGACAGCAGTTTTGTTTATTTATCACAGTGACGTGAGTATTGACGTATTTAATCAACATCACTTGGCAGCTTGGAAAGTTTTTGCGCGAAATTTAAACACTAAACTAGTTAAACTTGATTTTTTATTTAAAATTAATGAATAAAATTTAAAATATTTTTTTTTTGTAATAATTACGTGTCCATCTCTAAATTTCGCGATTTCGGGGTTAGTCCCATAGTAAAAGTTGCTCAGTATAATCCCAAAACCTCCATGGCAACGGGAATGCACTTATTTTTTAGCCACCGTGTATACCTATATTATAAATTTAGTGAAACCTAAAGTATTTAAAGAAATCCTTAAAACATACTTACCTAAGGCTTGATATTTCCTTTTATAATCACTTCAGTACCACTGTAAATTAAACGTATGAAAATAAACCACTGATTTTTCCCAGCGATGTATTTTTAACGAACGGAGCGATATCGCCCGCTTGCCGTTGCCGAACGCTTTACTACTACTAACTGAACACAGCGCAGTGATGTGGATATTTTTAGGGTTCCGTACCCAAAAGAAATTTTCACAGATGATGTATTTCTGTTGCCGTAAAAAGTACGGAACCCTCGGTGGGCGAGGACGACTCGCACTTGTCCGGTTTTTTCATTAAACAACGAGTCACTGACAGTGTCAACATTAACATATACGCTAACGTCTACTATTCTATTCTATGTGTCAGTGTTGACACTGTCAGTTACTCGTGGTATGGGTACAGGATTGGCACCATGTTATCGCAGTTAAATTTCGTGTAGGTTACCTAGGTATTAGATTAGAAGCTCGTACCTACTCGTAATTATAAATAGATATTAGTGGATAGGTATAAATAACATACAATCTCCCAGTTCTAAAAAAAAGAGACGGCTTACGGTTTTTTAGAATGGTCCGGGCAACTGTGTGTATGTTAACCGAATACTGGCCAGTACAGTCAGCATCAAATAGACAATGACAGGCTAACAGGGGCCAAGTATATCGTAACACAACCCCACCACCATATAAATATTTGGCCGCCTGCAATGATAGCTTTCACAATAAACCCCGCAAAAATAACACGCTCATATGGTGCCACAAATAAGATTGTGGCAGGTATTTTTACCTCTTACATACATTTCATATAAAAAATAGGTCATCGATATTGATTAATGTTTTTTTTTGTTTCAGTTGCTACAAATGCTCAAGTTTTACACTCGTTTTGAAATCAGCGATGAAACAGGAGACCCCCTAACGGATCGTGACATGACACTCCTCCACTACTCAAGAATAACCTCTCTACAGGTAAAACAAACAACACTTTCATGAGCTTTCACTCTTTACCGTACAGTCAAGGGCATAAATATATATACATTCCCAAAGTTTCAAAAATATGTGTACGCTCTTACACCTTAGACAATAAAGTCGTGTTCACATATTTTTGAGACATTTGTCTGGATCGATATTTTTGCCTTCGACTGTACATAGTTTTACGTCATTCAAAATTGTCGGAGAGGGTAAGGCGTTCCATTTATAATACAGACCTATCACTGCATGCGAAAAATGTTCATATCTACAAAACAATGTAAACAAATATTTACTATCACAAAACGTAACTAATGCAAAATGTAAGATTGTGCAGAACCACAGGCCGCACCGCTGTGTATTTCTTTACGATAGCTCGTGACTTCGCCAATTTTGTGTCACGGCCGTGTTAAACAGCATGTCTACTTTATGTCTTAATACTCTTCTTTTAGATTATCAAAACACGATAGATCGCCGGTCACGTCACAATTTTTGACAAGTGTCTATATTCATTATCGCCTTACAATTATAACGCAAGTTCAAAATCATCAAAACAAATAGAATTATGCTATGTGGCAAATTCGGCAATGCCAATGCCAAGGCCATGGGTGTAATTCCAATAGCTTACAGAAAATGAGAGAGCAGATCGTTTCCTTTCGTAATGTGTACGCTCGCCGTCGCGCTCATGCTCGCAACTTAATCGAACACAAGTATAAGTATAGTCGCACTACCATACCAAGTAGCGACTGAAGTTATAATATAGCGTTGGTCTGAACAGACATGAAAGAGCGGGAGCCGCACTCGAACTCAAAATACCCTATATGATATTTCACGCAGTGCATCTCGCTCACACTAATATTGGAACCAGATGCACTGAGAGTACGGAATGCCGTTCCACTTTGCACCGTTACGTTATGATTTATCCAAGAAAATCTAGGCACCACCAAGTAAGGTATGGTGAACGTATGTAGGTCAAGTTATTCAGTCACCTAGGTGGTTTTTTTTAAACAGTACCATTTTAAAATGATATACTTATATAACAAGGTTATTTCTGCTTGGTAGGACATACTCTTGTAAACTTAACATTGAGTAACTACTTATACAATTTTGATTCTTCTTACTAAGATGCCGTCAAATGTTTTTCCTTCTTTCTCCCACTTTTATGGTCCGAATTGCAATTTAATTTTATAGAAACGGTCGGAGCTACGAAATACTGTAAATTTTTTTTTTTACTATTTTTAATTTCCTTAATCGAGTATAATATCGTCCTAAGCAACAAATCCGTTGCTTATTGAACTTGCAGTTTCCCTCTGGATACGGACTAACAATACATCCATGCATGAATAAATTCAGTTCGGCTGTCAGTTAGTTGTAGGTATATATAGTATGAATTATCTCAGATGATTTTTTTCGGGCTCGGACCCTAATTTGTTAGAGCCCGAAAAAACATCTGAGATAATTCATACTATAGTAGTTATTTTTATGGAATTATGTAATAATTTGTTGCAGAAGGCAGCATTTGCAAAATTCCCTGACTTGCGATTATTCGCACTCGCCAATGTTGCCAGCGTCGACACTCGAGACTCATTACACAAGCACTTCGGCAGCTTAAGGTAAACAAACACAACGCTAAATTTATCGTATCATAAGTATAAGAAAGTGTATGTAGATGTATGTGGTTTAGTTCTAAGAATTATACGGCATATTAACTATTTTACTAGAGCTTAATAATATTTTCTTTAAAAAACGAATTTGAAATAAACAACCGACCGAAATGTGCTGAATCGATGCATAATAAGGAATTAAAACACACATTAAAACACACACACACACACACACAACATTTAAAACTTTCGTGTTCTGAACAAATAATCAAATCTTATTTTTAATAAAGGTAAACAAAATTTATTTGCGATAGACCCTTAAAAATTATGATTTAATATGTATTCAAACACGGATCTTAATACTGCTGCAGCAGGATCTAGCTCGAGTGTATGTTTAAATACTGCCACCATTCACTTCGCTTTCGAGTTTCGGCAATGACAGACGTCTTTTTCTTCGGCGCTCGAAATAAGATCTCATTTTATTGATTTTATGCAGTCGTCAATCCGCGTTGCGCGCTCGCGCAGTGCAGTTGTTTGATGAAATGATGATTGTATTTGTATGATGATATTGATGCTCTTTAAGGCATACACGATACGATACTCTATGAGTATTTATTGACATTAGATTTGTTTAAAAATATTTATTTAACCCTTAAAATTAAAACATAACTGGAGAAACAATAAAATAACAATAAAAAAAATTACAACTACATATTACACCTAAAAATTAAAACTAACAAAAAAATGCGAAAATATGTAAAGTAAAGAAACATTTTTAAAGACAATAAAATACGGTACTAATGTATATATGTTAATGAGTATTAGGTAAATCGTATCCCGAGCTGATAAGATAAATATACTTTAATGTCTATGACTATGACTAATGACATTAACAGTCACAGCTGTTGAAATTGAAATTGTTTTTACTTTTGTTTAGCGACAAAGCGCTACGAGGTATAGCTACGCACCTGAACCTGGTCCCTCCGGAGGGGAAGGAGCACCAAGCTCCTCATTATCGAGTCGACAAGGAGTTCCTCAAGGAGTTGCTGGTAATTTAATTTCACTTTTTAATTCGAACTAAGTTAGGTAAAACCTGGACCGTCTCGTGGAGAGGTGAATAAAATGAGTGAAATCACACACCCAGTCAAAATATTAATGGCGATGTTATTGTGTGTGTGACGTACAATACCTATAGTTCACATCAGTTTTCTCAATAATTCCAAGGTGATAAAATATTCGACTGATTGTATAAATTTAATTTACAATAATGTGTTATTAAATATTAACATAAACACCGATGACAAATTAATCCCAAAAGTTAATAAGTGCAATAGCTTACAGAAAATGAGCGAGCAGATCGTTTCGTTTCGTAGTTTATACGCTCGCCGTCGCGCTCATGGTCGCAACTTAATCGAATACAAGTATAGTCGCACTACCATACCAAGTAGCGACTGAAGTTATAAATGTTATAATGCCATCCCTTTCAATAGCGTTGGTCTGAACAGACATGAAAGAGCGAGAGCGGCACTCGAACTCAAAATACCCGATATGATATTTCACGCAGTGCATCTCGCTCACACTAATATTGCATGTTATTATTATAATGTTATTATAATAATAACATACATGCTTTTGTAAATATCTCCATGTAGGTATTTTATGAGATTTTGAGAAAAATTACTTACGTTTTATGTTCTTTTTCACTTTTGCTAAATAATAAAATTAAGTTGCAATTAAAAAAACGCTAATAATTTGACAAACAAGCGCACGCTGAACGCAGAACGCACGATAATCTGAGACTGACTACAACAGGTGACTCAAGGTGGACATTTATAATTATACTGTTTACTCAAAATTATCATAATATATATGTATATGCCCATATTATGTAACTGTCTTATTTACGTGATAAATGAACTTGAATTGTGATTTTTTTGAAATATACTACGTCGGTGGCATACAAGTATACGGCCCGCCTGATGGTAGGTAAGCAGTCACTGTAGCCTATGGACGCCTGCAACACCAGAGATATTACATGCGCGTTGCCGACCCTTTAAAAACATGTACACTTCTTTTTTGAAGAACCCAATACAGTATCCACTCGGGAAAATTGTGATATTTTGTTCCTAACGTAAATATTTACAGTCAAGCAGAAATAGGTCAAATGTTCAAAAATTTCTGTACACGACTTGTTAAGTGTCACTTTCGTTGCTGACTTTAGAAAAGTCCAAGTTTCCAGGAAAACTTTTTTTATTTATGTCACGTATCAACACTATACTAGTACACTTTCCGTTTCGTTCATCTTGGCGGTCTACTATCTTCGAATCCATCAAGTCGTTTGAGGAAAACCGCCTCACAACGTTAGATATAAGACGACAATTGCGCAAGGAAAGACCTAAGCCCTCCTACGTGTATACGTAAAATGCGGCCGGTCAACTCTACTGTCGTGAGTGAGAAAGAGTTTTTAAGAGCAAGTTTGGCCTGGCCAGCCACATAAGAGCTCATGAGAGGGAAAAACCTTGATTGTTGAGGTCACCGTCATCGAAATCGATGTGGAGGACTATACCTAGTCGGCTCATAAGTTCTGTCATATACATAGTATCAAATAAAATCAAAAGTTTAAGTTTATTCCGTATAATTTGTACAGCGTTTGAAAGCTTATAAACTAGAGAATCTAAATGTATAACATTTATTCAAAATGACCGCCATAATTATCTACACAGGCTTGAAGTCTTCGTGGCCAGTCGTCAATTTATTCACGCACCACTTTCATGTCGATATTGGCCACTGCCGTAGCAAGAGATTTTTTCAGCGAGTCTAGATTTGCATGAGGTTTTGAGCACACCTTTTCCTCTAAATACTGCCATATTTTATAGTCTAAAGGATTAAGATCTGGGCTAGAGGAGGGCCAATCTTCATGCCGTATAAAGTCGATTTTATTGGAGGCGAGCCAGGCTTGTGTAGACTTTGCCTTATGGGCTGGAGCAGAGTCCTGCTGGAAAACCCAATGCTGGTTTAGAAACATCGTATGGGATAGTGGTTTCACAATATTAGTCAACACCGTGTCTTGGTACACTTTGGCACTAGTTTTTACTCCTTTCTCACAAAAATGCATACTAGTGACGCCCGCATAAGAAACTCCCAGCCAAACCATCACAGATGAAGGGTGATGACCTCTTTGAATACGGGGAATGCTATTAGACGCTTCTTTACTATTGCGAGCGTATACTCTATCATTTTGTTTATTACAGTTTTCTTCTATGTCAAAAATTTTCTCGTCCGAAAACAGTATACAACGGTGCTTATTTTTAGCGTACTTCTTCAATAAAGCTTTAGATCTTTTAAGCCTTAAAGCTTTAAGCCGACCATTGAGAAGATGGCCAGTTTTTCGTTTATAAGCACGAAGGTCTTGATTAAGCACTCTTTTCACCGTGTTTTTGCTCAAACCCATCTGGAGGGCCATAACTTTTTGTTTCCTAGCGGGATTTCTGGCAATGCGTGCCCTAATTGCTTTTACAACCGCTGGAGTCCTAGCTGTACGCGGACGACCGCTTCTTTTCTTGTCATTTAAACTAGAGACCTCACTGTATCTTTCTATGGTACGATACACAAATCTTAGAGAGAATTTTAAATTTTCAAGTAGTTTAAAAATTTTAGTCGGCGAGTGACCACAACGATATAGTGCAATTATTGCGGTACGGCTATCTTTAAGCGTCCACTCCATGTTGAAGAAAACAGAAAATTGCAAAATTATACTACTCAAATATTTAATAAAGATTCGAAATTCAAATGCAGAACGGTTTTTGTTTTAGGAGTTCCAAATTTAAATTTTAAAGGCCAGTGACAGAACTTATGAGCCGACTAGGTATATAGCACACTTTGAAATTAAGACTGTTTTTTCAGCTTGTTGTGTGTTTAACATGCTTGCTTTTGAAAATATCTTTGGTCTTAATCTGTCATTTTGATAAGGAATTAATTATTAATCTAAAAAAAGCTTGTAAAGTTTTATGAATAAGGAGGTTACTCAGTTGCGCATTAAAACATCAACAAAAATTTGACTAAAACTAGGAAGAACTGTTTCTGAGCGAAGTACGTATAATACCTATAAATACAAGAGTTCTTGCCCTACGACTGTCTTCCCAAACAAACATTTTTACCGGTCTTCTTCACATTGACTTTATCTCATTCTTCCCTAGATCTCCCGGCATGAGCGCCGCATATCACAGCTGGAAGAACTAAACTCCATGCCATTGTATCCCACCGAGGAAGTGATCTGGGACGAGAACGTGGTGCCCACGGAAATATACAGCGGCGAGAATTGCCTCGCGCTACCGAAGCTTAACCTGCAGTTCCTTACACTACACGACTATCTGCTAAGGAACTTCAATCTGTTCCGATTGGAGAGCACATGTAAGTTTTAAAACTAAACTCGTTTTCGTATACTCCACCTAATGAATGAATGAAAAATCTTTATTTACAGGCAGCTATATAGACCCATAGATAAATACCTTAAAACTAAGCGTACATATTATACATGTTAAAAACTAAAAACACACACTGGCTGCGATGCATTTCGCAACCCCGCTGTGTCAGAGCGCCGGCCGCGGTACCGCCGAAACTTGACACCCTTCTGCCAAAACTCCTCCTTGGTGAAGGTCGCTACCATTAGGTAATGGTGTACACGGAAATATACAGCGGCGAGAACTGTCTCGCGCTGCCGAAACTCAACTTGCAGATTCTTAGGTACTGCTAGAGCGATAGAGAGGCAGATAAAGATTTTCGATTTTTCGATGTTGGCAGTAGGTCCTCATGATAGTCTGTGTCGTCGCGTCCCGCATCTCTCGTCTCCATTTTCAAGCAATGACAGTCACGATAGCTGCGCGCCACGTACCCTACTGTCGGTCGCCGCTCATTCCAAACCCGCCACAAGGCCAGCCTACAACGACAGCGCAAGACCAACCCCCCACTGGCTATCTCATATCTCATCAGTACAACAGTACGCGGCGTGCGGCCATCGTGACCGCTACGGGCGCTACGTATGCACTGTTAGTGATTGAAAATGGAGACCTATACCCGTACCATGAGTTACTGACAGTGTCAAAACTCACATACGCTATCGAGGACGTAATTTACTTTCTATAAATCTCGCGCACTAATACGCGAGTATGAGCGAGATGCACACTTGGCTCTCCGAAACATGTCGCGCGTGTGACTAAAACTACGTGAGTTAAACTGTACAATTAGCTTAAATGTATGTAGGTCAGCGTCAAGTGCGTTCGGAACGGGGGTTAGCTATAACCGCAAAAATCGAAGTTCGCAAATAGCGGCATCTTTCTGTCACTCTTATTACGCCTTCATTGGAATAAAAGAGAAAGATCCCCGCAATTAGCGAATTTCGGTTTTCGCGATAGGCCCCCAGACGCGTGTGTTGTGAGCGGGCATAGTGCACGGCGCCAGCGTGATGCTGATGGTCCTCTGTCTCACGGCCAAGCCTTTAAACTGAATCCATATCCATTCGTTGCTGCGGCAAGTTATAATGTCGTGAGCTCACTGCTTATTTATCATTCCTTACATTGGCATTTGATTCCACGACAACAGCAAATCGAATATAGATATGTAATTTAACCTTTATTTCAGATGAAATAAGACAAGACATCGAGGATGCAGTATACAGATTGGCTCCGTGGTAAGTACTAGTTATAATTATTTATGGCTTGCCCGTGTGTGATGTGTTGTATGTTTATACGTAAGTAAACTGCCATTGTTCGCAATCCGTTTAGTTAACACAATACATTGTTGTAAACATACGGTTTATACATTATTTTAAGCCTTCAACTACCTATGCAGAGTTGCAGAAATCACTGACATGTTGATAGCCTATGGTTTTATGATTGTTAATTCTTAACATAGGGATTATAATGTAACTACATTGATTTAAAAACCATAAGCAATTTGCATAGGTATATATCAGATTAATGTAAAGGAGTGCCAGTATTATCTTGATGCAAATTCTATGCAAATCACGACAGCCGCTAATAGGTTAAGAGCAGACTTGTAGATAATTATAATTAGGCGTACCATACAAATGTCACCAGGGATAAAAAGCCACAGACTATAATATCAGTTACAGTTCTTTGGAAGCAAACAAACGTCTGTAGTCCATTTTGTAATACCCGCTCCGCTCAACTGAGTAGGCAACTGTCAAAATGATTTAAACTCACAATTTTTACTTATTATAATTTACTATAACGGGACTTAATCGAGAAAATTAAGTTTTTAAATTTACCTCCGACGTTACGAGGACGGCGTTATCCGCCTTCTCCGAGACCACTGGGACAACGCCGCTGCGATATAGTCCCATTTTAGTAAATAATAATGTCAAAATGATTGTCCATGGCATTGCCGATATCCATAAATTGTTGAAAGCGCCGTCAACAATTGGCTTTGACCAACTGTCAAATTCCATATAAAAGAATTGCCCGATTCGAGGGCGTTTCTTATAAACAGTCCAATTCAAGTGTAAGTCAAATGTACACCGCTGCTCTTTCAACAGGCGAGCTGAAGATGACAGCGTATTTTTCGGCGGCTGGGCCCGCATGGCGCACCCGATCCAAACATTCGCTGTCGTGGAAGTCGCCAAGCCCAACATTGGCGACAAAGCGCCTTCGCGAGTACGGGCCGACGTAACCGTGGCTCTGAGTGTGCGAAATGAAATTAAACACGAGTGGGAGAGTCTTCGGAAACATGACGTGTGCTTCCTAGTTACTGTTCGACCCACACAGGGCATAGGTAAGTCGAGCTTGGTGATTCACTACAACAGTTTGTTCAAAGTATGGATGGATGAGATAAATGGAAGTAGAATGACGCACAGGAATCGGCTACACACACACACACACACACACACACACATCTAGGGATATTCTACCTTGACCTGTCATATACCCTTTATCAACGAGCCATAATAGTTCTTTACGATACAAGTGCGAAAAATAGGAAATCCGCAACGAGTGGCGAATTTTTAAATACGACCGAAGGGAGTGTTTTAAATCGACACGAGTTGCGAATTAACTATTCGCACGTGTATCGTGCAACGTTTTACAGTACATATAGCCCTTTAAATTTTCGACGTACTTACGTAATGTGCTTATTATACCAATGGAGCACCAGATGTACTGTAAAGAATATTAGATATTTATGTATGTGAAAGAGCTGTGTATATAAGTCCACGGCAAAGATGGTAAATTAGTCTTGTAGTGACGATAGCTGAAAGTGAAAACCCATTGAAGCATATTTTCGCAGATTGTTAGGGCAATACCAATAAATGTAGTTAAACATGTTAACAATATGACACAACAGTTTAAATTCGATTAACAAGATGAATTCAATGATCCATGAAAAGATGATTTATCTTAGCTTATGAATCACTATGCAAAGGTCCTGACCTATGTAACTGATCTATAATTAATAGCCATAGAAGTTACGCCGTGATGACACATGAACAACAATAGATAATAAACGATAAATATAGTTTTCAACGGACCGCGTTAAATCTCTAATGCTAACTTATGTTGTGTTATTTTAATCGTTCTTAGGGCACTTGCACAATAAGTCCTATCGAAGATTCTAAGATTTTAACGTTTAATCGGCGTCCTTACCAAGGTACTCTGTGTCAATTTGACAATATTAAATTTAAGCTGGCAAGTTTTGAAAGCCATTTGTCAGGAGGCTAACAGTAGGTATTGTTATGTTTCTGTCATCCCAGGTACAAAATATGACTATCGGAAAAGCATGGTAGAACAAGCAGGAATCGTTTACGTTCGAGGGTGCGAAGTAGAAGGGATGCTTGACGCGGCAGGGCGTGTCATTGAGGAGGGGCCCGAACCTCGCCCACAGCTTGACGGCGACTCCCGGACATTCCGGCTGCTACTAGATCCTAACCAGTACCGGCTCGATTTGGACCGAGCCAGTAAGGGGAAAGAGGTGAGTCCATAGCTAGGCTGTGCCTACCTCTCCTGTGTTTGTAGCTGGAGGGCAACTAGCGCACGTTCCGCCTGATGGCCAACTTTACCTACTTAGTCCTGTCTCGACCTAGACCGCGCCAGTAAGAGGAAGGAAGTCAGTACCAGTATGTCTAGCCTGTGCTTCAAAGAGACCCTCCCATTGCCACTGTACGCAGGCGGACTGCATCACGCGCTCGTTCCGGTTGCTACTAGACCCCAACCAGTACTGTCTCGTCTTGAACCGCGCAAGAAAGGGGAAATAGATCAGTCGTGTCTATGCTTCAACGAGCGGGTCCCCTAGATGAGCTCAAAGCTTAGGTGAAGACAATGTTATATCTTATGATTTACTAAGATATTGGACAATATGATATCTGACACGCATCGATCTGATTAAAACGATTAAAAAACAACTTAAGTAAATCTTGATTAACTTTTTCTGCACTACGGTAAAAAGCAGAATACGTTAAAGTTTTACTGTACAATTTCCGCTAGTTATTCCACAAAGTCCCTTTAGTACGTGAATTATTCTTAGAAATCCTAAGACACTGAACAATATTTTATCTTGTTATTGTTTACTTAGCAATAGTTTGTCTTCCGCTAACGTACTGTAATAAGTAATTCTCACAGGATGTGTACGAAACGTTCAACATTGTAATGCGCCGAAAACCGAAGGAGAACAATTTTAAAGCAGTTCTGGAGACGATTAGGGAGCTGATGAATACTGAATGCGTGGTCCCGGAGTGGCTTCATGATATCGTGCTGGGATATGGCGATCCGGGGCAAGCACATTATACAAGGTAATAGGCTAGATGACAAATTTTCATTTATGGTATCAATCGATCGGGTTTGTTTTTAGGATCAGGTTTTGTTGCCGATTCCAATTATTAAAGTAGTAAAAAAAGCTGTATCATGTTTCCTAAGTACAAAACATTTATTTTGATTTCATCATGATTTGACTGTACTTACTCTTTTTTTTTCATAATAGGATGCCCAATGAAATCCCAACGTTGGATTTCAATGACACGTTTCTGGATATGGAACACTTGCGGAACAGTTTTCCGGGCTACGAGGTGAAAGTGAAAACCGACGACCCAAGGAAACTAGTCAGACCCTTCAAGTAAGTACAGAAAAAGTATGAATTTTACAGGAAGTGTATTATTTTGACAGGCACAAAAGAAAACAGATAATAACGTAAAGTGTATTTAAGTAATTTTGAATACTTCGAAAAAACCGGGTAATACCTAATAGCATACATGATTCTATCTTATTAGAGTCCACCATACAAGGAACGTTACTTACATAAATATTGACTGACTTGTTATTTTTTGCCATTAAGCGTTTATTTCCCAATATATTTGCATCATATTAGAACACGTTCGCGCTGACCGATTGACATCACGAATGTGGAGATTGTAAACGGCGGCCTACGGCACGATGTATGATTTGGTCGCGTATTCTTAATATTTTATTATGTCTGAAAACTTGTCAAAAACCTGTTAAAGGTACAGTATGTATAAGTTACTCTATGGTTTACTAAAAAGGCTAGTGCAGTTCTCTGGTGGCAGAACATTGCAGTAATATCCCCTGTTACTTACCTTGCCACTTCCAGGAAAACACCTTGTTATCTTCGACATACATATTCGTCACAAAGATAAACATTTGATGAGTTTTATGATAAGCATATCAGTCAAACTTTACGGAAGGACTAGTTTTTTAACAGTAATCGGAAATGATGGATGGCTTTATCCACGTGATAAAAGAAGTGTATCTTTCTAACACCACGCTATTGAAAGAGACAGATACTGTCATTTATCACGCTGTCACGTAGACAAATACGACCATCACAACCGTGCAGCACTTTTAAAACAGTTTTTAATTCTAATTATTTTTCAGAGTTACGTTTGAGAACGTTCTCCGCAAGCAAGAACTTGGCGAAAATGCAATGGATGAGGACGAGGAAATTAAATCTATCATCGTGCAACCACACGTGCAGCCGAAACGGGGACCATACTTATACAATGAGCCGAAAAAGTGAGTGAACCGTCAGCATAGAATTTGTCTATGCTCTGCACTGCGCGTTCAGAGGGCCTAGCCAATATTACATTCGTAGTTCGACAAACGCCAAATCAATGAATCGGGACGATAGATGCGTCGAAAAGTCACGTAACTATTTCCATACATTATTTATGTTTCTATTGGCGTTTTCTATCAAAGATTGTCATCTCGGCTAAGCCCCCAAATCTAGCGAATGCGCCGCGAGTGTGCACGCTAGTTTGATATAGATTTTGCGCTTTATGCGAGCCTCGCAAAAGTTGTGCTATCTGTGCGCGCAATCTGAAGCAAACATGCGAGCGCTCTCGCGGCGCGCGCACGCTAGATCTGACCGCACCTTGCCGCGAAATACTTGACATAACAATAGCGTTGACAAGTCAAATCAGTTTTTTTTTAACAGCTGCAAAAACAATTTACTGATGTAGTCAAAAACATCTCATCACCGAATCTATTTTCAGAGTAACACAAAAGCGACGTAGATGTTTTACATCTGTAACTGGAATGAGCTATAAAAAACATCGTTAAAAGTAGACGCAAAGTGCTCTTTAAATGACTACTCTAAATACCTACCTACGAATTTTCGTATTTTTTTAAATATTATATATTATACGGACCTTCTTACACAAATTGACTAAGTTCCACGGTAAGCTCAAGAAGGCTTGTGTTGTAGGTACTCGGACAACGATATGTATAATACTTATACAAATACTTAAATACATAGAAAACATCCATGACTCAGGAACAAATATTTGTGCTCATCATACAAATAAATGCCCTTACCGGGATTCGAACCCAGGACCATCGGCTTCACAGACCGGTCGTCAAGTAATGTTAGGCTTTTCATCGTAATTTTAAATGAATGACTGTTTAGTTAACAAGTGATATCCTACTCGGAAGTCCGTAATTTGTTAATCTCGTCTGTTTTAGGCACGTAAGTTTTACGTCACTATGAATCACTGATATGATATGATTCTTAATATGGTTATACATCCATCACCATTTAGGTTAAATGGAGCATAAATTGAGATGGATGGATGCGATTGAAGTTTTAAACAACTTGATTGTTTTAATATGAGTTTACGTTTTAACAGGAACAACATCTTATTCACGCCAACCCAACTGGAAGCCATACGATCGGGGATGCAGCCTGGGTTAACATTAGTAGTCGGACCGCCGGGAACAGGTATTTAAAAATGTCCTATTGTTTAGGTTTACAGACTAATCGAAAAGAAACACTGATTTAACCCAATGTAAGAATTTATAACAGGCTCCACGAAACTACTATTTTCTACTCCAGCACTTTTATTTGTCGATTAAATGACTGCCATGAGCGATAGAAAATAGGACTTTAAAGCCAAAAGCAAAGCGTTATCGTATGCGTAAGAGCTCGGGCAAAGCGACGAGCGTCTTGCTCGGAGTAGGGACCGGCATTGTCGATTGTCGGGTCGCGCCGTCTCCTGCATCTTGCAGTCCCCGCGGTGGTGCTCGCGTTGTTGAGTGGGAGTGCATAGGTGTGCACCTCACAGTGTTCTTAGTAATATTCATACAATATTTAGCAACTGTGGTTTTTTTTTATTCTGACTTCTAGGCACAGATCTACAAACCAATATTTACTTTGATTATATTTATAATTTTAGGTGTTTGTTGCTGTTTATTTAGTATTGTAACTTCTAACACAAAATACTATTATTGCACGCCAACAACAAACACATCCTTAAACAAATCCTTAATACTATAACATCCCTGTAGCTCCATCGTTGTAAATATTTTTAATAAACATAATAAAAATAAATAGGTACACAATCGAGCATGAGTTCCGATACTAAATTAGTCCGGTTATATCATAGCATGTTATAGCTGAGGTGCTGTATGCTATCACTAGTGGAACAGGAGTCTTAAGGCCTCAATTCATATGCCGTTAATTGATGTCCACAAACAATTTTCATTTTCTTGCCACAGGAAAAACTGACGTAGCCGTACAGATAATTTCCAACCTGTACCACAACTTCCCATGGCAACGGACCCTGGTTGTGACGCACAGTAACCAGGCGCTCAATCAGCTCTTCGAGAAGGTCGCAGAGCTGGATGTGGATGAACGGCATTTGCTGCGTCTGGGTCACGGAGAAGAGGCGTTGCAGACTGATAAAGACTTTTCAAGGTAAATAAATAATTCTCATATTAGTTTAAATTGCTGTTTTAACATGTCATTATTTATTATGTAGGGTTGATTGTAGCGGCATGCTTGGAAATCAAATTAATTAGTCAATAGTCAATAGTAACATGAATTAAACGTGCGCAGCATAGGATTTGAAATTACATTCCAGAAGGGAATCTAATTTCCAATCAGCTGCGAGTAGATGTTGTCCGTGTTAATGTTAAATATCACATTTTATGGTTGCAACATCAACTGGGTGATGACATAATTGGTTAGTAGACAGATATTCGAGAGCACACTCATGAAAAACGCTCGCTAAAGTAGATACCTGCCGGTTTGTATGTAGGTACAGTTAGTGTCCCAACACGAGTACTAACGTCGCTATACTAGCTCTCTAGCTGTATACAAAGTGGATACTTATGTATGGGCACCTTAGTAATGTGTTAATATTTTAATTATTTGCGTGGACCAAAATTTGATAAACATCATGCTACGATAAAGGTGTAAAATCAATTCAATTCTTCCTCATATGTTTGTATTAAAATTCTCTGAAGCATGAAATCAGCTAGTCTGTTTTACATCAATCATTATCAATTTATCAGTCTTCACTGGCCTCGTAGTCTGAAAAACCCATGCGAATGTTCCCAATTAACTATATTTAGTTTCACTGTTCGACGAAATCTAAACATACATAATTTTATGGCCTGGCAACCCAATTCGGGCCGTAGCCAATGCTAATAAAGAAACCAAATGGAGGTTAAATATGTCTGGGAGAGAGACTGTTGCCCAATACAAATGGATGTATTTTCTCAGTTCGATTTCAATAATGCAATATGCAAAAATTATCAGTGCGCCTACACCGTCATAAGGCCCTGGAGGGACATTCGGACTTTAGAAATCAGTTATTGGTGTGTTTATAAGTCGCAGCTCAATATATAAATGGAGCGAGGTGAAAGGGAGAGTTATGTCAAACTGAGATCAAGTTGGCATCAATTTGTTTGTTCGAACCGGCTAGATAAGCTAGATGCAGCCATTAAGAGGATTGTGGACGACCGCTTCTCAATACAAACATAGTCCTCATTTTCCTCTATGGATATTGACATGATGGATTTTTTACAGTTACACAATTTGATGTATATTAACCATAGCTATTTGAGTTTTGATTTGATTTGATTAGATTTTTACCTGTTTGATTTTTTTCGATTTTTTTATATTTTTATAAAAGTTAGAAGCGAAAAACAAATTCTATATATTTTTATAACAATAATAAAAATCAAACTAAGGGGCATAGTTGTGGTTAACTGTAAAATAAAATATATTCAGAGAGGAAAATGGGGACTACGCGATGTTCGCAGCCTATAAAATATTTCAACGCATGTCTAAGAACAATGCAGTCACTGCATTTTCCTGACTTATACCACTGACACGGCCCATTGGTTAGATTATAATTCATGGTCCGTAAAGGTACAAAAACACAATAGAAGTAGGATTGATAGCTATTGTTTGATATAATCTTTCTAGCTGGCACATAATATAGTATTCATATTGATCAGTTGTACGTATTGTTGTTTGTTTACCGTATTCAACATGCCAGATATCGATTCTAATACTTAATTCGATCTAAAATACAATATACAATGTGCGGGTGCGGTGGTGCGTTTGTCATAATTCTCGGCACGCGGATCCACTACCAGTCCAGTATCGACTGTTAATAGAAAAAATAGGTACATACTTTAAATTACTTTTACTTGAAAAAATGCCGGTGGGTGAAGTGCAATCGCCAACAACGCACGCCATCGGAAAACGAAACATGAAATCATGAAACAGATTTTTCATTAATTTGACAAACGTCAACTGTTTCATATAATGGATTTTAAACTGTCGTGAGACATACTAACAGTAAGCTAATTGTACGGTTTAACTCACGTGTGTGTGTGTGTGTTCGTCTCACACCCATTAGAGCGGCGCTACGGTCACGCACAGAGCTAACAAAAAGAGTTCTTCTGTATGTATTATAACTAGCGACCCGCCCCGGCTTCGCACGGATAGAACCTTAACAAATTTTATACCTAATCCTTCCTGATGAATCACTCTACTGATAGGTGAAAACCGCATGAAAATCCGTTCAGTATTTTTTGAGTTTATCGCGAACATACATACATACAAACAGACAGACGCGGCGGGGGACTTTGTTTTATAAGGTGTAGTGATGTGTTTGTTTCTCACACAGATACGGCCGAGTGAACTACGTGCTGGCCAAGCGTCTGGAGCTGCTAGAGGTGGTGGGTCGACTGCAACGCACCCTCGACGCCGGGGGAGACGCGGGGGCCACGTGCGAACTGGCCCATCACTTTCACGTGTACCACGTTCGGCCCCGGTGGCAGACCTTCACTGACGCCGTGCAGCGGGACAAGGTAGGCACCTAGAGATGGAGCTGCTGCATAATACGCTCGACGCCAGGTGAGACGCGGGCGCCACATGTGAGCTGGCTTAGGGCAGTACTCTGCTACGTATTGCATGCAGCATTTAGTCAGGTGCTGAGATAGTGACTAGAAATGCATCGGATATTCGGTTAGTATCCGGTATCTGGCAAATCTGGCACTTATTTTAATATCCGGCCAGATACCGGATAGTAACGTTGCTTGATTTCGGAGTAAACAAATTGGATTTAAGAAACAGTCAGGGTCATAATCGTACTCGTTTATTATTTAATAATTTTTTTAACATTCCACTCACTTTCACGCGCACTCATTTTGAACATAGAAATGAGTCCGCGCAAACGTTCACTACGAAACAGGTCAAAACCTGCACAATGCGCATCTGAAATACCGAAATGTAGGTATAGTTCCGTTGGCCGAATATTCGGTGGCCGGATACCGAATATTCGGCCGATGGTCAGGCGTCGTCAGCCTGACTCAGGCCGAACATCTGGTATCTGGTATCCGGCCAAACAACTATCCGTTGCATCTCTATAGTTGACCCCTTAGCATAGAAGTTTGTTTCCAAGTGGGGTCAACTATCTCTGTAGCTGAACGTACACTTTTGGAGCTTGCTGTATATCCAAACTCTAAAAGCGTTTCCTCTTGAAATACACATCCACCTACCTACATGCACTTATCTAATCCACACATATTTACATATTGATCACGTTACGGGTTTTTCCAATCCCAAAAAATATCTTGGACGCTTTCCAGAGGATTTATTTGTCGTAACTTTTTACGGAATTGGCACGCGGTAGGGGTTTTCCTAGATATTTTTATATTGTCATCACAATATAACGTGCTAATAATTAATTTGAATGAAGTATCGATTCATCGAAATTGATTTCGAGAGGGTGGCTCTTGAATCGTAATCAGAAAATCATCTTACCGCTTTGGGATATATTTGAGCTCTGTTGCAGATTGTCAGAAATTTAGGCCCAACCATTTTTATCCGAACGCGTTACAAATATTGTAATTATTTTGTGAGTCGCGCCGGAAACAGATTTCCGGCCTAGGCCAGCAGTTTTGACCCTCGCTGCATCTGCACACGTGCTCTGTCGGACGCCGACTCGAGCCGGTTATGTGTGCCCGCCTGGACATCTCCATCCACCAGCACCTCAAAGGTCTCCGTCGTCGTAAATTGAACTTTGAGGTTTTAAAGTACCTACAGATTTTTACGTCGCATTTTCCACGCACTTTTTTGAGAAAAGCAACACTACTATACATATCTCGGCGTGAAATAGAATTGCTAGCCTCGTATCCCTAATATCCCTATTGCATAGGGTAGGGTAAGAAACAGTGGGTCGGAAAAAAATAGCCGGGTACAGTGGCTCACTCAACCTAATTCCAACATGATAGAGGCAATATTGGGGCGACTGAGCCACTGTTCGAGCTGAGCCACTGTTTCCTACCTTACCCTACTATAGTACTTGGCTGGCAATCCCTAATTTTCCGGCCTCTGTACTCTCTGTAGTAATGTTTTATTAACATTCGAGCACTTTGTTTCAGACCAAGTCAGTGGAGACCATAAGCAAAGAGTTCCCTTTCCATGAGTTCTTCGATGATGCCCCAAAGCCTCTGTTCCCCGGGAATTCATATGATGAAGACCTGGAAATCGCTCTTAGCTGCTACAGGTAAGTGAATTAATATCAGATAATAGATACCATCGTCCACACCGTAAAACCAGGAAACTAGAAGGGAAGAAAAGATATGGCGTGCCGCGCGAAACTTACGACGAAAGATAGAGCCATCGTGCGGGGTTTTAACGTTTTACTACAGTAACTTTCAACTTATTCTATGTTACAATGAGATCACTGATTGATTTAACATTTTAAGACCTTAACGAACGTTATTAGCCATATCTATACTGGAGTGCAATTTTACAACCCTCAGTGACGTGCTGACGTGCTTGCATATGTTTCGTAACGAGCTGAATAAACAATGTCTGAGAAATTACGATTTTCGTAATACCTAGGTACAAAATACTTCGAGATAGACGTCATATACTATTATAGTAATTTGTAGGCAACATTTTTAATCAAAAACTTAGTCGATAAAAAAATCAATATAGTAATTGAACCTGCACACTCCGTTTCACGAGGATCAGCGTCATTAAGAGAAGAACATCCGCACAGACGAATGACATACCAACATTTTTGCCCGAAGCTAAATCAGAGTTCTTCGCTCTCGGTCGGTCAAACATATCTACAAAAGTTGTGTTTTAATGACAACGGGATGGTTTAGTATAAAATAGTGTAGGATAGAATTCAGTGCCGCTGCTTGTGCCTGGCATTTTACAAGTTTAGTAAAATTGCACCTATGTATGGCTCCGCGCTTTTCGTAAACGCTTCTTAATGCGTTTAGTCTATGGCCTGAGGGAATCACGTTATAGCGCCACTTATAGTAATAGAGCTGGGTATTATAATTAAAATCAAGCACTTAATTATTAGGAATGAGTATGTTTGATGCATAGACAAAGTATTGTCTTGTCGGATAATCACATGCTGACAGACCTATTATATTGTTAGTAAAGAACGATATCCATTAAACTAGCAAATTTATACGTCCTAGTTGCCATAGTAATAGATACAAAAAACTTAGGCATATTGTGTTCCTAGAGGCGAAAACTAAGACGCGTATACTCATGCAAATATATTATAAAATGGCGCTACACGACGCCAAATATGTTGTAGTACAACTAGTTACACGCTTGTCAAAAGCTTGACACCCTAACAGGAAAATAATCGAAGTTTAATTTAAAACTCGGGTACTAGCATAAATTATAATTATAGTTTTTTGTATAGATATTTAGTCCACAAGTTGACACAAATATTGCCATCAAAATAACACTTGATAATGATGATATTAATGATGTTATCATTACTTAACCCTACTTTACCAGTTGTTGTCACAAAGAAGTCTTGACAGTGCTCCATATCTCAGTCTCTTAAGGACTTCCACTTTTGACTAATAAAGCGCATGTCACGCCTGTGGAGTTGCAGACACCATTAGGCTAAGGTAACCGCTTACCGTCAGGGAGCTTAAGGCTTGTTTGCTACCAAGTTCTAACGACGTAAAAGTGAACCGTGCCCGTTATCTATCAAAATATTGTTCGCAGATACATCAACCACATCTTTGAAGAGCTGGAAGAGTTCCGAGCATTTGAGCTGCTTCGCTCAGGCTTGGACCGATCCAAGTACCTTCTAGTCAAGGAAGCCAAGATCATAGCCATGACATGTACTCATGCTGCGTTGAAGCGCTCAGAGCTCGTGCAGATGGGTAAGTCTTATTGTAAACAGTGGTATCTATTCAATTAAACATGCTATAATACGATGCAATTCCTTCGTGGTCGGTCAATCACGTATTTCCTGGAATCACAAGAGTTCGAAGCACCTGGTCGGGCTTAGATCGCTTCAAGTGCTTCAAGTATCTGCTCGAAATTAGAACCAAGAATAGCTGTGATCTCTTGCATTGCATCCACACTACGTAAAATCGTTTGAATTCATCACCATCTTTGTTTATATAGACGCTGAGATGCTGTCAAAAGACCGGCCATATTATGTTTTTTTTTTTCAAATTCGTTTGTTCTACACAAAATTCAAGAAAAGATTTCCATGCTTTTAATTTCACGTAATGTCGGATAGTTTGAGAATTTGTAACACAATTTGACAAGGCCCATTCACTTGACAAGGCCTAAGTTCGTAAAATGTCTAGTTTCCCCGGCTGATTTAAAAAATATTGTAATGCCATGTAAAGAATTTACGATATTACTTATTACTTATTAGCCCTTTCCTCTTCAAGATACAACGGATTAAATCTGTCAAAAAATACTAAAATCAATGCTTTGCCGCAGGTTTCAAATACGACAACATCCTAATGGAAGAGTCCGCCCAAATTCTCGAGATAGAAACATTCATCCCGCTCCTACTGCAAAACCCTCAAGACGGACGCTCGCGGCTCAAGCGCTGGATCATGATCGGCGACCACCACCAGCTGCCGCCCGTCGTCAAGAACATGGCCTTCCAGAAGTACTGCAACATGGAGCAGAGCCTGTTCACGCGCATGGTGCGGCTGGGCGTGCCCTATGTGGAGCTCGACGCGCAGGGCCGCGCGAGGCCTAGGTCACTCCTGTTCCTGTTACATAGTCTAGAACACGTTTTATTGATTCCCCATAAAAAGTTCAACCCCCTTTACCCCTTAACGCCCTTTTCCACCGCCCTTTTCGTTTTGATGATCATCAGAGAGTGAGTGAGTCAGTGACGAAATCGGGTTTTTTTAGATATGAATAAAATCTAAAGTATAAGAGCTATGCAATTTAAATTTTTTATGCTTTTTAGTCCACACATTGACATCACATCCCGAGAATTTTGTTTATCTGGTATAATCCAAACCCAAGTTATGAGGGTTCAAAAAAACGACGAAGCGCATCGAAAAAAGGTAGGTATAGTTGGTCAAACCAAATTGTCAGTAAAAAAAAAACAAAAAAAACTATACTCATCCTTTTCTTTTGGTTACTAGTACTAGTGTAAGGCAAAGATAGTGTGATTCTCTCTGTATATGTTTGAAATGAGACAGTCTTTTGACAAACTATAGTGCCCGTGCGCTACGCTTTGCTCGTCTTGGCGAGGGCAGTACCGTGCCCCCAGATGTTTAAAAATGGGACTCAAACATTGTATTATTATATTCTACAGCTACAACCGTCTGATAAACACAACACAGTCCTTACCTTTGTTAATAACGATACAGTAGGCTCATTGTATGACTGTTGTTACAACGCACTGCATTGTGGAAAGGGTCAGAAGTTATTACTAATGATGCTATTTCTGTTAATTTTTGTTTCGACATAGCCCGCTTACTTATTTAAATCTAACAATGAGTCAAAAAAATGCGGTCATATTTAAATACCTCACTGTTCTCACTTCATAATAAAGCATTTCTTGTCAATTTTAAACTAAAATGATGTCTTATACGAAAGAAAAAGGGACTAAGGCCTGCAGTACCCAGGGCTGGAATTGAACATGCTTCAGCAGTCGCGGCTGACGCCATAAACCTCTAAGCCACCCGGGTCACTGCGACATCGATCGCATTTTCTCGTATATCTTAAAAAAATCTAGGACAGGCGCATTTCGCCTTACGGCGATCTCTACGAACCGCAACTCTACAAGCAACCATATTTTACCATTTTTCCTATATGCAACGACAGGTTTTAAAAAAAACTCAAAATCGGGCATTTTATTTTAATTCTCATCAATGACGTTTTCCTGCGAATCATCCCAAATGACTCGCTTACAAAATCTTTATTTAGAATAAAATACAACCACAGTAAGTAATTTAACTTCATCCGGTTCGCTCTTTGATCTTTGATCAAGTTATTACTCATTAGCGTCGTGAAATAAACTCGTTAATTGAATTAACGCACGAATGATGTCTGCTAGAATGACCTAGTGTAAATAGACCGCGGGTCAGGAACAGATTTCCATGATCAATCGCCTCCCGGGCGAAAACTCGTATAGTGGTTAACGGCTATGTATGATGAACCCTCGTGAACGTCAGCTGCCGCTCCGTTGGTGGGTTGAGTAATGGCAGCAAATAGTCTATAAAAAAAATTGTCATCGCCTCCCCACTTGATACTTTGTCAGATGATAGTTTAAATGCTATTGTGAATAAACAAAATCGTCAGCCGATTGAATCGCTGTTGAAAAACCGTCAGCTGGTCTCATGAACATGTAAAAAAGAAAATTCTTTTCAGTCATCGGCCTCATCGCCTCCCGTTTGATACTTTGTCAGATGATAGTTTAGATGCTATTGTTAATAAAACAAATCGTCAGCCGGTTGTATCGCGGTGGAAAGACCGTGTTACGCGTTTCAGTGGCTGCCATTCCTCAACCCACCAACGGAGTGGCAGCTGACGTTCACGAGGGTTCATCATACATAGGCGTTAACCGCTATACGAATTTTCGCCCGGGAGGCGATGACTGACGAAATTTGCGCCTGGCTCGCGGTCTAAAATGTCTGAGCTGAATTATCTCAGTGTATATTACGAAAGATGATATAATCTTGCGTATTTAGTGAGTCATTGCGGACGTCATCACTTCTAGATGGTTTTTTTTTATTACCTCTTAATAAGAAAAATAACCTGGGCGCTTGTCAGTCTCACTAATTTCGTGACAGCTTACGTGTTGATCTTGTTATAAGAATGATTCCTTTCCATACAGCATTTGCAACCTTTACCGGTGGCGGTACCGCGCGCTGGGTGACTTGGGCCATGTGACCCGACTACCCGAGTACCGCGCAGCCAACGCCGGGCTCCGCTACGACTTCCAGCTGGTCAACGTGGAGGACTTCAATGGGGCTGGCGAGACCGAGCCCAGCCCCTACTTCTACCAGGTACTACGCTACAGTATCTATACATCCTGAGCCACGTCACGTGACTGTCCAAAATACCAGAACGTGGGTTGGCTACAATAGTTACACATACGTCCCGAAATATGACCGTGTGTGTCAGTAAAGTTTGAAATGTGAACGTCGTATTGCATGCAATTACGCTTTGCATGGCGACCCTGTCGCGATATTGCTCTGTTAACTGGAAATTGGCTTCTATAAGACTAGTTGCACCAACCACGATTGGTGGACTGATCAACGCCGCTCAGCAGTCAACTATGAAAATTCCAATACAATAACATTTTAAGAACGTGTCGTAGACAGACGGTTTGGTGCAACCGATCCTTTTTTTAATTTTATTTTTTTCGTCAGAAAATGCTTTTACGCATACCCGGGCTTGTAGAGGGAGCCCGGGTTATGCAGGACTCGACGGGTATGCAACCGACCCTAAGACAATTTAGACCCACTCAACGGTTGTACAAAATTATTTAAGCACTGCTGTTATTGACGTTGGTTTATACTTATTATTTTCACGTCTAAAATTAATTGCCTTGGTTGTAAATCGTCAGTGTAATTAGATACTATTACAAACAAAATGGAATTCTAAAACAATTAAAAAATACTTAGGCTATTACAACATTAATATATCCGTGCATCAAGGCCATTGATATGAAAATGTGATATTTCATCTGGGTAACATGTGGCCTCTCTTCCTGATAAGTCTCGACAAAAATCACATATGTTATACATATAAATTTATATATATACGAGTACGTTTAGGTACATGTAAAGATGTACTACGCCAAAGATGTTTTCAAAAGGACAAGAGATTATTTTTCTCAAATATGTTCTGAAAATAAATTTAAAAGTGGAAAAACTTACTGCCTTGGGTCAGACTGGAACTCACGGCCTCTGGATCGATACTCCAGCGCTCTGCCAACTGAGCATTAATAGCATCGTTCGCAGACGTTTCTGCTTGTTAAAAACTAATGTTCTGAAAAGTTTTCATTTTTTCGTAAATCAAATACAGAAAACGCCCAATTACCAAAATTGAAAAAGTTAAAACATAGAGTACAATAATGAATGAGTGTTCGTAGGATTATTGTACTCCTCACGTACTCCTAATAATGCCTTTCGTTCCGAGCATTAATGTAATTATCAATCTTATTTTCTTTCCGGGCACTAATGTAACTATCAATCTTATTTTCAGAATTTGGCTGAGGCAGAATACGTCGTAGCTGTGTTTATGTACATGCGGATCATCGGCTGGCCAGCAGAGAGGATATCCATCCTGACCACGTACAACGGACAGAAGCACCTTATACGAGACGTCATCGACAAGCGCTGCGCCGACAACCCCCTCATCGGTCGACCTCATAAGGTAACATTTGCCGATTGTCAGATTGTCTTGACACATTGCCTGATCAAAAATGGTTCAGTTTAAAACACACACAAGTTCTTAAGTTAACAAGTTCTAAAGTTAAGTTATCTGTCTCTACTCGCGACTTCGTCCTCGTAAAAAATAATCTGCCGCCCACGAGAGTACTAAGGAGAGAGACCTTAGTACCCTCGTTCTCTCATACTAAATTGTAAGTCTCTTTGTAACCATAATTGTTTGTTCATTTTTTTCATCTGCAGTCCAGTTATATGTATATTATGGTTGTGAACACAAGTAAACTTCTAAAATCCATTAGATTTTTTTGGAGAAATCAGTAGACCAGGAGTGAACTCTTCAAATATTGTAGTCACTTATAGCGATTTAAGGCTTCGTCAAACAAGCGCGTGCAATGCGGGAGCACGGACCATCGCGTGCTCATCACGCTTTCGATCCGCTCGCATGCATGCATTTCCTGTTCGCTGCTGCTGACTGTAGCTGCTGGTGTAGACTATATAAAATGATTGTATTTTGTTTAATTATGTCGATACCTTTTTTGTTAAAGATTATATAATTTGTTGTATCAGGTGACGACGGTCGACAAGTACCAGGGACAGCAGAACGACATCGCGCTGGTGTCGCTGGTGCGCACGAAGGCCGTGGGCCACGTGCGTGACCTTCGGCGTCTCATCGTGGCAGCGTCACGTGCCCGACTAGGACTGTACATCTTCGCGCGAGCCAACCTGTTCAGGAACTGCTTCGAGCTGCAGCCCACCTTTAACCAGGTGAGTAACGAGTGGCATAGTTCTCGAGGAGCACTGTTATACCCGTGTAAAGGCCGGGATCAACGGCAAGTGAAATGCACGAACCAAGCAGCGCTGGATCACGTAAGGTAGTGCAAGTTTCTCAGAAAAGCGTCGTATAAAATTACCAAATTCCCCGGCAAACACGGCAAACTGCATACACTTTCATGTCCAACGGTTCAGTTCCACGAAGGAGATAAATTAATTTTTATTTCGATGTTAAGTACCCACCATTTTTTTTTAATTCATTTATTTATTTAGGGACTTTTAATCTTAAGATTACGCCAGTCCCATCGTACCTTAAGCTAAATTACACTCATCTACGGCCTGACAGTATACTGACTAATATAATTATACACAAATAAATATATCTCCTTTGCCTCTTCTGAGATTGGTGCCGCCAAGATGCTTTGAAAAGCGCCTACATCTAACCTACATATTAAGATTTAGTGACTTCATCAACACTTGTCTTTTACCTTCGTTCCGTACACATTCCACCAGTACCTATATATGTTGAACATCCTCTACAATATTGCAAGCTTCGCAGTTCGGGGATGGCTCTTTTTTCATCATAAAAGCGAACTTCTTTAGAGGAATGTGTCCTGAACGAAGTCTTAATCCTATCTTAATTAATTTCCTACTTAACCTCATAAACCAAGGAATATGAGGAGGTTCACATTGCATAGTCCTGTACCATATACCTTTTTCTTTGCAACGCTCATCAAAGTGTTCTTTCCATATCCCACGTACTTTCATATTGTATTTATGTAACTTTTCTGTAAAGTGTGGTGTAATATAAACTTCTGCTCCAATTGTGCGGGCTTCTTTTGCTAACATGTCAACCTCCTCATTTCCTCTTGATCTCTTAATCTTATGGGACGTTGAAACAATTGACCTCAATCAATTCACATGATTAGTCTAAAATTTAAAATTTAAATTTCCATTTATTTTATTTTTGATAGAAAACGCCAATCGAAACAAACAACAAAATCATGTATGGAAATAGTCACGTGATTTCGTTGGATCTGTCATCCTGATTCATTTTTAGGGTTCCGTACCCAAAGGGTAAAAACGGGACCCTATTACTAAGACTCCGCTGTCCGCCTGTCTGTCTGTCTGTCTGTCACCAGGCTGTATCTCATGAACCGTGATAACTAGACAGTTGAAATTTTCACAGATGATGTATTTCTGTTGCCGCTATAACAACAAATACTAAAAAAAGAATAATATTAATATTTAAATGGGGCTCTCATACAACAAACGTGGTTTTTTGCTGTTTTTTTTTCGTAACGCACTTGGCCGTTTTTTTTTCTTTTCGTATGGCATTTGTCGATGTACGATTGTGATCTTAGTTAGGCCCACCACTGACTAACCTCGATTGTTATCACGCGTCACCGCCACCGGCTCTATTCGGCTACTGTCGGATGCCGCTGAACAACGTCACGCTCAGTCGACCCTGTTCGGCTTCAATTACGTGCAAAGTTAGCTTAGACGCACTCTAAGAGCTCTTGCCCACTGACGTCCAGTTTTTTACGGGATACGGTTTTCTGCAGGATTCCGTTTTAGTAGTATAGGTACGTGCTAATATAGTAACGTTCACACGATCATTCTGTTTGCGGGATACTGCACGCATACTACAGAAAACGGGATCCTGCAGTAAACCGTATCCCGTAAAAAACTGGACGTCAGTGGGAAAGCGGCGTACAGGTTGTAATGAGTCAGGTTCGATTATGAAGTCGTTTTTCGAAAGGGAAAGCAAAACATTGTGCCAGACGCACTGTCCAGGGCATTGGATACAGAGGATTTAGCCTTGTTAGAAATTAGGGCAGAGAATAAAGATGTTTGGTATACGTCGCAGGAGGAGAAGGTCCTCAGCGGACAACATTCAGAGGATTGGCAGCTTAGCCAGGATCGTCTGTGGAAATATTTAAAATTAAAACAGTTCCCCGATGAGAGGTACAGTTGGAAGTTGGTAGTTCCCGAAACACTCCGCGATCAGGTTTTGAAAGAGTGTCATGATGATCCATTAGCTGGACATTTTGGGGCCAAGAAAACGATTAATAGAGTGAGGCAGCAGTATTACTGGCCCTCACTTATTGGAGATGTGAAGAATTATGTCAGGAAATGTGAGGTCTGCGCCAGTCACAAATCTTCACAGTTGTCACCATGTGGCATGATGGGACGTCAAAGGGAGGTAACGGGTCCATTTCAAATTGTTTCCATGGACTTGATGGGTCCGTTTCCACGTTCTAAACAAGGAAACACAATGTTATTAGTGGTATCATGCTGGTTTAGCAAGTTTTCTTTGTTGTTTCCTTTACGCAATGGTAAAGCATCCAATATCGTAAGAATCTTGGAAGAACAGGTAATATTACTCTACGGTCCACCAGATGTCATTATATGTGATAATGGTAAACAATTTGTTTCGAACCAGTTTAAAGAAATGTCCGAAAACTACAATATAGACTTGTGGTATACACCCTATTACCACCCACAAGCAAATCCCACTGAAAGGGTTAACAAGGTTATTGGTACGGCTATAGCCTGTTATGTAAAGGATAATCATAAAGAATGGGATAGGTACATCCACCAGATAGGACATGCCATGAGAACTGCAGTTCACGAGGTTACAGGAAGAACGCCTTCGTACTTATTCTTTGGGCGGGAAACCTCGGTGCAGCGGGATAAATGTAGACATTTCCAAGAGAAGGCCCCGCTGCAATGCAATAGACAGGGTTATGAGGCATATGTCAAAGCAAGGGACGAGATTTACAGGGATGTTAGAGAACGACTCAGGAAAGCATATGAAGTTAATTCCACTCACTATAACAAACGGCGTCGTACCTGTGAATACACAGAAGGTGACATGGTGTGGTATCGCAAGAAACTTCTCTCCAACGCTGCAAAAGATATAATGGCAAAACTGTCGCCTAAATTTGATAAGGCCATAATAGCTCAGAGGTTATCAACGGACGTATACAGATTGGTAAGTTTGAGAGGCAAGGACCTGGGAAAATGGCACTCATCTGACCTGAAGCGTATGGCATGAATCCGGGTCGGATTCTCCCGAGGAGGGAGGATATTGTAATGGTTGGTTACTCAATCTTGGGATAGATGTCGTTATGGGTCTCAGAAATCGCTTACATTTGGCATTAATTTACGTCAGGTTGACATTTTAGAAAATGAGGGTGGCGAGAGAAAAGATCCGGTCCGGCAAGTGAATGTCACTGTGTCCGCGGATAGAATTATAACGAAATAACTCAGTTTTTGGTGCAATTTGGTAATAAACTGATTGAAATCGTATTCACTCATTGTTGAAATAAGTGCATAAACGTTAGCAAGACAGGACCTGGGAAAATGGCACTCATCTGACCTGAAGCGTATGGCATGAATCCGGGTCGGATTCTCCCGAGGAGGGAGGATATTGTAATGGTTGGTTACTCAATCTTGGGATAGATGTCGTTATGGGTCTCAGAAATCGCTTACATTTGGCATTAATTTACGTCAGGTTGACATTTTAGAAAATGAGGGTGGCGAGAGAAAAGATCCGGTCCGGCAAGTGAATGTCACTGTGTCCGCGGATAGAATTATAACGAAATAACTCAGTTTTTGGTGCAATTTGGTAATAAACTGATTGAAATCGTATTCACTCATTGTTGAAATAAGTGCATAAACGTTAGCAAGACAGGGGGTAAGTGTTTTTATATGAAATTGTTAGATATAGTATGTGAATGCAAATCGTTAAATTCAAGTGTACCTAACTTGTATTCACATACTGCTATTATGTTGTTCGCAGCCTTTGAGGAACGCCCCTTACGCATATGGTGATCGATTGTGTAGCAAAGCATAGTACGGGAGTCATATTTTAATTATCGAGAGGGCGGTCGCCATAGGCGCTCACGAACTCAAGATTCGCAACTGGCCACCGCGGACTCATGGTGTAGTGGCTCCGATATCCCGAGTTCAATCCTCACTGCGTGGACATTCTTTTTGTTTTTAGTTTTATTTAATTTATTTTATTTTTATTTGTTTTCTTTTCTCTTGTTGTATCAAGAATTTTGGCTATAAAAGGATAACAGTGTAAGTGACTTTTTCGGTTTTCTAAACTAAACTTTAACTAAACTAAATTTAGTATTTAGGCATTAAATGTTTTATGTTGTCTCTACTTACGCCCCCGTTAAATTCATTCACGCCAACTTATGGTTGTTAAAATAGGTATCCTAAATTCATTAAATAAGTATTTTGCATGTGTAAGCTCAAATTTCATTTATCTCTTCTACTCAAGAACCTGACTCATTACAAGGTGTTGCGACACGTCACACGGTCGACGCTAGCTAGGGTATACATAAACCTGTGTAATGTATGGTGATTGCAGCTGGTAGCGCGGCCACTGGAGCTGGTGCTAGTCCCGGGCGAGCGCTACCCGGCGCAGCGCGCGGCCGGCGCCGCCGTGCCGCAGGAGCTGTCGCTCGTCGCGCGCGACATGCCGCACGTGGCGCGCTTCGTGTACGACATGTACCTAGAGCGCGTGCGCGACCACCAGCGGCAGGAGGTACGTACTCATCTATTTAATGTACTTGCATTTTAAACGCAATCGGACCAATAACGATTAAGTTAAAAACGGCGGCCATTTTTTACTGTGTTACGAGCGCTATTCCCTTCTAATAGAGTAAATAGTATCACTGTGTACAAGAAAAGATAACAGAGAATCGAACTCGATAGCTTGCGTTAGCTAATATAAATATAAAATAAAACTATGAAAACGGATTATATCGCGTATATTGATCATATATTGATTGATTGTATACGGGTCACCCGTTGACCACGAACGCTGTAAAGGGTTCGAAACGTCGGGATGTATTATAAATTCAATATACGCGATATAATCCGTTTTCATAGTTTTATTTCATGAGTAACTATCGCGGTAACCGAAGACAATATTAATATTATTTTTTTCGACATTCAGCAGGCACAACAGACCTGGTCTGCGCCAGGCACAGCGCGTGCGGCCAAGTCGCGCGAGCCGCGACACTTCGTGCCCTCGCACCCCGGTGCGGACGACGACGACGACTTCCAGCCCACGCAGATCGTCAACGAGGTCGATGAACCCGAACCCAACTAGGCTGCATGAGCGGAGCTTAGGCACACGAAAGGCAATGTACCTATTGTGGGGCCGAAGTCAACGTACTTGCAGTCTTAAATCACTAAGCCGGCCGTCTCACTTGCACTCGCGGTCTCTAGCGATGCATGTTGCAGCTATTGAACTGTTATTACTACGTATTGAACCGGCACAGAGAGCCAGTATTTTGCACCATGAGTTTTTGTCGACCGATAAACTATTTAAGCGTAGCGTAAATCTCGCGACGTAAACGCGTGAATTTCACGGCGCTTACGACGTTTTACGACGCCCTGCTCCCTTTCGCCTACAGTTTGCGATTGCAACGATTTCATTGTTTGGTATATGGCTTCTCTACTTATATGAAGTAATAATAAGTCAACGGTTGCAGCATTCTCACTATATTTTTGTTGCCCCACCGGAGCCAGTCGCGCAATGTCGTGGCCAAGATTTAAGGCATAGACCATTCCGTTTCCTAAAGTAACTATGTACTTATGCGTTGCATTGTTACTAAAATGTTGCTGTGTTGTAAGTACTGAATGGAATAAAAATTCAGTGAATTTCATGTTTGTTTGAATCTGAGTGATGTATCTAACTGTACCTTAAGATTAAGTAAATAAACATTGTAATTTTTAAATAAGTTTTTATTTATAAAACATAAGGAGTTATCACAAATATTTAGCTGCTTCTTTGAAGATTCGAATGAAATCGACGAGAAATTTAAATTAGAAACGCGGAGAAGGAAGGAGGGCTCTTAATTTAAATGTATTACCAGCCGGTTTATCTGCAAAGCATTTTAAACGGTTCTGTAAATGCGGAGCCAAGTTTTTGTAACTGTTCAACTAAAATATGATATACACTATTATACTTATTTTTCCTCAATCGTAATTGCCATTATTATTATTTAGTGTTTGGGTAAGTACCGTAGTACTAATGGACGGTTGATGAGTGCAATTTACCACCACTACCTATCCACACAATTTATATCTAGTAGGATAACAAAAAACAAAGCACCAAACACAAACAAATATAACATTTATTCGATACATTACAAAACGTTCAATAGCAACGATTACATGGTACAAACAATATTCAGATTTTAAGCGCGCAAATCCGTAGGTACCTATCGCTTCTCTAGCATTAGCAGAACTGACCGCTCTTTTTAATTTTAAGTAAAAATTATCAAAAAAGGGACCGAGCATAGCGTGTGGACAGTTATACTAATATACTATCCGCAAACCAAACTGACGACCGGGGTCGTGAAACTACTCATTCGCACTTTCGCGGTCCTAGAGCGGTCGTCAGTCAGGTATGCGGATAGTATAACCTCGGATTTTATCGCTTATCATTGTGAATCCGTCCCCGACAGCCAGAATACATCAGCAGCGATAGGAGATAAAGCCGCGACCGATAGAAGACAGATTAGAACAGCCCTTCAATCTCCAAAGTTTCAGTATTTAGATCAATATCGTATATGCTAGGTCGGGTGGGCAAGCCGGGCATCTTCGAGATCTCGCCGACCATGGGCACAACGAAGCCGGCGCCGACGGAGACGAACACGTCGTTGATGCGGAGCGTGAAGCCGGTGGGCGCGCCCTTGATGGCCGGGTCGCCCGTCAGGGAGTTGGACGTCTTGGCCATGCAGATTGGGAATTTGTCGTAGCCCTGGAATAGACCAAATATTAGGTACCCTCTTCGAATATGCAAGAACTCTGAAAGTAAGTAATCTTAGGCCCCTTGTGATTTTACAAGAGAGAGAGAGAGGTTAGGTAAGTGCTTTATCTTGTTTTTCTTACGCGATAAGCAGGACACATTAAGGATATCCCATGTGAGTGATCTACTTAGAGCGATATCTATATCTACTTTATCTATCTAAACACCAAAACCGGTCACTACTCATATTCTAACAAAACCATAAAGTTAAATACCATCAACCGGGGTGAATAGAGACAAAACTAAGTGATTTACCTGACAATCTTTTAAAAATAATAATAAACAATTTGACCAACCTTCTCAGTGAACATCTTGATTTTTTGAAGCGCGTCATCCGTGTACTGCACATCTCCAGCACCGTACATGTCCTTGGCGATGGTAAGGATCTTGTCCTGGATGGATTGTCTCTCCAGCGGGTACAGGAAGCGGAAGAAAGAGGGTTTGTCGCAGGCGGCCACGACGGCGTCGGCGAGGTCGAGCGCGCCTTCCCCGCCGCGGGCCCAGTGGTCGCACACGACCGCTCTGAAGGCGCCGTTCTTTTCCGCGAACTGTTGGACGAGCTTCAGCTCGGCTTCAGTGTCGTTTCTGAAATCAAACTGGGCTGTTATTGCTTCATCTAATTCCGTTAAAATAAATGAACCTCGTTCATTAATCATATTTTGTAACTTTTTCTACACCTACTGCTGCTAGACTGCTAATACTGATATATTTACACACACGGCACTAACTATAGTAAGTACGAGGAATTAGTACTAATGTTAGAACTTTTAGATAAATAGATATCTAAAGTGTAAGCGACTGAGAGTATCGCTATGATGATTAATAAAAGTTGCAGCATTCGGTTGCAAGTAGTAAATGAGAAAGGAAAACCTACATAATTATTGCGAAATAGAAAATACCTTAAGGAGCCTCTTAGATCAGGATCTTCCTTTTAGAACTATGGTGATCTAAAAATCTTTGGATGTTTAAAAAAAGCTTGACCTTGCAAGGTGAGAAACTTGTTTTTCTGGGTTCGTATTTATAGTGTACAGCCTCAGGCGCCTCAGGCCCTTCGCCGACTTGAGCCGGCACACGGAGTGGGTGAGCGGATTAACGATAAATACTTAAGTAAGTAGTATAGTCTTCATCTTCTTAAATGACTTTTTCGTCTAAGACGGTAATCTGTTAAACAACGGCGGTCAGCCATTGTGTGTGAGCACCGCACGCGCCGTGGCACGCGCCAACACACAATGGCACACAAAGGCCGACAGCTCGCACAAAAGAGACAATGGCTTTTGTTTAACAGATTACCGTCTTAGACGAAAAAGTCATTTGAGATGATGAAGACTATATGAGCGTTGCTAACTGGCGCGGATGCGTGCGACGGATTTTACCCGCGCGCATGCACCCGCTCGCTCCGCGCACCAGCGCAAATCGGCGATGGCGAACCTCCAGCGGGGCGTGCGGCGTGGCGTTTCAGGCGTCGAGTTCCCAAGGGATTTGAGCAGCGCGCACTGAGGCCGCTTGCATACGTTTGCATTTGACTCAAATAGACGTCGCGCCGCATGCCGCGCTGTTCGCCCCGCTCTAGCCTGCACTCGGTTTTTAGGGTTCCGTACCCAAAGGGTAAAAACGGGACCCTATTACTAAGACTCCGCTGTCCGTCTGTCCGTCTGTCTGTCTGTCACCAGGCTGTATCTCATGAACCGTGATAGCTAGGCAGTTGAAATTTTCACAGATGATGTATTTCTGTTGCCGCTATAACAACAAATACTAAAAAGTACGGAACCCTCGGTGTGCGAGTCCGACTCGCACTCGGCCGGTTTATTATTATTATTATAAACTGATCGGCGATTGGCCCTAGTCACACCTGCCTCAAACCTGATGGAAAGTGAAGACAGGGCCTAATATAGATCTCACCGGTTCAGTAATAGCCTATTCTCTCTTGCTTTAAAGAGACCGAGGTCATATTGATCAGGGAATACAGATGGCGGAAGATAAGAGAAAGATAGAGATAAGACTGACCCGTGTCTGTTGACGGCAATGACCACAGGTACGCCGAACTTGTTGCCGTTCTCGATGTGTTTGCGCAGGTTGCATAGACCCTTCTCCAGCAGCTCCAGGTTCTCCTGGTAATAGTCAAATTTCATAAATATTTAAGTTCAAAAACCATAAAGAAGTTTTAGTTTTTATGGGGCAACTGTTCTCAAGACAGAATAGATAAACTTCTATTTTACTCTCACGACTCTCACTCAACCAATTTGTACTTATAAAGCGGTAGAAAATAAACAAGTAGGCAAAATCTCTCCTAACTTTTAACGATTTTATGTCATTTTCATCGAATATTAGCACAATTTTTTACCGACTTCAAAAAAAGGAGGACGTATTGTATGTTTCCGTATTGTATAAAACATATATAGTAATTTTCCGGAATACAACAAAAGGCAATCAACGAATGGGGTTGGCCGGTCGAAGTATTTAGCAGATGGTGCCAGCATAGCTTGAACTGTCAATCCCTTTGTACTCTAAAATGTCTATGTTAAAACTTGTGTAATGTATAGGTATATTTAAATAGCATAGATACCTACTCGTGTCGTACCGTCCGTCACAAACAAACAGTCGTTTCAAAGTCCGGGAAAGTAGGGCATATTTTAAAGCGCGCATCGTCGCCGTTGCCATATTTAGGTACAGTGCAGCGTGCCTAGCCATGGTGACAATCGTTTGCGCTACGATAACGAAACGCTCTGTATCTCTCTATCACTCTTCCATTAGTACGACAGTGACAGTTGCATTGTGTTCGCTAAGGAGCATAAATGATTGGCATGTTGGCTACGCACCCTGGTCAGCACTCACGTTGACTTGACACATGTCGTTGAATAGCGCACCGTTGCTACGATCACAGCGTATCCCGATGTGGCTCACGCTGACGTCGAATAATGTGAGTAGATTCAGCGTAGCGGTAACGCGGCCTAGACGTGTAACCCACCTTGACGTAGACGTCGTGAAGCGGCGCGCCGGGCGACACGGGCGGACCTCCCCCGTGCATCTTGAGGGCGCGCACCGTCGCCACGATCACCGCGCAGTGTGGCGTAGCGCCACTCGCGCGGCACTTGATGTCGAAGAACTTCTCCATACCTATAGTAAACAGTAGAGATCAGTTGTTACCAACGTGGAAATGCTTACTACTTAGGTACTCTTGCATAGATATATCTTGATCGAATCATGTTGTTTTTACTGCCGCCTGAAGGGCAAAAGGCTAACCCTTACTCATAAAACTTTACAAGCCTCAATTAGGCCTAAGAGTCGGTTAACTTCAAACTCGATTAAATGTCGGGTAAATCCATCTCTCAGATTAAGCGACCGCGGTAGGCCTAAAAGCGTTGGGTGGACATTGTGATAGCGGACATGGAAGAGAACAATCTCACACCTCAGGATGCCGAAGACCGGGCAGTGGAGAAGATTGAGTATAGGAAAGCGGACCCTGGCGCTAGGCCGGAAAAACGCTAGGTAACGACACACTTGTAAGTTTTACTGACGTAAGTACGACACATGCATGAATAACGTCATAAAAGTCATTGCTTTTGTTTACTATAATTAAGAACTTTTGTATGGACACTCCTCAGGAAAAAATCCTCAAACGGACGAATTGAATGATGTTACCGATGTCAGAGCCGAAGCCAGCCTCAGTAGCGACGTAACCCGCCGGGCCGGCGAGCTGTAGAGCGATCCTGTCGGCCAAGATGGACGAGCAGCCGTGCGCGATGTTGGCGAAGGGCCCGGTGTGGACGAGCACGGGCGTGCCTTCCAGGGACTGCATCAGCGTCGGCTCGAACGCGTCGCGGAGCAGCGTCATTACGGCGCCGGTCGTGCCCTGAAACATGTCACGTTAGTGTTTCCCTTGGCAGAACCAGTTGGAAAGACTTGACAAAAACATTCGAATCGTATTTGCATAACTTCGTAACGTGGAATGAAGACATAAATAAATGGTTTATGTACTATTTTTTCTTTAATGTCATTACCGGGTCGAACGCGATTAAATTTTATTATTTTACCTTTTTTCCGACGTTTCAGCTAGGTTGCACTAGCTGTGGTCACGGAAGACTGACGTCCCAGCAAAATGTCAATTGAGATTTTGGTAAACAACAATAAACTACCCGATCTTAATTAAACAGAAACGGGTAGATAAATGTATTTGTCTACCCTGAACATTTATATAAACTAATGTCGGGTAGTTTAGTGTTCTTTTCCCAATATCTCAATTGACATTTTGCTGGGACGTCAGTCTTCCGTAACCACAGCTAGTGCAACGTAGTTGAAACTTGAAACGTCGGAAAAAAGGTAAAATAATGAAATTTTATGGCGGTAATGACATTAATTATGTGTACATAACGCCAGAGTTTAAAGTGTTATATTTTTTCTTTTTATCCAAACAAGTCTTACCAAGTCGTCGGCAGTAACCGCGTTGCCGCTCTTGTCGAGTGCCACCACCATATTGGCCAGCCTCTGTTTGATGTCCTTGAGGTCCGTGCCCAGCGCTAGGATGGCCATGATCTCGGAGGCCACGGAGATGTCGAAGGCGGTCTCGCGTGAGAAGCCCTTTTCCGTCGGGGATTGGCCCACTGTAATCTTACGCAGGTATCTGTCGTTTAGGTCCACCACTGAAACAAAGATGATGTCATTACTACATTATGTCACTCAATTGTTTGGCTGTGATAGGTGCGCTGACTACTTAGAGCAGTTAATTTCGGAACATTATACTGCTTTGAGCATGACAATAGACGCGAGTGCCGCTCAAACATCACAACATAAAAAAGAGACAAAGTAAACGTGTCATCCATTAGGGAGGAAAACCACGATTCCTTCCTTTCCAATTTCGTAAACCTTCAGCTATCGCATATCAGTTTTATTAGATAGTGGAAATTCTGTATGAAGTAGGTACTATATTTATTTTATGTTAATCATGACATTCAGCAAGTTTACATTACAACTTCCGTACAAGTATTGTACTTAAATATTATTATAATAAAACTTTCCTCTAACACAATCATCACTAAGTACGTGTATAATTATGATAACACTGCTCACCTCTATTCCACATAATCTTGGACGTATCAATATTGAGCCTCGCGAACTTGGTCTTCTCCTCATCAGTCAACGAGTCCGGATCGGTCTTGTTAATGCCCAGCCGTTGCAGTCTTCTCAGCTGTATGGGCGAGAACTTGCGCACGCCCTTGATGCGGGGCACCAGGCGGTCGTAGAGCGGCCCGTCCTTCTGCGTGAGCTCGTGGAAGATGCGCGCGTCCATCTGCGCGGCCACCAGGTTGTTGGCGGCCGTCACCGCGTGGATGTCGCCCGTCAGGTGGAGGTTGAACTCCTCCATGGGAATAACCTTCGCAAAACAATATATGGTTAATTTTGCTGCTTTGGACGTCTGAGAAGGATAGTTTTGATTTGACTATTTATTAAACGGTTTGGTTATTAATTTGTCCCTCAATTCCTATTCCTGCATGCCATATTTGCGGTAATAAACGTTTACAACCGACTTATGTGTAAAGCAAATGCCCGCAAATAAAGACTGGCCTCTTTTAACTAGAAACGGTAGCAACTTAAAAATGTAGCTTATGGTCAATGCGTAAACTCGGTGCCTAAACCAGGCCCAGCAGCGTGGTGTAAGTGTAAATACCCGTAGCAACGGTAAACGGGTATTAGTAGATACCTGTAGTAGCGCCGCGGCTGCTGCGTCAACACTAAACCTACACTAACTGTAACATGTCCCCATTCATTCACGATCGAGTCACTGATTTCGAGAATGAACGCTACAGTGAGCTCGACAGGAAACGAGATGAGCTTAAGGCTCAGCCGCCAACCTCGATTTGCTACAACTATGTAGGTGGTGCGCTGACGTGCCCAAAATGTGCTCGAGTATTTAGCAAGAAGATAGGGTACGTGAGCCACCTAAGGGCGCACCAGAGAGCGGATCAGCTACACGCTAATAACGCGAATTAAAAATTGCCTACTCCAGAGCACACAGTCGCTGTGGCCGAAATCGGTCAAGAGAGCATCATCATCAACATGTCCCATTGACGACATTGTGGTATTACCTGCGAGTATCCACCGCCAGCAGCGCCACCCTTCACGCCGAACGTGGGTCCCTGGCTGGGCTGCCGCATCACGGCGAACGCGTTACGGCCGCGGCGCGCACACAAAGCCTGCACGAGGCCCAGCAGTGTCGTACTCTTACCCTCGCCCAGCGGCGTTGGCGTGATCCTGTTACGTAACGATACATTAGTCAAATGTAAAAGTAAGATTCGAGATGATAGCTACCTACAGTGTTAAAAAGTTTGTCGCTTGTTGGAGTTTATTAATTATTGGGGAATGCTCTAGATTTTTAAGTATCGCAGTTCACACCTCAAATGTATGTAACGGTAGAGGCAATTGAGGTGTTACACATACAGTAACTCAAATGTCATAAGTACATGATAAGAGTAGATATTTTCACATCAATCGTGCGACAAATCCCGTTTCCCCAATTTATGGTATACTCTGTAGTTCACTGCCGATTAGTCCTCATCTACCTACTGTAATGTCCTACTTACTGTTTGAATATTTTATTTATGATAATAATATGGTATTGTCTGTCCAAATATTGGTCTAGTCATTTGTAAATAGCTTTACAGTCATTGTATGAATTACCCAGCAACGACGATATATTTCCCGGGGCGCTGGTCCTTCAGCCGCTCCAGCACGGACAAGGCGATCTTGGCCTTGGTGCGGCCGTACTGGGAGACCTCGTTCGGCGCGAGGCCGATCTCCGCCGCCAGCTTGTTGATGTCCTTCGGCTTCTGTGAGCGCGCAATCACGATGTCGCTGTGAAAGAGAAAGCTTTTGTTAAACCCCTGCATATCTATGCTTACGCTTACCTGGCTAAAAAGGTAGAGTAAGAAGGGAGTTTTGCCCTTTATATTTGCAGAAGTACAAAGCTTGATTCAAACAAGCCGGCAATGAATTTTCATAGGTGTTCATTGCATAGGCCGGCAAAGCAGCCCGTTGTCTCCGGTCTCATGCCGGCTCGCGCGATGATGTGACGTCCGCAAGGACAACACTTACCGGCCGCTTCTATAACTACTGCTGGCAGTTCCTTATTTCCCGCTCTTTGTAATAACTTATTAATTGGCCAGCCTAAATTTTACCTGGGAGGCGGTGATTTGGGCACCAGCCGCAGCGGCTTGAGCGGCCAGGCGGGCGCGCGCATGCGGTCGAGGCTGCGGCGCGCGGCCTGCACGGTGTTGCGCATGAGCATGGCCACGGTCATGGGGCCCACGCCGCCGGGCACCGGCGTCACGGCCGACGCCACCTGCAGCGCCTCGGCGTACGCCACGTCGCCCACCAGCCGCTGGCCGCTGCTCTTCGATGGGTCTGCGGGTGGAGCGCCCGTGTTACTATGACTGCAGGGGTTTTGGAACTATGGTCCGTGGACCCTTAGTTTACTGACGAAAAGAAAGCAGGAGAGTGAAAGGCTATCCGGCCTGCGAAAAAGGAAGGTTAGGCTTCTAATTTAAATTGTTTGTGAGACAGAAAGACGAAGGTCACAAAAATATACGACTATCCAATTCCTCCAACCCATCAAAAAAAAAGTTCATGACGGGATTTAGGGATCATATTTTTTATTACATGCAAGTTCTACTTACACTGGTTATTCACTTACTCGCACAAATTGAAATCTAAAGCTTATTTAAAAATACTATTAAAACTAGGCACAGAAAAAGCCTGTCAAGCCGTTTTAGCTCTACAAACCAACGTTGAGAAATCGAATCCTAGGTTACATCTATAGGTATTGTGTAAACCCATAACCTATCAAGATTACAAAATACCTACCTACTATCGTATATACTACCACGTCATTTTATGCGTTGTAAAACTTGTAAACGAAAATTAACCAACAGTAGGCCTAGCACAGGAGAACCGCAACAATATCACGCCTGCGAGTTAGGTATATTATAGAACTACCCGTCCCTCTCTAAATAATTTAGAATCTTACCTATGTATATAACCTGAGGTATGCCATTAATGCACAATCAATGATCACAAGTTTTAACTGGATGGTTATCATCACCGTTCGGAGCGGACGACCTGTCTGGCACTCTGATATGTGCGTTACAATGGTTGTTTACATTTATTCATTGATCCGGTCAATGCGGTGCTTGGTTCCGCCTATTGTACTTGAGTTACAAAAACAAACATTAAAGGATGAAACGAAACTCATCAGATATGATTAACGCAGGAAAGTGTAAAACTATTAATGTCCTTTTTAAGTAGGTAAGTGATACATATCCTTCGAACTTCCTCAGCTTACTAAGTATTGCTTTGTTCTCCGTGACCCTAAACACAATGGAAAATTTACGTCAATCTTTAAATTCTGGCAAAAGCGCTGCTGACGCAACATTCACGAAACGCTAGAGCAATACACGTCAGGCTTTACGCACGCGTGCAGCAGTGAGCCTTAAAATAGGTTCATCTGCCAGTCATGGACGCACGTTAATGAACTCACCCGGAATAGGGTTGATGCCGCAGTCGATAACGACGGCTCCGGGCTTGATCCACGAGCCGCGGACCAGCTCAGGCCGCCCGATCGCCACCACCAGAATATCAGCGGTCTTTGTCTGCAACACAAAACAGAAGATTTTTAAGACTGTAAACTCCGTTTTTGAAGTAGTTACACGTAATTTCAGGTCAGCATAAATAACTGTATAAATTAGAGAAAGACGGGTAGTCCCTCTCGAAGGCGAGATACAGTCGCGCCTCTCGCGCCAGCCCTATATACCATAGTCTCTCCAGAAAACCTCGGCAAGCTCACTCACGGAGCGTTCGCGGAAGGAAATTCTCTTTTCTGTGTAACCGCACAGTGCTCGAGTATTTATTTACGCAGGGTGTTGTTTTATAAGTACATATTATTAGGTACCTAATATATAGGTATATGCAGTTTATCTTACGATTTCACTCAAGTCCTTGGTCTTAGAGTGGCAGACGGTGACGGTGGCGTGTTCCCACTTGAGTAGCTCCGCGACCGGGGTGCCGACGATGCGGCTGCGGCCCAGCACCACCGCGTTCTTGCCCGCGATGGACACGCCAGCGCGCTTGATGAGCTCGATACAGCCGGCCGGAGTGCATGGGATGAAGCCACTCAGGTCGCCTACTGCAGCGCGACCTTCGTTGATGGTGTTCAAACTGGAATTGTGAAATTAAAGCTTACTTATTTATAAAAGATTTCATATGACGGGTGCTGCTTGTTAGTCTCTTAGAATCATTTAGACAGCAGCAGTCATCATTTCCACTCTAGGTTTGTTTGTTTTATTTAAAATTAAATTATACGATATGTTGACTTAGAAAGCTATCAGAAATCAATACCGTCAGCTTGCGGTGAGCGAAGAAAGTGCAGGTTATATCGGTTACAATGTGTTCCAGGCTAATAATACCTACCAATATTATAATCATAGTTTATTGCACCATGGTAAAAGTTTTCATGTAAGTATCACATAGACCCCAGAAGAGTGTTGCAAACATTTTCTTAAGCTAAGTATTAATAAGTTTACATACGTACTAACTTTGGAACATAAACAAGCCTTATAATAACGGTATATCAAAATCATATTACTAATGAAAAATATCATCAAGGAATTATGTGACTAATTATTAGTTTTGTTGCTATAAGAGAAAAAAATAACAAGTGCCAGGCTGATCACTCTATCACGAAACGCACGCTCCGAGAGCGCACGCTTGACGCTGACGTTGACCGTCATAGATAAGTTAAAAGAAATTTACCTAATACGGGTGGTCGATGTCCGCGTCGAGCGTGCAATCTCGGATCGTGCGATCCGTGGCATCGGGCAATAGGCCTAGGGTGTAGTACGTACGTACCCATCCACGTCCTTGTCGGCGGACACGGCGTCGGTGATGACGTGCGCGTCGATAGTGTGTGTGGAGTCCAGGGGCATCTGCACGATGATGCCGTGCACGGACGGCTCCTCGTTCAGCGCCGTTATCTGGTTCAGCAACTGAGAAAAGACATGTACTTGTAAACTAGGTATGAAGATACAGGGTACTTTTATAGGTATGAAGCCCCAGAATTAATAAATTACGTTTAAATTCATGCGTGTACGAGAACACAAGAAAATAATAAATCGTGTTAAGATAATAAAACACCCAAAACATGCGTTAGGTTGACTTTACGTAGATCAAAACATCTAAACTGTATTTCTGTTTGTCAATATTCCGCGTTAGGCATTCTTAATTTCCTATTTGGGTCATGAAATAGTACCTACCAACATTACGATACAAATGCAGAGTAGGAAATTCGCAACGACCGAGGGAAGTGTTTTAAATCGACACGAGTTGCGAATTACCTTTTCGCACGCGTGTTGTACAAACGTTTTACAGTACATATACCTAATGGCCCATTAAATTTTCAACATACGCACGTATAGTGCTAGTTACCGCACTAGGGCGGTAAATTAGCACCATATGTACTGTAAAAGCATCAAAGCAGTAGGTACTTAGTAAAAATAAGGTTCACGCTTACTATATTTAGCTCTGGCAGATTTTCTAAGTACGGTTCATACGAGTAAGTGCATATTCATATATCCCTTATTTTTTAAGATTATGCCGTATTCGCCATTTCTCAGCCATTCGCCATTGATATTTTCCATAACATAAAGCAAGACGATGAGATGATTACATCACATCAATAACAAGCGTAAACAGCTGATAGCGTTATCATCACAGGTCAGATGGTCATGCACCACAATGCTAAATCGAAAACTTGTTTACCGAGACAAACTATATTGTTTGCATCAGTTACGCTGAGAAATTAGATAATGAAATCTAATAAAACTATGAAATCGGACTACATCGCGTATATTGAATTTGTAATCCCGACGTTTCGAACCCTTTACAGCGTTCGGGGTCAACGGGTGACTGAGGAGAAACTACAATGTGCAAAAGTACCCACACAAAAAAAAACCGGCCAAGTGCGAGTCGGACTCGCGCACTGAGGGTTCCGTACTATTACGTAAAAAACGGCAAAAAAATCACGTTTGTTGTATGGGAGCCCACTTAAATATTTATTTTATTCTGTTTTTAGTATTTGTTGCTTGTTGTTTAAATTACAACTGTCTAGCTATCACGGTTCATGAGATACAGCCTGGTGACAGACGGACAGACAGACAGCGGAGTCTTAGTAATAGGGTCCGGTTTTTACACTTTGGGTACGGAACCCAAAAAATGAACCATAATAAACTATAAACTTTAAGGCTGGTTTTACATGCAAAATCGTTTCACATTACAACTATTTTCAAGTAAAGATATACGCGATAAAGCTACGCCGGCTCTAACCCTACACCTCTGACACGATAAGATTTAATTCGAGAAGATATAATCCGATTTCATAGTTTTATTTCATGAGTAACGATCGCCGTAACCGAAGACAATATTAAAGTAGATAATCGTAAGTAAATTTAACTACACTGAATTAGTACCTAGGTTCATTAGATAAAGAATTAATCCTTAAGATGCCTGCGAATTTTTTATCTGATTTTGATTGACTTTTGTTTTAAAATGTAAGTACCTACTTACTCTTCCTCGTCATTTTCAAACTCAAAATGCTACGTAAAGAGCTGAAAATTTTGTTAGAAAACTGCTAGAACCCCCGGGGTCAATATGATAAGTAATATTACGCACAATGAAAAAAAAAGTGTTAGGTTCACCCTAATGGCCGTACCACACCATCGCACCGCACCAAGGTCAAAGAGAAATCGCTTTCTTTAGTAAGAACTTATGGATGCGTCGCACAATGACCTTGGTGCGGTGTGACGGTGTCTTATGGAGTAACCTTGCCTTCAGTGATGTCAGGCGACAGGCGCAACTGCTCGGCCTTGAGCTCCTGCACGGGAGTCCTCACCGTCTGCACGATGATTTGGACAAACCTCGCCTTCAGTGATATCGCACGACTTAGCAAGCGCATATAATCTACCTTCGGCTCCTGTGTGTGTAGAGGCCTCATAATCTGGTCATGATCAGGACTAACCTCGCCTTCAGTTATGTCGCGCGGCAGACGAAGATGTTCAGCAGTGATGCCGATGTTCTCGGCGGCCTTGAGCTTCATCCTGATGTACACGTTGGAGTCCTCTCGCCCGCCGACCTGGACGATGGCGAGGCGCGGCTTGAGCGTCGCGCTGACGGCGCGCAGCTCGGCGACTTGCTGTCGTAGCTCATCTTCGATCGCTCTGAACATGGGTAGAAAGTAACACAATGGTGTATTTACCGGCAGTTAATTTAAATTTGGATTTACTTTATACCTATATACTGACCAAACCTTCACTGCAATAACATTCAGAGATAATCGGAAAATATTTATGTAGGAACTACTCTTCTATTTATGAATGAAAACTTTGTTTAGATATATTTAGCTAGGTACCAATATAAAACTTACAATTCTAATTTGTACTTAAATACAGCAATAATTTTAGAAATTATTACCTACCTAAATGTTTATCTTAATAGAAATATGCATACCGTGCCACAGCGAGTCCCGAAATCACTTTAGCTGTCATTTTGCTAGCCGCTATTACCCGATCGAGAGGCAGCTGCCCACTGTGACTCCCAATCCCAACTTCACAGACCCCTTGGCTCGACAATTTCGCAGACACCCGTCTCTCTTACAGGACGTAAGTACGAAAGAGATGAACAACTCGTATGAGATAATATTGTTGAGGGGCAGGTCACAGATAACATCCCTGAGATAACCCCCAGGTGATGGCGGAGCTAGAACCCGCGATCATGGTGCTGTTGTCATACTGATGGGTATGGTTGGTATGGTGTAGATATCAACGTTATGAAACAACGCGAGTTTAAGATACCTTATACCTACTACGTATTACTGATGAAAGTAGACCGCAAAAATAGCGAAATACTTTGACCGATAAAATCATAACACGAAGCACCCTTACAAACTCAGAATAATGACTAAAGCAAAGAAGCCGGGCAAAAATAAAAGCTTGGTAAAAGATATCGTATTCACAACACGTTATTACTTTTTGTCTATGAGTGAGTGAGACAACAATCCGCAAGTTCTTTCGTTTTTTTCAGTATTGTCATAAGATGAACTGAGGGAAATGTCAAATGGTCTTATGTGGTTCTATAATATAATCCAGCCAAATAAAATATATGTTCGTTATTTCACAGGTAGGTGTCAACTGTAACAACTTGACATAGTCGTATTATTTTAGTTGAAATATTTCGGGATGTTTCAGCGGTCATCTTGGTTTATTTTAATTATATTGTTGCTATTCCTGACAGATTGTTGGAAAACGTGCTGAGTTTTTATTTGTAATGGTTTGAAGTTCCCTTTGTGATAATGTCTTGTGTGATCGAGGGCTGTAAATCGCATACAGGAAGAAAAGAAAATACGCACGAACCGATAACCTTTAATCGGTGAGTTTTGTTCAATTTTGAACAAATTAATTTATAGGACCTGACCCTAAACATAGAAATCGATATGTTGTTTATGTAATTATTACTTGCATTCAAGTCTATATAGATTTTTGCATATATTTTCGAACTTTTCTGCTAAGTATGATAGGTTATATTTTTGGCATAGTGATGTATCGACCTCATCAATAACCTATCGACATTTACAGCTTTCTTATAGTTTGGCCCAGGACTGTCTCATTTTAATTGATGAGTACAGTCAAGGGCATAAATATATATACATTCCCAAAGTCTCAAAAATATGTGTACGCTTAGACAATAAAATCGTGTTCACATATTTTTAAGCCATTTGTCTGGATTGATATTTTTGCCTTCGACTGTACCTATAGTTTTCTTTGTTCTTACTTACTGACAGATTGTGTTTGCCAGACTATAGTTTAATACTAAAAACCGGTCAAGTGCGGGTCGGACGCGCGCACCAAGGGGACCGTACTTTTTAGTATTTGTTGTTATAGCGGCAACAGAAATACATCATCTCATCATCACGGTTCATGAAATACAGCCTGGTGACAGACAGACGGACAGCGAAGTATTAGTAATAGGGTCCCGTTTTTACCCTTTGGGTACGGAACCCTAATAAAAAAGACATTAATGATCATTGATGAATATTCCTTTTATTAATATTGTTGGTCACAAAACTCAACTTTTTATTTCAGATTTCCAAAGGACGAGGAATAGGGGATATTACTGCAATGTTCTGCCACCAGAGTGCAGCACTAGCTTTTTTAGTGCACAGGTTTTTGACAAGTTTTCAGGGGACCTACCGGAAAACTCGAATCCGAAATTTCGTTATCTAGCTGCCTCTTTATCGCTCGAATACGCAAGAGTGACAGAGATGTTAGATAACGAAAGTTCGATTTTCTTGTTTCACGATAGACCCTCCGATTGTGATAGTGGCGCCACCTACGCCGAGTTTCGCGTAATATTCCCTATTATTAAATAAAAAAAAATATTACACGAACGTTTTTTTTTTCATTTCCTATTTGGTACAGTCAGCTGCAGAGAAAAGGTACCCCACGTCCATACTAATTTACAGAACTTTGTATGCAGGGGGGGTGCCTTTTCTCTGCAGCTGACTGTACATGACTAGAAACTATACTTAGTCTTTTAGCATTAGAAAAAACGGTAAACCATTTCCACGTGTCTTTTTATTGACAAGTTTTTTTATAAATATAGCAATATTTTACTTATGAAAGCAAAAGTATGTAAATTATCGTATATTATATTTGTTGTGACTTATTTTCAAAGTGTTTTTCGATAAAACGACACGTTAAGATCGCTCGCCTTCTTTCTAATGATAAAAAAACGAGAGGTATAGTTAGACGGTTCTGAGTGGTAGACTGCAAATGAGATAAAAGCTATATCCTCATATCAGGCGGCTCTTTGATTCCAAGGATTGCATAATTTTTATACTTTTTAATGATTTTTAGAATATGAAAATTATAAAAAGTATAAAAGTTATGCAATCCTTGTATTCCACGCATTTCATTTCATTTCAACGAGCCGCCTGCTACAGATTTCTTAAAATTGCCGCGTTTTTTCAGGTTCAACTTTCATTAGCCAGACTATTATCAATTTGCCAATTTCGTGATTATTCTTTTACACGGCACATAAACTTATGCATAATTTATCGATATAAAAAGTCGACACAGTTACATCCCTAACAAATTATCAAACTTATGACACCGTACGTAAATGAGAAATAACAAGCATATATGCATCTCTTTTCGGCACATTATCTAATTCGTAAGGAAGTAAAGTACGGGTATACATATTTGCGAAGCATTTTTGCCCTACTTCTATGCTTTAGTCATTATTCTGAGCTTACAAACTTACAAACCTAGGTATATATTTATCTACAATTAGACAGGCGAACGCGCGAAGCTAAAGACCAAGTAGGTACAATAATATAATATTGTAACAAAATATCTAAGAAAATAACTAGGTTGGTAGGCACATGTATTGTAATACGTTACAGTCTTGAACAATTACGTCACATGGTAATAACAAGTCAATCTCCAAATATTTACTCTCTATCTAACACAAACACCATAAAGATATGCACGATTTTTTTTATCGAGCAAACCTGGGTCAAACGTATACCTAATCAGAAAATGATAATTACCGACATCACAGCCGTATGTTTTATTGTTCCGATTCAATAGTAGAAGCATATTGGTTATGCAATACTTTAGGACAAGACTAGCTTAAAAAATAGATAGTTACAATAAACAAAGTTCTTACCTTTTAGTCTCTTTGGAAAAACACCTAATCAATTTTAAAGGTTTTATTCTTGCTAAATTAAAAATCATTATAATCCTACGAGCTGAACCGTGAATGTGATCTAAGCATGGACGAATATTGTTGATTGAACGTTTTCCCAAACTAATCTTTAATAGAGATACAATTAACTAAAAATATTGTTGTTTTTACATCACTGTAATAAGTTGTTAAATTGTAAGATGTTTACTTTACATAGCTAAATTAATAAGTTAACGATCTGGTCATTACAATTATGCACTGTTTAATGACGTGTTTCCTAAAATATTCTTCTTACTGTTCCAAGTAGTTAACTAAGAGTAATAACAAGTAATAAGTACCTATTAATTTACTAGCGACCCGCTCCGCACGGGTTACACAAAACATTAACAAATTACACACCTAAACCTTCCTCAAGAATCACTCTATTGATTGGTGAAAACCGTATGAAAATCCGATCAGTAATTTTTACGAACATACATACACACAAACAGACAGACGCGGCGGGGGACTTTGTTATATAAGGTGTGGTGCCCTATTGATATGCCGAAAAAAAATACGCCGATTTTGGTTTCGCCGACGGGTTCTTTGGCCGAGTAACGATTGGCAGAATCTCGTTACGCATAATAGTCGTTTGCAAGAGTAGTCAATAAGCAGAGCAATTGATACGCATATTTAATATTTGTAGAATAATCATTTGGAAACTGTCATAATTGCCCGAAAAACCATTGGTCGAAATACAATAGGTCGAACGTTCATTTGGCATTAATATTGATTAGCAGAGCTTCTCTCTTATTTATGGCTAGACTAGTAAAAAGTAACGTAAAGTAAAAAACCGGCCAAGTGCGAGTCGGACTCGCGCACGAAGGGTTCCGTACCATTACGGAAAAAAACAGCAAAAAATCGCGTTTGTTGTATGGGAGCCCCATTTAAATATTTATATTATTATGTTTTTAGTATTTGTTGTTGTAGCGGCAACAGAAATACATCATCTGTGAAAATTTCAACTGTCTAGCTATCACGGTTCATGAGATACAGCATGGTGACAGACAGACAGACAGACGGACAGACGGACAGCGGAGTCTTAGTAATAGGGTCCCGTTTTTACCCTTTGGGTACGGAACCCTAAAAAGTACGGAACCCTCGGTGGACGAGTCCGACTCGCACTTGTCCGGTTTTTAAGTATGTTCACCGATTACTCCGAGACCCGTGGTTCGATTTGATTATTATTTTTTTGTTGAGGGAACTTTCAAATATTAAAGGCACGTGTATAGTGATTTCGTTGTTTTCTAAAGTAACTAAAGCATTTCCTCCCGAAAACCACCAATTTGATGTTGTGCAACTGTAGCCTTACCACGAGTTTGGCACTACATATTTGCTAACGTCTTCGTAACTTACTTTTTTTATAAGAATAAGAATAAGTGTATTGTTTACCGTGTCAAACATGATGTTAAAATGATACATAGTACATAGTACCAACGGCTACCCTTTTCGGGTATACAATATTTTACATAATTACAATATTATATACATCATCACTTATATTTATAATAAGTACATCTATAATTATACAGTTTTAAATGAAAAATACTCATTCAAATCATAAAAAACATGATTTATTAGCCACTGCTTTAGCTGTCGTTTAAATGACTGTGTATACATATACTTAACGCATATATAGGATTATATTTTCGATTTCTCGCCCCAAAACGTGCGAGAAACTCGCACCATGTAAATAGGCCTTAAGGTATTATTTGTAAAACTTGACAATTTAAAAGTGCTTGTTACTAGGCCTTTTTGAATAAAGAATATTTTGACTGAATTTATACTTAATAATTCCTACTCAATTGTATATATTAAAATTGCTAAATTATTGACACAAAAAACACAAACAGCCTGACCGTAAATACCTACTAAAGGTAAAGCTAAAAAAAGCATAATAATATTTATGTGTTATATTTGTGTTATATGTGTGTTAAATTTCTAATTATCAATTACAATTTTTAACAAACTCAATACGTTAAGTAAACAAACAACTTATCCGTGATTCCTGTCGTAATTAAATTCAAAACTAATAAAAAATGAGGGTATACATAAATAAAACTGACTTACCTTACAACAGCGTCAACGTCCTCCTCTGTCTTCCACATCGTTTAAGGTTACTTTTATATTGTTTTTCATATGCAACCGTAATGTCAGAAAAAGTTAAACAACAACATACAAGGTTATGTGCAAGTTTGAGAGCGTCGTCCGCCGACGGACGATTGATACCCACTCTTGTAATTTATAGCAAACTGGTTCCAACGGAAACCACAACGTGGACGCGACAACATTTGTGTAAATGAGGAATCACTAATGAGGTTGTAAGAGAAATCGAAGGCAGTCGAGTGATTGAATTGGAGAATATTTACGATTGTAATTTTTGTTTGGTATTCATTTTTTTTTTACCAAACTGCAGATGATGTGATGAGGTTTTCGAGTATGTGGATATTGTGATATTGTAAGTCTATATCATTGGGAGTGATTGGGACTCAGAGGGCCTACCGCGAACCACGTTCGACGTGTTACCTCTCTGTCACACTTGTAAATTCGTACGTAAGTGTGACAGGGAGGCAACACGTCGAACGTGGTTCGCGGTAGGCCCACTGCAGCCCATGCGTATTGAGGGATTGTAACACATGCAGTGTCATTAGATATTTAGCTACACATATGATTTTTTTCTATAACGAGAATGATCGAGTGCGACTGATGAATATTTACATGCTGCTGCTAATTTGACAATACACCTGCGGAATTGATAAATGTGGATAATTCTATGACGTACACTACCGCTCATAACTATTTGGGCACTCGTAATTTTTTCCATACAATTTTATACAAAATCGACTTTCCGAGATTTTGTAGTGGTTTGTAGTTTACTTTTTTAATTTAACAGACATATCGAGCTTCAAAATTATGTGCAGAATATTCGTCTGCAATCGAACAGTATGATTTTGAAAAAAAATTTGTATACAATTGTATGGTAAAAATTGCGGGTGCCTAAATACTTTTGAGCGGTAGTGTAACTAACAATAGGTCCGATTTTTTAAGTAAATATTTAGATACAATCAAAACGACGCAGTCATAAGTCTAGTAAATTTTAGAGAGCACATGCACATTGTTCAATCGTGAGTGAAACTTCTCTATCAAGGTGAGTAATAACAGTAACCCATTGCTAGACTTTATGTCGTTGTAATAAGGTTTATACAAGGCCAGTCAACTGAGCGGTAGTGTAACTTTAACAATAGGTCCGATTTTTTAAGTAAATATTTAGATACAATCAAAACGACGCAGTCATAAGTCTCGTAAATTCCAGAGAACACATGCACATTGTTCAATCGTGAGTGAAACTTCTCTATCAAGGTTAGTAATAACAGTAACCCATTGCTAGACTTTATGTCGTTGTAATAAGGTTTATATAAGGCCAGTCAACTGTGTCCACGATGGTACCCATGACACTAACTGGTTTCAGGAGGTTTGCGGGCCATTGATAACAAATTACATATTTATATACTCATTTATTATATAATCTTGGTCTTATACACTTAACATGAAGAAATGCATGTTCACATACATGTCACAACAAATGATATTAGTAACTAGTACTGGTATAAACGTAATGTAACTTATTACTTATAGGTTTGGTAAATTCGCCATTTCAGCTCCTTAATCATCACAATAAGCTTCATGTAAGTAATTAAACCAAACATTTATGGGACATAAAACTAATCTGATAGTTATAACAACAAACAAAACAAATGTTAGTCCTAAGAATAAACAAGAAATCAACTGAAATAATGGACAATATTAGGAGTACTATACATAATTAATATTATTTACTGGTGTACTAACACTATGGATCAGCGAACTTTTAAAGATTATTTTGGAATGATATATATAAGGTAAGATGGGGTAAGAAGACCATAGTTGATATTTTCGGGGTAAGACGATTCCGAATGAGCATTCTTCCGAATGTTACATCACAAGTAAAAGCGTATCAAGTGTATCAGCACCTTACGTATTCTTCTTACCTCATCTCAACTTACTTTGAAACGACAGTAAGATACGATACGATCATTTATATATATTATAGCATATAAAATGGCACTGGTTTTTTATAACATTTATGACTGGCCAAAATTTATATGTAAACATGAGGTTATTTTTACCATAATAAACGATCGGACGAATTCCCTTCTTGTCAATAAGCAGTTGGTTATGAATTTAGTCAATGCCTTTAAAATCAAATTTATCAGATCATATACATCCATAGTTTATAACAAAAAATACAGTTTGTTTGCCTACACATCAATTATTCACGTATAGGCAAGTAAGAAAATAAAATTTAACTCTAACAACAAAAATAAGGAACAAAAGTTAGACTTAAATCTATATTTGAGATAACGGGCACTATCAATAGCAAATATTTTACAATTTTTCCTCTAAATATAGGACCAGTCTCCTCTTTGGTACTGAACTATCAAGAAAAGCAGTCTATGTCTCTTCACGGACATCTCAAATATACACTTACTGCGTAAGTTTATACGTGACACTTGTACCAGTGTACCGTTTGCTTTTGTTAGACAGCCTTCAATTCGAAGGCAAGACGTCAATTCGATGATCAACAATGGATTAACATCTAATAATAAGATAAGTTTAGGACTTAGGCTTTTGATCATGAATATACTGACCATCGGTGACACTGGTATCATTTGGTATAGAAATAGACCAATAAAACATGAATACTGACAACGTATAGACAAAATCGCGTACCTCCAATAATTTGTATAGACATACTTTATTCGTCCATGGCATGGAGACGATTGGGATACATTAATTCGGTTAACAATCATTAATTATCTTCCACCAACACTTGGGTTTTTTTATCATGAATTTACTGTAAAAACAAGTACCGTCAACCGGGGTGAACAGGGATGGCTGGGGTGAATAGGGACAAAAGTTAAAATGTGATTAACCTGACAATTTCTTAAAAAATACACACGAAAATTGTATCATTCGATTGAATAATAGTAGATTTTGTATGATACAATTTGTGTGGGTAGTTATTAAGAAATTGTCAGGTAAATAACATTTAAAGTTTTGTCCCTATTCACCCCAGCCATCCCTATTCACCCCGGTTGACGGTACTAAAGTAAGGTACCGTTTGGGTAGTCGCGATAGCCTTTAGGCGTTGAAGACTGCAAAGTCCTCCTCCTTCTCCTTGTGCGAGTTGGAGTAGAGATGTATGCGCATTGCGTGCGTGGGCATGGGCGGCGTCTCGCACAGCGGGCACGACAACTCCGCGCTCGATGAGATCGATGATCTGGAAATACGACACTATACTGTACTTGACTGTATTTAAAATAAATTATTTTACACCATGCATGAAATAAAGCACTAGAAGATTAATGGAGTAACGTAGACAGCAGTTATTTTTAGACACAATTTCTATTTTAAAACCCGTATAAAACTATAAAGAGTAGGTAATTTGATCGTAACGTCACATGCTAGTGTTTCATATAAATTCCATAGTAGCAAAATCGTTTTGACAGTTCGAAAAAGAAACTGATTTGACTTTGACCAGCAGGCGCAGCTTGTCGACCTCCCGCTCGAGGTGGTCGAGGTATGGGGCGCAGCTCCTGCGGCGAGTGGAGCGGGTAGGCCGTGGCACAGTGTCCTAGTGTCCGAGTACCTGTCGACCAGCAGGCACAGCTTGTCGACCTCCCGCTTGAGGTGGTCGAGGTGTTCGCGAGGTATGGGGCGCAGCTCCTGCGGGGAGTGGAGCGGGTAGGCCGTGGCACAGTGTCCTAGTGTCCGAGTACCTGTCGACCAGCAGGCGCAGCTTGTCGACCTCCCGCTTGAGGTGGTCGAGGTGTTCGCGAGGTATGGGGCGCAGCTCCTGCGGGGAGTGGAGCGGGTAGGCCGTGGCACAGTGTCCTAGTGTCCGAGTACCTGTCGACCAGCAGGCGCAGCTTGTCGACCTCCCGCTTGAGGTGGTCGAGGTGTTCGCGAGGTATGGGGCGCAGCTCCTGCGGCGAGTGGAGCGGGTAGGCCGTGGCACAGTGTCCTAGTGTCCGAGTACCTGTCGACCAGCAGGCGCAGCTTGTCGACCTCCCGCTTGAGGTGGTCGAGGTGTTCGCGAGGTATGGGGCGCAGCTCCTGCGGGGAGTGGAGCGGGTAGGCCGTGGCACAGTGTCCTAGTGTCCGAGTACCTGTCGACCAGCAGGCGCAGCTTGTCGACCTCCCGCTTGAGGTGGTCGAGGTGTTCGCGAGGTATGGGGCGCAGCTCCTGCGGGGAGTGGAGCGGGTAGGCCGTGGCACAGTGTCCTAGTGTCCGAGTACCTGTCGACCAGCAGGCGCAGCTTGTCGACCTCCCGCTTGAGGTGGTCGAGATGTTCGCGAGGTATGGGGCGCAGCTCCTGCGGGGAGTGGAGCGGGTAGGCCGTGGCATAGGCAGTTAGCTCAGGTGCCGCGAGCTCGAGCAACTCGTCCTCGGGCACGGATTTCCACTCCCAGGAGTTGGGGATGGTTTCTGGTTCGCGGTGCTTACGCCGCTTCTCCATCAGCCTAGTGGATAAAAGTGATTTTTTAATTTTGGTGTTGCAGAACTGTTTATAGTGCGAACCAATACAACTAGACTTGAGTAGCCTTATGCTATGTATCTATAAAATTAAGGAAATAATAAGTAGGTAGATCGTACCATTCAACGAATCAGTCCGGGCGAAGTAAGATACGGACTTGCGAGACTACGTGTGTAGGTTTGACTTTAAAGAAACTGATAGTACTGCACTTACTTGAAGAGAATGTCGCGGATTGTTTCGGGGACCTTCTGGCGCGCCTCGTCGTCGATGGTGGGCGTGTCCTGCCCCTCGCGGCAGAAGATCGAGTAGTCCATCAGGTACCGGATATGGTTAATCTGCAACATTATTTATTTTTAGCTATTTCAAACGTGTTACTCAAGTATTTCTAAGTGGCAGTAGCACATCCGCATTGGCAGACTGATCAACGTCACCCGGCGCGCCACGGCGGTTTACTATAAAACTTTCCATACAATAAAATTTTGCGAACTCTTTATGATGACAAACAGTTTGGTGCAACCGACCCTCAGTCGTATAAACGCTCGACATGTTTCCATCCATTCTTGAGGATCTTCGACTGGAGCACAGACCCGGGATCGGAACCGGTTTTTTGCAAAAACTTCGAAATAACCATACCTATATTTCGAATCGGTTTATACTCCAAATGTAGGACTCAGTTGTGTTTTCAGGTAACGACTTCGTATTATTAGATTGCCCAATTAGAAATTAAATAATTAACAAAGAACGAAAAAATACCGGTGTCGTTCCCATACACAAAATATCGGTATCCGATCCCTGGCACACACTGCACTGATCTACTGTACTGATCTACTGATCGAGCGCGTGAAGTGTACGCGGCCAGGCGGCGGCGGCGACGTAACCCAAGCGAGGACCAAATCTTTGTTGCTTCTGTCATATTTCGGATTGCACACCACACTCATTGCGTCACTTACTAAAGCGTTTTAAGCGTTTATTTAACTTTATTTTTTATATGTAAGAGTCTCACGGGAGTTTTATAGTAAAAATTACAAATTTCTGTTAACATTTAATAATTAATTTCAGAAAGTACTCGTAGGTGCATGTTGCTCGCATCAATCATGGAATCATTTATAGCTACGTTTCGTCGCCGATCGCATAGCTACCTACACTAACGACAGTAACGAGTGTGCACGCTCGACGCTGACTCCGACCGCCAACGTATGGTGGTTATAAGAAATAAATGGCGGCTGGCGTAAGCGTTCCGTGGCCTTCGGGTTAGATGGACTATAGTGTGACCAAAGAGGATATAATAGGATAGAGTGGCACTGTCATAGTAAATTTTGTAACCACAATAAATGTTTTTTTTATTTGCATTAATTATTTTTATATGATTTGACCCATGTCCTATCACTGATATGCGTTAAAATTGTTAAAAAACACGAAACCGTCAACGCCCTCTATACGAGAGTAGGAAAAAGGTAGTGGCGCCATCTGATCGAGAATCAAATTTTCGTGATTTTCGAGGCACGTTTTTTCCTTAGACCGTATCCATCTATTATGGAGTTATATCTATCTTTGGTGTGACGTACGTAGGTGACGTCCTCGGTGTCGAGGTCGGCGTCCACGTTGACGAGCAGGTCGTGCTCGGGGAACAGCGGCGCACCGCCCTTACCAGATAACAAGTTAGATGGAGTATAGTGTGACGTACGTAGGTGACGTCCTCGGTGTCGAGGTCGGCGTCCACGTTGACGAGCAGGTCGTGCTCGGGGAACAGCGGCGCACCGCCCTTACCAGATAACAAGTTAGATGGAGTATAGTGTGACGTACGTAGGTGACGTCCTCGGTGTCGAGGTCGGCGTCCACGTTGACGAGCAGGTCGTGCTCGGGGAACAGCGGCGCACCGCCGGGCGCACAGCCCAGCCCGCACAGCGCCGCGCAGTACCGCGCGCCGCACCGCCCGCGTCTCAGCTCCGCCCTTGCCACATACAAACACATTCAAACACTGACAGGAAAACTCAAGTACATAGGGGCAGAAATAAACTTGTACAGTTCCCCGGAACGTTTTTGAATGGAAAATGTCCTCGCTCGAAACTATTTCCCATAGTAAACGAAGAACGTTCTCGAGAACGACACGGCTCTAGGCCGATACTAGTTTCTTAGGAGAAATCAAATTTGTAAAATTCTGCTGCTCTGCATATACATAATTTTCAGGAGTCAAGGCCGTATTGGGTGTAGTCTACTGTCCCCCTACGATCGATTACTTTTCCGACCTAGAACGAGTTTTAGAATCTTTGAGCACGGATTACACACATCATCTCATTATGGGTGACCTAAACACAGATCTCTGCAAGGACACTCCACAAAGTCGTAAATTACAATTTTTAAATAACTGTTAATCTCTCTTTTTTGCCCTTAAATCCCACTCATCATACGGCTTTTTCTGACACTTGGCGGATGTGATGCTCACTTCTTCCCTTAGCAATGTCATAAAGCATGGTCAGTTTCTTGCGCCCGGTTTCTCTCACCATGACTTGGTATTCGCGAGTTACAATATCAAACTGGGCAAGTGTAAACCTGCCATAATATACCTACGTAGTTTCGCTAAAATTGACACTGACGCTTTGCTCCGCGACGCTGCGGCAATTGACTGGTCTCCTGTGATGACAGCTCCTACTACTGAATCAAAATTGTCTCTTTTTAGTGCAGCAATACTAAAAATATTTGATAAGCATGCACCGTTACACAGGGTTCGAGTCAGGCGGCCTCCGGCGCCGTGGATTACCGAGGGCGTGCGCTTGGCCATGCGTAAAAGAGATCGCACAGATGAAAACTGGTCGCTCTTTAAAACTGCCCGCAACAGGTGTAATCAGATGGTGCGTTCAGCGAAGCAGCAGTTTATCCATCAAAATGTAACCTCATCTTCTATGGCTGATGTCTGGAAGTTTTTGAAGTCTTTAGGTCTGGGCAAGCCTGTAAGTCAATTTGATGGTACCTCTTTCTCCCTTACTGACCTCAACAGGCATTTCTCGTCTGCCCTCTCTGTTGATGCCAATGCTAAAATTAACACACTTTTTGAAATTTTGGCCTTACCTAAAATTGACACAGTCTCTTTCTCTTTTACACTCACTACCCAATCGGAGGTTAAGGCCATTATTAAGTCTTTTCAATCCAAGGCAGTCGGTCGGGACGATATCAGTCGGTATATGATAGTATCTGTCCTTGACTGCGTGCTTCCTATACTGACTGATATCGTTAACAGCTCGCTTTCTAACGGCGAATTTCCAGCTCTCTGGCGCAGGGCCTTCGTCATACCTTTGCCAAAAACAAATAACCCCTCCTTAGTTAGTAATTTCCGGCCCATCTCCATACTCCCGTTTCTGTCGAAGATCGCTGAAGCGGTGGCTCACAAACAGTTGTCAAAGTTGATTTTCTGGCACAAACTTCTGAGCCCCTTTCAGTCAGGTTTTCGGCCGGGACATAGCACCTGTACTGCGCTGCTCAAGGTGACCGAGGACATAAGACGTGGCATGGAGAACCAAATGGTCATTGTACTTATTCTTGTGGATTTTTCTAACGCTTTTAATACTGTCGACCATCAAATTCTCCTCGCCCTTCTTGAGCAATTTAACGTGTCGCCGGGTGCTTTAAATTGGTTCTCGTCCTATCTTTGCGGGCGTCAGCAGGCGGTACAGGTTGATCGCGCTTTGTCGGAATGGTGTGACCTATGGAGGCCCCAAGGAGGTATCCTTTCACCATTGTTATTTTCCATCTTCATCAATTTTCTTACTCCGGACCTTCGCTGCTCGTACCATCTTTACGCCGACGACCTGCAACTTTATGATCATTGTAGCGTTACTGACCTTGCTGCTACTGTTAACAAATTAAATCTGGACCTCTTGCATATTCAGCGCTGGTCTGAGAAGTTCGGTCTGTTTGTTAATCCTTCCAAGTGTCAGGCCATTGTCATAGGCGGCGAACGTCAGCTTGCGAAAATCGATTTTACACCTCCCGTATATTTCAATGGCACTCCGATTCCCTACAGTCAGAGTGTAAAAGACTTGGGCATCTATATAGACAGCACCCTGAGTTGGAAGACTCAGGTGGCTGAAATAAGCCGTAAAGTTACGGGTTCTCTACACGCCCTTAACAGACTCAAACACTTTTTACCCGTTAAAACCAAAATATTACTAGCACAGACATTAATTTTGCCCATAATTGACAACGGGGATGTGTGTTATTCGGACTTAAATGAAGAGCTCTTGAACAAATTAGATCGCTTACTAAATAATTGCATTCGGTTTATTTCCTGTTTCCGTAAATACGACCATGTTTCTTTTTTCCGATCTAAACTTGGATGGTTTCCTATACGAGTTCGTCGCAACATTCGCATGCTTTGCAGCCTTTTTTCTGTCATTAATCATCCTCGATCCCCCGAATATTAGAAAGCTTTCTTCAACTACTATGGCGTTTCTCGTGTCCGTCAACTTCGCTCTACTGGCAACCTTTCTCTATCTATACCATCTCACCGTACAGGTTACATGTCCAATTCATTCTCCATTCAGGTAGCTCGCCTTTGGAACAGTCTCCCTGTTAAAATTAGACAGTCTCTAAATAGATTTGCTTTTAAAAAAGCTTTAAGTGAGTACTTTGCTGGCAGAATGGCAAATTCTTAGCGTCTCTATTTTGTTAGTTTCATCTGATTTCTTATGTATGTGTATGTATATGTATCTTTATATGTATACATCTTTATATGTATATATATATTTTTTTAAATTATATATGTATGTATTATACCTATGTATTATTTATATTACTTGTATTTGTTTAGTTGTATGAGTTGTGTAAAATACCTACTTTGTTTTGTAATTACAACGTGATGTTGCACCGCCTACAAGTTATCTGCTTTGCCCGAAGGTTGACTGGTAGAGAATGCCTTGTAGCATTATTTTCTTTTGTGCAATAAAGATTAAATAAATAAATAAATAATTTTCTAAAATCACTTTGGACACCTTGGGATTTTAATTTAGTTTGGGAAGAAAAAGCACTTCAGCACGAAAACGTGCCAGGAAAGATCGCGCAAGCACTGTATTGGCTGGTCTATTAATGGTATCAAATTGTTATCATATTCAACGTATTAGAAATGAAAACCCTCTCTCTTCGGCCACGAAATGCTACACGCTCGGAGCATGTGTTCCGTGCCGCAAAGGTTAGGGCCGTAGACTGCTAAATAAAGGGAGACAGAGATATGATGCTCACGTGGGACAGAACAGGAGCGTGATGATGGCGGGCAGGCCCGGCACATTAGGCATGAGGGTAGTATTGTGAGGTGGGACGTTGAAATGATACTACTTGCTCGGAGTATGGATCTATATGGTCCAAAATAACACAAGTGACAGTTTATATAGTAGAGTTGTATACACGTGTGAGGGTAAGGCGTAGCACACACTACAGTATGACGCAGGGTCAGTTTGTTGCTGGAGTGAGACAGAGATATGATACTCACGTGGGACAGAACAGGAGCGCGATGATGGCGGGCAGGCCCGGCACGTTAGGCATGAGGGTAGTATGACGTAGAGTCAGCTTTTTGCTGTGTTCGCTCTGGCCCACATCAGCTGCTATCAACAATCTGACAACAAAAACATTAGTTGATATAACCCCATTGTACAGTAATAACTAAGACAATTATTAGTACTCTTGGCACAAGTAATCTAGTCGACTCAAAAAAAATCGCTTCGTGTATGACCGTGGAGCGGAACTGACGGCTATGTCAAATAGTATAAACATGTCGTCCCATGAAATTTCATACGTTCACTTCGCACATAGCCAACAGGACGATTACCTTTCGTAGGCGCGCTGGGGCTCCGTGTCGAGCAGCACGGAGTTGATAGAGCTCCACTCGATGTTCACCTGCGTCTCGCGACTGCCGTACATCAGGTTATGGACCGTTCCCTCCAGAGGGCTGAAATAACAAATTATCACCAGTTTACGATTATTCATACTTATTATGTTTCATTCTTTCATATAATAAGACAGGCAAGGATAGGATATAAGATCGCTGACAGCATTTTTTAGTAAATATCGAAACATTGTTCTTTTTTGACTATCAAATGTATCAAGTTTGCAATATAAATAACTGGTTTTGTACATACCAATTCGATTGAACAAATTAGAACAATCGATCTAGTATCTGGGATAGGGTCGGACGAGTCCACCTCGCGCAGCTCGCGGCAGGCGAGTCCATCTGCTCCCGGACCTGCGCCTTCAGCTCGTAGTAAACATGTACCTGAAGGGCCCCTTGAGGCAGCAGTCGGTGTAGCAGCGCCGGGCGTCGAGCGAGTCCACCTCGCGCAGCTCGCGGCAGGCGAGTCCATCTGCTCCCGGACCTGCGCCTTCAGCTCGTAGTAAACATGTACCTGAAGGGCCCCTTGAGGCAGCAGTCGGTGTAGCAGCGCCGGGCGTCGAGCGAGTCCACCTCGCGCAGCTCGCGGCAGGCGAGTCCATCTGCTCCCGGACCTGCGCCTTCAGCTCGTAGTAAACATGTACCTGAAGGGCCCCTTGAGGCAGCAGTCGGTGTAGCAGCGCCGGGCGTCGAGCGAGTCCACCTCGCGCAGCTCGCGGCAGGCGAGTCCATCTGCTCCCGGACCTGCGCCTTCAGCTCGTAGTAAACATGTACCTGAAGGGCCCCTTGAGGCAGCAGTCGGTGTAGCAGCGCCGGGCGTCGAGCGAGTCCACCTCGCGCAGCTCGCGGCAGGCGAGTCCATCTGCTCCCGGACCTGCGCCTTCAGCTCGTAGTAAACATGTACCTGAAGGGCCCCTTGAGGCAGCAGTCGGTGTAGCAGCGCCGGGCGTCGAGCGAGTCCACCTCGCGCAGCTCGCGGCAGGCGAGTCCATCTGCTCCCGGACCTGCGCCTTCAGCTCGTAGTAAACATGTACCTGAAGGGCCCCTTGAGGCAGCAGTCGGTGTAGCAGCGCCGGGCGTCGAGCGAGTCCACCTCGCGCAGCTCGCGGCAGGCGAGTCCATCTGCTCCCGGACCTGCGCCTTCAGCTCGTAGTAAACATGTACCTGAAGGGCCCCTTGAGGCAGCAGTCGGTGTAGCAGCGCCGGGCGTCGAGCGAGTCCACCTCGCGCAGCTCGCGGCAGGCGAGTCCATCTGCTCCCGGACCTGCGCCTTCAGCTCGTAGTAAACATGTACCTGAAGGGCCCCTTGAGGCAGCAGTCGGTGTAGCAGCGCCGGGCGTCGAGCGAGTCCACCTCGCGCAGCTCGCGGCAGGCGAGTCCATCTGCTCCCGGACCTGCGCCTTCAGCTCGTAGTAAACATGTACCTGAAGGGCCCCTTGAGGCAGCAGTCGGTGTAGCAGCGCCGGGCGTCGAGCGAGTCCACCTCGCGCAGCTCGCGGCAGGCGAGTCCATCTGCTCCCGGACCTGCGCCTTCAGCTCGTAGTAAACATGTACCTGAAGGGCCCCTTGAGGCAGCAGTCGGTGTAGCAGCGCCGGGCGTCGAGCGAGTCCACCTCGCGCAGCTCGCGGCAGGCGAGTCCATCTGCTCCCGGACCTGCGCCTTCAGCTCGTAGTAAACATGTACCTGAAGGGCCCCTTGAGGCAGCAGTCGGTGTAGCAGCGCCGGGCGTCGAGCGAGTCCACCTCGCGCAGCTCGCGGCAGGCGAGTCCATCTGCTCCCGGACCTGCGCCTTCAGCTCGTAGTAAACATGTACCTGAAGGGCCCCTTGAGGCAGCAGTCGGTGTAGCAGCGCCGGGCGTCGAGCGAGTCCACCTCGCGCAGCTCGCGGCAGGCGAGTCCATCTGCTCCCGGACCTGCGCCTTCAGCTCGTAGTAAACATGTACCTGAAGGGCCCCTTGAGGCAGCAGTCGGTGTAGCAGCGCCGGGCGTCGAGCGAGTCCACCTCGCGCAGCTCGCGGCAGGCGAGTCCATCTGCTCCCGGACCTGCGCCTTCAGCTCGTAGTAAACATGTACCTGAAGGGCCCCTTGAGGCAGCAGTCGGTGTAGCAGCGCCGGGCGTCGAGCGAGTCCACCTCGCGCAGCTCGCGGCAGGCGAGTCCATCTGCTCCCGGACCTGCGCCTTCAGCTCGTAGTAAACATGTACCTGAAGGGCCCCTTGAGGCAGCAGTCGGTGTAGCAGCGCCGGGCGTCGAGCGAGTCCACCTCGCGCAGCTCGCGGCAGGCGAGTCCATCTGCTCCCGGACCTGCGCCTTCAGCTCGTAGTAAACATGTACCTGAAGGGCCCCTTGAGGCAGCAGTCGGTGTAGCAGCGCCGGGCGTCGAGCGAGTCCACCTCGCGCAGCTCGCGGCAGGCGAGTCCATCTGCTCCCGGACCTGCGCCTTCAGCTCGTAGTAAACATGTACCTGAAGGGCCCCTTGAGGCAGCAGTCGGTGTAGCAGCGCCGGGCGTCGAGCGAGTCCACCTCGCGCAGCTCGCGGCAGGCGAGTCCATCTGCTCCCGGACCTGCGCCTTCAGCTCGTAGTAAACATGTACCTGAAGGGCCCCTTGAGGCAGCAGTCGGTGTAGCAGCGCCGGGCGTCGAGCGAGTCCACCTCGCGCAGCTCGCGGCAGGCGAGTCCATCTGCTCCCGGACCTGCGCCTTCAGCTCGTAGTAAACATGTACCTGAAGGGCCCCTTGAGGCAGCAGTCGGTGTAGCAGCGCCGGGCGTCGAGCGAGTCCACCTCGCGCAGCTCGCGGCAGGCGAGTCCATCTGCTCCCGGACCTGCGCCTTCAGCTCGTAGTAAACATGTACCTGAAGGGCCCCTTGAGGCAGCAGTCGGTGTAGCAGCGCCGGGCGTCGAGCGAGTCCACCTCGCGCAGCTCGCGGCAGGCGAGTCCATCTGCTCCCGGACCTGCGCCTTCAGCTCGTAGTAAACATGTACCTGAAGGGCCCCTTGAGGCAGCAGTCGGTGTAGCAGCGCCGGGCGTCGAGCGAGTCCACCTCGCGCAGCTCGCGGCAGGCGAGTCCATCTGCTCCCGGACCTGCGCCTTCAGCTCGTAGTAAACATGTACCTGAAGGGCCCCTTGAGGCAGCAGTCGGTGTAGCAGCGCCGGGCGTCGAGCGAGTCCACCTCGCGCAGCTCGCGGCAGGCGAGTCCATCTGCTCCCGGACCTGCGCCTTCAGCTCGTAGTAAACATGTACCTGAAGGGCCCCTTGAGGCAGCAGTCGGTGTAGCAGCGCCGGGCGTCGAGCGAGTCCACCTCGCGCAGCTCGCGGCAGGCGAGTCCATCTGCTCCCGGACCTGCGCCTTCAGCTCGTAGTAAACATGTACCTGAAGGGCCCCTTGAGGCAGCAGTCGGTGTAGCAGCGCCGGGCGTCGAGCGAGTCCACCTCGCGCAGCTCGCGGCAGGCGAGTCCATCTGCTCCCGGACCTGCGCCTTCAGCTCGTAGTAAACATGTACCTGAAGGGCCCCTTGAGGCAGCAGTCGGTGTAGCAGCGCCGGGCGTCGAGCGAGTCCACCTCGCGCAGCTCGCGGCAGGCGAGTCCATCTGCTCCCGGACCTGCGCCTTCAGCTCGTAGTAAACATGTACCTGAAGGGCCCCTTGAGGCAGCAGTCGGTGTAGCAGCGCCGGGCGTCGAGCGAGTCCACCTCGCGCAGCTCGCGGCAGGCGAGTCCATCTGCTCCCGGACCTGCGCCTTCAGCTCGTAGTAAACATGTACCTGAAGGGCCCCTTGAGGCAGCAGTCGGTGTAGCAGCGCCGGGCGTCGAGCGAGTCCACCTCGCGCAGCTCGCGGCAGGCGAGTCCATCTGCTCCCGGACCTGCGCCTTCAGCTCGTAGTAAACATGTACCTGAAGGGCCCCTTGAGGCAGCAGTCGGTGTAGCAGCGCCGGGCGTCGAGCGAGTCCACCTCGCGCAGCTCGCGGAAGGCGTTTTCTCTTTGCTCGCGGTCGTAAGCGCGGATTTGCGCCGTGTTGAGCTCGGAGTTGAGCGCGCACGCCGACTGCCGCAGGTCGTAGTTCAGCTGTACATAAAAATAGGTTTTTGATACTATTTCTAACAGTTACATAGGTAATAATAAGATTTAGAATGTGCAGAATTAGGTAGGTTCAGATGGCTCAATTTAACATCACGCAGAATTTTTTTTTTCGATTATTCTAGGCGCGACGGCCTTCGTACTGCAGCCTTGTTTAGATGCTTTTGCAATGTCGCCTTAAATTTGTCGGTTCAGTTTTGTCTTCTTTCCTCAACTGACTTTGAATTTGTAGCTCCCCCCGCAGGGAATGGCGAGCATGGTGTGGACGAGCTCATTGTTGAGGCTGTCGTTGCCGCCTTTGGTCAGCAAGTAGACCGACATGACTCCGTGCGTATCTGTCGACAAAAATTTAACCCTTCTGTAGTTGTTTCTCAACTGACCTTGGAATCGTAGCTCTCCTCGCAGGTGATGGCGAGCTTGGCGTTGACGAGGTCCTTGTTCAGGCTCTCGTTGCCGCCTTTGGCCAGCAGCTCGATCGACACCACTCCGTGCGCCACCGAGTATATCTGTTAAAAAAATGTTGTGTAAGTTCCTACAGGTACGTAATAAAAAAAATGAAAGTATTAAAGAAGAACTGACTAAAATACAGGGTCAAAAACACATAAATAAACAGTATGTTCTAATCCTAAAAATGAAGGCGGTTTTCACACTGATGCGGCGGGGTAGTACACAGGCCTGGTGGAACACCTCACCTTGCCCATGAGGCGCGGCTGGCGCACGAACCGCTGGAACATCTTCTCGGCGGGGACGGACCAATGCGCGTGCGAGTCCAGCAGCGGGGCCGGCGCCAGCTCGGCCAGCCGGCACGGCATGGCCAGCGGCGGGGTGCTTAGGCACACGCCCGGTGGCAGCTCGCGCAGGCTCAAGATGGCGATGCGGCCGAAGGTCCCGAAGTCGATGTATGCGATCTGATAGGGAAATAAATTCCTTTTAATCAATAAAAACCGGCCAAGTGCGAGTCGGACTCGCGCACCGAGGGTTCCGCACTTTTTAGTATTTGTTGTTATAGCGACAACAGAAATACATCATCTGTGAAAATTTCAACTGTCTAGCTATCACGGTTCATGAGATACAGCCTGGTGACAGACTGACAGACGGACAGCGGATTCTTAGTAATAGGAACCCGTTTTTACCCTGTGGGTACGGAACCCTAAAAAAGAACCGGCTGCACAAAACAGTATACCATAATTTTATGGTCTACATCTGAAAATATCGCTTTGCGAGAGAAAATGTTAGTTACTATAAAAAATACTCAAATCACTATAGTTGTGCCTATAAAAGTATAAAAGTTCCTTTGATTTCTCCAGAATTACTTCATCAGATTCATAGCCTAAGACAATGTGACAATGTGTAATAGACCAAAGCTCTCCGAAACATGTTGCATGAGTGTCTAAAAATACGTGAGTTATACAGTAAGCTTAAATGTGACGAAGTGTAAAATATACACTTAAGTACAAAACAAAGATCCCGATGAACTGAGAATATATTCTTAGGAACTTTAATAGGTTAAAATATTCAAGAAATAAAACTATGTGTGGTATGGGTAAACATATATATATGGGTGACGGGTGACGAGCCACCCGTTGACCACCAACGCTGTAAAGGGTTCGAAACGTCGGGTTGTATTTTAAATTCATTATACGCGATTTAAACCGTGTCCATAATTATATTTCATGAATTCCTATCGCGGTATTAACCGAAGACAATATTATGTTTATATTCATAATAATAAAGTTGACCAACCTCGACCATGTTTTTAAGAACCTTCAGCCCTGCATATGTGCTGGTTGGTATACGGTCAATGTAACTCGGCTCAGCAGCTTGCCGCGGTTGAGCGTTGGTTCGATACTCGATCTGGTTCAGCTCGCTTTCTGCGGTCTCTTGGTTGCTTACGCTTGTGACCCGTGAGGGTGATATTGTAATAAAGATAACACGCCTCGACCATGTCTTTGAGAACCTTCTGCACCCTAGCCCTGTAGACCAGGTCCCCTGGGGACACGGGGTCGGTGTTACTCAGGAGCTTGCCCCAGTTGAATGTTGCTTGGATCTGGTTCAGCTTACTCTCTGTCTTGTGACCTAAGAGGGTGATATTACAATAAAAATGACACACCTCAACCATATCCTTGAGCACCTTCTGCACCCGTGCTCTATACACGCGTTGGTCAGTATACGGGGCGGCTACCAGGTCCCCTGGAGACACGGGGTCGGTGTAACTCAGGAGCTGGCTGCAGTTGAGTGTTGCTTGGATCTCGTTCAGCTCGCTCATTGCGGTCTCTTCGTCGTATTGCACCCAGAACTTGCCCACGCTTGTGACCTGTGCACGCGAAAGTAAATTAATAATAATCAAAAGAAAAAATGGATAATACTGGGTAGATAGAGGGTAGCTTCTATAAGTTAGATGGCCTCCTAGTTGGTTAGAAATTAAATCGCTCGAAGCTCGATCAAAGTGGTGATTTTTTCCATCTTCCCATTAGTTTAAAAACCGGCCAAGTGTGAGTCGGACTCGCGTACGAAGGGTTCCGTACCATTACGTAAAAAACGGCAAAAATATTATTTTTATTCTGTTTTTAGTATTTGTTGTTATAGCGGCAACAGAAATACATCATGTGAAAATTTCAACTGCCTAGTTATCACGGTTCATGAGATACAGCCTGGTGACAGACGGACGGACGGACAGCGGAGTCTTAGTAATAGGGTCCCGTTTTTACCCTTTCGGTACGGAACCCTAATAAAAACGGTACTAGTATAAGTTTTTGGAAGACGCAGTAAGACGTAGTATGTCATTTGAAATTATCATATACAAAAGAAAAAAAGTTTGATTTTACCGATTTGATTAATTATTAGTTCCCTAATAGTATAGAATGCCACAATTGGAGCAACCAAAATAGTGAAGTGCCTCTACCTAACCAATTACCAGCCTTAACACCTTAACAATTATTAATTTCTTTGGTGACGATAAAAGGTGACGGCATGGGACATGCAATTGTCCCATCTGTCAAAACAGTGAATCCTTATACAAGTAAAGTGAATCAGTTGGATTGCAATGGACCATAGATCCGATATCTATGGTACTATCCGAAAGGCGTTTGTTTATATACTATCGTCTAGGCTATAAAAAATAACAGTATAATTTAATACGCTCCCTCCGCGCCTCGGAGTTTGCAAAACACTATAGGTCTGACAACCAAGACCACTAGGGGTAGTGTTCTGTTGTTACCTGGGTCACTTTGAGGGGAAAATATGTCTCCTCGATGCTGGGCAGCCTCGGCACTTGCAGCTCTGTGGGTATGGCGGATCGGCTCTGGGTCATCTCCTCGGCGAGAGCCTTCGCTTCCTCCAACCTACGAGGAAAATATACAGAGGGATTTGTTATGTGACATCAAACACGGAAACAGAGGCACTGGCTGCTACAGCCGGTGAGGTTCTCATTACATACAATCACCCATTTTGAAAAATTTCACTGAACTTTTTAAAAAAGCAAGATAAACAAATATTGGTTTATATATTGGTTTAACACTGATACACATGGGTAACAGAGAGAATTGTCTTTGTTAAGTCTACGATAACACAACACTAAAACGTTGAAAGATTAAATACAAACGATCTTACGGTAACAGAGGTATCCTGATGTCCATCTTCAGTTGTCTCCCCTTCACGGCCTTGTACACTGCCAGCAATATTTGGCCTGGGATCGTTGGGTCCTAATAAATACACATATCAGTTCGTATTCCAGTAGAGATAAGTTTTTGTCTAAAATTTTCATTATTGATACAACAGGCAGGTTCTTTTTTTTCAGCAGGCAATTAACACTCGCCGAGCCAATTCTAACAAACCCAAACACACTTACGTTGCGTTGTTTTATGACAGAGTTCCTATGGCCACCTCCTGTATCCATCATCAGGTCAGCTCGATGATACCATAATATTGCATTGTTACTTGTTACCCAATTCACACACGTATGTGCAATTTTTGCTCAATCTAATAATGGGAAGTGGGTCTAATTTACCTTGCAAGAATTGACCCAAACAAGCATACATTGCAAGTTAATTATATAATACGTATGGCAAAAATTTCATTTTTGGTACAAGCTTTTATCGCTGATTGTACTTTTCTTTCCACATGTAACTTATACTCGTCGAGACAATTCTAACACACCCAAACACAATAATTAGGTTTCGTTGGTTTATCACAGAGTTCCCATGGCCACCTCCTGTATCCATCATCAGATCAGCTCGATGGTACCATAATAATGCATTGTCACCTGAGTTACACATGTATGCAGATTTTCAGCATCATTGGAAGTCGGGATGTGGGTCAAATTTAACTTGCAAGATTTGTCCCGTACATACATACATACATAGGTACATTGCAAGTTAATAAAAAGATTGTAAAAAGTGTCATTTCCTTTGTAAAATAAATAGTTTAATATATACTTACTCCATCTTCAGTTTTGCTGCGGCTACAGGTTTCTTCACTAGTCGGGAAGGTCAGGAAAACTTTCCTGGAAAAAAGGATGATTTTGCGACTTGTAAGGTATGTTGGTCAAAATATAGTTAATGTTGAAATGGGTAAAGTAAAGAACACTATACCACACAATGACGCATGCCGCGTGTACAGACGTGCCGTTCACACATAGAAACGCAAGTGATTTTTGATGTATAGCGTGTCCGCCCTGTGCTTCTGTCAACTCTGTGACGGTAGTCGCAGATGTAGCGGGCCTGATAGTCAGTTTTTAGGGTTCCGTACCCAAAGGGTAAAAACGGGATCCTATTACTAAGACTTCGCTGTCTGTCTGTCTGTCTGTCTGTCCGTCCGTATCTCATGAACCGTGATAGCTAGACAGTTGAAATTTTCACAGATGATGTATTTCAGTTGCCGCTATAACAACAAATACTAAAAACAGAATAAAGCAAATATTTAAGTGGGGCTCCCATACAACAAACGTGATTTTTTTGCCGTTTTTTGTGTAATGGTACGGAACCCTTCGTGCGCTAGTCCGACTCGCACTTGGCCGGTTTTTGTTACCTGCTGTTGTTGTCGAAGGTGACTCGTGGTTCTTCCTTGATGAGCTCGTGCACCTTGTTCCTGATGGCCGCGGCGTAGATGTTCCCCGGCTGACGGTCGGGGAAATTCTTCAAGTACACCTGCGGAAACAATCTACTGATACTTGTGTCGATTCCTAGCATATTTAGCCCTCGCAGAAGTCACAGACCACCTCTACTACTCGACTGACCACATAAGACAATCGAAGTTACCGCACATAAGCGCTCTCGTACTTTAGTGTGGGAGTGCGACCCCTTATTCAAGTTGTGCCCACGATTACGACCAGTATTCGTGTAAATTAAAAATATTTACATAAATTAAGCTTTAGGGGTGTACCTGGGTTGTTATAGTATAATATGGTGTAGAATACCACTCATATGTTCTGCTCGAATCTTAGCATTTCACAAAGTAAAATGGCACCTATGTATGGTGAGCTCAAGCTCATTGTAAACGCTTTATAATGCGGTGTCTGTGTAGTCTGTGTTAGCCGCCTAACCATTCTCAAAGGAAGATAGTACTGGGTGGATCGGCTTTTTCTTAATTCGTTGCCATGCTTAAGTTCTGGGTCACTCTTTGAACCCTTAAGAGCCAACAGGAGCTGAGCGAATTCTCAATTTTGAGATTTCAAACTGATTATCTCCGTCGCGCTGACGGGGGCGGCGCCGCCATATCCCCGTGTGTGTGGTGCACGCACACAGACGCGCACGTCATTTGCGCTCACGGACCTTATGCCTGCAAGTCGCGTCGCGGTCGCGGCCCGCTATATAGGCATATCATAGGCTATAGCTAGTTCTTACAAACTTTTTCTGTTAGCTTAGCTCGCTACCACCACTGAGCGTTTACTTATTTCCTGTTATTGTGATTTAACTTCTTGATTTTAGGTAGCTGAATTCAATATCCTTCTACAACCTGCAATCCAAATAACATTTTGACTTTTACAGGAGAGTAAAAAAACAATCATTTCTTTTCTCGTTTCCGTGCGGAAAGTATCAACTTTCGACACGCTGTGCTATTAGTACCTACATTGTGCAACGAGGGGGGTAAGTGAGATTTTGTAAAGGAGGAGTTTACAATATTCTTACCCCCGGAGTTACACACAATGGTTTTCGTTACACTTGTGATGAAAAACTAAATTTTCAGGGAAATAATTATAAAATACGGTGACATTTCAAATATTCGTCCGCCATATTGTCATTTCTTGACAGGTTAGGCATCTAAGGCACAGACCTTCGGCATTCAGCCACGATTGAAAATTTTGTGTAAAAATATTTTAAACGGCTATTAAATTAATCCAATTAAATATTATAAACAAAAATACTAAATTATAATTCATGAAATAAAACTATGAAAACGGATTATATCGCGTATATTGAATTTATCCCGGGGGTGTCACCCGTTGACCACGAACGCTGTAAAGAGTTCGAAACGTCGGGATGTATTATAAATTCAATATACGCGATATAATCCGTTTTCATAGTTTTATTTCATGAGTAACTATCGCGGTAACCGAAGACAATATTAAATTATAATTGTCAGTATTTTAGAAGTAAAACTCCCTTACACACCCTTATACTTTAAACAAAGTATTTTACTTATAACTTACTTGGTTAGTACTTCGTATGAATTAGTGACATATCTAATTAAAAAAAGAAAGCTATAACTCCCGCGGGAACAATATAGGCCTTTTGTTTTCCCTTCAGTACACCTGCATGAAATAAGATCTTTTCGAGCAAGTGTGATGAAAAACAAATTTGTCGCTCTCCGGCTTCGTTGATTAGAAAAAAAGAAAGCCTCAGGTTAGATAAAATTATCATAACAAAGAAACATGTGACATGAGATATTTCTTACGTTGATGTAATTATACAGTTTTATTAATGGTCCGTTTTTTATTTATGAGTCAGATTTTGATTAAAATAGGTATGTTTGAAGAGCTCCTAATCCTGGTCGGAATGAATAAGAAACCCCAATTTGGGACAATAGTCTAGTCTACAAAACGTTCAAGGTGGTTAAAAATATAGTGTAAGCTGTTCGCATTAAAAAACCGCAAATCGATGTACAGGTTAGCCGTTTGGTACACGTATACTAGAGGTCAAAACAAAATTATCGACCCGCAGTTCCTAAAAAAAAATCCCTTGGGAGGGGAGTGCTGAAACTTTTTTTTGTATAAAAAATCTTTTTTTTTTGTATAAAAAAACTTTTTTTTTTAAACCTATCGTATTCTTCTCTTATCTATCATACGAAAGGGCTTTTTGAAGCGATTCTGAAAATATATCACATCATTACATTTTAGCCATTTTTCTTAAATTGAAACAAAAAGAATTTTCAAAACATACCAAGTTTGGGCTCCTCCAGATACGATATGGCTGATTTTTTTTTGTACAATATACCAAAAATGATACGTGATTTCCTCATATCTAACCCAAAAAAAGTTTAGTTTTTTTTTAAATACAAAGTGACACAGGTTTAAAAATCTTTATTTTCTCATAAGAATACATAATATTCACTTACACGAGAATTAATTGTTTTTTCACGCAAAATACATTTTATCGGTGAGCGCACACTTAACCTATAACAAATATATGACTTAAACTAAAAGTATACAAATTAAACTAAATTAAACAAAAAACACTTTTTTTGTTTTTTTTTTGTCGGGTATATCAATAACTTATAAACAGAACAATTAGCAATGGAATGCGAGCGTAGTTGCTACGGCCCGGACCGGCCGTTCTACTTCAATACCTATTTTACGAGACTTATGGAACTGTACTGCAGATACGGTACATATTAATCATACAAGGATACGTAATATCCATATATCCAACGGGAAATACCTCTTTAACCCTTTAACTTGACCCCAAACTTGGTATGTTTTGAAAATTCTATTTGTTTTAATTTACAAAAAAAATGGCTAAAATGTAATGATTTGGTATACTTCTAGAATCGCCTCAAAAAGCCCTTTCGTATGATACCACACACGATAGGTTTTTGAAATAAAAAATGTTTTTTTCCATACAAAAAAAAATGTTGTAGCACACCCTTCCTAAGGGATTTTTTTAGGAACTGCGGGTCAAAAATTTTGTTTTGACCTCAGTATGCGTGTGCCAAACGGCTAACTTGTACATCCATTTGCGGTTTTTCTTTGAAATTGGGCTTGTACGGCTGCCACTAATAGAGATACTAACTCCTAAAAATACGTATGATACCTCATTAGATTCGGAATGATGTCTAGAAAAATGTATTCGAAGCATTCCCACATAAAAAAAGTTCAAAAGCTATTAACAAAAAACGCAAACGTACCATTACGCAAAAAACAGCAAAAAATCACGTTTGTTGTTTGGGGAGCCCCACTTAAATATTTATTTTATTCTGTTTTTAGTATTTCTTGTTATAGCGGCAACAGAAATACATCATCTGTAAAAATTGCAACTGTCTAGCTATCACGGTTCATGAGATACAGCCTCGTGACAGACTGACAGATAGATTGACAGACAGTCAGACAGACAGACAGATATTATTTTAAAGGTATTAAATATTCTTTTAAAAATTAGAAAAAAATATGGTGCATTTAAAACATATCATGGAATATACTACGGTTATAAGTTGATAGTATGTAAAGTTATTTTTTCAACAAGTTAGGCAATTATTAAGTAACCACATTTTTCTCGAACTTTCGTCTTTGTTGTAAATAAAAAATAATAATAATTGGCGTAAAAAGTATTTCGCCTCGTGAAGCCCTTTTCATATACATACTTAATAAGATCACGTCATAAACGATTTAATAAAAGTAATACTTTATTTAAAATAAATTTTAGAATAATAGTGAAAATTGTAAAATATAAAACAATATTTTAACCAAAGTATTACTAATTCTTTTTACAATCAAATGTATGAATACGTACTTAGAACTGATACTTTTCTAAATAACGAATAAATGGACTAAATTGTGTAATTAATTTTTAGTGCAAATCACCACAATTTGCTTCTAAAGAGCAAATCAGTGACCAAAAATTATATATGATTTTAATGTTTCGTTCATATATTCAGATTTGTGTATGAAAATGTGAAACTATTATTTCTAAAATAAATTATTCGTCCCTAATTTACACAATAATTATACCAAATTTGATCTCATAGCAACAGATATGTAGAAATAGAGGCAAACTGGACCGCAGAAGCCGACTTTTCCCCTCCCTTTTTCGCGGGTTACCAGGACTTAATCTCGTAGCTAGTGCGTCAGCTCAGCTTTGTATGAACCAAGGAATAATAAATAGTGTTAAACGATATCCCCTGAGGCCAAAGTGCATACTCACTTTACTTACTTCGCCTACTAATAGGCAAATCGCGACTTTGAAAAGGTTTATCGATCTTATCACATCACTAGATTATCGACATTTAATGTCGACTATTGCCCATCACTTTTCTGTCTGTGTACGTATTTAGAAACTTGACCCCGCCCCTAAAATTAGTGCGATAAGAACAACTGCAGCTTAGGCGAAAAATCCTGCGTAAAAATCTCAAAAATCGAGGTTTTGTACTCGACTGTTTCCTCCTCCAAAACTTAACCAATCGTAACCAAATTTGGAAATCTAAATGATTATGAAATTGTCTGTGTCGGACTGTTTTGATTTTTTGGCTAATTGATACCAGTTTTGAATACCACGCCTCTCATTGCGGCATAGTCAGTGAGGCCATTTTTGGCCATGTGTGAAGGGCTCTAGCGCCTTAAAAATCAAAAATATCAAAAAAAGCAAAACACACCGACACAGATATTGACAATATTAATCTGTGTTGAAAAAATCATTGCTCTAGCTTCAAAAACCACGGAGGAAACAGTCGAGTACGTTTGTATGGAGAAATGACCACTCCTGTTGGCTCTTAAGCACTTTCCCTTATGGGCCTATGGGTGCATGTAGGAACATAGTAGAATATGTTACACTATTTCTTCTAACACAATTTGCTCCTGGTATCTCCTGTGACGGGATATAATAACAACAAGAAATTGTTGTTTCACTCAGCTTATTTTGCGGTATAGGGTATTTGAATACTAGTCAAATCAGTTTCTTTTTTCGAACAATCAAAACTATTATGCTACAATGGAATTTATATAAAGACGCGGATGTTCTTAGTGTGAGACAATTATTGATCCTACGAGTTGCAACTCACGTGCATCGAAAAACTATAAATTCCGAAGAATATCTTACCCTAATCCGTAATCGAATCTTCAAAGTTCCTACTCCCATCACAAAATCCGCATTCGCGAGGCGTTTGCCTAACTCCCTGCATCCTTATATTTACAATACAGTAGTAAAGGCCTGCAACATATCTAAAAAGTCCCCTCTTGAAGCAAAATTCGTAATTAAGAACTGGTTGAAAGGTCTTAACTACAGTCAAACTGAAATGCTGCTGAAGGTCGTCACCTAATCACTTACGTATGCTAACAATCTCTGTAGCCTTAATACATGCGCAACCCAACACACACTCACACACATACACACACACACACACACACACATACACACACACACACACACACACACACACACACACACACACACACACACACACACACACACACACACACACACACACACACAGAGACAAAGTTTTTCTTTAATTTTCTTTCTTTAAATTACTTTAAATTCTTTAATTATTACTTCTACTAATGTCACCTAGTTTTTTACTTAACCTTTGGTTGTTTAATGCGAACCCGGCTACCACGTGACAGGCATTGCCTAGTGTGGGGCCACTGGATATTGTCGAATATTATTAAGGTTTTTTCTTTTAAATAAATATATTCTTATTCTTCTTATTCTTATTCTTCTTTTTTTTTTTTTTTTTTTTTTTTTTATATTACATAATAATAAAACAAGATATATACAGTGGTACTACGTAAACGAAATTAATAACTAGCTTAAATCTAAAATAGGCCCTTGAGGCATTGTACCAAGGATGCTGGCGGCATTTCCCCGCTGTATCGCAATGCTGATACGTTGTGCGAGAAAGCCGCCAGCTCTTCGGTCACCAGTTACGTCAACCAGACGCTTCGCGATTTCTGCAAACAACTTATGCGCGCTGGGACCCCATGGACCTAGAGTTTCAACTCCAAATGGAACGAAATGATACTCTCTACCGAGGCTCTTATATTTATTACGTTTTAAAATTTCGGCGCTTTCCGCCGCTCCGCCCGCTTTTACATTAGTCCGTTGGAGGTGGGACGGTGCCAGTGTGTCTACATATTCTTCTTATATGAAACACTAGCATGTGACGTCACAATCAAATTACCTACTCTTTGTAGTTTTATACAAGTTTTAAAATAGAAATTGTGTTTTAAAAATAACCGCATTCTACGTTTCCTTAATAATCTTGTGGTGCTTTATTTCATGCATGATGTAAAATAATTTATTTTAAATACAATCAAATTGGAAAATGTATTTAATAGTAATTCTATTTAACTACCTCTAGAGTGACATAGAGTAAGTTCTATCAGGGTATAGTAGGAAAGTAACGACATTTAGTTGCTGCTACATGCGGAGTGAGTCCATTCTGTGATGCACATTCAATGTTCCGTTCCTTTCTGTTATTCTTGTTTGTACAGGTCAATTCACAAGAACTGGCACGAATGGAACCAACGAGCGAATGAAAATATCTATGTGTGTATAACAGTTGACCAATAAAATGGCGGCTTGACTGTATTCCGATACATGGGTCACTCATACAATGAAAGATTAGTTCATTTCTATGGATGTTCATTTCATTCGTGCCAGCTATGGACGGTATAGAAAGGACGACAATCTCTTATGGCAGAACTGTTGCAAGAGCTTTCAGCTTTAAACAATAGTTCCTAATCTCTCCGGTGGCGCTAGGTAGGCTCTGGGATATGATATGAACCATAGAGGTATAATAATGTAGAGATGAAATGGGGGAGGGGTAACAAATAACCCAACCAAATTACGTAGGTTGTTTTTGGTATGTTAAAACGTGTTTTTAACTTTATCGTATTGCGCATTTTCTGTCCCTCATGGGCGTACGGGCGCACATCTATATAAAATACTAGGTCTATGATATTTCATTTCAGTGTATGGTTATGGTGGCGCCGCCTATTTACTGTTTTTGATGGACACTTTTCATACATAGAGATTTTGCTCCTCTTTTTGTTCGTGAAACGACCTGTACAAGTACATATTCGTACATGTTTTGTGATCGTCACAAATAAATGTCTATTATTATTATTTTCATCTATAGTTAGTACTTACTGTGGTGCGCGGATCAAGTCCGTTTAGTTCACGCAGTGCATCCCGCTCACGCGTCTCGTTCTGCGAGCCGTGCACGAAGTACTGCGGGTAGAATGCGCCCGCGAGTATCACCTGTGAACAAAAACAGCGTTATTAGCAAATATCGGATTGTTTGTAGGGAGTTCCTATATCGATAAACTAAACTATCGATGCTTTCCCATGTACTCTAGTGATCGCTCCAAGTTACGTTTGTTAAAAAAACCGGCCAAGTGCGAGTCGGACTCGCGAACGTAGGGTTCCGTACCATTACGCAAAAAACGGCAAAAATATCACGTTTGTTTTATGGTTGCCCCACTTGCATATTTATTTAATTCTGTTTTTAGTATTTGTTGTTATAGCGGCAACAGAAATACATCATCTGTGAAAATTTCAACTGTCTAGCTATCATGGTTCATGAGATACATACAGCCTGGTGACAGACGGACAGACAGACAGGCGGACGGACGGACAGCGGATTCTTAGTTATAGGGTTCCTTTTTTACCACTTGGGTACGGAACCCTAATAACAGTTACCTTGTGCACGAAGGCGAGATGGTTGCGTGCCCAGGGCGAGCCCTTGGGCGCCTCGATGCCCTCGCGGCTGAGCCGTTGGCGCAGCTCGCAACAGTTACCTTGTGCACGAAGGCGAGATGGTTGCGTGCCCAGGGCGAGCCCTTGGGCGCCTCGATGCCCTCGCGGCTGAGCCGGTGGCGCAGCTCGCAACAGTTACCTTGTGCACGAAGGCGAGATGGTTGCGTGCCCAGGGCGAGCCCTTGGGCGCCTCGATGCCCTCGCGGCTGAGCCGGAGGCGCAGCTCGCAACAGTTACCTTGTGCACGAAGGCGAGATGGTTGCGTGCCCAGGGCGAGCCCTTGGGCGCCTCGATGCCCTCGCGGCTGAGCCGGTGGCGCAGCTCGCAACAGTTACCTTGTGCACGAAGGCGAGATGGTTGCGTGCCCAGGGCGAGCCCTTGGGCGCCTCGATGCCCTCGCGGCTGAGCCGGTGGCGCAGCTCGCAACAGTTACCTTGTGCACGAAGGCGAGATGGTTGCGTGGCCAGGGCGAGCCCTTGGGCGCCTCGATGCCCTCGCGGCTGAGCCGGTGGCGCAGCTCGCAACAGTTACCTTGTGCACGAAGGCGAGATGGTTGCGTGCCCAGGGCGAGCCCTTGGGCGCCTCGATGCCCTCGCGGCTGAGCCGGTGGCGCAGCTCGCAACAGTTACCTTGTGCACGAAGGCGAGATGGTTGCGTGCCCAGGGCGAGCCCTTGGGCGCCTCGATGCCCTCGCGGCTGAGCCGGTGGCGCAGCTCGCAACAGTTACCTTGTGCACGAAGGCGAGATGGTTGCGTGCCCAGGGCGAGCCATTGGGCGCCTCGATGCCCTCGCGGCTGAGCCGGTGGCGCAGCTCGCAACAGTTACCTTGTGCACGAAGGCGAGATGGTTGCGTGCCCAGGGCGAGCCCTTGGGCGCCTCGATGCCCTCGCGGCTGAGCCGGTGGCGCAGCTCGCAACAGTTACCTTGTGCACGAAGGCGAGATGGTTGCGTGCCCAGGGCGAGCCCTTGGGCGCCTCAATGCCCTCGCGGCTGAGCCGGTGGCGCAGCTCGCAACAGTTACCTTGTGCACGAAGGCGAGATGGTTGCGTGCCCAGGGCGAGCCCTTGGGCGCCTCGATGCCCTCGCGGCTGAGCCGGTGGCGCAGCTCGCAACAGTTACCTTGTGCACGAAGGCGAGATTGTTGCGTGCCCAGGGCGAGCCCTTGGGCGCCTCGATGCCCTCGCGGCTGAGCCGGTGGCGCAGCTCGCAACAGTTACCTTGTGCACGAAGGCGAGATGGTTGCGTGCCCAGGGCGAGCCCTTGGGCGCCTCGATGCCCTCGCGGCTGAGCCGGTGGCGCAGCTCGCAACAGTTACCTTGTGCACGAAGGCGAGATGGTTGCGTGCCCAGGGCGAGCCCTTGGGCGCCTCGATGCCCTCGCGGCTGAGCCGGTGGCGCAGCTCGCAACAGTTACCTTGTGCACGAAGGCGAGATGGTTGCGTGGCCAGGGCGAGCCCTTGGGCGCCTCGATGCCCTCGCGGCTGAGCCGGTGGCGCAGCTCGCAACAGTTACCTTGTGCACGAAGGCGAGATGGTTGCGTGCCCAGGGCGAGCCCTTGGGCGCCTCGATGCCCTCGCGGCTGAGCCGGTGGCGCAGCTCGCAACAGTTACCTTGTGCACGAAGGCGAGATGGTTGCGTGCCCAGGGCGAGCCCTTGGGCGCCTCGATGCCCTCGCGGCTGAGCCGGTGGCGCAGCTCGCAACAGTTACCTTGTGCACGAAGGCGAGATGGTTGCGTGCCCAGGGCGAGCCCTTGGGCGCCTCGATGCCCTCGCGGCTGAGCCGGTGGCGCAGCTCGCAACAGTTACCTTGTGCACGAAGGCGAGATGGTTGCGTGCCCAGGGCGAGCCCTTGGGCGCCTCGATGCCCTCGCGGCTGAGCCGGTGGCGCAGCTCGCAACAGTTACCTTGTGCACGAAGGCGAGATGGTTGCGTGCCCAGGGCGAGCCCTTGGGCGCCTCGATGCCCTCGCGGCTGAGCCGGTGGCGCAGCTCGCAACAGTTACCTTGTGCACGAAGGCGAGATGGTTGCGTGCCCAGGGCGAGCCCTTGGGCGCCTCGATGCCCTCGCGGCTGAGCCGGTGGCGCAGCTCGCAACAGTTACCTTGTGCACGAAGGCGAGATTGTTGCGTGCCCAGGGCGAGCCCTTGGGCGCCTCGATGCCCTCGCGGCTGAGCCGGTGGCGCAGCTCGCAACAGTTACCTTGTGCACGAAGGCGAGATGGTTGCGTGCCCAGGGCGAGCCCTTGGGCGCCTCGATGCCCTCGCGGCTGAGCCGGTGGCGCAGCTCGCAACAGTTACCTTGTGCACGAAGGCGAGATGGTTGCGTGCCCAGGGCGAGCCCTTGGGCGCCTCGATGCCCTCGCGGCTGAGCCGGTGGCGCAGCTCGCAACAGTTACCTTGTGCACGAAGGCGAGATGGTTGCGTGCCCAGGGCGAGCCCTTGGGCGCCTCGATGCCCTCGCGGCTGAGCCGGTGGCGCAGCTCGCAACAGTTACCTTGTGCACGAAGGCGAGATGGTTGCGTGCCCAGGGCGAGCCCTTGGGCGCCTCGATGCCCTCGCGGCTGAGCCGGTGGCGCAGCTCGCAACAGTTACCTTGTGCACGAAGGCGAGATGGTTGCGTGCCCAGGGCGAGCCCTTGGGCGCCTCGATGCCCTCGCGGCTGAGCCGGAGGCGCAGCTCGCGCACCATGTCGCTGAGCTCCCGCAGCGCCCGCAGTTGCACGTAGAATTTCCGCGCCCAGACCGCTTCGCTGTTACCTTTCTGCTTGAAGAACTGCTGTTGCCGGAATCTGTCCCACACCTATAGAAAAAAACATATAGAAAACTTAAGGCCTCTTGGCCACGGCACGGTTTGACCACGGTACGGCGTGTTAGCGGCGCCGCTGTCAAACCGTGCCGAGCTTGTACACGACGCGGAAAAACAACGGACGTCACAACGTAGGTACTACTCAGTTGTGAAGGACTGAAACGTGAAGACATCCGGCGCCGTCAACAAGCTCGTAGTGACTGCGTGTGAACATTACGCCGTGCGTACGCGCGCTGCGCCGGGGGGACGCCGCGGTACGCCGCGCCGTGTTAAAACCGTGGCCTTGTATAGTTTGAATCTTCTCAAATAATTTTTACGCTAAAGACCCTAATCTGTTAAACAAAAGCTATAGTTCTTTTACGCGAGGGTGTGGCCATTGTCTCCGCGCGTGGCACGCGCTCAGGCACAATGGCCACGCGCTCAAACACAATGGTCACGCGCTCACAGAAAAGAAACAATGGCCTATGTTGAACAGATTAGGCCTTGGCGTAAAAATCATTTGGGAAAATTCAAACTATACAAACCTCCATAGTAGCCCATACAACATTGGAGACCGTGTGGTTTAAAAACCGTGGATTATTACGGCAAAAAAACGTATGTGTACAAGAGGCCTTGTTTGGAATCCTCTGTAATTCTACGTTACAGGCTTTAATTAAGTTCTTACACAGCGTTGAGAGCGTGCTTAAACAATAGCCATTAGCATGTTAACAAATAATTGTACACGGTAAACAATAAATGACTTCTATTCTTCTTTTCTATTCTATTCGAGCAGCCAGTACGAGAGCCCCCTGTCTACTTGCTCGAAGTCTAAATGTCAACACAACTTTGGGAACAAATCAAATTACATATTTTATCAAATGTTTTGATTTGTGTTTTGTGTAAGGGAGCGTGCGTAAACTGTCAGAACCAACCATGTGTTCTTAAGCGTCAAGTTTTCGATTCGGTTCACAAGATAGCAGACCTCCCAACGCGCACGGTTCCTATAACGTGCTGGAAGAATAAAAACGCAACAAAAAATACTTTCGGTCCTTAAAATTATTAAGAACGAAAGGGTTTTTCATGAGGGGTAAGACAAGAAATCGTTCGTATGCCGAAGCATTACGGGCTGGCGACTTTTTTTCTTACCCCTCATGAAAAACCCTTTCAATCTTACCCCAACGCACCTTATTGTAATTGAAGTGTAGGTAGATATAAATACATTAATAAACGCTTGACAGCGCGGGTAGACCTAAGACTTGTCTTGCAATATATGAAGATTCCTAACGGTTGTGTTTCTTTGTGCTCCGCTAATATAAATATCCCGAGGGATTTACTGGGGACTTTACAGTAATCTTCGTTCTGTTTTATACCTATGTAAGCTAAGTTTTTACAGGTAAAGGTATACGAACTTTGTATATGTGTAGGTAAGCGACGCAGTCGCTGGTGGAGCCATCAGCCCAAGTCAGTTTGGCGTTGTAGGCGTTCAGGCGCTCGCGGAACGGGCTGCTACATACGTTCTTGACCGACAATGCGGCAGCTGAAATTAACAAACTATTTTTCACATCACCTATTCGAAAAGGGAACTTTTCTTCCCTGCTAGGAGGGATCAAAGTGTCACTTTTCTGTTCAAGGACATTTTGTTGCCAGTATGAAACATTGACACAAAGACATATGAAAATAGTATGCATATAATCGATTACAATTTCTTTATAATCGATTACGCGCATACCATTTTTCTAACTTAAATAATATTTTGTTGTAATTGTAAACAATAAATGTAATTAGCGTATTTTAAATTAATTAATAGCATATTTAAATTAAGTAAATTAATTAATTAGCGTAATATTTACAAAGAAACGTAAAAAAACATTAGTTTCATAATTTAATTTTTATTTTGACATTTTAGGTCTCCTTAAACGCAGCCATACTTGTCTATGCAATTTAAAAAGTTTTGTGCAAATATTTCACAAAGCATAATTATGCGGTTCTGTATTGTGTATAAATTTGTAAATACTTAGTTTAAATCAATAACTTTATAATAATAAATTTAAGTGATATCAGTCTTCATAGTTAAGTGTTCTTCCGAAGATTTGGTTCAAAGGGGTAAGAGCTAATTTGTTACCAGAAAAATCTACAAAAATAATGTACTTGATTTTCATTGTATCATTTTAGGTGTTTGCTGCTGTCTTTGAAAATATATTAGGTACATAATTATGACCTGTAGGTACTTTTAATTTGTCAGTACAGTCACGTCTGAAAATATCGATACGTACAAAGTGGCAGAAGTATGTACCTATACTAAGGTCGTGTATACATATTTTTGGCACTTTGTCCGTATGTAATTTCCTCATAGGTGACGTGAAAGCAGTATGTGTCACATGGTAGGAAAATTATTTTCACCTTGGGCGTTAACACTTGAATCCCTCACTAAGCTCAGGATTCTATTATAGAATCCTTCGCTTCGTTTAGGATTCAATTGTACGCCCTCGCCGTAAATAAGTCATTTTGCTCCCTTGTGACACAATCTACTATTAACACCGTAAAATAACCGTTTATGAACTTATTAACAAAGAATGAAGACCGTTTGGAGTCTATATCCTCTTCCTCTCGGTTTTATCTAAATATTCTTTATTGTGCACCATAAAGTTAAAAATACACAGAAAATTTAATACAAATGTAGGAGTAGGTAACAACAGGCGGCCTGCGGTACTTATTAAGTTGGATGAAATTTAAGTAATAGGTATTCAATTGGAATAGTGATGCATTTATTTTGCTTCGTTCAATTTTCACCTAAGCCAAAATCAACTGTATTCGTTATTCGTTGTATGGCAGGGCCTTAGGAGAATAGTTTTATTGTGGTCATTCGTAGTCCGTAGACCTTATTGTAAATGAACAAAGTTTAATGACCAGTTAAGCAGGGGCAGTTTTTTCAAAAAAATCATTGATTTAAATCATTAAATTTTTACTACAACCAAATCGGCCCAAAATTGTTTAGGGAATTCCCCGGACCACTACGGCACGCCCACATGTGCAAGCGAGTCATAGCGTAACAGTTTCGGGGAAAGCCCGAAACTATAATACGAGACGCATGGTACCGAAACAGTTCCAGGATTCCCCGAAACTAAAACACGAGACGCATTTCGCTTTTCGCCCGGTCATTCGTAATTGACTAGTAAAAGAGTGAATACAACAAAAAGATGTCTAGATGAAAAAAAGCAAGAAAATAAAAAAAAATAAAAAAAATCTGATTTTAATCAAATAAATTCGATTTAAATCAAATTAATCGGATTATTATGATTTTTTTATAAAAATCATGATTTTTATCAACCCTGCAGTTAAGTGTTGCTGTTTAGGTCCAAAGCAATTGCCATGGGCTTGTCTTTTAATGGTATTTTAATGTTTTTTTGCAATCAATTTTAGAGTTAACATCTAAGTAGTATATACATAGATTTAAAACCGCTATACAACCGTGTCTCCTATTTGACATCCAATAACAACTCACTGCATTTTTCCTCAGGAAAAAGAAAAAAGTTAATTCACCCATAATGATGCTGTCATCCAAGCAGCCGAAGATGTGTCCCAGTATGATGATCTTGGAGACTTTGACGTCGAGAGGCAGGCGCGCCATGATGCGGCCCATGTACGTGAGATCGCCGTCTGATGATGACCACTCCCCGTCCACTGTCTTCTTTAAAGCTCCGATCTAGATGTTAAATGAAACAATGTTAAAAATAATGATAAAATTTTAAAATTAATAATCAATTTTGTTACAGGGGTTAACAACCTTTTTTGCCGAGTTCGCCGATCGGTAAAAAAATCACAATCACATCAAAATCAAAGCACGGGTTTTCTTTTGCGGTTTTTGCAGTATCTCTAACGAATGAACTTCTAGAAAAAGGGTGAAAACTTTGACTGAACAAGGTTTGTCTCTTTGTCAAGGTCTTCCAGGGTTTTCCGTTCCATTGTCCTACCTCCTTGAGCACGAGCATGGTGCGCTGTATGTGGGCCATCTCGGGTGGGTCCATGGCCAGCGCGAGCACGTCGCTGGGCGGGCCCATGTCCAGCATCTTCGCCAGCAGCACCAGTCGCTCCAACGGGCAGCGGACTATCTCCGGCGGACTGTCTTGTTGGAACTTGTCCTGTGTACAAAACAAACATATAATATTAGAACCAGTAATTGAAGTAGCTGCATAATAATAATTAATTAATAGTAATTATTTTCCTAAGGTGTGGCAATAAAGTTTTTTTTTTTACTAAGAGTAACATCAATTCATCATAGTAAAGAGTATGACTCACAAAAAACTTGGCGGGCACTAGACGGTAAACACGGCCGTCACGCACACGCCCCGCGCGGCCAGAACGTTGCTCGCAGTTGCTCTTAGACGCCCAGCTCAGGCTCAGAGTGGAGAAGTTGGTCGCCGAGTCCGCTATTAAGATTTTCATCAGGCAGAAGTCAATCACTGTAGAAAGGTATTTTTTTTATTAGTGCTTAAAATAAAACATTTTAGTGGCATATTTATTACTATAGTAAATACAACGCAACAGTATCATCTCAGTTATGTAGCTAAAATATTAGCTGTTCTAAATTTTTTCTAAGCTTACGGGACAAGGTATGCAAAATTATTGCTTTATTCAGCTGTTCAGCTGTCTAACCGGCGAAGATTATAGAAAAGTTAGCAGCGACAAACTAATTATTTGTTTGTTGAATGACAAATAAATCGATAGCTAGTCGCTTTCTCTCTGTTACGCGGCTGCTTTAGGCTAATCATTCTTAGGGTAAAAATCAGTTCGGCCGCTTCGAAAGTTCTCATGTAATTTGTATTAATGGTTGTATTGTACTGTACCATATTTGATGTCGGGCACGGTGATGGAGCTCTCGGCGATGTTCGTGGCGAGGATGATCTTGCGGTGGCCGGGCGGCGCGCGCTGGAACACTCGGACTTGCTCGTCCGCCGTGATGGTGGAGTGGAGGGGCAGCACCCACCAGTTGTAGCGGGGACATTCGGGCGATATCTTCTTTCTGCAAAACACAAATTTATCCGTGTTAATAATAGTCACTAAGTATTATCTTACGGTAGCTTTAGCTAGGAATTTTCTTTAACCTCTCGGCATAGACAACGTAAAAAGCCTCCCCTAAACCGTGTAAGCGATATCACGTCCGTGGGACTTTTCTGGCGACGCAATATCGAGTCCGCAGGCGTTGAGGCGTGGAGACTTTTTCACAAATCAAAATAATTTTTATAACCAATTTTAAACATTTTTAAATTATAATATTTATAATGTGTAAATTTGCATGCTGTTTAAACAGCTGAAGAAGGTGAAAGGATTGTATGTAATGTACATTTAACCTAAGACAATTATTGTACCCTTTTTCTGCAAATAAAATTATTTCTATTTCTAATAATTGTCCTTAGATAGTTTTTATTCATTAATTTCACGAGCATCGCAGAAACAATGGTGACAGCGTACTATAAAGATACCCATTCAAGAATGCAATCTTAAATTATCTTAAGTTAAAGTCTTTTTAATACAGTTGCTCAAAAAGTGCTACTTTTCGTGGCTGTTTAGCGTGCGGAAAGTTGGTTTTCGCGAACTAGTGCTTTTTACTTTTCCATTTTTTTTTAATTTTTACTTGTTCCAATTCATGACTACTTATTGATGAGTGTTAATATTAGTTTCATTTAAACGTCGTAATCAACATAAAAACCTACTGTTAATGTAAGAATACGTAAAATATGCATATTTCATATTTTATTACTTACCTCTTCATCATTATAAGTATTATAACACGTTTATTTTTTAATGTTGAAAAACAGTTCTTAATAAGTTGTCTGAATGGAACGGAACGCCTGTCAAAGAAGAGGCGTATTTTCTTACTGCAAAAATGTTTTAAGTTTCCAAATGCAACATTCGATATTGTTTTTATAAATATACGATACACAAATAATCATAAATAACGATATTTAGGTAATAATAGTACAATGTTTTAATATTTACAATTGTTTCTGTCTTATAGAACATGTATTAGAAAAAAAAAACTTTCATTGAAGTGGGTTCAATAATAATAACAAAATCTATTCTAGTCGAATAAAAGCTAGAAAAACACTTCTTCATAATGTCAATGTCAATGATGTCACAGAATTAATAATATAATAGTTTCGAATTCCGTTCCTTACTTGTTGCTTTTCTTATTTTTTCGCAACTGTATTAAAAAACGCCGTTCGATACACGTGCGGAAATGTCATTCTTCACTCGTCCCGAGTCTTGAGATATCTCGGTACTCGTGAAGTAATGACATAGTTTGCGCACTAGCATCAAAATGTACTATAATAGTTTATATAGTAGTGTGACTACTTGTAAAAAAACACAAATTAAAATATTTTCATAAGAAAATAATTTAATTTGTTCTTAGAGTGCAATCATGATATAAATTTTACTGCTGTGTGTGTGTCTGTCTCTCTGCGTTAGAGGTTTTTTTTAAATCATAAAGTTATGTTTTATCAATATGGAAAATGAGATTTAATGAGATTTGTGCTAACCTAGCGCAATCAATTGACTAATTTGATTATTTGTTTATTTTGGTTTGCTATTTGGAGCTCAAATGATTATTGCCTGAAGCAGTTTCATTTGTCTTTTGTAAAAGTTGTCTACTTTGGACTTACCTCAATTGCAGGTCAGTTAAAGCATTATACTGCTCCTCAATCTCATTTATTCCCGGTAGGAATATCAACACAGAAGGCAGGTCAGCTTCTGACCGATCGGTGATATGGTCCTCTGTCATGTCGATCTGCTCAAATGCGTTCACTAGCTTCACTACAAGATGGTACATCTCGGTGATTATGTTTGGCTCATGGGCTTTGGGCGTACAGGCTTCGACAAGCTAAAATTGGGAAGATGTTTAGCAGATTTTGCAAAGATTTAATTTATTAACAGGCCTTTCTAGTAACAATACATGACATTAAACAAAAGTTGGCATCACAGATTGAAATTACAGTTATAAATTTAAATTTGGTTTTATAAAACAGACATTTTGCCTACCACACTGATATTTATATTAAAATCTGACAAGATTTTATTTGGCCCTGAGATAGTGTAGTGTCAATACAAACAGTCAAATAAAATGTCAGTACTGGTCATGTCCATGATCCATGACTAATTTCAAAACATGTTTTATTGGAATGATGTTGGTGTCGTCCTCTTATTAATGTAAATGTTTATTGTTTTCAAAATATATTTTTTTCATCTTTGACAATCTGATAATCTTTTTTGGCATGTTTGCATATCATTGCGTAAAATCGTTGTGGTAAAATCGTTTAATTTTTTTTCATCTTATGAGATTCAATGAGTTTCAACGTCTGTTGTCAAAGAGTCTCCTTGCCAGTAAAATAAATTAGTACCGCTGAATATCCGCAACACAGCAAAGGCCAAATAAAATCTTGTCAGGGTTTAACTAGGTACTTAAACTTTAACAATAACTAAAATAATAAAAGAACAAAAGTGGCGCTGGACAGGCCACATGATGAGAGAAAACCTGGATAAGTGGACAAAGGACCTTGTAGAGTGGTGTCCTAGATATAATAAAAGAAAGAGTGGTCCACAAAAGTTGAGATGGTCGAATGATATAAGAAGAATAGATGGAGGTAAATGCAAGCTATGGAGGAGGCCTACGTCAAAGGACGAGCTGAAGTTAAAGTCGTGAAACCAAATTAATTTATGCTATGTACCCAAAACTTCAATAATAACCTACAAATACACAGAAAACCCCTGTCAATATTGCAGATTACTCACCGAACCAAATTTACTCAGCTGCTCCAGGTAAAAGGTTTTCACAGAGAACATTGGATCCTTCTTATTCACTTGTATACAAGATGCCATGTGCTGCCCCCTCGGCGTGGGGATCATGAAGTAGTCAGCAAACTTCTGCGTTTGGAACGTGGCCGACATCAGTATCACTTTCACTGTTGGTGACACTGTGTATAGCAGTTTCTTGACGACCAGTAAGAGAAAGTCCATGTCCTGACCACGCTCGTGGACCTCGTCGAGTATTATGTGGGTGTATTCATTCATTGTTTTGGCATTTACTGAAATTTAAGTTTATATGTGAAAAATGTAGTAAAGTATCAGCGCTTTCACATTTCTTTGGTAAGATGGTGATATATATGGGCATATATGTATTTATTAACAGATAAATAATATGAAAGGCATGTTACAGCTTGCCTAATGATAAATACAAACTAATATAAGTTTACAGTTGAATTTTAACCTTGAAAGGTAGGTCCACCATACAAAATTTTCCTACTTTTTTTTTTAACCTTGTTAGTGGTATGAATTTCGTTTAAGAAAGCAAAGAAACATGAAATGCTACTTTCTAATTAGATTGAAACAGAGTGTACATTGTAATGCATATTGGGTCTTACGAGTTTAAGATCACTGGTTCACTGGTAGACTAAGTCAATATATAACAGTGTTCTAAATTATAACGTGGTGTAAAAGTTAAAAGGTGCTACACTAATGGACAAAAGTGCAGTTCTAGAAAGATGGAGGCAGCACTGTCAGCAGCTGTATAGTGATACCATTGAGGAGGGCACAATTCCAAGGGATTACGTGGAAAAGGAACCTGACATTCTTCTGATTGAGGTCGAATCAGCTATTCAGATGCTGAAGCTCAAGGCTTGCGGCAGCGATGGCGTAACTGCACAGATGCTGAAAAGTATAGGAGTCGAAGGGCGCAAAATCATGCACAAGATCTGCGAGAAGGTCTGGAGAACAGGCGTATGGCCTGAGGACTGGACCGAATCCACAGTTGTACCCCTGCACAAGAAAGGTTCTACGCGAAAATGTGAAAATTACCGCACCATTTCGCTCATATCACATGCCAGCAAGTCTTCTTGCGAATCCTGAACAAGCGGCTAGAGAACAATATTGCCAGGCAAATACCCAGAGAGCAGGCAGGGTTTGTAAGAGGTAGAGGTACTCGGGAGCAAATACTCAACGTGAGGCAATTGATTGAGAAATGCAGAGGGCACGTCGTCTTTATCGCCATGTGCTTCATTGACTACGCAAAGGCTTTTGATTGCATCAACTGGGGTAAAATGTTCAGAGTAATGGGCGAAATGGGATACCGCAACACCTAATCTTTCTTGTGCAAAACTTATACTTAAGCAGCGAGTCTAGAGTGCGGATAGAGGACACTGTGTCACAACCCTTTAGAGCTGAACGAGGAGTGCGGCAAGGTTGTATCTTGTCACCGCAGCTGTTCAATCTCATCGGTGAACACATAATGAGAAAGAATGTGGTATCCAGGTTGGTGGTCAAAAAATCAATAACCTCCGTTTCGCAGACGACACGACTATAATAGGTGCCTCTGAAAAAGAACTTGCAGTGATGCTGCGAAGGATTGAGCTTATCAGCAATGAGTATGGTCTTAAAATCAACAGAAGCAAGACTAAGTTGATGTTTATCGATCGCCCTGGTCATACGCAGAGAACGAACGAGTTGCACGATCTGGAGGTTGTACACAAGTTTGTGTACCTGGGATCCCAAATAAGCGACGATGGTGAATGCGGCCAAGAGGTGGTTAGAAGAGCACAGATGGCCAAAGGTGCGGTGAAAAGACTCGAGAAAATATGGGAGAACAGAAGCATAAACCGCAAAACAAAGGTCAGACTAATGCGGACCCTTGTTTTCTCGATCTTTTTGTACGCGTCGGAAACCTGGACCATCAAAACTGAAACCCGTCGCAGGATAGATGCGTTCGAGATGAGGTGCTGGCGGAAAATGCTCCGGATCTCATGGACTGAAACTACTATCCACTCCTTTTTCCCTCGATGCTTGTGTCGGGAATGGTGGTTTTCATTTTCATTTTCATTTAAAAATGTTAAGGTGCTTGAGCGGATAGGATTGCTCGATCCAGCGCCGAGGACGTGTGTATTAGGCGCCAGTGAGGGCGGCGCTCTGCCGCTGCTGAGAAGACTGTTAGCCGTGGGCGGGGTACGTACGCGTCAGGCCAGTAATGCTCCCACCAATCGGGCACTCTCACTCCTAAACGAGTTGTCAATAGAAAGACCTGATGTCGATGTTTTTTATGACTCCCCAGGCTCGTTTTCTACAGCTCTATATATGTTTTTAAGTGATGTACCTCGTTTGTAATGTTTAATTTTTTGTGTATATTGTAAATACTTGTTGAATCTTATTGTGTAGCATGTGAGCGCTTTGGTATGTAAACTGTAAGCTTGTGTGTTGTATTAATAAACAATAACGTATGCGGAGTGTAATCTGGACAAAATTCAATGTCGTATTAAATAAAAACAATATGGTTAAAAACTGTAATAGATGTCATATATTAAAGAAAAAGTGACGAAGCCCACCAGTGGTGAAGGCAGGATTCGAACCCGGCGTCTTTAGCTATCGCGGCTAACGCCATGAACCCCTAGGCCACCCCGCCACGGCGGTGCCCGTCCGAATTTCTCGACTATATGCCATCTTAGTAAGACTAGGCGTCTTTGACCAGCTCTAAGGGCAAGCAGTGCGCGCTTGCACTTCCTAAACGAACTCCTTACGGATTTACGTTGTAGCGAGAGAGACTGGTGCTGCCATCTATAAACAAGTTTGGGAACAAATCAAATTATTTTATTAAATATTTTGATTTGTTTTTTTTAAGTAGTCACACTACTATATATAAATTAAAAACTGTAATAGATGTCATATATTAAAGAAAAAGTGACGAAGCCCTCCAGTGGTGAAGGCCGGATTCGAACCGGCGTCTTTAGCTATCGCGGCTAACGCCATGAACCCCTAGGCCACCCCGCCACGGCGGTGCCCGTCCGAATTTCTAAATTTAAATTAAAAAAAAAAAACAAATCAAAATATTTAATAAAATAATTTGATTTGTTCCCAAACTTGTTCATAGATGGCAGCACCAGTCTCTCTCGCTACAATGTAAATCCGTAAGGATTTCGTTTAGGAGGTGCAAGCGCGCACTGCTTGCCCTTAGAGCTGGTCAAAGACGCCTAGTCTTACTAAGATGGCATATAGTCAAGAAATTCGGACGGGCACCGCCGTGGCGGGTTGGCCTAGGGGTTCATGGCGTTAGCCGCGATAGCTAAAGACGCCGGTTCGAATTCGGCCTTCACCACTGGAGGGCTTCGTCACTTTTTCTTTAATATATGACATCTATTACAGTTTTTAATTTATATATAGTAGTGTGACTACTTAAAAAAAACAAATCAAAATATTTAATAAAATAATTTGATTTGTTCCCAAACTTGTTCATAGATGGCAGCACCAGTCTCTCTCGCTACAACGTAAATCCGTAAGGAGTTCGTTTAGGAGGTGCAAGCGCGCACTGCTTGCCCTTAGAGCTGGTCAAAGACGCCTAGTCTTACTAAGATGGCATATAGTCGAGAAATTCGGACGGGCACCGCCGTGGCGGGGTGGCCTAGGGGTTCATGGCGTTAGCCGCGATAGCTAAAGACGCCGGTTCGAATCCGGCCTTCACCACTGGAGGGCTTCGTCACTTTTTCTTTAATATATGACATCTATTACAGTTTTTAATTTATATATAGTAGAGTACTTAAAAAAAAACAAATCAAAATATTTAATAAAATAATTTGATTTGTTCCCAAACTTGTTAACAATATGGTTACTTTCATATTTTTTATGTATTTTAATAATGTATTTAACAACGTTAAATGCAAGATAAAGTTTACTCAAATGCGAGATGTTTAACGGAAGTTGTGGTACTTTAAAGTGATCGGTGTCGAAAACACATGTTGGCATTTTTTTTTAGTTAAAATATTATCTTCCTTAGGAAAACTTTTTTAGGATACTTCGTATGCTCGACATATTTCACATTCTCGTCCGTTGGACCATTGGTGTTCTCAAAATAATAGTTACCTTGCCATAAATTTCCATTTTAAGTGACATATGATTAGTCCCCCAAAAATCCCATTACGCAAAAACAGCTGTTTTTTACACATTTTGGTCGGCATGACGTACTCACATTTTCAAAGTTATTTATTTTTATTTTCGGATACGGTGACCTTAACTTTTCTTCGATGTTTTCCGATGCCCATATCTTCAAGATATTTTTAAACAGTTTTACTGCCACATTTGAATAATCTCATGACCTCTCTGTAAGATTTTGTGACTCAGCGGGCCGTCATTTTCTTCAATCGATCTCTCCCAGGAAACTGGCTAATGCTGGAAGGTTTACCTGAACCAGACTTTATAGCCGTAGTTTTATTTTAAAGAATAAGGAAGTAAAAATATTATAAACATATCGTTACTTCTACGCTTCCACAAAATGTTCCACTATCTTCGCTTTCGGCCATAGGGAAATAGTGGGTACTGGAGAAATTACAGTTTCGCGATGGTGTTCTTCTAGATTGACCACAATTTCAAGAGAAAGAATCCAATGCCCACGAAACTTACCGGATTAATTGACAGATATATAGACTTTGAACTGGCAGTTGGATATAATTTCAGTTTAATTTTTTGTTTACTTTTTACGTTCAAAACTTTGTCCAGATTTCACTCCGCATACGTTAGTATAATCATACCTAATTTCTGCAATAATACTCCTGTTGTCACATAATGAATCCTTGTGTCATTAGATGTCCTGTTCTCTAGTCCAACCTGTGAAACATTATATTTTTTATTACATAGGACAGCTATAACGTGTGATGATGCCTACATCCAGTGGTCTCTTTATCCCTTGTCTTTTTAAAGGCTTCCAGTTAACATGTTATGCTATATTGTATGAAATGTTACATTCTAATAAAAATGTTACTATCATTCCATACAAAATTGTCGAACTATAAAACAGGCCTTATAAATATAGGTTGATGCTTAATGCTTATAAATAGTCAAAATAATAAGTAAATTAGCTCAATCCGTCATTACGTACTGCATCTCAGTGTGGGGTAGTGCAGCAAGCACTTAACTAATACTTCTAGAGAGAGCCCAACGATCGTTACTAAAGGTTATTTTTTCAAAACCGAGAAGACTCTCAACTCAATGCTTGTATACAGATAGTGAGGTCCTCACTGTGCGCCAATTGTTCATTTTGCGTAGTTGTATCATAGCACATAAACATATACTTAATATGCCAAATTATGACCAATTACTGAAAAAACGCAACTTTGTCTTCCCTTTCTCTTTCCCTTTCCCTTCTGCCTTAGTTTTTATAGTCGATTAGTTAGCTTTAAGTTTTAATTTTATTAACGTTGGTGTCATAGTAGACAATAAAATTGTAGTATACTTAGTAGTAGACTGTAGTGTAGCATGCATTTTGGTATTTTAGCTGATAGTACTGTATTTTTTAGCGCCTAAGTAATAAAAAACTGGCAAACTAGGAAAAGTGCCATCCTGCGAGACAGGCATAGCCTAGTGCAGGTGTCACGGGCAATTTATTATTTTTATTTATTTATTTAAACTTTATTGCATGATATAAAATTGTACAAAAGGCGGACTTAATGCCTTAAGGCATTCTCTACCAGTCAACCATTGGGTCAAACAGAAACGTGTAGTTAGTGCAGGATTGTAGAAAGCGAGATGAAATATGAAACACAAATCAAATTATTCTAAACAATATATATTTTATTTATATACTTACACATATAAGAATAATAACAATATATACCTACATATATACAAACATGCATACATACATACATATATAAATAAATATTGTATTATGTACCCAAGTATACAAGTAACATGCGGATCATTTATTTTTAAGCGAGTTAGAGAGGTGCTTACGTAATTTTCTTTTAAAAGAAAATTTGCTCTGTGCTTGCCTTAAAGGAAGAGGGAGATCGTTCCAAAGACGAATTGCCTGAAGGGCGAAAGAGTTGGAAACAAAGCCAGTGCGGTGATGGGGAATGGTCAGTTTCAGACTTCGAGATGTACGCAACTCGCAACCGGGACGTGGTACTACAAAATTGAATTTAGATTTAAGGTAATCAGGAGCGGCAGGATCAAATAATATAGAGTAAAGGGTGCAGAGAATTCTTAGTGACCTGCGTTCACGGATGGGAAGCCAGTTCAGTTTGCGGCGGAAGGCCGATACGTGATCGTATTTACGAAGTCCATATATGAACCTAATGCAACTATTCAGTAGTCTGTCTAGTTTGTTGAGTAGCTCCTGGCTAATTTCTTCTGTCTTATTCTGTCATTACCAACCGGGTTTGATCCGATTGACTTGATTACCTTACTAACCTCGTCATCAGTGGCAGGAGAAAAAGCAAATTGAAATTTGGAAGGACAGGGCAGGGCATTAATGCCAGAAATGCTTTGAGTTTTAGTTGTGTGGTCCAAAGAAGAAGAGTTAGCGAAGTGGGAATTGAGATCATCCAATGAGACAGACGATAGAGAATTTGGTTTGTTGCAAGAATATCTATATCTTGCAACAACATCTAGCAGTGTTTAACTAGAATAAATTTTATTATTATTATTATTATTTGTAATGCAGGCAGGCAGTTTAAACAACTGATAAAATGTCATAAACCAAGTTCTCAGTGTTGAGTAGAATTTGCTTTGTGCTTATCTAATTTATTCTTAAACTCATTGACACTTTGGGCCGCTACTACATCCCCTGGGAGTTTGTTCCAAGCGTTGACCACTCTGTTGCTAAAGAAGTGTCTATGAGGATTATTGTAGGACCTGTGAGACACCAGCTTATACTGATGACCTCTCAGACGGTTGTTACTATTGCGTTCTAGCATCTTATGGAAATCTTTAAGGTCGTAGTGTTGGGTTAGTATTTTGTATGTCTCAATCAGATCTCCGCGTTCTCTGCGCTCCTTCAAGGTTGTGAGCTTTAAGAATTGTAGTCTTTCTTCATAGGACATGTTTTTGAGTTTCTTCGGTATCTTGGTGAAACTATGTTGAACTTAAAATTTATTTAACCTTGTTTAAATCATATTCACTATTTTGATTTTTTTTGATTTGATTTTGAAATTATTGCGTGACTAATTAAAACCTTAAAAGGACATGTTAGGAAATGTTCGAAACATGGTATTGTATATAAAATTTAAAAGTCATATTACCTGATAACCAACAACCCCACCAACATCCCAACCTCGCTCCTGCGCAACTCTTTTAGCTATGGACATGGCAGCGATCCTCCTCGGCTGTGTGACTATGATCTTGCAAGCTCTGCGGTGCATGTGGCAGTCATCCAGGATCCACTGCGGCACTTGTGTGGTCTTACCGCAGCCTGTGGGCCCTTCTATGATGACAACGGGGAACCCTCTGATGCGGTCTAAAATCTGTATGGAAACAACAACTAGAATACACCTAAAATATTGGTTCAGGCTTGCAGGAAACCCCAAGGCAACAGAAACCTTGTATCAACTTCAACAATCTTAAGCTTGAGAAGAAAGGTAAATGTTTACTATAGAAAGTCAAAAATTTGTTTAGTATTAAAAACAATATTAGAAACAAATTTAGATAATCATAATAGTTGGTGCTCTTTAACCCCTGGAGTCCCTCGGGTGTTAGTTGGCATCATCATCATCAATTGTAGGATAAAATTACATCATTAGTTGAAATCGCAATATACCATACCCTCATCTGGTCGAATGTTAAATTTAGAATTGAATTGAATTTATTTTGGATGCAATATTCTACTCTGCAGGACAATTTCAAAATGGATGGTCGCTATCTCAAAAGAAAATTTCTAACTTATACTTTAATTTCTATAGCTGATTACATTTTCAAAACCATTTGTTTTGAGGTAGCGCTATTTGGCTAAGCTCTGGTTTGATTGAATAGCGGTGCCGTTATATAGCGGCCGTCTCGATACAAAATACTACTCATCCATATTTAGCCATATTATTTTGTATGGAGACAGCCGCTATATGACGGCACCGCTATCCTAGAAAACAGAGCTTAGGAGGGGGGTGGTAAGAAGATCAAAATCAATCTTTACATCAGTTTTAGAGCTGTTGATGGATAATTTGTTGGTGTCCTCTTTCATCTGGAATGAGTACTTGCTGTACACTTCAGTCATGGCTTCCTCCGTGAGCTCTCCAATATTTGGCAGAGAAGTTCCCAGTGAAGACAGATGCTCCAAAGACTCCAGTCGGTCGGAAATGCTGTCCCAGCGATCATGTTCTGTTTCATTCTGTTAAATAACATTTATAGAATCTTATGGTAGGACATAACCTTATAAAGAACATTGTGTAAACTGTAATACTTCAACAACTTATGGTAAAAAATATTAAAATAGTCACCCTAATAGAAGGGCGGGAGGGGTGGGGGGAGGGGGGGGGGGACAGCTCCAGCCTTGCCTTCGACCAGCCTCATCCGCTTTTACGGGGGGCGGGGCTGCCCTCCCTCCGCGCCTCCGGGCTTTTATATACACTCTAGGGGTAGGGACCACAAAGACCATGTGGGGTCTGTGTTGACAAATGAACTTGAAAATAATTATTTTTGGTATGTATGGTGTACAACAAAATCAAAAAAATAAGGCCGCCGCGCGCTTTGTTTCACGTAATATTCAAAAAAATAAAACTTCTCAGTCTCAGGCGGCTTAAATTGCTTTAAATCATTTAAAAACAACCCAAAAGCGTCAGTTATCCTCAAACAAGGCGACTTATTTTAAGATCCAACCCCAACTTACTCTAGACACTCTAGTTCGACCAAGTATAAACTTGTGTTGACAACAAAGCTGACAAGATTTGAAAGGCTACAAAAACATACCTTCAAATAAGTTGCGATTTCCCGTTCTTTAACTTCACGGACGTAATCAGTGCCGGTCAAAATAACTGAATGCCGATGATCTTCTCGTCTGTTCAGCTCATTTAGGGTATCTTCTTTCGTGATACGAAATCCGGCAGTTAAGGGTCCTTTAAGTCTTACCACATTGGACTGCGATGGACGAGAGTCGTTGAAAAACGACCGTAATTCGTCCATTATTCCTGTTTTATCGTAAAAATCTGGTTACTGATCATATACTTCAGTAAACAAGATCAAGTCAAGTCTTTATGTTATGTTGTATACACAAAAATTTGGCGACAGTGAAAAAGTAACGAGTCGCATGAAATGCGATCGCTGTTTTGAAAGCAAAAAAATGAAGTGCAATGCAAAACAGATAATCACTGAATCACTGACAAAGAGTTTTTGTTTTATGGGTGCGTTCCTAATTTATAAAACATTTATAGATACAACAAAAAAAAGTTGGTCATACCAAATTATTGTCAGTAAATAAGAACAGAAAAAAATTATACTCATCCTTTTCTTTTAGGTGCTATTACTAGTGTAAGACAAAGATGACGATGATTTTCAACGCGCGTTAAAAAAGCGTTTGAATGGCACAAATGGAAACATGTGTATTTATTCATTCACACGATGGCGGTAGCGCTTTTTATCAAGCGTTGTTGGACATCTTGAAGCCTTGGTCATCTTGGTCTTTAAATCGAAATTAGCGAGCGGTCAGATTCAAGCGCTTATTAACGCGCGTTAAAAAAGCGCTCGTGTTAGGGTCACTTATATTTACATCTTTGTTGGTTGTTACGATAAATAGAACGGTGTTTGAAAAAGTTTAAGACAGTCAACTACCCTCAAAACTATTTACACAAAAGTCTCCTTTTGCTTTGATATTAAGTTTTTTTGGAACTGTTCAATTTTATCCGTGTAATTATTTCTTTTTGGATGGTACCTAAGTAAATATTATTTATACTTGTTGAATTTAACAAGTAATTTAAGTTGTTTTGTTGTTAGAATATCTACCAGATAAGTTTTAACAACAATCATGAAAGAGTACAAACGACAGCTAGAGAGTGAGGCTGAGGATGCAAGCGCAAAACCCCCGACCAACAGTCTTGACGGGGGAGTTATCGAAATCTCAAGCTCAAGCCCGCTACTTAATGATGATATCCAAGATCTTATCCAAATTGCGGGCCAGTTACTTCCAGAGAAGACAACGCTGCAAGATGCACAGCCCGCTGGTCTAGTAAAAGACACAAGAGTAATAAAAACAAGACAAATGACTAGCAAATACAAAACCAAAGAAGAGAGGAAGAAAGCTCGGGTGGCGAAAAGGAAAGCGAATAAGGCTGCGTATTGTTCCAAGCGTGCTAAACAAGGTCATCCGGAAGTTACGGTGACCGTAACGGAGGAGAAAAAAGGCCTTGAAAGCAAAAGCAAGAGTACGGAAGTTGTTGTGGAGCGGGCTTCCAAGCAGCCGAACCAAAGGACAGATGATCGTCGTAATTCTATACGAAAATGTAGACATCTCGCCATGGCCATACGGCGGGAGGACCGAGCCCCAGTAGATAAGGAATTGGCAAGGCTCATACGTAAAAGGCTTACAGATCTTATAGGCGAAGAAGTACAACGTATCATAAAGACCAACAGCAGCGGAAGAGTAATCAAATTTCACAAGTCAGGATTGATTCCAGCAGGTTTCTTCTTAGTAACACCTGCTACTGAAGAAACTAGGGACTGGCTGTTGAGCCGCGACTTTGGTCTGCTGGAAGGGATAAAAGTAGTGGTAAAGAAGCTAGGAGGTAAAAAAGGCGAGGCTAAATTAACTGCTCAAAACATGAATCTAAAGGAATTAGTGCAAACGCCTGTTCAGAATACCGAAAGCCCTGATTGCAGTTAGGAGGAGAGAAAAAGGATATTCGCAATTATCTCTTTTTAAGCTGGTCAAAACTTTAACTTGGCAAATCGTTTTATCGTATTGAATTAGGAGGATAAACCTACACGGTGTATGTAACGTGTAACAAAGTAGTATGTAATTAAATCGGGAGGTTAATTCGACTTGTTTTATTTTTATTACCAACTTGTGACACTTGAAAATTGGCGAGATGTCATTGGCAAACCGAAAACCTAGGCGTTGCACGTTGGGAACATAGAATATTTCGTTATCTCAAATCACACAATATTAGAACTACTACCAAGTCTACCAACTACTACTATATAGGTACTACACTGTGTAGTGTAGTCTACACACATTTACATAGGTATACATCACAAATAAAAGTAATTAAAATAAAACCAGATCATTATTATTCATAATTTTATTTCATACTGTTTTTCACGTAACAAAAATATTCAGATCATTTTGTATATAAATTATTCAACGTCCAATAACTATTTATTTATTATGATTTCAATTTAAACGACACAACACAATTTAAGTGCAGGGTACAACGTGTGAAGCACAAACAATACAAACATGGTATATCTATAATTATACATATGCAAAAAAAAAAAACATTTTATTGTATGAAAATAAGTTAATTGCGTAAACTATTACAACATGGCTTGGACAGGAGAAGTAGCGTCGTGCGGATTCGCATCTAATGTGATGACCGCATCTGACGATGATTAATCATCATGTTATATGTGACGTTTTCAACCAAAAGGTACCACATTGTCGCTTGTCGATAAGGTTGATTTCAAATTGAAACTATATTGAAATAGCGCCTTATTGACAAACGACAACCCCAACCCCTTTGACCCTTTTGGTTGAAAATTACACAGTTTTACGACTTACAGTATTGATAAGAACATTTTTTTCATAAACAATATAGTATTTTACAGTGCATATAAATAACTATTATACAATCGTGATATAATAGAGCTTTTCAGTCGAGTACCGTGTTTAAGCAACGAAGCTTGCTGAGTTGCTTAAGTTAAGGTACGAGATTGAAAAGCTTGATTATATCACTATTGTATACAATACTTTTTCTACGAGACAAAAAAATAATACTTTCAACTAGTAGAATCATATAAGTAAACAAACCAAAAGTATACAGCTAAGATACGCGAGCTGCCGCAGCCCGCGATACCTTCATACCCGTACGCGCCCCGGCCGCCGGGCCCGGCGCCCCCGGCGGGTTGGTCAACGACACCTCCTCGTAACTCATGAGGCCCTGGTACCTGCTCCTTGCTAAATTCAGTATTAAGTGTTTTTTTCTCGATTTTGGCCACCGTAGCCTATGGAGACTAACAAGCAACGCTAAGCGGTTTTCGTAGGATATGGATGTTGCTATATGAAGGGTGTCACATGCGCGTTTCTGACTTATGAAGCAATTATTTCTACTACAACTTAATTTTTTTTTTGTTGGCCAACCAATCGCAAAGCAGATGCGACGCAGCAGCGTGTTTAAGTAGGCTAATTTGCATTATGAATCGAGTCTCCTTAAACAAGAAATATGTTATCGAAATGTATGAGGTTCTATTTTCAAAATTTTTATAATTGACTAAACCGTATCCCTCTACCGCGAACCACGTTCGACGTGTTGCCTCTCTGTCGCACTTGTAAATTCGTACGTAAGTGTGAGAGGGAGGTAACACGTCGAACGTGGTTCGCGGTAGGCCCTCTGTTTTGGGGTTATACTCTGGCAAACTCAATTTGCCAGTTGAAAAAGGCGCGAGATTCAAATTTTCTATGGCAGGACAAAACTTCGCGCCTACATTTTTTAAATTTGCCGCCTTTTTCTCTTGACGGCTATTTGGCTTGCCAAACTATATCAGATAACATATAAAGCTGTAATAATTTAAAAAAATGAATAAAGTATTCCCGAACTGATCTTTGGCATATATTATATTACCGACATAAATAACAGTTGACTATAGGCTGGTTACTCAAGAGATGTTTATAGTTTTTACTGATCTGATACATTGTCCACTGGTAACGCCTAAAGATGTTGTTTATTTACAATTTATGCAAGAATTTCAAAATAAATTCGAGTATTAATATAACATAACATCACATTGTCCACAGCCAGAAGACAAGTTTTGCAGATGAAAAATTGAGCTCTCAAGGATAGAGGCAACTTTTATATAGCTTTAAGTAGCTGACCATGAAAATACTTTCCTCTTGATCAATATTACGGCCTATTCAATACACAATTTTGGTTTGTTCTTTTTAGGATTGTAGGTGCCGTCAGCTTCAAATAGTGACAGTCAAAGTGGCCAAATATATTGTAACACATATTTGTTACCATAGAAATAAGGATATGTTCTGATATTTTAGGCTGCTTTGGCCGGTACTAATTATTTCATTCTGACTGTACCTTTGAGCGGATGTTATTCTTATTACACAAAAAATGAAGAAGAATTTCGGTTGCATTTGTTAAAAATAATACATAGTTCAAAATAAATAATACATGCATATCTACTCAAATAAAAAAGCCCACAATGCTTTACCTAAAGGTTAGGTACAATGACTAATTCCATCTTAAATGGGTATAATATTATGACTATACCTATCTAGCCGACGAATATTTTAAATCACATCTAATACGAAGGTTAAATTTCCCTCAAATCCATTTGGCCTAACAGGCTAATATGCGAATACAATCTCCAACAACCAACTTAATTTAAATATTAAATAGCAATTACAATTAATGGACAAACAAATTAATGAAAACACTTAATAGACTACTAAAAGCCAACAACATATTTAAAGTATTATATCTATAACAATTGATTAGTATTTTATGCTGTTAGTATTTGCTAAATTATAACAAAAACGTTTTACTGATTCTGTTTGTTACAAAAATATGATATATTCTGAAGAATATTTAAACAAACCCCGTTGTGCCCAATTTACAGAAATACTACATACTACAATTATTAATTCTGATTGGTGCGTTGTTCCGCCATATTTCAATATAACGCTTTCCCACTGGATAAGCAATTGCAGTATAGATGTAGTGAATAATCCTATACCATCGTATTTTTACGGAAAAGCACGAACGGGTTATGATATTTCAGTCAGTCTCGGTACAAAAAGTACTGAGGTTAACAGAAGTAGCATGACAAATACGAACGTTTCCGAGAAAATACGATGGCAAAGTGTTGTTTACTACATCTGCCTTTAGTTAAAGGCAACATCAATCTACGAATCAAATCTAGTGTTCATTTAGATATCAATCTTATTACTCTATCAAAATCATTGAACTATTATTACTAACGTATAGAACCGGCACAGAGAACTAGTATTATGCGCCATGAGTTGATGTTTTTTTACATCAAACCATAGAAGCGGAGCGTGAATCTCGCGACCTAAACGCGTAAGCGCTATGTATTTTGCGGCGCTTACGACGTTTTGGTTGCGTGGTACAGGTGATTGCGACAATTTCATTGTTTGGTATGGCTTCTCTATAAGTAGTAATAATCATATAATCAATGATCAAAATGAAGTTTATAAGTAAACCATGAAAAACATTTTGACGCATTTGACGATAATCGTTGGATTTCTTGCATCACTTTCCTATTGTCCTGGACTCCTGGTACTTTAACCACTTCTAAGAACTACTTGTAATTTGTAATATTTTTGACATTGTCATCAATAGTAAAAAAAACTTGTTGCTCTAATTTAATATTTTTGTTTTTATAGGAATGCGCTGTTTCGCGTATTTAACTTAACCTAGTATTATACTTTCAACTTACCGTAATTTGGAAGCAACATTACTATCATCACTAATTAATTCAAAAATTAGAGGTATTTGCCACTGAAAGTTGGAATGATAATTCCTATATATAATTTAATCGGCCGATTTTTACATATTGATTTACACTTACAGCGCTAATTCCATTTATTATAATTTGAAGACTAATTTCAGTCACAGATAGAAGTCTAATAATTGTCTCTACTCCCTACCATAGCTTTTAACTCTGGTAAACCCCATAAACTTCCATGTAAAATAAATTTATTTGATCAGTTAGTATCGAAGCCCCTTAGTTGTATACTATAAGAAACATGAACCATTCCAAAAAAACTCATCAAAGTAAATGAGACAGGGTCACACATTATCCCACACACAGAATGGTACTGCAGAGCGTATATCAATGGGACCTTACAAAAAGACAAGACTAGATTACGACATACAATTATTTTCGAAACGCCCACCTTATGCAATATAAATTCCATTGGAACCGATATGTACATTCTTTCATTGCACATTATGACTTACATACGTTATAAACAGCTCTTTCGACTGTTTTAACCGTATTTCATAGAATTTGATTCTTTACTTGTTTATTTCTGTTATTTATCGATAAATTAAAACGGATGTAAGAAATGCACGAATGATCTGTTGTGCGTCGACGAATCGCAACGATTATTTAGTCTGGCAACCCAATTTGTCATTAAGAAAAGGCGAACTTCAAAGTTTATATGAAGGAGGGAGGTTATGCGCTTAAATTTTTCAAATATGCCGCTTTTTCGCAATGACAAAATTGGTTTGCCAGACTATAGACATTGCGTAAAAAATCAGCTTCCAACAAGCCGTTTCCAATTTTTTGTGCATAGCCAATTCGCTGTTAAATACACGTAATCTATTAGTGTTCATAGCGGTGTGCGTGTAGTTAAAACTTTTGTAAAACAGTGTTCAAATAAAACTAATTATCTTTGGAGGGTTGGATGGACCAGCCGAGGATGCGGCGGTCGAAGCCGCAGCTGAAGAAGTTGATGTTCGGCGATATGTCTTCCGCCCACGCTACTGACGTCACCATGCGGCGGTGGCCCTGAGGATAAAGAATAGTTTTATAGACCAGAATTGTACTGGATAGACTTTTTAAAAACTCGTTTTGGCTATGCTATTTCTCGGGGCCTATTTCTCTTGTCTCTTCCTACCCCTATTCCCTAAGTGCCCTACCTAACTATAATTATACATTTTACCGCCCCAGAGCTTCTAACGTCGCCGCAGTTCACGAACGCATACCTGTTAGTGTGTGTCGCATAAGGCGATTTTCGTGCAGGATGGTGATGATCCTTGTGCTTCCTAAAGCAACTATTCACGGACGAGTCTGAATGGATGGCACTTGTTTGGCAGTAACGCACCTGTCGGCTAGAGCGCGGCAGGCGAGCGAGCCGCTGCCCCTGCAGGTCGAACAGCCGCACTTGCCGGTTGTCGTGCAGGATGGTGATGATCCTTGTGCTTCCTAAAGCAACTATTCACGGACGAGTCTGAATGGATGGCACTTGTTTGGCAGTAACGCACCTGTCGGCTAGAGCGCGGCAGGCGAGCGAGCCGCTGCCCCTGCAGGTCGAACAGCCGCACTTGCCGGTTGTCGTGCGGGATGGCGATGATCCTTGTGCTTCCTAAAGCAACTATTCACGGACGAGTCTGAATGGATGACACTTGTTTGGCAGTAACGCACCTGTCGGCTAGAGCGCGGCAGGCGAGCGAGCCGCTGCCCCTGCAGGTCGAACAGCCGCACTTGCCGGTTGTCGTGCGGGATGGCGATGAGGCCGGTGCTGCTGACGCCGACTCGGTTCACGGATGAGTCGGAACGGATTGTGGCCAAGGCGCTGCGCATGTTGCGGACGTCCCACACCTGTTAAAATAATTATGTGGTTACGTTTCAATAACTATACCTAATAATTCCGGAAGAGATAGGCAAGCTTGTTGATAAAGCTAGGTAGTTATTTACAGTACGTTACAAAACACATACCTTTACTGAGCGATCATCAGATCCGGACACCACTTTATCTTCACGGGTAAAAACCGCGGAGGTAACGCTCCTGTAAAGAAAATACTTCTATTAGAAAATAAGATATGTTTATTTTATAAAAAAATATTATTTCAAGTTTTTTCGCTCGGCTCGCTTCCCATTTCGCAATATATGTCACTTACTCGGTGTGTCCCTGGAAGACGGACACGGAGTGTATGGGCTCGCGGAAGTCCCACAGCCGGAACGTGGTGTCCCGCGAGGCCGTCACTACGAGTCGAGAGCTGTGGTGGGCGGATGCGTGTGTTAGCTCGTGGTCGTGTCCTGAAAAGAAAAATATTACAATATGCCCAAAAAAAGAGGAAAATGTTTGTTTGACCGGCCCTCTAGTACATCACACCGTGCTAGTCTAGTCATCCCATCTATTCTTACTGCAATGGGAGAGAGTCGCAAAAGATGCCCTCTCGCGCGATTTTTTATTTTATACCACGTTGATGGCAAACAAGAATAGGACCGCCTGATAGAAGGTGATCACCGCACTCTATGGACGCCTTAAACCCCAGAAGTGTCACATGTACATAGCCGATCTGAACCTGTACACCTGATTTGACCTATTTTGAAGTATCCCATACTTCATTGTCACAATGTCCACTCTACTTACCATTTGTCAGCTCATTCTCCATAAGACACCTTCAACTTTTTCTAGCTACACTGAAACTAATAATCACCCATGAGTATCTGCAGACAGTCCCCCGTCTCGACGTCGTACAGGTTGGCGGTCCGGTCCCACGAGGCCGTGATCACGTGGTCGCCGCCCGTCAGCCAATCAGCGGCCACCACGACCCCGGAGTGTCCGCCCAGCTCGGTCAGCGGGGTGCGCAGTACTTCCGGACGGTCGCTGCCTTCCCCGAGGCTCTCTTCGCCGCCGCCTTCTAATTCTTCTTCGGAGGATTGGCCGCGCTGAAAGGGGAATAGTTGTTATAGTAGACGCTAACCAAACTGACGATTGGGGTCATATCTCTATCTATCTCTACCTACCTTCGACGACGCGAGCGCGAATGAGAAGTTTTGCGACTCAGGTCGTCAGTTTTGGTTACGTCTACTATTATAGTTGTTTTTTTTTGTCGTTTCACTCTTGACTTAGGCTGCGGTCGTCATATCAGCTAGTTTCACATCACGTCGCCATTCTTTTGATGGCTGAACTAATTAGTCAATAAAGCACTTTTTAAGGCTCACAATATATAATAAAACTATGTACGAAATTCTCACTGTCTTACAAAACCGATGTTATTGCTAACTTCGTCTGACACCTTCTTTTTCTCGCAAGCTAGATTGTACCTTAATTCCCGCTAAGTCCCTTCGCAGTCGTGAACCGATTACAATCGAACAAGCGACTCATATATCACTGCTTACTTAAGGCATCGGCAACTGGTATTGATAATTAGCCGGTAACAGGTAGGGCAAAAAAACAAATGGTAAGGGTAAGTACAGGCAGGTCCCAGTTGACGGCCGCCTGCCACACGTGCGCCGTGTTGTCGCCGCTGCTCGTCAGCGCGATGTCGCGGCTGGGGTGGAACCGGAGGGAGTTGACGGAGCCCGCGTGCCCCGTGTATTGGAGCAGGCACTTGCCCCATTCCACGCTCCAAACGCACGCCGTGTGATCTGGTCGAATAAAATTAAGATTATTTCAAAATCTAGTGACAGGTTTTTGGTATTTAATAAAGTTTAAAAAAAAAATGACATGTATCAAAATTTAGTAAAAATTATGTACATTAATTTTTCGATTTCGAAATACATATCTATTTTCAGGGACCAGGGAATACCAGCTTTCATTTTAATACTACTTTTAAACTAAGAAGATTTTTCCTTGTACATACCATCCCCATTTATTACCATTTCTGTGGCACCCAATTTACCTGTTACAACGACCTGTATGTACGATTGTTACAGTTACTTGTATGTTATTCTATTTGTAACAGTTAAAGATCCCTGATATATGATCGTATACTGGTATTAATTTCATACAAATTAACGGTATTTAATTTCGGTATCTCGGCTACAAAATGTTTATGTATATTTTTGCATTTTATTCAGCTCATCTGACACCTAATTATCCTTACTGTGGGTGCCGCTGATAACTTCGATGCATTGACTTTGATTACTCATCAATACCAAAACAAATATGCAAAAAATTTAAACTCACCAGCTGAAGCTGTCCCAATAAGCGCCTGTCCCGGCCTAGCCGAGGACACGTCCCAGATGCCATCCTTGTGTCCGGTGAACTCCCGGACCAGCTGACAGTTGTAAGTGGGCGCTTTGAAGCTGGACACAATCTTGCTGGTCTGCACTCGCAGCTTGTGGCTCGCTTTCACTTTCTGGGAGTTGCTCTGGGATACTAAAAAATATATTTATAATAATACAAGTGCTCGAAAAGTGAACCTACCCCCGCTGACCGAGCCAGTTCGGATTGAGAAGGGCGTACGACAAGGTGATACGCTTTCACCAAAACTGTTTACTCTGGTCCTAGAGGACATCTTAAAAAGCCTGAACTGGGAAAAGCGTGGATTGAGTATATGGGGTAGTCGCTTGAATAATTTACGGTTTGCTGATGATATTGTCTTGCTGGCAAGCGACCCCGCTGAACTTCAAAGCATGATCCAAGAACTCAGCGATGCTTCCATACGGTGTGGCCTGGAAATGAATCTAGACAAGACAAAAGTTATGACCAACACAGATGTCAAGGCAAATATCACAGTTAACCTTACCGCCATCGAAACTGTCGATAAATACGTGTATTTGGGACAAGAGATAGTGACTGGAAAAAAGAACCAAACCAATGAGATCAACAGACGCGTACGACTAGCCTGGGCAGCCTATTCCAATCTCGAGTTTGCCTTCAAAATGAACCTTAAGGCCGAACAAAAAGCACGCATATTTGACCAATGTATCCTGCCTGTTCTCACTTATGGAGCTGAAACCTGGGTTTTCACCAAAGACATACTACGTAAATTGAGCGTTGCCCAGCGGGCGCTAGAGAGAAAATTGGTGGGGATCACATTGAGAGACCGTAAAACAAATGAATGGCTGAGACAACAGAGCAAAGTCAATGATGTTATAAAACGCGTAGCCAATTTGAAGTGGGAATGGGCTGGTCATATAGCACGGAAGACCGATTCGTGGAGCAAACGACTACACGAGTGGCGACCATGGGGGGAAGAGCGTCCTCAAAGTAGACCCCAGATGCGCTGGGACGACGACATTAAGAAGACTGTGGGGAAACAGTGGCTCCAAGTCGCACAGAACCGCGACGAATGGCGCAAAATGAAGGAGGCCTACACCCAAAGGGTAGAAAAAGGCTAAAGAGAGAGAGAGAGAGAGAGAAGTGCTCGATATACACGCATCAGCTCCAAGAGCTGCTAGTGTATCAAATAAATAATAATAATATATAAATCAATATATATATCGTTTTTTTTTTCACAATATCCTTCAGTCAATTTTTTTTCACTATCAAAAAAAATTGTTTTGTAATGTTCAATTTGAACTCTTTCAAATTATGTCCCACTTGAAACGCTAACTTGACTGGTAACTAGAATTTAAAAATTTGTTTTATTAATATTGTAATATATTCATAAAAATAAAATAAAAAATAACACTTTCAATATGTCTGGGTTAGCATTGTTCATAACTATTCCAAATTTCAAATCAATAGCTTAAGTAGTTCTTGAAATATTTTGCAATGTGACAGACAGACTGAGTTGCATCACTTGCATCATAAGGGTTCCTTTTGTACCTTTTTGGTACAAAACCCTAAAAATACAGTAGCCAGCAAACTACTTAAGCAAATTACCTTGAATGCGCCACAGGGCAGGGCAGGGCAACTAATAGTTATATGAACATAATGATTATGCACACACAGCTAACACTTATGATCACTATAAATACATATAAGGCGATAGATATATAATTAGACTTCCTATCTCTCCTCTTAGAACAGGTGTTTCAAGTGAAGTAATTTATTAACCATTAGAAGAGATAAGAACTTCAAATCAATGTAGGTAGCTAGCTTAAATGTACCTATAAAATGTATAAGTACTGGAAAAAGGTTGAAGCATATTATTGGAGTCGGGGTTTAAAAAAAAAACTTACATTTGGTTTTTGAATTTTTCCCCGTGGCTTCAAATTCAATGTAATCTGGATTCTGCTTGTCCCCCAGATAACTCTCTCTCTCCAGCTTTTCACTTAATATGTCTATCTTCTCTTGTACTAGAAACAAACCAGACATATTTTGTTTACAAGTGTTTGACATACTATAATAAAAAATACAAATGTATTAAGAAAATTGTGCAAGTTTTTTTGTGAATTTTCCGTTGGTGTAAGTTGATATCTGCTAAGCAAGTAGCTGAAGGTAGCATGCATCAGTTACTGAGTACAATGTAACTCCATACAGTCGTATTAAGAGCAACACTTTTCACTGATTATTGGTACTCCTTATTTCTATACAATAGAGTTCACAAAGAGTCAATTAACTGTGTTGATGGTATGTACCAGTCTTGAAAAGATAAAGATTAGTGTTAGTACAATTCCATGATTGTTCATTGCACACCTCAATAAAAGAAATACAAAACGCACAGATGGCGCTACCAATACCAACCTATACCAATACTATTCTCGGCTAGATGGCGTTGACGGTTTCGTTTGTTATTTAACAATTTTACAATTACAATTTTAACACATATCAGTGAAAGAACATGGGTCAAAATCATATAAAAATAATAAATACAAATAAAAAATCATCTATCCATATATACATGAAATAAAACTATGAAACCGGATTATAAATTCAATATACGTGATATAATCCGGTTTCATAGTTTTATTTCATGAGTAACTATTGCGGTAACTGAAGACAATATTATATCCATATATACATTTTTTGATATTTTTATTTTAAGTTTTAGTCATGCATAGATGGCAGTAAATTTACTGTGACTACAAAATTTACTATGTCATTATCCTATATATTCTCTTTGGTTTTACTGTATGATTTTCACATATGTTAAATTAAACAAACAATCCATTTTGTCGAAATATGGGTATGGTTAGATATAGTTATTTTCGATACAAGTGTGGAAAAGAGGAAATTCGAAATGAGTGGCGATAAATTAAAACACGACCGCAGGGAGTGTTTAAAATCCACACGAGTTGCGCATAACCTATTTGCACGTGTATCGAACAACGTTTTACAGTACATTCCCTTTAAACTTTTGACATATGCACAAAAAGTGCACTTTCCGCACTAGTGCGAGAAAGTAGCACCATGTGTACTGTAAAGACTTAAGTACTTCAGGATGGCAAGGGCAAACCACTTGAAAACATTATAGATGTTCAAAGCGTACATACCCGAGTTTGTGGCGGAAAATGTTGAACTGGTATGAATAAAATATGAGAACTGGTTTATTAGCTAATATGACCTTCAGCAAATCAGCATTCACAACATCATAGAAAAAAATGAATGAATCACTAATATCACTATACAGCTATGATAATACAATAATAATAACTTTCGTTTCTTATGTCTTTATTTTTAACATAAATGATATTTAAAATGCAAGGTACATTTTGAAAATACACATTTTGAAGGTACATATTCCTTCTGTTTACATAACAATTTTTGAGTCAATACCATACATACATACAAATGTATACATTCAAGGCTCAAATTTAAGTTTTTAGCAACTGTGCCCTAAGATAATTCGCAGTTAGAAAACATTAAAAGAGTAGCAAGGTTTAAGAACCCATTCCGAATTAAATAGTGTCAATATGTACTCAGTGAACTAGGACTTGAATGGCTAAAACTAAAATGAGGTCAGCAAAAACCAAATAACACTGGTTACAGCACGCAAAGTTCCCGAAATCACATGATATACCAGCTATTAGGTAGAGGTAGGTATACTTACGATTTAAGTTTTCCGTGTACAAAAGATCGAACTCTTTCTCTATCTGAGAAAATAGCTCATGTAGTCGAGACCTAAATACGGGTGGGATTGATGTTTCAGAGTCTTCCATTTTGAGATAACTAGGTAGGTTTCCATCTGTTCCTTCGGTTAGTGCTTGCAGTCTTCGTTTACTAGATTTCATGGTCAAAATTGAAGAGTACACAGCAGGTTGCCTTCCGATATCACATTACGGACATGGTATTTGATGCGATAAGTTTGCACACTAATAACTAAATGGATAGTTTAATGCGATAGTAATAAAACTGGAGTGAAAATTGATTCTTTACCGAACAAAATAAAATTGGTAATCACTTAAATCAAAATACGACGATATCGTTCGTTTCACAATTGATTTACTGACAGTTCATAAATTGTGTTGCAAGTTTTTTTTTTTTTTTTTTTTTTTTTTTTTTTCTTCTTGTTATGGCTTTTGTTAGGTTAGCCAATATCAGGTTGTGGAGGAATTAAAAGTTAGGGAAACTAGGAATTAGGAAATACGGATAAGACGAAAATTTGAAAAGGAAAGGATTGGATTTAGTGTAATATATATAATTATATTCTATACTATATTTTTATATCATTCTTTTCTAAAAATACTGATATAATTTTATAAATATCATAGGAGTTACTAAATAACAAGCAAATTATGGATGTAGGAAATGGGATGCGTAATGATTCAAGGCTGGAAAGGAAATCAGACCGATCATAAAGAGGGCATGCAAAGAAAATATGGTTCAGATCCCCATAGTCTCCACAAGAACAATGAGGATCCGGCTTTTTATTTATTACGTGTAAATGCTCCGGGGAACAAACATGCCCCAGGCGCATTCTACACAAAATAGAAGTTACAGTTTTCGAAAAAGATATTTTGCTAAACCATGGTTTCCTTGGAATTGACGGCTGAATACGCCTATAATGTTCACCTTTTGAGGTTTCCTTATTCCAAATCCCATTCCAATCCTCATACAAATAAACTTTTGACAAATTTATTAAGTCAAGACAATAATTCTGGTATGGCACAATGTCTCCCACGTGAATAGCCTCATTCGCCAATTGGTCAGCTCTTTCATTCCCAGGAATGCCCACGTGGCTTGGTACCCAAGCCAGCACGACAGCACAACTCTTCTGTGAACATTTATACAAAAGATTCCTAATATTAAAGATAACTGGAGACTGTTTATGAGACTTAAATGGGAACCTCGTTATGGCTTCTAAAGCACTGCGAGAGTCTGAAAAAACTATGGTTTTGGGTATCTTCAACATAAGTATATATTCTATAGCTTTAAGTAAACCATAACATTCACCAGTGTAGACGGAAGTTTCAGGTGGCAGTTTGATAAGTTGTAATCCTTTGTATTGTGAATGGAAAATACCAACACCAACGCAACTCCTATCGCCATGTTTGGAGGCATCTGTGTATAAACAGTGCCAATTAGCCCATTCAATATTAAGAAGGTTAATAAATTCCAATTTTGGATTAATATCGTTTTTAGATAACCCTATGTTAAATTTAATATCTGGCTCTGTAATGAGACTGTTGTAGTCGTGTTGATATAAAGGAAGAATCGCACTTCTGTAAGTGGGTGCTTCTAAACTTTGATATTTTTTATAACTTTTAACAAGACAAGGGGAATCCTTATGAGCCCAATAATTACAGGATCCGACCAGTTCAGCCAATTGCTTTACTTTTGAAATCAGTGGATGAGAATCTAGTTGCAGGGTACGGAAAAAGAATTTATCACAGAGAAACTGTCTTCTAAACGCAAGGGGTGGATCACAGCATTCTACTTGTAAGCAACTTATTGGACTCGATTTCATTGCACCTGTAACCAATCTTAAAGCCTTGGACTGAATAGAATCAATTTTTTTGATCGCTTTAACATTTCCAGGGTGTAAGAGGAAAGTACCATAATCTAAAACACTTCTAATCAAAGCGTTGTATAGCAATCTCATAGTAAAAGGGTGAGCCCCCCACCAGACTCCTGTCAGACATCTTAAAATGTTCAGATTCCGTTCACATCTTAATTCAATATTTTCAAAATGAGGAAGTCCAGTAAGTTTACGGTCCAATATAACTCCCAAAAATTTTACATTATCTTTAATTACTAATGGACTACCATTATAATTTATGTTAACAGGTGGAATATTTTGCTTTCGTGAAAAAACTACAACCGAACTTTTAGACGGCGAAAGATCTAATCCATTATTATTCAACCAATTATTTAAGGCACTCAAAGATGATGATAATACATTACTAATGTTTTCTAAAGATCGCCCAGAAACATATAAGAGCAAATCATCGGCATATTGAAGAACATTTACCTGCCCTTTAACAGAAAGTTCCAAATCATAAGTATAAATGTTATATAGTAAAGGACTCAAGACAGATCCTTGTGGCAGGCCCTTCCAAACTGTTCTTTGAATGACTTCATTTCCAGACTGGTCTAGTGGATACTTTATGTACCTTTCATGCAACATATTTATTATAAAATTAATCAAAAAGTTAGGAACATCTAGTTGAATTAATTTATTTTTTAAGATTGAAATGTTGACGTTGTCGTACGCAGCATTTATATCTAGAAAAGCAGCAACTAAGAAGTCATTTCTAGAGAAACTTATTCGGATATCTGTGGTAAAAATGCTTAAACTGTCAAGAGTACATTTACCTTTCCTAAAACCAAATTGATTACAAGATAACAGTTTATTATGTTCTATAAACCATTCCAATCGGATTTTTACTAAGTGTTCGGCAATTTTAGACAGTACAGTTGATAAAGCTATCGGTCTATACGATGTGGGATCTGAATTGGGTTTATTCGGCTTCTGTATTAAAATTAATGTTTGAGTCCTCCATTCTTTAGGAACAGAGCCTGTTATCATAACATTGTTAATCAATGAAAGGAAGTAACAAAGACTGTTATCGTCAAGTTTTGACAAGAAAGAGTAAGGAATCCCGTCTTCACCGGGTGCAGAGTCTTTAGTTGACGAAAGTACTCCTTTTAGTTCAAAAAGTGAAAAGGGGGAATTTAAAACATCTTCAGCATTATTATTAGATAACATGAGTGGTCTGAGAATCATAGGATGCTCTGGGACGTAAGGTGGACCCAAACGATCCATGACTTGTTCTGCTAAAAGTGGAGGTATTTTACTCTGTGTGTCTTTAAATGCCGATCTAAACCGTCTAATGTTTTGCCAAACTATAGATGGTGAAACATTAGGACTTAATGATTTACAAAACCTATGCCACCCTTCAAACTTTTTTTTTCTAAGTAATTCTTTAGTGGATTTAGCAACTTCTAAGTAGTTATCAAAGTTATTATCAGTCATTTCTTGACAATACCTTTTCTCTGCCTCCTTTCTTTGTTTAACTGCAAGAGTGCAATCTGAATCCCACCAAGGTGGAGATGGAATGAATTCTGGACTACTACTTTTCAAAGGAAAGGTTTCATTTGCAGCGTCAAGCAAAGCTGTGGCAAATGCTTGTGAACTGTCTAATATATTCAAATGACTTATTTCTGGCAAATTATTGATTTTTTGTTCTACAGCCTCTCTGTACTGATGCCATCTATCATCAATCAGCTTGTGTTTTATACGGGGCATTCTGACATGCCTTTGAGGTTTCTTAAACAAAGGAAAGGCAATGAGAATAGGAAAATGGTCGCTACCATAAGTGGAAACTGCAGTTGACCAAGATAGAGATGAAGCAAGATCTGGAGTACAAATGGACAGGTCTATTGCACTTGGATTTCGAGCAAGTCTAGTTGGAGATCCAGTATTTAATATGCATAAATTACGTGAGCTAATTAGTTCCAACAACTTTTCTCCATAATATAAAGTTTGAGCAGAGCCCCAGAACTCATGGTGAGCATTAAAATCCCCTAAGCATACAAATGGTTTAGGCAGGACCTTAAAAAGTCGTTCAATTTCTTTAAAAATATTATTATTAGGTTTATTATAATATAATGATACAAAACAAATACTATTTACAACCACTGCTATAACAGATAATTCGTCACTATGTACAGGTAGAGTGATAAAATCATATGTTAATGAGTTTTTGACAAGTATGGCCACTCCACCATACCCATCAGGTCTGTCTTCTCTCAGACAGACATATCCTGGTATTTTAAACACTGAATCCCTTCTCAACCATGTCTCTTGAAGACAGATTAAAAAGGGATCATGTTTATTAATAATATGTATTAAATCTTGTTTTCTATTGATTAGACTGCGAACGTTCCACTGAACCACTAAGGCTCTCTGATCCATTATTGTTGTTATTTAGTTGGTATAAAGCATTAATAACTGCTGCAACGTTGGACGGTGATACTGCGTTAGATTGGGACATTAAATTCATAAGAGCTTTTACTATAGCATCAATACTAGGTGTTTCTTCTTGGTTACTATTAAAAACAGGTTTTTCCCTATGAATAACTGGTTGTCTTACTATTTCTGAATGAGCATTCCTATCATACCCTTTGCCTAACTTTACAGGAGCCCTAGGTTTAAGGAAAACAGTTTTTTTATAAGATTGGTTTTTCAACACTGGTATTATATCCTGATTACTTTGTGAATCATGCTGTGTTTGTGAGGAAGATGACAATGGTGTTGCAAGCAAGGCCTCCGCATATGAGACCCTAGACACAGGCGGGTGAATTTTGGAAGCTTCCATGTAAGAGATGCAACTTTTGCTCATAGTTTCTTTAATAGCTCTTTGTCGGTTAAATTCTAAACATTTTTTGCTAGTGGCTTGATGTGAACCTTTACACAAGCAACACTGATAGTCATCCTCCTCTACATCACAAGATTCACCAGAGTGACCTTGTCCACACTTGAAACACCTTGGTGTTGAGCGGCACTGATTTTTTACATGTCCATAACGGCAACATAGGAAACACTGAACCGTTGGATATATATATAGTTCTACTGGCAAGGCCATGTAGCACATGTACACCCGGGTTGGTAATACTTGCCCATCAAAAGTTAGTATAACAGTACCAGTATTCACAAATTGATTAGTGTTATTGACAACAATTTTCCTTTTAATTCTTCTTATTTTTATAATTGGCCCACAGCCAATTGGCAAGTTAATAGAAGTCTGTACTTCATCATCAGTCAAGTCAAGTGGTACACCTTTAATCACTCCCATGCGTGTGACATTGAATGTTGGGATGAAAGCATTGTATTTGTTTTTTCCTAAGCTGTCATTACTTAAAAAATTGTTAGCATCAGTGAATGTAGCAAATGCAATGCTGACTCTATTTCTGCCTATTCTCTTTAGACTGCCGTTCACAACACCTTGGATGTTATTTTGTCGCATAAAACGACCAAACGTTATGGGATGGAGAGTTGTGCCATCACTGCTGGCTTCTCTTTGAACATGTACAACAAAAGGTGCAATGTCAGACTGTTGGTAGCGGTCACGACCAACGGGCACATAAGTAGGTGGGGTCGAGATATTATGAGTAATTGTATTTTCATAATTCGAGTTTACAATGGGATTTGGTTTTTCTGTTAGCTGTGGTTGAATGGAATTCTCTTTTAATTTTGCTTCAGCAACGCAAACACAATCGGTATTTTTATTCTTGCTTAACCCAGATTTGCGTTTTCTTTTATTACAGTTGGTACACATTCGTGAAAGAATTTTTCTTTTTAAAGTTACGTCCGCAGAATTTGATACTGACGCATCAGTATCCATCGAAGATTCTATCGCAGAAATGAGAATATCCATTGATGTTTTTGACCCTGAGGGAATCGTTCCCCCAGGGTCAGGGGGCTGACCATCCCCCATAAAAATTTACATATAACTAGCACTTACCGATCAATATATACACCTAACTACTAAATAATATTAAAAACTAAAACTAAATCTACAAATATATACACTAAATACAGACTCCAACCCTTTTGAAATACAATCTCAAAAGTTTAATTACAAAAACCGCGTCCGCCGCGCCCGAAGTTTCCCGCCCTTTTCCTTGCAAGTTTAGTTATGAATAAGATATTTATAAAATCTTAAAGGGGCTTTCAGATGTGACCAACTTCGACGGCGCAGCAACTAGTATAAACAATGTCCTTTTATATTATTTTCCATTCATGCACAATGTAATTGGCAATCTAAAATCGAATCAAGTTATATAAAAAAAAACAGAAAAAGTGTATCGTCGGGATGGGATATTACATATGTAGACTGAATGGGGTTGGCCGGTCGAAGTGTTTAGCAGATGGCGCCAGCATAGCTTGCCCTGTCAATCCCTAGAATGAGGGCTATCGTTTTTTTGCTCACCAGTTGGCGCCTCTGTTGATGGTGGTCCAAAAGACTATAGAAAAGCTGTCAGTCATTGAAGTGACAAGTGACATTTGACATTTCGAACTATGGAAAAGACCACCATCTACACTAGCGCCCCTAGCGGCGAATTCATACGCGTTAGCCCTCATTGTGTCAAATTTTTGTTTTTTTAATCCCTTGGATGCCAGCCGTTTAAACCAAATCTCATAGAAAAAGGGTCAAGCTATAATGGCGCCATCTCTGCAAACCTTTGACAGTTGCCAATCCCATTTAAAACGTAAAAACGCCTAATAGGGTTATCCAGGCCTTGCCATAAATGTTATAAAAAAAAAAAACAGTTATCCAGGCCATAAATGTTAAAAAAAAAAATTTTTTTGGTACGTCATCAGGTCGTGCAAAAGCGATTTAAATATTTTATTCTGGTAACATTCCGTGATTCCGTGTCTATGGCACAAGCGCAAAATGACTTTTGAGTGAGTAGGTGCCGAAGGATTGCCAACGATTGAATTTATTTTATTTTGTGATTGACCATGTCATTTTCGGATTTGTACGCTAAATATAATTGTACTTATTGTCAGGAAGAAATAAATGGTATTAGAGTAAGATGTACAGAATGCACAGATTTTGATATTTGCCTGCAGGTAAGCTTCAGGTCCCAATGTACGTTTATCCAACGAAGTAACGTTTCAGCCATATTTGTTTATAGTTTTGGCGCAAATTTTGAAATTATGCATAAAACTATTTTATTTTCAGTGTTTTTCTTTGGGTGCTGAAATAGGATCTCATAAAAATGACCACGCATATCAGTTTATGGTAAGTACAATAAATTTATGAACACTTTGTACATAATAAATATGCATTTACTGAACAGTCATCACTTTTTTTTCTAATTCTAACAGGACTCAGGAGCATTTGGAATATTCTTAGGTCGAAGTAGTTGGTCTGCAAATGAGGAAGTAAGACTGTTAGATGCAATAGAGCAATTTGGTTTTGGTAACTGGGAAGACATTGCCAAGCATATAGAATCTAAAACACCAGAAGGTAAATAAAAAATACTACATTTATTTTGTGTAGAAGCATAAGATCTTTGAAAGCAATTTTAACAAGGTGTTATAAAGTAGACCAGGTGGTCTAGCATAAGTTGCGTTCTCGCGCGCGAGTCCATACTTCAAGTCGCGCAAGATGTATGGAGTCGCGCGCGAGAACGCAACTTATGCTAGACCGCCAGGGGTCACCAAATCCAGAATCCGGACTCAGGAACTCAAGTAGGAACTGACCGCGATGGTCATTTTATTTTCAGAACCAGACACCTGAAGAAACTAATTGGTTATCCCTGAAGTATACTATTTAGTTAATGTGAGGAAAGCTAGCAAATAAAATTTTTAGTTGGGAAGACCGTCATAGGGCAAGAACTCTTATATTAATATACATACTTTGCTCAGACACGGTCAGAATGGAACAGTTTGCTCCTTCTGCTCTACCGACCATCTGTAAGTGGAGTACCTATGTGTATGAATGCATGAGTTAAAGCTTATAGACGGTCATCCCCACATTGACCTTCACCTAGTTTTTAGGGTTCTGTACACAAAGGGTAAAAACGGGACCCTATTACTAAGAATCCGCTGTCCATCTGTCTGTCACCAGGCTGTATCTCATGAACCGTGATAGCTAGACAGTTTGAAATTATGACAGATGATGAACAATTACTAAAAACAGAATAAAATAAATATTTAAGTGGGGCTCCCATACAACAAACGTGATTTAGTTGCCTTTTTTGCGTAATGGTAGTCCTGTGTATTTTAGTACTTGTCGAATGCTTATTTTCATAATGTATTTCAGAGGCCAAAGACGAGTATATAACTCGGTACTTAGAAGGCAGTATTGGACGAGCAACCTGGGGCAATGTGGAGAGCACTAGCCGACCCACACTGCTCTGCGCAGACCGAGATGAGGGTCCGCTCGGGCCTAGTGCAGTATCTAGATTGCCACCTCTGGCAGTGTCCGCGGAAGAGGCAACACAGCTTAGTTATATGCCCAATAGAGATGACTTTGAAAGGGTAAGTGTATTGGCAGATACACATGTATATTTTACATCTATGGACTTGAGGATAATTATGGTGGCCACTGCTGGGACCAGATTGGCATGTTTCACAGCGCCATCATAAAAATTTGTTTCTGATACCGGAGTTCAATCTCAGCAACATATGTGAAGGCAGCAAGAAAGATCAAATATTCCAAATGTTTGAGGAAAATAGCGTATTTTTCCCCATATTTTTATAAAAATAAAAACTGATCTAATATTGATTAGTTTTTTTATTAACCATCGAATAGTAATCATCATGTAACAATCTAATTATATTTCGTTAATTTTAGGTTATCATCAAATCGATAATTATCAGGCATAAAAATCCCGATAATTATCAAGATAATTATCCATTATTCATTGATAATTATCCTTTCAAACCCTGGTTCTCGCACCGTCTTAATGAGGCCCTAGTCTTGGCAGGTGTACTTCCTTTTTTGCGAAATTTACATCGCCAAATTTCACTTGGCAACCAACTTTTCGCCAAAGTTTCATTTGGCAAACCAATCGTTGGCATAACCTTACTTCGCAACCATTTCATTTCCCAACCCCATACTTGCGAAATGAAAATGACGTACTAGGTTGGGTTAGGTTAGGTTGGTTGGGTTATGTAAATTTGCGAAATGAAATTTCGCCCAACTAAAAATATGGGATAAATACTTTGGGAACTGAAAGTTTGTCAAGTAATTTTCGCCGAAACATCAGTAAACCGTCTTGGCTAACTGTCCACATTCAACAATTGGAGGAAACACAGTGTAACATTATAAATCTTTTGTAGGAACATGACCACGAGGCGGAACAGCTGATCTCAACTCTATCCATCAGCCCTGAGGATGATGAGTTGGATGTTGGTAAGTGCATGTGGTATTTATTATAATACTAGCTTTTGCCCGCGACTTCGTCTGCGCGGACTTAGTAACAGCAGCTAAAGTATAACTATAACGCCTGGAAAAATTCTTATGGCAATCATTCAATTTGAGCATATTATGCACACAAATTAGCAGGCACTTCATTAATTATCTCAATTCCACCTCGCTTTTCACTTTCTTAAGAGATGATTTTCGGGATAAAAACTATCCTATGTCCTTCTCCGGGACTCAAACTATCTCTATGCCAAATTTTATCTAAATTGGCTCAGCGGTTTAAGCGTGAAGAGGTAACACACAGACAGACTTTCGCATTTATAATATTAAGTATGGATTATAGGCTGCCGCCCCTAATATTTGGCCACCCTTAGCGCAAATCTGCCACTGGGCGAGCAGGTGCAGTGAATGTGTTAACAGTGTGGATGCTAAATAATGTTGCAATTCTATTTTTCGGAAATCGGTTTTTACTCAACTATGGCAAAGCAGTGTTGGCAGTCCATGTATGTAATGTGAATTTGTTATCTATCTTAGCGTCGTAATAACAGCAACATTTTTAGGGTTCCGTACCCATAGGGTAAAAACAGGACTCTATTACTAAGACTCTAGGCTGTCTGTCACCAGGCTGTATCTCATGAAACGTGAAAGCTAGACAGTTGAAATTTTCTCAGATGATGTATTTCTGTTGCCGCTATAACAACAAAATACTAAAAAGTACGGAACCCTTGGTGGGCGAGTCCGACTCGTACTTGGCCGGTTTTTTTATTTCAAACCAATTTCTGAATGTATACATTTTTCCTAATTTCTGATCTACACATTTAATGATACTCATTACATTATAAATATAAACATTATTTTTCCCCTCACTAGCTCGGAAAGTTGTATTTTATCCTTCAATACAAGCGGGGAAAAACGCGTTTTATCCACTAGTGGGGAAAGTAATTTGACCTTGGATGAAGCGTGTTTAAGTAGCTTGACAGATAACAAAACGTAAAACGTTCATGATAATGCTTCGTTCGATATTAATTATCATTAAATAAATGGTTTGAGAATCTAATGAAAAATACCAAATTTAGCTTTATTTAATGATTTTAAGTCATAAACCTTAAAATTCCATAATAAACGTTTGTTTTTTTATAATGATTTTGAATATAATTCTGAACGCACAAGTTGAGTCGATGCAATTTCAAAACGCATGGTTTACATTTCATACGTCAGAAACGTCAACATTGTCATATTGTCAACAATTTTTTTTCTAAAAAACTTTTCTCACCGACTCGCGTAAAAATACACAACTTCTAGAGTTTTCTGTTATAATATCGTAAAGAAATGAGTGATTCCAGTGATGAAGATGATCTAACGCCTGTGGATGTTGCATTTTCCTCGCTATAGTGAGGTGAAAAGTTTTGTGTTATACACGGGCGCAAATGTATTTTACTTCTCGTGTGTTGAAACACTCGCTACGCTCAGGATTCTATTTTAGAACCACTCGCTTCGCTCGTGGTTCACCTATAGAATCCTTTCGCTTGCTCGTGCTTCAATTCTACACTCGCGGGTAAAATACAACTTTGCACCCTTGTATAACAAATAACTATTACTATCTATGACTCAGCATCGAAGTTCACTAGCTAGAAATAAAACGTAGGTACAAAGTTCATTGGCTTATAATAAACCCTATTTATTAATTATACATAATTCTGTACAATTGCATCATTAAAGAGCCGATATCAGGAACGTTTGTGTGCGTCATAGTTTCGTGTCAAAGTAGGTTAATATGCATTTATTGTCATTGTCAAGCGGAAGTTGATATTTTTGGTATGCAATAATTACTTTGCGTACTTTGCCGCATGTTAATTTTTATTTTCCTATAAACATATGTAGGTAATTTTAGGGACAAACGAACGCGATGTTTTTACGCTTGTAGTGATTTGATTTAATGATTCCGGGTTCTCAATTCACGTAGTACAGGAAATAGTTTAAAAATAAAATTCTTCTAACCATTTTCTGGTCACCACACAGGCGATCCCAAGCTAATCCAGAATGAAAGTGATTTTAGTATTTTTAGTAAACTATAATCGAATTTGTGTCCCTAACTTAACAAATTTAACATACATTAAACCAATTTAAAATTTAAAGGTCCCTTTTTATAGTTTTTCGTAAATAATTCTTAAACGGTGGCCCTTAGCAAAAAATGTTCTACAAAAAAAGGTTCAGTACACTTTTTCGCTAGGATCAATATTGAAAAATATATTAAAGTGGGAGAGTTACTTATAATTTGTTCTTAGGTCGTTTTTTTTAGTTTTTCGTAAATAATTGATCCTAGCGAAAAAGTGTACTGAGCCTTTTTTGTAGAAAATGTTATGTAGATTACTTATGTGATAGAACATATTTTGCTACGGGCCACCGTTTAAGAATTATTCACGAAAACTATAAAAAGGGTCCTTTAAACCCCCCCTACCCTTTAGCTTCACCCACACCCCTCGGGTACTTTTATATGTGGTTAATACACCATTCCCTACAACTATGCCAAAATTAGCTTATACACGAATTATTTATACTGTTAGAAGAATTAGAACAAATTAAATTATTTTCAGAAAATACTTTAATTTGTTTTTATTTCAAGTAGAAACACTACTATAGTTATTTACTATACAAGTGCGGAAAAGAGGAAATTCGAAACGAGTGGCGATAAATTAAAACACGACCGCAGGGAGTGTTTTAAATCGACACAAGTTGCGAATTACCTATTCGCACGTGTATCGTACAACGTTTTACATTACATATGGCCCTTTAAACTTTAGACATATGCACGAAAAGTGCTCTTTTACGCACTAGTGCGAGAAAGTAGCACCATATGTACTGTAATATAAATTATTACTACACGAATTATTTTGATTGGCGATATTTGGTAGCCTATTAGGTACTTACTTTGACACACTTTTAAGGAAATAGCTATGTAAAAACCTTAACAACCACAAAGCTATACTCTAATAGTTAATAGTTTATGGCGGATTATGATCTCATGTTTTCATAAATTTCCAGCCCTGAAGCTATCTCAAGTGGATCTATACACGCGCCGTCTGCGCGAGCGCACGCGTCGGAAGCGGCTGGTGCGCGACTACCAGCTGGTCTCAGTATTCTTCAACAACCAAAGAAATAGGCAGAAGCTGCTCTCCAAACTAGCCAAAGAGAAGAAGTGAGTATCCTATGGAAAATTTAGGCAGATGCCTACTTTTATATATTTCAAAGAGAAAAATATTTAAACGACAACAGCACTTTTTTGAGTGTGGCTTTTCATAATTAGTTATTCAAAGTCTAAAATGGGGTTCCATTATGAAACTGAAAAAAAAACCTAGTAAAACCTTTACTTAAGGTTAATTATACTTCGGGTGGCCTGTTATAATAGCAGTTGAGGATAAATAATATTTGTTCTAGCTTAGTCTCCATTTACTGCTGCTATTGGCATTATTATAAATTATAAGCTTTGTTGAGCTTAACGTGGGACTAGTTGATTTGTGTAAGTATTTATTTGTATTATGAATTCCCCTGAACCTTTAAAACCACTTTCGTGTAATAACGACAACATTTAAATTTCGACGGATAAGGTCTTGGTACGCAGCCTATCTATAGAAATGTTGATCTTCAATAGTACATTAAGTACGATACAAGTGCGCAAAATAGGAAATTCGCAACGACTAGCGATACATTAAAACACGACCGAATGGAGTGTTTTAAATCGACACGAGTTGCGAATTACCTATTTGCACATGTATTGTACAACGTTTTACAGTACATCATTATGGCTTTTTAAATTTTCGACATGTGCACGTACAGTGCTAGTTATCGCAATAGTGCGGTAACTAGCACTGTACGTGCATATGTCAAAAATTTAAAGGGCTATATGTACTGTAAAACGTTGTACAATACACGTCCGAAGAGATAATTCGCAATTTTCGCGAATTTCCTACTTTTCGCACTTGTATCGTAATGTACAGTCAGCAATACTATTCGCTTAGCACCTTTGTATACAAACTTTTATGCAGAGGGGGTACCTTTTCTCTGCAGCTGACTGTTACTATTGAATGTCGGTATGTCCATAATAACCGGACACCAAAGTCCAAAAGATGAACAAAACGTCATGTGTTGCAGGGAATTCACCGAGCGCCTGCGCTGGACCGCCCAATTCTACGGTCGCGCGGAACACGCCGCCGTAGTAGGCGGGCTGTGGCGCGAGCGCGAGCTGCGCGTGCGCCTCGCCGAGCTGCACCGCTACCGCCTCGCCGGCGTCACGCGCCTCGAGGAGTGCGCGCACTACGAGCAGCACGCCGCGCAGCGCAAGCCCCACGCGCAGCACGACGTGAGAACACGACTCTATGCTTTATGCCCCAGCACTACACTCATTCAGTTTTGGGTTCGTTTTGGAGACTTTTTTTATTGAGGCCTCGGTCTCCGGAACCGTACGCTGCGTACAGTAGTCATCGCTTTACTATAGGACGTGATGCTGTAAGCAGGGTATGGTCAAACGGAGGCCGAGGTCTAAACTTACGTTGATCTCTTATCAGTTTATTGTGGTTCTACGTCGTTGGCTATGTGAGCCTCGTTAGTTATCAGTTGGATTATAAGGCTGGATCGATATTGAAGAAAATAGAATGAAATTAAGAAATATAATTATATTATATTAATTATTATACCTATGATAAATCACATAATTTGGTAGGTACACTGATTTAACATTTATTTCTCTCATAATAGTAGTTTATGTGACTGCTACATAATGAAAGTCATTAAAATACGAGTGTGGGTTTAACAAACGAGCGAAGTGAGTTTCTTAAAAGGATCACTCGAGTGTTTAATGCCTAATTATGTAGAGTTACTTTCACTACTTTATCTACACACTATATACTTTCTATGATATATTCACTTACCTCGTATTTCCGCCGACATGGGGCATCGTTGCTCTCTGGCGGAACTCGCAAATTTGACAGGTGGCGTCTTCGAAATATAATTGTGTAAAGACAACAAAACAAATTTATTTTATACTTCAAACTAATTAAAAGATAAACTGTACGTCAAATGGCGGTAAATGAAAACTTTTTTCACGCATCCGTATTTTTTTTTAAATTCATAGACAAACGAATGAAGTCCCTATTCTCATGTCACTCGAGATCAAATGTCGTGCGATGGTCGTGCGGTTTATATTTAAAAAACATACTGAATTGACGTTTCGTATCGTTAACTGTGTATAATATTACGTGTATATATGGATGGTATAGAAAGGATCGCAATCTCTTATGGCAGAATTGTTGCAAAAGTGACCGCTTTCAGCTTTAAATAATAGTTCCTAATCTCTCCGGTGGCGCTAGTTCGGCTCAGGGACATGAGTATAATAACATGAACCATATAAGGCAACAAATAACCCGACCAAATTACGTAGGTTGTTTTTGGTAGTATTTCGGTGTATGGTGGCGCCGCCTAAGTACTGTTTTTGATGGACACTTTTCATACATAGAGATTTAGCTCCTTTATATAGTCTCCATGCGTGTATAGTATGGATACTAGAATAGAGACCCGAGACCTACTTGAGTTTTGACAGCTGTTCCAAATTTTAACTCAACCTTACAAAAATCGATACTGTAATAAACATTAAAATACATACGGTTTCTGAACTCATTTTAGAGCGCTAATGATATGTGCGTAGATAAATTAAGTTATGTTACCATTTTGCGTCAACTTGAATATTTTTTGTAAATAACATGCTACTATAAATATACAGAAATTTTAATTTCACGAACAAAAATATGTTTCAAGCAGTTTTATGCTACCTGCAGTACCTGCCACTGTTGATAACTACGGGACTTTTTATAGCATTCGCGAGATTCGATAAGCGCCGATCAATCGCCTCCGGCATACCGTGCATGATTATATTTTTTCGAGAATTTCTGTCTTTTGAGAAATTCTATTCCTAAATGCACATTTAGCTCAATAATTTGATTCCATTAGCGGAATTTGTATGCAACATATGTACTTGAAATAAAATTTGTTTCTTTAAATATTTTTTAAATCATGTAACGCGAATGTGCATTTATTTAAATGATAAGAGATCAATGCTATTGAAGGATAAACCTTGAATTTATGTTTTGGACTCTTTTTGACTTTATGGACTTTTTTAACACAATTTGCTCCTCACTAAAGTCGATAATGGTCTTTATGTTAAACAAAACTATACATTTCCAGGTTTATCTTTCACTCAATTTTCTTTATAAATTAAGTTAGTCTTTACATATGACTCTGCTAACGAATCCAACAATCATTCATATTCACAAATTACATTTACATTTGTAGAACAACAACAAGAATACCGCATGAATCATCCAATCATTATACCATAAGCTTTCGCTTTGCAGCCTAGACTATGGTAGTAGGTAGCGGATTTCTGTACCACTCTTGACATCCAGAGCAAAAGTCAACAGTGTTTAGCATGTACAAATAGCATATAATGTTGCTTCTTTTGAAATAATACAACTGGTGAGAATTAATGCCTGTATAATTTATTGTGTGAAAACGAAAGTTTGACAATACATATCAGGTATTTGCAGAGTATGCCACACAGAAAACTGTTTTACCTGCCAATTGTATCAAAAGAGGGAAAGATGAAAATATAAATCTGTCCTTTCTTCATGTTATTGCATTAAGCGCTAGAAAATGTATATATTTCTTAGCCTATTAAAATTATAGTAAAACAGAGAGATACAACCAGTTAATAAAAATCAGTATTTTAAGTATAAAATACTCGAGACTAGTAATTCTTGAGTACTTCGATTCAATATTATGTTTTAATGGAATATAATTAGTTTTTTTTATCATATTTAAGTTAGCAGATGAATATTGCATATGATTTTAATTATGTTTGCATGACGAAATCAAATTAATGTATGTATAAAATGAGATAAACCACTTCTGTTCATGTAACATGAGATTATACTATTAACATGAATATATTAATTTGTGTTAATTTAAGGCTTACTGACGACGCTGTTATTAAAATTATTGATCTATGTTTAGATTCTAAAAGAGAATACTATAAGTTAAAAATAATGAATGAAAGTGGTTTCTGTCCGAGTGTCAGGGCCGTGTATAGAATTAACATATCCAAGGGTTAATTTAGTTTTCCGTTAGCAACAACATGCCTGCCTCAATAAATGATTTCAAATATAAGAGGGCAATAGCAATGTCCTTTTTCATCTTACCTTTAATTTACTTTTTAGTGTTACTTACATATTTTTAGACGGGTTGTACCAAAGCCAAATCCGTTATAAAACAATTCTTTTTCTTACTTTGTTGAAAATATCGAATCAATAAGGGTGTACAATAAACCGTTCTGTAGTAGTAGACCCATTTATTCCAATAAATATTACATTAGTTTACAAAACATGCAACAAAACATGTATTTCTGTCCGCGGCAACCGTTCTATTATCGTATTTAATTACGGTCGTGAAAGTTTTAATTTCCTGCAGAGTTGCGATTCCGTCCAGTCCAGCTTATTACAACCAGTCTGTTGATTGGGATTGTTGCAATAGGTACCTAGTAGTAGTAGCTTCGATGTATGACAATCTTAGGTTACTTTTTCCCTGGTCTCAGCACAACATAGTTTTCCTATCGTCGAAAACGAAACCAACCGTACATCAAAATTGTATGACCGTCGAAGAGCAGGTTTTTGTTATTTCTCGTTCGTATAATATTATTATATTAATATTTTCTTCGGTTACCGCGATAGTTACTCATGCGGGTGACTCACAGTCACCCGTTGACCACGAACGCTGTAAAGAGTTCGAAACGTCGGGATGTATTATAAATTCAATATACGCGATATAATCCGTTTTCATAGTTTTATTTCATATTAATATTTATTTTATTCTTATGGCTTCATTGGACAAATTGTGTACCTGATGCGGTTGCTATAACGTACTTTTTGATATCGTGAGTCACAAATTTTTCTCTGGTATTGGTATGTGGATATGATTGGCAGATAGGTAGAATATGCTAGACTGTGTGAATGATTCTACACGGCCCTGCCTGTTATTTTGGTGTAGTCGTGTGGTTAGGTTTGATCTCGTATAACGGTTGCCTTCGCCAGGGCAGCAGTGGGTGCCCGGACAGCAGCCAGACAAAAGAGGCAACGCAGACCAGCACGCTGCTGCAAAGAAAAAGGTATTCTATTATAAAATGGGCGTTTTCTAAAATAAATATTGAAAACCTGATTCTTTGAAATCTGGACAGTCTTGGGCTCATTCTACTCGGAATCGACAGCATTCTCCATCCTGCAATTAAAAAAAGATGTCCCAAAGTGTCCATTCCATTACAATTTTTTCACTTGTATGTGCGTGACTTATAGTGGAACGTAAAATTTTCATACAAATTTTTGGGCCTTCTTTATCATCAAAATTGAATATGCTAGTGGTTCTGAGTTGAAAGAACCCAAAGTCATCACGATCTGTGAGAATCAGGTTTTCAATATTTATTTTAGAAAACGCCCAAATACGTACGAAAACTGGCACGTATGAATGAACGAAACTTTTATTGTATGAGTGACACCTGTATAGGTATACAGTCAGAGCCACCATTTTATTGGTTAATGTGTTACACACATAGATATTTTCATTCGCTCATTCATTCCATTCGTGCCAGCTCTTGTGAATAGACCTGTACGTAGATGCTTTTGAATGAAAAATTACCATATATCTCGCTTAATCTCTTATTTATTGGACTTCCCTCCAATTTTAAGAGTGCAACATAATTAAACTTAACTTGCAAATTTGCACTCGTGGTTACGGAGAAAGACTAGCTGAAGTTGACATCAATATCTTACTAATAATACTAGGGTTGTCGACCGGTCGACACAATAATACCTAAATTTGTAAATAGAATTCCAATAGTACTTTCTAAAATAGGCGCGCAGGCAGCTTTACCTAAAAATATGTAGAAAGAAGTCGTCAAGTGATGTATTTCTTCCTTCTCCGACTTATGTTGGGTTTGAATTTAATTGCCAAGCAACGTTTAGTTCAAGCAAACATTGTCTCTCTTCTCGTGTCATCTTATCTAAATTGACTTTGGTTAAACAGAGACGGAGAAAGCGGCTCAAGTTCCACCAGCCCAAAGTGCACACGGGACGGAAGTACCGCATGTGGATGCTGCAGAAAGAGCTCATGCAGCGGCGGCTGCTCGAAGCGGCTGCTGACAACTAACGAGATACAGGTATGGAACTCTAGAAGACGAAATAGGATATTTGTGCCCGCGATACCTTCATACTCGTACGCGTCCCGTCGGGTTGGGCAAACGACACCTTTTCGTAACTCATGAGGCCCTGGTACTTGCTCGAGCTAAATTAAATTTTTAAACAGTTTTTTTTTTCGATTTGGTCACTGTAGACTATGGATATTTCATTGCAAGTTTGAGAAAAGCATTACACAAATCTCGGACAAGAAACGGGGTTGTCGGCCGCGTATCCCTAATGTCTATATCTACTTGGCCTGCAACTTTTCGTTTCCCGGCCTCTATAGTAATGTACTATTATGACACTAGTATTTTATTGCAGCTCTGCACCGCACTGAACCTGGCGCCCACCCAGTACGTGACCATGAAGGGCGTCCTGTTACGGCGTCCGCCCGCACACGACTCCGACCTCGACGTGGCTGTGCGCCACTACCTTCAGCGGGCCGGCTGGGTGCACTAGTGTAATATACACAAACATATACAAATATAGGGCACTTAGGGGACTAGGGCACTTGATTTCTTCATTAGCCGGCTTTGGTTTAATTGCATCTAAATTTCATTTTACCCATTTATCAATATTCCTAGATTTCAAAACGGAATAGTGTCAAAGTGTCTGAAGCTCCGAATGCCTAGTTTTTAGGGTTCCGTACCCAAAGGGTAAAAACGCGACCCTATTACTAAGACTCCGCTGTCTGTCTACCTGTCCGTCTGTCACCAGGCTGTATCTCATGAACCGTGATGACATGACCTAGACAGTTGAAATTTTTACAGTTGATGTATTTCTGTTGCCGCTATAACAACAAATACTAATAACAGAATAAAATAAATATTTAAGTGGGGCTCCCATACAACAAACGTGATTTTTTTGGCCGTTTTTTGCGTAATGGTACGGAACCGTTATTGCGCGAGTCCGACTCGCACTTGTTTTTTTCTTAAAATACCATATTCCCAAAATGCGTAAACTTCAAATCGACTTGGTGTCATAATACCCAAGTCTCAAAATACCTAAATAATTGAGTGTTATATTATCTAATTGTATCGTGTTAATTTGAAGCAGAGTATTTAAAAAAATATTGTTAATACTACAAAGTTTATAAAATTGCACTTAAGATATAGTAAAACTTAATATATAAAAAAAATGGTCCACCGCAAATTCGGCATTTGATGAAAGTTACTTTTTGACATTTAGGTATTTTGAGACTTGGACGATATGAATAAAAGTCACTATGACATTCGGGTTTTTGGAGCAGAAAACAATTTGATATCTAAGCATTTTTTGGACTAAGTTGTTTTGAGATTTAGGACAAATAAAGACAACGGCATCATGATATTAAGGTGTAATGAAATCAAAGCAGCCGTGCGCCGTTGTTGACTTAATCATAGGTCATTATGTGGAGGTGAGATGCGTAACTAGCACACAAGCACACATTACTAGTGGTAAAGCGTCTAGAACCCGATTCCCACCGGCTTATTTAAAAATATATTTATGAAATAAACATTGCTTTGGTTTATTTTAGGGTATGTGTAACGCTTTACTATTGGCAATGTAAAAAGTATTTCTAGCTATATAGGGCGCGTTTATACGCCATCTCATTCTAGCAGATAGCTGCCTCCTGTATAAAGAGCCACACTCTTAACTGTCCTTTTGTAATAAGGTTTACGAACTGTCAGTTAACAGTGTGGGCGATGATATTGGTGATAATTGGAACCTTGCTCTTATTCAGCGCAACTAGAAGAAAAGTTTAAAATATTAATAAAAAATATTTTTACGATATTAAAGTCGATGTCAAAATAATTTCCAGTATTTAGGAAGGTAAACGATTTCACACCTTACTGTAAGTTTCTATTATAGCCCAAATCTTCTTGGTGTGTATTTATTATACGAAATATAGTTATACTTTTTAGTATTATATAGATATATTCAGTTTCCGGAAAATATAACAAAAAAAACAAATAAAAAATATAATAGTCCTTCACTCTTGTTCATAGCATGTAAAAATCAACACCAAATAAAGTTATAAGCAGATATATTCAGTTTCCGGAAAATATAACAAAAAAAAAAAACAAAAAAAAAATATAATAGTCCTTCACTCTTGTTCATAGCATGTAAAAATCAACCCCAAATAAAGTTATAAGCAGATATATTCAGTTTCCGGAAAATATAACAAAAAAAAACAAATAAAAAATATAATAGTCCTTCACTCTTGTTCATAGCATGTAAAAATCAACACCAAATAAAGTTATAAGCAGATATATTCAGTTTCCGGAAAATATAACAAAAAAAAAACAAATAAAAAATATAATAGTCCTTCACTCTTGTTCATAGCATGTAAAAATCAACCCCAAATAAAGTTATAAGCCAGACCAGAAACGCAATAATGTCTCGGAAACAGCAGTGGCCACACGTTAAATTTTAGTGCTGTATATAACTTGTAAATAGTATTTAAATAAATCATGAATTGAGCAGTGTCATGCTTCTAAACGCCGATGTCTATACAAACAATGCATTTTGAGTTGGGGACAAATCTATGTTGTAAATATTTTTGTTTTATTATTGGATTGTTACTTTCTCTAAACTCAAACATAAATTAGGTATTATACTTGGAATATTGCTATCGTTATTTTTTTTTTTCAATTTTACCAACTCTTTAAAAAGGTAGGTGCCTAAATACTTCTATGCGACATTTTTTATTATATATATTACATACGGTTCGGATAGAATGGGAGCACATTTTTGCTTTGTATTTGTTAGAATTTGGTATTTAAAACATGTTATTTATGCGGTAGTTTCTTGCACCTCGAACTATCACGTGCCCGCATTTTCGTAATGTATGGTTATTATACACATACATATTATCAAAATATTATTATTAGATTTGTCCCTAGGCTACAGCTTAACACTGCCTCGGCGTCCTATAATTCAAAATAGTTTGTATGTAGAATATTTAAATTATGGTAATACAATGTTTCCAATATCCAGAGACCTGTGACTTCGACCATTATATTAAGTAGGTTTTTATTAAGGTTATATATTCGTTACTTGCATGGGAGACATTTTCTTTTGAGTGTAACAGGGTTGTGCGCTGATTGAATGTTGTTGTTTTTGTTTCCGAAAGTTAAAAACATGGATACAAATACCCACAATTTAAAAAGACCTGAAAACTGTGCCGGGACTCATGTTGAGCGATTATACACAAAAATCCTTAATTTTCGGGTACATGAAAGACAATTTCTGTTTCTTTGCCTATATACGACCCAACAAGCTAGAAAATTAATATGTATAAATGGTGCACTTGATTTTGATAACGTTTGAAACGAATTGTGTAGAAACTAATTGATTGATGTAAGTGTGAATAATTGTATAGGTATACAATTTGTGTTTACAATTTTAATCATTTTTACCCAAGGGTCATGAAATTAGCTACAATTTTTGCACAAAATTGTGGAGTATGTTGCGAATAGTTATTTCGCATGTATATTTTTTGTATTACTTATAAAAAAAACATCATGAAGTGGTTTTCTAATAAATAAAATTGTTCATTATGAAATAAAACTATGAAAACGGATTATATCGCGTATATTGAATTTATAATACATCCCGACGTTTCGAACCCTTTACAGCGTTCGTGGTCAACGGGTGACTGAGGAAAAATTACAAAGTGCAAAAATACCCACATACTAAAAATAATGAACAATCATAGACTATAAACTTTAAGACTATGATTGTTCATTATTTTTAGTATGTGGGTATTTTTGCACTTTGTAATTTTTCCTCAGTCACCCGTTGACCACGAACGCTGTAAAGGGTTCGAAACGTCGGGATGTATTATAAATTCAATATACGCGATATAATCCGTTTTCATAGTTTTATTTCATGAGTGACTATCGCGGTAACCGAAGACAATATTTTGTTCATTATGATTATTGTTAACCCGGTAGCCACAATTGGGAGGGTAATGTTTTTCTTTCCGTTTGTTTTTTGGCATGTTTTCTATTTTTCGACGACTTGATAGATTACCAAAATAGGTAGATATGTTCTGTCCCTCACGGGCGCACGCGTATAGCTCATCTATGTAATGCTAGGTCTATGATTCCATTAATAATAGCTGAATATTAGGACCTATTGAGGAAAAGAAAAGTATTGTAATAGTTTATAATTTGATTATTTAGTCCAGGCTCAAATGAATTGTATATAGATCATTGAAAGTACAACTGCATTGTTAATTATTATTACTTGTACAATCTTTTATTGTGAGTAGTTAGCTATGTGTAAGTTATTCTAGTAATAAAAAGTCTAATACAAGTAAAACATTTTTTTTTTATTCGTAACAAGTGGGTACTCATTGCGTAAGAGTTTGAAGATTTTTTGAGGAGTCTCTTTTCTTTCCCACCACCTTGGCACATAGCACAACGGTCAGCCGGTCACCCGCTTCCTCAGCCAGAAAATTATCATAGCTCGGGCACAGCCAAGACCGTTAGAAGCTCCTAGTGAGTATTATATTCTTTGGTTAGAAGCTAAACCAAGAAAAGTCTGCACCGATTTTGAGAGCATACGCAGTGCAAGTGTTATTTATAAGTCATAATTTCAAAGAAGTTTGACGTTTAAAATAACACTTGCACTGCGTGTGCTATCAAAATCGTTGCAGACTTGTCTTGGTCTAACTCTACGGACTACGTAAGTCCAATAATACTCAAAGGATTTTTTTATCGTTATTATATTATTTTCATTCAACATTTTCTTCGTACAAGGTAATAAAGGAATAACGAGACTTAATATCGAAATGGACACTTGAGTGAATTGCCTGGGCCCATAACCTAATAAATGAATATTTCAAATGATGTAGGTAATTGTATTTCTGATATTTCTTAGTCTAACAATAAAGTACTATGATATTAGGGGCCCATTTTACACATTGATTAGTGTTACTGTTAGTTAATACATCTGCTACTTGCGTTTCGTAGCAAATGTGAACCTGCTCTTAATATTAACACATCAGCATCACCAAACAATGACAGACACATGCATACCTTCGAAAATTCAGCATTTTTTAACTTTCATACAAAGCGCTAGCGCACCTACGAAAGTTGAATCTAAATTGTAGTAGTAGTAAATTCATAATTGTACAAAAATACGTATTAAAATTTACATGGTACTTATAAAAAGATGTACAAAGGCTAACATCCCTTTGAGGGATCTCTTCCAGTTAACCTTTGAGTAGGTGAGAGGAGAAAGTAAAAAAAAGAAAAATTCAAGAGAACTTATAAATAAATAAGCACGTACACAACAACCACATAACAACTTTCAACTATGGCAAATCAAACTTAAACTGAAAACGCCTCTTTGTTACCATGGTAACACAAACACATCCACACCAAAACACAAATAGGTACGTCAATGTGTCAAACGCTATCAACATTCTCGGTTCTAAATTACTTTAAATTTATATTAGAACACCGCAAATATGGATAAAGACGTATCAAACTACTCGGTTGTTGGTCGAATAGGCGAAGGCGCCCATGGTCTTGTGTTTAAGGCGAAGCACTTACCTACGGGGCGGGAGGTGGCGCTGAAGAAGATCCTTATTAAAAACCTGGAGGACGGAATACCTGTTAATGTGATGAGGGAGATCAAGGCATTGCAACTGCTTCGGTGTAAATATGTAAATACATAGTAATTAGACCTCTTTTTCAGACATTTACTTTACTAGGTGTAAATTTTTTACCACACCAACTCGTAAATTCTTTGTGATGATGATTCAAAAACTGATGAGACAGTTGCATTTTATCCACAAGAGTGGCAAAGTAATTTGAGGCAAATTTTGAGTTGTTGGCTGGTGATGGCTGATGGTTGAATTGACTTTAAGGCCTATCCAGACGAGGACAATTTTTCGCCAATCTGCCAATAATTAGCACGAGGTCTTCTCCTTCCTGCCCTTATCCCACGTTATGTGGGGTCGGCACAACGTTTTTCTCTTCCATTCGCCTCTATCTTTCGTCACCTCAGCACTCACTCCTTTCTTTCTCATATCCTCTTTCACACAATTCATCCATCGCTTTTTGGGTCTACCATTCGCCCTCCGTCCATCAACATTCATCCCTAACATTCTTTTGCCTATATGGCATTCATCCCTCCTCATCACATGCCCATACCACGCTAACCTCTACTACTTCTTATCTTCTCCGTTACTGGTGCTACTTTCAAACTTCCCCTAATATACTCATTCTTAATCCGATCCTTTCTCGTCACTCCACACATCCATCTCAACATTCTCATTTCCCCTGCGTGCACTCTTGTTTCATCCGTCACTTTCGTCGCCCAGCATTCTGATCCATACATTACAACAGGTCTCACGATCGTCCTGTAAATTTTCCCCTTAAGTTTAAGATGCATTCGTGAATCGCAAGTTGTTCCAGAGACCTGTCGCCATTTCATCCATCCCGTATTTATTCTCCCGAATAATTAGCACGAGGTGTTAAACAGCAACTTTGCCCCGTTGTACTTAAAACAAATAATTATTTTGGGTCACTTAAAAGAGCCACAATCGTACCTCCAAAGAGTTGCATGCGGAGCATGAGCCGCTGTTTGCCGACTCCTTAGGGGCTATTGCTCTGTTTACTGCCTCTCTATCGCTCAAATATGTCAGTGGATAGAGAGAGAGAGAGACGGACAACGAAATTTGGATTATCGCGGTAGGCCTTCTGGTATACCTAATCTCGTTTTCAACCACTATCCACAGGTAATAAAACTCTATGAAATGTTCCCGCGCGGCATGAGCCTGGTGTTGGTACTGGAATACATGCGCTCCGGGCTATGGGACATGCTGCACCACAACCAGGCCGCGCTGACGACGCCGGTCGTCAAGAGTTACGCGCAGATGCTGCTCAAGGGCACGCGGTACATGCACGCTCACTACGTCATGCACAGGGTCAGTCACAGTTGGAATACATGCGCTCCGGGCTGAGGCACATGCTGCACCACAACCAGGCCGCGCTGACGACGCAGTTCGTTATGAGTTGCGCGCAGATCGATGCTGCTCAAGGGCACGCGGTACATATTATGCACGCTCACTACGTCATGCACGGGTAAAATACAAAGAATATTTTTTCTTTGGGGTGAATCATCTTTTTATTATTGTTTATCAAGGGTCTCATCCGAGGCGTTAGTTTACAATCTAGTATTTCTTATGACGAACTCGTTGGTAGATACGTTTCCATCTTTCGACCTTCGGTTTGGAAGCCATACGCCCTTTAGATACGGCGAGGTCACAAGTGGGCTATATGTACACTGTAAATTAGTTTGTAGATACTGACACGGATAAGCACAGCATCGTTTAAAATTAGTTTTTTTTGTAGGATCTTAAACCAGCAAATTTATTAATAAATCACGAGGGTATACTGAAGATCGCAGACCTCGGTCTAGCGCGCCTTTACTGGCCTGACGGAGGCCGGCCATACTCGCATCAAGTGGCTACGAGGTACGAATTGTTGAATTATGGAGATAAGGTTTATTAAAACGATGAGCAATACCCTCACAGGGTTGTGTTGAGACATGTAATGATTTATGCATAAGATCTTTTGTACACACACTAATCAAGGAATAAATGAAATGAAATGATGACGTCAGCATCAAATAGATAGTGGCCAAATATATCGTAACACACTTGTTACTATGGAAATAAGGATGTGTAAATTTGTAAGTATACATATACCGATATGTTTGGCCACTGATGCTGTTTATAGGTACGTACTCGTAGCTAGTAGGAATGTGTATCTTAAGGGTAATTTCCCATAGAATAGGTACCTACCTATAGGTAGGTATTCTGCTAATCTGATAGATATATTGCGACTCTGATGTCCTAATGTGCCTGGCATTTTGCGACTCTTGTGACTTAATATTACGACTCTGGTATTAAGAATTTAAGATAGTCCGTTATTTTGAGACTGTGAAACTGCAAAAATGTTATTTTTCGACTGATATCGTGCTTATGACGGACTTGGTTAATCTTAGGTCGTACACTGGTAAATTCAACGACTTTAACAGTAACATGTATTTATTCTTTAGTATTTACTGATGTTTCATAAATGTGTTGCAGGTGGTATCGTGCCCCGGAACTTCTCTACGGGGCAAGATTTTACAACGAGAAGGTGGACATGTGGGCCGTGGGCTGCATCATCGCAGAGATGATACTTCAGAAACCGCTTTTTGCTGTAAGCTCGTGGACATAAGGCTGCCTTTCCACTGAGGTGGAGATGAGCCGAGATGAGAGGAGACGTGCTATTGCGTGTGGGTTGATTGATTCCCGCACGTCTCTCATCTTGGCTCAACTCTGCCTCACTGGAAATAAATACTCGCGAACACGAAGCGAGGCGGCGCGGCGGGCCCACGGCGTTCGCGTTCGGAACGAGATCGCCCACGTAGGGCACTTCTATAGGTATCAAAGGATTGATTCACCCCGCGCCGCATTTCGCTTAGCGTTCGCGCGTTATTCGCCTACGTACTTCTGAAATATATCTTCCCATTCTGCAGGGCGAATCCGACATCGAGCAACTGGCCATAGTACTCCAGCACCTCGGTACACCGACAGAGGAGACGTGGCCAGGCCACGCCCAGCTACCGGACTTCCATAAGATCACGTTCCCAGACTCCTCGCCCACACCTTGGTCTGAGTTGCTGCCGGCGATGGAAGCGGATGCGGTGCACCTGATCAAGTGCTGTTTGTACTATGATGCTGATAAGAGGATATCCGCTAAGGAGGTTGGTAGACCATTAAAGCCGTAACACACCATCATAAGTAAGAGCGAGAAAGAGATATCGCTTTCTCGCTCTTATGGATGCGTCGCACAATGACCTTGGTCCGGTGCGATGGTTTGTAAGCTGCTTAATGGTTTTTTCTTTTTGTATGGTGTTCAAAATACCTACATATTTTTATGCCACGCGCATGTTTACATTACTGGAATTTGAAACGTCCATAAGCTATAGTTGGTCAAACCAAATTGTCAGCAAATAAGAACAAAAAAACTATACTCATCCTTTTCTCTTGGGTGCTAGTACTAGTGTAAGACAAAGATAGTAGTATTCGTCTCTCTGTCTATGTTTGAAATGACAGTCCTTTGACAAACTGCAAATAAGCCACAGTAGCCGCTTACTAGACAGTTATGGATGGTATAGAAAGGATCGCAATCTCTTATGGCAGAATTGTTGTAAAAGTGACCGCGTTAAGCTTTAAATAATAGTTCCTAATCTCTCCGGTGGTGCTAGTTAGGCTCTGGGACATGAGTATAACATGAACCATATAAGGCAACAAATAACCCGACCAAATTACGTAGGTTGTTTTTAGTAGTATTTCGGTGTATGGTGGCGCCGCCTAATTACTGTTTTTTGATGGACACTTTTCATACATAGAGATTTGGCTCCTTTATACAGTCTCCATGACAGTAATAAGGTCCCGTTTTTACCCTTTGGGTACGGAACCGTAATAAATGGCTCACATTACATGGTTTACAGTAATATTCATATTTCGCGTCCTTTTACATGTTGTAGGACTAATTTACATTTTAAATTACTTACGTGTAAATAAATACAATTTTCTTTGTAGGCTCTACGGCATCAATGGTTCCAGACACGGCCCCTGCCAGCGTCTCTAGCAGATATGCCAAAACCAATAAGTTCTGCTACGCTAAAATAACCCCTAAGTATATAAAAATAAAACACCCAATCAATTTATCTGGTTATTTAATTATTTGGTTTGGTCAATCCTTTTGATATTTTTAGCCGATTTTCTTATTCCTTTCGCAAGCGCGCGCAACGCCAATATCTTTATGGATGGGTCTAGCCCCCGCCTCTGAGGCCAACCGCGTGTTGCATCTCTGTCGCACTTGAAAATTCGTAAGTAAGTGTGACAGGGAGGGAGCTTGAGGGAGAGGAGTGTTAGGGTCGGCAACGCGCATGTAACTCCTCTGGAGTTGCAGGCGTACATAGGCTACGGAGACTGCTTAACATCAGGCGGGCCGTATGCTTGTTTGCCACCGACGTAGTATAAAAAAAAAGAAAAGTCGAACGCGTGGTTCGCGGTAGGCCCGTTGGCCGATTTCATGAACGATATCAGTCAAAAAACTTACATCTTGTATGTCTTGCCTTCACAATACACACAGTAACATAGTTGACCCCCTAGCAAGACTTGCGTTGTCGCGCGCGACTCTATTAATACTTAAAGTCGCGTTTGACACAATACATGATTTATTGATTTCAAATGTTACTTGGGCGTTGTCATGTTTAGCGGTCGGTGGCGGTCTTGAGGCTGTGCGGTGCGCAAGAGTTCGCAAATTGCGGGCATCTTTCTCTTTTACTCCAATTAAGTCGTAATTAGAGTGACAGAGAAAGATCCCCGCAATTTGCGAACTTCGCTGTTCGGGGTAGGCCCTAAACCTGTGTTGTGTACAATAAAGTGATTATTACTACTACTACTATACTCTACTACTAAATGCGACATAAAATAGTAGACATTAAATAAAATGGAAAAAAAAAATCCATACTAAATTGTTGCCATGTTTAACCATTTTACGTCAAAAATGTGACAGTTACGTAGAAAGTGGCGCCCCAATTTATTTTCTACCATGAATCTAGTATACTAGAATAATTTCACGGTTTAGACTCACTTACGATTACTAGATCTATGTTTTCTACAATTTCTTGTTGGACTTACGACTACATATAGTCTGTCAAGCCATTTCCGTCGGTAGAAAAGAGCGGCAAATTTAAAAAATTTAGGTGCAAAGGGCGTGCAATAAAAAATAAATTATGAATTATTTCATAAATACTTAATAATATAATAGTCTGTTCGGAAAGAGAAGAGTTGTGGAATGTATGGGCCCCTTACATTCCACAATTCTTTCCGCACAGACTCTAATTATGGACATTTCCCTAACATACATAACCTATACATATAATATTATGTTAGATGTAGGTACCTATGAATAATTCAACATTAATGTGCACCTGAAGTGTAAGTATAGATCGATATCTGTATCATGCAATAAATTAAAGCACATGTTCAAATAAAATCAATAACGTACGTTGGTTAGTATTATTTACGCCCATTGTCATGTTTACACAGGTGATATTTCTATTGTTGTAAGACCACCGAAGTAATGATAGCAGTCTTTCTTTTCGGTCTCAGCGTCTGGCCAGTGTGGTCACGTATAAGTTGTGCGTTCTAGAAATTACCATGGCTTTAAAGAGCCTAAGTGCGGTGTTGCTGCTCCTATGCATGGGCCATGCAGTGCAAAGTGCAAATATCCTCGCGTTGTTTTCTTCCTTATCTTTTTCTGATCATCTAGTCTTCCGCGGATATGTTTCTTTGCTCGCTCAAAAAGGACACTCGATCGTATTGATGACGCCATATCCAGGACATTTTACGTATCCAGACTCTGAGAGGATAATTGAATTAGACGTTGGAGGGGAGTCCGCGGTTCACTGGGAGGAGTTCAGACACCTCTTCACCAGCACTGATGACTATTTTTCCAAGTTGAGACAATTCAATGAGCTCTCTCTCAAATTGGCCATCACTCAAATCAAATCTAAGCAAATGCAAGCGCTTCTAATTAACCCGAACATCAAATTTGATTTGGTTATTACTGAAGCAGATGTTCCTTTCTTATATGCTGTCGCTGAGAAGTACAAAGCTCCTCATGTCTCTATTACGACATCGAGCGGAAAATTACATCAGTATGAAGCTAAAGGAAATCCTATCCACCCTATGCTATACCTCGATGTCAACACCCTTAACAATGGGAACCTGAGCATTTGGCAGAAATTCTCCGAACTCTACAGACACGTTAAGACAAAGCACGAATTTTACAACCATTACCTTCCGCTGTCTCATGTGGCCGCTGAGAAGCTTCTTGATCTCAAGCGTGATCTTCAAGAAGTAGAGTATGATATTGATTTGTTGCTGGTTGCAGCTAATCCGATAGTTGCTGGAAACAGACCAACCGTCCCAGCTGTTATCTATGGTGATCGAATGCACATTAAACCAGGACTTGTCTTGCCTCAGGTATGTACCTGAATCGAAGAAAAGTATATTTAGGTACGATGATTATGTTCATAATTTAATACCTACGTATTAACCTAACATGTGGAATGTCTGTTTCAGAATCTACAATCCCTTCTAGACGCAGCTACAAAAGGAGTGATCTACTTCAGCTTGGGTGCGGTTGAAGAATCAGAAAGTCTTCCAAAAGCTACGCTGCAGACATTAGCTGATGCCTTCCGCGAGCTTCCATACACTATCCTTTGGAAAATCGGCAATACCACCTCTTTTAATAAATCTGACAATGTGATTGCTGAATCCTGGTTCCCTCAGCAGGAAATCTTGGGTAAGAAATTTAAAAGTCAGTTAGATTTCACTTATAAACAAAAATATAAGTACAGCCGCCATCAGATATATCAGAGGTGCTTAAAAATATCTGAACACTCACTCTAAAGTCTTTGACAATAGAGACGTGTTGAGATATTTGTAAGCATCCTGGCCGCTCCGATATATCTGATGGCGGCTATACATACCGTGGATTCATAAAGAAACTCAAGCGCGCTAGACGTAATGCATTGCTCCGGACTGGCAAATGTCGGCTACCTCCACACTTATGCGCGAATCCCGGCGCGAAGCCGCGAACGCGAGTGTGGAGCCTAGTTCGCGATTCGCGCATGAGTGTGGAGGGCCCTTTAGATACCTTACTTTTACGGTTTTCTTGTTATGTGGAGATTATATTTTCTTCAGCTCACCCAAACGTGAAAGCGTTTATCACTCATGGAGGTCCACGCTCATTGGAAGAAGCCGTCTATTACAAAGTGCCTGTTGTCGGATTCCCAACCATCAGGGGCAGAAAAGTTTTCATAAGACAACTCACTAAGTTTGGCGCTGGCGAAATCCTTGACCCTTACTACTTGGACAAGGAGTCTGTTAAAGCTACTGTCTCTGTTGTAGCGACCGATCAAAGGTTAGTAGTACCTATAAGTTTTAGTGTTGATAAGTTAAGTTACCCGGTTACCCCACAATAAGCGCTAGGAACGTACATTTTACATTATACCAGTAAATTCTGTGGAATAAAAATCTACATGTATTCTGTCTGCTCCCTTTTTGCCTATTGTAACGTGATCTTTTTTATTAGGTACAAAAAGGCTATCACTGACATCAAGAAGATAACTGAAGATCCTGTGATTTCTGGGCCCGAAAACGCTGTATGGTGGACGGAGTACGTTTTGCGTCACAATGGAGCTAAACATCTTCGCTCTCCGGTTGTTGGCGTCTCGTTCATCCGATATTACATGTTGGATGTCATGGCTTTCCTTCTCGCTCTGGCGGCGCTCTACCTCTACCTTTCCTTCTTGATGCTGAAATTCATCGTGAGACGTCTGTGCTTGCGATTCCTGGCAAGGCGCGAACTTAGCGGGAAATTCAAGGCCTTGTAACTCGAAATTCAAATTTACAGAAACCGTTAGCTTTGCACGTAAAGTATTTTAGGAATGAAATATAGGGGTTATCTTCCCGTAGAAATTTTTAATTTCGCGCCTTTTTCTACTGACAAAGTGTGTTTGCCAGAGTATAATTTATATTAAGTGTGGTTTGTAACATTTATGTTTAAATGTGTGTTTAAATTATTTAGGTCTAATATCAGATATATTATTATTGTCTTTAAAAATAATTGTATTATTTATTAAAAAAGTATTCTCAAAAAAAAATTGTTTCATTAAAATAAAATACACTAAATATACTTTGGCAAGCCATTTCCATCAGTAGAAAAAGCCGGCAAATTAAAAAAAAAAATCTAAGCGCAAAGGGTGGTCCTCTCATAGAAAATTTGAAATTTGCGCCTTTTCTAAAATGACAAAGTGGGTTTGCGAGAGTATATTATTATTCACTATGGAGGTTACATAATTACCTAATAACTAAAGACACTGGCACAAAAATGCCATTAAGTGTTTTCGAAGAGAAATAAAATGATTATTTTTAAAATAAATATAATGGCTGTTATGATTTTTTTTAACCACTGGCCAGTGATTTTCTGTGTATTTATGTGAGAACTATTCAAGGTATTCATAAAAACGATTAAATACAACGTACAAATTCGATTAGAATGACAGTTGAATTATGACAGTGACAGATACACTGATACGTCTGATACAGTAAATCTAAATTTTTTACATTTTCATGGAGGATTGTATTTATTATCTCTGAAAATGCGACCATTAAAGGCGTTTATTGAGGAATAACTGTGATATCAGAAAAATAAATTATATACCCACGATTAACTATATTCCTTTTAGTCGCCAGTAGCTGCAAATGTCAATAAAATCCTTTAACAAAATAGCTGTTCCGATTCTGAATTTCAAACCAAGATGTCTATAGTGAGATCGTGCCCAGGGCTGTACTGTGGCCGTACACAGTTGGACAATGGCTCCTGGAGTGACTGCGGGGCATGTCCTCGAGGTTTTCGCACGAACGCGTCTAGTTACTGCGAGCCGTGTACAGATGTACCGACTTTGTACGATTGGCAGTATTTGGGGTTTATGGTGCTTTTGCCGCTGGTGTTGCATTGGTTCTTTATTGATATGGTGTCTATAGGCAAAGGGTAAGTAATAGAAATGTTTAAAATCGAGGTTGTGGAAGTTAATAAGATCTAACCATAATGCATTTCATACACATTCTAACAAACTTAAACAATCCATTATGGCTATACTTGTAACTGAGAGGGAAACGGGCAGCATTTACTTCTCAAAAAGGTCAACTGACATTAAAATCACACACTAAAATAATCAGACCCTGAAAAAACATACTTTTATTTGATTTTCAAATTAATCACATTTGTAAATTCAATTCTATTTTAGAAAGCAAGGCATACTGGCTCAACACTTCTCGGCATTCTTCGAGGTAGTCTCTGGCACGCTAGCAGCCTTGCTTGTCCTGCCGCCGACCGGCAGCTTGGCATTACATGTGTGTACTCCAACAGCACTGTCGGACTGGTACACATTGCTGCATAATCCTCAGCCAGACTATAAGGAGACATTGCATTGTACACAGGAAGCGGTTTATCCATTGTAAGTAATATTTTTAGGGTTCCATACCCAAAGGGTAAAAACGGGATCTTATTACTAAGACTCCACTCTCCGTCTGTCTGTCTGTCTGTCTGTCACCAGGCTGTATCTCATGAACCGTGATAGGTACAGTTAAAATTCTCACAGATGTATTTATGTTGCCGCTAGTCTCCTTCCCACAGTGTAGGCAGCAGGCATCTCTATTTACACCCATTATTGATTTAATGTTACCCGTGTATCCTTTCAGATACACAATAATACTGCTGATCTACGCATTCAGCTTACTGATGACGATCACTATAAGACCGTGGGTGATGACATACCATCCCCCGAACCCTGGAAAGAAGGCCATATACTGTGCTCTCTACTTCTATCCTATATTGGTTCTTATTCACACTGTTGCCGCTGGACTGATCTGTAAGTAATATTAATCTTTCAACAGACATAAAGGTGTCAGAAATTACGCAAAGTTGAACCCTATCACTTCGGAATAGAGTTCAAAATTATTACGGGAAATATCGGTACACGGCGGGAATAAGTTGATAAATAGATATTTTATTGAAGAAATTGAAATTAAAGTAAAATTACATAAGGTTTAAATTTCTTCAATTTTTTCCCGCCGTGTACGGATATATTCCCTTCACTTTATAAAGGCTTAAATGTAAGGCTAGAAAGAGAGGACATCCACTAGCCAGGTGGCAGGATGAAATTGTTGCCACTGCTGGCAAATAATGGCAAAAGACAAAGTCAAATAGAAACAGTTGGAGGAGGCTTTTACCCAGAAGGGGTCTACAGTAGAAAAATAAAATAAAATTTAAAATATATGCACCAAATCAACATAATTCTCTTTAGAATAGCGAAAGCTCTTATAAATAATAAATAAATAAAGAAATGTATTAGAGTTTAATGTACCAATTTATATATGCTTCATAGATTACAGCAAGGCCTTCGACACTATAAGCCACAACTCTATATGGAATGCACTGGAATCAGCTCAGGTCAACACTAAATACATCAACATACTCAAAAATGTATACAAAAACTGCACTAGCACAGTGAAACTTGATAGAAGAGGAGAAGAAATAAAAATAGAACATGGGGTGAGGCAAGGTGACCCTCTCTCACCCAAACTTTTCATTGCTGTGTTAGAAGAAGTATTCAGGAATCTGGACTGGAGAAACACCGGAATAAGGATAAATGGTCGTTACCTAAACCACTTACGATTTGCGGACGACATAGTGCTATTCTCAGAATCCGCCACAAGCCTAGAAAACATGGTAAGGTCACTAACCGAACAAAGCTGTAAAGTTGGACTTGAGATGAATACTAGTAAAACTAAAGTAATGACCAATAGCTATGAAAAACCTATAACTGTGGAAAATAAAACAATTGAGTATGTAAATAGCTACATATACCTAGGAAAGCAGGTATCATTCTCAAAATCAAGCAACGAAGAAGAGGTTACGAGAAGGGCTAATATTACCTGGAATAAGTACTGGTCACTAAAAGAAATTCTTAAGGGTGACTACAGCCTGAACCTAAAGAAAGTAGTGAGTGACACATGTCTTCTGCCATGCCTGATCTATGGTTCACAAACATGGGTGTACACAAATATAGTAAAAGAAAAAATAAGATCAACACAGAGAGCCATGGAAAGGAGTATGATGGGACTCAGGAAGATACAAAAAATAAAACACACAACAATAAGAGAAAAAACAAAGGTTGCTGATGCCCTCACAAGTGCTTTAAAACTTAAATGGGGCTGGGCAGGACATGTAGCCCGAATGACTGACAAAAGGTGGACCAACATAACCACTAAATGGAAAGCACCAGCAGGCAAACGGTCCATAGGAAGACCAAAAAAACGGTGGACAGATGACATAGTCCATACAGCTGGAAAACAATGGATGGAGAAAGCGAAGCAGAGAGATGATTGGATAAAATTGGAGGAGGCCTACACCCAAAGAGGGATCCATATAGAAGATAACATTTAAATTACAAATACAAAAACCATATAAAACTTCTTATGGAATAAAGGGCTATAATAATAATAATAATAATAATTACATTTCATAAATTAAAGGGTGGGATACAAATGCGGAGGCTAAATGGGCTGTGTTTACTTTCAAGGAAAAAATAATTTACAGTGAATGCTAACAACTCTGCCTTAAGAGTCTAATTAATTAATATGGCTAGAATAAGACCAGTAGTCTAACTGTCGGTCGAGATACTGTCCTGTGCTAGGCCGGCTGTTTTGGAAGCCATACTCGTACTCCTTACCACTCAGCTTCCAAATGGTGTTAAAATTATGATAGATAGATAGATAGAATACTCTTTGTTGGCAAACCTTAGTAAAAAGATACAAAACATAAGAAAAGAAACAATTGATTAAATGTAGAGGCAGACAATAGGCGGTCTTATTGCTAAAGATCTATCTCTTCCAGAGTTCCAGACAACCTTTGGGTATGATATTTTCTAATAATCTCATTTCCATTGTTACAGACTGCTCATTCCCCTACATAATCATAATCATATCAATGATGACATCAGCGTCGCACTTCTCAATCAAGCTCGACCAATCAGCATCAGCCTTACTCCTATCTTCAATAGCCAATCCCAGGAACCTTGTAATCCTAATCGGCCATTGGCTGGTGCATGCGTACGGGATTATATCTCTCACTGGGTTGAAGGATCTGTGGTATCTGAACCTAGTTCCTGCTCCGGCGTTGTTTTATATACTTACGGCCCAGTTTACTGATCCAATGAAGATACATAATGATTGACGGTATTGGAAAACTGTCTGGAAATAATGTGGGTTAGTTGAGAATGGACTTCAGTTCAATCATTTGATAATCGAAACTGGTCAAGCAACAAATAAGAAATGCCGCCTTAGTGGTAATTTCTACATACAAACGTACTCCACTCTTTCCTCCGTGGTTTTTGACCCTAGAGCAATGATTTTTTCAAATTAGATTAGTTTAGTACTGGGATAAATTATTTCTGAGTTGGATTTGCTACAATAATTAGATTGGCTAGTTTGCGAGGATCAGTAGACATCAAAGATATGTGTCGTAAGGAATTAAGGTGCAAAAGTGTAAGCTTATTTTTTACGTCGACTGTATTTAATTAATATATGTAATCTAGATAAACTCTATTTTGAAATAATGTAAATTCTAAAGAAAATTGCAAGCTTAAATTCACTCTACTGATTTATGGTAAGAGTAGCTGACGATATAGTTAAGAAATATTACCAGATTAGTTATTTATTTAGGCTAAATTACATATTTCAACATTTAATATTACTTTTGACCTTTAATGTTGAATGCTTAACAAGTAACACGAGTGTCATCATAAAATATTAAAAGAAAATCTTGTAAATAAAATATATTGTCTATAAAAACCTTTTTAATAACTCCTTTACATTTCAGAGAACTATACCCTAAATCAAAATAATGCATGAAGAATGTTTAAGCGAACGAACCGAAACCTCTGTACCTGCATCTTCGAGAAACTTGTGCTGAACTGAAGGTATGTACTGTATCTGCGCATTACATACATAGATAAACCATTTTTTCGTTTGCCAAAAGACACACATATACCTGTAAAAAAAAGGAAACAAGTGCATCATAAAAAAAAGAATAATAAGTAAGTAACAAAAAGGTTCAGATTCAGATAGATTCAGTACATCGTTTCACTCTTTCGTGTGTATCTGTTGAGGTACTTAAGCATGTATAATTGTATATACACGGTGGCTAAAAAATAAGTGCCTTCCCGTTGCCAGCGAGTTTTGGGATTATACTGAGCAACTTTTACTATGGGACCAACCCCGAAATCGCGAAAACAAATTTGCCTGTTGCATACAGTTTGGCTGGTCCATTTTCTATAGGAGGGTAAAAAATTTTTTCGCTATTTCGTGGTTGGTCCCATAGTAAAAGTTGCTCAGTACAATCCCAAAACCTCGCTGGCACCGGGAATGCTCTTATTTTTTAGCTACCCTGTATGTGTGTACTTTTACTATTTTTTCCATGACTTTAACAGGACATCACAGTCATTCTAACGAGAGAAAACTCCCGAGTCAAATAGACCCCCTTTCTGTTATACTACCTTTAAATAGGAAATAAATTGCGAATAATAAATACAGCCGAAAGATTTTAAATAAATACAGGCGCCACCAGCCTGCAAGGTTTATTAACGAATGCAGCCACACACCGCCGTACCGCTGTCTGAAAAAAAAGAGAAACTGCATACTCGTATTCAACCATAAATGTGGTTAAAGATTTTTTATTAATACAACCATCCATCATAATCAGAAAAGCGAACCAGGCCGGCAACCAAAAAGCGACAAAATATACGGAGCAGCTACCAACATAAATACGAATTTGAATAGGTAACGAAAAAGAAATATTCCGAGCCGGCATTACACTTTTGAAAATCTGAATTGGATTTGATATTACCGGTGCACCTTTCGTGCACTAATATGCCTACAGGCTGGTTTTGAGGGTTCCGTACCAAAAAGGTAAAAAGGAACCTTTACGGTGCGACTCTATCTATCTATCTGTCACATGTCTATTTTAAATGGGTAAGTATGAGTGTAGCTACCAGGGCCCCTGCTGCTATGCGACAATAATCTTATAAGACCTTTCCTAAGCCCAGAGGTTTTACTGCCAACATCGAAATACGTTACCTGCTTCTCTGTCGCTCGAATATGCAAGAGCGATAGAGTGGCAGGTAACGATTTTCGTTTTTTTCGATGTTGGCGGTAGGTACAAAAACGGCCGTTTAATTGGCCAATGACCCGTCGTTTGGACAAATTGGAGCAAGCGAAATAAACTGTTATTTTTGTACACAACACAGTAACAGTTTTTGTAACAAAGTAGGTAACTTGTTACCTACTTAACTATGATTGGCAGTTATAGATTTCGGTAAGACGGACAGTCAGCAACGTCAGCATCATAAACACTGCGAGTAATGTCAAATCAAATTAATTTTGAAAGTTCGAATGCCGCTGCCGTGGCTAGCGCAAGTTTTTAATAACAGGTGCGCTACAAAGGCCGGACGTCTATGGCTCTGGCCACAGACAAAACATTCGTTATTGCAGTATACTAAAATGCTGGTGCTCGTGTACATGTAGATTACATCTCGCGGAATGTGTGTGGCGGTTTAAATTACATAGGATTCGCGAAATTGGTGGTTGGAGGACGGGGTAGTGGACATCCACCAACCCGCTGGTTATTAGACACTGTAAAGAAGGCCTGCTAGGGATCTACACAGGCGTCATAGAGCATTTAAGAACAAGTTTGGCTTGGCCAGCCACATTAGGGCTCACGCTAGACAACGTCCATAATGTTTATTTGGGGTCGCCGTCATCGAAAACGATGAGGAGGATTATTACTATTATTATTATCAGGAAGGTGGAAAATCGTACAGAATGGAGAGCCTTGGTGCACAAAATAACGACCTCATGTGGTCGCGACCCTCAGCCATGAGGAATCGAGGAAGAAGAAGGATTCGCGAAATATTTCAAAACTAGTCTTCGTAGTAAATAGCCTGCGACTTCGTCCTTAGTAATTGATTTTAAATTTCTTATTTATTTGGGTATGGTTATTATCATCTTCGAAAAAATGAGTTTTAAAACAGTAATATCGTCTTCGGTTCCCGCGATAGTTACTCATGAAATAAAGCTATGAAACGGATTATATCGCGTATATTAACAAAACAACAATAAAACACAAAACAGTATTTTCTTTAACATTCGTATAATATTGTCATAATGTTCGTGAAAATAGGCTAGGCGGGTGGCGGGTTCTCGGTTCATACTTCATAGGCGCTTTTCCCTATATGTATACGGTTTTTCCCGTGTTATCAGCCATGCAGTGTAGCCTACGCTCGTAGCGCGCTAATCGCGCTGGCACCGAATGTTAAGCAAGATGCGCCCGAAATGGATTTTCGTACATTGTTGTCGGCCTAGACCGCGGTGAAGTACCCTGCCGCGGCGTCACAGAATATATAATAATACTAGGTACAGAAGATTCACTCCCTAACAAAACGCGACTACTACGCGCAAGGCGGCGCAAGGCGGCGCAAGCGCATGCTGGCGTCCGTTCCATAGCGGTGTGCGGCAATTACTATGACAAAACCTCAAAATTAAGACGGCCGCAGGTACTTGTAGCGACGCGACAAAATCGCGGAGTGAGACGCCTGGCGGCGTACATTAAACTTTTAGCTTATTTGTTTTATAGGTTACTTATATTTTATTGATAAAAAAAAACACTGTAACCTCGGCTGGGAAAATGCCGTCCTTGTGTTACTACACAACCTCTCTTCGCTCCTTTCACGTACTAGGCCATCAATGCCCTATTTCCCGGACTAAAAGTACCCACTTACCTCCTACCTAGGAGTACTATTTCTTTTTAACGAGGTGACACTGTTAGGTATTTAATACTTTAAGATTGTATTGTAGCTAGTTGTGCGTACTGCTTTGCGCAATATGCTGATACCAATTCCCTTACAAAAACATGGGCACCTAATGAGCGTAAAAGAAATGCTGCTACAGCGTCCAACCGAAATGAAAGACCATTGAGGTTTAAATTGAATAGATACATTTAAAAGATAAGCAAACATACACAACCTCTCTTCGCTCCTTTCACGCACTAGGCCATCAATGCCCTATTTCCCGGACTAAAAGTACCCACTTACCTCCTACCTAGGAGTACTATTTCTTTTTAACGAGGTGACACTGTTAGGTATTTAATACTTTAAGATTGTATTGTAGCTAGTTGTGCGTACTGCTTTGCGCAATATGCTGATACCAATTCCCTTACAAAAACATGGGCACCTAATGAGCGTAAAGAAATGCTGCCACAGCGTCCAACCGAAATGAAAGACCATTGAGGTTTAAATTGAATAGATACATTTAAAAGATAAGCAAACAAATAAGCGGAGAATGGGTATGAAAACGTCAGCGGCATTTTCGCGGGGCAATGAGAAAGCGCTTAATAATGAGAACGACTATAAATAGGGTTGCTAACTACATATTCGAGAAGTCCGGATAAAATGACAGATTTTTGTTATAAATTTTTGCTGAGACGTCAGTTAGCCGCGACCACGACCAGTGAAACCTGTGTCGAAACTTCGTTAAATAATGGTAACAAAATAAACTCGGTCTAATGTCGAGTGAGGTACTGCTCGATTCAGTGATTGGCGCGCATCCCATGCAAGATTTTCACTTCATTTCACATGTACCAACCAGCGTGAGCGATCTTTAAGGTCGAGTCAAAACCAGTTCAACACCATACCTGAATCGGGCTCCTGAAGCTCTACAAATTGTACGTAATGATACTACAGAAACAGTAATCAAAAGTACATTTTAATATTCAGCATTTTGTAATCTACCGAAAGTCCTTACATTTCAGTGTTTTTTATTGTGCTGTTGTTGTTGTTGGCGCACTGTGATGAATTGATGATGTTGCGTTATATTAAACTTATTGTAAAGGTATTCTCAGTAAGGTTTGTGGATGGCTTCTGTGATGTTCACGAATATTAATAAAAAAATGATTGTTTTATATTTATTTGTCTAAGCGTTTATATTACCTAGGTATCTGTATCATCAATAAAAACCCATAGTACAAACCTTAGTCAGTTTAAAGCCACTAGGACTATGGCAAAATAGTATGAGATAGCCTCTAAATTTGTTTAAAATAAACATTCTATTACATTCCTGACAAAGATTCCAAAATTCCTGACGAGTCAGTAAAGTCCCCACGCCTGGCAACCCTGGCTATAAACGGCTGGGTTTCTTTTTATTTTGCATTCAAAGACCATTGTCTATGCCTGTTACATGGAGCGGCCGAACAATGGAAGGACTATTTATTTTTATTAAAAATATATATTCACCTATTACATCTGACAAAGGTTCAAAAAATCCAGACAAGGCAGTAAAGTAAGTAAGGCCGACGCCTGGCGACCCTGCCCATAAACGACTGGGTTTCTTTTTATTTTGCATCCTCAGACCGTTGTCTATATGCCTGTTACATGGAGCGGCCGAACAATGGATGGACTATTTATTCCGCCCCCTCCTTCTTCGGGATTAAATTTTTTTAAGTGTGGGCTTACTGGCAATGGTCCCTTGGTAAACAAAAAATACAAGGTTTTTCCTTAGTTAGATAGATACTGGCTCGTACCAATGAGTTTTTCGGAACTTATGTACGGAATATCATTTGATATTTACCACTAGTTTTTCGGTGAAGGAAAACATCGTGAGGAAACCTGCATACATCTACGAAGAAATTCAAAGGTGTACGTGAAGTGTCCAATCCGCATTGGGCTAGCGTGGGGACTATAGCCCAAGTTCTCTCTCGCATGAGAGGAGGCCTGTGCCTAGCAGTGGGACGTATATAGCCTGAATTATTATTATAATAATATTATTAGATAAAGACTAAATTCAGCCGTCATACAGTTTTTACTAGTACGGAGGAATCGTTTCCTGCTCTTATGAACAACATGATGTAAATTAAGTACTTAAAGGAAATAAATAAATTGAATTGAATTGAATTGCCATAGCTTTGTGTTTGGTCGTTACAAGTTTTACCTACAGAGATGTCGACTGTCGTACATAAGTATTTTCTTTTTCGATCTATATCGTTCTTCTTTATCTATCTAAAAATCAGGCCATATAACTAACTAGGTATACCTATTAGGTACATACTAAGTACAAATAGTTTCGACTAGTATAATCAATATCTACCTACCTATTTTTTTTTTATGAAATAGGATTTAATTGGTTAGGTTAGGGACTCCACAAACCTCATTGATAATTGCATGCGATTTGCGATACATTGCCGCCTACTGAGGTGCGACGAATTCGATCAATCGACCAAATGCCGCAATGTATCATAAATCGCTTGCGATAATCGGTGAGGTTTGTGGAGGTCCTTATAGGAAAGGTCTGATTTTATAAATTCAGCAAGTAGATTAGTTAGTATCAGTAACAATTTAATAATATTTTAATTAATAAAATGAAGTAGGTACCCTTTTCCTATGCAATCGCTCTCGAAACCGCAGAGCTCGATTATAGCTACAAATTACAATATCGAAGTTATTTATCACGAGGAATAAATATCTCGCAGCTCTGCTGAAAACGTTGCATAAAGCTGGCTGCATTGAAAGCAAAAATTGCGAAGCGGAAAACTACCGACAGCAGATTCATTCCCACCGCTTACTAGCTACTCGTTTCAGACAAACTTTCAGACCATACAAAGGTATCATTTCAAGTTTATGACAAAGGTATCATTTCAAGTTTATGACAAAGGTATCATTTTAAGTTGACCAAAACACATCGTGATTCGTCTTTGCGCGCGACTGTGGGCTTGATCTAAATATTTTTCGCATTAACCCCGATTCTTGTAAGGATAAGTTTGTAGGGATAAGTTCGCCTTTGTACAAATGATGCGTGTTTCTCTTGTTTTATGTTTATTTTTGTACAATAAAGAGTTTTACTACTACTACTACTCTTGTCCCGCGACAAAGAGCTGAAACTCTATTTTCATCGCCTTCTCATTGAATCGCGGTTCGTGCCTTGGTCTCTGTTTTCTATAAAATGCTCCTCACTCCCCCTTACAAAATGATATTGTACACAGCGTGCAGCTGGTCTGCTTTAACCGGAGACCAAGGTTGAGTCGAGCGTCGGTCCAGGGTGCCTAGAGCCATTGGCAAAATGCTAATCGTTTGTGCCGTAGCGAACAAAACGGTAAGCTCTCTCTATCACTCTTCCATATTAGTACGACAGATGGACATTAGCGTTTCGTTCGCTACGCAACGATTGGCATCAAATGTACAAGTTGCGGAACGTTTCCAAAACGGAAATTTCACAGGAAACAAGGGAAACTTTCATTATGGAAATGGAGAAAAAATGTATTCTCAGCATACAAAAGAAAAGAAATTTCCGAATTTTTTCGCAATATTGAAAACTTTCCGACGGCACATCAGCAAGTGTCGGTAAGCGATTGTAGTAACATTTTGGTATAGTCAGCGAAGGGCGGCGATCGTGGCATTCGTAGCAACGTAATTTTAAAATAAAATGTAGGTAGGTGAACAACGCAAACGTCAGGTGCTGTGTGGAAAGTACAGACATACGAGTAAATAGGACTCGGTCTTGTGTGCTGTTTTGTGCCACATATTATTCCAGTTACCTAGCTTTCGTAAGGCGTGAAAACTACACGTGATACCTAATTTGTAATTGACGTGATTTGCGATTTTACGAGTTTATGGTATTGGTGTGTGTAGCAATTAAAGATAAAAATACATACTATCTTTGAGGTTTTAAGGATGTTTCCAAGGCGATTTCAATCTTGAAATTACAGAACAATAATCCTTGTCACGCGAAGCGAATTTTTTACTTTGATATATTTCTACGATTCGAAGAGTAAGCAGTATTGCTACCGTTAACAGTTGCAATATGTGCAATATTGTCACGGAACTTTACGGTTACTGCCCGGAATACGAGAATATTGAAAACCGTAAAACAAGTGCCTGTCTGCTTTTCTATCAGGATATGGTAAACTGCACTCTATTAGATAACTGATAATTCGTAAATCATAATGCAATTTTTTGTTTGATCTGCCAAAGCGTTGCTTTTGGTACCTACAAAATGCCGTTTGGCCCCTTTGAAAGCTCCGCCATCGTGCGCATCGGTATATATCGGTAGAAGTCCTAGTATTAACAATAAGGTTACTTTGTAACAATTTAACATTGTTTTTTCTCATTGTCAAAGCAGAAATACTTGGTTTCCTTTTGTTCAGGTCTTAGTAAATTAAGTTTTTGTTTTGAGTCCAAGGAATTCTTTTGAAATTGCGTTGCATGCGGTGTCTTGCGATATACAAAAATTGGTTCACAGCCAAAACTATGGGATAATAAAATACAATGTGCAATTGCGATCTTCAATGTGCAATGTTCAATATTCATGTCTAATGTCAATTAAAACATAAAAGACATTCGTACAGGAAAAATATTATGCACGCGGGTTTCGCTTCGCAGTTATAATATAACTCAAAAATCTCAAAATTTAATGTAATTTTCCAGAAAAGTTCGGTAAAAAAGTAGCTCAGAGGACTTCAGGAAACTTTGGAAAAAAATCCTTGTTAGCACTTAACTTCGACGGTTAGCGAGTTAGTTACGAGGTGGTTTTCTTGCAGAAATTTGCTTAGTTTGAGACTAATTAGTTTAGGTAAGGTCAATACGGGTAAGTGTGGCTGCGGGTTATGTGGGGCTGGGCTTCATATTGATTAGTGTTTATGGCACATGTATGAACTCCCAATAAACACTAATCTATGTGTAAACAGGCATTTTTTATTGATATTGATATTCTTAAACTTGTTATGCCTCTCTTTGTCTACGGTTTAATGCGATACAAATCTTGTATTGTTGATCGGCTAAATTCACCCGATTGAACTTTGTGTCTCTAACGCTGCACCGGTTAAGTTGCCAGTTGCAAACTTTGAGCAACTTCTGCAAGTTTTCCTACCGAATTGTTGGAATTTCGATGTGATTTTGACGTGGTTAAAATGTAGTAAAGCTTCTTACTGTGTTTTTGGATACTGTGTATACAAAAATTTAGTTCTTTAAATTAAAGCCGTTAAAGGTGTTGGATTTAATCATTAAAACGAAGTAAATACCTACCACATATACCTAACATTGTTGTTTTTTAATTAGATATTTTTTGCCAAACAATTTGAGGAAGTTAAAAATAGGTCATAAAAGACTTAGCGGCACACTTGTGTAACATTATATAATTTTACTCAATATGTAGGTACCAGCGCTGTTGCACCGTTGAATTTTAATGATCATGTTTCTGTATACATACTCGACTATCTAAAAATATACATAATATTATAATCTAAATTAACAACCATCAAATCAACTTACAACTATGGCCTTTAATCAGTTGTTTTCGTGTTCAGTCATTATCCAGTGCGCTAAAACGCAATTTGTTCCGCATGCTGTTATCTCTATACAGAAACGATGCATGAACTCTCTTTTGTTTGTCAATTCCAATTCTAGTTTTAAATAAAAGAACACAATCATTCCGGTTTGCAAAAGCCCATTTTGCTCGTTAATTGCTTCGACTGGAACCTTGCAATGGCAGCCCTGCTGGTGTTCGTCAGACTCTAATCGATAGTCAAAAATGCATGCAATTTTGTGAGTAAAACCGTGAACTGGGTCACATGTACGAAACTGTATGTTGTAGTGGCCGTGTACTCCAATCGATGACAGTGTCAATATCATCGAACGTTTCGGCAGCTTTTTTATGATATAGGAGGCAAACGAGCAGACGAATGGTAAGCGATTACCGTCGCCCATAGACACCTCCAACACCAGAGAGGTTGTAAGTGTGTAAGTTTAATTTAAAAAAATTACATTTGTATTAAGACTTAATGGCGGAACAATTGGAAAAGTTGATGATTTTTAGTATGTGATTGAGGCGACTTTTTTCGGGGTTTACAATTATTTTATATTTAAAATCTTTGTTATAAGTATATGTATATCACAAATCGTGTAAATTTCTAATGATAGTAAAATTTTTCATATATCTTTTATATTTGTACATAAATTATGATTTACCCTATGTAACTTCTAACACTGATTTAGCAGTGAAAGTCGACGTTTTAATTTTATTTATTATTTTTCCCGGAATCAGCAAACTATTATGTGACATAATTTCAGGAAAAATAAAAAAAAAACATGAATTTAAATAATCTCCACCGTTAATAATTTGTAGTCATATACATGCTAAATATCATAACTGATAATGTAGTGAACATCTGACCAATAAAAAAATGTTGGTAATATTTTCCTAGGCTTGAATAGTAAATTGTTTCGAGTTAAACGTTAAGCCTTCTGGGCTTCACCCAAAGCCTTGTCGATTGGGGTACTCTTGTGGAGATGTAGTTTGTTGCCGATAGTGCGCCCGGGACGGACATCGATTTTTATTTTGTACTTCGCTTTGATGATTTTACTCGCAATAATGTGGACCTGTTTTCTCGTAATATGAGTTTATTAACATAAAATAACGGTAAGATCACAGTTCTGTGGGTAAGATAATATAGCAATGTCATTATTATGGTTACTTGGCTAGAACGTAAAGTCGAATCGAAAAGACTACAACGTAACGTAGAATTTACCTAAGTACCTAAATAAGAATTCATTTTTTACACCACACCAACTGGTAAAGGATCTCTTGATTGTTCAAGAACTGATGAGAAAGTTGTATTTTATCCACATGTGTGGCAAAGTAATCGGATGCAAATTTTGAGTTGTTTCCTTATGTTGGCTGGTGGAATTGACTTTTAAATGGTGATTTGGAAATATGTAATTCATTCTTTTCTCTCATTTGGATTTAATTTTGTTTGATATTTTACAGTTAGTATTTTCATTCCGTTGGTGTGGTGAAAAATAATATTTTGTTTCACTCAGTGGCAAAGTTTGTTTAACCCTCGTGCCTTGAAACCTTCGTAACGCTCAAGATTCCATTTTCGAACCACTCGCTACGCTCGCGTTTCAATTTTGGAATCTTTCGCTTGCTCGGGTTTCAATATTAGCACGAGGGGTTAAACAACAACTTTGCCCCTTTGTATTTCAGAGGATTCAGAAACTAGCTCGCATTAGATGTCATATGCATTGGTGTTACTTCGAAAGTAACCCCAATGTAATTTAAAAAATGGCAGATATCTAATTAAACTAGAAGCACATTCTATTGTAGCAACAGTAAGCAAGATGCCTGGGTAAGCGTTGCAGTAGTGTGTAGCGCAAAGCGGCGCGGCGCGGCGGGCCCACGGCGTTCGCGTTCGCAACGAGATCGCCCACGTAGGACACTTCTAAAGGTATGAAAGGATTGATTCACCCCGCGCCGCGCCGCTTCGCTTCAAGTTCGCGTGTTGTTCGCCTACGTAGTACGCTGCGTTAGTGCTACTAAAGTATGAAGTGCTTCTGGTTTGATTTGCCATTTTCAAAATTATCCCGCTTTCGAAGTTACCCCAATGCACCTTACTTGCAAAAATACTACAAAGATTCTATTCTAATATGATTATGTTGTCATTGTGATATACGAGCGTCAGAGGATCGATACAATCCTTTTGTTGCCTTCATACTTAGATTAGGTAAGTGCCTACGCGTGATCTTTTTCATTTATAAGACGCATTGTAGCTAAAATGTATAAATACATGGAAGCAGGGGGATTGAAAGAAATTCGAACAAAGAAAGTACGAAGGAAAGTGAACAAGATTTTCAACCGAAATGCTAAGACTTAAACGTTATCTAAACAAATTTTAAGGGTGTAGCAAGTGGAAATTGGTTGTGCCATTTTACCTCCGGATATTTAGGTTAGTAGATATTACTATTATAGGAGAGTGTATACAAATGTAAAAGTTACTTTGAAAATTAAAGTAGTGAAATAAACCGATTATATCTCCTGGTCCGCGTTACAAATACATGTATATCTAATAAAAGTTAGACCTATGAAACATTTTAAGTAGATATATAAATATTCGTACTGTATTAAATTGGGCGTCCATCGATGTCCAATGCCTACGAAGTCTAGGCTTAACTGACCATGTATAACTTTGTCTCGTAGTAATACGATTCACAAATTATGATAACTGTGGTTATCTCAATGATGTATGTGTACTTATGGATTACAACATAGCGACGTGGCCTCAGATTAAACGCTGTGATCAACCCCTGTCTTCTGTCCAACAGCCGCTCAAGGCAACAAGCCTTCCTGAGTATCCGACCGCCCCGTGACCCTTAAACTTATCACGACGCTTCCACATCAATCTTAGCCAACTTGGGTTGCCGGCGCGCAACTGACATCCATAAATTTACAAGCGCAAATATACTACGGTGGTCGCTTACCATCATATAACTTAGGAAACTAAAGGATTTAGGGTCCAAATTGCAGCGACGAGACGTCAGGACGAATAACCTCCTGCTCCTGAGACCCAGAAGTAGTTTTTTTTTTACAACCCTTAGTTACTCTAAGTTCAGAATAAATTGTGAAATAAGTACACAAATTTGCGTGCGGGGTCTCAGGAGAATAAATCATATTTATTTTCTTGTCAAAACATACTCTTTTTTTTGGGTCGTGCGAGAAGGAGGCTTATGTAATCCTGCCTCGATTATAAATCCTTTTACCGGCCAACAAAAGAATTTAATACGGCTCGTTCCCACCTAAATCTAAATATAATATCGCCTACTTACTCTCTAAAAATCGTAACTCACTCTAGACAGGTATTGCAAAAGTAACCTAATTGTGGTCGATAAAAGGTACATACTCGGAGAGAAATATATGATGTTGTGGAAGTGAGCTGTCGAAATTCGCCATAACGAATGGAGTCGGATGCAGTGCACACTTGAGCCCAGTCGTTTATTCCCATTGCTTACCAAGCGTAGGAGAGCCGAACGCTAGGACAACAAGTGTAACTTTAATCGTTTGCCCCGTAACAATTATGCTTAACCGGAGAGCGCATTTACACTGGAGCCGTTCAAAATTAGACTCGCATCTCTTCTTTAGGCATTTGTAACACCACCCCAGCTCAGTCCGCCGCGATTTTTACAAGGACCCATTTACACATTTAATTTAATTCTCACTGTTTTAATTTGACTCCGTAACACTGTGAAATTACTGCGTTCAAACCTAGCCATGGACTGGATAGTTGAATTAATCACGGGCAGAATAATTACTATATGCCGAGAACGCTGCACCGAGGAAGCTTCACTCTTGAAGATTTTCATTTGCCCAAGTTTCATAATTATCAAGTTGAAATTGCTTTTATACCACTCCATGAAACTCTAAAGTATCTAGACATAATGTCTATAGTTTATTTTATCCGTTTACTTTCTTTAGAATAAACATTATTTAAGTTCGCCTATAAAGGTTCGGCCACATCGCTACTCAAAATACTGTGACGCGACTGTACGGAATCGCAGTGACGTGCCGTAAGCGTCACGATTTTATTACATTCCACTGACATTGCTGCTTAGAAGACGCTGACGGTGTGAAATCGCAGTGGCATGCCGTAAACTTCACGATTTTATCGCATGCGCTCTAAATAAAGTAGTAACCCCTTATTCATAAAACTTTACAGGCCTGATTTAGTTAAATTGTGTTTTATCCCTTTCTTACAAATACATAAGCCAAAATGACAGATAAAGACAAACGATTCATAGCTAAATCAGGCATGTAACGCCTTTATGAGTAACGCCAATAGCATTTCCGGCGCGGCAGCGGTGTGGAGGGCATGCGATAAAATCGTGACGTTTACGGCGCGTCACTGCGATTCCGTACCGTCACCGTTTTTAAGCAGCGGTGTGGTCGACGAACCTTTAAGCTTCCTAAAATATAAATCATCTGAAATGATATAAACATATGCTTAAGAGAAGCTTAGCTATTGTCACTCTGTAGCACAACACTGCTAAACGAAAGAGGAAAATGCCTGTTTTTTTATTCCGTAGACTAAAATGACGTTTCATATGTAAGACATGACATTTCTTAGTACCACATGAAATGTCATTCTAGTCTACGGAATAAAAAAACAGAATATATGTAGTCCAAAAAGCGAGTGCAAACCGAGTTGCCGAGTGTGTGTGACAGCGAACCCAGTCGAGCGAGCATTTTGGTCTGAAAAAAAAAACAATCGAATATTGACGCAACTGTTTTAAAGCGAAATTAAATTGCCGGGAATTTACTTCGCTGGCAGAAAATATGGCGCACGGTTTTAGGTCACACTTTTTCGTACGTGCTCTCATATAGGCGAAAAATAGTCCCAAAAAGCAATGAAATTCAATTTTTAAAAGTAGGAAATCAGAAGCCGTACCTACATATAAAGATGAATGTAATAAACAATCCATTGTTATTGCGCTACAAAGGTAAAATATTTTTTTCTATAATTTTAGGCGTTTGCTGCTGTCTTAGAAAAAATATTGTGTGCAACGGTATATCGGTTTTAAAAAGTCTCGGGTTTGTCTTTACAAAACTCAACTTCGTTTCGTTTTGTAACTTCGGCCCTTGAATTTTAAGAACCCTTATTATGTACCTGTTGCACAAAAGTATCTACTTGTTTTCAACGCAGTAGTATCAATAAGTACTAAGTATTTTCTGCAACTATACCTAAAACATATTTCGCTAAAGAATTGGTTCCCCACCCACTTCTTACTTTTGTGTTGATTTAAGGAAGCATTATAACAATAAAGTTTAATTATGATTATTATGATTATTCTTATATAACCTATCTCTTCAAAATACCTTTTTATATGAGTACCCTTCCAACAGATTCAAAATAAGAATCAGTAGGGAACATTAATTCTAAATATAAATTCATGCCAAACTACTTTCATTGCCTCATCTCCCTGAACCTCTTACGAGATACGTGAATAGCATAGCATTGCATGGAATTTAGATATCCACCGAACAGAAGCTCTGATATAAATGATACCGAGCCGCTAGCGCGGAGGCATGTTATCGCGATGTATACCTCGCTGATTAGTGGTTACCCGACGCTGGAAGCAATTCACACGCAAAAATATTGAATACTCGTAGGTCTGGGTCCGGGGGCCGCCCCCCACAGTCCATTAAACCCCCCAGGCGCGTTTATTCGCCGGAATAGTGTGCAATAAAACGCGAGCTCGGCCACTGGCCGCAGCAAAAAATACACCCTAAAATTATTCTTTTGAACTAGCCTAGCGTACGGTGGCTATAGCGAGTGCCGCAGCGCACACATCGCTGCATTCGACGTGGGAGAGGAATAATCTCACAGTGGAGTGGAGTTTATAGACGGCGTGGTCATTATGCTACTGGTTTTTTGGAGTGTCTTTTTGCGAATGTATGTATCGATTCTGTGTGGTTAGTCGTAGGAATATACTAGCGTTTATTCGGTCTATATTCCCACCAAAAAGTGACTGATTTAGCTTTATACAATCGCACAAAAAACGGCGTCTCTCCGATGTTACACCATAAATAGTTTGAAATGTCCAGTTTGCGAAGTCAAAAGATTATGATATTTTACTCACAGTGGTTGTCAACAATGTCCGGAAACACTCTAGAGCACTGAAAATACGGGCTACTTTGTATGAAATTGTTCATACTATCAGCTTTTTTTTTACAAAAAACACCGTAAGTCAAAATAATTAAAAAGAGCTGTATATATAGTTTATTTTTAAGTTAACCGTAGTTATAAGTTTTACTTAACAACTAACAAAATATGGACAATGTCTGAAATAAATGAATTTTATTTTATATTATATCATGAAATAAGTTTTTGGCATAAATTTTATTTTTGGTACAAGCTTTTATCGTTGACTGTACTTTTTTCCCACAGGCAACTAATACTCATCGAAACAATTATAAAAACCCCAAACAAATTAAATAGGTTGCGTTGTTTTATCACAGAGTTCCTATGGCCACCTCCTGTCTCCATCATCAGATCAGCTCGATGATACCATAATATTGCATTGTCACACGACTTACATATGTATGCAAATTTTCAGCTTCATCGGAAATCGGGAAGTGGGTCAAATTTAACTTGCAAGATTTGACCCTTACAAACATGTTACATACATATTACATACATATAGGTACTTACATAGGTACATTGGAAGTTACTACACAGTTATTATCTACCACAGGACGATACTTATTTTTTAATACAGTTGCTCAAAAAGTGCTACTTTACGTAGCTGTTTAGCATGCGGAAAGTTGGTATTCGCGAACTAGTGCTTTTTACTTTTCCCATTTTTTTTAAATTTATACTTGTTCTTATTCATGACTGCTTATTGATGAGTGTTAATATTAGTTTCCTTTAAACTTCGTAACCAACATAAAAACCTACTATTAATGTAAGAATACGTAAAATATATATTTCATATTTTATTACTTACCTCTTCATCATCAAAACGTTTATTTTTTAATATTGACGATTGAAAAACCGTTCTTAATAAGTTGTCTGAATGGAACGGAATACCCATGGAAGGTAGAGGTTGCTAGGAATAGCTGCCGAAACGCCTGTCAAAGAAGAGGCGTTTTTTCTTACTGCAAGCTAAGTTTCCAAAGGCAACATTCGATATTGTTTTTATTCCTTACTTGTTGTTTTTCTTATTTTTTCGCAACTGTATTAAAAAAAAGTCGTTCGATACACGTGCTGAAATCTCATACTTTCCGCACTAGCATCGAAATGTACTATAGAAGGCCTTAAAAACTCTAAGATATTAATGAAATTACATTATACTTGCATTAAGAAGTAGTTTTAGGTTCCATGCAAAAAAAAAACGATTGAATCGGTATATTTGTATAAAAGCGAAACTCACGTACGTACACGTACATGGGCGACACAACGTAGCATTATCAAATATCCACTCCAACAAAGCTGTGACATAATCTTTTCAATATTTCACTGCACAGTCTGCAACAACATTTTAAAGTATAATCTAATCTATTGCATGTTGGACAGGAGTCAAGATTACAGCAGAAATATTAAGCTTCGTAAAGAATAAGGTGTCTCATAAACTGAGACGGGGTCCTCAGGGAAATGAAATTGCAAAATATGTCTCGAGAACGTGTCTCTGGCAGATCTATTCCAGGTTAACTATTCAGTGAACATTCTATGCTCGACTGTGAGCTCCTTTCTAGAATATCATGAAACTGAGACATGACAGCTCTGTGCGTTATCGGAGGTCAGAATTAAAGTGGATGTATAATGTGAGGCGCTTGCTAAAAAAAGGTAGCTGTTGATATTGTTAGTTCTTTGACGGGACGAAATCTTGGAGCTTTGAAAAATCCTCTCAAAGTTGATGCTATCCTGCTATCAGATATAGATGTGCAACGAGGATTTTGTAATGGTATTGTGCAAGCGGTTGAAAAGTTTTACTTAGTTGGAATATAGGTACAAGAACTGTGTGTGTTATTTTGTTATATAAGAAAGATGCGACATAAAAAGTATAATTAAATATTATGAGGATTCATACATAAGAATGGAAACTTATAGTGATTGCTGTGTTGGTGCTGAATTATACGGATACATTACTCAACAAAGTAATGCGAAAATAAATAAGTAAGACTTTGTTGTGGCAAATTATTATGTATGTTGTAAAATGTATTAATAAATAAAAGTCAGGCTAGAGGCAATTAAGTACATATCCCTCGAGGATAAACTCGTGCAAAAATTGCTGGGTCCAATACATTTTTCCAACTAACCGTCAAAGCTCATTAATTCAAAGCAATTTAATTTGTAAAATGATTTCCATTTGGTGCCTATTCTTATAGGGCTGTAACAAATTATTTCAGTTGCCTAAGCACAACAAGTCTCCTGGCGTTTGGCGCAAACTTCTTAAGGCTTTGTAAAAATGTGACATGAATTTTCCAACATCATTGAACTTATTATGTAAGTTAAAGGCTAAGCATTTGTGAATGGTAGCAAATTGTTACGACCCCAGAACAAACCGAACCTTAACAAAATACCTTAAATTAAGATATTCCTCCTTTTAGAAGTCAGTTGATGAAATAAGCTTTGTTTCCAAATAAACCGAATAATGAGCATAACCTGTAAAAGATTCTTTTTTCACATATTGTTCGCTAAGACAGGGACGTGATCTGTAGCGAGTAGAGTCACCATCATTTCTCTTGTTTCGAGCCCGAATTTATTTGTTTTAACTTTCGCCAGAACATTTTCGCTCATTGTATGTATATTGTTAAAAGCGATACAAAAGTAAGCGAGTTTACAACATCGCAAAATGTAGATAGACTAAAACTTTGTGTAGGAATTAGGATTTAAAAAGAAATAGGATTTCTAATTCCATAGTTGTACGAGTATGTACCCATGCAATGATCTGAGAGGCATCATATGTGCATTATTTGCCTTTTAGAATCCTTTACGCTTTTCTTATTTATAGATGCACGTGAAGTTCTTTACACGTGTCTCTCGATCGGTAAATTCTTGATAGGAAATTCTTTTCATTTGCTTATTTTATTTTTTAAGTGCAATGCTGGCTCAAACGGAAACGGAAAAATTTAAATGAACACACATTACATTTTTGTAAATTACGGTTAGAAAATCTAAGTTGCTTAGTTCGGCTCGACTGAAAATGCACTTCCACTTTTTTGGTAAACGCTGCTGGTGAATGGCCACCCTACCCGATTCGCTCACGTTCCGAATTTATCGGGCTCTCTAATAAAACAGAACACATTTTCTGCATTCTGGCGTCAGGCATGCTCTGGCCTCCGACGCCGAAAGAGCTTATGAATGTTTATCCTCGTAGAGTCAATACGGTTTTTGGGTTTCTATGGCATGTCCTGACTTGGGCACGAATGTTTGCCCTTTGTTCGCTGTTTCGGTAATGAAGTCTTCTAATCAAACGATGATGTTAGCTTAGTTATTATACGTAGGCCTCGTATTCGGTTAGTTGTCAATAAGCTATTATTCAATATTCGGTCCAAGGGCCGCGTCAAATGTGGGTTGACATTAATAAACATCAGAATTCTATCAAAAAATATATATATTCAAATTCAATCAATGTAGGTCAATTCTTAGGATTAGTTCCAGGCTCCCATGAGCCGTGGCAAAATGCCGGGATAACGCGAGGAAGATGAATCAATCTAGGTACATTTGGCAAACTAAAAACATGGCACCCTCGATTAATTTCCCATTCAAATAAATATAAAGGGCTCGGACTTGGGTTATATACACATTGGGCTAGGTCACCCATGTTATGTTTTATTTCTTTTTAGGGTTCCGTAGCCAAATGGCAAAAAACGGAACCCTTATAGATTCGTCATGTCTGTCTGTCTGTCTGTCCGTCCGTATGTCACAGCCACTTTTTTCCGAAACTATAAGATTTTTTTTCATCAAACCCATACGTGTCTCGCATCTATGGATAGGTCTTCAAAAATTATATTGAGGTTTCTAATATATATTTTTTCTAAACTGAATAGTTTGCGCGAGAGACACTTCCAAAGTGCTAAAATGTGTGTGTCCCCCCCCTCGTAACTTCTAAAATAAGAGAATGATAAAACTAAAATAAATATATAATGTACATTACCATGCAAACTTCCACCGAAAATTGGTTTGAACGAGATCTAGTAAGTAGTTTTTTTTTAATACGTCATAAATCGTAAACCGCAATTTACCTTTCACTCACGTTTCACATAATAAATACATTGTGTAATGTACGGAACCCTCGGTGCGCGAGTCCGACTCGCACTTGGCCGGTTTTTTAGGTATTAATTTTAGTTTTGTAGGTAGTTAAATTTTTTTAAAATAAATATAAATAATAACAGAAGTAAGGTTTTGTAAATCATAATTATTTATCATAATTGTCTAAACCACATTAAAACATCGTGATCGTAAGGGAACATGTAGGTTATACGTCTGCGTAGAAATTCAAAGGCATCTGTGAGATCTCCAACCCCCTTTAGGCTGAAGCGAGGACTATAAAGTCCTTTCGTGCAGGAGAGCACGCATAAATGTGCCTAGCAGTGGCGTATATAAATTATAAAAACATTATAGGTTATTCCCTTAGTTAATGAGCCGAAGTCTAAGTAAGAATTAAGCTTTCCATTTCTTCATGAGTAAATAGTAAGAAAAGTGTCTTAAAATTAGGCATGCGATGGAAATCGAGCAGAGACATACACATTAGGTGCACTTTCTACTGTATTAACAGTAAGCAAGATACCTTGGCGTTGCAGCAGCATTTCTGAAGTATGAAAAGCTTCTGGCTTCATAGATATTTGCCATTTTCAAAATTATCCAGCTTTCGAAGCCGTTTCTTGTCCCATTGCACATTATATTAAGCATACCTAAACATCTCGTTGTCAAAACTACGCGCACTTTATATCGACAAATATTAATTCGAACCCGTTTCAGGTTATATTTACCTACCGAAGTGAGATTTGGTTTGAAGAGCTCGGCAAACAGTTTTCCGATAAGTCATTTCATTTACCGACATACCTATTATACGTACCTACCAAACGCGGTCTGCCGCTGTATTGATTTACTTTTCAGCATTTCATTTAAACGGCAGAAAATGGAATATTTCTTTTGCTAGTCGCCTGGGAATACCAGGGCAATGGGTAGGTAAAATTATTTCACTTTGATTTGGGCCTGTGTTCAGTTTCGGTACGACATCTATAGCATCAAGACTTACTGAGTTGATGAGAAAGTAAGTAGGTCAATTTGGGTAAGATTATCGTATGATATTTATTTAGTAGCAAGCAAATAGGCTTGATGACTTTTTTGTTGTGTCTAGCTAGACAGTTGGATACCCATCCATCCTATTTTTGTGATGATGATATGTCTATAGGGAACCATAATGAAATTAAAAAATTAAAAGTGAGAGCGAAAATTGGACGTTTCAAATCGACATCCAGAATGCAGAAATAAATAATGTATCAAGTTCAAGCCAAACATGACTCAGGCCACAGATATGAAGTAATCAGAGTAACAGGTTTCTTACAAGAGTGCTAAAAGAGTACAACTTGAGAACATGACTAACGCTTGGCACTATGACGCCCTTTGTATGCCCATTGTAAAACAAGACACACTGCTAATTACTAAGGTGACATTAATAATGATAATGATGGCTTCATACTCGTACACCAAGTAAAATTTTCGGCAGGATTCAAAATCTAATAGAGAGATACAAAGATAGGTACATAAACGTAGTTCGTACTGTAAGCTCTGACGGCACTGACAATTATTGGTACTTTAATTCGTTCCATCTTCTGTGCTCTGACCTCTATGTATATTATTTTATACGCTGAATATTCTGCCTGTGTTTTGATTTGATCCCTCGTAACTTACGATCGCTGATAGCGATACCCTAATTCGGCGCCAGAACAACGTTTTTCTTATGTCGCTTGTTTTTATTACTTTTATGATACTCGTATTTATCCATCAAGAACATTGCGATGTCCACATTTTATTGATGCTTATTATATTACGAACATGTTTCGTTGTTAGTAAAATAGACTTAGTTATTTTATGGTTCAAAGAGTACCTAAGTAGATAAACCCATTATCTAGACACAGTCATAACAATAATATTTAGCCACATTTTTACCATCGTATTTTCACGGAAACGCATGAACGAGTTATGCTATTTCAGTCAGTCAGTCAGGTTGACTGAAGTAGCATGACAAATACGAACGTTTTCGAGAAAATCTGATGGCAAAGGATTGTTCTGCACATCTGTAACAAAGTCTTAGTTAGTCGTACAATTGGGGTCAGTTTGAAAGCGGGGTAATTTTGTAAATCGCTAATATATACTAAGCCAGATGTACTTCATATGTACTTTGGCAAAACTTACGCTACCACAACGCTTACCCAGGCATCTTCTTGCTTCCTATTGTTCCAGTAGAAATTGCTTCTACCCGGCTTCTTCTTGCTTGTTTGAATCCGGACATACGAAACCAAAATGCCCGAGTCAAAACGTAGACCTACGCTTCGGTCAATAAAATACATACCTCTAAGTTTTGCACACATATACGTAAGCTAAACATAATCTAAACAATATTTATTAATGAGATTAATTTACAAATATACAACTACACAACACAACAACAAGTACACACAAGACAGATAGGATATTATAATTATATTTATAATATAATATTCCCTGCTTCCTCCAAACAAAAGCCTGTGAATGTCCGAGCGCATTCGACGTGAAAAATGGCTATCCATTATGCAGGAAACTAAAATCATGAAACAGGTTGAAATTTCTCACAAACAAAACTCTTTTATCGTAATTTGTACCCAACAACAAAGTCACCAAGTGGCACTTTACTTTCCCCTTTATAAGCAATTTACGAATTTCGTTTCGTTACAAACAGCTAACTTGTGATACTTTAGTCCTTCGAAAACAGAAAGTTGCTTGCGCCGCGATTTTATATAAACTGTCGCTGTATTAATAAGCTGACGTCGTCCACTTATCTTTTGATATAATATTCTAGCCCGTGTAAGAAATTAGTAGAAATGTAAAAGGTCGTGAAACGTTTTTTAAACTAATTTTGAATATAAATTTTCACTTAGAAATGGTTTAATTTACCTTGTTTAAATTGTAATCTTATGCCTTGGAAAGCTGAACTTATTTGTTTGAAAGACGAAAGTGTAATAACTTTTTATTAAACCTTACTTAGCTCTATCTTATTGTTTTTGTTTGTGTTTCGTGCAATAAAAAGTACCTATTGTAGTGTATTAAACAACCGAGTTAACACACACTTTTCCATTTCGAATACGAGGAAAGTAAAATCAATGTGTATCTGTATATTGTGTATTATACAAAACATTACAAAGTATAATTAAACTTTTATAGCTTTTTTGACGGTACTTTCAATTCATAATTTGGGTAATGATTTGTTTCACAAGGGGACAAAGTAGTTGTTTAACCTCTCATGATAATATTGATACCCGAGCAAGTGAAAAATTCCAAAATTGAACCAAATTACACAAAGTTTGCTTAAAACACAAAAATGATCATAACACAACCGCGAGGAAAATACAGGAGTAACCTAACCTAACTGTAAAACATTACAAATTAAATTCAAAGGAACGCAATTAAGTATTTATTTATCATTCAACTTCACCCGCCCCGGCTTCGCACGGATTAACAAATTATACACTTAAACCTTCCTCAAGAATCACTATCGATAGGTGAAAACCGCATGAAAATCCGTTCAGTAGTTTTGAGTTTATCACAAACACACATACACACAGACAGACGCGGCGGGGGATATTCTCATTAGTTTTTAGAGAATTTAGAATCTTGGACACAGTTAGCTCATAATATGACATTTGTTTTTTTGTAATTTCTTGTGGTTTTTGATCCTGTAATTTTTTATTTTATTTACTGATTTAAATAAAAAATATATTATGGAAGCCAAACAGTTTATACTAAGTAAACACATGTAGTCTTTGGCAATTAAATGACCTCGTCTAAAGTATCTCATTATTAGGAGAGATTATACAAAACGTCCTAAAATAACATTTTAAGCAAAGCAATCCGACCGAGAGACACTCGGAAATTACAAAGAGTTGAATATCCCATACATCTTGGATAACTATTATTTTTATTGGGTACCGAGCGTTTGCCACAGAACCGCCAGTATAAGTATGACAGTAAGATTCATAATATGGGAGTATTCAGAGATCAAACTGAGCAGTGGTGACGTAACTAGGTACCATATTAATGAGCAAACGATGATCCTCAGGGCCGCTTCTTCGTCCACAATCCTATTTCGTAACCATTTTAAATCGTCAACAATGCTATATCGTTAGCATACAATTCCTAAATCGTTACCTTCTCAACTCGTCCACATTACTATTTTGACTACAGTCCTAGATCGTCTACATTATTGTACCATCCATTATCCTGACTGCCTTCTATAAATAAGACAACATCGGCACTTTTCACTTACTTCTGCATTTCTTTTTTCCAACTGATAAGTTTTGTGGGCCTCTAAATTTGACCTGCACTAAGGTCAGCACTGTGGACCATAATGGAATGAGGACGAGTTAGCACTGTGGATAAGATTACGCGGAAACCAATCCAACACGAGACGAACTGCTAGTTTTGGGTAACTTTTGTTGTTGTTGAAGAAAGCGCTAAGATGAAGAGGGATAAGAAGGTAAGTTGACTTAGGTGCTTTAGGATGTAATCAAATATACCTAGGATGTTCGCTTCGGTTCAAACTGTTAGCCGAGGGCCAAGGAACGCACGCTTCAAGCGTGCACGCCCGACGCTCACGCCGACCGCCATACCTTGTGAATCTTGTGATACATTTGTAAAAACAAGTGTATGGTGGTCGGCGTCAGCGTCGAGCGAGCACGCTCAGAGCGTGCGTTCCGTGGCCCTCGCGTTTGAACAGTTTGAACCGAAGCTCGCAAAACGATGGGAATACATAGCTACGGTACGTCACCGTACGAGTACAAAGCGCTTTCATGTCTTTTCAACAAAGCGGATGTGAGAATACCAACTCGTAACTTTAAAGTTTTATCACGCGAGTTCAAAGTGTAGGTGAATGTTGAACGAAACATTTATTGGATGTTCTTGGGAAGATTTGCTATTGACAGCTGAGATTTCTGTCAAAAGTCGGAGTTTTTTGTTGATATTGTATCTTCTATACATAAAATCCGTATTAGATATATAGAAATTGTTAGCAGTGGAACCAAACAAAGTTATAGAAATGGCTAGCGTAATCGGGTAATTTAGGAATTAAGGCATCAGCCATGAAAGCTGAAGACACTGCTGGTTTAAAGCTAGCCTGTAATATCAATTTATGACTTGTATTCAGTCTTCGTGAATGGTATTAGGATTTAGGAACTGTACTTAAGGGTAAAACCTTTTTGAGAACTTGATACTCGTATTGCTGTAATACGAGTACCAAGTTCTCAATCTCCTCATTATCATCGCCCTACGCAGAGAAAGCCACGTAGAAGCTAATAGAATTATAATAAATGATCGCTACATTTCAATTTTAAAGTCGATTATTGCGAATGTGCATGACGTGTCTACGAGCGAACTGCTACGTCGCCGCTACGGCGTAGCTTTCCTAGCCTTGTAGCCTTTAATAGGTTTAGTAGATTTACATTTATTTCATTAAAATAATATTTATCTTTACAAGAGTTCCTGCTATAGGCCACCACAACCTTACCTGTACAGCTCGTGTCCACAATCATATAAATTAACAATATATTTTTGCTAAATTGTACTAAAAAAAATTATACTATTGTAATAACTGTATGTATGTATCACAATTTCATTCTTCTATGCAAAATGTCAGTTCTCTAACGAGGTCCCTTTGTTTCATATAAAGTTTTAAGTCATAATGTATTAAAAACTGTAATAGATGTCATATATTAAAGAAAAAGTGACGAAGCCCTCCAGTGGTGAAGGCCGGATTCGAACCGGCGTCTTTAGCTATCGCGGCTAACGCCATGAACCCCTAGGCCACCCCGCCACGGCGGTGCCCGTCCGAATTTCTCGACTATATGCCATCTTAGTAAGACTAGGCGTCTTTGACCAGCTCTAAAAATAATTTAATAAAATAATTTGATTTGTTCCCAAACTTGTTCATAATGTATTGTTTGTCATATTATTATTAGTCCTAAAACTGAAACCGTTAACTTTTCAGGATTTTCGTAAGGTTATCCTATAGGTAGGTTAGGTTAGGTTTGTTTTATGGCAATCCTGAAAAGTTATGCGTTTCTAAACCAAACAAATTATGACTAACGAAAATACGGACAAACAATACATTAAGTAACTCTTAAAACTTTTTGGGAAACAATAGAGACCCAGTTCTAACATGACATAAAAAGAAGAAACTAGTTTCGAAATTATTTTCTATAAGCCAGTAATTACATTCAGAACTCGAGTATTATCTCGAGACCGTCCACGTCGCCCGTCCAAACATCTTATAACGTAAAAAAACATTGTCTTATTCTCATAATATACTTGCAAAATAAAGGTCGAAAGGTAAGAGCTCCATCTCTGCAGAAACTTATTACCCTGTCAGGTGTTATAGTTTATTTACATTTTATATATTAAAGTCTCTACGTATCGACGGGATACTTACGTGACTTTGAGAAATGAGTTTTTAAATGAATTCCATCCGCGTGGCTCGGCTGGGGGAAATAACTCGTAGTTTCACCTTCGTATTACTTGACGATACTTCATGTTATGCGACTAGTGTGACGTTGGAGACATATTGTGTTTCTGGAACATCGTATCTAAAAAAAGAAAATTTAAAATTTAAACTTTATTTTTCATAAGTAACAAGAATTACAATATTCTTAGCTCTAATCTTATATTTTTAAGATTATATGGGCTAAGGGATATGGAAATAGAAATAGTTTATTCGTGGCACATTATAACACAAGAAGAACCAAAAGCAAACTTACACATAACATTACAACGCATATTTAACATAACATTACATGACACGACCGATATTAGCCACGAAATGGTCCCGACTCAGCATGGTGTTAGCCTGGATAGGCCAACGCTGGTATGGATGGTATAGAAAGGATGCCAATCTCTTATGGCAGAATTGTTGCAAAAGTGACCGCTTTCAGCTTTAAATAATAGTTCCTAATCTCTCCGGTGGCGCTAGTTAGGCTCTGGGACATGAGTATAACATGAACCATATAAGGCAACAAATAACCCGACCAAATTACGTAGGTTGTTTTTGGTAGTATTTCGGTGTATGGTGGCGCCGCCTAATTACTTTTTTTTGATGGACACTTTTCATACATAGAGATTTGGCTCCTTTTTATAGTCTCCATGAACGCTGGTCTTCCGTCGGGGCCACGAGTGAAGCACGGAAAGAACACAACATAAAAAAAAGAATAAATGAATAATAAACAATGGCAGTAAAACAAACAAATTAGAAAGAAATAAATAACAGATGACAGTTACATTTTATGTATATAGGATAAAAACTAAAAAGTTAAGAGGGCGATAAAAAACTAAAACAATATGGCAATAAAACAAACAGATTACAAAGAAATAAATGACAGATCGCAGTAAATTTTTTAAAATGAAAACAAACGTAATGATGGCGATACAAACTAATACGTGAACGCGACCAATTTTGACATAAATGTCAAGCAGCTGACGCCATCTGTTACACCACAGCACCAATTAAAACGCGCTAAGTAAAAACAACAAAACATAGAAAGTAATTCACGTGGTGCAACGTTTTATGGACGAAAATCACAAATAATATGGGGATGCAACCCCTGCTTACATTATTCAATTTTAATTAAATATTTATTTTTACATGCTAGTGAGTCTTTATACATTTATGTCTATCAGCGCTTTACTCATACCCATACTCATTTATTAATAATATTGTTACATATTATTATATTGTTATTATTTGTATCTCGTATAAACTCACGGGTATATACATCCCGGTCATTTGATAGGCGTGCGTGGGGATACAGATCCAACACGTAGAGGCCCTTTGGAGAAGTTTGCTGTTATGTAATACACCTGCTAGAACCCATTCACGGGTACAAATAGATACCCGTAAATCGGTCCCAACAGGCGTAGGGGCTATTATAAACACAGTGGAAAAGAGTGCCGGTTATGGTGTTGAAGTTTGGCTAGTCAAAAGATTGGGCTATTGCTGAGAGGTCCGGACACCTGCCATAACAATGTTTCTACACGTTATCGAGGCAGGTGGTGACTCGCCGCCGACTAGATGGGCCCCTGAAACTGCCGTCGTGAAGACGACCAGGAGCAACACCGGTGTGAGCGGCTCAGAGGTGTCGAGAGGTGTGAGCCGCTTTCTACCCAGTGGCTGTTACCAGCCACTGTGCCAACTCGCGTCTTATGCATCTTTCACTTCCACCCCTGGAGCATACTAGCGACTCCTCTCTGGACGGCCAATGAAGGCAAGCCAGAGCTGAGAGTCCTGCAGGTCCCCTTGGGGTCCACTCCGACCGATGAAGACACGCCGGAGACGGAGACCCTGACCGACTCTTGGGAGCACTCGGGTCCGTGGGGTCGTTACTCCCCAATATTGTTATTATTGTTACTTTTTTAATAATAGCCTTAATATTACTAGGTTTCTTATTTATATTTTCAATTATATCTCTGGGAAAGCTGTTTAGAGCTTTTGGCACGTATGAGGACCAAGGCCTATTACCATATACATTATTATTCTTAGTAGTCATGAAATTAGGTTCATTGGGTAAACTGCGAAGGTTATTTTGTCTACTATATCTATTCAGCTCTCCCAAACGATGCTTGTATTCCAGGATTACAGCCAGTTTAGCCGTATCATACAATAGCTGTGTTTGGATTTGTTAGAAAAGTCTTCTAATGAATTTTGACCACGATTAGGTTTCAAGGTCTGATGATGAAGCCGTAGCCTGCGTAGAATTATTATTCATATGTATGACTTCCATTTCACCCACTTAAGGGATGATTTCCTGGATAAAAACTATCCTATGTCCTTCCCCGGGACTAACTATCTCCATACCAAATTTCATCTAAATTGGTTCAGCGGTTTATGCTGGAAGGCTAAAATATACTTATCACAATAAAAGGCAACATTTTTGTGACCTTAACATACTATTACTTATTCTGTGCCTTAACTAAGCAATTCGCGTGCACTTTGTTCGCAAAATGAAAGTGTTAACAGGATTTCATAAAGACGCGAGCATTTCAAAGTATAATTCTGGAATGAATATTTCTCATCATGGTAATCCACGACAAACGCCAAAAGATCATAAAGAAAATTTACATAAAATTTTGTCCATTCGAAGAGAATTCGCATCCAGCAGTGAGAGGGTTTTACGCGCGCACATTAGAGGACATTATGGGTGGTAAAGCTCATACAAACAAGCAGTTGTACAAGGCCGTTATATTCCTACGACTGCAAAATTTATTTTCAGGATCGTGAAATTTAATTTAATTTCAATGATTTCATGGTTTGTGCCGTTATTCTTGAACGTTTAATAGGTAGGATAGGTACTTTCTCTGTTTGGCCTAAAGTTTGACTGGTACAGAATGCCGTTTGGTAATAAGTCCGTCTTTTGTAACTGTGTATTTAACTGTGCAATAATGTTTAAATGAATAAATGTCTGCTTATTAGTTGGAGCTGTACTATTCGAATAATTTCAACACTGGTAATTTTTGACATAAAATATAATTGTAACCACTGTAAAGTGAACTTATCTGTGACGCGCCCGCTCCGCCCAACGTTTACTGAAATAATATTATTTTTCAAGCTGTTGAGTTGCTTTTTATTTGGGGTACGCGGCAAATGAGTTGCTAAGCACCGATAAATCTTTCAGTCCTCGCGGAAAACGTCCATTACTATCATTTTTGTGTTGCCTCTTATCTTTAAAAAACCGGCCAAGGGCGACTCGGACTCGCGCACGAAGGGTTCCGTACCATAAAAAAAATAGCGTTTGTCGTATGGGAGCCCCACTTAAATATTTATTTTATTCTGTGTTTAGTATTTCATAATTCATTTATTTATTGCTTTTGTGGGTTTACAGTAGGTTTTATAGCTAAAAATAAATATTTGTTGTAATAGCGGCAACAGAAATACACCCCCTGTAAAAAGCTAAACTGTCTAGCTATCACGGTTCATGAGATACAGCCTGGTGACAGACGGATGGACAGACGGACGGACGGACGAATAGCGGAGTCTTAGTAATAGGGGTCCCGTTTTTAATACCCTTTGGGTACGGAACCCTAAAAATTTTTGTTATGTAAAAAAATCCGAGCTGAATTGAAATGTTCGGACAAAATTCCGGTAACGCCGTTGTAAAAAGTTTAATATTCTTTTTTTGGTAGAAAAAACTAGACAGCTTGTGTATCAAAAAAACCATCTGAGTTTAGACACGGTTTATAAAATATTCATTCAGTTTTCACTGGAGCGTAAAGTTGGTTCCGCTGCTGTTCATTTCGGCAAATCGATACTCGTTACAAATTCTGAAGATTGTCTGTCTGTAGGCTGCAGTCTAATGCGTCCTCTACACTATCGCACGCAATTAAATAGAAACATAAACAGCGATAGCCAACGTGACATATTTTACACCTCTGAGAATCAATTTCTGACAGCATCCAGCCGTTTCCTTGAGCCAATAGTGGCGATAAGCTCCATACTATAAATTGACATTGTATTATATAATTTACATGTTTTTATTTAATTTATTGTAATTTGTTTTTATTGTAATTTATTTTATCGCCATGTAATTTAATGCCTCTTAATTAATTAATGCATGTTAGTCATAAGTATTAACACAACACTGATTAGCACGTAAGGTTTAACTGTTAGTGCTAATTGTAAATAAACAAATATATCGGCGATGAATATCATCGTCTATCATCGATAAGATCATCGTGCTAGCATCCACACGATCACCTGTAGTAGTTTGTCAACGCGATTCCCTTTGATGCGTGCCCCGGAAAGCGCGCTTTCGCTAGTGGAAAAAAAAAAGCGGCCAAGTGCGAGTCGGACTCGCCCACCGAGGGTTCCGTACTTTTTAGTATTTGTTGTTATAGCGGCAACAGAAATACATCATCTGAGAAAATTTCAACTGTCTCATGGTTGGTGGTGGCCATCACGGTTCATGAGATACAGCCTGGTGACAGACAGACGGACAGATGGAAAGACGGACAGACGGACAGACGGAGTCTTAGCAATAGGGTCTCGTTTTTGCCCTTTGGGTACGGAATCCTAAAAGGTAGCTTTTTGATTATTGAACGTTTTAAACGAACAGTTAAGCTTTTAGTCACTTGCAGTCGATTGCATGCATTTGCGCTGTTATCGGTACGCGGATATGAATTTCTAGTCAGTAAATATCTAGAAATAGGAAACGCGAACGTGACGCCAGATCCGGCTTCCGACCGGTTTGTGCATATAAGGAAATTAGAACTCCTAAATGCGCGCACTCGAGAGACCGATGTGAAGTTGCCGGGAACATTAGGAAATTGCCACCAAAATTTCTGGCAACAGCGGTATGTTGTTCGAAACTTTAAAAGGGATATCTTATTATTACAAAGCATAATTAACGATTTACAAAAATAAAATGCATTAGACATTGCGCGAACTCGCCAACCTGAGAACACTAAGAAAATTTGAAATTTTCATATTGTTTTCTGTTACCGGCAATACAATAGGTTTTCCGGGAATAATTTGCCTGGGCATATTCTTGGGATCGTGATAAATATACCCACATGTGTATAATTAATTAATATACATTGTGATACTATATTAGGAAAACAAGCAGGTACCAATAAAACGATAATTATTTATTACCTGCTTTAAAAATTTGTTTACTATATACTTATCCTCTTTTTATTTATATGTACTTTTTTTTTTTTTATACCACGTCGGTGGCAATCAAGCATACGGCCCGCCTGATGGTAAGCAGTTACCGTAGCCTATGAACGCCTGCAACACCAGAGATATTACACGCGCGTTGCCGACCCTTTAAAAACCTGTACACTCCTTTTTTGAAGAACCCCATACTGTAGCCCCTCGGAAAAACCTCGGCAGGGAGCTCATTCCACAGCCGAAGCGTACGCGGGAGGAAATTCCTCTTAAACCGCACAGTACGCGACCATTTAGGTGCTAGGGTGTGAGGATGAACACCCTGCCGATGGCGAGCGGTGCGGTGATAGAAAGCGGCCGTTGGCATCATGTCAAACAATTCTTCAGAGCACAGCCCATTGTACAAGCGGTAGAACACACACAAGGAGGCGAAGTCTCTCCTTAGACTTAAAGGTTCGATACCGCTTGTGAGTTTGGGATCGTCGACGATTCGTACAGCGCGCCTTTGGACTGAGTCGAAGGGTCCAAGCTGGCATCCAGGTGCTCCTGCCCAAAGGTGACAGCAGTACTCCATATGGGGTCTGACTTGCGATTTATATAGCAGCAGTCTTTGCCCCGGAGTAAAGTATCGCCGTGCTTTATTGAGCACACCGAGTTTTTTGGATGCCAGATCAGCCTTCCCTTCCAGGTGGCTACGGAATTGGACGTCACTGGAGATGTCGACACCGAGGATCCCAATACTCCCTGACATGGTAAGGGCTGTGCCTTCGAACTGTGGGACCACAGTAAATGGGGTTTTCTTAGCGGTAAACGCGCAAACTTGTGTCTTGGTGGTCTTGCTTGCTTAATGGTGCTTCCAAAATGTGTAAACATTTCACAAGTAATACTTGTTTACACAACGCTAAAATGCTATAAACGTCGCCGGAAAAATACGTAAGAAAACCGGTTAAAGGCAGACTCGAGGCTGATTGAAGTCGACGCGGTTTGATGCCCTCGCACTGAACATCAAATCCACGAGTTATTCCCAATATCCGCCGACGCCGTACTTGCAGCCTTCAGGGGGAATTTACCAAATAGCTATATAGCGAATGGAACGAAAAGGGTGCTTGCCTATTTATAGTATGTTTTCAGTTATCAATGTGGATGTCGGCGGCAGATCGTAAAACCGGGCATATCGAGATATTCCTAGGCATATCATGAAACGCCGCCATTTCACGATCTGACTAGCGACTACCGGCCATATCGTTCAAACCTCAACGTTTGACGATTTGCCCGGCGACGTTTAGACATATCAAATAAGTAGGGTGTGATATTCCTAGGCAGATCATGAAACGCCGGCATTTCATGATCTGCCTATCGACCACTAGCCATATCGTGCAAACTTCAACTTATTAGGCAGATCGTGATATGCCTGGGTTATTCTTAGTCAGATCGTGAAAGGGCGGCGTTTCATGATATGCCTAGGAATATCTCGATATGCCCGATTTTACGATCTGCCGCCGACATGGATAAGACATCCGTAATTTTCGCGCTTACATACGGGACATGACAGGTTTGCCATCGTTGATAAGGGATACAGGCGCGACCATCAAATTAAAATAATGTAAGTAGGTATAAGATGCGAGCTTACTTGAGCTTAGATAGCAGATGAAACATCCAGTTCTCAGAGAAGGACGGGTGTTTATCTATGGCGATTGGAAACACACCCCGCCATTGGACGAGGTAAAGTCAGCGATTGATAATATTATTTATTGATAATATTATCAATCGCTGGGTAAAGTAACTAACTAGGTAATTATTTTCATTTGAATCATCGGACTCACATACGTCATCACAAGAAGATAATCGCAAACTGGTGCTATTTTAACCGTAATCATAGGCAAATATATAGACATGCCATTCCTAGCACAAGTACTATGACGACATGTAGGCCCCCACACCTCGGGTCGTGGTGCTTACGCCCGCTTACAAATCTTATTTGCGCTCGTTCCGATAGGAATTCGTCTCGCGTTGCCGTCAGTATTTTATTACAATACATCTACCTCGATTGTACAGTCGCCATCAGATATATCGGAGCGGCTAAGGTACTCACAAATATCTGAACACACCTCTATTGTCAAGGCGCTAGTGTGTGTTCAGATATTTTAGAGCACTTCGGTCGCTCCGATATATCTGATGGCGACTGTACAATGTTGTGGCGCCTGTGACAGAAATGTCGGCAAGATACGATATATTTGGCAAATTTAGAACGGTTTACCGAACGTAGAAATTGCATTAGACTCTGCGGTTGCGATCCGCGAAACTGCGTACAACTTCACGACGCATCTAATATTTACGTTACGTTTATTGCTTCGTGAATAAATAAATCTAAAGGAAAATTCGATTTTATTATAGACACGAAATACAAGGATTTATTAAGGAGATTTTTCCAAGTCGGAGTGGATCGGTGGCCGGAAGCAGGGCGGGCTACGGCATACAAATCCAAGGTGTTACCTGGCCAGCTCAATAAGATCTCTTAGAGTATCTTAAATAACGGGCATGCCCCTTGTCAGGCGCGAACACGGGCAGTGACAAGGGTCTTGGCAGGCTGGTCACTGCACTCGGCTCGCAAGCCGACCACCTGTGATTTCAATTTTGCGACGCTGAATAAATTTATTCGGATTTCGACATTTTCTTTGTCAGACTTTTTAACCTAATGTTAGGGAAAAATTGGCGTCTGCGTGAAAAGATAATTAATCCATAATATTGGTAAGTGGTCTTGTTAAGTCTTAACATATGGAACTACGCTAGTACAAAATATATTATTCAGTTTTTCTGTGTAATATCCGATCATTGGCAAATATGATTAGATTTATGTGCGTTTGGTTTACTGTATCACGAGCCTCTGGCCTCCAATACTAATAAATATTTTTTTTTATGAATATCAGCCTTGCTCAATGTTCTTATAGCGACGCCTTGCGTTGGAGTGCTCATAATCAGTACGTCTTCGATATCATTTTGATGTCAAATACAAATTTGAGAATAAACCTACCGCATTAAACCTTTTGCGATGTTTCCACCATGGACGTTATTTTAAAGCAGTCAGTAAGTCAGCAATCTTTCATCAAGAAAAGCCGCTTTCATTCCAAACGAAAAACATTTTCTTTAAAACCTTTTTTAATTATTGTGAGTTCAACGTACCATTACTTTCGACTATTTCGAGACCAAAAACTGTACGTATACGCCTCAGAAAAAAGGTAAGATAATACAAAGTATTTTTTACAGAAAAGTTCTTATTAAAAAACCCTGTTTTGTGTTAAAGAGACTTCTTAATATAGATTATACGAAAATCAATAAGAGACAAAATAAACAGCTCTACAGTTTAGTAGGTACAAAGACGTAACGTAGGTAAAAAGGTTTCTGATAGATAAGTAACTATTTATTCGTCTATATAAACTCTATTTACTAGCGAGATTAACAAACTGATCCTTTTTCCGAGCATCAAAAAGGGGAAATGAAATTAGTTCGCCTTATTAACTACTTATATAAAAATACGGGTACATGGTACATCGAATACTTTCCTTACTTTACTGGAGAACAGCCAATTATCGGCACCTACACTACGTACATGATAAACACATAAGATATTTCTTTTTAAATAAGGGAAAGTATCTGGTTCTTAATTTATTAATACAATTAGACCGTCTTCCTGAATAAAACTTATTTATGTAAGTGGATTTACAGATAATAAACCGATATTTTTTGCAATCTCATTTGCTATTATCTTTCCATCTTCTCTTATGAGACCACTTGGTACTTTGCCATGTAATGTTTATTACTTCGAGCCTCTGCAAAAAATATATCACACCCTATAAGCCTATAACATGCTTACAAAACGAGCTAGCGATTAAATCTACAATGGGCTCAAAAGCCCAAATGGGCGGAAATTGCAAAAATGCTGTCATAAATACTTCTAAAGTGTTTTTTAAAATATGTCATATTGTTTGGAGGTGTTCCAAACCGCTCTATCTGCCCCGCGCGCCAAAACTCGGTCGCGTATTTCACTACTCAAATATAACTAAGTTTCTTTTGCCACTTTGCTTACATATCGACTGCACTACGGGCCTTAATTTTGTGACAAATATTTTAAGTCATATTTAATTTCTTATTCTCCAAACTTTTTGCTCTAGATAGTTATATTTCTCCTCATCAGTACACCGTTAGGTAGCTTTTGGTAACCAATTCCTGCATCCGCATTTTTATCGGAGTAATTTTTGCAAATTTCATTCTTTACAGCAGTAGCTAATTGGCTACAATGCTAACTATAACTTAAAACGTAAATGTAAAAAACCTATAATAAAACAAGCATAAACATTTAAAAGTTGATTTTTAAAGCCGGCGTGCCAGCGATCATGAGGCTTATTCAATAGTCAATTATAAGAAGCTACAAAAAAAAATTGACATTAAGAATAAGCTCCGGTCCAATGAATCCATGTTCTTTAAATCTACATATATTCCATACACAGATCAAAGCTATAAAGCATCTCCGAATGAACGCATTCATAAGCTAAATAATAGCTATAGCAAACAGAGCACCCTAATTCTCGTGCATTTGTCAAAGATGATACCGAAATATTGCATGCGTATTTAGCACAGCTACACGTGTGCAAGCACGATGCACTCGTTATCATTATTATTGGATTGCTATTGAATGTTCATGTTTGAATACACGACTCAAACCTATCCATGCGTTGACAAACTAAGTAATAAGCTAGTCTCTGCTGTGAATGCTGGCCGTTTATTGCCGTCCATTATGTGATGGAAAAAAATTTAGATAGCAAAATACATTTATTAAGTCCATTAAGCCTAACGGACGATTAACTATGTGTCTCGAATAGGTCGCGGCCTTTGGTAGGCCAGATCCTGTACCAGTCGACCTGTACAGCTGGCACCGTCCGACGCGGAGCTATTGGAACATCCGGCCAGCCTGTTGAAAGAGTCGTCGACTGCCGCTACTGAGCAGCAAAGCCTTTCACCTTTATCTAAACTTCGATTTCCACTACTTACCTTTGGTTTTTTTACCTCTCGTCAAATACATTTACAATAGCGCAATCGACCAAGTGTCACCAACATTTGAATCCTGTTAAATAGCTATTAAGTACCTACAAATAGCAAACTTTAAGTAGCCGACTAGTAAAATGTTCCCGTTAAAATAGCTATTAAGTATCAATACTTGGATTCACTTTAATTAGCCCGACCAATAAATTGTTGTCTACTATTGGGTTTCTTTGTTATGTCTCTTTCAGATACCTATAGTTATAAAAAAAGTATTACAAAGCGCAATGCATAGAAATATCAGGAAAACCATTTTATGTATGATCTTCGTGGATGTAAAAACTATGCGTAATCCAATAGTGCTCTGTAGCTACCTACCTACTGCAAAATCCTAGTCACGGTACCACAATGTAATTTCCTCCCTTCATCCATTTAAGTGTTTTGAAGTGAGAAATTTATAGTTCTTACATCGGTTTGCACGACTGTTTGATTTGCATTTGCTCTGTATGTCAGGGTAACATTAACCTAACAGCCGAGACGACGTGCAATCCTTCATAAATGCGAAGGAAATGGTGGTTTTAATCGGTTCATTCATAAAGCATGTGGCATGAAAGAGGTTTCTTGCTTAGTTAGCGCGTTATTAGACGAATAGTTTATCGAACGCCATGTTTTTGATGAATAGATTTATTAATAATTCAACAAACTTTCTTTCTTAAATATTAATACCTACTTCAGGCACAAAAGCACACACAAAATAGTACATTTCGATGCTAGTGCGGAAAGTATGTCATTACCGCACGAGTACCGAGATATCTAAGACTCGGGACGAGTGAAGAATGACATTTCCGCACGTGTATCGAACGACGTTTTTTAATACAGTTGCGAAAAAATAATAAAAACAACAAGTAAGGAATAAAAACTTTGGAAACTTAAAACGCCTCTTAGTAGGTAGTAAAGTAAGAAAAAACGCATCTTCTTTGACAGGCGTTTCGGCAGCTATTCCTTCCTCTACCTTCCATAGCTATTCCGTTCCATTCAGACAACTTATTGAGAACGGTTTTTCAATATTCAATATTAAAAAATAAACGCGTTATAATGATGATGAGGTAAGTAATTAAATTATGAAATATGTATATTTTTCTTATTCTTACATTAACAGTAGGTTTTTATTATGTTGATTACGACGTTTAAAGGAAACTAATATTATCACTTATCCATAAGTAGTCATGAATTGGAACAAGTATAAATTTAAAAAATTGGAAAAGTAAAAAGCACTAGTTCGCGAAAACCAACTTTCCGCACGCTAAACAGCTACGTAAAGTAGCACTTTTTGAGCAACTGTATTAAAAAATTTTTTTGCCTTGTTGATTTTGCAAAATAAATAATCTAAGTACTTAGAAGTAGAGGCTCTGGACCCTAAGCTTTTATTACATTTTTAATATAAGCACCTGTATATAAATGAAAATCATAACATACTGACAACTACCAAATAGATAAATACAAATAGTTTATTTTATACATTTGACAAAACTAATTAATGCAACTAAAATTCAAAACACAAAATTAAAATAAAAATGTATACAAACAAATCGTTCCCTGCCGCTCCAGGCGCGAAGGTGCCCATGATGCTCGCAGCATTTCCACGCTGAATTACCATGAACAGCCTCAGATTCGGTCAGAAGGGGGAGGGCCCCCGCTAAGAGTCATTCCTGGTAATGCATTCATTAGGAAATGAACTACAAATTTAATGATTCAGTAAAAAATGTTGACGAAGTTTAATTAAAACTGTAAGAATCCAGTATTTATTATAAAATACGTAGGCTGCTGTAAACTGGCTAGTTCTTTGAAGTTCTTAAGGTGCGGCTTGAAAACAGGGAGGAAAGCGACATAAAGAACCGGCCAAGTGCGAGTCGGACTCGCGCACGAAGGCTTCCGTACCATTACGCAAAAAAAAACGCCAAAAAATCACGTTTGTTGAATGGGAGCCCCACTTACATATTTATTTTATTCTAGTTTTAGTATTTGTTGTTATAGCGGCAACAGAAATACATCATCTGTGAAAATTTCATCTGTTTAGCTATCACAGTTGAGATACAGCGGTGACAGACAGACGGACAGCGGAGTCTTAGTAATAGGGTTTTTACCCTTCGGGTACGGAACCCTAACAACGATAAATAACGCAGAAAAGTCGGACTTAATGCCAATGGCAGTCTCCTGCAGTTGTTTTTGTCATAGGCGCCTTCCGACACCCGATATCGGAAAAGTGCTTCCGATAAATTCAGCCATGCCGGAGCCCCCCGTCAGCTGTCGGACCGATAATATTTGGTTTGTGTGCGTATGTGTAGGCATAATGCTTGTTGTAGTGTGCGTGACCGCTATAGACGGCGCCCGGGCGCCCCGCGCGGCTTGACTACGCGATCCTAAATCCGATATCGAACAATGTGAAAACGCTCTAACGACCAATGTTTAAATTAAATTTCTTGTCACTTTTTTAGGAGACTAGTTTTTGTACGAGGTCGTCACCTCAGAATCTTTCGGTTTAAGCTGCATATCTACTGACACTTAAGTATTTAGACAATATCTTTACTTACTAAGTTTGGGTCTTAAGCGTAACTTATGAGAATATTATTATGACTAGTGACCCGCCCCGGCTTCGCACGGGTTACACAAAACCTTAACAAATTATACACCTAAACATTTCTCAAGAATCACTCTATTGATAGATGAAAACCGCATGAAAATCTGTTCAGCTGTTTTTGAGTTTATAGGAAACATACATACATACAAACAAACAGACGCGGCGGGGAGCTTTGTTTTATAAGGTGTAGTGATATGTACTAAATGAGATGAGAAAGTTATTTATATGTATAGGTATTAGTTTTCGGCTGAAGTTCGTGGCTCGTACCGTTCCCGCGGACTCTTTATTTACTCTCAAGCCAGACGAACAAATTGTAATTAACTCAGGGGTAGTACTATTAGTTATTCTGTGACTCAGGCTAGCTTTCAACCAGCACTTGATTCTCAATGAATTTTCGCCCAGAAATCGTGTAATTAGGGTTTAGAGGTTTAAGTGTTTCGGGAGATCCAACGGTGAGATGAGGCTGTAGCTTTGTTTTTACTGTGTGAGGAAAATAAGTTACAGTGAAAATTTGAAAAGTTTCTTTGGTTATAAGTTATAAGCAGTAAAGTTATGAGGCAGTCTGGAGTTGCAGGCGTACATAGGCTACGGAGGCTGCTTAACATCAGGCGGGCCGTATGCTTGTTTGCCACCGACGTAGTATAAAAAAAAGTTTTATCCCAACAAAAACATAAATGTGAAATGGGAGCCAAGTTCAATATAAATCGGTTGAGAAATGCGACCTCCAGATGAGAACATCCGGACGTACGGAAGCAGTTTTGCCCAAGCTGGATGGTGCAAGTGGGCCTAAGTGAGTCAGACAGTCATAAATATGCCGGTTTTTAAACGTTAATTTTTCAATAACTGTTTGAGTTAAATATATGAAATTTTGTATTCTTGACAGGCTTTGAATAAGTGTGCCAAATTTCATGTGTGGAGGTTAAATACGTTTCAAGTTATAAGGGGTCAAAAATAGCTCGAAATGGTTCATGTAATATTACACACGGTTACTGCGTCGCCAGTACCTTTTTTTTGATCTTGGCTGGACACGCTACCCCGTGTCTAGATATTTATACGTACCTATTATTAATACGAATGATCATTACACGAAAAGTAATATAAGCTGAAATGCATATTTTGAACTGTGTGAGAATTGTATAAATAAGATGAATAAAACTATACTATAGTCTAGTTTAGTTTAAGTTTAGTGTATAAATATCGTATGGCGATCAAGGTTGGCATAGTAAAATATTCATAAACACTGAAATACTTATGTATACATAATGAATGATGTAAGATTACAAAACCGCCCTTCAGTTTGGGGTCTCATTACCATGGTAAAAATATAAAAAGCCGCTGGTTCCTATATTTCAACTATCTTTGCCCATTTTCCCATCAATTCAGCAAATACATCTATAGAAACGCAAACCGAGGCAGCGATTTTAGATTTCGACCCGAGTCAGCGCAGCCATATACCTCCAGGAATTATGGGATTATGTGCTTTGTTTTATTGCGGGTAAACAATATGGTAAACAGGGGGTTTATGGATATTTCGAATATGGATTCTTGGCCATAAAAATAGTCGACAATTTAACAGATTAGTCAGTTTTGACGAATATACGAGTACATAATGGACAGTTAATGAAAACAGCCGAACTAATATAATTTAATCGGACGAAGCTGGATTGTTGACTGAATTAGATACAATACAATAACTGATTCAGAGCATACTTAAGGCCCTTAGTGTTGTTGCAGGATCTTTAAGTTGCAGACATTTTGTTAAATATGCTTAAAGAAACTATTTAAAAACTAAGATGAGACCTTTTCATTAAACGATCAGAACCATCTATAAAAAGTAGATAAAACGTAAAAAAATAACGTGAGAAACTTTCGACGACCCCAATCAGTTAATGCTAACATAACTTTTCTCCACAATTCGTGTTGTCGCGTGCCCCGCCCCACAAATTCAATAAGTTAACTGGAAGAAATCACCTCTCGGCGCTCTGGGGACAGCGCAAACAGAGCTTTACGAGATTACTGCGGCTACAGTGAAAAAGATGGAGTTTCGAGCGGCACAGGAAATTGCGAAATATGTGCACGGCGTGCGTCTAATGGCGGACGGGGCACAGATTACTTAAGAGCCCCTGGCAAGCTCGCCCGAATTTCACCTTCCCATACAAACGGAGTTTCGTTCTCATTTTAAAACTACGTGTTGGATTGTAATGAAACTTTGCACATACAATGACATGAGGTATATGTATCTGTAATTAGTTTTTATAGCTCCAGTTTATAAAACAAACGAATTAGAGCAAAAAGAAGTTTTGTATGAAAAACTAATTCGCTGTATTTTTTTTTGCTTTGGTATCTGAAGCTAAATAAACTAATTACAGACCTAGATATACCTTATCCTATTGTAAGTACAAAGTTTCAGAGCAATCTAGCTAGTCGTTTAAAAATGAGAGCGTAACTACGTATGGAGAACCGAGCTTGCCGGGGACCCTTAATGCTAGATTTAAAGATCATCCCATTGCCTTTAAATCTAAATGTTAATCTAACGAAGCTAATAATATGTAATTATATCTGTTTAAAGTTAATACAAAAATGTAAATATAAAGAAACACATTATTATAGCTAGGTCAGTATATAAATAATTGAATTCTTGATAAAATATCGCTATAAGAATACAAATATATAAAACCATAAATCTATTAAAATCTAATCTGATATAACTATTAAAGGTTAGAAGCGTGACCGTAGTCAACTAGGGGCCTATCCAAGATGACAAGTACATCGGCAAATGCCAAACTAAAAGAAAGCATGTATCGGAATGACAGATGCTACGAAAAGTCACGTGACCATGTTCATACATTATTGAAGTTTCAATTGGCATTTTCTATCAACGATGGGCAGCAAAGTCTTCTTTTTGTTCTCGTGTCGATGGTTTCGCATTTTATTTACATATTAAGCGGGACCAGAAGGTTTAACGCCCTGCTTGTTGCGTCCCGTAGATCTTGCTCGGAACATGTGTGGTGTGCTGGTTAGCTGGGCAGGATAGCATGTGTATCATCGCATCAGGAGCCGTGCCACATACATGCATAGAGTATCTGAGCAGCAGAGCTTAGGCCGCCCCACCTTACCAAATTCCCTTGCTGGCAGCAAAATGGATGCAGTATTACTTTCGCTATTGCGCTGGTTCGTAGTTCGTAGACGATCGCATGGTTCATATTCACGACCGGTCTGGCCTAGTGCATGGGTAGTGACCCTGCCTATGAAGCCGATGGTCCTGGGTTCGAATCCCGGTAAGGTCATTTATTTGTGTGATGAACACGGATATTTGTACCTTAGTCATGGGTGTTTTCTATGTATTTAAGTACATATCTATATATTACATATAAATGTGTATAATTGTCCGAGTACCCACAACACAAGCCTTCTTGAGCTTACCGTGGGGCTTAGTCAATTCGTGTAAGATTCTCGTTGTTTTTTATTTATTTTTACTCTTTCTCTCTCTAAAAGTCATGATCAAAGGCACGCTGATAGCGCCTACTACAAGTTATTATACATCATTGAAGAAGTTTGTGCAGCGTCATATAATTATTTATTTATATATTTATATAATAATGATTAAGGAGCTCGATTAGTTGTGCGTGTTGTATCTGTATTGTATAATCTGTGGCCGACTGGTGACGGCTGGAACGGCGTTTTTAAACCGGCTCTTTTAACTTACAATGTTATAAAGTAAGCGTACGGGCATAATAAGGAAAGGAAATATTTGCATTTGCGTGGCATTTGCGGTACGAGTAGTTATAACGATACCCGCAAGGGGCAGTTTTATTCACTTGCGGGTAACGTTATAATTATAACTTACGTCTCAGCCCTCAGCCATGACAACAATAAACGCTAGGAATATGATAAGGTACTTAGGTATGCCCTAACTAGCAATATGCTAATGCTTGCAAATTTCAGAATATTCTAAAATTTCCAGTGTTTGCAAATTTTCAAGAGAAAATTCTCATGCATTTGCATGCATTTCCACTTAGAACGTTCTCGATTAGGCATTATTACTGAATGTTCTTAAGTGATTATTGTCCTATTGATTCCCCGACTTTTGGTCTTTGCCACATAGTTTTTTTTTCTTATTTTCTGCTTTATCCACTAAACGTCAAAAGGTGGCCACATTTTTCCGTTTAGGTGATAAAGTCAAAAGTAAGTAATTATAAAACCATATCACATATTATGTAGATAAAATATTGGGGAATAAGTAGGACAACAATATTAAGAGTCCCCGGCAAGCTCGGTTCTTCATACAAACGTAGCTACGCTCTCATTTTAAAACGACTACCTAGCTAGATTGCTCTGAAACTTTGTACTTACTATAAGATAAGCTATATCTATGCCTGTAATGTAATTAGTTTATGTAGCTTCAGATACCATAGTAAAAAAAATACATCGAATTTAAGTTTTTCATACAAAACTTATTTTTCCTCGATTTCGTTCGTTTTATAAACTGGAGCTATATACAAGTTTGAGAACAAATACAATTATTTTATTAAATATTTTGATTTGTGTTTTTTTTTGTGTTTTTTTTTAAAGTAGTCACACTACTATATATAAATTAAAAACTAATAGATGTCATATATTAAAGAAAAAGTGACGAAGCCCTCCAGTGGTGAAGGCCGGATTTGAACCGGTGTCTTTAGCTATCGCGGCTAACGCCATGAATCCCTAGGCCACCCCGCCACGGCGGTGCCCGTCCGAATTTCTCGACTATATGCCATCTTAGTAAGACTAGGCGTCTTTGACCAGCTATATACTTACCTTATATACTTATGCAAAAACATTACCCTCTTAGGATATGCAATTATAAGAAAACGGTGGCGTATGACCGAGTTTTCATTACCTATTAGTTCCACATTTACAGTATTCCCCCGTCAATCACAGGATCCTTATAAGTCCTGGCTGTTATTCCCATCTACCAGACATTTGGCTTAGACAATCCAGCATAAATGTGATCTACAATTAAGCACAGAATAAATAATAAATAGTCCTACCGTACAGAAAGGACACTTCCTACAAACCCGAAGTTTGACAGCGATTCAGGGACGAATCGTGCTGTCCCTTTCTAATGTAATGGCACTATCCCTTTCGGCTATTTAGGGTTGTCAAAATTCAAGTAATTATATTATCTGTGGTCGTGCAAGCAAAGGGACGTCAAGTTGTGTCAACCCTAATAATTGCCCGGAGCAATGCTGAGCCGAACGGAGCCGAGTTTTCCCGAAAGGAGGAGTGTCTCCCACTGAATTGAGTATATTTGTTATAGCTCTCGGGCTCACAGTAATACTACTATTCTGACGTCCACAACGTTGGAAATGACAACCCTGGACGCATAGCCAACGTGCCAATCGTTTACGCTCCGTAGCGTATCGTAGTCATCTCTCTAATTCTCTATCAGTTTTCCCCTCTAGTGTGTCAGTGACAGTTGCATTTCATTCGCTACGTAGTGTCAACGATTGCACATTGGCTACCCTGCAAACCAAATTGTGTTGATAATCGGCATGTGCGTATTTGTTGCTGGTTTTTTAAAGGCTTTGAAAGGCTTAAATTTTACCCTCCCCCCCACCGTTTTCACAAAGGAAAATGCTATTAAAAAAATCATACGGAAACTACATTCTTTTTCTCTTTTGTATCTCTCTCTACCTTGCACTTATTCCCTTAGATCTTTTGAGTTGTCTAAGGCTTCTCGCCTCACCCATACTCGCCTACACTCGTTAGGCAATGAGAATACACAGCCGGTATTAAAGTTCCACCGCATCGGAGGCGTAAGTTTGCAAATTGGATGGGTCGGGCGAGATTCGCTATTCTTTTGAGTTACATGCTCTTTCCAGGCACCAGAAGTGGGCAGTTAAAGTACGGGCCAAGTATCATGATATGATTCGATTGGAAGTGAAATAGTCAAATTGTTGTTTGTTAGAGTTGTAGTTTACTTGACTATGTAGCGGGTATCTAACATATCCAAAGAGCTCGCTGAGGATAAATATATCTTAAAACTTTTTCTTTGAATATCAACAATAAACTTTAAAAAGCTAGGTAAACTAGAGTATTAACCAATCTTAAAGTATATGCTTTTCCACTAATCGATACATCATCAGTTTTACCGCAATATAAAATTGACAAACCAGTGGCTTTCTACGCATATTGACCAATAAAAGACACGCAAATTGCCCAATACGCATAATGCCAACACGAGCGATCAGTCGCAAAATACCTTAAATACTTAATACGCGAAATGCCCAATACGCAGTTATTAAATAGGTTCGTTAGGGAGCTTCAGATGCCCGAAGGGCAAACCGCCCAGAAATAGTGCGGTGGGACCATGAATAGCTATTTTGTACAATTTGCGTTTGGTCATTTCGCGTATTATTAAAGGTAGGTCATTTTGCGACTGGACGCTCGTGTTGGCATAAAGCGTATACTCGTATATCTTTGGTATTGGTCAATTTACGTATGTAATTTTGCGTAGTAGGTACTTTGTTCATTCTGCGTATTAGTCAATACTCGTATGCGTAGAGAGGAACCAGAGTGGCAATACGCGGTTATCAGTTTATCACTCTGATACGAATTCGCACGTCGCTCCGGTGTATGAGTGTGACAGCGCTATATGCCCGTGTACAGCGATGTCCGACTCGCACACCGGAGCGGCGTGCGAATCCGTATCCTATGTGAAGACTGCCATGCCATGTTTTGACTTTTGAAGTCAGCGAGTGGTTTAAATAAAACTCCTGCATATTTCCATACGCGTTTCCTCAGATTAGCCCTTCATTCCGCGAATATCTTTCGGAACCAAATTGCTCTTCAGCCTTTCATGTGTCGTATTAAACTCGTTTTGGATACGAAAATTCCATTGTATAAAGGCGCGTGTTTTTTACTTACATACTTTCATAATTTCAACCTTCGTAGGTTGTGACAGACAAATCTCATGCTTTTACATGATCAAACGAACTTTAAAGTGAAGTTCGATCAGTATTATATGAGTAAGCTTCATTCGAAGATATAAAAACCAGGTAGTCCTTTAACCTACTAGGCAACTCATCGCATGTTTAAAGTAGGTAGCAAAAACTTTAACTCAAACAGGTCTATCCCTACTTTTCACCTAGCCTTGATGGAGCGCGCGGCTTGCCGCCATTGCTCATTATTTTTAGAGACTTTACTTTCTAAAGCAAAACTTTATTTCCGGGTATAGGGGAGGGAGGGTAGTTATATCTTCGAATGAAGCTTACTCATATAATACTGATCGAACTTCACTTTAAAGTTCGTTTGATCATGTATTATATTTCTCAAGCTTCATTCTTCAGATATAAAAACCAGGTAGATGTTAAGAGTTGAAAGTTTTGCTGCATTCTTTCCCATTATCAATATTATCATAGCATATTTATTTCTGAAAACATATTTGTAGGAATAATTATCTACCATGTACATATGTGTATGTTATACACAAGTTTACTGTTCCAATTGAGTTATATAAGGCATTGTTAAGAGGCACGGGAAAGTTTAGCAATGCAGGTTCAAAAAGGTATACATATATTAGGTATAGCCAGGTTGTATATATATATATATATACTTTTACGTATTAGGATATTTAAACAAAATCTAATTTGTTCTTCATAAAACCTAATTGACTAAGATTCCATACAATTTGTGGTCAACTTTGCATTAAGTTTAATTCGATTTGAAAAAGTTTAATACGAGTAAACTCATAAGACATATGTCCTTTTGTGAAATGTATTAAAATTCACTAGCAGTGCTTGTCCGCGATACGGAATTTTTGAAGGCTCAGAACAGTACACTATTGATGACAAGATTCAGGCTCGTCTAAGTGTAATTATCTACGAAGATAAGACGTAATTTAGTCTAACGATACAACCCAGCGTTACCTCCATACCGGGTGGGATACGCTGTGGCTGTGATGTCTTTCCCCGCGTCTCGACGCTTATGACGCGTAGGCCGTGTGATGTCTGTCTAACGACGACTCATCCTGTTTACGATGATCTCTGAGCAGACGACGACAATGAGAAAATTCAGTTATTAGGCGTGTGCACGCGCAAATCGGCTTACAGCAGCTCCTGATCAACGAATAGTGACACGACGTGCAATGGACAAAGACTCACGCGGCCTAGCGCGTTTCCGAGAGCTTCAACTTAACAAAAAACATGTATTTGCTCGAAACATGTCTAACGTCGTTTTTAAGTCCTTTGATTTACCCAAGAAGAATTATATTTTGATTTTTATCAAATTAAAAAATCCACCACATTCCTGAAATCTAAAAAATATATGAACGTGCATAAATTATGCTTTCTGTTCAGTTATTAAGCATAAAGCATGTCATATGTGTGGCATCACCAAAGGTATTCTAAACAAAAATAATTTATAAGACTAGCAGTCTACTCAGCTTTCGAAGTAATCTTTCAAATAAGATTGTAATTTACTCAAACTCAAATGTTTATTATTGCGCTCATATTACATATAATGAATGGGCCAAGGTCCATTAATGGTAACAGAATATTTATTTATCATTTAATTATATAAACGTACCTAATGTACATATATTCGAGCTATTAAAATGCATAATAATATCCAGTTAAACCTGAGTAGGTAAAATCAGCGTTTAACAAACATCATTAGGAATTAATTTAGTATACATTTATAAATGGCTGCATGTGACGAGTACCTTTAAATAGAATATATAAATGATATGAACCTTTTTTATTTTATATAAATTACTATTATTGACCGCAAGGCGCGATTGACCATATTTTCACAAATATTGGTGTAGCGGCTTCTATTCTCGCAGCGCGAACGGGACAGCACAGCAATCAACCACGCAATCAATGAAATGAAATGAATATCAATCAACAGAAATTCAGATATTAAGCATCAAATCTAAAAACTTATGCCCTCCATTCAAGTATTCGCTCTGCAAGGAAAGAAAGACTGTGCGACGTAATGTTGTATATTTATAAAATGTAAACATTAAAGCCGAAATAATAAAAATAAAAAAATTGCCTTTGCTGTATTGCTACTATGGTTGTATTGAGAGTTCAGAAAACAAATATTATATTAAGTGGATTCATCTTAATATTTTAATCCATGACTTGTGTCATGAATGTGCATGTATTGCAAGTGGTGGGTCCCCACCAACTACAGTTACTAAACTTATAATATCAAGGTACATATATTTTAAACTTGGCAAAACGTATTGCATGGTACCATCGTATTGATGATGGCTGAAAGAGTATCGCGACCGACACATGAGAGTTGAACCATAGGTGCATTCGTCATTTATTGATTTTTACGGTTTCTATTAGCTTCTTAATTATGTATTTATATTTTCATGTGCATAATCTGAGGGTGATCCTTTAAAAGATAATCGGAAGGTAATCGTTTTGCAGTTTTGATACAGGTTAATAGGTATTTACCTAGTTACCCATTATTTACGACCATAAAAAAAAATATTAAATATCTGTGAGAGATGCGAACAAATATATTCGTGCGTGTATTTAGCCAAATTGTACCGAAACCGCTTTATCATTAGCTCAGTTAGATGGTACTCTAATGGTCACTTTGTCAGGCTTCGGCATGAACTTGTATTTATGAAGAAATAAGCGTAAAACGTGTTTGCGTTTGTTTCTTAGCTTCAGTTGTAAGTTTAGTTTTTTGCATGCCAGATGCTGGTGAAATATGTGTTACTTATGTATAATATTGTCTGACCACCTTTTGTACCATATTTCATGCAAAATAAAGTTATTTTCTTTCTTTCTTTCTTTCATATTCAGTACTCACAAATTGTTTCATTGGGTTTATTAGATAGATAATGATGAATAAACCCATTTTCCTGTAATTCAATTCAGTTAGGTGTCTTTGTTACAATTGGATGATTCAAATTATTTAATTATTCAATATCACTTAAAAAAGTAAAATCATATTTTTAAACAGACACAAGGTACTTAGGTACTGACATCGCCTATGACTTTAAGCGATCACGGTATTATAAATATATTTATATTTTTATGTATCCCATAACAATATTGGCGTACGTATCCCGATAATTTGTATGGTTATATGCATATATAAACATTCAAAAATCGTCACCAAAATATATGCATTGTGCAGGGTATTACCACTTAGTTTATTCCATTTCATTTGTGGTAAAAGAGATTTTATCCAGCGTAAGTTTAGGAATTTCGATCAGATTCACATCACGTGACGTGATGAAGGTACACCTATTTAGCAATTCCCACTTTTAGAGACAAGTTATACTTATGTGGGTAATATAAAACCAATATAGGTACTATTGTATTGTTTCAATTATAAATTTACGAGGTAGTCTCGTGTTTATTCAAATTCAACCTCTGGGCGGATAAAAGTACCGTACTATGGGTTAGGTGTGAGTAAAATTTTTTCTGTCACATATAATTGGATATTAAAAATCCAAATATATTTTATATGTAAGGATTTATTTTAAAAGGCAATGTAGTCTTGTGCCGAACATTTCGGCAGCTAGACCGACGTGTCTCTGACACGCACAAATCAAAACTAAACCGCGGAGCGCTGGTGAAAAAATTTAAAAGAAATATTTTTAATTCGAGGGTAGACTTCGAATGTTTTTCAAAATAAAACCCGTAAGGTTTTAGATTACATAAATAGGCCTACATGAATAAAGTATATTTGAACTCAAAAGATAATTTTTTATTGCACATAGAAAAACTTGAACTTGGTGTTTTAAAATGTGCGTGGTTTTGATCGAGAACCGCTATAGATTTATTAAATTGTGTTATGCATTGCTATCGTGTTGACTCACGGCCAACCCCAAGCAAGTTCTATCTTCGTGACGACTCTAGGCCGCCCCCCAGGTTTATATAGGTAGTTACCAGTCGTGGACTCACGGCCCGCGCGGTACTAAGTAAATGCAAGGTATTAGATCACAAAGTGTAAGTTTTTTACAAAAATAGTTAAAATAGTTACACTTAAGTAAGTATCTGATTTTTCTTCAGGATCTGAAGAATCTATTATCACTCGGCAATTTTACTCGAGTTTCTTCTGTTGGGCCATCTAAAACCAAATAAAAAGAAAGCCTCCCTCGTCTCTTTAACACAACACAATATGATTATTTAGGGCCCTTTGTTTCGTTGCGCGCTGTCCGATCTTAATTAAACCTTTGGTTGGTTCACGACCAACTCCCGGGCGCAATCGGTGTTCGAAGTACGAACAAACTTTCCATCGTGTTGGTTCACGACCAACCCCCAAGATCATTTTTTCCTTCGTGTTGATTCACGACCAACCCCCAGGATGATTTATTCCTTCGTGTTGATTCACGACCAACCCCCAGGATGATTTATTCCTTCGTGTTAGTTCTCGACTAACCTCCAGGATCATGAACAATTTTAATAACAAATATATTTTATATTGCACAACGAATACGAAACGAATAATCCCACAGCTTACATCTCGTATTCTCGTATAAATCGTATAATGACTGCACTAAGTGCACTACGTATAGGCATTTTAAACGACTTTGAAACAAAATTATGATTTTACGTGCGTTCGTTGCCTCGCAAGAATAAAGAATGAGCAATGGCGGCAAGCCGCGCGCTCCATCAAGGCTAGGTGAAAAGTAGGGATAGACCTGTTTGAGTTAAAGTTTTTGCTACCTACTTTAAACATGCGATGAGTTGCCTAGTAGGTTAAAGGACTACCTGGTTTTTATATCTGAAGAATGAAGCTTGAGAAATATAAGTATAATTATTAACAAATGATTAACCGTCCCTACGCTATCTTTTGCTGCATAATGTTCTATGCTCATGTAGAATATATCTTAGGGTGACCATAGCCATTGGACAAACCCTAAAATCCCTCTTAGGGTTACTTCTCAAGAATGCTCTAACGTTAATATTTTTTTAAATTAGAACAAAAGATAAAAAAAAATCTAACAAAAGTTATTTCCAATAATCGACAAGAAAAAGAAACATGCTGTATTAATCATTGGCAGTGCTTTTGACAATTTGTTCGAAAATGTGCGGCAATGATGACATTTGTCAAAAGCCAGAATCTTATTAGTGTCATAAATAAAAAAGATAATCTCAGAGGTCGAACAAGGTTTCTTACTATTTATTACCTTAGCTAATACTAACACACACACGTTGCTCCAAAGTAAAAAAACATAATTTGTTAATTTCTTCGTAACCGCTACACTGGTTATTAAGATACTTTGTATACTGGTTCTAAATACCCTAATGCATACGTACATTTCGGCTGTGTCCAAGAGCTAGGGACAGCCTGTATAACCACCAACATACAAATCCACGCATACGAAGTCGCGGGCAACAGCTAGTCTCATATATTTGTGTTCAGGACATCAAAATGAATGCATTGATACCATATTCATTCATAATTATCTGAGATGACATGAGCGAAAATCGATTTCTAGAAGACTTTTCGAGTATAGGCCAGGCCACTATGAGTCAAAGAAGATTTTTAAAACAAAACTAAAAATAGGTACTTTAACATCGACTTTTCCAGACCCTTTTCAGGTGCGTTATGCACTTTAGTGAATTTTCTCAGTGAATGCCCTCTAATGCTGAAAACGTAGTATTCTCCTGAGATGGCACGTGAGTACTTTGCTCAGATGAGATTAGGTGCTTGTAGAGTTTAGAGCCTTTAGAGCTAAGAAAATACTGTGGTTTATAGCTGTGACAGGTCTTAGTTATAACCTGGGGTGAGGACCTAAATAGTTTCTTCATATAAGTTTGATTATGTACCTACTATCAAATAAGTTTTTGGCAAAAATTTCATTTTTGGTACAAGCTTTTATCGCTGACTGTACTTTTCTTTCCTCAGGTAACTAATACTCATTGAGACAATTCTAAAAACCCCAAACACAATTAGGTTGCGTTGTTTTATCACAGAGTTCCTATGGCCACCTCCTGTCTTCATCATCAGATCAGCTCGATGGTACCATAATATTGCATTGTCACCCAACTTACATATGTGTGCAAATGTTCAGTTTCATCGGAAACCGGAAAGTGGGTCAAATTTAACTTAAATTTGACCCGTACAAACATAGTTAATTAGTTACATAACTACATACATATTTACTTACATAGGTACATTGCAAGTTAAATAAAAGCTTGTAAAATAAATATTATCATCTGTCTTGACTTTAATAAAATAAACAATATTACCTAAGTACGTAGGTATACTACGTAGGTGTGTTCGTAAAGGATTAAAACAAATATATTATTTATTCGTATTTTAGTCTTTTAAGAACACACAGTTTACTAACAAATTAGGTTTTTGTCCTCGACTTCGACGTCCACATAATACGAGCGTTATTGAGATTTTGCAGATACGTCAAGTATGGTGCAAAGTTAGCGTAGTCAGAGTTTAAATTCCTATATTAGATACAATCGAACTATAAACAACCAAACAAATAAATTAACTTTTTTTATATAAAAATAACTACATACTATCAACATGGCTATTGCTGAGGCTCAATTCACTACGTGTCAACTGATGCCGGTCAGCTCTTTATACCGTTAATTATGTAAATGCATCCTTTCATATTCCATTAAGAGATAGTTTGCAACTGATACGGATTAGGTTATTCTTGTACACCCAACTGCAAAAGTGTATACTTATTTTGTGAATGAATTCCATTCGTAAGTAGGTATGCACTTTTGCAGCTCGATACTTTATAACTACTCCAAAGTCACCATATCAAACATGCAATTTTTTTAAAGTCGTGTTTCGTTTTATTGGCTCGCAATACTTACCGAACATTTTGTCACAATGACTTTTAAGCAGAGCGTCTTCACAATCGGATGTTGAATACGACAATAATAAAGCAAAATGTATAAAGTGGCTTTTTATATAATATATTTATCTACTCATTAGGGTTCCGTACCTCAAAAGGAAAAAACGGAACCCTTATAGGATCACTCGTGCGTCTGTCTGTCTGTTTGTCCGTCTGTCACAGCCTATTTTATCCGAAACTACTAGACCAATTAAGTTGAAATTTGGTATACATATGTAAGTTTGTGACCCAAAGACGGACATGTAACTTAAACAAATTAATTTTAAACATAGGGGCCACTTTTGGGGGATAAATGAGAAAATTTAAAAATAAAGTATGTCAAGTTATCTTGTGTATATCAAATGAAAGAGCTCATTGTGAGAATTTCAAATTTTTTTTTTTTATAATTTTAATATAAATAGTGTAAAAGTTATTCAAGAAAATAAGCAAAAAATCACCATTCCCCCCCTTTATCTCCGAAACTACGGGGTCAAAAATTTTGAAAAAAATACACAAAATAGATCACCGGAAAACCTATTAGAAATGTGCAGTCAAGCGTGAGTCGGACTTAATTACTTAGTTTTTGACCGACCCCTACGGGTTTTTTAAAGACATTTCACTCACGTTTCACATAAAAAATACATTGTTTAAATTGTGTAATGTACGGAACCCTTGGAGCGCGAGTCCGACTCTCACTTGGCCGGTTTTTTTTTACTAATATTTATTGTTAAAAAGAAAACGTTAGTGCAAGCATAAAAGGACTTAATGCAATGGGCACTCTCTCGCAGCGGACTTGCTCCAAGGATTATCCGGCATCCGATATCGGATCGGACAAAGTGATAACGCTCTTAGGAGCATTAAAGAATCCAAGACATCGACCCCGACATACCGACCGGACTATGAGACAACAAAAACGCCATTAAAAATTTTCAGTGCTCTGTGACGCATGGCTTAAACTTTAATAGCGGTGGTATGACGCTTTGTGATTTTTTTACGCCTAGTGAAAATGGTGTCAAAATTGAGGCGTGAACATACTAGTACAGACTTGGTTTTGTGACATACGCTACATTTCTAACCTTTGAATGATGATGAGCGTTTAACTTAAATTTTTTAATTTTAATTTTAATATGTGGATTTTATAATTATTAATTTTATTTTTTATCATTTATCAAATGCCCAGTTATTTGAGTTTTAATGTCTAGTCATAGATCCTTATATTATATACCTATCTTATTGATTTTTTTTTTAGTTTTAAGTTTTGACATTTTAACTAAATTTGACTGTGCATAATATATCTTAATTAACAACGGGTGACCACGAACGCTGTAAAGAGTTCGAAACGTCGGGATGTATTATAAATTCAATATACGCGATATAATCCGTTTTCATAGTTTTATTTCAATTTTATAGTTTTAAATTTTTTATCTTTTTAATAATCAATTAATTTTATTATTACCTATCAATTAATTGTCAAGATCTTTTATATTTTATCATTCAATTATCAAATGCTTAGTCAATTTAATTTTAATGGATCTATCTTTTATACTTAATCTTATTTATTTTTTAATTTTATTGCAAATGTTTTGTATGTTTTAATTATGGATCAATGTTATCTGGATTAAATGATTCTATTTTTATTATTTGAAAGCATTTACGAAGAAAACCATAGGTTTATTACAGTTTAATTATGCTTAAACTGCGTCATTGTTAGCTGCTGAACCGCAAAATGCTTATTCAAATTTGACAACATTCCAAAAATTTCGCAACCAAATACTCATATCATTTGAAATAAAGGCAATGATTATACCTATATTTTAGGTAAGTACTTTAGTATGTTAAACCTGTTTAACAATTGAATATGTATGTATGGCATCTATATATGTACCTAGGTATGTTCCTACCCTACATTTGGCTATAACAATAATTCTTGCTGTGTTGAAGGCAGAAAACATATTTTAGGATATTATCGACTTCACATAATAAATGAGTGCCATAAATATAGGAATTGGAGTCATATGTATTTGTTGATCCCAACCCGATGCCAAGCTTGGCCTTTATTCAAGCCGTCCAAATCCAAAGTATGCTGCTACAATGCGATCTCGTGATTATAATGTTTGAAAACTAGGTACTTTTCAGCACGGCTACCACGAGTCGGGATGTGACATTTACATTAGCGTCTGTGTGGACTCGATCGCATTACTGTTTCTCCATCGCACCAATCCATCTGTGCGAGCGAGATGGACTGCGATCGAGTTTACGCAGTCGCTAACGAAATCGTCAAGTGTCAACTCATGGTACGGCTACAGTTCTTATTAATGTAAATTATAAGTATATTGTAAATGTTGACACCGCTATTTTGTCATTAGCATTCATACAGTCAGAAACAGACAATATCCGTTTTTACACACTTTTATTTAGCTTCACTGCGTATATACCTTTGTATATATCTATAGTTCCTCAAATCTTGTAACTAAAATTTGAACCACTTCCCGGTATCTGATTCAATTGAAATTTGGAGTACTATCGTAATTCCGGTGACAATACAATAATATTCTAACATGGAGGTGTTCTGATGATGCAGTCGGTAAGTAGCCAAAGGAACTCCTCGATGGAAAAACACAAACACGTCAAGTTTAGGCTCATTAGAAAGGTCTCAAGAAGTACTCGATAGACATTCAAATGAGAAGAAGTACAGTTAGCAATAAAAGTGTGTCACAAAAAAAAAATTTGACAGTTACTTGTTTACAGAATACCTTTTGTCCTCAGTTTATCAATATCTACGGAATCTTTCTAATCAACCCAATGTCGATAAGTAGAGGTTAAGTTTTTAACGTAAACGCCGGAGCTCCTTTAGCTTAAGCCATATTTTCAAACACCGGTAAGTGTTTTAGAAACAGTTAACTGGTACAATAATTTGAATCAACAACTGCAAAAACACGCTTAAAACCTAAACGTTTGTAATAGTAGCTCCAGCATATTCTATTCCTCTTCTTGTTATTGTATATACCTATCACATTTAGTATTTATTGACGTACTAATTCGTTGCTGGGCTTAATATTGAGAAGGGGATTATCCCTATTGAGCGCCATTTGCTATAATACCTATGTCAATAAAGGAATTAAGATTAACAGGTTAGAGAAACTATGGGACACAAGGAACACTTTTAGGCTTGTTTGTAAATAAAGTGAAAAAAATGAAATAGGGTAAATAAACAGAGACGCTTAAATATTTCAAAAACGAAAATAAATGATGATATGTACTAAAAATAAAACTGATGCATAAATAAGATTTTTCTCTTTTCCCGAGCAAAATAAACTATGTTATTCTTACTCCATCTCGGTCAGGTTAATTATTTTTTATAGATTAAAGGTTATCGAAAAGAAACAATAAATATTAAAATGTTTCGATTGAAATAAAAGCTCGTAAGAAAATACTTGAAGCTTCTAAAATTTATAGCAAAGCACTGACCCGTAAAATAAAATAGAATACAAACTAAAACTTAAATGATAGAAACGTAAATCCCACAGCTCGATAAAACGCCGGCGAACGCTCAAACTGATGTGTCTCTAAAAGTACTTTCACTCTTTCTTTATTGAATCAACGTCTGAAAGAAAACAGCGTTAGTGAGGTGACCTCGTTCGTTCCCGCTTGATTTTGTTGGGAAGACACTTTACGTCAAATTGAAACCATTAAGGGAAAACGTGTCTTTCGCAGGGGTTAAGCAAGCCTGCTCTATTGATGGAATCATCGATTTTTCGTAAGCCTACATATCCTTTCTTAGAATGGGATCATTGGGATTTTGCGTTAGAATAGTATTTCAGGGATCAAGGCCTACTGTTTCGTTAAATTTATATTCTTATATCCGTTTGTCGCTGTTTAAAGAATTTATATCTTAGAATGCGATGAAAGCCTACATCAAACAAAGCGGCACGAGTACACGTCCGTGTGCTTATAATGTAGACATACAGATATATGTAGGTACTTTTGTAAGAATATTATTACTTAGTTCCTTGCCAAGCCATTCATTAGAACGCAATTTTCATTATTCCTTTTCTTGCTACTTTCATGTGTGAAGAGTCAGCTATGTAAATATAAATAAATATTATAGGACACTCTTACAAAAATTGACTAAGCCCCAGAGTACGCTACTCAAACAACGATACATAATGAATGAATGAATGAATGAATAATATTTATTTCGATTAATAAAAATCCATATAATACTATACAAAACTTAAATAGACAAAAAAGGGTATTTTGATATGAGAATTAATCTTGGACAAATATCACAAAACTAATTTCCTTTACCCGGATTCGAACCTATTTAGAACCAAACCATCTGCTTCACAGGCAGGTCCACTACCGACTAGGCCAGACTGATCTATACAGCGGGCCACACATCGCCCTTGAGCGCGTCATTTAGAGGAACATTATGATCGGTCATGATCCTCAGCCATTTATAAATAGAGCTGACTGAAAGCCAGAACCTATGGGACACATTACGGTTGCGTATAAAAACCTTGCCGAAGGAGATATATTCTCTCGTCGCAGTGTAACAATTAACAATACTTTTCGGTCCGATTTGATTCGCACCCGCCGGTCGTGTCACGACCTTTTCCACAAAAGCTAAGACGAATTGAATTTCGTTAAGCAAAAATCGGCATACCAACTAAAAACTTGTACAATAAGTCGTGCCTTATTGATTACAATAAGGCAGACTTATTGTACAAGTTATTAGCCCTTTTAGGTATAAAGACCATGCCAGCATAAGCTAAGTGAGTCTCCCCCCAGCGAGTTTTGGCTTGTAATTTTTTTTATTGATTTGTCTTTCTATTAGTATCAAGTATGCCAAATTTCAGCTCCCCAAACTTTAGTAAAAAAAAAAACGAAATATGATCTTTCTTCAATTTTTTTTTCTAGCCAGCCAATTTTGACGTCCGTCACGTATTTTGTGCATGTAGTAAGGACAATTACATGATATTAATTTTGTAACATATTGCCATACAAAAACTTTAAAAAAATTTATAAATATATTTTTTTATCATATTATCACGCCAGCGACACCTCCAGATTTTTCAACAAAGTAGGCCTCTTTAATAAGCTATCAAATGAATATAATTACTTTATTTTATCTGTGGTATAATACATCACTATACATTTACTCGCATACCCGCTCGTTAAAACTAATCGCTTACAAACTCTTTAGAGAATCGTGCACGTTCGTCATGAACACTGGCCACTGATAAAAATTAAAAAAATAAATAAAAATGTGAATATGTTTTTTCTGTGCCGGTTTTTCAAATAAACTTTCGTTATCGCAAGTCTTAATTAATAACTAACAACAAAATGATTTTCAAAATGGTTTTTCCTGCACAGATAAAACATATTCACATTGTTAATATTTTTTTTTATCAGTGGCCAGTGTTCATGACGAAAGTGCACGATTCTCTAAAGAGTTTGTAAGCGATTAGTTTTAACGAGCGGGTATGCGAGTAAATGTATAGTGATGTATTCAATTAAAAAAAACACCTTGTTATACCACAGATAAAATAAAGTAATTATATTCATTTGATAGCTTATTAAAGAGGCCTACTTTGTTGAAAAATCTGGAGGTGTCGCTGGCGTGATCCTCCCTCCTCCTTGCGTCGTATTCCTCAGTATTTAGGGTCGTGACCTCCCTTTTGTATCACTTTCTCTCTTACGATCTTTCTCCATCTGCTTCTGTCTTTGGCGGTGTGGAGAGCCATGTATACTGTGGAGTCAAGAGCGGTGCGGATCTGGTCAGACTAACGTATTGGACTGCGTCCTCTTCCAGGCCTTTTCCCTTCCACTTTGCCGGTCATAAAAAGCTTTTCGAGGTTGCCACCGTCTTTTCTTGCAATGTGACCGAAGTATTCAAGGACTCTGCGTAGACATTCGGATGACAGCCGCGACGAGATTCTGAGTTCTCGCAATATGGAGACGTTAGTCCGGAATGCTGTCCAGGGGATACGGAGCATCTTTCACCAGCACCATATCTCTGGCGTGATAATACTTAAAAAAAAAAATTAAAAAATATTTATAATGTGTTTTCAAAGATTTTGAAAAAAGAATTACAAGCCAAAACTCGCTGGGGGCAAACTCACTTAGCTTATCCTGGCATGGCCTTTCTTTAATACATGTTATTTTGACTTTTATAGAATTATAGCTTGAATACAATACGGTTAAAATATAGCGAAAATGCTTCTATATGTTCAGCAAATATTTTCAGTTCGTTTGAGCATTTGTTTGCTTCAGAGGTTTATTCTTATTGAAATTCTTTAGATGTTCTCTCGCAGAACGAAGCACGATTGTTCCTTGGAACTCTGTTGCTATATGCCTGTTTATTTTATGTGCTTATATAGATTTGCTTTTGATTATCTAGGTAAATCAAGAACCAAGTGCTCGAATAAAACGAAACTTATTAAGATTTTTAGGGTTTATATTGAGTAAAAAATAAGAAATACCTTGAAACCCACGCTTAAAAAAGCTCGGTACTCAATTTGTAGGGATTAAACGTTGAAAAAAAAAAGCATCATGTGTGTGCATGCGTCTTACACTGCTAGACCCAAAAAACAGTAGCCTTATACTTTTTTAATATTATATTTCTGCATGTGAAAAGTTTGGTAACTACAAATATCTGTCAGTTAAGCCCATCTCCACCTACCCCACTGCTTAGTTTAGGTGTAACTTTTAGGGTTCCGTACCTCAAAAGGAAAAAACGGAACCCTTATAGGATCACTCGTGCGTTTGTCTGTCTGTCTGTCTGTCTGTCCGTCTGTCACAGCCTATTTTCTCCGAAACTACTGGACCAATTAAGTTGAAATTTGGTACACATATGTAAGTTTGTGACCCAAAGATTGACATGTAACTTAAACATATTAATTTTAAACACGGGGGCCACTTTTGGGGGGTAAATGAGAAAATTAAAAAATAAAGTTTGTCAAACTATATCGTGTTACATATAAAATGAAAGAGCTCTTTGTGAGAATCTCAAATATATATTTTTTTATAATTTTAAAGTAAATAGTGTAGAATTTATTCAAGAAAATAGGCAAAAAATGACCATTTATCTCCGAAACTACTGGGTCAAAAATTTTGAAAAAAATACACAAAATAGATCTTTACCTATAGATCACCGGAAAACCTATTAGAAATGTGCAGTCAGGCGTGAGTCGGACTTAATTACGGGTTTTTTAAAGACATTTCACATAAAAAATACATTGTTTAAATTGTGTAATGTACGGAACCCTTGGAACGCGAGTCCGACTCGCACTTGGCCGGTTTTTTATAATATGACACTTTTTTGACCTCTGCTAACCTCATCTATTAATTTTTTGTCATTCGACAAAAGTAATGTCAACTTACTGTTATTCGTGAGCACAAACACGAAAATAGAAAATTATACAAAACCGAGAAACATAAAAAACCGGCCAAGTGCGAGTCGGACTCGCGCACGAAGGGTTCCGTACCATTACGCAAAAAACGGCAAAAAATTACGTTTGTTGTATGAGAGCCCCACTTAAATATTTATTTTATTCTGTTTTTAGTATTTGTTATTATAGCGGCAACAGAAATACATCAACTGTGAAAATTTCAGCTGTCTTAGCTATCACGGTTCATGAGATACAGCCTGGTGACAGATGGACAGACAGGCGGACGGACAGCGGAGTCTTAGTAATCTGTCCCATTTTTACCGTTTGGGTACGGAACCCTAAAAAGAGAAAGTGCCACGAAATGGCCATTGTCCGCTAATATCGTAACCAACGCACTAAATTACGCGCTAAATTAATATTAATCTCACGATAATGAACAAAGTATGATCTGAATACATTATAATGAACAAAGAGCATTAATGTAGTATTGTTCGAGGTATTTCTGATAATCACATTAAAAATCAATAATAATTTAAACGATGGTAAATTGGTTGCAAAACTGGGAAATATAAAATGGAATGACATTACGTTGGATGTATGATGGGTAATTCTTGTGAAAGTGCAGCATTTGTTGCTTCTTTCAAGATAATTACCCCACAGAAGGACATCCGATGTCAAAAAGATGTCAATTCAATTTTTCAGGTAGTATGGCTCCATCGACACTGTCGATGATTTCGCCAACGTCAAAGTGGGATCCACGTGGGATCGAATTAATATTTCTTGATTAAAACATATCGGCCATCGGCCATAGCCAGTGTACGGTAAACAATAAAATTATGGGCCTCTAGGGCTCTAGCCAGACACGGTTAGAGGTAGAAATACCAAATGCTCTTAGAGCACGACGTTGTTCGGTGGTTGTTGTAGTTGTCTCGTAAAACCGATAGCTGGATTTTACGAGAAGCACGTGGACTACCGGCCGTTGACTCCAGAATGGTGGTTAAACACGCTTTGAGATTAATTCTCCATTCACTGCACACTACCACATTAGATTACTGTATAATAAAGCTATCAATATTACACATTAAACAATATTAATGAGCAAAAAACAAAGAAATTAATCACGAGGCTACTATCAAGATGGCGATCGAACCGGAAGAAAAAAAAAGATGTCTACTGTTATACTATAGGTAGAAGCCTTACCACCAGTTTGACACTGACATAATATTCGCTAGCGTGAGCGTAACTTATATACTTTATATGCATCTCGCTCGTACTGGCATATTAGTGCGAGCAAGATGTATACAAAGCAAGTTACGCAGACGTTAGCGTTTATGTCAGTTTGACACTGATAAGGCAGTCGTGGTAAGGCTACAGGTATACATTGTCATCTTAAACATTTTGTAAGCACCCTAAAATAGTAACTTTGTGACCTGAATACTTACCAGGAACACAATAAATGATATTAATACCGTACAGAAAGGAAACTTCCTACAAAGCCGAAGTTTGACAGCGGTTCAGGGTCGAATCATGCTGTCGCTTTCTAATATCCCACTATCCCTTTCGGCTATTTAGGGTTGTCAAAATTCAAGTCAGTATCTTATACGTGTTCGTGTACGCAAAGGGACGTCAAGTTGTGCCAACCCTAATAATTGCTCGTAGCAATGCTGAGCCGAACGGAGGCGAGTTTGCCCGAAGCGAGGAGTTTCGCACCCCTGCCAGGAATTCCTTTCCGAATATTTCATTTTATAACGAGTTAAAATTAACGTGTTTTCTCTAGAATAAACTCACTTATTTTAGATACATAACACCGCTGTGATAGCATCAGTTAGAAAAACTGGCGAATTTTGAGTTATCGGCTTTTCTATTCACTTTATTGATAGTAAACTTAAATACCATTTATGAAAGTTTTTTTAAGTTCATTTCAATGTAATACATTATAGGACTGTTACACACAGTTGGATAAGCTTCCAGTTTCCATTAGGAAAATAGGAATCAAGTAATGGATATTGTTAATAATGTATTAACCCGAGTGAAATGTGTCTCTCTGGTGACACGGTGATGTCTAAATGCGGCGTAAGACTTTTACTGTGAAATGAGAATAAATCATTGAAGACGTTTTAGCGGATTGCTGTGTACACTCGTAATCAGTCATATCGGAGCGGCACAGATGCTCACAAATATCTGAACATTCAAAGCTACGACTAGCTAGCGACTCGGACTCGCGCACGAAGGGTTCCGTACCATTACGGAAAAAAACAGCAAAAAAAATCACGTTTGTTGTATGGGAGCCCCATTTAAATATTTATATTATTCTGTTTTTAGTATTTGTTGTTATAGCGGCAACAGAAATACATCATCTGTGAAAATTTCAACTGTCTAGCTATCACGGTTCATGAGATACAGCCTGGTGACAGACAGACAGACGGACAGACGGACAGACGGACGGACAGACGGACAGACGGACAGCGGAGTCTTAGTAATAGGGTCCCGTTTTTACCCTTTGGGTATGGAACCCTAAAAAAAAAAAGAAAAAGTTTATTGTATAAATTTAAACATGTTGCCATACAATTTTTTTTAAATAAAATGTAAGGAATCAAAGGTACCATTATTTTTATTTTATTTGGAAGTTAAAAAATATATTTTTTAAAGTTTGATGTCTTGTATTTATTTATTAAACCCATATATTTTTTAATTTTTTAATATATTGTGATAAATTGCTCATTTTCTATCTATTTAACTAAATTTAGTTATAAAATTCAACATGTGGAAAATACCCTATTGAATGAGTTTACGAATGTTGGTTAAGATTGGCCTGAATGGTTGTTATGCGTGGTCCGTCATAGTGGGGCAGTGTAGCACTTCGTAGACACGTAGCGCGTAGAAAACATGTAGCGGTATCTACGAGCTACGATACAACCACATGCAGGTGTACGTTTTTAATCTCTGATTATACCGATTATTAAGAGGGCGTAAAGCTAGGAAATTAGAAAGGTACAAAAGATTAGGCGCACCGCGCGAAACTTGCGACGGAAGATTTCGCGATCGCGCGGGTTTGACGTTTTTCGTATATATCTCTGAAAGTATATTTTTGTTTAAAATTTTGCAGGATGTATGCTTTTTGGCTACTGACTTTGTATTAAACAAATAGATTAACAACACGGCTAAGCGCTCATTTTTAGGGATCCGTACCCAAAGGTTAAAAACGGGACCCTATTACTAAGACATCACTGTCCGTCTGTCTGTTTGTCACCAGGCTATATCTCATGAACCGTGATAGCTAGACAGTTGAAATATTACTGTTGCCGCTATATTCGCTATAACAACAAATACTAAAAAGTACGGAACCCTCGGTGGGCGAGTCCAACTCGCACTTGTCCGGTTTTCCGGTTTTTAACATATGTTGGCATGAACGCGCAAATGATTCCAATAACGCCTATTTACCTGCATCCCAATTTCAATTTCCTGCCTCCTCGGTGGGGTTCCCTAACAAGGGGTTTCAGTTAAATTAGGCTTCGTTTTCATGCGAATGGTTCTCCTCTGTGACCCAGATTGCCTATTCAAATTTTAAAAATGTGATATCAATGTGAGTTAAAATGTGGATGTAATTCGCACTCGTATACATAAAGGTGAGAGAGTTAGGTAATAGGTACGTAATATTATTATTTTTGTAATATTACTAAAATCTGAAGTTAATAACTTGTTTGCTGTTTGTCACACGTACCTACATTATCGGTAATGTGAATGTAGGTACGTGTGACTAATAGCAAAGAGACAAAGGAGTTACAAACTTCAGATTTTAGTAATATTACAAAATAATAATATTAGGTACCTACCTAACTCTCTCACCTTTATGTAAAAACAACATGCCGCATGCCGGAACAAAAGGATTCAAGTATCATGACCTTTAGTGTCGCACTATAATTACGTCACAGTGTTGTCAGCATAGCAAAATCCGTAAAGTAGCACCGACACGCCCTCAAATCCTACGACGCTTCACCACAGAATAAATGATAGTACTACCGTACAGAAAGGATACTTCCTACAAAACCGAAGTTTGCCAGCGGTTCAGGGTCGAATCATGCTATCCCTTTCTAATGTATGGTACTATCCCTTTCGGCTATTTAGGGTTGTCAAAATTGAAGTCATTATCTTATCTGTGGTCGTGCACGCAAAGGGACGTCATGTTGTGCCAACCCTAATAAATGCTCGGAGTAATGCTGAGCCGAACGGAGCCGAGTTTGCCCGAAGCGAGGAGATTCGCACCCCTGGCTTCACTTTCCGCACAGACTCTAATAGTTAGAGGCCCGGGAAAAGACATAAGGTAGTTTTCATCAATCGTCACTATCATCTAAAAATCGGTTCTTAAAACGTGTATAATCCTTTTCTGAAGAACATCAACTGTAGTCCCTTGAGGAATTACACGGAGTGCTGTGAACTGCAGGTTAATTCTCGGATATCGTACTGTGTGCGACCATATAAATGGTTTCCATAAATACTGTCACTTCAGATAGTTGTTAATAAATATGCTTAGTTTATAAATAGCTAGCTTTTGTCCTCGACTTCGTCTGTGCGCAATGATGATAGTGATGATTGATGATAACTACCTTATGTCTTTTCCCGGGCCTCAAACTATTTTCATACTAAATTTCATCTAAATCGGCTCAGCGGTTTAAGCGTGAACAGGTAACAGACAGACAGACACACATTTGTAATTGTTTAGTATGGATTAATAGGATTTGTGTTTTTCGGAATTAATTTCTCGGGTATATATTTTGCTGAACGTCACACCCGCGCGTTAGCAATCTAGCTAAGATCGAGTCCACATTAATCCACCGATGGCATTTTGCGTCTACGTATTACTGCTGTAATAAAGAGTGATCGATGATGTCCACTACAAAGATACTAATCATTTATTTACTTGGTTATAGAGAAAATATTAGTACATGTAGGGGGTGGATAGTATATTACCTTCGAAGATAAAAAGATTATTACATATAAAATGTGGCATACACTTAGAAATTATCCAAACGTAGTATTGTACATTTATTGGCCTACAATAGTAGATTGTGTCACTAGGGAGCAAAATGACATATTTACGGCGAGGGCGTACAATTGAATCCTAAACGAAGCGAAGGATTCTATAATAGAATCCTGAGCGTAGCGAGGGATTCTAACATAGAATCCTGAGCGTAGGGAGGGATTCAAGTGTTAACGCGCAAGGTGAAAATATTTTTGCTACCATGTGACACATACTGCTTTTCACATCACCTATGAGGAAATTACATACATATTCATTAGGTTTCAAAACATTATTATTCTAAGCAAAGATCGATACGGACAAAGTATCAACAATATCTATTCACAACCTTAGTTTAGGTACATACTTCTGGCACTTTGTCCGTATCGATATTTTCAGACGTGACTGTACTGACAAATTAAAAGTACCTACAGCTCATAATTATGTACCTAATATATTTTCAAAGACAGCAGCAAACACCTAAAATGATGCAATGAAAATCAAGTACATTATTTTTGTAGATTTTTCTGGTAACAAATTAGCTCTTACCCCTTTGAACCTAATCTTCGGAAGCACACTATGAACTATGAAGACTGATATCACTTATATTTATTATTATAAAGTTATTGAAGGCCGCCTTTACACCTGTAAGTTACTTGCGTAATATTTACATAATTTACTTACGGTTGCATTTACACTTGCAATAAATGCTTACGTAAGTTGTGTAAGTTTAAACTTGCAAAAATTATTACACGCCCATTTACATTTGCTTCCCAAATCAGTAATTAAATGCCTTCTCACAGTCGCCACGTTTCTCAAAAGCAGTAATCAAAGTTTCTACATCGTCCGGTGACCAGCTTTTATTTTGTTTTTGTTTTGGACCGGACATTCTCAACTTATTATTATCAATTTAGTTCGATAAGCTGTGAGTCGCTTCCGTAAACAAACTCGAACGTGTTTAGACCTTTAATTTTCCAATTTACGTAAGCTGTAAGAAATTACAATAAGTCACTAACAATAACTGTTTACACTTGAAAAATTATCGTGTCGCTTACGTAAGTGACTCCCTTAGTAAAACTTACAGGTGTAAAGGCGGCCTAAATTAAGTATTTACAAATTTATACACAATACAGAACCGCATATTTCTGCTTTGTGAAATATTTGTACAAAACATTTTAAATATAAACTTTTTAAATTGCATAGACAAGTATGGCTGCGTTTAAGGAGACCTAAAATGTCAAAATAAAAATTAAATTATTAAACTAATGTTTTTTTACGTTTCTTTGTAAATATTACGCAAATTAATTAATTTACTTAATTTAAATATGCTATTAATTAATTTAAAATACGCTAATTACATTTATTGTTTACAATTACAAGAAAATATTATTTAAGTTAGAAAAATTATATGCACGTAATCGATTATAAAGAAATTGTAATCGATTATATGCATACTAATTTCATATGTCTTTATGTCAATATTTCATACTGGCAACAAAATGTCCTTGAACAGAAAAGTGCCACTTTGATCCCTCCTAGCAGGGAAGAAAAGTTCCCTTTTCGAATAGGTGATGTGAAAATCCTTTTTCAGACTCTTACCATCCCAATCTAGGCTACGTATTGTTTTAAATTGTCCCCTTTAAATCAACCATTTTTATTTAGTACTAGCTTTTGTCCGCGACTTCGTCTGCGTGGAGTTAGTTATTTCGATTTCCCATACAAACTTCCACCCCCTTTTATTTCTGGGATAAAAACTACCCTATGTCCTTTCCCGGGACTCAAACTATCTCTATACCAAATTTCAACTAAATCGGTTCAGCGGTTTAAGCGTGAAGAGGTAACAGACAGACATACACACTTTCGCATTTATAATATTAGTATGGATTTACACTCGAAAATATACTCATATAAATATACTCATATTATGTTGTTTATTTGTTATAGACCGTCTTTTACGCCGCATTGGTAATCTTGCTAACATAGAGTCCATATTAATCCGACGATGGCATGTTGCGGGTCGGTATTACTGCTGTAATACAGAGTGATCGATGCCGTCCTCATATGCCGCTACCAAGATACTGATCACTCATTTACTTAGTTACCTATAGAAAAATGTTTATGGGTATAATATTTCATGTTTGTATCTTGAGTTCGGGAAAAAAAAGGCCAAATCAACAACGTGATAAAGAACGATCTCTTGTAATGAAATTATGCACGTTTTCGTTTGTACCTGCAGTAGTTTGTAGAGCAAACAGGTGTTTTTCGTATATATAGATGTACTTTAATTGTACATGTATTTTATACCTTTTAATCTTTGTAGGGAAAACATGAATGCCCATTTACCTGCAGATATGAAACTTTTAAACATATGATTATTTAAAATACTCATTTTTTTTAAAATATATTAGTAAAGTAAAATAGAAGCAATTTCAAACAAATTATACACTATATTCTGTGCCAGTAGCCACTTCGCTCATAACTGAAAGCCCATTGCTAATTCACTGTGCACTAGCTTATTTGCTACCAACTTAGAAATTACTTTCCCATCCTATTAGAAATGAGTTTCTCAGAAGAACTTTCCTGCAATATCCAAGTGTGATTGACAGCGTCGCAATGTACACCACCACATCTCGCTTCTTTGGAGATTAATATTCTGTCAATAATATTCGCGCTGTCAAAATCGCAAAATATTTCCAATAGCCTAGGGATCGTGTGGCCATATTTGAAATATTCGCAACCGCCATAAATATGGATGCTGTCTATTCTAGGTAGCGTCACGAGATCCCAGATTACTAAAGGGCGGACTGATAGTATGTGGGCACATACTATCAGTCCGCCGGACGATATCGGCCTGTCAGTTGTTCGGAACTGTCAAATTTTTGTTCTAACTGACAGGCCGATATCGTCCGGCGGACTGATAGTCAGTGGGCCCCTTTAGAATTAATACGCCCCTTTTATGCAAAAACTGGAATTAACAAATTATTATATTATAATACTAGCTCCTGTTTCTATTCGGATATGACGCAATCCTATGGCAATTATTTCAGATATATCTTCTATACGTCTAAGCTGAAAACGCGGGTTCGATTCCCGCCTCGGCCACCGGTGGACTTGGTCACTTTTTCTTTAGTGTATTTCAGTTTATAATTCAAGCCCCAAATTTTTGTGTAAGTAGGAACAAAATAATTTATTATTGTTACATACAAACATTTCTTTCAGTGTACTAGTGCCGAATCTGCTAAAGTAGGTTCCTATATAGTCTGTGACTGGGCAGCAGCATCGTAAATTTGAAATGACTGCGACGCGGGCAGTGCTGGGTGTAACATAAATTCTCTTTTGACCCATATATGAGATTACTTTACAGAGCACTAGATTTTTTTCTAAAGCTCGATATTGAGCTCTGGACTTAGTTTTTGAAGTGTGCTTCAATTATAACTAGGGAATTCTCCCGGGACTGAATCTGTATGGTGTGAACCTTCTTGAATTTACACTATTACAACCTAAAACCGTACTTCCACAAGGATTTCTCCACTATTACCCTAACAACATCATCCATGCGCTCGCAACCCCAATATCCGCCAAACAACCATATGCTTCTTCAGCCGAGTTAATAGAAACAATGAGGTAAAAGGGTAGGACGACTATTCTGATTGGTTACGCGATCACGAGTTAAGTTTACAAGTGTGGCTACCGCCAGTTTGGCACTGACATAAACGCTATCGAGAACGTACCTAACTTACTTTATATGCATCGCGCTCGTACTAGCATATTAGTGCGAGCGAGATGTATAGAAAGTAAATTACGTAGAAGTTAGCGTATATGTCAGTTTTGACACTGTGAGTGACTCATGGCACGGGTGTAAGGCGCCAATGTAACGTGAACTCGAAATCGGGAAAACGCTACGCATAACTATAGTTATAATAATTAAGAAGAAAGATAAATAAAGAGATAATAAATAATAATAAATTTCTTTATTTCAGTAACAACAACTAAAAGTTACATTACTTATAGGTAAGGTATGGAGGTATATACATCAGTCTGATTTAGGTACGTAAATAATCTAATTTAGTTGCAAAGTTATAGATTATGAGAAGAATGAGTCCTTTACTCCCCGTACTAGTTAAAACTGTATCACGGTAAAGTAAGATCCGTCTCCCGCAAACATAATATTATTACATAGGATTTATGTTAACAGTAGTTACAAAAGTGTAAGCAAAAATAAGATTAAAATCGTATACATTTATGAGACGAACAAATAATATCAGCTGACGGTATCTTTCATTATTTCTAGCATGCCGGCATCAGCATGTTGCTAAGCGTTAACTTAGTCGTAAACAAGTAGAGTATGCAACAATACAGATGCATTACATAATAATTATTTTTTTTGCGTTAGAAAGAATTTGGCAGAAATAAGTTTGCGGGTATATATAATCGAGTAGGTAGTTTATGCGGTATAATAATCATTATTACTATTATTAGTATTACTTACTAAAATAGCCCGATTTACCTACGTTGAGCCTGACTTAGCCTGAGTACTTACCATATGCTTGTTTACTACCGTGAGTTCTTTCCTAACTATAGTTTGCTCCAAACTGAATTTATTCGAGCGTTTATGTACTTGACGCCATACTTATATGTTAAATAAGCTGTTTACGTTTATCAATTAGTCTGCGCGAAGTGTACCTACCTGCCGCAGTTAGCAATTGTGAGGCACTACTAAGTCCTGTCTCCTGAGGAGGAGGCTCCTCCTCTAAGCACTACCGTGTCTATGCCCGGTTACCGGTTTTGAAAAAAAAAACTAGAACTGTACAATCCAAGATAGCTCAAAAAATGGTTCGCTCAAGCGATTAGCTACGCGTCAGCGCTTGGAATATTACCTAAGGTATGCAAAATAAGGCTTCCTACCCTAACGGAGTGTGGAATTATGTTTCGGCAAAAGGTTCTTCAATACTTTGATAAACACAAATACTTATATACTGTTGAGACTGAAGTTTTTTGTAGTCAATTGAGGGTGTTTGTGTTCTTATAAAACGTGTTGTAGCATTGAAACGGTTTAGCCGATTTTAATGAAGTTTTTAACATTCACCTTCTGACATGAGAGAGGAGAAATGGGCTGAGCTAGTAATAAACAAACAGTTTTTTTAAGAACTTGCGATCTCTGTTGGTGCGTACATACCGAATGCGGCAATGCAAACGTTCAAACAATTTCGCAAAAACGTCCAGCAGCATTCAGCCACATTTCACATCGCGTCCAGTTTAATGGATTGACCGGTCGCAATTTATTTCAAATAGTCCATTCAATGGCACTATTAAATCCAGCCTGAGAGGAGAAACCGGGGGAGTACCTACTTGCATATTTGTCAAAGCAAAAATATTCTGTTCAATTTGAAATATTTGTTACAATGGTGGGTACTTTTGACATGAATCCTTTCAAATAAATGTACATTTTAATGTAAGTAGGCGCTCATCCATATAAATAAGTCACACGAATTTCAGGATTTTATGATACCTCCTTGTCACACGTGGTCACATGTACCGAACAAGTTCAATACATAGTTGAGTATCAATAGCAATATTATACCTATATATAAATAAATAAATAATAATAAAAATTATGAATACTAATTGGAACAACGACATTAAGATAAGAGTCACGTCTAAACTTGAGTTTGAACCATAGTTAAAAAAGCTTTTGGACTAGGTATATGAATAAACAAATTACAAACGATTTTATTTTATTTACAGATAAAATTAAAGGGACTTCACAAAGTTACTCCCCTTTGTCACATGGTACATTCTTTTGACCTCATCATTTTAGTAAATACCATGTTGTAGTAATTTGTAAAGCGAAAGCTGTTTGAGTTTGTTCTGTTAGTAGCCGCCACAAGGGATCGACATGTGGGGCTATTTGCAACTATGGAGGCAACACTCAGGCGGAGTATTTTTGTAGCTCCATACAAAAAAAGGTGAAAAATTTTTACCCCTCTTTTTGTTATATGAATAATAACTAAGCAGACGCATTTTTTTACCTCTTTCGTCTCTTACTCGTCGACTTCTCAAGCCTTAGAATTTATTACGAGGACAAATAACGAAACTACGATGATATAGATAAAATACTCGTACATACAGCAGAAAAAAACAGTCAACTTCATGACTCGCGCATCATATTGGCAATAAAACGGTAGTTCAAAATATTTATCAGTTCGGTTTTTACTTACTATTATTTTTAGTCGCTTTTGGCGACATGTTTCGGATTCTTTGGGAATCCTTCCTCAGGCACGAGTGTCCGCGGCGGTTGTACGTCGTGCACTGCCCGCGCCGCCCGCCTTGGCGCTCACTAACTGCGTAGTCGTCGGGCGGCGCGGGCAGTGCACGACGTACAACCGCCGCGGACACTCGTGCCTGAGGAAGGATTCCCACAGAATCCGAAACATGTCGCCAAAAGCTACTAAAAATAATAGTGAGTAAAAACCGTACTGATAAATATTTTGAAATATGTCTCACGATAGTTTAAGTGCGATTAAAACGGTAGTTTTTAATTGGTTTCTATTAATGCAAATATAATACATACAGAAATATGTTTTTGCATATTTTTGAACGCTCCGATAAGCATTCTTTTCACTAGCATTTCATGATATTACCACGGGTAAAACCTAAGTGGTTTCAGTCCTCATCCGCATGCCAGCACAGCACGATCGGGTTTGAATTGATAAAACATTCCAACCAACAAAATATTACTAGCAAAAATAAAACTCATAAATCGAAGCGAAATATTTCGCTGGTATTCATAGAGCTCAGAACTACTGAGCGAATAGTAGAAAGGAAAGGTATAAAAGCTTTACCCTTTCTAAAAACACGTAAATAGAAGAACGGAGCGTTCCGTTCGGTTCCATTGGTGGCACACACGCGCGCGGTGCACACCGCGCCACATACGCGGAATAAACGACGTGAAATGGGAAAAAAGTTAAATATGTATGAGTGCGGGTAAATATAAAAATCGGTATATAAAGTCGTTTATATATAATATAGGTGGAAAGCGCGCTGCTGTTGGCTCGTACGGCAGTCGCTCTCGGGCCTTGCAAGCGCGCGCTCCACATACAGCCTCCGGCCGGAGCGTGGCCGGCCCCACCGCGTGTTTCATAGTTCACTACTAACAAACTTTGACATTAATACTTTAGAATGACTTAGTTAAATGATTATGTGTAAATATTAAAGACAAAAACTTTCATCTGACATTTGTGTGGAAGTTTTTAAAACTCGACAGGTAAGTGTTTACCGAAGTTTGAGCGTAATCAACAAAGATTTTGCTCCCAAACTGTAACGCGGGCTTCTTCCAACTTTGGAAAAGTTTCGAGCAGATAATAATTTGTCTGTTAAATAATGTGTTTTCTTGACAATGGAATTACGTTTTATTCTGTCAAACTTTTGTTCGAATTTGGACTTTTTTATTTGTTTTTACACGGACTTTCTGAATTCTTCCGATAAAATTCATTCATGATATACTATTTTAGTGGTGCTATAATTAATCTTCTCAAACCAAGTCTAAAACGTTCTTACAAAACTTTTCAAATACGACAATGTGAAATGGAGCCATTATTGAATTGAAAGTAATTCATTAGGTTTTTTCCTAAATGTTCTAAATTTCTTGATTGTTCTTTGTATTAAATAATTCCCGGAACATTTATGAACTTCTTTATTTTGGACAAAATAATTCTTTATTGCAATGTTATTTTATTTAGTTGAAATTGTTTTTTATATTTTATTACATGTATTTTTAATTGTATTTAACAATAACCAATTAAATCTGAAACTAACTAACTAAGGATGAATTAACTAAAACTGAAGGCATGAGTAGGTATAAGAAATTTAACATAATATGCAGTTTTATTTTGTGTTGCGTGATATTCGGATGAAAATTTAAAGCAAGAATGATTTTAAACAAACTGACTATTGATGCATGGGGTCGAGTCGGGCTTTTTAATGGTCAAACTTTACGCTCGAGTTAAATTATAAAATTGTAACATAGTAACTTTTGTTAAAAAAAAAAAAATATGTGAAATTTGATTAAATAAGTACCTACAAGGTCTAAGGTATTATTTAACGGATAGTTTTACCAAAATATTAAACTAATAAACGGAAAATGGTCTTGTATGTATAAAAATATATTTGATAAAGGAAACGTTGCTACTGATGCATGTTGATATACAAATGCCCGAAAATTATCGTGGCAATTAGTATGCTTCGATAAAGTACGCTTTTGCGGATAAAGTATATCAATCACGATTAGTGGAAAATGTTCATACAGCCAGAGCCAAGTTTTAAGAGCTCTTGTCTCAAATAGAGCCAAAAAGACATCCAACGATACCGACTCTCAAACTTATGAGAGAGAGACACACGAAATTATATTAAAATTTTTAGCTGACATATAAATAAACATAATTATCTTAAGTCTCTTTCTTGTGACACGAGGCATTTCAACACGAAATGTTTTCCAAAGTGGAATAAAGGCTCCGAGGTGTTTCAAAGAAATCTGTGTATTACTCCAAAGCAGCAAACTGAGAAAATTAAGCTCGAAACCGTGGCAGTCCAATTCTGTTTTATTAATTTGTTAAGGTTTTCCTCAGAAGGTTTTCATATGGTTTTGACAAGACCTAGTGTCGTTTTCGTCGTCTTGTTAGGCATGACACGCACACCAATAAATGTTTCAAGATTACCCATCAGCTTGAACATAGACAGAGAGAATCATACTATCTATGTCTTACGCTAGAACTAGCCCCTAAAAGAAAAGGATGAATATAGTTTTTTTTGTTCTTATTTACTGACAATTTGGTTTGACCAACTATAGTTTCTCATCTCTGCAACTTCGAATAATGCTTCTGAGAGATCACTGCGGTACGATACCGATATGTCAGTGTCAAAAGTAAGGCCGTGTTGTACGGTTGCGTTCGTGGTCCACAAATGTTCTCGCCGGAAAACCAGCGCTGACTTTAGGTTAGCATTATGCTGAGGCGGGAACATGTCGTGGTAAACTATATACTTTGTTTTAAATATACTTTTTTTTTGTTATACGTTTGTATGAAACGTAGTTTGCCATGAATAAATGAAATTATTCTTAAAAGTGAAATGTCTTCAAACAAAAACGTCACTTTTGACACTGGCAGATCGGTATCGTACCGCAGTGATCTCTTAGAAGCATTGTTCGAATTGGGCCGTCAATGCAATGTATAATGAAATCTGGACCCCGAAAATTGTATGCTTTAAAACATACTTGTCATGCGTTGCGTTGCGTATATCATGTATGATTTAGATTTAGAATTAGATTTATTTATTTTATAATATTAAATTACATTATAGGTAAATTATTTTAAGCTATGTTTCTAAGCATACAAATTTTAGAGTCCAGATTTCGTAACGCATTGCATACGTTGCGGACGAGGGCACAGTTTTTCCTTACCTTTATGATATTGGTGCGAGGAAGATGCTCTGTGATTACTGATTAATAACATTATCAATAAAATATTTTCAAAAGTCTAATATCGTATTGTGTCAGTCTTTAGTAGCCAGCCAGTCGTAGGTTCCAGTAGGCTCTTGAAGAACCTAAATTCGGTTAGAAATATAACGAGCTATTGGATTAAGGGTTTAAAACGCGAGTAACTAATTTATAAAGAAATATATTTAAAAGGCTTTTCTCAGTGCTTAGCGACCATTTTGGCATAAGTTTACAGTTTATATATTGAATTTTTAATCAAGGGCAAGTGCCATGAGAAATATCACACATAAACTTGAATATATTTGCAAGGATACACTTCAAGCAAAACCTTTAAGTTAAAGTTGGCTCGATGGAAGAAAAACACTATATCCGGTAATGTAAATGTGTGTCACAAACTAATTACTCGGCGAACTATACGCTATTTAATTCAATCTGAGTTAATTACTTGACGCATAATTCACTGTTACTGTACATAAACTTGACGTAATAGATCTTTGTCTGGTTACTTGTAAATACAATGAAGAATATGACAATGAACCGATGTTTTTATAATTAAATAAATTATTTAATTAATGTATTTGTACTGTTTATTTTTCAATCAGTTTAATTTCTAATAAAGACAGGAATGCACACTTAACTCATTAGCGACTAGCAGCTAGCAGTGCCATATGGTACAATTTTTGTATGAAAAAAATAAATTTTTGATTATCCTTTAAATGACTTAAAATGACCTCAGGAACAGCGGAATATTAAAAAATAACTCAACATTTAAATATATATATTAAGCAATAAGTGTTTAAAAGCACGAAATAATATTCGATACATTGCTAACTGTAGGTAGACATAGACATAGACATAATTTATTGGTAATAAGATATTACAGGTAACAAATTTTTTAACTACTCACACACATTTACATTTACATTCACACACACACACACACACACACACACACACATTCACATCACATTTTTTATTTATTTTTCAGTCGATCGACCATATACCGCATGTAACGAAAATCGCATACATGTTCTTGAACCGTCTAAATGAGGCTTAATCATTTAATCAAAACCAAACTTACAATGTTCGCTGAACACCCCTTCTTCTGGATTAGCCTTTCAGCTTAGCAAGTAGGGGTTAACCAGCGCATACAGACTAGTCGGCAAAAATAGGCAATACCGTATTGACCGTTACCGAAATAAATCAGCCGTCTCGCCTCAGCCGTAAGGCGTCCGTCCGTTCAGAACAATTAATCAATTGTTATTATTTCCGCCATAGGTACACGCCACAACATATTGGCACAATTTGTTAAGCAAAATTCGCCTGACAGGCCAGGTTATCCGGAAATGAAGATATGTTTATGTAGTCCATAAACTATCATTTATTTTGTATTATTTTTATGGTATAATAGTATTTTATACAATCGTGATATAATAGAGAGCTTGATTATATCACTACTGTATACCTATACATACTTTTTCTACGAGTCATCTAAAATAATACTTATTTATTTTTTGACGAGCAGAAACGTCTGCTATCGATGGTATTCGGCCTCTGGATCCAGAGGCCGTGAGTTCAAGTCTCACCCAAGGCAGTAATTGTTCCACTTTTAAATTTATTCTAAGCTTAATAATACTTATTTACTATAAAACCTAAATAATATTGAAAATTGGTAAGTATCTTAGTAGACAAAAATAGTCGCGCTTTTATGTCTTTTCCATGGGAGCGCGGCGGTACGTGATTGGTCAAATTCTTTTATAGTTGACTACAGCGTATCGAAATGAATATTATATTTGAGTTGGGAGTCCATACATGAAAAGTACGCAATTATTGTTTGGTATACGAAATCTTAATTCAACCATTACAGTCGACGAGTCGAAAAATAGTTATATACCTACTTGTAGTTAACTTCAGTAATAAATAAATTCTTTATTTGAACTTTGCAAGGGCTTAGCTAAAGTATATCAGTCTTTTGTTCCCGTAACAAGTCCGTCTTTTGTACCGTAAGGTTCTCTTTTGTGTGATAAAGGTTAAACAAATAAAATACGACAATAATTGTTTGTAAAGTTTATAAAAATAGCTAACGGTAGCTTAGGTTAGGTACAAAAATTTTAGGTCTTGAATTTGTCGCTCAAAAGGTAGCTCTTTAATATCAACCTCTTAAATGTCCACGTGAAAGAACCTGTCCTTAACCGGCTGTTATTATTTTCTTAAAAGTGGTCTACACCGCAACACATCGCTACAATTTGTTCTCGCAAATTTCGCCTGACAGTTAAATTAGTCCGAGCCCGCAAATAAATGAAACTCCCTAGTCCCGCAATAGGGGGCTATTTCATTACACGTTCGTAAATACGACGAAATTAGTGCGTCGCTTTAAGAGCTTAAGAGCGAGCGCTGTTGAGAAAAGGAAATGGATTTTAAATTCGTATCAGGTTTTGGATTTCATTTGCATATGATTTGTTCATTAAGCCATATTGTTATTGAAGGTATCTGGCCTATCGAATAGAACCAAAGTTTATTTATTTGGTTCCCCGAGAAAAAGGCTAATTACTTGTGATAATGACACCTCAGTTGTTCACCTTTGTACTTCCTGTAATTTATTTTTATAAACCTGTGTTGTGTACAATAAAGTGATTACTACTACTACTACTAATGACTACTATCATCTACCATGATAGTTACTACTATCACCTATACCGTGACCTAGAACCTAGTAGAGGAGACCCTATTGGAAACAAAATATTTTTTTAACCTTTTAGGGTTCTGTACCCAAAGGATAAAAACGGGATCCTAGTACTATGACTCCGTTGTCCGTCTGTCTGTCTGTCTGTCCGTCTGTCACCAGGCTGTATCTCATGAACCGTGATAGCTAGACAGTTGACATTTTCACAGATGATGTATTTCTGTCGCCGATATAACAACGAATATCTACTAAAAAGTACGGAAACCTCGGTGGGCAAGTACGACTCGCAGTTGTCCGGTTTTTTGAATATTACATAATCAAAATCTTACCTATATGTATGTTCTCGCCGAGAAACTTTACTGTCGTGTTTTATATAGTAATGTCGTAAGTGCCGCGAAGATACGCAACATGGTTTTGAATTTTGTAATAAATTACCAGTACACAGGAATTACTGGATAAGTACTTATTTCCAAAATTGTGTTATTTGGCAGATACTAATATCCTAGCACTGCCGGATACAAAATAAAATAGTCGTTGTTTAGTTATCGAGATCATCAGTGCCTTCGTACTGTCAAAGTAAAAGTGCTTTCTTTGTTATTTTATAAAGTTTTTCTAAAGGATTTAGCAAATAGAGTTATTTAACACTTTACTTTTTCTCTTTTTAGGGTTCCGTACCCAAAGGGTAAAAACGGGATCCTATTAGGTACTAAGACTCCGCTGTCTGTCTGTCTGTCTGTCTGTCTGTTTGTCTGTCTCTCCGTCTGTCACCAGGCTGTATGTATTTCATGAACCGTGACAGACAGTTGAAATTTTCACAGATGATGTAATTGATGTATTTCTTTTGCCGCTATAACAACAAGTACTAAAAACAAAATGAAATAAATATATAAACGTGATTTTTTGTCGTTTTTTGCATAATAGTACGGAACCCTTCGTGCGCGAGTCCGACTCGCACTTGGCCGGTTTTTTTAACTGTTATTGTTCTTTAGCAAAAACGGTCTTATTGTGTTGCGGCATTGGAGTAAAACCAATACCCTCGTGAAACAAAAGTGTGGTTTATTCACCTTTATTTTCATTACCCAGTATTTCAATAAAATGTTTTCATAGTAACATTAAAATTACAATTTTATAATAATTTCAGCAGACTCCCTGGCGATTCAGTTTAATGTACAATTTAATGGCTGATATTACCAACAGTCAAATATTCAATTTTGGAATTTGATATCCGCGGGGAATGATTCTAATGAATGCCATAAGTTAATGCCTTACGTAAGTTGTAATAAAGAAAATCTTTTAACGGTTTTGAACCGCTTGGCATTTTTAAAACAAGTTCTTTGTTGGTCCTCTGGGATTGTAAGTAGAAGCAGTGCTTTTATTCTGGGACTACCTAAATAACTACTTATATGTAGAAATCTAGACTGTTAAGTAGTGTTCCATAAATAAATTCAATAGCAGTACAATGTGATTACCCCATCATTTGAAAACTTGTTGCTCTATATTTATGCGTAGAAGTCCACGTCATATTATGGTTTACTGAATTGCTGAACCATATACAATTTCGGATATTTTCACACTTAAAACATAACCTTCCGTAAATAAGATTTTAAAACCGTTTTAGATCACGAGGGGCATCAGTTTTCATTAAATTTGTGTATTTTGCATATATGTGGGTTTTGATAGATTATTATCATCGAAACGTTGGGTCATTTACATTGCCATACGCGCATCTCCAATCCATTTCGGAATCTGTTTACGTTTAATTATAATCGTATGCAGAGCTTTGCCCGCAATAATTCGAATGATCCAATATTTTTCAGCATCCAATTAAGCAACCCCCACAGTTAAACGACCATTTGTGTACCTTATTGCAACGTTATAAGGTTTTTTAAGCATGTGTGTGTTTGTACACTGATAATAAATACTCACTTTATCGTCGCTGCCCAATAATTAAGTTTTACAGTTTGTAATTTTCCGCCCGGATTGTTTTTGTTTTAATTATGTGTTTATTTTATACCTGATTTTGTAACTTTTGTGTTTACTTTTATATCAAACGTGTGACTACACGTTCGGAATTTAGTCAGCAACCTACTAGTCCTGAGATTCGGTGTAGACTATCGGCGTTATTCATATACTTACGTCTGTCAAATCTAACAAACCGTTGATAATCGTTTGTCCTTATCTGTTATTTTGACATTTATTTTTGTTAAAAAGAGACAACATTTAACAGAGGTTTGTAAGATGTTAAAAGTTTTATAAATAAGGGGGTTCAAGTTGTTCTGAAGAGAGTCGTAGTGTGCATTTCCAACCTAAGGCCTTAGACAGATAATAATTGAACCTAATAGAAATAATAAAACTAATTACTAATATTTAGAGGGCTGTATCAATGTTATTATTGTACTTAGTAGGCAATACTTTCTTTCCCTTATGAAACATTAGCTTTATACCACATACGTGCCACAGTGACCGAGCCCGTAAATATAATATCGAAGAGAAGGCAAATAAGGATCCCTAAGCCGCAATATCTCAAGGGAATTAAGGGAGCCATCATCAGTCGAAGGATATAATATAATATATTGCTTGCGGCACTAGTTGACAACTAATACGTAACTTGAAAGAGACATTACGGTCTAGTTACCTAAAGCTCTCGTTCCTCCGGGGGCTAAACTTTGGTACTGACTATATCGAATTTAATGGTTTCTTTTTGTAAGTTTAGGAACCTACAAATTCAGAAAGTATGGACGACGAGTAAATGAGGTAGTTTTGGACATACCTGTATATGTGCTATATTCTTCTTCCTCGCATTATCTCGGCATTTTTGCCACGGCTCATGGGACCTGGGGTCCGCTTGGCAACTAATCCCATGACTTTTCGAAAGCGACTGCCATCCTTCCAACCCAGAGGGTAAACCTTATTGGGATTAGTCCAGTTTCCTCACGATGTTTTCCTTTACCGAAACGCGACTGGTAAATATTAAATTATATTTCGTACATAAGTTTGAGAATGCCTATAATGGCATAAAGTCCGCCTGTTGTACACTTTTTATGTGCAATAGAGTTTAAAATAAATAAATAAGTTTCGAAAAACTCATTGGTACGAGCCGGGGTTTGAACCCGCAACCTCCGGATTAAAAGTCGCACGCTCTTACCGCTAGGCCACCAGCGCTCTATATTGTGCTATTATTAGGTATTAATTAGCTTTTTCATGCGTCTTGTCAGCGTAGAATTTAGTGATTCAATTTCAATTTCAATTTATTTATTTCGCTTAAACATACATAGCACCCCCATTTGAAAGTATTTACTTGTTTTTTTTTAAGGCACAAACCTTTTATTTATAGCAATTACTATAGCTAAATATCAAATAGGTTTTTACTTGGTTGTGTGAAAATATCGAAACTTTATTTTAACCATACCATAAAAGTTATTTTATATGTGTTATATTTACAGATATATATTGTATTATGATAATTTATTTAGTAATATACTCAATAATTTCAGTGGCATCCTATAATGCAAGATATGTGACTTGGTACCGAGTTACAAGCTCCTAATTTCAATCATAGTATGATAGTAGTATTACTTAATCTGTGACAATAGCCTGTTATATTACCTATATGTAGATGTAGGATAATTATGATAACACTTTTTTTTCTTTTCCAGGTCGACGATGTCGCTAATTATTTTAGTAGCGGTTTTTGGTAAGTAGTTTCGTGAATATTTACTAGGTAGGTACTTATAATATGTATATTTATTTAATTTATGTATACTGTATTATCACCAACCACCTTTAAAAGTATGTTTTAAGATTATTGGTTTTTTAGGGTTCCGTACCCAAAGGGTAAAAACGGGAACGGGACCCTATTACTAAGACTCCACTGTCCGTCGGTCCGTTTGTCTGTCCGTCTGTCTGTCTGTCACCAGGATGTATCTCATGAACCGTGATAGCTAGACAGTTGAATTTTTCACAGATTATGAATTTCTGTTGCCGCTATAACAACAAATATTAAAAAGTACGGAACCCGGTGAGCGAGTCCGTCTCGCACTTTTGTCCGGTTTTCGTTTATTCATTTTATAAGACAGTGTTATTCATGGCAGGGCTCGGAACCGGTATTTTTTAAAAACCCCGAAATAGCCCAATATTTTGAATTTTTTTATGCTCATTACGTAGGACTGAATCATGTATTTAGGAAACAATTTTGCATTATTAAAACGTCCCATTAAAAATGAAATTATAAACAAAAGAACGAAAAAGAAAGTAATAATACCGGTATTTTTGTATGGAGCAAATACCGGTTTCCGACCCCTGAGTCATGGCATGGCAATAAGCGTGGCATTATTACTGAAAGCACATATTGATCACAAGTATCATAAATATAAAAAAAATATAGTAAATATATTGTCAAAATTCTGTTGCACGAAGAAGTTTGAATAGCTTCAGCATTTGTCCTAATCCCAACTCGCTAAGTGGGGCTCTACGGACGTCTTAAGGCTATGTCGACGTTCTGTTTAGCTATTTGCCGAATTTAGGACGGTCAGGCTGATATTCAATAAGCTATGCAAGCGGATTGTTTGTTGGTATTGTGATTTGGGAAATCATTCGAGCGATTTTAGATACGATGCGTCCCGGGTCTAACTTAGCAAACATTGCAAACTTTAGTAATAATCGGTAAAGAAAAGCATAGAGAGAACACCGGTATATATCTGCGAAAAAATTGAAAGGCGTATGACGTCTCCAACCAAATAAGTATGGGGATTGTAGGCTCAATGTTCTCAGAAGTAAATCTTCCTAACTACTTGTCTAGCTGACGATCTTCTTCACAACCTCCCCAATAATCATATTAATTGGGATCACATTACAATACAAAGCGGTTTTTCTTTAAATTTCTAAATCCTTAATTGGAAAATGTAAATACTGGCCATAACATTTGCTGTTCTTTTTGCAATTGCATCCTACCCAAATATCATGACGACAATTGAACGACAAGGAAATTGAACTAACTACCTCGGATATGTATCGAAATAAGCAAGAGTCCTTGACATTGAGACGTGCGTTAGCAGCAGACACAAAAAATACAAAAATTAAATTTTGACTCCACTATAAAAATATATGCTATAAACTCTTTATTGTACAAAACACAGAACACAAGCCCATATATACAGACAAAATATAGGCATATCATTAAAATGATCTTATTTGTGTAAAATGATATCCCCATCACGGCTCTATAATACCCTTCAGAATAATTTGAAGTGTTTCCTTGTTTCGTAAAGACCTTAATGGCTGCACGAAATAGAATCTTCTTTAAGCTGGCTTCTTTCTCTCGATTTACTTTCTTATTAGATAAAATAACTCTTACTAATTACGCCATTAAAACGAATTGTACGAAATTTGCATAGTATTGGGTTACTTAAGACTTACTAAACTTTTTCTGGGAAGGAAGTAAGTAAAAACCTAAATTCAGGTCAGTCGTCTCATCATCATCATCATATCTGCCTAAACTGCTTCAGCAAGACGAAAGCCTTTCCCAATGGTGGCCTCAACGATGGTTCGTACTATGCCCTCATTCAATTGTTTGTTGTTTGATCTAGTCCAGATCGTCAATCAACCTTGTTGAGGCAACCTTAGCTGCTATCTTAAGTGAGAATCTTTCGGCTGATATGATGATGATGAGAGTCGTGAATAAAATTACTAGAAACCAATTTACCAGCTTTGTTGATTTTACGTGCGACAGGGAAGAGGTGACATAGGCGAGTTTAATTCAAAGTGGAATAAGGGGGCAGAATCAATTATTTTTATTAAATTATGAAGTTGTCAACGGCAAGAGGCCTGGGAGGAATTATATAATCGCGGTCGTTTGTTTTAAACGATCCGGATGAATTACCCTATAAGGAATAATTTTCATCACTGTATTGTCACGGTCATAAACATGTATACGTACGCTCGTTATTTCATATAATTTAGGTGAAAAACTGTGTAGAAGTTTATGACTGGTACTATAGAGTAGCCGTTTGAAAATTTAATGGTACGGTTATTAAAATGATTTTATTCGGGCTCCAGGTTGAAGTCGTAACTTTTATTGTGCAGGCATAAATAATTTAGAATTTAGGTACTCATATTTATATTTACTTTAAATACTGATTACATATTATACAAAAATATAGCGCGCGGTTGTTTTATGTGATAAACGCAGCGTTAAACGCATGCGATCAACGAAATGTAGGAAAAATTACATTTTACATTAGATAATTAATTATTAGTGTCATTGTACGCTTAAAAAGAGGCACCTGCCCAGTTATAATTACGTTTGTTTGTGTGAACTCAATATTTTTTTTTTTTTTTTATAATCTAATGACACTACATAGGAAACTCAGCGGTAAGCAAATAGTCATTTTATTTATTATTTAGTAGTTCCGTTGGATTTTCTGTGACGTCAGAACGATATGACGACGTATGTACCTATGGTTTTATCTAATAGTAATTCACAAAGCCATTCAATGAGTCAAACTCTTTAGAAAAACAGCCAAAGAACTAAATAAGTACTTACAAGCATAAATGCTTACAAACATAAATAAACACATACTCCCGTAAAACATAAATAAACAAATATACCTTCAACAGGGGTCGTGTAATAAACGATACACCATTAAGTCGGTATCTTAGCAATATTAGCAAGAAAAAAGTTCCTATCATTGAAGCTCAACTGGATATTAAAGAATCCTCAAAAGTAAATAGCATTTTACCCTGACGGGCGAGATCTTTGATAATAAAAAAGGTATGAAAGAAACGGGTATTATCCTTCGTGTGCCGGCGGCGATGTTGATCGAGTCACCTTGCTTCCTAGCGGCTAATTGTTTGTCATGGCCGCTAGAACTCTGAAATGCTGGATATGACTGTTATTAGACAATGGAGAATGGGTAAAGCCTGCAAAAGAAATGGGTATAGGTACCTAATATGTACTTTATTTGTGCGAGGCAATGTTGATCAAAATGATCAAGTTACCTTGCTTTTGAAATGCTAATTGTATGGTACCTATAATCGCAGAATTCTGAAACATTGGACTGTTGTAAGAGAAAAAAAGTTATACAAGGAAACCTGACCAATGACTATAACTAAACGGCAGCTCTTTAGAAAACAAATTGCTAAGCAAGAGAAGAAGTCGCTTCTGCCACGGAAGCATCCAATTCTCAACTAACTATATCCGCTTTTGCTTCTGCCTTACGCAAATTTGGCAGCTAAGGTGAGCGTACACTGTCATGTCATATGTGGTCAAAAAAAAAATTCCTCTGTCAAGCATCCTACCCAGTGTAAGAGACGATAAGAGGCAGTCACCTGCCTAAAGGCACAGTTAACAAAATATAAAGTACTTATTTTGATAAGGAAGAAAAAAGTAGGTACTTATCCTGTCTACTACTACTTACTAAATCCGTAAGACACCATGTATGGTTCTATACTGCCTGGATGACACTTCTAGTCACCAATTGAATCGACACATCGCCGACGTCAGGGACTGGAGTTAGTTTAACGAGTTACTTACGTCGCACGTAGGGTTGTATTTCTCGAAAATCGTGGAAAGTTTAAGATAGAAACTTGCGTTGATTAAATGTTTCTGTGATTATTTCAAACTGTCCTGACGCGCCTATTACACATTTAATAAATAGAATCAGGCGTTACTTTGCTTAAATCCATATAAATTAATACAAAAATATTACTTTGCTCATCCGCGAAATAATAACCTGCTAGTCAGTCAGTCAGTAGTGCTAACCCGTTACCTGCGTATTTTATGCAATTAATGTTCCCGTATCTTTTCGCGGATGAGCAAAGTAATATTTTTGTATTAATTATTACACATCTTTGTTATACGTAGTTAAACTATTTATTGTCATTTATTTAGTTCCGTTAAAATTTGGCACCTATTATTTTTTTCAAACCAATCTCAACTGATTACGAAGAGGCCCTGGCCTGTGAATTCTTCTAATGGACCTACTCTTTCTGTCTAATAGACCTGACTGAGCCATTAATGGGGTAACGAATGCATGATAGATTAAACACCATGTACCTGTTTGAAGTAGTCCAATTAATTATTCAGAACTTTTATGTACAGTCAAGGGCATAGACATATACATTCCCAAAGTTTCAAAAATATGTGTACGCTCTTACACCTTACACAATAAAGTCGTGTTCACATATTTTTGAGCCATTAGTCTGGATCGACATTTTTGCCTTCGACTGTACGATATATAGTTCCTTTTCGGCGAAGAGAAACATCGTGATGAAACCGAAATACCCTCAATAAGGCCTAGTTTTCCCTCTGGGTTGGTAGGTCAGATGCGTCGTTTTCGTAAAAAAAAATAGCCTAGGTACACGCCAACTGTTTGGGATTAGGTGACAAGCAGACCCCAGGCTCCCGTGAGCCGTAGCATAAAACCGGGTTAACTCGAGAAAGATGCTGATGTATCTATCTTTTCGAAGGGATAGCAAAATATGGTTGTTTTGAACACAAACCGATAAAAATATGCGAGTTAGTTTTAATATCAGTTGTTTGGTAACCCTACTATCGAGGTGGTTAAGTTCAGCCTCAGACATAAACTATTTTTGTTCCAATCGTGCTCTTTGACACACGAACGTGGCAATCAGATTAGGACTGGGACAAAGAACTTTTTATTTACCATCTAGAAGTTTCGAATTGTGTTAGCGTTGTATCATTTTGGCCTTGTCATTCGGCTCTGGCAGTTACGGTAATAGGGTAGTTGATAAATTTTTATTAATGGTATCAGTCGCATGGTACGGGCATGTGATGCGGAGGGATGAAAGTCATGTGACAAGAAAGGTATTAAGAATGAATGTGGAGGGAAGTACGAGGAGAGGAAAACCGAGGAAAAGGTGGATGGACTGTGTGAAAGATGATATGAAACTAGCGCAAGTGAATGATGAGATGACGGGTGACAGAGATGTATGGAAGAAAAAGATATGCTGCGCCGACCCCAAGTGAATGGGACAAGGGCAAGCGAATGATGATCAGTCGATCAGATTTGTTATGAGGATCAAATGTCTGTATGGTACCCATTGTCTTAAAGCAATACAAAAGTCACAAATGATGGTCAAAGTCTGGTACCCGCACTTTAGCAGGTCCCGGGTTCAAATCCTGCATTCGACTTGCACCGCGAACATTCGCATCAACTGGTAGCCAGTTGTAATTTCATTGCGACCTGAAAAACTTTTCACGGAAGCAAATTTTAACGAATTATACCTAGTATTTTTCAAACATATCATATCATCGGTACATCTGTCACCGTATCAATGCTGTTTGAAAAATAACATAGGGACCATGACATTAACGACGACGACGACGATGACGTTTGCGGAGAGGTTTGACTGCCAGTACTTGAATCACTGTCAGATGATTCACGTGCTGGTGTCCAAGCCTTCCTAAGGCTCGACCGGGCGTTATTGTTTAGGTTAGATTTTAAGTAATAATTATGATTTAATTAATTCATTTAATTTTAATGTTAATTTTAACTTAAACTATAATTTTATTGAAATAAAACTATGAAAACGGATTATATCGCGTATATTGAATTTATAATACATCCCGACGTTGACGTCACCCGTTGACCACGAACGCTGTGAAGAGTTCGAAACGTCGGGATGTATTATAAATTCAATATACGCGATATAATCCGTTTTTCATAGTTTTATTTCATGAGTAACTATCGCGGTAACCGAAGACAATATTATATAATTTTATTATTTAATGTAATGTCCCAATGTAATGTGATATGATCCTAAGTTGGTCGAAATAAATGATTTTATTATTATTATTTATTTGTATCTCCTTGGATATCACGGGCCTATAAATCTCGGTCTTTTGATAGGCTTGCGTGGGGATATAGATAGATCCAACACATAGAGGCCCCTTGGAGAGTTTAATGTCATGTAGAACGCCTGCTGGAACCCGTTCACGGGCGCAACAATGGACACCCATGAACCGGTCGCAGCAGGCATTGGGACTATTGTAGAAAAAGTGAACAGTACAGTGAAGTGACCGGTAGGTCTATGGATTGAAGTTTGGGTGGACAATGAGACTGGGCTATTGGTTATTTATTATTATTAACAGTGCTTGGAATTAATTTTACAGTACCTACATATATGGTGCTAAATTACCGCCCTAGTGCGGTAGCTAGCACTATACGTGCGTATGTCAAAAATTTATAGGGCCATTATGTGCTGTAAAACGTTTTAATACACGTGCGAAAATGAAATTCGCAACTGGTGTCGATTTAAAACACTCCCTTCGGTCGTGTGTTAATTTATCGCCACTCGTGGCGAATTTTCTACTTTTCGCACTTGTATCGTAATACGTACTATTACTGTTCAGAACTAAACAGTTTTCGGGCCATATATTCGAGGTGCGACGCAGTTACAGTGACTGGGCCGACAGTATGTTTGAAACCATCCTGATGTTTTTCTGTTTTATTTGAGCATTAATATCCTTGTGCAAATATTATTCTAAAATGCAATACTAGAACGCGTATTGTTACAAGTTTTATGGTTTCAACTTAATTTAATTAAGTAATCCTTCGTACATTTCTAAAATAATTACCGAAACTATTTTAAGGAATTAAATTCTATGTACAAGATGGTGCTATATAAAGGTGTCTGGATGCCTAGCCAATATAACTATGGACGGTATAGAAAGGACGGCAATCTCTTATGGCAGTACTGTTCCAAAAGTGGCCAGCTTTCAGCTGTAAATAATAGTTCCTAACTACTCCGGTGGCGCTAGGTAGGCTCTGGGGTATGACATGAACCATAGAGGTATAATAATATAGATATGAAATGGGGCAGGGGCAACAAATAACCCGACCAAATTACGTAGGTTGTTTTTGCACCAAATTATTTTGTATAATCGTAATCTCACTATGGTTCTCAAAGATGTTTATATCATTTGTTTATTTGTACTAAACTACACTATAGTTAAATATAACCTACATTTAAGTGACTTATAGTTTTGAATAGGAAAGCACATTTGAATAATGCGGCATCCGTATTCATTGCCATCGTTGGTCAAGTGTGACGTTATGCGGAATTTCCTTCTTCTTAAATCGCCGAGCATGATTTATTTGCAACGTTTACAGATGACAAATTGGGTGGAGCATGCGTAGTGATGGGCCATTACTGGTTGTAAGAAAAAAAATTAAGTGCTTGAGGTATTTGCATTTTACATACATAAATGTATAAAATATTCGTTAGTTTCTCTGAAATTAATTATTGCTTCAAAAGTGATACTAAAAAGTCGATATTAAAGTATAAGAAGATATTTATTAAGGTAGGTATTATACTTATATAGGTTCCATTTAAATGTTCGCAGAAACAAGGGTCCATGCTTACTCACGGGAAGTATTTTTAAGAAGTAAAAAGTTCCTGCGGCACATCACTATCGCGTCTTTTTCCGCCTAAGCGTTTCGCCATTAATTATTTGTTCATTTGTTTCGTGTTCTCCCAGCTGTTGGGAAGTAGCTAATGAGTTTCGAGGCACGTATGTTTGTTCGTTACTACATGCTATCAGCGATAAACTGTTTTTTCCCCTAGTTCTTAATTGGCGGCAATGCCGGGAACATCTCTAGAAATACGGAGTGTTGAACGCGAATTTCTGCATCCAGGAATAATTTTATTGCGCAATTAGCTTCTACGAGAATAAAAAACATAGAAAAATCTGTACTTTAAGTTCTTGAACATTGTTTTTCTTCAAAAAATATTTGTGTACAATATCTGCAATAATATTTTGCACGAAGAGAACATAATGATATGCCGCGCTGTTTCAGCCACAGAAAATAAGGTTGTGTCAGATATTTTATGCGCTACTATATATACCTACATAGTACCAGTACTTACGTATACGTATTAGATTTATGTGACTTGCGCTACGACAACGAAACGCTTTGTGTCTCTCTATTGCTCTTCTATATAATTGCGACAGTGACAGTTGCGTTTCGTTCGCCACGGAGCGTAAATGATTGTCATGTTGGCTACACACCCTGAAAACAAACTTACCCCGGGATGCCCTGGGTAATGTAAAATAATCTCCAGTCGTAACGCGGTATTTGTTTTTTTCATTATAGACCCCATTTCATTAACATTCAGTCGCAAAATTGCTCACACTTTGTCAGCATTAACCCGTCAAACGCTTTGTAGCTCATGCCGTAACAAATAGCGGGCTCCGGAGTTGGTTAATGGAAAAAAATGCAAGTTGGCCGACACGTAGGCATTTGGTTCATTTGATACGCTTTTATTAACTCGCTGTCGGCACGTTTTAGACGTTTTGCACGATACATATTGACAGTCACGAAAATGAAAATACAGCAAGTAAATTGATATTTTATTGCACAACTGGCAAATATGCTATAGTCAACTCTTTAGTAATACGTATTGTGTAATTTTGACTTCATATTTGCCTTCCTATATCTTTGGCAGTTTAATATGTTAAAGATATGGTTATGCATTGGGAGTTAAATGGGAAAAAGTAACTGTTATGTTCCTGCCATTTTTAACCGACTTCCAAACAAAAGGTTATTATTCTTCAGAGCCCACTGTCCCACTGCTGTTTATGTATGAAGGTACTAGTGGAGTATTAGACCGATTCCAATTTTTATACAAGCTTTTTATTTATTTAACATGCTTGCTTTTTCATGCATAATAAAGTTATGTGCCTAGGTGTTTGTATAGGTATGTAAGTATGTATGTATAATGTAAGTATGTTTGTACGAGTCAAATCTTGCAAGTTAAATTTGATCCACTTCCCGGTTTCCGATTAAGCTGAAAATTTGCATACATTATGTAAGTCGGGTGACAATGCAATATTATGGTACCATCGAGCTGATCTGATGATGGAGACAGGAGGTGGCCATAGGAACTCTGTAAACTCAAACTAATTGTGTTTGAGGTTTTTAGAATTGTCTCGATGAGTATTAGTTGCCTGTAGAAAGAAAAGTACAGTCAGCGATAAAAGCTTGTACCAAAAATGAAAATTTCGCCAATAACTTTTTTTGTTTAACTGGTTACAAAATGGGACTTTTGAATTCAGACAACTTATGAAGCTGGAGTTCGTCGGACTGTTAGTTTTCAAAAAAACATTTCCTTCACAACTTAACTAGACTATTACTGGGCGGTTTGCCCTTCGGGCATTTTAAGCTACCTATCGAACCTAACCTACCTACCTATTAATTTAATGTAATTTTGGATTCCCATTTTGTAGTCAGTTACAAAACTTATTCACCAAACGGTACCACTCTGGCCCAATTCGTAACTGGCTACATACAGGGAATTTTTGATTCCTGTTTTGTAGCCAGTTACCGAATTTAGTTACCAAACGGTAACACGCTGGCCCAATACATAACCGGCTTCAAACTGGGAATCTTGATTCCCATTCTGTAGCTGGTTACGAAAATTTGGTTACCAAACGGTACTAAAGGGCGTCCGCCCGCTCTATCTAGCGGATGTCCTAAAAACATAAGAGTAATACACGAATTGTAAATTAACTACAAACGTATCAAGTGCACGTAATAAACCTTCAATTTAGTTGAAACACTATATCAATGAGCGCCACCTCATTAACTTTGATGTATTTATTCCTTCAAGCCTAATTCTCATGAAAACATAGGTGCAATAAAGTACTTTGTGTCTTGAATACAAGGTTCATAATTGAAAAACATTAGAGTCATGCTTCACAATGTTGCAGCCCTTTTATGCGTTGATCGTCGTCTTAATTGTAGCTCATGAAGTAAGACATTCGGCGCAGTCGACCGATTCGATCGAGGCAATTAATTACCTGAGACGTTTTATTAGCTCTAACTTCAGCATTAATATGGAACACTGAAGTATTTTTAGGTTGTACATATATAATGCCAGATAACACGTCAAACTTGTAAATGGTACGGGGGTGATTTGTTTAAAACGATAGAGTAGAAATGAGAAAAAAGCAAAATTAGGTATTTTATGAAGTCTTCAGTTGAGAAGGCGTAAATAATAAAACTTATTAGTATATTTTCCACATTAGCTTTAATTTCGTTTGCACTCTTGATTACTTTGATTAGTTTTATTTTCTAAAATATACATAAAAAAATAATCGATTGTAATTTTCTCATTTGATATCATCATCAACAGTAACAACGTAATGTATTTAAAGTAAGTGTTTTAATTATGTTGGGTATAACAGTCCAATTCAAAGTTAACAGTGTGGAAACACCGCTCGAACTGTTTAACCTTCGCGTTTATTAGGTGAGGTTTAAGCTACAGGCAACTTAAATCAAATATTATTCATACCTATTCATCAGGCCAATTCGAACAATGAGATACCTACGTCATTTACTAGTTCTAGTAACGATATGAATTAGATATGTTAGTTTAAAAAAATGTCATTTTTGTTTGAAGAAACGTCATTTTTAACACTGACATATCTAATCCATATCCTTTCTAGACATAGACATAGTATATACAAGTAGTTATTTCTAGAACTAGTAAATGACGTATCTCATTGTTCGAATTGGCCTGCAGTTTCCATGGAGTCTTAGCACGAGGGTCCCGCGACAGTATTTCATTTCATTTCATTAATTGCATTCCATATGTTATCTCGCGCGCGAGATATACTATCCGTTCCTTTCTAATTAATTCAGGTAGAAAAATACGGGTACTCTATATCGCAAGCGGGGTAGTTACGTACTGCCACGCCGCACTCATGCTAAGCCTACTGCATCTGCAATCGGGTTGTTAATATTTCATTAAATAGTTGTGCGGATACGGACATTTTTTTTGTTTTTTTCTAAATAGATTTATGGTGTACGGGAATGCCTCTGAAATCGGGTTTGCTTGAATTTGCAGACTTACTTATACCGATTAATTTGAATAACCCTGCAATGTAAATATAATGATACGTTGCTCGACAATAGCTTGTATTCTAAGATATATTCAGTTACACACTGCAAATATACGCAAACATGAATGTTTGTTTTAAATAACACCTACGCCACGTCAGGATAAATAAAAGAGCTTCCAGTTGGCCGCTTAAAGTAAAACGATAACGGGGTTCCCTTTAACATGTTGCGTAAATAAATTCCATTTTGAATGTGCCACAAATAAAAAGTCACCGAGGAATTACTCGCAAACAACACGTCGCTTAGTCGCGGTATCAGACGAGCGATTTACATAATGAGACTTTCATTTTTTCATAGTGTTGGTCTGAAAAGTTCAGGAAAGCCTTTAGCGGTGTGCATTTATTTTCTCAGAGAATTGTTTTTCGTGCATAATACCAACAGTACCTTGTACCTTTTTTATATATCAGTACGGGATTTCTATAGCACATTGTTTATGAAGGGTTGTGAATAAATAATGTGTACATACCTAGAAAAACTTCAAAGAGTTATTTATGTTAAATGAATTAATTTGAGAACTCTTTTTTTCTGCCGCTGTTTTTGTCTATAATTCTGGCCACTACCATAGAGTAACTTATACTAGAGCGGTACTGTCATAGTAAATTTTGTAACCCCAGTAAATTCACTGCCATCCTTCGACACACTTTAAAACTAAAAATGAAGAAATTTAAAAGTGGAAAAATTACTGCCTTGGGTGAGACTTGAACTCACGGCCTCTGGATAGATACTCCAGCGCTCTGCCAACTGAGCCACCAAGACCTCATCCATAGTCAGCAAATCTTCCCACTATATGGGTCTATGGGACCCTAGCGACATCTACCGTAAGAGTGTTAGACTTCTTAAACGGCCACCGGAGTTCCAAGTCATATTGGAAATTCAGCAGTTACGATGTGCTACCCATTCTAAATTAATTTTTAACAAGCAGAAACGTCTGCGATCGATGCTATTAAGCTTAGAATAAATTTAAAAGTAGAAAAATTACTGCCTTGGGTGATACTTGAACTCACGGCCTCTGGATAGATACTCCAGCGCTCTGCCAACTGAGCCACCAAGACCTCATCCATAGTCAGCAAGTCATAGCAACAAAATGAAGATTTGTAAAAATACGATAAAATGTATTTAAATATGGATAAATGATTTTTTTTATTTGCATTAATTATTTTTATGATTTTGACCCATGTTCTTTCACTGATATGCGTTAAAATTGTTAAATAACAAACGAAACCGTCAACGCCATCTATACGACAGTAGGCCAAAGCTAGTAGCGCCCACTGAACGAGAATCAAATTTTCTTGATTTTCGAGGCACGTTTTTTCCTTAGACTGTATCCATCTATTACGGAGTTATATATCTATCTTTGTCACTACACTACAGTCATATTATAATTTTTACGAACAACAGGGAACTTAATAAAATTGGGACAATTTTTTAATAGGCCGGTGTCGATTTTAGTCGCAAAAATGTAAAATTGATAGATTTAGTCCGTGAAATTTTACACCTTTTGTTACTTAATTGAAATAACAAGTACTGGTTTCTATTAGCACGTCTTCTTATCTTACCTTTTATCAGATCAGTTTTTTGAAAACAGACTCACAAAATTAGTAATGTTTGCTTTTCTGATGGACGTTTAGGTAAATGCGCGTAAAGCACTGATTTTGTCGCTTTTATTTGTAAATTTCGTAAAGTTTGGACTGCTAAACATGGTAATTTTGTATTTCACATATCCTGTACTTGACGTTTATCAGACTACATTTTTATTATTATGACTTTGAAGTAGTTTAAATGAAAGTTAGACGAAATCAATTTTCTCCAGAAATTACTTCAAAACAAGTGACAATTTCTCTGAAAATCGACTTAATTTCAACGTAATTTTGATACTTAAACAATCTACAACATTTGCTGAAACTATACTTATACATCAATTTGTATAATTTACCACCATGATTTTTTGATGAATTTTTAAAAACTGCCCCTTCTCTTCATGCATTATCGGTGACGCACGCTCGCGACCTCATTATTAAAAGGCAAGATGAGAAGACGTGCTAATAGAAATCAATACTTGTTATTTAGATATTACGTAACAAAACGTATATAATTTCAACGACTAAATCTATCAATTTTACATTTTTGCTCCAAAATCGACTACGGCCTCTTAAGCCTTATGAATATCTATGCCTAATGAATCGGTCTGTGCTGGTTTTAGTAAATCCTAAATTGAGTTAATTGTTTCGAATTTAATCTATTGACGTAAAGCCCTACAAAGCCCTAGTCCGAAGGAAATAATAAGTATATTATTTGAGATTTTCGCCTTAGCTTTCAGAACACGTGGTCTAAATATCCATTAAAGTAACTCGTGTTATTTCCCAGAAAGCTTTCTTATGAACTTGTTTCGCGATGTTTCCCCGAGGAGATCGACGTAAGTTGGTCCCGCACTTACAATATTCACTCATATAAAAGTCTTCTTACACGTGCCACTTTTCATATGAGCTCATGATAGCTTAGGCATGCTATTTTAAACATAAACAGTTTGAAATATAAACAACTAAAGCGCCACTTGCGCCAGCCAGGGTTAAGCCACTTGTAACAGTTGTAACAATGGCAAACCTGCATAGTGCAGCCACCGCGCGCACTGGCCGGTTGTAAAAATAAAACCGGTCAAGTGCGAGTTCGTTTAACTCGCACACCGAGGGTTTCGTACAAAATTTCAACATTTTCATGTACCTAACTACATCCATGTAAGACTTTTAACCAGAAGTATACTTCGCTTAATTGTGTATAGCGCCATCTATTGGCAAATTGGATAGGTAACTAATTTGCGCGACATGTATGTATGTTGGTTTAACGGATAATTTTATTGTTTATCATGTGAACCGATTTCAGCAATTTTTGTTTTATTTCAAAGAAGTTGTTTTTAGTGTAATCTCGTATAGGGGCTTAAATTGCAATTTAAATTAGAAAAAGTTTTTTGATAATAAAAAAAAGTTTTTAAGATAAAGGTGTGATTATATTTTTCCTGTTATATTTATGATAATTTTACTATTATGTAAAAATATCATATTTTTTCGTTGGTAAACTTTGGGGATAAGGGGGGGGGGGGATTGGTGTTTTGTTTTACATTTTCCTTCATAATTATTTTTTTTTTACAAAAAAAATTATTTTATAATGTTAAATTCGAGCTCTTTCAAATGATATCCCACTCGACCTAGTAACTAGACTTTGAAATTTTGCCCCCTCTTTATATTGGGCATTTTCCATAATGAATAAAAACAAAATAAAAAAATTACACTTCCAATGTGTTTGGGTTAGCGTTGTTCATAACTATTCCAAATTTAAAATCTATAGCTTCAGTAGTTCTCGAGATATTTAGCAATGTGACAGACAGACAGACAGACGGACAGAGTCGCACCATAAGGGTTCCTTTTGTACCTTGTTGGTACCCCCTAAAAACTAAGCCATTCGCCCGTCTTTTGTTTTTTCTCATCAATTTTTTCTTCGAATTTTGTTGCAAATAGCACAACTGATTTTATTTATTTAGCCGGCTACTAACCCGCGGTAAACCGGTTAAACCTGGAGATACCATGCTTACCAGTAGAATTTAACACTGGGTTAACGGTTAACCCCGGGTTATTGGCTATTAAGCCTGGCTGGCGCAAGTGGCCCTAAGGCTCACTTGCACTATCCCACTAACCCGGGGTTAAGCGGTTAAACCGTTAACCAAGTGTCAAATTGTACTGGTAACAATGGTAACTCCAGGTTTAACAGGTTAACCCCGGGATAGTGGAATGATGCAAGTGGGCCTAAGATGCGTAAAGTATTGTACACTCGGCGTTAAATAATTTGTAGCAACCAAAGTAGTCAAATAATTCGGTACACCATTTATAAACTTAACGTAATTAGCTGTTTAAAATACAGATGACTAGGCTTGGGACTTGTGGGTACTTATCGTGGTTATAGAATCCATAGAGTCGTCATACGTTAAAATATTTTTTTTTCAGTCTAAAAATAAAACATTAGATGTCATGCTTTATGTTGATAAATCGTTAATAAGCACATTATAAAGGAGTTGAGGACATAAAAAAAATGTTACAAACCTAAAGTTGAATGATATATCTATTACAAAAGCTGAAAAGGCTTTTTTCCCCAAAAGTCCCAAGCCTAAATATGACACAAGAATCTTTTTATTACACGTAAAAGCTTCATGTCATAAAAAGAAATTAACCTTGTAGGTAAATTCTCTACACCAACTAATAGACCAGCGGTGGAACAAAAATGGGTTTAGATAATATTAAAGTTTTTTCTTTTTCGATATGTCATTGTTAGCATGTTAAATAAGACTTTCGTAAAAAGTTAGAAATTTTTAGGGTGAGCGTTCGGATATATTGAAATATTTTAATTTCTGCTAATAACTTTGTAAATATAGAATTAAAGTTACAAAAAACTTTAACATATTCAATACCACTTTAATTTATACACAATATTCGGTTTTTAGAAATCTGGAACATGTGCTTTCTGGTGAACTTAAAAACATGAATTATTTTGTAAATAAATAATTAGAGTAGCTGATATTGCAAAATTACGATATTATGGATCAGCTTATTATACTTGTAAAAAATTAGAAATGTAGACAATGTGCTTCTCTAGATATTGATTTCTGGTTAGGCAGTATAGCCAATATTGAATTAAAGTTTGTAGAGTTAATATTAAACGGTCATGACAATGATCTTAGTTCCCACACAAAAGATTAGAAATATAAAATTTGTGCGTCACTAAATACTGATACGTATGCATTCCGTGCTTATATTTACGTTACATTTCAAACGCGCGGCATGGTTGCGCGCGCCGCGCTGTGCGCCGCCGAGGCAGCGATCAAACGGTATTGATATATAGGTAGATCAACGGTATATAGATCAACGGGCTAGCGGGTAACCTAACCTTGCTAGACGCGTGCAAAATAATATTTCACAAAATTCAAAAAAATGTTCTAAAAGCAATCTGTATTTTTAACAGGTTAAAATTAAGTATCTAAATAGTCATAAAAATAATAAACCAGAACATTTGGTCGTGTCGTGTCTTTAACCTTGCCAGGCGATCTAAAAAGTATGGCACTTACTTGCACGCAAAATTAAGTTTGATTACTATACAAATTGTATGCATTACAAAGTTATCTTTGCACACAAAATTAAGTTTCTCTACTATACAAAGCGTATGCATCGCAGTTATTTTTGCACGCAAAATTATGTTTGTCTACTAAACAAAGTGTATGCATTACAAAGTTATTTTTGTAGTAAATTAAAGACCACTAGGTAGGATGTACAGTCAGCAATACTATTCGCTTAGCACCTTTGCATACAAACCTATACAGGGGTGGTATCTTTTCTCTGCAGCTAACTGTACAATGTGATTGTAACTATGAGGATGGTGTATATTTATGATGTATGAGGACATTTCTATTAAAAGTTGTTAGATTTTGAAATTTTTATATTGAGTATATCTACTTATATAAAAATTTGAATTTTGGTTATGGAATTTTATATTATATAACATACAAAAAAAACAACAATAAACAAAAAAATATATATAGGGCTGTATCTCCTAAACCGTCCGTCGCAGCGCAAAAATAAAAAAAATTTCGATCCCCTCTTTCAATATACAAAAAACACAATAAATAAATAAATAAATATTATAGGACATTCTTACACAGATTGACAGTCCCACAGTAAGCTCAAGAAGGCTTGTGTTATGGGTACTCAGACAACGATATATATAATATACAAATACATAGAAAACACCCATGACTCAGGAACAAATATCTGTGTTCATCACACAAATAAATGCCCTTACCGGAATTCGAACCCAGGACCATCGGCTTCACAGGCAGGGTCACCCACTAGGCCAGACCGGTCATACAATGAAACACAAAAAGAAAAAAAAATCTTTACACGGCTGTATCTCCTAAACCGCGCGTCGTAGCACAAAAACAATCATCAAATTTTCGATCCACTTTAAGAAACCCTCAATTAATATTTAAAAAAATAACAAAAAAAAACGAAAATATCTTTATAAGGCTGTATCTCCTGAACCGTGCGTCGTAGCGCAAAATAATAAAATTTTCGTTCAACTGCAGTGGACCCTTAATTAACATAAAAAAAAAAAAAAAAGGAAAAAAAATCTTTAGAGGGCTGTATCTCCTAAACCGTGCGTTGTAGAGCAAAAATAATCTAGTTTTCGTTCCCCTTTGAGAAACCTCTAATTAACATACAAAAAACACAATGAAAAACAAAGAAAAAATCTTTATAGGGTTGAATCTCCTAAATCGTGCGACGGAGCGCAAAAATAATCAAATTTTCGTTCCACTTTAAGAAACCCTTAATTAATATAGGTATAAAAAAAACACAAAAAATCCGTATAAGGCTTAATCTCCTAAACCGTGCGCCGTAGCGCAAAATAATAACATTTTCGTCCGCCTGCAGTGGACCCTTAATAAACATTTAAAAAAAAACAAAAAAAAAAAACAGAAAAAATATTTACAGGGCTGTATCTCCTAAACCGTTCGTTATAGCGCAAAAATAATCAAATTTTCGTTCCCCTATCAGAAGCCCCTAAGTAACATACAAAAAACACAATGAAAACATAAAAGAAAAAAACAAAGAAAACAATCTTTTTATAGGGCTGTATCTCCTAAACCGTACGTCGGAGCGCAAAAAAAAGTTAAATGTTCGTTCCCCTCTAACAAAGATAGATATAACTCCGTAATAGATGGATACAGTCTAAGGAAAAAACTTGCCTCGAAAAATCACGAAAATTTGATTCTCGATCAGAGGGCGCATCTAGTTTTGGCTTACTCTCGTATAGATGGCGTTGACGGGTCAAAATCATATAAAAATAATTAATGCAAATAAAAAAATCATTTATCCATATTTAAATACATTTTAACGTATTTTTATAAATCTTCATTTTTAGTTTTAAAGTATGTCGATAGATGGCAGTGAATTTAAAGCGGTTACAAAATTTACTATGACAGTACCACTCTATCTTATTATATCCTCTTTGACTCTAGAAACCCTTTTTTAATATGAGAAAAAACAAAAAAAAAACGAAAAAAATATTTACACGGCTGTAACTCCTAAACACTTTAAGAAACCCTTAATTTATATTTAAAAAAAAAATCTTTATAAGGCTGTCTCTCCTAAACTGTGCATCGTAGCGCAAAATAATAAAATTTTCGTTCCATTGCAGTGGACCCTTAGTTAACATTAAAAAAAAAACAAAAAAAAAACAGAAAAATATCTTTACAGGGCTGTCTCTCCTAAACCGTGCGTTGAACCGCAAAAACAATCTAATTTTCGTTCTCGTTTGAGAAACCCGTAAGTAACATTCAAAAAATACAATGAAAAACAAAAAAGAAAACAAAAAATTAAAACATCTTTATAGGGTTGTTCGATCTTTTAAATATTAATAAGGGTTTCTTAAAGTGGAACGAAAATTTAATTATTTTTGGTCTTCGCTCCGACGCACGGTTTAGGAGATACAACCCTATAAAGATTTTTTCTTTGTTTTTCTTTTTAGTTTTTCATTGTGTTTTCTGTATGTTACTTAGGGGTTTCTCAAAGGGGAACGAAAATTAGATTATTTTTGCGCTACAACGCACGGTTTAGGAGATACAGCCCTCTAAAAAAAATTCTGTTTTATTTTTCTTTTCTTTTTAAATGTTAATTAAGTTGAACGAAAATTTTATTATTTTACTCTACGACCCACGGTTCAGAGATACAGCCTTATAAAGATTTTAGTAGTAGTAGTAAACTCTTTATTGTACAAATATACACATAAAAAATTACATGGTACAAATAATAAGATGTACAAAGGCGAACTTATCCCTATGAGGGATCTCTTCCAGTTAACCTTTGAGTAGATGAGAGGAGAAAGTGAAAAGAGGGTGACAAATGTAGCAAAATGTACAACAAGGTACCAGAAAGATTTTTTTGGTATTTTTGTTTGTTTTTTTTTTTCATATTACGACGCTCGGCTTAGGAGATACAGCCGTGTAGTTTTTTTCTTCTTATTGTGTTTCTTTGTGTTTTTTGTATATTAAAAGTGTTTTTAAAGGGGAACAAAATTTTTATTATTTTTGCGCTACGACGGACGGGTTAGGAGATACAGCCCTATATTTCTTTTTTTGTATCTTTATATAATATAAAATTCAATAACCAAACTTCAACTTTATATATATAAGTAGATATATTTAATATAAAAATTTCAAAATCTAACATAATTTAATAATAACGTCGTAGCGTAAAATAATAACATTTTCGTTCAACTTAATTAACATTTAAAAAGAAAAGAAAAAAAAAATTTTTTTTAGAGGGCTGTATCTCCTAAACCGTGCGACGGAGCGCAAAAATAATCAAATTTTCGTTCCACTAAGAAACCCTTAATTAATATATTTAAAAAAAAAACACAAAAAAACCTTTATAATTCTGTATCTCCTAAACCGTGTGCCGCAGCGCAAAATAATAAACATTTTCGTTCGCCTGCAGTGGACCCTTAATAAACATAAAAAAAACAAAGAAAAAAAAAACAGAAAATAATATTTACAGGGCTGTATCTCCTAAACCGTGCGTTGTAGCGCAAAAATAATCAAATTTTCGTTCCCTTAAGAAGCCCTTAAGTAACATACAAAAAACACAATAAATAACATACATCATAAATATACACCATCGTCATAGTTACAATCACATTGTACAGTCAGCTGCAGAGAAAAGATACCACCCCTGTAAAGAAGTTTGTATGCAACGGTGCTAAGCGAATAGTATTGCTGACTGTACATCCTACCTAGTAGTCTTTAATTTACTGTACTACAAAAATAACTTTGTAATGCATACAATTACTATAGTAGACAAACTTAATTTTACGTACGTGTAAGTAAGTAAGACCCGACCAAATGTTCAGGCTTATTTTTTTGTGACTATTTAGATACTTAACTACAACCTGTAAAAATTACAGATTGCCTCACGAACTTTTTTGGAGCCCTAAAAAAATCTTAAAAAATATAAGGGTTGATTTAGCCCCGCTACCCTGCAGCCAGACCTCCAGTGCTGAGTTAGGGTATGATAGGAGAAGTATCAGGCAAATTTTCAGCTTGCCTCAAGGACCTACTCCAAAATGTCTACCAGCTCTCGGACCACTAAGTAACTACAAATAATCAGTCCACATAACAAACATTTTGTACTCATTTTGAAGTCATAATTACATTAATTTCACGTAATATCGGCATCTAATTTATGTGCACGGTAAACAAACTAATGAATGACAAGAAAAGTCAAGCAGCGCTTACGAAGCTGAGCGGGGGGTGGGGCGACCGGGCGAGGTACCTATAGGTATAGATAGATACGAATGCTACGATAGGCTCCCGCGTGCCGCGCCGGCACCTTGACGGACCAGCGCGGCGTATGTATGAATTTCGCGCCTTTTTAAATAGATTTGGCTATAACAATGGAAGCTACACACAGAAATTTCTTACTTTTCATAATATGGTTGCATATATTATTTTATAGTATGAAACTTATCTTTATAGACTTTAATTCAATATTGGACCTTACACGACAAAAAACGCATATTAAAATTTAAGCAGCAATCCTATTTTTCTAATTTTTCGGCTTTGTCTATTAACTTAAGAATTTAGAGATATTATTGTGGATTTTTAAAACTTTAATTCAATATCGACAAAATAATAAGCTAATTTTAGTTTGACAAAGAAGCACGTTAAATTTTTTTCTAAAAATGTAACAGTTTAAAGAGTCATACATAATTTAAACGATGAAGCTTAAACTTTGCACTTTAATTCAATATTCAAAAAGCATCAATCAAAATATATAAATACCTAATTTATACCTAACGCTCGTTCTAACTTTTCGTCTTAAATTACAAATATGCTTAAAAACATGTCCCCTGCCATATAAGCATCACTTTTCCTTCTTTAGAATTATCATAACTTTAAGGTCAAAAATATGGTCCCACTATCGGTCTACTAACTAATCGAAATTCTAAGACCATAGACCATCTAAAACTCAACAATTACCAACTTTGAAGATCTTCTTAATAGTTTCAGCGAAAGAACTATTCAGCTCGGCTCGCAGGGTGTGTAAGTTTTTATTAGCGCGGCTAAGTTTACGCAGCGCACTTTTACTAGTTAAGTAATTTAAGGTGCGCCTGGTATGAACTTAAAGCCTTTAAGCTGTGAGCGTGCTTTTGTAGGCGTTGAGCTACCTTAATAGTTTTGTTTTTATTAAATTCGTATTTTAAAGTAAGAGCATTGTAAGAGGTTTTTTTGTGTAAGAACGCATATTTATTTGTATTTTCGGATTATATTGTCTGTCAAATTTCATTCCTTAAAAGGATGATTTACTTATTTGGTGAAGAAAACTTTTCCAACTCGGTATCACTTACTTACTCTTCAATGTTTAGTACCCTTGAGAATAATAGAGAGGAGTACTTTTGTAATCCTATTTTTTACATAAAAAATTGGCTTATAATACAGGGTGGCCAAAAATAAGTTGACGAAAATTTATTAGTTTTATTACATACTGTGCATATTGTTGACAATTTTAACAATAGTTTGCGTTTGTGTATCAAATCTAAAGGCAAATATTTTGAAGATTATACATTTTGTTTCAGTTAAATAGTATTGTAAGAAAAGTTTGTTTTGTCAACGTATTCTTGGTCCAGCTCGTATGTCCCAGGTCTGGCACGATCTTGATGGTGGCGTTTTAGTAAGCAAAACGTTTAATTATATTGGCACAGTGATGGAGTCAATCAACTTCTCCAAGGTAATGTGTGGATGTCACGTAACTCTCGCTAGGATCTATTTAACAACTAATTAAATATTGTATTCTGTATCGCAATATTCAATACGTCTTATATATATTCATGTCCAGATCAAAACGTAAAGTCAAACGGTAGTGAAAATAGGAAAAGAGTATGTCATACATGCGGAGCGAAATGTACAGCGTAATACTAGAATTGCAATATAAAAAAAATCTACTCGCATTAGGGCAGAAAATACTCTCAAAAAATCATCTCCGCATTTTACATAAGCAGCAGCTGGCTAGCGCCACTCTTTCATGCTATTTCAACAAAATCAAACAAATAGTGTGAGCATTTTTAAGTCGGCACGAATGTTAACAGGTGACCGCGGTTCAAGCCCTCGTTTCCTGGCGGGCGGGGCGGGGGCAACAAAAGATGCTCGTTTCCTCGTCTGAGCGCCAGGGCTCCCGGGGGTGAGCCGCAGCGCGGGGCGCAGCCCTACAATGGAGGCATTGTTTGTGCCCGGTGACAGGAAAAACTCCGACCTCCGTGTTTCTCTGCATTTTTTATTCCTTTCTTTTACTAGACGCTTTTTTCCCTTTCTCCGTAAGCTCCTTTGACCGTGGCAGGAAATCATAGTTGTTTTGAAATCTTTATATCTGACAGTAGCTAGTGACCGCACGAGGAAACAAAGGAATGTTTAACTGGCCGTCGTGCTCTATTTGTTTCCAGCGTTATTCCTTTGTTATAGCACATTACTATGTGCCGGTAAATTTCAATGTTTCATAAAAGTGCTAGGACACGTTGCCCGGGGCGATGAAATACTGGCTTAGCCGGCGGACGGCTGTATATCCGGCGGAAGTGGCCCGCACCCCCCTCCTCGTCTCCCCTTCCGACCTTTCGGGGACTGCTCTTGCCATTCCTTATTTACCCGTTTTTAAGGTTCCGCAATAAAAGGGGTGAAACTAAGTGGCGGGAAACTTGAAGATGGCTTCTTATCCTTTCAGCAGATACGTCATTGTTAGTCGTCTCTCTGTCGGGAATGGGTTTTCTGAGGGGATTATTCATAGACGTATCTGCTTGTTAAAAAAATGAGATTATTCATGTTGACGTCAACTATCAACTTCAGCATTGCATCAGCCAACAACAGATGACTACTACTATGACGTGTAATATGAAATATTATTATAAATAAATGAGTATGAGTATGTGCCTAGAAGAGTACAACTTGTATTGTCTGTACTCGATTGCTCTAATTAAATGACAGTAGCATGTCTTCCTCTGATGCTGTCTTGTTAATAAATAAATAATATAATATTGATTTGATAAACGCTCGATGCCCGATATCGGTTTGGTTTGACACTTGACAGACGTCATTCTTTTTTTCTTTTTTTTTATAGTCCGTGTAGTTGGCGCTAGTTGCATATGTAGCTGTAATGTTCAGCCAAGGTATGGTTGGACCGGACCGATACAGGGACTGACTGTTATGTTATAAGTACGATGTTTGCTTTATATAAATAATTTTTAATTTAAGCGTTATGTTGTATCTTCTTGCTGTGTACCTTTTTCTTATTTAACTATTTGTTCATTGTATGTTATTTTATGTATCTTTTCTTCTTGTCTGTTACCTTCCGTGATTCTTCTCACCTGATGGTCTCATCGGAAGAGCAGCGCTGGAAGTCACCAGCAACATGCTGAGATGAGGCCATTTCGTGGCACTTTAATCTTATTTTATGTTTTCTTTATATTATGTAATGTCTTGTTTGTTTGTGCTTACGAATAAAATCTCATTCTATTCTATTCTATTCTATATAAGTAAATACAACTTCCTACCAACTCTTATTTCGTTAGTTTAAAATTCGTCAGGGGTATTTGATTATATCTCATCTTTCTATTATGTATGTCTTACCAGAACTGGATTATATTAAAGAAAAAATACAAAGGCTGAGGCAGGATTTGAACCCACGTCTTTAGCTTTCGCAGCTGACGTCATAACCAGCCATTAACTGGCCATATAAATGTACTTTATTCGTAATTGTAAAGCATCCGTTAGTTTAGATTACATGTAGCACAAAGCAACACAAATTTAAGATAACTCCCTAATATTCTAAGTTCGTTTCACCCTTGGCTATTTCCTGATCAGTCAGCGCCATTCGTAACACATCACCGCCGATTCTGTTGTCCAAATTGAGGATATTGAATACAATGTGCGTGTTTGTGTCCAAAGCAGCCTTGTTTGGCGTGCAAGCACTTTTTCTCCTTAATTTTATAACACACTAATAAATTTCGGGTAATGCTACCTGGAAAATATGAAAGGTTTGACGGCCTTGATGTCAGCGAAAATCTGTGACGCCGAATTTTTGTGCAAAAGTTTCGTGTGGGTAGCATGTGGGATGTTGACCTCCTTCAATTGTGTAAAACAGCCCACCTGGAAGGAATATTATAAGAGCGACTACGCTGCAAGTTTTTATTTTTATCACACTTAACTTCCACGAAGTCATTTTTATGGTTTATAAAATATGAAGTAAAGCCGTCCTTTTAAAGTGATCTTAAACGTTTCATGACTGAGAAATAATATAGCATTTTCTTTTCAAAGCCTGTTCTTGGAAACGCATTTTTGTCAAGACGCCATGGCGGGCGATTGAAATAGTTTATCTGCTCTTATTGCAACTTTATTGCTTCTAAATATTTTATTATTCCCCGGTCTTTGCGCCTGTTATTTGCGGTCGCCTTTTTTATATTCTCGCGTGGCTTTGTACGCAATGAAAGTCATACATTTTCCATTAGATTCATGTTTATAGGTACATTGCATTATTATTTCTCAGTACTTTGTCGACTCAAAACAGCACATTACCTATGTGCTGTTTTGAATCGACAAAGTACTAAATTGGGTTTTTTTTTGTAACATTATTCCACAAAATATAACAACGTATAAATGATGGATTTAATATTCGATAGCATTGTCTGCCAGTCAACCATAGAGCGAAATAGAGATGATGATGATATTGATGATGATATACTATATGCTAGCGACTGACTAAACTCATGGTAACGGCACTGCTCAAAATTAACTATAAGGCTCTCGATTTTCAAATATTGGTGTTAAATTTAAAATCTTTCCGTAGGTAAGTACCTGATTATTATAGATTTAAATTGGTTGAATGGAATTACAATAAACCCAGTTTCGTTGTATTGGCAAACCGGGCAATATTCTAGGCGCACGTGCTGTGTGTTTTAAAATCAAACGTGGTAGACGGCGAATTCAGTAGGTTTCTATGCAGGTTTTTTTGATTTAACATTATCGTTTTTCGGCTTCGTATCATCAGTGGAATTAAAACCAAGAAAACTTTTGAAAAAAATAACTGATTAAGCATAAATTCGATGAAAATGTAATTAAGTCACCCGCGTCATTAAACATGAATCGGTGGACACCTTATTTACCAAAATCGGTTTACTATTTTACTCACTACTTAGAATACACGATGCTAGTACCTATACCCAACTCACATTATACATTACACTTCATTACAGTATAATATCTAAAGTTGGATAAAAATATAATACCTATTTATAATACTCAGTAGACCCTATACCTAAATATGAACCGAATACAAATATTTTGGATACGCTCAAGTTTACTAAGTCAACAACACACACACAACAAACATAACACAAACAAACATTCATATAACTATTAAGATTAGGCAAAGTATATAATTAATACAATAAGTACTAAGTAATAGACTTTTAAGCATAAGAGGCCTATTTGAGCAAATTATATTTTAGTTCAGCTCATGTTTAGTGCCCATTACATTTTAATTTCACCGTCTGGTAAACCCCTATATTCTGAGCTTAATTTTAGTTGAGTTTGCTTAACGGAACATAGTTTGTGTAATATTCGTATTTGAAATATAACGATTTATTATCTTATGGATTACGTATTTCTTTTATTTTACTATCCAGGTCCCATTTTATAAAGCTGTAAGTTTTTTTATGATATCGGAGACAAACGTACAGACGAATCGCTTAAAAGAAAGCAATCACCAGAGGGGTTGCCATAGCCGGCCTTTAGGAAGCTTATTTTTAGTTTACCTTATAAAATACATAAAGTCGGCTCTGGCACTCGCCGGCCGCTGCCGCGACACGTTCGCTTCGCTCGCTTGGCTTTGCGCGCTATTTGCTCACGGTTAACCGAACACGCTCCTCGCTTCACTCGTCGACGCACCCTATCATTCGACTTTGGCAGAATATCATGAAAACTAGTTTTAACTAGCCGCGATAGCTAAAGACGCCGGTTCGAATCCGGCCTTCACCACTGGAGGGCTTCGTCACTTTTTCTTTAATATATAACATCTATTACAATTTTTAGTTTTAACTAGTTAAAACGTGTGTTCCCTATTTTCACTAGAACAGTTTTAACTAAAATTATTTTTGAATAATCTAGTTTTCACCAAGGGAATTTGCGAAAACTAGTTTTGACTGAAATATTGCAGTTAAAACTAGTTTTCAACGAGATTTTACGAAAAACAGTTTTAACTAGTGAAAATGCGTTTTAACTTAGGCGAAACGGAAAACTAGTTTTGACTAGTGAAAACGCGTTTTCACTAAAAACGAGTTTTTACGGTGACAAACATTTTTACATCGGTAGATTTTTTCCTATATCGTTCTTTTTTTGCCACGATCGTGTTTGTCACGTTCACTTTATCTAATACGTATTGTATACCTCTAACAACTTTAGAAAAGTTCATATCGGGAAATTGTACATAATTCCAACCATGTTAAAATTTTTAATTAAAACGTGCCAAAAAGCCAGTTTCAATATTGAAAGACTACGGGAATTTTTCATTGTTCTGTTTTTTGTTCACTTTTGAAAGCTTGAATCCTTTGCGATGGCCAGGTTACTAATTGAAAGCGAGGATAAAACAACTTGCAAAAGCCGTATTTGCAGTTAGTATGCTCGTATTAGTGCTAGAAGGAGTAGGCGATGAAAATTAGACCCGGCTACGTGGTTACGTAAGAAATGAGTAGCCAGAGAAAATTATCGTTCTTTTATTTATTTATGCATTCTAGATTATAGACTTAGCTTAGGAATACAGGTATAAACTGTATTATGAATTATAATATTATTATACGTATCTACTACTACAATTATTTAAATAACCCTACGCTGTAACCCTTTCACTGCACAATACGCGGTGAGATTTCACTACATATTAGGTACCATGTAAAATATGTTACTCGTTAAAAAAGACCTTAGGCAAATAGGTCCGCCATTTGTACATTTCTATACCTATTTTATGCAATAAAGTTTAAATTGTAAAAGAAAAGATAACCACTGCCACATTACAATATTACTTCTAACAACATAACGGTTCCATACATTTCTCAATGGAAGAATGATCCAACGCGATCGTATATCCGGCGGAAGTCACACCGCCGCCCCCACTATACTCCCCCCCTTATATTATGACGTTACATTTTATATGATTTCTCTACGTGCCAGCCTCTAGACGTATAAGTACTGAAAATGGTAGCTTCCATATCATTCACTAGCATTTGACAAAGTATAAAATTGTTTAAATTAATAAATAGGCAATCTAAGCATGGGTGCATGGTAACTAACAAAAAGGAACAAATTGTTTTACGCATCTCCGTTTCTTACCCACTCATATACCTTCTATAATCATTGGATTTATCTAATTAATTTATTGATGGGTATACGCCCTTTAGCGAGGGCGTTAACACGAGACAATGTCATGGCGATTTTACGTCTAAATAAACATGAAATTAATTCATATGAATTTACTGTAAGGCTGATAAAAGCACAATGCTCTCAGGTGTACGCACTGTTAGCACTTAGTCGAGTGGAACAATTTGTCAATTCCATTAGCGGCTAACAAAAGCTCACGTCTTGCAAAGGATACTCATCGCTACTTGAGAACCTTGGCTAGTCCTTGAATGAGTGAGCTTTAGAATTACGGTAGGTATACGTATTTTCGTTATGACTAAAAATCCAGTACCTGGAGTTTTGTCCTCCAGTATTGGATTTTCTTTAATTAGCAAGTAAAATGAAAAAGCATTTTTATTATCATACCTAATCATAAATGTATCACCCGTAGAAGTAATGTGGTACAAAAAAAAACATTTACCAGCGGTATTTGATACTGATTAAGTTAAAAACTGTAATAGATGTCATATATTAAAGAAAAAGTGACGAAGCCCTCCAGTGGTGAAGGCCGGATTCGGTTTTTAATTTATATATAGTAGTGTAACTACTTAAAAAAAAACACAAATCAAAATATTTAATAAAATAATTTGATTTGTTCCCAAACTTGTTCACTGATTAAGTTGTTAGTAGGTAATTTATGGAGGAATATGTTACCGAAAAGGCGTAGATTCTTAAAAAAACACTTCTACTACACTACACTACACTAGTACTAAATCTAACTTTTAAATATGTAAATTAATTTTAATTTTAATTTAATTTTAATAATATGTACTTCTATGGATATATAATCCGAAATAAAAGCTTTTTAATTTAATTTAATGTAAACGTAATTTTAAACTACTTATTTGATATTGAAAGAAACAAGCACATAATGCCATTTCTGTATTGAACATTTATTCGATTTCACCTGTGCAAAGACTTTTGTGTAAAGTGCACGAAATACTCGTAGGTATTGGCAATAGAAGAAGTGCTTTGGATTTTATATTGCGTTGTAAGCATTATCGTACACACGGTTAGTTGAGAATGCTGCAATACGACATGCTTACGACTTTATCGATGTATTCAGTATTAATTTTAATTACAAGTCTGTCAGGCGAAGTTTATTAATGAAGGGCCGGTACTTTGATACTTATGCCCGAAGTACGTTTGTTATTGTTACTGTGACCCCTGGTAAATATGTTATTAAATAATCTCTGTTCCCGCTTACGCGTTGTTTATATTTTTATCTCAATATTGTTAGTATATATATGATAATAATTTTGATAATGCCAAATATTTATTTACACAGCAACATTAGGCAAGATGCTTTGTTCAGCGTTGCAGTTTTTTGTTTAATAAAAGTACCAAACGGACTTATAGCAGGTAATCGTTACACAAGAAACGCGACATGTAACTTGGGTCCTCATCCCATGTGTCCTGTCTTTCGTGGACATTGTATTTTGTCACAAATCATTACCAAACGGGCTTACTGTCTGGTCATTGCTAATACATACTGGAATGTGTGTAAGAGTCATTCGAAGGCCTTATCTCATTCTTACGACACATGTATTTTGTCATAAGATAAACCGGACAAGTGCGAGTCGGACTCGCCCACCGAGCAATAGAAATACATCATCTGCGAAAATTTTAACTGTCTAGCTATCACGGTTCATGGTGACAGACAGACAGACGGACAGACAGACAGACAGACAGACAGACAGACAGACGGACAGACGGACGATGCAGTCTTAGTAATAGGGTCCCGTTTTACCTTTGGGTACGGAACCCTAAAAAACGTAATACCAATCCAACTTGTGGTGTGCACGTAACTCTAGGCTCTCATCATGCCCACGTCAATAATTGGAACGGTTTAATCTGTTTTTTCTTGCCACGTTTATTTTTAAAACAATGTAAATAAGTTCCAAATGATTCGTAACCATAAAGTATTGCATATATTTGTCACGAGATAAACAAAGTATTACCAAACCAACTAGCTACCTTGTAATTACCACACGCCGTACCTCGGTGTGCGCGTAATTCGAGGCCCTCATCATGCCCACGTCAATAATTGGAACGGTTGTTCATGTGTTTTTTTCTGCTCCAGGCGTGCTCTCGACGGGCCCCCATTGTTCCAGCGCGGACCCCCACTCGCCTCCCCACGTAAAACGGTTCGTATTTTTCATTGTTGCTTTAAAGCCTTATAGGTTTTGCTTTATTTATGCCCTTTATATCTCGCCCTGAAAGATGAATGCCCTGAAGGTGATGTTCGGTTTTTGTCACGCTCACGTGCGGTAATGGATGGGTTAACAAAAGTGTCAACAATGTGTAAGCTACGTTAAAATTACATTCTATCAATAACAGACTTAGGAAAACAGTTTGATCTGATCATATTTAAAGACTAAAATGTTGTATAAACTTTCTCGAATTCGCCTAGTTTCATGAAATAAAACTATGAAAACGGAAACGGAACGGACGGACACCACCACCACCACCACCACCACCACCACCACCACGAACCACGACCACGAACACTGTAAAGAACGCTGTAAAGGGTTCGAAACGTCGGGATGTATTATAAATTCAATATACGCTATATAATCCGTTTTCATAGTTTTATTTCATGAGTAACTATCGCGGTAACCGAAGACAATATTATGTTCGCCTAGTTTCAGTTAATCCTAGTAAAAAATATATACCTTTATTTTTATTGTTACCTACTTAGTGAAAAACGCCTTGTTGATGGTGATGTTGCCACTATGAGGCCAAGTCTAAATATCCTTATTGACAGATATCAAAAAGAGACATTGCAAAAACTAGGTGTTACAAAAAATAGTACTAATTAATTTTAAGTACTTAATAGTTTTTTTTATTGAAATGCGTGCATAAAATCATTCGGGTTCCTAGTAGTACAATTGGATTAAGTCTCACCTCGAAATCCTTCCAAAGTTATGAAATTTGGTATGTATGTTAATTAAAGTTCTCTTTTTCATGTCCACACTATTTGACATTTGGGGACCTCGAGGAATCGCAGCCATCCTGGAGAAATTTGCGTTTTACTCTAAATATACGTTCTCTATGAAAATATGGTGTAAGGCAACATTAAAACTTATTAAATTCTACACAAAAAAGTCCTGGATAACTTTGCGGAAAAAATACATCTTGTTATAGAAAATAATAGCTGAATCCAGATTTAGCGCTTATACACTTTCAGGGGATATTCTCTTAATATGAAACTTGGAGGAATATGAATTCCACTTTTGTCTATACATTTGTACACGTTCTACTCCAATATCAACATTTTACTCGACTGCGACTTAAACAGAAAGTAGGGTTAACTATTGAGTGGATTTCAATAAAATAGACATCAGTAGATCCATAATTGGTACATGAGGGCTATGCAATACAAATTTACTAAAATAAATGGAGGAAAAATGTGTAAAACTTAAAAATGTGACTATAAAACAGATTTTAGGTCTTAAATGGGGTTTAAACAATAGTGTCAGTAATTAAATTTGATACCTACAATTTCAGGGATCCCTGTTTGCGTGTCATAAAATTGGAGCTTCGGGGACCACGGGGATCAAATGCCATCTTGAAAAGTATAAGTTTTTTTTTGGTTTTTCTTTTTTTCTCGGAATATCTGGGTTTAATGTGAATACTGTGTATGGCGAAACGAAAGCTTATTAAATTCCACACTAAAAAGTTATACAACACCATGTCCCAAAAACGAAGCCTTTTTCTAGAAATAGGGCTTACAAGTTACAAGGGAAGCTTACAAGTTTCCACACATTTTTTTTCGGGGTTGGGTAGATAATGTTTTTGTGTTCCAAAAATTGGTAAAAAATTATACAAGTATTTTATCTGACCCGCTTTAAAATAAAATTTTAGTAGGAGGTGATTAAGTATAACCTTTTGACTTCTGAGCCATATTTCTAGAAGAAAGCTCCGTTTTAGGGACATGGTGTTTTATACCTTTTTTGTGTAGAACTTAATAAGCTTTTGTTTCGCTATACACAGTATTCACATTTAACCCAGATATTCCGAGAAAAACAGTGAAACCAAAAAAGACTTATACTTTTCAAGATGGCGTTTGATCCCCGTGGTCCCCGAAGATCCAATTTTATGACACGCAAACAGGGATCCCTGAAATTGTAGGTGTCAAATTTCATTACTGTCACTATTGTTTAAACCCCATTTAAGACCTAAAATCTGTTTTTATAGTCACATTTTTAAGTTTTACAAATTTTTCCTCCATTTATTTTAGTAAATTTGTATTGCATAGCACTCGTGTACCAATTATGGATCTACTGATGTCTATTTTATAGAAATCCACTCAATAGTTTAGGCGCTAGAAGTAAAAATATGATTTACTATTCGGCGTCCTCTCAAGGCAGCTGTATTGATTTTTCTTTAATAAAACAGGTGTAAACAGGTTGTGAAGGGCAAGAGGAATATACCAGTATGTCATTTTAAAAAATCCGTCCAGTATCCTGAGCTACAGGGTGTACTGATTTTCAGTATTTAAACCCATAACCCTACTTTCTGTTTAAGTCGCAGTCGAGTAAAATGTTGATATTGGAGTAGAACGTGTACAAATATATAGACAAAAGTGGAATTCATATTCCTCCAAGTTTCATATTAAGAGAATATCCCCTGAAAGGGTATAAGCGTTAAATCTGGATTCAGCTATTATTTTCTATAACAAGATGTATTTTTTCCGCAAATTTATCTAGGAATTTTTGTATAGAATTTAATAAGCTTTAATGTTGCCTTACACTATATTTTCATAGAGAACGTATATTTAGAGTAAAACGCAAATTTCTCCAGGATGGTACACATTTTCCAAGATGGCTGCGATTCCTCGAGGTCCCCAAATGTCAAATAGTGTGGACATGAAAAAGAGACCTTTAATTAACATACATACCAAATTTCATAACTTTGGAAGGATTTCGAGGTGAAACTTAATCCGGTTGTACTATAGTGAGCACTCTACTTCAATCCTTTTAGTACGCGTATAATACTAAACTTGCTTGATGCGCTACGCCAAATTTTCTGCGATACGCTATATACCGTACTCATGCTACGCGCATTGGCGTAGCACTTCGTAGCGAAGCTTTTTCAGCTAGGTACTATCAGTACAGGTACACCCCAATTTTATCTATTTTTTTTTATTTGTTTCTTAATACAGTAACCTTATACATTTAGCGTTTGCGTCAATTCAGGTAGTTCTGATTTTTTAAGACTTGTTAATGATGTTGGCCCAATGAATAACCCAAGTTTGAGACCTTGAGCGCCGAACACAACTTTGTCAAAAATCGAAAAAAAAAAAACCGCGAAAACTTCGTATTTTTTTAGATTTGGGCGTTTATAATCCTAAAGGACCAGTTTTTGATAGTACCTTCTCAAGACGTTTTTAAAGTAGACCAAATTTTCTACAATACAAGATCAGAATTGTTTCTGTAAATATAATAGTTTCCGAGATAAAGCCTTTCAAAATCTATAATTTTTTTGAACTTGAATTCTTAGGCTATGTGAATCCCTTCTCCCTTCCCAGTCTGTAATTAAATAAAATTATCTAGAAGTGAAAACGTTATCTATTTTAAAATTGGCATTTATTCATAAACCCACTTATCATGATCATTATATGTATAGTGTTATTTACAGGGCATTATCAATAGGAGTTGGTAGGTATGTAACTTTCGCACGCATGTCAGTGTTATTCACCATTTCCTTGACGCTTCCATGTTCCATCGTCCACAAAACTGACAATAAGTAAACCTTATTGCAAAGTCATAAGGTCCACAAGCGTGTTGCTGTTGGTTCAAACATCATAACAGCTAACCGGCTCAGCGTCGTTCAAAGCAAACTGTCGATGCCAACGAACATAAAGTAAGGCAAACATTCTGTTGTGTAAGCCGATGTGCGAGGCTTAGTAGTGGCGCGTCTCAAATATAGGCAAGCCGGAGTTACTTTATCATTATTTTAAGCTGTAGGATAAATGCTTCTTTGAAAATTAGGCGAGTTGGTGGGAAAAAAGTCCTATGGACGCCTTGTCTGTAATATAATTGTGGTGTTTTTCAATTTGATATCAATATTAGGACATCGCGTCGTTCTACTTAGTGCAGAAAAAAGATGTCACTGAAAAAAATATCTTGATTTAATATACCTACAGGTGCTTTAAAAATCTTGGCCATAATCTGCGAACTGATAACCTCTAGAGGCCTCTCAAAGCAATTGTTATTTTGACAAATCAAAATTTTATTCGTCTTGGCAAGTTTTGATGTCTAGGCGGCTAGACGATGAATGTAAGCACAAATACGTACATTAAAAAGTAGTAATATGCACATAATAAAAGTTCTTTGAAGCAAATACAATTTTTGAAGTTGATGAAAATTACAAACGACTGTTGATTTCACATCGTTTTCCAGGGAGTGATGGAGATATTATTAAGTGCGTCCGTTACTCTCGCTGTAGCGTTATCAAAACGTGGCTGATGTATCATCAGAAATACACGGCAAACACGCGCCAATCATTCTCTATAAGTGGTTCAGTCGGATCGGAACTAACCTGGGCGGATTCGTGGTATTTGATGATTTGACTTCAGGATAAGTGACTATAATTACTGACACGATGACGATTACGAAGTTTGCTTGTTTTAAGATTGAATGGAAAATACCTCAAGTTAGGCTAGACATACTGAACGTCTGATAAACTTTATGTTTGAAAAAAAAAAAACATTGACATATTCTCCTCTTAATGTATGAAACAGACGATTTTATCTTTTTGAAATTTCTGAAGGGCCAATCCCCTAGTCAAAAGTTGTTAAGTATGACTTATATAATTTACCTCTCACAGCATATTTAAATATAACAAAATTACAGCATAACATTATTGTGTTACATAATTTGCTTATCAAAATGTACAGACATGTGTTGTGGTAGCACATTGTCGTGGCGATGGCTCCGCGGTCGCGTTAGTTCGAACATGTAACTTACTTACTTACTCAGCGACTTGGCCTCCGACACAAAACAGCGCCACTTTTCTCGGTCCTGTGCGACCTCTCGCCAATTGGTGACTCGAAGTTCGCGCAGATCCGCTTCCACTATATCGCACCAGCGATACCTGGGACAACATGTAACAATGCACTAAAACGGACCGTGGACACAAGTATTAACTGAATTAATACGTTAAGGGCTCCAAATCCTATATGCGTGCGCACCAAATGTAAATATCTAACCCGTTTGCCTCAAATGTTTACTTTCTGCCCATTTAACGAAACCAGCGGCCGCAGCCGAGTGCGAATCTATTGAAGTGGGCGCGTTAATTAAACCTTGAGGATAAAAGCGAGACCGCCGAAAACCCAAACTAATACCTACAAAAATAATTGATCTTGAAGCGTTCTCCCGTTTAGTGTCCAAGAATGAAACGGGTGTTCGTAATCGAATGATCAAAGTTAGATTAACAGTAATGGAAAGAGCATATACAATGTAATCATTTGAAAGGATTTCGTATAAAAACCGTGTTTAAATGAACGTTTTTTTCGTATTAAATTGAAATTTAGTCTAATTTGCTGGAAAACGCCTCGGTAAAATTAAGCTCAAAAAGTACGGATAAAACCGAAAAAAGTCTGGTGGCTGCAAGTTGAATATCACTCATAATTACTTTCCGAGTTAAGTTTGTGACCCCGCTACTAAGTAAAGCTAGTGCTTTTTATTTCTTGTTACATGTATATATTTTGTGATGTTCTATTCTAGATTTTTATTAAACAGGAATATAACTTGAATTGAATAAAAGTGGTTTATTTTTATTCGCTCGGTAGATTACTATAAAATTTTCAGTCCTGAAAATTGAAATGTTTTGGTGACTGCAGTTTCACAGTAGTTAGTACTCGTAACAGTTTAGTGTTTTGTCTGGCCCATGATTTAGTCCGCTTAGAAGTCTTTAAAACTTTTCATCCCAATTACATCCACTTCATAATTAACAATAGGTACTTGAAAACTGTAGTGACTTACTTACCTATTTCAACGAATTCAAATAAAATCTTGTTAATATAACACGATAAATGTGAATTGGCACGAAACATGTAATAAATTATATGTCAACAATCTCAAATATAGTCAGGCAGCTCCTATCTATTGTGAACAAATTTGTAGCCATTTCCTAATTCAAATAACGCGTGTAATAAAGTAAACAAAAAAGCTACGCATATTTGCAAAAGAATTTCACTAAATTCTATCAACGAGAGTATAATGCCGCACATGATGTCTTTAATCTAAATACACAGTAGAGATCTCTTTTTATACCCGAAAGTAGGATTCCATTTCGGGCGGGTCATAAGCTCGAGTACTATAGGCGCGATAGCTACGTAAAAATTCAATTTCCAAGATTTTGAGGTGCGACCGTATGAAAGGTGTGACAAGGGTGAGGGATATGGATTTCAGAGGGTTAACCCCATCATATGACATTTACATTTGACCGGCGTGTTCCTTTTGTTGTTAATCCCCACGTTTAAGTCGTAGATTCAATTAATTTAGGGGTTAATTATACCTTTGTACACGTACCGCGCGTGGGTTTTTAATGTTGTACCTAAATGGGTACATTTTATAAATATACGTGCCGAGACCGCAGCTTCGCCTCCATGAGATTTAGTATATCACTTTAACTCCCTTTACCTTTAATGTTGATCCTCACCACAAACAAGAAAACACTTTTTGTCGTTTCTATGCCTCGTTTTTTTAGCATTACAAAAAGTGTAAACAATTTTGACATGTCTTTTTATTGAAAAACACCTTTGATAAATAAATTACAGCAAATATGTAACAATTATATAGCAAGGATATATATATTTACATCCTTTTGGTCTCATAAGTAATAGTTACAATTTTTTTTAAAGCGTTTTTCAATAAAAAGACGTCAAATTTGTTTACCATTTTTCTAATGCAAAAAAAAACGAGGTATAGAAGAACAAGCCTATTTATTAACCTTAGCGGTGAAAAAGTAGCAGATAGACAGACAGTTACTTGAATATTTTTATGTGGATACATTTTATTTGTGTTTGTATTACATTAGAAGCATATTAGTGTTTTGTATGAAGGGATTACAATCATTTCTACATGTTAAACATTTGTAAGTTGGGGTAAATGCAATGTAGTAGTAAACGCGACGTACCTACAGCACAATGCCACCCCAGAGCGCCGCTGCATTCGAGTTTGAAAACCCGCGTGTTTATGTTAGTACTCGAGTGCTAGAGTTCAAACGCTCAAAGGTTAATGTTAAAAATGTTTATACGGATTTAAACAGCGAACAGCTTAAGCTTAGCAGTGCGATAATTGAGACTTGGTGATTAGCGCTACCCTTATTCGACTTTTATTTGATGTCGGTATTTTAATTTTTACTGATTTCCAAATGGCAGTTGGTTCTAGCAATAAAATTCTAATACCGATATTACCTACCAGTAAATTAAGTACCCAAATATTTTTAAGAACTTTATCGTACAAATTCAATGTTAATGGTCAAATGTTGAAGAAAAACGTATTATAGGTACCTTTAACAAATTATCTATCATACTAAATAAACACCCTAAGACAAAACATATTGAGAAAGGTAATAGAAAAGCACCCACCGACGGCGTAAGCCGCTCGAAGCCATCTGTATTAGCGGGTATTAACGGAAATAAAAGATAAGCTCGTCTCGTGGGCCGGACATATACGTCCATTCCACCACTATCTACACTAGCTTCCATTTAGCTTCGCTCGCATATGACGGGAGTACATTTGCTCGTACAATACTGGCGTAAATTTCATGTGTGTGTTGGCGTCATTGTTTAACTTACCGTTTTATGCTCGTTGCGATGATAGTTTATATTGGACGCTGACACTAAGCCGTTTAGAAATGCTAGATGGTGTTTGAGCTATGGATTTGTTACTACGTACTACGTACCTATATTTTGTACCATGTCAATGATATCCTATACAAACATGCATACGAAGTTTCGACATATTGAATGTAATAGTAATATTAAAATGGAACTATAATAATTATTTAATAATTTGTCGAGATTTTAACGTGATATTCCCGGTATTTTTTTCTTCAGAAGCTAAACAAAACGTGTGGGTTTTACCTATATTCATGTTCGTGTATGTGTATATTCATAAGTGTCCTGAATTCTAGCTCAACATTGAACGCTTAAAAGCCTGTGAGAGACTTCTAAAAAAAAATGGTGAACCTTATTCAGTTTAATATGTTTGAGCTGAAAGCTTTTAAAAATATATTATCTTTGATTCTATCCCATGTAGGGGTAAGTAAATAGGTACGTACGACTTACACTCTAAATTTATAGGTAAATATGCTATATTTTACTCTTGAATTAGATTTTGAGTGCGTAGGTAATGCTTGGCATTATAGGTAAATATGTACAGAAAACGTTGTCAGGTAAGTAAGTACCTAATTCAATATTTAATATTGGTTTTATTTCGTAAAACCGTACGAAAAAGGCAAGTTTACATGCAGTTAAACTAGTTAAAAGTTAAAAATGTAATATTTTTTGTTTTTTTATTATACAGTAATAAATCCATTTATTTAAGAGTAAAACTAAAAGTAACTAAGAATAACAACTTATAAATAAATAAAAAAAATTAAAAAACAAAACTACTCTTAATTAAAAAACATCTAAATAAGGCCCCCGCGGCATTGTGCCAAAGATGCTGGCAGCATTCCCTCGCTGAATGGCAATACTTATGCGCTGCGAGAGAAAGCCGCCAGCTCTCTGGTCACCGGTTGCGTCGACGAGCTTTTTGCTAAGTTCTTTAAAAAGAACTTTTGCGCTTGGACCCCACGGCCCCAGTGTCTCGACACCAAATGCCACAAAGTGGTATTGTGGGCCGAGACCTCGGTACTTAGCGAACTTTTTGCCTTCAGCCGCCTCGGCAGCCGCCCCAGCCCTGAACGAAGTTCTTGGTAGATGGGACGGAGCTAGTGTATCGACGCATGTGGCGTCCCAGACCAGCACCCGTCCCATCTTCCACGGGACCAGGGTCATACCGTCCGGTCTCCTGCCGTCGTCCCTCAAAACGCCGTTTGGTTCAAGGATAGCCGGCGCGTTGACGGTGGCAAGAGAACGGCGGATGATATCGTTCAGGGCAGCGTGCCTGGAGAGGCGACCAGCGCTTAATTGACAAGAAAGGCCGTGGTGTCCAAGCACATCGACGGTTGCGCCGCAGGGGCATCTGTGGGGAGCGCAGACCTTTACCCCTAATCTAAGACTTACGGCTAAACGTAAAGTATCCGGCTCTAGATATGTACCAGTGGGGGGGGAGGGATAGGCATGCAGCCACTGGCCGGATTCTTGTTCTGCAACTGCGAGAAGCCGTGCGCGTGCAGGGCCGTCAGAGCTAGAAAGTAGTTCCTCATACTTAATTTTGCACAACGTGTCGTCCCAGCAACGTTGAACGTTTAATTTTGAGGGTAAATTTTGACCCGGACAAGCCGTCAGCCAGGATAAAATGTAATTGGTTCTTTAGATGGACAGTAGCGGTTTTTACCGAGTGTGGGTCTGGTAAATATGATTGAGTTTAACGGACAGTTCGTACGGTTTGTGTTTTTGGTTCCGGTAGATTAAATATGAGCATATTTATATGAACATATTTTTAACTTATACACTATTTATCTAATGTCAAGGTAATTGTGATCATTACAACGTAAATCATTATAAGCTAATACATTGAGCTAGAATTTTAGTTGAGTGGGAGTAACTCAACTGTCGATTGTGTCCCAAATATTTAGTTGTGCACTGTAATTAAAGTTTATCCGAGCTATGTTTATATTTAAGTGTTTTTATTAACCTATAATATTTCCGCGATAAAAATTCTTAGTTAATATTGTCTTCGGTTACCGCGATAGTTACTCATGAAATAAAACTATGAAAGCTATGGAGCCGGCGTAGTTTTTATCGCGTATATATATAGGTATATCTCTTTACTTGAAAATAATTGTAGTGTATAACTAGCCTTATGAAGCGATTTTGCATGTACAACCAGCCTTAAAGTTTATAGTTTATGATTGTTCATTATTTTTAGTATGTGGGTATTTTTTGCACTTTGTAATTTTTCCTCAGTCACCCGTTGACCACGAACGCTGTAAAGGGCTCGAAACGTCGGGATGTATTATAAATTCAATATACGCGATATAATCCGTTTTCATAGTTTTATTTCATTTCTTAGTTAAATTTCTATTCGTCTTTAGTCAGCAACTAGGTACCTACCTACTGCATATCGTGAATATGATATCCGTGCTTAGCATGAGCTATCATCGTATATGTAATTTTGAACATATTGGTTACACAGTAATATCCACAGTATCGCCTTGAAATTTGCAGTTATAGTAAATACAACAGATCATGCACACCCCGATTTTATTCATAGATTCACCTGATGAAAATTAAAATTGAATGGAAAGTCTTATAATAGGATAAGTATGCTAGCTAAGTGTGGTTAATAGGAAGTTTCTGCTATGTCGTGCCGTGCAAGCATACGTCCCACATTGCGTAAGTGACTGCTCGTTTTTGATCCAAGAGTTCATAAAGACTGATTTTATCGGTCCGCTATAAATATGTCAGCACCATACAGGCATTTGATTTGGGTATCATGTTGTATTGACGCAGCTTAGAGTGGGGTTGAATAAATAGCGCTGTATATTTGTTGTGTATAAGCGCAGTGCGGGCTGTATGATAAATTGGAATAAGTTTACCATTACTCTCGTTCATCTATCATCCATGCCAATGGCAGCTTAAGCACATGCATTGCGCGGTTCGCTATTTGGGATATGTCAAAACGTGCATATAATATGTTATGTGGTGTCGTAAAAATGACTGTTAAGGTGTGGTAGGTCTGAGAATTAAGAGTCACACGAACCTACCCGCGCCATATAACGCTCAGTTACGCTCTCATTTTAAAACGACATTCTGAAATAATATTAAATTAGACTTAAGTAACATTTATTCCATTTATTTATTCCCTCTCGCGCATTAGAGGCCTGTGCCAAGCAGTGGGATGTGTAAAGGCTGAAATATTATTATTATAGTTGGTCAATCCAATTTGTCAGTCAGTAACAACCACGAAAATTATACTTATCCCTTTCTTTTGGGTGCTAGTAACAGTGTAAGACAATAATAGTGTGATTCTCTCTGTCTATATTTGAAATGAGACAGTCCTTTGACAAACTATATTTCATATTAACATTTATCTATGTCTGGTACTAGTTTTCATTGCTTGCAAAGTTATAATAAAACATACAAATCTTCTACTCACTTTAATTTCTTTGTATAACAATTTATAACAACGACAACTATTAACAATAGTTGATGTTAAGTAAATGTTTATGCCAAATGCCAAGTTTTATATAAACAAATAAGTACTTTTTAATTGAATAATATACAACCTCAATCTTACAGCTATATGTATAAAATGATTATTATCATAAAACCCATGTGGCTCAACTGCCTACTTTATCAGCTCTCGGAAATGGATAAAATATGACGAGTCACGAAAGAAATTAAAACACCATTCGAGCGCTTTTTTGCCTTTATGAAATTGAATTTTTTGACAATTTTTTTTAATACTTCATTCTATTATTAAAAATTCTCTACATTATGTTTTCGGACGTTTTAGAAGAAACGACATCACTAATTTATGGGAGGGTTTCAATACTTTGAATATTAACAAAATGCCATTTTTCATATGTATTTTATCACTTCGCAAAGATTTCTAAATGCTGCTGAAAAACCAGCGGTGGGAGACATATAAGTTTTAATATAAGTACCTATTATGGGGTCTTCTATTATATTGTATTGGAGATGTAGGTGTATGTGTGTAGTAGGTATAGAGCGTAGAGGTGTGTAAGTAAATACAATATCGTAGAAGAAGATATTTTCACCCAATACATCCACTAACCATTTTAGCGACTTTCAAATATGAGTGTTTTCGTATAAATCATCAAAAGAGGCAGAAGTCAATGTTTCGGAGAGCCTAGGTCGCGCGAGTGACTAAAGCACGTGTGCTAATCCACAAAATTAGCTTAATGTTAGCAAAAGTAACAGTGGACCGACGCCTTTGATGTTTGCATAAATGCCGACACCGCACAAGAACACAGTAGGGTTGTCACAGATTTTAACGCCGGGTAATAATTTAATAAGAAACGTTTTAATAAGACACGCTAGCCCAGGGGTTCCCAAACTTTTTTTAGGCACGCCCCCCTGCTGCCTATTCCCACGCCCCCCTTCGTACCTAAATTTTTTGTAGTTTTCAAAATCAAACAAGTTTAATTCCCGAGGCCCACGCCCCCCTTAAAATGTGGTCGCGCCCCCCACTGAAAACCCCTGCACTAGCCCAAGTAGTACCGAGCTACTAACAATGGCGATGTATGCACCTCGGGTGCGCGCGACCCACCCCTCGACCCTCGCACACCGCACAATTGCCCTGTCTAGGCGGCTTCGTCGAATGACTGTTGTTTTATGGACTGTGATGTTATTATACACCACGGCAGTTTAGATTCGGTTCACAGAAAAGGTTTAGAATCTCTGATTTTGTAAGCTTCGCGAGTCATATTTCTGGAATGAAAGTATACTCCTATATTATTTAGGCCCGTTATGATATTATCGATCTGCCAATCGTATTGTTCATAAGTCCCGTCGATGTATCGACAGCGGTGATGGATGACGCAGATGGGAATATCTAATGACGTCGACACGAAGATTTATCACTCAATACTCGTCTCGTTTCCGTATAATACGTAGGCCGGAGTGCCAATGGCTTTGTAATCTTTTAAATTAGGTCTGACGCGCTGTTAGGTGGTTAAAGAGTCGAAACGAGTGTCGGGAACGAGAGTCTTTATATCTATTTATAGGTACCTAACTGAAAAAATAAACGCCTGGTTAAAAAGCAGAATGGGGAAAAACGCAAATGGAACAAAAGCTACTGGGGAAAAAAAATACTTACTAGGTAAGTAAATTTTGTATCCACAGTAAATTCACTACCATCTTTAGACACACGATTAAAACTAAAAATGAAGATTGTATAAAAATACCATAAAATGTATTTTTATATGGATAAATGATTTTTTTTATTTGCATTAATTATTTTTATATGATGTTGACCCATGTTCTTTCACTGATATGCGTTAAAAATTGTTAAATAACAAACGAGACCGTCAAAGCCATCTATACGAGAGTAGGCCAAAGGTAGTGGCGCCATCTGTTCGAGAATCAAATTTTCTTGATTTTCGAGGCACGTTTTTTTCTTAGACTGTATCCATCTAAGTATTACGGAGTTATATCTATCTTTGATGATACTCTATGCGAAAGGTAATTCTGCCAAACGACATTTCTGCCAAGTACGAGTAACATTATGTAATACAAAAATATGTCAAAAACCTTTCAATTAAGATATCATTTTCAAGTTTATCAGTCTTTTTCACATTATTGGAAAGTCGAATAGACCAATTGTACAGTCGAATTCACAAACATCTACACAAGCCAACGTTTCAAAAATATATTTACACGTCAGTAAGACGCTGACAATAAGGTTGTGTTGTTGAGTTGTTTGTGTAAAAAACGGGCCAAGTGCGAGTCGGACTCGCGCTCCAAGGGTTCCGTAGGTACATTACACAGTTTTTAACATAACATAGCCTGTTCTGTAACATAACATAGCCTGTAAGTTAATACGTAACTGTCTGAAAAAAAAAATATTCTTTTTAATTTAACTTTTTTTTTTATGTAAAACGTGAGTGAAATGTCTTTGAAAAATCCGTAGGGGTCGGATCAAAACTAAGTAATTAAGTCCGACTCACGCTTGACTGCACATTTCTTTTCGTTCATATGATTTTTTAATTTCTCATTTAACCCCCAAAAGTGGCCCCCATGTTTAAAATTAATTTGTTTACGATACATGTCCGTCTTTGGGTCACGAACTTACATATGTGTACCAAACTTTAACTTAATTGGTCCAGTAGATTCGGAGAAAATAGCCTGTCATAGACGGACAGACAGACGCACGAGTGATCCTATACGGGTTCCGTTTTTTTCCTTTTGAGGTACGGAACCCTAAAAATGTATTTTCATGGTATACCTTAATGTATCAAAAGAATCATTTAGCGTGTGAAATTCGTGTATGTTAAGTGCCCTCATGAAAGTGTATATATCGCTGGCGCTCGAGTAAATAAAAATCCATTTATTCTTTTGGGAGGCGGAGGCGTAAACTTTTATTTTCTTTTTCTATCACACAATAAGAACGTTTCGCTGTAATAATAATATGTCCTAAACTAAAAGGGTAGCTCTCAAAGTACTCCAGTGTAACAATGTCTTCTTTATGGGGTGGGTTACTTCCATCGAGGAGTTAGTGGAGTGCGGTAGTGCATGCTTAGAGCGTGTCGCAGTATCGCTTCGGGGCAAGTGTCGAGAGGGCGCGGGTTGTGTCTAGTGTCGATACTCGGTCGCGAAGCGGCCTGGTTTAAAGTGACATAGATACATCATTAGCATTTTTGAGCGTCATTGGGATTTTGCAGTGAAGCTTTCGATTATTTTCCGACTGGAACCGGATTTTCGAACCGAAGATTCGGTTTTGCTCTAGTTTCGGCCGAAACCGAATCTTCGGTCGGAATATGATTTACATGCCGATTGCCGAAACCGAAACTTCGGTCGGACATTAGTTTAGAGACATGATAACAAACAATAGGGGCGTTATAACAATTTCGACGTTAAAATACTCATAGGTATTCTAAAATTAGCTGCTCCTTTACAGTACTAATAAGTGAAACTTTTACTTTGTATGAAAATATTTGTAAGTACCTTTTTTTTTGGCTCATCGGCAGTGGTTAGCAGTTGTAATTACTTGGGCTCCTTCAACATATCACATAGCAGCGGCATGTTCAGAAATTATCTAGCAGAGATGTTTTTCTCAATCAAATTGGTTAATAACGAATTAGTTACTTAAAAAAATCTGTCATTACTACCAGCCAGCTAACAGCGTCATTTATTTCGATAAACGCAATAGTAATAAAGACACGCCTACAAAGTGACGGTTTTTTTTTCTGGATACGTTACAAGAAACTCTAGTGAGGGCAAAGTTCGGATTACTTCCTAACTTCAACTCTGTTGCTACGGCATTAGAGTGCACAGAAGGAAAATATCCAATGTTAAGTTAACAATAAAATATCACAAAATCGTCCTGATATTCCGCGTGGTGTGACTAATTATTTTTTTGCTTTTTTTTGTCCGAAATTGGAGCTAAATTGATATTCTCAAACTTTGATGACTCAGCCGGGGAGCGTTCTAAGGATATACATGGGTTATTTGCACAAAAAGGGCTGAAGTCACGTACATATATTGTCTTGTCATTAAATATTCCTTTATTACAATCTGAACTTTTTAGAACCGCTCAATTTTTAAGTACCTCAGTGATTAGCCCAATGTTCGGCAATCGGAGGAAAGTCCGGGTCTCGGCCTACAGGCGCAGGCGTCCTAGGCGTAAACAAAGGATACAAATCTATAGATAATTTGCTAATACTACGCAAAAATTAACTTAAAAAGCAATAAAATGAAAAATACTTAGCATAATTTCCAAACAAACTTCTGGAGTGAAGATCGGATCGTCAAAATTTTACAAAAACCGGCCAAGTGCGAGTCGGTATCGCACACGAAGGGTTCCGTACCATTACGTAAAAAAACGGCAAAAAAATCACGTTTGTTGTATGGGAGCCCCACTAAATATTTATTTTAGTTTTTAGTGTTTGTTGTTATAGCGGCAACAAAAATACATTATCTGTGAAAATTTCAATTGTCTAGCTATAAAGATACAGCCTGGTGACAGACGGACAGACAGTCAGACAGACAGACAGCGGAGTCTTAGTAATAGGGTCCCGTTTTTACCCTTTGGGTACGGAACCCTAAGGCAGAACTATTTCGAAGCTCAGGCATACACGTCCTGCTCATCGCAACGCCGATCGCGGTATGACAGGACGGGCAGAACAAAATAGCGGAGAAAACTATGTTGCCAACAGTGGAAAATATTGCTTCATTTGCGGTAAATTCTATGCATGCGGTCTTATGTCACATCCGATCTTTGGCGACCCTACCTTATTAGGCACCTAACACTAGGACGTTTGCCTTATTTGAATAAAAGCATTATATATATATTGATATTTTTCCAATCCAACTTCTTACGCCATTTTTTTCGCTCGTCTCTTGTTAATCGCACTAAAGCGCCGGTTCATTGTTTGCAAGGCGACAACGCGTTGTGCCACGGAAGTGTACTTTACTACACATACTTTCGAAAAAATCCATAAAACTTAGCCATTTTACGCCTTTATTGCTGATAATGATAGGTCATGTAGAAATTAAGTTAAGCTCATGTTCACCTGTCAGCTTAGCTTACCTATGTCGTCTTAGCAGCGTACGATTTAGGTATTCAGTCAGTACCTAGTTTCTGTTTATTTATTTAAGAACAATTTACATCATGTTTGAATATTCAATGTATATATGTACAATTATTCTTAACCTAGTAAGTACACCTAAAGTCTGTTTTTTTATTCCGTAGTTAGTCAACCACAAATGTCAAACGTAGAAATAATGTGACTAGCTTTAAACAAACAGTGCTGATCTTTGATTTCGGTTTGTGAATAACCGATATTAATTAATTTAATTTTAGATTCAAAATAAACAATAAATGAAATCTCGAGTAGATTTCATTTATTGTTTATTTTGAATCTAAAATCCTACATGATAGGAAATAAGCAATAAATAAAATCTACTTACTACTAATCTGTTCAAACATTTTGGTATTTTTGGTTTACGTATTCGACATTCGTTACTTTACTCGTATAGTGACCGGATACATTCAGTGTGTTTTCTCTCGTCTTTATCAACAAATATAAGTACCTCCCAATAGTTTATTTTCGGTTTGTACCAGTAATAGTTCGGTTGTAGCACATCACTATTTATAAGACGTAAAAAATTAGCAACACATGAAATGTCATTTTAGTCTACGGAATAAATAAACAGACTATAGAATACCAATAAGAAAAGACAAAAACGCATCCAAAACATACATGGTATTATTCAATAAATAAATTCTGCTATGACATTAAACGTTTCAATAATCAGCCAAAGCAAATTCATAATTAAAGTGAAAACAAATACCTAGCTATCAAAAGAGCTGCGCAAGTAAAAGAAAAAACTTTTAAAATAATGAAAAGGTTTTGATAAAGTCGATTTTATTATATTCTGAAGGTAAAGGCTATTGATATTAAAACAATAACGATTCGGTTGAGAAAATAACTTTTAAGGTAATGAATGACGATTGTTTGTTTTTTGCAGGTATCGACACGTAGAAGCTGATGATAAGAGGATTTATGAGTGCCGGCCAAAAGGCATCAGTAAGTATCTTTATTTAGAGATTTTTAAGTTATTGCTATTTTTTATTTCAATACTATTCAACTCGATCATAGAGCTCAATGGAAATAATATTTTTTTTGTTGTTTTTAATACCTTTGCTAACTATACCTTTCTCTTGAACAATTGGTATTTTTAACGACCTCGTCTTGTTGCTCCGTTGTCTTATTGAAGTAACAAAAAGAAATAGCTTTTAAGAACTTCAGTTTCTACTTTGTTAGTGGCAAGTTCTTAGAAAGCAAGTTTTAAGTAGTTTTGAATCGTAAAATTTTCACTAAAGTAATAAGTATTTTTGATAAATCCTCGCTAAGTTTTGAAACTTTTGTCAGTGTCATGACAATTAAGCATTACAGAATTCCTAATATAAATTGTGCTTAATATATTTAATTTAAACGTAATTAAAAGCGGGTTGAGCTCATGAAATATCCACTCACTGCGCAATCATTTCACATAAAATAGAAAAAAACGAGCATTAAAACAGATTTAAAGGATTTGCGATACGTGAATATGTATACTTCATTACCGGGCATGTGTATAAAGTGCCCTCCTTCACGGAACAACATGAAAATTAAAGAGCGTTTTATGCGAACCGTATTCGTTGGGAAACGTAACTCATTACGCGAGTGAGACGAGAAATAAATTGGAACAGACTATTTGCCGAACACTTGGTTGCGAACGCTCCGATCCGGTCGGATTCAATTTGCCCCAAATTTAATTGCAATTGAAATGGTTGAGTGATATAAAAGCGGCTTGTGCAGATAATCGGTTGTAGCTGAAAAAATATTTATTGTAGGTATCGTGAAAGGCTGTAATTTAATCTTGTTTTCGTACTGGCGCAGTCGGTATATAAATGTTGTTGCTTATGTACTTTCAGTTTGAAAGGATTATTGGTTTTTTCTTAAATGCGATTCAAATAAATGCGGTTACAGTACAAACCACATGTCTGTTATGTTATCTGTTAGCAAAAATTATTAAATATATGACTTTATGACAGTTACTGCTTCTAATAATATTGACTTACAATTAAACATACACAACTTCATCATCTTCATCGAGGAAGTAGCAATGGAGGTCGGCAGTCTTTCTCGTTAGGCAAGCGATAGTTAAAATTGGCTTGCTATTTTGGAGATCTAAGGTCTATGATTATTAAAACGTAATAAATATAAGAGCCTCGGTAGAGAGTATCATTTCGTTCCATTTGGAGTTGAAACTCTAGGTCCATGGGGTCCCAGCGCGCATAAGTTGTTTGCAGAAATCGAGAAGCGTCTGGTTGACGTAACTGGTGACCGAAGAGCTGGCGGCTTTCTCGCACAACGTATCAGCATTGCGATACAGCGGGGAAATGCCGCCAGCATCCTTGGTACAATGCCTCAAGGGCCTATTTTAGATTTAAGCTAGTTATTAATTTCGTTTACGTAGTACCACTGTATATATCTTGTATGTAAAGGTCTATGATTATCTTAAACTAGGTAAGACGGTCGGAATCGAGTTCTACGGACGTCCCCCCCTTGGAAGGTAGAGTATCATCTCTTTCAATGTCGGGGTATTTAGAGATCAACATACACTTGTCTTGAAGTTAATCCTAATCCATGCACACGACACGTCAAACTCAGAGGTTAACGTGACTATGTGACATGCATATACAATAATGCCTATTTGACGCTCGAGCGCGCGTCGGGCGCCGGCAGAGCCATTGGAGCAGACATTTATAAGCGATCCCGTCTTAAAAGGAATTGAAATGTGAAATATAAGCCAGATCAGCCGCAAGCCTACGATATGATGCTTATACTTTACTACCCTTGCTGTTCTTATATGATATTTTTATTTTATGTTCGAGTAAGTTCATAAATTTATCGTACTTTAACTAACTTAAGCTTAAGTGAAACGTTACAGGTTACGTCATGGTGGTCGTCAATAAGTAGCAAACTTTTACTATTTTAAACCTATTGGTAACAAATGCAGTGAGTCGGATAAAATTTCTTTGTTCGTGACGTAAAAATACGTCGATATTTTATAATTCTAACTGGAACTTATTCACCTAATGCCCCTAATGTATATTCCTCTGTATTTTTGGAGTTAAAAGTAAAATAGCATTGAATTAGAAAAAACTACGTATTTGGTGAATGTTTGTTCGGCGGTTGTTTCAATCCCAGTAGACAAAGTAGAGTAAATTTAGAATATGTATTTAAGACATTATAGTTGTGGTATAATATAATGTAGGCCATTATATTTGTACTATACTATAATGGGTCATTACGAGAAGTTTATATCGCGGTTATAGTTTCTGAACAATAGCATAAATCAGAGTAATGTACTTTTTATTGTATTGGCGCTTTTTTATGGGCCCATTTTATAGTGCTTGCATTGTTGACCATGAAGAATTAGGTAGAAATGTTTAATAGTTTAGTTACTATGTATGGTCAAATAATATTTCCGTGCTACTTCGTATCTTGCTAGACTCCAGTGACAATATTGTGAGTTCATGTGACAAGGTACAAAGTGGTACAGAAATGAAATTTATTGACTGTACAATATTTGACATAATATACTATTCATGGAATTTACTCCACACAAAATTATTGAGTACCCATTTCAAAAAATAATACCAGAAAACAGCAATTTTCATATTGACCGTACATTTGGCTACAAGAATTTTACGCTATTGCCACTATTCACGATACAAAATTACCTACTCTAACTATCTTGCACATTGTAACCTGGCAAACCTGCACCGCGCACACTGACCGGATGTAAACAAAACAAGTCGCCCGTCTTTAGTTTTTTTTCTCATAAATTTTCACACAACACTGATTTTATTTATTTATTGTGACTCAATGCTTATGATTTGTGTTCACAGTGTTAACGAGGGCTGCGTCTAATGCAGCCCTTTCTTTTGGTTTAAAATTGAAGACGCATGATTGAAGCTACTTATTTTCTGGATATTCGCTCCTGAAGTTTTTATCTGCTTGCGCCTGATGAGCCCGCGTAGCCCGCAGTAGCACCTGCTGCCGGATTCATTGTTCGGCATGACGAAGATTGGAATTCGAGAATGTTTAGGCCAGTGACGATATTTTATTGGGTTTGACTCGCTTACTGACAGAAATAAGTTTAATTTATGTTACATATTTTTGCTATTATATTGTTTTACTATAAGAACCTAGTTTTCATTTTCTACCGCTCATATTAGCCGGCTGCAACATGGCCAATAGAATAACGTACTGAGGTGCAACAGAAATTCAAACCAACGCAACTAACATCCCAGACCTATACACCGCATGTAAAACTTATTACCTGTGGTTGACATTGCGGTGTGCGTTCGCAGGTTCGCTGAGCCGCGTACACATGGAAAAGTGCAGCTTTTTGCGGGCGAGCTCCAAGCGCTGGCAGCGCTGCGTGTATAAATGCGACGAACAATCGCGGCGAATTGAAGACAAATATATCCATGGGTAAGTACAGAAGAAACAATTTAGTTACAAACATTTACCGATAAAGTAAAGTTACAATGCTACTGCTTAAAAACTTCGATGCACCATTTACATGTTTGAATTGTTTGACTAAAACCACAGAAAAAGGAATACTGGTATTAAAATATGTATAATTAAATCACATTTAGAAACGGGTCTATCGCGAATTTATTTTGTTACCTTTATTTACCGACGTTTCGACACAGGTTTCACTGGTCGTGGTCGCGGCTAACTGACGTCCCAGCAAAATGTCAAAACAGAGATTTGTGTGACTACCCCACGAAAAGTGCATTTAAAGTTCGAGGTAGACATCACATAGCGATTGAAATCAAGAAGCACCCCAGAAATTTTAATAGGGAAGATGGTTTTAACTTATCGGCAACTTGGGGACCAGTGATCCAGAAGTTAAAGCCAAGGGATCTATCTTCGGATGTGTGCGCGGATGTTGTGAGTGTTGTGTGTCGGACTATTGACAATAATTAACTTTTATGTGTAGTGGGTGGTTTGAAAATGTGATGTCTACCTCGAACTTTAAATGCACTTTTCGTGGGGTAGTCACACAAATCTCTGTTTTGACATTTTGCTGGGACGTCAGTTAGCCGCGACCACGACCAGTGAAACCTGTGTCGAAACGTCGGTAAATAAAGGTAACAAAATAAATTCGCGATAGACCCGTTTCTAAATGTGATTTAATATGTGTTTAAACCGCGAAAATTTTAAATGTTATATATGTATAATTGTAGTCAATAATGTATCTCAAGTTCTATACAATTTCTGAAATTCTAATAGTACAGTGAGATAATATCTGGAACTTTGGTTCGTTCCTTACAACCAGATTTTATCAGGTTTACGCTTTTTAATAATATTTCAAATTTAATGCATTTTTATTTTATTTTTAAATCGGTATCGTGAGTACAAATATATCTCCTATAGTTTAAAAATGCCATCGAACAACCACTAAGTTGAACTATCTAACAGCCTCGTTACTTAGCGAACGACATACTGATTTACAACAATAGACTTCCAACTCCGAAACTTCTACCTAAATTGAATTTTATCTGCTTTTTTCCAAGTTCCCCACTACTTCACTAAACACAAACTTTCCTAAGTCGAGTTAGTTCTATAAATCCCACACTTAGTCCACCTGTTTGAAACTCGGAGTTTTCTAGAAAATGGCCGTTATTTACAGCACGAGCGAAACGGGCTTCAGCAGAGATGTATCAGCAAACTCCGCCAACACAAGTGAGTTCATATTCTTGTACTAGACTAGTTAAAAATGAAGACGGTAAATCTGTGTAGTCAGTCGAATGGCCCATCGTTGTAGATGAGACCAGTTAAAGAAGTATAAAGCTTAGAAACACCAGCCTAGCCCAACGTCATCAGTTTTAACTGTGTCACAGAACTGTTGTAGAAAGTATTGCACTGTTTTTCTAGGCCTGAAACCTATAGTTTAGACTACGTACATAAAAGTGACTACATTAAAATAATATAAGATTTATTTACCAAAAAGTGGTGATATCATTAAAAACTCGCCCGCAAACGTGAGTATACAGACAAGGTATTAAAAATCGACTCGGACAATTTGCCAAACATATGCCTTTTGCCCGTGCATTAAGGTAGTGTGTATTTTTGGCACTTTATCCATGTCGATATTTAATACTTTGACTGTATCTTACCTTTTACCTAATTCTAAATACGACACGTTACGATATAAGGTAGCGTCACCTACAACAATAATATTTGAGGCACACAACATTATTCCTTTGAAAATTATCAGTCTTTACTATGTGCTTGTGTTTTCACAAAGTTTTTGAAATTATCACTACATCATCATTACGCCGCGGGCCGCGCTGCAAAACCGCCTTTAAAACTTTCTTATCTACGAAGTTACGCAAAATGGAAATACAGATTTATTGCTTACCTGATTTGAAGAGTTTAACGATCCAATTAGCGGCAGTTTGCGGCAGTTCCGCGATCCAGCTCGACAAATAAAAGGTGCAAGGATCCCTGCTTTGTCTTTTTCTGCAGTTTTGTAGTACTCTTCTAGATTTAGTTTACTTTGTTTTTTGTTCGGCTGCTGAACAAGCTAAATTCTTGTTCGAGAAATGTCTCCATTATTTTAAAGTTTAACCTGAAACATTTCCGGGTTTTCATGAAGACACAATGCCAAGTGGCGTTGCTCTACTAGAAAGTATAAAATTCTAAAAAATAAAACATTAAATATGAGTACATAGTTGTTTGTTGTATTCAAACATTTTCGACATCGTTATGTACCTACATGAATTTCGATGTTTTGAAACTCAAATTTCACTTTTCAGAAGATGTCACGGGTTACCATGTCACTGACTGACTTCATTATGAATTATGCCAAACAAAACTAAAACATTTCGCCGCGAATTTAACTGTCTAATATCACAGCGTCACGTACTCTTTTAACGCTACAATAATTTAAACTAAGCAAAAAGGCAGCACTTTTTAGTAAAAATCCCGCAAAACAATCTCTAGCTAGCCATTGTTCAAATGCAGTCGAAGGTTAATAAAGCCATCATAAATTGTATTATCAGAGCGTTTTCAATAGAGCCACAACAATAGGACAAATTACCGGGCAATTTCGATCCATTGCCCTCTAATGCGGGTACATAAAACATCTTGTTTGCCGGTATCGCACAATAGCCTGCTCTAGTGGCATCCGCAAAATTCCCGCAGTTCGTCCTACTTTGTCTCCATTGCTGGTGTCTCAGACTAGAGTTGTAATTGAGTCTCAAGTCTTTTGAAGAACACGTCTTTTATGAACGTTTTTGTAGTCGCGGGTAATCATTTGCTGCTAATCATTCTGAAGCGCGAAATATAAAGTCATGAGTCCCAGAATAGAGACTCCGTTATCAAGTTTGCTCATAATAAACTAACAAAAATCTAAAAGTATTCGAACTACGAATTATATGTCTTCGTGTCTTCTCAATTCTTGTAAAAATTTTGAAGCTTCTAACCAACGTCTAAGGATCCCTTTGCTTTGACTTATTGTATAGATTCTAAAATAACTGAGTCGAGTCTTAAAGGTGAGGACTCTAAAGACACGAGTCGTTACCAACACTATCTCGGACGAAACAAATGCGCGAAGGACGCAGGAACGACAGTCCGTTTTTCATTGTTTTACTTTACGTGTCACAATGTTGCTACGCTCAAGCCTCGCCATTATTTATCTTCCCGGACCACCACAAATAATTGAACAGCCGCAAAGGTCTAAACTTTCTTCCCAGTATTAGGGCACAAATTGAATAAGACTACACAATTCATGATATTAAGATGGAGTAAAGTTCTCCCTGTTATTTTTTTATGCGGAGTCGAGTGATAAACACAGTTAGAAAGAAGTAAAATATTTAATATATATTATTAAAAATTAGAAATGACATGTTTACAAAGAAAAAATAGTTGCCGAGTGACAAACAGAACGAACACTAGCTTTCACATCTGAATTTGAAGTATCTTCTCTGGATGGCCAGCGTTACACTTCCAACACTCGTTGTGATTTCGAAAATTGCGCTGGCGACATTTTATCTCAATTTACCAGCTCCCTGGTGGCTCGTGTAACACTTATATAAGTTTTAGGAGAGTTTCGTGGTCAGCTTGTAAGATATTTATTTTCATCCAGCATAAAACCAAATTATATTAAAGTACTTGCAGCTCTCAAAGCACTAAAGTATTTATCACGTTCATGCCTCATTTAGCGCCCATGTAAAACCGTAACAATCCGTCATAACAATGCAATAAAGCAATTAAGCTGCACACAAACACACGTATAGCATAAAGAGAAAAGCTCTCGTTTGCATTTTTTCTCTCCGTCCCTGTCTTGTCTATTTATGAGTTTCCCTAGTTTTCAAAGGGAGAGATATTGCGCGCCGAGCTCGTATTTGAGCAACAAGAGTGTAATTTCCGCAGGTTTTTGTCTCACGGCAACACATTCCACAAATGGGAAGACGCCGACTTTCAAAGTGGGATGTTGAATTTTTAAAATGGCCGCTACTGGACGGTAGCTTCGGAAAAACTCGACCCTACGTCGCCTATTAATGGACTTAAAAAGCGCAAGATTTCACTTTGTTACCCGTTATTTAAGTAAATATGTATGCTAATATCACAGGAGAAAACTGTGTTAACCTTTTTGCAAAATACGCGCTCATGCTGGCAAACTAAATACAAATGTAGTTTATTTCATAGAATATAATTACGGACGTGAAATTGATTTTTCACATCACCAATTCGAAAAAGGGCTTTTTCTTCCCTTCTAGAAGGGATCAAAGTGGCACTTTTCTTCCCTGCTAGGAGGGATCAAAGTAAAACTTTTCTGTTCTAGGACACTATTTAAAAAAAAAATTGCGCATTATTTTTTTAGCTTAAATAATACTGTGAAAGATTATAATTACCTCACACAGGTGATGTGAAAAGCAATATGTGTCACATGGTAGCAAAATTATTTCCTTCTTGGGCGTAACACACTTGAATCCCTCACTACGCTCAGGATTCTACTTTGCTTCGTTTAAGATTCAATCGTACGCCCTCGACGTAAATATGTCACTTTGCTCCCTTTGTGACACAATATATTATTAGATATAGCATAGAGTAACTTATACTAGAGCGGTACTGTCATAGTAAATTTTGTAACCCCAGTAAATCCACTGCCATCTGTCGACACACTTTAAAACTAAAAATGAAGATTTATAAAAATACGATAAAATGTATTTAAATATGGATAAATGTTTTTTTTTTAATTTGCATTAATTATTTTTATCATTTTGACCCATGTTCTTTCACTGATATGCGTTAAAATTGTTAAATAACAAAACCGTCAACGCCATCTATACAACAGTAGGCCAAAGCTAGTAGCGCCCTCTGAACGAGAATCAAATTTTCTTGATTTTCGAGGCACGTTTTTTCCTTAGACTGTATCCATCTATTACGGAGTTATATCTATCTTTGGATATAGATAGATCGTGTTAAATGTGAAATATGATATAAAGGTATAATTTACTACGGAGCGGTAATAATATCGAATAGCTGAGGGCAGGATATTGTGCCAGGCAAATAGTTATTACATTTTATTATCAGGAAAATATCTGATTGTACTGATATACGTAGGTATATCAGTACAATCAGATATTTTTCTGATAATAAGTAGGTATCTATTTTACTCTCCTATTCGAAATTTATTGCAGAACATGATTTTTTGTAGCACTGTCGGGGCGTCCAACCTTCCTGTTGACTAGTAATATACTGTGATTGAATAACTGGCTGACATACCTACGTTATACTTTGTAATGATAAAATTTTCAATTCTAATCTGACATGAAAAAAAACAACCGTACATGACCTGACAGTATTGTACATAAAAGCATAACGTTTGTCAATTCCTTATTACAAAAAACCGAGTGCCTTCATTATATTTCCCAACTAGGTATAAGTTTTTTACACACAATAATCAAAACAAGTGCAAAGAATATCCTAAATTTGGAGCAGTTTCGCTGTACTTGCAGTACCTTATTTGGCCGCGATTACCCCGCAGCTCGCAGAGGAGACATTGAAACTATTTTGTACTCTGAGCTCCCTTGTAGCCGACTTATTGCGAAACTTTAACTGTTCACTGTGTTCCTTGTGAAGCTTAATGAGCAAACAATGCGTCTTTATGAAGTGTTTGAACATTATCGTTTCAACGTACCTAATGGGAATGATAAGGTCTTTTATCGAGCGATGTGCCGTTCTTGAAGTTTTCCCGAGAACAGAGAAATTTATCGGAAACGTTCTCTGAGACAGAAATTGTGCAAAAAGTAATTTTTAAACAAAAAAAAATCTATTTTTGTAATTTTTTGTGTTCTCAGAGGTAAGCCTCCATACACTGATTATGTTATTTTATATGTAGGTACATATATACTAGAATAGTATAAACATGAAATTCCCTCATTTCCTGGAAATTTCCAGAGAATATTCTCGGAAACTGAAACGGATTGGGCAGCGTCTTCAATTAAAGGTCCTAACCAGCGTGATTTTTTCCGACGTCATTTACAAACATAGTCATATTTTAACCAATTTACACTAAACCTCAACAAATTATACACATAAACATTCCTCAAGAATCACTCTATTTATGGGTGAAAACCGCGTGAAAATCCATAGTTAATACAGCGAGGGACATTGTTTTATATGGTGTAGGAAGAGAACGTTCTCGAGAAATGTGGATATTTTCGGGATATTTCTTCGGATAGGAATTCTCAGAAATGAAAACGTTCTCATCGGCACATCACTACTTTCATCGGTTTTTTGTTTCATCTAGTTTGCGTTACCGTTTTTACTATTGTTCCATTTTATCAATTTCCTTGCGTAATTAACTAAAATGTAATAATAATAATTAATTCCATCTAAAACATTGACGATTCTCATGGCATTGTATGGAGGTTTTAGTTTTCTTTATGTATGTATACTATACTCTGATTTTATGAATATATTCCGTAATCCTGATAGCAGGTAATATCTTAACTTTGAAGTGAACGTCTGCTGCCGCAAAATGACGTCGGTTTTCTGGAACTTATGTCGAAACTGAAATGAGCGCCAATCAACCGAACGTCGCTGTCAGATACATGATTTAAGCGAGGTTTAGACTATACGTAGCAAGAACTTGCATGCAATTTACGTTACATTGCTGACTACTAAGGTAAACTGCATTCAAAATGTTTATCAGATACCGCAATGTAATGAGAATTGCATGCAAGTTCTTGCTCGTCTAAACCTTGCTTTAGATTACTTCTTCGTAGATAGTATAATAACGTTCAGCCTTTAAATTTTAAACTATAGTAAGCATGTTTTTAGGGTTCCGTACCCAAAGGGACCCTATTACTAAGACTCCACTGTCCGTTTAACCGTCTGTCTATCTGTCCGTCTATCACCAGGCTGTATGTCTTGAACCGTGATAGCTAATAGACAGTTGAAACTTTCACAGATGATGTATTTCCACTGCCGCTATAACAACAAATACTAAAAAGTACGGAACCCTCGGTGGGCGAGTCCGACTCGCACTTGTCCGGTTTTTGTTTAGACTGCGCCCTCCAAAGCCCGTTGGACGCTAAATATCTAAAGACGCAACGCACACAAACATAATAAAAGTAGTACGCCTTGCATCTAGATATTATATTAAAGGCACAGCATATATAGTAGTTAAAAGGGTTGGCTTATAGTAATGAGAATTGTTATTTTCAAAAACATAAAAATAAAGACAATAGAATATATAATAGTTTATAGGGTTGGTTTAAAGTAATGAGAATTGTTATTTTCAAAAAAATAAAAATAAAGGCTAATGGTTTCTGGATTTTATAATGAAAAACTGGATATAATATCTAACTTTGAAAGCAAACTCTATAATATATTAAAAGGCTCCCTTTATTAACTTTTTATTATAAATATGCTTCTAATCGCTCTCATTACACTTTGGACAAGTTTCAAATCGACTCTCTTTAATTTCTTATGTTGTTGTTCATTGTTAAATTTATTTTATCCTCGAATATTTTTCCCACCCATCGTAATGTATGTTGTACATAAAATTGACCACAATTCAATTCAATTGAGATTTCTTATGAGAAATTATTAGCTATAAGCTTAGTGCGTGTTGTTAGTTTACATTACCCATTACAAACATATTATTTTAGTATAAACACCGAAAATGATAGGTACGTTAATCGAGAATAACATTTATCTTCATTATTACGCTCCATGAAACTTATCCATGAATTTATAATCAAGTGAACTACACAGTTAAACAATAGGTAGGTACGTTTTAAACAGAAACAGTTTCCGAACGTTGTGTATTCAAGGAAGGCGGAGGCTCAACGCTGCATCGCACAACGGATCTCAAAGCTTTGAGGGGATGAGACATTGCGATTCATTCTCGCATTTAAAAGCAAGACTGTAATTTCGCAGGCCTTTGTCTCGGTCCCGCGGCACGCAGGGAAATATGCGCATTCAGAAGGGATTTTTATCGTTTTTCAAGTGGTACGTTTTAGTTGTGTGCGGAGGTAATCTGTCCGGGCGAATGTAAGTCTGCTGAATGCCGCGTGTTGTCGTAAGAAAATACGCTGTGAGCTTTAAAACGGCATTCGAATTTATATGAAACCAAAGATAGATATAACTCCGTAATAGATGGATACAGTCTAAGGAAAAAACGTGCCTCGAAAATCAAGAAAATTTGATTCTTGTTCAGAGGGCGCTACTAGTTTTGGCCTACAGTCGTATAGATGGCGTTGACGGTTTCGTTTGTTATTTAACAATTTTAACGCATATCAGTGAAAGAACATGGGTCAAAATCATAAAAATAATTAATGCAAATAAAAAAATCATTTATCCATATTTAAATACATTTTATCGTATTTTTATAAATCTTCATTTTTAGTGATAAAGTGTGTTGACAGATGGCAGTGAATTTACTGGGGTTACAAAATTTACTATGACAGTACCGCTCTAGTATAAGTTACTCTATGTATGAAACCAATGTTTGTTGGGGTAGCACGGGAGATGTGTCCTCCAATGGGGAATGTACCTAGCAGTGGAACGTATAAAGGCAGCTAAATGTTGTCCAAGGATGACTTTTTGTTATTCCTGAGGTTTGCATCGCAAGATTCATACGCAAATAACACGCGTTTAAGTCCCCGGCAAGCTCGACCGAATTTCACCTTCCCATACAAACTGAATTTCGTTCTCATTTTAAAACTACGTGTTGGATTGTAATGAAACTTTGCACATACAATGACACGAGGTATATCTAGGTCTGTAATTTGTTAATATAGCTCCAGTTTATAAAACAAACGAAATAGTGAAATAACAAGTTTTGTATGAAAGACTTAAATTCGCTGTATTTTTTTAAACTATGGTATCTAAAGCTACATAAAATAATTACAGACATAGATATACCTTATCCTATTGTAAGGACAAAGTTTCAGAGCAAACTAGCCGGGGTCCTCGGCAAGCTCGGTTCTCCACCCCTGGAGTTGCAGACGTCCATAGGCTACGGTGACCGCTTACCATTAGACGGGCAGTATGCTTGTTTGCCACTGATGTGGTATTAAAAAAAGGTGTGGGAATCTCAGTCAAGTTTTTCTTATACCTATACTAGCTTAGAACCAAAAGAAAATTCAACTTTTTTATATAAATAAGCTCGTGACACTTCAATGACAACGCTAAAGACAATTTTGTTAAATTGATTATTTTATACATTACCTTTTCACGTATTACGTTACAGATAAGAGGTAATGGGCACAGTATAATACTACGAAATAGAGGCCAAGAAATATATATTTCCCTGAAGGTGATCTCCCCCGCGTCTCGGTGAATAGTGGGCCTTTTGACAATCATGAATCTTTCTGTGCCGCGGAATGAAGTATGAATTGTTTGCTCCTTACATATTTCATGAATATCGTGTGTGTTTATTATATTCAGTGAACAACACCTTTACCTACTCTTTGATACAGTTTAATACTCGTACATTTGATTGTACCTTAATTTATTTGTAATATTGGTAATTAAAATCATTCGTTATACTTTAGGATTGTTGTAAATATTAAAACTTATTACACTTCTTCATTTGAGATGACGATGTTACAAATGTAACTGATATGTAAATTTGCCTTTTTTAATATTCGCCTTTTTCACGATTAGCACAAATAAGTTTAAATCCCACAGGATTAATATTAGCCATAACACGCCTGAATAGTATAACCCTTCACGAATGTGATGAGATTACTCTTAACCCTTTAACGGTAATCTCATCACACTCGTGAAGTCGTTGTAAGTTTTAAAAATCCACAATTCAATTCTAATTGCTAATAAAATTAATAGTTTTAAAAATTCTACGTAAGATGTTGTTATAGGATGCTAATTTTTGCCTTACAAGTTACAATACAGATTGTGCCCTATAAAAAGTTAAATAACCCTATAAATCCAATTGCGTTAATTAATGATTCGAATTCCAAATTGGCGAAAATCACATGCATCTACTTTTATTTTACGGCCCGGCAAGTTTATGCAATGCAACGTGTGGCGCGGTTGGCACTAGGTCACTGCACTCTTTGAAAGTTCACAGTATTGATTTTATTGGGCATGCCCGAAAATATAAATGAAATGTGCCTTTGGGATGATGCGCTGTGCGTGTGTTGGATTCTGTAACTGTGTCTGTAAGTATGTAGGCACTCGAACCGATTGATTTAATGGTTTTATTATAGAGTAGGTCGTGTGCGATTCCTATTAAAGCGTGTAGAATTGTAGAAGAAAAGCTGAACGCTTTAAAAAAAAATTTTTTTTTAACGGAATCGAGCTTATCAAAGTAACGGAGACTTTAATAACAAAACGTCCGTGAGACACAGACATATTAAATATATTAATAAATTTGTAGACTGTTCAAGTTGGAATAATTTAATGTCTTAAATGGCGCAGGAATAGTAGTTTTTGAAAGTTTGCTGTGTCAGCAGGTCGAATCAAGTATGCTTAATTTCCCTCTTAACTTGCCGCAGCGAAAGTGTTAATCCTCACTACTAAGTATGAGAATAATCATTTAATTTCCTCTGAAAATTTAATTCTTACTTATTGTTATCTTACCCACTGTGTTTGAATAAAGCTCTTATGTAAAATATCTAATATAATGATTATGTTCCGCAGGTCTATCACAGCTTACAAAGAAAGGCAGATATAAAAGGAGAGAGCTGTATAAATGCATTATTATCCAACTGAAGGAGTAAGTACGCTTTAAACGATCATAAGTTACAATGCTGTAAACTCTAGTGCTATAATTCATTCTAATATAACAACAATGTAAGTTTCTGCATGAAAATATGAAAGTCACTCGACCTGGTGTTATAGTTAAGGGAAAGTGTGTCTAGAGGTGTTTGTATTAAGTCGTAAAGTCGTGCGGCGGCGGTGGCGACATCGTTACGTAATTAGACGGGGCCTCGGACGTCGACCCCGCTCGACTTTGACCCACTTCTTACCCTAATTTTCACGTCTCACCCCGAAGACAACTTTATCTGTTGTGCCCTCCCTGCCCGGCTGATCCTCCTTATTGCTGGGATAGCTTTGCGCAAACTGGGACACTTGACGTTTTAGACTAATTTAAGCTTCAGCTATAGTTAGCTACAATACAAAGTAAATTTTAAATATATAGACAAGTTTTAATCTGCAAAAAGTTTATTTTCTCCATTAAGTAATTAACTATTTATAAAATGAAAGAGATAAAAAACAAAGTAACCATTAGCAGCAAGGAAAACAATGTTTTAACATTGGAGAGTATTCGCACTCGCGACGTGAATATTTCATTAACTTTCTATCCAAGATTCGTAAGAGCTTAAATCATTTTTTATTGTAATAGATATCTTAGTTGATAGGACTTCAGGCTAAGTTTGCGGATCGGGGCTATCCGTTCACTACAAGCAGATTAACGTTACCCGGTATTAAGGCGACTAAAGTGAAAATACAATAAAATTTTAACGTTAAATTTCAAACTAAAGGGGTGACAGGTAGAACAGTTTTCCCATTAACCAACTGTTAAACTTGGTTTTAAGTACATTGATTAAATAATCGAACCACTTAAACAGATATTAGATATAAATAGCCTAAATGTATCACTACATCTTATAAAACAAAGTCCCCCGCCGCGTCTGTTTGTTTGTATGTTCGCGATAAACTCAAAAACTGCTGAACGGATTTTCATGTGGTTTTCACCTTAAGAGTGATTTATGAGGAAGGTTTAGGTGTATAATTTGTTAAGGTTTATCCGTGCGAAGCCGGGGCGGGTCGCTAGGTATGAATATTACGATTCCCACAACGCAGACGAATCAAAATGGGTGAAATGCAAAAATATGTACGAAGTTAAAAACTGTAATTATAATATTGTATTATACATATATGTATGTTGTATTTGTAATTAGTATGTTATGTATTATGTATTATCTTATTTTTGTAGAAGTAGTTTTTAAAGGTATATATGTTCTTTACTGCTTTTAAGTTTTCAATTTAGTTTTTTTTTGCACCGCCTAATTGGTTGAATTTAGTTTCATTTCTCCACTACCTTGGTTGTCTGGAAGAGATCGCTTAGGCGCTGGAAGAGCGATAAGATCGCCTTTTGTTTATCTCTGTCTTTATGTAAATTTATTTTGAGGTTGTGCAATAAAGAGGATTTGTGTTTGTAATTAGTCTCACATTAATTGATTGAGACGTTGTTCCTCGCATACAGACGCTGCATAAATCACCTGTCAAGATGTTAAAGGCCTCATGATGAATTGATTCCATTGTGACGAAGATTAACAAGTATTTATTTAAGTCACATGCATGCAAGTGTGTTGTTCTTAGCTGTAAAATTTATAACAGTTTTTAACTACGTATTTTTTTTATTCACCTTAATGATTTTTATTTTCATTCTCTTTATTAGAGAAACAACATATTCACACATCAACGTTTATCAAGCCGCTATTGCTGCAGGGCATGCCACAAAAATATTGAACATTAATTCTGTCACGCGTGATCGTACTGTTATTTGTGCATTACTATTCAAACAGTTTACTAGTTTACGTTCACCCGGTTAACTTTATCCAATTTTATACACGTTGAAATGCTAACAGTACGTAATTAATACTATTACACGGTACATTTGTAGCTATTCGACAGAAATAGTACGACTATTACTGTACTTACCCGATTCTTGTTGTTCGAAACCTATTTCAATTACTACTGCCGAATCTCATTCCGGTCGCTTGGCACTTCATAACCATGCAGGGCGACACTTCGAACTTTAAATATCTCAATATGATTTATTATTGATATGATACAAATATGACATGCCTCTCAGTGCATCTCCCGCACCCTAATAAGCGCAAGCGAGAAACACCGCGCGAGTCGAAAAGTAACAATAACAAATCTTGTTTAGATGTTTAAACTTCGGACAGGCCTCTGAATCTGACTGCATGTCAATTTGCCGCTTATGATTGGGTAGTGCGTTTCGTTGGATGGGCATGTTATTGAGAACCGGGTCCTATTGAATACGAGTACCTGAATGAAACTATGAAAAGGAGTTTTATCATGACCATAGGATATAATCAAAGGAATACTACCTATGACGCGCAAATTAGTTAAAATATTATAGTCAAAAGATACAGTATAAGGTGCTTTACAGAGACATAAGTTTTGTTGTACTTAACTGGATTCACGAGTGCTAGTGCTCGATAATCAATTACCACTTAAAATAGTTCCCTAAGGGCCGCACAGCACCATCGACTTCAGCTGTCAAATTTAAAGCTACTAATATGCACTAATGAAGGCGTATTAATATTTTAATATTTATGATTAAGTTATAACAAATTTCTTAAAATTGTAAAGCCCTTAATAAACATTTTATTAAAGTAATATTGTCTTCGGTTACCGCGATAGTTACTCATGAAATAAAACTATGAAAACGGATTATATCGCGTATATTGAATTTATAATACATCCCGACGTTTCGAACTCTTTACAGCGTTCGTCACCCGTTGACCACGAACGCTGTAAAGAGTTCGAAACGTCGGGATGTATTATAAATTCAATATACGCGATATAATCCGTTTTCATAGTTTTATTTCATTTTATTAAAGTATACAAAAAAAATTGTAGTTCTAAATGCGTTGCTTAAATGAAACAGTAATTCTATAGTTTAGTGGGTACCTACCCATCCAAAGCTAGATTCGATTTGTTGCTTAGGTTAGGGAGAGTAATGTGTTGCAAATTTTCATTAAAGTCGAGTAGAGTTCCGCAGTAAGTCTATTAGTTACTCGCACTAACTTCAACGGGCAAACCAATAGATAATATGTTCTATGGTTTCACAAGAAATAAGTTTTTGCCCGAACAAGTTTTAAATTGCAAATAGCCGTTTGACTGAAGTAGAATCGCAATAAAACTTCTCTTGGCGACGCCGAACTTCGTCATATTCTAGTGTTCGATAGGCGAACTTGCCTGAATACATATACTATGATGTTTCAACAACTCAATCTATTGGATTGAATAGAAATCATATCTGAAACTCAGACCATTCTACTTAGGCCAGGATTACACTTGTAAGTTTTACTTTCGTAAGTAGGGACAAAGCTATTTGCTAGAATGAGATAACGATATTCATATCTCATTCTGTAGTATAGCTGTGTCCCTACTTACGTAAGTAAAACTTACAAGTGTAATCCTGGCCTTACAGTTGGAAATATTATATAATCGCTGTGCAAACTGTGGAATTAGTTTGCAAGTCAAACAAAAACTTTCTAAACTTTCCTATTACACGATTGCTTTACTTTTGTATAATTCTCATATGTATGTATAATAAACATACACATTGCAATGAGAACAATTATTAGACTGTCAAAGGTGTGACGTCAACTATTGCACGTATCACAACCTATGTTAAGTACGTGATATGCACGTCTATCGAAATTAAAGAGCTTATTCATACTTAATCATATTAAATGTGTTATAAAAGAAATGATTATTTTATTTCTATGGTTTAAATAAATATAAAAAAATGGCTGTTTATTTTTTCACATATTAATATTACCTATGACGGGTGTGACAGAACATTGTGATGGGTGTTACAAGTTGATTTAAGTGAAAATAATAATAGGTTAATGTATAACAATCATTATTTTTTATTATTATATTTATCACTTTTAAGAAAATATTGTTCATAAACATCAATAATAAATACGTTTAACCTTTGTAGCCAACACAGGTGTAGACAATTTTTCTAAAAAACAAAATATTGTTTTTATTGTGTGGTATTGAAAATATAGGGTATAGGGCTTGTTCATTTTATATTTTGGTATCCATATACGTATATGTATTTGTTTGTATTTGTAGTATCGATTACTGCGGACTGATCCTAGAGTAGAAAAGTAGAGGAAGAGTATTTTAACAAGTAAAAATTACATACGGTGTTATCGCTAAAGAGTGATGATTGTCTTCTATACAACATTTGCATAGATAGCGAAATATACAGTCTATCAAAATGTGTCGGCATTGATAACGTACTACTGAATATCTACTTATTAAAGACTTAAGTAGGTATAATATAAGGTTGGAAAATCTACAAGAATTCTAATTATGCCCTATTGAAAAAATGTCACAGTTTTCACGCGCGAATGGTCAAGAGAATTTAATTTCAAGTAGCGAATTGGATAGTAGGTCAGCTTCCTATATAAATTGTCTCTCGATTCATTTTTTGCCGTGAAAATATTTCCACGGCGTCCCATTTTTTGTGTCACTGAAACTCAATTTTAAGTATCAAGCTATCGGTGCGGTAGTAAGGTTTTCTTTTTGCCTGATAAAATCTACAAAAGCGGAGACGCGATATCCGATGGAACATAAAAGGATGAGTATATAAAATAGTTTATTGAACATTGGACTTGAGTAGTCTGTTTAATGTAGTATTCCTGTGGGAAAAAGAGGAACATGTTACAAATATATGCATTTGTATATCATTCAACGGTCAATATTCCATATGTTAAGGTAGGCATTGTAACAAGGTACATACTCTCATTTCATGTAAGCACGAAGCGCAGTAGAATTGTAAGAGTCACCTCACCGGCTAAAATAGCAAAGTTTTTTAAAGCAGGAAATATTTTGTCACAAATATAACTGACTCTACTGTAATAACGCACTTAAAGATATAATCATTAATAGAAAAAAAAATACTTCACAAAACATGAAAGGTACTTGTATTGTTACTTGTAAGTTTAAGCAAGCGAATTAATGTATTTACCATCACGTAATTCACGTACTCGTACTATTTCGTTTGTTCGAGTTTCGTTTCCTGAACGAGGTAAAGTCTCGTAATTAAATTATCGAGTGAGTTTGTGAGAATAATTATCCTTCTAATTATATAATACGGCCTCCGTTGATGTAGGTATGTCGCTTTGTGTTTCCGACGTTTGTTTCTTGCAATTAGCAAAATCGGCTGCTGACATTTACAAACGCACAGATCTCGTAATTCGGAAAAATTACCTTTATGTCAGCTACACATTAGGTTTACAGTTGGCCTGTTTTAAACATACGACGTTAAGCAAGTGGGAATGCAGGCTTAGATTAAAAAGGAGACTGAGAACTAAACCAAATTCATTATTGAAGCTCGTAATTGGCAGGCTCCTTTATTCAGGTACATCAAACAAGACCTCAGATACCGTAAAATCAGGCTACTATGGTCCTAGCGTTCATCAATAGTCCAAACAGGCCTCGTTACGTTTATTGAATTATGTGACTATAGCGACAACTATTATAATTATCGTGCCTTTTCTTCGGTTACCTCGGTTCACTTCGCCAATTTGAATAGGTTTGTGCTGGTATATATCGAGTCGCAAAACTTTCGCCATTGGAGTAAACACTAAAAAGTGAATAATCTTGCTGATAATTTTATTTAAAAGGTAAGTTATTCAGTAGTGTTTTATCAATGAAGGTTTTTTGTAAAATGGTTTTGTCTATTTTTGAATATTTTAAAACAAAATATTCGTACTTTGATTTCAACTATGACCATGCGAGATTTTTGGACCATATTTTTGACGACGATGGACGAGATTTTTGAACACATATCTTTTGATAAATAAAAAAATTCTTTTATTTGCATAAAATATGGTACAACAAGGTGATATTGGAAAGGTTTTCCCGTACAGTGACATATTTTGCTGGTTAAGCAAGCAAATATTATCTTAAAGCTATAAGTCTTAATCTATTACATTGTTTACTTAAAACTATAATTTCTATTTAATATTACTATATTTGGAGGAACTCATTTAAAGAGTAAAACACCTGTTTTTTGAGCCAAGTATATAGTTGGGCTTTGAATGGATTTAGAGGCAGGGGTTTGATATTTTCAGGAAGGGCATTAAATATTTTCATACATAAATAATAGCTATTTTTCATAAAAAGTGAACTGTTCGGAACGAAGTCTAATACAAGTTTGTTAGGATATCTTGAATTTCTATGGTAAACATCTATGGCCTTTTTAAAAAGATCTGGGTATTTTTTTACAAAAACTGCTGCCTCGAAAATGTACATGCATGGTAGTGTCAAAATTTCATGTTTTTCGAATAAAGGTTTACATGAATCCCGCGGACCAATCCCACACATTGCCCTTATACATTTTTTTTGTGTTATAAATGCCCTGTTTATATCACTACAATTACCCCATAAAAGGAGGCCATACCTTAAATTTGATGCAATATACCCATGATACGCCATAAGGACTGTGTTCCAAGTAGAGATGCTACGCAGTCTTCTCAAAACATATGCAAATTTTATAAGTTTGTCGCACACAGTATTCACTTGTTTTTTCCAATTACAGTTTTTATCAACCTACCTACACCTCTATTTGTTAATAAAGGATTGATCTGAAGCTTGTTATGATGTGCCGGAACATGCTGCCCATGGGGCAAATAAAAAAAAAATCTTAGTTTTTTAAATGTGTTTACTACACGGGCACTGCAACTATTAGACGACGATATAATAAATAAATAAATAATAAAATAAAAAGCCTTTTATTTATTGCAGGTACTTACCCCCTTATTCATAAACGTCTACTAAGGTTGACAAGCCGCTAATTATCGTTTGTCCCTTTCCGACGCATTGGTATGATGGAAAGGGACAAACGATTATTAGCGGCTTGTCAACTTTAGTAGACGTTAATGAATAAGGGGGTTAGTTAATAAACACAATAAGCTTCTGAACAATACAATCCTGATGCTTCCTAAAACTTTATGTAAAAAACTGTATAGGAACAAATATTTGTGACAAATACACAAATAAAGGCCCTTACTAGGATTCGAACCCGGGACCTCTTGTTTCGTAGGTAGGTTCCAGTACCAATACCAACTAGGCTAGGAGGCAGGCAATATAATTACTCTAAAAATATATGATTACAAATCTTATTAAATTTAGTTTTATGAAGAAGTTCAAGATTTTTTTTTCTAGTTTTAAAATTCAAGATAATAGACATAACATAAGACGCCTGTGAACTATTTCTACTATGTTAGATTTTTTTAATATATCTTAAATATGATTCAAGTTTAATTACTTATTTATTACCGTTTCCTAAATGAACAAATGATATCTTATTTCCTCAAAGTATACTTTATTTTACAGATATCAGCAACTATTCAAAAATAGAACGCCGAAGGCGTACAGGGTAAATTCTTCGAGAAGAACACTTTTTGAGAAACACAACAATAATGGTAAGTATTTTCATTAAGGTACAAAGAAAAAATGTTGCTTATAGAAATATCGTAAATATTTTAATTAATCTTATTGAACAAAAATAATTGCAGGTGGTACACACAAAATTTACGTTATTTACCTGGAACTCGTTTCACTGAACAAAAGGATAATGCTAGAAAAGCTTCCAGTTTCAGCCAACGCTGCCAATATTACTTATGTTGTTCCTTACTTTACTAAATAACATATTTCTAAATATGTATGTTAGCATTATGAGGTAAATGCGCGCTTTGTTTTTTTTTTTTTACAAAAGTTATGGACATAAAGATAACTTTCGTTAATAGCGCTACGACGATGACCTACACCCGGCTACGCCGTAGCAAAGCGTACCTCATTTTCAGGCCAATTCGAACATACACTGACGTCAGAATTATATTGAATCATGTTATTAACATAGTTATCGTGCGTGACGCCCGCGCCAAAAGAAGTACAAGCGAAATGCACGAAAACTATAGGTAGATAACATGATTCAAATATTATTCTGATGTCGAATTGGCCAGTCAGTGTATTTTACTATTGGTTTTACTACCAGTAATAAATGAAACAATCTTGAAACAACCTGTATTTTCCCTACATACCTATATCGATACTTAAGGGTTTGGTAAAACATTAATAGTCAGTGACTAAAGAGAATAAAAACTAACAAAGAAACAGCAATCATAAAATTGTACCTATTATTAAATAGGGCAAAAAATGCGGATTTCTAGGGATCTTTTATTTTTACATTAACTTGAGCATGTTTCCTTTTAAGGTTCCCAGGCTCCGGATATTATTCCGAGAAAACAAAATGATACTAATGATATTTAATAATATTGTATTTTGTCTTAATGATAGATATATTTCATGAACATTAGACAGTTGAAAACAGAAATCAAAGATTGCGACGAGTATGAATGAGTGTTTAATTATCTTAGGCATACAGTTTTACCTTGTACCTTCTCAAGCGTACCTATTTACATCATAAAATATAATAAGTGTGTTAAAACAAAGTTTTGCACGGAACACTAAAAATGAGATCTTACAAGACATGTTAAGTATTTAAATTAATACCTTATTTCTACAAAATTTGTTTCATAAATTACATTTGTATTTCTTTTAAGCAAGCGTTTAGATTTATGTACTTAATCTTAGTTTCAATTAACTTAGGCACTTAAGTTAATTTTACCACGCAGACAAAAATTAAAGCCCACGAAATGAAACAGTCTAGACTCTCTTATAAACGTATTTTCATTAAAAAGAGCTTTAATATAATTATTTATCTTGTTCAGCCTATTCGTAATAAAAAGACTGGCCGAGCTTAAAGTATACTACGTGTTTTCTTCACCTATTGTGTTTTTTAGAAACTGTAACCTTATGACCATGACGCTAGGATCGTTTTTGCAATTCTAGAAGTAAAGTAAGTTAGGATATTGTGAATTTAGCAAGTGGAATATACATTGCGGTTCATAATAAGACGGGCTATAAATATAAACGGGTTAGCGAAGAACATGGATGTGCCTTTGAATGGAATGTTCAACAAAAAGGGTTTTTCCTCGGTCCGCCTTTCAGTCCCTTGAAAACATAAGCGCCATTAATCCCTACACTCGAGTAGTCTGCAAATGAAAATAATGTTATATTAAGCTCTTTTAGGGTTCCGTACCGAAAGGGAGCCAAAGTTAAAGTTCATTTTGTACTAAGCTTCTACAAGGCGTTCATTCGATTGTGTGTCCTGATACTTCGATAAAAAATACCTACATTGCTTAATGTGCACACCTACCACGATACGTTGTATGTTAATAATACTTACGAATTACATAAAGTACATTACTTATTGTCTTTAAAAAATGCAGAAGGAGATGAAATTTGCCTATTAATTGAATAGACGTTTACCAAAACAAATGGAAAACTTAGTCTTATCGTTTTTGTCTTGGCTTGCCATATTTTTAGTTATTATTTATTCTTATTGAATAAAAAATACTTACGTACACAAAAGCACAAGTGCTTAGTATTGTCAAATGTATATCTGTCTTGATCAGTGTTTAAAACGTGACTTTCGCAATTTCAAAGACACGTTTACGTCAACTGACAAGGACTATCGTGCACTTGCGACATCCACGCGCTCTAAATCTGTGACAGGCTGATTCCAGCGCCGAGGAATATTACACTATTATTGGATACCAAATCTTATTTCTGCAATGCTGTAGGTATATTCGTATTAATGCGGAAATGGTGCTGTTTTGCTAAACTTACAGCACTGCAGGAGGCAGAAACGTAACATAATATGCTTGTTTTTAATGTCCAAATAGCAGTAATAAAATTGGATACAATACAACTTTATCAATAACTTATCAATATCACGACGAGTGATCGGAATAGGCTGTGTAAATACCTAAATTTAGTAGAATATAGACAAGAATTGGGGACTTCCTTACGACTACAATTTTTTGCTTGACTAAAGTCCCGGAAACGTACTAAGTAAATAATATCGTTATAAATAGGGTAAAAAACAATGCATTCCTCTTTTTTGTCTAATACAATGAATAGGCTTAAATAATTATTTTTTGTAACCTTCTATAAATATATTTTTTAAATCTAAATACATAATTATTTATCATCAACATCGTCAGAAAACTATTAAGTATCATTTTCTTGTAGATATATTGCTATTTTTTCCATATTTTCAATGATATCTGTTTTTTGACGCTTAAAATCCACTTGTAAGTTGAAAACGATCTTTCAACAACCACAGACATTAATTCGGAAAGTCCCGAAAAATATGTTAATGCAAGGAAGTCTCCACTTCATGACTTTGTTCTAATAAGTTTAGGTATTTATACTCTGCCTGTTTCGATCACTGATTACGACCCAACCCAACCCTGTAGTTGTTTCAGGCATTTACAGATATTTAATTGCAAAGTTTTATCTAACTATACCGAGAGGCGTATTCTGATTATAATAACAGGATATGAATTCGATCTGGATTTGTACTGGATATTATCTGTCAGTATCAAAAGTAACGTTTTTGACACTGGCAGATCATAATCTGTAACAATTCCAGATCAAATTCAAGACCTGTTAGTAATTAGAATATACCTCCAGACAGTCCAGACCGCACATTGTCATAATCATTTTAGTTATCCTATGTCAAGGTTGTTACTGTACAATAAAAATCTATTCCGCAAAAAAAGAAAGCTTTCTTAATTCAAATGTACCTTTCGTCCTTCGGACAAAACGAATAGTGGCCGGCCGGGGCACATAATGAATTGCATAAAGCACTATATATCTCTTAGGTGCGGATACTAAAGACATTTTCCCGTAAGCCACCAAGAAATAAATATATTGCGATTTGCTCCTTCATTTTCTCACAAGGTATTTTATTGCTTTGGGGTCTCACATAAATTCCGTACTTACTCAGAAAGAAAAATAAGGACTGCGGATAGTCGGCTCAGAGGAAATTGGTGCGTGGCAGCGCTTACTTATTAGTTTATTCTTCACAGATAAGCGGGTAAGTTGCGGGCGAGTGTCACCTGTGGGGAGTGATCATTTCATATTACTCCGACTATTTATTATTTTTATAAGAAAAGGAGGGAATACCTCCATATTTAAGGTAAAGGACTGAAGCATTGTACTTGTAATAAACAATACTAGGGTACAAAAACTTTTGTCAATATCAGTGGATAAGTTACTAACGGGCCAATTCAAACAATGATCTTGATATTAACTAGATATCCACTAGATATGAAACAGAAACGATAACGAGATATTTAAGAAAGTCATGTCAAATTTGACATTTCCGCGATTCCGAATGTCCTCTTGAACGATCTCTTTAAGATTTGCTTAAGACATTACTTTTAGACATCCAATGGATATCTAATGGATATCCCAAAACTTCACAATAATTGTAGCGTGAAATGACAATTGGTTTCTCGAATCGAACTGCAAAAGATAACTAGTTGAGAACTAATCTATAACGTTTCTATTAGATCTCGTATTGTTCCTGTATCTAGTAATTATCACGTTGTTCGAATTGACCGGTTAGTCTCTAATTATCACTATCACAACAACATAAAAAACAAAGTCCTCCGCCGCGTCTGTCTGTCTGTATGTCTGTTTGTTCGCGATTTTCATGAATTTTCACCCATCAATAGAGTGATTCTTGAAGAAGGTTTAGGTGTATAATTTGTTAACCCGTACGAAGCCGGGGCGGGTCGCTAGTGCGGAATAAAAATCACAAAAGATTTTATTGATGTGTAAAAAATCAATGACTGTGTAAATTGAAAGAATTAATTTAATACCAAAAATGCAGAAAATACAAATTAATAAGTAATACCAAATCGAAATGAATGTTCCATTTCGGAAATGTATTTCGTTAACGTCAGATCAAATCAAATTCATAGGAAACCAATTACCGAAATTGGCGACCTGGATTTAATTGAACCACGTGTTACATATTACATGATATATACCGCTAGCTCTATTCAGATTTGTGAAGTATGATACCCAATTAATTTCAATGATATCAATTTCATTTCTGTCTCCGTGCGTTCATAGAAATGAATGCGGACAACACTTGAGATTAAATCATTGATATTATATTCTATCATCTGAATAGGTTTCTAAGTTAACACGCCATTTTAAATTGTCGAAAAATTTTAGAACATTAGGTAGATAGATATCTGACCTAGCTTTTAGCATATCAATAAATACAATTTTCATACAAGCTTCAATCGCTGAGTCGTAATTACATGCCTGCACGTGAATCACTTCATTTTTACTTCACTCGCTCGTGCTATCTGATCGTACTTTTAATACCTACTTAATGGTGCGAGCAAGAAACGCTTAAGAGTTATAATATAATATACCAGACGTTACGTTCCAATCCAATAAAATTGAGATAAAATATTTATTTAATCTTTATTGCAAAAAAACAAACTGATCGTATAAAAGGCGGACTTAATGCCAAAAGGCATTCTCTACCAGTCAACTTTAAGGCAAAGTGCAGAGATTGTGGGCGGTGCTACTACCTACTATTTCCTTACAAAAAAAAGCTTAATAAAACATGAACGCGATTTATGATGGTGGTTCTGTTCTAAAGACAATTTATAAGCATTATGCTAGGAAATTCCGTTTGCATTCATATGTATGTTCAAACCAAATTGCGACCGGTTTTCCACTCAAGAACTTTCATATTTACAAACATATTAAAATCTAGAGTACAAACCAGAAGTCGTACGAGACGTAAGAATCCTTTAGCAAGCGAACCGTGAAAACGTCTAACATTTCTGAAAGGAAATATGTCGCCCATTCAAGCATATATGTTACACGTTTGCTATGTCCTCGACACGTGGAAACATCGCTGCCTAGATTACTAACATGCCACCGCAGTCTACTAATCTATCAAACGAGAGAAGCAACGGAACCAGATGGCAGATGAGTACAAACACAAAATGGGCTTGATCTCGGCGAATGTGTGATTTGTGTTTGACTAGTAGGTGCCTCGCTACGTGATCTCTGTGACCTACTAACTGTGTCATATGACCGTTCCCGGAATTTTAAGGGACACTCGGAGCCCGGTTTAGATAAAATTTGACAAATGATTATGGTTTTGAACTGGTTTTAATACGACCTTGACCATCGTCGTGGTGATTGGCGTGCATCGCACACGACTTTTACTTCATTTTGTATGCACCAATCAGCGTTCTTCAAGGTAGTGTCAAAATAAAATCAAAACCGTAACTTTGTAATCTGAATCGGGCTCTCGTGTCTGTTTATATACTCAGTTTATAAGAATCAAGTACTTGTCAAATGTTAGTTTGAATTTTTTAAAGTGTTAATCTAAAGCCGTAAAATATGTTGACCTCAAAGGATTTCCGATTCAATTTTTCGAGTATATTTGGGGGCAACCAAGGGCGGTTGCTTTACTAAAAGGAAACTTTCCAAATTGGAATAGTTCCCCGGATATTTCTCGCGTCGGCATCCATCTTTGTGGGGGCAGGCGGTGGGGATGTGGGGGGTATTTCGTTTTTTCGCTCGTCACAGTGTTCGTTTTGTGTACAAGCTATTTTATCATCGCTTTGAAGGATAGTTCTGTCCGGCCGGCCTGACTCTTGATATGTGCGCTGCTGTTGACTTAGCGATCACTGGAATTTATTTCAAAAACAGATTACTGCTGGATAAAATAAATGCGTGTGTTTATTTTATTACTTTCGCAAACAGTTACAATATAATTGTGAAAACAAACGATTTAAATACTTTATACGCATCCGTTGTTTATGGCAAAGATAAGCCAAAGCTATCGGGGCTTCGGTTTATCTCAGCAATTCAGGATTCTACATAGCTGTAAATTTTTTGCCGGTTTTTCCGATTTACGAGGTTATAAATTCTGAACGAATGCGGATAGTAAAACGGAAAGCTGAGTGAATTTTTCAACAGGCCCTTATTTACATTTATGCTACATACGTTGTCTGTGGGTAATTTTATTGCCGATGACGCGATCGTAAAAGCGTAATGCGTGTTAATAATCATGTTTACATACGGACGTTTACATTTTCAGTAACATGGTGCTCATTAAAGGAACGAGCCTGGCGTCCATCGAAGAGGAAAAGGATAAAACGTTCGCCGGGTGAGTGGGAGTGCAACTAGTAATAAAATAAGATTTATTTATTACATCGATAAAGTTTTAACATGTTAGTTGTTAGATGTGTTTGTAAATTGTGTCGGTGTTTATCACTGACTACACATAGGAAGTGTTTATGAAATGCGCGAGATCACCACACATACTTTGGTGCAATTTTACTGAGTTGCATCCTAAAGTCCATCTAAGCTAATTTTGCACTAACTTTAACAAAACAAAGTGTAGTATTACAAATCATATTTTCACATAAATTTGACATTAATTATGACATTTCCACACGTTGTAATTGCTTAGTCCGACTCTACACCATTTTATAATACAACAGCCCAAACCAAGTTTAGACGCAACTGAAATAAGCGGTGCCCAACTAAATTGTGTTGACCGCGAGTTTTCTTCTTTCCTCTGTGTGTAACTGTGGGAATCATTAATTACCTATCTGTCAGTTGATAGCTTTCAAATAATACAAAGATGTCGTCCCATGAGAGTCATTCTTCCCACGCAGTAAGTAGTCGTCGTTATATTCTGAAATAGATATCATACACTACAGAAAAAGTGACCCAGTCCACCGGTGGTCAGCGGTAGTGGTCAGGACCGCGTAAGCTGAAGATCGGGTTCGATTCCCGCCTTGGACACTATTGATATCTATTTCAGTTTATAATTTATATATGTAGTGTGACTACTTAAACAACAATAATTTGATTTGTTCCCTAGTTAGTCGTCGTTAGTTATCCTCCAACACGCACTTCGCATATAACTAGCCAATATGTTTCATCTTGTAGTTGATGTGATATGTGTGTGCAGACTTGCGACCAGAGCTGGTGTACACGTTCATCGAGCAGGCTGTGCAGCCGGGGGCGCTGGTGGCTCTGAAATGCTCGGCGGTTGGCGAGCCGCCGCCTCGATTCAAATGGACGCTCGACTTGCAACCAATACCGCCGCATCATGGGTCAGTAATACGAGTGCCTTTGTTTTAAATTGTAAAAAAATGAGATATCCCCATCAGTTCTGTATAAATAATTCACATTAAAATAATGAGTTTCACTGTGGGTAAAAGCGTTTTAGTTTTAGTCCCAAAACTCAGCTACTTCGTACTAAAAAATATCTAGACATTTCGCAGACAATTTTTTTTAATATTTCCTGACGTCCTATATCTTTTGCTGTCTTATTATTTCAATCAGATCAGATAAAAAAAAAATTCTCCCATCCAGTTTATCTCAACGAGACCCTTTTAAGTATGGCGACGACATTTATTACATCGTGGGAAGAGTGTAACCTCCGGCGATCGGTCCTTACTCGGATCGTTTGGTAATGTACAAAACAACGCAAGCACTACGCGTTATGTGTAATAAATAAGGTTATAGCCTGCTGAAAGGCTAGTGGAGTGGTCTAAGTATATTTGCGATTATTTTTTATGTTTAGGGCGGTGATAACCGAGGGAAGAGACAGCGGGCCGGCGGGGATGGGGCCTGGTGGTAACTACGTCTTATCTACGCTATCGCTAAGCAGTGCGAAGGTCGAGCATGGCGGACGATACGAATGTCGCGCCAGTAACGCTCACGGCTCGGTCGCTCACGCTGCCAGGCTTAACGTCTATGGCAAGTATCTAATTAAAAGAATTAATTTATTTTATCTTCTATCTGACACTCTTAGTTGAATGCGTTCATTAAGGACTAGTACTTACTCCTATCGCAAGTAAGCAGCCTATGTTTTCAATACAAAAAACCGGCGTTACGCTATAAGACATGATTCTTACCGTAAAAGTTTATTTTTAGCCTATTAGATTGTCCCACTGCTGGGAAAAGGCTTTCCCCTGGTTTAAAATTCTAAAAAATATTCTTCAATTAGGGTAGGCCTCAAGGGCTCTTTTACAAGTCAATACATTTACAGTAATATCATATAATAAGTACATCATCCCTGTACCATATTCTAAGAAATAAACATTTGTATTTTGTATTTGTAAATACAACAGCCAATACCTGGGTAAACATTATATTGTAATAATCTTAAAAATAAATAATTACTACAATATAACAGATATGTGGGTTTTATCTTATCATTATTTATTGATCATTTAGAAGTAAGTCCTCCAAAACCTATTTTTGATAGATTTCTGGTTTATGTCTAAATCTTGGAGTTTTCGGACTCAATGACTTGATCAGTTGCTTTTTAAACACAGCCCGAGCATGTACAAATATAATGTTCAAAGCGTTTAAAGTTTAACTACTCTATATAATATACCTACTCTGACATTACGGTAAACACTAGAGCTCGTCTCAACTGAGATTTCACACGTTTAGTCACATTAGGAGAAGTGGGCTTAGCATAAATTAGCCAAATTGTGCCGATAAGCTTATGCCACGAATGAAGCTTTGCGGGAAGATCTCGCACTCGCAATAGTCTCCAATCTTATTACTTAAGCGGCTTATCAACATTACGATTTCTATTGTAGGTGTATTTTTGAAGTAAGACAATGCAATATATAAATATTTCACTTGTTCAAATCAACTTAGTTTTGTTCTAAATATTAAATCTACTTTTGCGCTTTATTCTAAGCTAATATTATTGCGTAGGCTATTGGTACTTAGCTAAATATTTTTGAATGTCTGTATAACAAAATTGTTTTTATTCTGAAAATACGTACAGAAAACTTTACATCAGTGTTTTATTTTGAAGAAAATAAATGAGATACTCATTTGTATAATAATTAGTATGATTGATACTTATATATTAAATTCACAATTTCTTTAAGGGCCTCCATATATTCGATCAATGAGTCCTGTAAAAGCAGTCGCTGGTTCAGACACAACAGTGTGGTGTCCATACTACGGATTCCCAATTGAGTAAGTAAACCGCACAAATACCTATTAGGTAGGTACATGACATTTTCGCCCATTTCCTAAAAGACCCTCCACTCTTTACTTTCCGTAACACACAGAGGAGCATTTGTTTAGAAGTCTCAATAAAAAGTGACTCATATACTTGCTTTTGAGGAATCACGTTTGAGGCCACCGGAAATGAACATGTCTAATACAACGCATAATACAATTAAAGTAACAGTTTCAACACGAGGTCCGAGGAAGCGAAATGTTATCCCGCTTGCCTCCGACGCCCCTGCGACAGAAACCCTGCCGCAGCACATATCCTTACGCTTCCTCAGGCCCCGATTTTTGTTTAAACAGTGTACGTAATATATAATGAAGTCATAAAAAATGCTTTATCTTTTTATAGTACAGTCAAATGGGACGGAGGAACTGGCAACGATCCTAGATATCAGCAAATCGACGGTCAACTCACCATAAGCAATGTAGATCGAAATAGAGACCAGGGCGGGTGGGTCTGCTCCGTCCTGACACCTGGCGGGGAACTAGCTCGGCGAGAGGTATATTTTATTTATTCATTGTTTCAATATGCTTAGAATTTCAAATAACCTTAAGACTTGAAAGGATACTTCTTATTATTCGCTTAAAAATATTCTCTTTTACGTTGGGTATTGCGTTACTTTGTAAATGGTTGTGTACAGTTTCTAAAGAAATGTATTTCGCAGAAATAAAGATGTTCTCCTGTACAATGGAGTTTTTAGTAAATAGAAATAACAATAGCTTTAATACCTCAATATAAAGCGCAGGCTAAAAGTATCAGATACACGCATTTGTAGGTAGCTTTCATCTGTATTCTCGCTATAAAATCACTACACCTTATAAAGAAAAACAAAGTCCCCGCCGCGTCTGTGTGTTTGTATGTATGTTTGTTCGCGATAAACTCAAAAACTACTAAACGGATTTTTATGCGGTTTTCATCTTTCAATAGAGTGATTTATGAGGAAGGTTTAAGTGTTATAATTTGTTAAGGTTCTACCCGTGTGAAGCCGGGGCGGGTCGCTAATAGTATTAAAAGTCGTATAAAATGCTATAGAATGTTATCCGATAGGATTCAAATTTACAGCCGGGTGCAAAAATACGTGGAATAAAAATGCATGAGATCTGGTATCAATGTATGCATAGTAAAATTATCATACCGTTTGTTGGCTATGGCTTTAAAAGAGTTCATATTAAAGTTATTTAAAAATTTAGCTCTATCTATATAGCTACTGAATAAAATATCGCGCAAAGCTTTAAATTTTATGAAATTGTATTTCAAATACTCGTAAAACGTTTAGAATACTTGAGCTAACTTTGTATTTCCGAGAAAAATAAACGAAAGTGTATCACTGCTAAAAGCTATTTCAAGCTTACATCGCATTAAAACTGAAATGTTGCACTTAACCATAGTACGTTATTATTCCTATCGCTATCAGGCGTTAGCGGGGGTGCACACAAATCACTGTAAGAACGTTCACGTCCGTACTTTGCAAAGCCCGAGTGTGAAATGTGTTAAGAGTTACGTTTTTCCAGGTGCAAATAACGGTGGTCTCTCCGCCCGTGCTCTCGCCAATCGTATTTCCACCTGGCTTAAGGGCCGGCGACCGAGCGCAACTAACCTGCACTGTCACCTCCGGTGACATGCCCGTCTATTTCTCCTGGCTTAAAGATCAAATTAACATACCTAGCGCACTACAGGTAATTTTGTAACTTATGCTAGTATCATTTAAGGTCGAGTTTAAATTCTAACTGTTTATTACATTTTAGGTCGATGAACGAGGTGCTGAATTTTATAGCATGTTGCTTTTCAAAAGTCTCACTGCAGCTCATAGTGGAATCTACACATGTGTCGTCACCAACACCGCCGGCAAAGCTAATACGTCTGCGGAATTAGCTATCAAAGGTATTCGATTCCTATTCGATTTCGAGTGAAGTTTCTTTTTTCTATTTCGGTGACTTCACGCGTTAGTTCTGTTTCAGTACCTCCGTATTGGCAAATCGAGCCTTCGGACACGGCGGTGCTGCTCAACGGATCGCTAACTATCAGTTGCGAGGCCCGGGGGCATCCTTCACCGGCTATTTATTGGACCAAATTCTCTGGTAAGTTTTAATCTAAAATTAGCGATTACTTTCTTGTTCGCGTTAGATTTTATTTCCATTTCATTTATTCATTAAATATGTACCACAAACTTTTCACTATTTCTAATTATACGTTTATTAGTTTAAACCAGTGTTTAAAGACATACTGTGCAGTAACAGTAGTGCTAGCGGTACGTCAAATAACGCTGCAAATTGTGTTAAAAGCATTAAAATCGGTACGATTGATCCTTAGGCCATTTGAATCAATTTGACCCGTACCACCAAAAAAAGGAGAGGAGTTATGACGTCATCTTTTTCTTGTATGGGGAAAGAAAAATTGTTCCGAAACCTATCGTGTGTGGTATTAAATGAAAGGGATTTTCGAGTCGATTTAAAAAAAATATCACATCATTACATTTCAGTTTTTTAATTAGAATAAAAATAATTTTCAACACATAGGTACCTATCAAGTTTGGGCTTCTCTAGATACGATACCGTTCAAAAGTTTTTTGTAAAATATACCTCTAATAATACCTATTGACCTTATTATATTTGGTCCACAATCACATATCTTTAGAATGTGCTCTGTGAGCATGATATCTATATTTATCTCCATATCTGTAGGTAAAATATTAGGTTAAATTACACCTGCAGGAATTATTTGTTAACAGGTAGTGCCGAAACGACGTTAGGAGCAGTCTCGGAGCCGGCGGTACTCAACAACGGGTCTCTAAGAATTGAGTCGGCGCGCGCCGAACACTCCGGCAAGTATCGGTGTCGGGCGGACAACGACGTCGCACCCGCGCTGTCCAAAACACTCACCATACACGTTAACGGTAAGATCAACTATAGCTATAGATATTCGTGGTGTCGCTACATACCTAAGCAAAAATTAAAACAAAAAATGTTTTAGAACCGGCAAGATTCGAGACTCCATCGGTGAATGTGACTGCAAAGCTCGGCGACACAGTGAGGCTGGCGTGTGTAGCCCGTGGAGACAGCCCACTTTCTACATCGTGGAGTCACTCTGGACGCGCACTGCCTAATTCTGATTATAGGTAAGGAATATTCGCGCCACGGAATACTCTTCCTGCTGAGTCCACCCGTTCTCGGCCGCGCCATACAAACCGTGTATACTTAAGTATATGTACATATACAGTTTCCTTTAAAATCAGAGTCTAACGTGTTGTCATAAAAATACCCTATCCGATGGTTTTCCGTTCCTGAACCGGGAAAACGGACAGAGGCAATTTACGTCTTACATAAAGAAAGTCATAAAAGAGAATTGCAGCTGCGAAGTCGGACTGGATATATCATAAAAGCGTAATTTTACTAGTAGTTGTTTTATTTGCCGGTCACTTACAAGGAAGGATACCCAACTGATGTCCGGCTCCGAGTTAATTTATTTTTATATATGTTATAGAGTAGTCTAAAATAACAGATACGTATTTTTTTATCTGCCCAAACTCAACCTACTGGGAGAAATTGGTCTCCAAAGTACTGAAAAGTGACAAAACCTTCTAACTTCTCTAAAGAGTTTTGTTCAAGCAAATTGCTAGTTAATTGGTGGTTTGATTATATATTGGAGAACATCTAAAAATAATGGACACGTGTTTTGTTAAATAATATAATATATATTACTTTCTGTCCTAACTTTATACTGTAAAAATTTCTGACAATATAGATGTACCTACGATTTTTTTGTATTTCTTACTGAAACATGTTATTTTAGAATGAGCATATCAGAAACCCGAAGCGCAGAAGGTCTGCGAAGTGAATTGGTAGTAGAGCGGGCTGACAGAAGAGACTCCGGCGTCTATCGGTGTCAGGCGACCAATCCTTATGGGCGGTCCGACCACTTTGTTCATCTTGCAGTGCAAGGTAAACGGACCCTATTGTAAGAGTAAAAAAACGCATGCTTGGTATGAAACAAAGAAGATGACAGCTTATATTTATTGTAATGTATGATTTTACGTTTTGTTAGAACCACCAGAGCCACCATCAAACTTCAGGGTCTTAGAGACCACATCGAGATCGGTCCGCCTGCAATGGCGGCGCCCTTACGATGGCAACTCGCCCGTCCTGGGCTACGTGGTGCAGTATCGGAAACACGACTCAACCAGCTCGGATACTTGGAGAGATGCGGATACGCACAATGTGTCTGTTTCGGCACATAACTTGGACAGTTACTCTGAGTACGTTGAATTATTCAATGTTATTAAGGGATGTATCAGGATCCCGAACTCAATTCAGAGTCAACGTTAACCCTTAATAAGGCAAAAGGCATGTGTTTACCACGACTTAGACTTTATTTAAAAATAGTGGAGTTTAATTTTGCGTAATTTCTGACAACCGCCTTACTAAGGGTTCAGTCGAATTTGGGAGATAATGATAACTCAAACTGAGACAGGCTGTTAAGTGTTAACCTTGTGTGATATCCAACTTGCGTGTGTTAGTCTGAGTGGTTACATTTACTTATTTTGAATTTCTAGTCATTGTCTTCAAGGTATACTTATTCAATAAACTAACCTTCACAACAGAACCGAAGGCGCCACAATATCCGGCCTCGAGCCAGCCACAGCCTACCTAGTCCGAGCGCGTACAGTGACGGCTCAATTCGCGTCAACTCATACGAGAGCGCTGCTCGCTCTAACATCGCATGAACCGCCGGCGCGTGCGCCGCTGAGTCTACGGGCTTCGGCTCCGAGGGCTTCCACTATCGAACTAGCTTGGCAGGTAAGGTTTAAATGTCTGTTGTCATCACGGACAGACAGACGGACAGCGGGGTCTTAGTAATAGGGTCCCGTTTTTACCCTTTGGGTACGTACCCTAAAAACTATTTTGTCGGTAAATCGCTCAATATGGCGCTACTGCAATAAAGATTCGATTAGAATAGAAATCAACCTATTCGACAACCGCCAATCTGTGCTTGAAAACGTCTGAACTCTGGGTTTATGGATAAAGCACCAACTATTGTTACAGCCACCACCATCTTCATCGTGGAACGGCGAGCTCTTGGGCTACTCTGTGTGGTGGTGGGCCTCAGCTGACGGTACATTGTCAGGAGGAGCCAACGTTGGGATGGAGTTCGCTACCGTGCGGGGGCAAATAACGAAATATACTATCGAGGGGCTGGAGCATTATACTCGGTTAGTACGAGTAAACATTATAGTTCGCGACCATTTGAGACAACCTGTATTTTTATATTTGAAAATTTAAATCAAACGTGAACTCGTTGGATTTGTAATTTTCAACTATGTAACTCTTCTTTTCTTTTCAACCATATTGTTATCGAGGTTTACAAATTGTTGTGTTTGTGTGCGAGATTTTCTCACTATCTTAACGTATTGTCATAACCTAATAACCTTAATTTGTTCTTGCTCTCGATAATGAAGAAAGTTCTGGTAGAGGCCACAACTATGTCATGTTTTTTTAGTATACTTGTCCTCTAGCCGTCCACGAATCAAAACTTGTCAAGATACATGCTATATTATTCTTTCACAATAAAGAGTACGATATGTAGGTAATGCAAAGCCTAATTATTGTTATAGGCTTCTGGGCAGCTATAATATAGAACAAAACCGTCAGAACTATCAAAACAAATAGGTTTCAGTCTCGTTTATATACGGGAAGAGCGACATAATTTAGTTTTCCAGTCTAATAATAACCCTTAAACTTTATTTTTACCACACCAGCTCGTAAAGGCTCTCTTGATTGTTCAAAAACTTATAAGAAAGTTGCATTTTATTCGGGTCTCTATTGTTTCCCATAAAGTTTCAAGTCATAATGTATTTTTTGTCCACATTTTCTTTAGTCATAATTTGGTTTTTCTCAGAAACGCGTAACTTTTCAGGATTGCCATAAAACAAACCTAACCTAACCTATCTATAGGATAACCTTACGAAAATCCTGAAAACTTAACGGTTTCAGAATTATGACTAATGATATCATCAATTATTACTAATGATAATGGTATCAATCATAACATTATGACTTTTAATAATTATGTCAAACAAAAGGACCCCATTTTATTCACATGTAAAGTAATCAAATGCAAATTTTGAGTTGTTTTCTTATGTTTGCTAGTAAAATTGACTTTTAAATGATGATATTGAATGATAAATATTTAATAACATTCATTTTAAATCGATTTGCTTTGATTTTGTTTGATATTTTACAGTTAGTATTTTCCTTGTGTTGGTGTGGTGAAAAATGTTGTGTTTCACTCGGTGGCAAAATTTGTTTAACCCTCGTGCCTTGAAACCCTTGCAACGCCAAAATTTCATTTTTCGAACCACTAGCTAAGCTCGTTGTTCAATTTTAGAATCTTTCGCTTGCTCTGTTATCAATATTAGTACGAGAGGGCAACAACTTTGCCCCTTGTAAAACAAATAACTATTTAAAAAAAACAAGCACAAACCGCTAATATGTTTTAGGTATTCCGTGAGCGTGAGAGCCTTCAACAGCGCTGGCGCGGGCCCAGCCACCGCGCCCGTCAATACGTTGACTCAAGAAAGTGGTAAGCACAGACTTGCTATTAGACTCCGCATGCATAAAAGTTCAACGTTTATAGTTTTTACAAGCTTTTATTTAGTTCCACCTGTCCCGTTCGGTTGTCTGTCCGTGTGTGGGTCTGTAATCAAATCCTGCATGATAAATTTCACCCCCTTCCCGGTTTCCGATGAAGCTGAAAATTTGCATACATAATGTAAATCGAGATACAATACAAAAATACAATATTATGGTATCATCGAGCTGATCTGATGATGGAGACAGGAGGTTATTATTATTATTAGCATTTTATAGTGCATCATTTTATATTACAACAGCCTATTTTTATACTACGTCAGTGCCAAACAAGCATACGGCCCGCCTGATGGTAAGCGGTCACTGACGCCTGCAACTCCAGAGGTGTTACATGCGCGTTGCCGACCCTAACACCCCGCGCCCTTGTTGAGCTCCGGCAACCTTACTCACCGGCAGGAACACAACACTATGACCCATACCCACCCACACCTATATTTACCCATATGTTTGTATGTAATTACCATGATTACGTTATCTAGGTATGCAATGATTTAAATTACAGTTGTTGGCCTTTATTTCTGTTGGATAGTTTCCACTGATGCATTAAAATACATCTGAAAGGGACCATCTTTAAGAAGGGGCTGATATTAGTATAGTTTAATCTACAAATCACAAACGTGAACGCAACTGAAATGAGTTGTTTCTTTTTCATAATAGAATGGGAGTGCCAATATAGCGTGTAGGGATTGTAGGGAAGTGATCTGGTGTTGGTAAGTGACGTGCGATTTATTGCTTCGAGAACTCTACGGAATTGATTAATACTTTTGTAGCTTTTCTTGAGTTTTTCTTATTCGACTTGATCCAGAATAACAAGCCTTTTAAAATTCGGCCAGTTTTAAAATTCCCAAATCCGACTATTGAAAATACAGACAGCAGCGCCAACCAATTCAGTTGTAATTTATTACCAATTTGATAAATTTGTCTGTGCGGCGCGCTCACAAAAGCTAAGATTCGCCGGTCCGTTTGCGCTTACGCGAATCATGAAGGAAAAGATACTACCTATCAAAATCTAACTTTGAGATTTGATTTCATCTCAAAATCTGATTTTTAACTGAATTGACAAATCTTGCATTATCTCTGTTCTCTAGAGTAACTTTTGGAACAATACCGTATTATTCCATAATATTATCTCACCGATGTGATATCGACAAAACGAAACAATGTTACAATCCAATGTAAAATCTTAATAGGATTTCACGAGCAGGAAACTGCTTAACGCGGATTTAAGTGAATATACAAGGAAAGTGCTTCAAAATATTATAAAAGTGAGCATTTGTATTTATGTAGCGCGTCTAGCAATTATAATCTGAAAGGAATGTTAATTGTATAAAGGAAAGAGTTTCTACGAATTAACTTGAAAGTAGTGATGCAATTAAATATAGTTAAACTTGTAATGCAGTTAATTTTGCTTTAAAATCCGGCTTAAAAACATTTTGTATATCACAAAAAGAAGGAAGTACAATTTTGTAAGTTTTTTGCATTGCTCTTATCCAGAGTTCCCGTTTCTTCCTGTACCTATTATTAATTTAGGTTAGATACTTACTCGAAGTTAGTACATACCTGGGATTGGATCTGACATAGATTAGATTATCCACTGATTTAACTAGATTAGTAGGTAATGTAGCTTAGTTACATCGTTTAGCGCAGTACCACGCGTCCTTAAAAATATAGGTAGCAGATACGATTTATCAATAGCGATACATATTATCTTATCCTATCTCTGAATCAATATTTTTAATCCTCTCAAATAAGAAAAAATCCAATGACATTCAATTAATAATGAAAATTTGGATTTTCTTTGTTCGCGACTCCCAGAACTTGCAGCGTGCTGTTTTATGTTTGAGGACTATCCTTTAATAGATCATATAAAAAAACCGACCAAGTGCGAGTCGGACTCGCGCACGAAGGGTTCCGTACCATTACGGAAAAAAAACAGCAAAAAAATCACGTTTGTTGTATGGGAGCCCCATTTAAATATTTATATTATTATATTTTTAGTATTTGTTGTTATAGCGGCAACAGAAATACATCATCTGTGAAAATTTCAACTGTCTAGCTATCACGGTTCATGAGATACAGCCTGGTGACAGACGGACAGACGGAAGGACAGACGGACAGCGGAGTCTTAGTAATAGGGTCCCATTTTTACCCTTTGGGTACGGAACCCTAAAAACTACTCAAGCTTCTATGCCACTTCATAGTTAAAAAAATGTATGCTGCATAAGTACGTAAACAGTGAAAAAATTTAAAAAAATAGTCAATTTTGCCTTTGATTGTTTGAACGTTCGTAGAATTTCATGTCATGTATCACATGTGACATGACATGACATTTGGAAAATAAATATATTTGTATATTTAATTTAAAGAATGCCCCACTTGTGTCCAGTGCCATCAGAAGGTCCCCGCGGCGTGCGCTGCCGCGCCGTGTCCCCGCAGAGCCTGAAGGTAGAGTGGTCACCACCGCCTGCGCACGCGCACCACGGTTCGCTGCTTGGATATAAGCTGCTCTACCGTCCTGAGCATAGTGAGTATGAGGAAATGTACGATCACCTGTGTGTAGACTTGCACGAGTTATTAGGTTCTAACTCATACTTTTTCTTCCCCATTTTATTTTTTAAATTACACGCCATACCAGCTGCGATATCTGTTAATATTATAGTAGGTGGCGTTCAAGTGACTGTATATTTAAATGTGTTCCTTAACTGCACAATAACTCTGGGACGCTAAATGGTTCATAAAAGTGCGCGCAATTTTATAAAGTCCAGCAATAACTTAATCTTAATAAACTCACATAAACTGCTTCCTTAATTACGCAATTCGAATAAACTAAACGCAATCACGCGAACACATTTCTCATTGGATATTAAGCATTGCATTTAGCAAATAAACTTGAAACAATCTCAATATTCCAAGCTGAATGATGGCAGTTGTTTGTCGGCAGCGGCAGAGTGGCTGGAGTGGGAGGTGCGCGGGAGCGGCGGGGGCAATTCAGGAGCGGGAGCGGAGGTTAAGAGGGTAGCGGGCGTGGAGACACTACTGCTGGCGTTGAGGCCGTACACGAACTATACGATACAAGCGTTGGCGTATACGGGAGCCGGGGATGGTGTGCCGGCTCATCCTGTGCACTGTATAACGCAGCAAGATGGTAATTTTCTTGTAATACTTATAAATCTCATTTTGATGAACTTAACTTTAAGATTCTCTCGACTCGTAGCTACAACATGTTGTAAATAATACTGCTAGCTAACTTAAGTAACTTGTTACAGCTCCTGGACCTCCTGCTGCTGTGAAGGTCGTCGCAACGTCCGTGACTTCCTTAGCAATTAGTTGGTTACCTCCAAGTCGGCCTAATGGACCAGTGCTGTATTATACAGTGTTTTATCGTGAACTTGGCAGGTAAAATATTTCTTTCTGCCTTAGGGATATTGTTATATAGTTGAATAAAAAATAAAGAAGTAAGAGTCGCTTGTTACTAACTTTTGTGCTTTAATTTGATCACAATCCAATAACGCCATTCCGTTATATTATTATTTATTTGATACACTAGCAGCTCTTGGAGCTGATGCGTGTATATCGATCACTTGTATTTTATTTTGCACTTTTCAAAGTTTTAAAATGTGTATCTAATAGTCTATTTTAGAAAGTGTTCACTGACGGTGCACTAACAACAGTTTCTGGTAGAGTTCCACAAATTTAATATGTTTTGGAGGAAGAAATAAGACAGAGAAAATAATGTTGATCTCATTTCTAAATATACATATAATTAGAGTTGGTCAGCTATCAATACTTTTACATCGTGTTGAGTGATATATGCTTTTATATAATCAGGGACAGGCCTCCGCAAACCACAACAGTGCAGGCAGAAGACAGCGATCCAACAGTGGGCTTGGGTGGCTCAGCCGAGTTAAGGTCCTTGTCCGAAGACGCCACATACGAAGCGTGGGTAGCCGCGCATTCTGTAGCTGGTGAGGGCGAGCCGTCCGCTCCTCAACCTGCAACTACTAGTTCTAGAGGTAAGTCCGGGGATTCAGGCGGCTCAACTGAGTTGAAGTTCTTGCCTGAAGATGCCACGTACAAGGCGTGGGTGGCCACGCTGTCTATGGCGGGCGAGGATGAGCCGTATGCTCCTCAACTCGCAACTACTAGTTCTACGTTCCTTGACAAATTATTTAGCAATGTAGATTAATTTACCTATTTACGTAAATGATGTTAAGGTTGCCATTAAAATTCGTCGGGTGGGTGTCAAAATTAAATTACCTTATCGCCTAAGACTAAGATTCCCGTCATAACTAAATAAAGAAACATCTTCATATTTACGTACATAACACAATAAATTAAGCTGAGTACCATAGCCAGCACGGAAAGTTATTCGTCTTAGTTATTCCCGTTCAAAGTAAACGATCTTATGGCAAATAAAGTGGTCAAAATGCTTAATACCTACTCTCATTTAGATTTTTTTATGAAAAGCTGCATATGGAATCATTATTTCTGTCCAGCGGGCGTACGCTTGCTCTCCTTCGGCGTGTGGGCACGAGTACAATGCGGCCATTCACTGCGTTTGGCGTGCGTGTGGAGAGGAGAGCCGATGCCGCGCGCGCGGTGGCTGCGTGGAGACCGACCCGTCACACACGACCCGAGGACGCACCTCACACCCCATGGACATCTTTCTATACATGGTCAGTGTTGTGACTTTAAGTCAGTTTAGATTGATGATCAGGGCGCTCATATTTAGTAGGTAGTGCGTTAGGTGCTGACATGGGCGTGTCACCTACAGTCTGCATACGAACTCCTCTTCGCATCCACCACGCTCTGTGTTATGTGCGACGCACACCCTCTTGCTTCCTTAGCTCTAGCTCTACATGGACGGTAGCGGACATAAGCCTTGGAGTTCAGTCACAATATAAATATTTTCGCTTCATCACCTTCATAAACTTTTATGTTCCTTTTCTTTACAACAGAAGTGGACGCCTCAACAAGCGGCAACTATACATGTGCAGCGCGCAACGCCTTCGGTTCTGAGGAAGTGACGTATCGGGTGGAGTGTGCCGTTCCTCCGTCTGCGCCTGCGCTGTTACTCGACCATGCGGCGCACAGGGAAGCCAAGCTCACGTGGCGGACCACACACCATCCTGCTGCGCCACCACACGGCAAGTACACAAGCATCTTGGGGCCTGTTGCACCAATGTTCGTTAAAAATTTCTTGATATGAAAATAGCCGTCGTTACCATATTCGACATTATTCAAGTCAGTGAATTTTCCTGGTGCAATCCACCGTTACTCGTTTCAATTCAGTAGATTATTTTAAAGTCAACCGTAACTTACATATAATACAGGTACACAGAAATGGTGTGGTCTAATAATACAAAACCAGGTCTACTTGAGGGCGATGCCAAATTTTAATTCTAAATTGCTTACGAGCGTCTTTTTTTGTCGTCGCTTCTAAAGTTTTGATAATATGCTAAAATACAACTATCAGCATTACGATTCTCTACAATGTCAGGATTGAAAACCGCATGTCAAAAATTTTGACCCCCAATTAAATACTTTAGTTGTTAAAAACGCTTGATGCGCTATCCTTGTACCCAGCCCCAATTTAAGCACGTCAAGTCACTTGGCGGATTACGGCAGCCGTCTGCGACTATTCGCTCCTATACGTGATTGTGTTACTATGGCAAACGGAAATTATCCAAATGACTGTTCCGATTTAGCCTGTTAGTGTTCTACTTTTAAAGTCTTTAAGTCTTTATGTTCTGAACGACGTTAGACTAATATTATCAATGTGTCATTGCAACCCATACTAAATTCCAGTTCATGGAGTAATATATTATTGTCTAATGCCGTTTGAGAAATAATGCGCCTATACTATACCTTAGTGAAGAATGATCTAAATGGAGGGTGGATTAATAGCGAGAAATATGACAAGAGCTTTTGTTGAAATGAAATAATTTGACCTCAGCATCCCACCGTCCTAATACGAGTACTAATTACCTACGATAAAATTTTAATCATTATTAAATGCGACAGACTTGCTTGCGTTCTATTTTAACCCTTAAATGCATGATTTTTCTCTTTTTGCCCGAAATTAATATAATATGTAAGACGTAATTATTTGCTGATTATGGGAAAAATGGTAAAAAAATATAACATCGATTTTCACTGCAAAATCAGTGTTAGAAGTTGCGTAGGCTAAATCATATTTAATGTATATATAAAATTTTCAGTAAGTGATATGAAAAATCTTACTACCATCAGAAAGGTACACTATTTGTGATATACCTATGATAAAGTTTTTAAATATAAAATAGTTACAACCCCGAAAAAAACGTCCAAAATCACATACTAATAATCATCAACTTCTGGATTTTTCCAAGTCTTCCGACATTTCGTCTTAAAACGAATATAGTTTTTATAAATTAAAATACTGCGTATATTTAAATAAAAAATCGGTTACTGAGTAGTTTTACTATTTAAATAATATAAAGGAACAAATAGATTTTATCTGATTATGTATAAATTTAGTTTATTTTTATTTTTATTTATTGAATAAGGAAACAAATTACAGTTTGTTAGATTATTACAAGACCCATCGTAGGCAAAACCTTATGGAGGTTTGTGTGCCGATGGGGAGTTCGAGAATAACATAAAGAAAAACAATATTATATCCTATATCTTATCATAAGTATGATTCTTAGTATACATAGCTTGTGTCGTTAGTTTTTAAAAAGTGCATTTTAACGACTTTTTTTATATGTTTATTTAAATATTTAGCACAAACAACTTCTGGCAGACCATTCAATATTTTAGGTAATATATATATATATATAGTTTGTTGTTTTTGTTGTGTAGGCTGCATCCTACACTATGCATTTAAGAGTTAAAACAAAAGAAATTCAATTCTATTTTCTAATACCACTGATTAAAATTCTAGTATGTCGGACCGCTAGAGAATTACACGCTTCTATTTTACTTCTACCTGGGAATCGAAGTCTTTCAAATCCGCAATACAGATCACTGATTTAAACCTTCACGATACAATACAGATACAATACAATACAGACGCTGCTTACCATGGTACTGAAATTGATAGTGTACCAATAGATTGCTATGGAACTTTGTGTAAACTGTCTGTTTCCAGAAAGCGGTAAACGGAATCTCGTTCGTTATATCATGATAACTTTAAAAGTAATATACAAAATTTGTAATCTTAACAGTGTTGTACTTTTAGGATTTACCATATGGTGGGTACGAGTACGCGATGACAGCGTAGACAGCTTGGAAGCTGGTTCAAGAGTAGAAGAAGAGAAGAAGCTAGAAGCCGGTGGAGAGGCGTCCAGCGTGATGCTCAGGTCTTTGTCCTGTGGGGCGTCGTATTCAGTGCGCGCGGTGGCGCATTCGAGGGCGGGGCCGTCGCCACCGTCGGTACCATTGTTGGTCAAGACGAAACCACCAGGTTAGGATATTTTAACAATAATTTTACTTTTAGGTTTTTAAATGACAGCTTGGTGGCTGGTTCGAGAGAAGGAGACAGGAAGCTAGAAGCCGGTGGGGAGGCGTCCAGCGTGATGCTCAGGTCTTTGTCCTGTGGGGCGTCGTATTCAGTGCGCGCGGTGGCGCATTCAAGAGCGGGGCCGTCGCCACTGAGAGGCCTATAAAAATGTCTTCCGTTCATTCTAATATGAATCGTTATTATGACTAATCAAAATTGCATTTGTGTTGGCAAGTTTTGATGTCTGGGAGGCTAGAGTATATGGCGCCCAATTATATTTATTAGACGTAGATGTATTATGTAATAAGTAAAAATTATATGGCTTAGATATGTATAATGATGAGTATAAGTAACTATTTTTTCTGAATGTTATTTGTACAACAATTTTACCTACCTACCCAGAGAAGAAACTAGCTTTTAAACGGATTTATTTATTTATTTATTATTTATTCGGATAAGGATTTCCTTAAGTGCATTCACTTACTTAGTGTCAGTGCCTAAACTTAGCTAGAAATTAACTTAGGCATCTGAAGTCCTCAACTTGGATTTACTGCTAATGTCTGCGGACATCGACTTTAGTGTCCAGTAATATGTTAACATTTTCTCTGTACTTACAATGCTATTTATATTTTTTTATTAAATAAACATCTTTACTTTGTTGTTGCACATGCAGGTTGCCTTGTTAGCGTGTTTTAAATATTAGTAGAAAATCAAATGGATTAAACTTATCCGACAGCATAAACTGATTTTAAAATACCTGTACAGCAAGCTGCAAAAGTGTATGGACACTTTATGAATGAATTGCATTCAGTACCTACATGCAATCTTGCAGCTCGCTGTACATTTCAGATTTAATAATATTAGTGTCATTTTCTGATTTAATTACCTTCTCATTTGCATCTACGCATTATTTAGTCCATAAATAACGTCAACATTGAAGGGATTGAAGAACCTTTTAAAACGATATTGTATGTTATCTTCCCTAGTGTTAGTATGGGAAGGAGGGGGAGGCCGGCGCGATCAAGAGGAAGGCGCTGAAGCGGCGATATGGAGCAACAGCAGTGCCCTCGCATTAGATGCTAGAAGGGCCGTGCGGTGTAATGCACGCCTAGTCAGACTGCAGTGGCGACGGGCTGACGCCGGTGCTGCGTTGTGGACTGATGCTGATCTTACGTCACTACATCATCATAGGGAGGTGAGCAACTGTAGCAATAGCAGGATCAATAGATAAACGTAGCAATAGCAGGGTCTTTGAATTTGACGTTCGAAGGGCCGTGTGTTATAATGCGCGCCTGGTCAGACTGCAGTGGCGACGGGCGGATGACGCCGGCGCTGCGTTGTGGACTGATGTCCTTACCTTACGTCGTTACATCATCTTAGGAAGGAGTATGAGTACAGAAAGAAATATGCAGAAAGGGATGGGAGTCTTGTGAACCTGTTATATTAATGGGCCAACGCGATGAAGCTGTGGTGCTGTGAACAGATGTTGATCTAACTCGCGGCATCTTCGTAAACAGGTTTGTAATTTGAGATAATGGTAATATAAACTAAAGTGACTTGCTGTTAAGCTGTTATGTATTTATCACACTGAACCTGAATTATATATTTTGCTGATGAGTTTGTAGGTATAATAAATTATTGGCGCTTATATTTTTGGGCAGGTGGTGATCGGTGGTCTCACAGCGGGCGCGTGGTACGCCCTCCGACTGTGGACGTCCACGGAGTCATCGAGACACCAAGCCATAATTTACGCTGCTACCACTACCCACGCTGGAGGTACACATGACTATATTATTCTTAATTTCGCATTTCGCATTATCACAGTCCGAGCGCGAATGTCAAGGATTCGGGAGCAGAAGCAGAGGCACCTGGCGCAGGGATGTGACAATCGGGGCCATCGGGGTTAATATCGCTTCCTCAGACTTAGTGTAGGAACTTTAGCTTCAAGTACTAAACTCTATTCATTGTCCAAATCACAGCAATACCATACTTTTACAAAGCACACCGTCCAGAATACCTGCTTATTTCTGTATTAAAGTTTGTAAGTACGTTGTTTAGAGATTAAATTTAAGTTGACCATACCATGCAGCGCTCAAACTTTTCGACCTTAACTCGCGACACATTTCCGATTGTTATGACACCGTCCTGCTGGTCTGGGCGGTTCAACAAAGTTACAAGTTGCAATGAAGTTAAATTGTTCGGTTTAAAGCTCTTACAAGTTTTCTCTCAATGGCGTAAACCATATATACTGGCGTGGATAAAATATAGGTAACTGAATTGGATATATGATTCTATCATGTTTCCTATTTTAAAAATGTATAATATATCTTACGTCACACTTGACTGTGGTTATACATAGTTTGGTATACCTATAGGTAATTATACGATTGGCCGCCAACATACTCGTAATATAGGTACTTACTTAGTTACAATCGCCCTCAGGGGCATCAGGTATATTTGGAGCGCGAGCGGTCAATGTGTTCACAAATATCTAAAGTATTTAAACAAAAAAGCCTCTAATATCGATACGTTTAAAATCCCAAGAACGCCCTCTTGACAGCCCGATCCTCTCCCATTCTATGTGAACGAACCAGCGAAGTTTGTGGGCTTTCGTTTCACCGATGATATTTTGCTCGGCCACTAACTCCTCGATATTTGCTCATAAAAGTATAGAATATTCTTTGTTGAAGAATCACGGGACGTCGATTATTAATGACACATTATTTTTCAGAGCGTCTTCGACGACCAGTGGCCTTCCAATCAGAAGGCAGCTCAGTAGGGACGATTGGAAGCAACGCCGAGGCCGAGCGGGTACTCGGTGCAGTATCGCTGGCCTTCGCAGGATTAGCTGCTGTTGCTGTCACGGCTTTGATACTTGTTCTACTGGCTAAGCGAAGGTAAGAGTCTTAGTCTTACCGTAAGACTAACGACTGGTAGCATTTCAAGAAGGTACCTAGCTGAGTTGATACCATGACAAGCAACGCCGAAGCCAAACTGTACTGGTGCGCGAGACAAACTAAACTACTTAAAAGTACCTCAGTTGGTCCATCGCAAAATAGCGCAGGACCATTTAAGTCGGAGAATCGGACATCTTAAGTATTGTAAGTTTATATTGAAATAAATAAATGATATGAAATGAAATGAATCTTTTGGTTGACTAATGGATGGTGATGGTGATGAATTAAACACAAATCCTTAAAAATAAAACTTCTTACAAACCCCTGTTAAATTTTGTCTCTTTCTAACAAACAGAAATTTCAAAATTACTGATAGGGACAAACGATTATCAATCGTTTGTTAGATTTGACAAATGTTTAGGAAAACGCCATAAGTCGTACACCTGTGAAATACATTATGTTATTTTGATAGACCATAGCGGGACGAATGAGGTGAGGCATCTTCAGAGTTGAATTATTTAAACTTGATTTGTTATTGAGGAACTTGCCACGATTTAAATTGATGTCATTTTAATCGTCTTTTAAAATCCATCGCAGTGCATTTCGCTTGTACTAAAACCATTAAGATTAGATTATCCGATTTTGCATGTACAACCAGCCTTAAAGTTTGTAGTCTATGATTGTTCATTATTTTAGTATGTGGGTATTTTTGCACTTTGTAATTTTTCCTCAGTCACCCGTTGACCACGAACGCTGTAAAGAGTTCGAAACGTCGGGATGTATTATAAATTCAATATACGCGATATAATCCGTTTTCATAGTTTTATTTCATCATTAAGATTATCGTTATAATTTTATTTATTCCCACAATGATAGTTCCTTTTAACTTTAATGGTCTGGAATTTTACTAGCTACCTCGTTATACCTAATCTCCGACTCAGTTAAACCCAGCTTCAGATTACGATTCAACTTTACAAACCAGCTTGGTGAGCGATTTGTGCCCCGAATGCCTCCAATGTTGGCCGTAACCGGAATAATAGCTCGTTTATATCAGAAGGCAGTTGGGTAAGCTTGAACAATACTGTGTAGTCATGTAGCTTAAGTTTGCAGAGCAAACAAAGACTTACTGCTGCATTTAAGTTATGCAACAATCCTTTTATATGTTTGGCTTCAAAAAGCAATAATTAAATAATGAATTTATCCCCAATATCCATGAATGGATTCTTAAAATACAAACAATTGCTTAAAATTTCGGTATCAGAAAAAATAGTTTTTGTTTTTCCATTCGGTCATGTCAGTTACCTACTTAATTCTACCATTTCGTTTGAATGCTTTCAAGTCGTCACACCTCTTCTTTTCGGCCTGCCGGCAACTCGACCTGCGCCTTCTTCGGTGTCTCGTAGGCAGCCATTTTGGACCCACAAAAGGATAAAGATATCGTTCTAAAAGAGGTGATTTCTGAGAAATGAAAAAGGAGTTAACCTGCTTACGACTGCAGTGGCAGTGAAGGTATGTTCTTATAAGATTAAAAGTCGTTTAAAAATAGTCACGTTGGTAAGTACACTTCAGGTACAAATCTCTGAAAAGGTGCATGCGCTACTAAACTGCTACTGCAACGGAAATGAAACTCGCAAATGCATCAGACTCGTACCAGAGACAAGAATAAAATATAGACAATAAAGTACGCTTATCTATAATATATACGCACGAGAAAAAATAACACTATAAGTATGTGACGTAAAAGGAAACAGTATAGAAACGGAATAGGGATGTTAAAAATAAATAAACAATAAATAAATAAATATTATAGCACATTCTTACACAAATTGACTAAGCCCCACAGTAAGCTCAAGAAGGCTTGTAAGTGGGTACTCAGACATATAATATACAAATACTAAATACATTCTAACACCCAAGCTTTTAGCTCCAATGTTAATTATTAATTATACATATTTCTAATCACAGACAAACAAAATAAATTAGACTATCAGTTTATTTTTTACCCTACACTGAATGTCTTTGTCACTTTCCATACAGTGTGTTTGAATCATATCGCCATGATTAATTGCGTTAAGTACTCAATTAAGTAAATTGCCTCTAAAAAAAGCATTAAATGCAGTCAGTTTCTACTTTCGTCTTCGATTTTTCTATTGTTCATTGTACGATTGTATAAAGTTGCGAGTTTATTGTGCACATCTCTTATTCGTAAGAAAGTCGTAGTGGTAAAAAATCATATACCTGCAAATTTGTAGTACGTATCTACTCGTATCGTCACCTTTAAACTCTTATGTGAGACGAACGAAACTTTCCCTGATATGATATCCCACATACAAAAATGACAGTTTCATTGGACAATGGGCTACCCAATTCGTCTGGAGGTGCACTAAAGTCACAGTTGAATTGGGCAGACATCACAGCTTATGGCGTTATTATTATTATTTTTTATACTACGTCGGTGGCAAACAAGCATACGGCCCGCCTGATGTTAAGCAGTCTCCGTAGCCTATGTACGCCTGCAACTCCAGAGGAGTTATATGCGCGTTGCCGACCCTAACACTCCTCTCCCTCCTTGAGCTCTGTCAACCTTACTCACCGGCAGGAACACAACACTATGCACAACACAACGTTATACATAAACACTAATAAGCCGTTAATAATTTTGTCTCGCCTTAACCTTTGTTCTGACATATATACGTTTGTTAGAAAGAGACAAACTTTAACAGAGGTTTGCTATTACTTTATAAATAAAGGGTGTCTTTACTATTAGCTCGTCTTTCGCAACACTACGCTTGTGAACGCAGGCATTTGCATCCAGTAAAGCACAAATGAACGCCAGCTCTGTTTTTGTTTGTTTTGTTCGCGCTACATTTTACATGAAATAATTTTTAAGAAAAAAAAACCGACTTCAATGGGGGATGCCGCTGAAAGTTTACTTATTGTTGATGGTGCACTCTTAGATTCCAGACAATAAAATGAAAAAGACAGCATCTTTTGCCTAATTATGTAGAAAAGGAGGTAAAACGACCCACTTTTCTAGTAGCATTTCGTTTTTGTAAGGGTTGCAGTTCTAACCTAACCTAACCTACTTTTATGATAGCATTTCGTTTCTGTAAGGGTCACAGCTCTAGCCTAACCTAACCTACTTTTCTGATAGCAGTTCTGTTCTGTGAGAATCGCAGTTCAAAACCCACCCACCCACCTAACCCACTTTTCTAGTAGCATTTCCGGGTCCGGGTCTGGGTCCGGATCCGAGTCCGGGTCCGTGTCCGGCTGTCCGGGTCCAAGTTTGGGTCAGAGTTCGGTCCGGATCCGGGTCCGAGTTGAGGTCCATGTTCAGACCCGGGTCCGGGTCCGAGTCCGGGTCCAAGTTTGGGTCTGGCTCCATAAGGAAGAGAACAAATCGCCAAACGTGAACTATGTGTCATTGATGAGTTCCATTCTGATCATCATCAGCAGTTCCACTTCATCAAATGTCACTTTTTTAAATGTAAATGCTGGATTAGTTGATGAAAATACAAAAATCACTATATGTATGCCTTTCACATTTGAGGAGTTCCCTCGGTTCCTCGTGGGTTTCATCATCAGAACTCGAGCTTGACAAAAAAAAGTCTTAAAAACTTAAGTTGCTTAACAAACATAACGAAGAGGACAAATCGCCAAACGTGAACTATGCGTCATTGAAGAGTTCCGTTCTGATCATCATCAGCAGTTCCACTTCATCAAATGTCACTTTTTTAAATGTGTGCTTGATTTGTTGATGAAAATACTAAAATCACTATATGTATGCCTTTAACATTTGAGGAGTTCCCTCGATTCCTCATGGATCCCATCATCAGAACTGCTTTTTGACAAAAACGGGACCAATCTGTATGTATATACCTATTACCATCAAAAAAATAATTTTCAAAATCGGTCCAGAAATGACGGAGTTATGGAGTAACAAACATTAAAAAAAAACAGTAACCGAATCTTGTAGTCGGTTAAAAAGTAAGTTTCGTGACCGAACGCGTTTACTAACGAAGTTAGCTTTTAAATGTTACCAGTGAATTATATTTACTTCTTCGGGACAAAAATCAATATTGTACTTTTTTCTTGTGCAGTAATCGTATTTGTCCTTTTAGTTAATTAATGCACTGTTCCATTAGGTACTTTTGTGAAATTACTAATAAGTACCTACTCAGTAAACATTCATTAGTTTTTTTTACATTTTGGTTAATCTTAATCAAAGTAGACGCCGAGCAATAGGTATCGGTGCTAGGGTGAGGCAACAAGGATGTGTCCAAATGTTAAGATAAACCGTTAACATCAAGTAAACCGATTGTATAAAATTATTTCGGCCCGGTATCCAATATTGTATCGGAAAATGTCAAATTGCAGACGGCTTCACAAATTAAGCAAACAATTATATATGTAAACATAATCTAATTAGCGTTTTAAAAAATCTCGCGAAAAGGTTTTCTGTTGCCTATCTGTAGGTTTTTTTTTATTTCTCCCAACTTATAATTTAATAAATAAATAAATATGCATATTTGTTCAGTACCCTGTGGCCATGCGGCGGAGCAGTGGACGAAGAGACGCGCCGCTGCAGCCACTCGGTCACCAGCACCGACAAATCAGTGTGCCCTGAACAGCAGAACATGCGCAACTGCCAACACGACTACAAGCACGACAAGTTGTCGCCAGCCTCGGGTTCGTATGTCTATGAGAAACAGTGGTGTGTCTGCCATCCACAACAGAATATAGTAGGCAAAGTTTAAACCGCCTGAGATAGGCTAAAAAAAAATCCTAACGTTTCGCTTTTTGAGGCAGCCTGTAGTCCTCTCAGCAACGTAATCAAAAAAAAAACCCATAGTTGTTTTACGAAAACTATAATATAAGCCTCATTTACGAGTATATGGATATTTTTACTTCTGTTTGATTTTTGCATGCTCTCTCTAAACTATTTTTGGTTCGAATAACCATGGTTAAAAATCATTGACATATGTAAATGCTTAAGTAGTACAGTATTTAAATGAAATGTATCTGAAGATATATATATATTTTGTAAATCTATTAAAGATTGATACTTTTGAAAAAAAAAAAAAAAAAAATTATAAATAATTAAATATACATATACCACTGCGGAGCTATTTTGCCAGTGTGTTCATTCCTAGTTTAAAACACATTTTATCTTTTACCTCCCAATCTAAATCGATCGCAAGATTTATTCAACATTTTGCTTACGCAGATGTATACGAAATAAGTCCGTACGCGACGTTCGCCGTCGGAGGCGAAACAGCAGCGACACTGGACCACACGCTGCAGTTCCGAACGTTCGGTCATCGCGACAATGATGCTCCTCCTCACAGGCCTTGCAGGAAACACCCGCAGAGGCATCGGGACCGGTCAGAGGGTAAGACGTATGGTAGGTATCCTGACGGTTGTATATTATCAAAAAGTTTGGTTAACCCTAGCTAACCCCATCACGACGTACGCCGTCGGAGGTGAAACAGCACACCACACGTTACAGTTCCGGACCTTCGGTCGTCGCGACAGCGTGGGTCATGTTTAGACACAATTCCTACCATGAGAGAAAAAAACAAGTTTGATTTTTGTCTCTTGTACGTGTTTGCAAAGTATCATTTAAACTAGACTTTATATCTTGACCATATACCGCGTTTCGACTGTTGCATTCTAGCGTTTGTAGCAACTGTGCCATGAACGATGAACGCCAGTATCTCAAGATCCATAAAGCTTTATAGTTTTTTTTAAATTTCGAGCAACTATCTCTGTAACTCTAATTACGCCTTTATTGGAGTAAAAGTACCAACCTATTTGTTCTAAATAAAAGCATGTTATCTGTTTAACAGTGGAGAAGCACCACTCGGACTGCGAGCTGCAGCAGCTCAGTCGCTACGAGAAGGTGCGGCCGAGACACTGCGCTGGCACCTCCTACTGCGTGCCCCTCGCACACCATGGTAATTACATTTTATAAACACATACAGCCTTGCCCAAAAGTATTGAATTATTTTTCTTTCTTTACTTCAATTATTTACTAATAATGTCTAACTAGCGTAAAACAAATATTCAGCCTGTAACAATAAAAGAAACGTTGCTCGAAAAATGCCTAATTAAAATATCAAGATCTGTATGAAAAGCCTAAGCTTATATATTAAATAATTATAGGTACAATAACCAGAAGGTTTCTTCGATAACATAGCACGAAATTAGTAATTGCTTTAATGAAATGAAATCGTGTCAGATACTTTTGCACGCTTCGGTGTGCAGGAGATTATTGCTGGAGGTACAAGACAATGAGTATATATTTCATCACAATGTCCAAAAGAGCGTGACATGAGCATAGCAATAATCAATTGTGCTGGCGGATCTGCAACATTTTATAAAAAAAAAAATACTTACGATAAATTGTATTTCTGCCATAATTTTATACATTAAAGCACAGATTTAATATATACGCTCTGTGCATTAAAGGTTTAATCGCGTTGAATGCGTTTCGATTATATGCTCTGGGCAAGAGGATTTCATCCAGCATTGTACGTGAATACTAAAAATATTATAATTAAAAAGGTTTGCATGCTTACATTTACCTGAATTATTCTCTTGCATTTTGCGTTTTATTTTCATGAGTAAAATCTCTTCTTACATTATTATATAACTATCATTAGGCGGTGCAGGCAGCGGAGTCGGAGTCGGAGGCGGCAGCGGGGGTGGATTTTCGGAAGTGTATGCTGGCGACTCCAGCGCCGAATCCGGACCCGGTTCTCTGTCCCCGCGCACCCATCACGAGCACAGCTAGCGTGAAAGCTACAAACAAACATGCATATCGCATAATAAACAAGTTAAATTAAAATAAAATTTAGAAACATTGACCACATCTAGACAGATTACTTTGGACCTATCTGACATCGTCAAATATGGCAAAATTAACCCAATTAAATGTTAACCCCTCTATTAAAAATGCATTCTAGTCCGCATGAAAAAAACAACTAAAATAATAATGGCCACAACGATGGGTTAACCGGTTAACCCCGGATTAGTGGGATGGTGCAACTGGCCCTACCTAATTAACGTCATCTAAAGTCATTTTAGTATATACCAGCATTATTATTTGTGGATCTGAAAATATTTAAATAAATATAATAATATTAATATTTTATTATAATTACATAAATAACACATTACTTAAGTTTTTACTGAACGATTAACCGCTTGAGCAATCAAAATTTAAACCCTCAAGGTCGTTTTTGTTGTCAAATTTAAAACCCTGAGAGTTCAGCAGTTAACGTATGAACAATTAAACATAGCCTAAAGAGTAGTTATTATTAATTGGGCGTCCATTACAAAAAAGGTAATTTAACTAACCTTAAACTGAACAACAATTCACTAAAAAAATATACAAAAAAACCTGCATCCAACTACTTGTTTCACATATACGAATTGGTCACCAAACATATAGCTAAGCTACGCCAACCCGTAATCAAGGCTTGGCCGATCCAATCGGCTCCGAGCTATAAACAACTATCTTCATGGGTCATTTCAGAGGCTTAACGAGTAAGGGAGGACCTTAACAAATTGATATACCTACATTTGACTTCACTCGCAACGCATTTTTCTCACACTATCATAAATCATAATATATATATATACAGGGTGAAATTGTTATCTGACTATGAGGGGTGAATATTTAACAACTTTTACTATGGGGCCAACCCCGAATTCGTGAAAATAAATCTGCCGTTTCATACATTTCGGTTAATCAGAGTCAATGTTTTCTATAAAACAGTTTTCGCGATTTCGCGGTTGGCCCCATAGTGAAAGTTGTTCAGTATGACCTACATATTCAAACCCTCAGAGATAACAATTTCACCCTCTGTATATTCAAATTTATCCTATTTTCATATCATTCGGTATGTACGAATTTGAAAATATTGAAAGGCCTCAAGGCATCATCGAAGTGATCGAAGGTTTAGGCAAACTTTCGATTTCGATTATAGTATGAATCTTCTCAAATTATTTTTACGCCTAAGACCCTATTCTTAAATCACAATAGCCGACCGCTCGCATAAAAGAAACAATGGCTTTTGTTTAACAGATTCCCTTATCTGTTCTTAGGCGTAAAAATCATTTGAGAAGATTTATACTATACATTATAGTATTGTATAGGTACGATATTATGGCGATATCGAAAGCTTTCGTTGTTATTATACAATAAAAAAGGTTTTTATCGGTTTTTGTATACCTAAATATGAATGTTTTGAAAAATCATTAAGTATAATTCGAAGTGGAATAAGTAACTACCAAGTTTTCTTATATTTATAAAATATTTTATTATATTTTTTGATTACTAGGTGCTAGGTTGGTAAGCCATTACAATAGTAATCCAGGGTTGTCTGTCAGTTTCAATATTATTATTGATGAAACGATCAAAACTTGTTGAAGGACATTATGCTTGTTGAACTTGTGTTACCGATGGGTATACGTTTTGTAAGATTTTACTTTTGGTACAAATATTTGTTTCTACCTATCTTTAACAATAATAAAGATTGCTTGATACGATTTCCTATGAGCCGTACTTATTCATACATTTTTCTCTTTTCGCGTAATATTTGCGATGACACTAGGGGCTTCAAAGGTTTATTATGTATGATTTAATTTTAATTCAGTATCCCTCGCAATCGTAGGTAGGTACTTTGACTGAATACCAACGACGTCAATACTTGCCGCAAACCTAAGTGCGCGTCAGATTGTAAATCATCGGAATCATGCTATCTCTTTCGCACTTGCACGACCGTTTGGAGCGGGACTGTGTACAGAAGGCCTAAGATGGCCGGCTATTTATCATTTGTTATCATGCTTGTCACGTTCTATCAAGTATGTAAGCGCGAAAGTGACGCATGACATGACAGGTGATAAAAACGCGATACCACTGCGTTGTATTAAGGTATTACGCATCAAAGGTATGGTACGGTACCTGACTTTATAGCCCGATTCCCCACTTAGTGCTGCGGCAAGTATAGTCGTTTTCTTGCTTATCTACTTGCTTAAGAATCGTATCATGTGAGTTTTATAGAAGAACGTCTTGCCATAAAATGTGCCAAATAGACATTTAAAGTGACGCAGATTGTACCAATCACTGCCCTTGTTCTATGACTAATTGTCAACAGAAACCGTTGAATCAAATTCAAATAGATTAAGTAAAATAGTTAATTAAATTAGTTAGATTAAGTAGATAGGCGGTCTGTTCTATTATTATAAGTACCTATAACTTAATAGCTAAAGGTTCATTTTACTGCCATTTTACACTGAAATAGTTCATATTCAATTTATATTCTACTGCCTAAGTATCGACATATATCGACAGGTATCTAAATGTAGCCAATTTGCAAACTAAGCTAACTTATTTTCAAATAGAAAAGTAGAACAATGGTCACACGAGCACACGATTACCATTCGTCCTTTGACCGTCAAGTCCCGGTCAGTGGCGTAGCTAGGCGTGGGCGAAGTGGGCCGTCGCCCACGGCCTCGCGTCCCAAGGGGGGCCTCGCGCGAGGCCCCTTAGGGCACAGTGAAAGAAAAAGACCTCGCAGATGCGATTTCGCCCACGGCTAGATTAGTTCACGCTACGCCACTGGTCCCGATCTCCAAAATGTATCCAAGACGACAAACGCAAACTCCCAAAATTCACAAAAAAAATATTCTTTTTAACTAGGTAACTTTTAAAATAAAATTACAAAAACATATATGCAGAATTAATAATGAAAATTATTAGTTTTTATTGATTTCTTTACATGAGAGGTCCTGCCGCTAAAGGCACGGCTTTCCGTGCGCGTCCTTGTTGGTTAATAACTAATAACGGGTAAAGCTCTTTGACGCCAAAGACGTCTTATAACGTCAACGGAAAGTCGAATCGTTCGCTACGTCACACAAAATTAATGTACAATATACCTTGGTTTATTATTACTTCGTACTTTATCAGTCCGAAAGGCTTGTTTTGAAATATATTTCACATATTTTCTTGAGTACCTAACAATAATTTGCGTCCTTAATAAAAATATTTTTGGACTTTTGCGCGTCTCGCCTGGGGCATAGTTTTCTGCTCGAGACTTGAGACACCATTAAAGTCCCCTGTATGTATCATTCATCCAAATTATAGTTAAGTACCAATAGGAACTACTTCTTTAACACCTTCGGTTCAATTTTGTTGTGACTTTACGAGTATAAGTACATTGTTAACAATAATATGGCTATCTTAGCTAGTTGACTCTGTGTTAATGTTATGAAATAATGTAAATAAATCTAGTCAGACTGATGTATTCATATAATAATTTTAACCGGAGCTTAAATTTGTACATACAATATTATGTAGATATTGTCAAGCCCTAGTCAATTTTTATTAAATGTTTTTATGACAATATTATTGTACTATGTACATAACGAAGAATAAGTATCTATTTGAGAAACTAATTAATGTGAAATAAAATATTTATCGCAAAAATTGTTTAATTTATTCTCTCGATAATAACATTTTTGTGACTCAATATAAAGCTAGCAACTCCTGGCTGTAATCTACGATCTTGTATTACGAGATTTACGAGATTTCATTGACCGCATATACGTTTGAAACCTATTTACCTACACTATTTTTAACCCCAAACGCAAAAAGATGGGTGTCTGTCTGTCTGTCTGTGGGATCATAGCACTCAAACGGACATAGCAATTTTGAATCGTTTTTTTTTACGTCAAAGCGAGTTTCTTTGCGGTGGTTCTTAGCTGTTTCATAAAAATCCATTCAGCACTTGAGTAATCAGCTCCTGTCCAAAATGATGTAAGGCATTATTGGCATAAAATGGTGTATTGCTTAGGAAATGTTTAATTTAATAGTTATACATAGCCTGATAAATTCTAAGTTCAGATTGCTTTTCTAATGTCACTTACAGTAGTTGATATCTTCTTCTTGCTCGTGGAAGCGATCAAACTTTTTAAAACTAAATTTTTGTCTGCCAATGTTTTGCCACTTCTAACCCTCGGGTTGATATGCGCGGTGGGGTAGTTAGTCATCTGTCTTTTGTCACTGTGTTAGTCACCTATAGCGTAGAAGGGTTATAGTTGTAGTGTAAATATTAAAATAAAATCAAAAAACCACACACTAACTTCTGCTATTTAATTTGATCTAAGGGTCTGATACGCTTTGATAGAGAAAGATATTATTGCGATTCCTAGAAGAGAAAATAGAAAAGAGTGCTATGTTTTGTCTCTATCACCGATCGAGCATTTTTTCATGGTGGAGCAAGAAATTTGACATGCAAACCGGTGAATTTCTGATTAAACTCGGTGGCGCATCTATAACTATTTGTATATATAATATATATCTATGATTTGATCACATTCCGTTTAATTTTTTTCTAATTACGTTTTTAGTCTTCAGAGACAGTGACACATTCAAGATTCCACAAAAATTGCTCGACAAAAATCGATTCCAATAACACTAAAATTCAACGTGCCGGAAAATATAATCTGAGGGAATTTGTGATGTAAATTCAATAGGTCCCACGAAAAATAACGCTACAGAAACTCGCCAGATTCCAATATAAGGCATTCCGGGACGTCCGTGTGATGTCGCTGATATTGCGACCTCGCGACCCTAGGTGCCGGGCACAGATTGCAGCAAAGCCAAAATAACAAGGTGCTTTGATATATTCCTTTTGCGATGCCTTTTACCTGCGCTCCGGGGCAAAATTAAAGTATTATAGGTAGCTATAGTTTGTTACCGAATGTTCCTTTGGGTGTTAGATGTTCAATATTAGTACTTAGGTACATATATAGTTTTCTTTGAAGAAAAAACTTAAAAAATAATAATATCGACTTGATATAGAATATAATAAAATGCGCTATCAACTGATGTTACGTTTGAAGTCAGTGCCAAGCTAAATCTCAAAAGCGTCAACGCACTTTTGAACCGAATAGCCTATCGTAAAAAAAAACAAATAAAGTAAAATGTAAGATAAAAAATTGCTTGTTTTACTCATTCACTTGTTATTTAATTCTAAAACAGTTTAATTGACTGAATGAGTAATGTCGTTGACTATTGGCAGTTTTAGAACGAAAAAGTAAAAAAAATTAAATCCCGCTGATTTTCATACTTTAATAAACAAATAATTTTAAAATTACTGCAGTTTCCTAAAACATGTGTTTTTTCATAAATTTAATGTTTTTCGCTATGGATTATTTATGTCCAGACATGCAAAGTCTCCGATTAAAAGTAAGTTCTAAGGAAAAAATCATGGCCATACGTCTATTAAATACTTTAATTAAATACTGGTTATGCAAATTTACCTTGTCTTTTTGCTTTCCTCGTATTCGATTTCGATATGAAAAGTATATTGTTTAACTCGGGTGAAAGGTACCAAGCATCATTTCATCTCTTTGTTAACAATCTTCTATACTAACTCCAGTTTAGCCTATTGTGACGGAAGGGTAACTAACTACGGAACCCTACACTGAGCATGGCCCGACATGCTCTTGGCCGTTTTTTTTGTATGTATAACACATGTATGGGTTGTAAATGCCTGAAATAAATGATTATTTATTTATTTTACTATTGACATCATATCCCGGGAATTTTGTTTATCTGGTGTAATCCAAACCCAAGTTATGAGGGTTCAAAAAAAAGGCGACAGAGCGCTTCGAGAAAAGCAGGTAGTGCCATTGCATGCGCTTCGCATTGCTCATCTTGGCGGGGGCACTACCGTGCCCCCAGATACGAAGACAGTCGGTTAAAAATAGTTACTATGATATGATATAATATACCTAAATTTAAATAGGTATATATATATATATATATATATGATACTAATGTTTGTAAAAATTAAGTGAGTATACTTAATTAGTTTAAAACAAACATCACTTTAGAATAATTAAAAACCTACATTCAACACTTGTTATGAAATGAATTGTATGCCTCTTGTGAATACGAGCGTCTAATTTATAGCTTGTCCACGTCGGCAAAATTAAATGGCCGCGGGCTCCCACAGTGGTCGAAAATTGATATTTTTTGCGGGACTTTTTCCCAATGAAGTATTTCATAATCCGTTCGTCCAGTGGTCAGTGGGGGTGGCGGGAGGTTCCCACTCTTTCTCTGAGTCCATTTCACTACACCCCCCTACCCACTTGAACACCCCCCTTGCCATGCACGTTTGTTCAGGAAAAACGCGCTCCAATAAAAACACGATTCGAGAACAGCGTGAATCGAAAATTAATTATAGCTTTGAATTAAGCCTTAATAGCATTTTTGTCTTTGTTCTTTTTTTTAACAAAGAAAATGTTGAAACAAATGGAGTGTCATATATTTAGTGTGCGAAATTGAATAAAAGCTCATATCGTAGTCATTCGTAGTTTTACAATGCTCAAATATCCTAATTAACAATTATTTTATAAATATCATTGCTTTTTATAATTAATAATAAACTACGTACAGTTGCTACTCGGTTTAAAAATTAACTAAACTCAGTGTAACTCAGTGTTGAAGCCTACGGGGTAAGATGAAGATTCGCCCGTAATGCTTCGGCATACGGATTTTTTGTCTTATCCCTCATGAAAAACCCGTTCAATCTTACTCCAACGCACCCTACCTTACCTATTATTATATAAGAGAATAAGTGCTTGTGAAGGTATTTTTGGATACCTCAAGCTAATGTCTGTAGGTAAGTAGGTACAGTACACGTGTATTTAGTTGTAAGCATAATCATCATTATGTTATTAGGTATTAGATAGGTAATATGTTACTTAGGTATATTGAAATAGGTAGGCAAAGTCAGCATCAATAATATTTTTTCAAATAGAAATATAGTAGATTGTTAACCAAGGGATGAAAGGCACTCATTTCAGCTTAGGTATTTTGGTGCTCGAACGCAGTGAGAGCGCCAATAGTCCGAGGCTGAAATGATGCCTTTCACCCGAGTTAAACACTCTACTTTTCATTTCGAATACGAGGAAAGTAAAATGCATACATTTTTATCGTATTTCTTGAGGGTACTTTCAATTAACAATTCAGGCAAAAGTATCGTTATTTATGAAATGAAAAGTCAAATATCGGAATGGAAATTGTATAACAAATCCATTTAAACTCTAATTTCAATTGTTTATCGTACAAAATATTAAAAAAATCGTACTTCGAACGTAAAATGCTCTAGTGCAGACACGTATCATTTTCTGCACACCTTTTAGAACAACAATGACCCTCTTTCAGAGCATGAGAAATGAAAAATATATATCTACAATTCATGATCAAAAGGTCTAAGTAATTGTTCTACATATATAGTTCTATCTCTTTAAGTTGTTAGATACTTTTGACGCAAACTGTAGGTACATTAGGTAATCTTCGAAAGAAAATAAGTTATCACACATTATTTGATAGCCATGATCAATACAATAAGGACATCATAATCTACCCTTTTATGTAATTCCATTATTTGAGGAGTTTTTTGTAGTAACCTTGCGTGTGCTGTATATTGTTCTCGGGGGAATACAAAATGACCTAGTATGTTTACCGTCCGCTCTATAACACTAATAATGTAACGAATCATCCATTTTCCATCAATTATTGAACCTCTTGTCTGTTGTAAATAAATAAATAAATAAATATTATAGCAACATTCTTACACAGATTGACTAAGTCCCACGGTAAGCCTAAGGAGGAGGAGGAGGAGGAGGAGGGTTTGTAAGGATCCTGACTGAATTTTTAGTCATTCTTGTATATCTTTCGAAAACGATTTTTTCGGCTCTACAGCACAACTGATGTACAGTCAGCAAAATTATTCGCTTAGCAACCCTGATACGAATATGTATGCAGAGGTAAACAGGGGTAAGGGATAAGCTAATCGTTTTGCTGGCTGTACTCGCAGTTAATGGTCCCTATTTTTGTATGAAGGTCGCCACACTGCTGTCTCAAAATATGGTTGAAGGGGCTAACGATTACAGAGCTTAACATTTGAATAGATGGTCCACCGCAAAAATCGAATTATCGTTATATTCGTAAAGGCAGATACTTTCTATCGCTCGAAAATGCAAGAGTGATAGAGAAGCAATAACCATTTTCCGGGGCGAGCTTTTAATCTGGTAGTAGTGGTAGTAGCCACACTACACAGCGTCGACCACGCTGACTTCCGGACTCCGGTAGATGGCAGTAGCAGCGTGATGCCCGGAACAGTTAAAAGTGTTATTAAAACACTACACAACGGCCGGTCATTTGTTAAGCGTTAGGGTTCGTTCGCAAACGAGGTGTAGCTTATTTCCTCTGTTGTGAATCGAATTGCGGAATTCGTGTTATGGGTATATTTTTTTAGGATTCAAATGGAATAGTATAGGTAGGATACGCTCGCTGATACTAGTATATAGTTCTAGCGATAAATTCAAGTTCCATAAAACTAATATTGTAAGTATGGATTCTGCGTTAGAGTTAGTGTGCACAGAATCTATGGAATGTGTATGGAAATAGTCACGTGACTTTTCGTAGCATCCGTCATCCGAATAATTTTTTTCTTCTCGTTTTCTTTTCGTTTGTCGATGTACAATTAGCCTCATGCATGAAGTTTATATTTGAACGAAATATTATTAATTTCGAGTTTGTTACCATTATATCATGTTACAAATGCATTTCCGTTACTAAATTATCATTTAGTGCCCAAAATAATAAATAAAAAGTACAAAAATTTGCCCGCGAAAAGCTAGTGCGCGAAATGTCACGTGACGTCACGCGTTCGACAGATTGGTTCACATAAGTGTCATTAGTAGCAAACATCGGTCATCGGTTAGACCGTCCAACGTGTGACGTCATCACGCTCTGTCGAATTCGCGCCAAAAATTATGAGCGTTTCAACCGCTCAAAATTTTTCATATTTTCAATATTTTTTAATAAAATAATGTAAAGGTTTACAAAAGTCTTTTTATTTTTTCCGGTGTTCAAACTTCAAACAATATATATTATGATTACAAAAATTAAAAAAAAAAACACGCATGGAGCTAATAATTGTCATTTTGGTAAGCCCCTGCATCAAAATAAGATACCTAAGATCAAAATCCCTAAGATCAAGATACCTAAGAGAAAATTCAGGTACCACCTACGTGACAATATTTTCAAGGTGGAGGTAAGGCGTCAATATTTTTTTACGCACTTACGTTTCGTTACTTTGTGACGAACCTGACCCTTTTTCCGAGAGACTTCATCCTTGCACCCAGGTGTTGTAAGTAGCTGTAGGTATGTTTTACGTACAAAAATTGTAATAAAAAAACCGTCGCTGCAGCGTTACGTACGCATAAATCATAAGTTTTTCTTTTCCGTCCAGGTGGAAGCCGAAAATTTTCGTAGATTTTTAACAGGCGTTTTTTTTGCGGGTCATCTGACGTAAACATTTTCACGTACCTAAGCACCTAACAATGAACCTTGGCAATTAGACTGCATTTCATCCTTTGCCGTAAGCAGAACATAATCATAATTACCTGTTTTGAACTTTTGTTTGTGTTTCTTGGTCAGTAGGTCGGTACAAATCGGTGTTGGCTATTTATCCAATTTGTGGCAACTTGTTTATGTATGAGAATCAACATAAATATGCTCCGGTATTTATATACAATCAGCGAATCGTTATATAAACAACGATATTATTAACGCAAGAAAACTGTGCCGCACAGAGCTCGCAATTTAATTCAGTACCTACGCAATGCAAACGCATCAGTTACTGTTATTGTATTTAAATATTTAATTTACCCCACAACAAGATTTATTTCCAAGCACGGACTGATTCTACCCATCCACATTTCTACATTTATTAGACTCATATAACATTTAGGTAGGTACCAGAAACGAAGCAGAATTCAGTTTTAAAAATCTTATTGAAATTATTCCATATTGATATTCAGACATCGAATTTAGGAGGCAAAATTAAATAACAGGTAAGGAGTTCCTACATCGATGAACTCAAATATCGATGCTTTTCCTATATACTAGTGATCGCTCCCAGCTTTGTAAAGTACAGTGAGCTGCGAAAATTGCATGGAGAAATTATGAAAGAATTCAATTGATAACGTCGCCATCCACTTTTACGGCTGATGGTACATCAAAAAAGTACAGCAATGCACCTTACCTGTTCAGCGATCACAAATTTTTTCATAGAGCATGGAATGGAATGTAGGTCCTAGATAAATATCTAAAAAGCGTCTAGAGTCTAACCACACCAAGTATTCATGTCAAGTGCTACGTCAAATATGGCGCTCCTAGCTACTCCTAAGATATATGTATGCATTGCGACTACCAAGTCGGTGCAACTTCTAGCTCTAAGAATAAACACACAAATGATGATTCAGCAAAAAGTCGAAATATCCGCCAATCCCTCAACGAGCAGAATATCTGAATTAAATTTCACCCAACATCACCCGTACCGGGACGGCTCCTAGATTGAATTACATGAGAAAGCGTTATTATGAAATATAGCGCGGGAAAAAATGAAGCGTAATACTTAATATGAAATGTACAGCATCATTTTACGAAATTCAAACTTTTCATACTAAAGTTAATTTAAACTTTAAAAATCTAACTGGATAAGCGTTAATTAATACTAAAGTACCTACGAACGAGATTATAAGTGGAGATTATGCATTGCTTATACTTAATATTGTCTTCGGTTACCGCGATAGTTACTCATGAAATAAAACTATGAAAACGGATTATATCAACGGGTGACCACGAACGCTGTAAAGAGTTCGAAATGTCGGGATGTATTATAAATTCAATATACGCGATATAATCCGTTTTCATAGTTTTATTTCATTGCTTATACTGTCAAATTAATATCGAGTCAATTTAAGTTTTGTGAAGTTCGAATGCGACTCCCACGTTGATTAGAATTCCATTTTTTTTGACATAAATGTATGTCTATTGTGTTTTTTGCATGCAAATACACATACAGGAGGATTCAGTAGGCGTGAGCAGGATAAACCCTAAGTATTCAGTAAATTATAAGCTACTGCTTCTGTTTCGCAGCTAGCAGTATTAGTGATATTATAAGATTATTTTTTTATAATCTCACTAATACTGAATAGAGTTGAAAAATAAATTTTTTAATCATTTACGACATGCATAGTCACCTAACTTCTACAAAATGGTCACTAAAAATACTGGGACTCTTCGTTTTAACCCTTTACCAGGCAAAGGGTGATATGCCGACCACATAGTATAGGCATCGCCGTTTATCATAGTTCAAAACTCCTACAAAGCATTATATCGATCCCTGAAAATATCATTTTATGATCTTCATTCACAACATGCTTCTAAATCTAATAATGTTTCTTTGGCAGTCGTTTGAATTCACTTGACCAGTAATTTCGGTGGTTTATGATGAAACCGAACACTTAAGTTAATTTCAGGGAAATGAACAGGTCGGACAAAATTTTGATATTTTGTAGATTTTGAGTGTTGTGTCTAATCTCATACTTTGCTAAACATTCATGCATCATGCATTTTTGTAATATGACCAGAATTAGGATGTGGGATGACACTATCTCATTGCCTTGTTAGAGTTTGACTATGTGGGAACTATTCCGCCCATAACCCGGTTAGTTGTCTAAAGGATGACTCACGTTAGACCGGGCCGTGACCGGGCCGGAGCTTACGGCGCTTACTTTTCTATGACATGACAGGTGATCACGTGATGCTTTCCATACTTAATACATTTTGTACAAAACGTTCAATACGGTTGCAAACCTATATATGGACGAGTATATATAAAGTACTTAATATAACACGCTTGTTCTTCGCGGCCTGGTTAAGGGTTAAGTGTCAAATTGAATGCCACCAGAATCTGACTTTTGAAACATTGTAATTTTTTTTTATATATATACTACGTCGGTGGCAAACAAGCATACGGCCCGCCTGATGTTAAGCAGTCTCCGTAGCCTATGTACGCCTGCAACTCCAGAGGAGTTACATGCGCGTTGCCGACCCTAACACTCCTCTACCTCGAGCTCTGGCAACCTTACTCACCGGCAGGAACACAACACTATTAGTAGGGTCTAGGCTGCGGTTTTCTGTAAGGTGGAGGTACCTCCCCAGTTGGGCTCTGCTCTAGATCTGGAATGACATCCGCTGTTTGTGCCCTACCACACAAAGCGAGATGTCATTCACAGTGCCCATACCTCTCTTTTGGACGTAGTTTAAGGACATACCCGGGTCCAAATATATTGTATCTCGCTATATCTCGCTATATCGTTGTATATTGTATCTCGCTTTAAATGTGACAATAGGGCAAACGATTTGCTACTATGGAATTAATATGAACCGCAAGCATCATGTGACGTCACGATGAAATAAATAATAATAAATAAATATTAGGGGACATCTTACACAGATTAACCTAGCCCCAAACTTAAGCAAAGCTATATACATAGGTAATAAATATGGGTTCAAGACGACGTTATACATACTTATCATATAGATAAATACAAAGAAAACACCCATGACTCAGGAACAAATATTTGTGTTCATCACACAAATTATAAATGCCTTTACCGGGATTCGAACTCAGGACCATCGGCTTCACAGGCAGGGTCACTACCCACTAGGCCGACGACAAATTACCTACTCTTTATAGTTTTATACAGGTTTTAAAATAGAAATTGTGTCTAAAAATAACTGCTGTCTACGATTATCTATTAATCTTCTAGTGGTGTAAAATAAATTATTTTAAATACAGTCAACCCTTGATTTTCTTCATTATCAAAGTGCTGTCATAACAGTTACAGGTTTTATGTTTATTAATTACGTAGTTTTTGTAAAGTGACCATGATAGTATTTAAAATTTTACTTAGCAAAGCAACAAAGTAAGAAAAAAGGAAAAAAAATGTTTCGCCTGAATAGGGAGCGCTCCATTTTACATTTAGTGTGTGTAGGGTTGCCCCTGCTCACGTCTCCCAAAACACCCAGTTTATGTTAATGCAACTCAGTGGTCTGAATAAACAGTAACCGCAAATACGTTTGTATTTATCCTCTTTAGTAGTTTGAATTTAATGGAAAAATGTTTTGAGACATAAGTACTTACATAAAATATAACGGAAGCCTATGCAGATTTAAGTAATTTATATATAAAATTATATTTGTTTAAATATTTTTTTTTGATAAATGGTTTTAAAGTGGCCACTTTAAATCTATAGTTTAATTTTAGTCTACTTTACTGTTATTCTATCTTCTTTATCCTTTTTTTAACGCAGATTAAATATAAATAGAATTATTTATACTAGAATAGAGTCCTTGTTCATGTTCAAGTCTCAGCACAACTACGAACACTAGTCCAGTATTCACGGCAAAGTCCACATCGGTCTGCACTGAAATTACATATGGTTAGGATTCTAATTTAATGTGCAAGCCGCGCCGCTTGCCGCGCTTCGGAAAATAATAAAATGTCCCAAGTACCTATAGCCGACTTCAAATATACGTATACAATTTTGCACCTTACCCCACTTTGATAAGGCGATGTATACATGTCTTTGACTATACGTGCACCATTCATGGTGCATACGCCGTTTTTAAATCAAGATGGCGGCTTTCCTACATTATAACCTCAAACCTAGTTAGACTATTTCAATATTTTGGCTGTTTAGCGCTAGGATAAACTACCTCAAATGGGGACAGACTAGAAAGTGCGATGAAGACAGTTAATATGATTGTTTTTTGCTTTAGAATGTAACGTACAGCGTACGTTTACAACGATATGGTTACGGGAAGTTTATTCTCTCTAGAAACAAGTATAAATCGTAGCATCCTATCATTCCTCCTGTGTGTTGTTGAAATAAGTATATTAAATAATTCAGGTATAGAGGAGACTGGGGCTAAATGTTCTAGAGGTGAGGTGTTTGGACGGTAATACCTTGGTAAGGAAGAGTGATAGCAATACATTTGAAAAGCGTATTATATAATAACGTCAAGTAACGCACTGCTTTGGCAGACATTTTAGTTACATTGGCAACTTCAGTAGCTGCCCAAATGATACACGTGTTTTTTTTATATTTGTGTTTAAACTGATTGGTCTATATTTGTTTATTATATTATAGACCGATTCATGGGTTACTTTGCTGAACTGTAGGTGCCACTAGTACGATATCTTATTGTTTTAAGTGATCTTTAAATTGAATCTTTGTTTTTCGGTACATCAGGCTTGGTACGTAAACCTAATTGTTCTCAACGCGTTCAAATATTACATAAAGCTTTTTCGAAAATATTTGACCCCCCTTCCCCCCGTGTAACGTGACGTAACGTTTTCGTGTACAACGCCCCCCCACCCCTAACCTAAAAGTGACGTAACACCCAAGTGACCTTTTTTACCTAAAAGTCACAATTATGTTCAGCAAAGTATAATCATAAAATTGAAGCAAATTAAGTGAGCGAGCGTGTATGAGGAAATTGATTAATGTTATAGCATGAAAGTGAAGCAAGCGAAAGAGGTATGTCAGAATCGTAGCAAGTGGAAATCCGTGGTCTCTGCCTACCCCTCCGGGAAATAGGCCTTGTGTATATGTATTTTATAAAATAAAAAAAACATTGTTACGTAACGCCTTGTTCCAACACGCCCCCTCCTACCCCTGTAATGAATCGCAACGTTTTACAAGACTCCCCCCCAAAGTTACGTAATATTTAAACGCCCCCAAGAAAAAATAACCTGATTTCTCTAGCAATGCAACGTTATGCGAGTACCTACTGACCTAATTAAGTTGATTAAGTTTGAGTAGTTAAATGGTTAGACTATGGACTACCACAAAGCAAAGCCAGATTCAATAAATTACATGTTTTATAAAAAACCTGTGGCTTGTACTCCCTAAGCAATTTAATATGACTACTTGTTCAGAAATGTACGGTAAAAAAATGCACTAAAGATTTGTTTCCACGAGGCCTTCCTTTGTATTATTCACGACACACGACGACGATACGGATAATATACGCCAGTTTGTCCATTAAACCATAGGCATAAGCAATCTCGCATCGATTTTCTATTCTAGGAAAGCTAGATGCAGTTATATCGTTAGAACGATTTTTCCAATAACGCCTTATTGCAAACTATGCAATTTATTAAATATCATTCTATGTCAGTGTAGGTACGTTCGAATTGGTCTGGAAGTCCGTAAGTACAGTGTAAAAATATGGGTGCACAGGCACACATCATACTCAAAAAAATATGTCCCATAGCTCTTATGTCAGCGAATTAAGAACTTCCTATGGGACATATTTTTGAGTAAGTTATATGCACCCATATTTTTACACATGACTGTAGGTACCTATGTAAGAAATATCTAAAGTGAACCATCCTTAAGTGCCAATAAATTTCTCATAGCTCCCGGAAAATGTCGCAAATTGACAATAGTCCAATTGCCGAAATTCAATTCGGATTAATAGCCTAATTTGAATGAATTAATTGAATCGATTAGTATGGAAATTGGAGGGATTTGCATTTTTAATTTACCTTTCTTGGCGCTGAATTATGTTTCTATTGAAAATATAATGATAATGATTTATTAATTTCCGCTAACCAAAAGTTGTCTGGAAGAGATCGCTTTTTAGCGATAAGAGCGCCTGTTGTTTACCTCTGCTTGTGTTTCTGTTTTCTTTTATTGAGGTGTGCAATAAAGAGTATTTGTATTGCATCACCTAAGTAAACGAGGTCCCTCGTAATAAAGCAAGTTTAGGTACATATAAGTATGATCAGTTAATATGGAAGGTAATTAATGTAATTTACAGTACATATGGTGCTACTTTCTCGCATTAGTGCGTCAAATAGCACTTTTCGGGCATATGTCGAAAGTTTAAAGGGCCATATGTACTGTAAAACGTTGTACGATACACGTGCGAATAGGTAATTCGCAACTCGTGTCGATTTAAAACACTCCCTGCGGTCGTGTTTTAATTTATCGCCACTCGTTTCGAATTTCCTCTTTTCCGCACTTGTATCGTAAATAACTATATCCTCTAAATAAGTAAGGCATATATAAAATCAGCTGTATAATCAGCTCATTATTTGGTTTATAATTTGTACCTATTAAACTTTGGTTTATTATAGTTTGGATAATGATGATTATTAAGTATTTACCACGAATATAAATGAGTGACTCATAAGCTGTAAACATATTTATTTCGATAAACATCTAAAACAAGGAACAACAATTTTCATATCTACATTTGCAATGTGTCTACATCAAATGTATCGTGAAGCTCGCGTGTAAGCATCGTGTGCGTTCTAGTGTTGAAGCAGCGCTCGCGTCAGTGTCGAGGACAACCTGACTACCTGCAGTAACCTTCTCCCTGAAGGAACAGCCTGAAAGCCTCCGCAATCTTACTAGGTTGCTCCTCAAGAACCATTCCGACATCAGAAATGTTCAACCATGAAGTCTTCGATGGCTCCAAGCGGCCATTGAAGGTGACAGTGTCGTCCACGTGCGGGGACAACGCACCCGTCATGTTGAGGACGGGCACCTTGATTGTGTCCGTGTCTCGCGCTATCCCCAAGTCGGTGCGACGAAGATAAGCGTCAATAAACATCGAGAGGTTAATCGGGTTCACGTGTGTGAAGCAATCTTTGTAAACGTGTGCTAAATCGTGGTTACGGTCTTCGGTGCTGCGCCCGAAATGATGCCACATGAGGTAATCCAGCGCACTCTGCGTCATCCCGCTGGATCGTAGCTGCCGCGTGTTAATCTTCTGGTAAAGCCACTCCGTCCATCCGGCTTGTGTAGAAGTGCAGTTGATCAACGCGAGCGCATCCACTTTCTGAGGATTAACTAGAGCATATCGGGCTAAAATATTCGCACCGGCTCCTACTCCGAAGCCGATGAATGACCTTATACCAAAATGGCCTAGGACGAAATCAATCTGTGATGCGAGTTCATCTATGGTGGGATAGGTGTAATCTTCAGGCAGCGGCGATGCCCCTTCCTCTTGTCCAGGAGCGTTTACGTGGTAGATGCAGAACTGTTCAAGAATAGGTCTCATGTCCACGAAGTTGAAGAACGCCTGGAAATTGGCTGCGTAGTTGAGGCCAAGGTCATGGTAGGTGAGTATGGCGCGCTTGGAGCGGTCTCCCCTCACGGCCACCAGCAGGTCTCCGCGGGACGTCCTCACCAGCTCCTCTACGCATGCGCCGTCACTCTGCAATCGCCGGTCCGATGGAAAATGAAGCTGGACGCTCTTCAGATCATCGTCCAGGTTGTCCGAAGACATCATGTTCAGGAGAGCGATGTTCTCATGCTTCGTTGTCGTCGGCATTTTTTTTTTCTGATCAATATATAGGCAGTGTATTTAGCACGTTGTATATCTCCCACCTTCTTAACTTAACTGCAAGGAAATGGCAGGTTTCTGTCACTTAATAAGTGTTAATTTCCTTAATCCAATTAGCTGGTGATCCTTGTAAACATGCGGTAACACTAAACATGTCTACATATAACTACAGCACAAAATAATCCGTTTAAACGTTTTCTTCGTTATTTGTCACTAAATCACTATATTATCACTTAGTTTTAATTATTTAGGCAGTTTTAACGAGGGATGAGGTATTTAGTTGAGTCAGCCGCAGGAAAGGAAATGGTCAATAATGTGACGGCCCGACCGACGTGAATCCCAGTTAGCGGTCGCTTCGGTACTGCTCGGCCGTTTCCGCGCCCATTCGGCGTAAACAACCTCGATAGGTTCACTCCCACCGCGCATGTGCGAGTCCGCGCGTCGATGCTTTATTGTTGTATCGTATTTTTAAAACTTCTTTTTATCTGGAATGTGACATTTAACCACAAGCTCAATAATTAATAACACGTTTAATAAATAATTATAATGTAGGTACATAGTTATTTCAGTAAATTAAAGCAACATAATTCAAGTATTATAGCGATGTGCCATCTAGCACATTTTTAGTGAACTCTAATAAGAAGTTACTCAAAACGTGTTATGATAGGTGGCGCCACTTGACGTAGGTATTAAATAATATAATAGGTAGTAGGTTAGAGTATTTTATTATGCGAGTTGATGACATAAGGCCAGGATACACTTGTAAGTTTTACTTACAACACAGCTATACTACAGAATGAGATATGAATATCGTTATCTCATTCTAGCAAATAGCTTTGTCCCTACTTACGTAAGTAAAACTTACAAGTGTAATCTTGGCCTAACAATCTGCTTTCTTTGTCCTTTGTTTGTTTACTATAAAATATCTAAAGTAAGACGGCCCAGAGTATTTTCTGAGCTTGATTTGAATGTCCACGAATCTTTTGTTTTGCTCAACCTAATAGAATCATCATTAAATAAAATAATGCACTTTACCGCCCTATTTAGCGTGACCAGGTATCATGAAAATGCTAATTAAGTTAACGCAGTACTTTAGGCTCAGTGTCAGATTGAAAGATAAGTAGCCCATAAAGTCAGTTTTGACGTGAACTTTATCCTGCTATGAACAAGTTCTAATTTTATACAACCAGTTTATATGGTTTAGTCCGACGTGTTGTGGCATATTGGCCTTCAACGTCTGGGTCTCTGGTCTAATATTAACAGGTCAAGGCACTTTATTTATCTCAGTGACAAGACAAGGCTAACGGGGTGTTTTTTCAAACCAGGCAAATTTTGCAAGGTGAATAATATTCACCTATATATTATATATTATTATACCTATATATTATTATTTATTTTATTAGTTTTTTTATAGGTTACTTTAGTTTTATTTATAGTTAATGTTTTTTTTTATAGATTATTTTTAGTTCTTAGGTATTTTTTTAAGTATTGTGTAAGATTTAATTTGAAGATTTAATAATCTGTAATTTTTGTAAAATGAACTGTTTACTAATAATAAATATAGATTTATATATTTAGGTCATCATCATCATCATAAATTATATAACAGTTTTGCTCTTGTCGGTGGAGTAATTGCCAATCCTTTCTTTCCTGAGCCAATACTGATAGGTCATACTGGGTCATACTGAGCAACTTTTACTATAGTATTTATTAAGACAAAATATTCTCTTTAAACATTTTCTTTCGTTGGCTAGGTCTTTTTTACAGTATGGTTAAAAAATACACAAAGATTTACAAAAACAATACAAAATGCTATTAAATAAAATATGGCCATACATGTTTGGCCTTATGATTGGCCGATTAAATATGTAATACCTAGTCCACTATAGCCACTTTGCACTTTTAGTCGGCCGATTAATTCATCAGTTTCATAACCTACTTTGGCGTGACCTTTAGACGAGTAGCTCCGTTATGTAGTTTTAGTTTTACTACCCTATTATCATTGATTATATTTCCTACGTGGAGCTCGATTGAGATTTAACAACTTGTTACGGTTTTGAAATGGTTTTGATACGACTTTGACAATCGTCAAATGAGGGCTATCGTTTTTTTGCTCACAAGTTGGCGCCTCTCTTGATGGTGGTCCAAGAGACTAAAGAACAGCTGTCAGTCATTGAAGTGACATTTGACATTTCGAACTATGGAAAAGACCACCATCTACACTAGCGCCCCTAGCGGCGAATTCATACGCGTTAGCCCTCATTGTCAATCGTCTGGCGAGCATCTCGCGCACGATTTTCACTTCCTATTGCTTGCACATTCACCGTGAGCGATCTTAAAATGTATTATCAAAATAAGATCCAAACCGCATTAAGTTGTTTAAGCCGAAGCGGGCTCCTGTATACTGCACAATAGTATTATAGATTGTTAACCAAGATTGTGTATGACCATTGGCCAACTATTTTCGACAGAGGGGAATGCCTGTTAATGGCACTCCGTTTGGTTATATCCTTATAGGTTGTGCCTATGCTTCGGCAGAGGGGAAATATGTAGTACGAATGCCATCTCCCTTCCGTGTTTCTTGAAAATGATGAATGAATCGAAGGAATGACAATATATTATGTCCATAATATTATTCATATCTTTCTTCCTGACAGCCCTGGATATATTATTCTCCCTTAGTTTTCATTTCCACCTGTCAAACGAAAGCCGGAAAGTAATCCAATTTAAAGGTATTTCAGCGGTAATTTTCGCTTAATCGCGTATTTGCAGCTATTAATAGTCGTAAATTGCAATGAGCTTAATTAATGGCTGCCTCCGGTCCGATTTAGCTTTAATGGGATCTCCCTTGTAATTACAAAAACAGATAAAGCAAATTTTTGCATGTATTGTGGAACACGTTCGCGCTAAACGCTATTACACGTTTTAAGTAACCAAAAAATACTGAATTTTACTCTTATTAAGTATAATATTCATTTTATAAACGTTGGGCATACGTACCCATTGCAGGTATCGGCCATAAAATATGATTAATGAATGTAATTAGACACACATGTAAAAAAAGCATGGAAATATGAATTCAACAATTTTAAAAGACGCTGATGATTTCGCGGATGACCGTTCCTTACGCTGCGATACCCTATACCTACTAATTTGCGTTTAAAATTGCAGAAGCGATGCGGTTATTTAGTTGAGAAGTTAAAGAATACTAAAGAGTACGTTGTCGCTGTCGGATTTAGTACTAAGCTTCATTTTAAGAAGGTTAAAGAACTTTAAAGTCACCTTACCTGTGTAAATCGATTAAAGTAATGAAAAAAGCATGGAAATATGAATTCAACAATTTTAAAAGACGCTGATGATTTCGCGGATGACCGTTCCTTACGCTGCGATACCCTATACCTACTAATTTGCGTTTAAAATTGCAGAAGCGATGCGGTTATTTAGTTGAGAAGTTAAAGAAAACTAAAGAGTACGTTGTCGCTGTCGGATTTAGTACTGAGCTTCATTTTAAGAAGGTTAAAGAACTTTAAAGTCACCTTACCTGTGTAAATCGATTACTTTATATTGATAATGATATTTGAAACGTACAATGGCCACCTATGGGTAGCAATTAATGGATATGGCATGCAATTGCAGGACACGCTAACATCCAAAAGCATAGCAAATGAACATTATTAGGGTGACTTCGACACTTTACGACCGATGTAGCAGGTCCTTGCTTTCATCGCACCTACTCGAACACCCGAGCTGTCTCGATCATACGTCACGATGTTACCTAGCTTTTTTAACCCATTGGTGAGATGATTTTTGCTCCCAAGTAGTTTGTAATAGTCCAAACTTTTTGATTTCGATGCCTTTTTTGAGACCATTGTTGTAACGAGCAACATCGGCTTCTGACACGTCGGAAGGGAGGAGCCCAAGCGATATCTTACCGTACAAATCTTTCTGCCATTTTTTGCGGGGAAAAACGTGCACACAGTCGCACTTCTCGCACACATACAATATCCAATTTGTAATCACGACACAAATACATAGAAATGACACACTACACAGACAAATCTTGCACCCCTCGATCTGTTTTTGTGTACGGACGAGTCACAAGTGTCACACAACACGCATACTAACACATTTTCGCAGAAGAATTTTATGGCTTTCTGAGAGATGAGAAGGCGGATTTGTCGCTCGACCGATCCGAAATTTGTACTGGGCGAGCAGATCGATAAATCCAACAATTTCATGAGACTAAAATACAATAATTTGGTTTAAATGTAAAAAAATGGGTCTCTATTGTTTGACATAATTATTGAAAGTCATAATGTAATGATTGTCATATTATCATTAGTCATAATTTGGTTTCTCTCAGAAACGCGTAACTTTTTAGGATTGCCATAAAACAAACCTAACCTAACCTATCTATAGGATAACCCGAGGAAAATCCTGAAAAGTTAACGGTTTCAGAATTATGACTAATGATAATATGACAATCATTACATTATGACTTTCAATAATTATCTCATATATCTATAACTTAGTCATGTGAAATGTCACCATCTTTTTGTAATTTGATGTCCCCGACCTCTTTTTACAACAAACCGAGCAATTGGGCATTTTTTTCTGCTGCAGTGTTCACTCGCGCGACTGAACTCGATCTAGTTTTAAATCCGAGCGCAACTAGATCAGTTGTTCTTGTAGAAGAAATAGAGGGGAAATAGTGCGAATGCCGCCTCCCTTCCGTGTGTTGCTCGAAGTTTTAAGGTATGAATGAAAATACTAGATAAAAACAGATCCTGTTTAAAAAAAGACCTATTCGATAACCATGGATTATTTTTTAGTAGTGTAACTATCCTACTCATTTTACTCTGTTAAAAGCTTTTGAGCCGTTTTTTATTAGGTAGACAGTTTTGCTGCCGCTGCGGCAGTTGTTTCAAGTGAATATAAATGACATGTTCGTTATATAGTCACATGACTCTGTACCTAATTGTTCCCCTGTTAATATATTTCAATTTGTTAATAAAGTGCCAACCAAGTAACAACCGCAAAGCCGTAAGAAAAACGTAACATTTTGTAGATCATCTCTGAAAAGTGTGTTTCATATAGAGCTTAGTGAGTCAGGGCAATGTTACACACGTTCGTAGTTTCATTGTATTTAAGCGCATCTTTAACAATAGTTGTAAGTGCTAAACTTTTATATTAAATGCGGTAATTCCTTTTGATATTTGAGCTATTATATCAAACATTAGATGCAGTTCTTATTGTTATTATGATTTTGTAGACCGGGGAACCGCCACACTTTCGTATACTCGCACCAGAATTTGTGTGTCCAAAAGAAGGTGACACGGAGCCGACGGATATTGACAACACCATTATTACGTAAGTTTCCTACTCAAAATATGGGTAAAGGCAAATAAATGACGAATATTTTTTTGCCTTTTCATAATTTGCACTAGTTTATTAACCCTGATGAGGTGATATTTTAGGTGGGAAAGTTGTGTAGATAGTATTCACGAAATATGTCTTCAATTACCGAGCAAGTGGAACTATGAAAGTTTTTACTTAGTTGGTCTGGCAATTTTTTATTTATTAATTTAAACTTTATTGCACAAACAAAAAGAGAAATGTACAAATGGCGGACTTAATGCTAAAAGGCATTAATTAGGTCAAACAGAGACATACATAAATGTTGGTGCAGGAGAGATTCATAAATTATAACGAGAAAATGGTCTGTTTAAAATTAACTCGTTTACACTTTATCATTACAAGGGGTATTGGTCCAATTTCTTTAGCCTCCGAACTCCCGCGGATGCCAAGCTGGACATGCGCTGGTCGGTACGCTGGACGCCTCTTCCAGAATTGTCACAGCGGTTTACCCTCATGCTGTGGCGAGCGACGCGGGAGTTGGAGAAGAAATTAAACGGACCGCAAAAGGAACCTTACGTCTACGTCATAGAAAACGATGAGGTATGGCTACCATCTAAGAATCACTTTAAAACCAACCGCTTACAGCATGCAGCCCACTGACTAATAAAAAGTAAGGTAACGAGGTAATTGGCGCAAGAAACTCCAGTCTTAAATCAAGTATATCTTTATGATATTTGTTCTTAATTGGCAAATTGGATTGCTCTATAGAGTAGGTACCTTTTAGGTCAAAGTTAAATAGAGCTTATAAAAAATCTCGTAAATACGGTGCAGCCTCCGGGAGTCGCTGGAATGTAATAAAAGTATGTATATACTTCGGTGATTTAACGTTTTCTTTGCTTAGGCTTTTCATTCTATTGAATTTGGTAGCTCCTTAGCGGCGTCGACTACAAATTCAACGTGACAGCATCAAACTCAGACGGTGAAGAAACCACCAAGACCTTCCACATCAACAACGTGAAAGGCGACCAGCTGCTGGAGAACCTGGAGGGACGGACGGACATGCTGTCCATCATATTGGTCGGTGGAGAGGAGACGTATGCTGATGTCGAGTTTATGATGGATGCGCTGGTCACTACTTGTCATCCAACGCAGGATTATTATGTAAGGAACATGTTAGCGCATACACAACCATTAATTAGGTACAAACATTAAGAAAAAAAAACATATAATCTGACACATATGATATAGCCCTTCAGGTTTATCAAAATGACACGATTTAATTGCCAAGGAAAGCTTGCTACGTGTGCGTACACTGCGTTCTGTACTGTAGACCATCATCACCTAGCCGTGTTTTGCCAAGTGTACTTACCTACTCGTAGTAGCGAACATCGTTACACAAAGCTTTGTCGCGTGAAGTGCAAAATTCTCACAAACAAACTTGCCCGCTGAATGTATTTTTTTCCAGTTCGAATGGTCAGCTGAAAGCGCGGGTCACAAAATAGCCGCATCGCCGGGCGGCCGAATGGAGTTGCCCGCATATTCGCTCAGAGCCGGCCTGACCTACCTCGTCACGTGTCGGGTTGTGAGCTCGGCCGGGGAACTCATTACTCAGGTGTGGTCTCGTGTTTGGTTTAGGTATACGAAAAGATATCAAGACAAAAAAGTTGTCCTACTATACGTCTATAAGCGTCGTGCAAGTCTATAGTTTTCGTTTTTGGTACTTTTGGTATCAAACAAAAGGTAATTACCTACCTTACCTTAGGCCTTTGTACCTAAATTTATATGAATTTCATGTTAACAATTTTTGTTTTGTACAATAAAGTGATTTACTACTACTACTACTACTACTAATTACTATTATTAAATGCAGTAATACTGCTTAGTGGAGCTCTGGAAGCCTTTTGGATTAAAGCTTTACAAATATTATCTAAGACCGTTTTGAGAATATGTTATTGATACAAGTGCACTAATGTGCACAATGGCAAGGATGCCAATTCGAATTTTAAAATATTATATTTTAATCTGTGTATCTTGCCGGAATGCGGAATTTGTATCTTAATAGATACAAATTCTACTACTATGGTGTTTCTCGTGTCCGTCAACTTCGCTCTACTGGCAACCTTTCTCTATCTATACCATCTCACCGAACAGGTTACATGTCCAATTACTTCTCCGTTCAGGTAGCTCGCCTTTGTCTCCCTGTTAAAATTAGACAGTCTTCAAATAGATTTGCTTTTATTAAAGCTTTAAGTGAGTATGGTTGGAGAGCCGGCAGTAAAGTTTCGAACCAACGTGATACCGCGATGAGATGCACAATGGTTTCCCATAAAACTGATGCTAAGTCCGAATTTGATAGTCTGCCACGGCGGAACTAGCCAAAAGTACAAAAAAAATAGCCACTTCCGGTGCGAAAAAGGGGGGGTCATTTAACCCATCTGATACTGCAATAAAAGCTATGGCATCAGTTAGAAATTTACTGGTAGATACAGAAAAGCGAAATCTGCCAGTATGATTCCTGCCGGAAGTGCTTGGCATACGCTCTCAAAGGTGACCATCAGGACCCCTAAATTAACCCATCTGATACCAGCATGAAACCAATTCCAGTCGGTAGATATGAACCTTCTCTTCAGGAATATATAAGTCTGCCAGGGCGCTTTCAGCCGAAACACCTTGACATACGAGATTATGTGGCGCAACATCCGTGGTACCCGTATAACCCGTATTTTGGAATTGTACATATTACGGACATTTCAAATACTGCAGGCTTATTAATTTATTACTCTATGCTTATATTTGTATATTATTACGTTATTATTAACACATATTTATAATAAATTAAGTTAAAATAAATTAAATAATGTGATTAATATGATTAATAGTCATTGAATTAGCTATATGAATCGTTTGTCTTTGTCTGTCATTTTGACTTATGTATTTGTAAGAAAAGGATAAAACATAATTTAACTAATTCAGGCTCGTAAAGTTTTACGAATAAGGGGGTATTAGTATTCATAGCTAAATCAGGCTTGTAATGCGACATAAAATGATTTTTGGTGGTTTCTTTTACGCTTGAGGCGTTTTTTCACCTATTTGGTGTATCTAATCACTATCTTATGTAGGGGAGAGAGGGGCAAGACGAGTAAGACGGGGTAGCGGCTTTATATGGCGACACGACTGACCAACCATCAGAATCCCGTTAACGCATGACGATGCGTCACCATCATAGCAATCAGTTCGCACAGTGACCGGCTAGACAAATGGTGTCGTTAATTATTTATTTGCAAAAAAACTGTTTTTGCCATATTCCTTGTTATTTTTAGGGTTCCGTACCCAAAGGGTAAAAACGGGACCCTATAACTAAGACTCCGCTTTCTGTCTGTCTGTCTGTCTGTCCGTCTGTCACCAGGCTGTATCTCATCAACCGTGATAGCTAGACAGATGACATTTTCACAGATGATGTATTTCTGTTGCCGTTATAACAAACTATAACTAATTGTTTATAACACCTGTATTCATTACCTGTAATGCACAATTGATGAATAAATGATTCTAAAAACATAATAAAATAAATATTTAAGTGGGGTTCCCATACAACAAACGTGACTTTTTTGCCATTTTTTGCGTAATGGTATTATGGTACGGAACCTTACGTGCGCGAGTCCGACTCGCACTTGGCCGGTTTTTGTGTTTTATTTGGTTTGCGTTTGTTTCCTTATTATCACCAGCACATATATACTGTTAATTTATTCCTATGGCCCAGCAATCACGCCAACAGCTAAGGACTTGTTTGGTTTCAAGTACGGTTTATTTTACAAAAAACTTTCGAATTTCATTAGGCACATGGGGCAAGATGGGGTACATCTTGACGGCCGTAGTTTTAAAGTGATAAACTGATGAAGAATTGCGGATTTGAATTTATTTATTCTTCAACATCAAACATTTATTCAGCAAATAGGCCACAGGGGCACTTTTACATGTCAATTTTTACAAACAATAAAATTAACCCAACAAACAATAAAATTAACAAGGGAAGATGGGGTACATGTTAGCTGTAAACACATTTTCTGTCTCTCAGACGACTTAAGAAATAAAAGTAAAACAGTTCGTGATAAGTTATCAGACGATGGACCCAAAAGCCAAAAATTTAAGTTTTGTTTAGGCCCTAAATATAATATTTATATGAATCATTCTTATCTTGTCCCGTAGGGGTTCCCCATCTTACCATACTTGGGGGCAAGATGGAGAGAAGGCACTTTTGGCCATTTTAATTTATTTTTAATTTAATTATCTAACTAGAGAGTTCCTAGTAAGTGTTGATTATGAAAGACTGATTACCAAAGATAAAAATAAAAATAACAAAAACTTTAAAAAAATAGCATTTTCAGTTTTATTGGACTTGAAACATTAAGTATCCCGTCATGCCCACCTTTCCCCTACATTTCTTGACGTTGACGCAAAACTGACGTAGTTTAACATTCAGGGTGTTGTTTTATAACACTACAAATTGAGATAACTAAGGTCTGTTTTTTTATTCCGTAGACTAAAATGACGTTTCATATGTAAGACATGACATTTCTTAGTACCACATGAAATGTCATTTTAGTCTACGGATTACGGAATAAAAAACAGAATATAATCTATTGGAGTCTTAGTAATAGGGTCCCGTTTTTACCCTTTGGGTACGGAACCCTAAAAATGATTTAAAATGTTCATATTTGGATTATTGGTAAAAATCGTCCTTGACGTTGAAAATCCTGTCTTTTTACACCCGTTTACAATAAGTATGTAATAATAATAATTTTGTTCATTTTGGTAAATAAGGGATATTGTAATTTGAAATTATTGTATTATTTATATATAAGGTGCTAACAAATTAGCTACAGAAATTTTACGAGATGGTTGGTACTAGAACACTAGAACAATTAACTTTTAATAGAAATTAAGAAAGTTTCTCATAATTTTTATTTTATTTACCGAACAAAATAAATAAACTATAATTCTATCTAAAAAATAATCATCATGTATTTAACTGCTTGTTTGTCTTAAATGTCATTGTCAACGTGTCATTTGATTTATCAGCGTGAAGTGGCCAGTTAAGTTTTATATTTAAAAGAGGTTTTAGAATCTGTTCAATGAGGTCTCATTTAATTATCTCATTAACAGAGTTTTTTTTACAAAGCAAATTTGTTTTCCAATTTTCTCAAAATAACATCATAAAACCTATAATGTTTCATACTTACATATACTTCAGGAGCCGAGTACTATCAACTGTAAAGATATCGGTAGCTAATTTGTTAGCACCTTTATAAGGCAAACAAAGAAGTACAAAGCCGTAAGCAGGTATTAAATTAATGCCCAAATTATATTGTGTATATTAATACATTTGAAATATATGTTATTAATGGCATAAAAATATACAAATATAAGCATTAGGTAATAAATCATAAGCCTGCAATAATTAAAATGTCTGTAATCTGTACAATTCCAAAATACGGGTTCCACGGATGTTGCTCACATAATCTCGTATGTCAAGGTGTTTCGGCTGAAAGCGCCCTGGCAGACTTATATATTCCTAAAGAGAAGGTTCATATCTACCGATTGGAATTGGTTTCATGCTGGTATCAGATGGGTTAATTTAGGGGTCCTGATGGTCACCTTTGAGAGCGTATGCCAAGCACTTCCGGCAGGAATCATACTGGCAGATTTCGCTTTTCTGTATCTACCAGTAAATTTCTAACTGATGCCATAGCTTTTATTGCAGTATCAGATGGGTTAAATGACCCCCCCTTTTTCGCACCGGAAGTGGCTATTTTTTTTGTACTTTCGGCTAGTTCCGCCGTGGCAGACTATCAAATTCGGACTTAGCATCAGTTTTATGGGAAACCATTGTGCATCTCATCGCGGTATCACGTTGGTTCGAAACTTTACTGCCGGCTCTTCTACCAGTACTTTGCTGGCAGAATGGCAAATTCTTAGCGTCTCTATTTTGTTAGTTTCATCTGATTTATTATGTATGTATATGTATCTTTATATGTATACATATATATATATATATATTTTTTAAATTATATATGTATGTATTATACCTATGTATTATTTATATTACTTGTATTTGTTTAGTTGTATGAGTTGTTGTGTAAAATACCTACTTTGTTTTGTAATTACAACGTGATGTTGCACCGCCTACAAGTTATCTGCTTTGCCCGAAGGTTGACTGGTAGAGAATGCCTTGTTGCATTAAGTCCGCCTTTTGTACACTTGTATTTTCGTTTGTGCAATAATAAAGTTGTGCAAAGATAAAATAAATAAATTCCGATCGACCAAAACGAATGTAACCGACTATAGTTAAAATAAATATTAATAACTTTTTTAATGCACATGCTGAATAAAAAAATATAAATTATAAAAAATACTGATTCCGGCAAGATATATTAGATAAAAATATACATTTTAGTTCGAATTGGTCTCCTATTAAACAGAGTCAATTAAGTTCTTTGTGCTTTTACTCCTTGTTCAAAGTTATGCTTTCCTTTTTAGAACAGTCTGCCCCTCACGGTTCTGCAGCGGACGTTTGAGGTGTATTTAAGCATAGACTATTTAGAAATCAGCGTCAATACTGCATTCGCTTTGGAGTCTACTGTACTGAATCACGACTACTTTGGAGATTCCTTTTCAGTGCGTACATTTCCGTGTTTTATTCTTTCGCTTTCAGTTTAAACTTTGCATGACAACATATTTTTTTAACATGTGCAATTTTTGTGCCACAGTACCAATGGGCATGCTCTTACGAAGGAGAAGACTGTAGTTTCTTTGAAAGCATTGATAGCGGTACATTGAATTTGGAAAGCGGTTTGCCAACTGCAGGAATGTAAGTCACAAACCTTATTTACTATTTAAGGAATACAATTTGATTTCCTCCATTACTTAAATAAGTAAGTTTGTAGATGTATTCTAATTAAAAAAAAGTAATACAAACAAAAGACAATTTCAATCTAATATGAAAAGTGCCTCATGAAGACCTTATAAAACACTTCTAATAATTCATTTTTTTAAATCGGACCACAAAAAATACACTATTTACAGTATAAACCTATCTAGAATGAGCCCCTCCAATAGTTTCTACTAAAATCCTTGAATTATCACCCAACTGAACGTCAGTACGATCTCTTTTGTCCCGAGACACGTGATATTTCCTCAAATAACAGTAATAGCACCTCTCTCAGGCTGAAGGACCCTTAAAGTAAGTGTGTGCGATCATCTACGCCCGCGGAGATATCAAAATTTTCTAGGACTTCTCATATATTTTCTTCAATGTCGCAAGTAGTAATAATGTACAATTTTAGTGCCTATTGTTTTTAGGGTTCCGTACTCAAAGGGTAAAAACGGGACCCTATTACTAAGACTCCGCTGTCCGTCTGTCCGTCCGTCTGTCACCATGCTGTATCTCATTAACCGTGATAGGTAAACAGTTGAAATTTTCACAAATGATGTATTTCTGTTGCCGCTATAACAACAAATACTAAAAACAGAATTATATAAATATTTAAATGGGGCTCCCATACAACAAACGTGATTTATTTTTTTGTTTTTTTCCGTAATGGTACGGAACCCTTCGTGCGCGAGTCCGACTCGCACTTGGCCGGTTTTTTATTATTACGTATACTAACACTGAAAAATAATAATTAACTTATCGAGTTATTCAAAAAATAACTAAACTTAAGTATGTAATAAAGAAACAAATTTTGCTCAATATCCTACAACCGATTCTAGAATAGGTAACATATATACATAGTTCGCAATCCCAATTTTTGTGTAAGTAGTGACAAAATATTTTGTAAAACACTGATTTAAACTTCACGATTTTTACTCTACTACGACTACTCTACTCTCGGAGAAGACCACCCCGAGACCACGGGGATAACGCCGTCCTCGAAACGTCGGAGGTAAATTTAAAACTTATTTTACGCTATTAAGTCCCGTCGTTGTGAATAATAATGAAAACATTTTGTTACTGTTATCTAATTTATTTATTTCTGTTCGATACCCGGGCCAATTTTTTTATTTATAATTTTAATAAATAACATCGTTCCACAGGTACAAAATCACCCTCACCGTAAACATCCATAATGACTTCGCGTCCGTCAGTGCTGTCATTGTTGCCGTTCAACATGTTTCACCAGTGATACAGGTATTACAGGTGATACCTAAGTATGCAGTCATATATTTCTTAGTTCTCGTAGAAGCTACGCCGTAGCCGTAAGTTTCGCTACGTAGCTTAGGAACTTTCCCGTACCTATTTTAAGCGGTTTAAAAATAAGGATTAAGACATTAACATTACGGCCGTATTCAAAAAGATGTCACAGCGATACGATACCGATCTGTCAGTGTCAAAAGTGACGTTTTTGGTTGAAGAAATGTCACTTTTGACACTGACAGATAGGTATCGTTATATCCTTATAAGCATTGTTCGAATACGGCCGTTAGTGCCCTTGCTTTGCTCGCACTCACTTTGATATCAAATTGATGTCATTATGTTATCGTCCGTGTGTAACATGTATTGGTGCGAGCGCAACGGGCGGCCGAAGATAATAAAATGGCATAATTTGTAATTTAGATAATAAACGTGTTCGAATTAGCTTCTGTAAGCCCGCTTCAGATTTTAATTTCTTGTCAGCTGTGTTGTTTGTTTGTTGTTTCTCAGCTGTCAACAGTGGGGGCATTCCACAAAATTATCTACTTTGTCAGGAACGTGACACTACTTGGCTATGGCAGACCTTAATAACCTGCAGAAATCTTATACCTTTTAACGAGTAATTCTTGTATAAATATACACGGTGCCCATTAGGAAAGGGAAAAAATTGAACCACACATCCCTGGGGTCATAACGAGTAATAAATGTTATATGGACCATGGTCGAATTATGCTTTTTGAATTTTTTTAAATTTTCATACATAACAAATACATAACGTTTGCTTCTCTAGTATAAAAGTGCCTTAGGGCGAGTTGACAGAAATTATTCAAATATTCTGACGGTTAATACAACAACAAGGTGTTTTATACTGGTCATGTACTTAAACTTTTTTTACACAAAAATGGATATTTTGCAAAAACAAAGCCGAATCCAGCAAACATTATATGACATTTTTAACTTTAAATAAAGTCAGGAATACGCTGTTTAAATTTTTCCCTCTCCTCATGGGCACCATGTATATATTCCGGTGATCTCGGAAACGGATGAAATTTGCTATATGGGGGTTTTCAGGGGCGAAAAATCGATCTGGCTAGGCTACGTCTTATCTCTGGGAAAAGCGCGTTTTTGAGTTTTTTTTATGTTTTCCGAGTAAAGCTCGGTCTAGATATTCTGTATTAGGTACCGTTGAATTTAAAGGTAAGGTATCAAACGTTATCAATGTTATCATGCCAAATATGAGCTTCTTAACTTTATATTAGTGTTGTGTTAAATAATAGCGTCACGTACATACCCGACACTTTTCTGTAATGCCCCTGTGACATTTCTAGACCAGAATCGAGTTCTATGTATAGGGAATGCAAACCGGTTTTTATTTGTATGAAATTTCGGCTAATAACCGGTTATTAACCGTTTTTTTTCATACAATTAAAACCGGTTTGCATTCCTAATGTCTGATCGTTTGCCCAGATAAATCCGCTTCCAAGAACTCTGAACGAAGGCACCAGAACATCGCTAGTGGCTAACGCCAGCAACGTGACGCCGACCTGTTCTTTGACCTGGTATTTCGCATCCGAAGAGTATTTAGAGTCTCAGAAACATGTCTTGAATGACACTTGCGAAGATTGTCAGGTACCTTTGATGTTTATCCCTGGCAGTTACCTAAGTTTTTAGTAGTGGTAAATTAAATATTACAAAGTATACATCAGTATTTCCAGTAACAAGTATGAGTACTAAGTACTGATAGATATCGATAATTTGGTATCATATTTTACTTTTCTGAATAGGTCCCTATGACTGTATTTAATACCATAATTTCATGAAATCTTTAGACTTAATTTCTAAAGCATCCTCTATTCTCTATTGAATATCACCTCTATCCGTTACATTATATGAAATCATAATCGATATTTAATGATAAAACGAACTTATCACCTATACGTGAAACTTAATAAATTATGCGAGCTGCTTAATCGCGAGAATTGAGCAGCAAAGCATAATTATAATATATATGAATACCTAACTGATTATAATATAATCTAATAATTATCTATTTACTTAATAAAATGTGAATAACCCCTCTGGTGACTTAATGCCCATGTATATGTATGTATAACTCGCTGGTGTATCAACGCAATTTGGCTGCATTTGTACGAGTATAAAGGTTTAAGAAATAAATGGGAACATTCATTCGTATGCACAAACAAACAGCCTCTCACTCTAAATGCATAACTGCTTTCGTTCTGTCGGGGGTAAAAATAAATGCCATTAATGCGCAACATGCGCAAATGAACATAATACAGCTCAAGTACTTTTTAAAGCGCCATTCCACATCAAGATTGAAATAAATAAAGCCATTTCGAGCTCGCGAGGGCTTTGCCGTAAATATTTCATTTTTACTTTTACGTTTTATGTTTGCTTGACCCTTTTAATATCTGAAATGATTTAGGGTCTGCGGCATTTTTGTGACGTTATTCTTTGTACTTTGAAACGATTATGCAAATGGTACATTCAACAGCAGAAGTAACTAACGCAGTGTACTACGTAGGCGAACAACACGCGAACGCGAAGCGAAGCGATGCGGCGCTCACCCCGCGCCGCATCGCTTCGCTTCGCGAGTTGTTCGCTTACGTAAGACGCTGCGTAAGCAAATTAAGTGTTCAAAGTGAACCTCACTCGCTTACATTTTCATAATAATAAAATTGTATTCAGATCATGAGTCGGTTAACCCTTTAACCGCAATAGGGTAGATATGCCGATTCTGGCGCAGATGACGTCATGTGCGCCAGAATTGGCATATCTACCCTACTAACCGCCAAAGACATCAACTGACGCGCGCGGTACATTCCAATATTAACTTTCGTGCATATTGACAAGGTTTACGATGACGCGGCACACAATAGGCGTGGCGTTCAAAGGGTTAAATGTACTTACTCATTTATGTATCTATAGTGAAGTTTTTAACAAGCCTTTATGCATGATATTTATTTTTACACAGTAGACCATTACGGCTTAGGGTGGTGGAGATAGTGATAAAATAGTTCACCTAAAAGTGAAAAAAAAAACCGGCTAAGTGCGAGTCGGACTCGCGCACGAAGGGTTCTGTACCATTACGTAAAAAACGGCAAAAAAAATCACGTTTGTTGGTTGGGAGCCCCACTTAAAGATTTATTTCCCATGAGTTGAGGCTGATGCCTTTAAAAATACCTTACATTCAATTTAGACATAGACATAGAACATTTTTGTTCAACATCACATGAAATTGCATAGCGTAATTTCAAATTCTTATTTGTTATTACTTTTCAGCATGGAGTACCTCTCACCGAAACTTTAACAATCTTCTCCCTCGAAGAGAACTTCCTCTACTATTTAACCGACTTCTCAAACGAGACCGAATGGCGGCAGATCACAGGCGAGATGCCAGCAGCTGCCGGCCGTGCAAGATTCGTAGTGGAATGTGGATGCACGCATGTGGATGACTGTGAGAGTGAAGGGACCGTCTATGCTGATGTGTTCTTCAAACTAAATGGGATTCCTAAGGCAAATAATGTGATGGTGAGTTAGTTTGTAGTTGCTTTTCGGTGTAGGAAAACATCGAGAGGATACCTGAATAAAGCGAAGAAAAACAAAGGTATTAGTGAGAGCACAGTGAGAGCTGTATCCAGAGACTTTTTTAAAACCCTTTTTGTCCTTTCTTGCTCAGGTAACGCCTGACACCGGCACAGCACTGGAGACGCTCTTCCGCATCAGCACCCTAGCCGTGGTGGACGGCGATACTCCCCTGTACTACACGTTCCGCTGCCGAGTGGGGGTCAACAGCTCGCTGGTGCTGGGGGCGTATGCTGACCACTTGGCTGTGGAAACTTTCCTGCCTTATATGGGTAAGTTTTCATTGACAAACAAAACAAATGCGAGCTTTTTACTCATTATAATTTTAATACGGCGTACCGCTCTTTGTTTGTATATTAACTAACTTAAATAGCAACTTTAAGTGCTATTAGAAAATCTACTAAACAAGTTCAACTTACGGTAAGTACCTAACTACCTCAATAACAAAAGTTACATTTTCAAATGTAACTAGTGTAACTACGGTTATTATCCCTGGGTGGTGGGATGTACTTATTAAGAACAAGCATATTAAATTTACAGAACACGGCGTTGAAGTATGGGTGGAAGTATGCGATGTTCTTGGAGCGTGTTCGCAAAGCGCGTCCAAAGTTGTCGATCTTTTGTCCGGAGATGCCGCCTCTGTCGACGAGTTGCTTCAAGATGTGCATGCGCATATTAGGCGGTGCGAACTGTTGCAGTTGCAGAGAGTGAGCGTTGCTGCTATTGTTACTTATGAAGTAAGTCTTGTATTGATTGATACATTGCCTCTTAATCGTCCTATGTTGTCGACCTTTAAACGGTTTGGTACATTTGTCGATATATCCGCACTATGTTAATGCAGACCTTAGGGTGCTTGTTAGTTACTAACAGCGAAATTATTAAAATTAATTGTAGTAAAAAATCTGCCCCCGAGTTTGAAAGTTTTGCAGATATTTTTAGTTTTCCAATTTATGTCAGTTAAAATATGACGCAGACCTCAAATCATTATGTAATCTGAATAACGAATCGTATAATCAATAACTGAGAGCCCCTCATATTCGTGAAAACATTCGCACAAAACGTTCATACGAATCTTCTTTTTTTTTTCAGAACGCAGACGACAACCAAGCATTAACAAAGTTCTGCACAGATATCCTCAACATATTGCCTTCGACCCAAGAAGAACATTGTCTGAAGATCAAACCGGACCGTTACGAAGCGTTTCTGATGCAGCTGACTGAAGTGGGTTGTGGCGCATCACACTTAATCAATGTTTAATATGATTAACGAATAGAACATTGTGAAGTTGAAACTCGAAACTAGAAAAAAACTATTAAAACAGGTTAATTGTTGTCTTTTATCATATTGGATAATTACGGTGTCGTGATTCTGAATGCCAAAAATGTGTTAAATTGGTCGTACTAAACTAATTTCCCCATGGCATGGGAGTAACAAAAAAACGGATGGACTCCTTGAGCGCCCCAAGTAGACGAAACGTATGAGATAGTCTAAAGGTATTTACCATCTATAAAACGACATCTGGTACGGCAGCTATATCTGGTACAACATGCATCAAATCGAGACGATCTTAGCCCCATACCAATACCATAATTTTACAATTAGAATAGGCCTTAAAGCGATCCGCCGCACCTTTGTGTTTGATCATGATAGCAGCAGCAGTGAGGCGAATCTTTAGGACCTCGGTCGGCAATGTGTTAAGTACTATTGTTTCACAATTTTATGCAGTTACACCACTGCAAAAAGTCAACGTGAGGACCTTTTAGGCCTGACCTTCATTTACCACTTTAATTAATATACATTAACCCAAAATATATTACAACAAAAATTAAGAAAATACAAATGTACCTTTAGCCGCCCAGAGGCCTATTAAAAGGTCTCCCATTTCAGTGTAATTTTAATTTTCTTTTTGACAAATCAAAATTGCATTTATCTTGTCAAATTATGTTATGCGCGTGGCTAGAGGTTAATCTGAAATATTTGTCGGGCAATAAAAACAAAATATATACCTAAATAGCTTGTAGGTATATACGGCTAACGGGCCTTATGAGTTTGAGTTAGTATCTAAGGAACAGTGTGCTCAAGATTTCTGTTTAAAACACTACCTTCAGAAGTCAGACTATTTTTGCTCAGGTAAAGCAAAATAGAAAAAAAACAATGTGTTGTAACGTAACGTATAACAAATTGAAAAGCTCTCATTAATATATTTTTTTCACTTTATTTATGAACTAACTGAACTAGACTAACGCCCAGTTTTCTAAAGCACGTAATATAGCACGATGAGCGCCCCGGGAGCGCTTGTTAGCACCCTTACCTACGATCCAGTGAGGCCCGTACTACTAAAACACTACTGTATACACCTGGACCGTGGTCCAAGTCAGACGAGCTACGAAATAAATGATTATAACAGGTAAGCGAGACAATTGCTTGATTCACAAAATCTCGAAATTATTTATTTATCTGTCGCCATACAAAATGATATGACAAAGTGGATCACACGTCCCGTGTGCTTCCACTTTGAAGTTGAAAAAAGATTTAAAAAAAGATAAAAGATTCATGAACAGGACAGGGAACGAGATGTTCTTTTTTTCTTAAAAAATTTAATAATAAATAAATAAATATGTATGTATGTATGTATAAACTCTTTATTGTACAAAGACATAGAACACAAATATGGCACAGAAATAGGCAGTACAAAGGCGAACTTATCCCTTTAAGGGATTTCTTCCAGTTAACCTTTGAGTAGATGAGAATTGATGAAGAACGGTAGACAAATATAGCACTGCGTACAATAGACTAGAGGAAAGTCAATAAATTTATAAAAGAGGGCGAAAATAAATAAAATAAGATAAAAATTTGAAGTAACAGTATAACAAATATATATAATACCTACATTATATATAATAAATATACATCCATAGTCACAAACAGTTAATTCTGGTCCGATAGCCACAGTTTCCTTAACTGCCCCTTAAGCGATGCAACGGACCGCGATTTCCTTAAGGAGGGATTTCCTTAAATATTAGGGGACATATTACACATATAGACCTAGCCCCAACCTAAGCAAAGCTTGTAACATACAATGATACCTACTTAAAACATAGTAAACACCCATGATTTAGGAACAAACATATGTGTTTATCATCACACAAATAAATGCCCTTACCGGGATTCGAACCCAGGACCATTGGCTTCATAGGAAAGGTCACTACCCACTAGGCCAGACCGGTCGTCATATGAGTGATGAGAAGGGTAATCAATTTTTAATTCCGACGGAACACAGGGTGTCCCAGAAACCGACGATCATCTGTCGAAAGGTGGTAGAAAAACATTTTATGCGCATTTTTACATAAGGCAGGTCGCGTAGCCAACATGCCAATCGCTTACGCTCCTTAGCGATCGTATTAAGGCCGTTCCATCGATTTGCCGCTGTCACTGTCACATTTCGCAAGAAAGAACGGGAAAGATCATACGCGCCAAGTGTCAATTTTGATCGAATTTTGTCGATTTTTATTTATTTTAAAAACGTTACCTTACAATATCGAAATTCGAAAGCTATGAAATTACGTTAAGATTAAGTTAAGATTGTTTTTTCTTCTTTTTTTGTTTATAGTATCACATAATAAATATCCGAGTAAAGTAGGATTAAAAATCCGAGTTAGAGGTTACTTTGGGAATTAATTGTATCGAGCGAAGTGTCATAATTCGTGTATCGCAAGGTATGTTGTTAAAGATAATATAGTCAAGAACTACATATATTTTTTCCACGTCTACGAATATCAACGCCTCTTAGAAAAACATAATCATATAAGGAAATTATTCGCCTTCTGGCTAAGGGAACCGCCTTAATAGGTATATGGGAATGGTTATTTTCTTGCACTTTACAAGTCCTCTACAGTCGAGAATTTGCACCGTTTCGCCGTAACAGTTGCTCGAGATATCGGTAAATTCGTCTACCTACTATTAAAAAAAGCATATCTCCTATCAATTGTGCACCGAGCCCCTCGATGTCGCACACACGCGGCGTTAACGAACCGAACCCTGGAACAAATTGTTTTCTTTCTCTGTGCCAGCGATTCCATACGATAAACGAGCTCCAAGAATAACATACTTGGATTAAATATATTAATAACGGGTCACTCACGTATTTCAGTGAAACATGTTTGGAGTGAAACATGCGACTTCAAATGCGTGAGTGACCCGTTATTAATATATTTAATATGTCTATGTCTCACGGAAGTTTTGTTATTAAAATAACATAGTTGCTACGATACAAAACTTAATGTTTGGATTACCGCCTAAAAAAATGATAGAACACGAGAATAAAAGGTGACTTAATCTTTAATTTACAAATATATTTTTTTTCTGTTTAAATTATATATTTAATTTAATTATCTTTAATTTATAAATTTAATTTTTTTCTGTTTAATTTATATATTTAATTTAAGCTTTAAGTACATAATTTATTGATATTTGACATAAACTGTAACAATTTTTGAATATAACAAACTGAATATTTAATTAATTAAGACATTGATAATCATTGTAGTACATACATAACAATCCTTAGATTTAAGTATACTGCCGTGCCCTACCAAGGCCCATGTATGAGACTAACTATTATGTAACACCTGTGTACCTACCATGGATGCAATAAATATATGAGTATGACTCATGTTGGAACGGCCCGGGTCCGGGCCGTGGCGTCCGACACTACGTTTCCTATAGAAAGCATCACGTGATCGCCGGCCACCTAGGAAAATGAAGTGTCGGTTGCTTTGGCCCAGCAGACCCAGGCCATACTAGCGTGACTCATCCTTAAATCTATAAAAAATAATACATACCAATACCTTGAAAATTACTAAATTCGCACTGTCTTTTTGACGCAAATGAATAAGAGGAGATAAACTACTTACTGCATGTCGAATGTAGCGATTAGTGTGCGACCGGCCCGTGAATAATTACACGAGTATTAAATGAAATACCTAATTTAACAAATTATTGAACAATGACATTTTCGAAAGTGCACATCACTGGGAAGTGAAAAAAGCTTGTTACTGATACGACCTCTACTAATCCAAATATTTACTTGTTACTATTCTGTAACAAGAAATCTAGATTCGCCCAAGAGCTTTGACTACTTACCTACACATTCGTAATCTGATGATAATAATAATAATTCACTTTTATCTCACCTTTTCAACGTTATCGCTGCTAGCCACACCCCTTATCTTCGGTGGCGGTAATCTGCGTTTGCACATTCTTTTGATAACAAAACAATAACAAATTCCTACTTGTTATAAATGACTTGCCATGGGCCTTTTACCTATTTAAGTCTAAATAACTATACGCCTGTATTTTTATAAACTATATAGAGTTTAGAATTATGTACACAGGAATAGCCTACCAGGGTGCCTAGCCAAGGTGACAATCGCTTGTGCTACGACATCCATATTAGTGCGATAGTGATAGTAGCGTTTCGTTCGCTACGGAGCGTAAACGATTGGCATGTTGGCTTCGTACCCTGAACTGTATCCGAGTAGGAAACTTATGACATGAAAGCAATGAAATTAAATAAATCATGTGTAGGATTCATATTTTATTTACATTATTAACAATACATTCTGTAACTAGTCATTTATAAAATATAACATATCCAATTAAAATATACCTAAGTAGCTATGATGTTTAAACAATTTACAAATTAAAATTCACAAATATAGCGAGACGAGGTCTTCCTCAGTTGCCCAAAGATCAAACTGGTCCAAAGATATCCGTGAACCCGCAGCAGCATCCAGTGTCCAATGAGTGGCCATCTCAGCGTGGTCTTCATTCTTTACACTTGGCTCCACAATGCTGCAGTACGATGGCGACGGCATAGGGTGCGAGCATGACGATAACCCAACGTCAGGTATCGACGCTTCGGGCAGCAGGGCTGCCGAAAGCCGTTCCTCTGTACAAGGCAACGGGAAAACGGAGGATTCGTCCCCATGCCATAATGCTTGTAGCTGGGAAGTCGAGTCCAGCATAGAAGGTCGTGGCTGCACTTGCTGGCACAATGAAAACTCAGGATCCTGTGATGGACTCGGTGAGAAGCGCTTGCTCGGTTGACTAGACCAGTCACAATCCCCAACCTTCCTCTTCACAGGACATGTTGAAAACTTCGACTCTGGTTCGATAGCGAGGCGTTGCTCCAACATTGTAACTGTGGAAGAAACAAATGACATGAGAACAATACCTATACATACTGATATATCTACATAAAACAATTTTAATAACATTGCAACTTACTTTCAGACGCGAGGTTCTCATTGCATTTTCGTAGTCTGTCTGCATCCGAGCTGTCGCGCATTGTCGACGAATGGAGAAATTTGATGACTTCAGCCAGCAAGTCGGGAACGGTAATCTGAAACAAGCATTAAAAATATTTAATAAGAACAGATAAGCGTAACGACAAAATTATTTAAATATGTAGTTATATTATAAGTAAGTATGCTTACAGTATCATGTAGACCGACTATTGACGCCAATTCGTCTAGATTATCCTTCATTTCAACTCTGCGCTCCTTTTCATACGCTGCATTGCGAGCTCGTCGCTCATCCTGAAACAATTATTAAATTAAATTAATAAATTAAAAACGAAACACTAAAGTCACTAAACAAACATTAAAAATATAATAGCTAAGTAGTAAGGACTTACCAAAGATAGTGTAACTCGATCTTTACCGACGGGCCTTCCACGCTTACGGAACACGACTCTACGAGATTTAATTAGATCAGACATTTTTCTTAGAATATGAACAGCACTGCAAAAATGACTGATAATTAGTGTCTGACGTATCAGGAAGAAATATGTGTTAACTTAAGATTTTGTGAATATTTATAGAAGCTACTTTAACCCCCACTACTTTCTAGCCACGCCCCCGAACTCACCGAATTCACATGATATTATTATTCCCCAACAATTCTCACTATTTGGTTGGTACTCGGTTATTATTCCTTGATATTTTTAAATTCAAAACTAATTAGTCTAATATTTTGAACTTTCTTGCAGTTTAAATTCGATTACAGTCAGCGTATCCAAAGTAGCGGATCAGATTATGACGCATCTAAAATATCTACATTCTCTAACCGCTTAACATAAAGAGATAAGTATGTCTCTGTATGTAGATTTGTAGGACAATTAAATTATTGCAAATACTTTTGAACACGAACTGTAGAAATATAATACATCTCTATTAGTTAAAGTACCTACCAATTCCAGAATATAGATACTAGATACTTTCGGGGCGTTGTTTAATCCGCAAAGTTAAAGCGACGGTTCCCAAAACTGCGCCGCGGCGCCCTGGGGCGCCGTAGTCAGGCCATGTTACCTATCAATTTCGAATAGCCCAGCTTGGTTAGGGCGCCGCCGTCGAAATTTTAAACTTGCAAGTGCGCCGCGGACTGAAAAAGATTGGGAACCCCCGAGTTAAAGTACTTATACTTAATTTAACGCATCACCAGGTTATCTACATGAAAACAATTTCTTATTTTAGGTACTACTTTGGCGGCGTGACATACCGAGCTCACAAGGAAACTAGATTGGCTCAAAAGTTTTGTTTGCATTACCTACGTGTAGGTAATTCGATAATAATGAGTTGTAAGTACGACTGTCACATTTATCTCTGCCAATAATATCACGCTATCGCCGCTAGCCACGCCCCTTATTTACTGTGGTGATAATCTGCGGGTGCGCATCCCTTAGACAATAAGCAACCGTGACGAAAGAATAATATCGCTATTCTCCGACTTTCGCTCTTTGCTTTTTATACTTGTCGTTATCACTTTGCCGACTTTTCGATTTTTCATATTGATACTAGTTTGTTTCGCATTTAGCCGACCTTTTAAAAATAGGTACTGGAATTTGACAGTTGGCACCTAGTCGACTTTTTTCAATATCTTATCTAAGAATATACCTAGGTATCTGCTAAAAATAACATGCAATGTCTTTTATCTACAAGCAATGTTACTTGTCGCTCTACCATTTCTACCAGATGGCCTACCGCGGACCACATTCGACGTGTTGCCTCCCTGTCATACTTACGTACGAATTTCCAGGTGCGACAGAGAGGTAAAACGTCAAATGTGGTCCTTAGTAGGCCCTCAGAGACGCGGCAGCGTGTCCACTGTCTAGTCAAAATCACGGAAAAAGGAACTGGATGCGTAGACAAGATGCCAATTGTTTACGCTCCGTAGCGTAGCGTCTGTATTATAGTATCCGCAGAATTAAGTGGCGATCAGGGTCATAAATCATCGGAATCATGCTATAATCTCTGCACCGTGCACCTGCACGGCCTTATGGAGCCTTAGTATAACTATATATATTATATAGTTATAGTAAGCCGCCATAAGGTACCTTTTGCCGTGAAATGTCACATATCTTTACTATTTCATATCTAGTGAATCTCTAATTCATTTCTCGAATCGAGCCGTTCTTCACAACTCGAAACCTATTCAAACCTACACACATGAATTTTGGTACATCTATTACCTACATCTAGATCTAAATTCTTTAGTCAACGAAGTATATTCTTTATATTGAACTTGGATCTCATTTCACATTTATGTTTTTGATGGTATTTAGATAGGTATAGTTATTACCTATCTTATCGGTCAAGCCCCTTATCTCTGGTGGAGGTATTATTGCGCATTCCTAAGATAATAATAATACCTTAACACCAACGAAATAATAATAGTATCTACCTACCTGTAGAACATACGATGGCCTCCTACCTAGCTTCCTAGGTATGCGTTCTTGACATTCCATTTAAGTACCTTCCTGTGTAATAATAAGTATTGTAGAAGTTTGAACTAACAAATTTGAAAACTGTCACCTAACGGAACCGACTGCAATATGAATAGATTAAAGGATGACGCTAGACCGGGCCCGGGGCCGGGCCGGGCCGGAGCTTCCGGCGTTTCGTTTCGTTTTCTATGGAAAGCACTACGTGATCACCGATCAGCCGTCATAGAAAATAACATGTCGGACGCCTCGGCCCGGGCACGGCCCGGTCTAGAGTGAGTCATCCTTAATACCGCAAATTATCGCATTGTTTAAGTCATAGTGTTAAGGTTATATTATTTGTATTTTGAATTGCAAAGATTTTCCTGTAATTGATTACGTACCTATTATTAAACTAAGTTTTGCAACTAAGTATACTTTAAGCGATATTCAATGGTGCTATTGTAAATATTATAAATAAATGTTTTAGTGAGTCTTTCTCTTTTCATTGTAATAATATATTTATTAGGTAGGTACCTAACTAACATAGTTTTACTTTAGATTGCCCTATTATACTTCATTCGTGGAATGGTTATAACTTTACACCTCATCCCCACCTAAGAGTAAAATAAGACTCATCTGAAAATAGTATTAGGTCCATACTATACCACTAATAAGACCTAATGGTATTTTCAAATAAAATATTCAACGGTTTAAAAATTACGTCACATTTATTTTAAGGGAATTTAATAAGTTAAGAGTATCAGGGAATAATAGAGTTTGAAAGTGCCGAGCTGAGCAGTTGTAGGTATACAGATAACGCAAAGCAATCTAGTCTAAATAACTAACTAAATATTTTTCGTTATAAAAACAATGTGCTACTGGAGAAAACACGCTTACTGACATTATATTATATGCAATAACGTCAATAAAGTTAAGGCAGGAAATTTTTATTGGCCCGATAGTCTGGCAGGCTTTACAATTCGACCATGATAGTAACAAAAATAACTTGTGCAACTTTCACTCTTATCTCGCCCAATGGTATCGCGTTATCTCTGCTAGCCACGCCCATTTTCTTTGGTGGTGGTAATCTGCGTTTGCGCATCCCTAAGACAATAAATACCCGAGACGTGACGAATTTGCCACATAATACTATTACCCGTGACTCCGTCCTGTGCTTTTAGTGATAAAAATATAAACATGGAGAAAAAAGTAAACCAGAACGTACTCCGCAAAAGGGGTAGACCCGCTGGTAAAAATAGAGTGCCCTTGTCTCAGGTGAGCATATTGAGTATTTATTGTATTGTATATAATTATATTGATGAGACAAGTCGTTTGATCGTATAACGTAAATATATGTATTTTTCAGAGTGAACGCAGAGCTAGAAACGCGCAGTATGAGAGGGAACGCAGGGAAGAGATAGTGGATGCTTTTGCAGACTTGGCTGCGGCCGTTGGCGTCACCGGTTCCGTAAGTTTCTCATCTAGCTTTGTACATGAAATGCCCTTGCTATTTTTGTAGTACTTCCAGTTGTACTGTACATTGACTAAATACTTGTGTCCTTTTCGCAGATTACAAATGCAGAACTTCTGGCAACAGTCATCACAGAGCTCCATCGAGCTTCGCAGGTCAAGCATGGCAGTGACTTAGACTCTTTGCGGCGGTGTAATAAGAATCTTGCGGCTAATAGTAAGTAGTATTTTTTTTATATATTGCCTTGTACTTTGTGATGGCCCATTAACGTATTTTGTGTTTTTTTGTTTAGTTGAGATGTTGGAGCAGGGTCTTACAGAATCTGATGAGGCCGAGAGCTCGGCACACCCGACTGGAGGACTCACGGACACACTTCGACCCGTCAAGAGGAAGCAGGATGATTGTGAGGCGCCGGTGGATGTTCCCGTTCCGAAGCGTTCCCATCGAGACTACAAACCGTCGCTAGAATATGCAATCAAGCAGGACCACGAAAGCGAAGAGACAAAGCATTCACTCAACAATGCTAATTTCCCGCCGATGGATCCCTGGCTCCCGGTAGTAGCAACGTCGGATCAGGATTTCCCCACTGCGAGAGAGTCACCGGTGAGCAGCGCTTCTGACCAACAGGATTGCGCTGTCGACTATTCCACCTATCACTTCGCTGGGCCGCAGGTTCCCACACCCGAGTATCAGTTAGATACTACTGTTGAACCATCGGAATACATCTATCCTGTACAGTCGTACGCAGAGGGGGCGCATTGTCACCCGTCAGCCTGGCTGTGCCACTCCGGCCCTTCTTCACCGGAAGAGCAGTTCTCGCCGTCTCAGTACCTGATTCCTGGGACACACCACGAATTTTCGTCTCCGCAGTGCCACCCCTCCGGCCCTTCAATGGATCAACAGCAGCCACCTGTCTATGAAGTTCCTGTTCAACCTGATGTCGTCGGCAGCGTGGAGTTAATTCCGGTGCATAGAAATTCTAGTCTACCGAATGTAAGCGGCGCAGAGCAAGATCCTCGCCGAGTAGGATTCCTTTCAACTGAAAGTCTGATCGCGATGTATTTTTCACCTATGCACTCGACTGCTATGTAGATTAATCCCGCAATTCCCGCATTGTTCAGTCATAGTTGTTAAGGTTAGATTATTTGTATATTGAATTGTAATTGATTAAGTATAATTAATTGTTTATTAACGAAATACGATAAGTCTTGCAACTATGTATACTTTAAACGACATTGTTCATTCAATGTGTTAAGGTTAGATTGATTGTATTTTGAATTATAGTTGATTAAGTATAATTAAATGTTTATTAACAAAATACGCTAAGTTTTACAGCTATGTATACTTTAAGACATTCGATGGTGCTATTGTAAATATTATTATAAATAAATGTTTTAGTCAGTCTTTCTATTTTCCTTGCAATAATATATTTATTAGGTAGGTTAGGTAGCTCTGGAGTTGCAGGCGTACATAGGCTACGGAGACTGCTTAACATCAGGCGGGCCGTATGCTTGTTTGCCACCGACGTAGTATAAAAAAAAAAAAAAAAACAAACGTATTAGTTTTACTTTAGATATACCTATTATACTTCATTCGTGCATTGGTTATAACTTTACACCTCATCCCCACCTTAGAGTAAAACAAGACTCGTGTGAAAATAGTATTAGATCCATACTATACCACTAATAATACCTAATGGTATTTTGAAATAACATACTCGACAGTTTAAAAATTACGTCAGAGACATTTATTTTAAGAGAATTTAATAATTTAAGAGTATCAGGGAATAATAGGTGATGAGTTTGAAAGTGCCGAGCTGAGCAGTTGTAGGTATACAGATAACGCAAAGCAATCTAGTCTAAATAAATAACTAACTACAGGTAGGTATTAATTCGAAAAACACCATAATACATTTATAAGCGCTGTTAACACTATAAATGTTTACAAGTAGATGATTCCGTTAGTAGGTGTCGCTAAATAACATATTAGTTGAACAGGGTAATTAATTATTTTACCATTCGTAGTTTTTGTAAGTAAATTACTATTTTTTAGGTATAGGTATACTTTATATATGTATATATTTAAGATTTACTAGTAGCCGAATGTAGCGATAGTTAACAATATAAATAATGTCAATAAATCTGTATTGGCCCAAAAGTTTCGCAGGCATTACAATTCGATCATAATAATAACTAGTGCAACTTTCACTCTTACCTCGTCCAATGGTATCGCGTTATCGCTGCTAGCCACGCCCCTTATCTTAGGTGGTGGTAATCTGCGTTTGAGCATACCTTACTCAGCCGCACAACTAAATGGCAGTAGTTGGAATAATATTGCCAAGTGCCAGCCCTAAAAATATTACGTCATTAAACATTATCTAGGCCTTTTTGTCTTAACCCTTTTTAGGGTTCCGTAGCCACATGGCAAAAAACGGAACCCTTATGGATTCGTCATGTCCGTCCGTATGTCACAGCCACTTTTTTCCGAAACTAAGAACTATTACTGTGAAAATTTTCACTCAAAAATAAAAATAAACAGTAAATTTTGGGGGCTCCTGAAACTCAATTTTTTTTCCATCAAACCCATACGTGTGGGGTATCTATGGATAGGTCTTCAAAAATGATATTGAGGTTTCTAATATCATTTTTTTCTAAACTGAATAGTTTGAGCGAGAGGCACTTCCAAAGTGGTAGAATGTGTGTCCCTAACTTCTAAAATAAGAGAATTATAAAACTAAAAAAATATATATGATGCCACCATCACCCACCACCACCACCACGCAAACTTCCACCGAAAATTAGTTTGAACAAGATCTAGTAAGTAGTTTTTTTTCAATACGTCATAAATCGTAAACCGCAATTTACCTTTCACTCGCGTTTCACATAAAAATACATTGTTTAAATTGTGTAATGTACGGAACCCCCGGTGCTCGAGTCCGACTCGCTTTTGGCCGGTTTTTAAATTTACCCCAACGCACCTTTAAAACGCGATTGAATAAAATTTTCATATTCCAATCCAAGGTTTGTAAGTACATATGCAAGTACTTACGACCCTTTACCTGCATACAAACCTTTTCATCAGTTAGGCACGTACTTTGTTATCAAAGTACCTGAATTTTCATTACATTATTTACTGGAAAAGTAAAGTTACGTCACGAATAAAACTATAATTTTTTTTTTACTAGCCCATTATGGTGTCCCACTGCTGGGCAAAGACCTCTCCCCTTGTCTTCCACGACTCCCGATATAGTGCCTCCTCCGGCCAGTTGTTGAGAAAGGTGTCTAGGTCGTCCCGCCATCTCCGTCTAGGCCTGCCGGGTCCGCGCCTACTAAAACTATAATTACAAAATAAATTTAAAATAAGACTAAATAAATTTCAAATTAAACTATATTAAATTTAAAAAAGTCTCCTGCGGCATAATAATACCGAAACCGCTGGCAGCATTTCCTCGTTGAATTGTTAAATCAAATACAATACAAATCCAAAAAAGAATGTGTGAGATACCCGCTTCGCCGCAATTTAGATCTTATGCTACCTGAATCACACTTTGCATACTATAAGAAAAGCATCAACCATATCGTAATTAAAATGTATAATGGTCTTGACATAAAAATTAAGGATTCCAGTAATGTTAAGGAGTTCAGTGCAAATCTTAAGACATACTTAATAAGTAGACCATTTTATAACCTAGACGAATATTTTGGTAATTAATATTAATATTTTATTACACTCATTTTGTTTTAATTTTTATTGTTTTAGACTATTATTATTACTATTTGTAGAATTTCATGACGAATTAATCTGTATAATTATTCATTATTATTGTAATCGAAATGACCTCATCAATTTTAATTTATTGGGTATCTATATTTTTGACATGTATAAAATTAATTACTTATATATATTCAAATTGGTTTGATACTGTGTATCCACTACTGCATGGATTCGTCCTTATTAGCAATAAAGATATTGAGTATTGAGTATTGAAATAAATACGTTGGGCGAGGAAGCTGCCAGCTCTTAAACATTAACATACATTCAATCCCAGTACACTTAATACAAATTATACGTACGTATCGGATAGGTATTCATTTTTTTAAATCCTATTTTACCTAATGTATACAACCAAACATTTGCAATAAGTAGGTAACTAAATATATGTATACTGAAACGCAATAAAATATATGAGTATGAATAACTACATACCTAGCTAGCAGGTAAGCGTTGTTACTACTTCATACGTACTGACCTATTTATTACGTATGTACCTTTAGGCAAAAATATTTTAGAAGTAGCACATAAAACAAAGGATTATTGGAATAGTTTGTTCTCAACTTTCTGTTGGCATACCTACCTAATTGCCTAATACCCGAGGCCCACGAGGCTGCTATTCGCAAAACAAGGATTAGCCATTGATAAGCTAATAATCCTACCGTGGCATCGTTATCAAGATAAATACTGCATGTGTACTATTGTGTACTAAGGTGATCATGCCAATAGTATCAGCAGCTGCAGTTGACATAATAAAGTAGTCTACCTATCAGGTAGTTACAATGTATTTAACATGCCTTCACTCTTTGTTTATTCGTGGTGTTTTTAACGTATAAAGAATTACATATTTACATAGATTTGCCGCCAATCGTAAATCTTTTCATTGCAATTATTACCCGTTGATACAATACAACCATGATCAGACCTATTTATATTTAGGATACATACACTACAAGTTGACGTGGTAAAAAATAAATAAACAGGACCCAACTAAATCATATTTTTAACAATTTGTAGTGGAACCCAAGGGGACTCTCGGCTCTGGCTTGCTTTCATTGGCCGTCCAGAGAGGAGTTATTAGAGCTATTTATTCATATATTATATGGTCCAGGGGTGAAAGATGCATAGCGCGCAAGTTGGCACAGTGGCTATCTAATTTTTTAATAATAGGTAATTATTTTGTTAACAAAGTGTTTGTTTGCCCCTCGTGCTAGTATTAAGACTTAAGCAAGCGAAAGATTCCAAAATTGAACAATAAGCGTAGTAAAGTAAGGGCCTCGGGTCAGCAAGTCAGCACATGCCTCCCAAATGTGCGGAACACCATGTTTATTATTTATTATTGTGTTTATTTAGAACACATACAGTCATATATGAAATATATTTTAAAAGTGCATAGTACGCACATAAGTCTGCAACGATTTTGATAGCACACGCAATGCAAGTGTTATAAGAATAATAATAAAAACTGGAATTTTATTCTTATTCCAATTGATTTGAATAAGAATAATTCTTGCACTTAGAATAAAATTAAAGTGAATATATCGTGTTATTTTTATATTAAATGAAGAATAATAAACGGTATAATTAATCCAGATGTACGTAGGATTAATTTAAATAACGTTTTATCCAATTAAAATGTTATTCTGAATTAAGTTAACTTTTATAATGCAATTGGCTACAATTTGTATAATTAATTTCACCCCTCTTTTCAATAGTCGGGTTGATTAAGTTGATTTGAAATTTTTTAGCGTAAAAAGATTTTGTTGATTTATTTTTGGTGCCTTCGAAACGGCAATGATAAAGGATGACTCGCGCTAGACCGGGCGGGGGCCGGGCCGGAGCATCCGGTGCTTCGTTTTCTATGAAAAGCACCACTTGATCACCAATCAGCCGTAATAGAAAATGACGTGTCGGACGCATCGACCCGGGCCCGGTCCGGTCTAGTGTGAGTCTGTGAAATTCCACGATGGTTCAATGTATATTCCTTTGCGTATTAAGTATTTTGTTTATTATTCCTATCAACCTTAAGGTCTTACGTATGCTATCTATTTCACACCTACGGAAAGTGAATGAGGTAGTAAATTACAGCAGATAAGAAGAGAGTCCTACGCTTATCGCTAGATTTACAGAAAGTCGCAGATCGCAGCATGAATTGCATAGTATTATTTGGCGTCTTTCCATTTGAGACCGTCATTTATTACTCATTGGCAATAACAATAGGATTAAGTCGTGCCGTGGTGAATTCTTTGTTAGCACTTGCTAATAAACACGTGCGGCAGGCGGTGTTTCAAACGATTACGATATTTTAATACTGTTCCTATGTTATCTTTCCGTCTGATAAATGCAAATTTAAAATAACAGAAGAACTTTAAAAACTGTAATAGATGTAATAGATGTCATAGATGGCCTTCACCACTGGAGGGCTTCGTCACTTTTTCTTTAATATATGACATCTATTACAGTTTTTAATTTATATATAGTAGTGTGACTACATAAAAAAAACACAAATCAAAATATTTAATAAAATAATTTGATTTGTTCCCAAACTTGTTCAACAGAAGAACTTTTAAAAACACCACAAAGTCTCGGTAGTAACTCGGACACTGAAACTACTAAACATAATTCGAAAACAGAAAAAAAAATCAAGTGTATTCCCCATTTGTTTCTGCCCCACGTGACCACCGCGATACATGAGTGGGGACATATGGCAATGATTTATATGAAGCCCCTATTCCCATCTGTGCCCGGTGGGGAGAAATAGGAATACATTATATCGAGCAATTACTAATCATACCTTATTAAATAAAAAATAAAAAAATAAAATTAAAATTATTTATTTGGTAGCATACAATGTTTCGGTAATTGGGCTAGTATCTCTTTTTAAGTATTGTAAATACTTGTATTAAGAGAAAACCGCTCTTCCACTATAGGTAAGTTAGAGATTTTTACATTAGTTGTAGTTACGCTAAAAATTTACAATTACAATTTAACATTATTTAACATTATTTATTTAAAAAAAATCTTCTACTCTTGTTATCCGTTTATTTTTCTACCCATTTATTTCTTCCATACGGTAAATTCTACTACCTGAAGGTTGTCTGTAAGAGATCGCTTTTTAGCGATAAGACCGCCTGTTGTTGCTTAGTTCGCTATGTTAATTATAATGTATCTAAATTTGTTTTAATTATGCACAATAAAGAATATATTATTATTATTATTTGTATCTCGTATAAACTCACGGGTATATACATCCCGGTCATTTGATAGGCGTGCGTGGGGATACAGATCCAACACGTAGAGGCCCTTTGGAGAAGTTTGCTGTTATGTAATACACCTGCTAGAACCCATTCACGGGTACAAATAGATACCCGTAAATCGGTACCAACAGGTGTAGGGGCTATTATAAATACAGTGAAAAAGAGTGCCGATTATGGTATTGAAGTTTGGCTGGTCAAAAGATTGGGCTATTGCTAAGAGGTCCGGACACCTGCCATAACAATGTCTGTACACGTTATCGAGGCAGGTGGTGACTCGCCGCCGACTAGATGGGCCCCTGAAACTGCCGTCGTGAAGACGACCAGGAGCAACACCGGTGTGAGCGGCTCAGGGGTGTCGAGAGGTGTGCGCCGCTTTCTACCCAGTGGCTGTTACCAGCCACTGTGCCAACTCGCGTCTTATGCATCTTTCACTTCCACCCCTGGAGCATATAGCTCTAGCGACTCCTCTCTGGACGGCCAATGAAGGCAAGCCAGAGCTGAGAGTCCTGCAGGTCCCCTTGGGGTCCACTCCGACCGATGAAGACACGCCGGAGACGGAGACCCTGACCGTCTCTCGGGAGCACTCGGGTCCGTGGGGTCGTCACTCCCCAACAGCTCGCCGCAAGCTGCCCTGCGGGCTTATTATTATTATTATTCTCTTTATTTATCTTTCATCTTAGGCTAGGTTTTTATAATATGGATATAAAAGTAAAATACAAAAACACTTATAAAACATTACAAAAAATATATAAACACATTATAAAAAACCTAACCTAGGGTACCGCCGGCAGCGGGGCAAGGCCCAAGCTGCCGGTGGTCAGGGCCGCAGAGAGAGGAACCGGCGGACTATCCGCGCCGTGTCCAAGATAACCGCCTTCTGCATCTGACCCTTGATCCAACCACCTAGCGAGAGTCTCTCAAGGTGTTGGTCGAGACTCTTCGCTATGAGACCGTTCGCTGAAACGACTATCGGGACAATGATCGTCGAATCAACATCCCACATGGCGGTTATCTCGTGAGCCAAGTCTAGGTACTTACTGGACTTGTCCTTCTCGGCTTTCACGAGATTCTCATCATGGGGGATGGTGATGTCGACGAGCACGGCCCGGCGCTGCGATCGATCTATTATCACAATGTCAGGCTTATTGGCTACAATAGTCCTGTCAGTGATGATAGATTATTATTATTATTATTATTAAAATTAAAATTAAAATAACAATATCATGCTAAAATATGAATATAAAACATATACCTATGTATTTTTATTAGTTACTTTAATTTAGGTACAGTCAGCCATTGAAGAGTTTCGCTATTCACCATCCGATTAGATCAGCTGAATTGTCCTGACTTAATCAGTTTAAAACCAATACGGGTGCCAAGATTATGTGGCAGTGAATAATTTACCTCTATGTATACGTAACACCTACACGGTACCCAGACTACATTTTTATTCCAGGAATATTATTTGAATAAGAACAAGGTTATTCTCATTCAATTGTTTCCCATACGAATTATACCAGACTAAAATTATTTAAATAATTTTTACGGAAATAAAATCAATGATTTTATTCTTACGAATTCTTATTCAAATAATGATTTTATTCTTGAATGCTTTATTCTTAACTCTATAACATTTAAAAAAAACGATCGAATCGAATCGAAAAATCAAGCCCGACCTATTTTTTTTCATAGCTATGATTAAAATACATCAAATTGTGTAAAAATAATTTCGATAATGATAATATCCAGAGGGGAAAATGGGGAAAAGTTTGTATGGAACACCGGTTTCCAGGCGGTCGTCCCCTTTCGTCTTAATTTTTTCTAGTAGTACCACTGTATACCTATATCGTTTATGTAAATAAATGAAATGAAAAATAATTTTAATTTCAAAAAACTAGAGTAAACACGCTCACTCGCATTCTATGCAAAATAAAATTATGGCAAGAAATTATTATTGGCTCAAAACTTTAGCAGGCATTGCAATTCGATCATGATAATAACAATTATAACTAGTGCAACTTTCACTCTTATCTCGCCCAATGATATCGCGTTATCGCTGCTAGCCACGCCCCTTATCTTCGGTGGTGGTAATCTGCGTTTGCGCATCCCTAAGACAATAAATACCAGCGACATAACGAATTTGCCTCATAATCTTATTACCTGTGACTCCGTTCAGTTCCTTTAGTGATAAAAATATAAACATGGAAAGAAAAGTAAACCACAACGTACTCCGCAAAAGGGGCAGACCCGCTGGTAAAAATAGAGTGCCCTTGTCTCAGGTGAGAAAATTTAATATTTATTATATAAATATTTTGATAACACAAGTGGTTTGATTTTATAACGTAGATGGGTAATTTTCTCAACGTGATTTTTTTGAGTCCGAGATGAAAATCGAGGTCAACATGAATTTTATTAACTGACTAATTTGTTTTAAAGGTACACTTAAAAATACTTAGTCTCAAATTACTACTCTCGTGCCCTGTCCGGAATCTGTTTTTGAGTATAATGAAAATTCCCACTAAAGACTGATACATTAGTATCACTTATTGAATGTTAAATACTTAAACTAGATGATATTTACTATCACTGAGCAAATAAAACATTAACTTCTTTGTGGTAAATAACTCGTGATCGATGTTTAAATTTTGTCCGAGATCGAGAGTATTTTTTTGTCGAAAAACTTCAAAGCCAATCAACATCACACGTGAAGCCTCGACTTAAGGCTGGCGTCCACTAGACTCGCCGAGGCGAATCGAATCGCAATAATTCGCCTTCTAGACATTTACTATGAATGGTAAATTCGATTCGACGCGCCGCGGCTCTTCATCATTAGACGCAGTTTCATAGTCAATGTATAGAAGGCGAATTATTGCGATTCGCCTCGGCGAGCCTAGTGGACGCCAGCTGCTCTTCCCTTTTCTTGTTATGTCATGTGTCTTCTAACTTCTTTCTTTCTTAACTTTCTAACTTCTAACAGATAACAGATAATACGATTTTGACAAGTCACTGTGGTTTCTAGAAATTTACGACAGCATGCAATAGATCATAAATGTGAAATAGGTCCTTAATAATGCTATAAGTTTTTTATTTTACGTTTGATTAATAATTGAACATAGTTTAAATAGGAATAATCCTTAGAAAACCAATTCCCGCGTAAGCAAAATCCAATTCCCATGGACAAAAAAAATCCCGTTCCCGGATCGAATTTTCAAACTAAAATATCTTTAAAAATTTCATGAATATGTGTACCCTGAAAGTAATATCGGATTTATTTTATTTTTCTACGAATTCTTCGAAAAATCCCATCTTTTATTCCATGGAAATTAGATAAAAATGCTCGTTTAATGAAATTGACCCTATAACTATGTATTTTTTTTAGAATGAACGCAGAGCTAGGAACGCGCAGTATGAGAGGGAGCGCAGGGAAGAGATGGTGGATGCTTTTGCAGACTTGGCTGCGGCCGTTGGCGTCACCGGTTCCGTAAGTTTCTCATCTAGTACCTAGTACATTATTGTATCTACATAATAATAATATGAGTTGGCGAGTCACCACCTGTCCATTTTTTTCGTGTTTTTAAACATAGATTGGGGTAGGTGCCATAGTATTTCCATAGACCCGGTAACCAGTAAGTACACTAACATCTCAACACAATAGCCTAGTTTATTTTGCTTCTTATCATTGCAATAGTCATGCACTAACCTGGGCTTGTCCTTGGGTGCACTACTATAGTGCATACAGGGATAATCGTCGGTTGGTGTCACATCACCTTTTAGAGTAAATTGTCTTTTTACAAGGGGCCTCTGCGTGTTGGCTTCGGCCCCACGCACGCCTTCCAAATGTCCGGGACCCCATGGTCCCGAGATTATGTAAAGGACAAACATAATAATAATAATATATTTATTGCTTTCACATTGGTAAAATTACAGATGTTCTTAATCGATAATGTATCACAACATGACACCCTGTAAGGGTATTGCAATTTTATCTATCTACTCTAAACTAAACTAAACTAAATACAACTAAACTAAATAAAAACTACATGAAAAACTCTTGCTATTTTTGCAGTACTTTCAGTTCTATATTGACTAATACTTGTGTCCTTATCGCAGATATCAAATGCAGAACTTCTGGCAACAGTCATCACAGAGCTCCAACAAGCTTCGCAGGTCAAGCACAGCAGTGACTTAGACTCTTTGCGGCGGTGTAATAAGAATCTTACGGCTCAGAGTAAGTTACCGTTATTTTTTTAAATATTGCCTTGTACTTTGTGATGGCCCATTAACGTATTTTTTTTTTTTTAGTTGAGATGTTGGAGCAGGGTCTTACCGTATCTGAAGAGACCGAGAGCTCAGGACACCCGACTGGAGGACTCACGGACACACCTCGACCCGTCAAGAGGAAGCGGGATGATTGTGAGGCGCCGGTGGATGTTCCCGTTCCGAAGCGTTCCCCTCAAGACTACAAGCCTTCGCTAGATTACGCAATCAAGCAGGACCACGAAAACTCTGTGCCGGAATATTTCTCGAAACAAGAGTTCCTGCCAGCGGGTTTGCAGACGTCACTGGAGAGCAGCGCCTGTGACCACCGGGAGCGTGATGTCAACTATTCGCCTTTCGCGAGGCCGCACATACCCGCTCCTGAGTGTAAGATGGAGACCAAGGTTGAGGTCTCTGAGTACATACAACCTGTGCAGCCCTATACTGAGCAGGTGTACTATCACCCTGCATCCCAGCAGTGTCGTGCCGGCCCTTTTTCGTCAGAATCGTCGTTCAAACAAGACCACACGAGTTTCAGCGAAGAGACAAAGCATTCACTCAACAATGCCGATTTCCCGATCGATCCCTGGCTTCCGGTAGTAGCAACGTCGGATCAGGATTTCCCCACTGCGAGAGAGTCACCGATGAGCTGCACCTCTGACCACCAGGATTGCGATGTCGACTATTCTACCTATCACTTCGCTGGGCCGCGGGTTCCCACACCCGAGTATCAGTTAGATACTACGGTTGAACCATCGGAATACATCTATCCTGTACAGTCATATGCAGAGGAGGCGCATTGTCACCCGTCAGCCTGGCTGTGCCACTCCGGCCCTTCTTCACCGGAAGAGCAGTTCTCGTCGTCTCAGTACCTGATTCCTGGGACACACCACGAATTTTCGTCTCCGCAGTACCACCCCTCCGGCCCTTCAATGGACCAACAGCAGCCACCTGTCTATGAAGTTCCTGTTCAACCAAATGTCGTCGGCAGCGTGGAGTTAATTCCGGTGCATAGGAATTCTAGTCTACCGAATGTAAGCGGCGCAGAGCAAGATACTCGAGAAGGATTCCTTTCATCTGAAAGTCTGATCGCGATGCATTTTTCACCTATGGACTCGGCTGCAATGTAGATTAATCACGCAATTCTCGCATTGTTAAGTCATAGTGTTTAAGGTTAGGTTGTGATGTGTAGATATGATTAATTGTATTTTGAATTGTAATTGATTAAGTATAATTTAATGTTTATTAACGAAAAACGACAAGTTTTGCAACTAATATGTATACTTTAAGACATTCAATGGTGTTATTGTAAATATTATCATAAATAAATGTTTTAGTCAGTCTTTCAGTTTTCATTGTCAATATATTTATTAGGTACCTACTTACTGTCACATGGACAATCCCGTAATGACACTTTCAGAATTTGAAAGACCGCGGTTACTACATTATAATGTTATAAATACAACAAGTTCACCGAGGGTGTTTATCTGTATTTTTATGACACGAATTTCATATGGTTCGGACAGTGGAAATTAAGGTATCTATAAAATCTAAAGTATAACAGGTAGCCTTGGTATTTTTAGGGTTCCGTATCCAAAGGGTAAAAACGGGACCTATTACTAAGACTCCGCCGTCCGTCTGTCTGTCTGTCACCAGGCTGTATCTCATGAACCATGATAGCTAGCCAGTTGAAATTTTCACAGATGATGTATTTCTCTTGCCGCTATAACAACAAATACTAAAAAGTACGGAACCCTCGGTGCGCGAGTCCGAATCGCACTTGGCCGGTTTTTTAATAAGTCTATTAGGTAACTACTTACATGGTACACTAAAAGTTTCAACTCTCTAGCATTATGCAAGCCGAAACTACGAGGGTTCGAAAATACGACGAAACGTGCCGGGAAAAGATAGGCACTGCCTGTTGCCTTTTGTCTCGTCTTGGCGGGGGCACGGCCGTGCCCCTAGATGTTGGTGTTTGTCATACTTATAATATTTATTATTTATCAACTGCCTTTTCATTTGCCGCCTACTAGGTTACTTCAGATAACCTTCATTCGTGCATTGTGCACTTGTTTAGGCACAACAGGCTAATCACCTACTTGTCTAAAACCAAATCGATTCAAGAAACCGAAACAGTTCAAAACCGGACCGATCACACACAAACGACTTCTGGCATGAAAATAAGGACACTGATAGAATATTGGCGCTAATAGAGGAGCAGGCCGCCCCAAATACCTCGGCCACATACTCGACGAGTGGCATGGGAAGAAGCGAGTGAGGTAGGCAGAGACGTACCTATAGTGTGGCCGCGCTACTCGTCATCGGCCTACTACTACAGCTTCTTTCATCACTTCATAAGCCCCCTTCACACTCGTGCGCGAATCGCGGCGCGAAGCCGCGAGCGCGAGTGTGGAGTCTAGTTCGGTAAACAGCGAAATCGACTCCACACTCGCGTTCGCGGCTTCGCGCCACGTAGTCTGGAGCGGGCTATACACTCTCATCAATTCGATCATGATAATAACAATAGTGCAACTTTCACGCATATATCGTCCAATGGTATCGCGTTATCGCTGCTAGCCACGCCCCTTATCTTCGGTGGTGGTAATCTGCGTTTGAGCATGCCATGCCTCTCAGCCGCACAACTAAATGGCAGTTGGAACAATATTGCCAGCCCTAAAAAATATTACGTCATTAAACGAGGCCTTATTGTCTTGACCCTATTTTCAATTTACAAGTGTAGCATAGATTCAAATACTTTGTAGCAAGTGTAGCAACCACAGTAGTCAAGTAGTTCGGTACACCATAATATATATTTAGTATGGTGTACCGAACTATTTGGCCACTGACTGCTACAGACTCTGTACAGAGTATTTGACGCTGAGTGTACCTATGCAAGTACGAACTTAGGTTTGTATGAAAACCTTTTCATCAGTTAGGCACCTACTTGTTATCAAAGTACATATGTATACCTGAATTAAATATAATATATCTACATACCTAGCTAGGTAAGCGTTAATTGTTACTACTTCGTACGTACTTACTTATTTATTACGTATGTACCAGCCAATAGTACATTTCGATGCTAGTGCGGAAAGTATGTCATTATTTCACGAGTACAAGACAAGGGACGAGTGAAGAATGACATTTCCGCAAGTGTATCGAACGACGTTTTTTAATACAGTTGCGAAAAAATAAGAAAAACAACAAGTAAGGAATTCGAAACTTTTATATTATTAATTCTGTGACACCATTGACATTATAAAGAGGTGTTTTTTTAGCTGGGTGTTATTATTATTGAACCCACTTCAATGAAAGTTTTTTTTAATACATGTTCTATAAGACAGAAACAATTGTAAATATAAAACATTGTACTATTATTACCCAAATATCGTTAATTACGATTATTTGTGTATCGTACATTTATAAAAACAATATCGAATGTTGCCTTTGAAAACTTAAAGCAGAAAGAAAAAAAGCCTCTTCTTTGACAGGCGTTCCATTCAGACAACTTATTAAGAACGGTTTTTCAATATTCAATATAAAAAAATAGACGTGTTATAATGATGAAGTAATAAAATATGTATATTTTTCGTATTCTTACATGGTTTTTATGTTGATTACGACGTTTAAAGGAAACTAATATCAACACTCATCAATAAGTAGTCATGAATTGGAACAAGAATAAATTTAAAAAAATTGGAAAAGTAGAAAGCACTAGTTCGCGAAAACCAACTTTCCGCACGCTAAACAGCTACGTAAAGTAGCACTTTATGAACAACTGTATTAAAAAATATTTTATAAGTTTCGAATCACCTACCACACATAAGACAAGGATTATTGGATTTATTGGAGTAGTTTGTTCTTAACTTCTTGTTGGCATTCCTACCTATTGCTTAATACCCAAGGCCCACGAGGCTGCTATTCGCAAAACAAGGATTAGCCATTGATAAAACTTATACCTACCGTGGAATCGTTATCAAGGTAAATACTGCATGTGTACTATTGTGTACTAAGGTGATAATGACAATAGCATTAGCAGTTGCAGTTGACATAATAAAGTAGTTAAGTGACCTACCTTCAGGTAGTTACAATGTATTTTTCCCCTCACTAGCTCGGAAAGTTGTCTTTTATCCTTCAATACAAGCGGGGAAAAACGCGTTTTATCCACTAGTGGGGAAAGTAATTTGACCTTGGATGGAGCGTGTTTAAGTAGCTTGACAGATAACAAAACGTAAATCGTTTATGATAATGATTCGTTCGATATTAATTATCATTAAATAAATGGTTTGAGAATCTAATGAAAAATACCAAATTTAGCTTTATTTAATGATTTTAAGTCATAAACCTTAAAATTCCATAAGAAACGTTTGTTTTTTTATAATGATGTTAAATATAATTCTGAACGCACAAGTTGAGTCGATGCAATTTCAAAACGCATCGTTGACATTTCATACGTCAGAAATGTCAACATTGTCAACAATTTTTTTACCAAAAAACTTTTCTCACCGACTCGCGTGAAAATACACAACTTTCAGAGTTTTCTGTTATAATATCGTAAAGAAATGAGTGATTCCAGTGATGAAGATGGTCTAACGCCTGTGGATGTTGAATTTTCCTCGCTATAGTGAGGTGAAAAGTTTTGTGTTATACACGGGCGCAAATGTATTTTACTTCTCGTGTGTTGAAACACTCGCTACGCTCAGGATTCTATTTTAGAACCACTCGCTTCGCTCGTGGTTCACCTATAGAATCCTTTCGCTTGCTTGTGTTTCAATTCTACACTCGCGGGTAAAATACAACTTTGCACCCTTGTATAACAAATAACTATAACATGCCTTTACTCTTTGTTTATTAGTGGTGTTTTTAACTGATAAAGAATTACATATTTGCATAGATTTGCCGCCAATCATAAATCTTTTGTTTGCAATTATTACCTGTTAATACAATACAACCATGATCGGACCTATTTATACATATCAAATACATATATTTAGGTTTACCTACTAAGTAGGCGTGGTGAATTTTTTTATATATTTATATATACAGGACCCAACTAAATCATTTTTTTAACAGTTTGTAGTGGACCCCAAGGGGACTCTCGGCTCTGGCTTGCTTTCATTGGCCATCCAGAGAGGAGTTATTAGAGCTATTTACTCATATATTATACCTATGGTCCAGGGGTGAAAGATGCATAGCGCGCGAGTTGACACAGTGGCTAATCTAATTTTTAAATTGTAGGTAATTAATATTATTTTGTTAACAAAGTGTTTGTTTGCCCCTCGTGCTAGTGTTGAGACTTAAGCAAGCGAAAGATTCTAAAATTAAACAATGAGCGTAGCGAGGGCCTCGGCTCAGCACATGCCTCCCAAATGTCTGTAACACCATGTTCCATATGGGAAAGACGGATTGACTAGACAAAGTGCCCAGTCCAATACAAGACAACAATACCTAACACAAACGATATACGTAGGTATATAATTTAATGAATTATATAGGGGCTGACCAGTGAAAAAAACTCAAATGTTCCCTCACTCTAGCTGTCTTATGCCCAAATATGTATTGGCGGTATATATATACTAGCGATAGTACAGTATAGTGTTAATTTATAAACATCCCTTAAATAGTCTAGAATTAGAAAAACCGCACTTTTGAAAGTCAACCTCTTTCGAATCTCGATTCCTCTGAGGAATTCTAAAGCAGCGCACTCGTTGAAAATTTACAATGGTTTGGAAATATCAAGAGCGGGTAAATTGATAAATTCCGACCAAACAGCGACATGGCGAACAGCAGAAATGCAGCGTGGACGGGAAACCAGGCCAATCGGCTAACACAATACAAACTGGGTTCAATAAATAGCGAAGAAATCACAGCCACTACGAATGAGTTTTCCTTTTGTAAATGAGGTTGTGAAAAGGTGACCTAAAAATAAAACCCAGTGAGTTCTACTGTTTTAAACCCTGACGCAAAAAGAGGGATGTTACATGTTTCTGTGTGTCTGTCTGTGGCATCGTCGCCTCGAACGGAAAAACCGTTTTGAATACTTGAATGCTACTTGAATCGAAAATCTTGTCTATCGAAACGATTCTTAGGAAAGCGGTTACTTATGATTCATAAGTTATTTATTTTATTTATTTATTGAAATAAAAATTTACAGCATTACAGCTAAGGGCGCCAATGCGCTGTAAAACTAAGTAATTAAAGCTATATGTAATATTTATAGGATAAATATGACAATAATTAATAATCTACCTATATTGATTCACAAAAACGTAAAAAAGTCTTTAAAAAGTTTATAATTTTTGTCTACAAACAAGTCGCAGTCAGGTGCAAAAGATAAAAAATTGTTAAGGAGTGTCCGAGAGCGGACGATTGGAGAGTACTGGTGTGCTATCGTGTGAAAGGTCTCATTCGCTAGAAGGCGATGGCTACGACCACGCAAGTAGTTGTCGGGAACGAAAAACGTAGTCATCTTCGCCACTAAGTCCAAGCAGTCAGACTCTCGTCTTAATATTTGAGATGCAGTATATATTAGGTTGACATTACGCCGTATCTCAAGGGAGTTAAAGCCTAGCAAACCCAATAAGAATTTGGTTGGGTATAAAAAGGTGTAATACCCGTATGTTTTTTTATACAAGAAGCGGAGAAAAGCTTTCTGTACCTTTTCTAAGAGCAAGGTGTAGGACTTTTTATGAGGGGTCCAGATTATAGAGCCCGATTCTATTTTACTCCTAACTAATGCACTATATAATATTTGAACTACTTTTGGGTCATTGAAATTTTTCGAATGATGGACATCTTCCATCCAACCCAATTTTATATAACAATCAGAAGCGAGAGATGTTATATGTTCATTAAAAGTAATTTTTGAGTCAAAAATTATGCCAAGATCTTTAACTGTGTTAACCCGAGTGAGTGGAATATGGTCTAACAAATATGCATTATGTAAAAGAGAATGAGCACGGCTAAAAGTCATTACGCTGCACTTAGATGGATTAAAGAGTAATTTGTTTTTCTTACTCCAGCGGAGCAGTGCATCAATATCTTGTTGTAATAGGTCGCAGTCCGTGGAGTTTTTTATACAACGTATGAGCTTCATGTCGTCTGCGTAAAGTGCGAGAGTGTGGACTACATTCTCGAGATCGTTTATCATTAAAATAAAAAACAAAGGACCGAGAATAGAGCCTTGGCTTACTCCAGAACGGGTATGATATGGAGGTGAGTCATAACATAAGCCTAAGTAGTTTCGGTACGGAGTGAAACATGTCGAGCGACGTGAGTGACCCGTTATTAATATGTTTAATAGTTAAGAATACGTACATAAATCATGCTCAGAATTCATTAGATAGTTTTTTTTACAAGAACCTAGGCATATTCCAATGAGCTTATGAAGGTCAAAAAACTACCTATATACCTACTACTGTACAACCAACGTTTTGGGCCAGTCATCTTAAGCCTAAAAAGGGGGTCATGGGACTAGTCCAAACAAAGCTACGAAGTCAAAAATTGTGTTCCAAGCATTTCCCTCTATAACTTTTTTTGAGCATTCATTTCCTAGCCTTCGAATAAAAAAACCAACAAACAGAATAGAAAAGGTTATCGGTTTTAACCTGGATCAAAATTAAACAAACGCATATTAACAGAGTATTCTCTATATTATAATTAGGTATTTAGTCTTCCAGAACAAAACTTAAAGTAGCACTGCGGCTAAACATTGCTGTTTTACATAAATTCGAAGTTATATTTCTTATTGAGTACCTTTCCACCGTCAAAACAACACTGCATGTACAGGTCAATTCACAAGAGCTGGCACGATTGGCACGAATGAAGTTAACGAGTGAATAAAAGTATCTTATGTGTGTATCACATTAACCAATAAAATGGTACCTCTGACTGTGTTGGCATTAATGATACATTTGTTCCTACAATGAAAGTTTCGTTCATTCCATTCGTGCCAGCTTTCGTGAAAAAACCTGTACGTATTGCCCTACAATAAGGTTTCACATTAGCGTTTTCTGTGCGTATAACTACGGTCGTTTCGGCATTAGTTTGTAAGTATAAAATTACTTTGTTTTGTTTAAGCATATGATATTAATGTAGATAAAGCAGTGTATGTAAATGTACATAATTTTAATTAGGCATTAAATTGCTCGTGTGACCCATACTCGGATTTTAATGCCTTGCATTATGTAGCAGTCACATAAACTACTTTAAATAACGAATACCTACGTACACCTTAGTACTTAGTATTTACACAATAAGTAAGTTACATTCTGATTTTCTAAATATGACACTAATTTCATTTTAATTTCAGTCCATCTCGCTGACACTTTGTTTTGACGCGAGAAAGCCGCGCCGAAATTTAAATTAAATCAGTATCTATATCAATAAACATTAAGACGTAAATTACATATTCGTATGACATCGACCTTAACACATTCTCCGTTCACGGTATCATTAACTAAACAAGTTACGCATTAAAATATTCACAAAAATATTGCACAGTGCAATTAAAATATAAACATAAATCGTAAAAAATAAACGCATTCATTCGTAAATGAACATAAGTGTTCAAGAAGACTACTTACAAATAGCTATAAAATTACAATGTGAATATTCTTAAAATCCTTCGACTAATCAGTTATCTGACTATACATATTTTTATCTTGTTGTCATTTTTAGTAAGGTCAATATGGAGAAGACCGTCTATAAGCTGTTTCGTCGCTCTTGCGTTTATAGGCCTACTCCACTTACAGAAGGTAGGTAGAGGTAGCACAGAAGGAGCGAAGCTCTTCCTTTTTTGACTGCGGCTAACCGAAGTACGTCTACAAATTCGAGAGTTCTTGCCCTATACTCCTAAAGCCCAGCCATACAAATGAAAAATTCAAAATTTGCCACTGAAATATGAACCCATAGTGCAGGGAATAGTTTATTTTGATTTGTTTGAAATTTTAACAAAACAAAAGAAATGCAACTCTGTTCCTATTGCATAGGGTTTAAATTTCATCGAACTGAAGAAGTACTATAGGTAGGAATAGGTAGCTTTCCAACTAAAATGTTATATGCTTCTTCTCCACATTGACCCTATTATTAAAGATTCAACAAAAAAAGCTAACTATTTGCTCATTAACGTCAAATCTTTTTTTTTTAATGACAACAAAATAAAAATACGCCCGTTTATCGTCCAGGTACCCCGACATATTACAATTAATTTTACGTTAATGACTACCTAATTTTAATTACGAAAATTTTCACACAAACTTAAAAATTCCGATGTATTCAAAATGTACAAAAATATAACATTCAATGATTAGTCTCAAACTGTTTTGCAGAAAATTCAATTAGAATATTCATTACTTAACAAATTAGAGTTAACCTAGCTTAGTAACTAGAGAGAACAACGCTCATGGTATATCGTCTCACGGCCCGATTCGAACAATGCTTCTAAGAAGTCATTTCATTCATTCTTTTAAAATTATGGCTTCAGTCCAGTGGGACTATTTCGCCAGTATTAAGGTCTTAGGAGCTTTAAATACTACTAAAATTGTACGGTTATCACAAGACAGTGTACGGTGATTTTATTAGCTCTTGTAAAGCGATAGCTGGACTTTACAAGAAGCACGTGGACTACCGGCCGTTGACTCCAAAATAGTAGTTAAACGCGCTTCAAGATTAATTCTCCATTCACTGCACACTACCACATTAGTTTACTGTATAATAAGCTATCGATATTACACTTTAAACAATATTAATAAGCAAAAAACAAAGGAATTAATCACGAGCCTAACTATCAAGATGGCGCTCGAAACCGGAAACCTTCTAAGAAGTCAAAAGTGACGTTTTTTGGTTGAAGAAATGTCACTTGTCACTGACAGATCGGTATCGTATCGCTGTGACATACCTAAGAATTGTTCAAATTGGGCCGTAAGTCTAAGCTAACTTTGCACCAACTTGAACAGAACAAAGTCCTTACTAGTGTCTTAATAAACCTTATATTTACATAGAAATTTGTCAATAATGACCATAGCCACACTTTACATAGCCACACTTTGTCTTTGCAAATGGCATGCAGTGTTAGCTCAGTCCGACTTTAGCATTATTCAGCGGCCAGGCTCAATGCTATAATGAGTATATAGGCAGACCCAGAACTGCGAACAGTCGTGGTTTTCAGGCCTAGCGCGAACATCGAAATACGAAATTTATTTATGTGCCTCTCTATCACTCCTGCCTGGAGCGATAGAGAGGCAAATAGGCAAACGAACTGAAGTGGTTCGCGGTAGTTCCTCAGCTTTTATTAGTGGTTATTCGAGATTTCCATGACTCGTAGCGTTCGCAGTTTCAGGTAGCCTAACTTGTAGGCTGTAACAGCCTGAAATTGCCGTCACTAAATATATTGTTGTATCAGTAACATCTTAAGCGAAGTTTATACTAGCAAGATCTTGCATGCAATTTTCATTATAATCTGCATCTTCTCAAATCATTTTTACACCTAAGACGGTATTCCGTTAAACAAAAGCCATTGTTTCTTTTATGGGAGCGGTCGGCCATTGTGTGCCATTGTGTCTGACAATGGCACGCGCCGTAGCACGCGCTCAGACACAATGGCACACAAATGGCCGACCACTCGCACAAAAGAAACAATGGCTTTTGTTTAACAGATTAGGGTCTTAGACGTAAAAATCATTTGAGAAGATTCATACTATACATTGCGGTATCTGATCAAACTTTTGAATGCAGTTCACCTTAGTAGTCGGTAATGTAACGTAAATTGCATGCAAGTTCTTGCTAGTCTACGCCTCGCTTTACACTTGGTTGAAAATACGCTGTAAACCAAAGATACATTGACGGTGTTAGGGTCAGTTGCACCAACCACAATTAGCCTCATGCATGAAGTTTGTATTTGAACGAAATATGTTTTATTCGGATGTTTGTTACCGTTATATCATGTTACAAATGCATTTCCGTTTTTAAATTACCATTTAATTACTTAAAATTATAAAAAAGTACAAAAATTTGCCCGCGAAAAGCTAGTGAGCGAAACGCTCAAAACGCCACGTGACGTCACGCGTTCGACAGATTAGTGTCATTAGTAGCAAACGTCAGTTGGGCCGCCCAACGTGTGACGTCATCACGCTCTGTCGAATTCGCGCCAAAAATTATGAGCGTTTCAACCGCTCAAAAATTTTCAACATTTTAAATATTTTTTAATAAAATAATGTTAAGGTTTACAAAAGTATTTTTATCATTTCCGGTGTTCCAACGATATAAATTATGAATCCAAAAATAAAAATAAATTCATGCATGGAGCTAATTAACAGACTGATCAACGTCAAGCAGCAGAAAACTATGAAACTTCCCGTACAATAAAATTTAGCGAACGCTAAAACGGTGACAGACGGTTTGTTGCAACCCGACCTAAGATTTATATAGTCTAAGACAAATCGTGCTTCGAATTTGACAGGTTCAGTACGGCTCAGTACGGATATGATGGTCGTTCTTGTCTACGTGACAGCGTGATAAAACGGTGTCCGTCACTTTCTATCCCACGGTGTTAAAAAGTGTCAGTTATTTTATCACGTGGACAAAACCATCCATAATACGCCTGTAGTACATTATGGGGTAACCCTGGTTATCAAATATTGAAGTTTGACAATTCAGTGACCACGAAAAAAAGTACCTACGGCGCCGTCTGGTTCGGTTGTCAAACTAGGGGACACATTTTTTTTTAGACTACCTCTTTATAACAATGACTCTTGTAGTAAACTAAACTTGCAAATAAATGTGCCGCGGCCTATCTCTTTGGTTTGACCTCCAATGCGCTATCATATACTCTATCAATATCCCGCCCATGCAGAAGATTTGTTTGCAAGGTTTTAGCCATCAAAAATCTATACAGATCAATTCAAGGTTTACTGCTTTAAGTTTTAAAGTCAATCCGATTAATTTATACATTCACTAGTTCATTGATGGATCTTGAAAAACTGAAACAGGTGGTGACCTACAAAAAAAAGGTCTGTACTTATTTGTTTCTACTGCACATCACATCATTTCAACATAACAATCTCTTTTCCTGTTTCAAAATTTGAAGAGAAACCATAAAAAATGTAACATGATTATTTATACCATTAGTTTAAAAAGAAAATATGTTAAGTAAACGCATTTCATTTCAATAAAGGTTTTTTTTATCTTAATTTAGTAGTGAATGCCTCAATATTATAGTTAATCTTTAAAACTTAGAGCATTGTTACATTTAAATTGCACACCATGTCACTGTCCAAAACATTAAATATATTAAAAAGGGTTAACATATTCTAAGTCGCAAATCGCTCGACATGTTTCACTCCGTTCCGTCTTCAGGAGCTCGCGTTGGCGGACCGGATGTGCGATTTTCGACTAAAAATACTTGAGTGACCCGTTTTAATATATTTAATATGTCTGTGTTTCACGGAAGTTATGTTATTAATACTGTCCAAAATGAAATTTTATGAAACATTAACACCGTTAATCTTAAGTTTCTTCACCCGTCGGGTCGTGCCTTCTCCGTCCGAGCTGTCTGTGTCGTGGGAGCTCCCTTCGGACTTGATCCCAAGGCCGAGTTCGTGTGCATCCATGTAGTTGCCCGTTGCTCTCGCTTTTTCTAGAGCTCTAACTGCAAATAAAAAAATAAACTGGGTAAATTTTAAGTGTTTCTTTTCTAAGGTTTCACGGTAACATGGTAAGGTAATCCTAGTGCTCAACATGTTAATGCCCAATAGATGGTGACACTGGCCTGTCACCTCTATCACAAAATAAATAATAGTACTAGGTACAGAAGATTCACTATTACGACAGATATGACCGCAAGGTGGCGCAAGCGCGAGCAGGTGTCCATGCCTTAGCGGTGCGCGGCAATTACTGTGGCTAGACACCAAAATTGGTGGGCCGCGTGGGGCCGCATGTACTTGTAGCGACGCGACGAAATCGCGGAGTGATCCACGCCTGCCTCTATTGACAATGACTTCAGTTTAAAGATGACATGTACAGTAAGCATCAAAAGCGTATCAGAGTATTTGTCAAAAGTTTCTACCATTCTCTAATAGCTTAACTAAAAAAGGTATTATGTTTCTACAAGAGCAATTAGCAATTAATACATGTAGAGATAATTATTTGGAAAAGTATTACAGGGTGGCAGATCCTTTTGGCGCCTTATTTCATACGCTATTATTGATGTATGACTGAATTGCGATCTGTTGAATTTGTGTCAAAAACGTCACATTTCAATCGCAAGATGTGGATGAAAACATCGTGAGGTAGCCGTACTAATCCCAAACAATCCCTCTGGGTTGGATAATAACAGTTGCATTCAAAATTGGAATTAAGTGCTACTTTTTCAGATTACTGTGCTCACCTTTGCTGCATCGCAAGCAACTCGGAGAACGTTAAAATGAGACAGTAGAATACTTACTCTGTGATTCCAGTAGATTATTTTGTCTCCGCAAGTCGTCAATATCTTGCTGGTGGGAGTTATTTTTCCGCCTCATAAACATGATGTATTCTGCGGCTTTTTTCAAAATCTGCGCTCTGCTTGCCTAGAGAAAAAAGTTAATTTAATAATGATACTTTTATGGTAAGCAAAACCAATTTTGCTTGACATATTAAATAAGCTTTTTTGTTGCTCTTTTGGTTTAATTAAAAGTAAAAGACTTAAAAAATTGAGTTGTGGCATGTCTAAAATTTAATTTACTTTGCTCTACTATGATTTATTAGATTCGTAATGTTGACTATACCTTCACTGACATACAACATACCTAATTATAAGATTTGGCATCAACATAAAGTACTATAATGAAAATAAGATGATGTTGAAAACAATTTGTTATTTCTTCATTTTGAACATGAAACCATGAACCTATGGAAAATAAAGAAGACACATGGCATATTGCCATACATAAAATATGACAAAGCTCTTGTGTCACTAACCCGGGGTTAACCCGTTAAACCTGGAGTTACCATGGTTACCAGTACAAATTGACACTGGGTTAACGGTTCAACCGCTTTCCCGGATTAGTGGAATGGTGCAAGTGGCGCTAATAGAAAGTTTGATGGTTTAAGCCTCAATTCAAATTTGTATTCCTTGCATTTACAACGAACTAGAATAACTACAAAAGTCTGACTAGAGCTCAAAAATGACCCTGGACATTTTCTAAAATAAATATTGAAAACCTGATTCTCACAGATCCTGGTGTTTTTGGGTTCTTTCAACTCAGAATCACTAGCATATTCAATCCCGATGATAAAAGTAATGTCCCAAAAATTTGTATGGAAATTGTACATTCCACTACGTCACGTTCATGTATTGGAATGGACATTTTGGGACATCTTTTTTTAATGGCACGATGGAGAATGCAGTCGATTCTGAGTAGATTGAGCCCAAGAATGTCCAGATTTGATAGAATCAGGTTTTCAATATTTATTTTAGAAAACGTAGGGGGGCTACGCGTACCTATATATTGTGCCGTGAGCGACTGAACTGTACTGCACGCAGCTTGTGAAATATGCCGCTCAAGATGTTTGACATAATAGAATTTTATATAAGGCAATCAAATCTTTAGTGATCAATCACAACTTTCTTTTTAATAGCGAGATATTGTGTATTGGCTAATATTCAAAGCGGGTGAGGTATATTTATGAAGAAGGGATAACGGTCAGTGATACGTGTCACTGTCAGTCATGTAGACCGTTTTTTGAAGTCAAAAATGTACCAAGAGCTTAGTCTATATATAATATTGTTGCAGGCTGTCATTTTCCACTGATGTGGTTTATAGTTATTTGTGCAACAAGAGAGGAAAGTTGGTTTTTCTTGCGAGTGTTTATTTTGAGTCCCGAGAAAGCGAAAGATTGTACAATTGAATCACGAGCGAAGCGAGTGATTCTAAGTTAGAATCTTGAGCGTAGCGAGGGACTCAAAAACACGAGATGTAAAATAACTTTGCTCTCGTGTTGCACACATAATTTTTCACCTCAGTAGTGAGAACATATTAAAGGTTAAAATGTATTTCGAATTACACAGAATAATACAGAGAAAAAAATTTGTAATAAAAGTATGAAGTGGCAGTTCATGGCCTTCACTAAATTAAAAAGCTACTTTGTTTCACTCCCTGTAGGCCGAGCACATGATTGGTGCGACAGTATCTCGCTGTGAGATAGACTACCCGTCTTTTACTAACTGTATGAATTAAAGGGGGACGGGTAGTCTATGTCGCGGCGAGATACTCTCGCGCCAATCATGTGCTAGCCAGGCTGGAGTGAGGAAAAAAGGTTTGTTCAAGCTGCTGAGGTAAAAAAAAGGTTGTGGTGTGGGTTTCTTAATAGGTAATGTCTGTGTTATTGGATGAAACGGAGTACAAAATAGGTTACCTTACATACCACTTTCTCACCCTGCAAGGCAGGCACAGAGTCTCTTAATGATGTAAAACTATCCTTAATGTGGTCTCTTCTTTTCCGCTCCAGTGCGTTGTGGTGTGCTCGCTTTTCCGCCTGTAAAGAAATATTTATAAAGGTGATTATAGGAATTAATCAAACGAACGCTGACAATTATTAGAGAAAAAATACTATCAATTCTCCCCCACACAAAAATTGACCTAATTGCAGTTTTATGTAGCTTGTGGTGGGTCATTGTCACCTTGCGTCGCGTTTATATCGCCTGTAGCGTCATGCGTCTCTTTTACATGTTGGAATGTAACAGGCATGGTGACAGGTGATAAAAACGCGACCATGCTACCGCCCCTGACAATAACAAATTCACAAGGCATTGGCTGGTTCAACAAGTAAACAATGATGCTAGGTTCCATTGTAACTTACCGACACAGAAATCTACATGAAATTATTATAGTGAACTTGGTGAAATAGATTGGGGAAAAAAGTATCTACTGACATGCCTGGGAAAAGCTGGTTTGGCCAGTAGAATATTTAACAAAAAATTTTTGATGGAGAAATTCCGATTATAGGTAAGTGTCACCGGTAAGTGGACCGTGGTCAGGATACGGAGTCGGTATTTACTTTTTTTGCTTATTTAATAGACTCGAGTAGAAACAAACTGCGATGGTCATTTTATTTTAGGAACCGGACCCCTGAAGAAACTAATTGGTGACCCCTGTGTTAAGGCAAGACCATAGTTTCTTAAAGTTAAATTACCTTTAAATCTGCTATTTATGGTTTTTTTGTATCTTAGAATAAATTTAAAAGTGGAAAAATTACTGCCTTGGGTGAGACTTGAACTCACGGCCTCTGGATAGATACTCCAGCGCTCTGCCAACTGAGCCACCAAGACCTCATCCATAGTCAGCAAATCTTCCCACTATATGGGTCTAGGGGACCCTAGCGACATCTACCGTAAGAGTGTTACACTTCTTAAACGGCCACCGGAGTTCCAAGTCATATTGGAAATTCACCAGTTACGATGTGCTACCCATTCTAAATTAATTTTTAACAAGCAAAAACGTCTGCGATCGATGCTATTAAGCTTAGAATAAATTTAAAAGTGGAAAAATTACTGCCTTGGGTGAGACTTGAACTCCAGATTGATCCAGAGGCCGTGAGTTCAAGTCTCACCCAAGGCAGTAATTTTTCCACTTTTAAATTTATTCTAAGCTTAATAGCATCGATCGCAGACGTTTCTGCTTGTTAAAAATTATTTTTTGTATCTTGAAAGAAAGATTAAATAAATAAATATGCAGTGTATTTGCTAGGTCAGTTCTAACATTATATGTTGAAGGGCCCTTGAACACTATTAAATAACCTTAAACTAGTGCACATACTTATTATTAACAAATTAAATGACAAGCTAAGGATGGGTAAAGGACTGAGGATGAGGACATTACATACTGAAGCATGAGATATCAACCAATACTTAAATAATAGTTAATCAGTTACTAAAATTCATAAAACCAAAATTATAAAAGATACAAGTTTGTTGATAAACATGCTCCACAATGCAACTCAGTTTAAGCAATATGTACACTACTGAGTCACATGGTAATATCGCATTGGTGAGCGGAAAATGAACCCGCCAAAAGTATCTCAGCAGAAAAGCACCGTTAATTATACCTGGGAATAGTATCCACTTCCACCGCTGCTATTCCTATGAGTACGAGAATCGGAGTCATTTTCAGCCTGAAAGCAAGGAAATACTAATGTAACAACAAACGGGACTAGATATAGGGCCAGTCGAGGGATAAACACCTACATCACTTTCTATGTCAATATCACGATCGTCGTCACTCATCATTTTGAGGCACTACTTAAAACTATTTAGCACGTAATTTAACACTAGTATCAATAGAAAGTCATGTGTGATTCAGCGAGAAACGGCATAAAAATAATATAATGGAGATTATCATGGATGTCACTAGAATCACTCGCGATTCGCACAAAAGAATAGGCAGAATGCGTGACATAACATTAAGAAATTACAAAGTTTGACCTTTCAAGTTTAAAATGACGTAAATATATATGAATACTACAAGAGAAAAAGAGACAGCTGTAGGAAATCTTAGAACATCTTTTATTTGGCGTATTATCGTCCGTTTAAGATACGTTTTTTTTTATTATGTTAGAAGTAATCAAAATTCCTGATGATTACAATATTTAGTATTATATTAATATTAACTTACTCATTCTGTTTATGTTATATCATTCTGTAATTTATTCTATTGAGTGCTGAATAAGTTTTAAAGCGTTTTTAAACATTACTCGTCCATCTCTCCAAACGTCACCGATTAGGCTAATTCAGACGGGATGATCAAATCGACCGGTTTGCCGACACGCATAGAGGTCTAAACCAATTTTTTTGACCCGCAGTTCTTAAAAAAAATCCCTTAGGAGGGGATAGTGCTGAGAATTTTTTTTCCTGTATGAGAAAAATTTTTTTTTAGAAACCTAAAAAATACCACACACGATAGGTTTCTGCAAAAAAATATTCCCATAAAAAAAATACAGCACCCTAAGGGCATGAAGTTATACCCTAAACAGGAGCGAGCTGTCACTTTTTTTGCCATACTAAATTGAACCTTATCACCGAGCCAGAAAGGTGTTCGTACCAGACTAGAGAAAACGGTCCACATGAGATAGCAAAAGTGGGTCGCGGTGTCCCACTCGCACATGTTGCCAATGTTAAAAAAATACCATTTTGGTAGTATCAATAACTACTAAAATTAAATACCTTCTTATATTATTTAAGTGCTATATTCAGAGCTCAGAATAATGACTAAAGCATAGAAGTCGGGCAAAAATGCTTCGCAAATATGTATACCCGTACTTTACTTCCTTACGAATTAGATAATGTGCCGAAAAGAGATGCATATATGCTTGTTATTTCTCATTTACGTACGGTGTCATAAGTTTGATAATTTGCTAGGGATGTAACTGTGTCGATTTTTTATATCGATAGATTATGCATAAGTTTATGTGCCGTGTAAAAGAATAATCACGAAATTGGCAAATTGATAATAGTCTGGCTAATGAAAGTTGAACCTGAAAAAACGCGGCAATTTCAAGAAATCTGTAGCAGGCGGCTCGTTGAAATGAAATGAAATGCGTGGAATACAAGGATTGCATAACTTTTATACTTTTTATAATTTTCATATTCTAAAAATCATTAAAAAGTATAAAAATTATGCAATCCTTGGAATCAAAGAGCCGCCTGATATGAGGATTAATGCATGTACCTAATATAGCTTTTATCTCATTTGCAGTCTACCACTCAGAACCGTCTAACTATACCTCTCGTTTTTTTATAATTAGAAAGAAGGCGAGCGATCTTAACGTGTCGTTTTATCGAAAAACACTTTGAAAGTAAGTCACAACAAATATAATATACGATCATTTACATACTTTTGCTTTCATAAGTAAAATATTGCTATATTTATAAAAAAACTTGTCAATAAAAAGACACGTGGAAATGGTTTACCGTTTTTTCTAATGCTAAAAGACTAAGTATAGTTTCTAGTCACGTACAGTCAGCTGCAGAGAAAAGGCACCCCCCTGCATACAAAGTTCTGTAAATTAGTATGGACGTGGGGTACCTTTTCTCTGCAGCTGACTGTACCAAATAGGAAATGAAAAAAAAAACATACGTGTAATATATTTTATTTATTTAATAATAGGGAATTATTACGCGAAACTCGGCGTAGGTGGCGCCACTATCACAATCTGAGGGTCTATCGCGAAACAAGAAAATCGAACTTTCGTTATCTAACATCTCTATCACTCTTGCGTATTCGAGCGATAAAGAGGCAGCTAGATAAAATTTCGGATTCGAGTTTTCCGGTAGGTCCCCTGAAAACTTGTCAAAAACCTGTTAAAGGTACAGTATGAATAAGTTACTCTACGGTGCACTAAAAAAGCTAGTGCTGCACTCTGGTGGCAGAACATTGCAGTAATATCCCCTATTCCTCGTCCTTTGGAAATCTGAAATAAAAAGTTGAGTTTTGTGACCAACAATATTAATAAAAGGAACATTCATCAATGATCATTAACGTCTTTTTTATTAGGGTTCCGTACCCAAAGGGTAAAAACGGGACCCTATTACTAATACTTCGCTGTCCGTCTGTCTGTCACCAGGCTGTATCTCATGAACCGTGATAGCTAGACAGTTGAAATTTACACAGATGATGTATTTCTGTTGCCGCTATAACAACAAATACTAAGAAGTACGGTCCCCTTGGTGCGCGCGTCCGACCCGCACTTGACCGGTTTTTAGTATTAAACTATAGTCTGGCAAACACAATCTGTCAGTAAGTAAGAACAAAGAAAACTATAGGTACAGTCGAAGGCAAAAATATCGATCCAGACAAATGGCTTAAAAATATGTGAACACGATTTTATTGTCTGAGCGTACACATATTTTTGAGACTTTGGGAATGTATATATATTTATGCCCTTGACTGTACTCATCAATTAAAATGAGACAGTCCTGGGCCAAACTATAAGAAAGCTGTAAATGTCGATAGGTTATTGATCTGAGGTCGCTACATCACTATGCCAAAAATATAACCTTTCATACTTAGCAGAAAAGTTCGAAAATATATGCAAAAATCTATATAGACTTGAATGCAAGTAATAATTACATAAACAACATATCGATTTCTATGTTTAGGGTCAGGTCCTATAAATTAATTTCTTCAAAATTGAACAAAACTCACCGATTAAAGGTTATCGGTTCGTGCGTATTTTCTTTTCTTCATGTATGCAATTTACAGCCCTCGATCACACAAGACATTATCACAAAGGGAACTTCAAACCATTATAAAAAAAACTCAGCACGTTTTCCAACAATCTTTCAGGAATAGCAAAAATATAATTAAAATAAACCAAGATGACCGCTGAAACATCCCGAAATATTTCAACTAAAATAATACGACTATGTCAAGTTGTTACAGTTGTCACCTACCTGTGAAATAATGAACATATATTTTATTTGGCTGGATTATATTATAGAACCACATAGGACCATTTGACATTTCCCTCAGTTTATCTTATGACAATACTGGAAAAAACGAAAGAACTTGCGGATTGTTGTCTCACTCACTCATAGACAAAAAGTAATAACGTGTTGTGAATACGATATCTTTTACCAAGCTTTTATTTTTGCCCGGCTTCTTTGCTTTAGTCATTATTCTGAGATTCAGAGTGCGGTTCTGATATCTTTTACGTAATTTGTAAATAGTTATAATGTCAATATTATTAACTGATTTAACCAAGCATGTGCACAACAAAAAATACATTAATTTTAATATGGTAGACATTATAGTAACTGAATATTAATTGGTATCCCCAACTTGATAAAGAAATTTTCAAAATACATGAATGGCGGCGCTCAAGATTTATTTGCGAAATAAAGTTTAAAATGGGTAAAAGATATTGTGTGAAAGGTTCCAAAAGTGAAAGTTTTGTTGATTGTGGTATATCTTTTCACAGGTAAGCCTCAACTATTAAAGTTTACGATAAAAATACAAGAAAACATTGTCAAACTCATTAGGGTGACTATGATGTCAGCACGATGTGAATCGGCCTTACAGAGTTCTTATTACCTACGTACTTACTTAATGTAAAAATAAGTTTACCTAAATAAGTATATCTTTATTTCGGCATGTTTAATTATTTGGTTGATAGATAGATAGATAGATAAATGATTTTTTTGTGCACGTAATGAGAGCTATATAATTGCCAAAATTTAAATCCAAAATCCTTAAATATTACAGATATATTTATACATAATATTTTATATAAGTTGAACACACATTTCCGTCAGTACACGAAGGCGGCAAATAAAAAAAATGGTGCAATTAACTACGATGACGCTTAAAGAATAGCTGAAGTGTGCAAAAGAGAAGCCATTACGTATATGAACATACCATGAGTGCGAAAGAGGCAGACTACAAATGAAAAAAAGTGACCATTTTTAGGGTTCCGTACCCAAAGGGTAAAAACGGGACCCTATCACTAAGACTCCGCTGTCCGTATGTCAGTCTGTCTGTCATCAGTAACAGCTTTTATAACGACTAAATTAAGTAAGGTTTTGAGAAGCGTTTTACAGAGGAGAAAAAAACTATATCCATTCTCTCTGACTTCCTATGCATGAATGAAAAAAGATCTTGGCCAAACTATACATTCCAACTTATCCTAATATCCCACATACATATGACTTATGGTCACCCTAATTAGAAAGAGATGCAACCGCCCACTTTGACTTCTCATGTGGACACACTTTTTGGCCCGTGTACTCCATCCGGTTTATTAAAATCTAAATCCGTGCAAATAACCAAATATACTTGGTCAAGCAAATCTTGTCAGTAGAAAAAGGCGCGAAATTCAAATTTTCTATGGGACGATATCCCTCCGCGCCTACATTTTTTAATTTTGCCGCCTAAACTATAACAAATGTCAGTCGTATCTTCTACGTGTGTGTTACGTGTGTATGTACTGTATGTAGTTATAGTTGGTCAAACCAAATTGTCAGTAAATAAGAACAAAAAAAACTATACTCATCCTTTTCTTTTGGGTGTTAGTACTAGTGTAAGACAAAGATGGTATGATTCTCTAGACAGTGAGATGTTTGAAATGAGACAATCCTTTGACAGACTATATGTGTCAAACCGTAAACTGTCACGTCACACACTTTTCGACGAGCGTTTTGGGCGCGAACGCATCTGTCAAAATATTTTTTGTTAATTTAACATATTTAAAGCCGTTTTTAAGGTAAAAGTTGAGTTTTAGTTGTTGTAGTTTAGGACCACGTTTGGTTAATATAGAACGTAATACAAGCGTTTCAAGAAAATGGGTTTGTTGCACCGTCTGTAGAAGACTTAAGATTGGTTGTGCGTTGTCAACTTTTTTACAGCTGGCCACATGGTATTGTAGATAAAGCGCGCCAAACTACAAATAAAAAAAAAACGTATTCTGTTTTAGTTTTTTTTGGTCTTTTCGTCAAACGTCAAAGTGATACTGTTGCTGTTGATATTGATAATTTTTATGTTATACGTCTCAATTCATTCCAGCCATCCCAAGAAAAAATATAAAACGGGTTTCGGAAAGCAACTTAAAAAGCAAACGCATAAAAATGTTGAGCACAAATAAGCTTTCACACATTGATGTAAATAATCCACACTTTGATTACGCTGTACAAGACGAAATTGATTCGGATATAGCACGTTTGAAGAAAAGCGTCGTGACTGTAAAAAACTTACGAAGTAAGTTTGATGTTTAATTTTTTCTTAGAATAAATAGGTAATGCTACTAAATTACATTCAGTATCAAATAAGATAGTGACGGCCAAAATGGCTAAATATATCGTAACACACTACGTAGAAATAAGCATGTGTGTATATATTTTTGACCACTTTTGCCGTCACTATTTATTTGATGCTTATTATACCTATAAGTAAGTACCTAACTATTTCTTGCATGTCGCGGTAGTTGTTTAACTTATTGCAAATTAGAACGTTATCAAGCGACATTTACCTACCCACATTCTGTTTGTATAATTTTAGTTCAAGCTGCAGAAATGGAAGTGGAGACAGCCGCCTTGTATCATGCTAACTTATGGCACGACATCGAACTACTAAAACTGCGATCCAAGGAAATTCCAGAAAATGCTAATGATATAGTGAAATAAAATAAAAACACACTGAAACTATATTATTATACCTACTTCTTGTATATACCTACATTCGTTCATCGTTGTTCGCCCCTTAATCACTTATTTAGCTTACCTAATATAGTTAAATAAATAATAAATACAGGCATATTCTTTCTTAATCACAAGTATTTAACCTTTCGTCTACCACGCTGTCAAAAAAAAACTGCCCCTCTATCTACCCAGGCTGGAGATCTCCGGCAAAATCTTTATTACCCCTATCTACCGCCTCACACTCGCGGGGCCCCCGTATTTGACACGGTTTTTTTCGGAGCACGTGATCAAACCTCTTGACCCTACTTCATCGCTCGTATTTCATAAGTGTTTATACTTTTGTTTAACAATGCGTATGTTTTTTGGAAGATCGTGAAACAGGCTTCATTTTCTTTATATTGGAAATACTATACTCAAAATATTTCGTTACAGATGGCTCAATTCACAGGATGCAGAAAAATATGTCATTCTCTATAAATATGCTCGTAAATTATGATAGTGATTTATAACTATAACTTTATTTATTCTGGCTTTCAAAGATATTAGGCTATCGACAAATTACTTGAGGATTTACTTGTAAAAAATATGATTTTCAATGCTATTGAATACAGTTTGACGCACCGACTCGCGTAACAGCGGAACTAACTTTTCGTATTTCTGGAAAGTCAAGTTATATTTGGCACCAATCATTCGGCTCATTGCGTTTGTATTGGATGACGACTAATGGAATCTAATACACGTATTTTTATTTAAATAAAGCTGCTTTTCGACTGCAGGTATCAAGACAGGAGATCTCCGGCAGTAACAAATTAAGGGGTACAAAATATTTGCCGGAGAATCAGGCCTGGGTAGATAGACGGGTGCTTTTTAGGGTTCCGTACCTCAAAAGGGAAAAAAACGGAACCCTTATAGGATCACTCGTGCGTCTGTCTGTCCGTCTGTCACAGCCTATTTTCTACTGGACCAATTAAGTTGAAATTTGGTATACATATGTAAGTTTGTGACCCAAAGACGGTCATGTAACGTAAACAAATGAATTTTAAACAAGGGGACCACTTTTGGGGGGTAAATGAGGAAATCAAAAAAATAAAGCTTTTCAAACTATATCGTGTTACATATCAAATGAAAGAGCTCGTTATGAGAATTTCAAATATATTTTTTTGTAATTTTAGGATAAACATTTAGAAGTTATTCAAGAAAAAAGGCAAAAAATAACCATTCCCCCCTTTATCTCCGAAACTACTGGGTCTAAAATTTTGAAAAAAATACACAAAATAGATCTTTACCTATAGATTACAGGAAAACCTATTAGAAATGTGCAGTCAAGCGTGAGTCGGACTTAATTACTTAGTTTTTGATCCGACCCATACTGGTTTTTTTTAAACATTTCACTCACGGTTCACATAAAAAATACATTGTTTAAATCTCCTTTCATTTCATTCAATGTAAGAATTGTAAGATAAGAGACTTTAGTTTAGTTTAGATTTTTAGAGGATACCCTTAAATTTGTATGTAGTAAATCTGTAGAGCGGTCACCACGATACAGGCCTAGCCTAGTGTGGGACCACTGAGCCTGTTGTGTAATTTTAATTTTTTTCTTTTAATAAACAACTTTTTATTTATTTATTATTTAAATTGTGTAATGTACGGAACGTTTGGAACGCGAGACCGACTCGCACTTGGCCGGTTTTTCTCGAAGCCTGGACAAACGCGTATGCCTTTTTTCTTGGCCGGAGATCTCCGGCTTGGGTAGACGACAGGTTAAGAAGTATCAAATCGATGTTCAAAAAAAAAGTTGTACATAAAAAAAGAGATTTAATTTTCAGTTCATTTTCTGTATACCTATACTTACTACCTAGGTACCTATATACATTTACAATAGTCCTAATAGATCCTCTAATGTCTGAAATTGTTTATTTTAAGCACTTCAAGTGAGTTTCCTCCTCACAGTATAATTAGTTGACTAATAACAACAAAAACAACCAAGTACTTACTTAGATAGGTAATTATAGCGTTGACCTCTGCCCTCCTTCATAGAATTCAGTCAGTCGTACAGGCGTAGTGAAATAATCAACATGTTTGTATTGTCATTATCAGTAGTTCTGCTAACAGGAGCAGTTTATGCAGAAGTGGAGACTGCAAATCCGCCGCATTGCACTAATGTGACCAAAGGTACTTATATACCTAGTTTTTACGGTTCCGTACGCAAAGGGTAAAAACGGGACCCTATTACTAAGACTCCGCTGTCCGTCTGTCTGTCTGTCTGTCTGTCTGTCACCAGGCTGTATCTCGTGAACCGTGATAGCTAGACAGTTGAAATTTTCACAGATGATGTATTTCTGTTGCCGCTAAAACAACAAATACTAAAAACAGAATAAAATAATTATTTAAGGGGGGCTCCCATACAACAAACGTGATTTTTTTTGCTGTTTTTTGCGTAATGGTACGGAACCCTTCGTGCGCGAGTCCGTCTCGCACTTGGCCGGTTTTTTATTATATATTTGTATTCTTAGATTTTATATTTACAATGTTTTTCTACTTGGCCTATCTATTGATATTAAACTAAAACTCGCATTGGAAAGGTTCTTAACAATGTAACCTAATTAAGATTAGTTAGGTAGATAGTAGATACCTACACCCACCTTATGTTCTGTTATGTTATACCTAGTTACTTTTAAAATTTAGTTCTGATTAACACCCAGATAAGTAACAACACAGTATTAATCAAACTAGTATCTTAATTCTAACAATTTTCTACCGATAGTACCCACAAACCTACCGGTAATAGTATCTCATCATTATAGGACGTAGTCCTTAAGGAAAATAGATAAGTAGGTAGGTTATTATATACTTACCTACCTTAAGGCGTATTAATAGTTACAAATTATAAATGCCTACTTACATAGGAAACTACCTAGTAGTAAAATTACGGGCAAGTCAACTAAAACATTGTACCAGTGTGTAACCCACAGTTGTAACCTACCTATGAGAAGTGATAATTAATTGCGTGGCGCAACCTCACCCACAGTTTATGTAAATGAAAGTAGGTAAAAGCTACGACAAAATTATTGCCATAGATTATTTAATAGTTCCTTTGATAGTTCTTAGTAGGTGCCTAGGTATAAACCTACGTATCCTATTCGCTTGATTGCAATTTCAGGTACGGACTACGTGTATCATTACCGTTTCGACTACCCCGTGGCGTATATTCATCCAGGCGTTAAAGAAGTTTATCAACCTGTAACTATTATTATTATTACCTATTTTATTTTACCTGTAGGTAAGATATTGATTAGCTTTTCTACATTATAAATTAAATACGTAGTCTAGCCATACTGCCCGTGCGCTTCAAGTTGGTAGTCTGGTACAAGCCGTTACATCATAAATATCATAATGTCACAGGACTCACAGGTACAAATGTGTACTTTATTTTTGAATGCTTACTTTATTTAATATGATATGATATGATATGATATGATTTATTTATCTCACAATATACAATTGCACTTAAAATTACACAAGTAAATTCTTAGAAATTTAAGTATATTGTGATAAGCCGACTTAATCATAAGATGTATGGCTTATAAAATAAATAAGATTAAAAAAAAAAAAGTATATTGTGATTGTATTAAAAGATAATAATTTTTTTGATTGTATTAAATGTAAGAAATAAAAGTAGGTAGTTGTAAAGCTGTGGTGGCCGAGTGGATAAAGCGTCAGAGGGGGTGGCGATGGCGCGGGGAAGCGAGCCGGGAGGTAACGGCAAACTTGTAGCGAACGGGTAGTAAAGGATGACTCACGTTAGACCGGGCAGTGACCGGGCCGGAGCTTCCGGCGCTTACTTTTCTATGACATGACAGGTGATCACGTGGTGCTTTCCATAGAAAAAGAAGCGCCGGAAGCTCCGGCCCGGTCACGGCCCGGTCTAACGTGAGTCATCCTTAAAGCCGGTCCCACCGCACAGTACGTACAGTACACGTTAACTGTAGGTACAGAACAAAAATTTACAAGTTATTAAATTAAATTTTGCATATTAAATAGAGAAACCTATCACGAATGAAAAATGCTCAATGACTGCGATATTGTGGTTTTTCTCGCATGAGGGGTCGCATAGTCAAATTTGAGGTCAAGCCCAGGGCACAGGTTAGGGGGTCATGACCCCCATGACCCCCCTCTGGATCCGCCCTTGGTATACAACCCAAACAAGCGACTTTAGAAACCCAACAGTTAAATCTTAGACTGGCATTGTTGTATGAAAATTTATTTCAGGCGCGCTTCGCAACACGATGTTTCGCAGCCTACTATTATTTAGTTGACCAAACTAAGGTTGGCCTAAAGCAAAGGGGGTGCAAAAAAAAAACTTAGATTTTTTTTAGTAGGTACAATAACATGTCTGTTCTGGCGCTTGCCGGCCGTTACCGCGGCACGCTCGCTTCGCTCGCTCGGCTTCGCGCTCTGTTTGAGCGCGATCATCGCGGTCAACCTAACACACTCCTCCTCGCTTCGCTCGTCGTCGCACCTATCTTGTCTCTGTTACTTAAATTTACTGCTCCAAATGATTGATTTTAATTTGTCAAGTAGTGGTTTCAACTTGCGGGTCAAATATCTCGGCCATTTTTGATTTTAGAGAAAAGTTATTCCTACATAACATGCTTATTTTAGCGTATTCTCTACGATAACACAATAAAAAATAGGTGTCATAATAACATCACTATGATGAAATTTTTTCTAAGTGTCTGCACCCCCTTTGCTTTAGTCCAACCCAAACTAATCAACAACCAACCGACGAATTAGGTGTAAAATGAATTATCCAACTAATGATAATTTTCAGCTATACTGCACAAATCCGCCAGCAGTGGCCGTGGCATCCACTATAGTATGCGACTGGGCTGCTCCTCCGCAAGTACAGGTAGGTTTACATGAATAAGTAGGCACGTGTATTTTCTTATTATTTTTAACTTTATTCATTTACATACAAGATATATATTACAGTGGTACTACGTAAACGAAATTAATAACTAGCTTAAATCTAAAATAGGCCCTTGAGGCATTGTACCAAGGATGCTGGTATGACTGACATGAGAATAACAGCCGCCCTCTTGACAATTTTCTTTAGTAAGTAATATAATATTCCTCGATCATGGCTTCAACCGTTACATGACTTGGATTTTCCCGGAGAAATTTTACAGTACATACCACTTCCATTTCAGTTCACCTTGGGCGATGATTATATGCACGTGGTGCGCCAGGACCCGACGGGCAAGTTCGCAGGCAATGCCGTGATCTGGACCTACCAGCTGTGCAGCCACAACCATCTGCTGCCTGAACCCTATACCTCTAAGAAGCTGAATATTACGAGGGTTTGACAGGCTTTAATAAATAAGGGGAGAAAATATTTCAATGCTTTAATATTTTATAATTCATTAACTACTTATACTCGTATATACCCGACTAACAATTTACGGCAGAATTAAGGTATTAGCTACATTAAATCTCCAGCTATGGAATGAGCTCCTTGCCGAGGTTTTCTATAGGGACAGTAAGTAATGTAAGTATATGTTTCTTCAAATAAAAAGTGGAAAGCCTGGCCACTGGCCAAGAATATATGATCACGCGCCATGTTGCGGAATTTCACTGGAACTAATTTTTTCATACTATGTATACTGAACTGACATGAGAATAACAGCCGCCCTCTTGACAATGATCATTTATGTGTGTGAGTATGTTTTGTCCGAATGCTTGTCTTGTTTTTCACCTATGCAGTATTAAAAAAAATCCTATGTGGGCACAAAATAAGAACGAGAAATACTCAAAAATTATATATGATCACGTCTTTAATGTTCTTTATTTATTGTATAGCTAGGTAGCTTCTGGTAAATCAGTGGGTAAAGTTAGGTCAGCAGAAATATCTGACGTAGTAGTTTCATAATTCACCGTCCCAGTATAATCTTTCAACGGCATCGAGTATCCGGTCGCGACGAACGATATCGTGTGTAGCGGATACCTGATAAAAAATGTTAACATGTTGTTTTCTGAATCGAAAATAATGTTTGGAGTGGACGAAGCCTGTGTCAGGGTCGCCACGTTGAGGTACGTGTAATGTTCTTGGATATCATCTCTACCGTGCTGAAAAAAAATAGGAAAATTAAAATGAAATTATAAATGGAGTCTCGTGATAAGTACCTATCACCTACAGAAAGTTAAAAACGTTCACACAACACAGCTGAGACAAAGGTAAATATACGACAAGAAGTTTTGTTTGTAGGGAGGCAAATCTGCATTTTGCACTTGGTGTATTAGACCTGTACCAATAACTTCTGAGGTTATAAGAATATTAATGTTGCTTATTTTTTATATATAGTTTCCAGACCATATACTAAACCTAAAAATAATATTTTGTGTCATCCTAGGTATTTGCTTAGGTAGAAATTTAGGTATTTCTTTTTTCAATCAGCATTCTGTAAAAAAAATATTCGAGACGAAATTTTTTGTTTCCCTGTAAAGGCAAAGTGGCTTCCGACGTACACACGCATTTTGTGTCATTTTCATCCACGGGTATAATGGCATTTAATAAATACCTAATATTGATCCTAAAACGCCTAAAAAAATATTAGAGTCGGTAAGTGAAGTGTTGTACTTTACAGAACATTGTTATATGTTATTCAAACAAATCTGTGTCAAATTCATCCACCGCTTTTATTTAAAAAAAAATTTTTTCTAATTAACACCCTGTATCTGCCACAAAAAAAAATTCATATTATTAAGTTTACGTCTATAATATTATAATACCACATTGAGACATCATTCATAATTTGGGTCATTTTGATCCACGGTTTTTTTACTATCTGGCAAAATAAAACTCAATTGAGCAAGAAGGGCGTGCGCGGGGAAGGGTACCTACGCGGGTGGGGTGCTTATTATACTTGCCGCAATATCAGCTGGCGACTGAGATCTTAATACTATCTCCTTTACCCTTGTTAAGTTAAGACCAACCAAGAGATGGCATTATGAGCTGTCTCGCCACTTAGTTTTGCGATACAGTGTATTTATTTCATTCGGAGGCATAATTACATTGTCTTATCAATCTTACCGTAGTAGGTATATAAATATAATTAAAAATAAACTGTAGGCTGCACTCCTCATACTGACCAACATTTGTGACGTTCCTAATCAAAAGGTACCACTTTCTCTGACAGGTTATTTGTATAAAGATATAATCAAATTTCGTCTTTATGGTAAACGACAAAGTGGTACCTACCTATTGATTGAGAATGTCACATCAGCGACTTAAAAATTACTTTTGTTTCGATTTTTAGTAGACTTTTTAAGTTTATTTTAAGACGCAATTTATTGTGATTTTTGTTATGTTTAAGCGTGGCAAGCAACATTAATTACATTGATGATGATGTTCATTAAATACAATATTTTTTCATACTATACTGAACTGTCACCCTATACATGAGAATGAACAGCGCCCTCTTGACAATGATCATATATTACTGGTCAGGCTTTAATGTGTCATAATTTAGTAAAGTCCCCTTTGTGGATTCTAAGTTTCCGAGTTACAGCAGTTTAGTGAAAGCGTTTTTTTTAAATATAAATTAAGGGTTGAATAAAGAGGAAAGAAAATTTGATTATTTTTGCGCTACGACGCACGGTTTAGGAGATACAGCCCTATAAAGTTTTTTTTATTGTTTTTTTCTTTTTTACATTGTGTTTTTTGTATATTACTTTGGGGTTTCATAAAGGGGAACGAAAATTTAATTATTTTTGCGCTACGACGCATGGTTTAGGAGATCAAGCCCTATAAAAAAAAACTTTTTTTTTGCGTTTTTTTTTGTATAAATTAATGGTTACATAAAGGGGACCGAAAAGTTGATTATTTTTGCGCTACGACGCACGGTTTAGGAGATACAGCCCTATATAGATTTTTTCTTTTTCTTTTTTACGTTTTTAAATCTTAATTAAGGGCTTCTTAAGGGGAACGAAAATTTGATTATTTTTCGCTACCATGCACGGTTTAGGAGATACATCCCTAAAGTTTTTTTTTCTTTTTTTTGTCATTGCGTTTTTTGTTATTACTTTGGGGTTTCATAAAAGGGAACGAAAATTTTATTATTTTTGCGCTACGACGCACGGTTTAGGAGATACAGCCCTAAAATGATTTTTTTCTCTTTTTCTTTTTTGCGTTTTTAAATCATAATTAGGGGCTTCTTAAAGGGGAACGGATATTGATTATTTTTGCGCTACGATGCACGGTTTAGGAGATACAGCCCTATAAAGTTTTTTTGTTATTATTTTTTTCTTTCTTTTTCTTGTGTTTTTGTATATTATTTTGGGGCTTCATAAAGGGGAACGAAAATTTTATTATTTTTGCGCTACGACGCATGGTTTAGGAGATACAGCCCTATAAAGATTTTTTTTTTAAATTTTGCGTTTTTTTAAATATAAATTATGAGTTGCATAAAGGGGAACGAAAATTTTATTGTTTTTGCGGTACCACGCACGGTTTAGGAGATACAGCTCTATAAAGTTTTTTTTCCTGGTTTTTTTTTTGTTTTTTTTTAAGTATTAAAGGGTTTCTTAAAGGGGTTTTTTAAATTATTTTTGCGCTACGACGCATGGTTTAAGAGATACAGCCCTATAATGATTTTTTTTTTAAATTTTGCGTTTTTTTTTTAAATATAAATTATGGGTTGCATAAAGGGGAACGAAAATTTTATTATTTTTGCGCTACGACGCATGGTTTAGGAGATAAAGCCCTATAAAGATTTTTTTATTGTTTTTTTTCTTTTTTTCTTTTTTACATTGTGTTTTTTGTATATTACTTTGGGGTTTCATAAAGGGGAACGAAAATTTTATTATTTTTGTGCTATGACACATGGTTTAGGAGATACAGCCCTATAAAGATTTTTTTGTTAAATTTTGCGTTTTTTTTAAATATAAATTATGGGTTGCATAAAGGGGAACGAAAATTTTATTGTTTTTGCGGTACCACGCACGGTTTAGGAGATACAGCTCTATAAAGTTTTTTTTCCTGGTTTTTTTTGTTTTTTTTTAAGTATTAATTACGGGTTTCTTAAAGGGGTTTTTTAAATTATTTTTGCGCTACGACGCATGGTTTAAGAGATACAGCCATAGCAGCAATGATTTTTTTTAAAATTTTGCGTTTTTTTTTTAAATATAAATTATGGGTTGCATAAAGGGGAACGAAAATTTTATTATTTTTGCGTTACGACGCATGGTTTAGGAGATACAGCCCTATAAAGATTTTTTTTTAAATTTTGCGTTTTTTTTTAAATATAAATTATGGGTTGCATAAAGGGGAACGAAAATTTTATTGTTTTTGCGGTACCACGCACGGTTTAGGAGATACAGCTCTATAAAGTTTTTTTTCCTGGTTTTTTTTTTGTTTTTTTTTAAGTATTAAAGGGTTTCTTAAAGGGGTTTTTTAAATTATTTTTGTGCTACGACGCATGGTTTAAGAGATACAGCCCTATAATGATTTTTTTTTTTTAATTTTGCGTTTTTTTTTTTAAATATAAATTATGGGTTGCATAAAGGGGAACGAAAATTTTATTATTTTTGCGCTACGACGCATGGTTTAGGAGATACAGCCCTATAAAGATTTTTTTTTTAATTTTGCGTTATTTTAAATATAAATTATGAGTTGCATAAAGGGGAACGAAAATTTTATTGTTTTTGCGCTACGACGCATGGTTTAGGAGATAAAGCCCTATAAAGATTTTTTTATTGTTTTTTTTCTTTTTTTCTTTTTTACATTGTGTTTTTTGTATATTACTTTGGGCTTTCATAAAGGGGAACGAAAATTTTATTATTTTTCTCCTATGACACATGGTTTAGGAGATACAGCCCTATAAAGATTTTTTTTTTAAATTTTGCGTCTTTTTAAATATAAATTATGGGTTGCATAAAGGGGAACGAAAATTTTATTGTTTTTGCGCTACGACGCATGGTTTAGGAGATACAGCCCTATAAAGATTTTTTTTTAAATTTTGCGTTTTTTTTAAATATAAATTATGGGTTGCATAAAGGGGAACGAAAATTTTATTGTTTTTGCGGTACCACGCACGGTTTAGGAGATACAGCTCTATAAAGTTTTTTTTCCTGGTTTTTTTTTTGTTTTTTTTTTAAGTATTAATTACGGGTTTCTTAAAGGGGTTTTTTAAATTATTTTTGCGCTACGACGCATGGTTTAAGAGATACAGCCCTATAATGATTTTTTTTTTAATTTTGCGTTTTTTTTTAAATATAAATTATGGGTTGCATAAAGGGGAACGAAAATTTTATTATTTTTGCGCCACCACGCACGGTTTAGGAGATATTATATCTATATATATAGCTATAATAGCTCTATAAAGTTTATTTCCTGGTTTTTTTTTAAGTTTTAACTAAGGGTTTCTTAAAGGGGAACGAAAATTTGATTATTTTTGTGCTACGATGCACGGTTTAGGAGATGCAGCCCTATAAAGATTTTTTTTGTTGTTTTTTTTTTCATTGTGTTTTTTGTATATTATTTTGGGGTTCCGTAAAGGGGAACGAAAATTTTGTTCTTTTTGCGCTACCACGCACGGTTTAGGAGATATAGCTCTATAAAGATTTTTTCCTGTTTTTTTTTTGTTTTTTTTTAAGTATTAATTAAGGGATCCTTAAAGGGGAACGAAAAATTGATTATTTTTGCGCTACGATGCACGATTTAGGAGATGCAGCCCTATAAAGATTTTTTTTTTGTTTTTTTTTCATTGTGTTTTCTGTATATTAGTTTGGGGTTCCACAAAGGGGAACGAAAATTTGATTATTTTTGCGCTACGACGGTTTAGGAGATCCAGCCCTATAAAGTTTTTTTTGTTGTTTTTTTTTCATTGTGTTTTTTGTATATTACTTTGGGGTTCCGTAAAGGGGAACGAAAATTTTATTATTTTTGCGCTACAACGCACGGTTTAGGAGATACAGCCCTAAAATGATTTTTTTTCCTCTTTTTCTTTTTTGCGTTTTTCAATCTTAATTAGGGGTTTCTTAAAGGGATTTTTTAAATTATTTTTGCGCTACGATGCACGGTGTAGGAGATACAGCCCTATAAAGTTTTTTTGTTAGTTTTTTTCTTTTTTTTCATTGTGTTTTTAGTATATTACTTTGGGGCTTCATAAAGGGGAACGAAATTTTTATTATTTTTGCGCCACCACGCACGGTTTAGGAGATATTATATCTATATATATAGCTATAATAGCTCTATAAAGTTTTTTCCTGGTTTTTTTTAAAGTTTTAATTAAGGGTTTCTTAAGGGGAGCGAAAATTTGATTATTTTTGCGCTACGATGCACGATATAGGAGATACAGCTAATACAGCCCTATAAAGATTTTGTTTCTTTTTTTTTCATTGTATTTTTCATGTATTACTTTTGGGTTACATAAAGGGGAACGAAAATTTTATTATTTTTGCGCTACGACGCATGGTTTAGGAGATACAGTCCTATATATTTTTTTACAATGCATGTGCTCGAAAAGTGCGTTTCCTACGGAGCCATATCGTGCGGAAAGTACTGCTTTTCCGCACTAGTGCTTTTTGTTTTCAATTTTTTTTTACAGTACATATGGTGCTACTTTCTCGCACTAGTGCGGAAAAGAGCACTTACCGTGCATATGTCGAAAGTTTAAAGGGCCATATGTACTGTAAAACGTACGATACACGTGCGAATAAGTAATTCGCAACTCGTGTCGATTTAAAACACTCCTTTTAATAATTAAACTTATTTGCCATGACATGTTTTTTTATTTACTCGCACAATGGATAGTAAAACATTGTATGATACACGTGCGTAAAGATGACTTCCGCACTTGTTGCATAAATAGCAATTTTTTTTATCAAAGAATGAAAGAAAGTCACGGTATTAATAACCAAATTTTACTTTAGTGGTACCTTTTCCCTATCACTGTCACAAATGTATGTGGCGTTCACGTAAACGCGATATTTTTAAGATTTCCCTGCGCAATGTTGCCAGCTCGCTCGCAAATCAAACATGTACTTACAGTTCTTTTGCATAATGGTGACATTGTACAATATCTATGAGTTTTAAATAGGTAAAAGATAATTCGACGCATTCTTTGCTTGCTTGTTGCTTGTTGTTGTGTTGTTTGCGTAACTTCTTTGAATAAGTTGTGTTAATTTGGCGCACAGGCGAAGTAAACATGCGTTGCGTACGGCAAGGTCACGCCGCGGCCCCACCCTGCACGGCCTCCGTTGCCCATTCAGACCGCCCGCTAGCTTCGTTTGAACGCAAATAATATTTTTGTAATATTTGTTTATGCAGTGGATGGAAGTGACACAAATTCATACATCTTATTTATCTTGCATTTCAAATTAATAAGATGTGAACTCTAATATCTTTAATATTCTTTTGTAACGGTGACAGCCTGTTACAACAAAATCATCAAATATCTTATGAAGCTATGCCTTAATAAGACACAAAATCATTTAATGGACCTATTTAAACGACTAAATTCGACCTAAGTAATTTTTTTTAACTCTAATTTTTTTTTGTGTCATTTAGAATATTATGACATAGTATCAGATTGCAGTGGACGTAATTGACACAAACTATGTTTTCACACTAAAAACACTATCCTAAATGCAACACAGTTACATGTGTTCTCTCGAATATTTTTTTTTCCAAGATAATTCAAAATAAAAAATAATTACCACAAAATAACAAATTACTAGAAAAGCAAATTATATATATGACACAAAACAAAATGTAAGATTTACATCTTAACAAAGTATTCATAAGCGAAAACAGAATTGACTTTAATATTTTTATAACCTAGGGGTCAAAATATAGCCAGCGGTACAGGTCTATATGTGCACTCGCAAAATATAACATAACATTCCTTATTTTTTGTCACTCGGATAAAAAATGTAAGTACTGTCATCTGGGGTGAATAGAGATGGCTGGGGTGAATAGGGAAAATACATAAAATATGATATAGGTACCTGACAATTTCCCAAACTACACCCCACAAAAATTGTATCATACAAAATCTAGTAATTATGTTCAATCGAATGATACAGTTTGTTTAAGCATTTTATAAGAAATTGTCAGGTAAATCATGTTTTAAGTCACTTACTTATTGGGATTTGACTTGTCATACCCGCAATAGGTACCTACTTATATAGCTTAATGTAACCAAACGTTTGTACGTTTGCGAATGAAATGCAATGTCTGTGCGGAAAGAGAAGAGTTGTAGAATGTATATGATCCAATACATTCTATAGAACAACTCCTACACACACCTCTACAACTCCTCTTTCCACACATAGGTACTCCATGAACAATATGGACAAACATGAATGCGTGTGTGTTTTGTCCGTATAGGTAACTGATGGTTCTTAAATGTAACTGAAAAATTCCATTTCTGTCACTTTATAATACAAATAATACTTAAAACTTACCGTTATATTTATTCTGTGGATAGGTACAAGTGGCGGTATTGTACTCACTAATTTATATGAAAAGACTTCACCCATTTTATGTTCTCCTAAAATAAAATAATTTTAAAATGAAGCAGGACCTTACTAATACCTTACGTATATGTTGTTTTACATGTAGGTAGATATAAGCTAAGTTTAAGTAAAATCTTACTACCCCACCATATTCAAATATAGCCGCAACATAATGAAAAGTGACAAGAAGAACAAAACAATCCTTCATTCTTAAGTAAAATATTATCCAAACACACGAAAGGAGAGTTAGGACAACTAAATTAAAAATATTTTCATAAACGTGCCATCTTCAATCTGAAAGCACTACAAGTAAGTGGTGCCCGTAACAATCGATTTTATTCGGATTTAAGTTGATTAGTAATTATACAGTCACGTATACCTACAGCAGTAAAGTAGGTACCTAATGGGGTTGGCAAAGGATTGCAAGTGAAGTTCTTACATTCAGTTGAATGTAATTGAACACACGGCCGGCTAGGGGCACGTCCCGGCATTTCGATGTTTTTAAGCTGAACTATCAGAGGATAGTTTGATGGACAATAACTTAAGTAGATTTGTTCTAATTTAAATCAAATTGGGTAAACGTGTAGATGAAGGTATTATATTTCAGTCATTAATTTATGAGCAGGCTTGATCAAGGGGTTATGGAGCTAGAAGAGCGTGAAAGGTCAAAAAGCTATTTGTGAGGGGTCCTGTTATTCTGGCCATCTTATTTGCAAGAAAGTATGGTCGAGATTTGTATCAAATGAAAGTGCTCGGTTTACACATTTATAATATTGTTTTTTAAATTACGATATTAAATAATTGGCAAGATTTATTAAAACGAAATAAAATACCTAAACAAAATATAGGTAGGTATAGCTGGTTAACCAAATCTTGTCAGTAGAAAAAGGCGCGAATACAAATTTTCTATGAGATGATATCCCTTCGCGCCTACATTTTTTAGATTTGCCGCCTTTTTCTACTGACAAGATTTGCTTGACCCACTATATATTTGACATTTGACAAAAAAGATTACGGGTTACCACAGATCCAGTTTATTTTAATCTCTATGGGACGTGAATCTATCAGTTAAGGGCTCCACCTTGCAATAAACACACGCGATTTTCGATCCTTTGCCGACTAGGTAGGTGCATTCAATTCAATTTTTGAACCAATACAGCTAGGTTTCGGCACGAAAGGTGGGTGCGAGGCAGCCGTCCATGCCCTAAGGACCTACCTTTCACTCAATGATTGCGAAATTGTAGTCAAAATTGACGTTAAAAATGCTTTTAATTCGGTTAGTAGGGACACTTTGCTGACAGAAGTAAAGGACAAAATTCCAGAGCTATACAATTACCTATTTCTTTTGCTATTCAAACTCATCTAAATTAATGTACAAGTCACATGAATTATCTTCTGAGGTTGGCTGTCAGCAGGGTGACTCTCTCGGGCCAGCAATTTTTAGTTTGGCTATAAATCCAATTATTAAAAATTTAAAATCAAAATTCAATGTCTGGTATTTAGATGACGGAACTCTAGGAGGCGACGTGAATACTGTGCTCTCTGATTTGTCTTTTATTAAGAGTAGTTTCGAAAATATTGGTTTAGAACTGAATTTCAGCAAATGTGAACTCTTTATTCAAAAATCTTCTTGTTCTTTGGCAGACTTACAACCCAAATTTGACGATCTGGCTCCTGATATCAAATCAGTAGACAAGTATTGTCTTTGCCTCCTGGGATCTCCTATATTCGAAGAATCTTTTCCCGGTTATATTTCTAACTCTATAACTAAATTCAAAAGTCACACGAATCGCTTAATCGAAATTAGCCCTCATTATGCTCTTGTGATTCTTAAATTTTGTCTTTTTGTCCCTAAATTTACATATGTGCTCCGCTACTGTCCTTTTTGGAAACATCAAAATTTATTGTCGCCTTTAGATGATTTGATCAAAATTAGTTTAGAGACGATTCTAAACATTCAGCTAAGTGAGCCTTCCTGGTCTGAAGCATCCCTCCCTATTCGGTTTGGAGGTTTAGGAATTCGCAAAATTTCCAGTGTGGCTTCCCCAGCCTTTTTGGCGTCCACTCATAGCACGTCTGGTCTCATAGGAAATATTTCAAGGGCTTTGCCCACAAACTGAGATTGCGGGCTTTGAGGACGCCAAAAATGCTTTTAAAATTGCTTGCCCGGGAAAACAATTTCCAGACAACCCAAATTCACAAAGGAGTTGGGAGAATGTTTACTGTGATTTAACTTACAATATTCTCCTAAACAACTGTACAGGTCCAGACCGCGCGAGGCTTTTGGCGGTCGGAGCCCGGGAAGCGGGTTACTGGCTACATGCCCATCCTTCGCCTAATACTGGTACTTTCTTGGATCCGGCCTCCCTTAGACTGGCGACTGGTTTGCGACTCGGGGTTTCGGTGTGTACGCCACACATATGCTCTTGTGGCACGGACGTGGACCGACTGGGACACCATGGATTATCTTGTCAAAAAAGTGCCGGCCGTTTTTCAAGACATGCGTCGCTTAATGACATAATCCGTCGGTCTCTTGCCACCATCAATGTACCCGCTCTTCTTGAGCCGACTGGCATTATCAGAGATGATGGCAAGAGGCCCGATGGGATGTCCTTGGTTCCTTGGAGCTTGGGACGGATGTTGGTGTGGGATGCTACCTGCGTAGACACACTGGCACCGTCCCACCTCCAACGGACTAATGTAAAAGCGGGCGGAGCGGCGGAAAGAGCCGAAATTTTAAAACGTAATAAATATAAGAGCCTCGGTAGAGAGTATCATTTCGTTCCATTTGGAGTTGAAACTCTAGGTCCATGGGGTCCCAGCGCGCATAAGTTGTTTGCAGAAATCGCGAAGCGTCTGGTTGACGTAACTGGTGACCGAAGAGCTGGCGGCTTTCTCGCACAACGTATCAGCATTGCGATACAGCGGGGAAATTCCGCCAGCATCCTTGGTACAATGCTTCAAGGGCCTATTTTAGATTTTAGCTAGTTATTAATTTCGTTTATGTAGTACCACTGTATATATCTTGTATGTAAATAAATGTCTATTATATTTACATAGATTTGAACATTCAATTCAATTGATCTAACTTTTTGGCGAACCGCGAGTTCTCAGTTTGGGGCGAACTACTAGACTAGTTCTATGAGATTTGGCTTATAGGGCTTGCATCCAGGGCATTATAAAACAAAAATTTTACACAATTCTAGAGGGCCCTCCACACTCGTGCGCTAATTGCGGCGCGAAGCCGAGAACGTGAGTGTGGAGTCTAGTTCGCTAATCAGCGAAATCGACTCCACACTCGCGTTCGCGGCTTCGCGCCGCGTAGTCTGGAGCGGGCTCAAGGATTGACAGGGCAAGCTATGCTGGCGCCATCTGCTAAATCGTTCAGATAAAAAATAGTGTTCGCCAGGATAATCAATTCCATTAAACAGTACTGGGGAAATTAGAATCTAATCTAGGGACGGTGAGGTTCGAAATTGCATGGAGAAATTATAAATCCTTAACAATCATGATTTAATGTGACTGCTATAGTTATTAGACCCTCCATGGTAATAGCCACTCTTAACGGTCTTAACAATAATACTTCTATTGCCTGGTTTCTTTTTGCCTTACTATGGAGTGGCCAATTACTAATAGTCCCCCTATTATGAATTATACGAACATCGATCAATAAAAACAGTGTGAGCATATAAGATTTCCCTTTATTCGAATTTTTCACTTTTTACACAACACAAGACTGATTACGTACCTAATAATGTAAATGATGATTATTTTATACTCGAACAAGGTAAAAGGTTCGTTTACGGGTGTGATTTAAATTATAATTCACACAACATTGATAGCACAGCACGCAAAAGTGTGGAATAACATCCGTGAGATTTTGTTTCGGTCGTTCTTGAAACTCATTTTCATTTATCCTGGCAGGAAATCGGAGTCCTGATTTTAATGGCATAGAAAAACCGTTTGCAAAGAATCGTATCGGAAATAAAGGATATTTGATATGTAACTTCAAAATGTTTGTGTGTGGATCAAAAACGACGATGGGGTTACTGATAACAACTGGTCCCTCGGTCACGACGCTTAAATACGTGTAGCTGTTTTCAAGATCGGCGCGGTCATGCTAAAAATAAAATAAAAATATTTAAAATTACTCACTTTTAATAACTAGCTTTTGTTAACAACTTTGTCTATAGAAAAACTTGATATATAAAACTACCTAACCATAGTCCCGTACTATAGTATGAATTATCTCAGATGATTTTTTCGGGCTCGGGCCCTAATCTGTTACACAAAAGCCTTTGTTTCTTTTAAGAGCGGTCTTCAGCGTCGTTTAAAAAGCAACAATCGTGATAAAATTAAGATTCAAATTTATGTGACAGCTGTAAGGTATTTGTAATATGGGCCTTGTTGCCTGATTTCAATTTTTAATTAATTAATTAAAGGTTCTCGGCACTATATATTTTGGCATTACTTACTGTAACATTCACCGTAAGTTGAGAATGGAATGCTGGTATTTTACCATGGTATCTTAATGACTCAACCTCTCCCATTTTATGAGAACCTAAAATAAAGAAAATAGCATCTTCGAATACTTACAAGTTGTATGTTTACCTGCGCTTACAATTTACAAATAACTATCAGAATTATCTACACATGAAATAAGTAATAAAGTACATTTTGAAATCCTACCGTATTCAAAATAGGAATCTGCAGGATTAACACTTATAATTATAACAAACAGCAAAATCATGTAAAAGGCTACCCCTTTCATTGTCGATACGGTATTAAGTACCTATACGCAGAGCATATAATTATACGACGTGCTAAATCTTGTCAAAATTGACAGAAGGTTCTAGTTTTTATATGTGATAACGGCGGCTATCTGCTGCTAGATACTTTTGCCGATAGGACGTCTGCAGACCATCTTAATCGATTATAGGTATATCGATACTAGTCAATTAAAAACGTATATCCTTGTGCTGATTAGCATCAGCCAATGTGACGAAATGATTACGATTAGGTATATAGTTCCAAATTAGGTAACATAAAACAACCCAACTGGCAACTACATATAGTCCAAAACTAACCTAAAATAAGTAGGTTATTTTAGGTAGGCAGCGTGTATATGAATTGAAAATAACTAGGCAGGTTCTCAATTTCTCTATTTCATAAAACTTTACAAGTTCAATTAAGTATTTACTTTATATTTTATTCCTTTCTTACAAATACATTACTTACCTAGTCATACAGAAATACAGAAAATAAGTGGTGGGGGGAACTGTCAGAACGGGATAGACTGTTTTTGTGTTCACCAGTTGGCGCCACTGTAGATGTAAATCAATACGTTCGAAATTAAACTATCGTGAGACATATTTCAAAATATTTAGATCAGTACGGTTTCACTTACTATTATACACGACGACACGACACGACGCACGACACACAAGTACAGCCGCTGCGGACACATCATGCCTGAGGAAGGATTCCCGATGAATCCGAAACATGTCGCCAAAAGCGACTATAAAATAATAGTGAGTGAAACCGTACTGATCTAAATATTTTTTTATCAATACGTTCTAATATATGTATATACATATATTTTAGTTGCATTTTATTTAATTTCTAGTATTTTTGTGTACATAGGATACACGTGTGTCCTTTGGTCACACTTCATTTGTTAACCGTAATTGTGAAAACAAAGTCAATTTATACTATTACATATACCCATAAAAACCTACAATCATTCATTTCATGGTTTCGTTCGGAATAGAATTAGGCATGAAGTGTGCCAATCGATTTTAACTTCATTTCATGAATGCCTGAATGTAAATTACAAAACCCGACCAAGAGCATGTCGGGCCATGCTCAATTGCTCAGTGTAGGGTTCCGTACTTGTTACCCTTCCGACACCATAAGGCCACTAGTATGGTACAGTCAAGTGTAAAAATATGGGTGCACACATCATACTCAAAAATATGTCCCATAGCTGTTATGTCAGCGAATTAAAAACTATGGGACATACTTAATTAATTTTTAACAAGCAGAAACGTCTGCGATCGATGCTATTAAGCTTAGAATAAATTTCAATGTGGAAAAATTACTGCCTTGGGTGAGACTTGAAAGGATTCAATTGGGAAGATTTGCTGACTATGGGTGAGGTCTTGGTGGCTCAGTTGGCAGAGCGCTGGAGTATCGATCTAGAGGCCGTGAGTTCAAGTCTCACCCAAGGCAGTAATTTTTCCACTTTTAAATTCATGGGTAAGTTATATGCACCCGTTACACTTGACTGTACATGAATTTGCAGCTGACAAGTTGGTGCACATTTTGCGTGTTCGGAGTAGTAGGACCAAATTCTAGTTCATTGTGTGAATACTACTGAAAAAACGCGTCGTAATCGATTGCGGATCGATTATGAGTTAATTAAAAACCGTCATTGGCAATTGGCAGCCAAGAACCATTACTTACGAATTAAAAATAAATTAAGTAGATCCTTATTTTCGTGGAAAAAATACATTACAAATACATTTTGTATACAAACCACTTCGAGCCTATCACAACAGCTGCCCTAATAAAATCTTGCAGCTTGCAAGAGCCAACAGGCCGATTCGAACGTACACTGACGATGACGTCTAAACGTAAATTCAGTTATCGTACATTTCCATTACATTTCGCTCGTACTTGTCCGTCATTTGTTGTACATAACAAAATGAATTCATTAAGAATTCAGATATCATTCTAATATCAGTGTAGGTACGTTCGATTTGGGCTGCAATTGTTGTGTGTTTATTCATTCTCGGAGGTTGACTAACAATGTGCTAAGATCTTTGTTTTGATACGACTTTAAAAGGAAAGGGGTCGGCCGCTTCTTCATTCAAGCGTAGTCCCCATTTTCCTCTGTGGATATTGACATTATGGAAAATATTTTTACATAATTTGATGTATATTAACCATGGCTATGCCCCTACGTTTGACTTTTTTCGATTATTTGATTAATTTAAAATCTAGGAGCGAAGGACAGATTTCATATAAGTAGTATGAATCTTCTCAAATGATTTTTACGTCTAAAGGCTGGCGTCCACTAGACTCGCGCTAAACATATAATACATACCTACAAAAAATATACAATATTCAAATAAGATTACTAAAAACCATTGTTCCTTTAAAAATAAAACTTCAATATAAAAATAATTATCATAAATTGTTTAAATACTGTAGAATATTTAGTGTATATGATAAAGCAAAACTTGCTGTGATCTTAGAATATAAACACTTGTTGGGGCAGCTGGACAGGTATAAGAGACCATCCCACCTCCGGACCTTAACCTATGAACCATACTTTAATATACCTACCTAGAATCCTGAATAGCTTACCCAAACAAGTAGTACAAATGTTAGAAAAACATCCTGATAAAGCAAAGAATACACTTAAGAAAGCACTGATTAACACTAACTAATGTAAGTTAAAACTAACATAAAATAACATGTAAGCACTAACTAACTAAAACAAATAACACATATAAATAAGGCTAAGCTTAGTTAAAATAATCTCAAAATATAGAGATTGTAACTGAGTAAAGACGAATGTTTACCTCTTATGTAATAAACAGTTTAATATGTAATAAACGTCCATTGACGGGCGCGCCGAGGCTCATCGCCAATGGACGCAGTTGCATTAGAAAATATAGGAGGCGAATTATTGCGATTCGATTCGATTCGCCTCGGCGAGTCTAATGGACGCCAGCCTTAAAACCCTAATCTGTTAAACAAAATCCATTGTTTCTTTTATGGGAGCGGTCGGCCATTGTGTCTGAGCGTGTGTCATTGTGCCTGATCGCGTGTCATTGGCCGACCGCTCACAGAAAAGGAACAATGGCTTTTGTTTAACAGATTATTAGGGTCTTAGGCGTAACAATCATTTGAGAAGATTCATTCTCAGGGCAGCGAATGACCGTTAGTTGTGGAGATCAACTGGGGCCTTGAGCCTTTGTCCAGCAGTGGACATCTTTCGGCTGAGATGATGATGATGATGATGATGATGATACAAAATCATATAATTCATAATCAAAATTGTTTGATTATGAATTATATGATTTTGTATCATCATCATCATCATGATGATGATGATACAAAATCATATAATTCATAATCAAAATTGTTTGATTATGAATTATATGATTTTGTATCATCATCATCATCATCATCATCATCTCAGCCGAAAGATGTCCACTGCTGGACAAAGGCTCAAGGCCCCAGTTGATCTCCACAACTAACGGTCATTCGCTGCCCTCAAGCAACGGTTTCCCGCGACTTTAACCAGATCGTCGGTCCATCTAGTCTGGGGCCTTTTGATTTCGTATACCAAACTGTAATTGCGTATTTTTCATGTATGGGCTCACAACTCAACTATTATAATATTCATAAGCAAACGCTGTAGCTACGCTATAATGAATTTGACCAATCACGTGGCGCCGCGGTCCAGTGGAAAAGACACCAACGCGCGACTATAGGGAATATTACGCGAAACTCTGCGCAGGGGGCGCCACTACCACAATCTGAGGGTCTATCACAAAACAAGAAAATCGAAATTTCGTTATCTAACATCTCTGTCACTTCCATATTCGAGCGATAAAGAGGCAGATAGCGAAATTTCGGATTCGCGTTTTCTGGTAGGTTCTCTGCAAACAAACCGCCTTGATGCATCAATGTCATATTTTATTATCTCTGAAAACTTGTCAAAAAACTGTTAAAGGCACAGTATGTATAAGTCACTCGATGGTTTACTAAACGGGCTAATACCCTCTACTATTTCATTAGTAATATTCATGCACGCGTTGATGTCTTTTGTACTACTGAGATACTTGCCTAATTTTCTTTAGTTAAGAGAGGAAAGTTGGTTTTTCTTGCGAGTTTTTATTATGAGTCCCGAGAGCGAAGCTTAGCGAGGGACTCAAAAACACGAGATGTAAAATAACTTTGCTCTCGTGTTGCACACATAATTTTTCACCTCAGTAGTGAGAACATATTAAAGGTTAAAATGTATGTGTTCATGGCCTTCACTTAATTAAAAAGCTACTTTGTTTCACTCCCTGGAGTGAGGAAAGTCGCACTTTCCTCACTCCAGGGAGTGATGAAAGTAGGCTTGTTCGAGCTGCTGAGGTGAAAAAGTATTATTTTAAATGACTCGTAGAAAGAATGTATACAATAGTAATAAAATTAAATAATTTAAAAATATGATATCCGCGCTTCCGGGCACGCACTTCCATCTCGCTCACGCTAACGCTCAGTGAGAGTGAGAGAAGAACACGAACTTACTGCACCTTAACAAATTATTACAAGTTCCGGCTTCGCGTTTCAATAATATTTAGGTAACCTAAATATTGGGCAAAAACTTGTGCGTGCAAAAGCAAAGGGTCTCCTGTCGGTAGTGATCACGATCCTGCCCTATAAGCCCATGGCCCCGGGTTTTAATCCTGATAAGGTTATTTATAAAGGTTATGCGCATACATTTGTTCCTGAGTCATGGATATTTTATAAGTATTGAAGTATTTTTTAAAGTACCAACAACACAAACCATATTACTGTGGGCCTTGGTCGATTTGCTTTCCAAAAGGTTAGCAGAGGTCACCGATGACCGCAGAGCTGGCAGGTTCCTCGCTCAAACAATTAGTCTTGCAATGCTGCCAGCATCTACGGCACCATGCCGCAGAGGTATATTTTTTTGTATTTTATTTTAAAATAATGTATTATTTATTTTTAGATTTATAGTTTATTCTTTAAATATGATAATTAAAATTAGGCATGTCTTAAAATATTTATTTATTATATTTACAATTCTCCATAAATAACGAGGTCCCCGCCAGTAATAACATTTACTAATCTATGGTCTGCGCCATTTTGCAAGACATCCTTGGGCGGGGTTCTTTCGCATGGGCGACATGGCACAGCTTTAGCGATCACTATGTAATCACTCGCGGTTAGTTGAGGAAACTTGTATTTGATGGCGACCCACGGCCTGTTATATGACACACTTGGTTTTGCTAATCCGTATACGATTACTTTGACACCTGTGATCAACATATTCTCCTTTTCCTAGAAAAACAAAAGAATTACAAAAATTAAGAAGAAAGGCGACGACCGCGTTTGCACACAATCGTAATCCCCAGATTTTACATTTTTTGATTAAAAAAAAAAAAAATTAAACTGTTTATTACATAAGAGGTAAACATTCGTCTTTACTCAGTTACAATCTCTATATTTTGAGATTATTTTAACTAAGCTTAGCCTTATTTATATGTGTTATTTGTTTTAGTTAGTTAGTGCTTACATGTTATTTTATGTTAGTTTTAACTTACATTAGTTAGTGTTAATCAGTGCTTTCTTAAGTGTATTCTTTGCTTTATCAGGATGTTTTTCTAACATTTGTACTACTTGTTTGGGTAAGCTATTCAGGATTCTAGGTAGGTATATTAAAGTATGGTTCATTGGTTAAGGTCCGGAGGTGGGATGGTCTCTTATACCTGTCCAGCTGCCCCAACAAGTGTTTATATTCTAAGATCACAGCAAGTTTTGCTTTATCATATACACTAAATATTCTACAGTATTTAAACAATTTATGATAATTATTTTTATATTGAAGTTTTATTTTTAAAGGAACAATGGTTTTTAGTAATCTTATTTGAATATTGTATATTTTTTGTAGGTATGTATTATATGTTCTCCCATAACTAGAGATACCATAGTTAATTACAGAGTCTGCAAGTGCCATGTATAATAAGCGTAGTATAGAGTATGGCAGATTATTAGGAGCGTAAACTAAATGTCATTCATTACTTAATGCCTAGGCCGGATTAAGTCCGCGCGCCAATTCCGTGCATTCGGAGGTCGAGGAAGTGGGAGGGTGAGCGCCGCGCCCGTACGTCGCATCACACCCCTCACTCGCACGGAACCAGTGTTGGCAACGATAAGAATGCAAGTTTATCGTTTATCTAATTTCAATCATAGAGTTTACTGTTACGCACCACCTGCACATTCGTACTATTGACATAACCGTCGCACTGTGGGACGAAATTCGGCTCTCATTGACATAGAAACTGAAATCGTTATTTTTATGTTTTTTTTTCAAATAGGTTTCGCCCAACATTATAATGGTAACTTATGAATTTTAGACGATTGTGAATAAAAACTGTTATGTATGTATGTATGTATGTATAAACTCTTTATTGTACAAAGACATAGAACACAAATATGGCACAGAAATAGGCAGTACAAAGGCGAACTTATCCCTTTAAGGGATTTCTTCCAGTTAACCTTTGAGTAGATGAGAATTGATGAAGAACGGTAGACAAATATAGCACTGCGTACTACTAGACTAGAGGAAAGTCAATAAATTTATAAAAGAGGGCGAAAATAAATAAAATAAGATAAAAATCGATATGATTTTTTTTTTCAAAAGAATGTATAGAGCAGGATCAAGAAATCATTATTACTCAAAAACCGCAAAACGAACCGTAATATCCTCGCAGATGGTAATACAATGAATTATTTTGTGGCATACCACATATATCCGTCACGGGTGCGGTTTTTTTAAATCATTAATTGTTACTATGGAAAAAACACAAAAATCAAAATCAACATTTTAAGGATTTTTTTATGAAATGGGTTTTGCCCAGTATGTTTATGCTAAGTTATAAGTTTTAGACGATTTGAGTTGAAAATAGTACTAGTTATGATTTAAAAAAAAAGGAAGGAACCGGAACAAAAAATCAAAATATCTCAAGACGCGCAACAAATACGGTAATATCCTCGCAGATGGTTATGCTACGAATTATTTGCGATTTTTTGGCATACTACGTATATCCGTGACAGGTGCGTTTTTTAAAAATCATTTATTGTTTGTACAACAAACATTTTTAATGTGTTTATCTTCGGTTTTTTTGTTTTGTCTAATATCTTTTGTCGGCTCCTTATCGGTGTGAGAAAGTGTATTTATTTTAATTTTAACAAAAGCATACCAAGTAGTTAATCTTTATTTTCATAATTATGTACCCTATTTAACTTGCGCGCGGCGGCATTACAAGTTGCATATTATCGATAACGTAATATCGACAAAATGACACCACTCGGTCATGACGCCCAACATAACACTCCTAACATTCCTCATCCGTGCACGTAATTCGCGCGCGGACATATGTAGTGTAACCTAACAATAACCCATATGTGGGTAGCGAGGTGTTATTTGTCTCAGAATAAATGGTGCGCGTTGAATACGTCTCTTATTTGTCATATTTGACATCCAAAACACATGGCGCTGTACTGCACCATTTGTTTTGCGGCCACTGAATTGTCAAAGACTTCCGGTTCGAGCGCCATCTTGATAGTTAGCATCGTGATTAATTACTTTGTTTTTTGCTCATTAATATTGTTTAAAGTGTAATATCGATAGCTTATTATACAGTAAACTAATGTGGTAGTGTGCAGTGAATGGAGAATTAATTTTGAAGCGCGTTTAACCACCATCTTGGAGTCAACGGCCGGTAGTCCACGTGCTTCTTGTAAAGTCTAGCTATCGATTTACAAGAGCTAACAAATCACCGTACACTGTCTTGTACAACCGTACAATTTTTGTCGTTTTTGAACCTCTTAATACCTTGATACTGGCGAAATAGTCCCACTGGGCTGAAGCCATAATTTTAAAAGAAGAAGAAGAAGAATTGTCAAACGTCAAATTATGACAGTCAGAGTTACCGCAAAATGTATGGATATGCATGGAGCTGTACGGAGCGAAGTCACTTTGCACCAATAGCCTTGAATAATTCGATTAGCCTTAAGAAATTTGTGAAAATATGAATATATCAAGAATCGATTAGGTTTTGTTTTTTTGAAATGTTGCGGAGACGTTAATCAATGGAGACAACCAGAAAGCAGGAAAACACGAGATTAAAATGAGAAAAAAAGAAACTAGGAACATACAGCGTTCTTACATAAAGACAGAAACCTATCTTTTATTATATTGCAAAAAAGGTACAAATATCTCAAATCTATGCACAAATAGTGAAATGAAGTTAGATTAAGAGCTAGCAAGAGCTTATCTGCTCCCAAAATAGTGATGCTAAATGAAATTTGTATGCAAAATGTAGGATATAAAAACGTTTGATCATTTTTAACGTATTTGAGCGTGTTAAATGTTAGACGATGGATTCTATAGAAATGCAAACTTCAAACAACAACACAGAGTAAAAACTTTGTCTTACATGAGTTGCTAATACATTCCAGAAGATTGCAAAATAAAATAATGCTAAGTACCGTAAAATGGAGTGAGTAGGGTTCGCGGGGAGAGTTGGGTTATGAATGGGGAGAGAAGGGATGAAAGGGGGGTGAGATGGGATTTTAAGGTTACTGCTACAAAAATAATGTATTCCAATTTAAAATGGAGCTATAGTATAGTAATACTCAAAATAAATAATTAAACGATCCAACGATGTTCCAAAAACACCTTTGTATGAAATCCCATCTCACCCCAATTACGAGGGACTACGGGGTGAGGTGGGATTTCCCTACCCAAAATAAAATAAAAACTAAAATACAAACGTCTGGAACACTTATTATCCACCACCATTTTTGCATATGTAGAAATAAAATATTACCGAGGTTTGAATGTTAGTTTAGTCCCTGCTCACCTCATTTTACGGTATCCCCATTATTTATTGGTTCAGCAAGCTACTTGTGATTGTATCCAGCGTCGCCGTTAATTGATTCGCATAAGGGACATTGACCATAGAAATATATACAAGAAACATTTTGTGGAAATGACTGAAACCTATTTTAAAGAAGTCGCAGTTCACAGTTACTATTTTGGTAGCATTCATCGTATTGGCAGATTAACACGATAGACATGCTGAAAATGCCAAAAGGGTAATTTTGGCGGATGGTTCTAGATTAAAGCGGATGGCAATGGACTGGGTCCATTTCAAGGAGTATATGATAAAGACACCTGTTAAAGTTCAACTAATCCGCAAATAACCCTGGCTTGGACTACTTAAACATACGGTAATCATGTCGAGCAAAGTGCCAGTGTCCTGGTCATCAAAAAGTCTGTGACATGTCAAATCCTGAGGCTGAAATGAAATTCTAATATATCAGCATGATACACTATAATATTTTGAACTATATTCAATATATATTTCGCTCCAGTAGACCTTTGTTTTCTATTTGTTTGTAATTTCATGTGCCCAAATTTTGGCGAGTTTTCAAGCTTTATTCGGAGCGTCTGCTACTTACAGGAACACGGGCGTAGTTATAATGGAACGCAAATCCGGAAATGCTCCCCTTTTTTTTGTAATATTCTTCTCCTATTGAATAATTGCCTGAAACATTATTATCTTTATTTTTTATATTTTTTTTTGAGCCAGTTTGGAGTGTCAATATAAAATGTAGATCTAATTAGAAATAAAAAAAACACTAGATCTATGTTATAGTTTGGATTGACATATTATAGGGACAAAAATGTTGCATATCAGTATATTCTTATATCTTTCAGTATTACATACCAGGGCTATAACCGCGAAAATCGAATTTCGCAAATTGCGGGCATTTTTCCCTGTCACTATAATTACACCTTCATTAGAGTAAAAGAGAAAGATCCCCGCAATTTCCGAATTTCGGTTTTCGCGGTAGCCCCTCAGTAACCTTTTATGCATTTTTATGCGAAAAAACTTTAATCTCGATGGGTACCTCAAGAGTTGCAGAAATAACACTGAGGACTTGAGGATTTAGAAATCGCCATACAATAAGGGCTTTGGGAGAGTGAGCCGTGTTCGCTAAAATATGTACGCGTGATGGTAATTATTTTAATAAATATAAAGTGTGGGCCTTAATTCAGCAGTTTTCTCAATTTTAAAAACTTTCAGTTTGCCCCGTGTATATGCACACTAGTTTACATATCTAATATTATTTATTCAGTCATGCGGCATGTGTTGTACCATGTAGTCTGCTGCAGAGAAAGGTGACCCCCCCCCCCCCTGCATAAAAAATTGTTTGCAGGGGGGGGTCACCTCTCTCTGCAGCTGACTGTACCTAATAGCAATTTCTGAAGTCTTGTTTTAAAAATATTTTTACTCGGTACTACATTCGTCTTCAACACATAGGCTACCAGGGCGCGTAGCCAACGTGCCAATCGTTAACGCTCCGTCGCGTATCGTAATCATCTTTATCTATCACTCTTCCCTCTTCCCACTAGTGCAACAGTGACAGTTGCGTTTCGTTCGCTACGAAGCGTTAACAATTGCACGTTGGCTACGCACCCTGATCTTTGTTATAGACTGCTGATTGCTGGTAGGTAGGTCTGTACCTACCAGCAATCAGCATGTCTGACTTACCAAATTCATAATAGTAACTATATGCTTTTGTAACTGCAACTACTGTTATTAATAGGCACAAAGTTATTATTAAGTTTCCGGCAGCCATTCTAAAAACCACAAAAATAAGTAAGTAGTAAAAAGTGCATCCACACCGCAATAAAATTAAGAGGAAAGAATAGCTAATGACAATAGGCACTTTTTTCATACAATTTCCATTTCGGGAGAAAACGTTTTCCACTAACTAAATCTTAACAAATCACTTTGATTTTGATGTCGATCGCTTTAGCATAATATATGTGGTATTTTCTATAAAAAGGGACCTTATTGTCGATGGCGCTCACGCCATTATAAACAATGCTCCGATATAAATACAATGCCGCGCGACGCTGCGCGGCGTAAGCGCCATCGACAATAAACTCCCTTTTCCTTTTCATAGAAAATGCCCCATATTATAGGTTTCGCTTTCAATTTTGTTTTTTTTTTTGTTTTGCTAATTTATAAAAAAAAACAAAACGTATAAACCTAATTTTTCATTATGTCAATAACATACTAAAAAATCATGGAGAATGGAAAATGTTTAGAAGTGGAAAAACGTTTTCTCTTTTTGTATGGTCGAGCATGAGCTATACTTCCCTTTTGACTTTTGTGGAGCATCATTATGCAACACGGTAACATTAGACAAATATTATCTAAGTATGTAACTTTTGTGGAGCTGTAGAAAGTTACTTTTATTTTAGTATTAATTTTAATTTATTTGTAGTTTTAGTTTATTTAATAAGTTAGTTTATAATTTATGCTATTTAAGTTCATTCACAATAAAATTATAAGTCCATAAAAAAAAGTTATAATACATAAACATTATCGTAAATGTACCGACCAAGTTCCACTAGGGTAAAGTGGTTTGCAACAACCACGCAACAACACTAATTTGAGAAACCGTAGGGTAATTCCAGACAAATTTTAATTAACAATCGCCAAATGTTTTAATAATACTTTCAGCGTTCCGCATTTATTACATAAAAACCTAACAGCAACGGTACCTAAACGGTACCTACCGGTACCATAAGTTAAGTACCTTAGTTCCGTGTAGTTAAGTAACTAAGTACAGTTAGTTTCTTAGTTCCATGCAGCCCAACTAACGGTGCCAATGGAATCCTTTATATGCCTCTACGCTCTCCGCAGTCCGTCCCCGCCCCTATGTCCGCCCGACTATCGGTCATCGCGGTTATATATCTCATGACTCATAATTCTTAAAAAATCTGTTGGTGGACAGTCTAGAAATATGGTTAAAATATTTACTTGAAATTTTTACAGTGTCTGGCAAAAAAGAGTATAAATTAAAAAGTGGCAACATTGTAGTGTCCTCCCGTTTTTCTTAGATTGCTTTGAAAGGGACGACACTAGTGTTGCCACTTTTTAATTACTACTCTTTTTTGTCAGACTGTACGTATATTTTGTGGCTGAAACAATAATTAAATTTAAATTGCAAATTTTAATGTGATTTTTTTTTGCCTCTTTCATACAAGAAAGAACATCGCTGTAAAGGGAATTTACTACAATTGGACGAAAACTGATCTTCGTTTCATGTTTATTGCCCTACAGGTAACAAGGAAGTTGGTAAACAAATTTACACAAAAGATTTATATTGACCGGGATATAGACCGTGATTACCTTTTGTATTATTTGTGAGCTCCCGATATTTCGACGCAGTTACATGCATCATATTCACGGGTGACTGAAGATAGCGGGTGGGTGTCAAAGTTGTGTAGACAGCGCTCTGTCTACCCTCATTCTTGCGCGTCGGCTGCGTTCACTTTCAACGTTACCAACGGTCGCATTCACACTTGTTGGTCCGGTCGCGTTCACACTCGTTGGTCTGTCCAAACACACTACACTCACGGTGTCACTACGCGTGTTTGATTCGGATATCACTGGTTTTTTACACAAACAAAAAAACCGTGAATCATTCAAAACTCTAATTACACAAAAGATGGTCGAATTCATTTATTTGATCATAACAATTATGTTACCATACCCGTAAGTCCTTTCTTAACATTACGTAAGAAATATACGAAAATTGTAGACACAGTAGTTTCGGAGATAAAGGGGGAATGGTCATTTATTGCCTATTTTCTTTAATAACTTCTAAACTGTTTATCCTAATATTATAAAAAAATATATTTAAGATTCTCACAATTAGCTCTTTCATTCGATATGTAACAGAGTATAGTTAGAAAAACTCTATTTTTTAATTTTCTCATTTACCCCCCAAAAGTAGCCCCCAATGATTTTAAAATTTATTTGTTTACGTTACATATCCGTCTTTGGGTCACAAGCTTACATATCTCTACCAAATTTCAACTTAATTGGTCCGGTAGTTTCGAAGAAAATAGGCTGTGACAGACGGACAGACAGACGCACGAGTGATCCTATTAGGGTTCCGTTTTTTCCTAAGGCACGGAACCCTAAAAATAAAAAATGCTTTGTAATGTTCTATTTGAGCTCTTTCAAATGATATCCCACTTGACCTGGTAAATAGAGTTTTAAATTTTGCCCCCTCTTTAAATTGGGTATTTTCCATAATATTATAAAAATATTTTTTTTAAATACATTTTCAAGATAACTATTCCAAATTTCAATTCGATAGCTTAAGGCTTAAGTAGTTCTCGAGATATTTAGCAATGTGACAGACAGACGGACGGACGGACGGACAGACAGTCGCACCATAAGGGTTCCTTTTGTACCTTTTGGTACGGAACCCTAAAAATCGACACACCTTAGGTTAATACAATAATGGTTTCTTTAGTAGTTGTAAATTTTGTAGTTATAAATTACTAGTCATGAAAACTTAGTGAAAAAATTTAAGAAATTTCTTTTATTGGCACGTAACCATAATTGTAATAATCTAGGTAGGTAGATGGCAGACGAATTAAAGATTGACAGGTTAAAAAAATATCAGACAATAATTAATACCTAAAGTCCGTTTTTAGGGTTCCGTACCCAAAGGGTAAAAACGGGACCCTATTACTAAGACTCCGCTGTCCGTCTGTCTGTCACCAGGCTGTATCTCATAAACCGTGATAGCTAGACAGTTGACATTTTCACAGATGATATATTTCTGTTGCCGCTATAACAACAAATACTAAAAAGTACGGAACCCTTAGTGCGCGAGTCCGACTCGCACTTGGCCGGTTTTATTTTATTCTGTAGACTGAAATGTCATTTCATGTGTTGCTAGTTTTTTACGTCTTATATTTATATTTATAAGACGTAAAAAACTAGCAACACATGAAATGTCATTTTAGTCTACGGAATAAAAAAATAGACTATACATGCTAAGGTATAGCACCTAACCTAGAAATCTCTGGAACAGTCCTGAAATTTACGAGTAGGATACTAAAATTACACAATTAGAAGAAACTACTACTTATGACAGTTTTGGGTCACATTTATTAATACTTAGGTCAGTTTTATTGGAGCTGTCTTCTGAGATCCGGAGGCATCAGCTTTTAAAACTTATCTTCTGAGGTCACTCCAGAGAAAGATTCTTAATCAGAGACAGCCTGCCTGGTCTTTCCAGAGAAATCCGCCATGGTCTTCCCGGAGACAGCCCTCTTGACCTTTATGGAGCTCTTGGTGTCCTCTGTTGATTTTCCGGAGACAACCCCCTTGCTCTTACCGGATAAGTTCTCTGCGGTTTCTCCAGAGACAGGCTTAGACATACCGGAGGAATTCTCTGAAGTTTCTCCGGAGACAGGGCCCTTAATCTTGTTAGAGGAATTATCTGTAGTCCCTTTGATCGTCACCTCCTTGGTCTTTTTATATGAATTTTTTGAGGATTTTTCATAAATCATCCCCCTGATCATTCTTATGATCAAGTCCTCAGTGTTGTCGTAGGTAATTTCCTCGCTACTTTCATAAGACATCTCTTCAGATATTTTCTCGGAGAATTCATCGGTATTATCAAAAATGAATTCTTTGACATTTATTTTCATCGGAATACGTTTTAAAGTACCTAAAATAAAACCGAAATCATTTATTAATTGCCAAAATAAAAAAAAACTTGAATGAGATTTTACATTTTAAATCTAAACAGTGCATATATTTTCTAAAATTTAAATGGGGTGCAAATCGACCTTGTCATTAATACAAAGCAATAACTTACCAGCACTAGCTATATTTACTGCGATTAGCAGACATAAGAATAATCCTAACAAATATTTAGCAATCATTGTGGCTAATTTTGTATTATTATGGCAAATACTAGCATTATAACCATGCTTTTATACTTTAATTATGTCACGCATCTGTCCGAATGATATATTTTTATTTATTTTTCTTAAGTATATGAAAATTAAGTCCCATGTTTAATTTAGCATGAAGTAGATAATATTGATAAGCAGAATCGTAAAACGAATGTATTCCTAATGCAAATTATGGGTACCTACCGTAACCGTTTTTTTTTAAATACGGATAAGGCGCGGTGTATAGATTAGGTATATAGGAATAATCGATGTATGGTTTCGTAGCCTATATATAGTTGGTCAAGCAAATCTTGTCAGTAGAAAAAGGCGCTAAATTCAAATTTTCTATGGGACGATATCCCGTCGCGCCTGCATTTTTTAAATTTACCGCCTTTTTCCAAAGACAAGATTTGCTTGACCAACTATATATCTATATATATTATATATATTATTAATGAGAAAAGCGGGAGGTCAACAAACTTTTTTAAAAAGAATATAAAAATTAAAAGCCAATCCCAAAATAAAATTGTACAGTCACCAAAGGAAGTAGCTAATGTTTTTAATGATTATTTTGCTAACGTCTATGAGTCTAAATCGGTAAATTCTAATAATAATCCAACTATGAATGCTGCACAAAAATACAAGGATTTCGCACCGGTAGAAAAATCTATGTTTCTGCGTCCTGTCAGTGAGCAGGAAGTCTTCAAAATTATTAAGGGGTTTAAAACTAAACATAGCTCGGGAATTGATGAAATCCCAGTCACTTTATTAAAAATCTGTAATATGGAACTGACACCGCCAATCACTATGCTAATAAATCAATCTTTCGCTGAGGGAACGTTCCCAGATGACCTTAAAATAGCTGTAGTCAAACCGTTGTTTAAGAAAGGCGATGATACAGACCCTTGTAACTACCGACCTATTGCTTTATTATCATCTTTGTCGAAAATTTACGAAAAAGCCATGTGTGATAGGTTGTACAATTTTTTAGAAACCAACAATGTGCTTCATGCAAATCAGTATGGATTTAGAAAAGACCGATCTACAGCACTTGCTGTGACTAACTACATACAGAATGCTATCACAATATTAGACAGGAAAAAACACGCCGTTGGCCTTCTACTAGACTTAAGTAAAGCATACGATAGAGTATCACACGAAATTCTACTTAAAAAACTTTATAATTCAGGGATTAGAGGCGTAGTCCACGATTGGTTTAGATCCTACCTGCAAAACCGTATTCAATATGTGCAAATTAAATATCATAACTCAAACACAAATGAAATCACCGAGACACGTTCGGAAAAGCGACATTTACTAGGATCTATTCCACAAGGTAGTGTTTTAGGTTGCGTGTTATTCTTAATATATATAAACGGCCTTCCAAATATAGTTAATATACACAACATCTTATTTGCAGATGACATTTCGTTACTGTTTGAAATTGATAAAGGCGAAAGTCATAACGATACAATCAAAAAATGTCTTCACGAAGTCAATAACTGGCTAGAAGTTCAAAATCTCGAAATCAATCTCAACAAAACTAAATTAATTCAATTCCATCACGGACTTAACAAACCATTAGAAATTAATATAATAATAAATAACACCAAAATTGAGGAAGTGGACACTTTTAACATGTTAGGAATATCCCTAGACAGTAACATAAACTGGAAAAAACACATAGAAATAACTAAAACCAAAATCTCAAGCAAAACTGCTCTATCGGCCTATCATGCATTAGCACACTCGCGGTTAAGTTACGGAATCATGCTGTGGGGCAACAGCACAGATTCCGAGGATTTATTTGTCATGCAAAAAAAATGCGTCCGAATAATGGTTGGCATTCAATGCCCTGAAAGCAGCAGACCCTATTTTGAGGAACACGGGATACTGCCATTGCCGTGCCAGTATATCCTATCATTAGCCATATATGCGTGGAAATATAAATATTTATTTAAGGAACCAAATAGTGTCCGGAGAAAATATCAGATTGTTATCCCCCCTTCCAGAACAAAAATGCTATCCAATAGCCCACAATATACAGCAATCCGGGTATACAATAAACTGCCAAACAAAATCAAGTCGCACAATAATTATAAATTATTTTATAAGGCAATCAAGGAATTTTTGTTACACAAATGCTATTATTCTTTAAATGATTTCTTAAATGATAATTTGGAATAAATTGAATTTCATAATAATAATGTAAAAATTTGTAATTGTAAAAATATTAATATTGGGATAATTTTATGATAAATTATAATTTAATATAATTTAAGCTGGTGAATAATGTATAGCTGTTAAAATATAATTTAGACTAAGTATTATTTAAGTAACTATGTTGCTATGCCCTAACGGGTGCATGTTGTAACCTAAGATATAAATAAGACCTAATGTAAACACATGTATGCAATAAATGATATGACTATGACTATATATATATATATAAACGTAAAAGTCCTGACTGACTGACTGACTCACTTAAATCAACGCCCAGCCCAAACCGTTGAACCTAGAGAGCTAAATTTTTCACAATAGGTAGCTTTTATGACGTTAGTATCCACTAAGAAGGGGTTTTTCAAAATTCATCCCCTAAGGTGGTGAAAAAGGGGTTGAAAGTTTGTATAGAGATCATAAATTTTTTTGAGTGCGGGACTTGAAACTTCGTATAAAGGCATATTATTAAAATACAAGAAAAGTGATTTCAGCGTTTTTAAAAATTCATCCCCTAAATAGGTTAAAAAAGGGTTGAAAGTTTGAATCCATTACAAATACTTTGAAACTTCCTAGAAAGGCATAATAGCCGATTACAAAAAAAGTAATATTGACGTTTTTGGAAATTCAACCCCTAAGGGGTTTAAAAAGGGGATGAATGTTTGTCTTGGGGTTCAAAGTTTATAATATAAATGTTTTTTTAATTATAATAAAAAAACAAGAAAACTTATTTCAGCGTTTTTAAAAATTCATCCCCCAAGGTGGTGAAAAAGGGGTTGAAAATTTGTATGGAGATCAAATATTTTTGTGAGTATGGGACTTGAATCTTTGTATAAAGGCATATTATTAGAATACAAGAAAAGTAATTTCAGCGTTTTTAAATATTCAACCCCTAAAAGGGTTAAAAAGGGGATGTAAGTTTATATGTGGTACAAATTTTCTTTTAACCTAGGAACTTGAAACTTGGTAAAAAGGGCATTATATTAAAATAGACGATAACTAAAGAGGGATTATATCGGGAACAATTTTTTTCAGCTAGGGTCTTGAAACTTCGTAGTTTGTGAAAGACAAATTTCATGCGTTGTATAATTTTTAACAAATGATTAACCGTCCCTACTGACATCTTTTGCTGCATAATGTTCTATATTATGCTAATGTAAAATATATAACCACCAACATACAAATCCACGCGTACGAAGTCGCGGGCAACAGCTAGTTACATATAAACTACACTGGTAAAATAATAAAAAGGCTATAAGTACCTATTATTTATTATATTGATAATGAGGGCTAACGCGTATGAATTCGCCGCTAGGGGCGCTAGTGTAGATGGTGGTCTTTTCCATAGTTCGAAATGTCAAATGTCACTTGTCACTTTAATGACTGACAGCTTTTCTATAGTCTTTCGTACCACCATCAACAGAGGCGCCAACTGGTGAGCAAAAAAACGATAGCCCTCATTGAACCACCATTAGCGCTTTGATATTTTCATATTATTTTTTTCTAATCTTATAAAATAATAACTAATTAATTAATTATCTCGCTCTCTCTCTCTCTTTCTCTCTCAGAATTAAAAAAAACACTAAGTATTTCAGGATGCCGTTGAATATAGGTACAGTCAAGTGTAAAAATATGGGTGCATAATATAACTTCTTAAAAATATTTTTTGAGTAATTATGATGTGTGCACTGTGCACCCATATTTTTACAGTTGACTGTACATAGAACTTTACCCATATCCAGGCGATGCCATCTGTCCGGATTAATATTTTATTGAATATAAAATACCTACCTACAGAACAATTAAAATATACTTGCTTGTGATGGTTTTTCTTTTAAATTTATTCCATTAATAATTAAAGCATGTAATATTTTTCAGACACCCTACTTAAAAACCACCACTCCACTTCCAAACCACTGTGTGATTTGGCAGAAGAACATATGTATTTTAGTTGTATGTAAGAACTTTGAACAAACTGTTTTTTATATATGTTTTACCCTAAAACACTACAATAGCATGTTGTTTTTTGTCTGTTATTTTTTACAGACGTACAGCTATATTAGAAATACCTAACCTTTTGTATCTACTTATATAAAGCCCGCTGCTTTTTTTTATACAGGTAGTACCTGTCAGGTACGTATTACATATTATAATATTAAATATAAACACACTATTATTATTCTCTTTATTTATTCTTTTTCGTACGTTAGGTTTTTTATAATATGCATATAAAAGTAAAATGTAAAAACACTTACAAAACAATACAAAATACATATAAACAAATTATAAAAAAACCTAACCTAGGGTGCCGCCAGCAGCGGGGCAGGGCCCGAGCTGCCGGTGGTCAGGGCCGCAGAGAAAGGAACCGGCCGACTATCCGCGCCGTGTCCAAGATCACCGCCTTCTGCATCTGACCCTTGATCCAACCACCTAGCGAGAGTCTCTCAAGGTGTTGGTCGAGACTCTTCGCTATGAGACCGTTCGCTGAAACGACTATCGGGACAATGATCGTCGAATCAACATCCCACATGGCGGTTATCTCGTGAGCCAAGTCTAGGTACTTACTGGACTTGTCCTTCTCGGCTTTTACGAGATTCTCATCATGGGGGATGGTGATGTCGACGAGCACGGCCCGGCGCTGCGATCGATCTATTATCACAATGTCAGGCTTATTGGCTACAATAATCCTGTCAGTGATGATAGATCGACTATTATTATTATAGGGAACACCCAAATATTCCGAAATACGTTTTTCCGATTTTTATAACCACGATTTTCATAATCCCGATTTTTTATGTCCGAAATATCAAAATTACGATTTTTAAAAACACGATGCAATAAAATCACAAATGTGTTATTTCCGAAAACTTAAAATCCGATTGTCACTTGACCGAAAGCTTAAAGTTCCGATTTTACACTTTTCCGAAAATATTTTTTCCGAATTCCTAAATTACGAAAATTCATTATCCGATCGGAAATTAAATATTCAGAAATTCGGTCTTTTGTAAGGTCGGAAAAATGAAATTCGTGGTACTCAAATAAAGACTCACGTTTTACTTTATTAATTCGGTATTCAGGTATTCAGAAATTCCGTTTTTTATAAAATCGGAAAAATGAAATCTTTGATATTCAAATGAAGACTCACGTTTTAGTAATTATTACGGGTGCCTGTCGTGCCGCATCATGTTAAATTCGGCATCAAATATTTTTGGCATAAAAATTCAGCATAAATAAATTAGGCAGAACTGCAAACCTGCGAACTCGAACTGTTGCTAGAAGTGGGTTAGGTTAGGTTAGAACTGCGACCCCCAAGAAAACGAACTGTTGCCAGAAGTGGGTTAGGTTAGGTTAGAACTGCGACCCCCAAGAAAATGAACTGTTGCCAGAAAAGTGGGTAAGGTTAGGTCAGAACTGCGACCCCCAAGAAAACGAACTGTTGCCAGAAAAGTGGATTAGGGTAGGTTAGAACTGCGACCCTCAAGAAAACGAACTTTAATAATATATTCGGGATATCGTTATTCGGAAATTAAAAAATTAGGATATTTAAAATAAGAATCACGACAATTCGGAATAAGGGCAATTCGGAATTCGTGATTTAGAAAATCGTAAATGTTAAATTCGGCATTTTTCACTGTCGGAATTGTTATAATCGGAATTATGTGGTTCGGAATTTAAAATTTCGGAATAATGGCAATTCGGAATTCGTGATTTCAAAAATCGTAATTGGTAAATTCGGTTTTTGCCACCATCGGAATTTTTATAATCGGAATTATGTAGTTAAAATTTACAAAATTCGGCTTTTTGGGTTTTTGGAAATATAAATCTTCGTGATTTTCATCATTCGTAATTACGACAGTCGGTATTTTGATGGGTCGAGCATTTAAAAATCGGAATGCTAAAATTCGACATTCTAAAATTCGGAATAAATTTTTTGGAACTATGTAGTGTACCCATTATTATACACTATTATATTATATTACCATTAGGTACCATTCTTCAGCCTGACAGTGGTACCCAAGTAATTAACATATTTATCGGTTTACATACCTACTTGTAAGTACAAATATAATGTGTCATGGCGTATTTTATGCGGTTTATTTGTAATTATGATAGGAAGGTACTTAATTTTAGAGCCGAATACCTACTAGTAACCCAGTTTAAGGCCGTTCCATCGGTTTGCCGCTATCACTATCATATTTCGCAAGAAAGAACGGGAAAGACAATGCGCGCCAAGTGTCAATTTTGATCGAATTTTCTCGGTTTTTATTTATTTTAAAAACATTGCCTTACAATATCGAAATTCGAAAGCGGTAAAATTACTATTTAAGTTAAGATTGTTTCTTTTTTTGTGTTTATAGTGTTACATAAAAAATAACCGAGTAAAGTTGGATTAAAAGTCCTAGTTAGAGGTTACTTTGGGAATTAATTGTATAGAGATTCGTGTATCGGATCGGAAGCGTATAAATTAAAGATAATATAATCAAAGATGCATTTACTAACTTATTTAGTGCATAAAGATTTACATAGTGGTCGTATTCAAAAACATGTAATACACAGAATCTTTACATGAAACTGTTATGTTTGATACATGAACTTCAGAAAAGTAGGTAAGTGCCAGTTGCACCATCCGCACTTGACAGACTGATCAACGTAACCCGGCGCCGCGGCGGTTTATTATGAAACTTTCCATACAATAAAATTTAGCGAATTCTTTAACGATGACAAACAGTTTGGTGCAACCGACCCTAAATGTCAAAGAGGTTGTATTACACTTAATACTTACTTTGCCAAGTTGTCGTCAAAATAGGTTAACGTGATTTTTTTGTGGGGTGTGGGCCTGTGGGGGGCTTAACATGTTTCAAGTATGTCATATTAGTTTTCGCATTATTTTTGAACTTTGCTTTTTAGTACCTACTAGATGATATTTAATTGTACATTCGTAGACGTTGTGGCCTTATTGCTACGCCGTAAACCGTAGCGAGGAAAATTATATTTATGGCAAAAAATCCCCCTAAGTAAAAAAAAATTTTTTTACTCTTAGTTTGTTGACTCTGTTGTTTCCTTTTCCTATTTTACACACTTTTTTGTTGACGTGTTTTTTTGAATCTCTATGGGATAAAAAATTTCCACCATAAGATCAGGTATTCGGTATTCGTATAGATATAATTTATTTTTACGGGTGTAATAGTCATCTGATGCCTTAGAATGAGTTTTATTACCAATAAATGATGATTTTTGTTGCATTACATGTTTTATTTTTATTAAAATCCACATTTTTCCTCTAAAAAGTTGGTATCTAATTTGTCAAGGGATCCGCATTGTATCAAATATGATACATATAATTTCCCGAAACTGGAAAACCCTGGATTTTTCTCCTAATTTTTTAGTAGTCTAGTATGCTCAATAGGTGACGAAAAACTATTTTTTTTAAAATTTAAGGTATTTTCAGACTTGCCAAGATAAAGGTTAAAGGTACAATCAGCAACAAAAGTAGCGCATCAGACTATGCGCCAAAAGTTCTCTGAATAAGTATTTACAAAAATAAATAGGTCTCTATATACAATAACGAGCTTCAGCCCGCGACTTCGTCTGCGTGCTGCGGTGACAGCATGGTTCCCTTTTTATCGCCTGTCACTATGCCTGTCACTTTCGCACTAACATACTTGTTAGAACGTGACAGGCATGGTGACAGGTGATAAAAACTCGACCGTGCTACGGCCACTGGAAAGTTGGTGATGATTGATAAAAACTCCTTCCTTCCTCTGTTCTTATCCTACAAACCTACCTTCCCCTGGCCTAAAACTAGTATCTCCATAGCTCCATACCATGCAAATTTCATCTTTTAAATTAGTTCAGCGGTTTAAGCATAAAGAGGTAACAGACAGACAGGAAGTCTTTATCCTGACTGTGCTACCAGGGTACCACAGCAATTAAAAATTTTCATGGATTTATATGGAAGATAATACATATGTATAATGTCATGGCGTGTTTAATATGGTTTATTTGTAATTATGATAGAAAGGTACTTAATTGTAGAGCCGACTATAAATTACTAGCTCATTTTAATGAAACTTTCTACACGCCCATCACCCATCCTACTAAAGTACCATTGAAGTATTGGTAAGTATATTTATTAATATTTTATTTACACGTTGTTTAATACTATGATTACCTTAAATCTAACATTATTTAACCGATTTTAAAAAGAGGTGGAGTTTCAGTTCCGATTTTGCCTTTTTAGATTTTTCCGATTTTGCCAGTTTTTATTTTTTTAAACAATAAATATTTAGGGTCAATTTTACACAGATCTCAAACTAAGAAAAATCTTATACTAGTGTGGGTGTAGGTATCTACTAGGCGACGATATAAACATTTACTCGTATATATATATAGGTAAATACATATTTAAATACGTAGATACCTAACATCCATAATTCAGGAACAAAATAAATATTCGTCGTGAAATCGTGACTTTATATTGTGCCGGTTGTTTTCATTCAGCCAGTAACATCCAGAAATGGGACCGAAAAATGTGCTTACACCGGTACTGGGTCTGCTGTTAATTGTGAATTTCGTGACTGGCATCCAATGGGACTTCGAGTTTGGTAAGCGTCAAGTTTCTTATTTCAATCATTACCATAGATAATTAATCGTAATCAAGGATACTGTGTAAATGAATTTAGTAGGTACCTATCCGCGCGCTATTTGTACGCGAAAATTAAACCAAACTTTAGGTCAAAGTTATAGGAGAGGAGGCACCCATTTAGGTCAAAATTTTATTTCAAAAATGTAAGTGGCTCCCTTTCTTAAATTAATTAATCTATGAGTCAAAAGGACCAACTCTGCAAAAGGACCAATTCCTTCAACATCATTCGCCGTATATCGCACTTTTTAGTCACGTTCACGTCTAAAAATATTGATACGGACAAAGTACCAAAACATGTATATATATACACAACTAGTGTAAGACATATTTTTGGCACTTTGTCCGTTACGTATCGATATTTTCAGAAGTGACTGTGATCGTAACATACGGTTCCTCAACAAGTCAACACATCATAGAACTTATGATAAGTGTGTATAAATAAAGCAGTGTAGGTATATACCTATTAGGTAACTGCACATAATTAGGCATTAAAACACTCGTGTGATATCTTTATGAAACTCGCTTCGTAAACCCACACGTATTTTAATACCTCTTATTATACATGAGTCACGTAAACTACGTAAATATTTTAATAGCTCCGTACAATAAGATGTTCACGGAGTTCTTATAGGGTTCACTTCGGTCTTGCAAATCGGTTAAATGCTTTTTTTATATAATTGAATGTATTATTTTTACCAGCAACGCATTATCATAACGGTACGAGTTAAGGATGACTCACGTTAGACCGGGCCGTGTCCGGGCCGGAGCTTCCGGCGCTTACTTTTCTATGACATGACAGGTGATCACGTGATGCTTTCCATAGAAAACGAAGCGCCCGAAGCTCCGGTCCGGACACGGCCCGGTCTAACGTGAGTCATCCTTTAACCAGTCTTGTCTTTCAGGTAATAAGCAGCTTGCGGACGCTACCAAATTTTACGAAAAGGAGGGCACTATTCAAATATTCTCATATCGCAATTTTTATTCGTTTACCGTAAGTATAATCCACTTGAACAACTTTATTTTATTTAACCTCTTAATGCATGTAATAAAAAGATAGTTTCAATTTGAACTTTAATAGCTGTTGTTGTTGTTGTGAGTTGAATATCATATCCGCCATATACATATATGGCTACGTATGCGGTAAGGGGATTTTAGGCCATCTTTGCGTATCACAGCACGACATTCTGGTAGCTCCCTCAATACTCCATTTAAAAATTCAACATGTATTTGAAAATGTACAAATCAAATTACGGGTTTCTTATTTAATATCCCTCTGTGTATAATATTAATAGGTGCCTGATAAAGGATAACTCACGCTAGACCGCCGAGGCCGAGGCGTCCGACACGTCATTTTCGATGACGCTAATCGGTGATTAAAGGGCCTGACACTATTTGATAGAGAAAGATAGTCGTATTGCGATTCCTATAAGAGGAAAGAGAAAATACTGCCATGCTTTGTCATTTTTTCATGGTCAGGTTATGGCATTATAGCAAGGAGGCGATGGCGAAATACCGAAATTTATAAGAGTGAAAGAGGAAAGACATTGGACATGCAAACCGGATAAATTGCGTTATATACATTTTATATGAATATTCTTTCTCTTACCCCCGGTCTCTCTGTGGCGCGTCTATAACTACTTGTATATACTATGTCTATGTTTACAGCACATTTACCTACTTTAACATGTTTCCAGGTGCCAGTGGGCATGCAGGTCTCATACGTCAGAGTAACAGTGTGGAGTCTCAGCCCTCCAAAAGTAGATTATGATGAGAACACTAACACCGTTTCTATCGTATACTCTTTCATGCAAATCACACTCAGTACATTCAAAATACAAGTCGAAGGTGTTCCCTTTTATATACGCTCTAGTGACACCTCCAGGGTATCCCTCAACAGTGGTGAAATAGAGGATTAATTAATATGGTTAAATAGTTATTTGTGGAACAAGAGAGGAAAGTTGGTTTTTCTTGCGAGTGTTTATTTTGAGTCCCGAGAAAGCGAAAGATTCTAAGTTAGAATCTTGAGCGTAACGAGGGACTCAAAAACACGAGATGTAAAATAACTTTGCTCTCGTGTTGCACACATAATTTTTCACCTCAGTAGTGAGAACATCAATAAGGTTAAAATGTATTTCGAATTGCACAGAATAATACAGAGAAAAAAAAGTATGAAGTGGCAGTTCATGGCCTTCACTAAATTAAAAAGCTACTTTGTTTCACTCCCTGGAGTGAGGAAAGTTGCACTTTCTTCACTTCCTGGAGTGAGGAAGACGCACTTTCCTCACTCCATGGAGTGACTAAAGTAGGCTTGTTCGAGCTGCTGAGGTGAAAATTATATTTCATCGCATCAGTTTCATCAGCTACGTATCGACCGAAAGACATCCACTAACAAAGACTTCTCCCGAGGATCTCCACAACGATAATCCGTAAGCAGATTTTGGTCAGATTAACCGTCCTTCTAGTTTAAGGACGCGCAATGGTTATCGGTTACAGTGCATCGAAATCACAAAAAAAAATACTCTCCCACCCAAAATGTATGAAACAGACAATTTTTGGGTTGATTCCATAATAAAATTTGTTCAGTACAACCTACATATTCACCTGTAAATTATTGTAGGATTTGTAGGTCATTAAAAAACATCCTGTATATTAAGGTGCAAAAGTGTAAGCATTGACGTCGACTTTCAACAAGAATGTAATGTACGTACCATACATCGGGGTTTTTGATGCGGAAATTTTTTACTAGCCAAAAAATAGGTAAAAACTGTAAAACCGATACTATTTTAACATTAAATTTCTAAGCACATTTAGAGCTTATAACCTATTTTTAATTCATAGTTTTTACAATAAACAAAGTTGTAAATACACAAAATCATTCCCGCACCAAAAACCCCGATGTATGGCACGTACACACTAACTATTTGGGTTAATTAAAAGCGTTTTTAACATTGTACTAGCTATTATTTTTATTTCCCATATTTACTTACCCACAATACAAGAGGAGTGTTGATTTATTAGTAGGTACCTAGATACACTAGATACCGTAAAACCTCCTAACTATAGTCAAATAAGCATACGGCCCGCCAGATGTTAAGCAGTCTCTGTAGCCTGTGTACGTGGCTGTGTACGCCTGCAATTCCAGAGTAGCTACATGCGCGTTGCCGACCCTAAAACTCCGCACCCTCATTGAGCTCTGGCAACCTTACTCACCGGCAGAAACACAACACTATGAGTAGGGTCTGGTGTATAGTGTGTTCAGTGTTTGTATATCTGAGTTATTTCTCTCCTTCGTTAAAATATTTTGCTTCAGAACTCAAATTATTCAAAATTTGCATCATTCAAATAGAAATAAAGATAGCCAGAATAGTTAGAAATTTTGGGTGGTTTATGGTAACGTATTTTATAAATAGCCCACTAACCTAGGAATTTATTACATATACTTAGGTTACTATATATTTAACTGTCTGTCTGTGGAGAGTCTGAAGCCGAGGACAGGCATTGTAGTAGCGACCAGACGGATGAACCGATTTTGATCTAATATTTTGGCTGAAAGGTAAGTATATGTAGTTTACAGATCGTGCTGAGAACTTTTCTAGTAGGTATATACATACGTAAAGGATACTGCATGAACAACTTCAACAGGTAGGAGAACGACGAACTGTCAAAGAATAAATAATAGTATATACTACCGAACTGTGCAAAAACGTAACATAAACCCGATGATGCATCATCTATATAAATAATATATGTAGGTATGTAAACTTTAATACTATCCTCCTCCCTCAATCTAGCAACGCTCAAGATTCCACTTTTCGAATCATATTTTGGCATCTTTCGAAGGAGGTAAACAACAGCTTTGCCCCGTTCTAAAACAAATAATTATATTAGGTACCTTTTCAATAGGTATTTTCGGTAGCTTTTATTGCTGACTTATACATTTTTTGCATTATCATAAACAACCTAAACTGATGTGTGTTTTGTGACAGTGAGACTCCTGGAGGCGTATTCTGATTGTAAGAACAGGTTACGAATTTAACATTTAAAACTTTCGCGTTTTGAACACATATTAATCACATTTAAATCGGGTCTATTGCGAATTTATTTAGTCGCGACCACGACCAGTGAGACCTGTGTCGAAACGTCGGTAAATAAAGATAACAAAATAAATTCGCGATAGACCCGATTTTAAATGTGATTAATATATTTACACTGAAATTATCCATAACCTGTTAGTACAATCAGAATATGCCTTTTGTTATTATATTGCTATTGTGCTACCTATAGGTACAATTAGAAACAAAGATATGTGTTTTGGATATTTTAATACAAATAATAAAACAAATATTTTCGTTATTGACGACAATAACATCGTCAATAAGAAACAAAATAAAGGTAAAAATGTAAATTTTCGATTTTTACGTCCAAAAGTGTACAAGGGCAGGATCATTTTCTTGCGGTAGTTCGACCGGACTATGCACTATTACTGTAAGGGAGTTTCCAACTATAACTGTGTTGGTTAAAAGGGTAAGGCAAGAAGTTCTGTTGGCTTTTCAACTATGGGTGGTCTAGTTACGAGAACGCGCGTTGATGTCATCGTGACGCTCGCGCTTCGACTCGCTGTGGTCGCCCGAGACGCGCACGCCAGCTGACGTGCCCGCTTCCTCATGCTCGCGCTTGCAGGGCGGCGCGGTCGGCGCCGACTGCACCAGCCGCCCCACCATACTCCCGCTCCTGTCCTTGCGTGGGCGCGTCCACTCGTGCGACAACACCCGATCCAGCGTCAAACGCAGCGTTATATCCGGCTCCAGAATATGACGCACAATGGACTTGGACGCCGTCGAAACTGTGTCCCGTATCCTAGATCTGAACACCCAATTGCGTGACATCTGATCCTTCAATAATTTGCGTAAGTTGGAGTCATCGAAAGGCATGGACGCGTTCAACATGATGAACAGAATTATTCCGAGGGACCATACGTCGGCGAGCTTTGGATTGTAAGGCGTACCACTCACCACTTCTGGAGCCGCGTACGCGGCAGAGCCGCAATAAGTCTGGCTGAGCACGCGGCGATTGTCTCCATCAGTACAAAATCTTGCGAAACCGAAATCGGCCAGTTTCACATTGAACCGCCTGGACAACAGTATATTTTCACACTTTAGATCACGATGCGCTATATTCTTGCTATGTAGATACTGGAGCCCACTTGCCATCTGCCGGAACCACAACTTAGCCTGGTTTTCGGGTACGACGCCATTACGCTTTATAAAATCTAACAAGTCACCGTTGTCGGCGTAGCGCATAAAGATAAACACTCTCGGGCCTCGCTGCAAAATACTGTGTACTTGAATGATGTGTGGATTCTCGATTTTAGTTAGGATGTCGAGTTCACGAGGAAAGAATTTTTCTAAAAAATCACGAGGCGCTTTCTCCTTGTCGAATATTTTGCATGCCAGTTGCATCCGCTTAGGACTGGACGCGTCGCAATACTGCGCTAGGTGCACGGTGGCGTAGGATCCCTGCCCGATCTTCTTCCCGATGAGGTAGCCTCGTTGTTCTAGGGCATTTACCTCAGAGCTTCGAGGGCTCAGGCGCTCAGCCATTGAGCTCTATCGACTTTATCCTAACCCGTTTAGGATACATTGGACATCTCACTGCTGACGATATGCTCAAGGTTTCTAGGCACTCCTGTCAAAATATTTGCTCTTCGCTTGATACAAATTTTCGACACACCTCTCATTAAAGAGAGTAAATAAATAAAAATAATTATATAACCACGCCAAAGATTTAGTCAAATATTACGACATCACAAAAAATTTGGATAAAAATAACGCTTCCACTAGCAAAAATCACAAAATACGTTTTGCTACATGTATAACTTTTTTCTCTTGTTTCTAAAATCAAAATGACTTTTTTCAAACCAGACGCTTTTTATTGTAAAAAGGTTTATTTACAATTTTGTTATAATTAATTTTAAACCGAGTTAATTGCTAATATTGCTATGTTAAAATTGTTGGGGCTTTGAGTTAAGATTTTTGTATGATACCTACCTATTTATTAAAAATTTTACCAAAAATTTTTTTTTCTGGCTGATTGGCCGCCGCCTGCGTTCTAGCGCGAATTTATCATTTGCCATCACTCGTGTTTACGACAAGTCTTTCGCAGTGCGTTCATATACATATAGGTATATATATATATTTTTTTATGAAATAGGAGGCAAACGAGCAGACGGATCACCTGATGGTAAGCGATTACCGCCGCCCATGGACACCCGCAACACCAGACGGGTTGTAAGTACGTTGCCGGCCTTTAAGATGGGAATACGCTCTTTTCTTGAAGGTTTGAAGGTATTATACTACTCTTTGGCGTTCATGCGTCGCTCAAGGGGAGGTTAAAGAAGCTATGGTTATGTAATTGATTAGTTTGCCTATATATATGTTTCTGTTGTATAGTTACTCTATATTTGTTTACTTCTTTCCATTTTTAGGGTTCCGTACCCAAAGGGTAAAAACGGGACCCTATTACTAAGACTCCGCTGTCCGTCTGTCACCAGGCTGTATCTCATGAACCGTGATAGATAGACAGTTGAAATTTTCACAGATGATGTATTTCTGTTGCCGCTATAACAACAAATACTAAAAAAAGAATAATATAAATATTTAAGTGGGGCTCCCATACAACAAACGTGATTTTTTTGCTGTTTTTTTCCGTAATAGTACGGAACCCTTCGTGCGCGAGTCCGACTCGCACTTGGCCGGTTTTTTACCTACAATAAAGAGTTTACTATCTACTACCACAGGTACTTTTTTTCAAACAGCATGGGTACGGTGACAGAAGTCATCTCAATACAATTTTGCAAGATTTTGCGCTTTAACATTATGGATTGTATGGAAATAGCCTCTGTCACCGTACCCAAGCTATGATTTATATAATTCAGAATATGTGGTTGCCTAAATTATTTATTTGCTTTTACAACAGTATATTCTAAAGCATATACCAAAAATATGTTGATTCGTGGTTGATTCAGGTATAACCACCCAACGTCATCCAACGTGTCTCGTCCTGAATGGATTTTGTGATAATATTTTCCATTCCGCTAATAACTACGTTTAGCACATTTATATAAGCCAGATCAAAGAATATAATACTCAAGCCAGATTCAAACATGCACAATCTTTTTAAATGTTACCTGTCTCTTTTGCACTTATTATTTTTACATATACGTGAAGTACGCTCCAGACTACGCGGCTTCGCGCCTTGATTTGCGCACGAGTGTGGAGGGCCCTTGATGGCAAAGAGTAGTATAGCGTGATATGAGCGTGATGGCTTGGCTTCCCTTTTGCGCTTTTCAATCTTTAAAAGTCGTAACAGACTACCGCACCGCACCAAGGTTGCGCGTTGTCCGTACGCTGAATTCGATGTAACGATCAACCATCGATCAACGCTTAAAGTCGAAAATCCAGCAACGTTTGCTAAAAAGCGCCACCGCCATCGTGTGAATAAATACACATTTATTCATTGTGTCATTCAAAGGCTTTTTTAACGCGCGTTGTAAAAGCGCTCGTAAAAGCCGCACGCTGACACAAGAGAGAGGAATTAGTGGAAAATTCGGATTACTGGAAATTAGAGCAAATCTGCATATATGTATTTTGATATTTTTAAGTAGGTATGTCGTATAAATATTTTTTATTAAAATAATAAGTTCAAAAAAAAAATTATTTCATTATCTGGTTTTTATATAGCCACTTTTAAGAGAAGGCAGTGTGATAATGTAAGCGTAGATAGAATAGTAAACTTGGACATAGAATGATCAATTGCACCTCTATTTTAGCGCCGGATTACTGGATGTACCGGAACATTAAAGTGACGGATTTTCTAGATTTCACTCTATGATTATGGATGGTACCTATAGAAAGGATGCCAATCTCTTATGGCAGAATTGTTGCAAAATTGCAAAAGTGACCGCTTTCAGCTATAAATAATAGTTCCTAATCTCTCCGGTGGCGCTAGGTAGGCTCTGAGACCAAAGAGTATTGTAATATATAGGAGACTCTATGACATGAACCATAGAGGTATAATAATGTAGAGTTGAAATCCCGATAGGGACAGTAAATAACCCGACCAAATTACGTAGGTTGTTTCTGGTATGTTGTCAGGAATGTTAAAAGGTGTTTTTAATTTTGTCGCATTGCGTATGTTCTGTCCCTCACGGTGCACATCTATATAAAATACTAGGTGTCGGGTTTAGGTACTTCAGTGTATGGTGGCGCCGCCTATTTACTGTTTTTTACGGTCACTTTTTGATACATGAAGATTCATTTCCTTAACTCTACCCAGGGACCGGCCCGCTATCCCTTATCGGGGTTTTATAAGGGTATTGCATAAGGCTTAACTCACCATACCCTTTGCCAGACGAAACCCTTTGTTTTGCTTTTAAAAACCCTTATATAAAGCTACCACATTTGAGTAATCGGTAGCCCAAATACCCTTACAAAACCCTTATCATCCGCTCACCAACACCTTGGATATTGCTTATAAGGGTTAGCCTTATAAAGGGCTTCCCTTTTAGCATATAAGCGTGCTAATTTAAGTCGTCTACCTTGTTCATAAAGCACACATTACTTCGAATCCGAGCGATCGTCGGCGGCGACGGCGGCGTTCTTTGACTAGGCACGTATTTTCTTTCCTTTTCATACACTACCGTAGATATATACTAATCCTGTCTCTTTCACGCAAAGGGAAACCTTTATAAAAAGCGCTTAAAGATAAGGGTAACCCTTATTAAGAGCTAGCCTTATTTTTGGTTAGCTTTTCGGTAAGGGTTAGTCAAACGTAAGGGTATGAATGGGCTTGCAGTTCAAAAGGGAAAGTCTTTCAATGTGTTAGCCGTGTTTAAGTGTCGCCCATTGAAAGGGTTTTATCGCGGAAAGGGTTGTCCGGTCCCTGACTCTACCTTCCATATCTATGATGTTGACCATGGAGACTATATAAAGGAGCCAAATCTCTATGTATGAAAAGTGTCCATCAAAAAACAGTAATTAGGCGGCGCCACCATACACCGAAATACTACCAAAACAACCTACGTAATTTGGTCGGGTTATTTGTTGGTTCATGTTATACTCATGTCCCAGAGCCTAACTAGCGCCACCGGAGAGATTAGGAACTATTATTTAAAGCTAAAAGTGGTCACTTTTGCAACAATTCTGCCATAAGAGATTGGCATCCTTTCTATACCATCCATAATGTTGACCATATGTTGACAGTTGACGTTTTGGACAACTAAGTTGACAGTTGACAGTTTATTTTGTTGCTGAACCCCTATTCGTATTAATTAAAAATATTGTTAATGTCGTTTATCTCTCTTATTTATGTGTAACGAGCGAGATTTGAATAGCGAAAATGTTTTGATTACATATTTGTCGTATTAGATCATATTAAATAGGTCACCGCAGTGCCTCCCACTGTAAGGAATGTAATATATTTTTTTCGTTTTTCCTCAACTTAACGCTTTATCTACTTATAGAATTGTGTGTGATTTTGATAAACATTATCATTCAAGATGATGAACCAGTATATAAAAGAGTTAGAACAAGTAAGTAGAAGTGCAAGAAGTAATCGAAAATATATCCCATTTAACATCCATTAATTTAACACTTTCAAAACTTTGATGTTGTGTGTAAATATAACTCGATTGTGATTTGGATATAAATTACAATATTCAATCCAAATTTTTCATTTGCTCATCAATTCGTGATTAGTCTCAATGTAATTAGAATAAAATTTGAAGTCATAATTTGGTTTAGTTTAGTTGGATTTAAGAGATGAAACATAAGTAGTTTTGTTAATTGTAGTTTTGTAAGTATACCTAGTGATATTATAATTAACATTTCACAGGAGCCATTTGATCCAGATGAGTTTGTAGAGAGAATGGTGAGACGGAGCATGCAGGAGTCGAGACTCAAGGACGATGAATTTGACCCAGAAATGATACATGACATATTCACTCAGGCAATACAGGATTTAAAGGTAAATTTAATGTAATTTTTTACTTTTATAATTAAAATCTCTCTCTCCATTGTCCATAAGTATTTTACCAACCTTTTTTTGCAGCTTATTCTTAAAATACATGATAAAGATTTTAGGTTTCAACAGGTTATTTATTTATGTTAAAATTTTGACTATTAACTCAAATAAATTAACGTCTTTTTGAATTGCCCGGTAACCCTATCTTTCTTCTTGTAATTCTCGAGAAAGCCTATAGTCAACCAGTAGACTTATATTAGATACATACATTGGCGTTTTGGGTGCGCGGATGTTTTACACTAGCAAAAAAATTGGTAATAACTGTAAAAACAGGAACTATTTTAACATTTCTAAACACATTTGGAGCTTATTAGATTTTTAATTCATACTTGGGTAATTATTTTACGATAAGCAAAGTTACACAAAATCATTCCCGCACCCAAAACCCCCATGTATGATTATATTGATTATGATAATATAGTATAGATATTGTGTACTAATTCGATTACGTGCAATGGGGTTTACTTACAAGCGTTCAACCATTGCCATAATAATAACTTCTTACTAACCACCTCTGTGAAATGGTAAGATTATACGTAAGTACATTTGTCTTTGTAGTAGATTGACTTTAGTGGTACTTTCTATCAAAGACGTTTTGGGACTAGACAAAAAGGTCTTACTAAATCAATTTTCCATTTGGTCACCTTAATTTGGTTAGTAAAGACCAAAGGGACCCAAGGCTCTAGAAACAGAGGACATTCACTAGCCAGGTGGGACTAAATAATTGCACTAGACGAAGTCAGATGGAAACAGCTGGAGGAGGCTTTTAGCCAGAAGACGTCTACAGAAGAAAAATCAATGAAGTTTTAACTTAATATTTCCAAACAATTATCTGTAGAATAAAGGCTCGGCCAAACACAAGGCACGACGCAGCGCCGCGGTCGCGCGGCGCGACCACCGCCCATGCTAACAGGTTAGCGACGTCAAACAGACTTCGTCCCGCCAGCATCGCGCCCCGCTTCTGTTCGCGCGTGCGATGAGGGCGTGTTGAGAGCGCGAGGCCGGCGCGATCCGCGCGCGACATGTTTGATTGAACAGGCATCACGCGGCGCGAGCGCGGCGCGGACGCGGCGCTGCGTCGTGCCTTGTGTTTGGCCGAGCCTTAAATAGTTTAAAATAAAAAAAAATTAAATCAATTTTGCTATAGTACCTATTATTTAACATTGGCAGGTGCTGCAAGAAAGGCAAGAGAGAAAGTGTGCAAGATTAGAACAGTCAGTGCAGGAGGAGGAGAAATTATACGGAGACAAGCTAGCTGAGATCATGGAACAGCACACTGTGAGTGTTTCATCATTTGTATTTTATAACATTTAAAACTATTGCGTTTTGAACACAATCATATTAAATGTTGTAATATTTGTATTTTAGGTAATATCAATGTACTGTAATGTAGTGTAATTTGTATAGGTATTTTCATTGGATATTTCTTAGTAGCTTTATGGTAAATGAACGCAGCAATAAGATACAAAATCTAGCTAATATAACTAGTACAAACAGAACACAAATCACTGACCATTGGCAAAGCTTATTGATAATATTTCCACGATATCTGCCATAGGTCTGTCACCGTGAAATCTTTCGCTGGACTTTATTGTATGAAATTTCATAGTTAATTGCTGATTACCGTTGATCAGTAAGTAAATTCTGGTTGGTGCAACTGTCCCCAAGTTAGTTTTGTTCTTCCAGCACTGCGTGAACGTGTTCAGCTCCCTCGACGAGCGCATGTCCCGCTGCGGCGGGCGAGCGCTGGACGTGGGCGAGAAGCTCGGCGCCGCCCGAGCGCCGCGCGCCCGCGCCGCCGCCGCCCGCGACCTGCTGGCTCATCTAGCCCACTTCCTTAGCCCTGGACCGGTGCATACGGAACTATTCAACGACCCAAGCAAGGTGCGATATATATTTTGCCAAAGGACTGTCTCATTTCAAACCTAGACAGAGAGAATCATACTTGTCTTACTAGTACTAGCACCCAAAAGAAAAGGATGAGTATAGTTTCTTTAATTCTTTTTTACTGGCAATTTGGTTTGACCAACTATATAAACGAACGCATGTCCCGTTGCAGCGGAGGTGTGCTAAATGTATGTAATGTAATTTAATGTATTATAAGGACCCATTTGCATGCTGCCAAAAACAGCTAAAAAGGCTAGACCATGTAACTTTTATAATATCTATGTAAAACCCTTTTTATGTGCAAATAAATGATTATGATTATGCGAGAAACTTGGCGCCGCTCGAGCGCAGGCGCCTGTTACCTGTTAGCACTCTTCGCGCATTTCTTGAGCCCTGGACCGGTGCATACTGAACTATTTAACGACCCTAGCAAGGTATGATAATATAATGTCGCCATCAGATATGTAATTTGAAAAAAGCAAACCAACTGTTATCAAGACATTAAAGATTCAAAGATACATTTATTTCGTCATCATGGGTTACATTTACATAAGGTGTCAGTTTAGGTAATAGGTCCATGTGCCTTTCGGCGTGCGACATAAAAATATAACTAAACTAAAATTCAATTACCTAAGAATACTTACGTGTTGAAATATTCTTAACGTGTTTAACATGTTAAAGTGCATATAATAATAATAGTGCCGCTCCCCTATATCTGATGGCTACCTACTGTCTTGATGATGATGGTATATTTCGCTACTAGAACAAACTCCGCTTTGCTGTTTCGAAATCATGGTTTCACTAATAAAATAAGAAGAAATGTTAAATCATTATTTTCGTGCTCTACCTACTAATTAGGTGTGATGGAATCATTCATTCCAACTCGTCGCGGAGTGCTGCGACCCGTAGTCTGCGCCGGTCCGTCACCGTCAACGCAAGCTCCTGATGACACTCCTCGGTACGGAGTGAAACATGTCGAGCGTTTTTCGACTTAAAATACGTGAGTGACCCGTTATTAATATATATTTAATATATAAAAAATCTCTTGATTTCAGCTAAACGATGCAGCCGATGTCATCCAAAAGCTTCACACCATCGCCCAAGAACTGCCCCCCGACAAATTCGAAGTAGCCAAAAAGAAAATCGAAGCCAAATACGACGAGATCGAACGCAACCTCATAGAGGAGTTCGTGAAAGCCCAAAACCAAGGGGATATGGCTAAGATGAAAGATATCGCTAATATTATGACCAACTTTAAAGGTTACTCGCAGTGTGTCGACGCTTATATAGAGACCAGTCAAATGGTGAGTGGCCTAGGTTTAATGTGACACTTCCGGTTTTAGTTTATCAACTAAATACAATCGTCCAAAGTTTTTGACAATTTGTACAACTTATTGCAGACAAAATCCACTGACGCTGAGTTAAAAGTGCTAATGTGAGCTAGTATTTCCTTTTGTCTCACAGATAGACATAGGACATAAAAATTATAAATCGTTTCCATGACTAGGACATTTTCTTTCAGAACACCCTGATGGGCAAGGATATTTTCTCTTCCGTCTTATCCCTCTGCAAGAAGAACTACAATATCATCAGCGCAGTATTCTCCAACCCGGAGCAGGTGAGAACAAAACGAGTTACAAATGGTATCACAACGGTAAGGTCAACAATGCGCATGTGACTTCTCTGGTATTGCAAGCGTCCATTGGCGGTGGAGGCCACTTTCAATCTGGCACGCTGTATGCTTGTTTGCAAACACTGTGTTGTGTATACCTGTACGCTAAATTCAAAATTTTATAAGATTATCAACTTTGTACTCTGTACTGTGCTGTTCGTACAGCGCCATTTACATGTGCTCAACTAACTTCTTCCAACAGGTAATGAGCAAGTTCGTGCTCAACATTTTCCACCTGAAGCTGCAGAAGTACATTCAAACCAAACTCGCGGACAAGAATGATGTGGAGAAATACTTGAGGAATCTTTATGATATGTACACAAGGTTAGTTGTAGTGAGGAATTAGTTGTTTCTTGCTTACCTTTTTTTTTTCGCTTTATAGTCATAATTGTGTCCTAAATTGTGCATCATTAAATAGGAGCGCTCTCAAGTGATACTTTAGTGTTACCTATTCAATTGTATGGCATAGTACCTATTATAAACAGAAAACAAATAACTATAAATATAGATTAAGGTCAATCAGCTGTTTGATGGCCCCGTCTTAAGTACCTAATACGTGATGAAACCAGGCCTCCTTCACTCGCTCAAAGCCACGCGCTATATGCCTACTGCTCGGCGTATCGTCGACGATATAATCGACAGAGGGCCGCCGAACCAGGCCTCCTTCACTCGCTCAAAGCCACGCGCTATATGCCTACCGCTCGGCGTATCGTCGACGATATAATCGACAGAGGGCCGCCGAACGCCCGCCTGAGCGCTCGCACCACACGTTTCCCGCGCTTACGCTTCGAAATGCCGAAACCACGTAATTATTGTGCAGTAGATGGGTGTAAAAGTCAAAAAACAAAAGAAAATTTGTCGTTTTTTTAGGGTTCCTTACCCAAAGGGTAAAAACGGCACCCTATTACCAAAGATAGATATAACTCCGTAATAGATGGATACAGTCTAAGGAAAAAACGTGCCTCGAAAATCAAGAAAATTTGATTCTCGTTCAGAGGGCGCTACTAGTTTTGGCCTACAGTCGTATAGATGGCGTTGACGGTTTCGTTTGTTGTTATTTAACAATTTTAACGCATATCAGTGAAAGAACATGGGTCAAAATAATAAAAATAATTAATGCAAATAAAAAAGATCATTTATCTATATTTAAATACATTCTATCGTATTTTTATAAATCTTCATTTTTAGTTTTAAAGTGTGTCGACAGATGGCAGTGAATTTACTGGGGTTACAAAATTTACTATGACAATACCGCTCTAGTATAAGTTACTCTATGCTATTACTAAGACTCCGCTGCCGCTGTCCGTCTGTCACCAGGCTGTATCTCATGAACCGTGATAGCTAGACAGTTGAAATTTTCACAGATGATGTATTTCTGTTGCCGCTATAACAACAAATACTAAAAAGTACGGAACCCTCGGTGGGCGAGTCCGACTCGCACTTGGCCGGTTTTTTCATTTCCGAGAGACGAAGAAAGGTGAGTAGTATTTTAAATCTATCTTTATGAATTTTGTCACTATTTATTTCTTTGAACATAAGTAGATAAATCGTAAATTAAGGAGTTTTTTGAGTCAGGTATTATGAGTGTTGTTTTTAAATATTTGATTGACTAATATAAAATATGGTTGATTCGCAACATTCGTTTTATTACAATAATAACATAAGTAACAGTACAACCCTAGCGCATTCTTACGATGACGCGTTGGCACGTGGCTCGCACGGCGAGCAAGGCAGTCTCGACTCTTTGTGCGCATACTTATGGTACATTTCTTCTCGTCCTGAGCAGCAGGTATTATTATTAAGATTTTGTAGGCTTTTATAGAGTAGGTATTTTCGCTTTTGTATGGGAATGATGTATCTGTTACGTAGTAACTATTTATTAATCTGTGGCCGAACGCCCGCCTGAGCGCTCGCACCGCACGTTTCCCGCGCTTACGCTTCGAAATGCCGAAACCACGTAATTATTGTGCAGTAGATGGGTGTAAAAGTCAAAAAACAAAAGAAATTTTTTTCGTTTTTTAGGGTTCCTTACCCAAAGGGTAAAAACGGCACCCTATTACCAAAGATAGATATAACTCCGTAATAAATGGATACAGTCTAAGGAAAAAACGTGCCTCGAAAATCAAGAAAATTTGATTCTCGTTCAGAGGGCGCTACTAGTTTTGGCCTACAGTCGTATAGATGGCGTTTACGGTTTCGTTTGTTATTTAACAATTTTAACGCATATCAGTGAAAGAACATGGGTCAAAATCATAAAAATAATGAATGCAAATAAAAAAATCATTTATCTACATTTAAATACATTCTATCGTATTTTTAAAAATCTTCATTTTTAGTTTTAAAGTGTGTCGACAGATGGCAGTGAATTTACATGGGTTACAAAATTTACTATGACAGTACCGCTCTAGTATAAGTTACTCTATGCTATTACTAAGACTCCGCTGCCGCTGTCCGTCTGTCACCAGGCTGTATCTCATGAACCGTGATAGCTAGACAGTTGAAATTTTCACAGATGATGTATTTCTGTTGCCGCTATAATAACAAATACTAAAAAGTACGGAACCCTCGGTGGGCGAGTCCGACTCGCACTTGGCCGGTTTTTTCATTTCCGAGAGACAAAGAAAGGTGAGTAGTATTTTAAATCTATATTTATGAATTTTGTCACTATTTATTTCTTTGAACATAAGTAGATAAATCGTAAATTAAGGAGTTTTTTGAGTCAGGTATTATAAGTGTTGTTTTTAAATATTTGATTGACTAATATAAAATATGGTTGATTCGCAACATTCGTTTTATTACAATAATAACATAAGTAACAGTACAACCCTAGCGCATTCTTACGATGACGCGTTGGCACGTGGCTCGCACGGCGAGCAAGGCAGTCTCGACTCTTTGTGCGCCATACTTATGGTACATTTCTTCTCGTCCTGAGCAGCAGGTATTATTATTAAGTTTTTGTAGGCTATTATAGAGTAGGTATTTTCGCTTTTGTATGGGAATGATGTATCTGTTACGTAGTAATTATTTATTAATCTGTGATGAAACGTACCTAATGGGATCGGAGTCGACCGTTACTCGGAATAATTTAAGCTGGCTTGTACAAAATAATACTAATTCAAATTAAAAATTAAAAGTTGTTACTGTAATTTTCCAGATCTTTTTATTTTGTTTTTTGGTTGTGAACTACACACAGATTGGGAATCCATCTTTTTCCCTTTTTAATGCCACGCCTATCGTGCGCAACGTGTCATCGTGAATCTTGACGCAATTCTCAAAAGTTGAAAGTGACAGTCGATGTCTTTAGCGGCCAAAGGGTTAAGCTACAACTATGATTGTGTTGGCAGACCTTAAAGACTGAATAAAAGCTAAACTAGTGTTATAAGATTGATTGATTGAGTGATTATAAGGCGTTTTTTACCTTACCAGCACCCAACGAGCTTGCGACGACTTGGTATCAGCTGGTTTCATAACCGACTCGGGCAACACCTCCCCCGGCTCTCTCCGGCGCTCGGCGCTGGTGAACGGCGCGCTAGCGGGCGCCGCCGACGGATACGCCGCGCTCGAGTGTCGCCGCCTCCGCGCGCTGCTCGCCAGCCTGCTGCATGCTTACTACAGCGACAAGGGGCATGTGAAGCGGCAGATACAGGGCACGGGGTGAGTGCTACACACACTAGTAGCAGCTGGTCTCATAACCGACTCGGGCAACACCTCCCCCGGCTCTCTCCGGCGCTCGGCGCTGGTGAACGGCGCGCTAGCGGGCGCCGCCGACGGATACGCCGCGCTCGAGTGTCGCCGCCTCCGCGCGCTGCTCGCCAGCCTGCTGCATGCTTACTACAGCGACAAGGGGCATGTGAAGCGGCAGATACAGGGCACGGGGTGAGTGCTACACACACTAGTAGCAGCTGGTCTCATAACCGACTCGGGCAACACCTCCCCCGGCTCTCTCCGGCGCTCGGCGCTGGTGAACGGCGCGCTAGCGGGCGCCGCCGACGGATACGCCGCGCTCGAGTGTCGCCGCCTCCGCGCGCTGCTCGCCAGCCTGCTGCATGCTTACTACAGCGACAAGGGGCATGTGAAGCGGCAGATACAGGGCACGGGGTGAGTGCTACACACACTAGTAGCAGCTGGTCTCATAACCGACTCGGGCAACACCTCCCCCGGCTCTCTCCGGCGCTCGGCGCTGGTGAACGGCGCGCTAGCGGGCGCCGCCGACGGATACGCCGCGCTCGAGTGTCGCCGCCTCCGCGCGCTGCTCGCCAGCCTGCTGCATGCTTACTACAGCGACAAGGGGCATGTGAAGCGGCAGATACAGGGCACGGGGTGAGTGCTACACACACTAGTAGCAGCTGGTCTCATAACCGACTCGGGCAACACCTCCCCCGGCTCTCTCCGGCGCTCGGCGCTGGTGAACGGCGCGCTAGCGGGCGCCGCCGACGGATACGCCGCGCTCGAGTGTCGCCGCCTCCGCGCGCTGCTCGCCAGCCTGCTGCATGCTTACTACAGCGACAAGGGGCATGTGAAGCGGCAGATACAGGGCACGGGGTGAGTGCTACACACACTAGTAGCAGCTGGTCTCATAACCGACTCGGGCAACACCTCCCCCGGCTCTCTCCGGCGCTCGGCGCTGGTGAACGGCGCGCTAGCGGGCGCCGCCGACGGATACGCCGCGCTCGAGTGTCGCCGCCTCCGCGCGCTGCTCGCCAGCCTGCTGCATGCTTACTACAGCGACAAGGGGCATGTGAAGCGGCAGATACAGGGCACGGGGTGAGTGCTACACACACTAGTAGCAGCTGGTCTCATAACCGACTCGGGCAACACCTCCCCCGGCTCTCTCCGGCGCTCGGCGCTGGTGAACGGCGCGCTAGCGGGCGCCGCCGACGGATACGCCGCGCTCGAGTGTCGCCGCCTCCGCGCGCTGCTCGCCAGCCTGCTGCATGCTTACTACAGCGACAAGGGGCATGTGAAGCGGCAGATACAGGGCACGGGGTGAGTGCTACACACACTAGTAGCAGCTGGTCTCATAACCGACTCGGGCAACACCTCCCCCGGCTCTCTCCGGCGCTCGGCGCTGGTGAACGGCGCGCTAGCGGGCGCCGCCGACGGATACGCCGCGCTCGAGTGTCGCCGCCTCCGCGCGCTGCTCGCCAGCCTGCTGCATGCTTACTACAGCGACAAGGGGCATGTGAAGCGGCAGATACAGGGCACGGGGTGAGTGCTACACACACTAGTAGCAGCTGGTCTCATAACCGACTCGGGCAACACCTCCCCCGGCTCTCTCCGGCGCTCGGCGCTGGTGAACGGCGCGCTAGCGGGCGCCGCCGACGGATACGCCGCGCTCGAGTGTCGCCGCCTCCGCGCGCTGCTCGCCAGCCTGCTGCATGCTTACTACAGCGACAAGGGGCATGTGAAGCGGCAGATACAGGGCACGGGGTGAGTGCTACACACACTAGTAGCAGCTGGTCTCATAACCGACTCGGGCAACACCTCCCCCGGCTCTCTCCGGCGCTCGGCGCTGGTGAACGGCGCGCTAGCGGGCGCCGCCGACGGATACGCCGCGCTCGAGTGTCGCCGCCTCCGCGCGCTGCTCGCCAGCCTGCTGCATGCTTACTACAGCGACAAGGGGCATGTGAAGCGGCAGATACAGGGCACGGGGTGAGTGCTACACACACTAGTAGCAGCTGGTCTCATAACCGACTCGGGCAACACCTCCCCCGGCTCTCTCCGGCGCTCGGCGCTGGTGAACGGCGCGCTAGCGGGCGCCGCCGACGGATACGCCGCGCTCGAGTGTCGCCGCCTCCGCGCGCTGCTCGCCAGCCTGCTGCATGCTTACTACAGCGACAAGGGGCATGTGAAGCGGCAGATACAGGGCACGGGGTGAGTGCTACACACACTAGTAGCAGCTGGTCTCATAACCGACTCGGGCAACACCTCCCCCGGCTCTCTCCGGCGCTCGGCGCTGGTGAACGGCGCGCTAGCGGGCGCCGCCGACGGATACGCCGCGCTCGAGTGTCGCCGCCTCCGCGCGCTGCTCGCCAGCCTGCTGCATGCTTACTACAGCGACAAGGGGCATGTGAAGCGGCAGATACAGGGCACGGGGTGAGTGCTACACACACTAGTAGCAGCTGGTCTCATAACCGACTCGGGCAACACCTCCCCCGGCTCTCTCCGGCGCTCGGCGCTGGTGAACGGCGCGCTAGCGGGCGCCGCCGACGGATACGCCGCGCTCGAGTGTCGCCGCCTCCGCGCGCTGCTCGCCAGCCTGCTGCATGCTTACTACAGCGACAAGGGGCATGTGAAGCGGCAGATACAGGGCACGGGGTGAGTGCTACACACACTAGTAGCAGCTGGTCTCATAACCGACTCGGGCAACACCTCCCCCGGCTCTCTCCGGCGCTCGGCGCTGGTGAACGGCGCGCTAGCGGGCGCCGCCGACGGATACGCCGCGCTCGAGTGTCGCCGCCTCCGCGCGCTGCTCGCCAGCCTGCTGCATGCTTACTACAGCGACAAGGGGCATGTGAAGCGGCAGATACAGGGCACGGGGTGAGTGCAACACACTCTAGTAGCAGCTGGTCTCATAACCGACTCGGGCAACACCTCCCCCGGCTCTCTCCGGCGCTCGGCGCTGGTGAACGGCGCGCTAGCGGGCGCCGCCGACGGATACGCCGCGCTCGAGTGTCGCCGCCTCCGCGCGCTGCTCGCCAGCCTGCTGCATGCTTACTACAGCGACAAGGGGCATGTGAAGCGGCAGATACAGGGCACGGGGTGAGTGCTACACACACTAGTAGCAGCTGGTCTCATAACCGACTCGGGCAACACCTCCCCCGGCTCTCTCCGGCGCTCGGCGCTGGTGAACGGCGCGCTAGCGGGCGCCGCCGACGGATACGCCGCGCTCGAGTGTCGCCGCCTCCGCGCGCTGCTCGCCAGCCTGCTGCATGCTTACTACAGCGACAAGGGGCATGTGAAGCGGCAGATACAGGGCACGGGGTGAGTGCTACACACACTAGTAGCAGCTGGTCTCATAACCGACTCGGGCAACACCTCCCCCGGCTCTCTCCGGCGCTCGGCGCTGGTGAACGGCGCGCTAGCGGGCGCCGCCGACGGATACGCCGCGCTCGAGTGTCGCCGCCTCCGCGCGCTGCTCGCCAGCCTGCTGCATGCTTACTACAGCGACAAGGGGCATGTGAAGCGGCAGATACAGGGCACGGGGTGAGTGCTACACACACTAGTAGCAGCTGGTCTCATAACCGACTCGGGCAACACCTCCCCCGGCTCTCTCCGGCGCTCGGCGCTGGTGAACGGCGCGCTAGCGGGCGCCGCCGACGGATACGCCGCGCTCGAGTGTCGCCGCCTCCGCGCGCTGCTCGCCAGCCTGCTGCATGCTTACTACAGCGACAAGGGGCATGTGAAGCGGCAGATACAGGGCACGGGGTGAGTGCTACACACACTAGTAGCAGCTGGTCTCATAACCGACTCGGGCAACACCTCCCCCGGCTCTCTCCGGCGCTCGGCGCTGGTGAACGGCGCGCTAGCGGGCGCCGCCGACGGATACGCCGCGCTCGAGTGTCGCCGCCTCCGCGCGCTGCTCGCCAGCCTGCTGCATGCTTACTACAGCGACAAGGGGCATGTGAAGCGGCAGATACAGGGCACGGGGTGAGTGCTACACACACTAGTAGCAGCTGGTCTCATAACCGACTCGGGCAACACCTCCCCCGGCTCTCTCCGGCGCTCGGCGCTGGTGAACGGCGCGCTAGCGGGCGCCGCCGACGGATACGCCGCGCTCGAGTGTCGCCGCCTCCGCGCGCTGCTCGCCAGCCTGCTGCATGCTTACTACAGCGACAAGGGGCATGTGAAGCGGCAGATACAGGGCACGGGGTGAGTGCTACACACACACACTAGTAGCAGCTGGTTTGCAACCGTTCAAAAATGAATTAAGTATCATTTGGCGATTTTAACAAGCATCACTATATAGTATAAAACAAAGTCGATTCCTGCTGTCTGTAACTACGCAACGGATTTTGATGCGGTTTTTTTTAATAGATAGAGTGATTCAACAGGAATGTTTATATGTTTATATTGCACCCGTGCGAAGCCGGGGCGGATCGCCAGTTTATTATAAAAATCAAAACTATATCCAGATTCCAAGAACTGCGTCGCGATTTGCAAGCCGTGATCGGGACCCGAGCGAACATCAACATCGCTCAGATCGAGAACTACGGCGGCGAGACGTTCCTGAGCGAGTCGCTCGTCAGCAGGATGCTGAGCGAGGCGAAGACGTCCTTCACTAGGTGCAAGACTGTAAGTAAATGTTTTCAAAGATTAAAATTACTGTGGGTTCATAACACATACGGCAAAAAACGAATCAATATACACAGAATATAGTTTCCTAGGAAAAAAATGGCCTATCTCAAAATGTTAACAATGCCAAATTTAATACTTGTTTTTTTAGCATTCTCAGAAAATCAGCAGCAGTAGCAGTTCTTATACTCGTTTAGACTCAAATAACCAAATGTAATCTTGTTATATTGTTTCGCGCAGGTGATGGGAGTAGATATTGAAACACCTTAAGAGTGATAAGTACGTAATAAGAATTAAGAACATATATTCTCTAAATACCTGCCTATATACTACACATGTTAGGTTGCCCTGACACAAGCAATATGCGTTTATGTCACAGTAAACCAGTGAGTTACTGCTAAACACTGAAAGTGGCTACTTGCCATATTACAAGACTTGGCCGCTAATACCTTGTTTCAGGTAGTCCGTTGAGAGCAGGGTAATGAGCAGAGACATAGTAAATGCCATCCTGCTCATGCTCATGACGCCCTAGGTTGCCGTCAGAGGCAGTTTCATGAGTAGGATGATGTTTACATTATGCCTCTCACCCTGGGGTATAAAACGCGCTTTGTATGCTTTAATAGCTGTCACTCTGTCACTATTTCAGCTATGCACTCCCAACGAGCTGGCAGGCACCACGACCGCTCTCTTGGACGTCCTTATACAACACTTACTGGTCGAGCACGTTGACTACGCGTTAGATCTGGGCCTGCAGTCCATACCCATCGCCGAGAGCAAGTCCCCGCCACAGGTACCCATCGATTTCTGGCTTTTTGGAAAAATTTGGCATAGCATGCTTTTTAATCCCGGTTACAATCTCAGTTACTACCGTCATAGAGTAACTTATACTAGAGCGGTACTTTCATAGTAAATTTTGTAACCACAGTAAATTCACTGCCATCTATCGACACACTTTAAAGCTAAAAATGAAGATTTATAAAAATACGATAAAATGTATTTAAATTTTATTTTTTAGGTATTTATTTTAAGATTAGTTTTATTTATTTATAGTTTTAGTTTTTTAAGTTTTATATGTATTTCTAATTGTTATTACATGAATAAATATTTTAAATATGGATAAATTAGTTTTTTTATTTGCATTAATTATTTTTATGATTTTGACCCATGTTCTTTTACTGATATGCGTTAAAATTGTTAAAAACAAACGAATCCGTCAACGCCATCTATACGACAATAGGCCAAAGCTAGTAGCGCCCAGTGATCGAGAATCAAGTTTTCTTGATTTTCGAGGCACGTTTTTTCCTTAGACTGTATCCATCTATTACGGAGTTATATCTGTCTTTGCTACCGTGGAGCCCAGTCTCAGCTTTCAGACTTTCTTCTCCACCTCACACGGTCTTCGGCAGCCGAATCGTCGAAAATTTGTCTGCGATGGCGTTTAATTGACTACAAAAAGACAAAAAGATATGAGGCAACATATCTTTTGTCATGGCAATAATATCGGCGAGATATTTTTTACGAATGGCCGAACAAAGACTTCGCTTTACATGAGATCCCATTTTAGACGTACAAAAAGACTACAAATTCTCTTACTTACAGTTGTTTTATTTTACAGATTTACTTCTTTGACACGGTGAAGGAATGTAACAAAATAGTAAAAATGTTTGAAGAACATTTTCAAGAATCCGTGCTACCTTGTATGAGGTAAGAATCGTATTTTCTAGGTATTAAAATAAATGTTATTACATTTTTGTTACCTAGATCATATTTATTATGTTGTTGCTAAAATAATCACGATTTCCAGAGTTACTCCTCACAAACGGTATGTGTTAATAATTATCACAGTTCTCTGTAATAAGCTTAACAACTAGACTTATATTGACCGGGGTTTAGACCGTGATTACCTTTTGTATTATTTATGAGCTCCCGATATTTCGACGCAGTTACATGCATCATGTTCCCGTGCGGGTGACTGAAGATAGCGGGTGGGTGTCAAAGTTGTGATGTAGTTGTGTAGGGTCTATATCCCGGTCAATATAAGTAGTGAAACTAACCGTGAATCATTCAAAACTCTAACCTTAACAACCTTTTTTTCTTGTGAATGGGTTTATTCTTCTGTTTAATTTTTTAATCCTTTTTGTGTTTTTCCTGCCATGTACTCCTACTGCTACTAACTCCTAGGCTTAGGGCCTTATCTCAAAATCTATATTTTGAAATTTATCTATGTCATAACTGTCTCTCAATTACTAAAACATCGACAGATTTGGAGATACGAATTCACAAATACAGATCTCGCAGTTTGGCAACCAATTGATACATGGTGCTTGCCCATGCCCTAATATTCATATGTATACCTACATTCGGTGTGCGTTTTCGCCTCATGCGGCTTGTACAGTCGCCATCAGATATATCGGAGCGGCTGAGGTGCTCAAATATATCTGAACACGCAGTTAACGCCTTGACAATAGAGGCGTGTTCAGATATTTTTGAGCACCCCGGCCGCTCCGATATATCTGATGGCGACTGTACAAGCTACATGCGGAAACATTTTAACTCCTTTTAATTGTAAGATAATTTCGCGTTGAGTGAGAAGTTACAAGCTATTACAAGACATTACAGTTGAGCCATAAGTATCTCACGAAATTCGACAAAATATGTTCAGACACTGCGCGTAAAATATCTGGCACGCCCTAAATGCTCTGCAAAAGGGGTATGTAAGATATAGTGGCTAGTACTTAAAACATATAATGTTTCGTGTTATATGGCCCTGCTATGCGTGTTTTGGAGTGTAGCGTGATATTCCGAGTGCGACAAATATATTACCCAATCTTTTACCATAACCTAAATTTGCATTTCACAGTTCCACGGCCAAACAAACCGAATGCGTAAACAAGAAAACCACTATAATGGAGCAGTTGGAAGCCAAAATGGACGCTGGACTCGAGCGAGCTATATCGGCTATTGTTGGTTGGGTGAAGTTGCATCTTCAGACCGAACAGAAGAAATCCGACTTCAAGCCAGAGGGGGACGTAGATACTCTGGCATCGCCTGTAAGTGTCCAGTATCGCATGATCTACTTACTCAAATACAGCATATGCCACTTTCTGCTACCACTAGTAAGTGAGAGACGAGCACTATGTCACGTCATGTCATGCGTGGTACATACCACCAAATTACGCCTGCATAGCCGGTTCTATACCGTACCGGTATTTATTTTATTATTTATTTAAAAATTACCAAAAGAGTGATCGATCTGAAATCACAAACAACTGTTTGTTCAATCATTGACAACAGGCGTTTGAAACTCTTAAAGGACTCAGGAGCTACATTTACATAAAAAAAAACAGTTTAATAAACAATGTACGTGTTTTAGTTCGGAAGTTTGTCAGTATTATTGTCGCCCTAAATTCCCGTTCGGTTTTGGTATTATTGAAGTAAAACTTCTTTGGACTAGGCTAGCGGGTAACTCAGATTTTTATTCTGACGGAAGTAATGCTCAGTAGTGACACGCTCAATAGGACACACCTCAAAGTGCCAACATAGCGATAAACGTCAAAGAAGTTTTACTTCAATTGCGCGTAAAGATTACACGCACACACTTTTTTATTATCACGTCACGTCTATGCTTCATACTTTAGATTAGTAATACTAATAATATACTCATTGTTGTCAGGCGTGTCAATCCGTGGTGTCCTACCTAAACAACGTAATGGAGAAGATTCACTCCGGGCTAGATGGCGAAAATCTGCAAGCCGTGACCTTGGAACTGGCCATCCGTTTACACCGGGTCATTTACGAGCATTTACAGAACTTCCAATTCAATTTCGCAGGTATTTAATTTTATAGATATATGTATAGCATATAATAATATCTATCTGGAACGGTAATTAGTACGCATGCACGCATGCACTTATTTTTTTATAAAGAAATGAATTGGTTTGTTAGAAATCACAATCCCCCTAATGAGGGCGCCACTGGACGGTCAGCGCCCTCTTAAGGGGGGCGGTGTCGGCGTTGAGCGTGCAAGCTCAGAGCGTGCGTCCGAACGCATTCCGTGGCTCATCTTGCGTTATAGCACTTTTTAGGGTTCCGTACCAAAAAGGTACAAAAGGAACCTTTATGGTGCGACTCTGTCCGCCCGTCCGTCTGTCTGTCACATTGCTAATTTTATATTTGTAACAGGGGCCATGGTAGCAATTTGCGACGTGAAAGAATACCGTTCGGTGGCTTGCGGTCGTGGCGCTAGCGCCGCGCCGCCGCCCGCGCACGCGCTGTTCGACGCGCTGCACGCGCTCTGCAACCTGCTGCTCGCCAAGCCCGAGAACCTGCACCAGGTGTGCGAGGGAGAGACTCTGGTGAGTATACCAGTTATATTGCCAGTAACAATGGTAGCCATGGTAACCCGCGGTCGAGGCACTTGCGGCGCGCACGCGCTGTTCGACGCGCTGCACGCGCTCTCCAACCTGCTGCTCGCCAAGCCCGAGAACCTGCACCAGGTGTGCGAGGGGGAGACGTGAGTATTTCAAGAGCCGAAGCCAAGATGCCAATCGTTTGCGCCGTAGCGAACGAAACGCTAATGTTAAAAAAAAACATGTTCATGTGATCAGCTGACGGTCTTTCCACCGCGATACAAACGGCTGACGATTTTTTAGCATCTAAACTATCATCTGACGTATTAACCGGGAGGCGATGGCTGACGAAATTTGCGTCTGGCTCGCGGTCCACAACGAAAATAATATATAACTAGACAAAACGTGAAATAAAAATAGAAATATTTATTTGCCAGAATACGTTACAATTAGGCCTTAATACAGTTTTAGAATCAGTATTCAGTCGACAGAAAGCCAACATGCAAAAACGTATGTAAATTGTACTGTTCGAACCACAGATTATTAACTAGTTGTTAGAACTAAAATATTATTATACAATGTATGGCTTGGAACCACTAATTTCGTCAGCCTTCTCAACTGGGGGTGTAGCTCAGATGGTAGAGCGCTCGCTTAGCATGCGAGAGGTACGGGGATCGATACCCCGCACCTCCAATGTTAACTTTTTGTATTTTTTGTTTTTCTTTTTAGTCGTTTACTTTTTAATTAAACCATAAAAATATTTTAATTAATAATAAGAAATGACTTATTTTACAAAGTAATTCCTATCTACCTAGGTAGTAGTAATATGGCTCATGTTTTTCTTTGATCTTCTTTTTATCTCTGCTGTTTAGTGTGTATTTATGTACTTAAGGTGGTTCGACTAGGTTACCCAAAGCTTAAACCCCGCTAGATGGCGTCACTTTCGCAAATTTTCAGGTTTTATTTTTTTGTGGAATAGTGTTGGTATCTGTATACTTAAAAGTATGTTTAGCGCACTCTTTACATAAATATTGAACTATTATAATAAACATGGAATACTTCATTAGTGCAAAAAACACTTTTAAAGTCGACAGAGTGTTTCTGTCATGCTATTTCCTACTATTACTCACACATGCAAACAGTGTTTCCGTGATGCTTGTAGTAGACAATTTCATGCAGTGTAAGTATGCTGCAATGGCGTTACGGTATGTTCGTGGAAATACATGCAAGAGGATTCAGGTTCGAGACTGGTACGACAGGGGTACTTTTTTTGTCCTTTTTGTGTTATCTTATGTTTCTTATACCTTTTATTCTTCGAATTCTTGTCCGATTCCGATATAACCGAAATATATTTCAGTGATATCGGAAACGGCTCTAACGATTTCGATGAAATTTGCTGTAAGGGGTTCGATCTAGCTAGGTCTTATATCTGGGAAAACGAGCATTTTTGAGTTTTTACTTATGTTTTCTTTTTCTCCCAGATATTCAGTATTATTAATAAATTAGTTTATAACGTTTTTTAAAAATATGTGACGTTTTGAACTAAAAGGTACCACATTGTCGGTTGTCGATTAGGTTGATTTCATTTTGAAGCTTTATGGAAATATGACAACAATAAGTAGGTACCCGTTTGGTTGAAAACGCCACATATATTGAAAACCTGACTTTCACAAATCTCACCTTTTTGGGTTCTTCCAACTCAGAAAGGATGGAGAATACTGACGATTCTTAGTAGCACTAGCCCAAGGAAGTCCAGGTTTGTAAGTGTTAGGTATCAGTTTTTTTTTTAAAGGGCTAAATATAGTTCTACAAGTAAAGCAATCCCTTACTGCCCAGCCTCTATAGTATTTTTCAAACTGGAAGGGTACGATGATAGATTTCATCTCCATACAATTTATAACCTAATAATGCCAAATGTTGCAAAATTATATTGAATTGAGATCTATCATCGTACCCTTGCAGTTTGAAATAGTTATTTACGATACAAGTGCGGAAAAGAGAAAATTCGAAACGAGTGGCGACAGATTAAAACACAACCGCAGAGAGTGTTTTAAATCGACACGAGTTGCGAATTACCTATTCGCACGTGTATCGTACAACGTTTTACAGTACATATGGCCCTTTAAACTTTCGACATATGCATGAAAAGTGCTCTTTACGCACTAGGGCGAGAAAGTTGCACCATATGTACTGTAAAATACTTTTTAGTACATATGGTGCTAAATATACGTTACCGCCCTAGTGCGGTAATTAGTACAATACGTGCATATATCGAAAATGTAAAGGGCCAATTATGTACTGTAAAACGTTGTACAATACACGTGCGAAAAGGTAATTCGCAACTCGTGTCGATTAAAACACTTCCTTCGGTCGTGTTTCAATTTATCGCCACTCGTTGCCAATTTCCTACTTTTCGCACTTGTATCGTAATGTACTAATAATAAAGTAGTAATTGTAAAATAAAATTAAAACTTTTTTTTATTTTATTTTTTGGATTCAAGTAGGTACAGTGAGTAACAACATTGCATGGCCTTCTAATTATAACTATTATAGAAAACGGGATATTTATCATGTTTATTTATATTATTTATTTCTCGATATTTTGGCCGGTCTTGCAAGACCAGTCGTTGTGGAGATCCCTGGGGAGGCCTATGTCCAGCAGTGGATGTCTTGTTGGTGTAGATGGATTCACACAACAAATGAAATAAAAAAAAATCATATTTGTTATCCGTAGTTGTCCCTGTACCTGAAAGAAAAATAATATCATGATAGCACAAAGTCTCTAATGTTATAGGAAGAAAGATGATGCAACAATATGGATTCTAATAGACAAAATTCCATAATTTTCATCCCCAGGAAATGTTTTATTTTACTTTATTGCAGTGAGGATGTCCTGATTTTTTCTGGCTAATGAAGGAAAACATTTTATTTCCAAGAATGCCTCTTCATTTTGCACAATACCTAAAAAAACCTAGAGTTAGTGACACATTGACTATTCGGCAACCAAAACAGTAATAATTACATTATATAGGTATTGTTCACTGCTTATATCTACCATTACGGAAGAAGTGAGAATTATTTTCTAAAAAGATCGGCACGAGAAAATTACAATGTACAATGAAGGAATGAAACTGTACCTACCTTACGAAACTTCACCATCATGAATTCCGCTTCAATTGAGTCTGAATTTTTCTGGATTTTCGCGGACCAGAACACCGATGATTTTTGTAAATTGATTTAGACGTTGCTATCATTTTCAATTTATACAAACAAATTGATGTCCACAATAAACATGACCCTATGTGTCAGTGTCAACACTGTCAAATAAAAATGCACTAAACACGACGGCACTGGACTTCCGGTTCGAGCGCCATCTTGATAGTTAGCATCGTGATTAATTACTTTGTTTTTTGCTTATTAATATTGTTTAAAGTGTAATATCGATAGCTTATTATACAGTAAACTAATGTGGTAGTGTGCAGTGAATGGAGAATTAATTTTGAAGCGCGTTTAACCACCATCTTGGAGTCAACGGCCGGTAGTCCACGTGCTTCTTGTAAAGTCTAGCTATCGATTTACAAGAGCTAACAAATCACCGTACACTGTCTTGTACAACCGTACAATTTTTGTCGTTTGTAAACCTCTCAATACCTTGATACTGGCGAAATAGTCCCACTGGGCTGAAGCCATAATTTTAAAAGAAGAAGAAGAAGAAGACGACGGCACTGCAAATCCTGCCAGGTCGGCCAGGCAACGTCGCCAACGTCATAGAGTGGCAACGCCGCACGCAACGTATTTGTACACGACATTTGTGACACACACATACGTAAAATTGATGAAAAAAATACGTTTTTTTATGTATGATTTCTGTATGAAACAAAGTTTTTCTATTAATTTAGCGCAAACGAATATTGAAAGTAGATAAATGAGCAAATATTTGTGTAGTAATAGTGTGTAGTGCCTTAATTAAAGCAGATTGAATTTTGTATGAAAATCGAACCACCTTAATAATGAACATTATGTACTTAATAATGAACCTCCAGGTCTGTTTCTTAAGTATGTTAAGTACATTTGTACTTCAAATCCATTTGTATATGTGACTGCTTGTGTTCTAAATAAACTAAAAATAAAAATAAAATAATATATTTTACCTTATCATTCTTACACAATAACTGAACAAAATATCTTATATTTTACTATTATTATAATCCGTTATTAATCCGAGATATATTTGTGGTATTTTCTATAAAAATGGTCCTTATTGTCGATGGCGCTTACGCCATTATTAACGATGCTCCGATATAAATACAATGCCGCGCGACGCTGTGCGGCGTAAGCGCCATCGACAATAAGGTCCCTTTTCATTGAAAATGCCCCATTTTGTTTTACGTTTAGAATGGGTATGGATTATTAAGCATATTTATTGTTTAAGAGAGTATTTTTAGATTTATATGTGTATATCTATTTTTATTTATTTAGTATTCATGTCACTAAAGATGACGGTCATGATATTATTTTATTGTCAAATCTGTGCAATTTCAAGAACTTTTTGATGAACAGTAGGTACAGTACAGTCGCCATCAGATATATCAGAGTGGCCGAAGTGCTCAAAAATATCTGAACACGTACTCTAGCGCCTTGACAATAGAGGCGTGTTCAGATATTTGTGAGCACCGTGGCCGCTCCTATATATGTATCTGATGGCGACTGACGCGACTGTACATTAAGATGGAGCAGAGATAGGTAATTAATAAAGACTGTTAATCGCCAACTCCATACAAATTAGGGTTTAAAAATTTCGTGCATTTGGAGTTGGAGTATGGGGGTTCACTAGATGGCGTTGAGCAATATTTTTTTTGCTTAGTGATGTAACCTTTTTTTTTTCTTTGTTTATTTTGTCGTGCCCATATCAGATTCATAGCAAGATGTTTTTGTTACTAGGCGGAGTTGGACCACTCGATCCTGCTGAACTTCATCCAGCTGCGGTCGGACTACAAGAGCCACAAGCTCTCGAGCTTCCTTAAGGGATTGTCGTAAATTACAAAAATTAATTTACGCTAGTAGGGTAAGGCGGTGAGTGATATCACCTCCGCTCCGGTGTGCGAGCGGGATACCGCAATAACACGCGCATAGTGTTGTCTCGCTCACACGCCACGCGTCACGCGTTGCTGTCGGAGCGGCGTGCGAATCGCATCCAGTGTTATAACCGCCTAAGATCGGGAAAGTACCTCAAAACCTTAAGTTAGCTCATTTTGTTTAAAGGAAACATTCTTTTATTTTTTTAAATAAACAAAACTGCATTCAAAGAATTTTCTTTTCTTTTTTACAATTTTGTCTAAAAATATTCTTGAATACTAAATATTCGATTTTATGGATATTTTGTACGACAGACTAGTGTAAGGCCTAATGTTTCTTGGAGAAATGTTATCATTTACATTAACCGTATTGAATAGTAGAATAAAATCGAGGGTTTTTTTTTTATTTGTAGTCGGTACGATTTCCGGGTGAAACAAGCTAATTTCAAAAAATCTTTTAAATGCAGTTTTGTTGCATTTTAAAAATAAAAATGAGCTCAGGGCCCATTCATTCTTTCCACACTGTATAATGTATGTTCCGCATTTAGTAATGTCGGGTTCGTTAGTATTTTTACATAAGTTTTAGTAATGCGTAGTACGGAGTGAAACATGTCGAGCGTTTTTCTACTTAAAATACGTGAGTGACCCGTTATTAATATATTTTATCGTAACCATGATTTTGAATGCACATGCACATGATCTGTGTAAGAATGTCCTATAATATATATATATATATATTCCATTTGCTACTGAAGAAGTATTTTTATTATTTTTTATATTATAGTTTTTTTTTTTTTATAACCTATACTTACCCTACTTCTAAAGAGAAGTAAGTAACGACTGTTAAATCTTTATACTAAGTCGCCCCTTAACATTGCGCTACTGGAAGAGGTTACATTAATTGAAATGAGAGCGCAACGCCATCTTTTGACTTCTCAGAGCCTTTTTAAGGAAGAAGGAACCCTTATTTTTTACCACATTGATGGCATACAAGCTACGAGCTTACGATTCGCTTTATTGTATAAGTAGTTACCGTTGCTCATGAACGGAGGAAACCCTATTATGTGCCTTGGCGTGGCACATGCCCGATAAAGTAAGATAAGGTGCTACGGACGCTAGTTTATTTCTACGCCAGAAAACTTTACCCACATTTACTTTGTTATCTGCCGGTGGTTACCAGTTTATAATTATTATTTGTCTTTGCGACAGGTATCTTTAGAAGTTAATTGGGTACAATGACCGCATTTTTTTATGTGTTTGCTGTTTATTTTACATCAAAGAAAAAAACTGTCCACCGATCTGAACCCGTCGTAAGATAACATTATTTTTTATTATGTTACTCATATTATTTACATAATTGTTATAACTTGTTTATAAGTAGATAAGAGTATTAAATTATTATTGTCTAGCGGTCGAGCTTTTATTGATACCTTTACCTAACCACAGTCTATATAACAATACAGTGATTCAACCAAGCCGTCTAGACAGGGCAATCGTGCGGGGTGCGAGAGGCGAGGGGTGGGTCGCGCGCACCCGAGCTGCATACATTGCCATTGTTAGTAGCTCGGTACCTACTACTTACGTGTCTTATTAATTTTACAGATTTTTGACAAGTTTTCAGTGAAAATAAAATACTTATGACATTGATGCATCACAAGGCGGTTTGTTTGCAGAGGACCTACCAGGAAACGCGAATCCGAAATTTCGCTATTTGCCTCTTTATCGCTCGAATATGTGACAGAGATGTTAGATAACGAAATTTCGATTTTCTTGTTTCGCGATAGACCCTCCGATTGTGGTAGTGGCGCCCCCTAAGCAGTTTCGCGTAATATTTCCTATTGTCACATGTTATTTTGGGCAGTTGTGTAATAGTACTATACGGTACATAAGTGCGAAAAATAGGAAATTACCTATTCGCACATGTATTGTACAATTGTACAACGTTTTACAGTACATATGGCCCTTTAAGTTTTCGACATAGTTGCGTAATGTGCTAAGTATCGCACTAGTGCCGTAAAATAGCACCATATGTACTGTAATAGTACATTTCGATGCTAGTGCGGAAAGTATGTCATTACTTCACGAGTACCGAGACGGACTCGGGACGAGTGAAGAATGACATATCCGCACGTGTATCGAACGACGTTTTTTAATACAGTTGCGAAAAAATAAGAAAAGCAACAAGTAAGGAATGGAATTAGAAACTTTTATATTATTAATTCTGTGACACTGACATCATTGACATTATGAAGAGGTGTTTTTCTAGCTTTTATTCCACTAGAATAGATTTTGTTATTATTATTGAACCCACTTCAATGAAAGTTTTTTTATCAAATGCATGTTCTATGAGACAGAAACAATTGTAAATATTAAAACATTGTACTATTATTACCTAAATATCGTTATTTACGATTATTTGTGTATCGTATATTTATAAAAACAATATCTAATGTTGCTTTTGGGAACTTAAAACATTCTTGCAGTAAGAAAATACGCCTCTTCTTTGACAGGCGTTCCGTTCCATTCAGACAACTTATTAAGAACGGTTTTTCAACATTAAAAAATAAACGTGTTATAATTAGTGATGTACCGACTATTGATTTGGCCGACTAGCCGACTAATCGGCGCTCCGATGGCCGATTAGTCGGCCGACTAGACGGCTAGTCGGCCAAATTCATAAATCATTATTTGTCTTTAAAGTTTACATTCAGATGGTCACTGCAGCAGCTATGTCTAAGTTAGGATGCATTTGTAAAACAATTTTCTTGTTCCTTTCGTCGTTTTAGCTTTTTGCGCGTAATTTTAATGCATTCTATTTCACATTTTAAGCAATTAAATGACAATTTAACCAAGGAAATGCATATGCTACAAGATATTACGGCATCAAATATTCGAATAAAAAATATTTCCTTCAAATACAAGCTTTATGCATAAATAAGCCAATTGCCATTTGAGCATTTTGAGCAAAATAGACTTTCCTTAAGGGACCCGCGCGCCTCAAATAATAAAAATTACATAGGCACTGTAATAAAACGTTTGTAATTGCAACCAACTACATAATATTGAATGGACTGCGACGACATACATACTTTTTTCATATTTCGGCAATACCTCTTTTTTGTGAGTCACATCACATTGTTTATTTGTAACATTTTATCTTTTATTTAATATTTTACTTCATAAGTTGTTATTTTTGCTGTTTCAATTTTAAGTTGAAGATCTTTTCGTGAAAGCATTTTGTTTTATCTCTTTGTATAAAGTACTGTGTCTTTTTCTTTAAGAAACAAATAAATCTATCTATTTACTCCCTACATATGAATTTAATATAATAATATGAATAACAATATTCGTATGCACCCTTAACAGGTATAAAGTATAATTAATTTCATTGAATAAAATGGACATTTTATCAAATGTATTTGCTGTTTATTTAGTTTATGTCCTGTTTTTCTGTAACTAATAAAAGGCCGACTAATCGGCCATTTTGGCCGACTAGTCGCCGACTAATCGCCGACTACAAATGTGGCCGGATAGTCGGCTTTCCCGACTAGTCGGCGACTAGTCGGTACATCCCTAGTTATAATACTTATAATGATGAAGAGGTAATAAAATATGAAATATGCATATTTTTCGTATTCTTACATTAACAGTAGGTTTTTATGTTGATTACGACGTTTAAAGGAAACTAGTATTAACACTCATCAATAAGTAGTCATGAATTGGAACAAGTTAAAATTTAAAAAAATTGGAAAAGTAAAAAGCACTAGTTCGCGAAACGCGAAAACCAACTTTCCGCACGCTAAACAGCCACGAAAAGTAGCACTTTTTGAGCAACTATATTAAAAAAGTCTGTTACTACCCTACTGTGTTCTTGTGCGGTGTCAGCATGTACGCAAACATCAAAGGCGTCGGTCCACTGTTACTTTTTACATTGTGACCTAAGTGTATTAATCAATAATTAGAAAGCAAGTGATAAGATAATTAAATAAGTAGGTATGTATTATTAAATTTTTGTTACAATTATAAAGAGCAGTCTGTTTTAATGACTTATCCTTATAGGTACAACTGGTACTAGTCTCGCCATTTAAAAGCAGCTAGTAATGCGTCGCCAGATTTCCGTATTTAAAATCGCAAAAAATTGTATTGTTCCCTTACTATAGTTGTAATATTAATTACTAGTTTTTGCCCGCGACTTCGTCTACCTGGAGTTAATTTAATTTTTATTTAACGTTTTAATTTTTGGTGTTGAATCCTTGATAGTTTATTTTATATTAAATTGTAGTATATTATTTAGTTAGTCCATTAAGAGGTCCTTTTAATAATTCACCAACACATTTTATTTTTCACCTTTAAGGTATTCACATCAAATAAATTCCACTGTTCTTCACATATAATCTATCAAAGTCCGATGCAATTTGGTAGATAAATTGTTCGATCAATATTCACTGTTTATTGTCCCGCTTATAAAGTTTAGTCACTGTTCATAAAGGCACTGAATTCTTTGTTTAATTTATTGACGTACTGGCTGGCGCGACGCGCCACCAGTGCAGCACAAAGCCCCACTGGCAGGATCGCCATGTGATGTGGGACGTTAATTAAGACAACCAATTGGTTATAAGAGTGTCTTTATTCTGGATAATGTTCCTAAGTGCTAGCGTTTATATAATACGCGGCTACGTAAGAGTGTGCGTGACTTGGCGCACACTATAGTAATTTGGGTAGCTTATTTTTTATCCAATCTGCTTTATATCGATTTCCCATACAAACTTCCATCCCGTTTTTTACCCCCTTAAAGGATGATTTCTGGGATAAAAACTACCATATGTCCTTGCCCGGGACTCAAACTATCTCTATACCAAATTTCAACTAAATCGGTTCAGCAGTTTAAGCGTGAAGAGGTAACAGACAGACAGACAGACAGACACACTTTCGCATTTATAATATTAGTAGGTATGGATTTATATAAAATTCGTTCTCAAATTATAATATTTTTATGGAGCAGAAAATTCATACGTAAACACCAAATGTGATGTAACATCGCACATAAAGCGATAGAATTACTATTTTACTTTCGCAACCTGCTCTCTTCAATACGACCTTGTTTTGTTCTAAAGTACTTGGGAATTGCGAATATTGAGCATTTGCTCGAGGTTTCGGGCGTGGATAGCGCGTTATCAGCGTATCTTCTACGGCATAGCACTACGTCCATTCATAAGTTCTCCCCACCACAGAGCCCGACGTTATTTGAATGAACGCGCATGTGTGCGTACCGCCGCGCGCGCACCGCACGCTTGTGTTCTTCAGTGCTCGTCTACAGGCCGGCTGGACAACCGTCGTTTGCGTCGGGCCTGCGCGTTCTTCAAATCAAAATAGTGCTATGCTAACAACTTAAGTGTAAACAACACCAATTCTGTTAACAGTGCCGTGTAAACGCTAATCTGGATATTAAAATCGAGAGGTAAGTTGCGTTGCCGAAAATGTTTATTTTCATTCAGGCCCGCCGCCTACGCGCTGCTGTCGCGATTTGAGCGACGAATTTACATATTATAAGTTCATTCATTGCGTTGCTTATTTATATTAACGTACGAACGTACGTGTGATGTGAATGGGTTATTGCTGTTCAAACACTTGGAACAGAGCTTGATTCATCCTGATAACCAATCGAGACAACGAAGCCGTTTACAAGTTTCTATTTGACGAGTCTACGCCGTCAAAAAGTTTGTTAGTGCCACTTGTAGCTTTTTAAAATACTTGGAATCTGCGACCTGTCAGAAGCTTGTTGTGGTTCTATGTCGATCGCATTAACGAGTATCTAGGCGAGGCCGGCCCGCGTCCGCTCCATTTCGAGTGGTGTTTTTATATTCCGCTACCTGAGTACGAGGCGCAAGCTGATCCCAGTAATGGCAGTCGATAACCAGTATACATTCCTGATAAAGAAAATAAAACAGCTAGGTGCTAGAATACGCGAATACGTGGCTACATCACCTGACATGCCTATGAGTAGGCCTCTCAAATTATCTTGATAGGTAGGTAAACTCATAAATGAGACACGTTTTCTTTGTGCTTATTGGACACGAAATGTTATGCCATTTGTTACCTAAACAGGGAGGAAAATTAAGAATTAAAAATAATAATAATTAAAAGCCCTTTAAAAAAGCTTTTAAAGAACAATTCATTGCATCAAGCAAATGCCTCGATAACTTAATTGGAAGACCGGATTTGTCTCAACTCCCAAGATAAGGTAAGGACACTACTAGGAGGGATGGCTGATGTCACGGGTTCAAATCCCGATAAAATTCAATAATTTTTAAAACTTGAACTTCAATTTAAACTGGCATTCAGCATTCAAAGGACGACCTATATTATACTTCGTCACACGTCGATAAATTTCACTAGAATCCTTAATGGAATGGTTACGATAAGATACATTCAGACAATAAATCAAAAACTTAATGATCCTGCATTCTCATAGGTACCTACTTACTCGCTATAGTCTGTAAGTAGGTACGATGTGCGATAAAACAACATCTCATGTAAATGGAATTACCTATCTCAGAACTTGAGATGACAAAGAATAGTTGTTTTGTTGTTTAACCTCTCGTGCTAATAATTATTCTTACCCGAGCAAGGTAAAGACTCCAAAATTAAACCACGAGCGTATCGAGTAGTTCGAAAAATTGAATTTTGAGCGTTGCGAAGGTTTGAAGGCACGAGGGTTAACCACGCCAACACAAGAACAATATACTAACTGTAAAATAGCAAACAAAATTAAAGCAAATCGAATTCAAAATGAATGGTAGGTATTTATTATTAATTACCATTCAAAATCATCATTTAAAAGTCATTTCTACCAGCAAACATAAGAAAACAACTCAAAATTTGCATTTGATTACTTTGCCTCACATGCAACTTTCTTATTAGTTTTTGAACAATCAAGAGAGCCAGCTTTACCAGCTGTGTAGTGAAATAGTAGATTGTTAACCAAGGGATGAAAGGCACTCATTTCTGCCGAGGTGTCTTGGCGCTCGAACGCAGTGAGAGCGCCAATAGTCCGAGGCAGAAATGATGCCTTTCACCCGAGTTTAACACTCTACTTTTCATTTCGAATACGAGGAAAGTAAAATGCATGTGTTTTTTCAAAAACATGACGAATTAGTAGATTGTTAACCAAGGGATGAAAGGCACTCATTTCTGCCGAGGTGTCTTGGCGCTCGAACGCAGTGAGAGCGCCAATAGTCCGAGGCAGAAATGATGCCTTTCACCCGAGTTTAACACTCTACTTTTCATTTCGAATACGAGGAAAGTAAAATGCATGTGTTTTTTCAAAAACATGACGAATAATACATTTTTATAGTATTTATTGAGGGAACTTTCAATTAAAAATTCAGGCAAAAGTATCGTTATTTATGGAATGGAGAGTCAAGTATCACAATGGAAATTGTATAACAAATCCATTTAAACTCAAATTTCAATTGCTTATCGTAAAAAAATTAAAAATATCGTACTTCGAACGTAAAATGCTCTAGTGCAGACACGTATCATTTTCTGCGCACCTTTTAGAACAACAATGGCCCTCTTTCAGAGCATGAGAAATGAAAAATAAATTACTTACCATGACGATTAACCTACAGTTACCTATGTAAGGTAGATAGATATCTTCTAGATAGGACTAGAACAAGTCGATACCTAATTACCTACTACCGAGAGAGAGAGAGTAGAGTACCTACTACTTTGCTATTTAATTCACCTAAAACTGAAAGCAAAACCTGAAAACCGAGCTTTACCCTCGTACCTGTAGATTAACACATAGATTCATATTAAACTACCTATGCACAATCAATATTCAGTCAAACTGGATCTTGTAACATTTACCGTAAAATGGGGTGAGTAGGTTTCGCGGGGAGAGTTGGGTTATGAATGGGGAGAGAAGGTTTGAAAGGGGGGTGAGATGGGTTTTTAGGGCTTCTACTACAAAAATAATGTATTCCAATTTAAAATGGAGCTATAGTAATAGTCATAATAATAAAAAATCGATCCAACAATCTTCCAAAATCACCTTTGTATGAAAACCCATCTCACCCCAATCACGAGGGACTACGGGGTGAGGTGGTTATTCCTGTTTATCGTCAGTTATGAAATGGAACTACCCAAAATAAAATAAAAAACTAAAATGCAAACGTCCGGAACACTTATTATTATTATTATATACACCATTCAGTTTGCATATCTAAAAATAAAATGTTATCGAGGTTTGAATGTCAGTTTTGCTTCTACTCACCCCATTTTACGGTACCCCCTTATTCATAAAACTTAGCAAACCTTCGTTAAATTTTGTCCCTTTCTAACAAACACAGATGAAAAATGACGGATAAGGGCAAATGATTATCAAGAGCTTGTTATATATAGAGTTAACAAGCGTGTATGACCATTAAGGCCTGTGCACACCGGGTGCGTGTGCATAGACGTGCAGTGCACGTGCGCGTTGTAATATACAGTTCCTTATGAGAGACGACAAGCCACTTGCGTGACGTGTGCGTGCGCGGCTCCAACATTTTACCGCACGCACACGCAGCCGGTGTGGCCTGCCCTTAAGCTTTGGAACGTCACTAAAGAGTTCAAATCATCCTCAATATTCACAACCATTTTAATATCTACTCTGAGATCATCCAGCATAATTGGATCCTTAAACACGATACAAATATACGAAACCAGACATCGCACCCATACCGGTTCTTCTAAAGCGATGTTCTTCCTAGGTGTTGTAAAGAATAAACGTGGTTTCATCGTAATCTACTTAACCCTGTCTAAACAATATCAAAGACAAAATGACGTAATGTTATAATTTGATATGTCTGACTAGGTAGATGGACTTATCACTTATCTCACCGTAGATACCCGAGAGATAAAATAATTATAACAAACATCTAAATTAAGCATACGCATTAGTCAAACCTAGTCACGCGACGAAATGGCTACCTACGCTAAAAATAATAATAAATAATTAAGAACTTACGTTACCTAGGTACTACTATAACTTGTATAAGTATCTCGTGAGCTACGCGAATAATGTACATTATTCGCGTAGCTCACGAGATACTTATACAAGTTATACATAGTATACATACGGTACCTCCCGCATAATGTAGGTCACCCCATAGTTAGTATTAAAGGTCCCAGAGGTAGTCGTCCCTCATTATTAAAGTCAGAAAAAAGCAAAATTTTCGTTTAATATTGGCCCAACCTTACCTAGGTACCGTAAAATGGGGTGAGTAGGAGCGAAACTGACATTCAAACCTCGATAACATTTTATTTTTACATATGCAAACTGAATGGTACAATAATAAGTGTTCCGGACGTTTGTATTATGAGTATTACGATAGCTCCATTTTAAATTGGAATACATTATGTTTGTAACAATAGCCCTAAAAACCCATCTCACCCCCCTTTCAAACCTTCTCTCCCCATTCATAACTCAACTCTCCCCGCGAAACCTACTCACCCCATTTTACGGTACACTACTAAAACATAGTAAGTAGAACAATGACATTTAACATTAATAACATTATAATATTTTATTATTTTATGAAGAAAGAGAATATGAATATGTAATCAGAAATACCTTAGACTTTTATCTGTCTATCTTATTATTGGTGTGGAAACTACTTGTGTTATTTAAATACAAAAGATAAAGAAAGATAGCTCCAAAATCGTAGCACTCACTAATAGCGCCTAGCGAATTTGGTGCCTACTTTTAGATATACATTTTCCAATAATGAGTAATTGAATTTACTGATATCAACGTTGAAAATATGAATAGTGATAAAATTAAGAGACCATTTTCCTGTACCAATCTACTGTTTTCTAGGCGCCGTTTAAAAAGTTCTAATCGGCTAGGTAGGTATTTGTAGTATTTACCCACCTGTAGGTCTTGTGCTACAAGTGGTGTCATATCACTGCTTTGCAAGTGTGTTTGGTGTTTTCAAGGCTATGAACCTATAAAGACTTTCAGATTTAAAGCATTCTTAAAATGCGCCGAAGATGTCAAAACACAACCAAATGTTGTACTAAAACATGCAAAAAACTGGGCCTGTCGCCTGAGACGCCTCCTTATGCATGTCAACAGAAAATGGGAGCAAATGTAAAAAATATGCACCTGCTGACAGCTTTACATTTTCGTTGAAAACTCAAGTGCGTGTCCGATGTGGCGTAGTTCTGAAATTCTGAATTAATGCCATGTTTAGAAGAATATACATGGCCTCCTTTTGGTAAAGTCAATCAAATTTATATATGTTGCGGCGTGGTTTTGCATCGTAAGGAGAGGGCCACACACACGTCGTGTCTGAACTGAAGAGACGGCGTTGCGTGCGGCCGGTCGGAATTTTGATCTAACTGGTGATTGTTTGTAAAAAATGGGGACCTGAACGACCTGGATCTTAGGCGGCATAAGGATTTTCGTATTAGTTCGGCGTCCTATACACGTACAACTCCGCTCCACTGTGTCGCGTCTTCATGACGAAATTTGGTGTATTTCCATTTCCCCGCCCCACGTAACCGCAGCCATATATGATGCGGGGACAAATGGCAATGATTTATATAAAAACCCTATTCCCAGCATCTGTGCCCGACAGAAAGGGCTGCAACAATCGTGCGTTCTTAGTTTTCGGGTTGGAAACTAACCCAAGCCTCAGTCGGTAGAGCATGAGAATCTTAATCTCAGGGTCGTGGGTTCCTGTAACTGAATGAGGCTTGTGTTAGGTTCCAACCCGAAAACTAAGAACGCAGCGAGATTGTTGCAGCCCTTTCTTTTGGTTTAAAACTAAAGACGCATGATTGAAGCTACTTAATACGTACACCCGAAATTTGACTTTGTGAGCCATACCCGACAATTCCATAATCCGAAGACTCGGAGAAAGAGCCGTCGTAAGCCAATTAGTCTTTTTATTTTCTAAGATAGAAATACATATTTGAGCATATTCGTGTAGGTGTGAGGAATAACACCTTGGCACCTATGATCGCATTGTGCCGTTTCAGAGGAATTGACTCCAGTCAACACTCCGGCTGTGAAATGAACAGCGTATGCCTAGTATACCTACCCTACAGTAGTGTGGGATTAAAAAAAAAAAGGCATGTAGGTACAGGTTTTAAAAGCAGGGAATGAGCAAGCCTAATAGTATCCATAGGGTAACCTTACCATCAGGCGAGCTGTAGACCTCGACACAAACTTTAAAGAAACGATATGAATGAGATCATCAGATCACAGACATGATAGGCACGAAATACAATACAATACTCTTTATAAATAATGATTAGATATTAAATAACAGACGGATTCATTTTCGCTAAGTGTACGCAGATCCTATAACAAGCCTAACCTAACATCAAACTTTTGTCTGACGCACACTAATCTAGGCCTATTGACATTTACGCTTGCAAGCACCGATCAATGTTTACTTTGCAAAATAAACTGACAGATCACGAGAACAAAACCCACAGCAATATAGCACGTATAATTTAGTATTACGAAACTCGTGCAATTCGAAACTATAAATCTGTGCTGTTATTCCCGGCACTACTAAGCATTTCGCCTCAAACCACCAGTATAAGTTGTGACCCCGTAATTCGTAACTACTATTGCGTGATTTAGAGAAAACATTAACTCTGGTTATGTTTAGACGATGCGCTATGTTTACAATGGGAATAACAGTATTAGCCACGATTACATCTACTGTACGAGTAGGTAATATAGCTACATTTTGGCACGTGAAATAGAATTTTTTGAGATATACGTTTGGAATAGGTCGGTGCGCGATAAGCGGTTTTCCATAATACCATTGTATTGCGGTTTAGATGAAAAACGCCGTAACTGTATTAACTGCATTATACTTCGTTTTTCGTTTAAAGTTTCAGACCTATAACCTATAACAGTCCGCGTAACACCTGAAGCTTATAAACGTGAGTTACAGTTCAACAGAACGGTATGATGCACTAATTTGTTCAGCTTGTGTTCAACCCTATTGATAAAGGACGAGAACGGTAGTCTGACCACGCCAAGTTTTCCTGTCAAGTGGCAATAATCTGGGATATTATGTATGCATTGTTACTGCCAAATCATTGCGAAGTTAGCGTGGTCGGAGTATATATAATATGTTTCTTTAATCTTTCGGGTCGGGTACCGATAACGTAGAAAATCACTGATCTCATACATTTTATTTTTTTAAGTTGGATTCTTTTCACTAAATTAAATAACTACAAAGAACTGTTGCTAGTCATAGTAAGTATAGGGCCGGGGGTAGGTAATAACCTATCCCCGGTTTCCCGCAGTAAAATTCAGCAATTTCAGGAAAATCAAAGGGCCACAAAACAAATGTTGATTGATTAGATGACAAAGAATAATACATATACCTATCGTAAAAATCTTTTCTTGGAACCCCACACGCATTTGTACAATAAATTGCGCATTATCTGTAAATTAACGTCATTATCTCTGCTGAATCATAATCGTAGCAGTTGGTGACCAAATGTCTCGATCATCAGGTTTTATCTTTTTTGTGATATGAATTATGAATTAAATATCGTAATGAAACATTTATCTCAAGATGGCTATGGCTCCTCAAGGCCTAGAAAGGTAAAATAGTCCGAATGAGAACATGGGATCTTCATGTTTATGTAATTCTGAAGTCTTTCGAGGTAAAATCCATAATCCTTATCAATTGAGAATGACTACAACAATGATATCACATTTATTAATAGGTACATACCTATATATTAAGAGCAACTATTAGGTTTACTAGCAGTTTTAACAGCAACTTTTTCTTATAAGTTGTCCTCAAATATTACCGGCACAGAATTTCATAACGTGACTAAAGAAGACACAGAATCTGATATCAGTGTTTATATTAGTAGGTAGGTATGAATGCCCTAAACGTTTTATCAGACATCTATCTGTGCGTTATCACTCAAGGCTCTGCCGGCTGCGGGCGAGGCATGTGGCATGTTCAATACATAGCTATAATAATATATGTAAATGTTATGAAAAAAAATTAACAGCTAATAACTTTATGTGGGTATAAGTTATAACTTTCTTTTACCAACTAATTATACATATAGTAGATAGGTAGACAAATTCGTCGTTCGTCAAATTAGGTAACTTAAAAACTTATATCTAACATACTTACATACCTATCTAACCTACCTAAAACGCTAGACAGGTCCATAATCCATACCAACATTATCAAATTAAATTCATAAACATGGGCATCAGAACATCCAGTTTTCGGATAAACCGCTGTAGATATCAAGTTAATTTATACGCCACATTATGCCGAGCCCCAAAGGCGTCCTCATTTTGTAACATAAATCGAAAAAAAAAACTGTCGATCAACATCTGACGATGAAACTTCAAGCTAGTCTCCGAGGTTCGTGCACTATTGGATGCGACAGGGGTGGGTGGGGTGGGGGGTGACATCTGTTGCGCTGTGTGAGTTAGACATTCGATCGTCTTTGTGCTGAGTAGGGTTGCCACCATGCTAAGACATGTAGCTTTGCTGTGTATTTATGAGTACTTCCATGGTACGTAAGATACCTATCCAGGGAGTTTTGTACTGAGTCATACCTAAGGAGATTGAGATGCTTATTTTGATATTGCCCATACACTGAATCCCTATTTGCCAATACATAGAAAATTATGGTCAAGTGTCCTTAACTTTTAATTTGGGCACGAGACAGTATTTATAAGTTATGACCTAAACCAGTCTCAACACACGGTATGCAACTTCAGAAAAAAGTACTAAATAATGCATCCAAAATTATTCTGAAGTGGCTCCTGTTAGCTCCGCAATCATTGTTGAAGTTAAACAACATTCTATAATCTCACTTCAATTGTCTTTATTTAATTTACAGCACCTCTTAACATTACCAAAGTAACCATACAAGATTTATGGCGTACCATAAACGCGCAAAACGCGTGGCAACCTTACAGCCAGTGCTTATCGGTGAAACACAAAATTGGCAGGTAATTCATGGTAAATGAAGCTTTATTTAAAGAGCATAAGGAGTTAAAAGGATGCATTTTAGCTTGGTCCTGGTGTACACCTTGCACGCAACGGGATCGGGACTCGGGACTGATCCCTAGCAGGTAGTCGCTTCCCGACGGAACACTTTCTCGCTGCGAATATCACATTATTGGAAACAAACGTGTATAAAATGCGAGTGGGAGGGTGCTATTTAACAATGATATCCGAATCGGTTCACATTAAATATACGCCGGAATATAGGATGCCGAATGGAAAATAAGGATGCTCTCTTGTGTCAGGAAGAATTCTTTTCGATTCCTTTTATCTGAATTTTATTCCTTTTATACCTATGTAATGAAAAAAAAATTTAGGTTGTTTAAGTTTTAAGGAAAATAGATTTTAAAAGTCAAGAACCTAACCTAACCAATACCTACCTTAGTAAAATACTAGGATATTCACCTGGGTAGGTAAGAATAACCGGACCTAAAAATATTTTTTTCAAAATGTCTTTAGGGTGGCCAACCGGCCAACATAGTTACCTATATAATTATTTTTATTAAAATATAATCTTCTTCGACCTTATAGCCAATTACAAGCATCTTGTTAAAGTCCGATTAAACAAAATTTACTGAATAATTATGTCCTGTTCTGCTTGTGGTACCCAGACTCTAGGTATCCATACTCTTGGTATCCATACTCTAGGTTCTAGAGTATGGATTATTGGATACCAAAGGGCTGTTCTCAACGTCTACTGTATCAACAATGACATTTTCATCTCGACACTCTTTACTCTTACGGTACCTATCTTAACTATATTTTTGGCACGATAGCTTCGCCTGCTTACGAATCTACATCCTTCACTCTCTTGCCAATTGTTTGTTCTGAAAAGCCTTGTCCTTTTAATATTATAACTCGTTATTGTTATTGTTTGGAATATAATAACAAAAGAAAGTTGCATCGTCGCTCGCAGCCAGCACGTTAATCGAAACATCGCCCGACCAAGCTGGCACAGTAACAATTCAGTCCAAGTACTAAATATAGTACAAAATAAAACAACTGTCGCTTGCCCTTCATTCAGCTGAACATAAATATTATAATTTTCCACCCAATGTCGGTAAAAATAGAGTTGATTATTGTTTGACGCGCGTGGGCAGGGTAATTGGTAGGAGCCGTCATGAGCGCAGGCGCACCAGAATTTTTAATTATGAATTAATTAGTGGCGATCAACACCAAACTTGCCTAATCCCTGTTACTCATGTTAGCCGTTCACACTAGCGCTTAGCAGGTAATTGTACTAAATGCGCGTGCTGTATGAAAAGATGTGATAAATTTAAAGGTATATAAACATGAGTTTTGAATGATTCACGGTTAGTTTCACTAGACTTATATTGATTGTAACTGCGTCGAAATATCGGGTAATCACGTTCTATATCCCGGTCAATATAAGTCTAGTATATAAACATATTTTTAAAAGTGGTGTATTTTCGACTGTATCCTCCTGACGAGTGACGACCATCAGCGTCCTATATGTAGTTGGGCTCCAATTATTAAGTCTTAACTTTTTTCAATTTGCCAGAATAAATAAACTAGCAAACATTAATACCCGGCTTTACCTTATAGGTGGCTGTTAATAACTTTCCCAAACACCGTGTAGTTGTGTTAGTTGCAATAAAGAAAACCATAGGTAATTTTCAGATCCCATATACCTAACTTCATTATCAAATAATATACAGCCACCTAAACATATGCATCGCGCCGACCCAAGCGCGGGGTCGTCGACTCTGATAAATATTAATATATCACTGTATCCAACTCGTATCTATGCAATTAACTATATAACCAGTCTATATACACTGACATATATATAACACCCTGAGTTATCAGGTTTTACATTTGAATTTAATTCGAAAATAACAGGACTCACTATGAAATTCATACATTGGGTTTACCAAAATAAATACCTATGTAATTTCAATCCGATCTCGTCTTTCCCGTTTTTTTAGAGTTCCGTATCCAAAGGGTAAAAACGGGGCTCTATTACTAAGACTCCTTTGTCCGTCTGTCTGTCACCACTTCACCAGGCTGTATCTCATGAACCGTGATAGCTAGACAGTTGAAATTTTCACAGATGATGTATTTCTGTTGCCGCTATAACAACAAATACTAAAAAGTACGGAACCCTCGGTGCGCGAGTCCGACTCGCACTTGTCCGGTTTTTGTAGCTTACTCGTATTTTCTCTACTAGCGTCATGCCATGCCCGTTTCGATAGGAGGTCTCCTAATTTTTCTATTGTATTAGTCTAACCCATATAAGGAAAAATAACCTACTTGTCAATTTAACCAATTTACAATAAAAGGTCTATTGTCTCAAGAGATGAAATTATTTTAGGTAAAATTCGGTTAAATGAGGCGTTATTTGTTTAAGCGCTACCTGCCCACTATATTTAAATGAAAATGATAGCACAAAATTAATAATACTTATGTGTGTGAGGTTAACAAACGGCAATATTAGAATAATATCAGATATCCAACGCCTTGGGTCGTGTGGCGTATATTAATGCATAGTTAGTGGGTGTCACACTGTCGTCAAATGCCAAAATGTCGTATCTTACTATAACACTTGTATAAAAATATGACTTGTGGGTTCTGTTTGGTAGCATAGCTATCACGGTTTAGGCCAAGGTAATGGTTACGACGCGCGACTGCCAAACGTGAACGCGTGCATCCAAAGAATCTATAAGTAAGTATGTAGGTAGGTTTCTTTACTCTCTAACTCCTTCAAACTAACTACGTAAATCAATATCAACAACAAATCTATCAAGCAACTAGCAACTTCGATGCAGCAATGAGAAAAAGCTATGGTAATGTAAAACATGTTGTTTTAGTGTAAAGGCTCAAGTTTAGTTCACAGTGAATATTTACAATAAGAAAGTTCGCATGCAGATAATAAACTAGATGCATTTGCTCGTAAAACGTTGCAGTTAATGTGAAGCTTGTTCTAAGTGTAAGTTCAGTAAAGGATAGAAAATAAATGCCAATCACATGGAAAACATATACATTTCCCAATGAATGGAGTGGATGTTGGAATTGTATGTAGTAAAGCGTGAAAAATTACAAGTTTCGGTAGGGTTACAAGCAACTAGCAATTTCTAAGTACTTTCTTGAACATAGAACACAACACAAATAAAGACGGTAAAAAATGGTATTTCAAACTTTTCAAAGAGCCAGTTAACTTTCGAAGACCTTGTTTCTTCAGCAGACACCATAGGTATGATTACAATAGTGATGACAATATTTGAAATTGAAAAATTGGCAACTCAACTGATGGCAGCTATAGGGTTCATGATCGTTGTTCTGTAGGTAGGTATATTAAAGGATGAAAGCAATGCTGAATAGACCGCAATCCAGTCTCAGTGGTCGCGTTTAACTCGCTTTAAACTTAGCATTTCAACAGCTTCACACATTAGTCACCGAGTTATGTTTATGAATGGGCGAGGGTAGGGAGGGGAGGGCTAAATATAGCCAGCCTGCAACAGGTGGTCCCTCACCCTACCAGAGTCACAAACGCCTACGCACTTGTGTGAATGTGCACCAATGTATCGTGTCAACAAAACGCGATAGGAAAAGTGAAAACGCGCTCTCGCCGGAAAGATTTAAATACATTTGCATAGGCACATGGTTAAAAAGTATTGGCTTGTTGGTAAACAAATCGCGTGCCTACATGGTAATTGTAATTATCACGTTCCCAAAAATTGATAGGGTTAAGTAAAGTCCGTTGAGAACGAATGTTGGGATAATGATTTAGTCAAAGTTGCTGCAAGCAGTCTCCGCTTTGGCAAGCTACCAAAGCTCCACCATGAAAGTCAGGCCAGGCCACCAAAACATTTGCAACCATAATAATTATCAGTAGAACGACACACAGTAATGGTGATTTCAGGTTTTGATATTCCTCAAACTACAAAACTATGCAACTTAAAAATACTATCAGTGTATATGAAAGCGTTGCCGTTGCATGCAATCTAATTGCTTGTCAACTTATGAAATCTTCACAATAAGTTCTAAAGATGCATATTCCTAGACTTGGGCCCTAACCCTAATCACTTCCGGTCGCCTCGGATGTCCGTGCGTTGCCGACGGATCTGAACCGCGTCGACGCTAGCTTCTGAAGAAAAGGATGAGATATTTTTAAAAATATCCTTTAAACCGGATGGAAAATTACTTACAGATGATGAAATTCGAAAGAAAAAAATATCTTTGTCTATTTTCTAGAAATCTGGTATAAGGACAATGTGCTTAATAGGCCTACGTTGTACTTGTGTAGATATCCCCTTTCAAAAAAACCTCATGGAAGCTTACTGTTGTCAAAGCTTTTCATGATACTTTAGAAGCTACACATTATATACCGTCAGTACATTCTATACCGTCCATACTTCAAATATTCTGTCAAGCAAGCATTAATAGACATGCTTATATCTGTAATGTCTTTAGGTATTTACGATTACCTATCTGTTTAATAAAGACTTTCTATAACCCTCAATGACTAATCCCATCTGTGGTGTAAACTGGAATTGAAATACATTTACTACTTACATGGTAGGTACAAGACAAGACACTTGTACTGTGTTGAGTCGAGTTAAGAAACAGTTTTCTCGGAACCGCGTCTGGCACTGCAAGTACGCATCGTCCACTCACAGGGATCATTGCTCGTGAAATATCCACATTAAGTTTGTATTCATCCAGTTTGCATCTATTCTGGACTGCTAAGCTCTCATTGCCAGTTTGTACAGAATTACACTATAATCCCTGATCAGGGAATAAAAATAATTATGCAAAAACGAAAAAATTACGTTACGTGCATTTACATTAATAACCACTTTGAAATAAGCATCTATTTTAATGTCTTTATAAATCGTCTTTGCCTGTCTTTGGTGAAAGATAGCAAACTCAAAGCTAAAGAGAAGTCAAAATCAAAGGTTTCAACAAAGTACAATTGACGTTGCTCCTAATTTAACTTGCATTACATACTGTTCAAGTCTGCAATTAGTTAGGAATGGCTTTTTGACATTATAACAAATCTTAGAAATTAATCTCACTGCAATTCAATCCCAGCATCAATCATAATTTAGCACAGCTCGCCGTCCCCGCGACCCTGAACGTGAACTAAATATAGACTTATTCAGCCCTTTTCTGTGTGCCACAGCCATAGACAATAAATCAAACGTTTGTTTGGACTACTGCGCTACTGGTCGGCAATTTTCATTGTTATTTTTTTTTCTCCGCAAGCACACTACTGTCGTAAAACCTGAAACTTGTTACGCACCTAATTCTTTGGTTTACTGAAAATCTTCTCAGAGCAAAATCGCAAAAAGTGGAGGACGGGTAAGGGAAGTACGGCAGATGCAGAAAACATGAATTATTTTATAATAAAGACAAGTTTAAATTCAATTTAGTGACGTGAGTTTATTAAAAAAAAATTTAAGACAACAACACTAAACATTTTAAAAACATGATACGAGGGGAGTGATCTAATTTTCTAAACTCATTTAAAATTTGCTTTTTGCTCTCTCGTCTGCAAGCATATCTCTATATTCTCCACTCGTTTCAATTAAACATGAAAACACAATACACACCGAATGAGAGCCAATCCTACTTTTTTGGAGTAAATACATCCCAATGTCTGAAGTCCCGCTGCTCCGGAGTCCTATATCCCGGCTGTTCGTCCGGCGTATGCGGCCAGAAGGTCGGCCGGTTAACCGGGTCCAGCGCGATGCCGGGGTACATGTCGTAGACCATCTCCATGGTCATCACGTCGAACTTTGGTAGAGAGTTAATGTAGTTTATACCCTTTGTGGCCCTGTTGAAATACGCTGTTATTAATTTTTAGACCATAGTTTTTGAACTGACGAGTTATTTCTAGGAGGTCACCAAAATTACAACAATGGATCGTTTAAAGTTTAGGAAGTTTAGACTTCATTAAATCGCGTTTAGTTCCTGCTATTTCTACTTTTACAAGAATGTAATTAATTATGCAGTCTCGTCTCGACTCGTCAAGCGATCTCAGACTAGGTCCGGCCAGTGTTGGCGGGGCCTACTAATTAATCCACCATTAAACGGGTATTTGTAGCAAGTTGAATATTTGTTACTAGAACATTTTGTTGCGCACAGAAGCCGTGTTTACATCTGTGCCTATTTCCTAACCATGACACCTGACAAGACAGAAAGATAGTGGACAAGTATATATTATAATGTTTACCGAATTATCTTTGTAAACTGTCGCCTGTCATTTTGTCACTTTGTGAAATGAAATAGGTACCTGATCTGATCTAGTAAGTTTAATAAACTTTATGCTAATTAACAGTGGCGAGACGTCCATATACCTCGATTCCCAAGCCACCTAATTTTAGGGAATTGAGAATATATTTTCCTAGGTAACGCAAAAAAGCAATAAAAATCAACTACGCTTTGTCATACAAGTTTCTTTGACTCGCCTCCACTGCTTTGGCTAAAAGATACTGATATCTTCTCTTATGTAAACTATGTGTAATAAATATCCAAGAGCTATTAATAAAGTCGCAAGCGCAAGACTAAGGAATAAGTACCTAAACCTTTAAATAAAAATGTTTGGAAACATCATAGAACAAAAAAACTGTTTTCTGAGAAACTTCTACTCATAAGCGGCTAATGTATCATTTCAGGCAAGGTAATCAATTTCTAGGGCAAATATGTAACTAGTTTCTTACAAGTCGATTTCCTTCTGGCGTTCAGCGACGTACGCCTTTATCTCTGGCTGTAAGCCCTCCCACTGCTTGTCAATGGCACCCGTCAGGCTGTCCGCCGGGACGGGCACTTTGTAAGCCTCGTAGGAAGACTTCATCTGTTCCACGAGGCCCGGCAGCGGGCAGAGTTTCTGGTATTCCGCCCAATCGATTTTGGGTGGCTCGGGTGGATTTGCTTGCACTCTATGGAGTAAAGTGTAGATTTTTTTATCATCACCCAAAGCATGCCCATAGTTGACTTTGAAGCAAAAATTTGGATCAACTACATAACATACGGCATTAACTGTATTGTTGGACATACTTAGATAATTTATGAAAACCACGTGATCCAAAAATTTAGTTGTTAATGCATCATTCAACCACAAACTATTACTTATAGATCCACCTAAAACCTCATTATTTGCTACGTTATGATTACCAAGAGGAATACTTTCGCATTCACTGAGGATTGCATCACTTTACCTCCTAAAATAGGCATCAGTTTTTGCCTTGAAAGCCAAGTAGTTGCCTTTCTGTTCAGGTGGTACTAGTTTTTCTAATTCTATCCAATTAATGGAGGGTTTGGTAAATCTTTTAGCCATGTTTCGTCCTTTTAGCTAGTCAATAAATAATTAAAGTAAAAAGCTTGTGTATTATGAATACTCGCAATTTATGTCAATATAGGATGACATTATTTAGCATGACATTTAAAAACAACATGTCGCAGCCCAAGGAGGTTTCTTGCACTCAAACATAGCCATTGCTCTTAGAGGATATAACTAAACGGAGTAGCCATTAACAGGCGTCCCCCTCTGTCGAAAATAGTCGGCCAATGGTCATACACAATGTATGGACTGACGTTTATCTGACATGGCTTTTTTTCGTTACGTATACGTTACGTTGAAGTTCCCCTCCCCCGCAAAAATCGGCAGACTTTTTTGCACAGAAAATTACAGACAAGGCGTCTCCGTTTGGTTATGTCCTCCAAGCCATTGCTAGTCTAGTTTGGCCAGGGACTACCTGATTACAAACATAGACAGAGAGAATTATACTGTCTTTGTCCTATGTTCCCAAAAGAAAGGGATGAGTATAGATTTTTTTGGTCTTATTTACTGACAAAATGCTGGGTTTGCCAGACTATAATAAGTTTGCTTTCAATATTCATAATATAAACTCGTCAATCATGCTTGTAGATGAACGTTGGATGAACGTGACTACTTGTCAATCTATTGCCAGTGTCATATTGTATCATTGATTTAATATTCTATAAATATATTTCCGGGTATCCTATAATTTATAATGATATACTTAATAGTGCAATAGATAATGCATAGTAATGCTTTTATCCTAACATTTATCACTTTATCAACTAAGTCTCCAAAATGTAAGTAATTTGTTACACAAAACGTTTACAACTCAGTAGTTCCATAGTTTATTGGAAGTGATACGGTCTCAGTGTAAAAATGGATCGATATTTAAAAATGTAATCGCAAAGCTCAATTGAATGTATTTATATATTTTTTTATTAGTCACACGTCTGACGACGCTAAAATTTTAGTACCTATGATAGGGTAAATTCCCTTATGAGTGGCACTCGAATATTGAACCACATGTGGCGGATATAAGTCGCTTTCTTTACCTTATAGACACAACTAGCGACCCGCCCCGGCTTAGCACGGGTTACACAAAACCTTAACAAATCATACACCTGAACCTTCCTCAAGAATCACTCTATTGATAGGTGAAAACCGCATGAAAATCCGTTCCGTCAGACGCGGCGCGGGGACTTTGTTTTATAAGGTGTAGTGATGATATCTGTGGCAATATGAGAGCAGTACCTGAACTACCTGGAAAGCTTTCACTATGCCAGTGCATAAACGAATCGATTAGCCGCCACGCGACGCAGAAGACATTAAGGAGCATGCGATATCGCGTGAGGCTGTTGCTGTTGCCAGGTTCAAGTTCTGTAGGTCGGGAACCTTATGGCGGTACAGTCGGCGCCATGTAAAGTACTGATTTGGGCAGGATGATGTATTGAGACAACGAGTGCATTGCTAAGACTGTTTATTCATTACCTGCCCTACCCACATCTCATACATACGTCTACCTACAAATATAGTATTTTTTTCTGTCGCGTAAAGTTTCCAAAATGTTCAGGGAAATTTCAGAAGAAATAAGGGAAACTCATTATGGAAATAGAAATTTCGATTTCTTCATGAAATGTTTCCGAAATTTTTCCATGTGGACATTTTCAGCAATTTTCGAAACGTGGGCACATCAGTAACTTGGCAGAGTTCAACCGGTTCAAATATTACTTAAATCATATTTACGTGCGCGTTGGCTCTGTGGACCAACATAGTTAGGCACATATCAATAAAAAAAATTGTATAACATCGTCCTTATATTGGCACAGTTTTTATATACTTAATGATCTGCATGATCTTTCTAGTTTTGACTTTTTTGTCGCGTAATTAAAGATATGGTTATAAAATGAATTCGTGTCTCTCTGACACTAAATTAATGATGGACATTTTGCGATCGATAAATGTTTTGTAAATAGCATGTTTTTTCACCACACCAGAGTGGTAAAGGCTCTCTTGATTGTTCAAAAACTGATAAGAAAGTTGCATTTTATTCACATGTGAGGCAAAGTAATCAAATGCAAATTTTGAGTTGTTTTCATATGTTTGCTGGTATAATTGACTTTTAAATTATATGTGTAATAACATTCATTTTGAATCGAATTGCTTTGATTTTGTTTGATATTTTGGTTAGTATTTTCCTTGTGTTGGTGTGGTGAACAATTTTGTGTTGCACTCGGTGGCAAAATTAGTTTAATCCTCGTGCCTTGAAACCCTCGCAACGCTCAAGATTCCATTTTTCGAACCATATTTCACTTGCTTTATTAATCTTAGTACGAGAGGTTAAACAACAACTTTGCCCAATTGTAAAACAAATAACTATTATTAATTCGTTGGTTCATGAACCAAAAACCACCTAGTGCCTGGAATAAAATACCTAAGTTGAATTTTGAGGAAAACCTCGGCGAAGTCCAATACAGTATCTAACTTTTAACTTCTGACGTACTCACTAGAATACAAGAGAATAGCTTTTAATAACAATTTATTCGCTCGAAAGCGATGTGTCAACCAGATAAAATATCAAAACCGTGACTTTTTATGGCGCGTTCGTGTCTTAATATTTTATTTGGGACACGAAGTAAGTTGGATATATGATAAGCTAAAGTGAAAATCGGGAATTTCATGATAATTGAAGGGACTACATACAGCCTTGCCAAAGCTATAGTATAGTATAGACCGAAATTAAACTATCGTAAGACATATTTTAAAATATTTAGATCAGCCATAGATACGCTTACGGATGCGTTTTATAGTATAAATACGCTAACGGATGTATCGGCGAGCTTTTTGCTAAATTCAACGAATCGTTACTAGGTACATCTACCTCTAGTGTTTAGGCGGCTTGTGACATCTAAGTATAGCATGAATTCTCCATGTCGTTAATAATACAAGGTTCCCGAATAAATTCTGCCGACTGTACATTAACATACGTTGAATGCCTGTGCCCCAGCAATTTGTCGACCGCGTGTTGGCAACTGGCAGACTGCCCTGAGGGTGTGATTTTGGTCCATGGTCCATGTTTCTGGAAGTCGACGAGAAATGCGTTTATAAGGCTTGGATATTTAAAATATGCAGTAGGTATATGGTAACTTTAAGTTACTTTTTAATACAGTTGCTCAAAAAGTGCTACTTTACGTAGCTGTTTAGCGTGCGGAAAGTTGTTTTTCGCGAACTAGTGCTTGTCACTTTTCCAAAAAAAATTTATTTATACTTGTTCCAATTCATGACTACTTATTGATGTGTTAATATTATTTTTTTAAAAAAATTCAAAATGGCGGACGAATGTTTGAAATGTCACCGTATAAGAATGATTTCGCTTAAAATTTAGTTTTTTCTTTGCAAGTGTGATGAAAAGCATTGTGTGTAACTCCGGGGGTAAGAATATTCCTACTCGAGTCTTTAACTCGCTCCAGCCTGCGGCTGTCGTTAATATATAGACTCTCGTACAATATTTCCCTTTCCCCCCAACGTTGCACAATGTACTATTCTATTTTTACATACGAAATATTAAGCATATTGCAAGCTTCAGAGTTACATAGTCAAGTGCAGGTGTGACCGAAGTAACTTTATTTTTTTGCCTTTAGAAGTTACTCAGATTGCCCTAACACATTTAAAACTTTCTCAATTCATCAAAAAATAAAAGGTTTGTCCCGAGTAGAGTACCCACAATTAAACAGAACACCTGCATGCATTTTCTTCGTAGACGAGACAGTTTAAAACAGGGACCGGACAACCCTTTCCGCGATAAAACCCTTTCAATGGGCGACACTTAAACACGGCTAACACATTGAAAGACTTTCCCTTTTGAACTGCAAGCCCATTCATACCCTTACCTTTGACTAACCCTTACCGAAAAGCTAACCAAAAATAAGGCTAGCTCTTAATAAGGGTTACCCTTATCTTTAAGCGCTTTTTATAAAGGTTTCCCTTTGCGTGAAAGAGACAGGATTAGTATATATCTACGGTAGTGTATGAAAAGGAAAGAAAATACGTGCCTAGTCAAAGAACGCCGCCGTCGCCGCCGACGATCGCTCGCATTTGAAGTAATGTGTGCTTTATGAACAAGGTAGACGACTTAAATTAGCACGCTTATATGCTAAAAAGGAAGTCCTTTATAAGGCTAACCCTTATAAGCAATATGCAAGGTGTTGGTGAGCGGATGATAAGGGTTTTGTAAGGGTATTTGGGCTACCGATTACTCAAATGTGGTAGCTTTATATAAGGGTTTTTAAAACCAAAACAAAGGGTTTCGTCTGGCAAAGGGTATGGTGAGTTAAGCCTTATGCAATACCCTTATAAAATCCCGATAAGGGATAGCGGGCCGGTCCCTGGTTTAAAACATATACTTTGGCCACGCTAATTTTGCACAAACTTGGCAGTAAGAATGCATACAAATCCCTATAAGCTTGACTTGACGTAGCACTTGACATGAAAACTTAGCGTGGTCTCACTTTAACAATATTGTAGAGCCATCCGTTTATAAATACATTTAATTTATGTCCGAGTTCCATAGAAATTTAAAATTCCAAACAAAGATGTTCGTTTAACATGCATAATTCCAGAAAATTCGTGGAAACACAATGCACAACGTAATGGTAGTCGCGGAACATGACAGATAGGTTTATCTTATCGCGACCGATAGTGTGGGCGAGCTTTGCCCAAGTTTGCGATAACTTACGATGTACAACTATTTCTATTGCTCTATGTTTAACTAAGCAATAGGTACATACAATTGTGATAGTAAATATTAGCAACATTATAACTTAGAAATGTACAAGAAATTATCAGTGTCAGATGTCAATTGTCAGCGTAGTGAAATTAAATAAATAGGCGCCAGGCTGCTGAAAGACAGAAGATTTTTCTTCCGTTTCCGAAAGTTACCGAGGCTTGATTATTTGACTTTGAATTTGAAATATATTTCCATAAAGTTTCCTTGTTAAAGTTTTAACCTGCATGATAAAAGCTCCAGTAGTCCCTCGTCCTTACTTAAGAGATCATACGTAGGATCGAAGCTTTTACGATACAGGCCGCGTAGCCAACATGCCAATCGCTTTCGCTCCGTAGCGAACGAAACGCAACTGTCACTGTTGCACTAATATGGAAGAGTGATAGAGATACACAAAGCGTTTCGTTGTCGTAGTCGTAGCGCAAGCGATTGTCAACTTGGCTAGGCCGGCAGTAGTGACTAGACAACAACTAAAATAATCATAAATCAGCAGCTTAGGCTATTAAGGTGGGCTCACCCTTCCGAACAAATCGGCGCTGATCGACACGCCGTTTCAATTAGAACAATCACGCGCCGGTGTCACTGCCGTATCCGGCGGATATTGGCGTACGACACGACTCCTGCGCACAATCCCGACGACATACTTACACTCTCCGGCTATCACCCCAACTTACAAATATGCTCGACCCTCTATTAGTCACGCAAACGCTAACCTTAATTATACACCCGAAGGGTTCATTAATTCCTAACGCGACAGAAAATAGATAATTTAAAAAGACGTTCGGAAACCGTTTCCGCCGGATCAACTCGTTACATTTTAAAAGTAAGTCCTTCGGCTTTGATGGTTTCAGAGAAGGGTTTGGGGAAATTATAATCTGTTTCTTTTGAACTCTAAATTAGAAGAGATTATAGATCCTCATATTCCTTATGTGGCGTCGTCATCAGTCAACACGACACTCAAATAAAACTCGTGCCATAATTATGATTGTTGCAATTAAAAAGCGACGTACAAAATAGATCTCGTTTAGTGCACGGTATACCTAGACACGCACACTTCCTAAGATACGATTGGTTGAAGTTCCTCGATCCAAAAATAAATAAATCGTAAGAAACCAAGTAACCAAGTAGCCGCGCATTTCACGGCGTGGACAAAAAAAGACAAATGCTGTAGATAGGCCGATGGAACAGGTTCCTTGCGGTTACTGAAGCCGTACTGTTGCTAGGTGCAAGAGTATTCTACTCGATGACTTTCGAATGGAAGGCTTCTTTATGATTGGACGTTTTGACGTATCGTGGGAAAGCTTGACATGGACTTTATAAATATCATTTTATTCGCGTAGGTTAAATATCCAATATACTTACAACGTTCAATATTGAAGATTAGATGCTTGCAAATTACACAATTCCTAAATCGGAAGTGGCTTACGGAATCTATAGGTGTACTCACCACACCTGCATGTGTCATGTCTTAAGACAAAAATATAAAATCTTAGCACTCTTGAAGTCGGTATTCGATACGTAAAAGTCTCCTGTTGCCTATATGAACATTATAACGTCAATATTGGTATCAACATAAACTAAGTAATTTATAAGTACATATTAAAACTATCTCCCCTCGCAAAAGACGTGCAGCAATTTTCCACGAAAAAACTATCATCTTATACACGGAAAGAAATAACTCTATCGTCACATCACTTACCAGTTGCAGTTTAATCAATAAATTTTCCTTTCCGAGTTACGGCGGACATCGGACAAGTAACGACAACATAGTACCTACTTACTATCAATGAATGAACTATTGTGACAACGAAGCCACATTTTTTAAAACCATTTTAGTCCTTACGTCAATGAGATAAGGTCTTCGAATATCATCAATTATAAATGAATGACTGAACTAACCTAAACCTGGTATGATGTTTATGTGTTTACTACCTATACTTATATTATTTATTCACACTTGACATAGTAAAATATGGGTTGTTAACTTAACTTCTATATTTGTAATTTTGTACACAGTTATAGGTACACAGGTGGTAAACAGGTATATAAGCAGATATAACAAGGTATTAACTTTAGAAATCTTTTGTTTGCGTGTGTTTGTCATTGCTGTTTTACTACCTTCTAATACATGTTAAATAAAAAAAGAAGCACTGCGTGCGTCTAGTGAATAAAACAAAGATGACTATATTAGAGATTCGGATAATTCGGGTGTCAATAAAAACCAACTAACTTTTTGACCGCCAAAGACGGTAAATCACGTCGTCGACATTTTGTGCCACTCACGCCGCCGACGTCATTTGCCGTCCAAACTTAATTTATCAAAGACTCTTTAATAAATAACTATATTTCTTTGTTTGTATTTGCATTATTTTATTTTGCCCTTCTACTTTATTGTATAACTTTATTACAATTCAACTATGAATAGAAGGTTAAAAAAAACAACATTATGTTATAATACGACTTACCCAGTAAATAGCATAGCCACGCCACGCCAAAAACGGCACTTGACGTCGCCTAGTGATGTGACCGAGTCATGGAGGAATAATATTATTATATGAAAGTAACAATCTCCTAATAGAAATCGTTTCGCGCAGTTCCGACAAACACGCCATCAATAATAGATATATAGATTTTAATAAAGCCTTCAGCTTCATAAGGCGAATATATTCAGTTTTATCGCTGTAACAAATGGCCGGATTAACCCCTGATTTACTGACTATTGGCATTGGCTGAACGGATACCGATGCGGACTAGGCTTTTTAGGAAATATATGGAATGCATTTTGACCACTTGGCCATTTAATTTTAGTGCACCACTGTTATCGCGCCAAGTTTAACCTTTTAAGGTTTTGGTTGGAGTCTAGAATAGAAAGAAAGAAAGAAAGAAAAAGCATTTATTAGCACAACATAACAAGACTAAAACTAGAAATAATTAAACAGAATGAGGTTGCGCTAAATGGTCCTTACTCAGCTTGGTGTCACGGTGTGAGCCAACATGGCACACTCCGCGACGCTGATTTTCAGTAAGGCCCAGTAGATGGACTAGTAAACACAATGTAAAAAATAAATAAGGGAAAGCTTAAATACAAATAACAATCAAATTACTTAATTAAAATTAGCCTATACCTAAGTCTTATGAATGTTCGTGTGTATGTATGTATGTAAGTGTCTATGCGATTTGTGTGTGTGACTGAGTGTGCACGGTTGCCTAAGTGTTGCATTTTTGCTTAGCCAGTATGAATTTACGGAGGTGAATTTTAAAGGTGGACACGGTCGAATATATTCTAGTTTCCGTGTGTATTCATGACATTTGCCCTTGATTAAAAAGTGTAAAAATTTAATATAGAAACTGAAATTTATTTGCTCCGGCAAGATCGGTTCTCCATACAAAGCCAATTTTTTTTCGCGATTTCGGGGTTGGTCCCATAGTAAAAATTGTTCAGTATAATTCCAAAACCTCCCTGGCAACGGGAATGCACTTATTTTTTAGCTACCGTGTATACATACATCACAGTCATATCCATTCGGCCGACGTTATTTTTAAAAATAGTAATAATAGGCATCCCCGAGGCATTGTGGTGCCGCCTGACGTGTGCTCAACGTGTACACAACATAGCTTATTGCTATGGGACTCGATCGAGAAATCCCGATGGAGCGCTCGGTTTAACTGTATCGCTTGTCACGTCTAAACGTGATACACGCAATAATGTGACGACAAAGGGTTGTTTGTATATACATTTCTATACTTAGAGCCCGCGCCCACAGATAGCGGTCTGGAGTTCTGCGTTCCGCGTTCAGAGTTCTGCGTTCTATGCAGTGTACCACAGGCACCACAGCCCTCCAGTGGTGAAGGCCGGATTCGAACTGGCGTCTTTAGCTATCGCGGCTAACGCCATGAACCCCTAGGCTACCTCGCCACGGCGGTACCCGTCCTAATTTCTCGACTATATGCCATTATATTTAATAGAATAATTTGATTTGTTCCCAAAGTTGTTTATATCTATTTCAGTTTATAATTTATATACAAGGTGGCTAAAAATAAGTGCATTCCCGTTGCCAGGGAGGTTTTGGGATTATACTGAGCAACTTTTACTATGGGACCAACCACGAAATCGCGAAAAATTATTCTCCCATAGAAAATGGACCAGCCAAAATGTATGAAACAGCCAAATATTTTTTTGCAATTTCGGGGTTGGACCCATAGTAAAAGTTGCTCAGTGTAATCCTAAAACCTCACGGCACGGCAAAGTTAATTAGGCAACATGTCGATGATACTTAGCTCCGTTAATTGTGGTCGTCGCAGCTGGCACGGCGGTACTTTGCATCAATTTGGTTACCAGCGTGGGCGAACTATCGATAAATATTAGCACAACGTGTAATCTGCCGTACTGTGTATCAAAATACAATTTCCGACACATTATTCTGTTTTACGCCGCTGGCATTAATTACGAGAGTATCAGGCCAATTCGAACGTGCACTGACATCAAACCGATATTAGAATGATATTGGAATCATATCAGTTACAGTTAGGTAGCGTACTAAGTAGGCGAACAATACGCGAACGCGAAGCGGCGCGGCGCGGGGCGAATCAATCCTTCGATACCTATAAAAGATACGTCATTCCTACAGTCGTCGGGCCAAGCTGAATTTCTTGCTGGAGTCTTCTCGGCTAGACTAGGTTGTAGCGAACCAGCAACAAAATTCCCATTAGCTCGATTCCCTGTACACCCCCAGATCAGGTTGAGACCGCTCAACTGATCTGCGCTGGAGCGAAAACTCTAGGAGTATTCCAGCGTAGCAAAACCGTCTCGTGTGATGCGGAAGGGTCCTGGATTTCCCCCAGGCTACCATCTTCCCACACAGTCCTACCGCTCTAATTACCCTAATGTAATAGAGCCTCAGGTTAAAAAAGGGTGATCTCGTTGCGAACGCGGACGTCCGTGGGCCCGCCGCGCCGCGCCGGCTGCTTCGCTTCGCGTTCGAGAGTTGTTGGCTTACGTAAGGCGCAGCGTTAGCTGTCATTTGCGCTATTTCGCTCTGACTTCTCCGCACAAATGTATTAGTGCGAGCGCAGGCGTATTCTGATTCTAATAACAGGCTATAAATTAGATCTGGATTAGTAATCGATTTGGTCTGTCAGTGTCAAAAGTGACGTTTTTGGTTTAAGATGTGTAAGCTTTTGACACTGACGAATTAAAACCATAACTAATCTACATAGATCTAATTCATAACTTGTTATTAAAATCAGAATACAGCTGCAAGACGCCCGCGCGATGTCAATATTTCGATATCGTGACATGACGTACGCGTTTGCGTTAAGTGTCATTTTGTATGGGATTTTGAGTTTCCAAAACGTCCCACTTGGCGCTGTTCAAAATCCCATACAAAAATAGACATAACCCAAACGCGAACGCTCGTCACGCTATCGAATGAATTTTACACTAGAGTTTCAGGTGAATGTTCGAATTGGCTTGTACGAGTATTAGTATAGAGATTAATGTTACTAGAGTGGATTAAAGTTAATAAATTTATGTCCAAATAAATTTTGACAGGGGACTTTCGGCTTTTGCGGCAGCAATGCTGTCAGCAGCAATGTCACGCTGCAATACTGCAGCAGTAGTGCTGCCGACTGCATACATTTTGTAATAGGAGTTGTTTTTGCTAAAATTTAATAACTCTGCTATTTGTGCTGTTACGGTACTTGTTTTCGTGCTTAATTTAAACAACTTGGTTTGAAAGACGGTACTGGCCTTTTGTGATAATGTAACCCCTTATGTATTTATTTTATTGTAACGATACTGCAGTTTGCTAATTAGTAGGTAATAATAATCGACAACGGGTTTGCACATCTCTGAGTAACGCGCGCTTATCAGTGTTCCGTGCGCCCATGACGGCACTTCACGTCCGATGCCTGACGTCACCACCAAGTAGTGATGTGGCATTATTGAGAGATTTGAGTGGAAGTTACAAGTACATTTTGATATTTAAATACGTTATTTAAAGGTTTTTAGTAGAGCTAAAAGCCAGAATTATCTAATATTATATTGTAAAACACCTGTGTTCTTCTAATCTAAGTATGTCAAAAACGAAATCAGTGAAAATATCGATATCCTGTTTTGTAATCACTATTGTTCTCTAAGGTTTTATTTTGCTTCATTGCGGTGTCACGTCGAGTTACGTCAATGCTTGGCGTTCAAAAGGCTAAAAACGATATTATTCTCCTTACAAATATATTATATTACCTAATGTAATACGCCCTAGACAGCCTAGGGCCTACACGATCACAGTTTATATAAAAGTCTGTTTTATTCTCAACGAATTAATGTAAATGAGAAGTGTTATCTGTAAGTACTAAATGTTATATTTAATTTATTTAGTATTTAGTTAATGTAGTTTTAAGGATAATTGTCATACCCTACCAGGGTGCCATGTGATCTTTTTTAATTGTAACATCTATTGTATTGTACCATGGTTTGCAATAAACGACTTACTTGCTTACTTACGTAAACAAACAAATGTCAGTCAAAGTGACACGCAGGCAAATCAGGGGTTCTCAGAGTAAGGGCTCGCAGAAAAACTTAAAATAAATGTAGGTAGTAAGAAATGACATTACTTACAAAAAACCGGCCAAGTGCGAGTCGGACTCGCGCACCGAGGGTTCCGTACTATTTAGTATTTGTTGTTATAGCGGCAACAACTATAACGGCTGATGAGATACAGCCTGATGACAGACGGACAGCGGAGTCGTAGTAATAGGGTCCCGTTTTTACCCTTTGGGTACGGAACCCTAAAAAAACGATCAAATTGATAACCTCTACCTTTTCTGAAGGCGGTTTATCCTTTTGAACGCCAATGACCGATATATACGCACCGTAGGTTCAACGCCAAAGACTGATTAATCGGTCATAGACCACAGAGCAACATAGACCTACAAGTGTATGCATAGTTAAAGTTCAATTTCAGTTTTGACACTGGCGTCTGGATGACAGCTTTTGTGTTTGACACGGCGTCAAAAAGGTTAAATTAAAGCCATTAAAAGCGATTGCGGGAGCACTCAATCTCGAAAGTTAGTGAAAAATTATGTTTAGCGGCCCGCAACTTGGTCGCCCGGGTAAATCTCCATAGTGATACCAGTGCAATAAATAAACTACCCGACAAAAGCAGCTTTTTATTTTCCATTAATCTACCAAAATGATGGAGTAGAATATAAAAAGATTTCTAATAAATATGGAAAATATGAACAGTTTAAGTAGAGTTAGACCAAGAAAAGTCTGCAGCGATTTTGATAGCACACGCAGTGCCAGTGTTATTTATACGTCATAATTTCATAGAAGTTTGACGTTTAAAATAACACTTGCACTGCGTATGCTAAATGACTTATCAGGCAATAGTGAACTGTAAGCAAAGCGTTGTCGGCCACAATCTAATATCCCATTTTAATTGAAATCCGACCTTATAGTATTGGTTTGTCCGCAGTCCCAGCACGATGAAGCTGGAGTGGGGGGACGGCGAGTCCGACTACGGCCTGGAGGAGGCCGCCTTCTACGAGGGGCCGCCGTTGCTAGCGCCGCCGCCGCGCAAGCACGTTTCGTTCAGCCTCCGCCTGGATCTGGTGAGTTTTGTATCACCTCTCTGGCCGATCGTGATGAAGTGGGGGGAAAGCGAGACCGACTACGGCTTGGGGGAGGCCGCCTTCTACGAGGGGCCACCGTCGCTGCAAAGGCACAGGCCTATAGTAAACAACCTTCTCACAATGGATGCGCAAACTCGCTGTGTTATCTACGATTATGATGCACTCACTCCCTCAATTAAGTACCTATAAATGCCTATTTATCTACATTAGTATAGCAGCTGACAATAATAGAATAGAAAAGTTGGGATATAGTCTTCTCATGAAATAACATCTCGGAGAACCCTCTCTTTTAAAATCGGACATTATCATTTTCCTGTAGGCACCATAACTAGTTTCACGCTGCGCGCTCTTTACCACACCTTGGAACAGCAATAAGTGGGACACCGCCTTTACTTTTAGTAGGTAACTAAAGTTTCAATCAGTTTCCTGACCAAACCTTGATCTTGGCATAACAAACGACAGGAAAATCAAGGAAAGTTGTTCGTTTATGTAAAGATGTCATATTAGAAAACTAGCCGGGACCGGTCGGATGCCTAATAAGTGAGCGTTTCTCCGGCCGGTTTCTTTCTGGGCAGGATTGTGGGTAGGAATAGATTGTCGGTTTCCTCCCTCGGACAAGTATAGACATTATTCGCAATTATAGCTACTATGTGCAACATTACGCATGAAGTCCTAGTTCCAGCCAGGTTACACGCTAGCAATTGGTAAACAATTTAATGCATGAAACTGCGCTATACTATATGACACTTAATTAGCAAATTTTGTAATAGCGTCATAAATAGGGTATTTGACTGTATTTAAAATAAATTATTTCACACCATGCATGAAATAAAGGATCAGATAATTATTAGAAAAACATAGATAGCAGTTATTTTTAAACACAAGTTCCATTTAATAAATCGGATAGGAATATAAAAAGTAGGTAAGTTAATTGACCGTGACGTCATTGTGTAATGTTTCATATTAGAAAATCGTTTTAACAGTTCTAAAAAAGAAACTGATTTGACTAGTAGGAGAATACCCTATTAGCTATTTACCAACTTCGTGTTCCTCAATAGTGTTATCGCAGAATTGAATTTTTAAGCTCAATTTAATGCCGCTACAAAAACCCAAAATACCTCATTTAAGATTCGTAGATTCTTACTGTAATTATTAATACTCCTACTTATCTGCTCCTTCCTCAAAAAACAATTATCACTTTCAACGTTAACTTAGTCGTTTAAAAATCACTTTACCACTTTCTTATAGTTATAATTACTTCTCGTACTCAGTGATGTACATCACTGAGACCAAATGGGCATATCTCATAAAGAGTTGTTGCTGACTTCAGCTTTTTTTGTAGTGTAGCCGGCTAACTAGAGCGGTAGAAAATGAAAACTAGGTTCTTATAGTAAAACAATATAATAATAAAAATATGTACATTAAATGAAACTAATTTCTGTCAGTACACGAGTCAAAACCAATAAAATATCGTCACTGGCCTTAACGTTTTCGATTTCCAATCTTCGTCGAGCCGAACGATGAATTTCAGCAGCGGTAGTAGCAACTGCGCGCTACGCGACTCACCAGGCGCAAGCAGATAAAAACTTCAGAAGCGAATATCCAGAAAATAAGTAGCTTCAATCATGCGTCTTCAGTTTTAAACCAAAAGAAAGGGCTGCAACAATCGTGCGTTCTTAGTTTTCGGGTTGGAACCTAACCCAAGCCTCATTCCGTTACAAGAACCAGTGACGTACAAATAAGACTTGGATTAGGTTTAATTAAAACATAAACAGAAACGTAATACTATATATACAATTATACAAATTGTACCTGCATTAGACGCAGCCCTCGATAATACTGTTGACACAAATCATAAGCATTGAGTCACAATAAATAAATACAATCAAAGTTGTAGTATTTGCAACAATTTTCCAGCAGAAAATTTATGAAAAAAAAAAAGACGGGCGAATGGCTGAGTTTTTTTTTACAACCGGCCAGTGCGCGCGGTGGCTGCACTATGCAGGTTTGCCATGTTACAGTAGAGCGGCCAGTGTCGGGTTAGGGATGGTATAGTATAAGCTACGAGTATCGCGCCGGATGCGCCTGCGCCGCCTGACCCGACAGACCGTAACACTGGCGGCTGCGTCCTTTTTTGGCAACCCTATAGGACCAATTGAAATTTCATTTGTATAGTGGCCCAAGGCACAGTCAGTATCTAATAGATAGTGACGGCCAAAGTTCCGAACTGGCGACTTTATTTCTTTGGTAACAAAGATTTGTTCCTATAAGTATATTTAGTCACCTCTTGTTACCTATCACAGACAACTCGAGACAACTATTTTGTTAGTTCATTCAAAGTCTCCGACGTAGCCATTCAATTAGATTTATTAGATTAATCGTAGACACAGATAAAATACACTACTTACCTAGCTACCAATCTTAACTACATACATAGCTACAAAGTAGCATGGATTTGAACAATATGCGTAGCACCAAACCGGACGACTAAGCTAAAAATACACAGTTTATATATAAAACCAGTTTCGTGCACTGAAAAGACATGTTTAATCTAAATTCATAACAATCCACGTTACATGCTCCCTTGAAGGGTCTATTAAAAATCCACTTTGAAATTACTACTTGAACCTAAAAACAGAAAAAGGTTCGAACAGTTAATTCTCCGTATAATAATTAGGCGCACTTAACTGGGTGCTTGTACCGTGTTAAGACTAGCCAGCCATTGGATTTTAACCCTTAACCAATTGAGTCAAGATTGACATAAAATAAATTGAAAGTATAATTATGCTCGTAAAGCAAAGGGACTAAGAATATATGAACATGTTAGGCGTTTACACCCTTTCTTTTATTAAGTATCTGTTAGGTCTAAAGTAATCCGGTTCGGCTCTGCATGGCTCGGACAACTTTACAGTTTTGTTGTACATCGATTGACAATTTACAAAGACTTTATCTTCAAGAGTGTAAGTGCGGTTTTAGTTTGACTACGTTGACAGGTTACAGATCTGTGTTTAGTGTAATTAAGGCTTTAGCCGTAGTTGAAGAAACGTGCTTAATACTGCAATGGAACTTGTTTGAAATCTAACAACATCGACAGTAAAAAGAATGCCCTTAGAGCGTTTTCACATTGTCCGATCCGATATCGGATGTAGGATCCTCGGGGGCGCGCCCGGGCGCCGTCCTTAGCGGTCACGCACACTACAACAAGCATTACGCCTACACATACGCACACAAACAAATATTATCGGTCCGACACGACAGCTGACGGGGGGCTCAATCAAACATGACTGAATATATCGGAAGCGCCTTTCCAATATCGGATGTCGGAAGGCGCCTTTGACAAAAACAGCTGCAGGAGAGTGCCACTGGCATCAAGTCCGCCTTTTGTCCGTTATTTATCGTTGTTAGTAATAATAATTTATTAAATGCATAAATAAATACACATAAACACATAATACATTTTACTTCCTTCCGACATCCGATATCGGATCGGACAATGTGAAAACGCTCTTACTGTCTCTTCATTGATCTGATTTCTTATGATAACCTAGACCGAAACAGAGGCGGTAGGCGGCTCTCGATGATTTTAGATACTACATATAGGATTTACTTTACTAAAGTGTTACTAAATACGTATTTGAATGTAAATCATAAGTTTATTCAAGATTAGGGCGGAAAATCCATACAGGAGCGTAGTTGTTATTGACGAGTGGACAAAATAAATTGTTTGTAAAAGTCCTCAATAATGATTAAAAATCAATTAAAAAAAATTGTCATGAAATTATAATGAACTTCCGTACTTAATGAAGTATGTCTAACAATTTACCTGATACCTGCGAGCGCAGTACGGTAACGATCAATCATCGGCGCAGGAGTATTGAAAACAAACTAGACTCACAATAGAAGTATATTGACCAGTATTTTGACTTCTAACAATTTAGATAACTTTACCCCTGCCTACAGGTAAAGCCAACAAAAACAATCCTTACCTACTGTTTTATCGTCAACAAGAGAACATTAATTATAAATAATGTGTAAATAAGCAAATCTTGCTACGTTTGAGAATAATTTCAGATGTCTTTTTACCCTAGCTGAGAAAATAGTTAGGTATTTGTTAACGATGCGAGGGTTTCGAGGCACGAGGGTTGAACAAATTTTGCCACCGAGTGAAACACAAAAATTTTCACCACACGAACACAAGGAAAATACTGACTGTAAATATCAAACAAAATCAAAGCAAATCGATTCAAAATAAATGTCATTTAATATGTATCATTTAAAAGTCAATTCTACCAGCAAACATAAGAAAACAACTCAATATTTGTATTTGATTACTTTGCCTCCCATGTGAATAAAATGCAACTTTCTTATCAGTGTTTGAACAATCAAGAGAGCCTTTAAAATAGTATTTCTTTACACACTTATGTAAAAATGATATAATCTGTATGGATGTCGCGCCTGTATTAGATACCAATGATATAGGACCATATCTCACCAGGACAACACGGTGGCGCACCAGGTTGCGCAACCAAGCGGACACCAGGTGAGATACCCTCTATTGAGGGTATCTCACCATATACCCTCATTTTGTTGATGGCCGGCAACAGGTTGCGCCGCCGTGGTGTCCCGGTGAGATATTGCTCATAGAGTCAATATGCTGCTTGCAACTTGTATTGCGTCAGTGTTCCTATTTCAAAGTCCCCGTTCTTTTATTATTTTTAAAGTTGCCCGTGACACTGACGGTAAGCTGCCCTAATGAGTTTCGACATTAGGCGTACAACCGCCGTTTTTTACGAATGGGTTAGCAACGAACATAAACAAATAGGATGGACGAATCGGTACTCGAACATGACACGTGAGTTTCGAAATAGCGATATTTATCCAGGCAATTATTTATTAGCTATAGGTACGCATGTGACATAATATGATAAATTGTGCTGTGTATACCTACAATAAATTCGTTTTTTTTATTCTGCTAGTTATAGCCATTGAACTATTATTACTAACGTATAGAAACGGTATTTTGCGCCATGAGTTGCTGCCGTTTTGGCATCAAACCATAGAAGCGGATCGTGAATCTCGCGACCTAAACGCGTAAGCACCATGAATTTTACGGCGCTTACGACGTTTTGGTCGCGTGGTAAAGGTTGTGATTGCGACCATTTCGTTGTTTCGTATGTCGTCTCTATAGTAATAATATCTCAATGGTTATAGCAGCCAAAATATCTAGACACATTCTATCTATAGGTATATAATTTAAGTACGTAATGGTATACGAGCGTAGATAATGTTACGACTGAGATTGTATTCTGATTCGTGAATGAACGTTACCACCATAAAACATCATATCAATAAATATGTAATAAGTAGCATTACAAATACTAGAAGTAGGTACACATATCTTACAAAGGTTCAAATTACAATTACATAAACAAGTAAAAACTAGAAATATGAATTAGTTATTAGTGTTGCTTGGTTTATTTAGGTATTTCATAATTCATTTAACCATATCGCTTTTGTCGTCAATTTTTTGTTGTTCTGGCTCGAATCAAGATCGTTGGCAAATGATATCCCCATTCCACATAGTCAAGTCATATTAATACAATTACTAAACAGTAAATGTATCAACATTACCATTACATTTATAAATATTACCAGCTTAATCTGCCGTGTCCGCAATTCTGCATGACCGCGCGGAATTCGGTCCGTGACATTTTGGGCTGATTAAATTTACATACATTAAAAGTATCTATGTTCATCTCTATAACTTAAACTTCGTTCATGCCAAAATTTTCAGCAAAATCAGATTAGTAGTTTAGTTGTGTATATATTCCCCAATAAATGAATATTATGGAACAATCTCACATACCTAAATCGATCTAGTCCCACAGTCAGCACGATAAGGTTTGTGTTCTGTTGCGTCTGGAAAAGTCAGATAAACAGAGTTAAATAAAATACACTACAAGTATGGAATATTTATAATAATCATATTTGAGACCATATTAGTAACCGGGCCGCTAGTCTCATTAGCCCCGCGATTTCCGGTGCCTAATCAAAGGTTCCGTCCGCCCCGCTGGAGTGACTAATTTGATGTGATTTTTCTTCACTATCCTTATGCTTGGGCTATGTAATTAACTTACTAACCAATTACAAGATCACATTTATAAAATAACTAGCATTTTCTCTTTACTAAGGTTTTTCCCGCTATACGAGCTCATATTTTAAGCCGTCATATTAAATGAATAAGCTGTCACTAAGCAGTCAGGAGCGTGAAGTAGATTAATTGTTAATTAATACATCTTACTTACTTAAAATAATCCTTAACAAGTTAAAGAAACGATAAATTTCTAACAACGACAGTAATACACAAATGATAGAGTGTTGTCCTTATCCATCCCCCGAATCCCCTCCCATACTTTACAATCAGGGGATTAAGAAGAAGATAAATCTGTGGTAAAAAGCTGTCTGTGATGTAGTGAGACAAGTCGGTTGACGCGTGGGGCGACTAACACACTATTAAATCCGGCGATATGTTATACGCGTCCTGTTTCATAATATTCCCTAAAATACATCTTGAAAAGGACATTTGTTTTATGCGGTTGGAGCTTTTGTCTATGTAAAACCACTGCCTGTAACTAAATACTGCAGTCGTACATACAATCGTACCTAAGGTAATTTTTATTTTTATCAATTGTTTTCTATTTCTTAGTTTTAATCCAATAATCTAGTGCACGACATCTGAAGGAGAGTTTCGTGTAAACAATAACAAATACCTGTCTGTATACATACATATGTAAATTTAATAATCTCCTTGATCATGTCATAGTAAATACCTAATATAAATAACAAATAAAGTTAAACATTTATATATTTCCTGTTGATGTATATATAATTTGCAACAACATGACTGATTAGCGAATAAAAACTATTAATGAACATGAACTGATAAAAATATCCAGCACGAATGGTCTATCTGTGATATTTTTCGAACTGCTTTTCCCCGTATCATTTGCTTAGATGTCCTTACACTACATACATGCATAATATAAAGTAATATTAAATTTCATAAACTTCAATGACAACTCATAAAATAAAATAAAATAAAAAATAAAGATAATTGCTTTCTTAGCATTATGTTGCGTACGCGCGGGCGGGCGCCAATAAACAAAATCGCAAAATTGAGTCAATTGCATTATATTGTTTGTTGCCCGAGCCGTAAAACGCAGATTTTGTATTAAGTGCGTTTTTTGAGCCAACCTGTAGATAAGGTACCATACGGTTCTGGTGTTCACGCAGCGATCATGTGTCCCTCCCTTCTTCACACTTCGGTGATTGCCGTTGGTGCCCTTTTCCGGAGAATAAATAAATTAGTTGATGCGTACCATGTTCATTATTACGGGTCGCCATCGTATGATACTCAAACTTGCAGATTTAGTTAACGCCTATTGTCTAAATTTCTATTCTGGGGGCCTAGTCAAGATGACAATAGTACATCGACAAACGACAAACGAAAAGAAAGAATGTATTGGCATGACAAATGCTACGAGAAGTGACGTGAATATATCCATAAAGTCTATACATTATTTAAGTTGCGATTGCCATTTTCTATCAAAGATTGTTACGGTTTTCTTGCCATATAAGTATCATAAATTATACATTATATCACCTAATAAGTTGTACGTTTATCTCTTCAAGATTTTACAGAATAAGTACTTAGTCATCAGCATGTCATCAGCTTTTCCAATTCTAAAGCAGCATATTAAATCTATACTTTCTTGGAAATAACAGGTGTAATTTTAGAGGATTTATAAGTCAAAATGGTGATCGTTATAAGCATGTATAAAATATAGCGATTATTCTAAAATAAAGTAAGACAGTCGTTATAGCCACCTAATCATTAGAGGCGCGTGCCGAACCGGGGGCCCGGGGCTTTGTTGCTTTATCACCAACATTTCAATAGCCATTCATCTCACGGCTGAAAAAGTGAAGTATGTGTCTGTCAATCGTTCGCACTATTAGGAGGTGTAAGTGAGTTCGTGCCCCCAATATAGATAATCACGTGGCGCAGGGGTGACCCCCGATAAAAATACACGCCCGTTTACGGGTAATCATGGCGCGCTTCAGTTAGTCCCACTAATTATTAGTTAACTTACAGACATTTCATTTTGTACATGAGGTATATTGCAGATGTACCACTTTTTTGAAGAAAAAAAAAATTTTTTTTTTTAAAAGTGACTAAATTGCGTAATCAGCTGACATTTAACTTTGATTTTACTTATAGATTGCCATATAGATAAGGATATTTTATGTGATGCCATAAGGATCCGCATTATAGTTAGAGCTCGCATGTTCGACAGATTGCCCCTGATTGGAGCGAGGGGACAGCCTGATTCGATTTTGACGTTTTTATTGGGTAATATTGATATACTTTGTGATTAGGATCGTGTCAGGGTTCCAATACATTCAATTGAGAAGGGTCAGAACACTTATTGATAAGATATCCAGCAGGGCTAAAAATACCGAGTTCCACTCAGTAGCGTGCACTTGTGTTGTGTATTCAAGAAGGTAGACTTATTCACTAGCGAAATTAATTAAAAAGTACGTAGGTGTCGTGGAGCTTTCATATTTTGACGAATGCATGGTTTTCGCTTATTTGAGCAGGAACATGTACCCACGTTAACCTTGACTAACAATTGGAACCGGTCAAAAAACCGGATTTAACTTAAGTTATTATGATCAAAGCTCATCGATTCAATTGTTTCTGAATATTTTTAAGCAGTGCATGTCCGCCGGCGGAAGCGTATTTCGCTCCGTGAATAGAGAATCAAGTTGACCGCTCGTATGACCGGACCGATTTCAATAATAATCGTGGCTGCGTACACCATGTTCTTAGTTCTATTTATGGGATATTTCGACTTAAAAGCTGAACGGATAGCGCTGTTTGGAAGAGGGAGAGTAATGGGCGCGAGATGTAAACATTGTAAACACGAGGCAGTCAATGAATTTATGGTTACATTGTGCCTCGAGAGTCTGCGATTTTTCCCGTAAAACATCACACTTTATTCATTTCAGTAAAATTGAACGTGCTGTAAAATTTAATCATTTTATTAAAATGTTTCCGTGGAATTATTAGAAAATCCGTAAGAAGTCTTTGCCGAAACGAAACCTTCGTGATTTAATGTCAGGGGCAATTGCTTTTCTTGAACAAGAGCAAGTTCCAAGTCAAGTAGGATGAATGTGACCACAGTATAAGTCATTCTACCTTGACTTGACTTAGTGGACTTGGTCACTTTTTTTTTGTGTATGATATCTATTTCAGTTTATAAGTCATTCTATCCTTACTACAGTACAATCCCGTTCATCCGGCACTAACGTTGACACAAGAGAGCCGAATTAGTGTAAAATTCGGATTACTGGAAATTTGAGCAATCCTATATATATTTTGCTATGTTTTTAAGTATGTCGTATAAATATACTACGCTAAAATCATAATTTCAAAGAAAATTTGATCTTATATTATATATTATCTGGTTTTTAATCACACTTGATGTTGTTTATGTCCATGATGGGCGACGGTTACGGCTTCTCATCAGGCGGGTTGCCTACATCGTTTGCCGAGTATCACAAAAAAAAACTAGTATACTCCAAAAAGGCACGATTCCTCACCTGGTCATTTCGACGGTTTCTGTTTTGAATTCTACACCCACCTGTGACCTAAATAATTCTAATTCTTCAATACAAGGGTCTGAATGAGATGACGTCACCGTCTTTGCACGCACCTTTCTCAGAAACCATCAAGACTCAAATATCAAATGAGGTGCCAAGGCCGGTTCAGTATAATCGTTTCAATGCCGGTGAACTTATATATTTATTATTGACCCAAAGTAATTAGTTGTCGGTTCTGTATCGCTGAATGATCAATGTTATAAATTGTTGCAATGCAGGGAAATGGAAATTTCATGTTTGCTGATACAGAAGAACTGTGCATAGTTAGTTCGATTTTTCACAATTGCGCTAATGGAGTTGGACATTATTCAAACAGATCACACCGACTTAAGCACATACCTTACTTTTTAGTAACTGACGACAAGGGCGCAGCTATATATTAGACACGAATACACGATATACACATAGAAGTGAGATGCAGACTTTTATACGTATTGCTGCGTCTCTGCAAGTCTCTGTCGTCAGTTACTGACTTAAGTACGATGTGTGAAGCGCTTTAACGTTTTTCGACCATGCGTTATTCTTATTCAATCACCCTTCTAACGACATGTTGTTTTCCCAGTGCGATGAAGGCGGCGGCCCGATGGAGGGCATCAAGAGCGAACCGCCGGAGAACGAGGAGCCGCGAGCCATGCAGAAGGTACCTTCGCTGTCCGACCTATCCGACCCGGAGGCGTCATTAGGTAAGTCGTAACATAACCTTAAGTCAGTTCTTTAACAAACGCCAAATGAAAAGAAAAAGTGTATGGGTATGACAGATGGCACGAAGAGTCACGTGACTATTTCCATACATTATTTAAGTTTCGATTGGCGTAGAAAACGCGGTCAACGATTGTCATTTTCGCTTGACCTCCTAAAATAGTCCACAGAAGATATAAACAGAATAACCTTTTGTAGACTTTTTTATTTATTTATTTAGGACAGAAACAGCCACATATAATAAAATAAAAAAGCCTTTAATTCCACACAATTTGAACAATACTTAAAAAATTAATAAATTATAGCTAATAACATACTTAATTATTAATTTTATGACAGCAGCAAACAGCCACATATACAAATGGATTTGTAGTACAATGTACTTAACGTAATTAAGAAACAGACCTGGATATTTGTGGAATATTTAGGACTTAAACAGATTAAGATAGACGTGTTAAGTAATTCTTAATGTCTAATTAAATATGCATCCCTTAACACTAGCAAGATTAACTTCCTTTGCCATGCGAGCATGGCTTATATAATAGTGTAGACAAATTCATACAAATTTCCCCTAACACGGCTGAAGGTTGGCCATTACTCAATCACCGACCCCGGCGTAAATCAGTGGCAGTTGTACTAACACCCACACTTGACCAGACTTAGACCTTATCACGTTGCCATAAGGCTGACGAATGGCCAGTGCAGTCTACGATGGTGCAGCGGAAACAAACGACTTGCGTCCGGCGATGCCAACTTAGCCGCCCTGAGCGCTAGGAAGCACCAATTGCCCAGTATCCGAAGATCAGCGAGTCGGATTTTGAATTCCGACAGCTTTGAATAATCGCTCGGAAGGCGTGAATCTAGGTGCTGTTTTACAGTGAAATGTGCTGGAGGTATATCCATTTCTGAGTTAAAATAAACTATCTAGGGATCCTAGGTTTTTCAATCCTGGGGTATCGTATATATAGGACCCCGTAAAACGCCTACCCACTCCCTTAGACGAGAGGGATTTGAGGACAATAAATACTATGACCTCCAAAAAGGGCGTAGCCAGCCAATGAACTAATGGGGGGGAGGCAAGTTGATATTGCATGTAAAATAACTCCAGGGGGGACAGCTGCCCTCTGCGGGCGGGAGGAGGGGGGACCCTGCCTACGCTTTAGCTAGACTACCGATTCTACGATATTAGGATAATAACGGAAAGAAGCGAATCCTGTGTTCCTGAGATTACAAACCCAAATAACATCCCAAATATTTCATATTCTGGCTATTGTTGCACTTAAATTCAACATGACTGATTATCCAGTGCAATACACAGCGATAATCGATCGTTACGCGACCACGGGGCTAGATGATTAGCAAATAGGTGAAGCCGAATAGGATAATACGGCGCATCCTCGTTAGTGCAGCATCAGCCGCTGTTTTCATAACTGATCGCTTACGTGCTATAATATAGTTTATAGCTTGACATGCAGGTAGGGTTGGCAAAGTCTCAAATGTATACCATCCATAATAACCGAAAGACGTTCATTGCTGGACAACGGCCTCCCCCAAGAATCTCCTTAAATAAATACCGGTCGTGCGCTGCCTTTCTTAACTAGACGACTATCTTTACTAGATAGTCATAGTCAGTCCACGTTGGGGCACTGCTCTGCGTCCTTCGGTCCGCGGTCGCCACTCTAGATCCTCCCGAAAAATCTCTCGAGAAGGATCCTTCCATATTCGTCACCATTTCAGTCCTTTCTTTTGACTGAAACTTGAGCCCTTTTAAACTTCTTGATGTCTCTTCTTGATGTGTTCTTGGGTGTGTTGTATGATCGCTTTTTAGCGATAAGACCGCCTGTTGTTTAACCTCTTCTTTTGTATATTCTTTGTATTGTTTTCTATAATGAGGTGTGCAATAAAGAATATTTGTATTGTATTGATGTCTTCTTCTGTTAAGACTAAGGTCAATTGCACCAAACTGTTTGTCATCGTTAAAGAGTTCGCTAAATTTTATTGTATGGAAAGTTTCATAGTAAACCGCCGCGGCGCGCCGGGTGACGTTGATCAGTCTGTCAAATGCGGATGGTGCAACTGGCACTAAGAGTCCTCTCTGTAGAAGAATAAGTTGTAATAACTTTCACAAGTCAAAAGAGAAGTCTTCAAATGCTACTCGTAGTTCACTCGTGGTTTCCTCTTTAGATATAAAATCGAAACATGATGACGGAAATTTTAGGATTTCTGATTTTAAGTGGGTTGTTTAGGGATGATTAAAAAAAAATGGTCCCATTGATAACAAACATTGGCTTTTGAAGTCGTATCCCATTCCAAATCACTCAAAATCACAAGACGTGAGTTTTAGCTAGTGCAAAATGCACACATCGGTTGAACTCCATGTGTTAATTGTAATCAGTCGATGTAACGAGGGTATTGAACCGCTGGAAACGTGTCTGAAGGCTCGCGCCGCGCCCGCCGGAGTGGCCGCCGCATACGGGCCCATTGTTCCTACAACTGTCTGTATGTTCCACGTGGGAGCGGCTCATGCGTCGTTTGTTTTACTAACATGCACCAAAACATGAGGCGACAAAGGGTACATGTGAAAGACGCTAAAAAGTTGAGTTAATTGGTTACAATGGCTTTGACATGAAATTTTATTGCGTATTGTGTCAGGGAATTCAAAACAAAAAAATCACAAAACCAATACTAACAGTATCGTCGAAAACATATAAGTACATTTTTCCCCTCTCATTCCTGCTGTTATCACGGCTGATGCTTTAGTTCAGGGTTATGTTATCGTCAACGTCTGGCAATCTTCTCTGACATGAAATATATTTATACTCTTTTTTTCCATCTCACTTCAAGCTCACTTCAAAACAACGTAACCATACTCGCAAACACTACCTCCATCCATACTCGTGAATGAATGAACGTAACTGGATACAATCGTTCTGAATGAACTGGCTCCGTCTCGCCGCGTGCGCAGCGTAATTATAAAGCTTTAGAACATTTAGCTGACTAGTGAGATTATGCCACCCTCGACGGTGTACTACATGAAATTTACACTTAAAAAGACCTTTCGGGATGACTTGATTGAAGATTTTATTTTGAGCATGAGCATTTACATTTTGTGTTTAATGTGTTTTAAGCATTAACTCGAAAATAAAATCTAACTAAAACCCTAAAACCCCATTTAGACGGTTACATTGCAGTATTTGGCCGATCGACTGAATTTATTGTATGTACTCTGTAATGTATCTCTCTGTAATATGTCTGTCTATATTGCAAGCAAGTTCTTGAACTGTATAAATGGGGCTTAGAGACAACATTAACAATTATATTGGAAGGGGTTTTTACAGTATTATCGTTTATTTGTGTTGTCCATTTGTATCGTTGCATTTAAAATACAATATAACACTCTTGCACACCTCATACAGTACACAAATTGTAATACATTTCATAAACAAATTTCTCGTTATAATGACTGAGAGTGCATACTATATTAACTTACTTTGGTAGTTATAGTTGTCAAAGCATTTCTGCCATTACGTGTCTTTTACTACTAGCCGTTGACGTCCTCCTATCACATCTAAACACAACCACATTGCATATAATAGTCTAAAATTTATAAATTGCATTATCAGCTAGAAGTACCACTTGGCACATCGCACATCACATGCTTATCGTAGACAAAGCTACCAATTTGTCGCTATCTCATCATGAGTCATGTAGAACGTAAGTACCTAGTCTGATGTACCGACACAGTTTATGTGCCAAATGATTGTTGAGATCAATTACATGCTAACAAATGCAGAGCTGTGAGGATGCCGCCTACTCGCTGCTACTATTTTGATAGACATTCCTACATATATTATTGTCACTAAAATATTGTGCTTTTTAAAACTTTCAGTTAGATGGTGACTATGATCAGAGGAAGATACAGTGTTTAACAAAATTCGTCATCATGTTAGAAATAGTTCTGTGTCAGACATTATGGCGAATTTAATGCATCTATTGGACATTACTTTAATAATTTTAATAAATAGTATTAATTTATTTTACATGTTGGGATATTTAATTATAAGTAATATTGAAATAAATGAGAAAATATATTTGGTTGGTATATTTCCTAACCAATAGTTATAGTACAATGACTACAATGAATATAAAATTCACATCGAATCGAGATATTTATTAAAACATAAATAAGTAAACATTAACAAATAGTGAGAACAATAATAAGAAGTTAAGAGCATTGATTTTTATACATAGTAGGTAAACACACGGGTATTAAACCATGTACTTAAAATATCACAAACGAAGTACGATCGTAGGTACCTACAATGAAATGAAGACTGAACATGTATTTAAACTTTGCTTAATATTGGAAACAGCTTCAATCAAATAAGGAGTTATCTCGAAAAACTAAGAAAATAAATACACTCATAAGTTATAAGTGTTACAAAACAAACTCAATGTCATATCGTTAATACATCTGACGCAACAAAGATTATCCCACAAAGGTGCGTCGCATCAATGGCCGCACATAATCGATTGAATGAATGTTATGAATGATCCACGTTAATGTTCGTTAATCAAAATATCACAACCAGCCATAACACATAGTGCATGTTTGTGTAGTGCAATGTAATGTAACTTTAGTAGTTTATGAAAAGCAGTAGTTTTGGCAACATCCTGCGCGCGGTGCAACATACGGAGGAAGTGGACACCGCAACATCCTCTCGAGAACACCTATCGACTTCTCAGGAATGTCTACTGTTACATCTCTCACTTTTTGATACTGATTCGTTGATTGGAGATAGCAGTCCCTAGTATAGATTTGTGGAAATTGTGGTGAAGTAAAAGAGATGTTAATTAAATATCAATCTTAGATATCTACAAAAAAACCGAACAAAATTCCGTCGATATAACTATAATTAATTAGTATCGGACCAAGCTACTCGTAACCCTGCATAGAATTTGCAAAGTGTGGAATGTGGAATGTCATCATTACTGATGACATTCCACATTCCATGTCAAATTTCTATGGATAATATGCCATTTATAATGCTACTTTCTCACTTTGTTCTATTCAAGTCGGTGCAAAGTTAGCATAGACCGACCCTATATTTAGACGAAAAAGATCATTACGAAAGTTCACATTTTTGCTTTTTTTTCCACTGCCCTATTCTATTCCCTTTTATTTCTCCACATATTTCGCCGATAGATGCATTAAATTCGTCATCATGTTCTGACACAGAACTGTTTCTAACATGATGACAAATTTTGTTTAACACTGTATCGTCCTCTGATCATGATCACCATCTAACTGAAAGTTAAAAGCACAATATTTTAGTGACAATAATACATGTAGGTATGTCAATCAAAATAGTAGCAGCACAGCACAACGTAGCAGCGAGTAAAGTTATTAAAATTTATTCTTCGTCGTGAAGCTCTTCACCATTATAGATTTTATTTATTTATTTTTTACAAACACTTCATTCATACAAATTATAAAACAAAAATCTTTTTACTATATATTATTATATCCAGACAGAAATGGACATTATTTTGTGTGGCGTAACAGTACACTACTAATGGCTGGGTAAGCAGTTTTTTATGCTCCATCGAGTGGAAACCAAGTTTCGTATGTCACCTGCTTTTTATCACTTTTTAAACGATTTTAAACTTAATTTTTAACTGAACAGAGTCCAAACTGTCCGCCGAGAGCTCATGTTTATTTAACTTTATTTTATGTCTCCATGACACATGTGTAGGCCCTTAACCACTTGTGTGTCAGATGGCGTATCTTTAATCAATGTTAGCAGATCGTTTTAATTAACCGTCCGTTATTTTAGCAATTCATATCTATTGAAATTCCCACGGGAAGACCTAACTTTGCACAGTTTGCATATTTATTAGCTGAGGTTCACTTCAAGATCAGATTGGCAAATACAAAGCTAAGCTAACTATTTCTGTCTTAGCCTATGTTGATACAAGAAAATTTTCATAACTGCCCTAAGGCATGGCTCACGAACACGTGTTGGGCTCGGCACACAGCGCCGACTGCTTATAGTGACACGCACACAAAGGAGGTTCATTCATCTGGACTGAATGGACGGCGAAAGCTCTCGCGGACTCTGCTCGCCTAGTACCGCGGCTCGACCAGTCAGCGGACATGTTGTTTTACTAGTTGACCAGAATAGCTGTTCGATTATTATTATTTCTAATAGTAGGAGATACGTCATATATGGTCGACCTTCACTCATACGTCTGACGGATGAAACTTATGTTTTATGAAAGAAAATATGTTCCTGAATATAAATAAATAGGGTTGCCTAAAGAAATATGGTCAAGGCTATTTTTAATAAATTATTGAAAATATTTTTTTTTCTTCAAATTTCACCGATTTGTCTGACGAACGAAAGTTGTATACTTTCCATTGGAACTTAAATGGAAAGTATACAACTTCTACAACATGAATAAATTAGGTTGCCTATGTTTTTCCGGTCACTATTATGAGGTTGCCGTGTTTAAACAGGTGAGTTAAAATCGATAATTGCACCCATCTGTCTGACGCTTGAATTATATATCAAAATAATGGTAATTTTATTGCGAATACAATGGTATACGGTTGCCTGCAAAAATCCGGTCACAAATAAGGGTTGCCAGGCTTTTAAAGAAAATAAGAAGGAAAGACTTTTAGCGATAACTCAAAAACGGCTTAACTGATCACGATTGTTTTAACTATTTTCCAATGTGTTTATTAATCACTATTTTTGTGATTTTTTTCATAATTTTAGGATCAATGGTTCAAAAGTTAGAAGGAAAAAACCCTTTTTTTTCTTTCTAAATAATTATTTCCGAAATGATTCACTTTATCAAAAAATGTTGTTCAAAAGCCCTATTTATTTTGAAAGACCTATTCAACGACACCCCACACCATAGGGTTGAAACGATAAAAAAATTGTCACACACAGTTTGTTTCTTTCAAAGCGATTATTTCCGAAAATATTTACTTTATCAAAAAATGTTTTTCGAAAACCCCTATTTATTTTAAAAGACCTATCCAACTACATCCCACATCATAGGGTTGAAACGAAACAAAAAATCCTTACATACATTTTGTTTCTTTCGAGGTGATTATTTCCGAAAATATTCACTTTATCAACAATTGATTTTTGAAATAATTAATTATCTAGTATACAAAAACTGTAATTCCAAATCAGAAAAGTTAATATCAGCACACATACAACTTATGCATAAGCTTGCAGTACCCTTCACTCGGCTCCATAAAATTAAAAAAACATTCATGGGTAATTGTGTAAGATTTTATAATATCATCATCATCATCATCATCATCATCATCATATAATCACGCCTATTTCCCGGAGGGGTAGGCAGAGACCACGGATTTCCACTTGCTACGATCCTGACATACCTCTTTCGCTTCCTTCACTTTCATAACATTCCTCATACACGCTCGCCGGTTTAGGGTGCTCTTGACCTGGCCTTTCTTCAGGATTTCCCCGATCTGATCAGAGAAAGTCCGCCGAGGTCTGCCCCTTCCAACTCCCGTTTCTACCTCTCCCTTATACACTCTCTTTGTTAGCCTTCTTTCACTCATTCTTTCCACGTGTCCAAACCATCTCAACATACCTTTCTCAATTTTTGTCACTACATCTTCGCTCAGTTCACACTTTTCTCTTATCACACTGTTCCTAATTCTATCTTGTAATCTCACACCACACACACTTCTCAACGCTCTCATTTCTACTGCATTCACTTGGCTCTGATGCCTCTTCTGCCATACCCAACTTTCGCTACCATACATAAGTGTAGGCACCAGCACCCCTCTATGCACAGCCAACCGTGCCTTTTGCGACACCTTCTGGCTGCTCATAAAAGCGTTAAGTGCCCCATTCACGCGATTTCCAGCACTCACTCTCCTTTCAATATCTTTATCATGCTTACCGTTCCTAGTGAATAATGTTCCCAGATACACAAACTCTTTCACTTGTTCTACTCTTTCTTGACCAATCAAAATTTCACAGTTTGTCATATATTCCTCCTTTTCAAATACCATAACTTTCGTCTTACTTACATTTATTTTCATTCCTTTCCTTTCAAAAGATCCATGCATTCTAGTTACCATCTCCTGCAACTCTTCACCCGATGACGCTAGCAATACCAGGTCATCAGCGTAAAGAAGACATTTGACGGGTAACCCACTCATTCTCAGCCCACATTCATCATTTCTCAAATCATGCAAACTACTGTCCATGAACAGATTAAACAGCCACGGTGACGCTACACACCCCTGCCTAACACCCTTTTCGATGCTAAACCACTCAGTGTACTATAATAAACTTCCAAATATCATCACATGTAATAAACTTCCAAATATCATCACTGAATTATCTGTTAATAAATTTAAAAAATATCTAAAACGTAAACTTATCTCTAAAGCCTATTATAGCACACAAGACTATATGAATGATGAAACACCGTGGGATTGTGATTGAAAATAATTAATCATTTATTATTATGTTAATAATGATGAAATTGATAATTCAATGAATACCTGTATACAGGATACAGGCGCTAGGAGTAAAAATATGATTTAATATTCGGCGTCCTCTCAAGGCGGCTGTATTGATTTTTCTTTAATAAAACAAGTGTAAACAGGTTGTGAAGGGCAGGAGGAATCTACCGATATGTCATTTTAAAAAATCCGTCCAGTATCCTGAGCTACAGGGTGTACTGATTTTCAGTATTTAAACCCATAACCCTACTTTCTGTTTAAGTCACAGTCGAGTAAAATGTTGATATTGGGGTAGAACGTGTACAAATGTATAGACAAAAGTAGAATTCATATTCCTCCAAGTTTCATATTAAGAGAATATCCCCTGAAAGGGTATAAGCGCTAAATCTGGATTCAGCTATTATTTTCTATAACAAGATGTATTTTTTCCGCAAATATATCTAGGACTGTTTTATGTAGAATTTAATAAGCTTTAATGTTGCTGTACACCATATTTTCATAGAGAACGTATATTTAGAGTAAAACGCAAATTTCTCCAGGATGGTACACATTTTTCAAGATGGCTGCGATTCCTCGAGGTCCCCAAATGTCAAATAGTGTGGACATGAAAAAGAGACCTTTAATTAACATACATACCAAATTTCATATCTTTGGAAGGATTTCGAGGTGAGACTTAATCCGATTGTGCTAAAAACTAATTTCCCATTTCTGAATCGCTATTCCTTGAATAAAAAGGTTGAAGCTTGCTGCATGAAGTTGATTTAAATGAATGAGATAAACTTATTCTAGAAAACATTTCCGTATAAGATTTGTATTGTTATATTTGTTATGTAATGTGAGTAAAAATGTACTTACCTTCTACAAAAAAAAAATCGTCACGCAACTTTTTTGCCAACCGTCTGAGATAAGTCAAGTGGTAGAACTATCAAATGTAAGTCACATAACAAAGATAGTAATCGCCATTAATCAATAAAATTACCGATTTATGTAAATTACATGATTTATGTAAATACAGCGTAATACTCAAGTTAATCCAAACTTATAAATAATATCCGCACGTCGTAACGACAGGTAAAGGACCTTTTTAAATTTAGTATTTTTATAGTTTTTTATTGACGATTTACTGAATAAAGCAAACAAAAAGCCAGTATAAATTTATTAATTTGACGTTAACGTCGGATGGTTGATGCAAACGAATAATTTAAGTAAGCTTTATTCGAATCTATGGCATTGTAATAAGGTTTACATTGTCATGGTATATTTATATTGTGTGTAACGCGTCTCGCAGTCGCGCTAAGCATAATCTCTCTGATCTCTCATAACTACAACTGAAAAACCATTCAAGTGTGGACATTGTTGAAAATAAAATAAGGTCTACATTTGAATGATTTTCCAAATGTAGTTACTGCGTTTTTGCTTATCGCAGCTTGCGACGCGTACGCGTAACTTAATGGGCTGCTCGGCACCTCTCCTGCTACCTATACTGTGTAGCTTGCATACAGAACGGGCCAGCATATAACGCACATACATATATTATGTGCGGTAGGATCAACGACGGATTTTAGGGTTCCGTATCAAGTACTATTAGTTATTCTGTGCCCGTACGTATCTCAAAAGGAAAAACGGAACCTTTATAGGATCACTCGTGCGTCTGTCTGTCTGTCCGTCTGTTACAGCCTATTTTCACAACACAAACAAACACACAAACAGTTTAGAAGCTATTCTAGAAAATAGGCAAAAAATGACCATTCCCTTCCTTTATCTCCGAAACGACTGGGTCTAAAATTTTGAAAAAAAAATACACAAAATAGTTCTTTACCTGTACATGACAGGAAAATCTATTAGAAATGTGCAGTCAAGCGTGAGTCGGACTTAACTACTTAGTTTTTGATCCGACCCCTACGGGTTTTTTAAAGACACTCACGTTTCACAAAAAATACATTGTTAAAGATTGTGTAATGTACGGAACCCTTGGAACGCGAGTCCGACTCGCACTTGGCCAGTTATTTTATTCCTTTATGATCGCTCGAACGGACTTGAAAACTGTCTCTTTTATTTTATCAGTCTGTCTTTAATATTTTTCATTCATCCCTACTAATATTATTAATGCGAAAGTAACTTCACCATCACCCCAGACGGTAAGCGCTCTCTTGATTGTTCAAAAACTGATAAGAAAGTTGCATTTTATCCACATGTGGGGCAAAGTAATCAAATGCAAATTTTGAGTTGTATCCTTATGTTGGATGGTAGAATTTACTTTTGAATTTAATAAAATTTATTTTGAATTGTTTTGCTTTGATTTTATTTGATATTTTACAGTTAGTATTTTCCTTGTGTTGATGTGGTGAAAATTGTTGTGTTTCACTCAGTGGCAAAATTAGTGCCTTGAATTAAAACCCTCGCAACGCTAAAGATTCCATTTTTCTAATCTTTCGCTTGCTCGGGTATCAATATTAGCACAAGAGGTTAAACAACAACTTTGCCCCCTTGTAAAACAAATAAATATTGTCTGTAGGTCTGTCTGCCACCTCTTCACACTAAAACCGCTGGACCATTGAGGCCACCGGTAAGGACTTGGGATAGTTTTTATCAATCAGGAGTCGTAGCACGGTACGCTTATCACCATGCCTGTTACGTTCTAACAAGTATGTGAGTGCGAAAGTGACGGACTCAGTGATAGGGAAAACCATGCTGCGCGGGCAGACGAACTTGCGGGCAGACGCTAGTTTAGTAATAACATGACATGAGAGTTGAGACAGTTGTATATGTCTGGTTTTAGTTTTTGTTGCTAGAAATTGTAATACAAAGAAAATATAACTTGTAGAAGGTTTGTATGTAGAAATTTTAATTCGTTTAGGACATCTACATATTCGAGGCGCGAACCATCCTATCTTAAAGGCCGACAACGCACTTTCAACCCCTGGTGTTGCAGGTGTCCATGAGCGAAGGGAATTGCTTACCATCAGGCGATTGCCGATTGCCTCCTATATCATAAAAAACCGGCCAAATGCGAGTCGGACTCGCCCACCGAGGGTTCCGTACTTTATAGTATTTTTTTGTTATAGCGGCAACAAAAATACATCATCTGTGAAAATTTCAACTGTGTATCACGGTTCATGAGATACAGCCTGGTGACAGACAGACCGACAGACGGACAACGGAGTCTTATACTTGAAGCGGCGAATGTTGATCACCCTATGACGATTCATTTTTGTATGTAGCAACTGTCAATATCAAATGTTTTTAACTTTTTTTTGGTACTTTACCACATTTTTTTACTTACAAATGGCACAATTAAGTAATAAAAATACGGTAAAAACCTGTTACTACAATTATTTTTTAAATTAAGGCTATCCAAAAGCGAGTTGAAGGACCTGTCATAGGGATCATCATGCACCGCGTCAAGTACAGTAATAGGGTCCCGTTTTTACCCTTTGGGTACGGAACCCTAAAAAACACCTGTACTATTCTACCAATATCATTATTATTATTAAAAATATCGAGGTTAGGCACACATACACTGGTGCCTCAGGGGTTTGAACTTCAAACTTTGAATTGATGATTGAGGAAGCAAATGTTCTCATTTGCTTGCACTTCTGGTCCAAGAGAGAATTTCACCAAACCAGAATATTCGCACATTACGCTGGAGTTTGGGACTTTTATGATTTATTTGCCAATAAATCTGTAGCCGACTCGTTATGATACTCTAAAGACGTTTGAAAGCCTGCCAACTTGCGGTAACGAACGTACACCTAAAATCTACCGAAACGACCACAACTTGTAAAAACGGCATTAGAACTTTAATCTTATTGCCTAACAATACGGTTGATATTTAAACGGGAATTGTTAAAATTTTTGTGAAACTATAAAGAGCATAACAACACTGCTCTATATAAAAGAATTAAAATAAAATTATGGCCGAATATAAAGAGAACATCCAATTATTTTCATTGTTAATGTTTTCTTTTTTTTTACTATAGAGACCACATGGAGACCGTAATTTTATTACATACATACATACTTAATATTGTCTTCGGTTACCGAGATACTCATGAAATAAAACTGAAATAAAACGCGATATAATCCGTTTTCATAGTTTTATTTCATACATACTTACTTGTTAATTTTTTTTTATCTACGTTTTTTTTTTTTTTTTTTTTTATACCACGTCAGTGGCAATCAAGCATACGGCCCGCCTGATGGTAAGCAGTTACCGTAGCCTATGAACGCCTGCAACACCAGAGATATTACACGCGCGTTGCCGACCGTTCAATTAGTATAGTAAATTAGTATAGTAGCACTTTTTTTAATGCTCAATAGCTCTTCGTATATAAATGGTAGGAACAGAAATAGAATCCTAAATCAACATGCCTGTTTCTCGGAGACATAAAAATAAGGTTGTAAGCAAACGTGCGCCTACGCTTTTTTGTTTTTTTTTTTTCATACAACTTTGGTACCACTAGCGCCATCTACCGAATGCCGGGTCATTTGAAGAGTCTGGTGTGAAGACAGAGTTGGCGTTGTAGTTTCCAAGCATTCCGGTAGGTGGCGCTGTGCGGTGTAGTTCAGTCCGTTGACTTAAGAGGGCGACACTTGTATGATTTTATTGTATAAATGCCTAGCACATCTGAATAAATAAAAATTCAAATCAAACAGTAGAAATAATTACTGCTAAATATTTCTTCCAGGCATGCTTCGATGAAGCAGAAAAAATATTTAGTAGATAGGTACTTACCCCACGGAATAAGACGCTGGAGTATCCTAATACAAGAGATGTAGGAGAGACACTTATTAATGACGCATTTTCTTTCCCTCATCAGTTAGGTACACATTAGTTTATGGAAGTGATTAGAAAAAAAGAAATTATAAACTATGTATGGGTATGTATGGGTATGATAAGTTGATAACTGAATCAAAGCCAGATTACATCTAATATCGGTGGCGCATAGGCCGCATAGTTTGCGCGAGTGACGTCACGGGGTGGCGCGGGGGTGCGGGGGCGGCCGTGGGAACCGCGCGGCAGGTGCGCCAGCGCCGACCGGCCACTGATCCTGCACGCACACACGTAGCAAACGTGTTCCGTGTACTCACACATAGCCACAAAGCCCGTTATTGGGAAAGAAACTTTTTAAGATCGGTTTAAATCCTAATTAGACTAATTCAATTGATGTTGTACGCGATAAACGTCTGTTTTATTGTTGTGAATTTACAAAAAATCAGGACGCATAACGCATATGAAAATTGTGTTCAAAATTTCGTCATGATAACGGATGTAAATAATTGCACTTCACTTCCTGTGCATTATTAGTTGTTTACAACTTTTCCAAGCTTTTATTTTACTTCATATGTTTGTCTTCAGACGTTCAGAGGTTCAGATAAGGTGGGTTACATCTATCATATATTATAATCCACCTAAGTATCAGATAGGTAAATTGTTAAATACAGCTTCCGTTTTGTTTCGATGGGCCGATAATGAAGCTCAAAGGTGAACTTTGTAAAAGTATGTACATATTTCCAATCCATCAAATCAGTTTAGATTCATTATATATTTTTTATCTGTAATGTAATGAGCAATTAATCACTTTTTTCAGAATTTTTTTACAAGGACAAAAATTACTTACTAAAAACTGAAACGACCAACAATTTCTCTTTCTTCATCAACATACGGACAAAGTATATTTGCCCAAGCTGAATTGGAGACCTTCTCTTCGCTCAGCCAATGAGAGTAGAAAATATCTAAAACAGGTCGTTAGGTATCCAACCATCTTACCCATAATATTATCTACGGTACGGGTATGGGTTCACTCATTGAAAATTTGAAACCAGCTTGCAGGCATACAGTTTCTGAACAATTTGGCAACAATTAAAAAAATCGGCTAAGTGCGAGTCGGACTCGCGCACGAAGGGTTCCGTACCATTACGTAAAAAACTGCAAAAAAATCACGTTTGTTGTATGGGAGCCCCCCTTAAATATTCATTTTATTCTGTTTTTAGTATTTGTTGTTAATACCGGCAACAGAAATACACCATCTGTGAAAAATTCAACTGTCTCGCTATCACGGTTCATGAGATACATCCTGGTGACAGACGGACAGACAGACGGAAATCGGAGTCTTAGTAATAGGGTCCCGTTTTTATCCTTTGGGTACGGAACCCTAAAAGTAACCAAAACACACTTGTGAATATCGGAAATCTGACTGAACTGTTAGAAGCTGTTAATTGATACAAAATTAAATATATTAATGCAATTGACTATTAGCAGAATTTAAATAAACTATAAAATAATTATAAATAAAAAGGCCCGTGGTTAACAAGGGAAAGAGGTGAATCTAATAAAGCCACATCAAAGAGGAAAAACACCGGAGCACGGCGGAGGAATCTAATTTTTGTCCCGGTTTATTGAATCTGCCTCCGGCGGTCACTTGGTAACCCAATTAATGGGCTTTTATCGCCAAAGGTTTTTAAAAGTTGTTCAATCATTAATTAGTTTCCCTTTTATCTTCGAGGACATGGCCGGCAATTTGTTCCGTGGAGAAAAACGAGAGGCCATTTTATTGCTGATTTTGTGTCCGGGCAAGACATTTTTTTTTTATTAGAGGAAATTCTGGCTTACTACTATAGTATTGTATAGTTTTTAGATAAATAATTAAATCAGTTATCATTCATTCGATCTTAACAATGAGGTGACATTCTTCCTTAAGATAGAAGCCAGTTTAGCTATTAACTATAAATATAGAGCCCAAAGAAGTTAAAAATAATTTCATTATAGCATTCCTCTAATTAGTTTGTTATAAAAGAGTAAGCCAAGAAAATGCAATCTTTTGATGTCAAATTACCTTTATATACGGGTTTTATCCGCAGAACGCCTTATATGGACGAATGGTACCTATAGTATAATAGCTAAAGGGCTATATGAACCATATAAACCATCAATTTCCTTTATTTCTCAGTTTCACCTTGTTGGCGTCTCTACACTATATTTATATACTTTAGGTAAGCCGCTTAAGTACGTAACAAGTAACAAATCAACTATCGCGAATTTTTGTAATAAGAAATATCGTAGCACCAAAGTAACTTAATAGCATCATAAATCATAAACAACGTTTAAAAGTTCCGCGCAATCGTTTAAACAATGGCTATTACAGTTATCGTTAAGGTGTTACGGCGCACATAATGATAAAATATCACTAATTACAATGTTTGATGACCCACATCACTCTAAGTGAAATTACTTCAAATAGAATAAGACTGGAGAAGAATCGGTGGGAGTGGCTACATTGTATATACAATCGGTACAAATGTACGAGAATGTAAGCTATGTTTTATATTGAGCTTACTTTGGGAGTTTGGGACTATAGGTCGAACTGTATCAAATTGTCCTATAATATTTATAATACTAATTTATTTATTCAGGTACTAAAGTGACTCGACTTCGATTGGCCTCTTTCCTGCCCAACCTGCTTATGAAGAGATTCTGTATAGTGCCGGCTGCACTGATAAAAAATACCTACTCTGTGGGGGTAGCTGACTTTTAGTAGCTTCAACTGTTCTTGGTCGGCCGCGGCGTAGCTTGGCAAATTTTGCGCAAATGGCAAAAAAGTGGTACAAAAATTCATCAAAAATACCTCATCGAAAAATAGAATGAAACTTGTATGGTAGACTAGAGCCTGGCTAATGAAAGTTGAACTTGAAAAAACGCAGCAATTTCTAAAAATCTGTATCAGGCGGCTCTTTGATTACAAAGATTGGATAATTAGTATATTCTTTATGATTTCTAGAATATGAAAATTATAAAAAAAGTGGTCGGCCAAATCCTATGTTGGCAGGTTCCTGTGTCCGACCCGATTTTGTGTTGGCCCGTGTCAGCTACAATTTACCTCGTCGAAAAATAGAATGAAAAAAAAAACTCTATCAGGTGGGTTTCATGCAGCCGGCCACCGGTTTAGTACTAAAATGACTAATCGGTACATATAATATTTTTTTGGCAATCGAACTGTCATTTGAACTAGTATTTAGGATATAAAAACATTCATTAGAAGCATGTAGGTATCTATTCGATACAAACCAAAAGCTATTTAGGGGTTGTATTTTCTTGCGATTGTTTAGTTTCCTGGAATGGCGGATGAGCTTTTTGAGAGACGATATGCACGGGAATGAAGTGAATGATGTGCGGCAAAGAGTTATGGAGTATCAGAATACTGCACCAATCCCAATTCCCTAAAATGTGAATATGTCATTGTTGTTACTAGATTAGTAATCTCTCATCAGTATTTGTTAAATTACATCAGTGTACGGTATTTATCTTCGTCTGGCTATTTACAAAATGTAAGCTGATTAAAAAAATATGATTAATATGATCCTAATCTCATAGTATGAGGATACATGGCAGAAAAATGAATGCGAGCGTTGCAAACGGTTTTAGTTAAGTACGAAACGGGCAATACAGGTTTAGTTACGAAACTGAGTTGAGACAAAATGTAAAATAATAAATCAAAATTGGTTATTTCTGAGTATTTTACATGTGTTAAGTTTTCACTGACCTCCACAATAGGCAATGCCCGTCCCGTGGAGAAGAGATGTTCATGCATAAATAGGATGCTGATCGTATTCGTAGCCCTCGTCAGTGTAATGTTGAGCGGTAAACAGCTCGAGGAGTGGCAGGGGCGGGCGTGAGCACTCGACTTAAATCGGACCTTTGATTAATTGTTAATGAGCTGAGTGTTAATCGTTGTGTCCAGGTTAACTACTTACCGGTAACATTAACGATATTTAATTGCCTTTAACTGTTACTGTTGTTCATCCATATTTCTTAGGCAGGTTTGTTCACAGTAATTATAGTAAACTTTATTGATTTTAACATTTTTAACCTTAACGATTTTCACACATTATTTTAAGTTTTTTAAACGGTTTATCATGATCTAGCAAGCGCGCCTTCTAGTAGAAAGTTAAGGTTAGGCATATGGGTTAAAGTTTAAGAGGTAAGGTACCTACTATATGGCCGCACTTTTTATACCTGATCGGAGAAAGTCCGCCATTAGTTTGTCGCTAAACTTACCCTCTACTTGGATTTCTAGTCAACTCTATAACGTTACTAGTTTTGCACACATTAATTTACTTGTCGTTGACTACCGCAGATCAATTTATTTATTTCAGATAAGGTACATGCAAAACTTCTAATATGATTTATGTATAGCGAACCGTTACGTTGACCAAGTAGTCCGTTGGTAGATTTTCTAGCAAAATGAACAAAGACGGGAAGCCGAGGAGGTCACCGTTATCAGGCTATACTTGACAATAAAGCATTCAAAATTCGATACGATATTTCCATTGTCACCAACTTCTAATTTGTAATTGGTAAAATTTGGCGATGGATTGCGAAACGCCTTGAATTACATAGATAATTTTTACCAGTTGCAGAACGCTAAAATAATTTTTGGTATTAAGTAGATGTCAAGTTACCTACGAGTAGGTAGAGATATTTATTGATAGTTTAGCCTTGTTTTAAACTCTTAAGTCCTAATATATTTTTAGTGCTCCGTACAACATTTTTTTCACGGAGCACTTATGGGATGAATTCGGCTAATTTTATCGATAAAATTAACGAATACCATAGAACGACCAAACTATAATTTGTTACGTTATTATAGCTGTAACGTGATATTCATATTTTTGTTGTTAAATATGGAACTCAAGAAAAACGTTTGTGTTTATCCAGAAACAGGTATCAGTCTTACATTTATCCTTTGTTACTGATAATCAATGTTTAAGCCACTCGTTGCTGCACACGCAACCAAGTCCCGCTTTAAGAACACCAAATTTACGTTCATTCAATGCGTATTCCTTTTCAAAAAGCGGTCATTATGTGAGAATGAACAGTAGCGGCCACAAATGACCTGGAGAGCGTTTACGGGAAGCGGTCGTAATTCTTTTGAAACTGTGAAACTCAGAAAACCGTAAGTCAGGTTGGTTACTCTTTAGTGACCACCTGTGCCCTTTATCTCAATGATATAAGGTGTAGCTCAGGTCAGCTATGCAAATGTTAGTGTGTAAATAAGATATGAACATAAGACTTTTTGGTTCAGCAGGGTAATAGAGTCAAACTGGCGGTTCGCGTGCGCCCGCGCCGCTGTCGAAACCTCGCCATCAGCCCCGACACTTGGAATTAATTAACCGTACATTTGTACCCGTTTGCTTTGCTTGAACCTATTATAATTACAGGTATAGTAAAAAACGATTATTAACGGGCCGGCTTGGTAAATTTAGAAATAAATTAATGTCCCTCAATCATGTCATGTCATATCGTATTTTTTCTCACTTTTCACACGTAATACTCTATTTTAATGTAAGCTTTACAATATAAAATGCTGAAGGGTAGCGTTAATAAGTGCTTGCCCCCATTATGTTAATAATAATTAGCCTTATGTTAAATGTACCTAAATATTGTCCTTTGTTAGGATTCTTACCTCACTCTAATACAGGACATGTTTAATATAGTAACTACATGATCATAAACAGTTTAATTTACAAAACTAATTCTATATTCAATACCGTATAACTATTAAGTATCTCGTTAAAAGTTCCATCCAAGCATCATTAAACACAATTATTTAGCAATAATAACATTTTCACAGATAAAAAATTTGCTGAAACAAAACAGTTTATTTTAATGTTGGCCATTATTTACGGATTTTGAAGGCATGATAGAGGGTTTATGATATGTGTGTAGATAAATTAAATTAATTCATGAATCTCTACATAAACCTAACATTAATTTGTGGTAACTAAACAAGGCATAATGATATGCACTTTAGTGCATTAGAGGCTATCGATGGCATAAAATTATCATGATGTCGTGTCGCGGCGCGGGATAATGTGGGAACCCGGGACCGTGCGTGTACGCACCTGCGTCACGGACGGGTGGCATGCCCCTAATCGAACGAATTAGGAGGAAAACTAATGCACATGCACATATCAGGGAGTAATACAGTTAGATAAAGTAGTTGACGCCATACATTTATTTGACAGTCACTGGTTGTACCCTTATCCTTTGGGTAGAATTGACTCTGGCGCACGGACCTTAAAAATTCGAACCCTTGTCGGACGAATTGGGAGGAGATAATTAATGTACGTAGGTACGCTAACATCAAAGAGAGCAGCATATTGAACTTAAAGAAGAGAGGTTGATTACCTATGCCTAAGATTAATTGTTAGGTATTTGACTTCTTAAGTATTTGTTGTCAATAAATTACTGACAAACATATTATAGACCAGGATCTATAGAACTGCGTCGTATGCATAATTATTAAACCGCAGTTGGACTTCTGATCCTTGTATAATAGTATTGTAGTTGGTATTCCTAAGCTTCAAGAAACCCGATCAGCCCACCAGCCGCAGCCCCTTGAATATCCCCTTATTATCATCATTCGCCATCAAAAAAATTAGTTTCACTTTTTTCACAAATCGGATTTTAGTTATTTTAGTTAATCTAGTTATTAACGTAATTTCAATACCTGATATTGGTATCAATTTAAAGTACGTTAAATTCCTTTTTATTAATTGTTACATTTTTCAACTTACGGTCTGATAATTATGCGTACGGCACTGTTCTAGAGATCCTGGTCTATTATTTATCTTACTTACATTATTTAACGCACCCAAAACATTAGGGTTAATTCTGCAATGGGCCAACAATTCTTATTTTGAAAAATAATGAGTGTTATATAGCCCGTAACAAAATAACTTCAAATATCTGTATAATTATAATGTAAGTAAATAATTCAGTTTCTTGCTCCATGGTAACTAACTGAAACCCACACTTTGCCGAAAATAGATTGAAATCACTGGAACAATTAATAAATCTCGTTTATCTTCAAGTGGCCGTTTCATAAATACAGATTGCTAAATTGTCTCTAATTAATTTTAATTGAGAGTCCTTTGCGGAATGTTACTGCGAACGCCCGCATCCCCCATAACAGCACCCATTGTTGTTCCAGTAGGTTAAACTAGCGAGCATGTCTCACAACACAGCGACTAGTATAAGACTTATACTTAGTGTACCTCGTTGTCGAGATCTGAATAGGTTTAGTTTTACTTTTTATATTGTCTATGGTTATTTTGTAGTCACTTTTTCTAATCCTTTTTGTTTTGTACAGTTGTTATACAATGTTACTCAAAGCCGGCTGTTTGGATTTTGCTCTCCAAAGAAAGCTATCCCTTATACCATAGAGTAACTTATACTAGAGCGGTACTGTCATAGTAAATTTTGTAACCCCAGTAAATTCACTGCAATCTGTCGACACACTTTAAAACTAAAAATGAAGAAATAAAACTATGAAAACGGATTATATCGCGTATATTGAATTTATAATACATCCCGACGTTTCGAACTCTTTACAGCGTTCGTGGTCAACGGGTGACTGAGGAAAAATTACAAAATGCAAAAATACCCACATACTAAAATAATGAACAATCATAGACTACAAACTTTAAGGCTGGTTGTACATGCAAAATCGGTTCATAAGGCTAGTTATACACTATAATTATTTTTCAAGTAAAGATATATATATATACGCGATAAAAAACTATGCCGGCTCCAACCCTACACCACGGACCCGAGAAGATTTAATTCCCTCCTAAATTGTAGGAGGGTATCCCAATATGGGACCGGCAACAAACTCGGCGGGACACATCTTTTCAAAACATCAGAATGTCCAGCATCATCCAACACTACGGTCTCACAGTCTATGTCTCGCTTGCTCCTTTATCAGGTGGACTACAGGATCCCAAGCTGGTGGTAGAGAAAAGCCATCTTCCCTATTAAAGTTTGGATATTTCTTAATCTCAATGGCCTCGCGCAGCATTCTGGGTATGTAACGCTTCTCCTTGGCAAGAACCAGAGGCTTATCAAACTTGATTGAGTGATTGGCTTTATCCATGACATGCTCACAGACAGCAGACCTAGGTCGACGGTGCTTGACATCAGCTATGTGTTCCTTCACCCGAGTGGAAATGCTCCGTTTCGTCTGCCCGACATATGATAGGCCACACTCACAGTCCAGCCTGTACACTCCTGCAGTCTGTAGAGGGGTATTGCATTTTACAGGCCTCAGGAATTGTGACATCTTCTTCATTGGCTTGAAATATGTTTTTATAGAAGCACGCTTCAAGATGTGGCTGATCCTGTCCGTGACCGATCTGAAAAATGAAGATTTATAAAAATACGATAGAATGTATTTAAATATAGATAAATGTTTTTTTTTATTTGCATTAATTATTTTTATGATTTTGACCCATGTTCTTTCACTGATATGCGTTAAAATTGTTAAATAACAAACGAAACCGTCAACGCCATCTATACGCCTGTAGGCCAAAACTAGTTGCGCCCTCTGAGCGAGAATCAAATTTTCTTGATTTTCGAGGCACGTTTTTTCCTTAGACTATATCCATCTATTACGGAGTTATATCTATCTTTGCTTATACTCACGAACCTTCAGCGTAACAGCTATAGTACGTACGTACTTACGAGTAGTACAGAGACCAAACGTATACTAGTACGTTTGAGGCAAAAGCCGCCAGGGGTTTGTGACAGAAATACCAGCACGTATCAAAAAGTATTAGATTTATAGGGAATTTACGTAGTCATACGCTCTTTCGCTCTTGAAAACGTTTTGTCTCAAGTATCGTAATATCAAAACGTATGAACTGAATATGATGCTTGCTCCACTATGCCTTTAGGTTAGATATGTAGTACTTAGGAATTCACATCAAAGCTATAAAACAAATATAATTGATTTCTTTAGTATTCGTATTTTACGAGTCAGAAAATAAACTAACAGCAGAAATGCACTGTATCCTGTTTATTCTTGCGGTTAGGCACATTAGGTAACTTTAAAACCAAATCGCTACATTTCCTTGGATTGGAGTTACGGGAAGGAACCGAATTAGCTCTCGGATACGTTTACTTACCTAGAAAAGTGCGTTGAGGGCTCGACATTTGTAATTAGTTTTCTTTGTTTTTCTGTTTAAATACAGATAATATTACTTTTTGTTGGTATTTACGTTACATGGACGTTGTTTTTCTATGAGACTGAATTCTAGAGTTTAGCAAAGTTAGCAATGTTAGCATAGACCGACTCTAGAGTTATAATATATTTTTGGAATTGTCTATTGGTTTTTTTTTACAATAAGCATCACATCCCACCTTTTTTTTTGTTTTTTTTTTGACGCAGGGCAGGGGTAAATGCATTTACGCATCTCGCCCCCCGGGCAATGGGAAAGCCCATTGGGGGGGTGGTATGTGGGACTCGCTCCTCCCAAGGCTCCCTCTGCTAGTCAGAGGGAGAGGAGGAGAATACCCACTAACATCCCCTGCGGCGTTTCCGTCACCTGCCGTTGACGGGAGGCGCCATAGGCGACCTTTCGATACTAAAACTATGTTTTTCAATATAAATACATATATCTCGTATATATACGAGTACTTATATGTGGTTAATGGTGGTTATGATTAAACTCCAAATTCTTAATTCTAGGGCTAGGGGTGATCACTGATCAATCTTCCCGGCCGTGTCATGTGCTAACATTTTGCAAATTTTTGTACCTTCTTAGTGCCGGCAATGGTTCCAAACTATTACAATAGCGACTTGACGATACTTAAACGCTGTCGCAAGCCACAAAGGACACGTCGCTAGTCGCTAGTGTGTTCGTCTAAGATTTCATTAGGCCGAAATCCGGCGCGTGTTTTCCCGGGCTTCCCGCGCATCCACAATGGCGCCGCTTCCGGCCAGGTTCCCGCCAAACGCAGAAATAAACTGACCCAGTTGCGCCGCCGCACGTCCGGGCTTTAATTCCCTTTGTATTGTCCACTGCTGGCTTAAGAAGAACCAGCATGAGTCTGAGCTCCGCTTACGCATTCTTTACACGGATCGTGGTCACATTTATTCTGGTTTGGTGTGCTTGGCAAGGTAAAGGAATAAGATCAATGCGCGCGCGGCGTTCTGCATTTCCGATTCACTTGTCATTTTTGATGGTATATGTCAGATTTTTCTTGATTTGTCTATTGACTGTTGAAGGATGAGGGAGGGTTGCATTAGTTTTGACCTATAAACAGTGAAAGGTAACTATAGGGTGAACCCGTTGAGGGGTGTAAGGTAAGGTCAACAAGGGCAATTGCATTAATTGCAACACTTACTCTAAAAATACAAGAAACAAGAAGTGAGTCCAAAGCTAAAGCCACTTGTCTTAATGGCACACTTTCGCCATAAAAGAGATTTTCGAGTTCACCCACGGTATAGAAGCGGCTCTAGCTATAGATTCACTTCTTGTATTTTTAGAGTAGTTGCATTTTCCCTACAGTGTCCTGGCTGACCTTAAGCAAATTCACACGAGTTGGTGATTTTGCGTTGTCATAATCGCAACGAATTGAGACATAAAGTTTCGTAGCAGCAAATGATCTATGGCAACCTGACAAACAGAACCTTATCTAGAGTATCTAGATCTAGATTCTAATAGACGTATCAAGCGTACCCTGTAGTAAGTATTTGGCATTGGCAGTTGAAAATCCATTCTAAACGTTTTATAGAACTAGTTAATGTTTATGGTGAAAAATGGACCGTTGACCTTGACATAGTTGTACCTACATCTGGATAGTACAAATTATTTTATTAGTTACTTGCCCAATATGTAAGTCTACAAGGGGCTACACATACGTAATACGTATACATATTACTTGAATAGATTAAATAAGATAAAGTTTCATGGCAGTTTAATTACTATTGATCACCTTGTAAAATACAATTTGTAAAATAAATTAAATTTGGAAGGTTACATGTTACCACACATCACGTTAATTGTTGAGTGCCTAAGCATGATCATCAATAAATTAATTCGTAGAAAAAATTATAAATTTTTTGTACCTACTCAGATGGTGTTGCAACCGCTTCGGTTACATCAGCTTCCATGTGTTTTATTTCCAGGTTTAAAATTCTCTTAAAAAATATACCAATTTCTTTTATATTATCAACTGATGAGCAATTGAACAGAGCTGAAAATATGCCATAGATTACACTTTTGCTAGGTTCCAAAACAAAAGGCAGTTGAAATGTGTATGCATAAAAAACGGCACAATTAAGGATTTCTTCAACGGTTTGCAACTTTGCACTCATGAGTATGACACTGAGTACCACGCGTTTGCATAAGTGGCGTAGTTTTTGGAGCGGAATAGAACAAGCGTTGCTCCACTAGACCTGACCTTGCTGATATTTACTACGTATGGAGTAAGTATGTACTGGAGATATAATGAACGGTTTCATTCCGACGGGGTAATGTAACATCTGGCTTATGCATTTAGATTAGTTTGTTCTTGGAAATATGTATGTTATTGGAAGTAGTTTTAGCTGCATTTTGTGGATTGGATACCTATAATGCAAGTGTTTTGTAGCTTCCGTCAGTTCCGTCGTAAGTACATCGAAAATATTGAATAGACCAAAGTAAGGGCGTGTCATTATATACGTCACATTTTCATAGAAATTTCATATTAGTGATGACATGGCCACACTGTCATTGCAAATGCCATGCAGAGTTAGCTTGGACTGACTCTTAACTGATTTTGTTGAGATGTCAATCTAATTCATTTTTATAACGTGGATGACATAAGCTACTCGTACATTTCCAATAGCTTTTAAAAGGCTAGGAGGATTCAGTCGAGTCAGTTTTTTTTTAAGTTTTGCTTCTCAGTCAGGTGAGAAATTGCTTTATGCTAAATGTTGCAACTTGCAATGTATGCCAAACACTATTGCTGTAAATTTACAAGCTACGCATTGTTTATAACTGCCGCCGTCGAAAACTGTGGAAACGCCGCCGGAAGTGGCTGTTACGAAATTAATGCGGCTCTAATTAAATAACAAGCGACGAGCGACCGCTCCTTCACGGCGAGGACATTGCGACAACGTGAAGCACACATCTTGTTACTCTCGGTTTTTAGGGTTTCAGGTGCAGCAGAGGGTAAAAAATTAAACTTATTATCCTTAATTTAATAACAAGCTTTTTTAATTTACACTTTATTGCACAAAATAAGTAAAAAGTACAAATGGTGAACTTCATATGCCTAAGGCATTCTCAATATACCAGTCAACCACCGGGCCAAACACAAATTTGCTAGTGTTTGCATATTTCTGAAAATGATATTTATGTTTGTACGATACATTATTACATGACATGTAACACGAACACGTGTGACTGTCTTTATTTTTCACAAGGATTTTCTAGCACGGGACAGGAAGCTGTTTCTCTTTTCTGTTCATACATAGGCACAGAATACCGCCTATCGAAGCCTAATATGTTGCTCATTTTGTTTGCGACGCTAGTTACCAATCTATAGGTGTCTCTTTCGCGCATTTTGTCCTAGTTGCATCCTCAGATTCCCGAGCTACTGCTTCGGAGCCTAGGGTCAGATTTTTGACATTGTCACACTATCTTCGGTTTTCTGTTTTGTCACACCAATGTTGTTAGAATAGAACAGCTTATGAAACTACTCTATCTCTGGACTCTACGTTACAAATACGGCAAGACCATGCTCTCAGAAATTAATATTAGAGTTTTATTGGAATTTATATGTTCATGATTTTTATCTACTAGCTAACAACTCATTTTATAAAAAAGAAAACTATTAAAAGGCTTCACCGTCCTATGTATGCGGCATTTTCCTGGCAAATTCCGTTAATTACCACTGCAGCATCAGACCGGAAATAAGTTCATAAACAAATTATAAAACTGCCGGGGTCCTTTTAAACAATACCTTTTCACGAGCCCCATACCTACCTTATATGTTTACATAGCGACTTAAAACTACATGTTTATCAACAAAGACCATTGACGCTATAATCATTTAACATTAACTCATTACTCGAATATAGTCCTTAAGCTTTTGAGTTAAAGCACTTGTCAAATTAGGATAGTCGGCATAAAAATCGGTCTCACGCGAGATAAGGCGGTGCTTTGTCGGCCTGATCAAAGTTTGAGCACGAGCACAGGTTCGGGGAACGAGAGGTCCAGGGTTCGAGTCCCGGCTAATCAACGGCCGATAGGTCGCTTGTGTAACGCTTCTGCGAATTTTTTGTGACTGTTGTTCGGGGAATTGATTATTTTAGGATGGGTTAGAATTTCAATAAAACATACCGTAATATGATTCAGTAACGCTTCTGTTAATGGGATTATAATTTGATATTGCTTAAATAGCACATAATGAAAGATCACTTAAGTATTACGTATATACGTAACACGGAATGTATATATGTATAAACTTATTTTTACAATAAACACACTCTTCAAGTACTAAATTCAGATTGCTTACGGTGTAAAACGTACGATATCGAAAACAGTAATAATTGAATTACTTAAAATTCAAACACCCTGCGGGCTTCGGGATGATTTTATTTGTATTCTAAATGGCAGAATGAAATTGTAAACATGAAGACCATGAAGCGCAAATGTAGTACCAAATACAAAAAAAAAATCGTTACCAGGCATACATAGATGAAATATAGGATAAAACAAATCGGTTTCAAATTTAACTATTTATACATTTTATAATACTCATATCATTAAAACGCAACACCGAGTGACGTAGACGGACAATTAAACCTACATTTGATAAGTATAGTTGGGATCTTGCATTATCTGCCCCTGATCTGACCGGCCGACAAATTGCCGGTGTCTGTTGTTTTGTTCGTTTTTGGGCTGCCGCGGACTGCGAAGGATTTTTTCATGCTCATCTATGTTTTATATCGTTATTTCTTGTACTATTGGTATTAACATTAATGATACTTACTACGTATTGTACGGTGATTTCCGTTTTGTTACTAAACTTTTTTATGGCTTATTACAAAAAATTTAAGAAGAACAATTAAAAAGGTTTCTACGAAGATAAATTCTATAATTATAACTTGTTGTCACGTTTAATAACATCGCGGAAATAAATATACACACGCACTCACGGCCAATGTTAACATAAACATACCTGTCAACATACAGTACATTTTCAAAAGGGAAAGAACAGTAACAAATCTTTTACTTAAATCTTTAAAGATACAGTAACATGCAATCAACCTGTCTTGAAGTCGTATCGTATGTATGACTTGCACAATAATCCTTTGGATTCAGTCTTAATTGGTGGTATCAAGTATAACAACCCGTGTGATTTGGCCACCATATGTGTATATTATATCCCTTTATTCAATTTCATTCTAAGGCTAACATCCATTTAATATGAATATAATATTCAATCTATTGTATTTATTTACTGTGTAGGTGCATACTGATTTAAAATACAAAAAATTGAATAATTTTATTTAACCTTATTAAAACGCCTCAACCCAATAATTTTAGTGAAAATAACTCCAAGAATATCGGAAATAAATACATTGCCTGTTAAGATTGCGTCGCATTCAACTATAAAGACCCCCATAACTTGTAGCAGACCTTATAGTAAAAGTGGCTAGAGATAATCTACCGAGAGATTTGTGCCCTGACTAGGCAAGCTGTTGCTACAATCGACTCAAAACAGCCTAAACACCACAAGTCCCCAATTGATAATGGACTTAATTCTAATAAGAACAAAGTTCGATTTCGAATTGGGAGTTGGTGAGGTTAGAACGTTAGTGTTATGCAACGCCGGACTGGTCCACAGTACTTGGGCGGCAGGTGTTCCGAGTCTGCCTCCTCCCACTGCGCGGCCGCCGCTCTCTCGATAGATCAATGATCTAGTCAAGATTTTCTTAGGCTTTACCCACCTGGACACCTCAGGCCGTTTGTTTTTAAGGAAGCATTTATTTTGTGTTTCTATTCAGCCAGCGAAATGTTTGTGATAGCGTACTTTACATGAATTACGAGTATCACATTTGTATTTCTAGTTTCTGGAATGCTCAAGCCCGGTAAACCGATAATTCATAAGATTCCTTAGAAATGCCTGCTCGTTTGTGACATACATATATGCAGAATATAAGCATTATTCACATCACTTTTACGAGTAAGTACACACTTGATGGTTGTGTAATTGAGAGAGGCATTTGATATAATTGCAGTAATCCATCGCTTCACCTCTCAATATCGGACTGAATTGATGCAGCAAGGCACTACTCTTTCACCCAACGCAATCAAATGAGAACAAGCCATAAATGCCAGACGCAATCTACCACTAATTAATGTCCTCTGTGGTCAGGTTAACTTTTTACGCTCGCAAATGTTCGACTTTCTATAATTGTGAAGAGCAATAAGCCGGGGGATTAACGAGGCAATTAAATCTAGCAATAATGCTTTAACAGCCCGCTGACGGCTGCACGGTAGCTCCGGAGCTAACTGGACCAACGGCGTAGAGAAGAGATGCTTTACAACAGTACCTTACCCGTACGGTTGCCTGGCTTAACACATCTTTTTAACATGGTCCCATTCGACAAGAAGCCAAAAACTTTGCAATAGTGTAGCTTTTACAGGTACAAAAAAAGTAGAAACAAGTCGACAAGTGAATTTTTTCTCCTCCCCCCCCAGCAATTCTTGCTAAAATTGTTTGATTTTTTGAACATTAAAATATCGAAGCCCTTAAGCAGTCATATCCTTTGCCTACATCTTTATGTAGGTAACCGACAAAGACTCCCGGGTCCATCACCATAATGTAAATTTTCGATTCAAAGTTAACATACAAAATAGTGAAGCAAAAATTTCTATCGCCTATTAAGATAGGCATTATAAAGTACCTACATATTAGATATTGTTCCATTTTTATCTTATACAAAAGCTCTAATTTGAACGCAGTTACCAGTTTTTTTTTATAAATTATTTTTAATACTCAATCGATCATTTCATCAGCCCATTCATATTCGATTACATGAAACTGGCTAGCCTATCTATATTGGCCACGTACAATAGACTCCATAATTCAATAATTCACTTGTTAAAAACGATCTGGAGCTGTTATTACATCAGCCGTTGACCCCGCGGTCACGCAGCTTCTTACATTCTAATTCACCAGTTTTTTTCTCAACTTCTTGCTTGTCCCAAGTATAACTTGAGCTCTGCATCCCTCCTAAGTATGTGTCTTGAGAGATCATGCTTAAAACTGGTTAGCTTGAGGCATTACGCCTGATATTGTAATGAACAGCCCAGTTCGGATTATAAACCAATTGGGAACAAACAAATTGATATCGTCTCGCCTCATCGCGGTTATATCCATACAACCGTGTATCCATATAAATCCGTGACACGTATTTACAGAGATCCATCCTGTAAATACGTGTCACGGATTTATTCCTTATATTGAGCTGTTGACATATAACTTTATCATGTAGCCGTTTATTTTTTACTACACACGATTATAATATATGATTTGGGAAAAAGCCAAGCCGTCTAGTAACTTGCTAACAAGACGTACCTATCTACTGATCGTGATATTCGTGGTTACTGAAGCTACGTAGAAAGTAAAATTAAAAAATATTTACCGAGAACAAATTCAGAAGTCATGTTACCTTGAAATTTAACGTATTTTTAGTGACAAAGCAGTTACTAATATGACATTCTGAGACCGAAGGTGGCCATAGCAACATCATAAATTTTTGGGTTTGGGGCTCGGAAACATTGTTTTGATCGGTAATTACCTAGTAATAAATGCTCGTACCAATAAGGATGTAAAATTGTTGACAGACTAATTGCGTCCTTGCGTCTGTTATTAATTTTTTTATTTTTTATTTTATTTGGTATATTGGTATCTCTATACAATACATATGCCCAACGCTTTTTATAATTAATTACTTATAACCAAAAATATAATAAAAATGAGATAGGTAAGTACTTTGATAGAAATAAGTATATAAATTAGACCGTCCGCATGCTCATATCAACCTTTCGAATGTTTCAATTATTAAAACTCTAAAGGAACTTTTTAAACACTCTTTTGAGAACCACTAGAACGCTTTTAATGTCAGGCCTTCATGCATTTATTGGAATCCTTTAGCATTTGACATCGTTGTAAAAATAACTGGATCAGCACTTAAAGTGCAGCGAGGACCCTCCTGAAAGGACATCAGGAGGACGTTATTCATCAAGCCCGACGTAATGCACCGGTGATTTATACACATTTTACGACCCCCCCCCCACCTACACCACTCACACTCCCAAAACAAACATCGGTTAACAACAACTCTTTATTCACTTTCAATATGTTTACATCATTCATTAAACAAAAGAACCGCGATTTATAACACCGCTACGAAATAGGCTACAACATTAATCACCACCACTTAATGCCCCCAGCTACAACTATTTCGTTAGCTATTCTCTTTGATAGCTTTTTGATAACGAGACGCAAACAATAATTCATGCTTATAAATATTCAACGGTTGCCAAAATAAAAGAAATATCTGTACCAGATCTTTTTGAACTCCAAATTGAATTCCAAAATCAAAGGCGGTGCATAAGATGTCATCATTTGTCCCTCAATGAGGCCGTATCTACATTATGTGTAGCATGAAATTGGTGGTAGCTGGTAGCTCAAAACATTCGGCGTGTATGTGCCGGCATATGCAGACATACACACACACATACATTACGGCAATGAATGGGATGCCGCTACCGCTACCGACCATTACCAGTAGGGTTGCCAACGGTCAAATTGATTCAATTTGTTCGACTTAATTAAATGTAAATCGCATTATACAAAGCTAGAAATAAACGTTGTTAAGGTTATAATAGTTAATAAAGCACTTGCATAATTACAGCTCAGCAGAATTAGTTGGAAAGCCGTACTTTATGTGTCTATAAACTGCAAAACAATAATTGATACTTAGCTTACCCGGTTGCGACAGCCCTAATAAATAAAACAACGTAGATCTGCGTGTGAGTGTTTCCCACGGCGCGGAACTGGTTCGGTCGGAGATAGGCTGAAACTTGGCTGTAATTCCACTCGATCGCCTAGATCTGTACTCGCTTAGCTCTGCAGGGAACCAGTATAAGAGCATTTTCCAATTACGCATAGTTTCCATCGACCTCGAGGCCATTTTACAATGGATTTATCCACGAAGTCAATTGACTTATGCTCGTGTAGCTATACACATGGCACTGCGGGTAAATTAGTGCGCCGGTGACAGCTTCCTGTAGGTACCTTGATCGGATTTGCACTGAAACCGCGATCGAGTTTTTGCGATTCGGTTTTTAACGTGGTGTATTAATTCGATCACCGGCTCTGAATGAGCAGTCAAGTCGAGACGTATAATTTTTCAACTAGATTTAATAACATAATCTCGCTTGAGATAAGAGGCTATTGTTTATAGTGCTTAAGTTCTTTTTATGTAACAACTTTAGCATGTTAGTTATAGATGGAATAAGTCACTTAATACATAAACAATAGTTATCGTTTTAATTCACATTTTATTACTGTTTGGTGATGTTGTAGTTGTGACTAGCCGGCAAAATCTCAAACCCATTACGGTAGTATTAGGTAAGGTAACTCAACTCATCTCCCTCGGCGCACGCTTGGGTACTATCGAACAATTTGATTTCTGACACACTGAGAAACCTTTGTAATACAGTATGTAGCATTGCACTTAAAAACCACTAAAATATCCCAATCTAATATAAGTTAATATCAAGACCGACCGGACCTAATCCAGTTTTTCACATACATACAGGCTGCTCATAGGTGGGACTCACAAAACAAACCAATACGATTTCAATCTAATCTCAGTGTGTCAGCTCTTCGTTCCGAAATAAATAGAATAGAAAAAATAAGGCATGGTTAATGGCTTGTTTATTAATATTGTAATTAGCCAAACCGGTCCACTTCCACCGTGAGAAAAGCTACACGTCACTCCATTGATTCAATCTCTGTTTTGATAGCGTTGGCTTTTATCGGTTTTACACTTAATCAAAAGTTCGAATTTGAACATGTTGATCTGATAAGTCTGGCTGGCTGGCAATTGGTTTCCTGTTTGCCAAAAAATGATTATAGTGTAATGAACAATTCCTGTGCCTACGGCTAAACCTTTAACACTAAGACACAGGGACGTGGTATGAAGTCTTTGTTGTTAATAAAAGCGAGTATTATTTTTATGTTTTTTGTATGTATGAGTAGCTTGACCTAGTAATACAACCCTTAAAAGCCTTTGCGTAACTTCCTTCTATCCCCAGAGACATTAATGTTGCAACTCTTCCTTGTATTTTTTCTATTCACATGCCCATAATATGACCATTATATTCCTAACGTATCGACAAGATACGAGTAGTTTCAGCAGTTCCGAGACTTCCATGGCACACCCCGTTTCTATCTAGTCTGAATAAAGAAATAGTGGCTATACCGGCCGCTACATAATTTAACACCACAACAACCCTTGGTCTGCAGTATCTGCCACCTAACATTATTCTCCGTGGTCCGAGCCTCGTTGGAGTCAGACCACGCTGAGTTTTCATGCCAAGTGCTACGTCAAAACTATGGAACTTATAAGTATATGTGTGCATCCTTACCGCCAAGTTTGTGCCAAGTTACTGGTCAGAGTCTACCCACAAACCTATACGCACCAAAGTTCTACGACAAATAACAAGCTACCCGATGCCTATGCTACGCGCTGACGCGCTACGGCTGGACATCACATCTTTTGTTTTGGATGCGCAAGAGCATGTAACAGTGAAACACGAGTTGCGCAGTCGGCGCCAGCGGAGCCTGACTGAACGCGGAGCCGGCACGGTCCATTTGCGGCCCATTCACAACTTGTGTTACGAACGGAGGGCCTTCGATCAACGAACGAAGCACACCGCTTGAGGAAAACCAGTATACCTAAGCCAGGACTACGATTAACCAATAGTTATTGCTGATCGTAAGGTCATAGTTTACATAGGTTCCTGAATCGATACACTCATTAGCAACGGGAATAAGAATCCGTCTCGTCTCGGACGGTCACAGTAGTGTAGCGTAAAATACCGTTTGATGTTTTGGGTTTTCAAAAACGTGTCATAGAAGGAAATATAGCACTGTGCTTTCTTTTTCACCCGAGTGTTTCGCCAACAAAGGTCTTGTTTGTGTATTTACTTTGTATGCATCACTAATTATGAATATCACCAAACTTTAACTGTCGTAACACTCGTAACTGATGGTTTTATTCGCAAGGCAAAAACCTTGCCTATTTGCTTGTCAGTTTGTTTCCTTTAAACACATTTGAATCGACATATAATTACGTTTCACACAGGTACAAATTATTAAGTTTTAAGTAAGGCATACCCGCCTGAATTGAATTGTCTATAATGTATAACTATACTAGAAAAATATATAAAAAAATAGAAAACCTGCTATAAATAAGATAAGACAATTGTGGAATAAATCTTTAAGTACCTACTTATAAAGCTTGAGGGAAGATACAAACCGGCCTTCGTAAATGTATAGGTATAGCTCTCTACTCATAGGTAGTCATTATCTCAAAACGTCCAGCTGCGTTTTTACGTGTGCAACTGAAAATAACCCGCCGACATCTCATTAAGCCCGTCAGGCGAACCGATGTGAAAAATGTCTCTGTTAACCCTTCTAACAGTCCTTTAATAGCTGATGAAGGGTTAAAGCCACAAATAACTAACACGGAAGCGGGGACACTATCGCCATCTTTTTAATGGTTTTAATTAGGAAATAGTTTAATTTTTACGTTTAATGTCGCTTTAGAAAGCTTGTTTGCGGCGAATTACCGTGAGAAACGTTTGAGTTAATGATTGTCATTGGTCAAGTTATTGCTGCGCTGTGCGCAGTTTGTTAATTATACTTTCTGGTAAAGTGTTTATCAGTAAGTAATTGCGCCAAACTTAAAGGTTTAAACTGCTAAAGCGCCCACTTACAGTTATTGCATTTAGTAGTTAAATTTGACCTTTTAACAGGTGTTCATTATAGTAAACTAATTGACTGACTTCTACTATAAAGTTACATTTTGGTGCACTCAGTGGTGTTTTCACTCGCTATCTTTTTAATGTTGAGGCCAGTGTAAGGTCATTAAGTTTGGGATTTATTATTTACTTTTTACTACAAATTAACGATTAATTACTTATGATATTCTCTTAAGATCGAATTGAAAACCATGAAAATATTGACAGTTAATTCAACAACAAATCCCGCGACCGATTATATAAATAAACCAGAATTCTAGGTAGCCAGAGGAAAGCGGTACTTATTTACTTCCGATTCAGAGAAAAAATAACTTATTTTCCGATCTCTACTGAGAATACAATATTTTAATATTCTCCCTATTTTTATAGTAGAGTCAGCAAATATAACAGTATCGGACGTAGTAAACTTCAAACGCTCTATCAACAATCTAATTCACCAACCCTCCCATTGCTATGTAAGTCATTTCATTATCATCACAATACAGAGTACAGAAACACGTCTCAAGATACATAAGGTGGTTTATAATAGGCGTAGCAACAAAGACATCGTGTCAGATTTCAATTATCTGACTCGGCGCAACTGACATATTTTGCATGATTCCCATTGGGAGCTGTCTGGTGACCACGCCTCTTCCGCTGGATGACGATGACAGTTATATGTCATTTCACCCCTAGGACAACGGTATTTTGGGGTTAACACAATATTAATATCATTTGAAGTAACTTTTGTAAACATTTTCAAGGGAATTTAAACTAGTGTATCCTTTTTTTGTAGGCGCCAGGGTTTTAAGAGGAAGCCCTATTTAACGTTTTATTTGTAGGTGCTAATTTTCTTTATTTAATTTGTAAGAACACTATTGATGTAATCTTGTATGTAAATTATGTATAAGTAACTAATCATTTTGTTATATTGTTTCAGGTAAAGTAAACCCTCGATTTTAAGCGACATATATCGACACTGTAAGTGCAGTTCGCGATGGATATTCCCTGTCGAGTCTCCGTAGTATGGATTACCAGGTAAGGATTAACAATTAATATTTTTTTTTACACATACTAATAGTCTGTCTTTTTTAAACTGTGTAGGAAATAGTAAAGAACGTTCATTTGTTTTTTGGTTATAGATGATATATGGCGTAGTACTTTATAGTTAAAAGAAACAGACTATAGTATTGTATTGTGTTTGTAATAAGGGCAGGTTTCCGCATATAATTATACTAGTACATATCATTTATTTGCATTAACGTTGAATTATTTTTACCTACTTCTGTTACAGACCCTAGCCTTTACTATATACATAAATGACACTAAGTATATTTATTTAGGATTAAGACAAATGAGAAATGACAGAGCAATGTAAGAAGAGGACGTAGCAGTCAAATTGAAAGCTCCTTTACAATCCAAGTTACACATATCGAACTGAAGTTACTAATATTTAAGCAAGGAAATAGAGAACCCAACATTCGCAACAACCACGCATCGAAACACGATTAAAAGAAAACACGTATATTCTTGCCAATTTCTAGAAAACTACCTCTCCACGTTCCTAGAAACACCTTCTCCCCGTACTTACATCCATAATGAAGGTACAAACAACAAAAGTAATAACCCGAGCAGACAATCCAAGCCTCTATCGATAGATTTCATAATTTACCGAGTGTTATCTATCTCTCATCTCGATGGTAGCTAATGCAACAGTCGGAGCGTGACTCGACTCGAAACAAGAACAAGTACCGATTAATATTAAGAACAGAAGCTAGAAAAAAAACTATTACCGTAATCGATTTGGATTTTATGATTTTGTGTTGGGTGTCGGTTTCATGGCAAATTGATGTTAATTATTTTTACCGCCACATTTACTTACATGCGGAAGATACGTGTGTAACTTGTAAGTTCTACGCTAAATTGTATATTTTCGATATCTATCTATACGTGGGAGCAAAAAGGCAGCTACTGGTATAATTTCCAAAAAAAGCAATTTCTGTAAAAACTTTTATAATTGGAATAAAAGTTTTCAGAAAATTTCAATAATTATTTTTCTCTGACCTCTGATTTTTTAAACCGTGGGTTTACAGCTTGCCTTGCGTAGAATAGTACCTACGACTGCGTAGAATAACACATTTTATAAGCAAGTCTGTTGAAAATAATTGTAAATCGGGGTCGAACGCAATCACTTCGCTCCGTGACTCAAAATAAGAAATAAAACCACCCAATCGGTCCAGAGCACATACGAGTTGAAATAATAATTCTCAATGATGTGCTTATGAAGTGGACGGGCGCAACGGTCAAACCGGTTCGGTTCATTCACTAACGGACCACTCCGCCTAATAACTAGAAGAAAAAGCTGGACCTCATTCATGCTTATTATCAGAGACTAGTAAATGATAGAGACTGGTAGTCTGCATACAAATCCGATGATCTGTAAGGTGTGCGGTTTTCCAACCGGAGATCGTGCGTTCGAACCCCTGTTTCAGTACCATATTTCCGTAAATGACATGGAAATACATATTTTAATTTCAAATAAACCGGAAAAATCAAAACTACAAAAATGAAATTAAAAAAAACCAGGATATACACGTTTTTTTTTCGGAAAACAAAGCCTACTTATTGTCTACTAATATTTGCTTACTTTCTCTTTTCTAGGTTAAAACTGAGTCAGTTTTCCTATTTAAAATTTTAGTTTTTTAATTGTGATAGATGGTGTGATGGACTGATGGCATTTGAGACGTATCTAGTGCAGTATTACCTACAAACGAAAGGTTTGTTTGGAGATTGACGTCTTTATTATTGATTTATTTTTGTTTTTTCTTGTGTCACATCTCATTTTAATTGAGATGATTTCTTATTTCAAAATTTGAATGCAGGGCGCTGGACACTGGACTTTGCCTTAAATAAGGTGTTAACATTTTAAACGCGGATAATTCTTACCTTTTATTTTTTATGGTTAGCGAAAGTTAACTTTCTCTTTGAAAGGTGTTTCAGTTTCAATATAGCCAGTTAAGGTAGATTTCTATGTTCATTTAAGTACATATCTTTATATAGTACTTAAATGAACATATATATTATAAATAAGTATGTGAAATTATTATATATTGAAACGGTGGGTTTGTGTGTCTAACCGGTACCGATTATGCAAAACGGGTCTCTATTGTTTCCCATAAAGTTTTAAGTCATTATGTATTGTTTGTCCACATTTTCGTTAGTCATAATTTGGTTTTTCTCAGAAACGCGTAAATTTTCAGGATTGCCATAAAACAAACCTAACCTAACCTATCTATAGGATAACCTTACAAAAAACCTGTAAAGTTAATGGTTTCAGAATTATGACTAATGATGATCTGACAATCATTAATTACGTTATGACTTTCTATAATTATGGCCAACAAAGGGACCCCATGCAAAACCTTCAAATGAATAACAAGACCTTTTTAGGGTTCCGTACCCCAAAGGGTAAAAACGGGACAATATTACTAAGACTTCGCTGTCCGTCCGTCCGTCTGTTACCAGGCTGTATCTCCTAAACCGTGATAGGTAGACAGTGGAAATTTTTACAGATGATGTTTTCTGTTGCCGCTATAACAGCAAATACTAAAAACAGAATAAAATAAATATCTAAGTGGGGCGCCCATACGACAAACGTGATTTTTTGCCGTTTTTTGCGTAATGGTACGGAACCCTTCGTGCGCGAGTCCTACTCGCACTTGGCCGGTTTATTTTTATACGATGTCGGCGGCAAGCAAGCGGGTATAGTGTTGGTAGTTTAAAAAAACACGCGCAGACAGGTGTTGGTTTCAACTTTAGCCAGTCTTACTCCGGGACCACGAAGACCTAGGGTACCTACCTATTTGAGAAATAATTTAGGGATAACTCTTTAGCTTAAGTATACTTGATTAAGTCCTGTTTAAGTAAATAATAATTTAATAATGTTTGAAAATCCTGAACGTTTGTATGTTAAATAATAAATAAACAAATTAAAATTAGTGATTATTTAGATATCTAAGATGTAATGTTAAAAACCTATTATCAAAACGGATTTTATTGCTGCTCCTCAGATCAACCTCGTCCCAAACACAACAGGAACAATAATTGTTTGTGGTAATTGTGGTCATCACACCTCACCGGGATTCGAACTCAGGTCCTAGTCTCGCAAGTAGTCTCTACCGTACCGACTAAGCTACATACGTGAGGATTGAAAAAAATATTAGTCATTACCAGTTGATTTAAATAAGAAAAACCTTCAAAAGTGCGTGACTAAGGAAAAATTACTGTAAATTAATTGATTAACAGTTTAGTATGGTTAGGTAAATTATCGCCAAGTAATCTGGTTCAGCGACCGGTGTAGATATATAGAAGACATTACCCATGAAATCTAAAAATATATTTTCCCCTCACTAGCTCGGAAAGCCGTCTTTTATCCTTTAAAACAAGCGGGGAAAAACGCATTTTATCCACTAGTGGGGAAAGTAATTTGACCTTGGATGGAGCGTGTTTAAGTAGCTTGACAGATAACAAAACGTAAAACGCTAATAATAATGGTTCGTTCGATATTAATTATCATTAAATAAATGGTTTGAGAATCTAATAAAAAATACCAAATTCAGCTTTATTTAATAATTTTAAGTCATAAACCTGCAAAATCCATAAGAAACGTTAGATTTTTTATAATGATGTTAAATATAATTCTGAACGCACAAGTTGAGTCGATGCAATTTCAAAACGCATCCTTGACATTTGATACGTCAGAACAGAAATGTCAACATTGTCAACAAATTTTTTACTTAAAAACACTTCTCACCGACTCACGTTAAAATCAGAATTTCCAGTGTTTTCTGTTATAATATCGTAAAAAAATAAGTGATTCCAGTGATGAAGATGATCTAACGTCTATGGATGTTGCACTTTCCTCGCTATAGTGAGGGGAAAAGTTTTGTGTTACACACGGGTGCAAATGTATTTTACTTCTCGTGTGTTGAAACACTCGCGGGTAAAATACAACTTTGCACCCTTGTATAACAAATAACTATTACCTTATAAATAAATAGTATAATATTGAAAACCTTAACGACATATTGGTTAGTCTAGCTAAACACACACATGAGACATTATCTCAACAGCATAGTTATTTCAGACGATATTTAAATAAGCCATGGCTTGCCACAAGAATAGGTATGTTAATGACATTGAGTCGTTTGGCGGTAAGCATCAAAAGGTTTGATAATATTGGGTTTAGCTTTGTGATAACAGCCGCCATATGTAAAATTCCTCCTATAATAAGTTAAAATTCCATTTTGTTAGTGAATACTTATTCCCGAAATATTTATTTTACAAGAAGATGTTATATTGCTCACTAAATAATTATATTAACGTTATTCTCTGTCTGTAGAACTTCGCTCTGGTCTTTTAGTGCCAGTAAAATAATCTCTATTTCAGCCAACCTAATCATTATGCCAGTTAGACATTAACGGACTATTTCAGTCGCGGATCTCTAGCCCCTCCTTACTTTGTGCTTAACTACGAACCTATACCACAAAACAATATTGTAATTGTTAATTTCTTTGCCTACCTATTTCTCAAAATTATCTCAACTGTGCCTCATCAGTCGCGTTAATTTATTGTTTTGGGAAAACAAAACCCAGCGGGCGCGTCGTGAAAAATCACTTGACGCTTTATGATTGATCGTTCCTTGGAAACGAAACGCGACGCGACGTTTTCAGAGCAATGTGTTGATTTGTTGAAATCCACGCGGTGAGATATCGCACCGATCTGTGGAGAAATGGCGGTGTAAATAAAATGGCATTTATAAAGTTGGTCGTTAGAGGATTTTTGGAATTATAGCCATGTATTAACTTAACTCTACAACATATAATTAATTATTTTTGTTTGATTTTTTTTTTAAACTGTTACAATTACAATAAATTGCTCTGAGATTTACTAAGATCCATAACAAATTAAAAAGATAAAACGGTTTCCATTGAACTATTACAGATACATCTGCAAGCGGTACTCTACAATTTTTAAATTAAAGGAAAAATTCGCACGTTTCTGGTAAGCTTCGGTAGCTCAATTGGACGGGTGTTCTTGTTTTGTTAGGTGTCCATTAGTAATGTAAAAAACCGGCCAAGGGCGAGTCGGACTCGCGCACGAAGTGTTCCGTACCATTACGGCAAAAAAATCAATAAAAACAGCAAAAAAAATCACGTTTGTTGTATGGGAGCCCCATTTAAATATTTATATTATTCTGTTTTTAGTATTTGTTGTTATAGCGGCAACAGGAATACATCATCTGTGAAAATTTCAACTGTCTAGCTATCACGGTTCATGAGATACAGCCTGGTGACAGACAGACAGACGGACAGCGGAGACTTAGTAATAGGGTCCCGTTTTTACCCTTTGGGTACGGAACCCTAAAAATGGCAATAAGCTGCCAAACTTTCCTAGAGTTAGACCAAGATAAGTCTGCAACTATTTTGATAGCACACACGACGCAGTGCAAGTGTTATTTTAAACGTCAAACTTCTATGAAATTATGAATTTATGACGTATAAATAGCACTTGCGCTGCGTGTGCTATCAAAATCGTTGCAGACTTGTCTTGGTCTAACTCTAATAGGATTGCATTCAACAATAATAGACTAAGGATATAATTATGTTATACTCGTATTGTACATCCAAATCTCGCACAGGAAAAATGCTGGGAATTTGCATTATCACATGTGTAATTGTGCATAGGTACCTTTGCAAACTATTTTTAAATTTAAATTCGGTTCAAATGAAAAATTCAGTGCTTTCAAGCATCGAAAACAAATATAGATTACCTTCATCATACAACACTGCTGACATGTCCCGACATTTAATAAGCGGCACTTCATACTCGCTCGGCACACTTGCCTGACACGCTGTATCGATTATTAATTGAACATTTATGCGCGTCGGTCTTACAAAACGCTGTTTATTTGCATCTTACAACCACTAATGGCCGTTAAAACTGAAAAGTGAATCATATGGTAATGGCACGAAAATATTCTTAAGATGCTTCCTTCTGACAGGATTTTTAGGGTTCCGTACCGAAAGGGTAAAAACGGGGCCCTATTAGACTCCACTGTCTGTCTATCTGTCTGTCACCAGGCTGTATCTCATGAACCGTGAAGACAGTTGAAATTTTCACAGATGATGTATTTCTGTTGCCACTATAACGACAAATACTAAAAATTAAATTTGTACGGAACCCTCCGTGGGCCAATCCGACTCGCACTTGTCCGGTTTTTTGTATAAACAAATTTATAATTTCAAAAGTAAACTAATTTTAACTCATCGCATAAAACATTTTTTAATACAGTTGCTCAAAAAGTACTACTTTTCGTGGCTGTTTAGCGTGCGGAAAGTTGGTTTTCGCGAACTAGTGCTTTTTACTTTTCCAATTTTTTACTTGTTCCAATTCATGACTACTTATTGATTAGTGTTAATATTAGTTTCCTTTAAACGTCGTAATCAACATAAAAACCTACTGTTAATGTAAGAATACGAAAAATATGCATATTTCATATTTTATTACTTACCTCTTCATCATTATAAGTATTATAACACGTTTATTTTTTAATGTTGAAAAACCGTTCTTAATAAGTTGTCTGAATGGAACGGAACGCCTGTCAAAGAAGAGGCGTATTTCTTACTGCAAGAATGTTTTAGTTTCCAAAGGCAACATTCGATATTGTTTTTATAAATATACGATACACAAATAATCGTAAATAACGATATTTAGGTAATAATAGTACAATGTTTTAACATTTACAATTGTTTCTGTCTTATAGAACATGCATTTGAAAAAAAAAACTTCCATTGAAGTAGGTTCAATAATAATTATTCTAGTCGAATAAAAGCTAGAAAAACACCTCTTCATAATGTCAATGTAAATGATGTCACAGAATTAATAATATAAAAGTTTCGAATTCCATTCCTTACTTGTTGCTTTTCTTATTTTTTCGCAACTGTATTAAAAAACGTCGTTCGATACACGTGCGGAAATGTCATTCTTCACTCGTCCCGTATCTCGGTACTCGTGAAGTAATGACATGCTTTCCGCACTAGCATCGAAACTATTATGTAAAAAGAAAATGTGAAATATGCAGTTATTTAACATTAGTTAAAAATTATTCCAGCTATACGCGATGCAACAATAGGCGCCCGGCTTCACTCGCAAATCGTATCGAGTGACGACAAATCGCCCGTGCATTATCGTAAATATGTTTTTTTATCCCGTCCTATTCACGGGACAATCTAACTATATCCGGTGCTCTGAGACACCATATTGTGAACACCGGCAGGCAAAAACATTGCTCATTATAACAAAATGATGTGCTATATAAAAATCTACTTTATACCCAAGAATCTAAACCGCATTTCCTAAAGTTGCATTTATAAGGTACAATTTGTAAAAAGTTGGCCCTTTTGTGGGTGCAGACAGTGTGGCACCGAAGCCTTTTTGTTTGTGCAAAATACTTGAAAAATTGAAAGGGAACCATCGATTACGTAGTTCCGAGAAATTCGGATGAGCTTCGGTTTCGAGTATCGAGTATCGAGCCGCGGCCGGGCCGGGCTTGGCCGGTCACCCGTCATTATCGATTTCAATTTGCCCCCGTGTTGAGCCAGAAGAAAGGTACAGTTAGTTTGTCGGCTTCTTAACGATATTAACGAAATAATAAAGTCATCTTGTTGAAATATTATACAGCCCAAGCCTACTTTGACAAAGTTTTTTCTAATTATTAAGTACTTACGTAACTAGTACAAAATAAGTTAAAAATTAAAACTACAGTTTTTTATGCAACAAAAATTAATTGTCTTCAAAATAGCCTTATTTCGCTTTGATACACAGACGCAAACGTTTGTTAATATTTTCAACGATATGCCGCAGCTCATCCAAGGATATTTTTTCCCATTCCTTGGTAAGGGTTGCTTTTAGAGCGTTTACACTTTTGTGTTTAGTAGCACAGGCCCTTGTCTCGATTGACCACAAACCATAATGCATTGAATTTAGATCAGGCGAGTAGGGTGGCCACTCTTTTGAACTTATGAATCCGGGAAAATTATCTTTGCACCACTGCTGCACACTACTGCAGATACCACCCTAAACCATAACTGAATCCGGCTTTTGGTGATGAGGAATGACTCCAAGGCGAAGCTTTACGTAGCTTGTATCTATGCTTTCAAAAAGACTGTAGTTTTAATTTTTAACAACGTATTTTTGGGACAACCTGTATGTATTCCATTATTTATGATTTGAGGTCATATTCCTTTGCTTTGTGGTTTCAATATATTTTTCAATTTAAAAAGTAGGATTTTTCTTGTTAATTTACTTATGTAACGCTCTAGTTATGCGAAGTGAATAACCGTTTAATTTTTAGTATAGATTTAGCCGTGAGGTAAGGATAGTTATTCCATGATTATACAATAAAATTTCAACGTTCAGTATGACAAAACAATCCTTTCCATTATGGTTATATTAGGCTTTTAGCAAAGATAATTTATTTATCTACCAAGTTAATTAAAAGACCGATAAAGCGCAGAAGAAAGTTTGCCTCCCGCCTTGCGATGGCGGGCTCGCGACTGCAAGTTTCCTTACATAAATTACCGGGCTTTCATAATCAGCGCCACCCAGCTACGTAAATAGAACGACCCACTATGGTAACGCGACTCGCTCAGTTTTTCCAGCGGTCGCGCGTTGATATCGTTAAGCCATCGACAGTCACCGACGTCGATTCCATTCATAGATTTCGTAGCTTACCCACTAGATCTTCGCACCTCAACGGCCACAGAACGCATCCCATTCAAGACAAGCGAGTAAATCAACCGAGAACATTCGCGCCTTTAAAGGCTTAATTGGAGACGTTTCCGCAAACGGGAAACAACTTTCTGCCTGTCGGAGGAAAAACCACTTTCGTCTGCACGTGCCACGAGTTACGACTTTTTTCTAGCGACTTTTTCTAAGCGGTCTCTGTTCTTTCATAAACGCCTTTAGTGTTACATTGTGCATGTAGTTTAAATCTTTTACAGTTGTAATAGGGTTAGTTTTCGATGTTGATCTAGGCCGCTTGGGACGTTTCGATGCGAGTGTTTGGATTTATGAATGAAGCGCAGCGTTGCGAGCGGAAGCAGAGCCGGTGTGGTGTGGCTTTCCCGCACGGCCAGTTTCATTAAAATTAAAACGCTGCAACTGACGGAATGGCCGGAGTGGCCGGACGCGAGATGATTTCTAATGCTGGATCTCGCTGCAAATGTAAATAAACATTAACTCGATCCGAAGAAATCAATCCGATTGTGGAATCAAAAATACTGGACCATTCATGACTGTCAGTAAATAGTTTACAAAATTGGTTCTCTGACAAAAAACATTAAGTAATTTCGAGGCATGGCTCGTAATACCTGTCATTAAACAGTAGCTATATAGAGAGTGGCTGTAGCTTTAATTTGGACGACCGTACCAGACAAAATAAAAGTTGACTACACGCACGAACGTAGGTTGCGTAAGTTCAAAAATGATAGGCTTGATAGTGTTAGATGTGAGTGTGAAGGAGACAGCTTCAGTAGTCAGATAGGCGCGTCCGGCGGCACTTCCTGACGAGGACGAGGATCGTTTGAGCCAAACCCGTTATTATCTACGTGCCTATATTACGAGTAGATGTACGCTGTACACTGGACCATGAGCCGTTTTCACACTTCTAGTTTGCTTTACACTACTTACTAGTCGTTGGTTCAATGCATTCCAGTAGCAAAGGCCACTCGGGTTCCTTCGACTTCACATACCAATACAAAGTTTGAGTATTTAAAAATAAATATCTAGCCAAATATGTACTTGTAACAGCTTGTAAACGAATGGTACCTATGGCATAGTGTCATTAAATTCTCCCTGCAAATTGCGCTAAGCAACCAGGAAACCTATTAGATGAGTTAAGGACGCCATTACTGCAGACAACAAAAGCAGAAAATAAATTTCCAAATTTACTTGAAAAAAAAATTATAAGGTTATCTCCAAACACAAAGAAAAAAACCGAAACCCGCACGAGACAGCAAGGAAGCAGGAACTCGCCGAGATTGTAATTAAATTTGCCATCCCCATTAGAGAGTGGCTTCCTGCGCCCACGCTGCTAATTGCGCTCTTTTTGTTTGTCTGTCCACTCCTTAACTCGATTAGGGCAATCAGAGCCGCCCTTTGGCCCGGACGCAAGACGCGCGCAGGACACATCTTCTATTTCATGAAAGGGCTCAACTGATGTCACTCTCATATTAAAATACGTCTTGTGTGTGCTTTTGTCCCTTGCATTATCCTTCGTTGTTTGAACAAGCTTAGATGTGTTTTAATTTATGAAAATGTGGGTGATTTGTGTGCGGGCGCCTGAGCGATATGCTTTTACGATCCTTTTTGTGGGTAAAGTGTTATAGCCGTTAATGATTCATAATTCTTATGAATTATGAAAAAGCAGTCGTCCAGATAGCATTGTATGTTATTACTAGGACGTATATGGGCGAAACCTGTTGTGAACATGTGAATACCATAAAGCAACGTTGTCTATATGTATATTGACGTTATTCCGTCGTTTATGACTTTTTGCGGATATAAGGTACCGCGTAAGATGAATTAGAATGGGTAGATATGCCACGGTGGTAAAATTTATTTAAAATTATATGAAATGATGAAAACCATCGGAAAGACATCCAATAAAAATCAGTGCTAGTGGTAGTGCTTACGGGCTTAAGTCAAGCCCGTAAGCACTACCTACCGACTGGCTTACGAAATGTTTGTTCATATTCAACTCAATTAACTGCTTCGTTTCATTCACGTTTAATTATTACGTGTAACTTGTCAAAGCAAAACAAACCTTCGGAATACACGGTATAAGACTAATGTGATTCACCGCGTCAACTTGTCATACTACGTTGTCGCGTTAAGACTCTCATTTATGAATGAACTCACAGATCGAGCGACTTCCGGCTAGCTATTGAGATAGTACGACACTCTTCCTGGTTCCTGCTATGGTATCTTTAATTACGATACCAGTATAAACAGGCCGGTCTTCGCAATCGAGTCTACGGCATTGTGTATCCTAATACGCGAATATAGAGCCTAAAGTTGATGAGCGAACCGATCGATCGCAGTCCACTACTGCTTTATCGAGATCGTTCGTAACATGAATAAAGATATTCTAAAAGTGACCAAGCAAACTCGCCCTTCGGATGATTATCGGCTTTATTGTGTTTAAGAAAAGTCGTGTTCAGGTTGCCGCGCTCTCAGAGTTGGCAACTCGCATCCTGTGGAACGTGTTTTTTTCCTGTCTCCTTCCCGGCGTTTCACCGTTACGCAATATATCGTAAATAATTAGCGGAAGGCAAGATTCCCGTGTCTTATGGAGTTGCAGGCTTTCTAGTTTTTTCGCCGGACATTTCCTGCGGCTAACAGTCCGGGCTTCATTACACGAGCATGTACGTATGTATGTAGACGACACTTGATGCATACGAAATTATCTCATAAATAGACGCACGAATTGAGCTTTCGAAATTACGACTTATCGAAGATGGATATCTCACTTATATTTGAATTTTGAATCGATCTCATATTTCGACACCGTCAACTTTACATCTTTTTAATGGCCTTAATTTGTAATCGGCTCTTATTTGATTGGAGAAATAAATTATGCGGTAGGCCTAAAATGAAATGCTCATCGACAGACACATAGATTAATAAAAGGTAAGGAAGGACATGAATGGGATATCTGCGGATTACTGCCAATACTTACAAGATGGCGTGTCTTCACGTCCGCGGTTTTTGCCCCTCGCAACTAATTGCAGATATAACTTTTACCAAATTGCGCCATTTAGCCTGCCTCACTGCTTTAAAGAGTTTAAGAAACCTTTTTATTCGTCAGCCAAATCTGAACACTGATAATGAGGGCGACGGGGCCGGCGACATTTTTATATCCATCATTAATCCCGGGACACGTGAATGTAGAAACAAATTAAAGCGTCACTCAACTTTTTCATTAATTCCACAAGTTTTCTCACGAGACAACAATAATGGAAATTTCGGTCAATCGATCTAATCTATTCCACAAACCACACCCACACTGGTTTATCACAAATGAGCGTTTTTACACATGATTTTTGTGTTACGATGAAAAGCGACCGCCGATTGGGCTGCCAGAACTTGAAGAGCCGTGACGCGTCCCGGGTTCGTTCATGAAACTGGTAAGCGAGTGTCTTGAGTGAAGTGAGGCAGAGGCCGGGCTAGAGTGGTATCGGTGAATGTTCTCACGACGGCGCTTGCGACGGCGTCGGGCCGTGTTGCAAGCGCTGAAGACCGGTCGACCGCGATTTTGACCTCCATCTGACCTCGATTAGATGGAAATAATCGAAATTGTATGTCAACTATCGATACTGTAACTGCTTGAGCTATCTTCGGATCGGCAGAGACGAGTGTACTTAATTTAGATAACGTTTTATTTGTACAGCGAGCTCTTTCGGTTTACGATTTGGTACACTTACGTTAACGAGCAACTAAACTTAAATGGTACCTGGGAAGCGATTCCCTAAAACGTCGTTCGCCGAACCTATACGGATCTGCATTAATTACCGTATCTTAACAGTGTTGTTAATATCAGGTAAGTAACATAAAAAGTTAATGTATCAACCATCGTCACTTTTTCCCGTGCGAACATTCCGCGCTTGTTTGTTTTAGTGTCTCAAAAATAAACCTGAATTACACGCATGAATTAACATATAAATTAATTCCGAAAAACAGAAACGTTACCGATGGAAACATTTTACGTTGCTTCGAATGTGACGTGACTTGTGGCTTATAATAATATAATAAACATAAGTTAGACTTAATAACTTTATTAGTGAAATCAAATCAGCAGTTTAGATAAAGAGAAATGACATGTTATTTAAACTCAGGAGCTTAAATCGCAGTGAAGACGTACGTTTGGTTGATTAATATCCGATTTTACACGTGTCAATGGCACTGAGCGGTGATGTTATCTGGGCCTTCAGAATCTTAACTCAAGATGGTATCTCGAGCGCCTCCGCCGTCCGCCCGCCTATCTCCCTATCTCCACTGCTTAACCGTAAGTTACATACCTATTGCCAGAATTAAGATACACCATTGGACATGTCGTATTCTTTAATTAAGATACTTTATGTTGTATGTTAATAAGCGTATGTAAATATTGTTTACAATCGCCAGTGAAAGCCATAATTCAACCTATCTGAAAGATAACTAAAGTTTAATTCACTGGTTATTTTAACAGCCACTCCAGTAGCTGATGACGGGTAGATAAAAAGAATCTATGTACATATTAATGTCAGATTTGTACAAATCTATAACTTGACAAATATTAATCAGTCTTCTTAATGTAGTAAAATAAAATATAATAGGACTTCATTTAAATAAGTCATAAATAAATATACGATGGTCGTTACGAAAACGCTTTATGGTTTTAAGACCACCTGTTGATAATATTGCTTACAGGTTTCTTCTTATTTTTTAATTATACGAAAAATTACAAATTTACACAGTGTATAAAACGCACATTGGTAAGATAACAAAGTGTTCAACATTGCGCCTAAATTTGAAGTTATAATGTAAGTAGTTGACAACATTGAGCAAATCAGTTTTCCCCCGTAATACAATGAAGGATGTCGATGAATAACACTGACTCACTCTGCTTATTTAGTCCGCCTTTTGTACGATTGTATTTTCTTTTGTGCAATAAAGATTAAATAAAATTCATAAATAACTATGCCTAATCTAAAAGAAGACTTATACCGATCCAGCCTTCACAGGATTAATAATGGTAGTAAATTAAGATCACTACTCTCATGTCCTCTAATGAGTTATGATTTTGGCGATAGAGGTTCGCGCTTGGATCGTTTAGGATTGTTTAGGCTCATATACGAGTACATACGCCACAATTTAGGGTTCATCCATTAATTACGTCACACGAATTTCTCAGCGCGCGCATGTAACTCCTCTGGAGTTGCAGGCGTAAATAGGCTAAGGAGACTGCTTAACATCAGGCGGGCCGTATGCTTGTTTGCCACCGACGTAGTATAAAAATAAACACGAATTTCTAGGTTTTTTGACCCCTCCCTCCTTATCACACTTGGTCACATTTGGCAAACCCCTCCCCCCCTGGTGTGACGTCACATTTTTTCAACGAAATCAACAAATCGAATTTAGTATTCTCAACTTTGGGAACAAATTATTTTATTAAATATTTTGATTTGTGTTTTATAAGTAGTCACACTACTATATATAAATTATAAACTGTAATAGAGCACCAGTCTCACTCGCTGTATCGTAATTCCGTAAGGAATTCGTATAGGAGGTGCAAGCGTTACTGCTTGCCCTTAGAGTTGGTCAAAGACGCCTAGTCTGACTACTCTGACTAAGATGGCATATAGTCGAGAAATTCGGACGGGTACCGCCGTGGCGGGGTGGCCTAGGGGTTCATGGCGTTAGCCTCGATAGCTAAAGACGCCGGTTCGAATCCGGCCTTCACCACTGGAGGGCTTTGTCACTTTTTCTTTAATATATGACATCTTTTACGAATTAAGTATTATTATTTTTTATCAAAATATTTTTGAAAAAATAAATATTAGTAATTTTAAAGAAAATTAAACGAATAAAAACGATTATCGTTTCAAAAACTTGTTATTTAACTGTATAGCGAATAAAATAATTTAAATAAGTGACGTCACAATGTTTGTGACTCCCTCCTCCCCCTTGTCACAACATGTCACATTTTCTTGACCCCCCCCCACTAAACGTGTGATGTAATTAATGGATGACCCCTTAACAGAAATCTCGAGTAAGGCATGCAGTCTTCAAAGACTTACATACAGTCTTACCTCTTAAAAAATGGTCCGTATACCTGACTAATCTGTTTTCTTTGTACCATTACTTAACTCATAAGTATACTCAAACGTTTATGGTCGATTCAAATAGTCCGTGTAAAGTATACAAATAAAGCTGTTGGAACGAGTTCCGTTGCCTGAGGTCGCGTATTGACATTATCGAAAGTAAGCTCAAACAAAAAGATCGGGCCCCACCTCGGCATGTTTACAACTTGTATATTTCGAAAAGTAAACTGTCTTTTGCAACGTTTTCCTCGAACGTGTTGTGAATACTATATTAAATAATCAAACGTTAAAAGAATCCAACCAATATACACATGGACGAAGGTACTTAATTTCGCGTTTTGAACACATTTACAACCGGGTCCGGGAGAAGTTAAAGCCAAGGGATCTATCTTCGGATGTGTGCGTGAATATTGTGTGTTGCGTGTCGGACTTTTGACAATAATTAACATAATTATGTGTAGTGGGTGGTTTGAAAATGTGATGTTTACCATAACTTTTTCATACACTTTTCGGGTAGTTACACAAATCTCTGTTTTGACATTTTTCTGGGACATCAGTTAGCCGCGACCACGACCAATGAAACCTGTGTCGAAACGTCGGTAAATAAAGATAACAAAATAAATTCGCGATAGACCCGGACCGGGATTTCTTATAAATGAAATTAGAAAAGGAGTTCCGCTTGTAATATTAGTTGTAGTTTATTATGCAACACGGCCCCGGTTGTAAATGTGATTTAATACTTAATTTTGTTGGACTGTATTAAAATTGATATCGAGCCAATTATGATACGCGTAAATGGAGATCAATAATTAAACATTTGCCTATCGGAGTTAGGCAACTATTCATTTAAAATATTGAATCTGACGCCTCCTCTATCTATAATAGTGGCATTATCTGTGTACATACTTTTTAACTTTAAAACGGCATTTTATCAAAATTAAAAAACCGGTCAAGTGCGAGTCGGACTCGCGCACCGAGGGTTCCGTACTTTTTAGTATTTGTTGTTATAGCGGCAACAGAAATACATCATCTGTGAAAATTTCAACTGTCTAGCTATCACGGTTCATGAAATACAAGGCAGGTGACGGACAGCGGAGTCTTAGCAAAGATAGATATAACTCCGTAATAGATGAATACAGTCTAAGGAAAAAAACGTGCCTCGAAAATCAAGAAAATTTTTGCCTACTGTCGTATAGATGGCGTTGACGGTTTCGTTTGATATTTAACAATTTTAACGCATATCAGTGAAAGAACATGGGTCAAAATAATAAAAATAATTAATGCAAATAAAAAAAAACATTTATCCATATTTAAATACATTTTATCGTATTTTTATAAATCTTCATTTTTAGTTTTAAGGTGTGTCGATAGATGGCAGTGAATTTACTGGGGTTACAAAATTTACTATGGCAGTACCGCTCTATCTTATTATATCCTCTTTGGTCTTAGTAATAGGGTCCCGTGTTTACCCTTTGGGTACGGAACCCTAAAAACCATACCCAGCATGGAACAGGATTTGCCCACTTCGTGAGATTAGAATACTAAGCCCAGATTATTTTTATGACTATATATATTAAACTAAAGTTTACGGATTACATTATCTAGTTCTTTAACTTAATTCCGATTATAAAATGATGGTGGGTTTATGTATGTACCTATGTCAATATATCAAAGAGAACTGTAGTCATTTGTCATGTTAATTTTATCGTTCATCAAAACCGCGTATATTGCTATTTAATCTGAGCATTTTGCAAAATTTCTCACACTCGGCTACAATAAATTATGTCAACACGCAGAGGCTATATATTCGGCCGATTTTATTGAGGCTCTGTCGGTCCGTTTTGTTCAAATAGGTTGAATTAATTCATTGATGGTTGCGGGTTTGTTGGTTTGCCGGGCGTGCGGTGCTCGAGGGCCTGGTGGCCTAGCCAAGGTGACGGATCGCTTGCGCTTCGCCATCGAATCGCTTTGTGTCTCTCTATCACCCTTCCATCTGAGTGTGACAGTGACAGTTGCGTTTCTACGTAGCGTTAGCGATTGGCATGTCGTCCACGGGGCCTGGTTAGGCTGGGTGGGTGGCTGTCGGTCCGATGTCGCGCTGTCGCGTCGCAGCGCCGCGGCGCGACACCGCTCGTCGCACGGAGCTTCCGTTCCCGCGACCGACGCCGTGGGAACCGCTTTATTTTCGTATTTAAATTCGACCCTCATTAAACAGGTTTCGTTCAAAATTTGCTGCCTTCTTTCGACGCCTTTTACTCAACTTTTTATGGTTCCGTTCGACATTTTACTGTTGGTGATTGTTTTTGAAGCCCCGCTCGCTGGCGTGGCGCGGCATAAAGCGTCTGCCTCTGCAGAATACGAATGCCATTCTTTTCATTTGTAAGAGCAAATGATAAATGAGTTTATTTAGTACGAATTTATTTATCTTTATTAGTCGATTTGAATTGGCATGCATAGATACGACTGGAGTGTTTCTCACGTCTGCCTCTCGCTCGGGCTCTTATTGATGATGCTTGTTAATATATGCTGTTGTTTATATTAATTAATATATTCCGTGGAAACAATGTTCACAGTTGATGTTAATTTAATTTGGGCAATATAAATTAATAGAGCCGAAGAACCAGTCCCGTACCCGTACGGACCAACGAATTACTCTACTTTAATTGTATTTAATTAATACAGGACAACTTATACTTGCTTATACGATACAGTTGCGTGTAATTTTTCTCTTAATAGGAGGTAGCTTTGAAATATGGTTATAGTTTCTTCTGAACGTTATTAATTAAATTGAACTGCATAAATAAAATAGTTTGTATCTGTTTGACTTATTTGGGTGTGATTGATTCCACGTATCGTTTTATGAAAGGTTAATAGTCAGTGTAATTAGATACTAAAATAGTTAAGTGGCACAATAAAATGCGTTCGGTTTAGTTTGTTACAGTTTGGTCTTGTTTAATAAAGTTGATTTGTGGTTAATTATGCCAGAGTTGGTTTGTGTTTGAATATAAGTTTTAATTAGATAGTTAAGAGGCCGGTGTCGATTTTAGTCGCAAAAATGTAAAATTGATAGATTTAGTCGGTGAAATTGTACACCTTTTGTTACCTAATTGAAATAACAAGTACTGGTTTCTATTAGCACGTCTTCTTATCTTACCTTTTATCACATCAATTTTTTGAAAACAAGACACTAAATTAGTAATGTTTGCTTTTCTGATGGACGTTTAGGTAAACGCGCGTAAAGCACTGATTTTGTCGCTCTTATTTGTAAATTTCGTAAAGTTTGGACGGCTAAACATGGTAATTTTGTATTACACATATCCTGTACTTGACGTTTATCAGACTACATTTTTATTATTATGACTTTGAAGTAGTGTAAATGAAAGTTAGACGAAATCAATTTTCTCCAGAAATTACTTCAAAACAAGTGACAATTTCTCTGAAAATCGACTTAATTTCAACGTAATTTTAATACTTAAACAATCTACAACATTTGCTGAAACTATTCTTATACATCAATTTGTATAATTTACCACCATAAATTTTTGATGATTTTTTAAAAACTGCCCCTTCTTTTCATATATTACCGGTGACGCACGCTCGCGACCTCATTATTAAAAGGCAAGATGAGAAGACGTGCTAATAGAAACCAATACTTGTTATTTAGATATTACGTAACAAAACGTGTATAATTTCAACGACTAAATCTATCAATTTTAAATTTTTGCTCCAAAATCGACTACGGCCTCTTAACTCTAACTGCACTTTTTGTTTGTTATTACAATTTATCAATTTTTGTTAGGATGTACGAGTATTTTTGTAACATCGATTTGACAACTTAGAAATTCTATTTCTAGTTTAGTTTAGTACTTATATAAGTTATATGGTTTTCATACTTTATTTTAGGAAACTGTAGGTCTATAAGTCTGATTATCCTATATTGTAACAATTTATTACTATATAAGAGACTGCGTGTTGTCTAAATAAAGTAAATGAAAAATAAGTAACTCGGTCAGGGTTAGCTGGTCTAAGAGCACGCATACGGAGGATAGAAGTGTTGTGCGGAAAATAATGAAAAATTCAGTGAAAATACAGAAGTTACGTAAGTTTAAAGATTCTTTTCTTACAATCTTAATTATTTTCAGTATTTTGGAAGTATTTTTGATACAAGACTATAAATATTTTGTAATGTACAGTTAAAAATAGATAGTGTTGCCGTTCGCACGTTTACGATATGGCCACTGTGTGCAAGCGTCCGCAGTAATGTAACGTGTAAGAGTACGCGCGAGCGAGCAGGTGATCCTGCTTGTCTCCAAATTCCAAACTTTGAATCACCTTTTGTACCGCTCGGAGAGATTGTCCCTCTACTATGCGCTGGATTTACTTCTACGCGCCAGAGAGCAAAGTCAGATATTTTGAGTAGGTCTCCATGCAAGCATGCTGTCGAGGGGGCTTTTACCTAAAAGAAAGTGCCAAAAATAGTCTCCTAAGCTCCTCTTCAAAGGAACTAAGGCTTGTAAAAGCTGTGAGGGTCAACTAAAATCATTTTGTACTCTTATCGGCGTTAACGCGTACTCTTATCCAATTGGGGTTGTAAGAGTACGCAATTCCCATTTTTGCTAATTATTATTATTATTGGAAAACTATCTTAGTATTGTTACTTTTTATGTCACTATATATGTAAGTAAAGTTAGAAACTTTATTGAAGTGAAAGTATAGTTATACTGGGATTTTAGTAAGGGACTGTCAGTATTGGTCTCCGAGTAGAGGTTAAGGAAAAAGACATGTATTGTATATGATATATACAAGGTGATATTTCCTCCAGCATACACACTACAAGGTTGTATTGTATTAGCACTCTCTGCGCCGGTATGCTCTAATGCCGTTAATCGCCGTAGAAAAGACTTAAACGCTGATGAGGTAAAACTCATAATTACTCCTGCCAAGTCCTGTCCGTTCAGGTCGGTTCATTATTCTTGCCTCGTAAAAGGTTAAACATTTTATTGTTCTTTTTATTACGGAAACTATCAAATTTTTCAGGAAACAAATTAAATTAAAAAACAAATGATAGGTGTAATTAAGTAGCAATTGATTTAATCATCAAAATGGCTACACATATACAACATCTCCTTTTTTATAAGCTTTTATTTAACTTGCAATGTTTTTTTAATATGCTTGTTTGGATCAAATCTAAAAAAAAAAAGTTTATTCTAAAATCTTACTTACGACTAAATAAGAATAAGAAAATACATATTTTCTTTTGCCAAACCACATTCCACATTCTTGCAAGCCACATTAGCCCCACTTCCCATTATTTGTGTGAGCTGAAACTTTACATACATAATATGGGGCATTTTCTATGAAAAGGAACCTTATTGTCGATGGCGCTTACGCCGCACAGCGTCGCGCAGCTTTGTATTTATTTCGGAGCATCTTTTATAATGGCGTAAGCGCCATCGACAATAAGGTCCTTTTTTATAGAAAATACCACATATGTAAGTCGGGTGACAATGCAATATTTTGGTAATACCTATAAATCGAGCCGATTCAGCTGATGATGATGGACACAGGAGGTGGCCATAGGAACTTAGGAACCCTATGATAAGACAACTTAACCTAATTGCAAAGATAGATATAACTCCGTAATAGATGGATACAGTCTAAGGAAAAAACGTGCCTCGAAAATCAAGAAAATTTGATTCTCGATCAGAGGGCGCTACTAGCTTTTGCCTACTGTCGTATAGATGGCGTTAACGGTTTCGTTTGTTATTTAACAATTTAAACGCATATCAGTGAAAGAACATGGGTCAAAATCATAAAAATAATTAATGCAAATAAAAAAAATCATTTATCCATATTTAAATACATGTTATCGTATTTTTATAAATCTTCATTTTTAGTTTTAAGGTGTGTCGATAGATGGCAGTGAATTTACTGTGGTTACAAAATCTACTATGACAGTACCGCTCTATCTTATTATATCCTCTTTGCTATTGCTAATTGTATTCGGGTTTGTTGTAATTATTTCGATGAGTATTAGTTGCCTGTTGAAGCACTAGTACCTATACATAAACTAATTTAATAACTATGACATACCTACCTATTAGATAACTTTTACGCAAATACCTATTCAATGTGTAATTCCTTGACATTTAATTGTTTATGCTACATGACATGAGTCAAGTGACTATGTAGAAAAACAATAATGTTGCATTTGTTAAAATAACGTCATAATACATACTTGACTTTTTATGATTCAGCGCCATGATGTGTCTCACGATAATCTCTATCTAACTAAAGCAATTTTTATACCTTATTATTCGCCTTTTAAAGACTTCATGTATCGTATTACCAAGTATATAATATTATAATAACCGTACATATTATCATATGTAAATCATCATTATTAAAGGGTTACAAACCAACCCCGAATGCTCACTTCCCCACGGTGTCACCTTACGCCGGATATGTTTCTGTCTTAAAATCTACCCCCATTTAACTTTCAACCTTAATATTTTATACGGAGCATTCAATTTCCTGTAACGTTTTAGAGTTCGGACTTGGAAAGGTAAAAAAAATACTTGCGTCATTTAAATTTAGACTCTACACGGTGTGGTTAAGTTTCAATTTTAAATGGAATAGCGATTTTCGGATACCGGAAGGATACTTTGTACGCTACCTGTTGATAATATTCCCTGCTGGTTCTATTCCGAGACGCTAACAATGGTTTGCGAACCGCACTGAATTCTAAAATAGTTTTGTCGATTAGTCAGAGCAACTTTTGGTTACCTTTGTATTCAATACTGATGGAAAGCTTTGTTTATGTTTCGTTACTTGTAACATTAAACTTGTGTTTTTATTGTTTTCAGTCCCTTCCGTAAAGATATTTGATTAGGTAAAAAATATTTTCCTTTAATTAATTTGTCAAGACAGTAAGTACGTAACTTTTTTCGACTAATGGGCGCAATGTATCATCCACAAGGACCACAAGTCAAAGTGCTCCTCTGTCGTCCATAAATCTAAAAGACTACAAAGTATTCACTCAAGGCGGCACCGCCTCGATAAAAAGAACACTTTTACACTTTTAAATAACCATACTTTTGAATTAGCGTCCACTCAAATTCATATTTATACCCGCCATTTTTCATGCACGACGACCGACGCATACGCAAATGCAGGCCATTAATAAATAAATTACAAAAACACACATCTACGCGGCTCTACGTCACTAGTACATGATGTGCATGTGTGCACTTCCTCTGGTGTTGCACGTGTGTGCGTGCGCGGGAGTGCGCCGAGAGGTGGGTGAGAGGGTGGGGAGCGGGGGTACTTCCCGCGTAGCACCTGGCGCTCAGAGGTTACATGGCCCGACGGGATCTCATTGATTTGTGGCAAGACTCACTATTAACGTTCTGATTTTGCTTTGATTTATTTTACAAGGAATATAGTGCATGTGAAGAAAAAGTAATGATTATTCATGCAGATCTGCGTAGAGGCTCTTGACTCCACTCCACCTTGCAGTCTTTGCTTAAATTTTCTAAATTACTAGAGATCACAATAATATGCACTAAAGAGCAATGAAACCTTTTACGACTCTTCAAATAAAGTTCTGTCGGATATCTATTTGCTCCGCTGTTTAACATATTTTTGCAGGTGACTGTATTATATGTCAGACAAAGACAATGCGTGGACACGTATTCATATAATGCAAAATCTGATGAAATATAACCAGATGAAAACCATGACTTATAGGAATCTGTCGCTTTCAGCCCTCCATCGGTGGTAATCCAGGATGATTACACCCACTAGGACAGCTAGCTTAAAATTACACATTATTATTATGTGTAATCAAATATATGAGTAGTATGTGTCAAACGTGAGGCCACTTACCGCATCCTCTGTTTGTACGAGCGAAAGCCAATTGTTGCGTTGTTCTTTATTTATTTTTTACGAAACTTTTGAAAGCATGTTACGTTACTTTGAGCGACTCATTTCTCCAGAATTTAGGGTCATTTGTAATGCTTAGTAAAAACTTAACGTAAATATTATTATATAATTATAAACACTGAAATAGGGTTACTTTATTTTCTTATAATTCATCGCAAATCATGTGATAGGTTCATCGCAAATCATGTGATATTTTTTGATACGTGTAGGTACATGAGTATGTCCACATTCTACATTTTCAAAAAGTAATATTTTGTAGTTATCTGCCCAACTCTAACGTAATCTTATATGTATTTCAATTTGACGAGCACTCATTAAAAACGCTAAATTATCTTTTGCGACGGTTTAGAAGTCCAGATTAGTGTAGCTAGGATGTTAACATGGGTTGTATCTTATTTCAGAATTCCATTTTCCTTTGAAGTCTGAGCCTACGTAACTGTTTTCGCAAAAGTATTCCCCAATTCGTAACATCTTTAAACATTTGCTCATCTTACTCATGTATTCGCCTCAATGAGTAAGGATTTGGTAAGATTTGTCGTATAAGGAGCCATCACATCCGGTGACATTAGGCCAGAGTCAAGTGGAAACTTTGTGTCGGCCGAGTGTTTGCTCGGGACAAAGGAAGACCCTACACACAGTCAACCTCGATAATATTGAACTTGCCGGTCAAAACATAGGTTCTTTACGCCCTAGATAATAAAGTCGTGTTTAAGAGTTTGTCAGTTTTTGACCAAACTGATATTTCTGATGCTGAGTGTACGTCACGTCGCTCGTTTAAACATTGACATGGGCCGTTTGAGGCGCGCCCACCGATAACAATACCGCGAACAATGCTAGACCCGTGCCCTCGACACCGCACCTTACTTCTAAACTATATATTATTATTCTCAATACTAATCCTCAAAACCTGACCTTTTTAACCGATTCTGACATCACGCCAACGCATCTAGCCTAACAAAACTATGAATGGCCGACGGTTATCCTTTGTAACAAAAACCAAAGCCCTTTATAATCCTGACGGATCCACGGAACGCAATATTTACTACGCCTCGTCCCTTTCACTTCCTCTACGACAACCTGTACCCGAGTGAGACTCGAATACGCGAACCGGTACGCTGGAGAAGGATAGCGGATTCATTCATAACCGAGTCCGCCATCCGGTCCGCCTGATGGGGCACTTCATCTCCTTCTAACACGCAGTTTACTTTCGGGTGCGAGCAGGTGCTCGATCAGTGTTACCTAAGAAGTCCTAGCATTTAAAATTTGGTCAGGTTAAGAAGTGCAATGCGAATGTCCAGTCATGAACGAGGAGAGCGCAATTGGTAATTTTCGTAAGCTCAGGGAGTGCGAGCTTCGCCCCACTGCGCGCGCCCATTGAGAACGGCGTGCCTAGTCGCGCGCCGGCCGCTGCGAAGCACGCGCGTCACCTCAGTGCTTGTAAACTCTGGATGGACTGGTTTGAAATGATCGAAAGTTCGATACGCTCCCGAACAGTGCTCGCTAGTGATATTTTGAATTGGTGCTTTGAGTGAGTGACGGCGCGGGTCGCGAGCGCTAGACTCTACGATGCCCCGAATTGCACTAAATGGGTAATTGGTGTACGTCATTGGATAATGGATTCGGCTCATATATTATATTTTGTCTGTTATCAGACGCGTGGGTCGCGGGATTTTGCACTTGACTGCCGACTGTCTTTGTTTGACGCCGTTCCGTTGATGTCTCTATTCAACAATGCGTTTTCTGCCGCCATGACATGAATACAAATTTTTTGTTTTTAGTTTAAGGACAGGTATAAGGTGTATTTTCCTTTCCTTCACTGTAAATTTGTATGGATGGTTGACATTTTATTGTTCTTGATTAGATGACACTTGAGGTTAATGATGGTGTAGAAGAATTTACAGTAATACGATTTAAATGACAAATGACAGCTTCATTATAAATTCACCAATCATTTAGTTTTCATTACTCTTGAGAGCAGTGTACATAGCGTTATATACCTATCACTTGAGAATAATTTGCTAACCAATTTACCTACTTCATCTCAAGACCTTTATTTTAACATTTTTTACAACTCTACTATTAGTCTCGAAACTTCATAACTATTATTGATAATTATGGTTCTATAAACTTATATCAATTAGACTTTTGAATAGGTAACATTGAAGATGAAGACATTACTTTTTCTAACTATATACATACTTTAACATTTCTTATATTAATCGTGAAACCTAAAATTAGAACATATAAAAAACACTCTACTATAAAAAGTGGTTAAGTATTTCAATCATTAAATAAATAATACCCCCCCCCCCCCCAGTAATTTCAATTACTTATGTATATTTAATAATCATAATCGTTTATTGCAACCATGGTATTACAAGGTGTTGGTTAATTTATTAAACAGTACATACATGGACCCTACTAGGGCGTGGCAACATTTTTAAAAACCTTAATTAATCTAAAACTAAGTTGTATACAAACATAAGACAAAGATAGAATATAAAAATGTTTTGTAACATATCGAACAAATCACATAAATTGTAGTCTAGACTCTACCTATTAGTAAGCAAATAAAGTTATACTAATTTGTCTCAATAATTTATTATTTTCGCAGAATATCCTTCAGAATAAAAAGAGGATAATACTTTTTGGAGACAAAGTAAGTCTTAATACTTCTAAAATCCTAATGATAAGTTTACCTCGGAGCGCGTTATCAGCCGTCGCAGCGTGGGAATAAAAAAGCGTTAAACAATAGACAGATAAGAGAGACCCCATTAGGGGTACCTGTGTAATTGTTATGTTTTCACTTATGTAGTGACTCACTGCCTCGCAACTCGGAAAATTACAGGCATAACATACAATGTTTATGGAGTATCGAAGCACATAATTAAAATGTTGGTTATTCGCGTGTTTCAGCCAAATAGTCACGGTTGTACATTTAGTAAAGTCATATGATTGTTATAAATTATTTTATGCTAGATTTTTTACTTACAGTATGTCAAGTAATTTTATTAGACCACGATATTTATGCAGCTATTTGTAACGTCAGTTTTTCAGTCACCTTTCAACATTTATTGCCTCGAAATAAAATAAGTAAATATCAGTAGGCAACTTGCCGCTAATGACTATTACTGGTAGGTGCTCGTATATGCGTGTTGTACGCATGTAATTAGGTAATTGCCCAACTTGCCAAGCACATTATGCGTGCCGCAGCACTTCTGTACGATACATAAAATTAGCTAATCGCATTTTTATTTATAGTAACTTTATTAGGTACCGATAGTAAAATTAGTAAACACATAAGTATAAACCCGATGTCAGTGATTATTATACATTCAAAGTAGATTGTTATCATTTAAACTCCTTTAATTGGCACGAAAATAAAACGTATGAGTTGATGAGGAAAATTATAGTATGTAGTTACTTACAAGTTACTCTATGCTTACAAGATGCTTACAAGCGATAATACATATTTTGTGCTATATTCGTAACTAACCCTGTATAATGAAAGTACAAGCGTTAGATATATTGTTATGTTACTTATGTTATATATTGTTTCTACTAGCTCAGATTTACTTTGCAAACAGGCCAATAATGGATAAATGGCAAATATAGATATACAGAAGATAAAAAGTTACAAATATATATCCTGAGTTGTTATTTCGCTTACCAAGCACACAAAGACGAGCCAGTAATAAGTGTGAAGTCAAGACCCGTAATAACTATACGTAATCGAAGATCAAACTTTACTGGTTCTGAGGCAAGTGTTTGCTGGGGTTGTAAATATCAGCCCCGAAGCACCCTACACCGTCGCAGGATACAGGTGCTCTCTATTTATTTGGACGCCATCTTGCAAATCCTTACTTGTTCAGTTTTTTTAAACTATTTTTTAACGATTCAATTTCAATGTTACAAATGTTACAATTTGCGTAAAGTGCGCAACATCTGCGAATTAGCTTTTATAGTTTTTCACAATGTAGTAGGGTTTAATGGGGTAATTCGAAACCATCCTTTATCGGATTAAATGTGGGTAATTCTTTAAGTACTTGAGTTTTACAGGTAGGCGAATATTCATTCGTTACATATAAAATGCTACCTACACTTTTTTTATTATATATATAGCCCTTTGTTCTGAACATGTTTGTTTTGTGGTTGTAGTTTTGAGAGTCTATTAGTTCAGTGTACCTGTCGGCAAAGGCCTCCTCCAACTCCTTCCAGTATTTCCTCTCTCTTGCCACCCTTGTCCAGAGTGGTCCCACTGTACGTATAATTTCGTCTTCCCATCGTGTTAATTGAGGGCCTTGCGCTCTTGACCCATCGGTAGGGTGCCACATTAGAACTCTTTGGCTCCACTTTTCTGTCTTGCATCTTATAGTGTGACCTGCCCACCTCCATTTTTGCATGTCTATGTGGGTGAGGATATCTGCTACTTTTGTTCTGGTTCTTATGTCAGAGCTGCGGTTTCTATCCTGTAATTTTACACCGAGCATGCTCCTCTCCATAGCTCTCTGGCACTTCGCAAGTTTATCCCTTTGTTTTTTAGTAAGAGACCAGGTTTCGCAGCCGTAAGTCAGACACGGAAGATACATGAGTTGAAAGTTTTGGTCTTGATCTTTATACCTAGGTTGCTTCTCATGATTTCCTAGTGACCAGTATTTGCTCCAGCCGGATGCTATTCTTTTTTCAATTTCTTTATCCATTTGGTTCTTGAAAGATATTATTTGACCCAGATATACGTATTCTTCAACGTAGTCTAGAATGTAGCCATTGACTGCCATTTCTTGTCTCTTAGAATTTGTCATCAATTTAGTCTTGTCCGAGTTAAGCTCCAGTCCCACTGCCTTGCTCTGTTTAGCTAGATTTATTAGCCTACACTTACAGTAGTAATTAATATATACTGACAATTTTACATACGAGTATGTAGTTAAATATTTTTTGTTTTTTTTTGCATGGTTAAACGTGTGCTATCTATGCAAGACAATCTATCTAGCAGTCATGCACTCATCATTCCGCTCATTCCTCTGCCCTATTCTTTAGAACACGCCAACAATGTTTTATCTACTTATCGGTATCGCTAACAATACTTCACAAAAACTGGTAGGCACTCAGTTATTGTACAATTGCCTAAACGAGCCAGCGATGAATCATGAAACAATAGTTTATTTTGCTATTAGGTTCATGGAACTGGGCTGAAAGTAAACATTTTCTCGACACGGTTGGGCTGGTTTTGATGTTTCATAATGCACACGTGCGTATACGCAGCCTTTATTTTTGAATTTGCATTTGACGTATCAAAATTATACTAAAATCGCATTGTTTTCGTGCGCATGATCTTTTTTATAGAGTAAAGCTAGGTCATACTATATGATAATTGCGATAAAATGGAATTTGATATTATAATGCTGTTTTTGTTTCTGAATACGGTCTTAGGTAGGAAACCTGTAGCCAATTTTATGTGTTTGTTAATGGGCATTGATTATAATAATGAGGCATGCTGTAATAAAAACACAGAGCTGTGAGGCAGAAGTGTTGCTTATTAGTAATGTATAGGTAAACTGCAAAGAGTTATTATTGGTTAACAAATAAAAATAAGTCGGTGGAACAAAAAAAACGTGGACAACGTTAGGTGTTACATTGTGCAATCTAAGGGCCGATACAGACGGACTGCAACCCGACTGCAATTTGTATAGCAAAAGAACTGCACGCCGACTGCGCGCCCACTGCAAAGTTACAGCCGCGTTGTAGTCCGTCTGTACCGGCCCCAAAATAAAGTTTATTCTATACATGTTTGTCAGTCACCTGTCACTGTCAATGTCATATCGGCAAAATTTAATAATAAATATCCAAAAATATTTGGAAATACTTCGCACATCCGGTTCTCATTTTTAAAATTAGCCCTTTGTTGGTCTTACATAGTTTAAGAAACATTAGTCGATAAAGTAACCTTATCAAATAATTAACTAGTAACCTTTATCGTCCGGATTGGTGAATATTAAATGAACGAATCATTTGGTTACCTTACCTATTTTGACCATCGCGCGTAGTTAGGTGTCGGTGGAAGGCGAATTTTCGCAGGCAGCCAACCGTGCCAAGACGGGGACAAAGGAGCGTTAAACCGAACACTTACGAACGCCCTGGTGGTTATTACTGAACTATAATTTCGTGTTCTCTCTTGTTAAATTCTAGTACGTACTATCTTAAACTGTGGTACTTCACCAATCCATTTTAAGCACTTTGGTCATGGCATTAAATTAAATAGGTACTATAAGGTACAGACACTTGCAAATATCTTGCATAATGGAACGCGTAAAATTATCTAAATATTTTTTTACAGACATGTTGTTACCAGTCATATGTTTTTGCGCGTTTTATTGTGCAAGATATTATTGCAGATGACTGTACCAAACGTCCATAGACTTCGCGTCTCACCGGTATCCATACTAAGGAAATTATCATATACATATATCATGCGGTTTTTATAGAAAAATAAGCCACATGAAATGGCCAAGATCAGACAAATATGAGGGTATTTAATAACAAAGTAGCACTCTCAAACTTTTTTTATAAATATTACCGACGTTTCCTATAGGCGTATCTCATCCTCGACATTAACACGCTGTTAATAGCTGCTAATGTTCACGTCGCTCGCCTGGCGAAACAGAAAAACACCTCAACTTAAATTAGATCTTCCGGCATAGGTCCACTAGCTCTGTCAAATACCAAGGCATTTATCCCATTGACACAAAGTCCACTATTGCGTGATCTGTCATGTTAAAATGGGTTGTCGAGTCTTTACTCGCCATTGACAGATCGCTTTACGACCTAACCTACTTTATTTAATCAAATCCCCTAAAATACTATGATTATTTGAACAAGTTCCGTTCCCATTCGCTATCGACATTATTAAGCAGAAGTAAGGTGACTTGTTGTCAGTTTTACTATAGCGTATTTTTTTATTTCTTGTGTTTTTTTTTTACATCTGAACTATAACCCAGTAAAAGTACAATTAGGCATCATTTAGACAATTTAGGTTTAGTTTGTCGTAGACTATACCCGTGTTGTTTTTGATTTCCGTTAAATTCGATACGTTGCTTGGTACATTAATAGAAGCTACCCTGGTATATCGCTTTTTGTAAAATTCGAAAAAAAAATATTTTTTTCCTTTTTCATACAAAATAAATGAATATTGCATTGTAAAAGGTCCTCTAGAGTTACGTAAAAGTTAGTGTGACACATAATGAAAGAAAAGTAGGTAATGTCGGAATTGTCAAACTAACTTACCTCAGTAACCTTCTTGTAGTGAATAGCTATCAATGGGAAACTCTTTACTGACGAAACTTAAAAAATAAATAAAATTTGGAGGCAATGAAGAATCTTTTACACAGGTTCAGCAATTAAATTTATTTATTGAATATCTCAAAAACCGTAAGAGTTAAAACACTAGTTTCTTAGAGAAATTAACTTTATTTAACCTGAAGAATCTCCCCTTAAAATTAACGGAAATCAAAAAAAAACACAGTGTAGAAAGTGATGCCTGTCTGTCAGTAGGATATCTATTGCACAACCTACAAGTGCTCGTATGCATTTTATTTCTTCGTATTAGAGCAGAGTGACACCAAGCGGATCTTCAGTAGCTAATTCCCTCATACATTCGGACGTATTTAATGCCGCGCCTCGAGAAATAAATGGCTTTAATTTGAGAGTACTCCTATTAGTTAGCGTGTCAGTAATTAACATAAACATAACGTAAACGTATGCTTGATTATAACGTTATAGTTGGATAGTCCTAAGTAGACCAACAATATGCGAATTAACAATCCATGAAAGCTTAGGTACAGAGTGATAATTACGTTTACTGGACGATGTTCACTTGCACTTGCAGTCTTGATTCATTTGTAACGTCATAACTGTACGAAATATGCTACAAAACAAGGCTGAGATAGGTTACTGCTGTGATTACTCACCACACACCAATGGCGTTATTTATAAACGCGCTAACTACAAGCCTCAATTAGATATTAATCGTTTGTCCTTATCTACCATTCATCTTTAAGTTTGACATATGTATTTTTAAGAAAGGGATAAAACATAAATTAACTGAGTCTTGTAAAATTTTATGAATAAGGGGACAAATCTACATATTTTAAATGTAATTGTTAAAAATTTACCATGAGTACACATCAACTTCTATAATTTTAGTAGAGCATTTAGCATTTCGCTGTAATTTATGGACAAAGCAATTTTCTCGACTAAAAACAAACGTTTCGTATAAACAAAGGATTGCTTTGTCCATAAATTACAGCTAAATGGTAAATGAAACGACACTGAACTTAACCTTCCCCGCTTTATTATCATACAAAAGTCATACTGAAACTGCATTCATTACAATGTCTAATGAGTCCAAATGATATTAGGTTTAATAAAGGCTGTTCCTTTCAACGAAAATTCAAATTCTCGATATACCATCAACTCGCAATGTAGGCACAATTTAAAAATAAACGACATTGAATTTTAACATATTTATTCCGTTTAGGAATGAGCTACCTACGTTATTTTTTTACGAATTTTAACGATAGAGATATTTAAAAAACATGAATGTCGCCGCAGTGGCCATTTTGTTGTCGAATCTGGCGGTCATCCCGCCCCGCGCCACTAACGTCCAAATTAGAATAATGGCGAGATGAAAAGTAGTTTTCCGAGATTTTTCTCGCGAGAGGCGCGCGCGTGCGCGGAGGCGTTGGGAGGCGGTCGCCAATCGCGGCTCTCCGCCCCACGCCGAGCACGCCTCGCCACCGAGCATCTTACCAAAACACCCACTCACTAAATACCACTAATAAATTTACGACAATACTGCTCGTCTAGCCAATAGTTCGCGTCGATCACAGCTAGAGGCGTCGATGCTAACCCAGTTTTTTTTTTTATAAATGGTACGTTCCGCAGTTAATGAGACCTGCCCACCGACCATTACATATTTCAGATTTCAAAGATAGAAAAAAATTAGAACGCAAAGTTATCTCTGATATCTGTCACGTACGGCGCTGTCGGAGTTTTTCTAGAAATATCCTGATTTGGATGTGGTCCAATGTTTTTTTGCGTTTGCATATATGTCCAGTTCGGGCACCCGTACCGGCTTGGTACCTATGAGTATGCAGAGGCATGCATATTAGATCTACGTAATCGTAGCCAACATGCTGATATATTGGCTTTTCCGACTATTTAAGCTTAATGGTCAAGTATCCAGTATTTACAAGAGAAAAACGCGAGTATGAATCCAAGAAACCACTGAAAACCAAGCATTAACTGCTTTATGTAGTAAATTATTAAAGAGCCTAATTGACAGTTTATAGTTTCGCCTTCTGGGTTAGGCACTCTATGACTATATACCTATATGTATTAGGTAGCACAAAATCTGAATCAGCCGTCGCTATTCCTAGAATAAATTTACTATTTTATTTAGATAGATTTTCGAGAATGGTTCCTCGTATATGTAAGTACCGCATTTGGTCATGCGTAACGAGTCGTTACTTATTTGAATACTGTATAATGGGCAAGTTCCACAAGGCCAGAGCAAAGCGGTCGACAACGACGCAGTCTGAAAGTGATACACATTGCCTCACATTTATTACACTTATCTATTTAGTGGCTGCGGCTCATTCAATTCCCGTGTCAGCGTTTTAATTGAGGAGTCGGAGGTCAAATCACTTGCGGCCCGGCCCGTCTGTGCTCGGTCACCTATTAGCTAGTAAAAGATCTACACGGCGCATAAGTATTTTACATCTGGATCTTTAATTTGACCTCTAAATACAACGGAAAAATACTACTACGAGTTATTTGCATTATTTAAATCAAAATTTTCAGTTTACCTTTTATTGATCGAATCCGATTACCTACTTAGTGACATAAAGAAATTTTATTTTATTTTATTACCTAAATTATACCTGAAATTACAAAACCTAAATATGTACCTAGGTTATGCTTTACCTTCCACCAGTATTTCACAACGGTTGGCAATGTTCGCTAAATCACCACAATCGACAATAATGTAAGAAATTGTATCATAGCTACGAGTAAAACAACAGTTACCAAAAGCTTTGCTTACGCCTCGTACACAGCATTGTGAGCATCGTCAACAGTCCGAATTGTTCGCCTTGTTATGCAAGTTTCATTGTTCCACGGTCCCACGTCACGCGGTTCCCCGAACAGCCATTGTCGTCATGTTTGTTGTACGCAAAGCCGAGCAAAATCTCGCGAACTTGCTTGTCCAAACACGCATTGATACGATCGGGAAAACAAACCGCTTTCCGCACAAAATTCCTAATCTCGTATATCAAAATGGCACCGTTTTACACGCTAATCAAGATGCCGCAGATCAAAGGATGTGTCAGATTCCTTGCGCGTTTGGTGATCGTTCTAATTTGAATATAATCTTTAGTTTCTTTTAGTATCCAGACGGTTTAAGTAGTAGATGTCCACTGTCATGTAAACATCAATATCCAAATTAGACAAACGATGCGGGTGTGTGGGGTCGGGTCGGGTCGGGTCGGGTGGCTGGCGGCCCGTGCCCGCAATTGACGAGCCTACGTGTTTGCGACAGCCGCGGGCGGTAATTAATCTAGCGCCTTTAATTGCGGCGTTTGATGCCGTCGTGTTAATCGGAAAGGTTTTATTTGCATTGCGTAGTAAATGAAATTTATTGCGGAACGGCTTATAAATTTGCAACTTCTGAGGGTTGCTCTTATATTTGAGTGAAATGTCAGATGTAAACCGCCTACTTAGTAGGAAGGTACTGTATATACCTAACTAGCATCCAGGTAATATAGTCTGTGCACCACAGTTATCGTGCTTAATGCGAAACCTGTGTAACAAAAAACATTTAGATTAATTATTACCTAGGTACCTCTTTGAAATTCCATCAGATAGGTACTCGATTTGTCGATTCTTGTCTGTGTATTCTTGCCACAAATTCGGCATTTTATAACCAAAATAATTTAAAAACAGTTTAATAAAAAGGTGTAATGTTTAATCCCTTCTATCAACAACCTAACGGTATGCCTTTTGTGCAATAAAGATTAAATAAATAAATAAATGTTACTAATAATCGTCTCAATCTCTTAATCGACGGGAACCCAAGTATCGGTAGATTTATTAGTGAACGAATCGCTGTCGCCGAGGCGTGCAGGCCGACAAATTGGCCGCGACAATCGAGTTAGTTGACCCGGCAATCTCAGACCGATTAACCCGCAGCGGTAATGGATTACAAGATAATGCTCTATTTAGACACTTTACTACACGTTTTTTTAAATCACTGTAATCAAAGACACACAGACCTTTGTTTAGAAGACTGTCATGGTAAAATCTTGTACAGTACGCTGAAGAGTAGGCTACGCTACAGCGAACAACACGTTCGTTATAATTATAAATCAAATATAAAAGTGAGAAAAAAAAAGGAATCAATTTTGCAAAATAAGTACATACTAATAAACGGTAGCCAAGCGCATGAATCATTTTTGACAATAATGGGATGTATGTATAAGTAAATAAATCGAAACCCTTAAAGCAAACTAATCCTCTCAAGCTGTGCTTTTCAATGTGAATGAAGAATAAATACAAAAATTATAATAAATATCGCCGAAGCACAATCATGGCAGAGTTTAGGCTCGCACGCGATTCTTTTTGATTGGATAAAAAACGAAATTACGAAGCAATAAGCTTAAGAAGCCCAGGATTTATTACGAATAGATAGCACAAAGAGCCGTGGTTAAACTCGTATGACCTTTAATAATATAAAATGCGCTTTATTCTGCATGACGAGTAGAGACGATGTATTCAACCATTGTCCTCCAATATTGGACTCGGTGGGACCTATTGAGCGTTACTTAGCTACTGTTGTCTGAACTACGTACCAACCTATCCATCATGTGACTATTTGTTTAATATTTGTAACACAATTTAATGCAAACAGTGAAAAATACGCAAAATTTTCTTCAACTGACACGATAATTAAGTAGCGTTTGACACAAGTCACGTTTATATTAAAGTTGCCATTAAAAAGTTTTAAATAAATCTCAGTACCAGTTTTCATTAGCCCGAATCTACTTAACTATGTATAATTGTAGACATACATATATCATATATCTCAGAAACCGTAAGTCGTCAAGCTATGTCTAGACGCCTAATTTAGTGGTGTGTGGGATTTTATCAACTAAATTTGTTGCTTGATACAGTCGTCTTATTTTATATGCTAAATTCATCTTACAGTTTTTGTTATTTGTAGCTAAGGTAAGGAATAATTTTATATAAAAAAAACTATATTGATTGTTTGCAGAAATCGCGAAGCGTCTGGTTCATGTAACTGGTGACCGAAGAGCTGGCGGCTTCCTCGCACAACGTATCAGCATTGCGATACAGCGAGGAAATGCCGCCAGCATCCTTGGTACCAATGCCTCAAGGGCCTATTTTAGATTTAAGCTAGTTATTAATTTCGTTTACGTAGTACCACTGTATATATCTTGTATGTAAATAAATATAATGACAGTTCTGGTTTATTGATTATTTAGTTACAAATATATTACAGTTATGAATATACAAAACACGCATAACGATAGAAGAAAACAAGTGCAAATCACTCAGTTTTACTTTGATAATTCTGAATTCAATGGAACCTACGTAAATAAAAACCTACCTTAATTGACGTTGTCATAAATATTAGTGGCAAATGCCAGCACTATTTGTCTGTCCGTCCATCATGTTAGTGATATGGCATCAGTTCCAAATGTGATTTTTATTGAGAGCAATTCGTCGCCCCCATCTCGCTAAGTAAGTTCGATTGGAGGCACATTGGGCAGTCGGCGGCGACGACCGATATTGTATACTCGCGAGATACAAGAGTATTATTAAACTGACCAATCATAGACTGAATTAAAATTAAGAGTAATAAATTTCAAAAGTACATAGGTCAGTCTACAGACTTATCGAATCTTAAATCGAACTTCTATAAATATGTGTAGATATTTTTTCCGAAATATCTGGGTTCGTGAGAAAAAGTTATTTTAATGATCGTGCGAGAGTTAAAAATCTACAAAAAAACACATTTATTAAAAAGTACTCTACTAACTGATTAACAATACTTGAGTTCAATAGCTTACATCCACTAACCACCCCTTCCCAAACAGTTAATAGAGTGTTTGGAGATAGAATGATGATGTTTAACCCTTGAACTCTACAGAGCAGCAATTTTATCAATTTGTGATGCTATTAACATGTTTTATGCATGTAATGCGTTTGATTAAAATGTTTATAAATTATTATTATTATGTGGGCATTAATTTAGTATCGATTACTGTACACTTATTGACTTTTAAAATATTAAAATTTTATTGAATACATTTAAGACAGGACCGTTTTGAGTTGCCTTAAAATAATTTGAATCTCCATTAAAGTGAATTTGTTTTTGCTGCTCCGAAATTTGAACATTGGCAAACCGCAGCGTGCCTACATCAATCACTTAGCGCCACTTGCACCATCTCACTAACCCGAGGTTAACCGGTTAAACCGTTAACCCAGTGTCAAATTGTACTGGTAACCATGGTAACTCCAGGTTTAACCGGTTAACCCCATGTTAGTGCCTAGACTGGACACTTATAGAAGTTAGCAAAATAGCCCGTCACGGCTCACAGTCGGTGTGGGAACATCCCCGAGCCCGCAGCGAGGGTGGGAACGTGGGGTAGGGGAGTCGGGGGTAGTGGGGGACGGGGTGGCCGGGGTAAGTGGGGTACCGGGCCGGAAGCGTGTGTCGGCACTCGGCTCACACCTGTGGGAATGTTTACCGCAATTTGAATATCGCTCTTTTGTACACTACACTCGCTAATAGCTAGTGAAGAGCTTTACCATGTCAAGAATTAGTTAATAGTTACCTTCTGCGTAATTGTTAACTGTTCTTTTCGGAATATTTATGGCACGGGCACGGCAGACAGTCGAGTACAAAATCCACTTAACCATTTTTTCCAAACGCAGGTGTAGCAATTTGAACAACCATGAGCTGTAATAAAACAATAACGAACTTTTCCACCGTGACGTGACACGAACATCTACAAAATGAAAAACAGTGAAGAGTGTTTAGACTGACCGGGGAATTATAAGAAAGAAACAGTTGTGATATTTAATGATCTTATCTAAATTAAGTTATTTGTGAATAGAAAAGACGTTTGTATATATTAAATAAGTGATAAAGACTCAGTGAGGGTAGTAATCTGTTGGAGCAAGTTGAGTACGCTGCGGGTCAGAACAGACTCGCGTGGAAGCGACCGGCGGCCATTGCAGGCATGGGAATCAAAGTCATGATGAAAGCTTTCAGTAAGCCAAAAGGTAAGTGTTTAGTGCATAAACAAACTTTTTATTTAGCAATCTATTGGACCGACCTAACTGAACTTAGGTACATGTAGGGTTGCCACCTTTTTTCTATATACACATAGTATTTTTGTCAAAATATTGAAAAAATATAGTATTTACTGGGAAAAATTAAAAAAAATAGGACGCCGATTTGAGGCGACTTAAAAATCCAATTCGCAATCGCATACGATGTGATATCGGTGACATTTGTATAACCCTTTCTTGAGTTATGAAAATACATATAGTATCTTTCGTACTAAGTATATTCTTTTTGTATAATATATACTACAATTGACTAAAATATAGTACGATACTATATATCATAGTATGGGTGGCAACCCTAGGTACATGTAGCAAGTTATATGTTGAAAACGCAATTTACATGATGTGTCATTGTCATTGCATATTGCAACGTCAAGTTTCGATGCGGTCAGGTCATAAGTACAAAGTATCACAAGATAAATGCTCAAGTTTGAGGTTCAAATCGTTTGCAGTCTACTATTTTTTCATACGTAAAATAACTCGCAGATCAGAAGCAATGAAGCTATTTGCATACCTAGTAAAAATAATTAGCTGTCAAAAGTGAAAATTAAAATAATACATATTCCACAATCAACAATCGGCCACATTGGCCATCGGATTTGAAATTGGAAGTCGGTTATTGTTGGTTGTGAAAATGGCGAGTATCATCCTCGACGCTGACGCAACGCTCTCGGTTTCACGTACTTGTCCCGAATGTGAACTACCCGTGACCGCAAGAAAAATATGAACACATGAATTAATATCGCGTATCGTATCGTTTGAACACGAATGGGTGCCTATTTGATGTTTTACACGCTTGAATTGCTCGTGTATGGTTGTTAGGGTTCTAGTATTAATAAAGATACTGGAACAGTACCTACCTACCGATTATAGCCATCGGTACTGTTCCAATCAACATTTTTTTTATGTCAGCTAAATGCTGTTACAAATTTATAGCTTTCAAATTTTATAGGTAGGTAGGTAGGTAGGTAGGTTAGGTTAATCTAAAAATAATTTATAACTATGATTAAAATCGGTTCTTCCCTGATCGCTTATTGCCAACTGGAAATAGAACTAACATTTCATGCGAAATTTATTGTAATGACGGGACGTGGTCATAAAAGGCTGCACCATCCAAACAAATCTACTTACCCATCTAGTGTGCCATTACCCATCCGAACATTAGTTTATGCCCTTGACGCATTTTGAAACAGGGCTGAACCGTTGAGCAACGATCATTACCGTAATTATGACTTACTCCGCATGCTCCGTTGATCTTGAAAGTGAGGACCTTGGCGTGCGTGTGCGCCTGAGAATGTTGGAAGACAATGTTTTTATTCTAGCTGCATGATTAGTAGCGAATTGTACGATGTAAACAATCCAAACAAAAAATCGTCTAAACCAGCCTTCATCTATGATAAGATTGATAAGTTTTTAAGAGATTTTTTTTTTATGTTTTAGGAAAATTAAATAACTAATTGACATTAAGTATTAGAGTTTTTCTCTAGATTAGATTGCTTGTATTCTTCATTGACCCGTGAACCTTCAGCATGCATCTAAACTTATCTTCGATTTGAGGTTCAGACTTCAGAGTTAGCCGAGAATGCGCCCTGACGAATTAGTACACGATTCTGAAGTGACTTCATACAAGTCAGGTGCAAGCGAAAACGTATGTTCTTGGCAAGTGCATTTGACTTTTAGTCCACCACATGCATGCCTATTGCCTACCTGTAATATGTTGTTTTAACTTCAAAATACCAAGCATAAGTTGCAGGCATAACAGTATTCACACAAAGTCTATTATCGTTGAGTTATGCTCGACGTTTTCATGGTTCCACTTCTACTAAGCACAATGCCGCGTTGATATGAGCATGTTCTACTATGATAGCTACTCATTTCAGCTGAGTTTATGGCAGCCCTCCCAGTTTGCCTAGCTTTTCAATCCCGCATAGAATACCTCTAACAGCAAATATGCATTACAATAAAATATTATGACAATCGCAGTTAAACGAAATAGGTTTTACAATAGATCACACACCGGTCACACCACACAGAGAGCTGTAAAAGCTGACGATTTGCAATACGAATACGACAATCAAGAGTTTCCAGATCCTAGATAAATGACGACGGTTTGCTTTGAATTTGCTATTTGGTGTTTTATCGATGAATTACATTGTACATTGAGAACCGGCCACATTTAACGTAACGTTGAAATTGATAGTGACATTAGTGAGGCGTGTTATATGTTTTTGTCATATATTTTTCGTATACTCGACGCGTCAGCATAATATTATACACCAGTGTAGGCATTTCTAACTCCGATCACCGCATTATTTGGTGGCTGCATCAGTTTAGAAAAAAATTACCTTTTTATCTAGCTCACAAGCCTAATTGCTATTAGTTGATGGTATAAGTGATGTTCTATTAATATTGTAGCTCATGTTTGATTTTAGTTAAATCTCAAGTGTTCAAAAGTCTTCAAAAACCTTAGCATTATAACGTCTTTTACGATTTATCACATTCCTCACCAAGAGCCATAAACTGTCTAACAATTCACAGATATGACAAAGCCTAGTAGCTAATAACGCCGCAGCAGAGCATGCGCGGGGGCGTCCATTCACGACGCTGATTGGCCCATCCGGTGCGCGCTCAATGAGATGATGCGCCCGGGCCGCCTCTGTCATTGAGCAAAGGTCTCTCGCCTACATTCGTGAACAACAGATCGCTAGAAGATATGGCTAATAGATACCTAGTTGTTCAACGAGTTCGAGAAGCTTCAATCAGCCATGCGGGAATAGTTGAGTCCGTTATTGTTCTTGGTAGGTAACAGCTACTCTAGTTTCAACCGTCGTTATGTTATCGAAGCTTTATCATTGTTATCAATTTGAAGCATCATAGCTTTTTGTCTATAACTATTGAGACCTGCTGATTTAGCTCCTTGACCGCTACTCGTCACATACAAAAAATCACACTCAATCAAATCAATCACACGCTGTCATCCTTGCTTTAGGATAACATGAAGATTACATAAATTATGAAGTCTTATGACCAAAAATCTGTGGTCGGGTTACAGTCTTACAGACTTTTATACATTTTACTTGTTATCAAAATCGATCAGCTGAATCCTTAGTTCATGTACACTCAGCGTCAAATACTTTGTAGCAACCAAAGTAGTCAAATAATTCGGTAAACCATATATTTAGTATACCTAGTGGCGGAACCTAACATCATGGGAGAGACTAAAGCTCACAGACTCCGTTGGTTGGGCCATCTTGAGAGAATGGATGAGGATCGGATCCCCAGGTATCGCTGGTGCGACAGGGTGGAGGCGTATCTGCGCGAACTTCGAGTCACCAATTGGCGAGAGGTCGCACAGGATCGAGAAAAGTGGCGCTGTCTTGTGTCGGAGGCCAAGTCTCATTTTGGGTCGCTGAGTCAACGGAGTATGTAAGTATATATTTAGTATGATGTACCGAATCTATCTATCTATCTATTTGGCCACTTTAAGTATTTGACGCTGAGTGTACCTAGAATGTAGATTACACATAGATTCATTCGTACATAAAAAAAATAAGCAAACACCTCAAAATTAACAAAATTGAGTAAACATTAGTTGACGCATGGTTATGCAAAGCATTCTGTGGACTCATTTTCCACACGAGTGCCGCAACCGTTTGTAAAATAACATTTTACCGCGTTATGAACCCCTCATTCATGGTTGAGTGGCGGGAGAATAACAGCCAGCAAATGATCACTTTTGGGAAAGCATTAAGTAATTAGTTTTCACACGGTTGTAACGGATTTTTTACTAAGCTAGTGCTATCATAGTCCTATGTCCTATGGCATGGCGTCCTTATTAGAAACCGATAGAAGTAAGACACAGAAGATTTTTTTTTGCCATAGGGTAATAAGGACATATTGCAAAATGTTTCCGAATTTCGGTGCAATCTCTACCCGAATAACCTTTCGTATGCTACTGTAAAATTTCGGCTGTTCAAAACACGAACTTAATATTGACATGCTTAAGTTGAATGTAGGGATGCACTGGTCAGTGCTAAAGCATATCTACCCAGATTAAAACATGTTACCGTCGTGCTGCATTCCACGTGACATACGTGGAATTATCATTATTTAAGATAAAACATACATATATCCTCCTTCCTTCCTTTTGTGAAATTCGTATTATTAAGCTTGACATATCTATAATAATTCAATGTTTTTAAGAATGATAATAACTGCATCAATAAATTGCTCTGATATTTAGATTAAGGTAATATTTGTAAAACTTGACAATTTCAAAGTGCTTGTTGCTAGGCCTATTTGAATAAAGAGTACTTTGACTTTGACTTTATATATATTTTCTTCTATTGGTTGTCATTGTCACATAGCAGAACAATAATTAGATACGACAGTGTGCGACTCTTATGTGCTATAACTGACTATGATTATGAACAATTAAAGAAAAATAATTCTAATGCAAAACGTCGCACGCGCACGAGCACACACCAAGTTCAAACGGAGAATAACAATGGCGGGTGACATGGGGCGCGAGCTTTGTTGTGTGACGCTATTGTGTGCGGTCAGAGGCCATACGACCTATAATAATTCGGTGGCTGCGTTAAAGCAATTGCACCTACAGGTCTTTTTGCATGCACCTTTCCTTTATCCGCAGTCATCGGAAACAATCATGCGTTTGCATCAATGCAGTAGCGCGTCTTCGAAATACGGTATCACTGCTACAAATTATCTGAAGATTATTTTAAGCAGTTTTCGGCAGTTTTTAGGGTTCCGTACCCAAAGGGTAAAAACAGGACCCTATTACTAAGACTCCGCTGTCCGTCTGTCTGTCACCAGGCTGTATCTCATGAACCGTGATAGCTAGACAGTTGAAATTTTCACAGATGATGTATTTCTGTTGCCGCTATAACAACAAATACTAAAAACAGAATAAAATAAATATTTAAGTGGGGCTCCCATACAACATACATGATTTTTTTGCCGTTTTTGCGTAATGGTACTTACGGAACCCTTCGTGCGCGAGTCCGACTCGCACTTGGCCGGTTTTTAATTATACCTAGGCACCTTTCCCGCGTTGTATTTTTGCATCTATTTATACTCAAAGAGGTTGCACAATATTCAAAAATATGTACGTAATTCATCCTAAAAAGCAGCCATTCGACCTTGTAGCCAATTCCTTTGTCTTCGTAGTCTAGCTAAAATAAACCTATTACTTTTGTCGGATATAAATTACAACGCGCAACAAGTGCCTGTTCCCCTACGAACCCCTGTTTGCCACCTGTTGTTCCACTATACGTTTACACTGAGCATTTACCCAACTCCCTTCGAAATACCGTCCCATGCGACTTGGAACCTTTATACGTTTATGACGGTCTTCTTCTAAGGCAAAATGCATTACGTTATGTAGAAATTCAATAGCGATTGGCGTGCATTGTCTGCGATAAGATGCGCTGATTGTAACGCAAACTTATTTTATGATAATTTAACTTTTTGCTTGTCTATAAGTAAGTATTAACCTTGTTATGAAGGGAACATATTCCTTATTTATGCAGTTACTGCTGCCCAGGCTATCATTCGCGATCATGAGGGCTTCACATGGACGAACAGTCCGTTGTACTGTTATATACACAGTATAATGATAGTCAAAACGCAAGACACCAATAAAGTTTAACGGAATTGTTAGTTCATGAAAAATATTTAAAAAAAAACTTACCAATTATTAAATTTACTTATATCTAAACGCTTGTTTTTAGAACATAATAATAAAAAAAACTTAAAGCGCAGCCCCATTTTATGGTATTGAAAACAAAATAAAGCAATTTGTTATTTGATACATTTTTCATTACGTCTAAGCATACCTGTTGCCATGTTGAGCGTTTTGGATGATTTATTTATGACTTATCTTGAGATACTCATAGCTGAAGAGATGAATTTAAAAACACACCATCTCAGGAAAACTAGATATTTTCATAGAAGCTAATCCCCTAAATCTCAATTAGCCAAAACCGAAGGTCAGGCTCAGGCCGTCCTCGGCGCTGCCCAGGCGCATCTCCGGCCCATTGTGCCGTTATCTACGCTATTCACGATTGGGTCCAGCGTTGTTCGTTCTTGTGGGTAGACCTTCTTTCACATTCGACCTCGGGGCCCTCAAGGTTGTGCTTAATTTGCCTGAAAGAATTGTTTTGAAAATTTTGACTGGCTTTTGCCGTATTTATCAAATGTCTGCCCCTTTTGCTGGAAGTGGATAAAGAAGGAAATTAAGAATTTAGAAATTTTATATTTTTTTATACTCTTAGGACTATTTCATGAGCGTGTTTCAGATATATTCAGCGAGTTTCTTTCACTAGTTACTTTCATGTTAAAGGACTTATCTAGGCCAATTCGAGTTTTAGCTAGGTATTTGGTCTGTTTCCGATATGATACTGACCTGTCAGTGACGTTTTTTGTTGGAGAAATGTCACTTTTGACACTGACAGATCAGTATCATATCGGAAACAGATCGAATAACTAAAATTCAAATTGGCCTGTTAGTTTACGATTCATGCTACAAAGAGAAGTTTAGGGAATAAGGAGGAGTTTAAGGGCAAAAATAAGTGCTAATGTAATTAAAAGCTACATATATAAAATAAAATAAAGTACTAGTATAGATGTTTTTATACTTTGTAATCATTACCATCCTCCCACGGCAATTCAAAGGCCTCCATGTATGAGAATAAAAACAGAACCCATATATCTGGCAGTAAGTGACCGAGACTTTATATTAACAGTGTACACCAATGATATCCGACAGATGAAGTAATTAAAACTAACTGTGCTTGATCCTCTCACAATACCATCATCTGTGGTTTCATTCATATCTCTCGCCTTTTACCGCGAAACCTGTTTCAACAGCAAACAATGTATTCCTGGCATTACTTCTCATAATCTGAATTGCCCATGATGAATGAATACGTCTCATGGTACCGGCATCAAACGGATGGTCCTCATCGGAAACCATTCGCGACAATTAAAAAAAAAGTACCCGAAATCACTCGCTAATTACTTTAATTAAGGAAACAGAGGTCTTACCGCTGCCTAGTTTTTATGCTTAATCCTGAGAAGTGCCATTCCGAAACTTAAATGTTAAGCATTAAACATCCCGTTGGAGATAATTGTGATACGAGTACCTCAAATGTTAATTCACAAACAAACTTCTTCTACAAACAAAGAAACACCGACTATAAAATTCTTATTGGATTCTCAGTTTTCTTACTTTGTCTATTAGTAAGAATTCACACCAGTTAAAGTTCTATGCTGTGTTACAGAAAGTCAGCATAAAACCCTTTAAAATACCACATATGAATACCTGTTACAGCCCACCGGATAATCTCTTTCGAATGCTCGCTTATAGGCGGATCTAGATAACACATAAAGAAGAAAATCCATAAGGATGGACATCATTACGGGCACATTAGCGCATTCATTGTGCTGCATGCATTAATGAGTCAAATGCAGGTGCGCGAGAAATATAGCGCGAGTAAATCACGCGCCGATCGATGCAATTAATTGTGCCTTCGTAATGAACTAGCCTTCGCCCGCGGCTTCTGCTTACGAAGCATTGTTGTTGGAAATTATTGGATCAATAACCTTTCCATTGTTATGTGGGAGATGGAGATGATCAGTTATTTTTTCTGATAATAATTTTTAATAAAGATGATAAATAAATGTTGACGACCATGAAAAGACAATGGATAATAGGCAAAATATGTAGCGACTTAACGAGTCGCTAAAAAATTAATTCAATCCATCGTCGTCTAATACAAATAAAAATTTAATAACGAATCCAAAAACAACATCAGATAGGATCTAAACGATATGACTGTATGACATGTTTGCTACCTCATAAAATATTTCGACAAAGTCGACAAATATGTTCCCATAAATACCGCGACAACATTTAAAATATAAACGACACTAATTTGAATCCTTAATTCTTGTAGCGTATGTTTTATTTATAAGATCAAATATAGAACTGTATTAGAAAAGTTAAATGATATGAGAAGTAGCCGCCAGAGGATCAGAGTCCGGGCAGCGACCGTGGGAGAGGCGCACAAATCTCCGCATCTCAGAACTGGTCGGCAGGTGCGCAAGAGAGCCGCGCGCACACACACACACACACATAGGTACTTGCACGCGTACACACACCAACACAGCCATGAATGAAGCCTGCGCTGCAACACAAGTACAAGATTTAATCTCACTTGTTTATCTCTGATTTATTTTATTCGGAGCCATCAGCCAAAAAGAGTTACGCTATTTAATTCGTCGGGTACTTAATGCACGCCGAGGCATAATTCAGACGTTCGGATGTCGCTTTTAATTAATTCAAGTGGCAATAATTTTGTCAATGTGAGTTTCGTCCTAAACTAGATCCGCTTTAAATGTACGAGGTGCCGTAATCACCGAAAATTCGAGCGTCATGTTTGAACATCGTGTATCTCATTATTTAACCGATACGTACTCGAACAGCTTGATTTTATCTCCATTATTATAGATTCTTGAGTAGAAATAAAGTTGCCTCTTGAATATATTAACATAGTGAAGCGTGTTTTAGTACGACAGTATAAACATACACAATGTCTCGCCCGATATGCAAGAAAGGGGTTGACTTAATTTACCACTGCCAAGTTTCCCTGTATGGCTTTTTAATTCTTATGGATGCTTGTATTGCAATTATTTTAAATCAGCGAAATAGCTTATAAAAATGATTAACCTCGGTTAACCGCATTCAATCGGTAGTTATTAATATGATGGAAACAATACCCTCAATATGTCCGATGTAGGCGACTCAACAATTAGCTACTAAAGCTGTTAGCTGTTATTTCATACTCGAATATCTTTACAAAAAGGTAATAAAAAATGGCGAATTTTACATTTTTGCATTAATTTTGTGTTGTTGAACATTCTTATGGAACAAACATAAAATATTTTTCATGTAGCCCATTCCTGTGAAAACCATATCTTCTGTCCTGAGGCGTATAGAACTAAACCCCCATACTACTTTTTGCATCCCTCCTTTATATTTTGACTTCATGGATTTGGGTGTGAGTGTTTTGTGCCTGACGTCCTCCCAGTTTTTTTGAAGTTTTATAAATAAAGAAAGTACTTTAAGTTAAATATGTTGTTGTTTGTTGCAGACATCCCATCGCAGGTGCCCCCGCTAACGCCCGGCACCAACAAGAAGATGGCCGAGGCGCTGAAGGCTACCTTCGCCTCCTGGGAGAAGGAGCAGCTGCGCCTCGGCGTGCCCAAAGGTGAGTTCAACGTTCTACGTTCTAATAGCAACGTTCTAACTGAGCTGGACCTTTAATCAATCAATATCAATCAATCAATCAATATCGTTTATTTGCAAGAATACTTACTTAATTATAAGCCTTAAGAGCCACCCCACACTAGCGTCTCCCGCCGAGCGTCGAACTATGTCTTTGCGATAAGGTTTTTAGAATGTCAGTTAATAATGGTCCAAGAGCGCTAGTAACCTAGCGGTAAGAAGGTGTGACTTTCAATCCGGAGGTCGCAACAGCTCGTAACATTTCGGTACGAAACTTGTAAATAATTATCGGCAAACTATTGTAAGTAATACTACTTACCTTTTCGTAATGCGTTAAGTATAAAAAGGTGATACATTATAAGGAAAAAATATTAGGATATGATTATGATTTTTGAGAGGTGACAAACAAGTTCGAATTTCGCTCCTAAATGCAGCATTTGTTTTGTTCAATATTTTTATGTATATGTTTTACCGCACATTTTTCTGGTTCTCCATATTGCTGAGTTACGAATATTACGACTTTTTTATTTCTCTTGGTCCATTCCAAAATTGCAGAATAAACTCTTAGAGCTTTGTACTTCAATTTCTCCAAAGAAATTATCTCGCCATAAATCTGTAAGAAAATAAGTATAGTTAGTTGCAATATCTTTTTTAAAGACCGTATAAAGCCTCGAGAATTGCCGGGAGCTGCTGTCAATTATTTGCGTAAAATAGTGCATATAGCCGATAATAAGAGAAAGCCATAAAACCTGCACCTTAAGCCATGGACTATATTTATCGTACCTATATAGGAACTACTATTCGAGTACGTTTATGCTAACGTAAATGCTTCGCAACGCGAATCGTGAAAGAATCTCCGTATGAGGTGACAATAGTTAGACTTCATATAAAAACTACCAAGACTTATTACTGCAGCATGTTTTTTTGTTTTCGAACGTACCCTCTGTTCTTTTGGCATAAAACGTCGAAAACAAAAGAAAGACGAACAAACATTATCTGGGCTGTTCGTCGGTGTAGGTACACGCAAAAACTGTTAGCATACAGTGCGCCATGACGCGGATTTACATATGGTAATGTGGTGTGATGGACGCGGCCCGTCCGCCACACACCTCTGCCTTTGTTGGCGGTCGATGTTTTAAAACGGATTCTTTATATTGCATTATTACGTTTAAAAATACTATAATGTAACAGCACAAAAATCCCATTGATATGTCGACAAACTAACCTAACCAAATTATTTAAACCAACGTTAAAATGCGGTAAAATGAAGCGGACTTTTTTTGGCACTATTATAAGTATTATACATATTATATAGGTACATATTATAAATAACTGAGAAAGCATCTCTGTCTGTCTGTTACCTCTTCATGCTTAAACCGTTGAATCGAGATGAAATTTAATATGATGATAATTTGAGGCCCGGGGAGGACATATGTAGGGTAGTTTTTATCAATTATCATCATCATTCCACGCAGATGAAGTCGCGGGCAGAAGCTACTGTTTAATATATAAAATTACTTAATTATGTGGGACGATAACATGGTTCCCAATGCCGCGAAGTGTTTCCGCGTAACTAGCTAGCCGGCTAACAGTAACGAACGACGCATAAGATGAAACAAGCATCATTGTAGAGTCAAACCAAGGAAAGTGTGCAGAGATTTTGACAGCACACGGAGTGCAAGGTGTTATTTTAAACGTCAAACTTCTATGAAATTATGACGTATAAATAACACTGACACTGCTGCGTATGCTGTCAAAATCTCTGCAGACCTTTCTTAGTCTAACTCTAAAGTCGCAGATTGTCCGATGCATCGCATGTTCGAACATTTGGCGCGAACAGAGAGTTTAGTCGTCACATCCTGGATACGCGCCGGAAGCGCGAATAGACGGCGCACAGACGCACGCGCATCCGCACAGGGCACCGACCCCTACCTGCTTCTGGCCTAGCCTAGGCGACCCGTAGAAATGTATGAAATAGGAATGAATTCAGATAAAAAAACTGGCCAAGTGCGAGTCGGACTCGCGCACGAAGGGTTCCGTAGTTCCGTACCATTACGCAAAAAACGGCAAAAAAAATCACGTTTGTTGTATGGCTCCCATACAACTTAAATATTTATATTATTCTGTTTTTAGTATTTGTTGTTATAGCGGCAACAGAAATACATCATCTGTGAAAATTTTAACTGTCTAGCTATCACTGTTCATGAGATACAGCCTGGTGACAGATGGACAGATAGCGGAGTCTTAGTAATAGGGTCCCTAAAAAAGAAAATAATCTGATTGGTTACTTTCATACGGTACGGTACGTCAAAAAAATGGTTGGGGCGTTATAACCGGTTATTGCATTACCACTGTATAGAGAATGCAATAAGCTTAAAAATTAACAAGCAGAAAAATAATTTGCGATTTCTTGTGTGGTCTCTCTACGGTTACTGAGTGCCGGCGAGTCGAACGCTATAGAACCACTCTAAAATGTGTCATCGAGATGCGTAACAAAGGCGCGTTATCGGAGAGCGCACACTGGTTTTTTGAGCGTTGGACTAGCCCGCGCTCAGGTTCCAATTAGAATTATACGCCAATGACTGACCCTTTTTCTGCAGGTAGTAGCAGGTGCGGTTTTACTTAGCAATAGACAAAGGATTAGCAGTTCGGGGCCAGCTACAAAACGAACGACTATAAGTAGCACGAGCGGTTTCATTTACAATAGACATAGAGTTATCCCTTAGGGGCCAGCTTGGAAGCTAACGCCTATATAACGCCCGTCGTTCGATTTGTAGCTGGCCCCGAACGGCTAATCCTTTATCTATTGTTAAGTAAAACCGCACGTGCTACTACCTGCAAAAAAAGGGTCAGACATTGGCGTATAATTCTAATTAATCTATTAGAGTGTAGATTAGGCTAAGTCTGTAAGTAGTTTTTGTAATTTCTTTTTCTGAAATAAACAGTTTATTTTTTATTTTTTTTATTGAAACCTGAGCGCGGGCTGGTTCATCGCTCAAAAAACTAGTGCAAGTGCGCTCTCCGATAACGCGCCTTTGTTACGCATCTCGATGACACATTTTAGACTGGTTCTATAGCGTTCGACTCGCCGGCACTCAGTAACCGTATTTGAGGGACCACACAAGAAATTGCAAGCCCAACCATTTTTTTAATGCAGGTAAGTAGCACGTGCGGTTTCACTTACAATAGACAAAGAGATCCCTTAGGGGCCAGCTTGAAAGCTAACGACTATACCTAAGCAACTGAACTGAAAGTTCGATTTGATCCTACTCTAAATATTCACCTAGGGCCTGGGCTACACCCAATCAAGCCACAATTTAAGTCAAAAGAATTAGTATAGGTAATAAAAACCTATTATTTGAGTTAGTCCAGGTGTTCGACTGCTATGCATAAAAATGTTTTTTAATGTCCTACTAAGTTCCTTAGTATGGTTTCGATATCGCCTGTTATCACTAACCCAGTTGGGTGCGTTAGCCAATTGGTTTTTGTTGCGTTCGTTTCATGATTAAAACTGAAACACACTAACAACTTTAACATTGTGATATCGCTGTGTTTAATTGTCGTTTTTCGTTGGTTCATAAAATGACTGGAAATTCTGAAAATACGTCCTTCTCAAATATTAAACTAGATCTACCGTAAAAATGCAACATCTGTTCATAGAATATTGTCTTCGGTTACCGCGATAGTTACTCATTAAATAAAACTATGAAAACGGATTATATCGCGTATATTGAATGGTTCGTTACGTTCGTGGTTCGGTGATGTATTATAATTATTATAAATTACATTTGTTTATAGACTTCTTTGTATCCAAAATCTACCTACTAAAATACAATTTATTTATTGAATTTGCACCTAATAGTATTACTGGAAATAATACATTCCGGAACGCAGATAAATAGTTATGGTCAACCGGGTTTATTGCAACTATGGGGTTATTTCGTTATTTCTCCAATACGTTTGGTCTATGATACGTTTTATTCTCCAAGTAGCTCAGGCTTTTATCACTAGGTGACGGGAGCTCATGTAAATCACGTTGTTTGAAAAATGAAGTCAAATGTGCCGTTTTCAAGCAAAAGGTACCACATTGTCGCTTGCCATAAGGACGCTCTGGCAGGTTTTATCGTATAAAGATACAAGCAATTTTCGTCCTTATATATGGTAAGCGACAATGATTCAAAACGTCACAAATAGACGCAATAATCCCATAGATGCTGGTACGGTCCTGGGTACGGTCACGTCTGAAAATAAAGATACAGACGACAAAGTGTTAAAAATATGTATACACCTTAATAATATATGGGCAATAAGGCCGTGTACACATATTTTTGCCATTTTGTCCGTATCGATATATTAAGACGTGGCTGTACTTTATATTGCTGTCTATTAGTTTACACACATCGCTAATCGCTTACGGTTTCATTGTTACACAATACCTGCCAATGATGAGCCAATACCACGGACATACTCGTATACACAAGATGGAATGTAAACAGTTGTTGCCCCGTATCTGCGAGATCTCGAAAATGAACGTAAACGCAGCAGCATCCGCAATGGCGACGAGACCTTATCTCCATATCGGTAGTTAATAAGATTGGTTCATTACCATACTGAGCCATTGTTACGGCTAGCTACAGTTATTACTGGCTCTATTAAACGTTCCATTTGAAAACCCTGTAAATCATAAAGTTACTAACTATAATCAGAAGCAAATATAATTAAAACAATTGGCTTTGGCGAACCATTAAAATCAAAGGATACTTGGATGTCCGACTCTGCTTGATACAAACTTTATTGCAAAACAAATACTAAATCTGGCATTGCTAAGGTGCATTGGGGTAAATTCGGAAACAGGTTAATGTTAGTTGTCACTAATATTTAGGTACCAAACTACGAGTTGAAGGACTTTATACTTTGGTAGCACTACTGCAACGCTAATCAAGGCATCTTGGGCGCCATTCATTTATTACGTAAGACGATTTAGGGGGAGGGGGGTCCAACATATTTTTTTTACAAGGGGGAGATGGAGGGGGGGAGGGTTTTCATAGTTCTTACGTAAGATAACAAAGATCTTTTTCTATTTCTATGAAATTATGACGTTTATAACAGCTCTGACCCACACTCTATGCTATCAAACACGGTGCAGTTACCTTTATTTGTACCTTTAAAGGTACAAATAAACATTCTAAAAATTAATTTTTTGAAAAATAAATACTACAAACCAAACGTGTATTCATTTTTTCCTGTAGATTCTTACGTAACATAGCCAATATAGGGGGGAGGGTTCAGCCTTTTCTTATTTTTTTTTACATAGGGCAGGGACGGGGCAAAAACTGGCAAAAATCGTCTTAAGTTATAAATGAAAGGCGCCTTGTTTACCATTGGTTTTATAGTTTTATAGGCAGAAAATGCTTTTATAGTCTGTCAAGACATTTTCGTCAGTAGTAAAATGCAACAAATTTAAAAAATGTAAGCGCGAAGGGTAATCTTCCCATAGAAATTTGAATTTCGCGCCTTTTTCTAATGACAAAGTTGTCCCGTTTTCGAAGTTAGCTCAATATACCTTAAACACAATCTACGCATCCTAGTACACTATTTAATGTTTGTATCTGTAGACACACTGTTGCTATTTTTATGCAGCCTACAAAGTGCCTCACGCTCACGCAGCCTGCAGGAGGCTCGACTCGACTACTGCCTATATTCAACTTAAACCGTTACTCGGCTACGTTTCCATGTCACCACGTCAAGCGGTTTGGTACAAATTCGTATGCATCTAACTTCCTGCTTTTTTTCGAAATATAGGGCACCTAAATTATGTACGAGTACAAGGAAGACTGTTAACATGCACGATTGAAATACCTACTTAGGTAAAGGATATTGAAATATATGGCTCTATCACTACCTACTTCTTTGCAACAGTTTACTTCGCATAAAATTATAGTTAGATACCTACTTCATAAAGTACATCTTTCTTCATTAACCGCTATCCATTTCTTTATACGTGATGTTTTTCAGTTTAAGACGGAAGCAATCATAGAAACTCATCACAGTAAAGTCTGAAGATTACTAGCATGTTATAAAAGGAATATTATTATTTGCTTTATGGCAATTTTACAGCCTATACAAATTAGGATAGATTACTGTCCTTCAGAATAGCTTTTGTATAGCGAGCAATCTGGCCATTTAGTACCTACCTAATTTGGGGTATTAAATGTATCTACCCATCATTAGATTTACGCTTTCTCCATATACCAGTTGAAATGGATACCGACTACGCATCTCTGCCTATATATATTGCAGCATAAACATTAAGTGTCCCGAAGGCAGCTAGACTGAAAGCAGTAATTAAACTAATTATTGAATATTAGCTAGCTCTCCGCGCGCCCGGGAAAAACTCAGGCCCCGAGTAGAGTGCAATTTGTAACACATAACTCCATTTCGCACTCATACAACTAAAGCGTACTAAACCTATAACAAATTCCATGCCAGTAGCAACCTTAATAACAAGTGCTGAAAGTCTAGAATTGAGGCTTTAATCTGTTCAGCTTGTCTTTCTTTATTTGTGGGCGGTCGATTTGTATTGATTGACTTTTTATTAGCCGCTACTGTTTGAAGAATCTCGGCTATGTGCGTTTAAATTGATTGCCCTGGGATACTTTGTAAACATGAAAGAGCTTTTGTTTGGATGTCTTCACCCAATTTAAAATGCTGATTGTCCCCAATCAGACACCTGCTGGACAGAAAAAGACAATTCGAATGAATGTTTGGTGCATCTTAACGATTTGCACTCAATAAAGTGTAAATCGAAATTGTACTGATTTCAGAACCACAGGCCACTTTTCTTCGTCCAGAACTCTTACATTTCAGGACAGGTGTTATGATAATAAAAACATGCTCTGGTAAATTGAAAGTTACTTTGAATCTGGGTACTTCTCAATTACGTACAAGAAAAAATCACTGGGGCCTATGCTATCTAAATCTGTAATTGTATGTTATATTTATGAACCAGTCTACGTATACCATACTCGTTTGTCCACCTCATGATTAGCTTAGCATACCTCATCTCAGCGGTGGTGACCGATTTGATCTGATGTCCGACTTTCAATCCGGAGGTCGCGGTTTTAAATCCGGGCTCGTACCAATAAGGTCTTCGGAACTTATGTACGGAATATCATTTGATATTTACCACTAGCTTTCCGGCGAAGAAACATCGTGAGGAAAAGTGCATACATCCGCAAATAAATTCAAAGGTGTATGTGAAATCCCCAACCCGCATTGGTCTACCAAGCCCAAGCCCTCTCGCTCGTGAGAGGAGGAAGTACCCAGCAGTGGGGTGTATATTATTATTTTACCTAATCTCAAGGCCAGAAGGTTTACAAATAGCCAATAGTACGTTTTCGATGGTACTTCCTTTTGCATTAGAAATCCTTCGTGGTACCTGGTGTGAAGGTCGGATGCATGCAAGTTCCGCCGTTAGGCAACGCGCACAGCGCTACGGCTAATTACTGTTGCATTGCATCCATGCGAGGATGTATGCGTTTGTCGCTGTTATGATTGTAATGTTTTTCATGTCGAAGTTCGATAAATGGAGGTTTGGAAAGGACTGTTCTTTGGCAATCGTCGCTTAGCTATATACGCACTAAAGGTTTACGCATCATCTTGTAGATTTTAAAACCATTCCTGCTACTTAGGCTAGGTATGTACTTATAGTTATGACTTATGGCGCAACTAAATAAGTAAGTCATGAGCAAGTCATATTTCGGACAGCTAGTCACCAATAGGGTGTGTCGTTGATGTTATAGATGTACGAATCAAATCTTGCAAGAACCAAAAATTGAAATACGAAAAATTTCATTTTAACAACACGTTATGTGGAAGCGGCAATGTAGTTATTTGCGCGATTTTCATGCAACGAACAGAGGAAAAGCATACATTTGTGATTATGATTTAAATTATCTTAGTCTTGTGCAAAATTGACCGGATGAGCGCGAAATATATTCGTGAATTATTTTGAATCTTAATGTTCTTTTTTTTTCAATGGCAGATTTGGACGTGATGCCTACATCTCATAGAGCCACTGGTACATAATGTTACCTTTACCCCCAGATCCGAGACAATGGAGCGAAGCAGCGGTAGCAGCGTGGTTGCGCTGGGCAGCACGCGAGTTCTCACTGGAAGGCGTGGCGCTGCAGCAGTTTGCGCGTGCGCAAGGCAAGGACATCTGCGCCATGGGCCGTGAGGAGTTCGTGGCCCGCGCGCCTGCCTTCATGGGCGACATACTGTGGGAGCACCTGGAGATCCTGCAGAAAGGTATGTAAACACTGACAATTGAAGGTGATTCGTAAGAGCAAGTGTGACACTCCAGAAAGTTTATCTAAAACCTGACTATATAATGGAATAGAGGAGCTTTCGCTGAAGCGACTGGTGTTTCAGCAGTTCTCACTTCATGGGTGTAGGTTTATGGCGTTATTCATAAACGCTTTACTGGCCTGAGTTAGCTATGAATCGTTTGTCTTTATCTGTCATTTTGACTTATGTATTTGTAAGAAAAGGATAAAACATAATTTAACTAAATCAGGCCCGTAAAGTTTTATGAATAAGGGGGATAGTCTTTAGTAGGTAATATATGCTAAATATGTCAATGAACCGCAATTCAAAGCAACTCGAAGAGATACTTCAGAAAAATAATTTGTAAACGAACCTGCTCTGCTGAATGCTCTTGGGAGAGACACCCAAATGTCATCGTCAATCCTGAATTAGAAAAAAAACTGCTTTTTGATAGTGGTACCTCGAGGTATTCACACTCAGGGCTGTTAAAAGTTATAATGGTTGCATTGTTTTCGGTCCAGATGTGGAGAAGGAGCGCTCCCTGCTGGCGAACGTACCGCCGAACATGTACGAGAGCAACGTCTGCCTGCCCGAGCTGCCGGACTACATCCCGCCGCCGGCGCACCACTACAACAATAACAACAATACCGGTAAGTTATTTCATCATTTTTCAGTAGGATCCAGACGAGGAGAAGCGGCATAGGTACATTGCAGGACAACACTAGATGTAAGCCTTGTGTCAAGCTTATTCAGTTCGTCGGCTCGCCCTGGCAGGTCGAAAATATTGATATGTTCAAGTTACAATTCGCAACTACCATATCATACTATCGTACCATCAAAAAAATGATTAATGATTTTTCTTTCTATATATGATTACTTAATTTCCGTAAGAGGCTAAAGGGGCAGATTTCTCTGTAAAAATTTGGCATGGGTTTCTAATTATGTATTAGTTGTTATTGTTGGTTATACATAGTAAACTATATATATGTAAAGCACTAACAATGAACATTTATATTTAAAAACATTTATAAAAGCTAAAACAACATTTTTTATCTAAGGATGTAAAAAAATGAAGTGAATGTCCTATGTTGAGATTTTTTAGTAGAAACTTTAATAGAAGACTAGCGTTAGCTATTAAAGGAAATTAAATCAAATGGACTTATAACATTATCCACCATCAAACGAGAATAGGGTTGTCGTTATCATTTCATAAAGATAAGCGAATGGGCCACTTATCCGCGCAGCGGTAAAGTCAACCTCATTAAACTACCATTCGCGATAACTCTGCAATTACTGGGAGTTACGAGCCCTGTGTATGCACATAATTTCAGCTTTTACTGTATTTAGTAACCAACTAGCAATACTTATTGTTACATTGTCAAGAAGAGGCAATGCTCGTCTCCCATCTGTTCGAGTTAACAGCGAATTAAGGGTTCGAACAAGTGGTTACCTTATGCTACCCTGTATTCTTAGCTACAAGCGTGCTAGTCACTCACAAATTTAAATAAACGTTGATGCGCTTTAGGAACGTTCGCTCTTCAGATCTTTGTTTTTTCACAAAATAATTCGGAATATAACTCGCATCTTTACAGACGTATAAATTTAACAGCCGAACGGCATGTCATCTTTTGCGTTGCACTGTTGTAAAAATAATAAACTTTACAATCGGGGGTTGTGCGCAGTCTCATGGATAAAAGCTCATTTCCATTCGATATAAAACTGTGTTTATTGCGTTATAAATCATAGTACCGGGATGTTTTGACTAGAAGCGCGGCTCAGCTACTGAAATAATAAATTAACCAAGTAGACAAGGGCTGTTCACATCGCGTAACACCACTGAAAAGTGTCCGTCTCGTGTGGTCCAGTTCAAATTTTGATCTCCGATTAAGCACAGGTTTCACGGATCTCTAGATCACATTTTTACTGGTTCTATACAACAGTTTATCTTGTTAGCAACGAGAAAAATAGTCAAGAAATTGAAAGTCGTTAGCGCGGGTGGTCTCGACCTGACATCGACACTTGTATACCCAATTTACACGTCCACTTGGTGTCGGGCGTATATCTTGCGGACTGTCTGACTTGTCACCCTTTAACCCTATTACGGCTTCGTGTGATCGTAAATTTTGTAATTATAATATAATTTATGGAATGCTAGGCTGCTTAGGCTGTTTTGGTTTATATACGTACTTAAAAATAATAATATGAGACGAGATTACTAGATCACGTTTAGTTTTCCGGGAAGTTTAGAATATCTTTGTATATTTTAGAGCCATTCTGAGGATTAAGCATTCAGGAGAGTAGCAACGATGGGGCAAATAAAAATCCACTAGAAACTTAATTAAGGTAGGTACTTCTTACCAATTGTCTGGCATAGTATCACTTTGGCCAGTAAGAAAGTGCACCTACTCAACTACTGTAGAAATGACTCTAACCTTTATCTGAGGGTCTACCGCGAACCACGTTCGACGTGTTGCCTCCCGGTTACGTACGAATTTACAAGTGCGACAGAGAGGCAACACGTCGAACGTGGTTCTCGGTAGGCCCTCTGATATCCCGATACATTTTTTTCTTTTCGCTTAGCGTTTTTCAATACATGATTGTCATCGTGGCTAGGCTTCCTGAACTTATGATTCGATAAATGTTATCCCTTAGTTATTCCATACAGAGAACAGCTAAACGTTTACCTATGTGAGTAGAGTTCGTACAACACATGCGATGCGCCGCGGTTCCGCGCGGGCGCGCGTGGCGCAACACGACCTTGGCGCACTTTTTCCGCTCTCTTTCAGCCCGAGGTCTTCGCGAAAATTGTCTTCTTTGGCCATCGCTTCAGCCGATCAGATCTGGAAATACGTAACGGAACGGTTGTTGAACTACGAAATTATGAGATAAGGGAATTCTGTTGATAGTTTTACAAGTGAATGCCAGTTGTTGTGGCTTTTATGTTTAGTGCCTCTAATTATTATGGACGTCTATCCGCTGAATTGTGCTGATCTAAATCATTTGATGAAACTTTAAATTGCACAAACCTCATCTGAGTACAGGTAACATTAGCGTAATATCTATTATAGTCGTAGGTAATTAATGACAGAGTTGGATGTTTGTCTTATGACATTGTACAATATTGGATATTGGATTATGTTGGTGCCTATTAGGTGCCCACCTCCTCACCTCATAATTAATGTGCTTATTACTCACAAAATTATTTACCTATTGTTTATTTATTCATTCCAATCCCTATGAAGCATTAAACATTTTGCAAATCTTTATGTATTTAAGTCAAAAAAAAAAGAAAAACTACGAAGCAGAACCATACCTAACCCCGCTCTGATTACTAAATAAATTCAAATTTGCCGCAATAAGGCTAGGTTCACACTTGGAACTTGGAACTCCCAACCTCGTGCCAGACCAGATTGATCAACGCGCCCCTTCCACCGCCGCTCGCGTCGCGCTGCGCCGCGCCAGTCTTCCACCACAAACCTTTTGTGCTCATCACACCTATTGTTTTATTACCTGCCAGTGTTTCTTTACCTTTATTTGAAAGTTCAGTGTCTATCATTAATTCATTTTCTATTCAGCTCTTATTACTATCTATTGTGTTTTTCTTTTTATAGTTTCATTGTTTTATCTGTATATATTATTTATAAGTAAGTTTATGACATTTTAAGTATTTAAATATATTCATTTTATTAAATTTATTCCTTTTTTAATAGGGAAATTTATCGCGGCTGTCTTCTTTTGGAAGTTTTCTGTCGTTAAATGAAATAAGTGCTAAGTGACCGTCAGTGCGTGTGACAACATGTCTGCCTGGGATTCTGGTTAAACTATGTTTTTGCACCCGAGTTCTCGCGCCAGGGAATCCACGGAGCTGGACCCTGTTATAGTATGGCGTGGTGAGTTTTCTTATTTCTATTACGAGTAAAACTAAAACTACGTATGACAGTTCATTCCGATTTGAATTATGTAGAATTGAATTTGAAGTATCAAACCAATAATTATTTAATAATCTTCGTTACTGAATTATTCAAAATGGTAGAAAGTGAAGTTTTCTAATAATCAGTCCCTACACAATTCACAAGCATTCAAATAATTACTTAATAGAGAAGTATTTGCTCTGTAACTTTTTCACAAACAACAGGCATTATATTCCCCTTGAACTCGCGTCACATGTACTCTTAGTTATCCAGAATTACGAGCGAGTAACCGCTGAAAGACACCACAATGCTGACTTCTAATTCAGATCCAACACGTTCGTTTACGGGTACATTTCCCGACCTCGCGACAACCCGAGCGTGGCAAACTAATGCAACCGGGCCGACAACCTGAAGGTTAACGCACAAAATCGTATATTCAATATTTTGCAACTGCACTCGTATTAATAAGGTAAGGTATATGGTTAATGTGTGCAATTTCGAAGCATCCGCGCTGTCGCAAGTCGATCGCGGGCGCATCCTTGCGTTGCGCAGCAAATCACCGGACGTGCGCTCGGAACAATATTGCGCAATGCGCGGTCTGCGCACCGCCTTACGCTTGCTACGCCGTAGAACGCTACGCTCGTAGGCAATGCTTATATCGATAAATACTTATCGTCAAATAAAGCAGCTATTAATAAATAATATAGTTAAAGCGCTTTAATTGCGTATTTCATTTTTATTTTAACGTTTATTAATAAGATTATTGTATCATTGTAGAGTTACTATTAATATACTCGTACTTATTTTGTAAGTCAAAATTAAGAATGCCACGAATATTCGGCAACTATTCGGTTTTGGCCGAATGTTGCCTACTATTCGGCCGAATACTGAATATCTGTCGCACCTACCTAAAAAGAAAAAATGCACAATAAAAATAACCAAAACTAGGTATATTTAATATTTAAAATGTATTCTTGGAAAGTTGTTAAATACGAAAACCCTTTTTGAGCATTTATTAATTACTAAATATTTTATGATTTGATTGACTCTAACTACATTCATTAATTCTGTTCAGCAAAAAATATATCTTAGCAAACGTTGTGCTTTGTTGGCGAACGGTTTTCATAATAATTGTGACTCAAAGTGTTCGCATGCCATGCCGAATATTCGGAGCTTCGGCCGAGAGAAGGGCCGAATATTCGGTATTCGGCCAAAACCACTACTCGGGGCATCTCTATTTAGTCAAAATCTCCAAGTTTAGAAAGACTTTTATTGCGTTCAACTTTTCCATAAGGATACCAAATATAGCTATGACAAATTTCTTACTTAAATATCAAATAACATAGTCGGTATATCTAATGATTCAACGTAACGAATTAGTCGAATGCGAGAGCAATAACGAACGGCAATTGAAGTGGCGACCGGCCAAGGATCGTTATCATTTATATCCATGAAGTGATTTGGACAGGTAATGGCTACGTATAGCGGGCCGCGTTTAGTTAAGACGCTAGTGGACCACAGCTTCTCCATAACAACGTAATAGTCCCGATTTCACTGCCTGGATAATAGACACTATAAAAAACATTTTTACACAAGTTATTAAAATAATTCTCCAAAAAACACGGAACTGGGTGTAACTATTTCTTATAAAATTCATCCTCGATCACACAGATATTTATCATTTTAACTTTTTCGTATCTTGTACACTATTTCGTATCTAGTAAGCAGTCGTAAAAGTGCTGTATATAAACGCACCTGCCTTCAGCTGATCTGCTATTCTTTTGTAATCACCCTGTATAATCATTATTCAGTCTAACATACCGCTGGGAAGGGTAACTTATACCACTAACTCAGTTCATAACTGTCAGATTTGAAGTGTTGACAAGAAAAGTATTGAGCTTTCTAAGATATCAATAAAAAGATACGTGTCGTTTCGAGCAGCCACATCCGGTGGCCATTGTGCTTCAACTGGCGAGCTTCCGGCGAAACACGATACTTGCTCCTGCGCACGTGCGCGACCTTTTCAAATTTCGAACTAGGAATTTTGGAACAAAGGTCTGAGAGGGATGGATAACCTTATCAAGTTGTGAATTTTGATATCTAGAGCTGAGATTGGTATAGTCAGCACCGATAGTTAATGCGGAGTTAATTTGATACGTTTTACTTAAAAATGCGACTTGTTTTTATACAGAAATACAAGTAATTATTATAGTTTACTATAGGATAGGTAGGTACCTACAGTAAAAACGTACTGAAATGGGTAACTTTAGTTCCTTACAACATATTCGAATGGATCACTTTACGCGTGGCTTAGAAAACTTAGAATACCTGAGAAGGACTTATTATGTATCTAAGAAGATTAAAAGACAGTGTTAAGTATAAGAACCAAGGTTTATTTTTGAACTTCTACTGACTTGTTAAAGACAACTTTTCAAAAGTTACTCTTTAAACGCTGGCTGAGCAAAGACAATGAGAAATAAAAAACACGAAAGCAGCACGTGCGGGATAAAAACACGATTAAATTGCCTCTACAGAATATTCCTTGAAACCAAAATACAATAAAATTGTATGAGCTTTATACAAACTTAAGACCTTTATCTTTTATAAGTTAAAACTTATTGTGTTACCTCGTATTCTACGTTCTTTAACACGTGAGCGTTAAGTGCCATGGCATAGAGTCGTTTTTCTAAATTTACAATAAGTAAGTCAGATACGAGCTTTATAAAATTCCCAGTGTTCAATTATATTCATATAGCCAAATACACGTGAACAATATTTTGACAAATTCAAAAAGGTACAACTGATTAATCCATGAATATCGTTCGATGACAATAAAAAGTGGGTACACAAGAAGTCCTCGTACGTCACAGGTAAGAATTTGGAATTAGCTTTGAAGGGTTGGCTACCAAAAGCGCAAGGGTGATTCTTTACCATATTGTGTATTTGGAGGGTGCTCGCGGCCCCTTGTCCTTCAATAAGCCCTTAATAAGGGCCCTCGGGTCCTATTCAGCGCCCTTTCATCCACATTTACCTATTTCAGGTGGCCCTGATTGATCCTATAAATCTTATTTCGCCTGTCAATGCATTGAATCATTTTGGGTCAACTCTTCTCAAATGCTCAAAACTGATCCGTATCGCCTGCATTTTATTGCTGAGTTACACGTCTGCGTCTTACGTAAGCAAACAACTCACGATCACGAACGCGAAGCGGCGCGGCGCGGCGGGCCCACGGCGTTCGCGTTCGCAACGAGATCGCCCACGTAGGACACTTCTAGAGGTATCAAAGGATTGATTCACCCCCAGCCGCAGCGCTTCGCTTCGCGTTTGCGTGTTATTCGCCTACGTAGTACGCTGCGTTATTTAAAAACGATTGATTAATTTTACATAATACCGCAAAATTGATCAAGATTTTAACGGTGGTTATGTAAAAAAAATAACTTTGCTGAGAACATAAATATAATCCCTATGTTTTTTAATGGGAAACCCATAGTAAAGTTTTCCTTGTACGAAGTTCTTGTAAGTACCTACAATGTTGTTGTTGGGCTTGCTATATACTCGTGTGGTTCGTGGAACGTTGATAAGGTTTATCACCAAGTACCTACATTTTAGTTATAAATTAAATGCCTTTTATAATTACATACTTATATTATCTAATATTCCGCTCCCACGTACCGAATTACAATGTTAGTTTTCTGTTGGAATTGTGGTATTTTATACCTTATGTTACATTATGTTTACATTGGAACTAACGAAAAATGAAAAAAACTTTCGTAAAAACATGTATGTAGTTCGTAAGATGAAATTAGAGACTTTTATGAACTTACGAAGAGTTCCCGAAAATTAACTTTTGCAAAATATTTTTTTGGAGAGTTCACATAGAAATACGAGTCTTCCAATAACTGCAGGTGTTAAGACTAATCTATGGGAAAGGAGTGCAAATCGCGAATAGGGGTTGAATAGAAGCAAAGAGACGCAATATTAAGTGTCGGATTACGGAGCTTTGTCGGCGCTCGCGGCGCCTTTGAAGCTGAATTCAATTAATCGCCGTATTTGCGGTGCTTGGTAGGAATCCTCGCAAGAACAAATATTTGCTGAGTGTTCATTACCAGCTATTAGGCGCGTTTTAATTGTGCCGTGAACGCCGATTACCTTTATCGGCGAAATCACCTCGAGAAACTCGCAAACACCGAAAAATAGGCTTTTTCTTGGTAATAGAAACACGATATGCTGTAATTCTATTCGTGGCTGTATATGGGTGATTTAAATTAAGGTTGTCCTATACAATATTACTTAGTTTATGTGCGTACATATTTATCTAACAAACTACTATTCGGTCCACGTTTGCTTAAGGGGCCCACTTACTATCAGTCCGCCGGACGATATTGGCCTGTCAGTTAGAACAAAAAACTGACAAGCCGATATCGTCCGGCGGACTAATTGTCAGTGGGGGCCCCTTTCCTCCAAGTTGGGGCTCGCTTGGTGTTGTTCGAAAATCGACATGGACGTATAAGCGCCACTTGCACCTTCCCACTAACACAGCGTTAACCGGTTAAACCGCTAACCCGGTGTCAATTTGTACTGGTAACCATGGTTACTCCAGGTTTAACTGGTTAACCCCGGGTTAATGAATGGTGCAAGTGGCCCGAAGTAACTATCTTTCTATAAGAGTCAAATTTATTTACAATAATAACAACAACACAACAATGGCATCTTTTTATGTTTAAAGCGGGGCTAGAGAATATTCAGTTCAGTTTCAGTTTCTTTATTCATAACAAGAACTACATGTCAATTTTATTATACATATTTACATCTTATGTCTATTTTAATATTATTATTTTTTTCTTATTTGTCTTATGTTATTGCATAAGATAATGTCTTACGAGCCCCGAATGATGCATAATATATGTTCTCGTTTAGTCAGGAGCACTTTCCCAGATTTTCCCATTTATACAAAAATAATGCTTTGATAATACAAATGATTAAGACTAAACTAATACTAATATTTCGTTTAATTTTATATGGAAATAATCTACAATAAAAAAAATACAAGATATACCAAATCTATGAAGTAAAAAATAAAATAAAACAAGTGAGTTATTTATTTTTATTTGGAGATCCAACAGCTGTGACATTAACATAAAAAATATAGAATATGTATACAGGAAGCCAATTATAGGAACTATATTATCTCTAAAAATGTGTGCAAAGGAGGATAAAACATTAAGTTAAAGTATAACGCTAGTGAGATGAGATGTCATATTTACGCTAAATTATAGACAAGAAGGTGAAATATCACAGTGGTAATATTTTTATTCTGAACAATTATTTAATAGACTAAAGTTTTATTAACCTAGAGACGAATCCAGTTCTACACAGAATGGACATTAACATGGCCGGATTTAGGGGAGGGCAACCGGGGCAACTGCCCCGGGCCTCCACAAAAGAGGGGCCCCCACAATAGAGAAAGGATAGGAAAAATAATTTGGGGCCAGGGGGCCTCCACTCCTTTGTTTCCGCGGGGCCTCCACACCTCTTAATCCGGCCCTGGTCTGAAGACAAGTGCCGCTTTTACAACCCCTTTAATTTGCTTGGCCACGTTTGATTGCCACGTATGTGACTTTCCATTAGAGTGGTTTCTTGCTGATAATTAGTTGGGTTCTGCAGAACTTTAGAATTAAGTAGAAGAACTATCCTGTTTGCTAACACTTAATTTAGCAGTAATTTTTAGGTTTCCGTACCTCTAAAAAAAACGAGACCCTTAAAGTATCACTTCGTTGTCCGTCCGTCCGTCTGTCAAAACCCTTTATCTCGGGAACGCGTGAAGGTATCGAGTTGAAATTAAAACCATATCAGGCCTACAATCCGTTAAAGCTGTGAAAAAATAAAACTTCTAAGTTAACGCAAAAAAAAGATACGGCCGTTTATGCCAAAATAAAATCTATACTCGTATTTCGTCACTCTCAAGGGAATCATAATTTATAGGGTACTTCCAGTTGAACTATGAGATTTGGCAAGTAATATCGTCTTACACTTCAAATACAGGGAAAAATCTGAAAACTATTTTGTAAAAAATAAAAAAAATAAGAAAAAAGTTGATTTTGTACGGAACTCTCGCTGCGCGAGTCCGACTCGCATTGTCCGGTTTTTATTTTTTTTATTAGATTAGTTACTACGCACAAATTTATCGATAAACAATTGAACTCACATCTCATTTATAATCAGTTTAATAAATAATACATAGCATCTTTTCACAATTATAGGTAAATATAAGTAGTTAGTGTCAACGCAAGCCAGTGCGATTTGCTGCTTATAAAAAGCCTTTTAAACAACTTCAGGTTTGTGTAAAAATACATATTATTTGAACAGTATATTTTTCAATCGTTCATAACGATATCGAAATGTCTTTCGTTTTCTGCTGCTTAGTGGTTATCCATTTTTTTTTCAGTACAATTCTTCGCTGTTTTAGATATCAGTAATAATACAAATAATAAATAATAAAAATACAAAATGCCTACTTATCCGCGTTATCACGCAGGATGGCGTAGGCGCGGCCCTGACGATAGCCACGATAGCTTGTCACAACACTGTCACGCTGTCACAGTGACACGGGTTCAGGACTTCATTCATCTCGGTGACCAGATAGGCTTGTTTAACGTAAAGAACAACAGACAAATGAACAGCCAAACTTTTATTAAAAGTTGACTCAATATTATTTTTCCTAAATATCACAAAAAACGCATGTGGCAGATCCATTTTGAATGGAAAGACGTGGGAAGTCCCATATAAGTGTCCCGTCTACGAGTAGGTATATCTTCACTCTTGGTAGATAGGTAGGTAAAAAATTATAAACTACTCCTCTGTTTTAATCTCTACAAATTAAGATATGTAACCCTTACTGACAAATAGCGCCTTACAACACTGTTTCATTGACAGATAAGCCAAATATAAAAGTTTGAAAAAAAAAGCGGTGGCATCTCCTGGCTGACGGAGGCCGAGATGGGGAATTATTGGCAACGGAAGTGACGTCACTACGCGCTCCAATTTAAAACGCCGCCCACTTGGGAGCTGTGTCGCTGCAGCTTTATTACTAATATCTGCTATTATTTTGTCCTGAACTCTACAGTAAGTGTCAATATGTTTCGTTGCACCTTATTCCGTGGCAATAAGGTAGAAAATGTGTAAGTACATTTATTTTGATGTCGACTACTCATAAAAAAACTCATTTTATTCATTACAAAAATCGTTTTGACAATTCGTAAAAATAGCTAATTTCACCCATGAGTAAAGGGGCCCACTGACTCATCAGTCCGCCGGACGATATCAGCCTGTCAGTTAGAACAAAAATTTGACAATTCCGAACAACTGACAGGCCGATATCGTCCGGCGGACTGATAAGTAGTCAGTGGGCCCCTTAATGAACAACACTTATATGTAGTTTTTTTTTGTATCAAGCAATTTTCACTTTTTATTTTAATTCATGATTTTGTTGTTTATACACTTGTTATAGGCTATTGCAGCCCTAAAGTATTTATTCATTTATTCATTAACCCAAATAAAATAAAATAAACTATTGTAACCGGACCGACTAAATTCCATTATCCTTATTTAGCAGGAAACTAAAGTTAACCTTTCCCAAAATAATTTTAAATTCGAAATTAGAATTCAATCAGTCCTTTATACCATGAATAACCGGATGTACTCCGCTTTTTAATTAGCGCGAAGGTTACGAAGAATGTTTTTAAAAAATCTTTTTTTACATTGTAAAGGGCGGGATAATCGTATGCGGCCGCTAGATATTTATAAAGCTTTGACATTTCAGGATGAAGTGCTCCCGTGTCGTTCAGATTTATGTTCTGTTTTTCAATGTTTTATCTAAAAAAGATTGTTTATCTGGCACTTCCGTCGTAGCCGCCGCCGATACGCTCGCTAGCGCTTTATTGTTTACACTTAATGTAATTCAAAGCAGGGAATTCCTTGGTAAATTGTATTTTTAAATTTAAACGCTGGAATGATGGAGTTTACCACGTGAATATCGATCGCGCGGCTTATTTCAATGCGGCTTTGCCATTTCGATCGATATTACGCTCATGCCATACGTAATTTTCCTCTGTTCTTATGCCGACCATTTGCGTGCCTCTGTGTTGTAGTTAAACATCTTAATACATTATTTAAATGATACCTACAGCAACGCTCAATAATAGTGTTCTATCGACTTACATGTAGTCTGCCAAACAACTTTGTCAGTAGAAAAAGGCGCGAAATTCAAATTTTCTATGGGACGATAACCCTTCGCTCCTACATTTTTTCAATTCGCCGCTTTTTCTACTGACGGAAATGGCTTGACAGACTTTAGCTTTGCAGTTTCTATTTCCTGCCAGCACGCTAACCGAGATTGTTCGAGCATAGACAATATCCCGCGAACCCGCGTGTGTTTATTTCCGCGGCACATTTATTCAAATATCGAAAACTCATTTCCCGCACCATTTCCCTTTTAACGGCGGGCGCTCGCCGTAATTTCATTCCAGTGCATTTCAGGTGCACAAAGGATGAACGACATCAAAATGTTTAGCGTAGTAGTGCTAGTGCTAGCGTACGTCGACTGCTAAATTCACATTTTGCCCGATATAAATACTTTTTTGCTTTCAGGCTCTGAAGCAATAATTTTAAAACCGCTTTTTATTTTCAAAATGTATTCTTGTAGATACGACTGCGATATCTTACCATAAGAATTAAATTTCAATTTTTATTTTTCTTAAAACATCACTGCTGAAGGGTCTGATTAACTTTATTATTATTTATCAAATTCCAGAAACTATAATACCTACCTACATCTTTGAACAGATTATCCAAGCGAATATGTGTAGTGTTAAGCTTGATAATCTTAATGACCACCTTACTAATATAAGAACTGCTAATGACCTTAATCTTATCCTTCGCACTCGTTAAGCAACCCGTAGCTCATTAAACGACATTGGTTACCATAGAAATCCCAGTATGACAAAAAAATCATCGCCGAATTTTCGAAGCATCGAAATCGTTTCCTCCGTAGACAATGGCCCCTCTATATCCGGCGGCACACGTGCTCAGGTGCCTATTATCCTGTATCTCGCCCCTTCTTGGTACCTTTTGTGACCCTTCAAACCCACCCCCTTGTAACTTGACCTGATTTTGGTACAGCGCCGCCTTCTAGCTCGTGCCCTCCCACCGAATCATATTAAAATCTCCTTGAACTGCGACAATATCCGAAACTGATACTCGGACATCTGCTTCGATCTTTGTCAACATCCGGGGCTCCTACTCATACAGTATTTACAGAACAGGAGTGGGCCTACGGCTAGTTTCAATGCTACTCAGTTCCACTTCTGACTTTGTCCGATAAAAGACCGTTGCGAACAATGCAAACGGAGTTATTCTGAATTTAAAATTCAAGTGGTTTCCAAGTCTCGGGCACGGCCGCTATCAAACAATAGGAATCAACGTCAAGGTCGCGCATGCGTCATTCGAGTCATTATTTTATATGTAATTACGATCTACAGCGTCACATCGCAGTGAATTAGCATTATAGCCGTGGACGAAAATAGAAAAAATATATTCTGTCGATTTTGGATGACTAAAGACAGCTGCGAGACAATTAGGTACTTATGCAAAGTTGATGGCCCCGATGCCAATCAAAAGTATCAATAAAATCATGAACTGTTAACGGACCGCGTAAAAAACAATTCGGCAGATGTTCCCTCTGTCAGTAGGTACCTATGCATTTACTCTACGGGCATTGTCTAGATCGAAACCATCTGGCTGGTCCTGGATATATTAAACCATTTAAATAAAATTATATGAGTGTATACCTACTTAGGATAGCTGTTGGCAAATTCTATTTATAGTATTTTTAGTGTTTTTAATGTAAATCTTCATCATAAGTAATTTGTTCGCTTGTGCGCTACGCGTAATTTGAGCGAGACATCCATTGTTTTACTAAGCTTGATCGTGTTGTGCCTAGTTGTGGATTGAATGTCAAGGAGCGGCAGGTATTAATATTAAGTCCTCATTGCTTATGTTTACTTTAAGACAATATTCAGCTGTAAAAGTCTAATATGTTATAGTCATTATTCTTTAAATGTCATTAATTTATTACTCTACACAAAGGCAAATTAAAGATTTTGCACTTGCCGAAACTAAGTTTGGTCACAATCACGTTTTAATTGCTTCTTGATTGCCTAAGTATAAATAAAAGCAACCTATCTTAATAATTAGTCCTACCCAAGCTAGCGGTATACCTATATTTATGTCCCATATAGTCGTCAGTTAAATACAAACTCTACCTAAGTTACCTATACTTTGTAATCAATGAATACAACCCCCGTATATTCTGTTCTTCCAAATGTTTTTTTTTTTGTAAATTACAGTTAGTATGTATATTAAATATTCAATATATATTATAAGTTGATTATTACCCGATATGCCGAAAGATTTTACCCACCCGTATTTTATGTCAGCTAATCTAACTCTCCGAACGAACTCTACAATTAAGACGCAGAACAGAGCAAGAAAGAATTAGAATACCGTTTGGTTTGACAGAGGGGGTTCCTTTCGTATGTCATTAGACTATAAACTAATTTAGGTGCTTGCGCTAATTTTCATGTTTCTCCGAGGGTTAGCAAAAAAATCGACGGTTGCGCAACAGTTGGTCGTGTAGCAGGTGGCGCGACAGGTCGGGCGCGTTCGTGTGTCTCCGTCACCAGTCGTGCGCGCTCGGCGCTCGTCGTTCACACTCGGCCCACAATTTCCACGGCCGCCCTCTCATTCCGCCCGAAAGCTCGCAGTCGGCGATCAGGCGCGAAGCGGAGCGGTGCTACGAACTGCGTCAAGTGCGAAGCTTTCCGATTGACGTTTTGAGCGCGGACTTTATATTTAAAAGTTTATTTTTACTACAAACTCAATTAAAGTTTTTTTTATATTAATTATCAATTACAGTGCATATAAATTAGTTTAAACTGAAGTGCGTGGTAATGACGTGTATTTAAGTGTTGGTACCGGTGCGGTGCCGGCCGGGTCAGCCATGCTCCTAGTCGAGTCTCCGCGCGAAGCCGCCGTGCCGCCGTGCGCACTCGACCTGCCCATGTCGGCCCTCACAAAACTCAATTTCACGGACTACAGTGTAAAGTTAAAGGGGTATGAGGGTCAGGATCAGAACTCGCGGTTGAACTATGAACAGGCGTTAGCTAGTGTGGCGCGGCTAGGGTACGACCCTAGCCAGAAGGTGTATGAGCAGCCCCAGCAGAACAGGCTGGCGTTCGACCCTGCGCTGGACGCCATGTGTCCAGACCCCACATATGCCATAACCACAGGTTAGATTTTTTGATTGTAGGCAAACACAAAGCTTTTTTGACTCTGTGTTCATCAAGTAATTAAGGGCGATTTTAGCCTTCTATTTTTATTTAAAGAACGTATACAAACGTATACGTGTATCCTTGCTTAGCTTGTACTATTTAGAAGTATTTTCAGTTCAATACAAAATTATTTTATTTCGATTAACATAAATCACAAATCAACATACTTACTGCGATATTCTTCTAATTGAATGTGATACTGATAACATTTAAGTTAAATAAACACTGAAAAGTTTCAGATTTAATTATTTCAATGAGATAATTGTGTAAGTATCAGAGCATTATATAAGATTGAGCCTCTACTATTATTAGTGAAGTAGGTACCTACCTAAAGAGTGTACAGGAGAAAATCCGGGCATGCACGATCTGGTATATCTTTTTACCGGATGCACATATTTAAGCGGTTCTGTTATTTTAATAATTTGTAATTATAGTACTATTTAATGAAAATACAACCATATTACATACAATAAATGGGCTCCTGTGAAATTTCGCTAAATATATTCCATCATACCTTGAATTTTTTGTACAGCGTTTTTTGATAATATACACTTGCTTCCTGCTACAATGCCACAATTTTATTTATATTTTTATAAGCTGTATTATGCTCATTAGAATGTCATCTTACCAAAAATATACTTATTGAAACTCTTTTCTACTTGAGGTAGTCAGGAAGACTGTCGACTCCAAGCACTGAAAATCGTTTTTATATGGAAGGCATTTTTTGTCAAAAAGTCAAATTCACTAAAGTTAAAACGCCTCAGAATTATCTCAATCTGAATACAATTAGAAAAGTTTTAACTATTGTGAAATTTGGCTTGTATAATAAACAAAAATGTTTTTAGCGGGAGAATTTGGTAAAAGACTGTCAGAAGACAGTGTACAAAAAAACTGGTCAAGTGCGAGTTCGTTTAACTCGCGCACCGAGGGTTCCGTACAGAACAAACTTACAATTTTCTCATGTATAATAACTATAATCACGAAAGACTTGACCAGAAGTATACTAAGCGTAATTGTGTACAGCGCATTTGAAAGAAGGTGTTTTAGTGTAATCTCATAGATATTTCAACTATTTCTAGCAAAAATGTTTTTTGATAATTAAAAAATATATATATATATATAGTAGGGGTGTGATTATATTATTTCTGTAATATTTATGATAATGTTATTAGAGCTCTTTCAAATGAACTACATCATTTTATTATGTAGTTTGATAGCCACAAATTATGCCATGCTCAGCCATGTCCAGCGTTCTGCCAGAAAGCCAGGTGCAGCGGCAGACGACGCCCAGACTGCCAAGTGCCGAGACTGCAAAAATAATTACGAATTTGAGGCTAGAGACTTTTGGGCCTTGGTCGTCAGACACCAAAACCCTAATAAAGGATATTTGCCGAAAACTTGTTGGGGTGTCTGGCGATCTACGAGCAGGGTCATATTTTGCCCAAAGGCTTAGCTTAAAGATACAGCGGGGAAATGCGGACAGTGTCCTGCTAGGTGACATTAGCTATAACTAATGTAACTATGCAAATATTGTAATTAAATATTAGCCAATAAACGATTCTTATTTTCATTTTCAAAAAAGGTACACACGCAACATTTTATTTTAGTGGGTAATCCCTGAGTTGTAAGTTGGTGGTAAGTTATATTAAATAACTCATATTTTCTTAACAAGTAGGTACCTATTTTTCTGATAATTATTCTCATTTTATATTAATATCTAACATATTTTAGGTACAGTCGCCATCAGATATATCGGAGCGGCCAAGGTGCTCACAAATATCTGAACACGTCTCTATTGTCAAGGCGCTAGAGTGCGTGTTCAGATATTTTTGAGCACCTTGGCTGCTCCGATATATCTGATGGCGACTGTACTAAAAACAAAATAAATATGAATATAAACATTGATTCAGGTTGAAATAATTAGATACTTTAATACCGTCATTGCGGTTACAGGAGGCAAGTTTCGAACAAATATATGCGTGTTCGCAAATAATTATTAAGGTTAACTTACTAATTAAAATAACTCATGTTTTATTAAGGCGTAATAATTGTTCGCGGTTTAATTTTATATTAATTACATCATGTAAGTGCCTAATAAGAAAATCGGTAGTAGGTTTACAATTTTGCATTTCAATACACCTTGTTCTTGATGAATACAGGAAAATCTGCTTAGGTTCTGAAAGGATGGACAAAAAGTTTTTTTGATCCGAAAACTTTTTATTTATTTATCAAAATCTAGTAGTAGGTAATATCAAACACCTATGTAACTAAGATGTGGATAAGATGAATGCAGTCTAAGGAAAACACGTGCCTCGGAAATCAAGAAAATTTGATTCTCGCACAGATGGCGCTACCACCAATACCAACCTTTGGCCCATTCTCGGCTAGATGGGTCACAATCATAATATAAAAATAATAATAATATTCATTTTTTTATTTTTAATATTAATCGTGTGTCGATAGATGGCAGTAAATTTACTGTGACTACATAATTCACTATTTATTTATTTTAAAAACTCGAGAAATCCAGAGTATACTATGACAGTACCCCTCGATTTTATATATTCTCTTTGGTAATATCATTGAAAGTTGGCAAATCGCGTTCATTGAACCCTATTCGTAAATAAAATTTTACTTCACCAATACCTGTCATTGTAATATCATTATCATCCTTTAAGCACTTAGCTAAATTAATATTGATCATTACATCTGTATGTAGTCACAGCTATACTTCGGTACGTGTCAAACAAGCTAATCTTATCCATACAAGGACTAGAAGTTTCCAGCTTGGAAAGCTCTACCGGAAGCACTTTCGCCCGCCATGTTGGATCCGGCGCGCGCGCAAGCTTCCGCCGCGTGACGGGAATCAAAAGCTTCGCACTAGCGTCACATGACATTTGCATACATAGATTACGTGACAGCCATGTAAACTGTTTATCTGGACGATAGCAGGAAGTTTTAGTTTTATTATACAATACATTGTAATATCAATATTTCATATAGGTATGTAACTTTGTAATAAAGGATGGGGGTAGAGTCCTATACGACATACAAAAGAAAACATGTAATTAATAATTAATTTCTCGAGTTTTTATAATTTAACTTGGAAATAGGTCACTTCAATCTTGTTAAAATTGGAATATTATATCATGGAGCAATCGTTAATGATCGTAATATGGTAGAGATCTTAGTAATTTGGCTGTTGGCGACGAGAAAGAAAACATATTTGCTGCCATACTTTAGAAATAGATGGTCACTATTATTCGCTCTAAATTCTAATAAAGACTAACTGCAGTTCATCAGGTATTTATTGCATAGCCAGTATAATCTACCGCTTAACCCTAATCTTAATAGCCACAAGCCGGCCACTTAATCAATGGAACTGGACGCAAACTTGCAATGCGCACCACGCCTTGTAACCTATGAATATTCATACAGGCTGTTCAGATTAAATCGCAGTTGACGCGTGTCCACTGATGACACGGCGCCCGATATGGCGAGAGTAACGGTGCGGTCGCTCACCTTTCAGTAATCGCTTCCTTCCTTTTGTGACTACCCACAAATCTTGCGTGATCGCAATGAGAATAGAGGAAATTAAATATATTTTTATAGCCGCAGACGAGACTTGTGCCCTATATGGACACAAGTGAAGATCAATGACATCGTTAACTTCGAAAAACAAACGCGTCGTTCACCGCTTCGTGTCTCAATTACTGAAAACATGTCATGTACACCCAACCTCGAATTGCATTGCCACTTTATGTTTTTTTTTTATAATGTGTCCACGCGATTGTGCAGGTCGCTGTACATTTTAAACTAAGTGTAACTTCATAGTGAATGGAAGAGTGATAGTATACTTTTAAACTTCAAAGTTGTCTTTGGAACGGTGCAAAAACCGTTCAGAATTAACAATGTCTTTTAAAAGCTAAAACTAAACATGAGTAGCTGTCTTTATTATCTCCCGAGTCTTACTCTACAATGAGCTTACCCTCATCTATGGTACAAATTATAGGGGCAGGATAATTTTATTAGTACAATAAATATACTTATATACTAGTTATACTGGCATCCGAAAACGTTAGAATCACCTGTCTAACACTAAGGTGACCGCGACCATCTGCTGCCATCTGCGTTCAAAATAGCGGGGTGCCGCATTCCTCGATTCAGGATTGAACTTAGGTCACCTCAATTAAGAACTAATGGCTTAATAACTGGACTGGACGAGTGTGTGGAAAGTGTTAAATCCTAGAACGAAAAGACAAAATAGCATACACAATTATTGATTGTTTTAGAGATTCTGGAAATGTATGCTCATTTTGCGTTGCAATGAAAATCTAAAGCTAAGTGTAAAATTGGTAGTTTCCGTAATCCGTTAATTATATTTTACAAGTTTTAATTATTCAATCAGGGTTAACGTCAGTGGTAAACGTAAATATGTACAAATATTCATTTGTATATTATCAATATTGCACCTGACATACAGGTACATATATGTACTGAAACTTGCAGCTGAAACATATAACCTCACGTGCCGCATTTTTTTTTTTTTTTCAAATAAGTTTCGTCATACGCGGATCCGCGGATACAAAGACTTAATTTAATCAAACCATAACTAAGAAAGGACATAAATTATTTAAAAAAAGTAGTCGTCAAGTGCATCAGTATCACATGTCCATGATGACGTCATCGTCTCGCCGCCGACGTCACGTTCATTCACAATATGGCCACTTCCGGCGGCGCATTTCCTCCCGCCTCATAATCGTCATTCATTCACTCAATACTATCCCGTAATCAAAGCTTTCTACCTCTAGACGAGACAGAAGGGTCTAAAGTTTTGAAGTGTTTTTTTTATTTACACGTTTTTTTTTTCTTGTTAAGCTGTGTTGCTGAGCTGAATACGAGTACGCTTCAACCGAAGGAAATAAGCAAAAAACCCGTTGAGTAAAAAAAACTAGTAGAAAATATGAGTAGAAGAGAGAGAAGTAGTATTGAATTGAGCGGGAAAAAACAAAGCAAATCGGTAAAAATGGCTACTCTGCGAGAAGTCGTATTTAGATTACCTACTCGTAGGTTTACAGTAATGTGAATTGAATCCAAAATTTTACTGACAGCATAATGAGTTTCGATATTGTTTTACTTAGGTAACAACACCAGCACTTCACTATAATGCGTACGAGCTTAAAAAACCTCACCAAGCATAGACAATTTTACGCGATCGTTAACGAGTCGCAGGCGCAGCACACGTCGCCATTGATGCGCTCGCTTCCGCTCTCGTAGCGCCGCTATATCCTGTCTCCACCAAACATGCCACTCCCAACCTTAACTCAAACAACTGAAGTCCAAAATAAAATGCACCCTAGAATGGACTAGGATGCTGTCAGCTGTCAGATACAGTAATTTACAAACCCAAACAGACGTTAGATGTAAAGCAGGAAAGTTCAAATTGCATGAAACTTGTAGCAAAGGATCAGGTTATCTTGAAACTATAAGTCCTGTATGAAAATTAAGACATCTTCCGCGTTATGGGTGGGTCTTGCTTGATAGTTGGACATTCCAGAAGGATTAAAAATAAATCCATAATTATACCTACAAGGTGCTTGTTTATACTGTCGCTTATTTTAATCTCTAGTTGCCACCAGATGCTCTCATAGTATTAAGATTATGTGATTATCTTATTATTATTATGAATAATTTCAAATACTGGTATCGTACCTACTTATGTACCGAGTTATCGATAGCTATAAATATGTATAAATGATATTATATGTATATATGACTAGAATAAAAAAAATGCAAACCGAATATAGTACATAAATATAACTAATAATTAAGTATGGAAATACACGTTCTGATCGAGGTTAAATATTAATTACGTAATTTTGGAATAAAATATAATCTCGGTCCATAGTTCTATATATTCTGATCGTGTAAGAATAACTTTATACAGTTAATTAAGCAAATCATAAATGTAAGCATCATTTACGTAAAAGTATTATGGCAATAAATTAACACGCTACAGGAAAACAGGATAAGGATTTCCAGACCTTCGTTAGTAAGAAAATAAATTGGCTGAAGCTGATTTACTTGGTTTTTCACTCGGCAAATAATAGGTATCTAAACCTACAAAACCAGATGTATTTTACAAATTGAATGTTTTCCTACATGCGTTTATTATAAAAACAAATTTTCCTGTGCCTTAAGATGTAATTTAGCCATCTCAAAAGATCTATCGCAGTATCCAACAATTAACTCTCAGACTGCGGTATTGTGGTAAGTTAGCTACAAAAATGAGTTTAAAAACTTTCTCAGTCCTATCATCAACGTGACACTATCTATAAGTAGGAACAGTCGCCATCAGATATATCGGAGCGGCCAAGGTGTTCACAATATCTGAACACGCACTCTAACTCCCTGACAATAGGGGCGTGTTCAGATATTTGTGAGCGCCTTAGCCGCTCCGATATATCTGATGGCGACTGTACATATACTTATAAAAAAAACTAAACTAAATACTTATCACATACGGCTTTGCGAGCTAAACGCCATAACCCGGTGTCCACTTACGTCCGAATTTCGCAAGTAGGTAAGTGTATATACATTATAAGGTTTATTAAGTTGTATATACTCTGTAAATCTAGCTTATATGCTTTGCTTTATACTTCCTATTTGAATCTAACGGCTACCTCGACACTATCTACATTTACGTAAGTACCTATGTAGAGTCGAAGTCTGTTTATTAGCACAGCAGCAGCGTACCTAAATATTTATCCAGCTCAATGTACCATACACCATTGCGAGCATTTATCTAAAACCTCACCTACTTTAAATAGGAACGGATTGGATTTTTTTATATATTTACGGCTTCCCTTATGCCGCGGTCAGCTCGGTGCCGATGCCGGTCCCCCATGCGTTTTTGTGGCGCGCGCGCAGCGCAGGTGTCGCGGCACCTGCCGAATAACGTTCGCATATACCACGACACGACTTTACATAATACTAAACAAATATGCCGTAATGTATTCACAAACTTATCTTATCAGTAGGTACGTAAGAATGGTCCTTCTCTTCGACTGTTCAATTTACACACACAATTCAATTGGCTATCTTCTATATGAAGTTTACTCAAAGGTTCATCACTAAGCTATGTAATTGTTTAGTGCTGTTTAATGCAAAATAATACTTCTACGGTAATTAATTATAAATACCGTCAACCGGGGTGAATAGGGATGGCTGGGGTGAATAGGAACAAAATTTAAGATGTGATTTACCTTACAATTCCATAAAAAATACCCACACAAAGTGTATCATTCAATTAAAATAATAGTAGCTTTTTTGTATGATACAATTTTTGTAGGTTGTTATTAAGAAATTGCCAGGTAAATCACATTGTAAGTGTTGTCCCTATTCACCCCCGTTGACGGTACTTAATAGTAGAACATTCTTTTAATATTCCATTACATATTTAATTAAATACATGAAAGGGTCTACTACGATTTAATTTCATTGTTTTTACCTTAAATTCCGACGTTTTAGCTGAGTTGCACCAGCTGTGGTGTGTGGTGTGGTGGTGTGTGTGTGTGTGTTAAATCGAGGTAGACCCGTTCGTATAATCAAATATGTGTTCAAAACACGAGAGTTTAAAGTGTAATATTCCATTAGATTGGATAAAATGTTATAAATGTTAAATACAAAATTTAATTTACTATAAAAGTAGGTATAATTTACTATACTAGCAACACTAAGCAGTATAGTATAGTAAAAGTAACTATTTTTTATATAGCCTAATTTTTAATTAACATAATTGCCATTATTCATTTTAAAATGCTGTTAAGACATATTTTTCACTGGGTTAGCTGTAAGTACAGTGACATTTAGTCAATGCCTATATCTTGTCGATGTTTTTTGGCATCTATAAAGATTCTTTAATAAATACATACATTATAAATGTATAATTATAACCGACTGGTGTTAAGCTTTATCCGAGTAAACACAAATGCACAGATAATCGATAAAATTTCTTGTTTTTTTATAATGTTGAATCTGACTCTACATCTGCCGCGACAGTGATTATAAATTAACGCCAACATATTCCACCGGATATTATTGTAAGCTTGTTTTTTGTAAAAATATTCTTTAATAGATAATGTAAAGCTGTATCAAGGTAAAACGCAGTATTATGTATACGTAGTGTTAATACGTGGACGCCATATGCCATTTTATGAGCGATAAATATCGGTTCTGTGTTTAGCTAATTCGCAGCAGAGACATTATTCCCAACGTCTGTAAGCACATCGTCTCAGGCATACCATTATAAATATGATATCGGATATCTTAGTTTTCTAAAGCTCTAAGTTTAATAAACACTGGTCCACTAAGGCTGTGGGATCAATAAGCGTTGGGAATAGAAGTCCAGAGCCGTAGTACTGATTGGTACTCTTTATTTTTAAACCAAGTTGAGGTCATGGCGTAATAACATTCGGTTTTTATGAACGACGATTTTTGTCTCATTAATATTTTCCTCGGTAAACAGCAACGTGAAGTAGGGTTGAATTGAGGAATATTATATACCCAATACCTTTTACCTATAACAAGTCTAGGTATGTAGTTACATGTAATGACGTAACAAAAACAATGTTAAATACATTGACAAGTAGGTGCATACCAGCAACCAGAGCTGTATTGTAAACACCGAGTATTATACACTGCTTGATTAATTTAGACTCTACTGCAACACGAAATAAATATTTAGGAACGTGGGTAGGAAGATATCTTTAATAAAAATAATTACGATAGGAAATGTCTACATAACAAAGCGTGGCGTCTGCGACATTAAATAATATATTTAACACTTCCTGTCGAAAGATGTTCCAATTTTGAATTTGATTTAAACTCGCTGCGCTGACAACCATATCCTCTATCTTTCGAACGGTCGTGCATTTTTCCCACAATTTTTGTTTTATTACAAAACACTCCGCGTGTGACAACTTGTCTCTTAATTGACAAATTATTCCAAATAGTTTATCTGAAAAATAAAACTGTTATGTTTATGTTATAAAATTATGGGCTATTGGTGTAGTCTCACACATTATTTACATAATTTGTAAATGCTAATGAAGAAATAAAGATATGTACCTATTACATATAACCTCAGGCTAGATCAATCTTGGTTCAAATCACTAGATTCACTAGGTATTATGAGGTTTAACTAGGTACCCAGTACCTACTATAGTATTTTTCAAACTGGAAGGGTACGCTGATAGATGTAAATTCAATACAATTTTGCGACATTTGACAGTTTTAGGTTATACATTGTATGTAGATGACACCTGTCAGCATACCCTTCCAGTTTGAAATATACTAAAGGTACTAATACCATAGATGCTTACGTTATTACTTTGGTTTGGACTATAGTGTTTAATAAAATTACTGCGTGTGTGCATAAAGTGTGTTAGTGTAAGTCCTTTCTACTAATAAAGTTCGATTATTGATTTAAAAAAAAAACTTTACTGGGAAACGACCTTTGAACTCGTAGGAATATTTAATTTTAAAAGCGATCAACTGCGTATTAGTCAAATAATTTGCTCGTGGCCATCCAGCTCCTAGAATTTTCTGACAACTTAACTAGCATCCTATTTTGTATCATTCTTTCTTCAGTTTAATCCATCTCATAGGAACATGGACAAGTAAAATTTCATTATAATTAATAGGGCAGCGCTATTTGTGTCAAAACAGCGGCGTTTGGGCGACAGCGGGCTGTCACCGAGCGCTCACCTGCGGCCGTTGATTCTAATTTTAAAAATTCATATTTCGACTTCCGCTCCCAAATGGGAATTGGCGCGATATGTGACGACGGATGCGCTATCTACAATTTAAAAATATTAACTCGAAAACGTTCGTTATTAAAATCGCATCTACTTTTTATTGTTTTTGCAAACATTTTTTTTTCTTTAACATCAAAAAACGCCTCTGTCACCGACATATGGCAGGTTTAGCGCGTGCTCGAGGAGAAAAAAAAGTCGTGGAACATTTTCGCGGTCTCATGTTTCGAAGAACAGAATAAAAAAAGTTTGACTGTGTTGCAGCTGTGGTGCGGGGTCTAAGGTTACTGTCGCGTGTGATGCCTCATTACAGTTGAACACCGATGTCTTGTAAGCCTAACCTAAATTTAGAGGGTTTATACGCGGTTTATACATAGGAAGGTATACTTTATGCTAATCCTTTCCAGGGAACGAAGTTAATAAATTACCTGCAATTCTTTTGAATTTCATACGATGGCCGTAACATAGGTAGGTAGTAGGTTTTTCTCACTTCTGATATTATTTGGGTCCTTTCGGTTGCTGGGCCATTTTATTTAATTGGCCCAGGACTAACTACCTCTTTTTTTCATATTTGAGATTTTATGTTATTTCTACTTAGATTCACGAGCTCTTTCTATCCTGATAGGAGAAAAAAACTGTCCCAAGATTTTTTCTTCCAGTCCATTACCATTTTTCATAGACGACGTTAGAATTTTAAATTTTGCGCTTGGCTTGCCAAAGTATAATATAAATGAATAGTAGGTAGGTACCAATTTCACAATTACATTTACAAGTTAGAAATTGGGAGAATAGGGATGATGGTATGTTGAATTTTATAACAAAATCTAGTAAAATAGATAGCAAATGAGCAATTTATCACAATAACGTAGATATTAAAATAATATGTATATGGAAATAATACAAAAATACAGGACTTGAAAGTTTCACAATTTAAGTATTTTTTTAACTTCCAAAAAGGCAAAAAGTCAAAAAGTAAGGGTACCTGCCATTCGATTCCTTACAGTTTATCAAAAAAAATATTGTATGGCAACTATATACATAAACGCAATATTTCACCGACAAAAACGCAATTTTCTTGTTTTGTCCATACATTCAAGATGGGCTCTCTGTGACCTTGACGTCACGTTCACTTATCGTTTTGTTAGAAGCGTTTTGCGAGGGAAGTACGACTGTCGAAATTTGACTATCATTTCTAACTTTTGTATTGCTTTAATGCAATGGGTCCCATATAGACACTTGATCCTAAAAATAAACCTGATCGATTGATTATATAATTATTCAGTTTTAGCTTAGTCCTTAAAAATAACAGGAAAGAGAGCTGTCACAGACAGCCAATCACATTTGGCACATATCATAGTTCCGAATAGAATTAGATACGTATTTGAATTCGCATTCGAATTTCAAATGTGTATTTTCTCAATTCTCCGCTGTTCTCCGGTCTTGCACCAATGGTCGCGCGACCTTTCGACCCGGCGCGCGCGAGGCGTGGCCGCGCCCGATTGGCTCGCCCCGCCCCCTCCGCTCCACGCCCCTCGATCGAGCGCACCGATATCGTATCGTAGAAACTCGTTAATTTTCTTTCGATGCCTATATGTATTTATAACCTATAGGTAAGTACGGTTGCAGGAAAATTCGAATTTAGAATAATGTTGTTGATTCGATTTGCTGAGAGCTGGCGGTGCGCAGTAAGCATCTACACAGTTAATGAAGTTAGTTAACTATATTACTTATCTAGGTAATTTCCTTGTAGTTTTAGTTGAATGAACTTTATTACTTAACTTAGTTCTCTATTACCCGAGTGCTTTTTACAGTTTGTATACCTTCCTACTTTTATCCTTCGTTTAGAAAATAGTTTAAATCAAGAAAAAAAATCTTAATAGGTACCTATAATAATGCAAGATTTTTAGCAAAAAAAACCTATTCTTTAAAAGTTAAACTCACAATGCTGTAATTTGTAATATTTATCTAATCTTGGTCCAATGCACCTTCTTTGCCTTTGTAAGTCAGTAGTTATATACCTACCTATAAGTAACTAATTTAATTAACACATTTAAATTCACTCAATTAACTACCCTCATGTTAACAAAACAAAGAGCCCATATAAGTCGTCGTGAGACGAATCGCGCAGGTCACGAGGCCGAGCGTGCTTTTTACGCGTTTTTCTAAATTTATAGTCTCGTTTGACGCTCGGGGGAATTGTAATTAGGCATTATGGGTTCATTAAAATACCTTTAGGATATTTTGTACGTATTTGTCGTCGTGACATTGATTTGTTTACGACTATAAGAATGTGAGGGTATTTCACTTTTTTACACGTCTGATTAGGTGTTTCCGTTAAGTTAAATGTATTTGTTCGTCTATTTTTATTGCGACGGTTATTTTAATAATAAGTCACACGTAGGTAATTGTATACGTAATGTTTTACCAATGTTAAACGGTGTGCGACATGTTAACCAATAGATCTGATTAATAATTTATGAATAGCCTAGTTAGCAGTAGGTTAGAACAGTGGCGTAACTAGGGGGGGGCACGTGCCCTGGGCGCCGTCCAAGGGAAGGGCGCCAAAACGGGCGAAAAATATAAAATTATTTTCAAAAACATTGATTGTTCCCGCCTCGTCGAACGGGGGTCTACAGGCTACGTTTGGGGGGGCGCAAATTTGGTGCCTGCCCCGGGCGCCATTTCCTCTAGCTACGCCCCTGGGTTAGTAAAATACCAATACAAACGTAGATTTTTTTCTTCAACTTTTTGTGATTTGGACCAAAATTAAATTCATAAAGAAACTAAAGATGTCTCCTGTAGAAATATCCTATGATATTTTCTTGAAATTTCTGAAAACTTCCAACTTTCCGCAACTAGCACTCCTTACCCATTAGTAAAACTGAGAAAACAACAACCGCTACTATACGCGTGATATGAAGGTCTCGTATTTAAAACAGTGAGCCGCGATGTGATTGCGTGCTCAGTGTGCGTGGCGGGGTCAGCGGTCACCCGCTCGCGGACTCCATTCATTGCAGCACTGTACCGTCCACACTGTTCAATGACTATTTGTCATCCTTATTACTAACACATAAGGCCCACCAATGATCAGAAGTAACATCAACATATTTAACTGTTTTCAATAAGGTTTAAGAGTGGTAATATAACGGTGACAACGATGGTACAACGTAACTGAACTGACTGATGGGTAAAAGTAGTGTCTGTGTCCAGGCTCCAGGCTACTCCATTAGTTCTTATTGAAATCCGTAACCTATAGGTACACGCATGAGGTACACGGGTTTTGAACTGACATTTCAAGCTGAAAACTACTTGTAATTCAAATTAATAAGTTACACGTTTAGACCTTGACAATGACAATGACATTTTTTTTTTCAAGCATTTACATCCCATCACAGGCGGAGCGATAGTACTTATATTGGCTGATACCGACAGATACGGCATCTGCCGATATCTTTTACATACTATTTGACAGAAAATGCCTTGCGATGCGATGTATCGGTCGATATATTTCGTCTCTTTCACAATGTAGGTGCTAGACAGAGAGCGATATATAAGTTTAATTATTGAACTAGAATAGACTTTATTATTCAGTTTCAGTATTTTAAGCAATCATTCTTTGTTTAGGTATAATGTGATAATTAACGGGAATACTACACTACTAACCTAACCTTACCCGTCCAATGTTAACATTTGATACATATTATTTAGATACAACGACCTACCGGTAAAACAATTGACTATAATTTTGCTTATTTATGTTTATTACCGAGACGTATCTAGACGTGCTTTGTTCTAACACGTGTGTACGTGTGTGTGTGTGTGTGTGTGTGTGTATGGGTGTATCGTCGCCACATGAACTGGCCATTGTATACCTTACTGCAACGAGGTCTACCGGTCTACCGATCTTCAGTTAAGTATGATGCTGTAAAACTAACATAAAAGTACGTGAGAGACTGACTAGATATAAAAATATAAACATGTTACCTATTCACAAATTTTTTTAAGTTATTCCATTCAAATTCAACGTGAGTTAATTAGCGTCCGTCTAAGCTAACTCTGCACCTACTTGAACAGAACAAAGACAAGTGTTCAAGTGTCATTATAAACGACATATTTTCATAGAAATTTGTCATTTCCTCACTGTCATCGCAAATGCCATTTAGAGTTCGCTTGGTCCGACTCTATCGTTATTTTAGTTCCGTTGCGAATGTTACGAGTATAAGGAAAACTTTTCTTTATCCCTTTAAAGACCTTATTCTATATAGATGTTTATGACACGGGTCCAGAGGTTAAGTTCAGGATATTTGCGTCATTAGTTTGTCAAAATTACAGTATGGCTTATGTATTTAATTGTATTAGTGAATAGTCGGTACCTACTCGTAAACATTAGTTAGAAATTTTAGAATGTATTTTTATATTTTGACTAAATAATTGTAAATTAATTGTAACATCGGTCACTTGCTCACTTGCATAGTTTTTTAGTTTCTTCGAGACCCAAATGCCAAAAGCCCATTGGCCCAAAAGCTATCTCACTTCTGATGAATGAAATTACTTATCTTCGCAGTCTTCGCACTTCGCAGTCTAAAAAAACACAATGTTTTGACTATCCTAACTTTTACCTTACAGGTTTAATCAAATGTCAGCAATCGATACCTGGTCTGAAACCATAATATGTTCTTACACAAAATATACTGGAACCGCACGTCCAGGCGACATGGCAAAACTTTAGGAACCCTCCACTATCATTTTAAAACGCCCTATTGTCTTAGCAATTTTAACACTCATACGCTCTTTTCGTCCACTGACCTACACCGCTTTGAATCAAAACATCCCATCACTATAACAGAATCTCAGCAGTTGAGCCATTTTGAAGCTATCACGAGGACTTTTAGACAAATAATTTCACAATTGTAAAACGTCGTAAGTGTCATGTAATGGTTGTGCACTTGCGTTGTTTATCGGGCGCTGCGCGGGCGCGTCGAGGCGGGCTCGGAACAAAGGGCGCGCCGTGAACCGCGACCGTCGCGCTTCGGTACCGCCCGCCATCGCGCACGCAGCGATCACACTGTCCTGATTTTTTAGTTTATATGCAGAATATGTTAGCCACGAATTGATTTGGACAATTTGTAGTCCAGAGTAGGGTAAACTTTACTTATATCGGTTCCCTAATAATACATGCCTCTAAGGCAGCCGTGATTTGTCTAGACATCTACTTGTACTTTACCTTACATAGGATACTAAAAGAACACTGCAAAACGAAACAGTTTACCTAACTGTAAATGTAAGTAAAAAAAACTTTCAGCCTTTTGTTATCAATAGGACATTGAGACTTAAGTCGTTAACGTGACTCGGAACACTTTCCCGACCTAATTGTTTTATCATGCGATAGTTGTTTCGTGGTATGTAACACATTTCCATAAGTTAGTTTTTATCAAACACCTGAAACACATACAGACAAGACGCAATGAAAACTTTTTTTAGGTAGTAAATGAAAAAACATTACTTCTGCTGCTTATAGCGCTAAAATGGCATCTTTACTGAAGGTCCCTTTATTATCGTTAGGCAGACATATAACATCCAGAGTATCCAGACGAGATAGAATATGCTTTCTTTCCGAAACAGTTTCTTAAATGTTTGTATCTCTATTCCAGGTGGTTACACGACAGGCGGCCCCCGCGAATCCACCTACGGGTACACGGAAGCGGCGGCAGCGCCGGCGCCCGCGCCCCCGGCCGCCTCCCCCCTGGACGAGTACTACCAGCCCGAGTACCCCGCGCCGCCTGCGCCGCAGCCCTACCTAGACGAGTACTATCACCACGCGCACCACTCGCAGCCGCTCATCGCGCACGAACACAAATACCAGCCACATGCGTACACCAAGCCTTATCCTAGAGGTGAGTACACTAACCCGGGTACCCTCTTTACACACACAATGACACACGGGTATCCTCTTATGACCTATTGATCCACCAGCCTACACTAAATCCCCTAAAGGCACTCTCTACTTATGTACCATGTTGTCCATGATCCTAGCGCTAGCAGTAAGTACCCAGTTAGCCAGTTACCCATCATCTACTTGATACACGATAGCTAAATACCTAATACCTTATAAAAACGACAGAGCGCTGGTGGCCTAGCGGTAAGAGCGTGCGACTTTCAATCCGAAGGTCGCGGGTTCAAACCCCGGCTCGTACAAATAAGTTTTTCGGAACTTATGTACGAAATATCATTTGATATTTACCATTCGCTTTTCGGTGAAGGAAAACATCGTGAGGAAACCGGACTAATCCCGATAAGATAAGGCCTAGTTTATCCTCTGGGTTAGAAGGTCAGATGGCAGTCGCTTTCGTAAAAACCAGTGCTTACGCCAATTCTTGGGATTAGTTGTCAAGCGGACTCCAGGCTCTCATAAGCCGTGGCAAAAATGCCGGGATAACGCAAGAAGGAAGAGAAAGACCTTATAAAAACGACATTGTATATCAACATTAAATTAAAACAAATTGCAAACATGTTATCGACGGTTAATTAAATGTTAATGTTGTTCAACCATACTAAATTAAAATCGGGCAACCATAAAACGCTAAAATTTTCCCATCGCGATTAAGCGTCGAAATTTCAAAGAGTTTTATCTCACGGGCTTTTGATGGGGCCATCGCACCCTTACATTTTACAGATACATTTTTAAAATACAGTATTTTATTCTCGCGCGCAATATGTGTCGTGTAAGTCGTGTTGATTATAATAACAGTAAATAAAGTTTCCACGTAACAAGCTCTCTCATTAGAAAAAAGATCACAGGACAATTGTAGCAACAAAGAAACATACACGACACTAAATTAAAATAAGATATTCAGTTTCAACACACAAATTTGTTCGTCTTTCATCTTTTATTTATTCACCGAGTGTCGGGTTCACGTCCCAAGATGCATCACACCTTTGAAACGAAAACATCCGACGTTTTATAATGTTCCACAGTTACTTAGTTCATTATTATTCTATCCATACGCTAGCTCTGATGCCTCTGACACTCGCTGTAGAACCATTTATAATTGCTTGAATCCTTAATGAATTGATCATTAAAACGATCAACGTATCATTGACGGATTATCTTTAATGGCCAAGTATTAAGTACATAAGTACTTACATACTTAATAACTATTTTAGTTTAATAACATGAATTATTATCATAGCTCTGATTAGCTCGCTAGTTTTCCTGTAGCTTTAACTAGAGATTACGTTTCTTCAGCCAGCTAACTTCCTGGTTAATTCATGATGATATCATATGTCCTGTTAGTCAACAATAGAAAAAGGTATCTTTCTTTCATGTGAAGGTATATTCTAATTATATTAGGTCCCGTCAAGCGGAGTGAATAGGGATGACTGGGGTGAATAGGGACAAAACTTCACCCCAGCCATCCCTATTCACCCCGGGTGATGGTCTGACTTAGGTACCCATACATAATAGCTTTAAAAAACGGGATGTAAATATGTAGCTTAAGTTGTACTATCCTTGTCTAACTGTATGTAAACTCCTCAGGTGCGGGCGGGAGGTACGGCGGTGAAGGTTACGGCGAAAGCTACCCAGCGGAGTACGGCGGCACATGCTCGGAGTGGAGCGAGTGGCCCGGCGAGCAGCACGCGCTCATACCGCAGGACAAGCTCGCGTACCCCGCCTCAGGACCTTGCTTCACTGGTACGTGCATTATCAAATAGGCCTATAAACATTGATATTATGTTCAAAATAGAGTGTCGCGTTCCGACTTGATTATGTTATGTGTTACAACACACAACACAGCTAAAAATCTACTATTAATGGGAGACAGCAGTGAAGAGATTTGTGATGCCAGGCATGGTTCTGAACTGGGTTCTGGGTTCCATGCAAAATGACCAATGTATCCATTTGACCTACATATTAATAGGAGTAAAACTAGGTATAAAACAGTGAATGAAACAAGAATCATGTTCTCATTGAACCCATATATAAAAAATCTCATTAATTATTGCGCTATGTTTCCCTATATGTTATTTCCCTGTTTTCTGCTCTATACCTACAGATTCCAAATTAAATACGTATTTTGTTAATTATAACAACTGGTCAACCGCAACCTTTCCTAATGTTAAGCCTCAATTGATCAAATCGGAAATATATGCACACTTGCACAGCACATTCGCCTAAGACTTTCATTCACATAAGAATTAATTTTACTATGTAGATACGGTCACGAATAACATAACACCAATACAATCCTTACTTGCGATTAATTTCGTAAACAACTATCTATCTATCACTATCATAAAGCGGTCTATCACCGAACTCAGGCGGATGGTGAATAGCTATTAGTGTTGCTACGTACGTAGATTGACAATTAAGTAAATATGAAATACTAAACTAGATTTAGTCCACATCTCAGCTACTTTGTAAAAACCACCCCGTAACTAAATTACCTAGAGTCCGAGTGAAGTGATAGTGTATCTTTTGCTACCTCAAACTAAATATATATGGTAAAGAATGCCCCGTACATCGTAAAGCAAGTGTGTGTGAATTTGCAGGTTCAGGCCCCATTCAGCTGTGGCAGTTCCTCCTCGAGCTACTGACGGACAAGGGCTGCCAGGGCTTCATCTCGTGGACCGGCGACGGCTGGGAGTTCAAGCTCACCGACCCTGATGAGGTGAGTCTTGTCACTTGCAGGTTCAGGCCCCATCCAGCTGTGGCAGTTCCTCCTCGAGCTGCTGACGGACAAGGGCTGCCAGGGCTTCATCTCGTGGACCGGCGACGGCTGGGAGTTCAAGCTCACCGACCCTGATGAGGTGAGTCTTGTCACTTGCAGGTTCAGGCCCCATCCAGCTGTGGCAGTTTCTCCTCGAGCTGCTGACGGACAAGGGCTGCCAGGGCTTCATCCCAAGCATCTCACCAACCGTGATGAGGGTACGTGTCTTGATTACGCCCCGTACGAAGCGAAGGTACCTATCCATATCACTCGTTACAGAACTCGGTTCCCGCTGTGACGAAATAGTTAGCTAAAGGTAAGGTAACTGATTGGAGCTGCGCTACTGCTGGTACGAATATCTTAGCTTCCTATGATGTCAGCGAGAGAATTCAAGTTTTTTACATATTTATCTGAATGGAATCAATAGGCTGGAAATTCTGTAGCGAGAGTTGCTTTGTGAAAATCTTCCTGTTTAACCTAAACTAATCTCTTAAGAAAAACTTTTAATAGAGCACTGCTGACCAGTGCTAGTCAAATCTTGATCCGTCTAGACTAGAGTTAGACCAAGCTAACTGCAGCATATTTTATAGCACAGAGCGCGGAAGTAAACAATAACACTTCCACCTTATTGCAAGTATTTTAGGATTATTCACTAACATTCTCCTATCCTTTCAGGTGGCGCGACGCTGGGGCATCCGCAAGAACAAGCCCAAGATGAATTACGAGAAGCTATCGCGCGGCCTGCGCTACTACTACGACAAGAACATCATCCACAAGACCGCCGGCAAGCGCTACGTGTACCGTTTCGTCTGCGACCTGCAGAGCTTGCTCGGGTAAGCTAACTATATACTAACTATAGGTGACGCCCACGTGTCGCCACACTGGGATATACGAGAACAAGCCGCGTCGCGCGGTCTGCGCTGCTACTACGTCAAGACAAGAACATCATCCACAAGCGCTACCTACTACTTCGTTTAGTGTGTGCAATCGAAGGCTACATTGCTAATAAATCTAAGATAACAAGAGAGATGATGCTATTATTCACATAATACCACAGTACACCGACAAATACGGCAGCGCCACAATACAAAATATTTTAGCAAAAGCGTTGGATTAGGAAACATTGTTTTCTCATTTCTATAGTGTCTGGATTAATTAATATTTATATTAATCATTTTTGTTACAGAATCTCACCAGAGCAACTGCACGCGATGTACGAACCGAAGATGGAAAAGAAGGACGACGACTGAACACGCACGTCACCAATCACCCGCAGAAACGCACCGATCTGGCACGCTGCCATATTTCATTTAAAAAAACACTCGGAACTGTATATTGTCTATGAAATTTTCAAATGTCTCCTATTGGCAAACCCACTTTGTCAGTAGAAAAAGGCGCGAAATTCAAATTTTCTATGGGGACAACCCGTCGCGCCTACATTTTTTGAATTTGCCGCCTCTTTCAACTGGCGAAAATGGCTTGCCAAACTTTAAATGCAATATCTTGTGATAAGCGTGTACTGGCCGATTTTCAAAGTTACAACGATCATCACATTAATAGAGATTTGCTCGTGTACACGACCTTAAGTTTTTTCAACTATATTCAGTTTTGATCTCATAACCAGTGGATATCACGAGGCTTCGCCGAAGCTTAGCGGACCTAAGTGGTTCAGGGTACTATAATCATCTAAAATTTACATTATTATTTATTAAGTCCCAGAAACCAACGGTGCCTTACACTTCATGAGTTTCATGACATTATTGACTGTTATTCGAAATCATTCATTTCCATTTGTTTGCATCAAAAGTCAAGTTTGCGACAGTATTAAGATGCTTCATCAATTATTGTATTGAAATTATAAATCTGAACGTTTTGGCTTGAACGTTTCTACCAGCACCAGGAAACGAACACGATTATGTATACTTGAGTACTGAAATAGTAAAATTCTGCTATAAATTTAATGGTAACTGTAAATATAAGTTAATTTTGTTAGGTACTTTATAAAAATAATTAGGTAAGTATTATATTATAGTAAGTATTAAGTGTTGTATGTTTGATTCGCAAATTGTTGCAATATGCTGTAAGAATAAAAGCATAGTTAGAATCGAATGGTGAAGAAAGTTTTTTAAATTATACGCAAAATATTTTAAAAAGTCCAAAGATTGTAAAATCTGTATAATTAACTCTATACCCACCAATTGGTAACAGTTTAGTAAACTACCAAAGGGCTTACTCTAACCTTCGGCAGGGGGTTTACTACGGGTTCAATTCTCTTTTTGCAATGCCATTTCTGACTAGTTAAAATGCACCCAAGTGCATGGGCATAAAGTTCCTTTTTCGCATGCCCAAGGGCTCGTCCAAAAGGAAATTATACACACCGGGCGACACCGTCGCTGATCTCGTGGTAACGGAATGTAACGTCTAGTAATGAAATTAATTAGTTGTATTATTTTCATTTTTTATAGCTCCTAGCATACACCGAAGATATTTCGTTAAGGTTTATTTTGTAAAATATTTTTCCTCCATCAATATCATACTTGCCTACGAATAGGTATGTACAATGTGCAAAATTAAATTAAGTTGGACTATGCCTGTTAAGCGCAGATCACACGGAGCGCACCGCAGTGCGGTAGCTAATGTCGTGTGTTGTGTGTTTTATTTAGTGTTTCCGCTGTTTTGCGCTGGTGCAGGGAGCGAGTGCCGCCCATCGCGGATAAAAATCCGTCGCACGCGTCCGCGCCAGTTGGCGTTGCTCATGCTCATACTATTTTTCGTTTATCCTCGAAAGACAGCGGAGGCACTTAGTTGCGGTGCTGTTCGCTCTATGTTAAACTTCCTACTGAGAATGTTGTCTTCCCCGTTGTCCCAGTGTCTGCAGACAGGCCGCTAGGCCCCTGTATTTCTGCAAGCGACCTGCCATTACGAAGTGAGACCTATTTTGTAGTTATGGCCAAATTTTGAATGTATAAGTGTCGTTGTATGTATTGATGGAAGATATAAAATTAAAAATATATATTTACGAAATCACTTGTTGTTTCCTTTGCATATCACACCTTTTGTTTAGCTAAAAAGGATAGTTAACAAAAATGTCCCCTCGATGAGACTGGTTTCTTCGAAAGTTCATTGTTGAGGTCACATAATTTCCCTAATTACCTACAAACTTTTTTTTGGTACAATTGTGGTACCGTCAAAAGGGCATAACTGCCGTAAGTTTCTTTAGAACATACGCTCTTCTTATACACACGTTTCCTTAGATTTTTTTAAGATTCTTAAATTTTATACAAGTATAAGAAAGCAAAACAAAGTTTAGCTAGAAAAATAATAAAAAACTAGAAAACTGTTGAGTCAGGTTCATAATCTCTTAAGACTTTCGGTTCGATTATCTCCCAAAGTATTTATTTAAGCAAAAAATGATCTTAAATACCTTGAAATCATTTTTAAAACCCTATTGAATGATGGGGCACAAATTTATGTACGTTAATTTTTCTATTAAATTTAAATTTTCAAAATATTCCTATCCCTAACTTAGAAACCCTTTTAAGGGCGAACGCGAGTGTGGAGCCTAGTTCGCTAATCAGCGAACTAGGCTCCACACTCGCGTTCGCGGCTTCGCGCCGCTTTAGGTATGTATTATCTGGATGGTCAATATTATACTACTCTTTCTGGTTAATCCTCGGTATTCTCTATGATCCAGATCGAGTGTGTGCCACAAGTGGAACAAAAACATTCTGGCAAAACAACCAGCATCCAAAGCAGATTTTTTTTTAATACAAGTGGCTCTGTCAGTCTACTGTCAATGTCAAGTGTCAATGTCATTTGTTTGAGGTGGTAATTTTTAGGTTATATCGTAACAATCAATTGCAGTTTACACAATTTTGATTAGAAATAAATAAAAATGCGCATAACGCAAGTGTTGAACAGACAACATATTGGTTTTATGTTTAAGAAGCATTGGAAAATACAAGGAAAACGCGTTCCTATTGAAAGTGGCGTTGCAGAGAAGTTAAAAGCTAAAGGTGTTTCTGTTGTGGATGCCCTCGAGTTTGTAAAGGAAAAGCGAGAGCATACAGAACCGTAAGTATCATACGCGTATAATAAAGTACTGGTTTATAACCTCCGGATATCGTGATAGGTTATTTAAATTGTAATACTTTCATTTTCAGCATTGAAATAGTAGGTCAGTACGAAAAACCACTGCCATTCGACGTTAACCATCCAGACTATAAAGAGAGACCATGTTACACCCTTAAGAGCAACAGTGTACTACTTGAAGGCGTTTCACAAGCTCAAGTTCTTACTAAAACAATCATAGCAGAGGATATACTGCCATCAAAAATTGAAGAACTAGCGACAGTGCCCGCCCCAAAAGCTTTGCACGAATGCGTGAAAAAAGCGATCTTATCTGCAAACGTGTTTGATTGTGAACAAGAGAAATTGCCTAAAATCAAGGACCTTGAAAGGCCAGCTTTTACATTCCCAAGAATATTGGGAATTACAGATAGGAGACGAAAGTAAGACATATTTTTTCTTTTTCTCTTGCTCCACTTTAAAGCAAGACAGTCAAGTTAAAAATACTTGACTGGCAGAGAATTGAATATGTAATAAATTTTGTTTTTTTTTAGCAGCTCAAAAATATAAAAAGCGCCCTTGATCTATGTAGAAATAATATAATAATTCATTCCATCTGAATTCTGTACACAACTAATACAAATTAACTTGTACCCTTGTTGTTGTTGTTATACTTGTACTTGTAGCCTTACACTGTTGATTTGATGTTTTGTCCCTTTCAGCCTCATATTGACCAACAAACTGCTTCAACTTGTGGAGCGCAGCAGTGACTCTGAAGTCACACAGACAAAATATGTGTCAAATGATGTTGAGAGCCACACAACCTTCGATAAGGAGGATGAACTCATCCAGTTCCAAGACCTGTCACATATACTGGTCACAAGCAATAAGCCTCTGAAACATGAGGTTGCTGGGAGTGATATACCATATGTTAAAATACCTGACTTGTATCCTGTCAAACATACAGCCACTCTGCCTCCAGAACATTTTTATATTGAGAAGAGCCTATATCGTAAGTTTCAGATTGGTATATTTTTCTTGTTACTTTTCAACTAAAAGGTACCACATTGTTGCTTGTCGATAAGGTTGATTACAAATTGAAGCTTTATGGAAATAGCGTCTTATTGACAACCGACAATAAGTACCCTTTTGGTTGAAAATGGCACAAATAACAATGCTCCTATCTTCTAAACTGGTATTCAAAATTATTTATTTGATATAGCAGTATTAAGGTATAAAACTCTTACTATAAATTGAATCCCTTCAGCAGCTGCAACCAATACTCTTTCTTGCTCTATGGCGCATAGAATGGCTATTCTCAAAAAAGATGTCTATGATTGCATCTGGTCGGATCAGCTTTTTTGTTTTCATTTACTCCCATCAGCCAGGTGACAATAGTAGCATAGTTTCTTGGAAGTAAGAGAAATTTTTTGGTAGTCTGGGCTCCATGCACAATGGACAGATCAATTGTTGGTTGGCAGAGCCTATATCGGACAAAGCAATTAGTGTTTACCACTTTATTGACCTCTCCCTTAAGTAGGGAACTATGAAAGCACCCATGAGGCTGACATGTTCACCTAGAGTGTCCAAAGCCTCTATAAAAACTAGATTTAAAAAATAAAAAAAAGTAAGAGAAAGTTGTTTCACTTATTTAACAACCACCATCTTACCCATGCATTATTGGAAGTTATGGCAATAAGACTGCAGACATTTTTTCAGAGCATGGCCTTAAAAGAAAAATCATTCTTCAAAATAAAACTTTAAAACCTCTCCCTTAAGTAGGGAACTATGAAAGCACCCATGAGGCTGACATGTTCACCTAGAGTGTCCAAAGCCTCTATAAAAACTAGATTTAAAAAATAAAAAAAGTAAGAGAAAGTTGTTTCACTTATTTAACAACCACCATCTTACCCATGCATTATTGGAAGTTATGGCAATAAGACTGCAGACATTTTTTCAGAGCATGGCCTTAAAAGAAAAATCATTCTTCAAAATAAAACTTTAAAACCGGCCAAGTGCGAGTCGGACTCGCGCACGAAGGGTTCCGTACCATTACGCAAAAAACGGCAAAAAAACACGTTTGTTGTATGGGAGCCCCCCTTAAATATTAATTTTATTCTGTTTTTAGTATTTGTTGTTATAGCGGCAACAGAAATACACCATCTTTGAAAATTTCAACCGTCTAGCTATCACGGTTCATGAGATACAGCCTGGTGACAGACAGACAGACGGACAGCGGAGTCTTAGTAATAGGGTACCGTTTTTACCCTTTGGGTACGGAACCCTAAAAATGATGCTAGATGTATATTTATTTATGTTGATTCCAGCATTCAAACCTACTGTATCCATCAAGCACCCACACACAACATGGCTCCATTTCAACAAGACAGAAGTGAACAACATCTATGAGACACCTGTTACTCCTAACCAGATCTTGGGCAGGTCACTCACGCACGCCTTCACGGTAGCCACTGCGTACGCCAAACAACTTCATGGGGTAATTATCTTTTTACTATTGTTTGGCTTGGTTTTCGTTTTTTCTTGTGGGGTTATAGTTATAGATTATAAAAATTTACAGATAGTACAATCGGAATAGAACAAACCTCGAAATCTCTGGAACAGTCCTGAAATTTTGTATGTATGTTAATTGAAGATCTCTTTTTCATGTCCACACAATACATTTGGGTACCTCGAGGAACCGCCGCCATCTTGGAAAATGTGTACCATCTTGGAGAAATTCGCATTTTACTCGGAATCTAAGTTCTGAATCTGAATTTCATGTCGAAAACCGGTTACAAGACTGGGAATATTTTACGTACTGTATAAAAATAATGCATTGTGTGACTTGACTGAATAGCAAATATCATATATAATAATATACATATATGAAATTGTATGTATAAAAACAATGCATTGTGTGACTTCACTGACTACCAAATATATATTTGTCAAAATTATCATTACCTATACTAAAAGTAAAACCCATCTCTTAAGTGGGAATAAAACTACATGGCATGGGAATTTGTTTTATAGCATGTAGTGAAATTTAGAAACTATTATTGTAATTAAAATAATTTATTTTCAATCTTACTGTCACTAATTTCTTACACTTACTTACAGGAGAATGTTAAGGATTTACCTGAACCAGTATACGTTAACTGTATCCAAACTGACGGGCAATTGTACCATTTTGGGGTGTTTGAACTGAACACGTTAAATGTTGATGGGAAGGAAGGAACAAAAAATGTATGGTACTGCAAGAACAACATGAAGTTGTACGACTCCAGCCGGTACTTCAGTGGGATGCCTGTTTTAGAAAATTATAACCCTAAAATATACGGATATATCAACGCCTTCTATAACTGTTAAGATATTGTAGTTTTTGTAGGAAATAATAATCGTAGAACTAAATCACTTTTGTTTTACTTTGTTTACCTAACCTAGATGTGATGACAGAAAGTAAAGTAAGTATTATCGTATTGTATTCATGTGCATATCTCTTTATATTTACAGGAACATAAATACATTTATTTATGATTAGAATACACAATGCTTACGTTTACCGAAACACTTTTTACATAAATAGTAGTTTTAAGAAATTGGAACGAAAAAGTTCTATAAAAGCTCATTTATCCAAAGTGAATTTTTGCAGTCTACGTCTTCTCAGCTCCTCGGCGTCGGCGTCAGTCTTCTCTCTGCAAAAAAACATGAAAGGTGCTTATGGAGCATACTTGGATAAGTCGTAGTCAGATTCTAATGAGGTTTGATGCCAACAAGGAGGCTCCACTTCACATAAAAGCATGTGTCTGTCACTGCCTCACATAGAGGCACATTATTGTTAAATTACATTATTATTGTTGGGCACGATTCTCAGTCATCAAGTGCAATGATCAGCTAAGCATATAAAACAGCCACCAACATTTTTTAATTTTGCCGTACCTGTCAGTATCTAAAGCGGCAGGTCGTAGTGTCGGCGCTAGGACGGCTTTGCTAGACGAAGGAGTCGGCGACGGCGGCCGCGGGCTGCTGGAGCCGGAGGTGCCGGGCGCCACGTCGGGCTCGTTCCAAGGCGTGGGAGCGGATTTTGGAACCTCCGCGGGCTCGCCGGATCTAAACATTAGAACATATTATGTGTCGAAAGGGTCGCTTAGCTTAAATATCAGAGAGCAGATGCGGTGCATATTAATAACTCACAAGTCAGTTTGCGTGGCTACGTTGGCACTGTTCTGCAGGTTGGCGACCGCCGAGTACTGGTGCATCAGGAGCACGGACGCGTCCAACATCGCCTGGATCTCACGGAGCAGCTGTCAACATATTGGTTTATTTAGTAATTTAAACATATAACACACAATATATTTACGGTAATAGTACAAACAAACAAAACTAGGTGTAATAGTTTCATTGATAAATATTTTGTAATCAAGAAAAGATTCACAAGTGAATCAGTGACTGGCGAGCGAAGCGAATGATTGTATAATTTATAAATGAAATATTTACATAGAATTATGCCCGTAACGTAAAGATCTAGAAGATGATTAATAGAGTAATGTCCGAACTTCGAATTTAGCTATTCACACGTTCAGAAATAAAATTATTTGGTTTTATTACATTTTATTTCTTTTAATCTTCATAAAACCGAAATGAAACCTGAGCATAATATTTTGTAAATACAAGGTGTAGTAGGCCAAAAACAAAATACAATAATATAAATAAACTGACCAAAAGGCGCGCCTCAACGTTTCTCCTCTCCGTGCCTTCCAATCTTCTAAGTTCGTCCTCAGTGAGACTAGCCAGCGCGGCGGGGCGCGGCGGCGGCGGCGGCGGCGGCGGCGCGGCCCAGCCCATGCCCATCGGCATGCCCGGCATGCCCGGCATGCCCGGGATACCCATGCCCATGGGCATTGGGCCCATGCCCATCATTGCTGTTGACAACACATGTGGTTATCAATCTAATTTAATGCAGACATAAATATTCATGAGATTGTTAGCAATTGCACATTTGTAAGACTTATTAAACTATGGTTAATAACATAGAGTGTAAGTAAGTATAAAGTTAGGTTATTGGCGCGACCCGACTTTTTAATTATACACAGATTTAGGTTCTGTCTGCTCTGTTTCTTAAAAGTTAAAAATATTGTTTAGCCAAAATTATGTTTAAGCGATATAAAGCACAACTTTAATAATTTATTAGTACTTATACAGATATACTAGATATTATTTACTTTCGAGAACATTTTTTTGCGTGTTTAAAACAACGTTGAAGTATTTTTAGTTTAGATTTATTGACATGGACCCTTCTAAAACAGTGTCACTAAACTTTTAACATTAGTTGAGCTAGCAATTTTAGGCATAGCTAAGGCATGAGAAGATCAATTTCAAATAGCAGGGTATATTCCGGGACATCACGGGAACACCACGATCAAGTTTCAAACGAGGATATGTCCCGGTGTATAGGGACGTATGGCAACCCTACGGCTAGAACCACAGGCCGATCTTCGCAGCTCGTCAGTGTAATTACGCAGCAGGTTCAGACGGCAAGTGGGGCAGGTCTGTGTCGCTAGAACCACAGGTGGAACACTCCTCGCCAGTGTACTCACGCGGCGGCATGTTAGCTTGGGGCGGCGGCGGGCGCGGGCGCGCGCAGCACGTTGAGACGGCACGTGGGGCACGTCTGCTGGCGCTGGTACTACAAGTGGAACACTCCTCGCCAGTGTACTCACGCGGCGGCATGTTAGCTTGGGGCGGCGGCAAGCGCGGGCGCGCGCAGCACGTTGAGACGGCACGTGGGGCACGTCTGCTGGCGCTGGTACTACAAGTGGAACACTCCTCGCCAGTGTACTCACGCGGCGGCATGTTAGCTTGGGGCGGCGGCGGGCGCGGGCGCGCGCAGCACGTTGAGACGGCACGTGGGGCACGTCTGCTGGCGCTGGTACTACAAGTGGAACACTCCTCGCCAGTGTACTCACGCGGCGGCATGTTAGCTTGGGGCGGCGGCGGGCGCGGGCGCGCGCAGCACGTTGAGACGGCACGTGGGGCACGTCTGCTGGCGCTGGTACTACAAGTGGAACACTCCTCGCCAGTGTACTCACGCGGCGGCATGTTAGCTTGGGGCGGCGGCGTGGCGTCCTGCGGCGGCGGCGCGGCGCGGCGGCGGCGGGCGCGGGCTCGGGCGCGGGCGCGCGCAGCACGTTGAGGCGGCACGTGGGGCACGTCTGCTGGCGCTGGTACTACAAGTGGAACACTCCTCGCCAGTGTACTCACGCGGCGGCATGTTAGCTTGGGGCGGCGGCGGGCGCGGGCGCGCGCAGCACGTTGAGACGGCACGTGGGGCACGTCTGCTGGCGCTGGTACTACAAGTGGAACACTCCTCGCCAGTGTACTCACGCGGCGGCATGTTAGCTTGGGGCGGCGGCGGGCGCGGGCGCGCGCAGCACGTTGAGACGGCACGTGGGGCACGTCTGCTGGCGCTGGTACTACAAGTGGAACACTCCTCGCCAGTGTACTCACGCGGCGGCATGTTAGCTTGGGGCGGCGGCGTGGCGTCCTGCGGCGGCGGCGCGGCGCGGCGGCGGCGGGCGCGGGCTCGGGCGCGGGCGCGCGCAGCACGTTGAGGCGGCACGTGGGGCACGTCTGCTGGCGCTGGTACTACAGGTGGAACACTCCTCGCCAGTGTACTCACGCGGCGGCATGTTAGCTTGGGGCGGCGGCGTGGCGTCCTGCGGCGGCGGCGCGGCGGCGGCGGGCGCGGGCTCGGGCGCGGGCGCGCGCAGCACGTTGAGGCGGCACGTGGGGCACGTCTGCTGGCGCTGGTACTACAGGTGGAACACTCCTCGCCAGTGTACTCACGCGGCGGCATGTTGGCTTGGGGCGGCGGCGTGGCGTCCTGCGGCGGCGGCGCGGCGGCGGCGGGCGCGGGCTCGGGCGCGGGCGCGCGCAGCACGTTGAGGCGGCACGTGGGGCACGTCTGCTGGCGCTGGTACTACAGGTGGAACACTCCTCGCCAGTGTACTCACGCGGCGGCATGTTGGCTTGGGGCGGCGGCGTGGCGTCCTGCGGCGGCGGCGCGGCGGCGGCGGGCGCGGGCTCGGGCGCGGGCGCGCGCAGCACGTTGAGGCGGCACGTGGGGCACGTCTGCTGGCGCTGGAACCACAGCCGGAGGCACGCCGCGTGGAATATGTGGTTGCACGGGAGCTTCTTTGCGCCTGCAAATATATCGGACGACAATGTCATTGAACTATTATTACTATATATAGAAACGGCACAGATTTTGCGCCATGAGTTCTTGACGGCCGACAACAAATAGTAGGAATCGGAGCATTCATCTCGCGACCTAAACATCGTAAGCGCCTAAAATTCACAGCGCTTACGATATTTTGGTCGCGTGGTACAGCTTGCGATTGCTACAATTTCATTGTTTGGTACGTATGGCTTCTCCATAGTAATAATAACTCAATGGACAATGTTACATTGTGTATTAAATACACCCTTTTAATACACATCGTAGGGGAGTCCCGCTTGCCACCCGAGCCCCCGAATCTTCAGACAATTCTTCCTTTCTGGAAGTTCGTGAGAACATTATGTGCGCGAACTTCAGCTATTATCAGAAGTTGCTTTAGGTAATTTTTGAATTATGCATATTATGAAGTACTTAATTTTTTTTATACACGTATAGCATAGATATTAGTTTCTATAGATAATCTAAAGCCCAGCAGCTAATAAATGAATAAGACACATTCTGCAGTGCGTGCATTCTCAACTGACCTTCTAATCTAAATTACTCAATTAACAGATCATTTTCGAAACTATGCGCAAAACGGTTTTAAACTGATCATCCACGCGTTTCATAATATCTACAACCGAACCACAAGCACGTTCAAAACCCCGAAAAGATGACGCATACATTAATATACACCAATTGTTTACGTAATATTTTGGCCAAACTCCGATTAAGCGGAAAGTAGACGACCGCATCTCCATACCAATCCCATTTTTATTGTTTGGATATTACTATTGTGAATATTTAGAAGCTCCTAACTCTTATAATCATGAAAAATTAAAATAAATCAAACAAAGGGGCATAGCAAGGGGACTATGTTTGTTGGTAAATAGTCGTCTACTTTCCTCTTAACGCCGTAATTTGTTTACATCGTCACATTATATGCACATCGTCAGATTATAAAGAATAGTCAATAGTGTAATATGTATAATATGTAATATTGAATTGTTTAATAAAAAAATAATATTTATTTAAGTGATATAAATAAAAGATGTAAGATGTGTAGAAATAAGTGACAAAAATTGTGACCTGTAATACCTTATTAGCAATAAATTATGTCTATGTCTATGGGAAGATAACAATATTTCTCAGAACTTAAAATAAAGATAATATTAAACTAATGTACCCAGTCCCACAGTAAACACTTTATACAACTAATTTAATTAGAATTCTGTCACTGTTTTATTCAACATACGCTTGAATTAAAACAAAGCTAAATAAGGTCCGGCTTGTTTTCGAATTAGTGTGACGTCCCGCCACTGATGTGCACAATACCACACTGGTTTCGTCGCTATATATACGTTATACACTATTATCACATACGTGCGTCGTTAATGGTGAGGTGCTGTTCTAGAACATCTCAAAATTGATTCTTAGCGGCAAGCAAATATAAACATGATTATCGAATGTTGATATTACATTCCCCGCACGGTTTGCTTATGGTATTTTACTTTTTTAAATGCTATAAAAACTGGACACAACAAGTACAACACAACGAATGATAATTCCCGTCCTTCAAAAGTACACACGTAAAATCTGTGTATGTACAGTCGCCATCAGATATATCGGAGCGGCCAAGGTGGTCACAAATATCTGAACACGCCTCTATTGTCAAGGCGCTAGGTGCGTGTTCAGATATTTTTTTAGCACCTCGGCCGCTCCGATATATCTGATGGCGACTGTACGTAATATCTCAACGTGTAATGCATGAAAATGTAACAACTTGTTCATCCTTGAATTAAATAACAAATTCAAATTACATATGCGAGATTTCACTTAACCTTCAAATAACACATTAAATTTAAAATAAATAACACCGACTATTTATAGTATTTACGATAAATTTTAAAATGAGTTTCACTTTCATTTGATTCAAATGTTTCAATCAATAGAGATTACGTGACTAGGTATAAACTATGACGTGGTGTTTATAGATTGAGTCAAACGATAATAGACTTTGTACGGATGCAATAAGGTTGTGTACGCAGGCAACTCAGGTAAGACAAATATGTTATCTTTAAGCGATAATTAAATAGGTAGGTATGTAATGAGGAGTTTTACCTCTTTGAAATCATAGCAAAAATTGCTATTGAATACACGTACCTAACCCTATAATGAGTAAACAAACATTATTTTGCATATTGCATCACTAGAAGATCGTTCGGGTAAACAGATTCATCAGATCAGGTGGTAGTTACAGTACACTAGTGCGGGAATAAGCACTTTCTGTGCCTATGTCGAAAATTTAAAGGGCCATAATGTACTGTAAAACGTTGTACGATACACGTGCGAATAGGTAATTCGCAACTCGTGTCGATTTAAAACACTTCGGTCGGGTTTAATTAATCACCACTCGTTGCGAATTTCCTACTTTCCGCACTTGTGTCGTAAATAATTGACTAGTATACGAGTAAATAGGAGTCGAGTCTCTTACTTACCAATATGTATCACACATGACTATGTAAGCCCCTCTGTTTGAACATAGCTCGTCCCGATGAAGAGCAACATAGTGCTTGCTAGTCACAAAGTATTTATATTACCATGCAGTATGTAGGCACATGCAGTATGCATGATTGCTGTGGTTTCAGGCTACAGGGTGTTCATGTCCGTCCATGTAGGAACATGTCTTGATTGGTGCAACTGCAACTCACAGGTATCTTACCAGTATGCATCTCCTCTCGACAGATGATGCACTCGTTGTCGGCGGCCGCGAGCTCTTCTGCCGTCGCGTCCGGGTACAGGGTGTTCATGTTGCGGATGGCGCGCCGAGATAGGACCACGTCGTTGTATGCCTTTTTGAAACTCCTGAAAAGTTGGCAGGTTTTAATTTGTTGTCATGTTATTTTCTTAAATCTTTTGTAAATTTACATAACAAAACTTCCGTGAGACACAGACATATTAAATATATTAATAACGGGTAACGTTATTAATTATATTTAAAATATCTTTTGTAAATGTATTTAGAATATGAGAGCAAAAATAATAATAAATTTTCCCCTCACTAGCTCGGAAAGTCGTCTTTTATCCTTTAAAACAAGCGGGGAAAAACGCATTTTATCCACTAGTGGGGAAAGTAATTTGACCTTGGATGGAGCGTGTTTAAGTAGCTTGACAGATAACAAAACGTAAAACGCTCATAATAATGATTCGTTTGATATTAATTATCATTAAACAAATGGTTTGAGAATCTAATAAAAAATACCAAATTTAGCTTTATTTAATGATTTTATGTCATAAACCTTAAAATTCCATAAGAAACGTTTGTTTTTTAATAATGATGTTAAATATAATTCTGAACGCACAAGTTGAGTCGATGCAATTTCAAAACGCATCATTGACATTTCATACGTCAGAAATGTCAACATTGTCAACAAAATTTTTACTTAAAAACTTCTCACGTAAAAATACAGAATTTCCAGTTTTTTGTTATAATATCGTAAAAAAATGAGTGATTTCAGTGATGAAGATGATCTAACGCCTGCGGATGTTGCACTTTCCTCGCAATAGTGAGGTGAAAAGTTTTGTGTTACACACGGGTGCAAATGTATTTTACTTCTCGTGTGTTGAAACACTTGCTACGCTCAGGATTCTATTTTAGAACCACTCAACTATAGAATCCTTTCGCTTGCTCGTGTTTCAATTCCACACTCGCGGGTAAAATACAACTTTGCACCCTTGTATAAGAAATAACTATTAACACACTAAGAAAATAGAGAATATCCAAGTAGAGATAATAGACGATATATGTCATCTCAGTAAATTTAATAATCGTTGAACATAAAATGAACGTAAATACCTAATAAGAAAATGAGGAATCGCCTTACAAGTACGTCACGATGCGATCAGTTTACGACGTTTACGTGCATAATCTATTAGTATTTATTGGAATATTTATGTTACATTTTAACATTTTACAGCGTTACTAGACAACACAACCTTCTAATAGGGTATTTGACTGTATTTAAAATAAATAATTTCACACCATGCACCAGATAATTATTAGAAAAACATAGATAGCAGTTATTTTTAACAACAAGTTCTATTTTAATAAATCGGATAGAAATATAAAAGTAGGTGAGTTGACTGTGTCGTTATTGTGTAATGTTTCATATAAATTCCATATTAGCAAATCGTTTTGACAGTTTTAAAAAAAGAAACTGATTTGACTAGTAGGAGAATACCCTATTTAATACCAAAAATTCTGTGCAATACAGAATTAGATAGAGTAATTAAATAGAGTTTTCGGGCGCGTATTTCATGTGTATAATTCTTATGATGAAAGTTATTTTTTTTTTCTCCACCATTTTACACCAAATATGCCTAACTTTTTCAAATTGCTGTCAGTTTACTCTGATTGTAGATAGGACTACAGAACATTCTTATTATTCTTAAAGATATTTATCGTCATCCCGGCGAATTTTTATAATGACAAAAAACTTCGTTGCTGTTGGGTATTATCAGGGCTTACCTCATCGTCTCATACATGGGGCGGAATGCGAAGAGAGGTAGAGTGTAAATGCGGACCATAATAGCCACGAAGCCGATATACAGCAGCACTTTGAGGAAGTTGATCGCCAGGTCGGTGTAGAGCAGCACGGCCGCCTTGTTCTCCCAGGGCGCCTCCCAGCGCGAGTCGATCGCGTGGAGGCAGTACTGGAACAAATGCCTTATACAGACAGTGGCGGCTTTGCCCTAAGGCCAAGTAGGCCCGGGCCTAGAGCGACAAGACGTTAGGGGCGGCAGCAAGTAAGATGAGTGCTGAGAAAGGGGCGGCTAGTAGTTGCTACAGGGCTTGGGCCTAGGGCGGCCAACGCTGCAAATCCGCCACTGTATACAGATTCTTAATTCCAAGCTAATTAGACGGTTTAACCCACTTATTTTAGTCACGCGGCACGCAGCTAGATTCTTAATTCTCATGACTGGAATATAGAAACCCATGATAACCTCGTAAGAGTCATAAGGCCTACCGTCCTACTAATTACTTCAATGTAATTTTAAATTTTAAAAACCATTTTCAATAGGGAATATTACGCGAAACTCTGCGTAAGGGGCGCCAATACCACAATCCGAGGGTCTTCCGCAAAACAAGAAAATCGAAATTTCGTTTTCTAACCTCCCTATCTTTTGCATATTCGAGCGATAAAGAGGCAGATAACTAAATTTCGATTTTCGCGTTTCCCGGTAGGCCCATTGTAAACAAACCGCATTAATGCATCAATGTCATACTTTATTGTCTATGAAAACTTGTCAAAAAAAAGTTAAAGGCACATTATGTATAGTATAAGTTACACTATGGTTTACGATAGGTGGTAGTGCGGCAGCAGAACTCTGGCAGCAGAACATTGCAGTGTAATACCCCCTGTTGGAACAGAGTTATATTTTCTTGTTTCTTTCGACTTTAAAACAAAACAAAAATCACCATAATATTTCCTTCACTATTGATTTCCAATTCAAATGGCATTGTTTCTGTACTGTGTTTGGAGGATAATGCGGAATATCAATGTGTGTAACAAAAAAGCGAAGTTGGTTATTGAGTTGCTAGGTGGTTGCTAGCCAGCAAAAGCAATCTATTTTAGATTGTTGAGTGTAGTAGTGACTGTAGTGAGAGACTCAAAAGGCATGAGATGCAAATATTTTAGGTCTCGTGTAACACGTATAACTTTTTACGTCAGACTAAATAACCTTTTAGAAATTACGCAACTTTATTTTTTTTTAATAATAGCAATAAACCCAGATAGACCGCGGGCCAGGAATAGATTTCCATGACCAATCGCCTGCCGGGCGAAAACTCGTAAAGTGATTAACGGCTATGTATAATGAACCCTCGTGGACGTCAGCTGCCACTACGTTGGTGGGTTGAGGAATGGCAGCCTCCGAAAACCGTAAAAAAAATTGTCATCGCCTCCCGCTTGATACTTTGTCAGACGATAGTTTAGATGCTATTGTGAATTTAAAAAATCGTCAGTCGGTTGTATCGCGGTGGAAAGAGCGTCAGCTGGTGGCCTGAACATGTAAAAAATAAGCGCTTTACCTTTTTATAATAGTAATACTACACTCGATGAAACTTTGCTCGTAGCATTTTATCAGGGTTTCAATAACTTTGCGGATATAAAATGGTAGGGTGCGTATTTTTTACATGTTCATGTGGACAGCTGACGGTTTTTCCACCGCAATACAACCGGCTGGCGGTTTTGTAAATTTAAAATAGCATCTAAACTATAACTATCACCTGACAAACTATCAGCCGGGAGGCGATGATTGGTGATATATGCTCCTGGCCCGTGGTCTATGAGGGCATAAAACCCACACAGTAAATCAAATGAAAAGGCATACGAGACAAAAGCTGTAATTAGCACCATTTAAGAAGAAAAAATATTTTCAATAAGTCAATGTTGAATTAGTCATGTGTCAAAAGATAAAAAGTGCGTAATGAATATTGATGAGAACATGGTACAAAATCAACAGTTTTCTAAATATGATAGAAAAAAAACCGGCCAAGTGGGAGTCGGACTCGCACACGAAGGGTTCCGTACCATTATCTATAAAAACGGTCACCCATCCAAGTACTGACCCCGCCCGCCGTTGCTTAACTTCGCTCAAAAATCACGTTTGTTGTATGGGAGCCCCACTTAAATCTCTATTTTATTCTGCTTGTTGTTATAGCGGCAACCGAAATACATCATCTGTGAAAATTTCAGCTGTCTAGCTATCACAGATCACGAGATACAGCCTGGTGACAGACGGACAGCGAAGTCTTAGTAGTAAAAAAGTCTCCTTTAACCCTTAGAATCGTGAAACAATGTTTCTTGAATTTTAATTTAACTAAATTTAGAATTTTGTAAGAATCCTATACTAACCTATGTAATGAAATATAATATTGTATGCTGTACAGATTCTATTTGTCCTAGCACAAGAAGAACCAAGACATACCTGTTGTGCTGTTTAACTTGTTTGATAAATAAATAACTAATAAAATTCGTAACTGACACCTAACTTATCTTAACATGAAAACTCCCGTGAAACTCAAGACTTCCATACTAATATTATAAATGCGAAAGTGTGTCTGTCTGTCTGTTACCTCTTCACGCTTAAACCGCTGAACCGATTTAGTTGAAATTTGGTATAAGAGTCCCGAAGGACATAGGGTAGTTTTTATTCCAGATGTCATCCTATAAGGGGGTGTAAAGCGGGCAAAAGCTAGTACCTATTAAATATTAGAAACAAGTCACTAATTTAATTTAATTAGTTGAATTTCATCTTATTACATATTTCAAGGATCTTTAACAGCAGCACAACTTTCAACAAGTTATTAGCTAGTTAATTTAAAACTCACCTTAATCAAAATATTGGCAATCATAATAATGAGTATGCTGTATTCAAAGCCGAACACCAGCTGCACGGAGGGCCCCTTGGAGATGGTGACCTGGTACGCATGGCTGATGAAGTACAAGTCGGCTTGTGCAAGCAGCATCAGCAGGGTGAGGATTCTCACGTGGAACAGCCAGCCGATTACAGGGCTACGCTCCATCTGGTTGTTTAAAAAAAATCTTTAATTGTTTCTTTCTTGTATCTGTCTTTATTTCTAATTTTAAGTATTGTTTATAAATAGATCAACCTGAATGAAGATTCAATAATCTGAATTCTGGTAAAAAATATACACACTGCAGGATTACCATCCTAAACACCTAAACACCATCACCATCATCCAGGCATCCAGGCAGTAAACAGAGCTGACATTATCATTCAGTCGAATTTAAGGCAAAGAGAGTACCCAAATGATCAGATTTCACTTTTGTTCTCATTTTAATTTATTTTAATATATTTTAGACAGATGAATTAATTTATTTTAAAGTTTATTTAAGATAACATACTTAGATCTTAACAAACTAATTATTCACTTTAATTTTTAGTAAGAGCACTCTAAAATAGGTACTATTTGTATAATTCAACTGAAATATACTTACATAATCAACCCTGTCTTCAGCCAGCCAGTGGAATGCTTTCAAGAAGAGAAGGAGTGTAAACAATGCAATGAATTTGGGATTGAAGTCGTCTCTAAACACAGTGAACGCTAAACATGTTTCCGTTATTGCATACCAGGACCGCTCAATCAGGTGCTGAAATAAACATAAAGACTTAACAATTCAATTCTAAATTTAAAGCATAACACTCTTTTTAGGGCATATCTTTTTGTATTCTTTTCTTATAAGGAATTTGAAGAGATGATGAGGCTTGAAATTTTATGACTTAAATGTTTGCTAGAAAGAGGCAAAACATATTTTAACTAGGTATCAGGGATTATTTAGGTTTAATGTTTAACATGTTCGTGGATGCCTACTGACGTCATGTGTCATAGGCCAAAGGAAACAAAAAACTATGCGACTTAATGCTATAGCATTCGTGTCCAAGAATGTGTTAACTAACATTTATGTCTAGAGTTTCAGCTAATTGATATACTCAAGTTTTAGGCATTACCTTAAGGTCCAAAATAGAATTTAGATTGAATCATTTTATAGTTATAAAAATACGTAGTTAAGACTAGTGAAGATAATAATAAGTATGATAAAATGTGCCATTTTCAACCAAAAGGGTATATTGTCGCTTGTCAGTAAGGCGCTATTTCCATATAGCTTGAATTAGAAATCAACCTTATCAACAAGCGACAATGTGGTACCTTTTAGTTGAAAACGTCACAAATTATAAAAAAGACCCTAGGCCGAGTGAATGGAAGGTCACTGAAAACAAACTTAGTGCCATAACAAAGATATTCTAGACCTGAAGTCAATAAATACATTTATGTAATAAATAAAGGATAATAGGTAAAGTTAGGACCTACTTCAAAGATTGTTTATAAATAACAATAAGCTACAATGAGGATTCAGAAGTATCGGCTTAAAAATATATGTAATAAATTGTTACAAGCTTACCTCAAACTCTGCAGGACGTAGTTGTCCGAAGAATATTTTCCTTAATAGTTTTCCCACCAATAACACTAATATGAAGGCTTGCAAGTACATCACCTGGAGAAGAAACAGCATTGTAAATTAAGATACGACCTGCCGGCCGCAAGGCCAACGAATATTATACCACACACTTCACTTAGCGAAGGCTATCGAGATGGAAAAGGTCATACGTTTGAGTGTAACGATTCAGTTATTAATTAATGTTGTTGGAATCTAATTGGATTTTAATGTATTTAGACGATGTAATTGCTATATAAATTGTATTGTACTGTTGCGTGTTAGGAGACTTACAGCCATACTAGGATTAGAATTAGTTAGGTACACTATCGAAGGGTAAAACTGTTTCTTCTGGTAGTAGGCATTGCCGATGACCACGGTCGTGAGCACGAGACTCGACACAGTTGCGAGTAAAGCCTTCATTTTGATCTCACTTCTGAAACCCTACACACTGTAAATTTCATAAAGTATCTGAGGAAATGATTTTAGGCCCACCAAAACCGCTCAACTGTTAGCAAATACATTTTCAAAACATCGTATCGTATCTCATCGCTGGGGTAGAAAAATAATTTTGACGTGTTCAATGTTCATTGTGTCAAAATTTTAAAACGTTCCAAAACTTCATTACGAGCATGCTGTATCAGAATAAAATAAAATAATTGTTTTTGTTAATCATTGTAATTTTTATCAAAAAATGTAATATTGGAAGCAGTTTAATATGCATTAGTCCTAGAAAATTCAAGAAAGTTCTACAGAGCTCTTTATTTTTTTCTAAGGCAACATTCGATAGTGATATTTATTTTATTCATTGCATGAAATTGGTTGATATAGCAACATTTACGGTCTTATTGTCAAAAAAGTGAAACGAAAATGGTGTTCGTTTGATTGATTTTACTAAAATAAATTAATTTTAATCTAAAATGGACTCGTATTACGTGTTAACCGGGAGTTGATGCAAGTGTTAATGAAATTATACTAATATATTATATTTGCCAGGTTTGTTCTTTCATTGCATTTGTTTGCCGCGCAATCTATATAAGTGTGTCGTATAACTTGTAGTTATTGTTCTAAATCGCAGTTTCTATAGATTTAGGTTTTTTTGCCTCAGAAAACTGACGGTCATGTTCACACCTTAGCATGTTCTCAAAAAGGAAAGAACCTAATTTACCCTGCTATAACCTATGGTCACGTACGCCACTTTAGGCTTGGCGTCCTAGCAGTGCCACTTTGTTTTACAATATACTGTTATGATTTATAGGTATGTTTTTCTCGTTTTGCATTCTTTGTCGGTTGTAATAATACTGAATTAGTGATGGAAATCAAATTATCTTGTTTGTTTCATGAACAATTACTAAACTGTTTTGTGTCTTCTTTCAGGGCCTTGTTTCAAGATCAATACTGAATTTCAACATAGCTAATATGGTTAGTATAATCCTACTACCAATATTATAAAACTAAGTGTTCATTTGTATGTATGTTTTAATAAAATCATGTTCAAAATCAATGTTAAATGCCTTAAATTGTTTTTGTTTATGTATTTATTTTGGGTTTCTTTGTATAAGCATATTGTGTTTATGATATTATGTTACATTGCAGCAGGTGGATGAACCTCCATTCCTGCCAGTGGGCACTGATGTCAGTGCTAAATACAAGGGTGCTTTCTGTGAAGCAAAGATTAAGAAAGTAGCCAGAAGCATAAAATGCAAGGTAAGTACTAATGTCATCTAAAAAGTAGGCAAAGCTTTATTAACATAAACTAGTACATTATAGAAAAATGTTTGTTTAATTTGATCTACACCATGCAACAACCTTAATTGCCAGACTTGGCAGACCTCAAGCCAGTATCCTGTATATAATAGGGGTAACTTCTTAATAATGTTTCCAGAAGTGTTTACAGCTAATTACAACCAAAATCAGATACAAGTAAAAAAAAACTGGTAATAAATAGAATAAATCTTGCATAAAGCGCCCCCTACTACCCCTGCCATTAATTGCTCCCTCTTCTTAAATTCAATTTCACATTCTTACTATTGCCACAATTTTTAAAACCTATGTTAAACCCAAACCAATTTCCAGGTCACACTCAAGGCTGGAGGCAACATAACAGTGAATGATGATGTCATAAAAGGAACCCTGCGCATTGGCAGCACAGTGGAGGTCAAGCAGGACCCTAAGAAGGATGCTGTGGAGGCGGTCATCACCAAGATCCAGGATTGCAGCCAGTACACTGTTGGTAAGTTTTGTAAAGTGTACCAACATTGGTACAACAGGAGAATGCCTTTTGGTAACTTACTGGAAATGCAAATACTGACTTTTTATTTTTTATAAAACTTCAATAAGCAAAGGGTTTCGAGTCAAGGGTAAGGTGAAAGAGATCTCTTAAAGGGATATGTTTGTCTTACTTATTAATTGTTTTCTGTTTGTCATGTTTAGGCAATAAATTGTTTTATACTTAATAGTAGGGATTATACCATCTTGAGAACTGGTACAATTAAATCCTTTTATCTAATCTAGGCATAGTGTTTTCTGCTTTAAAGGAACACAAGCTTTTATATCTGTAAACAAATATAGTTTACTATACTGTAATAGAATTAAGACATAATGACATGTAAAAATATTTTTTTATCAATAAATGATTGTATCGTATCATTTACAGATACAGACCCATGAGTTTTGCCTGTAAAGCGTAGACAAAACAAGTTAATTGGGGTCATGTACATTTTAAAGGCCTTTAGACATAATCATGTGCATTATAATACAATAAAATATCCTCTAGCTGTCCAGATATTTTAAAGGCTCTCCATTCCATTGTAGTGAATCTTTTTTCAGACAAATCAAATTGCCATTACCTTGGTATGCACAGTTTGTAGGTGAGTAGAGGGTAGAGGTTAGAAGTCATTTTGTGAGTCAGAGTGAATGGAGCAAACTTGGAAACTTATGCATTGTTTTTATATACTTTGTGAATTATTTCCCACCCAACATTAATCTCGAATAAATATCGTTTTTCAAGGACTGTATCATTTCAAACAGACAGAGAGAATCATACTATCTTTGTCTTACACTAGCACTAGCACCCAAAAGAAAAGGATAAGTATAGTTCTTTTTGTTCTAATTTACTGACATATTGGTTTGACCAACTATAGTTAAAAAATTAAAAACTGAACCATTCAATACTTTCCTCTATAGTGTTTGACGACGGCGACATCACGACCTTGCGGCGATCAGCACTATGTCTAAAGAGCGGGAGGCACTTTAACGAGAGTGAGACATTGGACCAGTTACCTCTCACACATCCAGAGCATTTTTCTACGCCAGTCATAGCAGGGCGGCGCGGGAGGAGAGGAAGAGCTGCGTAAGTTTCTTTGTTTTTTTATTTAAACTTTCCCCCACTCTTAAGTTTGGGGTTTGAAATTTAAGGTCTTGAAGTTTCGGATGTATTTGGAATTAATGACTTGAAAATAGATCGAATTCCGAGGCTACAATGGCTACATACGATGTTTCTGCAGCAAAGGGCGGACGCGGCGCGGAAGGGCGGATAAAGGGATTGAACGAGCATAACACTTTCTCGTGCTGTAACGGAATAACCCTTAAATGCATAATGATGTATATATGCATCGTAAAAAATATATGTTTTTTTAAATACTATGATTTTTTTCTTTATTTTTCCCTCAATCTATACAACATGACACATCTATTTCAATTTATTAAAAAGTTATACAAAAAATCATGCATTTAAGGGATAAGAGTTTGTTACTGGAACGACAAACTGTTTTTATAAAAACGATAACTAAGAGACGCAACGCGGCAAAATACGTTCCTTACAGTCGCACGTAACGGACGTAACTATCGCAATTCGCAATGCAAAACGATAATTTAAAAACGCCTTTAAATTTGTATAATTTAACCTTTTAAAAATACCTTTTAAAATATCTCCGTAGGCCGTAAATGTAGCTATAAATGAACAAAAGCTAATTGTCCCCATTAGGTCAGATGAGAGTGAAGGGGAAGTGGGCACTCGGCGCATGCCGGCGGACAGCGAGCCGCACGTGGGGCGCGTGGTGCTGGTGGAGGCGGCGGGCGGCGCCGAGCGGCGGCGCCCGCACCAGCCCGCCTTCCCCGCGCTCGTGGTCGCGCCCACGCCCGCCATCAAGGTCAAGGAGGACTACCTAGTGCGCTCCTTCAAGGACGGCCGATAGTGAGTCACGATCCCATCTATCGCATGACCCGAATGAGATTTTACACTTAAAACAATCATCCTCCACTATGATTTTATGTGCGTTCACGAAACGCTGAATAAATATAATTCATGGTATTGTAACAAGGCTTCTTCATATCTTTCGACATAAAATAACAAAATTTATGAGTAATACAAATGTAACCCAGAAATATTAAAGGATTGTTTTGTTTGTAGTTACACAGTTCCAAAGAAGGAAGCCCGGGAGTTCCGCAAAGGCAGCGCGCCGCTAGAATGGGGCGGTGTGGAGGCGGCGCTGCAGTTTCTAAACAACGGTACGCTGCCACCGCACTGGGACCGCGCGGCGCTCTTCAATGAGCCGCGCAATACCTCCGACGACGTAAGTAGTTCAGACAGGCTCGGCTCGGCCGACAGAGTTTACGTAAAAACGTTTGTTAATTGACGACGCCGTTTGTAAACGGCGGATTCTTACAATTTGACTGCGACATATTTATAAGCATACGAATAGTCGATATGATTATCATTGTATTTTTATTTTAGAGCTCCGATGACGAGCCTCGTGAAGAAAAAGACCACTTTGTGGCTCAACTCTACAAGTTTATGGATGATCGTGGCACGCCGCTTAACAGGAACCCCACTATTGCCAACAGGGATATTGATCTCTACAGATTATTTAGAGTAAGCTGTTTTTTTTTTTAAATTATTCGTTAATATTTGCAGTGTCAGATTATTTATAAACAATTCCTTGCATTCTTAGATAACGTCTTTATTAACTCGTTCATACTTCTGCTTTTCTGAACGTACTATTGGTCCGACTTTGTTCATAGCGCGATGCATTTGCCTTGCGAGGCAAGTAGAATTCATCGCACAGTAGCTGTACGTATTGTATCCCAAACTCATAGGTGCGTTTTTTGTAGGTGGTGCAAAAACTGGGAGGCTATAATAGGGTGACGAATCAGAATCAATGGAAGACTATAGCTGACAAGATGGGTTTTCATCCAGTCACCACTAGCATCACAAATTTATGCAAGCAGGCTTATAAGAAGTAAGAAATTTTTATTTTTATCAACACTTGCGAAACCGCTTTTAGGCTCAGCAGGCGAGAGGGGCGGCAGGAAGTTCTGTTAAACAAATGAAAATTCCCCCGCGAGCTCCTGTATCTTTTGACACCACTGCCATTCGTCATCTTTATTACTTTCGGAAATATAGCCAAATTATATTCCCGCACGAAAACGATCTGCAAAACATTTTCAATGTTAAAACACTACCATGGAGGGCAGGTATCTGGAGCCAAGATTAGATTAGTGGACAAGTTAGATCTTCTGTTCTGCATCATAGTGACGCTATACGCCTTTGTGCGTGGTCAACCTGAGACCAAGAGCTATCGGCTACCTCTCTCGGCAGATTCCTGCACAGCTTCGAGGACTTCTACCGCAAGCTGGGCGTGACGCTGGTGGCGCACCCGCGCGGCGCGCGCACGCCGCCCGCCGGCCGCTCGCTCATCCGCGACCGCGACAAGCAGCCGCCCACCTCCTCCTCCGCCTGCTCCACGCCCACCAACACTCAGGTAATGTTGACGCCGCCGCGCCGCCGCGCCGTCTGACGTGTTTTTATTTTAATTTAAATTGATTACTATAAGTAAATGTAATTAGCCTAGAATAATATTACTATTGTGTGCCCTTACAGGGTGTCATGATCTGACTTTATTTTATGTAACACCTATTATGTAAATGACAATACAATAAATAAATGATATTCACGTACTCAGTGCCTCAGTGCACACATGCATTTTAAAAAAAATATCAAAAAAGAGAAAAACTTTAAACCAGAGGCCTCTTTTAAATTAGACAAAAGCATTAAAAACTGTAATAGATGTCATATATTAAAGAAAAAGTGACGAAGCCCTCCAGTGGTGAAGGCCGGATACGAACCGGCGTCTTTAGCTATCGCGGCTAACGCCATGAACCCCTAGGCCACCCCGCCACGGCGGTGCCCGTCCGAATTTCTCGACTATATGCCATCTTAGTAAGACTAGGCGTTTTTGACCAGCCCTAAGGGCAAGCAGTGCGCGCTTGCACCTCCTAAACGAACTCCTTACGGACTTACGTTGTAGCGAGAGAGACTGGTGCTGCCATCTATGAACAAGTTTGGGAACAAATCAAATTATTTTATTAAATATTTTGATTTGTGTTTTTTTAAGTAGTCACACTACTATATATAAATTAAAAACTAGTGACGAAGCCCTCCAGTGGTGAAGGCCGGATTAGATCTTCAGGCTTCGTCACTTTTTCTTTAATATATGACATCTATTACAGTTTTTAATTTATATATAGTAGTGTGACTACTTAAAAAAACACAAATCAAAATATTTAATAAAATAATTTGATTTGTTCCCAAACTTGTTCTTAGACAAAAGCAGTTAAAAAGCTTAGGCCCTGAAAGCTATATGCTAAATCTAATCTACCCAATGTGCCTCACAACTGCACGAGATGCCTTGCGGGGGGCAATGATCGACGTTAAAAAAGTAAATTCTTAAATGTAGAAGAATTGACTTTTTTAACGTCCAATTCCTTTTGAATATAACCACGCTGTACCTAATTAGTCGTTACTTAATTTTAGTTTCCTTTTTGTTTGCGTATATCGGCCCACTTTATAAACACTTACATGTAAAGTGGGCCGACACCGATTATGGCCAGTACATGCTACATCGTTACAGCGCACCAAGGACAAGGACTCTGACAAGAGCGAAACGGACAAAAGTGAGAAGGAGGAGAAGTTAGAGAAAACTGAGAAACCCAAGGAGAAAATCAGGGGAAGCGATGAAGAAGATAGCGCGGATAACCAGCCGCTTATCATCACTGCTCCTAAGTAAGTCAAAGTTACTTATAGGTACTTTAAAGGCAAGCAAAGAGGATATAATATTATAGAGCGGTACTGTCATAGTAAATTTTGTAACCACAACAAATTCACTGCCATCTGTCGACACACTTTAAAACTAAAAATGAAGATTTATAAAAATACGATAAAATGTATTTAAATATGGATAAATTATTTTTATTATTTGCATTAATTATTTTTACGATTTTGACCCATGTTCTTTCACTGATATGCGTTAAAATTGTTAAATAACAAACGAAACCGTCAACGCCCTCTATACGAGAGTAGGCGCGCGCAAAGGTACTGGCGCCATCTGATCGAGAGTCAAATTTTCGTGATTTTCGAGGCACGTTTTTTCCTTAGACTGTATCCATATATTACGGAGTCATGTCTATCTTTGCAAGTAATGCAAGTATAGTTCACTCAGAACGAGCCGCTTTGCGACGAAATTGCGTGGCGAGGCAAACCCAAGCCGCGATCGGCGTATTCGTACTCGACATAAAAAATAAACAATTATTTTTACATTTTATGTTGCCTCGTAAGTTCGTGAAATTAATGAAGCTTTGTGCCATTAACCTTAAGGCTAAACCGACCGTCTCAATAGGTGCGAGAACTCGCATGTGAGTTTCATAACATTTCGGCATTTGATCGGCCGGCTGAATTGCATGTAACATCAATAGTCCGTAACGTAATTAAGTCTAAATAAGCCATAACCCGTATTTATCTGCCCAGGGTGGAAAAGGAAAAAGAGAAAGACAAGGAAAAAGAAAAGGACAAAGAGAAAGAAAAGGACAAAGAGAAAGAAAAGGACAAAGAGAAAGAAAAGGACAAAGAGAAGGAAAAGGATAAAGAGAAAGAGAAGGACAAGGATAACAAAAGTACAACGTCAACAACAACAACAACGACGACGAGCGAGGAGAAGATTGTCGTCAAACCGCGTTCGCAGTCGCGGAACCGTACGCTGCCCGTCAAGATGGAGGCGCTTGAGAAGCGGACGCCGAAACGACGACCCATATCGTCCAAAGGTAAGGACACATTTATTACTTGTAATGTCTTGGAATAACACGCAATTAATTAATGCTGTATTCTTTATTGGAACACAATATAAAAGATCTTACATTAAAGACGCCATATTGGAGAAGAGCGAGACACATAACATTACTAATATCAAAAATTCATTGATTGTATAAGAGATGGTGGAGAGATAAGATGATGGTCTAAGAAAATATCGTGTCCCCGAGATTAACAGGTTAAATAGATGGTGCTTTACAGTGCCATGTATGTATTGTGTTTTTATTAAATAGATGTGCAAGATGCAGAAAGTTTCCAAAAATAACGATTAAATCTCAAAATCAAAATTTATTTATTTGTAAACATAGGTTAAATATAGATTTTATACAATAATTTATGTTTCACTATGTTTTGCCATTTGGTATACAAATATAATCAAGAAGAGATGGAGCATGCACTAATTATAACATGATGTCAAACGAAAATAATGTGTTAAATCTCAAACAAAAATAAGAGTGTACTTAAAACTAAAAACAACTTAAATTCAAAATATGTTCAGTATATTCCATTATCGAATAGTATGCTTTTGTACCAAAAATTCATACAGGCATTTCTTAAATTCAGTTACATTATCTATTGCAATAATATGTTTTGGCAACTTATTGCATATTTTGGGTGCCATCCCAAAGATACTTTTAGCAAGCAAAGCCGAGTTCACGGATTGGATGTAAATTTTTTCGCATCTGCGAGTACTTTTAAACATTGAAAATTGATCCATGTTGTTTTTAATGTAAACCGCAGTTTCAAAAATGTATAGACATGGCAGGGTTAGTATATTGAACCTAATGAAATGTGGTTTACAGGTTTCCATTTATTGTAATCTACAAACAGATCTTAAACATTTTTTTTGCGCCTTAAAAGCAGCCTCGCGATCAGTGGAATTTCCCCAGAACATGACGCCATATCTTAGTATTTTTATGTATATTAGTATGCATGGTAGGCAGTAAGTAAAGCAGACTCTTTAACTCTTTTACTTAGATTATACAATGCATAATAAAATCTGCTAAGCTTATTGCATACAATTTCAATTAGATTTGATTCAGAAATTTCAGTAACATTTTACATGGGTCAAGTTGGAGCTGTGACTGTGAGCCCCTGGACATAGTAGAACAGCATAAATACCTTGGACTTATAATAGATAATAAATTTAATTGGAGTCCCACATTGACCATGTATGTAAGAGACTAAGAGCTGTACTCAGTAACCTGACAATACTTAAAAACAAAATGCCCTATAATACACTCCGTCTAATATACATGGCCATGGCTGACTCGGTGATAAACTATGGAATATCTAGCTATGGCAGAACCCACAAAAGTCACAGCGAATATATAGTTTACAGTTTAGAATCTTAAAATCCATTGTACCGCTAAAAATCAAATATAAACATAATTATGATAAATTATTCCAACATTGTAGAATAATGAATGTGTATGATAACGTGAAACTAGCGATAATATTAGAATATAGACATAAATTGGAAAGTCTGAATAGGTATGACAGACCAACTAACCTTAGAGTACTGATAAATAAAAAATATTTCAATATACCAAGTAGCAACAACTATTATGGGCAAAGAGTCTGGTCGAGTTATTTGCCACACATCTTAAATAGTCTTCCTAGAGATATAATAGATAATTTAGAAGAGGGTAAGTCCCATAAAATTAAAATAATGCTAAAAAAACCGGCCAAGTGCGAGTCGGACTCGCGCACCGAGGGTTCCGTACATGACATAATTTTAACAATGTACTTTTTATGTGAAACGTGAGTGAAAGGTAAATTGCGGTTTACGATTTATGACGTATTAAAAAAAAACTACTTACTAGATCTCGTTCAAACCAATTTTCGGTGGAAGTTTGCATGGTAATACATCATATATTTTAGAAGTTACGAGGGGCGGGGGGGGGGGGGGCACACTTTACCACTTTGAAAGTGTCTCTCGCGCGAAGTATTCAGTTTAGAAATAAATGATATTAGAAACCTCAATATCATTTTTGAAGACCTATCCATAGATACCCCACATGTATGGGTTTGATGAAAAAAAAATTTTTGAGTTTTAGTTCTGTGTATGGGGAACCCCAAAATTTTTTTTTTCTATTTTTGTGTGAAAATCTTAATGCGGTTCACAGAATGCATCTACTTACCAAGTTTCAACAGTATAGTTCTTATAGTTTCGGAAAAAAGTGGCTGTGACATACGGACGGACAGACAGACATGACAAATTTATAAGGGTTCCGTTTTTTACCATTTGGCTACGGAACCCTAAAAAGCACTGCCTGAATATTTAAGTTAAACATCATATTATATATATCATATTATATGTGTTAAATAAATAGTAATAATATAAATGTAATAGAAATAAGACCATACTTAGCGTACAATCTATTAGAGTGTAGATTAGGCTAAGTCTGTAAGTAGTTAAATTTGTAATTTCTTTTTTTGGAATAAACAGTTTAAATTTTAATTTTTTTTTAAGTTAGAAAGTTTATATTTTGGAAATGGAAAATTTCGTTCTCTTTGCTACAAACAACCCTTAAAAAAAGTTTATTTAACTTTAATCCGTCTGTTTTATAGAAAGTACAAGCGCTGTTATCACGCCGCGCGCGTCACGTCGACCACACGTGTCCACCGACAGTGATAGTTCTGGCCGAGCCTCAAGGTATGTTCATACCGACATTAACCCTAAGGGCCACCCCACACTAGCGTCTTTTGGGCGTCGGCACCAGATCAGCACTATGGAAAATGGCGTTGCTGTGCAGTTGCGTCGAGCAGCACCATAGAGTTGAGGAGACGCTAGTGTGTGTTGGCCCTAAACCAACCGAGCGTCGTCAGAAAATCATTATGCTTTTGTAACCATTTGTATTTATTTACCTGAGTAGGGCGAAATTTTAATTTTAAGTTGTTAGTATAATCAAAGATAAATATAACTCCGTAATAGATGGATACAGTCTAAGGAAAAAACGTGCCTCGAAAATCACGAAAATTTGATTCTCGATCAGAGGGCGCTAATACCTTTGGCCTACTCTCGCATAGAGGGCGTTGACGGTTTGTTTGATATTTAACAATTTCAACGCATATCAGTAAAAGAACATGGGTCAAAATCATATAAAATAATTAATGGAAATAAAAAAAACATTTATCCATATTTAAATACATTTTATCGTATTTTTATAAATCTTCATTTTTAGTTTTAAAGTGTGTCGATAGATGGCAGTGAATTTACTGTGGTTACAAAATTTACTATGACAGTACCGCTCTATCTTATTATATCCTCTTTGCAAGGGCCTGACACTCTTTAATAGAGAAAGATAGTCTTATTGCGATTCCTATAAGAGGAAAGAGATAATAGTGCCATGCTTTGTCCTTATCACCCACCGGGTTTTCTTTCATGGTCGGGTTATGGCAGCATAGGTAGGAGGCGATGGCGAAATACCAAAATTTATTAGAGTAAAAGAGAAAAAGGATTATGCTGCCATACATGAATATGTCTTTCTCTTACCCTTGGTCGCTCGGTTTCATGTCTATAACTACTATACTATGTCTATGCCTCTGGTATAATATAAATATTCTCTAAAGTTTTGTATCCAGTGACATGTAACGAAGCCATACGATAAATAAATAATAAATAACCATTTGTATGAGACAGACAGACAAATTGCTTCGACAAATTTGAACTGTCTAGTATTAGGGATATAAATAAAGACAAGGTCTATTGATTTTTTCTTAGATGTGGGCCAACAAAGAAAATGCAAAGTCGCCGCAGCCAGAGCGCTAACTCGGCGAGCAGCGGAAACACCATCGCGTCTAACAGCAGCAAGCGACCGAGGAAGCGCAAAACTACCGAGTGAGTTCACACGCGAAATAAACTACATGTCGTCTAGATAATAGCTATATCGGTTCGGAATAGTGGCATAGCGGCGGCACGGTAAAACATCTGGAGTGTGACAGCGCCATCATAATAGGGTATTCTCCTACTAGTCAAATTAGTTTCTTTTTTAGAACCTATAAAATAAACATTTAAAAAAACCGGCCAAGTGCGAGTCGGACTTGCGCACGAAGGGTTCCGTACCATTACGCAAAAAGCGGCAAAAAATCACGTTTGTTGTATGGGAGCCCCACTTAAATTTTTATTTTATTCTGTTTTTAGTATTTAGCACGGTTCATGAGATACAGCCTGGTGACACACGGACGGACAGTCTTAGTAATAGGGTCCCGTTTTCCCCTTGGCGTACGGAACCCTAAAAAGATTTATGAAGGAGAGCCCTGGCATCAATAATGAAGACTTTATTAACTAGTTGTTTTGAGTTCTATATTTAATTTATCTGTTTTTTCACCAGACCATCAACAAATGAGCCGACTCGTGCAAGCAACGTGAAAGCTCAAGTGGGAGACAAGCTAAAGGTGTACTACGGACCCACGCAGTCGGAATCAAAGGTAATGAAACCGAAGGTAAATAATTATACATTTATGTTGGCCATGACTCCGAGATGAATTGTAACTTGTCCTACTAACCATTTAAACATTGACACTGGGTTATAACAAATAATTTGTGTAATGTATGGTTATGCTCGTACATTATAATATTTTGTCCAAAAGAACTCAATGCACGTTTCATTACCAACTTTTTATGCCCTAACTAATTGTGAAAGTGATAAAAACGCGCTAAGACGTGTATTACCGAAGATAGAATGTGTGATCCAATTCCTAACATCTTTATTACATTTATGTACAGTCAGCTTCGAAAGCATTTATTTAGTAATGTTAGTATGTAGTTTAGTATTTTGTTCCAATGCAACATTTATTTAAATACAATAACAACTCGCTATTTTTAAGTTGTTATTAAAGAGAAGGATTTTTTTTATCATAACTGATTGTAAAGCATAGTTGCGATGGCAGGTGAAACGGATTTGTTGTCTTCAGTTATTTTCTAAAATTCACACTTCTTTAATATTGTTTTGTTAAACCATGCATGTAATAATGTTTTGGACGCTGACTACCTGCAAAGCGAATTCCTGCATTTATCTCGGGTCAATCGGTTCATTTCGTTCGTTTAAGTTTCTCAAAGTATAAACTTTGAGATCTAGCATGTGTCTAACGATGTTGTATCTCAGGTGACGTACGAGGCGAAAGTGATCGAGATCTCGTCGGAGGGGATGCTGCGGGTGCATTATACGGGGTGGAACACGAGATACGACGAGTGGATTAAACCACAGAGGATCGCTCTTAACGTGACGCAGCATGAGACGCGAAATAAGAAGGTTGGTTTAATTTTCCGTCGTGATGGTAGTTTCCTGGCTGTAAGATACACTTTTCTAGTTTAGTTACAATGATTTGTTGATTTATTAGTAAACTTACCATGTTTTTGTTTATTTCAGAGCATAAGTAACAGCAGACGGGTCAGATCAAAGAGGACAGAAGGTATTGTTGACAATGATGCAAAAATTAAGTTTATATGATAAATTGAACTTGATTGATGCATTGGGCCAACAGTGGTTCATAAATAGGCTACATTATTATAATGTTTATCCTAAATCTGAGTATTTCTTTCAGAATCATCGACTCGCTCTGATTCGGATAGCGATTCAGATAGCGATGACAACGTGAAACGACCTAAGAAACCTGACGACAAGTCCAATATAAAAAGTTTGTATTATAAAATGAATTGTTTTAAATTGCAGAATAAACCAGTCATACATATGACTAACCGCAAACTCTTTTTTCGTAGCACCCAGGTCTAAAGACGCTAAGTCCAGCGACAGCAGTAGTTCTAGCAAACCTCGCAAAAGGCCAATCAGGACAGTATCCACGCCCACTGCTGTTTCCCCTGCCAAGAAACCACGCCCCAGCTCTTCCACGCACCAAGGGCGGGACTACGACCTGAACGAAATACGATCGGAACTTAAAGGACTTCACACAGTCAAGCAGGAAACTGAAGAACCGATAAAGCAAGAAGTGGTGGAGAAGGAAGCTTCCAGCCCACCACAAGCCGCCGCGTCTGCCCCCGAACCAGCTCCGCCAGAGAAACAACCTAAAGATGAAGATGTTTACGAGTTCAAGGAACCGGAACCGTTTGAACTAGAACTGCATGATGAGAAGAAGAAACGAACTCATAGGATCTTTGATGATATTTCACCTAGCAAATACACTTCAACGCTGTCTAAATCGCTGAGCGAAGAAATTTCCGAGGATCCATTGAAGACCCGAACGACTCCTTTACGATCGCCGTCTCTGTCGCCTTTCAGAGATTTTGTCTCCACGAGCACCGCGCCAGGCCGACAGAGCCCTGAGGAAGATTCCAAGGATGGTCTATTTTCTTTAGACGAAGATTCCTTCCCTGGCGACGGCAGTTCAGGACATCGCTTTGAAGGCTTTATACCTGCAAAGAATCAAGAAACTTACTCGAAGAAAAGCAAGGTCTCGAAACTTCGGGAACTAATCGATGATTCGCCGGATAGCAGAGCTGATGATGAACAATCGTCTGAGGACGAACCTGAGAATATAGCTATTAAAGAAGAATTAGGAGAACCAAGCTCTAGCTCTGTGCCAACTTCCGAGTCACCAAAATCTCCAGAACCAGTGAAAGAATCATCTAACGAATCTGAACAGGTTGAGGATTCAAAAACAGAAAACAATATTTTAAGCATGCTGGGAAATCCAGAAAAGGAACTAGAGCTTCTAGAAAGTATTCCAGAGCCTGCGAACACGCCTCCTCCGCTTGTATTCCCGTTAATTCAAATAAAAGACATACCCATTCCAAGCACACCTTCAGAATCCACGAGTGACAGCACTCCAGATTCGAAGGAAGAGACTGTAAAGGAGGAAACACCAATTATTGATTTGGATTCTATCCCACTTCCAAGTGACGAGCCAAAGGACAATGTGTTTAAAATCAACAAGGAACCAAAAGAAAGTATCTTTAAACCAAAGGAAACAAAAGAAAAAGAACCCATTAAAGTTAAGGAATCGAAAGAAAGTACAATTAAAGTTAAAGAAATTATAGAGGCGGAAGTTAAAGAACCCAGTGAAACTGTACAGAAATCTAAAGATACAAAAGACAGTATTTTCAAATCTAAAGATACTAAAGAAACTCCTGTTAAAGCAAAAGATCTGAAAGACAGTGCTTTAAAATCCAAAGATCCAAAGGAAAGTACACCAAAATCCAAGGATCCGAAAGAGAGTGTGCCCAAATTAAAAGATACAAAAGAAACAAACCCTAAACCAAAAGATAAAGATCCAAAAGAAAGTATTTTCAAACCAACGGATACTACTGAAAGTGTTTTCAATCCCAAAGAAAACATTATTAAAGTCAATAAGGATCCAAAAGAAAGTGTTTTCAAAATCAACAGGGACCCCAAAGAGAGTTGTACAAAAACAAAGGATCCCATCGAAAGCACGTCGAAACCCAAGGAAGCAAAGGAAGTGCTCAAAGTTAAAATCGAGCCTTTGAAGAGTTTGGATCCTGAACCAAATCCTAAACTAGAACCTCCATCAAGTCCTCTGATAGATACTGAAGAAGACAAATCGGAGCCGGATAGTCCGGCGCGAATCGACGTTATTCCTGAGCCGCCACCCGCCTTCCTCGTACAATCCGAAGGCCCTAAGATAGCCGACAAACTTCTTAAAGCTATCAACAGCGCTAAACGGTTGTCCATGTCTCCACCACCCGTTGAAGACAAAATAGACAAAGATAAACCACGCGCGCTTACACCTAAAACTGACCTTCTTAAAACTAGCAAACCGGAAGGCAAACAATCACCCATACCGCTAGAAACTAAAACTCCTAAACAGGACATAAAACCTCTAACTAAGGAGCCATTAAAGAAAATCAGTCCAACAGTCACGGATTCCATTTTCGGTGAGCCTTCGAACTTTACCGATGCGAAACGTGATCTCGCAGACATCAAGAAAGTCAAGGCGAAAGAACCCTCGCCGCCCAGGTTATTAAGTCCTTTAAACATCCTGGAGCGACGAAAGAGTGTAGCGGATCTGCCCATGCCTACCCCGGGCAAGAACAATAAGGTGCTAAGTGACACTATACAGAAGCTGTCTAGCCAGATTAATTCGAGCCAGGCTGCCGCGGCGAGCATTCCTTTGCCACCTTTCCCGGCGGAGGATAGAAGCGAGTCCAGTGATTCTGATGATTCTGATAGAAGGTAAATATCACAATATTTCATATGTAATAACTAACAGTAGTTAATACTTAGCATAAGACACACAAATTCAGGTCGTAACAATTCATAATTGTTCATAAGTACTGTCGGAATTTATCATAGCATTGATGAATAGCACTCGTTAATGTTCTTTCGGGTTAAGCAAGATTCAGAGGGCACATGTGACCATTTCGAGTGTTCATTAAGTGTGCGCGTACGGATTAACAATCCACTTTGATTGATGAATAATTGTTTCCACAGGTTAATAATAGACAAGCTGACAGTAGAGGAGTGGAGCGGCACGGACGCGGCCCGCAGCGCGCTGCACGCGGGCAAGTCGCCCGGCGAGTGGAGCGCCGGCGAGACGCTGCTCATGCTGGAGGACGCCTGCAAGAACGAGCGCAAGCACAGTCAGTATACATGATGGAGTAACCACGAATACCGGCACTCCTAAATTCTGTATTAATATCTCAGATGCTTTACACAGTTTGGTTGTCCGGTCTACTACCTGATTTATTTTTGTACTGAAATAATAGTACGATTTTGCAGAGTGGGTTGTCTACTGGGAATCGAACTGTCATTTTAGATGTGACAGACTAGTGCGTCTTAATAGTCAACGCTCGATCTCGCCTTACTCGCCTAGCCTTTGATCTGTCGAGTTTTGAGATCACGATTGAATATTGCGCGTAAAATAGCTTCTGATAAGTACATGCCACTGTATTATTTCCCAGGCGCACGCGTAGTGGTGGCGGGCAGCGCGCGCGGCCTCGCCGCCGCCGAGGACGACAGCAACCTGTCGCTGCTGCTGTGCGAGGAGACCATCCCCGGCTCGCCCGCGCCCGACGCCGAGCCGCCGCCAAGGCCGGACCTGCACATGCCGTTCGCGTGCGCGCCGCAACACGCCAACAAAGGTCTCTACCTATACTCCACACTCCGCACATAAAGAGCCCTTTCGTGGGAAATTAAAGCGCGAAGCGACTCGATGCGTGACGAGGCGCCACGTCCTCACGTGCATTTGTCATTACTGCACTACGGCATGTTCGTGCTTACCTAAGTCACTAGGGTGTGTGTTCCCGGTTGTCGCCATACAATCTCAATATCGAGAGTAATCTCTGTCTGATTATTATTACACTACACCCCGCCTGAGGTACGCCCGAATAATTACAAGCCTCGACGGCCGCCTCTTCCATTTGACCGATGTGTAGTGCTCTAATTGTGTAATGTTTATTCGTAGTAATATTGAATACAGTGTTAATTTGTTATCTTCAGTAGAAGAACGGCGCGCAGGTTCAGCGCGTTCGCCGGTAGCGGGCGGACACGCGGCGGAGGCGAGCTGCGCCCCCGCCGCGTGGGGGCGGCGCGCGCTGCTCGACAACACGCCGCCCACCACGCCCGACAGCAGCCTCGACATGTCGCCCATGAGGTCAGTCTCGCCAAACCTATGAGGCCTATTCTAGATCTCGTAGACTACTGGGGAACAGCAGGGATGATCAGCAGCGAGGTCTTCTGAGAGAAGCTGTAGCGTCACTTGTCGCTGCATAAAGTCGTGGGAGGAGACGAGCGAAGTATGGACTAAAAGTAACAAAAAGACCTATAAGGAATTTACAATGCTTGGGTGAAAACGATGAACTGTATATGATATACGCGTATATAGGACTAAACTTTGCCATTTTTCTTCCGTGTTAGTGTTCCTGCAAAAATATGTACTTTAATTTATTACAGAGAACGGCGCATTTCGGAGCGAGACAGTCCGATGGAAAGGAAAGAAGACGAAGACGACAGGCGTGAGAATGACGCCTCTGCCATGGACATTGACAAATCTCATGGTAAACAACTTTCAAAGTGTTTATGCTCGAACAGCGTCATGTTTCTATACTCCTTTTAGTTACATGTCTCGATTTAGACGTTACAAAACTTTACTTATCTAACCACTTGGCGCGTTATAGTACATTACTACAGAGGCCGTGAAGTAAGGGGTTGCCGGCCGAAGAGAATAGAGATGTTATGAGGCCGGCAACCCCTTTTCACGCCGAGGTATGTATAGTGCTTTTCTCAAACATGCAATGAAATAATAATACAAATATGATGATGATAATGTTTCATGTCCTAATGTGAATAGGTTATTCAGTGCGTCGCGTATTAAAGGGGAACGAAAATTTTATTATTTTTGCACTACGACGCACGGTTTAGGAGATACAGCCCTATATGCCTAGTTTTTTTTTTCATTGTGTTTTTTTATATATTACTTGGGGGTTTCTTAAAGGGGAACGATGATTTGATTATTTTTGCGCTACGACGCACGGTTTAGGTTATATAAAGTTATAAATCAGCCGTTTAGCCTGTTCAATTTACTATGAAATTCCTTAACAGTTCTCTCGCATTGCTCCGCCCGAAACATGATACTTTGAAGCCTGTATCACGCACCTATTGACGACATTTCATTGGGTATTTATTGTTTCCCATAAAGTTTTAAGTCATAAGGTTTGTCATAATGTATCCACATTTTCGTTAGTCATAATTTGGTTTTTCTCAGAAACACCGTAACCTTTCAGGATTGCCATAAAACAAACTTAACCTAACCTATCTATAGGATAACCTTACGAAAATCCTGAAAAGTTAACGGTTTCAGAATTATGACTAATGATAATCTGACAATCATTACATTATGAATTATGACTCAATAATTATGTCAAACAAAGGGACTCCCATTTAATTGCATGTTTGAGAAAAGTCTAATGCCTCCTGTACTGTACACTATGGCGATGACCTTTGATAGTATCATCGGCAAGATCATCGTGCAAGTATCCACGTACATGATCGCCTGTACAACGCAACCACCCGGCGATTTCCTTTGATGCGTGCCCAAAAAACCGACAATTCACGGGTCGCAGGCGATCATTGGCGATGATAGACGATGACTGGCGGGGACTGCCGAGTATTCCCTCTACACTATCGTGCCCGCCAGTTATCGTCTATCATCGCCGATAGTGTAGAGGAGCTATTATAATTAAATGCTACGGCTTACACATGAGTGAGCTTGCGAGGTGAATATGGTTTTTTGATATTGTAGGAGGCGCGCGGTCGCGCAAGGCGTCGGAGTCGTCGTGCGCGGGGGCGGGGTCGGGCGCGGGGGCGGGCGCGGGCGCGGGGGCGGGGGCGGGGCGCGGCCGCAGCCGGCGCGCGCGCCGCGACACGGACGACGCGCGCGCCGCCGACCTCAAGTACAACTTCTTCATCGAGCTCGGTGAGTTACCCTACCCATCCGTCACGCATCTAACGTCCTGGCCACGACATTGCGCGACTGGCTTCGGCTAAGGCGATAACCATAGGTTGGAGCGAGACACAGGGATCGTTCCTTTCGTTCCCACCTATGGCCGTGGCTCACTGCTGCCGCCGCCGCGCAAAGTCGTGGCCGGGCCGTACGAGTTTGGCTAGGCCTTTAATAGTATTTTATATAATCGTGATATAATAGAGAGCTTTTTTATAATTGACTAAACCGTATCGATAAAATTCTTATACTCGAGTCGGAGTGTCATAGACTATCCAACGTTGATAACGTTACGAAATTAGTGGCGTGAAATTGATTTTGTGACAGTAGTTTTACCAACAGTTTCACGTGTAATTGAATATTTTCGTAATGCATGTGTCAAGCGAATAAATTAATGTCATGCAACTAATTTCGTAGTGTAAATGCGACGTGAAAAACTAGTGTCGCGAAAGTGCCCGCGCTGTGCGGACGTGTAGCTTCGATGCTGATGGGGCCGTGGGCCCTGCGATATTGTGAATTTCACGACACTAATTATTTCACGAGATTACTTTCGCATATATCAAAACTACTTTCGTGAAACTGATTGCAACATGCGTGACACTAATTTCGTAATGTAAATCCCGCTTTAGGGAAGACCGAACCGGAACCGATAGGAAGATACCAAGTGAGCGTGAAACACTTTGTGGAAACTACCTTACTTTGTACTATACTCCCACAGATAGGTTTTCTCTCTCTCAGTCCCCACACGGAGGCACTCTTTTACGGTGATTTGGCACGGAAATCTCACATTAATCGTTAACAATTTACCACCATTCGCAATGTTTTTTTACTTCTGTTTCAGACCCGTCATGGGACTGCCAGACCCGCATCACCGTGCTGACGACGCGGCTGGCGGACCTGCGCAAGGCGTACCACTCGGTGAAGGCCGAGCTGGCCGCCATCGACCGCCGCCGGAAGAAGCTGCGCCGCAAGGAGAGAGAAGGTTAATATTACCTAGTTACGAAAAAGTTGGAACGGTTCTTGGAAAATTTTACAAGTAATAAACGATGTTTCCATTTTTGGAAATAGAAAAATTCGTACCCCCATATAAAAATGTGAGGAATTTCCGAGTTTTGTCCATGCGGAAAAGCTCTTAATTGAGAAAACTTTTTCATTCACTTGATGCTTAGCAATAGGGATGTTGACTGTTTTTTTTTTTACTAGCCTATTATGGTGTCCCACTGCTGGGCAAAGGCCTCTCCCCTTGTCTTCACCGACTCCCGATATAGTGCCTGTATATATAGTTGTTGAGAAAGGTGTCTAGGTCGTCCCGCCATCTCCGTCTGGGCCTGCCGGGTCCGCGCCCCTCTTCTGGCATCCATTTAAAATAAATTATTTTACACCATGCATGAAATAAAGCACCAAAACATTAATAGAGAAATGTAGACAGTTGTTTTTAGACAAAATGTATACATATATTTTTATATTTTAAATCGTATAGCACTATAAAGAGTAGGTAAGTTGACCGTGACGTCATTTGCTAGTATTTAATATAAATTCCATAGCGGCAAATCATTTTGACAGTTCGAAAAAAGAAACTAGTTTGACTAGTAGTCAAATACCCTATAGTGGAAGAATTAAATTTCATTGTCTGAACGTAAAATGTGGTATTTCTACGCTCAATAGATAGCGAGCGTACTTACGATCAACTATATGAAATGCCAGATGTTTTAGGTTATTGCAGTCTTGCAGAATTTATCATGTGATTATATTGTTTCAGCCGTGAAGGCAGCGAAGGCGGCTTGCTCATGATGAAGGCAGTAGTGAGGGCCCTGATCTCAGCCGCCGCCAACAGACAGTTCATTCGTTTTAGAATGAACGGGCACGCGAACTTGCCTGTCTCCCGTTAAGCTACGTTGAAAACAAGCTAGAACATTAGCATGTAGAATCTGTATTGTTATTATGCCTATCGTACAACCTCGTTGTATAAAATTTCATCGTATCTAAATAATAATTTATGGTACATGTTTCGTCTGGATAATTTAAAGGCTTGAACGCATGGTTTGACGCCGAAGTATTGTATGTATATGTAATTTATAGTTTCGCAAATGTTACCTAGGTATGTGGGGAATAAGTGAAAGTACATATTTAGCAATACTGTTATTGTGCAATTATGCGGAATCTAAACGGAATATTGCTTTCATAAATATATACATGAACTACATACTATTAATAGGAAAGAAATACATTATTTATTATATTTGAAGACTGATCGATCGAAATATGGGATAAATGTATTTGACACATTTTTATTTAAGGTTTATAATATTTCTTCAATTTATTATGTCGTTTATTTGAATATAGACAGTTTTATTGATATGAGCTGTTCATTTCACCTGTCCTGTCTTGTATAAACAACACACAGTAACTCTCACCGCGTATAGCAAAGGCTTAATACAGTCAGCATCAGGGACTAGTTCGTTGGTCAGCATCAAATAGTAATGTGCAGGGACCGGCCCGCTATCCCTTATAAAGGGTTTTTGTATGAGTTTTAATATATTGCTTATGATGGTTAGCCATAAATAAGGGTACTCTTTTAGCATTAACCTTGTTCATAAAGCACACATTACTTCGCATCCGATAGCGAACGATTGTCTACTATATGAAGTATGGATGGTATAGAAAGGATGCCAATCTGTTATGGCAGAATTGTTGCAAAAGTGACTGCTTTCAGCTTTAAATAATAGTTCCTTATCTCTCCGGTGGCGCTAGTTAGGCTCTGGGACATGAACCAACAAATAACCCGACCAAATTACGTAACACCGAAATACTACCAAAAACAACCTGTTTTTGGTAGTATTTCGGTGTATGGTGGCGCCGCCTAATTACTGTTTTTTGATGGACACTTTTCATACATAGAGATTTGGCTCCTTTATATAGTCTCCATGATATGAAGTATTCGAAATTGTCGAGTATCTATTTTACAAGAGATTGTAAAAGGTTTCATAATTGCATAAATGTCAATCAATACTGGCCACTTACAAAAGTTGGCTAACATAATAAGGGAAAGTTTTATGAGCTGCTAAATTGTTAGGGTAGCCCTTATGAAGGGCTAGCTATATTGTTTGATAAGTTTTTTGGTCTGGGATAGGCAAATGAAAGGGCTAGCAGTTCGAACAGGTATTTAAGTCATTTTCTGGGTTAGCAAGGAGGATATAATAGCATAGAGCCCTACTGTCATAGTAAATTTTGTAGCCACAGCACAGTAAATTCACTGCCATCTATCGACACACGATTAAAACTAAAAATGAAGATGTATAAAAATACCATAAACAAAATTTATTTATACACGGTGGCTAAAAAATAAGTGCATTCCCGTTGCCAGGGAGGTGTTGGAATTATAATGAGCAACTTTTACTATGGAAACACATTCGAGAGGTTAAATGGACGCCCATTGAAAGGCTTTTATCGGGGAAAGGGTTGTCCGGTCCCTGGTCATGTGTTATTAACACTTTAACTGTCCGTACATTACATGTAATGCACCGTCCAATTAACTCTGTCACGTCTACGTGACGGCCGAAATGGATAGCTCTTTAAGCTTATGCATCACATAATTATTTTATGCAAATAAAAGAATTTTATTTTATTTTATTTTATTTATTTATAATGCACGAACGCAAAAAGTAAGTATAATAGGTACACGAACGTATCGACCCATGTCATTGTTGAAAGCGAGGGACAGTAAAAGTGATAAAGAGGTAATAAATGAAAGAACACAATTTATAGTTTGTATATATTTTTTATTTAAATGTACCACAAAGCATTAAATGTCGCAACAATCACACTTGAGTTGTCGGTTGTTGTAAAACGGTGGTGCGGTAAAAACACTTAAGTGTAATCGTCCAATCTTAACCTACTCCACATCAAACCCGTACACTACCTAGCGTAACTAATTTTCTGGATATTTCGCTGTAAGGATAGATATTAAGATAAGACTACATCGATATTCAGTCCTTTTATACCGGGGGTAAACTCGTGGCAGTCATGGCACGCACATTTTGTGACAGACAATCGTATCTGCCGAGAGTGAATTTACCCTGTACTGTAAAATTCCGAGGCTCACTTAACTCTTCGTGTACGTTTTCCTACTGTTTACTAGAATGTACAATCCAGTAGCGAGTGTACATGAAAAACCAAGCGTTATGCGACAGCAAAGATATATTGAGTGTACTAGATAAGTAAAATCTAAGACAATTTCGTGCTCTGAATTTGACAGTTACACGAGTTGAGTTGGCGCTGTAGGGGTACTCTGGTTGTCAAAAAATTGACGTTTGACAGCACAGTGACCAGAAAACAAACAGCGCCATCTGTTTCGGCTGTCAATCCTAGGTAGCACGTTTTTTTCTTAGACGTTACCTCTCTATTACAATCAATAACTGGCTCTCTGAGTTAGGCTATGTTCCTGTGAAACGATCTGTACGTATTTAGTTGTAGAGATCAGTGTTTAGTTACGCCGGCGCGGTGTCCGCTAGTAGTAGTTAGGGTACTGCGGCCACGGGTGCGGGTGGTGCTGGTAGGGCCCGGGCGGCTGCTGGTAGCCCCAGGGCGGCTGGTAGGGCGGCGCGTAGCTCTGCTCGTAGGACTGCGTGGTGGCGGCTGGGGTTTGGTAGTAGGCGGAGCTGGCCGCCGTCGTCGTCGAACTAGCGGCCGCTTCCTTTTTCTTCGTGTCTGTGTTGGCGCTGGAATAGAGGTTTTCGGTTAGAATGCTAACGATACCTCCTACCGGAAGTTTTGGCACAGAATAATGTAACCATATTTCTTGTGAAGTGCAAAACTTAAAAATTATAGTTATTTGTTGACGATTAACATTTTTACAGCCGGCGACCCGCTAGGGGAGATTTTTGCCCGTAAGCGCTTTTTACTACAAACCACGCACTCGGCTACGCTCGTGGCGCCGTAACGCGCGCAGGCGGTGTGTCTTAAATTCTAAAAAAGATGTGAAATTATAATTTTTAATCTTGAACTGTTTTTCGAATTTGTCGTTATTAGTGAGGACACCGATTGTACATATAGGCAAAGAGGATATAATAAGAGAGAAGAGCGGTACTGTCATAGTAAATTTTGTAACCGCTGTAAATTCACTGCCATCTATCGACATACTTTAAAACTAAAAATGAAGATTTATAAAAATAACAAAATGTATTTAAATATGGATAAATTATTTTTTTATTTGCATTAATTATTTTTATATGATTTTGACCCATGTTCTTTCACTGATATGCGTTATAATTATAAATAACAAACGAAACCGTCAACCGAGAGTAGGCCAAAACTAGTGGCGCCCTCTGATCGAGAATCAAATTTTCGTGATTTTCGAGGCACGTTTTTTCCTTAGACTATCCATCTATTGCGGAGTTATATCTATCTTTGATATAGGTAATCAGTCTGGCAAGTCAACTTTGTCAGTAGAAAACGGCAGTAAATTTATAAAATATGATATGATAATTTAGAATTTCGCCTTTTCTACTGACAAATTGGTTTGTCAGACTGTATTTACCAGGTGCGTATACTGACTTGGGCGGCGGCGGCACGTCGTGCTTGTCCTTGCGCGCGCGCTTGCGCAGATGCTTGGCGAGCGCGCGCGCATGCGCGGCGGCGGCGCGCGCCGCGCCCGCGCCGCCCAGCTCCTCGGCCAGCTCGCGCCGCCGCCACGCCAGCGCCGCACTCGTCTCCAGCTCCGCGCCCTCCTGCTTCTCGTACGACGATACCAGCTCTGGAAAATATTACTAATATATGGAACCGTGTAAAGGACTATTTAGACGGTGCGACAACTCTAGAACATTACATTGGTGTGTAGTTGGCGATCTAGTAGGTACGTTACCCTCGAGCTCCTCGTAGGGCGTGCCGGGCGTGTGCAGCGCGAGGTCGAGCCGCTGCATGTGCAGGCGCTGGTTGAGCGGGTCGCGCGTCACGGCGTCGTCAAGCGCCTTGCGAGCCGCGGCGGGCTGCTGCCGCACGTGGTGAAGGAAGCGCGCGTATTTGATGGACAGCGCTGAGGCGATAGCCTGGCAGAGGTAGACGATATTTTAATATGCTCAATTCGTAACCCACCATTAATGCGTGAATAGAAGAATAGAACGCTTCGCGCGCGAGTCCTGACCCGACCCGCATTTATCGCGCCTTGAAGAGAGCTTTCATGCGCTGCGTTGTGATCCACGCACTAAGTTTGAGGCGGGATTTAGAATAAACTCATACCAGTTGCTTTTCAGTAAAGAAACTTGTATACATCTGCATACAAAGATTTGTGTGGAGGCCTATGAGGACCTAGCCCAAAACCCACTCACACGATGAGACGAAGCCTGACCGTCTTGAGGCCCTACCGCGAAAAACGTAATTTTTTTTATCTGCCTCCCGCCTCATCTGCCTGCGACACACAGTTCCACTAGCTTTCGTGGCAGCTTCCGGTATGCTGCGACGCGATGCTGGAATAACATTCCTCCGCCAATAAGAAACGCTGCTTCACTTTTTTCATTAAAAGCAAATTAACCCTTAAATGCATGATTTTTTGTATAACTTTTTAATAAATTGAAATAGATGTGTCATGCTGTATAAACTTTTATACAGCATGACACATCTATTTCAATTTACTACTTAATAAATGTGATTTTGGATAGCTGCATATTGAGCCACGGACCATCAAATATACGATGCATATATACATCATTATGCATTTAAGGGTTAAAACTTTATCTTCTCACACATCAAACTTCTCACTCCTAGTCGCCTGTGTCTATTATAGTTTAAAGTTGCATAATTGAATTCCTCATTCATCTCTTGTTCACATTCTACCTGTTTATAAAATAATTCAAATTTCGTTTTGCTAGCTATTATTTTTCAGACTACTTGCATCGTTTTTTTTTTCATTATTCTTATGTTGTAACATATTTGTGACGTTTTCAACCAAAAGGTACCACATTGTCGCTTGTTGATAAGGTTGATTTCTAATTGAAGCTATATGAAAATAGCGCCTTACTGACAAACGACAATAAGTACCCTTTTGGTTGAAAATGGCACATTTTATTTCTAAATTTAAGGTTTAGGTTTTCTGAAAATCAGCGTCGTTGCACTATGTGCTTCGACACTTGCTGAATGTCTTTGAGACAACAAGTTGATGTCATATAGGTATTTAATATCTTTTAATTTTATTTTAAGATTGTTGTTTCAAATAAATTATATTATTTTAATTCATTATTATAGCTATACTGACGGAAGGTTACGGTTGTGAGAATATGCAGGACTGAACGTTTACTCTACTTAGCTATATCGTAATTTAAACACTTACCTTATTCTTTGCAGCGGCGATATAGGTCTCATATAGCTGCGAGCATTTGTCGTAATCTCCACGACGACGTTCCAGGTTGACGCGTCTGAAATTGTTAAATAACGTTAACATACGTTTTATTTAGTATTTATGCCATACTAGTTGTATTATTACAAATTATTATAGATTGGATGTAGAAGGTAAACGATATAAGCATGGATACGAGCAAACGATTCAGCGATTTCCTCCATTTATTTCAAAATAAGTCCTTATATTGCGGTTCAATAGGGGATATCAATGTTCTGCCACCAGAGTGCCGCACTAGCCTTTTTAGTAAACCAGAGTAACTTATACATACTGTACCTTTAACAGGTTTGTGACAAGTTTTCAGAGATAATTAACTATGACATGTATGCATCAAGGCGGTTTGTTTACAAGGACCTACCGGGAAACGCGAATCCGAAATTTCGCTATCTGCCTCTTTATCGCTCGAATATGCAAGAGTAACAGAGATGTTGGATAACGAAATTTCGATTTCCTTAATTGTGGTAGTGGCGCCACCTACTCAGAGTTTCGCGAAATATTTCCTATTTAAAGTGCGTCCAGTGCAGGTACAACTTCGGCTTGTCGAGGTGAGACAGCACGCTAGCGCTCTCGCTCTGGCACTTGCTCTATGATAGCTACCTGTACTGTATCTGCACCAGCGTGGGGCAGGTCTTCTCTATCCGGTCGAGTATCTCGGCGGCCTTGGCGGCGTTGCCATGGGCCTCCTCGAAGTGTGCCCAGTGTAGATGCAGCTCCGGCTTGTCGAGATGGTGGACGGTGCACGCTCGCTCGAGGACCTCTCGTTCTACGGCTACTAGCTCAGGGTTGGTTTCTATGCGCTCCTCTAGGAACTTTATCAGCTAAAAATTATAAAATATTTAATGCCATTGAAAAAAGTTATGCGAAATGGGAACTATGTATTTTAATAATCTGAGAATAATGCTATCGTTTTAAAGTTTTAAAGTTCAAGGAACCCATTTGCCATTTCTAACAGGTCATGATTTTAGACGTACCCGCATCCAGAACTCGTCGTAAAGCGCGCAAGCGATGAGGCAGCGCTCGTGCAGCACCAGAGCACGCTTCAGCGAGCCGTGCTGCTTCTCCCACTCCAGGTAAGCCTTCCAGTTCTTCAGCTGGCAACGCTCGAGGGGCTTCACGTGGAAGTAGGGCCGCTTGATCTAAAACACCGGGGAAATGTTAGTCATTAGAAGAGCTATTTTTAAGGGTTAAATTAGGCACTTAGCTAGAAACAAAAAAGTCAAACATTTTAATATACTTATATCTACTTGTGTTAACAATGTTGATTCTATAGATAGCAACTGTGAACATATTTTTATTTAATCATGGCAGAATTATTGGTCAACAGCTTATTCCGCTTTGACAAGCTTCACAATTTTTGTGCACGTTGATACCATAAAACAACACTTACGCCCTCTTCGAAGGTCCACCTCGCGGCGACCTGCTCGCCCGTGGTCTTGTGCACCTTGCGGCGTGCCGCGATAATGCGCTCCTTAATGGCTTGAGCCTCCTCGTCTGAAGCCTGTATTTTAAATACAATTTATTAAATGTACATATAATAATAATATTATGATATTTCAGCCCATATACGTCCCACTGCTGGGCACAGGCCTCCTCTCATGCAAGTTAGAGTGATTGGGCTACAGTCCACACGCTAGCACAATGCGGGTCAGGGACTTATTTATTTATTTATTTAAGCTTTATAGCACAATACATGAAGGTACAAAAGGCGGACTTAATGCCTTACGGCATTCTCTACCAGTCAACCAATGGGTTAAACCAGAAAGATTAAGTAGGTGCAGTGACTTTTAAAGTAAATGAATTTGTAACCAAGACTAAATGAGTATAAACTATATTGATAAACTTACTCATATACTTAATACAAATAAACATACATAGATACTATACATATTTATATACCTAGTGTGAATCACTAAGTTGACGAAGAAGAAAGTTTGCCAAGGAAATACTTGCGCAACATGCGCTTGAATGTGAATTTGGTTTGCGCTTGTCTGATAGAGAGTGGGAGATCGTTCCAAAGTCTGATAGCCTAGACAGTGAAAGAATTGGACATGAAACCCGTTCGATGTTGGGGGACAATGAGCTTTATGAGCTACGGGAAGAGCGAAGATCTGTGCCTGGACGAGGGGTAACAAATTTAAATTTCGAGCGGAGATAATGAGGGGCGGACGGGTCAAACAAGATTGAGTAGAGAGTACACAGAATACGAAGGGACCTACGTTGTCGTATAGGGAGCCAATTAAGTTTCCTACGGAAAGAGGAGATATGGTCATACTTACGAAGTCCGAACACGAACCGAATGCAGCTATTAAGTAGCCGGTCAAGTATGTTTAAAGAATCTTGAGTGAGATTAGTGTAACAAACATCAGCATAATCAAGGACAGGCAGAACAAGAGCTTGGACGAGGAGAGTTTTTGTTCTGACCGGGAGAAAATGTTTATGACGATAGAGTGTATCGATTACTCTACGACTAACGGACTTCACATACACCATTGAATTTCTTCGCGGATGTACATAATTGTGTGAAAATTCTTTTCGTTGTTGTGGTGTGTCGATGGGCTCGCCGCGTCGTCGCGCAGCCGCACCAGCTCCGAGCGGGGGATCACTCCCACATGCTGTGTACAGCAACACTCACAATGTGGTCTATGGGCTCGTCCTCGCCGGGGGGCAGGTCGAGCTGCGGCGCCGCACCGCCCGCCTCGCGCACGTCGCCGCGCAGCCGCACCAGCTCCGAGCGGGGGATCACTCCCACATGCTGTGTACAGCAACACTCACAATGTGGTCTATGGGCTCGTCCTCGCCGGGGGGCAGGTCGAGCTGCGGCGCCGCACCGCCCGCCTCGCGCACGTCGCCGCGCAGCCGCACCAGCTCCGAGTGGGGGATCACTCCCACATGCTGTGTACAGCAACACTCACGATGTGGTCTATGGGCTCGTCCTCGCCGGGGGGCAGGTCGAGCTGCGGCGCCGCACCGCCCGCCTCGCGCACGTCGCCGCGCAGCCGCACCAGCTCCGAGCGGGGGATCACTCCCACATGCTGTGTACAGCAACACTCACAATGTGGTCTATGGGCTCGTCCTCGCCGGGGGGCAGGTCGAGCTGCGGCGCCGCACCGCCCGCCTCGCGCACGTCGCCGCGCAGCCGCACCAGCTCCGAGCGGGGGATCACTCCCACATGCTGTGTACAGCAACACTCACGATGTGGTCTATGGGCTCGTCCTCGCCGGGGGGCAGGTCGAGCCTCGCCTCGCGCACGTCGCCGCGCAGCCGCACCAGCTCCGAGTGGGGGATCACTCCCACATGCTGTGTACAGCAACACTCACGATGTGGTCTATGGGCTCGTCCTCGCCGGGGGGCAGGTCGAGCTGCGGCGCCGCACCGCCCGCCTCGCGCACGGCGTCGCGCACGTCGCCGCGCAGCCGCACCAGCTCCGAGCGGGGGATCACTCCCACATGCTGTGTACAGCAACACTCACAATGTGGTCTATGGGCTCGTCCTCGCCGGGGGGCAGGTCGAGCTGCGGCGCCGCACCGCCCGCCTCGCGCACGTCGCCGCGCAGCCGCACCAGCTCCGAGCGGGGGATCACTCCCACATGCTGTGTACAGCAACACTCACGATGTGGTCTATGGGCTCGTCCTCGCCGGGGGGCAGGTCGAGCCTCGCCTCGCGCACGTCGCCGCGCAGCCGCACCAGCTCCGAGTGGGGGATCACTCCCACATGCTGTGTACAGCAACACTCACGATGTGGTCTATGGGCTCGTCCTCGCCGGGGGGCAGGTCGAGCTGCGGCGCCGCACCGCCCGCCTCGCGCACGGCGTCGCGCACGTCGCCGCGCAGCCGCACCAGCTCCGAGCGGGGGATCACTCCCACATGCTGTGTACAGCAACACTCACAATGTGGTCTATGGGCTCGTCCTCGCCGGGGGGCAGGTCGAGCTGCGGCGCCGCACCGCCCGCCTCGCGCACGTCGCCGCGCAGCCGCACCAGCTCCGAGCGGGGGATCACTCCCACATGCTGTGTACAGCAACACTCACGATGTGGTCTATGGGCTCGTCCTCGCCGGGGGGCAGGTCGAGCCTCGCCTCGCGCACGTCGCCGCGCAGCCGCACCAGCTCCGAGTGGGGGATCACTCCCACATGCTGTGTACAGCAACACTCACGATGTGGTCTATGGGCTCGTCCTCGCCGGGGGGCAGGTCGAGCTGCGGCGCCGCACCGCCCGCCTCGCGCACGGCGTCGCGCACGTCGCCGCGCAGCCGCACCAGCTCCGAGCGGGGGATCACTCCCACATGCTGTGTACAGCAACACTCACGATGTGGTCTATGGGCTCGTCCTCGCCGGGGGGCAGGTCGAGCTGCGGCGCCGCGCCGCCCGCCTCGCGCACGTCGCCGCGCAGCCGCACCAGCTCCGAGCGGGGGATCACTCCCACATGCTGTGTACAGCAACACTCACGATGTGGTCTATGGGCTCGTCCTCGCCGGGGGGCAGGTCGAGCTGCGGCGCCGCACCGCCCGCCTCGCGCACGGCGTCGCGCACGTCGCCGCGCAGCCGCACCAGCTCCGACCGCGATATTACACCCGTCACCGGCTCCGACATCACGTGCTCTTGGAAACTGCAACAGAAATACATTTAAAAATTGTTTATTTTGAAAAGAGTACAGAGCAGAGACAGACTAAGTAAATTTCACAAAGGCAATCTTCTAGTAAGTAGATGTAGTTTTCCGTGTCCTTCGGTACAGTCATCACTTAATTACTAGAGCACATAGGACGACTCGAGGTCGTCACACAATGGCGCTTCGATACAAATTTGGTATAAGAATGCTGCTCATTTCAGCTCAGTGTGCGTAAGACCAAGAGGAATCACAGTTCACCCGAAAATCTACCTATTGTTAAGAGTACGTTTTTGACAATACGTAACTGCATTGTTTTTATTACCGACTAGCTTCTGCCCGTGACTTTGTTTGCGTGAAAACATGATGATGTTTGATTAAAACTATCCTATGTTCTTCCCAAAGGTTCCTGTACCCAATTTCACCTCAATCCGTTCAGCGGTTTGAGGATTAAGCGGCCTTTGTGAGGAGGAAAGACACCGGGGCAGATGAAAGTAAATGCAAGTTTGTACCTTGTTATAAAGACACCTATAGGTATATCTCAAATAGTCAGGTGTTGATTTAATGATAAAATAACAACCCCTTTTGACACATCTTTGACGATTTTATTTACAATCAATTAAATTAATTTAATTATTCATTTCTATTTGGTCAAAAATAATACAAAGCATCATGCCAATAAATTTCGACGTAAACCTGAAAACTTGTAAGCAAAAAAACTTTATTAACTTTATAGTATATCATAAGCTGACTACAAGCCAATTCTACATACAACAATAATAATGATATTACTAAATTAAAAAAGCACACATACATAGCCCGTGTAAAGCGTATAAGTACTGACTTGTCAAAGTGTGAGGTGTAGCCGAGAGTGGGTGTGGCCAGCAACCGGTCGTATATGTTTGTGACGTTGAGCGCGGACCCGTTCTCCGCCTCCCACTTGATGTACGACTCCCAAAGGCGGTCGGAGCGGAACTCCAAACCGCACGCCTCTGCAATACAGTATCTGGTCAACTATTGTATAGGATATCGTTAAATTATAGTCCCACAAATCGTATCACACAACTCATCAATAACAACAGTTCCTACTTACTAACGTATAAAATAATCCAATTATCGTCACAATAAAAAAGAAGAAAACATGCCTGTTTTTGTTGCATTAGATGTGCTTTTCTTCCACATTATATTACTTTTGCGTGTGTTAGATTAGTTTTACCGCGGTATAAATCAATTAGTTTTTAGGGTTCCGTACCCAAAGGGTAAAAACGGGACCCTATTACTAAGACCACTGTCCGTCTGTCACTAGGGTGTATCTCATGAACCGTGATAGCTGGACAGTTGAAATTTTCACAGATTATGTATTTCTGGTTGCCGCTAGAACAACAAATACTAAAAAGTACGGAACCATCGGTGGGCGAGTCCGACTCGCGCTCGTCCGGTTTTTATTATTATCTAAATAAATAAGAAAAACATTTTTCCAACCGGTCTGTTCACTTAAAAAAAATTTTGGTTTGCAAATAGGGTAGTTCATTCGCGTAAAAAAATATGATGTGGTAACCACGTCGTAATAGTGGTTACCTCATCATATTTTTTACGCACAACGCCAAAATATTGCTCATAAAAATGTTTGAAAACAGTATCCGAGATTTGCGAAACAATATAAATAAAACAGTGTCTTACCTATAGCTCTCTCATACTGCGCCTTGATGTATGCGTGATCTTCGGTTCTAGTGGCTTTAATGTGATTGAGGTAGTGTATCCAAAGATCAACCGACAGTGGGATGGCTTTCAGCCCCCTTTCCAATACCTGAAACGTAACAGCATTGATGCGGGCGCTCCGAGAGGGGCGAGTGCCGCCAACCGACGGCACAACGAAGCAAGGGAATATCATATAGCATTGTATCATTGTATGTGTCATCTCATATAATTTTGAATAGACGCAGCGAGGGTGGGTGAGGGCACAGTGGTCGGCTCACGTCGCCTCGAGCGCCTACCGTATATAAAAGTTGCCTGGGCTTAGACCTGTGACTCGCCGCGCCGCCCGCAGTAGCCTCCGACGCCTCTTCCGTCCTACTGCCTAGTGGCATTATACGCGACCTGTCCGCTCCATGCTACCATGGATTAGTCATTAGAACCTTAATTATATCCACCATCAATTATCACGTACTTAAATATAATACATGAAACGGTATTACAATACATGCGTGTACAGAATATAAATAAAAGCACTAGAACTAGAATATCATAACACCACAAACGATACACTATGTAACAGACTCCGGTGCGTACGGACGGCTTTGCGTTACGAACGTGGGCCTCGAAGCGCTGTTGGGAAAAAAAAGTAATTGCAAAATACCAGTTATGACTAATAATATAAATCCATAGTGTTAAGACAGAAATGAAACTCAGGCGTATTTATTTGATGGAAGCCTTACCAACTCACGCGTATAAAATGGTAGCGCGGTTGGGGGGCTAGGGTACTCACCTCGAGACACTTCTTTTTACTTCCTTTGCGTTTTTCGTAGTCGGCGTATTTTCGCCAGTACCCGTAGCAGTAGGGGTAGTGCGACAGGAAGGCGTCGTAGGCCTCTCGCGCGGCCTCCACTTCGCTCTGTGGACAAGGGGCTTGTGTAGCCACTGCTACAGAATTCTTTTGACATTGAAGTGGATTGTCGCAATCAGTTGGCCCTTGCCAATCAACATGAGTTTCAGTTCTTATTCACCTCATAAGGCAGAATAAGATTAGCAAATTTTTGTCATCATATTTTAGGCGTAGGTATACTTACAATATTTAATTTTTATTATAAAAATTGATAGTGAATATGTATTATAAACCCAAACCCAGACAAGCCAAAAAAAATGGAATAATCTTATTCTCATTAAAAAATAAAACCATATTGGTCAAAAAGTATATTAGCCTTACCTCTTGATCAACATATTGCAGCAGATAGGTCCAGCCAGTGAAGTCAGTGGGGTCGTCATTAACAACCTTCCAATACTTGTCAAGCTCCGGGAGAGCTTTCTTCTTAGGCTTCTCGTCCACTGACGGCCGCTTCTCTGAAGGCACTGGTTTGCTTTCGCCATTCTATTCAAATAAAAAACAAGGGTAACTTAGAATAGCTATAAAGTACAGTTGTAGTGCATAATTATTTTCCATCGTATTTTCACGGAAAAGTACGAACGTGTCTTGCTATTTCAGTCAGTCTCGGTACAAAAAGTACTGAGGTTGACTGAAGTAGCATGACAAATACGAACGTTTCCGAGAAAACACGATGGAAAACAATTATGCACTACCTACATCTGTACATAGATACTTAAACAGTTCGACGGAGATTGACTTTAACACTTTCTAGAGGATTCACCGAAAGAAAGGAACGGAAGTGGGAAATAATTGCAAAGGGAACAATGGAAATCAAAAGGAGAGGGTCTTTGGCCAAGCAAAATGGGATATAAGATGCTTTATTTATTTATTTATATTCACTAGAACGGTGTACACTTGCTACTATGCTAATGCTAGACATACTTCATTACATTTTGCTAATACATTTCCCAGTAATTACTACATACCTAGTCATTTACAATGGCATTCACTTCACTCTCACACTCTTTATGTATCGAGTTGGTATCGAGCAAACGGATTTCCAAAAATAAAGTTAGTATCTTCAGGGGTTAAAGCGGTTACAAGCCCAAATGTCATTAAAATTTGATTATTAGTTTTGATATGTATTGATGACAGACAGACAAAGTCAGTTTTGCATTTATTATAGTAGTATGGATTACATTCTCACAGCATTGTGGACATAAAAACCTTTTCAACTAACACAATTTTACAACTCAGATAAGAAATATCAAGATATCAAATGAAAGAAATTTATTCAATGTATACTGAAATAAAATAAAAAGATTGATCTGAACGATTTTAATGGTTGCAGAACACATATTGCTAGATGATCTTAGTGAAGAGATTTAAGAAGATTTTGTATTGTATTGTAGCACGGTAGCAGGTTTCCGCAACTCGAAGACTAGCGATGGCGCCTATTTTGCGTGAAGATTTTATTATTGTAATCTTTAGGTTTCAATTGGAACAATTTCACAAATTACTTTCTGGTTATATTAAAGGCATTTAAGCCTCAAAACTCAAGGTAAAAAGAGTACAAGTAAATATTAAGTATAGGAAATTCTCCTGCTATTTGATTGCTGGATTTCGTACGAGAACTATTTCTGCACGTCGCAACTGAAGTGACATTGCACAATACCTTAACAACAGCTTGCTTCTTGCTGGACGACTCACTCTCGGAGGTAGGGGAGCCGGGATCATAGCCATCCTTGTCATCGTCCGTTTTGCGCTTTCGAGACTCCTTTGACTCTTTCTTTTCTGGTAGCTCATCCTCTGATACAACCTACAAGAAACACGTTGATTGAGGAACTGCCGAATTTTGTACATCAGACCTAATTACCAATTATTACGTATTACTCAACATTACCCCCTTTTTATTCGTATGGCATAAACAGAGTCGCTAATTATTTATTACAATACGATATCTAAATTCTTCACCCATTGGGCAGCGTATATATTTTGCATAAAACTACTAGCCTCAACTATTTAATTAATGTTTTATCCCTTTCTTACAAATACATAAGTTAAAATGACAGATTAAGATTTAAGACAAACAATTAATAGCTAATTGAGGCTTGTAGCGCGTTTATGAATAGGGCCATTAGAGTATTAATGATAATTAAGAAATGGAATGTTTTGAAGTGCACAAATAGATAGTCAGGTGAATGATTTATATTGTAAGCCAAGCGTTCATTTTGATATAAATATTGCACTACTAATACCAATATTGTATTCTTAGCCTAGATTTTAGTCTTTACAGGAAACTGAGCATAAAACCTCTGGATTAACATAATGGAGATCCCAAAAACTACATGGATAATCTAATTAAAAAAATTTATAATGGCACCTCAGTATCAGCAGGAAGTTCAGCAGGCTTAGGTCCAGGAAGCTCATCATCAGAGACATTTTCAGCATCCTTAACACTTGGCTTCTCAACGGCTGGAAGCTCATCTTCTGAGACCACTTCAGTCTCCTCTGCACCTCTGCTAACCTGTGAATAAATACAATGTTATAAGAAATGATAAATGTCGTTCTGAGTATTTACAAAGAGAGGATGTTTGATTACACTTTATAGAAAGCATAAATAATTACCTCTGGAATACTTTTCTCAGTTGCCATTTCAACATCATCTGCTTCTTTTTTCTCTGAACTTTGTTCAGTTTTTTTCTCTGAACTTTCTTCAGGTTTTTTCTCTGAACTTTCTTCAGTTTTTGTTTCCTGTTATTAAAATTAAACAATTAGAGATATATTTAACACACAATATCTATTCACAAAGTGCAGCAATTAGTGTAACTCGTAATTGAGCATACTTTGGATGGGGTCTTTCGACCCCTTCCCACAGTGAATGTGTTAAGCTTATCTAAGGCCATAAAATATAGCATATGAATACCTTACCTCTGTTTCCAGTAGTTCAGTTACAGCTTGAGGTGCTACTTCTCTAGTCTCCTTTTAACAAAAACATACATAAATGTTTCAAAAACCTTATTTGTTTAAGTTAAGAAACTTTAGATAGCTAAGAATGGGTTTAAATTTTAATTGCTTTATTAACATAAATAGATGATCATAATATTATTATCTAAGTTTTTTATATAAATACCTGTGCTTCCTGTTTCTCTTCCTCAACTTCAGCTGCTTCTTTTGATGATGTGACCTGAGAAATAAACAAAATGTATCAAGAAAGTGGTTTAATTTAAACCACTTAGTACCTAATAAGCTAATAATACTTTTTTATTTTAATATATTAAATAAAATATATTAAAAAAGTACAGCCATGTTTTTCCTAAACTTGTGTCCCATTTAAGTATATTGAGAAAGTAATACTCTGGAATGTTAAGTCTGCAACTTTATCTAAACACAACAATAATTAGATGCTATTGTATTATATTTACTGACATTATAACTGTAACACCTGTCAGGTAAACTCAAAAATAAATAACAAGTGCTAGATCAGGTTAAATGTAAAATATTGTATGATAATACATACAGAACCCTTTGTGAGTGTTACACTTGAATAATAATTAATGGTACGCTCAATGCTGCTGGCACGTACAGGGAAACTACACACATAACACCGACTAAACCAGGCTGGATGCAGACAGCCCAAACAAGCTATGCCTGGCATCAATGGAAAGCTCACAAGGGCACCAGTTCAACTAGGGAAGACCCGACTGAGCATGGAAACCAGTATTGTATTTAACAAACATCTTTTTATAACAGGTGTCGCAGACAGTCCCCTATGCCGAGGATGCCTGGAGACAGAAGAAACAGCCTCTCACATGGTGCTGGAATGCAGCGGAGTGGCCCCATACAGGGCAAAACACCTCGGAACTACAATACAATAATAATTAACGTTTAAGAATAATTTCAATACCTGCTCAACTTCTTCCACTGGCAAGACAGGTTCTTCTTGATCAGTAGGAGTTTCATTAACAGTTTTAATCGCTTCCACATTAGCAGTTCCTTCATCTGCATCCAGGGTGATGCCAGCATCATTTGATGACTCTATCTCATGAATTGCATTGTCTTCATCAGTTTTATCTAATGTGTCTTCAGCAATATCATTTGATATTTCACTTATTTCATTATCCATATCCATTTTGGCTGAAGTACCTAATAAATCACCATCTGTATCTGAAACTGTCTTGTACCCGTCGCTCAGGTGAGAGTCTCCATCCGATAAGACATGGTTCAATGAGTCTCCCGCAAACGTTACGGCATTGTCGCCTACATCGAACGAATTCAGTTCGGTGTTGAATCCGTCAGTATTGTTTACCAAATAGTCTCCAACACTCCCTGCAGAAAACTCGACAGCGTTCAGAAAGCCCGGGTTGGACGTGGACGACTCGTCTACCCCTACGGCGTCCACACTGTTGAACTCCCCCTCGGTCAACAAATGCGACAAGCCGTTAGAATTTTCGTTAATCAAAGGGCCCTCATCAGTGTCCATAGGACCGTCATCCGCATCTAGCGGTCCATCAGATAAACACTTCTGGAAAATTACAAAATAAGTAAATACTTCACGGCTGTCGGAGGCACCGATTCATTGATAACCTAGTAAACACCACTTACCTGTAAATCGGAGCTGGCATCATCATCCATTTTTTATTTTAATCAATAGGTAGGTACAATTCGTACTATAATATGACCGCGTATACTTATATTGATAAAACAACTATCGACACAAGAGAATACACAAGAATACAACAAATTCTATCCGCACAACCAAAACCAAGCAATCCGGATCCGAATGAATTGAATAGTGAAGGTAATGTAAGTACTACTCTACTCGTCTCAACTCAAATGCGTACGTTGTGGTCTATAGTCTATGACACTCCAAACTCCAAATTTTAAATCGATGAGTAATCGACTCAACTGTCATCGAATGAAATTTTCTATACACACATCCCTATGCTGTTACTTTATCGATTAAGATTTAACGTTTTTAAGATTTGCTCAAACAGTTTCTTAATGTTGCCTTGAAAAAAAAAGTGCTACCAAGCAACATTAGATCTGTCAAGTGTCATTGTGTCATTTTGAAATTTGAGAGATTCAGATTCTTATTTCTTCCTAACCTATTTCGTTCAGTTAGCTATTTACAAATAGCGAAGTTGATTTAATTGTATAAATTGTGCTACCATGTTAGGGATACGTTCTTTTCTAAACAACATAGTTAATGTACAGACTGTGCTGACACAGCAAACAAGAGTGAGTACTATTTTACAAACTAGGATTGGATGGAAGTGCTAATTTAACCTGGTTTGTTTAGATAATTTTCTTTATATGAGAAGATAAAACTACTTCATTGTGCTTTACCTTATAGACAACATTTATATTGAAGAGGAGATGGCCACCACCATTGCACAAGAAAAATGGCAAACCGGCAAAGCTGAGAGGCCGTCATTTCGTGTACGACTTGGTTGAAGACAAAAATGTCGTCAAAAAGGCTGATATGAAAGTTATTTTGAATCAGTACGTTGAAGGTTAGTTGACCAAGAATTAGGGAATATTACGCGAAACTCTGCGTAGGGGGCGCCACTGCCACAATCTGAGGGTCTATCCGCTATTGTGAAACAAGAAAATTTCTTTATCTAACATCTCTGTCACTCTTGCATATTCGAGCGATAAAGAGGCAGATAGCGAATTTTCGGATTCGCATTTCCCGGTAGGTCCTCTGTAAGAAAACCACCAAAAAGGCTAGTCCTGCACTCTGGTGGCAGAACATTGCAGTAATATCCCCTATTAACTAGACTATACAATTTTGTTTGTTTTTAGGTATTGGTAATGCTGGTGATGTACTCACCTTAAGACCTAATGAGGCCTACAAAGATTATTTGATGCCAGGCCTAGCGGTGTATTTTAATCCCAAGAACATGGAGCAATACAAAGTTGATGAAAACAAACCTAAAACTGAAGACACCTTCAGTTCTCCATATGTGCAAAGGGTAAGATTACTTTAAATCATTACTCGCTTCAATTCAAGAACATTAAAGTTTTTATTGATAGTACTAGACAGCGCTAGATAGTTTATATCAAAAACACAAATTGTCTATCAAGTCAAAATAGGACATTATTATCAAACCACATGTGGGGTATATAAAACTTTTATAATAATTTAATTGTTACTCACATTTTTTTCTGATTGTTACTTGTGTTTCATTCAACAGACTATCAGCTGTCTTTCCCGGCTGGTTCTACAAATCACAATGAACAAACGAGAACCCTGGACTCTAGAGCCATGGCATGTAAAGGCATCATTTAGAAAGGCAGGGTTTGTGGTCCCAGAACATGCCATCACAATGCCTCCTGGCAAAATTAGTGGGCCTGACATGTCACTACAGGAAAAGGAATTTTATGTGACTGTTACAGTAAGTATTACCCTTGTTATTATTTCAGTGTTGGGGATAGTAAATAAAAAAACTCTGCTGTCAAAACATAATTGTCTTATTAAACATACAACTCAGTCTTATTAAACATGTAAAAATGAAAAATATTTTTTCTCCACACCAGCTGGTAAAGGCTCTCTTCAAGACTGTTCAAAAACTGATAAGAAAGTTGCATTTTATTCACATTTGAAGCAAAGTAATCAAATGCAAATTTTTAGTTGTTTTCTTATGTTTGCTGGTAGAATTTACTTTTAAATGATGGTTTTGATTTGAATGATAAATATTTAATAGCATTCATTTTGAATTGATTTGCTTTGCATATATCTGATGGCGACTGTACTTAAGTGCTATTGCACTGCATAAAAATGTGAAATAAATATTTCTAAATATTTTAATAAAATGGTAAACTATGTTGTTACAGATTAATAAAAAAGAAACAGTCAATGTGCGGTGCAGAATTCACCACTGGGCTACAGGGCTGGACAGACTTCCTTGGGTAGAGTATCATTGGAAGAAGCCCGTGGAACCACTCTTCCCTGTGCAAGCTGAAGTGCTGCAAAGCATGCCTCTACCTGAATAAATCAAGTTCATGAACTAATGTAGTCATAATGCAATATAAAACTAGAACAGTAATGTATTTATTTATTTATGATGACACAGATAATTTTACAAAATAAATCTGCTGGCTAATATGTGCAACAGAACAGAGGGCCTACTGCGAAAAAGGAAAACCGAAATTTCGATATCTGCCTCTCTATCCCTCCTGCATATTTGAATGATACAGAAGCAGATGAAAAAATACGATTTTCTTTTTTTTTTTGCAGTAGGGCCTCAGAACAGTCAGGACATAGGCGTAAACTATTTTACTTGGCAGAAAAAAAAAATCTGCTCTTTTTTACTACAGGTAATTCTAAAAGGATAAATATTTATTCTGATTAATTAACATATCTCTTGAAATGTTGTGCAAATATTATTATATATTTTTAGAGTTTAGGAGAGATCGGCTCTGGATTCTGGTTTTCAACGTATTGTTCAGTAGCAGGCACTTCCCCCTCATTCTGAGCGTACATTATAGATTCGTCCACAATATCACCCACAGCATCTTGACTTGGAACGTTAATTTCCTCATTATCCAGTTGTTGTTCAATTTGCTCCATGGTCTGCTCTTGTAATGGATATGCTTGATCATATTCTTGAAGTGTTGCTATCACAGGTTCGCCTTGAGGTTGATCGGTATATTCTTGCTGTTCAGCATATTGTTGTCCATCATATTGCTGTTGTTCACCATATTGTTGTTCAGCATAAGGTTGGTCACCATATTGTCCTTGTTCAGTATATTGCTGATCGCTATATTGTTGTTCAGTGTATTGCTGATCGCTATATTGTTGTTCAGCATACAGTTGCTCTGCATCCTTGGCCGCATACTGCTCCTCGTAACTAGGATCATACCGTTGTGAAGTTTCTTCGTGTTCGTTTATTTCCGCAGGATATGCAGCCTCCTGCTGTACATCTCCATACAAGAGTGAGGGATCGTAATTTGTGTCAGCACTGTAACCATCACCCACAGCATTTGGATCTTGATTGTAATCTTGGTAATTTGCCTGTTCTGAATAAAACATTTGGTTCTGCTCATCTTCAAATGCTTGGATTTCTGATGTCACGTCCCCAGTTTGATCGTAAGCACCTTGTCGGTGCTGTTCTGTATTCTCTGTAATATGCTCTTGCTGCTCTGCGGCAACTGCAACTGGTTCAGAGACATACTGATCACCACTTAGCGGCTGCTGATCCCCTGGTAGATAAGCTTTCTCATCAGGAGCACCTGATCCAACAGCAGTTGGGTTATAAACGTAATGTTCTCCACCAGGTGGCTGATTAGCCCCAGGTAGATATACTTCCTCAGAAGAGCCTGTTGGTTGGGACCCGTACTGATCATCACCTTGTGGTTGGTGGGCCTTTGGCTGATATGCATGTTCCGCTGGTGCTTGAACAACGTTCTGGTCACTAGGTGCCTTATATGTCTCCTGTACGGCTTGATTATCTGGATTAATATTCACTCCATCTACCAACTTTACGCCTTCTGCCGGCGTAAAGTCCTGAACATTTATAATGTCAATTGGATATTGCAGTTTTTCAGAATTACCTGTGTTCGAATAATCACTTGTTGTTTTTTGTGCTTCAGGTTTAATAGGATCAATTTCTTCTACATGCCTTATATCGTTTACAACAGGAGACAGTTTTTCGTTATCTTCATTTTCATGTTTATCATTGTATATTGGATCATTATTTCGACCCCCGGTTTCATGCGAAGCTAACTGAACTTCTTGTGTGGGATAAGTGTATTGCTCAGTCAATACCCCAAAACCCGCTGTACCTCTGTTTGGCTGCTGTAATTGTCCTCCATTATCTGTATCCGTTTTTAATGCCGTGGAATGAGTGTTTAAATTTGGAGCTACCTCAGACTGTCTTATGGTTTTTTCCTTCTTAATATCGGTAGTAATTTTATTTATCGTTCCGTTTTCATCTTGACAAGCCAAAGGGTCTGTTGCGTATTTAGCAGCCACATCCTGTTCTGCGATCTCATCTTTTGGCGAATTTCCTTCATCATCAAACCTGTATTTATGTTCTTTGGTTGGGATGTCATGTAAGAAACTCTTACCGTTGTCTTTTAAAACAGAAAAGCTATTTGTCTCCTCTTTTTCATTCTGTTTGAGTTTATCTAAAATGCTATATTTACTCTTCCAATCTCCGTCGTTATTGTTATCCTGTTTTATTGCTCTGGGAATGTAATCTTCGCCAGCAATTGATCTTAACTTAGGTATCAGTATATATGTTTTGCTGATTTCGTTGAGGATGTACGTCTCGTCCATGGGCTTGGTGAGAATACCTGGATCCGTGGGTGTCGCAGTTTCTCTAAACTTCCTCAGAGTATTAACCATAGCTGGCTGATTTGTTTGTGGATGAGGGTATATGTTAATCGGCGCTTCCCCGGTGCAGTTAAAAGATACTCTTTGGTCTAGATAGACATTGGACTGAAATAAAGAACAATCGTATAAGTTTTCTAGTAACGCTAATTTAAAAGAAGGTAAAAAGTAGATTGCCTTAGATTGAGGGATTACCTTGTATCGTGCCACAGTGTTAGACAGGCGCATATTGTGGAGCTTCTCCAGGATATGTTCATTGCGCTCTTTGCGTTTTTTATCCTCCTCTAAAAAAGCGTCATACTGCTTCCTCAAAACGTTGATCTGATCCGCTTTAATTCTGTGAAAAAAGTGAATAACGATATGAAGAGGTTTGATGGTTTGGTAATGTCTATTGGGAAAAGTAAAGCATCTTATGAGCCATATGCTTATTCGTGACACGAGTTATCTTTATCCTAATATTTTGCATGGATAAGTACCTGTCTTAAATGGGTTTGCCCTTGACCTGAATTTCGCTTGACGAATAAGACGCAAATATCAAACGGATGTTATGCCACCCATGAGATTTACAACCTTAATGTTTTTACTTTTTATTAACTTGCAGTGTACCTATGTAAGTACTGTATGTAACTAAATTTGTACGGGTCAAATCTTGCAAGTTAAATTTGACCCTCTTCCCGACTTCCAATGAAGCTGAACATTTGCATACATATATATGAAGGTCGAGTGACAATGCAATGTTAAATATTATGGTACCATCGAGCTTATCTGATGATGGAGACAGGAGGAGATCATAGGAACGTGATAAAACAACGAAACCTAAATGTGTTTGGGGTTTTTAGAATTGGCTCGATGAGTATTAGTTGCCTGTGAAAATATATTATAGTACAGTCAGCGATAAAAGCTTGTACCAAAAATGAGATTTTTGCCAAAAACTTGTTATGGTGATGACGACAATAAATATTTCGTGTTCCTTTGTCTTAGACTCGATCTGGTTACGCCAAGATACATCATACACATGACATATTACAGGGGTCCCGATCAAAGAGTAAAGTAAGTATATTTGGTCCCGATTATGACAAATCAAACTGATCACGGAGCTACAAGGAGGCCTAACTGAAGAATGGGATAAGAATGATAAAAGTTAGGTAATTAACACATATTTCATTGGTCTATATTGACTCTAAAATACAACGTTGCACTGTCCAAAACCCTGTAAGTACCTCGACTTAATTCTAGAAAACTAATAGATTCACTGAATTTGTAAGCACCTACTTCTTTTTAGATTTCCCCATAAGGCCAGGTGTTTCGTCCCGCGGTCCTCGGCTGCGACTGCTCGCATGGTACCGATGTAAACAAAGCAATGCCATCCGACCTTCGCGAAGGTTCGGCTTACGGAGACAGTTCGCCACGTAATATTGGCGAACATCGTACAGACAACAGACATTACCAATTTCATTTGTTTTTGAGCGCCAATAAACACTTTTAACATATGTGATTTTTCGGCAATTAATACTACGGCTTAGACCTTTGTGTATTTTAACATTTTTAACCAAAGATCTGCACGCCGTTACAAAAGACTTACTTGCGTAAGTATATATCTATTGGTGCAACAAGCGAACATAGTTGGTTTTTACTATGAGTTATAATTTCAAGTCCCGAGCAAGCGAAAGATCCTTTAATAATATTATTATTTAGAATGTTGAGCGTAGCGAGGCACTAAAGGCACTGTACAAAAAGAAACCTTTATCGTCTTGTGGCCTATTCAACTTTTCACCTCAGCAGTAAAAACATAAAACCGGCCAAGTGCGAGTCGGACTCGCGCACGAAGTGTTCCGTACACCGTACCATCACGCAAAAAGGCAAAAAAATCACGTTTGTTGTATGGGAGCCCCGCTTAAAAATTTATTGTATATTGTTTTTAGTATTTGTTGTTATAGCGGCAACAGAAATACATCATCTGTGAAAATTTCAACTGTCTAGCTGTCACGGTTCATGAGATACAGCCTGGTGATAGACAGCGGAGTCTTAGTAATAGGGTCCCGTTTTTACCCTTTGGGTACGGAACCCTAATAAGAAGGTGGAATTACAATATAAAAGACCCCCTAAATACTATTTTTCTGCCACAGAAATTTACCTCTACCTACCTTCGGGCAGTGATTCAAGTGTGTAAGCATCCCGCTGGCGCAGACCGTACCAGTCGCCCTATGGTACGCCATAACATTGAGCGGTCCCCTATACCTACTGCGTTTATATTTAGGTAGCCTGCCATATCACGTAATTCACGAACTTCGACCTTGCCCGCGACTGTCAAGTCACGAATAGCTTCAGTACAACTTTCGATGTGTTATTAATTTCTAATGTATTTATACTCAGGATCAGGATCCCGATTGAGTGGTTTGAAACTTCCCCGCCCCTTTCAACAGCCAATGTGTGGGTTAAGTTCTCAGAATAATGACTTATTCTGAGGTTAAGTTGTTAATGATATTTAGTATCATGGATATAAATAACTATTAGTATTTAATGTAGGTACCTATCAAAACGTTCATAGTCATCATCATCATATCAGCCTTTTATCGCCCACTGCTGAGCATAGGCCTCTCTTCGAGTAAGTTGGAGTAAGCCACTTATCCCGGTCCAGAGATGGGCATTAATCGATTAAACTTTTAGTTAACTAATCAATCGATTAAAAATATAAATCGTCATTTTTTAATCGCGATTAATTTAGTTGCGATTAAATTAGTTGTGAGAACGTTCGACTAACAACTAAATTAATTTTAGTTTCAATCGACTAAATTTCACGATTAAATCTATATTAAAACTACGTAGGCGCCCGTTTTTGCATTTATTATCTTGCAATATGTAACTACAAGTACGTATGTATGTAACATACGGAGGTACTCGTATGTTGTAACTATGTTAGTTTGGGTAGAATTTTGCGACTTATTTTGAAGCAGATATCTTCATCCGATTGAGCTAAAATTATGTATACACGTTTAATTTGAAATGCTTGAATGACAATGCAAATAATGCCATAATATTATTATAACGATATATTGGTAATAACGACAAATAGCGAAAAACTGCATTGTTTACAAATCGCAAACAATAAAGTAGGTTGGTGCATTATTAATACTTTGAATTATACGATACTGAGTAAATCTTAGACATAGAAACTATCAATATTTTGCTGTCTCTGACAATAGTAAAACTCTTTTTAGTGTCACGCGGTGACAAAACAATGGGATAATCCTACTTACCTGGAACTGGAAGTTGTTTGTTGCATTTTGGTGCAAGTGCCGACGCATCTTCTAAAAATAACACGTTCTATTGAATGACACATCTGCATGTTGTTTATTATCTACGCGGTCTATTTTGTTTTCAACGTGTGGTCATTAAACTTACTTACTTTAGTAGCAAAATAATAGTGAGAACAGATATCACTCCTTAGAAACGGTCAAAATATCATAAGTAATACATGACTAATATTGTCTTCGGTTACCGCGATAGTTACTCATGAAATAAAACTATGAAAACGGATTATATCGCGTATATTGAATTTATAATACATCCCGACGTTTCGAACCCTTTACAGCGTTCGTGGTCAACGGGTGACTGAGGAAAAATTACAAAGTGCAAAAATACCCACATACTAAAATAATGAACAATCATAGACTATAAACTTTAAGGCTGGTTTTGCATGTACAACCAGCTTTAAAGTTTATAGTCTATGATTGTTCATTATTTTAGTATGTGGGTACCACGAACGCTGTAAAGGGTTCGAAACGTCGGGATGTATTATAAATTCAATATACGCGATATAATCCGTTTTCATAGTTTTATTTCATAATACATGACTATTTTATTTTTAAACATCCGTTAAGATGTCCTAATCAGTCTGTCAACATAGTCATACCGAGGTATTCTATTCAATTTGCTTCTAACATTAGTCGCGAGAAAATAGTCTAACTAATTAGTCGATTACAAAATTTAGTTGTCCGAAATCAATCGGCAACTAATTTAGTTGCAACTAAATTAGTTGCACTCTATACAACTAAGATTGATCAATCGTCGTTTTCAATCGTCAGTCGCAATTAATTCTTGTAATCTTAATCGTTAATCGTTAGTCGATTACATTTTGCCCATCTCTGTCCCGGTCCCTGAGCCAATCTGATGGTGTGTTAATGACCCTACACACGAGCGCTTTTTCAACAAGCGTTAAAACAGCGATTTAATCTGCCCGCACGCTAAATATGATTTAAAGACCAAGGCTTAAAGTTGAAAATCTAACTACGCTTGATAAAAAGCGTGAATAAATACACGTTTCCATTTGTGTCATTCAAACGGTCGTTGTAAAAGCGCTCGTCAGTATAAGGTCTTAGGATAGTGTTGTTAGGCAGCGCTTCCGGTATTTAGGTATTACGGTATTTTATTTTAGGCCACGGATTTAATTCCAGTTTAATTATTCTTTCGAGTGATACACTAAATTCTGAATAATTAAATAAATAAAATCTTACCTAGCTCTGCATTCTTTGGTCTTGAGCAAGTACCTCAAGATTTTATTTCGTTTTGCGCAATTAAATAAACCTGGAGGCATAGCAAAAGCTAACAAAAATAATATTCGTTTCACAAATTTGTCATCTTATTTTGTAGGTCTATGAGGGTTGACAGATACATATATTATTATACTCTTTGGTTGATAGCTAGACCATCTTGCGAAAAAGAGGAATTTAGCGTATTCTCCTATAATTTGGCTCAGGACCAACCCAGGACTGATTTTAACCATAGTTGGTCAAACCTAATTGTCAGTAAATAAGAACAAAAAAACTATACTCATCCTTTTCTTTTGTGTGCTAGTACTAGCGTAAGACAAAGATAGTATGATTCTCTCTGTCTATGTATGAAATGAGACAGTCCTTTGACAATCTATAGACCGAGAGAATTATACTCAATACTGTCTCCCGAGACCGCAGCGACAGCAACAAAACACGAAGTTTGTTTCCTACGAAAAAATGCTCTTGTTGGCCAACCGGTTTTTAATTCCATTTTCTTGTCGACTACTCATCAATACTCATACTCAGTCTATTTATTATCTGTGAATATAACCTTAAATGATAGCTGTCAAAACTTATCAAAATAATAAAAGAATTCATTATTGTACAATGTTAAATTAGTATTATAATTTATAAAATAATTCTATTACTTGCAATAACTAGCCACTTATTGGCATTAACCTCCAAGTTTCATTTCTACCTCAGTTATGTTATATAACCTGTGAAAACAATAACTAAACAGAAACTCGCCAAAAATAAAATGATTTACAAGTGGTGGCATAGGTGGGTTCGTAAGAAGACCAATCCTATCCCTGTCGATCAAGCCTTTCTATGGAAGCGGCGTTTCAGTATAGCTTACGGTCTGCTGGCATGGAATGCACTTGGTATAGTGATGTACTGTATGGTACAAGGAAAAACGGACTGGGCCCATTACTATGGTCTTAAATCAGACGAAGAACATAACATGCCCCCAGGTAAAACTTTCTGAATGATGGTTTCTATTATAAAACTATCTCTGTAATCCACAGGACATCTATCTATACCAAATTTCATCTAATTTTATTCAGTGGTAACTGAGGGACAGAGTTCACAGAGTTAATCTCACTTCTTGGCAAGATTAACAGCAGCAGTTAACCGTTTAATGTACGTCATATAAAATTATTTGTTTAAATTTTAACTTTAATAGCTGTCAATAAACTTAAATATTATAACTGCAACATTATGGCTGCATGTGTGGTCAAGGGGCATATGCAGATATGTTTTTCAGATGCATGGGCAACCTTTATCCGGGGTATTAAAAAAATATTAATTGACTAGTGTAACATATTTTGTTTACAGCAATTTGTTTTATGTATTTTTCAGGGAGAGCATGGGCTAACACACTTGGAATAAAAAATGCTAAAGTATATAGAGTGGCAGGGTTTAAAAAAGTAGATGAGTATGACATAGTGGAGGGAGAAGAAGTGAGAACAAAAACACCGGAAAATTCTACTGGATCGGAACTGTTAGCAGAATAGAAATGTTAATTGATATTAAAAAATAATGTAAATAAAATAGTTTATTATTAATTATAAATAGTTTTATTCTTAAGGCTTTAGTTAGTGTATTTCAAAATAGAATAAATTTATTTTCACTTGAAGCATCAGCTAAAAGCCGATAAATTGACAAAAAAGATACATCATTTTGGATCACAGATCAACAAGGCAAAAGATTATTAATTTGATAAGTCTATAATATTAACAATTTGAATGTGCATGGCATGCTATAGCATGCCGTCTCCTTTCAATTTCTTGTAACAGGGCAGACCTGGAACATACAATGAAAACATTTAGGTCCATGTTTCACAGCACAACACAGATGACTTTTAAAAAGTCTAATTGCTTTTTCTCTGGTACATCTAACATTAGTAATTTAGTTTTGATATTGGGTAGTAGCCGCGCGCTTTAGTTGACATTTTTGGCGGTCAAAGGGTTTAATACTGACAAAAATACCTAGATCACACAATCAAAGAATTCCCAGTTGTTACTAGTGGTAACAACTGGGAATAACTACATAGTATAAAACAAAGTCGTTTTCCACTCTGTATGTACGTCTGCCCATATGTATGCTTAGATCTTTAAAACTAGGCAACGGATTTTGGTGCGGTTTTTTTAATAGACAAGTGATTCAAGAGGAAGGTTTATATGTATAATTTGTAAAGGTTTTGTGTAAATTAGTCGAACTACCCGTGCAAAGCCGGGGTGGGTTGCTAATTCTTTAATAATCTGATCCAACGAAGGCCCTGTGGACCGTCTACTTGTACTTTGTTTATGTAATCCTACTTGTTTCATACTTCCATATACTTCTGAAAATGCTAGGAAGCAATTTTTGTTTGATACTGTAGGTTATTCCCACTAGTTACCAGTTTGCCAGTGGTAACAACTGAGAAGAATAATTCCCAGTATTAGTAAATAGTAACAATGGTGGTGGTGGAGAATTTTTATTCTCAGTTGTTATTGTTACCACCTAAATATTTTAATGTTAAATACTGACAAAAATACCTACTTAAAGAGTGGGTTATTTACATCCGATTCGGTAAACTGTTCTAACACTGAACAATAAAATTTATAAGTTTTTTCGTACACATAATTATGAGCACAATACTTCTACACTAATCCGTTTAACAATATAGCCTTGAACAGCAAACAATTTTTTAATTTTTACACACAGATTACTGAATCACCTGTAGACGTAAAACATTCCCTTTCCATTTTATCTCTAGGTATTTTTATCAGTATTGAACATTACAATATTTTAGTGGTAACTACTGAGAAAAATAATTCCCAGTAGTTATCACCAACTTACTTTGGTGGTAACAATTTTTTTCTGACTTGTTCTCAGTGGAAGGCTAAAAAATTCTCAGTTGTTACCACTGGTAACAACCTGGTGGTAACTAGTGGGATAAACTCAATATTATTTTAAGGATTGTCTTAAAAATTTGTTACAGTTTAAGATATTTACGAAAAATGGTTAAAATTTACTTGCCTGTAATGTTCATATTTCATAACAATGAGCTGCAGCTCTTGCTTATACAAGCGCGTCAGCATATCTGAGTAGCAGTCCAACTCACTCAACCGGAACATGTTCCAACGTAACTTGTGGTCCATTTCTGGGTCAGCTGTAACATTATTTTTGTTACTACTAGTACTGTGCACTTTAAAGCATTAGAATTTTAGAATAAACTAATGCAAAGAACTTTTATTATTATCTGGGACTGGGATACTATTACACTCAAGACTGGTTGGGATTAGTGTTGTGGATTTAAGCTTTGAGGCGTAAACTACAAGACTTGAGTCGCGACTGCTGAGCCTTGAAGCCTCGAACCTTAAAGCCTCGGAACCTTAACGACTCGAACTAAGAGTTCGTGTTGCTGCTTACGAGCAAAGAAACCTCGAGTCTTTTGGCCTCAAGCTTTAAAGCCTCCTAAGCTTTGAAGGTTTAAGTCTGTAAGGTTTTTAGCAGTAAAGGTTTGGAGCAAAAAGTAAAAGCTTTTAACAAATAAGATCGACCTATGCTATAGGGTAGGGTGAAATTTAATACGTTTTTGTGAAATAGGGAAAAACAGAAAAAGATAATTATGACTTATCGCGTTTTTAGAGTTCCGTATAGTCAACTAGGAACCCTTATAATTTCGCCATGTCTGTCTGTCTGTCTGTTTTTTTAAATACTTTTATTTTTATTTCTTATGACTCACTCATATAGGACGGAACGGAACGGGAATTTTTTTAAATATAGTTTCATAAAAAATGTATCTGGATGTACATGCGCAACGGAATCACGGTTCTAAATGGTCCACCCTGTATAAGCTGCAGGCAGTAAATGCGTTAACTGATGTTAAATTACTATTCCGATATAGATAGGTATATTACAATATTCGTAAATTCTCTACACAAAAATAATTTCTGCAAAGAGAGCTCAACATATGAGCTCTAAGCTTGACACAAGCTTTTAAGGTTCGGGGGCTGAGCTTAAGTTAAAAAGCTAGAGTTCCCTATGAGGCCCGAGTCTTAAAGACTTCATTTTGACAAGTCTAAAAAGTTTGAGTCGTTAAGGTTCTAAACCGCTTTGTGAGCAAACCTTTAACGCTCTAGCTTTCAAAGCTTGAGCCTTAAAAGGTTCGCGAGTCGTTAAGGTTCAAAAGTCTTAAAGACTAGTCTTTTAACAACACTAGTTGGGATACTTTACACATTGTCAAATTACCAGCAAATTATAATAATTTGACAACCAATTTATTGAAATTGAAAATATTTATTTCAGGCACAGATCCCATATAGTGTTGTGTTAGTATAAAATTTAACCTTGTTGATATGTACGGATCTGATAGTACTGATATCCATGTTTATATTTATTACCAATTCCAGTAAGAGCTTTTATCAGTCTACTTCTATTGTATAGGACTTAGTCCATAGATTGCCATATTACATGTCCTATAATATAATTTTTATTTAAATAAATATGAAAATTAAACCTTTTGAATAGACAATAAGCCAATGCGGAATCTCTTCTAGCAAATAAGGCGGCACCAACGTCGGCACATACGGGCTTACTAAATAACATCCCCCAACTAAGCAAGGGTGTGCATACGTTCGCTGGTGAGTAATTTCACTGTAACAGAAAAATATTCATTTGTCATATTCTGAAACGCATCTTGTATTTTATTTTAGAAAGTGCCTTTCTTTAAAGAAAGTAAATATTTGTCAGCTTTAGTGGTGGGCCATTGAAATTAGACCAAAGAACCTTGATTATTTTTTCAGTCAGAGTGGTTAGGACACGCTTTCCATGTTTTGCCCTAGTGTGTGGTCAGGGTGTAATGGGTGTTATAGATATAGTCCTAACTCACTTGAAATAATAGACGCCGTGATGAGTGGACACTTTCTGCCACGGCTGAGGCACACTTTCAAGCGGGTGCGTCCAGTGGGTAGTTTGAGTGTTGTGGTCCATGTAGTAGCGACGTCCGCGCAGCGTGCGGTCCGCCGACCAGCCCGGCGGAAGTGGCAGCTCCTCTTCTGTACCTATTTACAATCAAATATATACGAATTCCAATCAAAAAGACTGGGGCGTGTTTTACTAGTTAAAGGAATCTCAACCTTCAATGCGGTAGTCCCACGCGCTAACTACTGCATGTAAACTTTTTTCGCTGCCATTTAAATATAATTAAGGGAAATAAATAGTTCCTGTGTAGAAAGTGCAAATTTCTTTGACTCTAATAAGACCAGTCTTATTAGTCAAGTCGTTTGTTTCAACAAGCATGCTTCAGTAATAGGCCTAGCACAGGAGCGGCCCGACAGTATCTCGCCCGTGAGATAGACTTCCCGTCCCTCTCTAATTAATACAGTTAGAATAAAACCGGTAGTCTATCTCGCGGGCGAGATACTGTCGCGCGGCTCCTGTGCTGTGCTAGGCCTATTACTGAAGTATGCTTGTTCAAAGAAACAAACGACTTGACTCTAATAAGACTTCTTTAGGTACCAGATTTGTGACTATACAACATGGTTATAATTATAAACCCATTAACAAGAAGAATATAAGGTAAAGAAAACAAAAAACTATAATTTATTAATAGGTACCTGGTGTAGTAGTAATAATGCTGCTTCCATGAGCTTTATTGTTGTATGGAAGCACGGACGTGTTCACGTAATTGGAGTAAATAGGTGACGATTGGCTTCCCACAGTGTATGCTGCAATAACAATGAATCACCATTAGTCAGCCTGTTTCCAATGCATTAACTTCCTTTTAAATATTGTAGTCATTTGAGAGGCAAAGTTTTATTACTGCTACTGGTATTGTTAAATACTATGAGACTAGAGTGATTTATTGCACCTAGACTAGAGCATAAAAAGCTTATCTTTTTAAACTATAACGTCATATTTGCGCTCTACAAAATTATACTCCGGATATATTTTCTTATATTTGTGACCGCCTTTGTAAAATTATGGTAAAATGTTAGTCTGAAGTTTGTCTTCTTTTTTCAACCAACCCTTTTTTTTTTATAGTGGGTCCTTGCTATGGATATCCCGGCCTATGTCAGGCGTGGCTCACTCTGCGATTTCGTCGCGTCGTTACAAGTACATGCGGCCTACACCAATTTTGGTGTCTAGACATAGTAGTTGCCGCGCACCGCTACGGAACGGACGCCTGCTCGCGCTCGCGCTTGTGCCACCTAGCGGTCATATCTGTCGTAATAGACGCGTTTTGTTAGAGAGTGGCCCTTCTGTACCAAGTACTATTATTTATTCTGTGCCTATGTCTTCATACTTCCAGTCAGCACAAATGTAAAGTATGGAGGTTAGATGACAGCCGCGGTATGCTGGATTTGCGAGACCCATACTGCTGCTGCTGACCTGCCTGTCTTCATACTTACAGTCGGTACAAGTGTGAAGGATGGAGTGCGGCGACGGCGGGTGCGGGGGGTGCAGGCGCGGGGTGAGGCTGAGGTTAGGTGACAGCCGCGGTATGCTGGACTCGCGAGACCCATACTGCTGCTGCTGACCTGCCTGTCTTCATACTTACAGTCGGTACAAGTGTGAAGGATGGAGTGCGGCGACGGCGGGTGCGGGGGGTGCAGGCGCGGGGTGAGGCTGAGGTTAGGTGACAGCCGCGGTACCCATACTGCTGCTGCTGACCTGCCTGTCTTCATACTTACAGTCGGTACAAGTGTGAAGGATGGAGTGCGGCGACGGCGGGTGCGGGGGGTGCAGGTGCGGGGTGAGGCTGAGGTTAGGTGACAGCCGCGGTATGCTTGGACTCGCGAGACCCATACTGCTGCTGCTGACCTGCCTGTCTTCATACTTACAGTCGGTACAAGTGTGAAGGATGGAGTGCGGCGACGGCGGGTGCGGGGGGTGCAGGCGCGGGGTGAGGCTGAGGTTAGATGACAGCCGCGGTATGCTGGACTCGCGCGACCCATACTGCTGCTGCTTTTGCTGCTGTACCTGCCCAATAAAAACAATATATGTTAAATAAACTACCTGGAATTATCTACTAGAGATCCAACAGATAAGATATCATCCATCCACTTTCTATTAGTATCTGCACTATCTAGTTGGCAAAATAATGCGAATTGGGATTATTACTTGGCTTACCTGATACTGTATCTGTCAATATACAGTATCGCTGTTTTGGCATGATCTGTAATAATTGCCAAAAAACAGCTGTATTTTTTGGTGTTTTCATATTTATACATATAAGCTGATGTATTATTAGAATAATCAGAAGTTATGTCAGATATTTACTCTCAATATTAAGGCGAATGGTTATCTGTTGAATCTTTAATAAAAACTATGAATTCAAATGCACTGACAACTTTTATACACAGATGTAAGAAGGTACATGATTAAAATCAAATGTTAAATTACCTGCTGCTGGTTTTGGTATATGGGGTCCTCTTGCTGATGCCTATAGTATCTGTGGCTGGTCTGTCTACTGAATGAGTCATCTATTTCATTAAGCATGGAATGGGAAGCCTACAAACAAGTACAAGTCTAAGCTGAACTGCACAAAATGAACAAAACACATCAAAACAAATAGTGAACATAAACAAAAGAAGCTATAAAATCATTTTAATTACCAAATTAGAATCTAAGAAGCACTGGGAATTGTAATTACTTGAAGAGCTGGCGGAGTCGCTGGTGGACAAACTAGCAAATCTGAAATGATCATCATAATTATATATTTATTACCATGTATTTTTATTTTTATTAGAGACTGCTCACATCACTAGGTAACAAACAATCTGCCTTATGATCATATGTGTGCTAACTCTGGGCACAAACACTAGTGATGTTTATTATTAAAGTTGATTACCTTAAGAGGCTTGATATTACACATGATATTGAACCAGATTTTCAATTACTTTAATAATAAACATCACTTTAGTATTTGTGCCCTGAGTTAGCACACATATGCTTATGATATAACTAGTAATTATTGATGATAAGATTGTTTGTATGTTGTTGTCAACTTGATTATGTATGATTGCTAAATAAATGTTTGGTTTAGATTTTTTTATATGCAATACATATTAATCAACAGTTAAGAAAAGAGTAAACAAAAAGAATATATCACTATGTTAAGAGTAAAGAGATCTACTGAGATTAGGTATTATTACCTATACGTTTTAAAAAGAAAAAATCCAGCAAGATGTTTAAGCTAGAGTTAGACCAAGAAAAGTCTGAATGTCAAGCTTCTATGAAATTATGACATCTAAATAACACTTACACTGCGTGTGCTATCAAAATCGTTGCAGACTTACATTGGTCTAACTCTACTGAGTATGCAACAGAAACAAAACTACATATTCAAGTCTTTAGAATTTGTAATAACTATGAATATCATGTAAATGCCCCATTGCTGGGCAGTCCCTCTCATTGAAGATAGGGATAGAGAGTCCTACTTTGTTAACTAAGTAAAATATTGTAAGACAAATTTATTGTTGTTAATTAACAAGTTTTGATGTTAATTGCCTATTTCCTACCTGTGTGCTAAATTTGGCACTGACTCGCTAGGCGTATATTTGCCTGCGTGACCGCTCATGGTCTGCGACTTGCCAAATTTGTTTTCGTGACTGCTGGATACTCCATCGCTCGCCCCAAACGGCTGGCTGCGCGGGCGCCTATTGTGACCCGTAGTCCACACATTTATAACTAAAACAATGCATTCGCAATTAGTTACTCTCAGCATCAGTCAAAATACAAAAAATAATAAAATTGTTGTTAATACATACCTAACAAAATTATTTATTTCACTAGAAACAAAAGATGATCTAACTAAAACTTACTTGGTAAATCTGGCGGTGTATCCTTCTTGATGTATTTCCCAACAACGCCTTCATTTACTGTTTTTTGGCCTTTTCTGGATATCATACTGGATATGTATAACTTAAAAATTAATCTTATTTTTATAAATAATTAAGAAACAGACATATCACAGACTTTCATGAAAATTATAGGTGAATATTGGGTGAATATAAACAGAACAGAAAATCATAATTGACAAAATAAAATACAGATTGTTACAGATAAACAAATCTTGTAAGGAAGTATGCAGTTAATTCAGAATTCAGATATAGAAGAAATAAAATAAAATGCCAGTATACCAACATCAGTGTGAAATGACACTTACCCAGAACGGATATCCTAATGGGGTTGGCAACTGTCAAAGGTTTGCAGAGATGGCGCTTGGGCCAACCCCATTGATGTTGTGACATTCATGTAGATACAAAACATGAATCTAGTATAACTGGATCGGTCACGAGGAGTGGGGGAAAATGACCGAACGGGATAGTCTTATGTATCTTTCAGTAGGAGTAGCAGAGAAAGCGCTGTTATTGTTTGTCCTTGTCATAGTTTCACTTTTCCACCGCTGCCACAACCGAGGTTGTGGCAAACAAATAAGTACGTGACATGTCATGTTTGTTCGTTGCTTGTTTAATTATCGTTGTTTTGTATGAAATTGTGCTTTCTCTTATGAAATATAGTGATGGTCAGCGTTTTGAATGCTTGAACTTTGATAAAATACTGGTGAATTGTTCTGTAATCGGCTGTAATAGCCGCTCTGAGCAAAAATATGAGATCATAACCTTGCACACGTAAGTACGGTATTTTACACCTTCCTCTTAACGCAATATGTGAGAATAACATCGTAAAATTACGTTACACTCAAAGCAATGTAGAATCAAACGATTTCAATAAAAATATCACAATTATTTACGCAAATTAACAAAACATTATTTGTAAAATTATCCGCCCAAATTACGTAGGTAGGTAAGAGTCTGAGGTCAGCCATTTATAAACTTCTTCTTAATTTAGCTGCATAACAATCATGTTAGGGATACCAGATGAAAATATCATAATTTTATGGGTAATTTTGACCTCGAAGTTTTTTCGTACTTCTAATTCCAAAAAATAAATAAACAAATGTTGTGAAGATTAAATGTGGTGTACATTAATTGGTCTGATTGCGATTTGTGATTTCTTTAAATTAAAACCCATAATACATTTTATTTTACGTTTTATTTACTAAACATGTTTAGTTTTGTACCACCTGCGCGAATTATAGGAGGTATTTCATTGTTTATACGCCTAAAAAGAACGGCCCATTGACATTTTATTTAACAATTTTTTAATACCGTTAAACAAGCTAACTTTGCCTCCAGGGTAATCGCCCCAACGTGATATCAAATATTGGGGTAATTTTTACCAATATGGTATCCCCACGTTTATGACGTCATCTATGTCTATCCCTTACGGGCGCACGCGTATAGCTGGTCTATGTAATGCTAGGTCTATGATACAAAACAATACAATAAAAAATATAATAATAAAATGTTATGAGTAAGCTATTGATATGCTGTGCCCTTACAGGGTCCATGTGAGACATTGTATATTATAATTTACATCTATACTGTACCATGTTTGCAATAAAGAATTATGAATTATGAAAAAAACTATAGTTGGTCCAACTAAATTGTCAGTAAATAAGAACAAAAATAACTATACTCATCCTTTTCTTTTGGGTGCTAGTACTTGTGTAAGACAAAGATAGTTTGATTCTCTCTGGCTATGTTTGAAACAGGTCAGTCCTTTGACAAACTATATATCGATTATAAAGAAGCGATTCTATACACGTGCGAATGCGTTCAAATTATGAAAACGTCAAATGTCAAATAAAAGTTCTGGTAGTCGCGGGCAAGTTAATAATACTAACCTTTTTTTTAAATCTTCCTAGTTCCTACACTTTTGGATTTAATTACTAGGATATTGTGAGTGAAATAAAAGGCTTTAGTAAAATATTACTTGATTTATTTTAATTGATGATTAGAGCTAGTATTGTGTTTTCTTTAGCAAGACTGGTCGTAACATGAATCTTGTTTTACAGAAGTTTAACGGCTGGAGAAGTTTAATTTGTTTCATTTATACAATTATAATTCATTGAAATGTTCTACTTAATTGGCTTGGGTCTCGGCGACGTTAAAGATATAACCGTGAGAGGTTTGGAGTTAGTGAAAAAATGTGATAAAGTCCTACTGGAATCCTACACGTCTATATTGACAGTAGGACATGAGGAACTGGTAATAGCCATTAAGTAATTATTACTATAGAGATGACATACCAAACAATGAAATTGTCGCAATCATAACCTGTACCACGTGATCAAAACGTCGTAAAATCATGGCGCTTACGCGTTTAGGTCGCGAGATTCACGCTCCGCTTCTATTTTTTGATGCCAAATCGGCAGTAACTCATGGCGCAAAATCATCACATCACATCTCATGGTTCACTGTGCCGGTTCTATACGTTAGTAATAATAGTTCAATGGTAATATCAGAATAATACATTGTTTTATGTTTACCTATGGCTTTATTTATATTCACTGAAAAACTTTATATAAGTTTTCAAATGTAAAAATTAAATTATTTTTAGGAAAAATTCTATGGACGTCCATTGGTATTGGCTGATCGCGAGCTCTGTGAAAGTAGTATTGATGAAATACTAAAAGAAGCAAAGGACCAACACATAGCGCTACTAGTTGTTGGAGACCCGTTGGGAGCAACTACACATATGGATATGCTGCTGCGTGCCAAAGAGCTTGGAGTGGAAACACAGGTAATCCAAAAGGTTTAGTGCTTTTAATACTATGAGTTTGTTGCATGCAGTGACTGTCTTAAGCCTTTTTTTCTAATTTAATTAATTTAGAAACCACCAGTGCCAAATTAAGACCATGCCCTGAAGTACTTTTGACCATGGTGTTCCTCTCTCCTGGGCCATCTATTAAACTTCATTGATTTGTGAGATTTTGGTGCCCTAAGCATACCACATAACATAGGCAACATACTCTAACATTTGTTGTGGAGCTCCGTTGCAGTGTTACTTTACTCTATACTTTCTATAGGCATGTGTAGAGTTGTTTCTATTAGTAAGTAGGTTTTTTTATATCTTTATTTGTTTATTGAGGGTTTTTTAACAAATGCCACCCTCATAATGGCTCTTAACCTAACGTAACCCACTTTTCTGGCAACAGTTCGTTATCTTGGGGTTCGCTGTTCTGCCGAATTTTTATGCCGAATTTAACATGATGTGGCAAGACAGGCACCCGTAATAATTACTAAAACGTGAGTTCATTTGAATATTACGAATTTAATTTTTCTGACCTGTACAAAAGACCGAATTTCTGAATACCGAATTACTAAAACGTCTTCATTTTAATATCACTAATTTCAGTTTTCCGACCTGTACAAAAGACCGAATTTTTTAATACCGAAATAAAGTAATTTCCGAATTTTCCGATCGGTTCGGATTCCGATTTTTCGGAATTTAAGAATTGGGAAAAAATTTAAGTCGTAATTTTGATATTTCCGACGTTAAAAAATCGGGATTATGAAAATGGTGGTTATAAAAATCGGGAAAACATATTTCGGAATATTTGGGTGTTCCCCCGATGAACAGCTACCACCGTATCTAGTGAATAGGGACAGTAGGTGTAGCAAAGCACCTATTTTGGCTACAGCAAGCAAACTAATAGATGGAATTTTTTGCTCACAAAATAATACTTTTTCTGGAGCTCTCAGCCTACAAAACCCACTCCCAGTAAGTGGGAGTGAAAACCCACTCCCACTTACTGGGAGTGGATTTTCAGTTTTAACACTTAAATTTTCACCAACCAACAAATCCTACGATAAGAATCATTGAACTATTATTACTAACATATAGAACCAGCACAGAGAACCAGTATTTTGCGCAACGAGTTGATGTTGTTTTGACATCAATCAAACCATAGAAGCGGAGCGTGAATCCCGCGACCTAAACGCGTAAGGACGACGTTTTGGTCGCGTTTTACAGGTTGTGATTGCGACAATTTCATTGTTTGGTATGGCTTCTCTATACATAATTAATTATGATATTAATTATGTGTACAAAACGTATAAGTGGCTTCTCTATAGTAATAATAAGGTTTCCTCATGATCTAGAAGTTTTTCTTCACCGAAAAACGAGTAGTAAATATCAAATGATTTTCGTACAGAAGTTTCACTTTCAAGTAACTAATTGGTCGTAGCCGGGGTTCGAATCCGCGACCTTTAGCTTGAAAGTCACCTTACAGCCAGGCCACCAACGCTATGAATAACTACTTATTGTCGTCAAACACGAGTATACTTTTTATTTAACTTGCCCTGTAAGTATGTTAGTGTTGGTTAAGTCTTGGAAGCTAAATTTGACCCGATTTCCGATCGAGCTGAAATTTTGCAGTAAATCGGATGTCAATGCAATATATGATGACATGGAGCTAATCTGATGATGGAGACATTGGAGACAGGTGGGTATGGGAACTCTGTTATAAAACAACTTAATTGTGTTTGGAGTTATTAGAATTGTCTCGATGAGTATTAGTTGCCTGTGGAAAGAAAAGTAGTCAGCGATAAAAGCTTGTACCATAATGCCAAAAACTTATTTTCATTATTTTTTCCAGATTGTTCACAATGCGTCTATTATGAACGCCGTCAGTTGTTGTGGACTGCAACTATACAACTTTGGGGAAACAGTTTCTATCCCATACTGGACAGAGAATTGGAAGCCAGACAGCTTCTTCGAGAAAATAGAAGCAAACTTCTCTAGAAACTTGCATACACTTTGCCTTTTAGGTAGGGAAAACTTGGTCTTATTACAATGACAATAAGGCCTAAGTTCATTGAACTATTGTTACTAGGTTATACCTTACTCTTCTCTATAGTAGTAGTTCTGTAGAACCAGCACAGAGAACCAGTATTTTGCGCCACGAGTTGTTGTCGGCCGACAACAAACTATGGAAGCGGAGCGTGAATCTCGTGACCCACGCGTATGGCCCTGGTCTGCAACGCCGTGCGCCGCGTCTGGCGTGTGAGAGAGACCACTATGGTGCATTTCCATAGTAAGCATTCGTACGTCGCGTACACCGTCACGCCGGACGCGACCTAAGGCGTTTGTTGCAGACCTTTGCGGGCCTTTGCACCATCCCACTAACCCAAAGTTAACCGGTTAAACTTGGAGTTACCATGGTTACCAATACAATTTGACACTAGGTTAACGGTTTAACCGCTTAACCCCGGGTTAGTAGGATGGTGCAAGTGGGCCTTAGAAAGTTAACAGTGATGTTCATCTTTTGATCTTATTTCAGATATAAAAGTGAAGGAGCCAACTGAGGAGTCGTTAACTAAAAAAATCCGTCAATATATGGATCCCAAGTTTATGAGTGTCAAAGAAGCAACTTCACAACTGGTTCAAATAATAGAAAACAAATCCGACACAGGTTAGTTGTCAAGAATGCGTATATTTATGTACATTGTCATCCAGTTGAACAATGATCACTAAATACATATGTACTGTTTAACTATGACGTCACTATTGTGCTGTTTCGTTATATTTTTTCATCGTAATTTTAACTTACTTTTTCCTCATTATGAAGCATAAGTTACTATCCGATTCATATCTTATTATGTAATAATTATTATAAATATTAGTTTGCTTTCTCAAATTCATATCAGTAAATATTGCATACTAAGCTGGAATTACCTTTTATTAAAACACTTCTATCAATTGAATTGGGCTACCTACCCCTAGCTTAAATCTATTGAGGTGATACAGAATACCCATGGTGTATGCTAATAAAATAATCATTGCAAATCATTTTCAGAACTAAGCAAACAGAGCACAGTGGTGGGGTTGTCGAGAGTAGGCAACCCAGACCAAAAGATAGCTGTGAAAACTTTGGAAGAGATGCAAGAGTTCGACCTGGGGCCACCGCTGCACAGCCTCGTGATCCCGGCCCCTAACCTACACCCAGTCGAGGTCGATTATCTCACGCAATTCAGATGAATCTTGTTATAAAATGAAATAAAACCATTGGTAATGGCAAGACTTGTGATTTAAGTGATATGTACGAATGTCTATAATTTATATAAGAAACATTGTAGTGAAGTAGGTAATTAATATATTTTTTGTTATTTACAATTGTATGATAAAATTCAAGATATAAACAGAATTGGAGCTGCTAATACAAGAAATAACATTATTCAAACTCATTATTGGTCCTCGAAGCTACCACAACTTATAACAAAATTATTTAAAAAATCATTAAAATAATTCTGGATCATACACGTTAAAAGGTACATTAATTATTATTTGGTCTAAGTTTCACAATTATAAATATTGAGAATAATAATTATAAGAATATACAAATAACGGAATGTGGAGATACCATACACAATGATACACCTGTCAATCGGTATATATCAAATATCTCTAGACAATAAAACTGAAAAATGGTGGGTCACATTTATAATTAATAGGTAAAGAGGCATGGCTTATATTTATTATATGGAATTTATACTATATAACACTAGGAGTTTCATTAAATTATAATTATACAGTCTTTAGACTTAGTCGTCGGGGTACATACAATATTTTAATAATATAAGACAAATTTATATGAGTCGTGCTTACTATTTGTAGAGTGAGATTACAAAATAGTGAACTATATAAATAGACATCAATGTAGAGTATTGAAATTTCAAACGGCGGAAACCTGTTGATCGTCGTCGTCGTCGTCTGGCGCGTCGTGGTAGTAGTCGAACGGTCTTGTGACGCCCTCGTGCGAGTGCGCGCGGCTCAGGCGCTCCAGGCGCGCCACGTGCGCCGCCAACGTGAACGGCGCCTGCGGCATGCGCGGCGGCGGCACCGGCCGCAGCGGCGCGCAGCCCGTGGCCGAACACGAGCCGTGCCCGCTGTCGCTCGACGTCGCCGAGCCCGTCTTGCGCAGCGGCAGGTTCACCAGCGACGTGACGCTGCTGCTCTCCGCCGACAGGTCCACCGGCAGCGGCGTGGGCGTGTCGGAATGCGAGCGCTCGTGCGCCGTGCGCGGGCAGCACATGCCGGCCCCGGGGCCGTCGCGCCGGTGCGAGCAGGGCGAGGGGCCGGGCGGCGGGCGCGGCTGGTGCGGCCGGGTCTTGGCCGGCTCCGAGAGAGCTAGGAGCTTCCTCACGGCCTGGGGAGAGGCTGCGCCGAATTTGTTGCCGGCGAAACTCTTTTTACTCTCGCTCGCCGATGATGCGCTGCTCGTCGTGGACAGGGAAGGTGAGGGGTGTCTGCGACGCGGCAGAGCGGGAGCCGGCCCGGCTCCCTCGCATTCTAGAGACAATGCGTGAAGTCGTTCCTCGTCCGTTTCCACATGCATGCGGTTAAGATACGCTTTCACGCGACGAACCATTTGTGCTTCCTCGAACATTTTCTTAGGGTTGGGTACGTTAGAAGACTTTTTCCTTCTCTTGACGGTCACTTGACCTTGTTGAACGCCGGTTGTGAGCTGATTTAATGACACCATGGCATTTGACGGAGGCTGTTTGCCCAGCTCTAGCAAAGTCAATAAGTCGTATGGGGAACTACACATGTTTGTCAGGGTTCTGACCTCTTTAGATATCATTCTTAACTTTTCGAAGTTAACCATTCCCTCCACTTTGGTGTCATTCCCCAGGTGGATAAAAGTAAGATCTTTTTTAACCACAGGATAAAATGGAATAACAGGCGACCTGCCTTGCTCGGTGGTAACTAACTGTCTGTACTTAGACATGTTCCTTGAAGGGTCCATAAGTGTTTGTAGATCATTGAACAGTTTCAAATATTTTGTTGGCAATTTTTCCCAAGTCATCCTTAATCGAGAAACGGCACCGTGGCCTAATCCTGATATTATTGCAAACATCGAGTTAAAATTTTTGCATTCTTTACAATGTCTTGCAACCTTTATGAATTGCTTTACGATTTTCGATCGCCGTACATGATTTTGTTCTGTGACTACCTCAGTAACTACCCAAAACATTTCTTTGTTAACCAGTTCGGCAAACTGTGCCAACATAGGTATTCCATACCTACTCTTTAATTCAAATAAGTCATCAACATATTCCGTACTCTCTATCTGCCTGAAGATGCAGAAGTCTTGTAGCGTTAATTGGACTGCAACTTCCACAGCATTTAGTTGCAGAAAGTGGACAACACTCTCCCTTAGGAGTTCAGGTGCCATCTCATCAGGTACTAAAGTTTCATGTATGCCATTTGTTTTCAGATAATATCTAGAACTAAGGCCAATACGCTCTGCAAGGTTTTGGAGCTGATCAGGTAATCTATGCTGTTTGATTATCCCACCTTGTGCAACTGACACCTCACACAGAGAAAAATTGGAACTAGGGTCAGTAATGCCAAACTCCTGCAAAGTCAGCATCACAACTTCTCTGGCTGTGGTCTCTTTGTGTACTAACAGATATTTGCATGTCTGATCAGCTCTGTACACTTTAAGAACATGCTCAGGGTGATCAGATAATTGATACTCATCATAACAAATTGATATTAAATCTGGGTTACTGTGAGAATTATAAAATGAAGTACTACTATTTGCCTTGTTTAGTGATTCAGAGTTAGAAAGAACACTATCATCAGAGTGCAAACCATCAGTAATTGTGTTTTTAGGTAGAATGATTTTCATTAAAGCCTTTTGCAATCTTCTTTTGGGACCAAGAGTCATAAATCCCTTTTGTGGTTCCTTTTTTATGCTTAATTGTTGTGGCTTTTTGGTTGGAGATGGAAAAACAGGTGTTAATGTGATTGGATCGTCACTCAGGAGTTCTGCTGTTGATAATCGCGCCCGTGGATCAGTTTGCCAACAACGTACCATATTGGTAGCAGTACCTCTGTGTCTTGGTGGATTATCGGGCATGACAAGCATTTGTTTAAATACTAATAAATTACTTTTTACTGTAATGCTTAGATGTGTTGATCCTGTTATTATCTCCATAGCTTTTGCATTGCTAACATGCCGAAAAGATTGGCCATTTACTTCAATAACCTCATCACCTCTTTTAAGCCCAACTTCTTCAGCTTTTGAATGTTTCTCCACCTTAAGGATAAAAATACCATAGCCTCTCTCATATCCACCAAGAATACTGAAGTTCAAAGGGTCATCTCTCGAGGGTCGCGATAGTGTTACGCTCCTAGTTCTAGCCTTAGCAGAACATGCAATATTAAGTAATCTTAATTGGCTTTCCATCTTTTCTTGCTCCAAAACAGATTCAAATTGCTCTAAGAAATCCATCATTGTTGGATCCGTCTCAAAGTCTGTAAAATGATTATTTACCCAAAGAAGGACAACCCGTGTCACTTTGTCACGAACTGAAGGTTCTGAGAACCAGGCAAGAAGTTGTTTGGCTACTACTAGAGGACTTTCAATAAATGTTCTATGAGTCAACAGGAAATCTTCAACATAAGTTGAATCACTAGAATTGTCCTCAATTAACTGTAGCATAAGATGTTCAGGTGTGCCTCTAATGACTACATGTCCTCGTTGATGCCCTGATTCGCCTGCAGCCCCTCTGTATTCTGTCACCAACACCACCACACCATCAACCTCATGCCTTCTTATATTTTCTTCTCCTTGATGTAAAATTCGATAGTAATCTGTTTGTGTAATGCAGACAAATTGGCAGTCATCACATTTTGTGGTCATTACTCCTCTGTGATACAATTTTTCCATGGTTGCTTCAGCCATCCCAAAACTGTCTCCAACATTGAGATGCTCAATATCACCATTTTGATGTTGTATTTCAACATGACCATTAATAAGAACTGACCATGAGTCATGCTCTTCTCCATCATTCATCACAATAGTCTCAGCTTTCTCTACAACAGCAAAAACCATTACAGCACATAGTGCTCTACGTACAGTCAATGTCATGTTTGTGAATGCTTTTAAGTGTTGTGTGAATTCCAAGAGAATCTCAACATCTTCTTCAGATCTTTCACTGGGATCTTTTTCAAGGCATTCCCGAACAGCATCACGGACTGTTAGACTATCCATAGACTCTTCCAGATCTTCTTCTTCATCGGAATCCACAATGGACTCGAGGAGCCCAGATAGGTCCACCTCCATGTCCATGTCGAGTGAGCTGTGCACCGAGGTCATTGTGTCACTGCCACTGTATGCTGAGCTAGTGTCACTCGCGTTGGAACACTTTAGTGTGTGGGGATACAGCTCTGGACTGTGACGGCCTCCACGCCCACCTCTCAACATTGTGAAGTTTAGCCTGTCCTTACTGAAGTCCAGCTTCTGAAACAAAATAAATACAACAATCTGTGTTATAAACGTCCTATGTGTATATAGAGCACTGTAGTTTATGTACTTTTCGCATGGAAGTGATAACGAAATTGGTAAATTGGTAGTAATTCACTTGTCCAGTTTTCATCGTCATAATAATATAAATAGCGCGTATTCAATTGAAGAGCAAAAATGTTTCGTTTCCATTCAACGCTGCATAATGTATGATTGTATCTCAATTGAAAAAGAGTACAGGCACAAAAAATGTCCAATATTCATGACTTCGACTATCACTACTGGATTTTAATGCAACCACTGTCCTATTCATTCATCTATGCAATGCGTCCCGATAGCACACAGTAAAACTGATGTAATCGTTGTTGATTGTTTCTAAATTCAAACTTAAACAATAGATACATGTTCATATAAACAGTAAAGTAATCAACGTATTCGATACCTTCACAATTTCTATTTATTTTGCATTCATGGCGGAACTGTCAGTGCTTCCATGTTGCTTTCTAACTGATTAGTTTTCACCACCACCCAAGGAGATTATTTTAACACTCTCACAGCACTTTGCACAAAAACTGTTTATTTCACTGAACCACAATCAATTATATGTTCGAAGTAATTTTGCGTTCAAATGAAGATAATCTGACAAATTCTTTAAAATAGAAAGCAACTTTCGTAGTTAATTCCAATGTCCACAAAGCGGAATAACATCAATGACGAGTTTGACGACAACCAATTTAGTCTATGGTGTACGATTACGTAATTTGGCCTACTGCCATAAAATTAAATTAAAATGTGTATTGTAGGTTTAATTTTTGAATTTTGGATATTTATTATGCCGTACAATTTATCTATAATATTTTGTTATCATTTTTTTAAACATTATGAGGCATACCTACATTTTTGTAAAAATAATTAGATTATAATTTAGACAACATGACAGCCTACACTAGTATAAATAAAAAATAAAAACAAGCCATATTATATTTAAGTGTGAAATATTTTTATATTATATATGTAATATATGAGTACAATCTGTACAATATGATAAGCATATTTTTGTCCCTTTCAGCCAAATGATGCAGCCTGTTGTAAGAATGCAATAGCGACATTTTGGTTTAGACGCTTTGATTGCTTTGCTTGTAAACGCCTCAAAAATGCCACAAAGTTGTGTTATCTGGAACGCTACCTTAAAAACGGAAAAGGTAATATCATATCAACTAGTCTTATTTCATTATAGCGTATTTTAATTCTTATATATAAAACTAAAATACATTATTAAAGTTTTTCTTTATTTTCTGGTACAAACTCACGAAATTTATATTAGTAATGAGTAATATTTAAATAAAAGGCAGTTAATTTGGCCTAACCATCGTATTCTATCTCCATCTATTTTCAGAATAAGGTACTTTTCTACGAGTGTAGCGTTTTCGCAGCTAAAAGCTAGTGATGATAATCTTTTAGTTATATTAACTTTTGTAAATTGGTCGTTTTCCGCAGTGGAAAAAGTCGCAAAAACATTCATCCGGACGTGTAGAAGTGCAATATCCTAAAATAATCTTATTTGAAGCATTATAATGCGTCCAGTTTTACAGTCAAAGCGGATGGTGAGCGATGGCGAGAGTACGGTGATAGATTTTTGGTGTTAAATTTTGCTCCGTGTCATCACCGACTTAATCGTCGACTACGTCTAAGAAAGACAAAAACCATTTTGTTTCGCCGTTTTACGTGTTATTATAACTAAATATTCGATTATCTCCAAGGATTGATGAGGAAATATATTGTCATTGACTGACCGGCTGATATTACACGAGGCTTGTATGTATATGTGACTTCTCCCTGCTGCTATTCGTGACACGCCTCAGAAAATAAAGATAAATTTGTGAATCGAACTGTTCGTTTTTGTTATTGTGTCATTTTAGTGTTATAGTTGTTTTAAAATTACGTAACTATTGTGGAATCTTGAAGTGTATAAAGAATGGCCTGAGTGTGACCATTCCATTACCGTCATGTGTGACGAAGGAATGTTTGTTTAGGCTCTAATATTGTGCTGCGACCTTACGGGAAGTGCGCGTTCGTCTCGTGAACTGGGTTGGATCATGAATCTGCCCGAATCAAAACAAGTCACACATTGATCGCCGTCTACTATTGTCATTCGGGACACTTATAAACTATCAAAATGTCTTCGGGAACGTTTGTGGACAGGATCGATCCTTTCGCGAAGCGATCTCTGAAGAAGAAAACGAAGAAGTCGCAAGGCTCGTCACGGTACCGCAACACGCAGGACGTGGAGCTGCAGGCGCTGCCGCTGCTCAAAGGTGTGCCACTTGTTTCATTTGTTTATTTCCACTTATTTCGCTTCCGTTTTTTCCATCTTTTTCGTAAATACAAACAAATCCCATTCTTATTAGGTGTAAGGCTATACAGTTGATCTTTGTAGGCTTAAAATATTTGGATTTCTCTTACTTCATCTTAAGATTCTAACCTCTTTTTTTGAAATTCGTAGGCATTCATTAACCCAGATTTGACCACACTCGATTTAAAGCTGCCTCAAGCTACAATTAATTAATTCATTATATTGGCATCTTTATTTCCTATTGTACACAAATGATTAAAACAAATTATGTGGGTGTAGAAGGTGTATGTTTTAGACACATACCTAAAAATAGCTTTATCATAAGATTTAGATTTATCTGTGGTGTACTAACCTATATAATGATAAAAGTATAAACAAAGAATGATAGCTCTTATATTGCAAGATATACACATTGCCTCTTTATTTCAGTGGCAAAGTAAAAAAAAAAGTGTATACATATTTAGGACTACTTGTGCTATACTGTTTTTTCATTGGCCAAACATTTCCTTAATAAATGCTAGACTAGATGTATACAATGATATTTCCACATTACTTTGTTCAGATTTGCATAATTGTAGATACAAAAGTAAACTAAAAGTTGGACTTTGTCAAGCTAAAACCTTGTAACAACTGTTGTTATAATTAGAATGTCTATAACAAAAGCCATACATTTAAATACCTATCTAATTCTTGGGGTTTGATCCAGGGACTAAAAAATCGCAAAAGACTGGTATAACCTAAAATTTATTTTATTTTATTTTAATTTTAATTTATTTAGGCAACAAACAGTCATATACAAAAATGATGTAATAATAAGCAATGTGTTAATAGACCTTGAGTGCCCTACCTTAATTAAATAATTTCTAATCTAAAGTAGCTAGTGTAGGAGCAGTAAGCGGAAAATAAAGTTATCATTAATTAACAAACTTATCAGTAACTTGAAGTGTATCTATATTCATTCATCCATGTATATAAAGGTAGGTAAGGTATTGAATAAACAAAAATGAGTTTGAATTTGGGTATCAGATCTCGCGGGGCAAGGTACTTTTATATAAAGGTACCATTTGGTCGGAGCTTGTTTGAACACCTTAAGTATTGATACCGGTACTGGAATGCTACTTTAACGGCTGGGTATGGGTACCTTAAAAAATGACTGGTCAAAACCGTTTTTAAAACAACCAACTTAAAAAACCAAGTTGCCATACTAATTGTATAGAAAAGTGGATACTTATGTTAGGGAACCGACTGTACCTTTTCAGTCCCTGGTTTGATCCTCAAATAAAATTTAACCCCCTGACGATTTGCTAGTTTAATTTTAACCCTGCCAAGATGACACATAACCATAACTGATTGGGGCCTATGTATTATGTATAGGACACCAGTCATTACGAGGTTAACATGAGGCACAATTTTTATTTCAATATTGCATATTTTGTACATTTAGTAGATGTATTATTATTTTGATTCTATTTTTATACTATTTCCATGTGCTAATACTCATTACCTGAACATGATACTTTATGGTGATATTTTGTAGTAATAAAAATTTTCTCATCTAAATTTAGAATATTGATAATGATATTTAATTATATGCCTCCTAAGAAGCGTCATTGCCACTTCATAGTCCTAAATATTTGGTATTGAAATAAATAAAAAATAAAAAACATGACTAGTGATTTTTAAATAGTAATTGCAATTGTAAATGTAACTAACATTTCTTATATATAAAAAAACTTGCCCACCAACCAACTCGCCACTATAGATGGCTGAAAGTGGTTAAGGTAGATGTGCATGGGTCGCAAGATATCACTCATAACTTAATCTGACATGCTGGAGTAACTACAAACTACACACTACTAAAAAATCCCCACTTGGACACCCCTACTAATAAATTGCATTATAAAATAAATATGGTTGAACTCGCAAAAAAGTTTTGATTTTAGTGTATCACTGTATGTATGTGATACAAAATTCTTAAACCACCCAAGTGTGCAATATGTCATATATCATTTACTTAAATCAGTATTCAGTTTCACAAATCCTTATAAATGTATATGTTTATTTGACTATGAATTAAAAATTAGTTGCTAGGGGTTATCCATGTATTTATATTGTCTAAATGACTAGAATCTAGTTATCTAGTCACTAGATGTCACTGTATTTAGATGCAAGATTTAAAGATTAATGTGTAGGTTCATATTTAAACAGTTCATGCCTTAAAATCCTTAAATTGTGTTTATGTCACTCTCAAATTTGTTTTTATATGTATTAAAAGTAGTTGGTCAATTTAGTATTTTGTCATGTTGCGATTAAAATGGGATATAGGTACCTATTAATGTAATAAACAGAGATATACTTACATAGAAAACATCCATAGCTCAATAACAAATATATGATAAACACACATACAAATGACCTTGCCAGGGTTCAAACCTACCTGCTTCATAGACAGGGTCACTACTGACCAGGCTAGGAAACCGTTCCATTTGTATCCACAATTTTTTTAGGTTTCCGTACCCATGTAAACACGGGACCCTATTACTAAGAGTCCGCTGTACGTTCGTCCGTCTGTCCATCCGTCCGTTTGTCATCAGGCTGTATTTCATGAACTGTGATAGCTAGACAGTTGAAATTTTCACAGATGATGTATTTCTGTTGTCGGCTTGCCACTCTAACAACAGATACTAGAAACAGAATAAAATAAATATTTAAGTGGGGCTCCCATACAACAAACGTGATTTTATTTGTCGTTTTTTGCGTAATGGTTCGGTTGCGAGTCTGACTCGCACTTGGCCGGTTTTTTATTTTTGCTATGCCATATTTTGTCCCGTTTAGTCCATCATCACACACTTGTATCATAACGAAGCACTATAAGGGATGGTCAATTCTAGGATTTTAATTTCAAATTGTAAATTGGCCTTGCTTCATAAATTACATGTAATTGCCATCACTGTCCATAGGTTACATTACATTAGATATTAATCTCTACTTATAAAATACCAATTGATAATAATAGAATATAGATAATAATTAATTTCTAAGACTGCTTAATTATAATATTTATCTGTAATCAATTGAGCTATTGTCGGATAAAATGCATATTTCGTAAAAAAATTAAAAACTAGTCAAAATTATATATACATAAAATAGCAGATCAATAACTGTAAGTATACATGTACATAAAACTTGAATTTGATACTATATTTAGTTTAAATGTGTTCAATATGTACTTACAACCAAAAAAAGAAAGATAAAATAATGTGTTCAATTTAAAAACATCAATATCAATTAAATCTAAATCAAAGGTATTATTATTATACCTTATGTATTATTATTATACCTTTATATTGTAAATAACAAATTTTAAATATTATTTACAGATGTCCCTAGCAGTGAACAAGAAGAGTTATTTATACGTAAACTTCGGCAGTGCTGTGTAGCATTTGATTTCATGGATCCCGTAGCGGACCTGAAGGGGAAGGAGATTAAGCGTGCTACTCTCAATGAGCTGGTGGAGTATATCACTGGCGGCCGCGGGGTGCTAACTGAGCCTGTCTATCCAGAAATTATAAAAATGGTAATTTGCATGACTTTTTATATAATTCTTTTATAAAATATAAGAAAACTGGAAAATAAATCACCATCGAAGGCAAGACATGAACTTGCGGTTGTGGGACACCGGCCCACTGCTGTACCAGCTACCGAGACTGGTCTGTGACAAATATTCCATACCATATCCGTCATTCACACCTTGGTGACATCCATTTTTCTTTATTTAAGATGTGATTTCAGTTCTTTTTTGTTTTTGTTTTTATTGTACGACAATGTCGGGAGATGCAGTGTGAGGTTTTTGCTCTTTTTGTGGACTTTGAAAAAGCCTTCGGTTCTAAAGCTTAAGGGTGTGCCAGATAAGCTGATCAACATTATCAAAGCACTCTATCATAGATCTCTCGTGTAGAGTGCTTCACAAGGGAAAACTCACAGAGAGTATAGATGTCACAGCAGGTGTCAAACAGGGTTGTTTGCTTTCCCCGCTGCTATTCCTGATGGTGCTTGACGACGTGATGTGCAGGGTTGCCAGCAGAGGTCGAAGAGGCTTGCCTTGGACATCCGAAAAAGACCTCGAGGATATCGACTTTGTAGACGACCTCTGCCTTATAGCAACCACGCGTGAGCAACTCCAAGACAAGGCAGAAGATCTAGCAGAAGAGGGTGAAAAGGACGGATTGCGCATTAACTACAAGAAAACAAAGGAAATGCGCCAGAACACCACCGATTCAACTTCAATGCTGATTGAACAAGTGGCTAGCTTTTGCTATCTGGGCAGTATTGTCGACCAGAGTGGAGGAACGGAAGCAGACATTGAAGCACGAATAAACAAAGCCCGAGCCGCATTCGGCCACATTAAACCTGTGTGGAACTCCTCTACCCTGACGAGAAGAACCAAAGTGAGAATCTTCAATTCCAATGTAAAGGCCGTGCTGCTGTACGGGTGCGAAACCTGGTTTGTCCCCAAAGATCTAATGACAAAGCTCCAAGTGTTTGTGAACAAATGCTTAAAGAATAAAGAATAAAAGAATAAAGATCATTTATTTTCAGCTAAAGGTTACAGACATTCCAGGGGTCTCCGCACTAGGCAGATTAAGGGAAATCCTTCGCATCTTTTGGCCTAACTGGATAACCGGACAAACACCCGTACACAAGGAGATACAGACGCGGAAATGGCTTGTTAAAAATTAATTTAAGAAGAAGATTGTATGACAGAATCAGGTTAGAAGTAAAATATACGATTACAAATTTAGATGCACTGAGACTTTACCTTTTCAGGTGTAGTCATAGTCATAGTCATATCATTTATTGCATACATGTGTTTACATTAGGTCTTATTTATATCTTAGGTTACAACATGCACCCGTTAGGGCATAGCAACATAGTTACTTAAATAATACTTAGTCTAAATTATATTTTAACAGCTATACATTATTCACCAGCTTAAATTATATTAAATTATAATTTATCATAAAATTATCCCAATATTAATATTTTTACAATTACAAATTTTTACATTATTATTATGAAATTCAATTTATTCCAAATTATCATTTAAGAAATCATTTAAAGAATAATAGCATTTGTGTAACAAAAATTCCTTGATTGCCTTATAAAATAATTTATAATTATTGTGCGACTTGATTTTGTTTGGCAGTTTATTGTATACCCGGATTGCTGTATATTGTGGGCTATTGGATAGCATTTTTGTTCTGGAAGGGGGGATAACAAGCTGATATTTTCTCCGGACACTATTTGGTTCCTTAAATAAATATTTATATTTCCACGCATATATGGCTAATGATAGGATATACTGGCACGGCAATGGCAGTATCCCGTGTTCCTCAAAATAGGGTCTGCTGCTTTCAGGGCATTGAATGCCAACCATTATTCGGACGCATTTTTTTTGCATGACAAATAAATCCTCGGAATCTGTGCTGTTGCCCCACAGCATGATTCCGTAACTTAACCGCGAGTGTGCTAATGCATGATAGGCCGATAGAGCAGTTTTTAAGTCTGTTGTCCTACGAAGGTTGTACAGTGCATATAGGAAGCTTGAGATTTTGGTTTTAGTTATTTCTATGTGTTTTTTCCAGTTTATGTTACTGTCTAGGGATATTCCTAACATGTTAAAAGTGTCCACTTCCTCAATTTTGGTGTTATTTATTATTATATTAATTTCTAATGGTTTGTTAAGTCCGTGATGGAATTGAATTAATTTAGTTTTGTTGAGATTGATTTCGAAATTTTGAACTTGAAAGGTGTATATACATTTACAATTTATACATACAATTATTTACCTGCTATATGAGTAATTTAGATATGTATGAAAGCTGTAAAATGTAGATATACAAACAATTTGAAACACGGTGATGCATAATATTAGTATTACCTTCTAGACTTGGCCCTTGGAGAAAAGTACTGAGGTTACAAACTGCTAATTAGCTCCATACATATCTTTTATCAATCATAATTTATGTCCTTTGAACACCGGAAAAAAAACAAATACTTTTGTAAATCTTCACATTATTTTATAAAAAAATATTTAATGTTGAAAATTTTTGAGCGGTTGAAACGCTTATAATTTTTGGCGTGAATTCGACAGAGCGTGATGACGTCACACGTTGGACGGTCCAACTGACGTTTACTACTAAGGGTAAGGAGTAATGACACTTTTGTGAACTAATCTGTCGAACGCGTGACGTTCCGCTCCCTAGCTTTTCGCGGACAATTTTTTGTACTTTTTATTTATTATTTTAAGCAATTAAATGATAATTTAATAACGGAAATTCATTCGTAACATGATATAACGGTAACAAACATCCGAATAAAAAATATTTCGTTCAAATATAAACTTCATGCATGAGACTAATTCAGACTTATTGCTGCTTCAGAGGTCAAAGGTCACCTCTGACTTGTAGATGTTGCTAATTTCAGCTTTTTAGGCCAGATCTCAAGTGCGTTAGGAAACAAGACACTTCAAAACGCCACTTTTGCGATGTTTTCAATGGCTTAAAAACTGTGGCAAATTTTTTAGGGTTTAGTATTTTTTTGTATTTCTACACTTCGTTCTTTATATTTGTGGCATACGGCATTCATTACTTATGCGTATTTGAGGACTTTGTCCTTATGCTGAGTGCAATAACATGCATGCACAGTCCATGTCAATATGTATCCGGTTCAGTTCAAATGGCATCCAGATGGGTAATGGTAAATTATCCAAGTTTCTTTTACACAAACTGAACAATCAAGATCTCAAGAGAGAGCAAGCTAAACGAATTCCATCATGTTTTGCCAAAAATACAAATAACGAAGTGTAGAAATACAAAAAATACTGATACTTAAAAAATAAGCCACAAAGTTATTAAGCCATTGAAAACATCGCAAAAGTGGCGCTTGGAAATGTCTTGTTTCCTAACGCACTTGAGATCTGGCCTAAATAGCTGAAATTAGCAACATCTACAAGTCAGAGGTGACCTTTGAACTCTGAAGCAGCAATATATCTGAATTAGCCTCATGCATGAAGTTTATAAATATGTAAATTGATAAATTTATTCAATAGCACCATAATTAAGATAATTAGACTACAATACAACATCATTATTTCATAAGAAAACATGTCTAAAAATATGAAAATTTAATTATGCAAAATATTTTTATATTTGAACAAAATATTTTTTATTTGGATGTTACCGTCCGTGACGTCCCTAAAGGGCGAAGCCGCGTACGCGAGTGTGGAGTCTAGTTCGCTAATCAGCGAATACCTGTCACCTGGGCATGATTCCTAACATCTCCAGTATGCCGGGGATCATTTGCCTAGGGTACTTGCCATGCTCTTCACTCTATGCATTAGTCATAGTTACCTGACGCGATGATTAAAACGGTTTTAGTACCTGTACCTAAAAACCGTACAGGCGATGCGTCAGATATAAGTAACTACAGACCCATCTCATTGGCCACCATAGTAAGTAATGTGTTGGACAGTATGCTTGACAAGGCGCTGCAGAAGATCGTGCCGCTCCACGACGCCCAGTTTGGGTTTAGGTCAGGTCTATCAACCGAGGTTGCGGTTCTGTGCCTCAAGCATACTGTCCGATATTACACAGATCGTAGAACACCAGTTTACGCATGCTTCTTGGACATATCCAAGGCTTTCGACCTGGTGTCCTACGATCTCCTATGGAAAAAGCTAAGCCAGGCTGCGGTACCTGGAGAGCTGGTTGAGCTGTTTAAATATTGGTACAGCAATCAGAGTAACAGGATAAGATGGGCGGGTTCACTGTCGGACTCCTACAAATTGCAGTGCGGGGTGAGACAGGGAGGCCTAACCTCGCCAAGGCTATTCTGTCTGTACATGGATCACCTGCTAGAGGAGCTTAGCGGCACTCGAGCGGGTTGTTCAGTCGGAGGGAAGTGCTTCAATAACATCAGCTACGCTGATGATATGGTGGTACTTAGCCCTTCGATTTGCGCACTTAATAAGCTACTGGCCATATGTGAAAGATACGCAGAGGCACACGGCCTCAGGTACAATTCTAATAAGACTGAGTTACTAATATTCAAAGCCGGCACAAAAACATACAGCATAGTACCACCAGTCATGTTAGGGGGCGTTCAGTTGAAATTAGTAACACAGTTTAAGTACCTGTGGCATATTGGGTCACTGCGTCTCAAAATGATGACGTGGACGTTGAGAGGGAGCGCAGGGCACTATCAGTGAGAAGCAACATGTTGATCCGCAGGTTTGCAAAATGCACAACAAATAAGTGTTAAATTAACCTTGTTCAGATCATATTGCCAAACTTTTTACACATGCAGCCTGTGGATCAACTGCACGAAGAAAGCTTATAGTGCGCTGCGCGTCCTTTACAATAACGCGTTCAGGATGCTGATGGGGCTGCCGCGGTACTGCAGTGCTTCGGGGATGTTCGCGGAGGCACACACGGACGATTTCCATGTCATTATGCGCAAACGCGTCGCGTCCTTACCTACTTGTTTGTTAGATAGTTCCGACTAACTAAATCCGTGGTGGAGTGTGTAGAGGGATACAAGAGAGACTTAGTGAAAAATGTACATCAAAAACATTACATGTAAAAAGATGCAAGTCTCGCAACCCAGTTCTTCTACTACAAAAAAGTTTTGAGATGTAATGTGATACCAAGTCGGTTATTTTAGTCAGTGCCAGGGGGTGTTAAAACCGTAACAATATTAGATACTTACCTTTATTTATTTTCATACTTATAATGACTTGGCAATGGCACGGCTACATAATGACATAAGGATAATTCGTCAAATATTTGAAATAATCCTAATTGAACATAGCGCTAGCCCTAATAATGACATACAGTTTGAGCAAAGTAAAGCATTGTGTGCGATTGCCAAGTCATTACCTAGTCGGCTCATAAGTTCTGTCACTGGCCTTTAAAATTTAAATTTGGAACTCCTAAAACAAAAACCGTTCTGCATTTGAATTTCGAATCTTTATTAAATATTTGTGTAGTATAATTTTGCAATTTTCTGTTTTCTTCAACATGGAGTGGACGCTTAAAGATAGCCGTACCGCAATAATTGCACTATATCGTTGTGGTCACTCGCCGACTAAAATTTTTAAGCTACTTGAAAATTTGAAATTCTCTCTAAGGTTTGTGTATCGTACCATAGAAAGATACAGTGAGGTCTCTAGTTTAAATGACAAGAAAAGAAGCGGTCGTCCGCGTACAGCTAGGACTCCAGCGGTTGTACAAGCAATTAGGGCACGCATTGCCAGAAATCCCGCTAGGAAACAAAAAGTTATGGCCCTCCAGATGGGTTTGAGCAAAAACACGGTGAAAAGAGTGCTTAATCAAGACCTGAGACTTCGTGCTTATAAACGAAAAACTGGCCATCTTCTCAATGGTCGGCTTAAAGCTTTAAGGCTTAAAAGATCTAAAGCTTTATTGAAGAAGTACGCTAAAAATAAGCACCGTTGTATACTGTTTTCGGACGAGAAAATTTTTGACATAGAAGAAAACTGTAATAAACAAAATGATAGAGTGTACGCTCGCAATAGTAAAGAAGCGTCTAATAGCATTCCCCGTATTCAAAGAGGTCATCACCCTTCATCTGTGATGGTTTGGCTGGGAGTTTCTTATGCGGGCGTCACTAGTATGCATTTTTGTGAGAAAGGAGTAAAAACTAGTGCCAAAGTGTACCAAGACACGGTGTTGACTAATATTGTGAAACCACTATCCCATACGATGTTTCTAAACCAGCATTGGGTTTTCCAGCAGGACTCTGCTCCAGCCCATAAGGCAAAGTCTACACAAGCCTGGCTCGCCTCCAATAAAATCGACTTTATACGGCATGAAGATTGGCCCTCCTCTAGCCCAGATCTTAATCCTTTAGACTATAAAATATGGCAGTATTTAGAGGAAAAGGTGTGCTCAAAACCTCATGCAAATCTAGACTCGCTGAAAAAATCTCTTGCTACGGCAGTGGCCAATATCGACATGAAAGTGGTGCGTGAATCCATTGACGACTGGCCACGAAGACTTCAAGCCTGTGTAGATAATTATGGCGGTCATTTTGAATAAATGTTATACATTTAGATTCTCTAGTTTATAAGCTTTCAAACGCTGTACAAATTATACGGAATAAACTTAAACTTTTGATTTTATTTGATACTATGTATATGACAGAACTTATGAGCCGACTAGGTATATGTATTTAAAAAAAAGGTAAGTATAGTTAACGCTATCTCTACTGAGCTCGTTCACTTTTATTTTATTTTTATTTTATTGATGCAGAAAAATTACACAGCATTACAGCGAACTAATACACTGTGAAATTTAAAACAGACAGTATCACGCTAGAAGGAACAACCCTTTTTTTTTCTTTCTAAATAATTATTTCCAAAATGATTCACTTTATCAAAACATGTTGTTCAAAGACCCCTATTTATTTTGAAAGACCTATCCAACGACCTATCCCACATCATAGGGTTGAAACGAAACAAAAAATCCTTACATACATTTTGTTTCTTTCGAGGCGATTATTTCCGAAAATATTCACTTTATCAACAATTGATTTTTGAAAACCCCTATTCATTTTAAAAGACTTATCCAACAATACCCGGTACTGTAGGATTGAAATGAAAAAAAAAATCCTTACACAAACAAAACAAAACAAAATGTATGCATTTTGTTTCTTTCGAAGGGATTATTTCCGAAAATATTCACTTTATCTAAAATTGATTATTGAAGACCCCTATTCATTTTAAAAGACCTATCCAACAATATCCGGCACTATAGGGTTGAAACAAAAAATTTTTTTTTTTACATATATTTTGTTCCTTTAGAAGCGATTATTTTCGAAAATAGTAACTATCAAAAAATGTTTGTACAAAACCCCTATTTATTTTAAAATACCTATCCAACGACATCCCACACCATAGGGATAAAGTAAATATTTTAGGAAATAATCGCTTCTAAAAGAACAAAATATATGTAAAAAAAAAATCGTTTCAACTCTATAGTGCCGGGTATTGTATGACCCCTATTCAATAATCTGTAAAGTGAATATTTTCGGAAATAATCGCCTTGAAAGAAACAAAATGTATGTAAGGATTTTTTGTTTCGTTTCAACCCTATGATGTGGGATGTCGTTGATTAGGTCTTTTAAAATAAATAGGGGTTTTAGAAAAACATTTTTTGATTAAGTGAATATTGTCGGAAATAATCGCTTTGAAAGAAACAAAATGTGTGACAATTTTTTTATCGTTTCAACCCTATGGTGTGGGGTGTCGTTGGATAGGTCTTTCAAAATAAATAGGGGTCTTTGAACAACATTTTTTGATAAAGTGAATCATTTCGGAAATAATTATTTAGAAAGAAAAAAAAGGGATTTTCCTTCTAACTTTTGAACCATTGATACAAAAATTATGAAAAAATCACAAAAATAGTAATTAATAATTAAAAGACATTCGAAAATAGTTAAAACAATCGTGATCAGCTAAGCCGTTTTTGAGTTATCGCTAAAAGTCTTTCCTTCTTATTTTCTTTAAAAGCCTGGCAACCCTTATTTGTGACCGGATTTTTGCAGGCAACCCTATACCATTGTATTCGCAATAAAATTACCATTATTTTGATATATAATTCAAGCGTCAGACAGATGGGTGCAATTATCGATTTTATCTCACCTGTTTAAACACGGCAACCTCATAATAGTGACTGGAAAAACATAGGCAACCTAATTTATTCATGTTGTAGAAGTTGTATACTTTCCATTGGAACTTATTTCGTTCGTCAGACAAATCGGTGAAATTTGAAGAAAAAAATTTTTTTTTTTCAAAAATTTATTAAAAATAGCCTTGACCATATTTCATTAGGCAACCCTATTTATTTATGTTCGGGAACATATTTGTTTCGACGGATGAAAATATAAGTTTCATCCGTCAGACGTATGGGTGAAGGTCGACCATATATAACGTATAACGTATCTTAGACTAGATTAAATACAAACTTACTTGTGCAGTTATGAAATCTTTAAAACGTGACTGATATCGCAGTATTTTTAAGTTTTTATTGGCTTAATACGCTAAAAACTAATTACGTTTCAAATTTGGAGCTCGTGGGTCTGCTAGAAGTACCTTAGAATTATGATGATCGTGAGTGAGTGTGTCAGTGACAAAACTAAGGAACTTTGACATGCAATAATTCTTAAACTACAAGTTCAAATTTAATGTTCTTGGGAATATATGTAAGCCATAGTTAGTACATATCATGCCCTATATGTCACTGAAAATTCAGCGCTCTAGCTTTAGCCAGCACAAAATTACAGGACGTCGAAAATGGCCTGAATGGCTTCGAGAAAAGGATGGCACGGCCGTGCCTCTTTGTTTTGCTCGACTTGGCGGGGGCACTGCCGTTCTTTAGCTAGCTAGTGTATTTATAATTAAGTAACCTATAAAGAAGGATGAGTATTAATCTGATGCTACAAAGCCATATAGGTATGCAGGCACTATTTGGCCGAAATTATTAAACTGAACTGGGTATACTCGTACATATATGGAAGCACCGATTTCAATTGGTTAAATATTAAGTCTTAATCTTAAATAATCTTAATATCAAAGTTTTAGACCTTTGCAATTATTATCTATCGAGCCGATTTCGTTCAATCATCATGTATCGAGTACGGCCACGGTCTTTGTAATATAATGAATATTATCATTTTTTTTTGCTTTACTAAAACAAATAGTTTTTCTTAAGAAACTGCTTAAGTAACATCAATTTCTAGGACATTGGGTGTTGACAGCCCATTAAAAGTCCCCGGCAAGCTCGGTTCTCCATACAAACGTAGTTACGCTCTCATTTTAAAACGACTTGCTAGATTGCTCTGAAACTGTACTTACAATAGGTCTATCTAGGTCTGTAATCTGTTTACGTAGCTTCAGATACCATAGTAAAAAAAAATACAGCGAATTTTAATTTTTCATACAAAACTTGTTTTTGCTCTATTTAGTTTGTTTTATATCTTCTTCTTTTCCTTTGCCTTATCCCACATTAGGTGGGGTCGGCTCTCCTTATCCTTCGGCGCCAAGACGATCTGTCTTGAGTTGTCGGGTTGGGTAGTTGGGCTTTTTCCAATAGTTTGGCCATACTCGTCCACCACGTCAGAGGGGGCCTTCCTCTACCTGTTTTGCCTTCTGGCAGAGCAAGAGCTTTTTGCACGACATGGCCGTCGTCTCTCCGCATAACATGGCCGTACCACCTTAGTCGCGTTTCCGTAAGTTTTTCGGAGATGGGAGTGACTTTGAAGCTGCCTCTGATAAGTTCGTTTCGTATCTTATCTACCTATTCTTGTAACTCTACCTGACCATCTAAGCATTTTCATTTCGGCCACATGTAGCTTTTTGACGTGAGTTTCCTTAACCGGCCAGCACTCAGCATTGCTGGTCTCACCGCTGTTTTGTACACCTTACCCTTTGTACGTATGGGCATTCGTGGATCACAAAGAACTCCGGTGAGTGTCCGCCATTTTTGCCATGCGACATTGATTCTATGGGAAACGTCTACTTCTACCTTCGCGTCATTTGTTATAACCGAACCCAGATATTTAAATTGGCTAACTTTTGGTACTTGTGTTCCATCCGGGTAGTAGAGATTGCATCTGTTTGCCACATTGCTATAGTTGCATTCAAGGTGTTCGGTTTTCGTCCCGCGTTTTCTAAAGTAGTGATCCATTTGGTTAGTTATATACTAGAGCTATATAAACTAATTACAGACCTAACCTAGATATACCTCTTGTTATTGTCAATTGTAAGGTGGTCGAAATAAATGATTTTATTATTGTTATTATATAAGAGGAGAATGAAGAAGAGGAGAGCAAAGAGGAAGAGGGATTTAGAAGAGGAATTTCGATAGTTATGGAAAAGTAACACAAGCAGTTGACTTAATCGCACCAGGTTTAATAAAGTACTGACATAAAAACATGAATTACAGACATACGTCAATGGTTTAAAAATAGAGTTCTAGAAAAGGAACTTAAAACTAAACATAGACAATAAATTATTATTATTGTATGTGCAAACTTGCAGTTTCATAACAATCCAACACGTAGATATTTTTAAAATGAGAACGAAACTCCGTATGTATGGAAAGGTGAAATTCGCCCGAGCTTGCCGGGGAGACAAATGTTCAGTCACGCAATCAGAGTATAATTAGCTCCATGCATGATTTTTTTTAATTTTTTTTAAATCATAATTTATGTCGTTTGAACACCGGAAAAAATCATATCATAATACCTAAACCTTCACATTATTTTATTAAAAAGTATTTAAAATGTTGAAAATTTTTAAACGTTTGAAACGCTCATAATTTTTGTCGCGAATTCGACAGAGCGTGATGACGTCACACGTTGGACCGTGGACGGTCCAACTGACGTTTGCTACTAATGACACTTGTCTGAACACAATCAGTCGAACGCGTGACGTCACGTGACGTCTCGCGCGTTTCTCTCACTAGCTTTTCGCGGGCAAATTTTTGTACTTTTTATTATTTATTATTTTTAACATGATATAACGGTAACAAACATCTGAATAAAAAATATTTCGTTCAAATATTAACTTCATGCATGAGGCTAATTGGTCCGCCCTGTGCTCCAGATATCGGCGAACCTGTTCCGCACTCTGCCGCCGAGCGACAACCCCGACTTCGACCCGGAGGAGGACGACCCGACCCTGGAGGCGTCGTGGCCGCACCTGCAGCTGGTCTACGAGTTCTTCCTGCGCTTCCTCGAGTCCACCGACTTTCAGCCCACTATTGGCAAGAAGGTCATTGACCAGAAATTCGTCTTGCAGGTATGGATTCAACTTTCTGACGCGTTTTTTTCTTGTTTTTTTTTTCTCAGTCTGGCAGCTATAACATCGTCAGACAGTCGATCTTGACACGCGGCATTGTCATTTTAGTACATAATATAAGTGTAGGTTTTTGTTGGAAAGATTGACGGAGCAATTTTTTTGATAATACAAGAAATATTTGTAAAACAAATTAAGCGCAATTATGCAAATAGTATTTCCAGTATTACAAAACGCTTTGGGATTACTTTTCACTGTAACATGCGTTCGTATAGTGACAATAGTATCAACAGTTGTTTAGACAAATACATAACAAACAGTTTAATTTGGTTTAATTAACGCAGGAACTGTTTTTCGGTAGGAATTTTTTAGGTTATCGCGTTTTTGAAATTTTAATTTTTATTTAATGGCCGAATTATTCAGTCATACGAATTTCTAGTAAAAGGCCGTACCCAAGAGGTGGGTAAAATCCTGTGTTGCCACTTTGCCACAATTAATTTCGGGGAACTTAATATGTTTTGTGAATTTGCTACAGTTTTTTTAATAAGCAATTTTAACTTTTGGAGATGCAAACTTCTTCGTTAATGTACATATTACCTGCACGTAGCTCTAGGATCTAGCGCTGATGAATGATTCATACCAGTTCCCGACCTCTGAAATAGGTCACCCTACGACTACTACGAGTCATATCATATTGTACCATGACCTACTCTCTTCCCTGTGACGAGGCTTGTGCTATGTGGTTACTACTGAACCTCGTGTGGGTTGTTGCAGCTGCTAGACCTGTTCGACTCGGAGGACCCGCGCGAGCGCGACTTCCTGAAGACTGTGCTGCACCGCATCTACGGCAAGTTCCTGGGGCTGCGCGCCTTCATCAGGAAACAGATCAACAACATATTCCTGCGGTTCGTCTACGAGACCGAGCACTTTAACGGTGTCGGGGAACTGTTAGAAATATTGGGAAGGTTAGTGCACATACATAATAACTTTAATATACTGTAGCATATATATTTTTTTCTTTATTATCATAGGATATAGGAGGCAAACGAGCAAATGAATCACCTGATGGTACCGTCGCCCATTTGTTCTTAGCCGGCATTTAAGATGCGAGTACACTCTTTTCTTGAAAGTTTGGAGGTCGTATCGGTCCGGAAATACCGCAGGTGACAGTTCATTCCACAGTTTAGCTGTGCGATTTTAACGATTTAGTCTCAATTGTCTTATGTAGGTACACAAAGATTGTCGAAAATGTATGTATGTTGTTGTGAGAATATTGCTTACAAATATTTACTTATTTATTTTACTTTAATACTCAAATAAGTAACACAGTATTACAGTGAAACCAAAGCACTGTGAAACTACAAAATAAAATACAATACAAAGAAATAATATACATAAAAACTGAATAAAATTAAATATTGGATTTGGGCGACGACGTAACAGCGTGGCTCCGTTGTGTCGTCTGACTCGGCGTAATAGGATTGGGCAGGTTGGGCCGGAACCGCCGAACACCACACCCTTCGGCCAGAAGTCTGCTGTACTTAAACATAAATCACTACTTGTCAATTCGTGTAGCATTATCTCGCCCACAGACCACGCATTCTAAAGACATGGCATAGTCCCGCTACTCCCTCTGCCTCTGTACAGTAGCTTTACTTGATAAATTTTCGAATTTCGAATCACTCCACCAATCCTACTTCAGTCGGCGGACCACATGTCTGAACGGACCAATCACGGCACGGGACTCGCTCACCTCGTCCCCCGCACCCCTGTATTCTTGGCAGCATCGGTTTCATGAAATAATTGCTCTATGCGAGTTCTTTAGAAATAGGTGTTCTGTGATCTCGCCCAACCACATTGTGCGATCTCGTATATACGTGTGTGCAGCATAATCAACGGTTTCGCGCTGCCGCTGAAGAGCGAGCACAAGCAGTTCCTGGTGAAGGTTCTGCTGCCGCTGCACAAGGTGAAGTGCCTGTCGCTGTACCACGCGCAGCTCGCCTACTGCGTGGTGCAGTTCCTGGAGAAGGACGCCACGCTCACCGAGCCCGTCGTGCGCGGCCTGCTCAAGTTCTGGCCCAAGACCTGCTCACAGAAGGAGGTAAACAACTATAACTACTTACTACATTTATTCATGATTCCAAATAATGGAATCTTACGATTATCCATACCAGCCCGGATATTATCAGTAATCTTTACAAGAGCTGTAGTTATGTTCAAAAGAGAAGTAAGCTGCTGATGTACTAGACGCTTAATACAAAATTAAAAGTTTTATGTTTGATCCCAAGGACTAAAGTACATATTAAACGATTGTACAAGTGGTAGTATATTTTGTATTCAATACTAGATATTTAGTAGTACAAGATTTCTACCAACATCTACAGCCAATTTTACCATGAAGATTTTATCAACCCCTCATTTTCCAGGGGTCTAAAATTATATCCAAAATATGACTGAAGTTTTGAATATATTGAAATGATTGTCTTTGCTGACCCGATATCGTGTCAAAAGTTTCCTCTGTACTGTCTTTTTACTCAGCATTTTAGCAAACAATATTCAATAAACATTTATTTCAGGTGATGTTTTTGGGCGAGATAGAGGAGATATTAGATGTGATTGAGCCTGCGCAATTTGCGAAAATACAGGAGCCCCTCTTCAGACAGATAGCAAAATGCGTATCTAGTCCACACTTTCAGGTACGTACAGTCAAATTAACAATCGTCCTATTTTGCCAATCAACTTTGCGATTCGTAACCAAAGACGTCACGCACTTAGCCCCTTTCGTATTGCGAAAACCAGAATGTTACGTAGTAATACGTTTCCCCGCCTGTTAAAAGGAAAATGGGAAAGGGATGACATGTGTACTAATGGTCTGGTTTGTTAGATGGGTGCCAATAAATGTGTTACAAAAGCCGATACCGAAGATTGTCCAAAGTGGATAAAGAAAAAACCTAATGCTATGGCTTTTGATGAAGTAGCAGGATGGAACCTGGAACGCTAAGATGTGATGTCTGATAGAGATCTATAATTTTCTGTCACTCGGTGTTGATTAATTCCCTTTTTCAACACACTTGCTCAAAACGACGTTTTTATTCCACCGATTTTTGGCTCATAATCCTAGATATTAAACACGCGTGCTCTTTCAGTGTATTATTCCACTCGTGCTTTTTCATTATATTATTGGAACGAGTTAAGAAGGTAACTGATTGCTAATAATATGCATGGAAAGGGAGCCTTCTTTAATTGGTCGGACTGGCGGGCACCGGCGCGCCCGACCGCCTGCGCGGCGCGCGGCCGGGGCGAGGGGCGGCCGGCAGTATGACAGATGCAACACACAATACTAACTGTTTTAACTATTAAAATTTGAATAATATGAGTATCTTTTTTTTCTCGCAAGTGTGTTGAAAAACGTCGTATGAAACGCGTGTGCATTGGTCATTACACACATCGGCTTTCTTATTGCGCGCTCGCTTACAGCTCGCGCGCACAATATCGCCTCGTGTGTAATGACCAACTTAGCACACTTGTATCATAATGTACTATTGTGGCAGGTGGCGGAGAGGGCGCTCTACTTCTGGAACAACGAGTACATAATGTCCCTGATGGAGGAGAACAACCATGTGATCATGCCAATCATGTTCCCGTCGCTGTACCGCATGAGCAAGGAGCACTGGAACCAGACCATCGTGGCGCTCGTCTACAACGTCCTCAAGACCTTCATGGAGATGAACTCGAAGCTCTTTGACGAACTTACCGCCAGCTATAAGGCGGAACGGCAGAAGTGAGTACATGCATAAATAATCTTCTCAAGATTCAAACTATACAAGTACATTTTGTTGACTACAACATTAACAGTCCAAAAATGGAGATTTTTTTGTTTTTAAATTTGTAACATTATATTGCTATAATTTGTAGAATGCAGGCTACCTAACCATAGTAAATGTTAGAGAAATGTTGTGTTGTCGCCAACCGTACCGTTGCGCAGACGAGCGAGCTCGTGCAATGTGACGGTTGTGTTGTGACGCTGGGTGTGGTTGTGGTGTGTGTTGCAGAGAGAAGAAGCGCGAGAAGGAGCGCGACGAGCTGTGGAAGCGGCTGGGCGAGCTGGAGATCAGCTCCCGCGGCGCGGTGGGGGTGGGGGTGGGGGCGGGGGCGGGGGCGGTGGCGTCCGCCAAGTGATGCGCTCGCTGTTGTCACACAAGCGCAGCCCTCCAGTGTTAGACTAATACGCGATCGATTTTATCCAAGTTATGTATTCATATTTTCTATTCGATTACATTTTTGTTAATGACGTTATTAATTTTTTATACCTCCGTCTCGGTCCGCGCCGGGCGCCGGCCGCGACTCCGTCGTCGCTGTACTAGTATTTTATATGCGTTTATTTAGGGCCCTAGTTTACGTTAGGATTTTTTAATATTGTTAAATTGTTTAAATAAGTTAAAGTTGTATGTATTATTGATACACGATCGATTGTACCGCATTTCGTATCACCGGCGACTATTGTATTATTCGGGCACCCGGCTCTGCCGGATATGATTGTACAAAATGACTAGGGAAATTTGAAATTGTAATAATGCTTAGTGCCGGGCGCCGCCGCCGGCGCCGCGAGTAGATTGTTGTATGAAATTTTCATTTCGAATTAGATGCTCGTTTCCAAAAGATGTAATTTCGTCATACTATCATTTTGTATAGTTACATAGTGTAAATAGGCATTTATTTATTTTAAATTTATAGCAGTGTGATTTTTATACCTAGCTGCGGGAGTGTGGCGCTGTAATCGGACAGGTCGGAGCGAACGGAGACACCGCGTATCATGCGTACAGCCGATAAAATTAAATCGTTCATTTGATCATATTGGAGTAGAACAATGATTAAAGTAGATATAATAATTTTTAAGGGAATAGTCATTAATTTGTATGATATTACTGTAGCCTTAATATTTTTTCTATCATCACTCGAGCGCCGGGTCACAGTACATTCATAGCTTAAGGCGGTAACGTAAAGATACGCGCACGCCAAGTGTAGAGTCGTGGCGCGTCCACACCTCACCTCGGTCGTGGCTCTTGGCCCTGACACGCACGCGCACTCGCGCAGGCGCCGCAAGCTACGCACGTCCACTGTGGCCGGCCCCGGGCGACCGCGGCCCGCGCTCTGTACACACCGAGCACCCGAGCCGCGCGCGCTGTGCGTATGTATGTATGTACACTATGGAGATGTTTGTTATGTAAAATGTATTAACATTACAAAAATTATATATGATACTTATATATAAATTACTATTATAGAACACAGTATGAAAATAAAAACAAGTTGACTTCACATGTATATTGTCGTTGAATTCTTTAAGTATAATATGTAAGCTTGGCGCCCCTTGGCGGCCTAGGCCCTGGCGGGCCTCCGGTCTCGGCTCGGCCCCGGCCCGGCTCGGCCCCGGCCCGGCTCGGCCTCGGCCCCGGCTCGGCCTCGAGGCCCGCCCCGGCCCGGCCCGCCTCCCGCCTCGTCGCACTGTGTCCCGGAGCTAACGATCCCTTAGCCCTAGTGCCCATACTCGGTTAACGTAAATGCGTTGGAAATACACAACAAATTTTCACATTGCCCGGTTTTTCATTTCTAGTTTGAGGCCTCATTCTCGATTATGTTTTAATTCTAACATGTTTAATCATAAGTATAGGTAGAGCTTATGCCTTAGTAATTGTATTTAGTGATAAAATATGTCTCTGACGACTTTAGTAACGTTGCCACGCGGGATAATTGTGATGTCAGTTTATGCCATAATCCTGGAACGCACTTTCATGTTTAACAAGCCTCTTCGAAATTGTATTCAAGCAAGACTTTATACATTTCTAAATGTGAAATATGAAAATGGTTAAAGAAATCGATGTCTTTTTATAGAACTATAGCCTCGAACTTATGACCCTAGAGACCGGTAAACACGGGGTGCGTTGAACCGCGGTGGCGGGTCGATACGGCCAGCACTGCCAAGTTCACGTGGCGCCTGACCGCTGGCGCATCGCCATGGCTACCGGCGCCAAACACTGGAATCTTGAGCCTAGGCCGCACCACTCCCTTCCTTCATTCTTTCCTTGCATTCCAATATTAGCGGTATACAATTACCCAGTAAGTACCAAATATTAATAAAAGCTAGTTTTTCTTTTCAATATATACCTAAATCTTTTGATAACATTTCATAATTTTGCATTAAGGTAATAATGAGACTAACGGGGTCTCGTACCTTCCCACGACCAGCTTCTACTCCTACATTGCCCCCGGGTCTTGTAGAGCTAATGGAAGGCCTTGCAAAAGATGTCCTCAAAAAGAATCCTGAAAATGTTTATGAGTTCTGTGCTGCGCATATGCAGAAATTACTTAAAATAAGAGATGGCCCCGGACGTAAGTACTTTTTTTTTCGTACATAGGTACGAACTTGTAACAGTAATACTTTCGAAAGTTTCAAACAGATAAAAAGCTTTAAAATTTCCAGTTCGCGTTTTTTCCATAATGACAAATGGGTATACATAATAATATGTTGGTTTGCAGCACCGAAAAAGCCATTGTCTTTGGAGCAGAAAATAGCTAACGCACAAGAAAAAATAAGACAAAGAAATAAAAACCGTCAACTTCAGCACGATAGAAAGTTGTCGGAGCATCCCAATGCACAACCCGACAACGAAGATAGGCTGCCTATGAAAGAAACACCCGTTGATACATCTGCTATACAGCAAGATATCAACAAAGAAGGATTTATATTGAACAATGAAGTTAAAATATTTCACGAGCCTAATGTAACTATAGCTACTAATGACATAAATAGAGATAAGCCGTCTGATGTCGTAAACGAAGTTACCGAAGTATTACAAGTAGAACAGGAAGCCAAGGAATCCGTTTCAAATGTTACTCAAAAATTTGAAAGTGAAGTATCATCAGAAAAAGTGACTGAACAGGTCAATGAAACTATAATCAGTGTTGTCACAAATGAAACATCTGACTTTGAACCTAATATTAAATCAGAAAACGTTGCTGATATGGATGACCAAAGCAAAGAAATTGTTGATCTTGTCATTCAAAGTACTGAACATGTAGAAAATATGCCTCCGAATGAAAACTTCTTTGAAGCTCAATTGAACGATTCTGAACCTACCGTTAGGAACACTGTCGTTGATGTTGAAGAAAAGACTGATAGTAATAACGGAGGACCTCCAGAAAAAGAAGTTGTCATGGATGAGTTAAATGGGGTGGCTTCTACACTGCTATTAGCAAGCAAGACTATAACTGCGTTTACGAATATCAGTGACGTTAAAATCACAGAAAAAGAGGTTGATGAAGAACCAGAAATTAATAAAGAAGAAGTTAACATAGATACTCAACACGAAGAAATATTGTTTAAAGAGTTTGCTAATCAAATTGAACCCGGTAAGAAATTAGAGGACATCATTAAAGAACACAAAATAACTAAAGAGGAATCTACAGATATTGAGCATGAAGAAAGTGGTGCTGACAACATTTCTTTTAAAGAGCGGGTCGAAGACATAACCCGTACAGATAATGAGCACGTAGTTGAGCAAAATTATGGCAGTTTGCTTTCTAAATCAAAAGAGTTTTCAGATCCTACTGTCGGAGACTTAAATACCAATCCACGTGATACCATTCTCCAAACTGAAAGTTCACATGATGAAAATCAAGTTTCATCTTCCACGGAAAGTAAAACATCAAATACAGCAAATTCCCAAGTTTCAGCAGAAGGCATTGAATTATCTGAAAATCAGGTGCTTATTGAAGAAACCACCGAAAAGTCTACTGTAGATGACAGTTTTCTTAATAAGGATGACTCTAATGATCAAGAAGTCCATAATAATACAGTTAATTATGAGTCACAGGCTGACATAGAAGTAATTGAAGTTGACGATAAACTTCCAGACAAAGGACCTGTGCATTGTGAAGAATCTGTTGTGCAGGATAATACAACTGCTCATGATAATATAACTGCTGGTATCAAAAGAGATTCAATGAATGAAAGTGACGAAATAACTGAACACACTGCAGTAAGTGGCATGGATTTAGAGACTGCAGCAATCACAATACAAAAAGTATTTAGGACTTTCTTATTTAGTAAGAGCAGAGCTTCCACATTGGATGACACCGTTAATGAAAACTCTTTGGAAGAAGATATGGAAAATAAGGTAAGCATATTTACTTGTTTTTAGTCCTGTACCTAAGCCAGGATGCAATAGGAACAGTTTTCCAGAAATGGGTATTTCTATTTTAAAGTGTATCGGCCTAGAATTTTTGTTGTAGATTTTCGATTATTTATGACTATGACATGACTAGCAAAAAGGACAATGATTGCAGATTTACATATAATTTTTACGCCGTTCATGCAAACCATAGTCTTGTAAGTAGTTTTTCTTCGTAACTTATCAGTTTAGGATTTTCAGGACAAACCCGAATATGCATTAACTGCGAACATAAACAAAGAGCGAAGAACATTAGGAATCATTAGAATGGACACCGTCTTGCAAACAGTAAACGAGGAGAAATCACTATCGCTATCAGATGAATCCTCTTTGTCAAGCGCAGCCACCACTATACAAGCGCATGTCCGGGGATTTTTAGTCAGAAATAGACTCGCCTCTAACAAAACAGCGTCTAGTAGTTCTTTAGTAAATTCTGACGGCCAGTCTACATCATTGGATGGTGACGTTCATGAACCTAAAAAGACTATTTTAAATATCCACATCGTTCCTGAGAGAGGACAATTCATGAGCAGAGACGAAAGTTTACTGACGTCGACCGACTTGCCTCTTGACAACAGCCCACCGTCTTCAACTAATTTACATCCACTGGGCTATGACAAAAGTGAGCGACGAAAGCAACTGAAAAGAGAAGACGCCGTACAGTCTATTTCACCTCCTAGTAACAACAGCGGAAAACAAAGTGAAGAGGTGGACTCTGTGAAAAAAACACTTATTGACAGCGATGATGTCGATGTAAAAGAGGAACACCAAGTTGTATCTGTATATAGCCAAGATAAACCTCATGAAGCGGACACTGAAAGTTGCGATACCACCCTTACAATTAGTTCTACTGCGGAAACGGTTATCGATGCCGATACTTACAATCCTAGAGAAGTCCTATCAAGTCCTGAACATAACTTGGAATCAGACAACAAAAACCACGAAGTCCTTACTAGTTCCGATGAGCTGGACGTTGTTACACCATCCGCAATAGCTGCAAAAACTCCTTCATTAGATACTGAGAACGACGATAAACCAAAGTTGGTTCACTCCGGGGAATTTCATGACATAGTGGTTCAGACTCAAGTGAAACGAAGTGAAGCATCAGTCGTCCGTGGTGAGTGAAGACAACTATTATCAGGTGATAACTCCTTCCGTTCTAACAAGGCTATCGCATGAACAGCTTAGAGTTAAGTGCCTTGGTAGTTCGCGGTAGCTTTCGTACGCATCGTATAGTGTAAGTAGTTAGATGAAAATCCAAACAGCCTAGCTAAATAGAATAGTGCCAATACATTGTACGTAGTTTGTTATTTTATTTACTATCAATATCAGATCCATACGTTTAATCTATTTAAAATGTTTGCATTCGTTCTACACAAACGTGGGTGTAATGACACTTTGGCGTCGGTTTCGTTTATTAAACCTTACATCTGTTCATACGTATCAGTAAATAAAACTCAACCTCTCATTTTAGTTTTTTTGTTGTTTCGTTTAAAATATCGTTACATCCGTGCAGCTTGCTGGAAATGCTGGAGCTAGCTGTTTTCAGAAGTTTTCAAAAAGTGTTTGTCATTTAATCGTTAATAGTTGTATTTTTGATATCACTACACTCGGTTTGTATTCAGCCCAAATTTGCCAAAAAATATTGGCAAATGGCACATTCATATTTTAATATAGGTAGTACCACTGTGATAACAGTTGAATGCGTAACCTGTTCTGAAGTATTAACATGTTCTTAAGGTCGAAATAATAGACTATGGTTTTAAATACAATAGGTACCTTTGCAAGGTAGGCATGAATTGTCTACATCTGACCCGCTCTAGACAAATTAGTATTGGAATATTTGGAATAGGTAGGAAAGGAAAAAAGCATGCAGAATTCTGTCAGTAGCTAACTATCAAACAATCGTACTTATCAATTTGGTTTTTACAGAATTCAAGAACGTGCTGGTGTACTTCTTACTATGGGACAAGACCTAAAATAACGGCTGCTGGAGTTTATTTATTAACTAACGATTTTTTTTATAATTTATTACTACACGTAAATGTAGAGATGCACGTATAATATAGTGGTCAGAGTAAGAGTTGTTTTGTTTAAAATATTACCTATTGCGAGCCCATGTAGGTAACAACAATTAGAGTCGGACCACACCAAGTTTTCATGCCAAATGCTAAGGTGACTGCAATAGTATAGTGCTTAATAATAACTATGCATTCTTTCTTTCTGATTAGTTAGGAGTGGCCAACTACTATGAAGGGCCCAATAAAATATAGCAGTCACCTTTACGTCAAGTATGGAGAGCTGCTGAACTGATTTTCATGAATGATCATACTGATCATTGGTTGTACAATTGTGCGATACAACCGGCTGACGCTTTTTTGAATTTACAATAGCATCTAACTAAACTATCATCTGACAAAGTATCAAACGGGAGGCGATGACAAAATTTTTTTTACATGTTTCGGTGGCTGCGATTCCTCAACCCACCAACGGAGCGGCAGCTGACGTCCACAAGGGTTATATAGCCGTTATCCACTATACGAGTTATCGCCCGGAAGGCGATTGATCATGGAAATTTGTTCCTGGCTCGTGGTCTAATGCCGTATTAAGCTAGCGCAGGGCCTGTAGCAAACTCTATGTATAGCTCGCTCCAGACTACGCGGCGCGAAGCCGCGAACGCGAGTGTGGAGTCGATTTCGCTGAATAGCGAACTAGACTCCACACTCGCGTTCGCGGCTTCGCACCGTGATTCGCGCATGAGTGTGGAGGGTCCTTATCATGGGGCCCATGGATTGCTTTAATTTTGTCGAAGTGAAACTTGGGTTTTTTTTAAGGCAACAATGCGTAGGTGCGCGGGGCCCCCAAACGCGGGGGCCCGTGGCATTTGCTACTTTTGCCACTTGGCTCCGCCAATGAAAACTTAGCTTGGTTCGACTTTTATTTACAAATGCATGAATACGCGTACCAAAGACATTTTATTAAATAGCAATAACGTGGACTGAAGTTTTTTACTAACCATATTTGAACCGTATTTAGCTACTATTAAGGTTGAGCAAAGCAATAACAACAAACGGTCCCAGCGCATTCATGTATTATCGTAGAGTATAAGTAAAGAAAGAGTGGACTTCATACATCAGTTTTCTTACCAAAACCAAAGATAGATATAACTCCGTAATAGATGGATACAGTCTAAGGAAAAAACGTGCCTCGAAAATCAAGAAAATTTTATTCTCGTTCAGAGGGCGCTACTAGTTTTGGCCTACAGTCGTATAGATGGCGTTGACGGTTTCGTTTGTTATTTAACAATTTTAACGCATATCAGTGAAAGAACATGGGTCAAAATCATAAAAATAATTAATGCAAATAAAAAAAATCATTTATCTATATTTAAATACATTCTATCGTATTTTATAAATCTTCATTTTTAGTTTTAAAGTGTGTCGACAGATGGCAGTGAATTTACTGGGGTTACAAAATTTACTATGACAGTAACGCTCTAGTATCAGTTACTCTATGCCAAAACGCACCTTATTTCGTAGTAGACATCTAGCGTCAAGTAGCGGAACTCTCAGTACTGCTAAATGACAATAGATGTAGCGGCAAACAAAGTCTAATGCTCAATGGTTTTCAGCTAATATTATAACCAGAGTAACCTGCCCGAGTCTGTGTTTCCGCATTCCGGAGTCGCGTCCAATGCGCGCAGCGACATAGACGCATTGATATGTAATTAAATTATTAATTGCGAAATTAGCGCGGCTCGGCCGCCGCTCGGAAATTGACGCGATGAGTGACTCCGAACTCCGAACAGACTCAACCCATCGCGAATGAGTTCCTCGCCTTCCTGCAACTAAAAAACAAGCTGGTGCAGGAAGGAGCGATGGATGCTGTGACTGCTGTCCAGATGAGTTCGCGTGCGTCGAGTTTCACCGTGGAAGACATCTGTGCAGCGAAGCTGTTGGAAAGTCAATGGCACACTTTAGTTGTGACATGCTCATACATGGGCGTCTTAAGTTAATTTTGACTCTGGCAACTTATCGCTTGTCATTCTCTCCTTCTTCGATATCAGACCGTTCGATGTACAACGTAACTAGAGTTACTCTCTTAATATTATAACATTATAAGTTATTGTATCTGTTGACGACCTTTAACATTTTGTGGATTATGATAGAATACATCAGTGTTTAAAGGACGACGTGGTTTTTGTTCACCATCGCACCATTTCCTTCTGCTGTGTGCACCCCGAGACCGGGCTCTGCATAACAGGTTATAGGAAGCCCAGCATACCACGAAAGAAGAAAAATCGTGATCCATCAAGTAAGTGGCTGTCGATCAAGTGGCAAAATCAACAAAATATAACCTTTTACGTCGTCCTACAACGTCAAGTATAGATATTTCTATCATAAATTGCCACGATGGCTGTGAATGCAACCACTAATGTCGTCATGGGTACTCCCGCTATCGAAAAGCTCGACGGGAATAACTACGTCACTTGGAAGTTCGCTTTAAAGATGATCCTGATCACAGAAGGATTGTGGGATACTATAGACAGGACTTCGGACGAGGCTTTGACGGGCGCAGATGCCGTGCGCGACCAGCGTGCCTTGGCACGTGTCTGTCTTAATATAAAGCCGGCATTATATCAATACGTTCGAACAGCAACAACAGCAAAAGAAGCATGGAAAAACTTGTCAGACATATTTGAAGATAAAGGGCTGTATCGGCGTGTGCTACTCTTAAGGCAGCTACACAGGGTAGACTTCACCGAGCATGCAGACATGGCTGCATACATTGAACATGTTATGTCTCTGGTTCATCAACTCGCCGACATCGACAGGGTGGTCGATGATAAGGAGGTGGCTGAAATTTTATTGAGTGGCCTTCCAGCGGACTATGACACTTTGGTATCAAACTTAGAAACATACTGTATATCTTCAGAAGAGCTCAAAAGTGACCTGGTGCGTACTCGTCTCCTTCAAGAGGCGCAAAGGAAGACTTCAAATAATGGGAGCGCTACAACAGCGTATGTTACAAGCAAGATAAAGTGTACATACTGTCAACGTGTTGGACACATCAAGCCGAAGTGCTTTAAGTACAAGAAGGACAAGAAGCAGAAGGAGTCTACCACCACAGCTTTCTTTGCCCAGAACCGGACGGATGTATTCCTGGATTCGGGCGCGTCTTCTCACCTTTCTAATGATGCAAACTTGCTCAGTAATATAAAGGATATGAAGAAGCAAGGTATTAGTTTGGCAAATAGTGAGACCATGTCAAGTTCCAAAATTGGAGACTTAAATGTTGTTATGAATGGACAGGTGAGAACCTTTAAAAATGTCTTGTTAGTTCCCAACTTATCAGCAAATTTACTTTCTGTGTCTAAATTATGTAAAGATGGTCATTCTATTTTATTTAATAATGATGGGTGTTTTGTTTATGATAGGGGTCATAGTCTCAATAAAGCACCTAGCGACTATATAGCTGTAGCTAATTGTGTTAACGGAATTTATAAACTCTCTGGGGATGTGTCTGCGGCTGAGAGGTATAATCCTAACAGGATGCACTCTTTGGACCTGCAACCTAGGCAGGTCGCACCGAGCGCTGCAGTTGCTGTCTCTACACCGTCTGTGATGGACTTATGGCATTTTAGACTTGGTCACCTGCACTCAGCTGGAATGTGTAAGTTAGGGGATGCATGTGGTGTGTTGTTTCAGGATTCAAAAGAACTGAAGAACTGTGAAGCGTGCATTAAGGGGAAGCTTTCGGCCGAGCCTTTCCCTAAGGCTAGCAGCAGTAAAACAACAAGACCACTGGAGCTAGTGCACAGTGATGTCTGTGGACCAATGCCAGAGACAAGCCATGGAGGAGGAAAATACCTACTCACCTTCACGGACGACTTCAGCCGGAAGAGTTTTGCCTATATAATGAAGAACAAATCACAGGTATTTGATTGTTTTAAACATTTTAAAGCTATGGTAGAAAAAGAAAAGAGTTTGCCTATCCTTTGCCTACGTAGTGATAATGGTGGAGAGTTTACTAGTTCTAAATTTACTCAATATTTAATAGAACATGGTATTATCCACCAGACCACTATTCCCTACTGTTCTGCCCAAAATGGAGTAGCAGAGAGGACTTTTCGCACTTTATTTGATAAGGTACGCTGCATGTTACAGCATTCAGGTCTCGGCAAACGATTTTGGGGAGAAGCAGCAATGACTGCTGTATATTTAAAGAATAGGTCTCCCACATCGGCTTTGGCCGGACGTATACCTGAGGAGGTCTGGTCTGGCAAAAAGGTCAACCTTGGACACCTTAGGGTTTTTGGCTGTACTGCTTTTTCATTGATACCTGAACATAAGCGAAATAAATTGGATGCTAAGGCAAAGGAATACATTTTTGTGGGATATTGTGATACATCTAAAGGCTATCGCTTAGCTGATCCTTTAGATCCCACAAAGGTTATTAAATCTCGAAATGTCGCTTTTATTGAGAATAGATTTTACAACCCCTGTACAAATCCCTTGCAAGAACTTACAAGTGATAACATTATAACTTATAATGGTATGTCGAATGAGATCTGTGATATTGGTAATATTTCTAGTCAGAATAGTCAAGTAAATTCAAATAATTATAATGAAATGGAAAATAATGAAATTATTAATAATGAAATTTTAAATAATGATATTTTAAACAATGATAATAATAATGATAATAATTTGGATTCATCTGACAGAAATTCATCGTCATTTTCAGGTGGAGAGTCCGATGAGTATTGCACTGGAAGCAGCGACTCAAGCACAGCTGATTCGCCAGGTGCCGGCGGCTCACATCCAGTGAGCCTTCCCCCTGTAGCAGCTGCAAGTGATGAAGCGACTCGCCCTGTGGCCGTTGCTACACCACAACGTTCGTCTCGCTCTACGCGTAATGTACTCCCTGCGAGGTATTTAGACTATGATTTATCCTTACTCGCTCATGGTCCTCCATCGACTGATGAACCCATTACCTACGAAGAAGCTGTAAGTGGCTCTAATAGCCAACAATGGCTAGATGCCATGAAATGTGAGTATGATGCTCTAGTTACTAACAATGTCTGGGAATTGGTAGATAGACCCGTTGGTAAAAATGTAATAAAATGTAAATGGGTGTTTAAAACTAAATACGATGCTTCTGGTAATTTTGATCGTTTTAAAGCAAGATTAGTCGCCAGGGGCTTTACCCAACGGCAAGGCATTGATTATAACGAAACGTTCGCTCCTGTTGTCCGTCACTCGACAATGCGAATTTTATTTTGTATAGCTAATCAGTTAGACTTAAACATTGACCATCTAGATGTGGCAACAGCTTTTCTCAATGCTGACCTCAATGAGACTGTATATATGGAACAGCCTATTGGTTTCAGTGATAATAATAAAAATAAAGTTTGTTTGTTAAAGAAAAGCATTTATGGCCTCAAACAGGCAAGTAGAATGTGGAACTGTAAAATACATAGTCTACTTAGTGAGCATAACTTCACTCAATCTAAATGTGAACCTTGTGTATATGTAAAAAGTAACAAAGATGATGTAGTGATTTTAGCTTTATATGTTGATGACTTTTATGTATTTTACAGCGAAAACAGTTCAATTAAGCAAAATTTGTTAAACATTTTAGAAAGTAAATTTAATGTTAAAAATTTAGGTCCGCTTAAGAGCTGTTTAGGTATAAATGTTTCTAGAGATAAAGTTAAGGGAACTTTGACTCTGGATCAGAGTGAATATATCAGAAAACTACTTGTACGTTTTGGCATGGAAAATTGTAAGGCCGTAGCCACACCTATGGAAATTAACTGTAAACTTGTAAAATCTGAAAATAATGACTGTTTACAGGATGATGTTTTTAACTATCGACAACTTCTAGGTTGCTTGATGTATCTGTCTGTATGTACACGGCCAGATATATCATATGCATGTAGCCAACTTAGCCAATTTAACAACTGTTTCGATAGGTCACATTGGTTAGCAGCTAAGCGTATTTTGCGTTATTTAGCAGGTACAATTCATCATTCTTTATGTTTTCATAAGAATGAGAATTGGTCTATGTATGCTTATACTGACGCAGACTGGGCCAATGATATTACTGACAGAAAATCCTATACTGGCTATGTCATTAAATTGGGAAATTGTACAGTTAATTGGGAGTCTCGCAAACAAAGGTGTGTCTCTTTGTCATCATGTGAATCAGAATACTTAGCAATATCTGATGTATGTAAAGATGTATCATTCATTAAGAGTCTTTTGTCTGAGATTTTGCCTAAGCAAATTAATTGTACTGTATATAATGACAATCAAAGTGCTCAAAAACTTTTACAAGCTAAGGAATACTGTCATAAGCGAACGAAACACATCGACATAAGGTATCATTATGTTAAAGATTTAATATCTAAAAATGTAATTAAAGTAGAGTATTTGCCTACAGACAAAATGATTGCCGATGTGTTGACTAAACCATTAGGTAGAGTTAAGCATAATGAGTTTATCAAAGCTATGAACGTTTGTTAAGACTTAATTCGAAAACTAGAGCACATAAACCAAATTATGATTGTACTTTAAATTTATATTATTACTAGTATATGGTAGAGTCAATATAAATTTGTTTGAAATGTACATTCAATGTTTATTTGTGACATTTAATATGGTAGAGCCAAATTTTAAATTGTTTTATATTAATTTTCTTTTTGAAAAATTTGACTCTACTATGGTTATTATTAAGATAACAGTGTGCCCTTGAGGGGAAGTGTTGGAAAGTCAATGGCACACTTTAGTTGTGACATGCTCATACATGGGCGTCTTAAGTTAATTTTGACTCTGGCAACTTATCGCTTGTCATTCTCTCCTTCTTCGATATCAGACCGTTCGATGTACAACGTAACTAGAGTTACTCTCTTAATATTATAACATTATAAGTTATTGTATCTGTTGACGACCTTTAACATTTTGTGGATTATGATAGAATACATCAGTGTTTAAAGGACGACGTGGTTTTTGTTCACCATCGCACCATTTCCTTCTGCTGTGTGCACCCCGAGACCGGGCTCTGCATAACAGAAGCAAGTGCTGTGCCAGTCCCTCGGGATCGTCGGCACATATGTACCTCACCGGAGAGGAGATGAAGCCGGGAAGAAGTCCCTTGAGGACATAATGAAAATCCTGAGTGAAAACAAGGATCGGATTTATGGCGACGGGTGCCCCTATCCTTCCGTGTGCTCCGGATAATGTCGACGTTCGTTTGAAGCTAGCCTAAGTCACTATCGCCGAGTTACGTAACGAAATTACATGTTTGCGGAATGCTCCAACTCGGTCGGCGTTTTTTTTTTTTTTTTTTTTTTTTTTTTTTTTTTTTTTTTTTTTTTTTTTTTTTTTTTTTTTTTTTATGATGAATAGGCAGGCGTTTGACCACGATCCCACCTGATGGTAAGTGATGATGTGGTCTACGGTGGAGCACGCTTACCTAAGAGAGCTCCAAATTGTACTCATGCGGAAACACAGACTCGGGCAGGGCGTTCCACTCCTTGGCAGTTCGCATAAGAAATGTGGAAGCAAAACGCTTCGTGCGTATTTTTGGAATTCCTACCATGAAGCGATGCCGGAGTGCCGTTTGTCGTGTGGTCCGATGGTAAAAATGGGACGGAGGAATAAGGTTGTGCAGTTCCTCGGCACACTCTCCGAAATGTATCCTATAAAAGATCGACAGGCTGGCAACCTTGCGACGATGCTCCAGACTTTGGAGTCGAGCATTCGTCAGATTGCTGTCATTTATGAATTTCAAGAGCGATTATCGACCTGACACTGCTTGCATTGCATTAAATGTGCTGATCGCTCAATATGCACAGACGTGCCAATATCAGTGTCTGCCTATCGCAATGTAAGAGCGCGCGAAGCACGCTGAATGTCGGGTTTCGCCCGACCTTTAAGCGTGGAGGGTTTGCTAGTTGTCGGGCTTCGCCCGACCTTTAAGGGCGCTCTGCATGTGAAAGCGCGCATAGCTAAATGTCGTGCTTCGCCCGACCTTTAAGTGTGAGGGGCACCGCAGGCGCCCTGTATGTAAGAGCGCGCGAAGGGCGCTGAATAACTGAGGAACGCCGCAGGCGCCCTGCATGTAAGAGCGCGCCAAGCGCGATGAATGTCGGGCTTCGCCCAACATTTAAGTGTGAGGGGGACCACAGGCGCCCTGTATGTAAGAGCGCGCGCTGAATAACTGATGTGAGGGACGCCGCAGGCGCCCTGCATGTAAGAGCGCGCCAAGCGCGATGAATGTCCGGCTCCGCCCGACCTTTAAGTGTGTATGTAAGAGCGCGCGAATGGCGCTGAATAACTGTGAGGGACGCCGCAGGTGCCCTGAATGTAAGAGCGCGCGAAGCGCGCTGAATAACTGTGAGGGACGCCGCAGGAGCCCTGCATGTAAGACAATGAGGGGCGCCCTGTAAGTAAGAACTCGCGAAGTGCGATCTGAATTTCGGTACTCTTTTGCATAAAAATGTATATTAAAAGGTGTCCTTTTTGACAAACGACAATGTAGCCTTTTGTCTAAGAAATTAACGAATTATTAACAGTGTGCGGCCCGCTGCAATTTTGCTAACCGCTATGTGGCCCTTGGCTGCTAAAAGGTTGCCGACCCCTGGTCTACGGAGCTTGAATATTTTTTAACGTTATGGAATCGGTTCCCGTTTAATAACCCTATAATTGTTCATTGTTATTTTTTGTGCCATATTTCTTTTAATTCTGTAAAGCCGCTGTTATCCGTATTCCGCATTTCTTTACGGCATTTTCAAAATTTTAATTGCCCCTAATTGTCAGGCGATTCGGCATTAAATTTAGGCACCTATCACCCGTTGAAACAGCCATTATCGTCCATAATCTCCATCTCATTAATCCATTTCTTTCCTTCTACAGCAAAATTTATACGCCGTTATCTTTCGCACGTACACCAGTTCACGCCAGTGCGGAAAGCGGACCGTCAGAAAAATAATTTGTTTTGGTTATATATATTTTTTTAATTCCATGTGTAGATTTTTTTAGTGGTGTTCGGATGTGCTTTACAAATTATACGTGTTGTGCGGCAGTATTTGTTTTACTGCTGTATCTCATAGGTAAGCGTGCTCCACCGTAGACCGCATCGCCACTTACCATCAGGTGGGATCGTGGTCAAACGCCTGCCTATTCATCATTAAAAAAAACCGGAACTCTATTTTCAACTCCTACGGTTGCTCTGGTTATAATATTAGCTGAAAATCGTTGGGCATTAGACTTTTTATTTGCCGCTACATCTATTGTCGAGTAGCAGTACTAAGAGTTCCGCTACTTGACGCTAGATGTCTACAACGAAATAAGGCGCGAAAACTGGTGTATGGAGTTACCACTCTTTCTTTACTTATATTACTCTATGGTATTATATCTAATGGCTCCTGTACACCATGGCCCAGCGTAGGCCAGTCTAAGGGACGCAGCTATGCGGTGGAATGATATAGCAATATCACTTGCTCCCTCTAACGCATAAATGCGTCTCTTGGACTGGCCTACACTAGGCTATCGTGTACAGGAGCCATAATGCAATGCATGGGCAATAAGAATGGGGCCAGTACAATAGCTCATCTATGTAATGCTAGGTCTATGCGCGAACTAGACTCCACACTTTTGGTTTGGTTGAAAAACCCAAATAATCGAAAAAAAAAACAATTTTTATTTATTTTTAAATTTACCTTAAACTTAAACTGTATAACTGAAATATAAGTGAAATATATAATATTTTATTGGCTTTCGTTTAATACCCCACACGTGTAGTTGCAATGCATAGTTTGGGTGCAAAATGCAATATTCGCAACGAGGCGGGAGTCATTTTGATGACGTCATTCCGCTGAAGTAGATGCTCGGCGCCGCTGTCTCCCGGCAGTTTTGGAGACCCAGTACCATGCCCAACAACATACTAAAATTTGGTAGCGGTTTCCGGATCTGAACTATCTCTTCGACCGTTTCCCATAAGGCATAGTACTATTATCGGTAATATCAGTCATAATCGGCTAGCCAAATTGGCGTTAGCGTCCACACCACCTGATTTGATCAGGCAATTTAACCAGATTGGCGAACATGTCTGCGACGGAATTAAAAAAGTTTTTTTTAAAGTCTGACCAGTAATATATGATCATTGTCAAGAGGGCGCTGTTCTTTCTCATGTATAGGGTGACAGTTCAGTATAGTATGAAAAAATTAGTTCCGCAACATGGCGCGTGATCATATATTCCTGGTCAGCATTAATGAGGGCTATCGTTTTTTTGCTCACCAGTTGGCGCCTCTGTTCATCCTCTGTTGATGGTGGTCCAAAAGACTAAAGAACAGCTGTCAGTCAGTGAAGTGACATTTCCAACTATGGAAAAGACCACCATCCACACTAGCGCCCCTAGCGGCGAATTCATACGCGTTAGCCCTCATTGCATGTTCAGACTAGATATCCATGAACGCGGTTTTTGAGGATTCCTTACCTAATGGGGACCCTATTACTAAGACTCCACTGTCCGTCCGTCTGTCACCAGGCTGTATCTCATGAACCCTGATAGCTAGGCAGTTGTAATTTTCACAGATGATGTATTTCTGTTGCAGCTATAACAACAAATACTAAAAACAAAAACTAAAAATGGGGCTCCCATACAACAAACGTGATTTTTTTTGCCGTTTTTTATGTAATGGTACGGAACCCTTCGTGCGCGAGTCCGACTCGCACTTGGCCGGTTTTTTCCACTATGCTGAACGCATTTTTATGTAGTCTACGGTAACTGTCATGTTGACAGTGACAGCATCACAGCAGAATGACATTATTGATTGACGTTCTGTAAGTTCTCGTTCGTTTGCTTGCGTCCGCGACATGCGTGATAGATGCGAACTATTGTATAAAATAATAGAATAAAGAATAACTACACGGATTACAACTGTCTTAACAGAAATAGGTGTTTCTACATTTCTAAACAATGCCTTTGCCACCATTGTTAGCTGCGCGCTTAGCTAAAAGGGGCATACTCAAGCCTAACTCTAATGTAGAAACAACAAACGAAATTTCTGTACCACAAGCCAATGAAGAGATTATAGCAGAAAACTACGATAATAAACCAGAAGAACAGGCCAACAAAGAGCAGTTCTGGGAAGGTATAGAAGGTGTTAATGTGGATCCAATTAAAGGCCATAAAGGATGCCCCAATAAAAACAATACTTACCACGAATGTTCCATCTTTTGCGTAAAAAATTGGAAACAAGGAAAAGTTGTTCCAGACGAAGTGTATTTGGAGAATAAACGAAAGGTTTTAGAGCTGTGGCCATTACCATCTGGTTGGGAGGAAATATATGACCCTGGTCTTGGGCAACACTACTTCTGGAATGTCCACAACAATCTTGTTTCTTGGCTACCACCTGCACATCCGAAAGCGAACCCCACGGAAAGTGCAGCGCATTTGCGAGAGGAGAGACTGTTGAAGGAAGGCGATGAAAGTGATGATAGCAGTGAGGCTTCTGACCAAGAAGTACCACAGCAACCAACTAAAGAAAAACGTCGCGACAAACGAGAGAAGGATAAACCAATGGTCCACCATAGAGACAAGGGCAGATCCAGAGTTAAGGATAATGATTTAGATCCAATGGACCCTGCAGCATACTCTGATATTGCTCGGGGCAGTTGGAGTGCCGGACTGGACTCTCAGACCAAGACTGGTGTTGACACAACTGCCTCAGGCTCGCTGTACCAAATGAGGCCATATCCTGCACCAGGCGCTATTCTAGCTGCCAATGCCAAAAACCAACCACCTCCATCACCCTAGTTTCTTTTGTATTTGATATTAATTAATAAATGTATGAATATACCTATTTTTATGTGCCTTATTTTCTACTAGCTTTTGCCCGCGACTTCGTTTGCGTGGACTTAGTAACCCCAGCTAGAGTAAGAATAGCGCCTGGAGAAAGTCTTATAGCAATCATTCAATTAGAGCATAATATGCACACAAATATTAGGCAACTCATTAATTATCTCAATTCCACCATGATTCCACCCCGCTTTTCACCCTCTTAAGGGATGATTTTCGGGATAAAAACTATCCTATGTCCTTCCCCGGGATTCAAACTATTTCTACGCCATATTTGAACTAAATTGGTTCAGCGGTTTAAGCGTGAAGAGGTAACACACAGACAGACAGACTTTCGCATTTATAATATTAGTATGGATAGTTACAAGCACTCAAGAACCAGTTAAAACTTTTATGCAGTTATCTAATACATCAGATATGGCAACCAAGGGCTTCTCATCAGTTTAGTCATGCATAAATATGAATTTAGAAGTAAAAAATTAAATAAAAATAGTTTGAAAGTTTAACAATTGTAATTCATTAAAAAATTTATTTACAGAAATAGGAATAGTCATAATACACTTTAAAACCATCTTAATTAATATGTATAGTTGCATATAAGGTCAATCTAAAATATTTAAATGCAATATCCCATCAAAAACATAAATGTGAACATAAAGTTCAATATTAAGAATATGCGTGGTTCGTGTAATATAAACAACACACGGTTGCTGAGTCACCAGTTCAGACATTGACACGCTGCCACGTGTCTAGATATATTGTCTCATTACCAGACCATATAGGGTGCTCACAAATATCTAAACTTGACTTTATTGTCAGGGCTTACATTAGGATGAGGGATTATGTATTGTAAACTTTTCTTGCATGAAGGTTACGCTACAAATATATTTCATAGTGACTACAACCACTGTGCGAGTAGATGTTATTGATATTAAATATCATCAATAAAACACATTCTCCCTATTCATAGTCTTAACCACAAACCTAATGTTACAATCATGATTTTTTAAATTTATTATAGTAAATGCTGTGAAATGCTCTATGTATACAGGATGTACTTTGCTCACAAAACCGATCACAATTGTGTGCTTAAAAGAGCACATACAGGCTATACATTTACTGACACCTTTACAAGTACAGGTATTTTTGATAGTGACTACTCAAAATGGATGACCCTATTATGATTTCAAAAATTGATGTAAACCTAAATTAAAAATACATATCAAACATCTTTATTATATTTTGCGCTTAACTAGTATTTATTTAGGTTCCTAGTGTTAGTTTATGCCGTTTATCATTTTTGCTTTGTCCGTGATGAGTGCGAGCAGGTTGTTGGACGTGATGACGCCGACCACATGCTGGCTGTGTGATGACGCGTCTGAAACAGAACACAACTCAATGATATTTCAAAGTTAGGCTAGGGCTAGGCGCGCAAGAGCAACTTTGGTCTCCGCAACTTTTTTTGTCTCTGTCGCTGTCTCCTCGCCGAGATTTGAATGATGCGCACATGGGAGCGACAGCAACACAGCCTTTTCTTTAATTGCTAGCGCGCACGAACAACTTTTGTCTCCGCAGCTGTTTTAGTAGTAGTAGTAGTAGTAATAAAACTCTTTATTGTACAAAAAGAAACATAAAAAAATAACTGTCAAAATGATTTTTTTTTGTGACACACACTTTTATTGCTGACTGTACTTCTTCTCGTTTGCATGTCTATCGAGTACTTCTACCTTTATAATGAGCCTAAACTTGATGTATTTGTGTTTTTCCATCGAGGAGTTCCTTTGTTCTGATGACCTCCATGTTAGCATTTTATTGCATTGTCACCGGAATTACGACAGTACTCCAAACTTCAACTGAAGCAGATACCGGGAAGTGGTTCAAATTTTAGTTACAAGATTTGAAGCACTATTATATACAAAGGTAGGTAGGTATATACGCAGTGAAGCTAAATAAAAGTGTGTAACAAGATAGGCCAAGCAATAAGAAGGTATAGAGGGAAATGCTAGGAACACAATTTTTGACTACGTAGCTTTGTTTTGGACTAGTTAGGAGATGAACATATCAAAAGTCCCCGACCGTAACCCTGGTGCAGGGGGAGAGAGGGGTTTGAAGGTTCAATTTTTCGGTTTTTCGATTATATCTCGGAAACTATGCGTCTGAGCGACATGGCCACTTATACAAAATGAAAACGGATTTAATTTGTTACAAGTTTTTTGATATCTTGTATAGTTTTTGAGATATCCGCTCTTGAAGGTTTATTTAGGGCTTGCATTTTTATCTTGATTATCTACATCAGTGAAGCTGCTAGGCCGGGTTTGGTAACGTTCTCGTATAAATCGGGGGTGCTGAATTCATTTATGGTATCAACATTGACTCCTTTCCGAAGTAAAAACATATAAACTTTAAACAAATAACTTTTTTTTACTCCTCTTCACGCTTAAACCGCTGAACCGATTTAGTTGAAATTTGGTAAAAAGATGTTTTAAGTCCCGAGACAGGATATAATATAGTTTTTATCTCAAAAATCATACTTTGAAGGTGTAAATTTGGTGTGAGGGGAATTCAGCTTCTACGCCGAAGTTGAATTCCTGAGGTAAATACTGTTTAAATTTAGGTTTGAAGTCATGTTTGGTATCATTTTCAACTAAATCAAACATGTAGACCATCCCAAATATTATTTAAATAGGTTCAGCGGTTATTGAATTCCCGTACAAAATTCCACCCCAGCACTTTTCACACCCTTAAAAGATGATTTTGTTTATAAAAACTATCCTATGTACTGTCCCGGGACTCAAACCATCTCTATACCAAATTTCAATGAAATTGGTTCAGCGGTTTAAGCGTAAAGAGGAGTTTAAAAAATATATTTATTTTAAATTTTGTGTTTACTTAGGAATGGTGTCAATGTTGACACCATAAATGAATTCAGCACCCCCGATTTATACGAAAACGTAACCAAACCCGGCCTAGCAGCTTCACTGATGTAGATAATCAAGATAAAAATGAGAGCCCTAAATAAACCTTCAAGAGCGGATATCTTAAAAACTATATTTTTGTATACATGTTTCAAGTTTTGATGTTCGTGAGAAAAAACTTGTCTATGTTCAAACGTGTCGAAGTAATGGGCAAACAAATCAGATCGACGGGAAGACTGCGAACAGTGCCGCGTCGCATGGCACTTTCATGTAAGAATCCGCGAGTAATGGGCCCAACCTATTATGAACGTCTACCAGCTGAATTTAGATATGAAATATCTGACGAAGCATTTGAACAACGACTGAGGAACTTTTTATTGAATAACCCTTTATATTCAGTAGATGAATACATGGAATTAAAATTTGAATAAATAACTGTTTGACATTATAGTTTTTGTAAATTGGATTTTATTTAACATTAGTTCTTAACTGTTATTATTACGGCTCTTAGTTTTAGTATGACGATCATTACGAGATACCTTTTTTGTTTGACATGTATTCCATTATTTATTTAGTTTTAATTTGACGGTAATTTTCCAATACCTTTTATAATTGTTAGCAGTGTTGGCCGAACGCTAATGCCATTAACCATTAAAAATTAACAATTAAAAAGGTTAATGGCCATTAACCATTAGCCATTGACGGAAAATGAATTAGTAATGGCCATTAATGTTAATTTATTTCAAAAAATTAACAATTAAAACAAACTAATGGTTAATGGTTTACAAACCATTAAAAATTAAATCAATTTTTAATGAAAATTAAAAATGTGGATTGAAAATTAACAATTAACAAGAAGAAATATCATAATTTTATAAAGGCGTCCAAGGGATCAAAGGTCTGCAAGACTGAACTTGTAAAAGTTTTGAGTATGTATTACTCATCCTCCTTATAAACCCTGGCAGTACCTAGTGGAACTTAGGTTTGGTGCAACATAGGCGGACGCTGTTTTGGTCATCCGACTCGTCTTGATGAACACTTGGGAGAGCAGTACTCATGATAGAGCTGATGCTGAACCCTGGCAGTACATAGTGGTGCTCAGGTTTGGTGCAACATAGGCGCACGCTGTTTTGGTAATCCGACTCGTCTTGATAAGCACTTGGGAGAGCAGTACTCATGATAGAGCTGATGCTGAACCCTGGCAGTACATAGTGGAAGTAAGGTTTGGTGCAACATAGGCACGCGCTGTTTTGGTCATCCGACTCGTCTTGATGAGCACTTAGAAGAGCAGTAACCATGATAGAGCTGATGCTGAACCCTGGCAGTACCTAGTGGATCTAGGGTTTGGTGCAACATAGGCACACGCTGTTTTAGTCACCCGACTCGTCTTGATGAGCACTTAGGAGAGCAGTACCCATGATAGAGCTGATGCTGAACCCTGGCAGTACCTAGTGGATCTAAGGTTTGGTGCAACATAGGCACACGCTGTTTTAGTCACTCGACTCGTCTTGATGAGCACTTAGGAGAGCAGTACCCATAATGGAGCTGATGCTGAACCCTGGCAGTACCTAGCGGAACTAAGGATTGGTGCAACACAGGCACACGCTGTTTTAGTCATCCGACTCGTCTTGATGAGCACTTAGGAGAGCAGTACCCATGATAGAGCTGATGCTGAACCCTGGCACTACCTAGTGGATCTAAGGTTTGGTGCAACATAGGCACACGCTGTTTTAGTCACCCGACTCGTCTTGATGAGCACTTAGGAGAGCAGTACCCATGATAGAGCTGATGCTGAACCCTGGCAGTACCTAGTGGATCTAAGGTTCAGCATCAGCTCCATTATGGGTACTGCTCTCCTAAGTGCTCATCAAGACGAGTCGGGTGACTAAAACAGCGTGTGCCTATGTTGCACCAAACCTTAGATCCACTAGGTACTGCCAGGGTTCAGCATCAGCTCTGTCATGGGTACCGCTCTCCTAAGTGCTCATCAAGACGAGTCGGGTGACTAAAACAGCGTGTGCCTATGTTGCACCAAACCTTAGATCCACTAGGTACTGCCAGGGTTCAGCATCAGCTCTATCATGGGTACCGCTCTCCTAAGTGCTTATCAAGACGAGTCGGGTGACTAAAACAGCGTGTCCCTATGATGCACCAAACCTTAGATCCATTAGGTACTGCCAGGGTTCAGCATCAGCTCCATTATGGGTACTGCTCTCCTAAGTGCTTATCAAGACGAGTCGGGTGACTAAAACAGCGTGTGCCTATGTTGCACCAAACCTTAGATCCACTAGGTACTGCCAGGGTTCAGCATCAGCTCTATCATGGGTACTGCTCTCCTAAGTGCTCATCAAGACGAGTCGGGTGACTAAAACAGCGTGTGCCTATGTTGCACCAAACCTTAGATCCACTAGGTACTGCCAGGGTTCAGCATCAGCTCTATCATGGGTACCGCTCTCCTAAGTGCTCATCAAGACGAGTCGGGTGACTAAAACAGCGTGTGCCTACGTTGCACCAAACCTTAGATCCACTAGGTACTGCCAGGGTTCAGCATCAGCTCTATCATGGGTACTGCTCTCCTAAGTGCTCATCAAGACGAGTCGGATGACTAAAACAGCGTGTGACTATGTTGCACCAAACCTTAGATCCATTAGGTACTGCCAGGGTTCAGCGTCAGCTCTATCATGGGTACTGCTCTCCTAAGTGCTCATCAAGACGAGTCGGATAACTAAAAAAGCGTGTGCCTATGTAGCACCAAACCTTAGATCCATTAGGTACTGCCAGGGTTCAGCATCAGCTCTATCATGGGTATGGCTCTCCGAAGTGCTCATCAAGACGAGTCGGATGACTAAAACAGCGTGTGCCTATGTTGCACCAAACCTTAGATCCATTAGGTACTGCCAGGGTTCAGCATCAGCTCTATCATGGGTACGGCTCTCCGAAGTGCTCATCAAGACGATTTAAATGACCAAAACCGCGTATGTCTGTGTTGCACCAAACCTGAATTCTACTAGGTAGTAGGTAGGTACTGCTACTACTGCCAGGGTTCAGTCAGGGTCATTTTGCTGTCTCATTTTAAAATATCACGAATGTAATTTTATTAGACGTTAATGCAATTGAGAGTAATTCTAATTAATTTTTTGAAACTTTAATGGCCATTGAAGTTAATCCGAATTAAAGTTAATCCGAATTAACTTCAATGGCCATTAACGTCTCAAAAATTTTATCCGAATTAACTTTAATCCGAATTAACTTTAATGCAATTGGTTAATGGCGGAACTAATGGTTAATAAAATTGATCAAAGGTTAATTAAAATTAACAATTACGGCCAACACTGATTGTTAGTTAGTTTTTCATAATTTGTATTGCTTTTGATTTATCATTGTTGACATTTTATAATTACATTTTTGCATGCTGAATAATTGACGATCATAATATAAATTCATATAGATTAGTGTAAGAATAATTTATATTGTAATTTATCATTATGAAAGAAATAAACTAAACTACAAGATATCAAAAAACTTGACTTTATAAAACTTATAACAAATTAAATCCCTTTTCATTTTGTATAAGTGGCCAAGTCGCTCAGACGCATAGTTTCCGAGATATAATCGAAAAACCGAAAAATGGAACCTTCAAACCCCCCTCTCCCCCCAGCACCAGGGTTACGGCCGGGGACTTTTGATATGTTTATGTCCTAACTAGTCCAAACAAAGCAACGAAGTCAAAAATTGTGTTTCAAGCATTTCCCTCTATACCTTTTTTTGGGCATTCATTTCCTGACCTAAGAGAAAAACGCATCATTTGTACAAAGGCGAACTTATCCCTTCCAGGGATCTCTTCCAGTTAACCTTTGAGCAATTGAGGGAGAGTTGGAGAACGGTAGACATCAAAGCTGTACTAAACGGCATAAAAGAAAATATTTAGTTCCCTAAAAGACAGGTAAACCTGTTTTATTTATCTCTCAAATCAAGCCTGTGGGTTAGAATGAAACTGCGCGACACACAGGAGACTTTCTAGCCGACCGGCAATTTTTTTTTGTCGCCGTGCGCGCATTGAAACCAATAGAGAAGGCGACAGTTATGTCGCGGGCTTGTTGGCGGTTCAGCTCATACCGAACCGAATATTCGGTTGGGCTAAAACTGCCTAAAACGCTCTAAACAAGTTTATAATGTACAGGTCCGCAGTCTGCATTCCGCACGTGTTTTCGATTTCTGAAGTTATGCCTAAAATCTACTTTATGCAACATTACTAGGCATTACTTACAGCTTACAGGTTCAAATTGACCTTTTTCACCGCAAAAAAATAGACTGTCATTACAACTTTTTCAGCCCTATTGTTACGGAATTGGATATATATTTTCATTTCTCATGCTCTGAAAGAGGGTCATTGTTGTTCTAAAACGTGTGCAGAAAATGATACGTGTCTGCACTAGAGCATTTTACGTTCGAAGTACGATTTTTGACATTTTTTTTACGATAAGTACTTGATATTTGAGTTTAAATGGATTTGTTATACAATTTCCATCTTGATATTTGACTCTCCATTCCATAAATAAGGATACTTTTGCCTAAATTGTTAATTGAAAGTACCCTAGAGAAATACTATAAAAATATATAATTAGTAATGTTTTTAAAAAAACACATGCATTTTACTTTCCTCGTATTCGAAATGAAAAGTAGAGTGTTTAACTCGGGTGAAAGGCATCATTTCTGCCTCGGACTATTGGCGCTCTCACTGCGTTCGAGCGCCAAAATACCTCGGCAGGAATGAGTGCCTTTCATACCTTGGTTAACAATCTACTATTGTTATACAAGGGTGCAAAGTTGTATTTTACCCGAGAGTGTGGAATTGAAACACGAGCAAGCGAAAGGACTCTATCGTTGAACCACGAGCGAAGCGAGTGGTTCTAAAATAGAATCCTAATCGTAGCGAGTGTTTCAACACACGAGAAGTAAAATACATTTGCACCCGTGTGTAACACAAAACTTTTCCCCTCACTAAATATAGCGAGGCGTTAGATCATCTTAATCACTAGAATCACTCATTTTTTTACGATATTATAACAGAAAACTCTGGAAGTTGTGTACGTGTCGGAGTCGGTGAGAAAATTTTTGTTGACAATGTTGACATTTCTGACGGTGCGTTTTGAAATTGCATCGACTCAACTTGTGCGTTCAGAATTACATTCAACATCATTTAAAAAACAAATGTTTCTTATGAAATTTAAGGTTTATGACTTAAAATCATTAAATAAAGCTAAATTTGGTATTTTTTATTAAATTCTCAAACCATTTATTTAATGATAATTAATATCGAACGAACCATTATTATGAGCGTTTTACGTTTTGTTATCTGTCAAAAGCTACTTAAACACGCTCCACCCAAGGTCAAATTACTTTCTCCACTGGTGGATAAAATGCGATAAAAGACGGCTTTCCGAGCTAGTGAGGGGAATACACGATAATCTACGTCAGCGGGAAAAAAATATTTGTGAATGGTGGACAAAAAATAGATTAAAATATCCTCTAATGATAAACATAGCTAAAATATACTTGGGAGCGCCTGCATCGTCAGTATATACATACGTAGCGAAAGACATTTCTCTGAAGCTGGGAATGTTTGGTTTTTCTTCACCAGAACCTCTTATAAATTATAAGTATTGAATTGTCTAAAATATTACAGTTGGATGCATTGTCAATGAACCATTTTTAATTCAATTAAACTATATTTATTTTGGAGTTACTGTTAGTCTGTGATGTAGAAACACCAAACCTTTACCTTTGTTCATTTCAAAACTATTAAATATAAATACATAATATAATCAATTATTATTAATCATTATTCCTATTAATTTTCAGTAATAAAAACTGTTAAAAGATCTTATTAAAATAACATTTTGAATTAAACAATTATTATTTACTTAATTTCTTAGGGTTCCATACCCAAAGGGTAAAAACGGGACCCTATTACTAAGACTCTGCTGTCCGTCTGTCTGTCACCAGGCTGTATCTCATGAACCATGATAGCTAGAACCGAAACGCTCGGTGGGCGAGTCCGACTCGCCCTTGTCTGGTTTTTACAATGTAACTCTTTTAATTTAATGATATAGAATATATATTATGAATTACAAAAAAATTCGCTCCAGTTCCTTACAAAAAAAAATGTTTATTCGGTAAATATTCGGCAATTCGAACCGAATTCGGCCGAATACGAACATTGAAAAACATGCCAAATACCGAATAATTACCGAATATTTGGCCCATCTCTATTTTAATCCATTTATTTCTCTACCTCAACACAAATAAAATAAAGGTAATCGCCAGTATAAATGGGGACCCTGTGCTGCCCCCTACTGTTCATGTACACTCCCTGTAGTCATCCTTGGTAGCAAGGCAGCTGCAGCTGCCGCCTATCTTAGGCATGCTTACTTAACGTTAAAAATAATTAGTTTCGTTTACCTGTGTTAACAACCACAACATATGGCGCAATGTCCAGCATGCGCGACACAAGTCCCAACGTCGGGTTCTTCGCAAGGTCTACTTTGTAATACTTCTTCACTAGGAACTTGTCGAGGCCTTCCGACGTGGAGCCCGACAGGTTAGCGAGACGCCGTCTCGCGTCATCCGCCGTACACACGCCGGCCACGGAACTAAAACAGATATATTTGTGGGTTATTCCCACCTACCAGTATACTATACCTGGCAACAACTTGGTGTCAGGTGGGAATAGGAATAGCTAGATAGCAGAGATTTTGAAGCTCGTCACAGACGGAGTGATAGTATATCGGCCGATACCGACAGATATCTGCGAGTATCGCTAAGCACCACACACTCAACGATACCAAAATATATATCGCTCTCTGTCTAGCACCTACATTGTGAGAGAGACGAAATATACCGACCGTTACATCGCAAGGCATCTTCTGTCAAATAGTACGCAAAAGATATTGGCAGATTCCGTATCTGCCGATATATTATCGCTCCGTCTGTGATGGGCTTGATGTGTCTAAAGCGAGGTTTAGACTAGCAAGAACTTGCATGCAATTCTCATTACATTGCGGAAACATTTTGAATGCAGTTTACCTTAGTAGTCAGCAATGTAACGTAAATTGCATGCAAGTTCTTGCTAGTCTAAACCTCGCTTAACGACGGTCATCCTCATATTCGTTCGCCAGACACATGAGCAAGATAAATCTGAACGAGACGCGCTGCTAAGTGACAGCATAGGTACGATCGATTTCAGACATCTTTACAAGCCAACATTTTAAAAATATATATTTACACGACCTTATTGTCCGTGTCCTAGACTTCCTAGAAGGAGGGGTGTAAATTTTTTTTTTTAATACAGTTGCTCAAAAAGTGCTACTTTTCGTGGCTGTTTAGCGTGCGGAAAGTTGGTTTTCGCGAACTAGTGCTTTTTACTTTTCCAATTTTTTTAAAGTTTCACTTGTTCCAATTTATGACAACTTATTGATGAGTGTTAATATTAGTTTCCTTTAAACGTCGTAATCAACATAAAAACCTACTGTTAATGTAAGAATACGAAAAATATGCATATTTTATTACTTACCTCTTCATCATTATAAGTATTATAACACGTTTATTTTTTAATGTTGAAAAACCGTTCTTAATAAGTTGTCTGAATGGAACGGAACGCCTGTCAAAGAAGAGGCGTATTTTCTTACTGCAAGAATGTTTTAAGTTTCCAAAGGCAACATTCGATATTGTTTTTATAAATATACGATACGCAAATAATCGTAAATAATGATATTTAGGTAATAATAGTACAATGTTTTAATATTTACAATTGTTTCTGTCTTATAGAACATGCATTTGAAAAAAAAACTTTCATTGAAGTGGGTTCAATAAAAATCTATTCTAGTCGAATAAAAGCTAGAAAAACACCTCTTCATCATGTCAATGTCAATGATATCACATAATTAATAATATAAAAGTTTCGAATTCCATTCCTTACTTGTTGCTTTTCTTATTTTTTCGCAACTGTATTAAAAAACGTCGTTCGATACACGTGCGGAAATGACATTCTTCACTCGTCCCGAGTCTTCTCTCGGTACTCGTTAGGAAATGACATACTTTCCGCACTAGCATCGAAATGTACTATTGTAATGTTGGCTTGTAAATATGTTTGTAAACTCGACAGTACTTATCGTTGGACTGCACTGGGCTGTTTTAAATTGATAGAGTAAAGTAAAGCAACGAACGAACGTAAAAACATGATAGGACTTTAATAGCATAACATAACTGATGTAATAAGCGTGTCAGTTCAGTCGGCCATAACTACACAATATTACATATAAATTATAAACATCTTTATATATCACGCGCCTGTAACATAAGCAATAGAACTAAAATAGCGTTATTACCTTGAAGTGTGATTGTTTAATTACTTAGCAACATTTTAATATGTTACGATAATTTATTAGAATCGGTGACATGCTCAAAAAAAACGGTTACGACATATACGAAGGCGAGAAGACATATCATCAAAAATATCATTAGATTTGTAGTTAAATATTAAAGGTTTTAATCTTTTTTTACTAATAATTTTGACATGTTTTGAAAATAATGATTGACTGCATGTCAAATTGAAATGTCAGTTACGAGACAAAGCAATATCAAAAACATTGAGTTTCAATAAAAAAGAATGAATGCATACAAATCTATGATACTTAATGCTACAAATAGGCACTAACTACTTGTATATACTATGTCTATGAATAGGCATTTTGATGCAATGAACCTAGAACTCTTTCGACCGAATAACTTTTCTGTTGTCTTCCAATGTCAATGTATTCAAGTTACTCTATGTACAGTATGTTTCATGCACGTTTCGAGGTTTCATGAAAATGCGCGAACGGATTCCTGCCGCTATTCTGGTGGCAGTACATCGTGTTTTCTTGGTAATAATGTAGGTATAGTTAATTTTATTGATATTCTCATCCTCTAACTGACTGGCAAAGGCCCTACAGAGGCTGCCATTTCTCTAATGTAATAAATGCGCGAACTTTTTGTCAAGTGTCGTGAGTGTTATTATATTGTGTTTTATTTGTGTTCACTGAATTATATTGGACTGATATTATTTGGACTTCACCACAGACTTACTCGTGAGTACCTCTACAATATTACACTCTATCCAGCTGGGGAACAAATCAAATTATTTTATGAGCTGAAGACGCGGGTTCGATTCCAGTCTCGGCCACCGGTTGACTTGGTCACTCTTTCTTTAGTGTATGTTATCTATTTCAGTTTATAATAACCAAGGGGTAGGGGGGGGGGATAAGCCAAATATGATCACATGATTTCTGGACGACCCCCTACAGGAACATAACTCTTTCAGCCAAATAATTTACGATGCGATATCGATATCTCAAGATATTGTACAGCGATCAGTTTGGAGCTAAAAATTAAACAAATTACTTAAAGGGGGTTACGATCCCTTATCTCTACAATAGATTAGCCGATTTAAAAATATTATTGGTTGGCGTCAAGCCTATATCTAACTACATATGATTGGCTCTTGCTGGTCAAGCCAACAACCAAATGAAGGCCAAAAGAGATGGCAGTCGTCCGGTTATATTCCGGTATTAACATGCTAGTTATATGCTAAACATATAATATTATGTCAAAATGATTTTAGGCATGGGCTCCGGTGCTCGCACTTAGCCCAATAATTTGGGCCATTATATTCGGTACACTTGTCCCTAACGAATACCAGATGCCAGCTAGGGATTTAGTAGTTACGCGCAATGCGTAGTATAAAATGTAATGCAAGCAAAAGCGCATATTTTTTTTGACGAGACCTGTATTTTCTCCTAAACTTATAGCAACACAAATGTACTCTTAATTGGTAACTTACCTTGGTAACGAGGGGCACGGAGGGGGAGAGCGCGGATAGAGCCTGTGCCGGTGTGCTGCTCAGTGGCACGCTAGCCACCGGCGTCGCTAGGCAGGGTTAGACTTGTCGACACACTCGATATGTTGTTAACTTACCCGTCATCTCTAACGACGGTAACGAGGGGCACGGAGGGGGAGAGCGCGGATAGAGCCTGTGCCGGTGTGCTGCTCAGTGGCACGCTGGCCACCGGCGTCGTGAGGGAGGGCTCCACTATCGAGTCCCACCACCTGGAAACCAAACACGATATTAGCCAAGTCAAATTAATACATATCAGGGAAAATTATAAGGTATTATTGGATCGAACAAGATTTAATTGTCATAGCTTAGCATAATACCTAGGTACGTTTACGTTACCTACAAAGTCTGTTAGAAATCGAGGCTGCTCCTGATTATTTAAGAACGGCTTATTAATCTTTGTTGTTGACTGTACAAGGTAATCTGATGAAGAAGAAAAAATAGCAGCACGGTTGCCATAGTAATTCACTTCTGAATGAGCTGATAACGTAAATAGCATATTAACATCGTCATATGTTAACATCTGACCTCCATCGATAACAAACGTAATAAATATATCAAAATATTTACCATATTACGGTTTAGTTTTTTATCAGTAGTATAAGTATGTCAAATATTGCGTTATGCGGTGTGTAAGGTTGGTATTCCACTTTTTTTTCCCAATGTGCATTGCGTCTCACTGTCTCACTAAGCAAAACGTGAGACGCAAATACACATTGGACAAAGAAATTGGACAAGCTTAAGGGTAATTTGTATTTATAACCGAATTTTGTCGTCACGGTGTTGATGCTAAACTAAGTAAGTTACAGGCACTATTTTGGAATTGTTCTGAATTATAAGTATTTTGCAATATCTACTTGTATCACACATGATAAAATACCATCGTCTAGAGAGAATGAATAATTGTACCTGTCCTATTCCGAACATGCCATACGTAGCCAAATGCTCCCCGCACCGTGCGAGAATAGTTATGTCAGCAATCTGACCATGTTTGCTTAGCGTGCCAGTGTTTTTTCTTAGAATAACTAAGTACCTGCCCGCCGCCAATGCGAAGTCCGATCGACGATTAATATTATCAAAGATAGATTGAACTCCGTAATAGATGGATACAGTCTAAGGAAAAAACGTGCCTCGAAAATCAAGAAAATTTGATTCTCGCTCAGAGGGCGCTACTAGCTTTGGCCTACTGTCGTATAGATGGCGTTGACGGTTTCGTTTGTTATTTAACAATTTTAACGCATATCAGTGAAAGAACATGCGTCAAAATCATAAAAATAATTAATGCAAATAAAAAAAATCATTTATCCATATTTAAATACATTTTATCGTATTTTTATAAATCTTCATTTTTTGTTTTAAAGTGTGTCGATAGATGGCAGTGAATTTACTGTGGTTACAAAATTTACTATGACAGTACCGCTCTAGTATAAGTTACTCTATTATCGTGCTTTCGAGAAAAATTGTCGATCGGTCATTTTTTATGGGACAGTTCCGTATCTCAATTACGAGTGGTGTTAATGTTATTGCCGTCTACAGACTCATTAACGCTATCCTTACTAACTTCCAACCAAAATTACTTACCAAAGCTTATCGTTGGTAGGCACGGGTTTGAACTGGCGCGCCTCCATCCACGGGTCGGAGATGTGCTTGGTCATGTAGTTGCGGATGTTGTCTGGCAGCAGCACCACGCATTTCTGGCCTTCCTTGAGGCTCTTGGCCGCCTGCAGAGCGCCCCACATGGCTGAGCCGCTGCTGCCGCCTGCGACACATTATTACTATTAAGGATCGGTCACACTGCTGAATTGCTGATCAAACATTAAAGCAGCTAGACTTGCTCTTTCCTGATGTGAACGCAGCCTGTTGGGTGAAGAATCTAGATATTAAATTATAGTTTATAAATTATTATATATAATTCCACCAATATTTTTTAAATGAGCGTCCAGTTTGTAGCCATATGATTGTATAATTAAAGCACCTTTTTGGTAGCAAAATGTGTGACCAAAAACGCAACGAATAAGACATGTCACTGCATCACTTATTTATACGCTGCGCCAAGTTTCGGAATGGTCGGTCTACATGTAATCCACACATAATGTTTAGGTATGCATTTTTTTATGGCTGAATGCCATGAGCCATGATGCTGTCACAAATATATGTGCAATGGAAATTAAATTTTGAATGAAATTTCATTAAATACCTCTCGTCTAGATGCGCCCGAAACGTGATACGTCCCAGCCTAATATGTAGAACATAGTATCAATATTGTATTGCTTGTTTGAGAAAAAACATTTACCGCAAAGCAAGCCTTCCTCCTGAATGAGCCGCCTCGCCATCGGCAGCGCCTTCTGGTCGTCGCACTTGACCCATTTGTCGATGACGGTCCTGTCCAATGTTCGCGGCAAGAAGTCGTAGCCGATGCCTTCCACCTGTCGTCAGGCAAGCAACACTTATTTGATGACGGTCAAATAAGTTATCGTGAAACGTTGTAGGTATGTATAACAATTAAAACTCAACGAGCGGTCTTAGGTCTTAGGGGGTTGCGTTGCGAGCAGGCCAGCCGCTCGGGGCCTCGCGTTTTAATGCGAGCAGTTATTTTTAGGGTTCCGTACCCAAAGGGTAAAAACGGGACCCTATTACTAAGACTCCGCTGTCCGTCTGTCTGTCTGTCACCAGGCTGTATCTCATGAACCGTGATAGCTAGACAGTTGAAATTTTCACAGATGATGTATTTCTGTTGCAGCTATAGCAACAAATACAAAAAAGTACGGAACCCTCGGTGCGCGAGTCCGACTCGCACTTGGTCAGTTTTTTCTTAGCCTACCACAAGCCTATCGTATCGTCATCGGGGTGATCCGAGACGTAGGCCCTTATTTGACATGATTTTAATTATTTTTTATTTTTATTTTTTTGTACTCTTAATTTAATTGCATTTTATTATATAAATAGTTTGTTATCCCATATGGAAATGTTTTCAAGAATAAATAAATTTCATTCATTAGCTAAAAAGACAAAGGCCTCGGAAACATGAAGCCGACGCTGGTGAAATGATTTTTAAGTGAAGTGAAAATGTGAAACGTTATTCGACTAAACTTTACATAAATGAAAAGATTACTCTGCCAAATGAAATTCTTTCAATAGTTGTGCTAATTTACACAGAAGCGAACTGTACGTGCACGCTTTTTCCCGAGGGGCTACAGTATGGGGTTCTTCAAAAAAGGAGTGTACAGGTTTTTAAAGGGTCGGCAACGCGTGTGTAATATCTCCGGTGTTGCAGGCGTCCATAGGCTACGGTAACTGCTTACCATCAGGCGGGCCGTATGCTTGATTGCCACCGACGTGGTATAAAAAAAACGCGGTATGAGAACCAAGTCTACAAAAGTTACCTACAAATAAATCACTGCAAAACGATGTTCGGCGAAACGTTGTCTGCAAATCGATAATTTGCTAAAACTGTAACCCGTATTCGAGCGATAGAAGCAGATAAAGAAATTTAGATTTTCGTTCTTCTCGGTAGGGCCTCAGGACAGTTATTGTGAAATATTAAGAAGACTGATTTAACCTATCAATGTTTATAAACTATGAGGTAACGAAAATAAATCCATGTTATAATACCACGTGGTTCATCATGGTTGCGCAGAAAAATATGTTTATCTTAATACCGTTCAGATCGCGTTGTTTCTGGTTCTATCTGGTTACTAAGGCCACAACTAAAGCAATTGCGTTCACGATTATGTGATTAATAATCGCTAACACGTGCTGGTAAAAATAGGTAAACGAAGTAAAAATGTGTACACGTGTATGACCAGCTGTGCACTGGTTAATGAAAACTAGATTAGAAGAAATCGATGGAATAGAGATAATATCGCAAAATGTACACACTATTCTCTACCGTTGACTTCTCCAATTATACCTATTGTCAAATAGAAACTTATGTAAATATTATAAATGAAAATATTTTACAATCCAGGGTCTATTCTTTGATGAGAATGTTTTTCGATTTAATTTCCGTAACGCATTTGTGTACTCATAGCATAGCATTGTTATGTATGATTTAGGTCATTTAGGTCGTCACAAAAGCAGTTGTTTGAAAGGAAGTTAAGTAGGTAGGTATTTTCCGTCTTGAGTTTTTTATAAACCCAACTTCGGTGTTTGTTTACAGTAACCATTCAACCTAACTGAAGCTGGTAAAGGCCCTCTTAATTGATCAAAAACTAATGAGAAAGTTGCGTTTTATCCACAAGAGTGGCTAAGTAAATTAACGAATTCTTTTTGTTATTTCTATTTCCTTATGCTGGCTGGTAGAATTGACTTTTAATGATGATTTTGAATGATAAATATTTAATAACATTCATTTATGTTTAATTTGGTTTGATTTTGTTTAATATTTTACAGTTAGTAGTATCCTCGCGGTCATGCACAGATACGATCGATTCCTAAGATTCTTGTGCCCCCTCTAAGCAACTGCTTATTAGTAAATCCAGCACTGCGTATACGATTTGGACGTAACGTTTTTTTTGTCAGAGGTGGAGGTAATAATCATTGGATATTGCCAGCCCGGTATCGGCTCGGCTCGGCTGAGCTGGATACGGTTCTCCCAGCCTCCTACGGACTAAAACTAAACCCCTCCAGACGTAACGGGGTTTGTAGTAGGTATATTTTAGTTACCTCATACATGTCGACGTCGCTGTGGTTGAGTTCCTCAGGCTGCGCCAGTATGGAGCCGTAGGGGTCGACGGCCACGACGGTGCAGGCGGGGCAGCGCTCCTTGAGCTTGTGCGCCACGCCCGACACCGTGCCGCTGGTGCCGGCGCCCATCACCACCATGTCCACGGCGTCGTCCAGCGCCCAGAGGATCTCTTCCGCTGTGCCGTCGTAGTGCGCCAGGGGGTTGCACGGGTTGTTGTACTGTGGGGCATACGAGTACTGTGATTTCTAAACTGGGCTGTTTTAACATTTTTACAGCAATTTGGCGTAAAATGTTAAAACGTTCGTGGACGGTCTTTGCTACGTGCAAGACCAACCCTAGAACCCTACTTTGAAAGTACATTCTCTTACATGACCATATGTTCTTGTGAATAAATGATAATTCAATTCAATTATATACGCACAGTTACAAACATAAACCCTTATAAAAGCATTTTATTCTCATGTCATGATTTTTAAAACACTGACTGGTATACATAACTAAAATAAAAAATTTACTTTTTAGATTCTAAATCTCCAGACTTAATGGAATTAGTATGATCAATAGGTACTTAATTATGATGTAGATATACCCATTGTTCTCTTTTTTAAGTAATGTAATTTCTTTAGATTATATAAAATTAGTGTTATCAAGAGCGCTATGTATCTAGTGTACCTACTCAATCAACCTGCTGAGTCACCAGCAACATGCTGAGATGAGGCCATTTCATGGCACTTTAATCTTATTTTATGTTTTCTTTTATATTATGTAATGTCTTGTTTGTTTGTGCTTACGAATAAAATCTCATTCTATTCTATCAATTATTATGTTTTAACTGAAAACACAATGCCAGATGTGAGCTGATAATAAATATAAATACAAACAACAATAATAGGTATAAATTAATTTAATATTAAGCAGAAACGTCTGCATACAATGCCATAAAATGTTATTTGTCCTAGACAGTGAATGTTTTCAATGTTTCTACTTTTAATTTATTTCTAATAGTCTTGTGATACCCACAAGCAATTTGGCATGGTAAAAAAGTATGTTTGTTTACCTGATCCAGTACAACAGCATCAGGTATCTCTGAAGCCATGCGGTGAGCCACACCGATGTTACTTTCGGGAGAGGAGGAGGGTGCCTCAGTGGGTGTTCTCACTATCTCCGCTCCTAGAGCCCTGAGAGTATTCACTTTCTCGTCTGACATTTTTTCAGGCAGCACTATGATACATCTGTAACCTGAAAATAGGTATTACATGAAACCTAAAGCGACAAGCTGATATGATAGCAGTAAACTTTGCTTGCCTGCCTGATAATTATGACAGAATGGACTTTTAAATTAAAGGACAAAATCATATAGGATTTTTTTTTTTATTGTAAGATTTTAATGGATTTTTTACCTAAGGTCAATGTGCTGAAGACCAATATATATAAAATTTATTGCAATGAAGATCGGGCAAGGGCAAGAACTCTCGTATTTGTATATGTATGTCGCTTAGACATAGTCAGAAAGGAAGAGCTCTACCGACCTTCTGTAAGTAGAGTATGTAGACGAACTTCACCACATTGACCTTATTGTATAATTCATTCTTATACTTCTATTGTCATGATATATTATCCGTTTATGAACCATTTTTGGTTTAAGAGATATTGTGCTTGGGATACCCCAGTGATTAATTAAAAATTGCAAAAAGTAATCAAGAACTCCATGTGATACTGGAGTGCCAATACACTAGATTGTTTCCATCACCAAATCAAAGTATGAGGTTGATTTGTTTAATAATACTCCCATTAATGTTTTATACAGGGTTTATTAGATTAGATCTCACCTTTAACAGCAGCCGCCAAAGCTAGACCAATGCCAGTATTGCCAGAGGTGGGCTCAATAATGACAGATTTGCCGGGTTTCAACACTCCTCTTTGCTCTGCATCCAGTACCATTCTGTAAGCGATGCGGTCCTTCACAGACCCACCTGGGTTCATAAACTCGCATTTTGCATCTATAACAAATAGCATTCTTTTATAAAAACTGATTTATTTATGACTAGGTACTTTTAGATACAGAAAAAGATATAAAAGAAAACAATGCAACGAATTTTTTTAAACATTCTCTTATTTTTAGTGTTCCGTGCAAAACTTTGTTTTGACAAACGGAACACTTATGGGATCACTTCGGTCTTGCAAATCAGTTAAATGCGTTTTTCTCAGAGACCGTTTGACGTAGATACCTAAAATTTGAAATAGTTATTTATGGTAACTTTTGGTGGCCAGCTAAGTACTTACCTACTAGGTATACCTATTAGCAGAATTCCAAAATTTATAACTGGAATTAATACCATTTCTTAACTAATTAATCCTTTGTATATTGATTAGCGAGGTTATTGTCAGGTAAATAACATAAATATCAGAAGCCATACTCACACATATCACATTTTATGCCTTCAGACTTAGGTATTCTCGTCAACTTCACCAGCGGAGTGTTACCGATAGCGTGTAGAATGTCAGGATGGAATTTTTGATTTCTGTCTCTATAAAAACATTACAAAATTCATTGATTATTCACGACTATATGTGCTCCCGTTCATAAAATCAACAGCTATAAATAAAACTTACAGTACTTTGACGATGTGCGGCAATTCCTTGAGGTTAAAGAATTTAGATAATCCATTTGCTTGACCATTCTGCGACGCCACGTGGTTCGACATTTTTCTCAACAAAATTACTCTTGATTAGTATTAAATGTTTGTTATTTCGATAAAAAACGTAGCAAAATCACAAGTCCGTATTATTAACGTTTCAGAGAAAACGTTTAACTAAAACTTATTAAGCACCTATTAATAAGTGCCAGTTTATTTCACTCGTCGTGTATAATTTTATTTTTAAATTAGATAATCCGTAAAGGGTACTTTTTGACATAGAAACACAAGTTCTCGTACCCCGTCCGACTCGACTGGAACCGGTGGCAAAGAGCATATAATCACTACGTTCTACGTTCGGTGGGGTGGACGAATGACGAATGGATCAAATCAAATGAATGGAATCTCGCCTAACTACTAAACTCGCCTTCGCCTAGTTTTTTTTTATTATTTATTATGGCAATCGTCTTTAGACATTCCTGCCAGCTTCACGTCAATATCAACAGAAAAAAATATATAATGTGCAACGATTATAACAGATCTGGGCTGAAAGGACAATGGTTAATGTTATTGATTAGCTGTGTTACAAATATTAGTCTAGTTAGTTTCTTGGCCTAGTTGCTTGCATTGCAAAGTAAACCGGCCCCCCCGGTCCCCCGTCCTCATTCTCCCCCTCTCCGTACACCGCATTCATTCATGAACCAACTTCACTACACCATTCATTCCAAATTCATTCATTTAATTTTAGGTAGGTATTCTGACTTTTAAAAATTATTAATATCCCTTGGAGTTGCGTAATTAAAATTATAACAAAATTTTAGCAACATTTTTTAATGGCCTACCTACCTAAAGTGCCCTCCACACTCGTGCGCGAATCACGGCGCGGCGCGAAGCCGCATACGCGAGTTACGAGTGTGGCGTCGATTTCGTAAGTCCGGTTTACATTTGCTATAACCCTCCACACTTATTCGCGAATCGCGGTGCGAAGCCGCGTAGTCTGGAGTGAGCTTTACACGCATTAGCATAATTATGGTTCCATTGTTGTCAAAATCTATAGTTGGTCAAACCAAATTGTCAGTAAATAAGAACAAAAAACTACACTCATCCTTTTCTTTTGGGTGCTAGTACTAGTGTAAGACAAAGATAGTATGATTCTCTCTGTCTTTGTTTGAAAAGAGACAGTCCTTTGACAAACTATTGAAACTATAGTTCAGATGATGGCAAAAGAGAGTGTTTTCGCATTACTTCTTTAGGGCCCTCCACACTCGTGCGCGAATCGCGGCGCGAAGCCGCCTAGTCTGGAGCGAGCGTTTTACTAAAAGGGATGACTTTTAGCAAAAACTCAAAAACATACACTTTAATTTGGAATCAGGACAGCACATATGTAGCCCGCTCCAGCGCGAGTGTGGAGTCGATTTCGCTGATTAGCGAACTAGACTCCACGCTGGCGTTCGCGGCTTCTCGCTGCGATTCGCGCATGAGTGTGGGGGGCTTCTCGCCAAAAATATACGTCTGGCAAAAATAGAAGAGCAAGAGTAGAAATTAAAAAGTGGCAACACTGTAGTGTCGTCCCGTTTTTAGGTCTGTTTTATTACTATAGTTGGTCAAACCAAATTGGCAGTAAATATGAACAAAGAAAACTATACTCATCCTTTTCTTTTGGATGCTAGTACTAGTGTAAGACAAAGATAGTAATATGATTCTCTCTGTCTATGTTTGAAATGAGACAGTCCTCAAAATTAATTTTGGGTTCACAAGTAGGTAGGGGAAGAAAAGTAAATATTAATAAAAGAAACATTTAGGTAGATATGTTTATTTTACTATTAAGCTTAGTTATATATACCTATAAGTATAAATATATAAATATTTCTAATTAAACAGGTTGCGGCAACTTAAGCGGTTTGAGGAACGGGATAACTTGGGGCAAGCTGTGCGTCGTCGGAAGGTCATTCCAAATGCTGTCTAATATACTGCCACACCGTTTCAGAGGTGATCACTCCTTTTGGTTTGAATATTTCTGAAAGAAAACAACACTTATTGTTATTTAGCCAATGACTTCAATCTCATGTAGCGTCCACACGTACACAATTTCTTGTGGAATCGGCGAGCCAGTTGCGTCCACACAACCTGATTAATTAGACAATTTAATTAGATCGGGCTAAAAATTGTTCTGTCTGGATGGACCTTTAAGAGTGCCAGTTGAAGGGGAAAACGATGACATTCCATTTTACGATGTTATTTGAACTTACGTACCACAACGTCCACAACTGTAGGTACCTTAATTACCATTGAATTTAATAAATGGGAAAAGAGTTATATGTACGTCGTCACGTACGTACGAGACCGAAAAAACAAATACACTTCAGAAAAAAAAAATCTTATAATTCTGCCCTAGATTTTGCTCCAGTTAGGAAAAACCAGGAAAAACATATGCATACATAAGTGTGTGTGTTTTTTTATACTACGTCGGTGGCAAACAAGCATACGGCTCGCCTGTGTTTTAAGATTGCTTTCCTACCTTTTATTTTACTTTCAGGGTTCGGTATCTTTTCAACTATAACGACGAACGGAGTAATGTCCAAAATTCGAGATACAAGTCCGACGGTAGGATACCCCTTGTTTTCCGCTACTATCAAGCAGTTGTGTATGATGTGCTTTTTAACCGGTTCGTTTAAATTTAATTTTTCTTCTTTTTTGGGATTGGTAGCCGCGTGTCGCAGTTGGTTTTTAGATATTGCTCCTTCGAAAAACCTGAAACATGTTATTTCCTGGTCATAATTACCACCGCACCTGGAAATCAGCGCCTAAAAAGCCCGTTTATTTTAGTGTTTCCTTTTTCTGATAATAATCCGTATTCAAAACCTTAATGTATTTATAAAAATTAGATAACAAATGTTGCAGGGTCTTGATTACGATATTCGTATTAAATGTTTGAGTCTTACTTACATACGCAAGGGGTGTATTATCGTTCAAGATGCCCAATAATCCATTAACATTTTTTATTGTAGGTAACTATAAGTACAATAGCGCCATACATTTCAACTATCTGTGTCCATTGAAAAACTTCGTCCTCTTGTCGACCATTCGTTTTTGATTTAATTAAATTTTTAATGTAAAGGGCCCTCCACACCCATGCGCGAACCCCGGCGCGAAGCCGCGAACGTAAGTGTGGCGTCGATTTCGCAGATTGTTCACGCCTTCGCGCCTAGTTCCCCGTTTTTTGGCGGTTTATCGGCCCGCGTCAAAGGAGGCGCGAAGCGCGAACTGGCAAGACTCCATATTACACCTATTTTGACTCATATGTGGCAAGATAAATAATAGGTAATTATATTATATGAAGCGGCTATATTTTACGGTTTTACAACAAAACAAAATGGAAAAATTGCTAAATCACGTATGATGCTATAGATAACTAGCAGTTAAGCTCGATCAGCTGATGCTTTTCCGCCATCTTGGCGAGAACCAAACTGCGAAATCGCCGTGAGGTTTGCCAGTGTGGAGTTGGAGTCATACGTCAACGTTGCGACGTGTTCTCTCCGCGAAGTCGCGCCGCGATTCATAAACATAGTCTGGCCTTAATAGATGAATTTCAAAGAAATAATATCAAATATCGGCCATATTTAGCAGCTGACAGTTAATAACAGGAAGCCAAGATGCAACCCGCTCTCTCAACTCTAAAAACATTCTTACTCGTACCCATTCTCACCAACGACTATCGCAACACTACGCAATCTACCCATCGCAGTGAGGGCATCTCCACACGTTGCGTCGTGCTTCACGTGTGGCACCGAGATATCCACAGGCCATAGACCTAGCATTACATAGACCAGCTATACGCGTGCGCCCGTAAGGGATAGATATAGATGACGTCATAAACTTGGGGATACCATATTGGTAAAAATTACCCCAATATTTGATATCACGTTGGGGCGATTACCCTGGAGGCAAAGTTAGCTTGTTTGACGGTATTAAAAAATTGTTAAATAAAATGTCAATGGGCCGTTTTTTTTAGGCGTATAAACAATGAAATACCTCCTATAATTCGCGTAGGTGGTACAAAACTAAACATGTTTAGTAAATAAAACGTAAAATAAAATGTATTATGGGTTTTAATTTAAGAAAATAACAAATCGCAATCACACCAATTAATGTACACCACATTTAATCTTCACAACATTTGTTTATTTATTTTTTGGAATTAGAAGTACGAAAAAACTTCGAGGTCAAAATTACCCATAAAATTATGATATTTTCATCTGGTATCCCTAACATGATTGTTATGCAGCTAAATGAAGAAGAAGTTTAAAAATGGCTGACCTCAGACTCCTACCTACCTACGTAATTTGGGCGGATAATATTACAAATAATGTTTTGTTAATTTGCGTAAATATTTGTGATATTTTTATTGAAATCGTTTGATTCTACATTGCTTTGAGTGTAACGTAATTTTACGATGTTATTCTCACATATTGCGTTAAGAGGAAGGTGTAAAATACCGTACTTACGTGTGAAAGGTTATGATCTCATATTTTTGCTCAGAGCGGCTATTACAGCCGATTACAGAACAATTCACCAGTATTTTATCAAAGTTCAAGCATTTAAAACGCTAACCATCACTATATTTCATAAGAGAAAGCACAATTTCATACAAAACAACGATAATTAAACAAGCAACGAACAAACATGACATGTCACGTACTTATTTGTTTGCCACAACCTCGGTTGTGGCAGCGGTGGAAAAGTGAAACTATGACAAGGACAAACAATAACAGCGCTTTCTCTGCTACTCCTACTGAAAGATACATAAGACTATCCCGTTCGGTCATTTTCCCCCACTCCTCATGACCGATCCAGTTATACTAGATTCATGCCACAGGCAGGTTATCAATTGGATGATTCCACCATCTGGAAATATTTTGGAATGAGGGCTAATGCGTATGAATTCGCCGCTAGGGGCGCTAGTGTAGATGGTGGTCTTTTCCATAGTTCGAAATGTCAAATGTCACTTGTCACTTCAATGACTGACAGCTCTGCAGCTGTCACCACCATCAACAGAGGCGCCAACTGGTGAGCAAAAAAACGATAGCCCTCATTAAAGACTGTGTGATGGATGTTTTAGCGCTGAATCGCTGATGTTTGAGTGATTCCAGCGCTGAAAGAATTAAACAAATGTATAGGTACTTTACAAAAAATTGTTTATTTGTAAATTACCAATACCAAAGTACGAGTACACGACTTAATACATAACAATATACTAAGTTAGAGTTAACTTTCTGATGATCTGATCTTACTCAATGTTGGGATGTAAAGGAGGCTCTTTGAACAGGTGCGCCTCCATCCACTGGTCGGCGACGAACTTGGTCATGTAGTTGCGGATGCCGTCTGGGAACACAACTACCACTTTCTTCCCTGCGCCCAATTTTAACTCATTGGCGACCTGCAGCGCAGCGAACATGGCGGCTCCACTGCTACCACCTGGTAAGCACAGTTTGCTTTATTACCTACTCCATGGGGGTAATAGGGTATATTCAGAATAGGGTATTCGATTTTTGTTTTTTATATATTTATAAGTGTTCGTATAGCTTTAATAGCCACCTGGTATTTTTATTTTCTGAATATAATATCGCTATTCACAAAGAAAAATTGTTTTTAAATATAAGCAATAGATGTTGGCGCCAAAAAGGCAGACGCCATTCTTGTGACGTCATAATAGCATTAACAAAGAAACAATACAAATACAACACAAATCCTCTTTATTGCACAACCTTAGAATAAATGTACATGGAAACACAAATAATACATCAAACACAGTCAAACTTCAAACTCATCATCATCAGTGCAAACTTTTTGCCGTTGTTACAACTTTAACACTTGTTTCTGCCGCCCAATGTACAATTAAATAACTAATAATACGAATATATACATACTAAACTTACCGCAAAGTAGTCCCTCCTTTCGTATAATTTCCCGAGCCATGTTAAAGGAGTCGTAGTCGTTCGTGTGTACAACCTTATCAATTACATCTTTTTCCAAAACATCGGGTACAAAATCGTCTCCAATGCCTTCTACCTGTGTAGGCAAAGTGATCATAATTGTAAATCAATATTAGATCATTAGTATCAATTAGTATTAACAAAGATAGATATAACTCCGTAATAGATGGATACAGTCTAAGGAAAAAACGTGCCTCGAAAATCACGAAAATTTGATTCTCGATCAGATGGCGCCACTACCTTTGGCTTACTCTCGTATAGAGGGCGTTGACAGTTTTGTTTGTTATTTAACAATTTTAACGCATATCAGTGAAAGAACATGGGTCAAAATCATATAAAAATAATTAATGAAAATCACCCTGCGTAGTAGTAGTAGGCTAGTAGCTCATAATCGTCATATGATACAAATATGTTCTACCCCCTGCCCTGTACCCTGTAGGTAATAGAGCCTATTAGGCATATTCTCCCTCTGGGCTCTGACTAACTTGCTAATATATATATATTTTTCATTGGCAGTGTCCTTAATATTACTATACTAGTATACCCCTATTATATTTGATTCCTTGTCAAAGTCATAATATTCTTGAACAGATTAAAAATAAACTTTTGGATTTTAGGGCATAATATTATATGGGCTTTAGTAATAGGATCTGATCAAAACCCATCGCATAAACTCACATAAAACGGTGCAAGTTCACTTCCCCATATAATCGAGCCGACTGCTTCTACGGCCACGATGACGCATTCTGGGCAAGCTTTCTTTAGCGCGCGCGCGATGCCCGTGACCGTGCCGCCCGTGCCAGCGCCCATCACCGTGCCGCCCGTGCCAGCGCCCATCACCGCCATGTCCACGTGGCCCAGCGCCGCGACGATCTCGCTGCCCGTGTGCTCTTCGTGCGTCATGGGGTTCACAGGGTTTGAAAACTGCACAGTAGAGCATTGGCACTTTCTTGTAATGTACAAATGTAAAGGATAAAGACACACACACAGAGAGAAAGATTTAGTATTGGAATTAAGAACTAAATACCTACTGCTTCAGCTCGACACAAGCATAAGATTGTCGCTTAACTAGACGTTGCTTAGACCCACGCGCAGAGTGCAAGAAAAGCGACTAAAGGGCATTATTATAGTTTTTTTAATGATTCCAAATATTCCATCAATTCCATAATCTGTCAAGAGTTCTTCACCAAGGGCCGTACTACCAAGTTCAGCGTCCACCAAGGTTCAAGGGGCATATTATCAAGAAAAGACCACTGCAGTAAAATCACAGGTTATAGAGAAATCCCAAAGAGCCATTCATTTACTCTATATGGATTTGGCTAAAACTCTATTTCTTATAAAAGAAGAGAAACAAACCTACTGAAAGAGCCGCGGTTTACTGACTACTGTTTTGCATTTTTATGATCAAACATTTGTTCGGTACCTACCTGATCTAAACTGATGCTGTTAGGATCTTGTTTAAGTATTTCCTGAGCAACTGTTAAAAAGTGGTCGGGGTCCCCCAGGTTGGCAGAGGTAGGGGTTTGCACGATATCCGCCTCCAGCAGTTTCAAAGTACTTAGTTTTTCGCCTGCGTTCTTGTCCGGCGTAACAATGGTCGCCTTATAACCTGCTTACAATGACAACGTTGTATTGTAGTACGTAAACATTCAAAATAGGCCTACGGATTTTCATGCAGTAAACACGACTAGAAGGGGTGACCGGGTTTAGTAATTTTATTCGTGCCGGGGTGATGGCATGGCACGATAGTTAGTTAATGATAATGATCTTAATGTGCGTCCAGACTGTCTAACGCGCTGCAAATGAGCCTATAAGCCAAGGCTAGCAAACAGCATCGTATAGTACGATGTGCAGCGGTCGTTCAAGCGCTGCACCGGACGAGCCATTGGACGGGTGGAAACTGAGGTTCCAGGTTTGCTATGCAAAAAACATGTTTTGCATTTGCAATACCTATAGCGAGGATTTAATTTTGTGGAGTATTGTGACACTGACCTTTGACTGCCGCGGTCAGAGCGAGCCCGATGCCGGTGTTTCCCGAAGTAGGTTCTACGAAGCGTGTACCATCATAGGCTCTTCCGGATTTCTCCGCGTCATGCACCAATGTTTTCGCTATCCGATCCTTAATTGAGCCCCCGGGATTCAGAAACTCGCACTTTGCGTCTGTCCCCCAGAAAAACAGTTAGGTAAGTTAAATGAGCTCGCAAAAAATCTCTGAACCTACCCAACAGAATAGAAACGTTAATAAGTTTTTCAAAAATTTCATTCTTGATAGGTACAAGCTTTTATCGCTGACTGTACTTTTTTTTCAACAACAACTAATACTCATCGAGACAATTCTAACAAACCCAAAGACAATTAGGTTGCATTGTCTTATCACAGCGTTCCCATGAACAACCCCCGTGTCCACAGATCTGCTTGATGGTATATTACATTGCCACCCTAACTTATACCTATATTATGTACCTAATACTCGTACCTATGTGAAGCTCAATGGAATAATGGGAAGTGGGTCTAGTTTAGTTTGTATGTATGTTATGTACGAAACTGTAGGTAGGTATATGTAGCCGCCGTCCAGGTCTCGACGACAAATAAAAAGACTTCGATTTGAAGTAAACGTGTAATCTTGCATATGTGTGCTGGTTAAATGGTGTAGAAGTGGTGGTAATGGTATGGAGGCTGATGCAAGTGTGATTAATAAGCTAAATTTGAATAGTAAAAAGGTACTTTAAATTTAGGTGCCTCTAATTGGCCGCGATACAAGTTATGTGGAGCGCTCCTATTGGTGCTTTTTAGAAAGCCTCCGCATAGTAACTGAGCCCGACGGCTGCGTTTAGTTACTGCATTATACAAATAAAAGGTTGCGTTCGCAACAGTATACAATAATGAGGTATTACGAGTAGGTACTTACAGATTTCACACTCGACTCCATAGTCCTTTGGTATCCGATTAAGCTTAACTAGGGGAGTATTGCCGACAACTTGTAGTATATTATCATAAACTTTGGCATCGCGACCTCTGTAAAATATTTTAATTAAGTAAAACCTATGGGCACACTAAATTTTAATTAAATATATAAATCTTACGCTGGTTTCCAGTTTCCATAGGAGATGTGTTTTGCCTTTGCGCTGTACATTTGGGCGGCTATGCAGTAAAACTAAACCGTACCGTACCTATACTGACGAACTGCATGGATTCACAATGGAAATTAATTCACGTTCACGGATATTACCCGGACATGACTGTTAATTCTATTGTACATAGTGTATCATCAATAACAATTTTTAATGTGCTCAGTAGGGATTCCAATACGGGATCCCGGGATACGGCCTTTTTATGGTAGATTTCAATACCGATATTTAATTTTGAAATACCGGGATCCCGGTATTTTTATTAACTAACAAAATATGCAAAACAAACGTAAGCTACCCATCGAAACGTTAGAATTCGGCATCACCACAAAGCTTTGCGCACATAGATCTTGCGTCTCCCTCTCGTATTACGTATTACGATTCTGTTTTGCGCACGCGACGTGGAGCGTTAACGGTGTAGCCAACTAGCCAGTCGGTTCTCGGTGCTTATAACGTGAACTGATGTGTACGTAGTACGTAAGGTATAAGCTATGCTGTAGTTATAGTTTCGCGCCGGCTGTGGTTTATTTGAATTTCACAACAATGTAAGTATTCATATATTATTTGTTTATATATACTCGATAAAGTCAATAAGGAATATAAGGATCAAGTCACGAAATGGTTTCTAACTCATGTCATGTCTCTTTTGAAGGGAGAAATTTACCACGTGGGTTTATTTATTTAAATTTAAATAATTAAGTACAATAGATAGTTTTATATAAATATTAAACAAAATTAATATTCAATGACATTGACGCACAAAAAAGTTTGATTTTAAATTGTATTGTAAGATTTGTAAGACCGTTTAGTGTTTGAATATATATAAAAAAACACTTATAACCGTTATGGGTCTTAGAACTTGAATTTTGAATTTTTGTTTAAATGTGCGCGTGTTTCGAGTTGTAGACTGATTTTTATTACATTGCAAGGAGGGAATATAATATTTATTGATTTTATTTTGCATTTCAATTGTACAATTACCTTAAAAATTAACTTGAAAATGTTGTCTTTTATACAATGCACTCTGTGCTACTTTATTTATGTTAGAAAATCATTTAACCTTTTATACTAAAAATGTTTATGTATTCGATTGAGCTGCAAGTGCAGAAACTAGTCAATAGAGAGAAAAAGAGACTTATTATTAAGTGATATCATTGTTAAAAATACTATTTATTGTAACACGCATGCAGAATAAAAAATAATTTGATTAAAATTTGGTATTTTTACTTCAAATACTTGCTTCCTATTTTTTTTCAAAAAATCCCGGGATCCCGGGATCCCGGTATTGTAGTTGCCAATACCGGTATTAATACCGGTATTGCGAAAGGTCCGGTATTTGGAAGCCCTAGTGCTCAGAGAATGCGATGAATCAGTTTAATAAGATACTTACTCGTAGGTATCTTCTTTAATCATACCCATACAATCTTAAACAGAATAAAAACTGAAAAACGAGATTACTTTTATTTTAACCTTTTGGACGCCAATGACGGATATATCGGCACCGCAGGTCCTACGCCAAAGAAGGATTAACCGGTCAACGACCACAGAGCAACATAGACCTACGTGCATGTGCATAAAGTTCGTGAAGTTCAATTTCAGTTTTGACACTTCGGTGACGTGGCGTCCGAGTGACAGCTTTTGTTTTTGACACGGCGTCGAAAAGGTTAAAGCGAATTGTCGATAATACCCAGAATAATATAAAAAAAACTAACCATATGTTAGCCAAAAGTTTAGACACAGCGAGACTGACGCATCTCTGGTTTTTCAAAGCGGCAATAGAAAATACACACTGTAAATATCAACTGTCTACCTATTTACCAGATTCAGACAAACAAATGAACGAATTTATACGCAAAACGCATTGTCAGAAAGAGTTTAAAGCGGTAATAAAAACAGTGGTACATCTGCAAACTTTGAGAATCCAGAAACTTTTAGTATGACCTAAGGTATCTCTTCGGCGTACCTTTTACGGGCTGAAATTATCAGACACTAAGCACAGGCATCTCTATGGTCACGGAATATAGTCTACCTAATTCTTTAGCACCATACAAAAAACGTGCCATAGAGATTCCGGGATTGCAACACCATTACGTGGTCTAAATTTTAAAGCTTTGCGCTTCTAACCTCACTAGCAAACTATAATGGTGCAATTGTGCATGAGAAACAAAGAGTAAACTTAGTTTTTGCTGTGAGTGGTGATGTTGAGTCTCGAGCAAACGGAAAACTATAATACACTTCTATGAAATTATCACGTTTAAAATAACACTTGCACAGTCTGTGCTATCAAAATCGCTGCCAAGTAAGCTTGGTCTAACTCTAACGGATTAGATCTACAACTATCAATGTTCAATACCACTAATTTTTAGATTTCTGTAGCTTGTTAAATTATTTATGTAGCTTGCATGAAAAAAAAACCATTTTAAGTATAGGTACTTAACGTTTTTTGACCAATTATTATCGAGTGACAGAATCGAGCTGTCGAAAGTGAAAGTCGCCTCTCAGCCATCTACGAGTATTTAGCTTCCAGCTGACTCACATTACCCACCAACGCTCACATTACCAATGTACTAGTAAAACACGTTTACGTTAAGAAGTATATTTTTAATTTCAATATTAGGAAAATAATTAATACAAAATAATGAGAAAGTGCATTACAACTAATAAATCGTAAAATAAAATTCGGTTTGACCGTCAGTTACTGATGATCCTGGTGCTTTAATATGTATGTCCAGACCATTTCCGAAGTAATTATCCCTTTTGGCTTGAAGATCTCTGAAATGAAATAATAAATCAATGTTAAATAAGTAATGTTATAGTGTTATAACTAGGCACCTTTTCACCCGCACAATCTACTTTAGCTTTACTATACCAATATGGTAGAATTCTATGTTCCAAATATTAAATTTTATCAGTGGTGGGGTATTCGTGGAGAAGAGTCCCTAAAATTCGTTTACCATCGACTTGCCTGTCTTACCTAATAATTAGCACTAAGTTCGCCAAATATTTTTGACACGTCATTGTCGCCAATGTAAAAAATACTTACCAACTTACAACTTACTTACTTACTTTTAAAGCCCATATGGCCGACTTACACACATCAGTATTCATCCTTTTCCACTTTTACTACAAATGGAAAACTTAATTATTTTAATTAATAAATTATAAAGAAATACCTTTTTTTTTGCTAAGTACCTTTAATTTGACTATCAGGATTAGGTATCTTCTCAACTACCACGACAAACGGGGTGATGTCCAAAATTCGGGAGACAAGGCCAACAGTCGGATGTCCTTTGTTCTCCGCCACCTTGAAGCAGTTCTGTATCAAGTGCTTGCCGATGGGGTCCTGCAGGTTTAGATTGCCTTCCTTCTTGGGGTTGGTGGCTGAGTAGCGCAATTGGTTTTTCGAGGTAGCTCCTTTATAAATCCTGAAACATTCCGATTTGTGAGTTAGTAAAGTCAAACGAGTGATTGAAATATGTCTTTTGATTAAAAAGAAGTTTATACGAGTGTACCTAATTGAATAAGTAATTTCTCCTTCCCTCTCATCTACCTAAGCGTCAACCGATAGGTTGCAGCTAGCTTTGAAATCGCTTTCCGACATTTTCTGTATAAATAATATGCGTAAGTACTTAAAGTACTTATTACACAGTAGGGTAGGGTGGGATATATGTTTAGTACACAAGTCATTGCATAAGATAAGACAGCATAAGTACATAAAAATCAAAATAACTTCGCACCCATTTTCTTCAATAATGATCCCAACACTGTGCACTGATCCCATTGCAGCTATGACATCTCTAACCGATGCACTGAGCTTGAGCTGTGGAACAGACGTGTCTACGTCTAAATTATGTAGAGGATGATTCCACCATCTGAAATCATAAAATAGTTTGCATTTTATTTTAAGTACTTGTCCTAACGCTGAAGGTACACTTGTTCAATTGAAGATTTGCACATTCAAGAATAAAGAAAACGGGCCACTTTCTATGGTGATCTACATCCGACATTTTGTTTTAGATTTCCATTTTCATTGCTCTTCAGAATATGAATCTATATTCGAATATCCTACAATTAATTTCAATAAAGCCTTAGGGGAACTTTTTTGTAGCAAAATATCTCTTCGTCGAGCGCAAATGCTGGGGGCTATGGGTCAGATCTGCCAAGAACTACTTACCTATTAATAATTAGGCCATCACCCTAAGGGTGGATTTATACTCGTACATATTAGGTATTCTTACTCGATCTTGTCATGTATCGGCGGCTCTTTAAACAGGTGCGCCTCCATCCACTGGTCGCTGACGAACTTAGTCATGTAGTTGCGGATACCGTCTGCCAGCACGACCACCACCTTCTTGCCCGCTCCCAACTTCAGCTCTTTCGCGGCCTTCAGCGCCGCGAACATGGTTGCTCCACTACTGCCACCTGAAAAACATTTAAATATAGATATAATGTCTTTGATTTGGGCAACGTATATTTCATAAATTACTTATGCTTAGATATCTTTACATTAGATTCAGACTAGAATTAAAGAAGTAAGGTAAATACGGGTAAGCTTAAGTTAGGTTAATTCTCTTTCGTATTGACCCTTTTAAATAAGCCCTAAGCCCAGTTCAGGCTATGTTAGTAATTTAGTCGAGTGACCAGTATTTCGGTTACTAAAATCAATCAACTGACCAAAAATCGTTCGCACTACAGACGAGCGGGTTACCAAGTGAGTAGGCAGAGTTTCAAAATGAAAGGCTGGTTCGGACTACACTAATTTAGTCGAGTAGCGAGTATATTAGTTACTAAACGTGTCGAACATCAAAAATGTAGTCTAGTAGATTAGTAAGAGTGGTGGGGGGAGGCTCACTGGCCAGAAAGAATAGAATAAAATGGATCCACTCGACTAATTCACTACACAAAATTTTTGGTGTTCAGACCCGTAATACTCGCCACTCGACTAAATTGCTAATGTAGTCCGAACTATATTATTATAGTATCATATAATTATAGTATCATAAGGTCCTAATATTTATAGGTAGATCCTGTTTAAAATAAGCCGAAGCCACCATATGCCGTCATAGGGTTCCAATATTGGCATTTCAAATCAAAATTAGTGATTAATAATTTTAATTTTAATTAGATTGCGAATCTTGTGATACCCATCTAAGAGCTCTTTCCAACTTACGTCCAGTTTTTTGGATCCAGTTCTCTGTAGTATGCGTACAGTAGGTATCCCGCAAACAGAATGCTTCTGTGAACGTTACTATATATAATGTCGACGTCTAGTCAAAGGTCCCACTTTGTCGCTTACCATAAGGACGAGATTTGATTGTATCTTTATACGAATAACCTGTCAAGGCGTCCTTATGGCAAGCGACAAAGTGGGACGTTTTGCCGGCCGCGGATGCATAATATTATCACGTAACGTACGTATACTACTAAAACCGGACCCTGCATTAAACCGTACCCGCAAAAAACTGGACGTCAGTGGGAAAGAGCCATATAAACTTTAGAGAAACGAAGAGATTTGTGCTTTTCAGTTTGGAAAAGTGAATCTGGTAATCTGGTGGATATATAACTAAGCTTACCGCATAGCAAGCCCTCTTTTCGAATAACTTCTCTGGCCATGTTAAAGGCGTCGTAATCGGTGGGAGCTTCCACGCGGTCAATATTACGTTTATCCAGAACATCAGGAAGGAAATCTCCCCCAATGCCTTCTACCTGTAATCAGGAAAAATATTGAATATAAATTAATGCAGTTTTTTGTACGAGGTAGCGCGCGTATGAAAGAGGTAGCGTAATTAGGGTTCCGTAATACCCAAAGGGTCAAAACGGGACCCTAGTACTTCACTGCCCGTCTGTCTATCTGTTCTTCTGTCTGCCTGTCTGTCACCAGGCTGTACCCATGAATCATGATAGCTAGACAGTAAAAATTTTCAAGATGTATTTCTGTTGCCGCTGTAACAACAAATACTATAAACAGAATAAAATAAATATTTAAGTGGGGCTCCCATATATACAACCGTTGGATTTTTTTGCAGTTTTTTGCGTAATGGCACGGAACCCTTCGTGCGCGAGTCCGACTCGCACTTGGCCGGTTTTTATAGCCTAAGATACGTTATATATGGTCGACCTTTACCGATACGTCTGACAGATGAAACCTATAATTTTATGAAAGAAAATATTATATTCGTGAACATAAATAAATAGGGTTGCCTAAAGAAATATGGTCAATCTTTAATTAATCTTTGAAAAATTATTTTATTCTTTAAATTTCACCGACAGGTCGGTGACGAACGAAATAAATTCCAATGTAGTATACAACTTGTACAACATGAATAAATTAGATTGTCTATCTTTTTCCGGTCACTATTATGTGGTTGCCGTGTGTAAACACTAAACTAGGTGAGTTCTTACCAGTGGTAACTATTGGGAATTTTTTCCCACCTTTTACTGGTAAGATTACTGGGAAAATTATGTTAGCGTTCAATACTAATAAAAACAGTATAAATATAGAGTGCTTTAATCAATAATTATATAAGTCGATTAGTGTTTCAGTAAACTGCCTTGAAAGTGATAAAAAATAGTCGGTTTTAACTGATTTGTTTGTTCGTATAATTGTGACGTACAAACAAAATATAGTATAAGTTTCATCCGTCAGACGTATTAGTGAAGATCGACCGTATATAACGTATCTCCTACTATTATTACATGGAAATCAGATTAGCGTTATCAATATTTATTTAAAATTTAGGTGTTGATGGCACGCCATAGGCATAGGTATATAAAACTCGTGATAATTACGTACTTATTACTGATTAAAAAAAATAACAAGAAATTTCCAGCTCAGATTAAATCAGTGCATACGTATTAAGGCCAGTTCTTATCATAATTATCTTAAGGTGGTTCGACTAGGTTACCCAAAGCTTAAACCCCGCTAGATGGCGTCACTTTCGCAAATTTTCAGGTTTTATTTTTTTGTGGAATAGTGTTGGTATCTGTATACTTAAAAGTATGTTTAGCGCACTCTTTACATAAATATTGAACTATTATATAAACATTGAATACTTCATTGTGCAAAAACCACCTTTAATGTCGACAGAGTGTTTCTGTAAATTGATGAAAAGATTACGTTGATTTATGTATGATTTCTGTATGAAACAAAGTTTTTCTATTAATTTAGCGCAAACGAATATTCGAAAGTAGATAAATGAGCAAATATTTGTGTAGTAATAGTGTGTAGTGCCTTAATTAAAGCCGATTGAATTTTGTATGAAAATCGAACCACCTTAAATAATTCCGGTATATTTTTTATGCAATATTTAAATAAATAAAATATGAATCAATAAGACTTTTCCACTGACCAACTGACTCTTAATGCGGAGTTTAAGAAACTTATAAATCATTGCATGAAAATCATGAAGCAACATGCATGCATGAGAATCATGGGGATCAACCGCATTTATTACGTATTTAGCAGGATAAACGTTTTTTAGAAATTTCGGTACACCAAATTAAGTAATCCACGATCTCTAAAAGTATTTAAGGGGGTCCATATTACAACTGAATAGTCAGTTTCTTTTAAACGGTAAATACTTACAAAAAACGGCACGAGCTCGTTCCCCCACATGATGGAGCCCCTGGGATCGACGGCCACTACGACGCATTTGGGACAGGCGCGCTTAAGCAGGTGCGCCACGCCCGTGACGGTGCCACCCGTGCCAGCGCCCATCACCGCCATGTCTATGGGGCCCAGGCCGTCGATGATCTCGCGGCCCGTGTGCTCCATGTGTGTGATGGGGTTCACCGGGTTTGAATACTAATAAAAAAATAATATAAACAGCTTGTTTGTAAAGACTGCGAACTCCCGATAATGTCACGTCGGGAACATAACTCGTTATTAGGTTAGTTCTAATTTAAAATGTCACGATTCTTCGAAAAAACCGGCGGCGGTGTAACCCCATTTTTAAGGTTCCGTAACTAAAGGGTAAAAACGGGACCCTATTAGTATTCAGTATTCATTTATTTCTTGCTTCCATGGTACATTTTTGGGTAGTATTTACATATTTCTCGTCCGTCTGTCTGTCTGCCACCGTCTGTATCTCATGAACCGTGATATCTAGACAGTTGAAATTTTCACAGATGATATATTTCTGTTGCCGCTATAACAACAAATACTAAAAAGTACGGAACCCTCAATGGGCGAGTCCGACTCGCACATGTCCGGTTTTTTTGACAAGCAAATGAAGCAAAGCAATCGGGAAAGCGCTAAGACGATAATGTAGGTAGGTATATACCTATATATACCTACTTAAGGTAGGTATCGGGTTGTCCTATATTTTGTGTTATTTGTGTGAACGTAACAATAATAATTACATATATTATGTGAACTGATTCATATTCATTCATATTCAATATTTATTATTTGCGTTTAGGTAAACCTCGGTTTAGGTTTAGATACATACATACGAAGAAAAACATCGCATCAACACGCGCGTGAAATTTTTATTTAGTCGATACGTTTATTATGTTATGAATATGAATGTTATGATTGTCACTACGCAGTCGATCATGTTAATGTCGCAATTAACGAACTCTACATACTTGTAGTTCTGATACTTGCAACCTGCAAGGGCAGAGCACTAAGTTGAATACATAATTTGTGCCCTATATTGTTTATACTATTATCTTCTACCTTGAAACTAGCATTTTATTATTAGTGAACACGAACTACGTCTCGTTGTCAATTGACCATGACTAAGGATTCCCAATTTCAGCTAAAAAATATTATATTTATTTAAAGTTTAAAATATACTTTAGTTCACCATCTTCCTTTAAATAGCTTTGTAAATCAACTGACTATGCTGACATGAAAATGACAAAATATTAAGTACCGATCCACTAAACATATGTAATATTCCCACGCAGGAGCTAGCATGCAAATTCTATTCAGACCACCACCAGCGCATCCTGCATTTCGCTGAACCTCAGAGGCGTATTGAGATGTGTAAAATTTGTTACTGGCCGATTTGATTTAATGTTAACGCGTTGACCTCGCACTCGTGTATTTGTACGATCGTGACTCGTGACACATTGATATTGAAATTAAATTGGTAGTCATGTTTCACAAATCTGAATACTTCGTGCCTTTCCGTGAGATAGAGCTTTATAATATCGTGTTACCCTTTGCAAAGCCCCGTACGTAGGTGTAGGTATCAAATAATAATAATAATATATGTATTATACAGAGAGATTTTTAAGTCGTATACAGCAAGCAGCAACCACATTTACCCGATAAAGCTCCCTTAAACTAACGCAGAGCGCTAATTCAAATGACAATTAATTAGCTTCTTAAATAATTACTAATTTAAAAAATATCCCTACTTATCAATATTCATGGTCACTCTACTAATCACGTAAACTTGGAAACAAAATCGGCTAATTACAATATAAACAACCTAATGTCACAGTCTATAAAGCAATACAGTCATTCGACGAAGCCGTCTAGTCAGAGCAATCGTGTGGGGTGCGAGGGGTGGGTCGCGCGCACCCGAGCTGCATACATCGCCATTGTTAGTAGCTCGGTACTACTTACAGGGCTATCGTGTCTTATTAAATTATTACGCGACTTTAAAGTCTGTGACAACCATAGCAAAGATAGATATAACTCTGTAATAGATGGATACAGTCTAAGGAAAAAACGTGCCGCGAAAATCAAGAAAATTTGACTCTCGATCAGAGGGCGCTACTAGCTTTGGCCTACTGTCGTATAGATGGCGTTGACGGTTCCGTTTGTTATTTAACAATTTTTACGCATATCAGTAAAAGAACATGGGTCAAAATCATAAAAATAATTGATGCAAATAAAAAAAATCATTTATCCATATTTAAATACATTTTATCGTATTTTTATAAATCTTCATTTTTAGTTTTAAAGTGTGTCGATAGATGGCAGTGAATTTACTGTGGTTACAAAATTTACTATGACAGTACCGCTCTAGTATAAGTTACTCTATGACCATAGATATCACAACGTGACAACCCTACTGTGTTCTTGTGCGGTGTCGGCATTTACGCAAACTTCAAAGGCGTAGGTCCACTGTTACTTTTTACACTCTGGTAATGTTATGTCTTATGAAATTTGTCATTTTCAATAATACTAAAAACGTTTCCAGCCAGAAAATACAAACATCTTGAATTGAATAATTTGATTACTATTATTTGGGTCCGTGACAGTTGTTCTATGTAAAAAGTAGGGTAACCATCTAGCCATATAAAGATTCGGTAAATGTGAGTAAAAAATAATTAATTATAAAAAAAATGCGTTTACAGATTTTTACATATTCTTACTTACAAGTGTTTACAGTTTATGGCCCCTCCACACTCGTGCGCGAATCACGGCGCGAAGCCGCGAACGTAAGTGTGGCGTCGATTTCGCAGATTGTTCACGCCTTCGCGCCTAGTTCCCCGTTTTTTGTTTGTCGGTTTATTAGCCCGCGTCAAAGGAGGCGCGAAGCGCGAACTGGCAAGACTCCCCATTACACACTATTTTGACTCATGTGGCAAGATAAATAATAATTATATTATATAAAGCGGCTATATTTTATGATTTTACAACCAAGCAAAATGAAAAAATAGCTAAATCACGTATGATGCAATAGATAACTAGCAGTTAAGCTCGATCAGCTGATGCTTTTCCACCATATTGGCGAGAACCAAACTGCGAAATCGCCGTGAAGTTTGCGAGTGTGGAGTCATACGTCATACGTCAACGTCGTGTTCACATGTTCTCTCCGCAAAGTCGCGCCGCGATTCACGCACATAGTCTGCAGGGGCCTTTACACTAAACGTACATAGTAAGAAACACAATATTTCTGATCACGACTTATGAATCACCCTGTGTACTGTATCTATGCAAGTAGAGACAGAGAGGCAGTAGACTATTTACTGGGTTAACTATCTACTGAAGTGCTGTTTTGATTACAGAAATACAATGAAATCCGTTAATAGGTAATCTTGAATGCAGTAAAAGTTTAACTGTAAAACTTCAGTAATTAATCTTTATGTTAGGCAGGGACTTCACTGCGACCATTATTTTAAGTAATAAGTGAATAAATGATTAATTTCACTAGCTTACAAAAAATTAAAAATTAAAAAATACACTGTCTTGGGTGGCACTTGAACTCACGACAACTCGATCGCTAGCCCAGTGCTCTACCAATATGACTTGGAATTCCGGTAACCGTTTAAGAAGTGTAACACGGTAATCAGTAATTTATTGCTTTAAGGCCAGGATTACACTTGTAAGTTTTACTTACGTAAGTAGGGACAAAGCTATTTGCTAGAATGAGATAACGATATTCATATCTCATTCTGTAGTACAGCTGGCAGCAGGTCTTACATTAAAATGGTGATCAAGCTATGAACCCTGTAAGGGCACTGCAAATTAAGCACGTAACTTACAATACTATAATATTACATAACATAAACTTAATCTCAATATAAATATGGAAATTTAACATCACGAGAGGAGGGAGGCCTTTGCCCAGCATTGGGACAGGGACGGTAGATGTCGCTATGTGGAAATATTCGCTGTATTGGGTAAGAGTTAAGACACGCAAGCATCTGGTTAATTTTATCATATTAATTATAGGTACTTAAAGTGTGGATTAAATAGTAAATACTGACCTGATCTAAACTGATATTATGTTCGGGGTCGTCATTGACCAGCCGCTGGGCCACCGCCATGAAGTGGTCCGGGTCGCCTTTCTTGGCGACCGCCGGGGTCTGGACGATGTCGGCTCCCAGCAGCCTCATCGCGCTCAGCTTCTCGTCAGAGTTCTTGTCCGGGGTAACAATAATCGCTTTGTAACCTGTGTGGGGATTAAATTGACTTGATTTTAGAGAGGTCGAGATAGAAATCTTTATTGCATCCAAACATACTATTATACCCAAATACAAACATACTAATTTCGCGATTTCGGGGTTGTTCCCATAGTAAAAGTTGCCCAGTATTGCTCAGTATGCCCTTGTAGATAGATAGCATTGCAGGTGACTAAAAAAACACCCTGTATAATTTATTTACCTATGCGCCACTTGCGGTGACTTGCACCATCCCACTAACCCGGGGTTAACCGGTTAAACCGTTAACCCAGTGTCAAATTGTACTGGTAACCCCGGGTTAGTTGAATGGTGCCAGTGGCGCTGTGTGCTACATATAAAGCCCGCTCCAGACTGTGGAGTCGATTTCGCTGATTAGCGAACTAGACTCCACACTCGCGTTCGCGGCTTCACCCCGCGATTCGCGCACAAGTGTGGAGGGACCTTAATGTGCAGGTACCTATCAGATGGATATCATAAATGGTTTAAGTAAATTTTATGTGCTGATTAGACATTAATTAGCAGGTGCTTAAGTATGTGAGGGATATTTTCTGAAATTAACCAAAAGTCTTCCTACACTTATTAATGTTACTTTGTTTGAACTGAGACTGGAGGTTAACAACTACATTCAGCGTCAGTAGCCAGTACATGTGCTCACGCACTAAATGTTCAATATAGTTGTTGCATTTCCGGAACGCACAAGGACTCGACAAACAATGTAGAGTCGATAAGAATAAAATAATGATATGAATATGAATAAATAATTATTAGACCCTGCTTCGAGAGTTGCTTTAATAGTTAAAGGGGCCCACTGATTATCAGCCCGGCGAACGATAATATCGGCCTGTCAGTTATTCGGAAATGTAAATTTTTTATTCTAACTGACAGGCCGATATCGTCCGGCGGACTGATAGTCAGTGAACCCCTTTAGATATGTAATTGACTAATATCGGGTACACCTACCCTATATGTATGTACTTAATTTTTTAAGCCCTGTCACCCTTAGTGATATTGTCGAGTTAAATAGGTACAGACTTCTCAATGTCAGAGAGTGGAAATGTAACCATAAACATCCAATTCCTTTATGTAAAGTCGGTACAAAGCTAAACAGACTCTACGGATGTGTATAACCTTTGACTGCAGCAGTCATAGAGATGCCAATGCCGGTGTTCCCCGAAGTAGGTTCGATGAAGCGCGTGCCCTCCCGGGCTCTCCCTGTGTTCTCCGCGTCCACCACCATCGTGTACGACATGCGGTCCTTGATGGAGCCCCCGGGGTTCAGGAACTCGCACTTTGCGTCTGAAACAGACTCAAACTATTATGCCTTAGCCTTAAAACTTATATGTAGGTTTAACGTTTCACTTGACAGTTGGTGAGAATTTTTTAAGTACCTACCTATGGTTGTAGTTCTGAGGGGAGGGGAATTTTAATTATAGTAAAGCCAAAATACAATTTAATCCATCTCTGGTTATAATAGCAATCCTCAATATGAATACTGTGAACACTTAGCCAGAATAGACAAGTTGAAAGTTTACGGATTACAGAACCCGGCCCAAACTCACCATCTGGGCTTTACTTTAAAGTCAGACCTAGATCGTCTGTTCTCCAATACATATACTCGTATAGTTTCTGGCTGAAACAATTTATTGGGTGTTCGCGATTGACTGAATTTTATGCCGTTGTCACAAACATGTACCGGTTATTTATAATTGACTGTAAGGGCCTGGCCACATGTACGCGGTGCGACGTCGCCGACGCAACGCGGCGCGTTTTGCGGTGCCGCCGCCGCAACGCAGAAATCTGCGGCGCCGCTCGCCGCAACGCAAAATCTGGCGGTGCGTCGTGCGACGCCGCGCGCGGTACCGCAAAACGGTGCGCGGCGCCGCCCGCCGCAACGCAAAATCTTGCGGTGCGTCGTGCGTCGTCGCGCGCGGTGTCGCAAAGCGTTGCGCGTCGCCGCGCGCGATGCCGCCCACCGCAACGCAAAAATTTGGCGCTGCGACTTGCGGTGCCGCGTCCGTCGCTGCATAAGTAGTAAAGAATTCGACTACCAGTGTTTGGCTGTTATTAAGAAGGCGCAGAAATAAGAAGCAATTGAAAAGAAAATTTTGGGTAAACCCATGTCTTCATGTCTTCATGAAGATGGATATCATTTCAAAAGAAAATACGAGGCATTGAAGATGACTGAAAATAAATTTTATAACTATTTTCGAATGTCTGTGCCGTGTTTTGAAGAACTTTTAAGCAAAATATCGCGTCTAATAAAGAAGAAACACATATTTAGAAGACCCGTTGGGCCTCTGGAGATGTTGGGAATAACATGTTTACAATAACAATTTTGTATGTAAATTATTTTTATTCTTTAGACCATAATTATTAGGTAATTATAAATAGGTAAATATAAAAAAACATGTAGGTATATGTCTTTTTGCAAAATCAACATGGTATAAGATTGCCTTTGTTAGGTATATAAAATATGTTTATTTTTAAATCTTAATTTTTTATATACCTGCTAACATTACTATAATTAACTTTTTTTTTAAATACATTTTTTTTGTATAATTGTTTTACGAAAATCAAAAATTTCCATGAAATTACAGTGGAACCTCGATAAGGCGAATTCCTCGTTACGCGAAATAAAATACCAATGCCATTCCCTTTCCTTCATAGTCCAAAACCTCCATAACTCGAAATATTTAACCTCACAAGACGAAGTAACCAACTATTCCCTTCACGACTATAACTCGAAAAAGATATAAAGATTGAACTTTCTCCGTTTCTACAATTACGCCTCTTTAACACTAATAATTTTTCGTGCATTTTACCTCTTTAAAACGAACAAAAACCCACAAGAACCTCTCTAAGTCGTTGTCCTCTACAAGAGGAATCCTCTTCGTTAGCACGTATTTTTTGGCATTTCTCATGAGATTCGTGCTATCGAGGTTCCACTATATAATTATAACTGTAATCGTTAGGTACAGAAAATCACAACTATGTAGTTTATAATTCTAAAAATAATACCACCACCATTTTACAAAAGCTTAAGTATAATTAAATAATTATACAAATTTGTAATCACAATTAAGTCAACGTTCCATAAATAATAATATACTATACATAGGTATATATTTATAAAAAAAACAACAATCGTTTATCTATAAATATGGTTCTAATGATTACTCACTAATTCACCAACTGTCATACAGGCTTAATATATCTTAGAAAAAATCAACAACAATCACAAACAGCTTTACTTACAAGTCAACATTCCAAAAATAATTTACACGCCTTTAGTGATAATGACAATCAGGTCGTGTTCTAAAATTAATACCGCCACCATTTTACAAAATAATATTTTTTTCTTTTTTTTAATACTTAATACGAAAGTGGAGGACCCGCGCGAAATCGCCGTTTCATACAAACGTGTAGTCCTGATTTTCCTCTCTGGTTATTAACATTGTTCAAAATATTTTGACACAATTTGTTGTATAGCTATGCCCCTATGGTTAATATATATACATCAAATTATGAAAAAATATTTTCCATAATGTTAATATCTAGAGAGGAAAATGGGGAGTACGTTTGTATGGATTAGTGGCCGACCCCTTTGCTCTTGAGTATATTTTAATAATTTTGCAAATCTGTAATTACAATAGGTATGTATATTATATAAATCAACTATCGCTTATATAAATATGGCTATAATGAATACTTGCTAATTCACCAACTTTCATACAGGCTTAATATAGGTATCTTAGAAAAAATCAACAGTTTTCAATGTTTTCATATAGGTACAGTCGAGTTCACAAACATTTTTACAAGCAAACATTCGAATAATAATAATATTATAGGTATAGGTATATATCTTATAAAAATCAACAATCGTTTATATAAATATGGCTATAATAATTACTTACTAATTCACCAACTTTCATATTAGAAAAAAATTACAGTTTTCATATAGGTACAGTCGAGTCCACAAACATCTTTACAAGTCAACATCCAAAAATAATTTACACGCCTCTCAGACAATGACAATCAGGTTGTGGGGGTGGTAATTTTGTGTAGTATAATACGTAATTATATTATTTTACTACTACAAAAAAATCACCATTTTTATATAAACAACTAAGTTTTAATAAAATAAAATTTTAGTCAAAGTACGTACCTACTTTATTAGTATTATATATGTGCTTCCTTTTTTTTTATTATGAAAAGTCAAATTCAGATTCATTTGTCTTGTTTGATTGATTGTCGCTTTCGTTGGTCACTGGTTCGACAGGTGTTTGTAAATAATTAGGACCTGATGATGATGGGACTGTTGGTGGATAATTATTAAATGTTTGTTGGGTTCTTTGGTAACCAGAATCGTATGCTGACGAGTGGGGTCTTGGGTAACCATCTTGGTAAGATGAGTGGACTTGGTAAGATCTTTGGTAACTATTTTGAGTTGAACTATGGTAACTATTTGGTGATGGTTGGTGGAGATCAGTAAGGGCCTGTAAGACGCGACTTTGATATATTAAAGTTTGATGATCGTCTAATTTGTTTAGCGACGGTAAAATAGATTTGAAAAACGACAGATGCCTATTTTCTGTCTCTTTTAAGGCCTGAAGTATGTCGGACTCAAATTGGTCGGTCGTTTTCCTTTTCCGAGAACAAGGCTGGTACCGAGATCTGCTTGTAGTTTCATTTGTCTGGCCATCTTCGTCACTTTCTTGGTCCTCGACTATGCTCGAGTCAGTTAAATTTGCAGCATTTAAAAAAAAAAACATTAGTTGCTTGTAGAAATGGTATTCTTTTACTCTCGTCGCACCAGCGCCCGATTTATTTAAGCTTTCAAGCCTTTTTGAGTATCCTGTAAAAATTTCATTGAAAACCTATAACCACACACAGACACACACACACAACGCACACGCACAGGCACATATATAATACTAATAAAGTAGGTACATACTTTGACTAAAATTTGATTGTATTAAAACTTAGTTGTTTATATAAAAATGGTAATTTTTTGTAGTAGTAAAATAATATAATCTACGTATACACAAAATTACCACCCCCACAACCTGATTGTCATTGTCTTAGAGGCGTGTAAATTATTTTTGGATGTTGACTTGTAAAGATGTTTGTGGACTCGACTGTACCTATATGAAAAATGTATTTTTTTTTCTAATATGAAAGTTGGTGAATTAGTAAGTAGTTATTATAGCCATATTTATATAAACGATTGTTGATTTTTATAAGATATATACCTATATAATATTATTATTATTCGAATGTTTGCTTGTAAAAATGTTTGTGAACTCGACTGTACCTATATGAAAACATTGAAAACTGTTGATTTTTTCTAAGATACCTATATTAAGCCTGTATGAAAGTTGGTGAATTAGCAAGTATTCATTATAGCCATATTTATATAAGCGATAGTTGATTTATATAATATACATATATTCAAATTGTAATTACAGATTTGCAAAATTATTAAAATATACTCAAGAGCAAAGGGGTCGGCTGCTAATCCATACAAACGTACTCCCCATTTTCCTCTCTAGATATTAACATTATGGAAAATATTTTTTCATAATTTGATGTATATATATTAACCATAGGGGCATAGCTATACAACAAATTGTGTCAAAATATTTTCAACAATGTTAATAACCAGAGAGGAAAATCAGGACTACACGTTTGTATGAAACGGCGATTTCGCGCGGGTCCTCCACTTTCGTATTAAGTATTAAAAAAAAGAAAAAAATATTATTTTGTAAAATGGTGGCGGTATTCATTTTAGAATTTTAGAACACGACCTGATTGTCATTATCACTAAAGGCGTGTAAATTATTTTTGGAATGTTGACTTGTAAGTAAAGCTGTTTGTGATTGTTGTTGATTTTTTCTAAGATATATTAAGCCTGTATGACAGTTGGTGAATTAGTGAGTAATCATTAGAACCATATTTATAGATAAACGATTGTTGATTTTTTTTAAATATATACCTATGTATAGTATATTATTATTTATGGAACGTTGACTTAATTGTGATTACAAATTTGTATAATTATTTAATTATACTTAAGCTTTTGTAAAATGGTGGTGGTATTATTTTTAGAATTATAAACTACATAGTTGTGATTTTCTGTACTTAACGATTACAGTTATAATTATATAGTGTAACTTCGATAGCACGAATCTCATGGAAAATGCCAAAAAATACGTGCTAACGAAGAGGATTCCTCTTGTAGAGGACACCGACTTAGAGAGGTTCTTGTGGGTTTTTGTTCGTTTTAAAGAGGTTTCGAGTTACAGAGGTAAAACGCACGAAAAATTATTAGTGTTAAAGAGGCGTAATTGTAGAAACGGAGAAAGTACAATCTTTATATCTTTTTCGAGTTATAGTCGTGAAGGGAATAGTTGGTTACTTCGTCTTGTGAGGTTAAATATTTCGAGTTATGGAGGTTTTGGACTATGAAGGAAAGGGAATGGCATTGGTATTTTTATTTCGCGTAACGAGGAATTCGCCTTATCGAGGTTCCACTGTAATTTCATGGAAGTTTTTGAGTTTCGTAAAACAATTATACAAAAAAATGTATTTAAAAAAAAGTTAATTATAGTCACGTTAGCAGGTATATAAAAAATGATGATTTAAAAATAAAAGTTGTCGATTTAGTTAGCCACAAGTATAAACATATTTTATATACCTAACAGAGGCAATCTTATACCATGTTGATTTTGCAAAAAGACATATACCTACATGTATATGTCTTTTTGCAAAATATCTCTTTCACTGTTCCATCGAGAAGGTTAAGGCACTTACGTCCCATTAGTACTAACGAGGCTTCCACTAAATATAGAAAAAACAGTTTTTTGTGCAGGGCAGGCAAGACTTTAAATAAAGTTTTGCTTAATTTAGACTTCGATATATTCAATGATAGCATATCTGTAATAAGAAAGAAATTAATTGCATTTTATATGGGTGATACTTCTAGCGCAGGTTCGGGCTCGGCTTACTAAAGTTGTCCTTTATAGGTGTATTTGCTTTTTGTTTTTTTATTTATTTTTTGTTTAATCTTTAAAGTTTTGTGCAGTCAGCGGTTGAAGTGCATGGTTACTTTATGAATGAATTCCATTCCTGATGTGTCTATGCGGTTTTGCAGCTGGCAGTACACACTAACCTTGGCTTGTGCTGTCGGTACTTGTGTGTTGAACTGAATTTTAGTTATATTTGATTTTTGTATATTTAATTTTTATAAGTGAGAACCTGTAATTGGCTCTGTAATTCTATTGTAGCTTTAAAAATGTTTATAGCTGTTGGTTTTCCATGTATGAAAAAAAAAAAAAATGTTTTTTTTATATTTACCTATTTATAATTACCTAATAATTATGGTCTAAAAAATAAAAATAATTTACATACAAAATTAGTTATGACCTTATTGTTATTCTCAACATCTCCAGAGGCCCAACGGGTCTTCTAAATATGTGTTTCTTCTTTATTAGACGCGATATTTTGCTTAAAAGTTCTTCAAAACACGGCACAGACATTCGAAAATAGTTATAAAATTTATTTTCAGTCATCTTCAATGCCTCGTATTTTCGTTTGAAATGATATCCATCTTCATTCATGACATGAAGACATGGGTTTACCCAAAATTTTCTTTTCAATTGCTTCTTATTTCTGCACCTTCTTAATAACAGCCAAACACTGGTAGTCGAATTCTTTACTACTTATGCAGCGCGGCGCCGCATGCGGTGCCGCGACGACGGACGCGGCATCGCAAGTCGCACCGCCAAATTTTTGCGTTGCGGCGGGCGGCACTTTGCGACACCGCGCGCGGCGACGCACGACGCACCGCAAGATTTTGCGTTGCGGCGGGCGGCGCCGCGCACCGTTTTGCGGTACCGCGCGCGGCGTCGCACGACGCACCGCCAGATTTTGCGTTGCGGCGAGCGGCGCCGCAGATTTCTGCGTTGCGGCGGCGGCACCGCAAAACGCGCCGCGTTGCGTCGGCGACGTCGCACCGCGTACATGTGGCCAGGCCCTAATTCGGATGAAACGCGGAACCGAGCGCTAGAAAATATGCTGAAATTCTAGGATTCTGCCTTAAAATAGTTTAACCAAAGATAGATATAACTCCGTAATAGATAGATACAGTCTAAGGAAAAAACGTGCCTCGAAAATCAAGAAAATTTGATTCTCGTTCAGAGGGCGCTACTAGCTTTGGCCTACAGTCGTATAGATGGCGTTGACGGTTTCGTTTGTTATTTAACAATTTTAACGCATATCAGTGAAAGAACATGGGTCAAAATCATAAAAATAATTAATGCAAATAAAAAAAATCATTTATCTATATTTAAATACATTCTATCGTATTTTTATAAATCTTCATTTTTAGTTTTAAAGTGTGTCGACAGATGGCAGTGAATTTACTGGGGTTACAAAATTTACTATGACAGTACCGCTCTAGTATAAGTTACTCTATGGTTTAACGGTATGTCCACAATAACTTTAGTGCATACAACTTCGCTATACATTTAGGCATGAGGCAAATGTTTCATATTTTTTGGATAAACATGAAGTGCCTAATACAAGTTTATGCGTTGCTAATGGGCATACATTCTTTACAACTACGTACCTTGTTGCAAATTTGGTACTTACTGTATTTTTTAACGGTTTAGTTTCAAAATTGTTTTACTGCGAAATATAGTTAAAGGATATAATAAAAATTAGGTATATTCCTCGAAGCTTTATATTAACTCGAATAAAATAAAGTAAGAATAAATTACTCCGTGTAATTAGGTTAACAAAACAATGGATAAGTATTAAAATTTTCATTTAAACATGTGATGTGGTACTTACAAAATTCGCATTCGAGTCCATGGTCCTTCGGTATCCGATTGAGCTTAACTAGAGGGGTATTTCCGATTACATGTAGAATGTTTTCGTAAACTTTTGCATCGCGTCTTCTGCAAAATATGTTAATTAACATTATTAAATACCTAATACTTATTTTTTCGTAAAAGTGAAGTTTTTGGCAGTCCGAATATAAAGGAAAACACTGATATTAATAACTAATAACACAAAATAAATTCTCTAGTGACTATTAAATATCGGCAATAATTTTGTTAATTATTTAATTAGTTTATTTCAAGATTTTATAATTATTTCAGTTCCTTCTTACGCCGGTTTCCAGTTGGCGGTATGTGGTTTCGCGTTGCTGTACATTTTGAACAAGCGCAGCGCAAGTAACTTGCAGTCGCACGCTAATGCCCAGGTCTCGACGCAGACTAAACTCACATATTCATATCAATATGTATCGAGGTGCTATCAGTTATCAATCAGCTGGTGTTATATAAACTGCGTCGATAATATTTATGATGCCTCCCAGTAAGTTTTTTATAAAATGGTATTTTGTACACGATTATGGGATGGGGTACATGATTTTCTATATACATATATATATACATATATATATATATATATATATATATATATATATATACAGCATAATTACCAACTTTAATAGTCAAAGCACATTGTTTAATATTAATAATTTCAAGAGTTACATTCATTTTTTCATCGATTATAAATTTTCATACGCTAATTTCACTCGTAAAAATAGATAATATTCCGGTACCTAACCTATTTGTTATTCCAATTTAATTTTAATTAAATTCTTTCTCGGTTATTTTACATCTGATCTGAGTAGTAAAAAAACGTAATCTATAAGATTTAATTGAATTGTGCGATACGGAATTAGATAGAAAGATAGATTTATTGGCACACCTCAGTGAAAAAGTACAAAAGAAAAGAACAATTGATTAAATGTAGAGGCAGACAACAGGCGGTCTTAAACGGGCGGAATTAAACGTGCCTCTTTATACCATTTCTTATTTTAATTTAAATAGATCATAACTTTTTTATTTTTTATTTATTTATTCATCGCTACCACACATTTTTTTTTTGGGTTCCGTGGTCAACTAGAAACCTTTGCCAAATTTCATATGTGTATGTTGAATAAATTTTGAGTTATGTAGGAGTCATAAGTGGCTCCAAATGGTTCGTGTAATATAACATACGGCCGCTGCGTCGCCAGTTCTCTTCTTTTGAACTTGGCTTGGCTTACTTGTCTTTATGGTCGAAACTAAATTCCCCAAGTGGTAATAAAAAACCAAATTTCTGTGTTAAAACGTTAAGCAATGCTCGCCGGCTGGCTGGTCGAATACAACGGCTAAAGTTGATTTCGCGTCAGCAGAACTATAATTGACTCCTCACGACTAGAAATCAGCGTACCTCACACGTCTCATTTGCTGTTACGCATACGCGGACACAAGAGCTAGAGCTAGGGATGACTTTAGTTTTTTTTTAACAGGAGCGACAAAAAAAAAATTGTTGCCGGTCCCATATTGGGATACCCTCCTACAATTTAGGAGGGAATTAAATCTTCTCGGGTCCGTGGTGTAGGGTTGGAGCCGGCGTAGTTTTTTTTATCGCATATACATATATGTATATATCTTTACTTTAAAATAATTGTAGTGTATAACTAGCCTTATGAACCGATTTTGCATGTACAACCAGCCTTAAAGTTTATAGTCTATGATTGTTCATTATTTTAGTATGTGGGTATTTTTGCACTTTGTAATTTTTCCTCAGTCACCCGTTGACCACGAACGCTGTAAAGGGTTCGAAACGTCGGGATGTATTATAAATTCAATATACGCGATATAATCGGTTTTCATAGTTTTATTTCAGGAGCGACAAGTTCAGATATAATAACAGAAACCCCTTGTTTATTACATTCCGACAGCGATATCACTGCCGAAATGACAATTAATATGACGCCTGGGCCTCCAGACGTTAAGCAAGGTGATTATACACGACAATATAGGTCATACTGAACAAATCGTATATACTACTGAACATAATTTTGAAGCTCGATATGTCTGTTTAATTAAAAGAGTACACTGCACTGCGACTTAGCGGTATAATTCTGAAAGTCGATTTTGTATACAATTGTATGGAAAAAATTTCGAGTGCCTAAATAGTTATGAGCGGTAGTGTAGATCTCTTTTTTTTCCGGCGAAGTCAACAACGACGCATATTGTTAATATCGAACTTGGCTCTCATTTCAAATTTATGTTTTTGATGGGTAAATTATACACGAAGTGTAAATTAAGTCTCATCCATGGTATACTTTCATTCTAAAATTGCTACTAACCTATCTCCGATCATTTCATCTGCTATAAATTTAGATAAAATGTTTATTACCCAAAGATGTGTTAAAGCAACTTTTGCGTTTAAAAACTAAACTGACTGACTCGTCCACCGAGGGTTCCGTACTTTTTAGTATTTGTTGTTTTATAGCGGCATCATCTGTGAAAATTTTAACTGTCTATAGCTATCACGGTGCATGAGATACAGCCAGACAGACGGACAATTGAGTCTTAGTAATATATAGGGTCCCGTTTTTACCCTTTTCTGTACGGAACCCTAAAACGCACAATGAAATCGTGACTGGTGTTGTCGTGGTATGACTCATTCTATAATTTCTATATCCTTTAAACAATACTATGTCGAGTCGACGTGATAATTCAATTTCAATTCCATTATAACGCGTCACGGAAGATCGGTTATATGAACGCGCGCCGTGATACTAACCTGAGAACAGGCGAACATTTCTTGTTAATTATGCAACTATGAATTTCTAGGAAAACATTGATCAAGAAGAGTGTTTGTGGTATTTTCTATAAAAAGGGACCTCATCGATGCTCCGATATAAATACCATGCCGCGCGACGCGCGACGCTGTGCGGCGTAAGCGCCATCGACAATAAGGTCCCTTTTCATAGGAAGGTAATCACACCAATAATGGACGAGAAACTAATCATGGGTAAAAAACCGCATCAAAATCGGTTCAGCCAAACGCGAGATCATCGCGAACAAACAAACATACATACATACATACACACACACGGGTCAAACTGAGAACCTCCTTTTTTTTTGAAGGCGGTGTAAAAAATACTTAGCAATCCTGTAAATGTTCGCAACATTTCAGCGTAGACATAAAGGCATTAGTTTTCATTTGTCAAATGCCTATGTTGAAATTTTTAGCATAGGTATTTAAACTTTAAATCGATTGCAGCATCTTGCAATGCACAAATAAGAAATATGAAGCAAAACCAGGTCTTTCACTTTTAACACGTCAAGCGATGACACATACTCATGGACAAATTTATAGAGGAACGCAAAAACAGGTTTAATTACTGGATTACAGCACCTAAAGTAATTAATTACAAATTTAGTATATAATTAAACTTTTTTTTGCGTTTCTGTGAATTTGTCCATGAGTGTACGAGTACTCGTACATATAGGTAAGTACGCCAAGCTACTTCCTATTATAAGATTTATAAGTAAAGTGCATGCCACTACTATATGAATGAATCACATTCAGAATATGTCCATGCAATTTTGAATTTTGACGACCGGTCTGGCCTAGTGGGTAGCTGGGTAGTCTGGGTAGCGATCCTGCCTGTGAAGCCGATGGTCCTGGGTTCGAATCCCGGTAAGGGCATTTATTTGTGTGATCTGCACTGTTCCTGAGTCATGGAAGTATTTGTATAAGTATTATATTATATCGTTGTCGATGTACCCACAACACAAGCCTTCTTGAGCTTACCGTGGGACTTAGTCAATTTGTGTAAGAATGTCCCTATAATATTTATTTATTTAATTTTGCAGCTCGCTTTTCAGAGAGCCTAACATCAGAATCGTTATCTGCCTCTCTATGTAGGTACTTATAGCTCAATTATGCAAGAGTGATAGAGAGGCAGATAACCATATTATAAACTAGCTTTTGCCCGCGACTTTCACCCCCTTAAAGGATGACTTCTGGGATAAAAACTACCCTATGTCCTTCCCCGGGACTCATACTATATCTATACCAAATTTCAAGTAAATCGGTTTAGCGGTTTAAACGTGAAGAGGTAACAGATAGACAGACAGACAGACACACTTTCGCTTTTATAATATTAGTATGGATTTTACATGTTGGCGGGAGGCCCTCAGGTATCAGTGAAATACTCGTACTTAACAAAAATATTGTTTGGATTGGATTGAGGAGGTTACGTTATCTAAATCATCAAATTTTGTTTACGTTTATTTTATAGCTACAATTCAAGATTAGCTAATTGTAATTATAAGTAGCAAACATTAACATGAACAATAAGGTAGTTACGAAGACATAAATTAAGTACAATTGGTACATACAACAATATTTACAACACTCAGAAGCTCGATACCCCACTTCCATCCGAAAATGGGATGGAGCTCTGTCAAAAGTTTCTCATGATCATCCGATGATGATAGGAAGTTCTGTTAACGTGTCACACTCATCACGAATTGAGATCACTGGTCTTTCACGTCCTTGTTGTGCGCCACGGTACTGTTCGCGTCCGCACTAAACACTGAACACTATATAGTCAGTGGTCTTCCGGTGTTCAAGACTTGGCCGCCGAGTTGTTCTCGTAAAGCCAGTCCCAGAAGCGCACGCGCTTTGCCTCGGGGTCCTCCAGTACTGTAAAGTTGCTGTTGATGTCCAGGTAGTTGATGTGAGCTGTCTCGTTCACCGGTAGCCATGTGAAGTCCACGACTGACTCGTAGTCCACGGGAGGAGTCGGGTTCCTAAAACATTGGCGATCATTTTTTTAAGTAAGCTTATTTTGTTAAATAAATACCTAGCATAAAATGTAGGGACTCAGATATTATGTAACCTGTACCCACTTAGATTGGGGAATACAACAGTTAAGTACCTAAATATTTACATATTACACAGGGCAACTTCGCCGAGTTCTCTTCTTTTGAACTCGGCTGGAAGTAATATTTAAATATTACTGGTAGTCATCCCTTGTTCAACTATGTGTTTTAAAATTAAAATAACTCCTGAGTTTTCTGTAAAATATACCACCGCCACTTGCACCATCCCAGTACCCCTGGGTTAAATCGGTTAAATCGTGAACTCAGTGTCAAATTGTACTGGTAACCATGGTAACTCGCAGGTTTAACCGGTTAACCCCGGCTTAGTGGGATGGTGCAAGTGGCCCTTAATATACTTAACTCATAAGAAGTTTTATTGAAAGGAACTGACCCCGTTTTAGCGAAATTAGTCCACAATTGCACCATCCGTCTAGACACTGCTAGCTCGGGAGAATCATCGTCCAGCCTGTAGTTGAGCCTCGAGAAGTAGAACAGGTAGCCCATCTCATCGCCGTGGCAGGCGCCGGGGTGGCTGATGCCCAGCATGCGCTTGAAGAGCCCCAGGGCTCCGTCGAACGCGAACCGGTACATGTAGGTGGGGCTAGACCGGGTGCTGTTGGCGTAAAGGCGGACCGTGTCTAACAGCGGGCGCAGGAACATCACGTCGGTGAACAGCTGTGAAACGATATAACTATTATATATCTAAAAATATTCATATTCATATTTTTTATTTGTATTAATCATACATTAAAAATCATTATATCATATATATCATTAACAGGTCTAAAAAATCGCAATTTTGTGTGATGTAATTAATGGATGGCCCCTTATGCGATGTGTGTCGCTATTTGACATTTGTCAACCTGGCAAGCTCGGTTCTCCATACAAACGTAGTTACGCTCTCATTTTAAAACGACTAGCTAGATTGCTCTGTAACTTAGTACTTACAATAGGATGTATATTTAGGTCTGAAATTTGTTTCTGTAGCTTCAGATACCATAGTAAAAAAAATACAGCGAATTTAAGTTTTAAATTTGTTTTTGCTCAATTTCGATTGTTTTATATACTAGAGCTATATAAACTAATTTCAGACCTAGATATACCTATACCTCATATCATTGTATGTGCAAAGTTTTATTAAGTTTATATTTTATTTTATTTTTTATTACAATCCAACACGTAGTTTTAAAATGAGAACGGACTCCGTTTGTATGGGAAGGTGATATTCGGCCGAGCTTGCCGGGGACTCTTAACTATTTTCTCTTTTTAAGGTTACCAGACGGGTATCACTCTAATACATATTATAGTAGCCCAATTCTCATTCCGTATATTCCGATTGCAGTTTACCTACTTATCTTTAATGTGAGATTTTAGAATGGACAAACAATATGTTGCATGCAATTGCAATATTCTCGCCTCGTAAATCTTCTTTGTACTTCTTCCAGTGTACACCGATTTATACACCTTCCTTATACTGTACTTCTACTCTACGTTATCTCGAGTTATCATCTCGCTCGAGGCGGTCGTATTCGGGGGTTCCTAGACTTTTTTTGTACTTGCAACGTTGCAACTCGACTAGACCCCGCTACACTTACGTCATGTTATGCACATTAACAGGCCGCTGCTGCTGGAAGTATAAGGTGCGGATGCCGTCGACGACGCTGAGCGAGCGGGTCGCGCAGTAGCTCGGGCGGCACCACCAGTTTGACCTCGCGGTCCAGCTCGCCCAGCAAGTTAGGGTACCTAACGCTGGAGACCTGACTCACGTCTATCAGGCTGTCGATGTTGCGCACGTCAACAGGCCGCTGCTGGAAGCAAAAGGCGCGGATGCCGTCGACGACGCTGAGCACGCGCGCCGCGTGGCGCAGCAGCTGGGCGGCACCACTCTTCGGAACTCGCGGTCCAGCTCGCCGAGCAACTTCGGGTACCTAACGCTGCATGGAGACCTGACTCACGTCTATCAGGCTGTCGATGTTGCGCACGTCAACAGGCCGCTGCTGGAAGTAGAAGGCGCGGATGCCGTCGACGACGCTAAGCGCGCGCGCCGGGTCGCGCAGTAGCTCGGGCGGCACCACCCGTCGGAACTCGCGGTCCAGCTCGCCTAGCAACTTCGGGTAACGTTGGAGACCTGTAACAAGCAATCGTTTTTACAAAATCTTTATACTTCGTTCCTTATTTTTTTACATGACGTTTTGATAGACATATTTATTTTCATAATTTGGTAGGTTATGGGCCCAATAAAGCATGAAGTTTATAATAGCAGATGAAATAAGTTACATCGGATTTTCCAATTTAGTAAATATGATCTCTCTGTTGCGATCTCAATATTTCTAGTCCGGAGAAATTAATTTTTATACCATTACATTATACTGACTCGGCGTCGAGATACACGAGATGAGATAATATTCAAGAAATTTATTTTAATCTCATTGCCGAGCTTTGTAAAATCAAGAAATTGATTTCTATCGGTTCAACCGATCTGTCATTTTAGCACAAAATTGGTACAAATCCAGTAGGTACATTGGCCACCAAAGTTGTATAGTAAATTGGCGAACCGAACTGTCATTTTAGTGTCTCGGACATAAAAACACAGCTTAATTAAGTAGATCGATCACGATCAGTTTACAATCAAAAGTTTTATTGATCTACTTATATAACGAATGTAGCTAATGTATGCTAATGTTGTGTTCACAATCATTTATTTTAAAATTGTTTGTTTACTTTACATTACATTATATACCAATTACAGGTATTAGTACTTATTACGTATTTTCGAGTGAAATCCGTTTCTATTTATTTTCATATTTTCCGTTTTTTATGACTATAATTTTAGGTCACTACGAATATTAATAAATCGGTAATTCATTAAGACACGATACAAATGAAGACATATTGTTATTATGTAAATAAATACTGTTCGGTACGAGCAATACCGCTGGGCTTGTTTTTAACAACGCTTACCGACTGCATCACCTCAGGTTAAACCGGTGTATTAAATTAACCCAAGAAAATTAAAGAAATCTGCGGTAGTTTTGAAAATTGGTATAGTTGTACTTTGTGGCGTCCAGATGAACCATACTGAAAGTCCTCGGGGGTAGGGGTGAGCTGAGGGTCTACACCCTGGGGGGGGGGGGGGGGGTTGAAGGTATATTTTTTCAGATTTTTGCTCGTATCTCGAATATCTGTACGAATAGCTTTATAATTACTTCGAATAAAAGTTTCTACATAAAATTTTCTACAAATTAGGTTACATTTATTTTTACTCTACGATCAATACTTTAGGAGCTACAGGGTGTTTAAGTTAACAAAGAGATGAAAAATAGACGACATAAGAAAACGTCGTTTCTTCGTAGTTGTTCATCATAACTGAATTTTTTTGTATAAAATAAGCAAGTTGAGTAATCTGCTGATCAAAAATAAAAATAAACCGGCCAAGAGCATGTCGGGTCATGCTCAGTGTACGGTTTCGTACTTCCGTGGTTACCCGCCCGGAAAAATATACTTTTTGCAAAAACTCAAAAATGGCAACCTATCAGGTTTGCTATAGTTTTCCTTGAAAGTCTTTAATAAGCTTTACTTTCACGATTTTTTTCATGTTTTTGACCCATGGTTCAAAAGTTAGACCATGGTCGAGAAGTGGGGATGAATTTTTTTTTCGCTTCAACCCTATAGTGTGGGGTGTCATTGGATAGGTCTTTTAAAATGAATATGAGTCTTTAAGAACATTTTTTTGATAAACGTGATATTTCCGGAAATATTCGCTTTAAAGGAAAAATAATGTTTGTGAGTTCTAACTTTTGAATCACGAGTCCAAAAAATATGGAAAAAATCGTGAAAGTAGAGCTTAGTAAAGAATTTCATGGAAAACTATAGCGAATCTGATCGGTCAAGCCGTTTTTGAGTTTTTGCAAAAAGTATATTTTGACGGATGGGTAACTACGGAACTCTAACACTGAGCATGACCCGACATGATGTTGGCCGTTTATTTTTATATTGATCAGCAGGTGACTAAGCTTGCTTATTCTAAACTAAACATTTGAGTTATGATGAACAACTACGAAAAAACGACGTTTTCTTAAATCGTCTACTTTTTTTCTCATTAAACAACCTGTACCGGTCTGTTTAAGTTTACACGGGCTTCATTTTACCTATGTAACTTTTGAGTGACATTAACGTGAGGCACTTCATTCGGTTCTTGTCTGTTTGTCTGATTTAATATCTTGTCTTTTTATTAATTATATAACAATTCAAGTCTTGGAGACCCTTTACATCTCTGGATAATTTTTGTGATCTTTTTCATTATTATATACATTTTATCTCTGACACCTAGAGACTTTTACATCTCTAAACAATTTTAGTACTTCTGTTATTTGTATAGTTTTTATTAGTTTTTTTTCTTGTGTAATTTAACATTTATATTTATGTAATTGTTTTTTGTAATTTTGGATTAATTTTATTGTTTGTAAAAATTGACATGTAAAAGTGCCCCTGTGGCCTATTTGCTGAATAAATGTTTGACTGATGTTTGATGTACCTCGTAAAGTATTAATCGAAGAGTAAAAACGAATATGACCTAATTTGTAGAAAATTTTATGTAGAATCTTTTGTCCGAAGTATTTATAATGCTATTCGTACAGATATTCGAGATATGAGCAAAAATCTGAAAGAAGGTACCTTCAACCCCCCCCCCCCCCTACACCCTCAGCACCCCCCCCACCCCCGAGGACTTAGTATGTTCATCTGTACACCACAAGGCATAACTGTACCAATTTTCAAAACTACAAGAATTATTTCCGCAGATCGCCCATTTTCGGCTTAATTTGACGTAGCTATATAGGGACACTGGCGGTGACGCGTATTAGTGTCAGCATAGAGTAACTTATACTAGAGCGGTACTGTCATAGTAAATTTTGTAACCCCAGTAAATTCACTGCCATCTGTCGACACACTTTAAAACTAAAAATGAAGATTTATAAAAATACTATAAAATGTATTTAAATATGGATAAATATTTTTTTTATTTGCATTAATTATTTTTATGATTTTGACCCATGTTCTTTCACTGAAATGCGTTAAAATTGTTAAATAACAAACGAAACCGTCAACGCCATCTATACGACAGTAGGCCAAAGCTCGTAGCGCCCTCTGATCGAGAATCAAATTTTCTTGATTTTCGAGGCACGTTTTTTCCTTAGACTGTATCCATCTATTACGGAGTTATATCTATCTTTGGTGTCAGCATTTTTGGTATACAGTTCAAAGGAGCATTTAAGGGGCCCACTGACTACCAGTCCGCCGGACGATATCGGCCTGTCAGTTGTTCGGAACTGTCAAGTTTTTGTTCTAACTGACAGTCCGATATCGTCCGGCGGACTGATAGTCAGTGGGCCCCTTTAGGTAGTCCAGTCAGTCGCTTAGCGCAACTACCGCAAGGCATACAGTGCGCACATAACTACCTAATACGATACCACGGGACCGCCTGGTCCTGGTCTTGCATTTAATAATAAGTTTATTTTTTTAAATAATTGTAATTAACCTTTTGATATAATTTTGGAGTCAAGATAAATCGGTGTTATAGAGTGAACTTTGTTATACCTCATTTGCACAATAGGGTCACCTATACCTAAACTATTAGTATAAGTGTTCGTCGATCACACATATCTGTCACGTATCTACAGGTCAAGTTAAAGTAGCCGAGGCGAAATGTTTCGTGATTTCGTGAACTTATTGTTTGCGCGGCCCATACTCGGAGGTCTTGTGTTGTGTGACATAACACACATAACTGTTTGCATAACCGACAACTCGTTTGCATGATCTTGACTAAAACATGCCACTAATCGCTTTAGTCGGCAATCAAATCGAATTAATTACGAACACAACGCAGTTAACGTTTCATATTGACCTGACATCAGCTTGCCATTGAGTCATCGACATAATACAACAGTTATTAAACTTTAACCTTTAGACAACTGTATTTTGCTGCATAGGTACTCAATAATTTGACAAGTGTATGTCGTATATTAATTATCTGTGTCGAAATCATATAATGTGGAAATCAAACATTCATTCATTCTATTCTAGTATTACCTATAGCGAATCTATACGTAATTAGCAGGCATCGTAAACTGCGAGCGAAATCCATTTAAATGACGTATGACAACCAGTTAGACGTATGAAAACCCTAGTACTTTAATGTATTTCGCTCGCAGTTTACGATGCCTGGTAATTAGACACGTATATAAAATTACTATTGCAACAAAATTGCGACAAGATCTTCAAGATTGTCAAGGCAAAAATAGGTACCTAGTTATATTTTCTAACGTTCCTTTCGTAGGTTTCGTTAGACCAAGACTAAGCTAAGTTCGCAGTGATTTTAATAGCCCAGACTGTGAAAGTGTTCTATTTAAACGTCATAATTTCATAGAAGTTTGAAAAAATAACACTTGCACATTCTGGTCTATAAAAATCGCTGCCAACTTAGCTTGGTCTAACTTTAGGTATGACGAGTGTAGTATTATTATTGATCAGTGTCAATAAAAATACTTCCTTGCTTCCTTGCCCATTTTGATGACGAAGGAAAACATCGCGAGGAAACCTGCATGTATACATCCACGAAGAAATTCAGGTGTATAGCCCAACCAAGCCTTAATTCTCGTGCATGAAAGAAAGTCTGTGCCCAGCAGTCGGACGTATATCGTATATAGGCTGAATTATTATTATCCTAATAAACAAATAACAAATAAATAAATAAATACATAGAAAACATCCATGACTCAGGAATAAATGTCAGTGCTTATCACACAAATAAATGCCCTTACCGGGATTCGAACCCAGGACCATCAGCATCATAGCCAGGGTCACTAGTCTCACTACCCACTACCCACTAGGCGAGACCGGTCGTCAACTAATATTTTACTATTATGTGTTCTATACAATACTTATTCTTTGAGTCAACTAAAACAATACTTTTAGGGTTCCGTACCTCAAAAGGAAAAAAACGGAACCCTTATAGGATCACTCGTGCGTCTGTCTGTCTGTCCGTCTGTCACAGCCTATTTTCTCCGAAACTACAGGACCAATTAAGTTGAAATTTGGTACACATATGTAAGTTTGTGACCCAAAGACAAACATGTAACGTAAACAAATGAATTTTAAGCACGGGGCCACTTTTGGGGGGGTAAATGTGAAAATTAAAAACAATACACTCCTTTTTTTTGGCAGCCGTGTAAAAAATAAAGTTTTTCAAACTATATAGTGTTACATATCAAATCAAAGAGCTTATTATGAGAATCTTAAATATATTTTGTTTTATAATTTTAAGATAAACGCATTAGAAGTTATTCAAGAAAATAGGCAAAACATTACCATTCCACCCCCTTTATCTCCGAAACTACTGGCTCAAAATTTTTGAAAAAAATACACAAAATAGATCTTTATCTATAGATCACAGGAAAACCTATAACAAATGTGCAGTTAAGCGTGAGTCGGACTTAATTACTTAGTTTTTGATCCGACCCCTAAGGGTTTTTTAAAGACATTGACATTTCACATAAAAAATACATTGTATAAATTGTGTAATGTACGGAACCCTTGCAATGCGAGTCCGACTCGCACTTGGCCGGTTATTCTAGTAAGTATACAATTTAAATTATTATACACAAATTAGGTAAGTACTCGTATCTCAAGATAAAAGATATCAACGAGGTTATATTTCAGTAGGGATGAAAATTCCGGAAAAAATCAAATGGTTATTTCGGGAATTTTACAAAATTTCGTTTATTTCGGAAGTATTGTAACTTAAATGTGCATATTTCGAAAGATATTAAAAAAAAACACGAGGCGATTTGAAATTTGTCCCGTTTACCTATTTCCGGGTTTTTTCCACGCTATTTTTCCGTAAAAAATAGCTCGTTCATGTCTTTTGTTCTATATCGTTTGGTTTCATCCTCTTTACATCTCATCTCATCGTCAAATTCATTATAATTCACTATAGCGTTTCGTAATGAAGTCATTATAGTTGAGTCTAGAGCCCATAGTAAAAAGTATGCGATTATAGTTTGTTATAAAATCTTAATTAACCCATTAAAGTCGACGAGTAGGAAAATAAATATTTCATTAAATGTATTATTGTATTGTATTATTTTAAATCTAAGTTCGTTGTACATACTAACCCCTTAGTTTGTAAGTTCTACTAATATAAATATGTGTCCATGTGTTACACGCAATAAAAATATTCATTCATTCATTCATTCATTAAATAGCATATTAAGACATTTTCTTTAACTAATTTAATGACCATCGTTTGTTGTATGGGAGCCCAACTTAAATATTTATTTTATTCTGTTTTTCGTATTTGTTGTTATAGCGGCATCAGAAATACATCATCTGTGAAAACTTTAACTGTCTATCTATCACGGTTCATGAGATACAGCCTGATGACAGACAGACAAACAAACAGCGGAGTCTTAGTAATATTAGGGTCCCGTTTTTACCCTTTGGGTACGGAACCCTAAAAACTAACAAAGGTTTGCTTAGCCTCCAATTGCCTATTGCGGCGTACGGCCATTGCACCGACTTTCCATATTTCTTAATTAGTTCACGACAATGAACATGAAAGAACTATACCTAGTCATCGCAACCGCTACGTCTATTTTTAGGGTTTTGAAGTCAATAACTCTTATGTAGTTTTGCCACTAGCGTGTATGTCTGTATGTTTGTCTTTCCACGGATTAAGGCGCTAGGCGCCGTTTTTGGCTAAAAGAGGTTACTTTCTAGAGCCTATTTCTCCTGAATGGATCAACAAAAAATTATAAAAAAAAATATATATGAATCTTCATTCTATGTACAACAATTGTAACATTTGACTTTTTTCCTGAAATTTATAGTTTCACCGTAATACAACAGGCCATTTTGCGGCTAATTTTGCTTATTTCTACTAAACGGCTTTAATCAATTAAAATTATTTTTTTACTAACAAATTAAAAAAATATATAGCTCAGTGACCCTTAGGTTGCTGTTCCACCTGTCCAATTCTTGGTCCAATGTGCAATGCGTCTTACTCTCTCACTAAGCAAAATGTGAGACGCAAAAACACATTGGACAAAGAAATTTGACCACCCTTAGGTAGGTAATTAATACTCTAGAAAAAAAACCTTAATATGGTATTGAAATTGGTAAAATAAAAAAATTAAAAGAAATTGGGGTATCTAGTAGGCAAGCCTAGTAAAGTAGAATATTTTTTGAAGCAAAAAAAAAAAACGGCCAAGTGCGAGTCGGACTCGCGCACGAAGGGTTCCGTACCATTACGAAAAAGTGCGAGTCGGACTCGCGTTCCAAGAGTTCCGTACATTACACAATTTAAGCAATGTATTTTTTATGTGAAACGTGAGTGAAATGTCTTTAAGTAATTAAGTCCGACTCACGCTTGACTGCATATTTCTAGTAGGTTTTCCTGTGATCTATAGGTAAATATCTATTTTGTGTATTTTTTTCAAAATTTTAGACCCAGTAGTTTCGGAGATAATAGGGGGTAATGGTAATTTTTTGCCTATTTTCTTGAATAACTTCTAAACTGTTTATCCTAAAATTATAAAAAATATATATTTGAGATTATAACAATAAGCTCTTTCATTTAATATGTAACACGATATAGTTTGAAATTTTTTGATTTTCTCATTTAGCCTCCAATAGTGGCCCCCGTGTTTAATTTTTTTTATTTACGTTACATGTCCGTCTCTGGATCACAAACTGACATACGTATACCAAATTTCAACTTAATTGGTCCAGTAGTTTCGGAGAAAATAGGCTGTGACAGACGGACAGACAGACAGACAGACGCACGAGTGATCCTATAAGGGTTTCATTTTTTCCTTTTGAGGTACGGAACCCTAAAATCATTGAGAATTTATAATTTACTTCACGCAAATATGGTACGTAATCAATTGAATAAGTTTTGTTTTCTAATGCCTGTTACGGCTGTTTTACGTAGTGGGGCAGCATAAATCAGCACCAGAGCAGCAGCGTGCGTCACAAGTCCACACAAATCCACCGTCCACCTTTAAATTTCTAGGGTCACTAAACATTGAGCAACCTAACACTAGCTTCTTAATTGTTGTTTGACACATTGCGACACCATCTGGCAAATGTAAAATGTTTCGGCTCGATGATAAACATCTGCATTCATACATCTGCAATCACCTATTTTTATTTGTCTATTAATTTTTGTAAAGCTTCTTGCTAAATGCTGACTGACATAAATGAATTAGATTTTTTTCACACTGGGTTAGGTACGAGTATGGAGTATTGTTATTTGTTTCTATTTTTTTAACAATTTACTACTTAACTCAAAAATATTATTTCCTACTTCATTAGAATTTTTAGGAACACCGTCCCTTATAGTTTCCTCTCCGTCTATTCATTTGAGAAGATTCACACTATATACCTGTCTGTATGTCACAGGCGTCACAGCCATTTTGCTCAGAAACTATAACGTACCCTGTGAACGTACCTATATTTTAATGAAAGGCCATGCCAGGATAAGCTAAGTGAGTCTGCCCCCAGCGAGTTTTGTCTTGTAATTTTTTATTGATTTGTCTTTCTATTAGTATCGTATCGAGTATGCCAAATTTCAGCTCCCCAAACTTTATAGTTAAATAATAATAAAAAACGGAATATGATCTTCATTCAATTTTTTTTTCTAGCCAGCCGATTTTGACGTGCGTCACGTATATTGTGCATGTAGTAAGGACAATTACATGATATTAATTTTGTGACATATTGCCATACAAAAACTAAAAAAAAATTTTATATATTTTTTTTAAGTATTATCACGCCAGCGACACCTCCAGATTTTTCAACAAAGTAGGCCTCTTTAATAAGCTGAATCAAATGAATATAATAACTTTATTTTTTCTGTGGTAGAACAAGGTGTTTTTTTTTAATTGAATACATCACTATACATTTACTCGCATACCCGCTCGTTAAAACTAATCGCTATTCAATATTCGCGATATAATCCGTTTTCATAGTTTTATTTCATACTTATATTTAATTTTATATATCATAATTCATAAAATCATCATTTTAGTCAAAATTCAATGCGTCGTGGAGCATGAACATTTTTAATGCAATATTTTTACAATTGAAGCTTTTATTGAAGACTAGCGACCCGCCCCGGCTTCGCACAGGTAGTTCAACAAATTTACACAAAACCTTTACAAATTATACATATAAACCTTCCTCTTGAATCACTCTCCCTATTAAAAAAAACCTCCGCATCAAAATCCGTTGCTTAGTTTTTAGGTCTAAGCATACATAGGGACACACATACAGACATACATACATACAGACAGCAGAAAGCGACTTTGTTTTATACTATGTAGTGATAATATAACTACATAGTATATATGATACTCGTAGCATAACGATCGTACGATAGTGATTGTATGGTGTTTACTTTCACGTAAATTGGATAAGAATATGGTGTGCCATCATTTCAGTTATTCAGAATGACATAATGTAAGTAACCAGTGGTTTCCGAAGTGTATATTAGTCGTATTAACGGCGCCCCACTGCGCGTGGTCACGGACTCACGAACGACATAACATCCGCGAGGCGGCCTTCCCATTACCACCCATTACGGTGCACTGTTTGTTCTGTTTGTGGTGTGTTGGATAAGAGGTTACGTAAAATGGTATTTTCCTGCTTACGCTATTCCTGCCGGTGTCTGAGCTATTCTAGTAATAATGGTATCTACCCATGATGTTCAATAGCGTAACATAATTTCGCTGCGCAACAAAACGCGGGTAACATGAGGCTGAATTTGATGAGACAGAATCGGTATTGTTTAAACCCAACCCAAATTGTTAAAACGGCTCAGCTCATATAAGGTGAACTTTTTTCGCTCCACCAACCCAAGCCAACAACTTCACCTGGTAGGTGGGGGGTGGGGAGACGATATTCTTTCCACGATTTGACTTGATTGTGAAGTGTCCGGTTGGCCGAGACCACTTTCATTCGATTGTGCTCAGTCAAATAGGTGTTATCACAATCTTAATTTGGTGATCTTCTTTTGTACATGTGGACGAAATTACGGAACATAGAAAATGTTATTGACTGATCACTTGATCATTTTACGCATGGAACTTTTTGTAGAACTTTTTTGTATGCATGTAAGTAATATAGCCATCCATTTACGTCACTGGCATAGAAGCGAAATTGGAGAAGAGTACCTAGGCATAAATTTCACTCCTTATTCTAATAAATCGTGAAATGACAAAATGACCCATCTCCAGGCGAGACCGGTCAAAAATTAAATGACCATGGATATAATATCATTATAGGTACTTTATGTGCGCTGCATACCGAGCAAATACCAAGAATGTAGTCGTTCGTCTAGCTCAAGTACAAGGCATTTCCAAGGTAATACAAGCAATGTTTATGTATTTATAGGAGAGCGGATAGGCGGGCTGCGGAAGGACCGCAGCGGCAGTTCCGTTCACTTGCGAAACGTCGCCAAGGATTTCCCGCCAATACGGGTATGCTATCAACCTACTTATTGGTGGACTTCCTTGGCACAACAAAATACCACAATACAGAAATTATTGAGTGGAACGTAATGTAAGTAACTGCGTATTTTTTAGAAAAATATTGCATCGCTTTTAGCAATATGGCTAAAAACGAATACTTCAATCCGTCCGTCTGTCAGACACATAGCTAAATATCTCGAGAACTACTTACGCCATCAATTTGGAATAGTTATGAGTTATGAACAAGGCTCCCAGACGCTTTGAAAGTGTTATGTAAAATTTCAAAGGCTAGTTACTAGGTCAAGTGGGGTGACATTTGAAAGTTTTTTTTTTACACTGTAAAATCACAACCCCCTTTAGCCTAGCCTTCGCCAGCGATATCCGTGTAGAAATCTGTAACTCCCCCCATAATTAAATAAACCTAATCGTATAATCAACCCCCCTTTACTAAGATTTTACCCAGTTAATAGTTAGAACCCCTCGAGTATCAGCTAAATTTTGGACTTGGACCCTGGTTTTTTTTTATTATTACCTAGATCTCAAGGAAAAGATATTTATAGTACCGAGAATACATTTTATTATGATTTTATGATGTTAAGAAATAATTTAAAAAATATTTTATTAATTACAGAAGTAGAAAAGTAAATAGAATTTATTAGTGTAATGTAAATGATGTCATAAGTTTACTACATATGATGTTATATGTGTATTTAGGCAATTGCAGCATATATGTTAATAAAATAAAATAAAAATAAAAATGAAAGCATTAGAATTTAGTTTATTTCTGATATCTTCGCTCACTTCGATGCATTTTACGTTTATTAGTAACAAATATGTATAAAACATATCCGGGATGTTAAAATTAGTCAGTGTCATTGTCAGTGGCCATGTAAATAAATAGTTATTGAACCTTTCCTTATTTTGTTTATTTCTAAGTTAAAATAAGGATTAATTTAACGAGGACACTAGTGATAAATAATAACATGGAATATATATATATATATATAATAACATCAAATAATAATATGTGACTGAAGAGGATTTTAGTATTACAAGGTATTTCTTTCTTCCTATTTTTCTATGTTTTGTAATGAAATATGAGATTAAAACTAGGCAATAGGCATACGGCCAGTTGCAAGTAGTTAACACTTTCAAACACATTTTCATCCCGTAGGGCGCCATGGTAGATTCATATAATTTAGTACACCCGTGAAGGACTGGCGCAGTGAAACAGTTAATTAGTGAATATTGTATTATCCGCCATTTCTAATTTTATTATTTGTGCGATAAGTTTAATATAGTTAAAATAGATTGATAAACATAATTTGTATACTTAAAAAGTAACTAGATTTATTTTATATCACCACATACTCACATAGTATAAGGCAAAGTCGCTTTCCGCTGTCTGTATGTCTGTCCCTATGTATGTTTAGATCTTTAAAACTACGCAATGGATTTTGATGCGTTTTTTTAATAGATAAAGTGATTCAAGAGAAAGGTTTATATGTATAATTTGTAAAGGTTTTGTGGAAATTCGTTGGAACTACCCGTGCGCAGCCGGGACGGGTCGCTAGTCTAAATATATATAAAATTAATCTATAGTTGGTCAAACCAAATTGTTAGTAAATAAGAACAAAAAAACTATACTCATCCTTTTCTTTTGGTACTAGTATTAGTGTAAAACAAAGATAGTATGATTCTCTCTGTCTATGTTTGAAATGAGGCAGTTCCTTTGACAAACTATATATTACTCTTGTATATACTATGTCTATGATATTACTAGATTAAACCTATAATATTGAATGCCAACCTTAATGAGGTTGTATACCTACATTCAAATACATTGATTGTGTCGTGAATGTATGACAATCACGATTCTATATTTAGTCATTTAGTGGTAATTTAGGATTTCGCTACATAGTGGGCAAATAAAAGCTTAAAGGTCATATATATAAAGGTGCTTCAAACCGCCTAAGGTCAGTTAAACAAGTGATCGAGTGAATTTTATAATATTATTTGATTAGTTGTTATCAGCTTTTTCCTTGCATCTTCTTACCTTGAAAGATATTAAGCTATTTTTCAATGATATTTCGCAATGAGGGCTATCGTTTTTTTGCTCACCAGTTGGCGCCTCTGTTGATGGTGGTCCAAAAGACTAAAGAACAGCTGTCAGTCATTGAAGTGACAAGTGACATTTGACATTTCGAACTATGGAAAAGACCACCATGACAGACACTAGCGCCCCTAGCGGCGAATTCATACGCGTTAGCCCTCATTGTTGTAAATTAATGTAATTGTTACGCAAGTTTCGGTATTTTTCTATAAATATATCATTAGGTACTAATAATATCATTTTATAATATGCGTCTTAATTATAGAAAAAACCGGCCAACAGCATGTCGAGCCATGCTCAGTGTAGGGTTCCGTAGTTATCCTTCCGTCACAATAGGCTAAGGAGCTATTAGTATAACAAACAGAAGACTGTTAACAAAGGAATTAAATGATGCCTTTCACCCGAGTTAAACAATCTTCTTTTCATATCGAATAGGAAGAAACCAAAAAGACAAGGCAAGTTTGCATAATCAGTACCAGTACTTAAATAAAGTAATAGACGTATGGCCATGTTTTTTCCTTAGAACTTACTTTCAATGGGAGACTTATCCATAGCGAAAAATATTAAATGGCAACATTTATATTTCAGGAAACTGCAGTAATTTTATAATTTTATGAAAATCAGCGGGATTGCCTCTTACTTTTTAATTTATTATTTTTTGGTTCTAAAACTGCCAATAGTCAACGGCATTACTCATTCAGCCAATGGAACTGTTTTACATAAATTAAGTATTAAATAACAATTGAATGAGTAAAATAAGCAAATTTTTATGCCAAATAACTTTAAAAATCAATTTAACGTCATAATAACGTTTAACTGCGGCTGTACGTCTTTTTACTATGAAGGGGAGGCTTTTTGCGATAACTCAAAAACGAGTTTTCATTTAATGTCTTTCTTAAGCTCTGTTTCTACGATTTATTTTTATTTTTGGGACCCATGGTTCAAAATATAACATTTAAAACTTTCGCGTTTTGAACACATAAAAAAAGTTCAAAAGTTGATATGAACCCCCTGACCGATTCTTGAGGGAGGGAGGACACAATTTGTATTTCTTTCGGAGCGATTTTTTCCGAAAATATTTACTTTATCAAAAACTGTTTGGTTGAAGGGTTGTAGGGTTAAAGCGAAAAAAAAATTTACATCACCACTTTACATGTAGGGGAGTACCCTAAAAAATTTTTTTTTTAGATTTTATTGTTTTATTGATTTATATATCCATGCCAAATTGCAGCTTTCTAGCACTAACGATCACAGAGCAAAGCCTCAGACAGACAGACAGACGGACATGGCGAAACTATAGTTGACTACGGGACCCTAAAAAGCCATGTAAGAATTTGAAGTAAGTATTGTAATCAACCCTGTAATCATCTTTAATGGATATGGTAGAGTCCAGTGTAAAGTGCATAAAAATTACTCAAAAATATGTATATGTCCCATAGTTTTCTAATTCGCTGACATAAGAGCTATGGGACATATTTTTGAGCATGATGAGTGCACCCATATTTTTACAGTTGACTGTACCAATAATGAGACATAAACATAAACCACAAATCCTGTAAAATGGCAACATTTTACCATAAACCAGAGTCATAGAGCTGTCTAATTTCTGTCTGATGTTTTACAAGAGAAATGGCGCGGGGCGCCATAATGTCCAAGACTGGAGAAAAAAAATCCGTCATCGCCAGAAAAGGCGGAAAATGTAGGCGCGAAGGGGCGGTCTCCCATACAAAATTTGTTTTTCGCGCCTTTTTTCTACCGACAAACTGGGTTTGCCATAAGTGGCCATAATAGTATATGTTGAAACCAATTGCAGTAGATACCTTACATGAAATACCTACATAGAAAACGTAAATGTTTCATGATTGGGGCCGTTTATTTATACCATATACCTAAATGCATATACAGGTGTCCTTAACCATTGAACAAACCCTGAAAATCCTGAAATCTCAGGAATGCTCTAACAGTAATATTTTTTTATTAGAACAAAAGATAATAAAATACATTTTCAAACAAGTTATTTTCAATAATCGACAACAAAAAGAAACATACTAATCATTGGCAGTGTTTTTGATAATTTGTTCGAAAATGTGCGGCAATGATGACATTTGTCAACAGACAGTGTCATAAATAAAAAAAGAATCAAAAAGGTCGAAGAAGGTTTCATACTATGTATTTTTATTACCTCAGGAGCTATTAACACATACAGGCTGCTCCAAAGTAAAAAATCGTAATTACTTAATTTCTTCGTAACCGCTACACCGGTTGTTATGATACTTTGTATACTGGTTCTAAATACCCTAATGCACATGTACATTTCGGCTTTGTCCAATGGCAAAGGACTCCCTGTAAACGAGTATACTTCTTATGTTACTATAAATTCATTTTGATTGTGCAAGGCCTGTGTTTGGAGCGTATTACTTAGTTCAATTATGTTTACTTAGTTATACAAGTACAACTTACGCCTGAAAAGTAAGATGCCCTCCTGCGCATTATAGCCGGTAAGGAAGGGTACGTCGGCGCCCGGCAGCAGCGTCCGCGGGTGCTCCGTCAGGAACGCGTCGGCCACCTCCTGCACACCAACGTTTGGACGTAGGTTAAAGATACATCCTCAAATATTTGGTTATTAAAATAAGGACTTTATTTGACAGATTTTTGTGGGTCCTTTTCCCTGTGATTTAGGAAAACCCGTCCAACAACTAACTGTTACTGATGAAAAATGATATAGGTTAACTTATGTACAGTCGAAGGCAAAGACAAATGGCTTAAAAATATGTGAACACGACTTTAGTGTCTAAGGTGTAAGAGCGTACACATATTTTTGAAACTTTGGGAATGTATATATATAAGTTACAAAATCTCGTGCGCACTTATGTGACCGAGGTTCGGAAAATAGAGCAATTCACAATATCACAATGAACATCATGCGCGTACCTGTGCTTACATTTGTGGTTTCCTGATGTACGAGACAACGGGCTACTAACAGAAATAAAATCGCTTATTTCAGGCGGAGACAATGGGGTTCTTTAGGCAGGTTTGTCGATGGGATAAAAGGCGTGCGGCTGCACTTCGGACAAGAAAGGCAGTGCTACAGTGTTTTTCAGGCCGGCGGTCTTGACCAGCAAGCAAGGCGCGCATGGCGCAAGGCGCGTCTGCCATCGCCAGCACCTCGCTCGAAAGTAACATTACAAGAAGTGTAGTCTCATCTGAAGCTCCACGGCGGGCAAGAAAGGCAGTGCTACAGTGTTTTCCAGGCCGGCTGTCTTGTCCAGTGGGCATGCAAGGCGCGTCTGCCATCACCAGCACCTCGCTCGAAGGTAACATTACAAGAAGTGTAGTCTCACCTGAGACTCCACGGCGGGCAAGAACGGCAGTGCTACAGTGTTTTCCAGGTCGGCGGTCTTGCCGGGCGCGCCCGCTAGTCGCGCACCAGCCTTTACAAGCAGTTCGCTTGGAGTCGCTCGGAGGTATCCTTGATGTAAATAAACAAGATATAAGAATGATTTAATATAAGTATATAAGAGATATAATAAAACTCTTTTCGGCAGTTGAAATTTTTACCCGTAATAGTGCGCATAACGGACGCTCGAATAAGCTATTGTGTACGAGTAGATGCCTAGTTCTATGTAATGCTTCTGTAATAGGTATAGTTAGTCATGAAGTTATAAAACAGCTGTTTATGGCCTTGCTAAGTACAGTAGCGGTAAAAAATCTATCACTGTTATTTTTGCAGGCGAATTCACTCGAAAATTTATGAAATTAGACTATGTATTTATATCATGTAAATAATGACCCAATGAACCAATTAAAGCATGTTATAAAACTTATAATTATTTAAAAAAAACACCCAGAATCGAATCTTACCAACAATAAAACCTAGATGGATCGATTTTTGCAGTATACCGGTTTACGAATTACCCCGAATCCTAACCCCTCGTAACATCACTCACCGAGCAGTTCAGCCGTGCTGTTGGTGACGATGCCGAGCTCCCGGCCGAGCTCGAAGGCCCGCTCCAACGGGTCGTGCGCGAGCGCCCACGGCGATGTCGCCAGCCCGCTTTGCGCTATCGCACCATGGAATAAACCCTGGGACAACGACAAGTTACCACCACATTATTATGTGAAAGGAATAGTATACCTCTATACACTCATAATAAAAACCGGCCAAGTGCGAGTCGGACTCGCGCACAAAGGGTTCCGTACCATTACGCAAAAAAGGGCGTTGTATGGGAGTCCCACTTAAATATTTATTTTATTCTGTTTTTTTAGTATTTGTTGTTATAGCGGCAATAGAAATACATCATCTGTGAAAATTTCAACTGTCTAGCTATTACGGTTCATGAGATACAGCCTGGTGACAGACAGACGGACAGACAGACAGACAAACAGACAGACTGGCAGACAGACAGACAGACAGACGGACAGTGGAGTCTTAGTCCTAATCCTTTCGCTTGCTCGTGTTTCAATTCCACACTCGCGGGTAAAATACAACTTTGCACCCTTGTATAACAAATAACTATTGTCAAAGGACTAACTCATTTCAAACAGACAGAGAGAATCATACTATCTTTGTCTTACACTAGTACTAGCACCCAAAAGAAAAGGATGAGTATAGTTTTTTTTGTTCTTATTTACTGCCAATTTGGTTTGACCAACTATATACGTTTAGGTAGGATAAAGATCGGTTTAATTTTCAAAATTGGTAATCAAAATATTGTAAAAGAATTACGAATCTAGATTTAGGGTGTAGAGTCGGACTTAATTTAAACTTAGGCAAATACGCAAAATAAACTTTAAAAGAAATGAGCGTTGCATATACCTATCATCCTTGAATCCTACAGTGACGTAAGGCGATATTAACATGCTTTAAAATTAATTACTTTAATCATTGTGACTAATACTTTAAATCAACAACTTACCTATATATCAATAACTAACATGACTGTGACGGATCAAGTAGATAATGCCATTAATCAAATTGGTGATTATATGTCTTCGCAATCGTATTATTTGTTAGTATTTGATTTTATTGGGTGTAAGCAATTGACTAAATACTGAGATATGGGATATAAAACCGGACGCCTCTCTTGTAAAATGGTATGCAATTTTATCTCCGCGGTCCCCACAAGAGGCACAAGATGGGCTCGCACAAAAAACGACATGGTAGAGAGGTGTCACGGCTCACGGCTGCAAAGCATAGGCAGAGGCCACCCACCCACCTGTGTCGAGTGACGAGTGACAGAACGCCACAGCGTTTCGTTGACTGATACCAGCGGGCGATGGGATCAGCACATCCTTACGCCATTTTGTCATATCCCTACGCCATTATTCAGTTTATTATTAAGTATCTTGTAAATATAGGTGATTATTTTTTTAGTAAGTTACTTATTATTTTAACCATACTTTTATCCACATTTTATACCTAGCCTTTGACACCCAGGAGGTTAAAAAAACCGGCCAAGTGCGAGTCGGACTCGCGTTCCAAGGGTTCCGTACATAACACAATTTTTAACAATGTAGTTATTTTTTATGTGAAACGTGAGATGTTTTAAAAAAATCCGTAGGCTTGACTGCACATTTCTAATAGGTTTTCCTGTGATCTATAGGTATTGAAAGAGCTATTTTGTATTTTTTTTCTCAAAATTTTAGACCCAGCAGATTTGGAGATAAGGGGGGGGGGGGGGATTGTAATGTTTTGGCTATTTTCTTAAATAACATCTAAACTATTTATTATAAAATTACAAAAAAATATATATTTGAGATTCTCATAACGAGCTCTTTTATTTGATATGTAACACGATATAGTTTTAAAAACTTTATTTTTTAATTTTCTCATTTACCCCCCAAAAGTGGCCCCCATGTTTAAAATTCATTTATTTACGTTACATGTCCGTCTTTTGGTCACAAAATTACGTATGTGTACCAAATTTCAACTTAATTGGTCTAGTAGTTCCGTTCCGTTCCGTTTAGTGACTACAGCAGCAGCCAGCAGTTACTGCTGCAAGGACGCAGAGGCGTTGGTCACAAAAGAGAGGGAGGGACGGAGAGGCTCATCGAGCTTGCTCAAATGCACGTGCTGGTGCGATCCGTGAACACGGTTCGCAGTCGCTTAGTTTAACGCACTGGCACACACAAATATTATATGACCATTATATTATGGGTGGCACCAATGAGGATATAATAAGATAGAGCGGTACTGTCATAGTAAATTTTGTAACCACTTTAAACTCACTGCCATCTATCGACATACTTTAAAACTCAAAATGAAGATTTATAAAAATACGTTAAAATGTATTTAAATACGGATAAATGTTTTTTTTATTTGCATTAATTATTTTTATATGATTTTGATCCATGTTCTTTCACTGGTATGCGTTAAAATTATAAATAACAAACGAAACAGTCAACGCCCTCTATACGAGAGTAGTTCAAAACTAGTGGCGCCATCTGATCGAGAATCAAATTTTCGTGATTTTCGAGGCACGTTTTTTCCTTAGACTGTATTCATCTATTACGGAGTTATATCTATCTTTGGTGGCACTGATATATTATGTTACTTAAGCACTGTCACAAAAGACCGGAATTAAGCAAGAACCCGTCGCGAAAGCTTTGGTTAGCGCGCGTCGCGTCGGATGTTTGGAACTTACCTATGTTGAACAAATATTTTTTTTTTTTCTTTGAATCTTTAGTTCGTACAGCGACTGCACTAACATCTGGTGATGGGTATCTTTTGTTCCGCTGGACTTTTGAGACTCATTTGTCCGCTCCGGGCACGACCGTCCACCACCGCGTCCCAAATGGTTCTCTAATTGGTCCAGTTATTTTGGAGAAAATGGGCTGTGACAGACGGACAGACAGACAGACAGACGCACGAGTGATCCTATAAGGGTTCCGTTTTTCCTTTTGAGGTACGGAAGCCTAAAAACTACCTACATCTTACATTTATGTAAAAAGGTATAGCTCATTTATTAATACCTACGTCCGTTAACATTAACAGCTGAGCGGTACCTAGCCCAAAGGCCTATCAATTACGTGATCAATATACAATAGTATTAAGTACCTAATTAACCTTTTCAATTGATATGGGACGTGACGTCGCTAGTAAATATGTACGTGTTTAATTTACAAATACAGTTAATGATTTCGAACTAATCGAGTACATACTGTAGGCATTTTTGCATTATGATTATTGCTAAATAATAAGTACATGTCGAAACGCGTATATGATCTATAGGTAGATACCTAATACGTATAAAATACAATGGATTACTTCTGCTGCACTGTATTTATATTTTATGGATCCCTGTTGCAACAGTTGATGGTTTAGCTTATTTAATATGTCCACCAAAGTAATGAATTGAATTTTACCTATTAACCTTTTGAACGCCAATGACCAATATATAAGCACCGTAGGTTCAATGGCAAAGACCGACTAATCTGTCATAGACCACAGAGCAACATAGACCTACATGCATATGCATAAAGTTCAATTTCAGTTTTGACACTTCGGTGACGTTGCGTCTGAGTGACAGCTTTTGTGTTTGACACGGCGTTAAAAAGGTTAAACGTATTATTACAGAACTAATCTATGTAAGTAAATTATGTGACGTATTATGAATATTAAGATTTCATTATTCTTACTGTAAATTATGTGTTAGATATATTATAATTAGTAAATTGCTTCACCCTATCCGGGTTCATGTACCATAGTAATAAGTCCTAGACATAATTCATTGTACATGACTGCAATAAACGAATACGAATACTTTCAGATGCTGAAGGAGGGGCGCTTAATAATGTCGTACATTGTACTAGGAACGCTACGCTGATATTCCAATCTACGTTTGTATTTATATGGTAAGTCGGCTGCCGGTCGGTTCGTTAACTTACTTGGTATAGATATACTTAAGTAGATATTGGGACAGGCGCGGAGAAATCACACACACAACAACAGTTATGACACTCTCAGCGTCTTTTAAAAATTGCATCTTCATACTTGTTACCTTTGTGTGTGATTTCATTATTTCATCAGTATTTACATTCGTGTCTCCAAATTTTGAGACCTTATATTACATCAGTCAGAAGATTCACAAGATTCTACCTTCGACGCTGGCGATAGCATATGGAGATGCACGGAGGCGGCGCCAGCGGATTCTCCGAAGATAGTAACCTTATTGGGGTCCCCACCAAAGTGCTCGATGTTGTCGCGCACCCACTTCAATGCCATCACTTGATCCTGAACAAAAACAAAAAAAATTACATATCAGTCAGCAAACATTTATCAAGTCACATCTAATAATAAGATAGTAGGTAACAATTTTATTGTTTTAGTGTTCGTGTCTGATGAATATAGGCACGTGCGTATTGCAGTCAGCAAGTGGTGCTGTTGCATACCGCAGAATGCGGTTGCAGCAAAATGTTAAACAGAAACTTAAACAGGCACCGCGCTTGCCTAACTATCCTGAGGGATTAAATTTTGTCTGTGAGTAAAGTACCTATATACTTACGTTCTTTTAGTGATCTGATCTATATGAGTAAGCTTAAGATTTTGCGTGTTTGATTTAGACTTAGGTACTACCTAGAACACGTTTCGAAATTCAATTGATTGTCCACAACAACTATGTAGAGCGATCGTGTAAACTTGCCTTAAGGCCCATGTTCCCAGAGACCTCTTCATTCCCCAGGCTCAAGAACCCGAGCGCTCCAAGCCTGTAGTTCAAGGTGACGAGAACCACACCGCCGCCCACGAGGTGGTCCGGCCCGTATAGGAACGAGTTGCCAGAGCCCACCGCGAACGCGCCTCCGTGGATCCACACCATCACCGCCAGTTTTGGATTGTACCTTTGAACACGTTACCCGACCATTAATAACAATGATAACACTGGATTTGACACATCACTGACACCGAAAACATTATGTTTACGCACACAAACAAAAATTGCCGGACAGCTGACGAGGGGTCCGACATGGGTGAAATTATCGGAAGTTCCAATACGATGTCGGATGTCGGATCACGGATGGCCCTTATGAGGATGACTTTTAAGTGGCATGAAGTCCGCCTTTTTTGGGTGAACAATGTTAACATTTTTGTTGCCATGCAGATTTCTTAAATTATTAAATATTCGAATTTAAACTATCGTGAGACATATTAACTTAACTAACTTAGCGGGTTCACTCACGTGTTTTAGTCACTCGCGCGACATGTTTCATACACACATCACACACACATACATTGTAACATAACATGTCGCGCGAGTGACTAAAAACACGTGAGTGAAACCGAAGTAAGTTAGTTAAATTATTTAATATATTCAGAAAAAACATATGTTTTATACATTTTACTTCTATTCGATATCCCATATCGGATCGGACAATGTTAAAACGCTCTTATAGTGGAAATTCATAAAGTCTCTTCTAGAAAGTCTTCGATTACGCTTGAGTCAGCAAAACATGGGTTTTAGAAATAGGATGTTTCGAAATATTGGCTATGGAACACTGACCCGGTATGAGGCTTATGTGGGTATATGACTCATGTTGATAAGGCTCTGTGGTAATTATGAGTAGATACATTCGTGGTTTACCACTTCCATTATGAAATGCCTAGTTCTCGTACAGTAGGATAATTATTAGGTATAAAGTTTACATTGTTGACAGGTATGGCATAAGTAAGCAAGCAGCTATACATATATTATGTCTACTATGTACCCACTTAAGGGAAGTAATCTTTGATTCAATAAAATTACATAAAATAATGTGTTTTTGCAGGGTATTTTTTAAGGAAAAGGAAGTTAAATCTACAATTCACTTCATGACACAGAGTCATCTAAAATCTAAACAAAGCAGACAATTATTCAACTACATGGTCAATGTGATGGTCGCATTTATCAAAAATCTACACAAACAAATATTATTTGCTTCTCAGTAACACTTAATAATAGTTACCCAGTGAGCTTATCCGGCAGAGGCGACAGAGCCGGCGAGTAGGCATTAAGGAACAGGCGGTTCTCTTCGCCCTTGTAGGTGTTGAAATAGCAAGAAACGGAGCGGGGTAATTGACGTTTTAATTCAGCGCGTCATAGTTTATTAATGAATATGTACCTAGTGAGAATTGAATTATAAAGTTAGGTAGTGATTTTTACCTTACCCAGGACTTACCCAGTGAGCTTATCCGGCAGAGCAGGCGAGTAAACGTTAAGGAACAGGCAGTCCTCTTCGCCCTTGTAGGTGTCGAAGAGCATGAAGCGGTGCGGGCAGACGGCGCCCTCCTCCAGCGCGTCGCGCACCCCGGACCACGGCTCCAGCGGCGCCGGCGGCCGGAACCGCAGGGAGCCTTGCGGCGGCTGCGCGTATCTGGTGGGACAATAGTTATTTGTTTAACGAGGGGGAAAGTCGTTGGTTAACCTCTCGTGCTATATCGATACCCGAACAAGCGAAGACTCGAAAGTTGAACGATCGCAGCGAGTGGTTCGAAATGTGGAATCTTGAGCGTTGTGAGGGTTTCATGGAACGAGGGTTAAACAGACTGTGTCACCGAGTGAAAAACAAAACTTTTCACCACACCGACCGACCCAAGGAAAATACTAGCTATTAACTATTTATCATTAAAAAGGTGTATTCCCATCTGTGCCCGTCCCCTGACCGGCTGACTGGCAGAATGGGAATACACCACCTAAAAGTCTATTCCACCAACCAAAACTCTTATTATATTTTATGTTTTCTTTTATATTATGTAATGTCTTGTTTGTTTGTGCTTACGAATAAAATCTTATTCTATTCTATTCATAATGAACAAAACACTCAAAATTTGCACCTACATATATATTTCTTTATACTTTGCCACTCATGTGGACAAAATGCAACGTTTTTATTAGTTTTTGAAGTATCAAGAGAGCATTTTACCAGCTGGTGTGGCGAAAATACATTTATCAATTATTAAGAAAGGTAATAATTTGCCTTCTAACGATCTCAATTAAAAATTATGCAAATTCGCAACTCTTTTAGAAACAATAATTTTAATTCCGCAGTGCTACATTTTGCCAGGTGGTAGTTTGAATTAGGTTCAAAACGAGGGATTTCATTTCAGTAAAGGGGCCCACTGCTGACTATCAGTCCGCCGGACAATATCGGCCTGTCAGTTGTTCGGAACTGTCAAATTTTTGTTCTAACTGACAGGCCGATATCGTCCGGAGTGGGCCCCTTAACAGCGCCTCAGTAAACAGGTAAGTAAGTATCTTCAAGCTTGGACAAACCTAATGCCTTTGAAGCTATAATACGGCGTCTGCTGCGCAGTCCTAGCCACGACACGGCGGCCGCGCAGCGCACCGTGCTGCGTGAACACGAGCGGGCCGCCGCCCACGCGCATTCGGTCCACCAGCGCGTGCACCAGCCGCGCCGCGCGCGCCGGCACCGCCTGCAGTCGCCGCAGCGCGTGCTTCAGCCCCACGGACTCGCTCACCGTGCTCGACAGGCGACGCCATGCTCCCGTCACCTGACAAGAAATTATGTGAGTATATTCCACTTTACAAACATTTAACAAGACTAAGTAAATCTGTAGCGACTGTAGCTGATGAGAAGCTCATCAGGACTTAAGGATATCTAGTATAGGTATTAGGTATTGATTTATATCACGAGAAAAGTCATGAGTAAGCAATTTTAATCCCTCCCTAATGATGCCGGCCGAGTTGCACGGGTCATCCACATAATCGATATTACACTTTAAGATACCCAATGTGAGGAAAGACGAGACCCGCCGCTGCACCACTATGTCTTTATCAAACTCACATGAATTTGAACGGGACATTTTGTCCGACAGAGTGACGGCAGGTGCTAAATCTCACGGATGGGTGCATGACCGCTAGAATCAGACAAAGAAGAGCCGATCGTCCATCAGCTCGACGACAACATTGATGGAAAGAGATTAGGTCACTTTTGGATAATTGGCTCAGTACTAGGACTATCAGTGTATTTACTGGAAAAGTGCTTATGGTTACATAGCAGGCATGGATGGTAGGCTGAAGTCGACGATAAATGCGAGCCTTAAATAACTAAATTTAGTTAAACGTCGTTCAAGATCGAGCCACTTTAAACATAATTTGATTTTACTGCACTGAGATTCATAATCTGAGCTCAAAGCCGGCTTCAAAAAAATGGTTTTTTTATTCTTATTTAAAGGGCTTTTTCGAGTGAACGAATATGTCGCCCCTTCATAAATTTGGATCAAATGTACTTTAATTGGCTATTTTCATTAAATATTTATGTGAAATCTAAAGGAGACTTAGAAGAGCTAAAACAGTTGACGCAGCCTACCGAACGTAGTAAAGTTATGTCAGTTATGTGACAGTGGACGCATAAACTTAGTTGATGGGGCCGACGGCGGCGACGACTTCTTGAGTTGTGTTCTTAATGTTCTTATATTCGACAGAAAATTTAAACACGCCCATTATGTAACACAATTATTACCTAGGTGATACCAATATTACGTTACGCAAACCATATGTAAATTACGAATTTACACTTATTCATTTCATTTGCAGTTAATTAAGGCCGTAGACCCGACGTGAGCTTGCCAAGAGTGTCAAGACACTTTTTATTTCAGCGTAAATTTTGTTTTGGAATTAAGTACAAAAACTCGGAGTAATTTGCGGGTCAAAACTCTTTAAATCACTGTCTTTATCATCATTTAATCGATTTTAACGGCTTCCCTCTCACACGCTAGGTGCAACGGCATATGCTGATGAGATAATTACATACATTCAGACTCAGAGCCGCTTTAACTTACTTATATTATTATTATTATCCACTTAAGTAAAATTTTCACACTTTTCAAAAGCAGTGGAAAATTGCAAAAGTGTTGGTTGCTCGGTAATGGCATACCTACTGAGGGTAAGGCTTGCTTACGGTGTGGTGTACCTATCTGGTTTGATATCCGTTTCCCAAGTATTTATTAAAGCATTAATTAGCAAGGCTTATATCTGTGATGAAAGTGTATTGGTCAGATTAATGGCCCTATCTCACAGCCAAGAAGTTGTGGCCCACCGCATGACCGCAACGCTCCAGATATTCACTTAATAAAGGGTTCGTGAGAATCAAAACATTCAAACTATGGTAGCAATGCGCTGGCTGGCTAGTTGCGTTATGTTGCCTAAACATTATCGTTTTTCTACCAATTAGGTATAGGTAATCTGATTTAAAGTTACATAATATTTTAATCCTGTTAGTAATAAAGTCCCATGTTTTTAAGCGCTGGGATTCTAACGATAATAAGCTTATCTAAGCAATGTCTAAGGCTAAATTTAATTTCCGACTAAGAAGTCATCAATTTGTCGCGGTTCCTAAAACTCTTACCGTGTCCCAAAGTAAATCACCTTTTCGCGCTCTCCATGCAATATCTTAACGCGCTCTGCGTATCGCGATGTATTTGCAAGCAGTTGGGTGAAATTGTGTGAAGAGTGTATAAGGCCGGTTCTGTTCTGCGAGGCGATGGATAAACGGGAATCTTCTGTTATCTATTAAATCTGTTCGTTTTTTGTATATTTGTACTATTAGTACTATGCCTTATGGGAAACGGTCGAAGAGATAGTTCAGATCCGGAAACCGCTACCAATTTTTAGTATGTTGTTGGGCATGGTACTGGGTCTCCAAAACTGCCGGGAGACAGCGGCGCCGACCATCTACTTCAGCGGAATGACGTCATCAAAATTACTCCCGCCTCGTTGCGAATATTGCATTTTGCACCCAAACTATGCATTGCACATACACTTAAACGAAAGCCAATGAAATATTATATATTTCACTAATACACTATGTACCAAAATATACAATAGTTTAAGAGAAATTTAAAAATAAATAAAAATGATGAAAATAAAATTTCGATTATTTTGGTTTTTCAACCAAACCAAAAGTCGGACGTTAAATTTCCATGCGAAACATGGAAATTGCTCCACCGACAAGAGACTTACTCTTAAGTATATGATGATGACTACAAAATTAAAGCTGATGTCTCAAGCCACACACTGATATCAAAGTAATCAAAATCAGACCAAAAATGTGAAAATTATGCATACAAATGTAGGTATTTGCTAGAATAAATGCATTAAAGTTAAAAAAATCGAAATTGGTAATTTTCAGGATAATCCGCATAAGCTTCTAGTATGTTATTAGCAATATAAAAAGGATCATAAAACTGCTGGGAGACAATCTCTATAGTGCCTATAAGGCAGTGCACTATATTAGTGGTACTCGTTTTTAACCGACTTCAAGATTTCAAAGGAGGAGGTTCTCAATTCGGTTGTTTTTTTTATTTTTTTTTTTTATTTTTTTTTTTTTTATTTTTATTTTTTTTTTATGTTTGTTACTCCATAACTCCGTCATTTCCGGACCGATTTTGAAAATTCTTTTTTTGATTGTAAGTATATACATACAGATTGGTCCCGTTTTTGTCAAAAAGCAGTTCTGATGATGGGATCCATAAGGAATCGAGGGAACTCCTCAAATGTTAAAGGCATACATATAGTGATTTTAGTATTTTCATCAACAAATCAAGCACTTACATTTAAAAAAGTGACATTTGATGAAGTGGAACTGCTGATGATGATCAGAACGGAACTCTTCAATGACGCATAGTTCACGTTTGGCGATTTGTCCTCTTCGTTATGTTTGTTAAGCAAGTTAGGTTTTCAAGAAACATTTTTGTCAAGCTCGAGTTCTGATGATGAGATCCATGAGGAATCGAGGGAACTCCTCAAATGGGAAAGGCATACATATAGCGATTTTTGTATTTTTATCAACAAATCCAGCATTTCCATTTTAAAAACTGACATTTGATGAAGTGGAACTGCTGATGATGATCAGAATGGAACTCTTCAATGACACTTAGTTCACGTTTGGCGATTTGTTCTGCTATAAAGTAGGTTAGGTTAGGTTAGAGTTGTGACCCTTACAGAAACGAAATGCTACCAGAAAAGTAGGTTAGGTTAGGTTAGAACTGCACCCTTACAAAAACGAAATGCTACTAGAAAAGTGGGTTAGGTGGGTGGTTGGGTTTTGATCTGCGATTCTCACAGAACAGAACTGCTATCAGAAAAGTAGGTTAGGTTAGAGCTGTGACCCTTACAGAAACGAAATGCTATCAGAAAAGTAGGTTAGGTTAGAACTGCGACCCTTACAGAAACGAAATGCTACTAGAAAAGTGGGTGGTTTTACCTCCTTTTCTACATTATTAGGCAAAAGATGCTGCCTTTTTTATTTCATTGTCTGGAATCTAAGAGTGCACCATCAACAATAAGTGAACTTTCAGCGGCATCCCCCATTGAAGTCGGTTTTTTTTCTTAAAATTTTTTTTTTTTTTTTTTTGTGTATACTTTGATTGAATTTTACAGTGAATTAGTACTAACTGTTATTCTGTGTAATTTTTGGAACAAATAAATAAATAAGGAGGCTGACATGACCAGTCTAATGCCAATGAGGGCTAGTTTCTCATTAGTTTCTTAGTAGCATATCGTCTCTGTAAGGGTCGCACTTATTACTCTCCGAGTCCGAGTTCAGGTCCGGGTCCAAGTCAAAATCGAAATCGCCAAACATGTACTGTCGTTGAAGAGTTCCGTTCTCATCATCATCAGTAGTTTCAATTAATTAAATGCGACAATTTTTAATGTAAATGCTTCATTTTCTGATGAAAATACAGAAATCTCTATACGTATGCCTTTAAGATTTGAGGAGTTTCGTCCATTCCTCATGGATCCCATCGTTACAACTCGAGCTTGACAAAAATGTGTCTTAAAAACTTAACTTGCCTTACAAACATAACGAAGAGGACACATCGCCAAACGTGAACTATTATGCGTCGTTGAAGAATTCCATTCATGTCACTTTTTTAAATCTAAATACTTGATTTGTTGATTAAAATACTAAAATCACTCTATGCTCTAACATTTGAGGAATTCCCTCGATTCCTCATGCATCCCATAATTAGAACTGCGTTTTGACAAAAACGTGACCAATCTGTATGTATATATATATACTTACAATCAAAAAAAGAATTCTCAAAATCGGTCCAGAAATGACGGAGATATGGAGTAACAAACATAAAAAAACATACAACCGAATTGATAACCTCCTTTTGATATTTGGAAGTCGGTTAAAAAACGGCATGAACGGCGTTCCTGTGCATGTACATGTACCTACCTATGAGCTGCAGATTTAGAACTCCCCTTTAGGTCAAATAATTATTAGGTAAGCATCTTAACAAACTCTGTCTTTCTCGAATCTTAGCGTTTATCCCGGTTGTATCTTCAGCTGCTGCTTTGGAGCCAAGGGTCCAAAATAACCTTGCTCTTTCAAGTCTTTCATAATACGTAGATACCTATCTACCTACTTGCATACATAAGATGTGTCAGCCTACTGCACTTTCTCAATACACCATTTGATAATCGAATTTATTGGTTCTTTCGCTTGTATTGTAACATCAGCGCCATTTCAAAAGTTACGTAATGTTTCAAAACTCCATCCATGAACTGCTAAATGTCAAGGTGAGTTTCCCTATTATATTTGCGCATTTGTATCACTTAGTTAATTAACCAATTAATTATTAAGGTGCAAAATGTAACCATATAGAAACGGTACCTGCTGCCTATATGAGTTTTTTATGGCACGCTAAAATATTAATTCTTTATTGTGTAGAATTCTGTTAACACTGACTTAACACATAGGACATGAGATGTTTGTATAATTTAAGGTTAGTTTACGTTTAATGATGATGATTTATCAATATGATCACTCCTCACATTGGCTTCTCTTACCATCTTTATGTTGACGATCTCTTTGACGAGCTTTGCACACAAGCGAACGAAGGACATTAATCATGCAGTATGTATCATGAATAGTAATTTAAGCCGTCTTTCTGCATTGTCACGTTTTTTTGGAATTGTGGTTAACCCAACCAAATGTCAAGCCATCGTGCATGCTGGGAGCCCGCGGATGCTCGCGTTGCTGAATTTGAATAGTATAGCACCGGATCAGGTTTGAGGATGTCGTGATACCGCTTTCACCTAAAGTGAAAAATCTGGGTCTGGTTATATGTAGAGTGTCTGATATATGTATGTCGCAGAGTGACGAACACGCTGAGGGCGCTTTACAGGTTTAATAACTTCTTGCCAATAAGTACAAAGATCCTCCTCGTTCAAGCTCTTATCCTTCCTGTGATCGATTTTGCTGATGTGTTCTACTCCAATGTCGTTCAAACCTCCCTTAACAAACTGGATATACTTACTGCTCAATAACGGCATTAGGTTCATATTTGGCCTTCGGAAAAACGATCACATATCAACTTATCGTATAAGCAACTTGATTGGCTTCCCATTCGTGAGCGTAGATCTTTGAGACTGTTAAGTACTCTTTATTCTCTTCTTTTTGACCCTGCTCCACCTAAATATTTCAGATCCAAATTTAAATTTGTTACTGCTCGTCCTGGTTGGTCTCTCCGTACCTCCCGTAGCTTTCTATTCCCCCTCATCGTTCCGGTTTTCTAACCAACTCTTTCTCTGTTCAGACGATACGCCTGTGAAGCGACCTTCCACTCAATATCCGGAAAGCCCAGAGTAAATTGACCTTTAAGCGCATGCTGCGTATGCGTAAGCATTTATCTGCGAAATGTACCTTAAATAATGTTTCAGAGTTATAATGTCAGACGTAGATATTTATGTAAGTACATCATACAAAGTATATGTGTATTTAAGTTTATGATTTCATAGTATATTAATTAGTATTTATTTTATAAAAAATAGTAGGTAGTGATTATCGTTTTAATTTTTCTATTATAAATCCTGCACTGGACCTAGCAACCGTCTCTTTTTACCCCAGTGGTTGAATGGTAGAGAATGCCTTATGGCATTAAATCCGCCATCTGTACTTATGTTTATGTGCAATAAAGTTTAAATAATAAAATAAATAATAATAATGATCACGATTCACGGTACTCAAGATTCATGGTAGGGTACGCATCATCCATCTCACAGAGCACCAACCTCTTTAGCGTGACAGTCGACCTACTTCTTCTAATTTCTTTGCATCATCTGGCAAAAATGTCTTGCTTACTATAATGCTGTAGGTATGTTTCGGTCTAGTACAGTTTATTTTTTTAGTATAGGAACTACTACCATACCTACAGATTAGATTGCTACACTTGTTATGACTGTAAAAACAAGTAGGCAGGTACGTTTCTACTTCTAGTGTACGTTGACCTCTTGTTTTCACTATCGCATAAAGCAACTGTTCACTGTAACAGGGTCACAGTTTGTCGAGTTACACATTTGACATTACTTAACATGCACAGGGTTGTCCCAAATTAGCCTGTGCCAAGGCTCTCGAGAGCCGAATTTCTTGCCCATCCTGCTATATTGTATAGTCCACGTCTTCGTTGCGCGATGGTTTAAGCGCTTATTATATGTTAAAGAGCCCCACTTTCTAGATATACAGACTTGCAGTTAAGAATGTGATTCATCGAGACCCAAAAAAGTTTCTGTTGTTGATTTATTATGTTTTAATTATGTTCCTCGATAGTCAATGAAAATAGTGACAACACTGTAGGGTGAAGGTTTTTTATTGTAATTTTAACAGCCCCAGTTACTTCATTAGATTATTCTCATATAAGATTATGAATGTGCTTAAAAGCACATCATATTATTATTACAATAATTACAGTACAGGCAAGATCGAAGTTGCGCGAAACACCTGTTATTAGTGTTATTGCAAATGTCAATTGAACGAGATCACCAAATCGATTAGATACGTAGGATGTGGACCAATGGGAATTGCGAAAAATACTGTGACTAAAATGACGTACTTACCCTAGATGTGGAATATGGGAATTTATGGTGAAACATGGGCTCAGCGAGTGAGCTGTACCCACGGTAGGCAGATCACTATCGAAGAAAGAATAAATACAATGAACTTGGGTGTTCATTCTTTAGTGGGAAATAACTGACAAGGGACGGGGAATTAATAAAATGGACAGTGTTCAAATCGTACGTACCGAAGAGCTGAAAAAGCTCAGATATGGTAAGTCGGTTCCCTAACATAAGTATCCACTTTTCCATACAATTTGTATGGCAACTTGGTTACTTAAGTTGGGGCACCGACCGTACATAGCCAGCTTACGTCTTTACGCCTTTGTAGCTTGTAGTTTTGATTTGGATCTTTTATTACGGGCTGCGATGAGGCTGCAAAACCGGCAGTACCTACCTATTAATCAAATACTTAATACGAACTTTTTTTTTACGAGCTTTCGTGTTTTGAAATATATAGCACAGAAATTACTAATTATATAATACGACTATGTAATAATATTGCTTAGACACCAGCAGCTGTATTGTTGTATTTTACATATAAATAAATGCTACAAAAACACTGTTGCTACTAAATTGTAGGGTAAGATGGTTGACACTGAATCACTCCCTTTTCTAATGACCGTATCTCGAGTAATAAGGTAATAACTGTGATACATATTTGATTTGTGAACTATTGTAGACATAATTTATTCAAGTTTCATTATGTTATACTTCAAAATCTAAATTTCTAACCATTTAGTGCCACAAACGCTTTTAATGAAAAATGGGACTTGACTTACTGTGCAACAGGGGGTGGGTACACTAAATCACCCGGTGGTCTGCAGTAAATCAAAGATGGAAATCGTCTGCTAAATTACTGGACTCGTTGGTTATTATGATCAAACGACTTGCGATCTTCTTGAAAATAAATATTTGATCAATGAATAGACCTGCTGTTAGAACAATTTTTTTACGTTCCGAACAACTGACAGGCCGATATCGTCCGGCGCAGGCGGACTGATAGTCAGTGGGCCCCTTTAGGAAATTTCTACATGCAGTTTTTAGTTTAATTACAAGTTAAATTAACTTTTTATTCGCTAAAAAAATTTGCATTGTCAGAGTTCCTTTAGCGAGCTATGACCTATGACCCACTGTCAACCTGATCCAGTCGATCGACTGTCGTCCCAGGCCTCAATTACAAAATAAATTTAAATTAAAAAAATAAACAATGAGTCAAAATATAAATCAATGTCATCTAGAAGTACCTTATTAACCTTTTGGACGCCAATGACGGATATATCGGCAGTGTAGGTCCAACGCCAAAGACCACAGAACACAGGGTAACATAGACCTACGTGCAATTGCATAAAGTTCAATTTCGGTTTTGACACTTCGGTGGCGTGGCGTCCGAGTGACAGCTTTTGCGTTTGACACGGCGTCGAAAAAGTAAAATTTGTTAAAAAAAATATATATATGAATTCATACAGTTATACATATATTTCGGATAAACACATTAAACTTTAATAATCGTAAATATTTGCCACCGCCGCAAATTCACTTAAACAGATCTCCTTGTCGTTGTGTTGATTGTATTGAATATTTACTTAGGTTAGTAAAAACTTCTTGCCAAGGGGCAATTTTTTATGCGGAAAAAAGTATTAGAAATATTTTGGGCTTTCTCAGAATTTGTGATAATTACTGTGCACCACCAACCCACTGTCAACGAGCTTACCCTACTCATTTTGTGGATCTTAATTAATGCAGCGGTAAATTTCATTTACAGTAAATATGATGCTACTTTACTGCACTAGTGCGATAATTAGCACATTACGTAACTGTCGAATATTTAATGGGCCATATGTATAGTCAGACTCGTGCGAACACTTGTAGGTGTTTCCCATTTTTCTTTACGCGGCAGAGACGTGGACAGTGCGCGAGTTGGAAAAGGGGAAGATAGATGCCCTGGAGATGTGGTGCTGGAGGAAGATGCTTGGGATATCGTGGACGGACTTCCGCACCAACGTGTCCATACTCCAGGAGCTCGGCATCACACAGCGTTTATCGACCGTAGTACAGTCGCGTATACTACAGTACTTTGGACATGTCTCTAGGCGAGATAACGACTCCATAGAGCGACTGATCGTACAAGGCAGAATGGAGGGAACCAGATCGCGCGGCAAATCACCTATGCGCTGGACTGACTAAATAAAGTCCGCAGTGGGAAACCGCGTATCTGAGTGTGCTAGACAGTCTGCCAACAGGGAGAGATGGCGGGAGATCGTGCGAAGAGCTGTGTCCGCCTCTACTACCGATGCGGACGCTTCAACGTGACCACGACCGCTCTGTCAAGAGCGATACGACAGAGAAGAAGATGTATACCTACTCTAAAACGTTGTACGATACATGTGCGAATAGGTAATTCGCAAGTTTCGCAACTCGTGCCGATTTTTAAAACACTCCGTTCGGCCGTGTTTTAATTTATCGCCACTCGTTGCGAATTTCCTATTTTTCGACTATTAAGCAAGACTTTGCATAATTCTTTCAATACACAACCTACCGCGGGCACTTCTTTTTGAAGCTGGTTAAAACTTTTAGTCTAAGCAGATGTTGCATCAGTCGACCGCCGAGCAATACCGCAAGTCCGCAATGCAGTAAGTATATGGAGCCACAAGGTTGTCAGTAGATCACCGTTTCCGGCACAGTAGGTAAAGACCGGATCTCAGACTTTACTGCTCAATTAACGTTGGTATTTTCATATTCGATGACAAGTTTCTGCTTTTGACACCGTGATCGAAATCGTATCTGAACCAATTCTAATGAGCCCAAATTCCATATAATTGGGTCAACAGTGTTTATAGGTTAGGTATGTTCTTTGGTTCTATCGACTTTTATCCCGAATAGATCAACAAAAAATATGGCCAAAAGCATGTATATATGTGGGGCCATGCTTAGTGTAGGGTTCCGTAGTTACCCGCCCGTCACAATAAGCTATTAAGTGGTATCTTGTGTAGGTTATACTTATAACAAGCAAAAGGTACTCCACCTTTGCAGCACTTTTACTAAGAAGGGAAGGGTTTTATGCAAAAAATCTAAAATGGCAACCGATCATGTTCGCTAAGTATAGTTTTTTATTGAAAGTATTTACAATTAAGCTTTACGTACATGTTTTTTTTTCTAAATTTTTGTACTCATGGTACTTACCCTAAATTTTTTTTGCAATTTTTATTTTAACATTTGCATGTCAAGATTGATTTATGTAGCCATGCCAAATTGCAGCTTTCTAGCACTAACGATCACGGAGCAAAGCCGCGGACGGACATGGCAAAACTATAAGGGTTCCTAGTTGACTACGGAACCCTAAAAAGTGGAGATGGATTGGCCATAAAATAAAAAATCCTCAGCAATCCAGCAACCGAGTTGAGAGGATGACTCCAATTTGACAGTAGATCCAAACTGCAGGGTCTGGAGGATAGATAGTAGTACGAGATAGAAAACAAAATCGTCAGATTAGAGGATGGATGAGGGTGCCAAATTATAAGTAATGAATACCAGTGTTTTAGTAAATCTGTGAATAATTTCATTAAAGGTAAATTAATATTTACATATCCTATTGCCACCTCTCTCTAGTTCCATCTTCATGCCAGCATTGCAGCCACCTTCATGTAGGTACGTATAACGATTATAATATTACCTTAGTATTATTGCGATTTTTATCAAATTGTACCATGTGATTGAACTTCGAAAAATAGGTGACATATAAATATGTGGTTGATAAGATTTAATTTTGACAGACTCCCAAAAACCGATTCCTTTTATTACAGTAAAATTTCCTCGGCCTCATGCGACTGAATCCATAATTCCATACCTACTGCATGTGCACAATCTACTGAAGATGCAATACAAAATACAAAGACGGTGCTACAACAGTTACATAGTATACACACTTACATTACACACACATTACTATTACACTTACTTAATATATCTACTCGTTATTTCGCCCGTCACGAAATAATTCAATAGAATGAATGGCGGTGATGGTGATCGATCCTCGTTTAAAGAAGCACTCGTTTTATAACAAACACCGTTACGTAAGGAAGTGTAATATGGTCGGTAAGAATGCGGGACAGTTCTCGTTACCTAATAATGGATATTGCTGTTTGGAACATATTTGTCAGGGGAATAGCGCAATAATACGCGACGTTACTTGCTCCGAAAATGCCTTATTTAATGTCCAAGCCGTAAAGTTTTCTTTGTAACGGCTACATTGTTTTATGTTAGTAGTTTTGTAATTTATGGAAATTAGTCTTGAAGTCCCACTTTCTTATGTTCTAAATTGAAAGAGCTCCCTCAGCTTTCAACTAAGTACCTACATATATGTATATTAGTTCTTAAGTTTGCATTGAAGCTTTATCTGTTTAATGATAATGACGTCATTAAGGCGACATAATGAAAGAATAATGCGATCCAACCGTTTTCGATTTCGATTCATTAGGGCAGACAAATTGTTTGGCATAGAGTCTGTGCGGAAAAGAAGAGTCGTAAAATATATTAGATCCCATACATTTCACGACTCTTCTCTTTCCGCACATACTCTACTTAAGAGTCCCCAGCAAGCTCGGTTCTCCATACAAACGTAGTTACGCTCTCATTTTAAAACGACTAGCTAGATTGCTCTGAAATTTTGTACTTACAATCAAGTCCTGCAATTAGTTTATGTAGCTTCAGATACCATAGTTAAATAAGGATTCCTTTTGTACCTTTTTTGGTACACAACCCTAAAAATACAGCGAATTTGAGTTTTTCATACAAAACTTGTTTTTGCTCTATTTCGTTTGTTTTATAAACTGGAGCTATATAAACTAATTACAGGGCTTAGTTATACCACTTATACCTCATGTCATTGTATGTGCAAAGCAAGTGCAAAGTTTCATTACAATCCAACCCGTAGTTTTAAAATGAGAACGAAACTCCGTTTGTATGGAAAAGTGATATTCGGCCGAGCTTGCCGGGGACTCTTAATACAATCTGGCAATAAATGATGGAACAATATATAAGTAGCTATTTAGCGTGCACCCTATTATTTTGACTTTGCTATTTTTATCCCAAGAACATCTGAAATGTACTTACTCTAGAAAGAATGAAGTGCAAGGTAGAGTAAAATATAGCGTAAACTCTACGTTTTACTTTAGCTTATAAGTAAATAAAAATAAGCCAGCCTGGTTTTGAATTTCTCGCACTCGAAACTTAACTTATATACTTGCCTTTTATGAGTTTTATGTCAGGAATACCATTTGATATTTATCTCTAGCTTTTCCGTAAAGACAAACGATGAGTTTAAGAAAAGGAACCTGTCTTATGTTCTTGCTTTCTTGCGCATCTTGAGCCTTCACTGTAATATTATATTACCTTCATACTGTTGAGGCTAGTCGCGGCGTTGGCAACCACGTCGCCAAGTGTTGCGGGCGGCAACGCCGCCACTGCGCCGCCCAGCGCCAGCGCGCACGCGCACAGTACCGCGCGCGAAAACACGCGCATCTTGCTGTAGCTTCACCAACTCCTAACTGTCTTTTTCTTCTGGTGTCCCAAATTTCTGCCGTTAACTTAATATCCTTTTCACTTTCTGACTGCTCTGTTTTCGTTACAAATTATACCTGCATACGAAATACGTTAGACGCACGAGTTGTTGCAAAACTGAGAATCAATTTTAAATTTGCGGTTTATAGGTAGAGCCTTAAATTATTATGCACTTTTAAAGAAAACTGCCAACTCACATTTAAGTATGATTAATGTATTGATTTTTTGTTAAGTATACCAGCCGGGCTAGCCCAGGAGCGACGCGACAGTATCTCGCCGACTACCCGTCTTCTACTAACTGTATGAATTAAAGGGGGACGGGTAGTCTATGTCGCGGCGAGATACTGTCGCGATGCTCGGCCTACAGTAAGCCTAGCCCAGGAGCGACGCGACAGTATCTCGCCCGCGAGATAGATACCGTTACAAAAACGCGCGAGGCCGAAGGAGTCTATCTCGCGGGTGAAATACATTTGCGCCGCTCCTGTGCTAGTGCTAGGTATACTGCCATATTTTTGTTTCCGAGTTTGCTAACAATTAGCCTCATGCATGAAGTTTATATTTGAACGAAATATGTTTTATTCGGATGTTTGTTACCGTTATATCATGTTACAAATGCATTTCCGTTTTTAAATTACCATTTAATTACTTAAAATTATAAATAAAAAGTACAAAAATTTGCCCGCGAAAAGCTAGCGAGCGAAACGCTCGAAACGCCACGTGACGTCACGCGTTCGACAGATTAGTGTCATTAGTAGCAAACGTCAGTTGGGCCGCCCAACGTGTGACGTCATCACGCTCTGTCGAATTCGCGCCAAAAATTATGAGCGTTTCAACCGCTCAAAAATTTTCAACATTTTAAATATTTTTTAATAAAATAATGTTAAGGTTTACAAAAGTATTTTTATCATTTCCGGTGTTCCAACGATATAAATTATGAATCCAACAATAAAAATAAATTCATGCATGGAGCTAATTGGGTAGCGTACCTACCCACACTAGCACTACCCACAGTAACATACCCACTAAAGTATGTTATAAATTACTTATTACTTATGTACATAGCGAAAGCTAGTACAGCCATTAAAACAGATTAGGTTTTTCATTGATATCAGCGGTTGTCCCCGGCTGATCGAATACAACGATAACTGTTTCCCAAGTAACACAAATTGAGCTGTTTATTCAGACGACTCGAGTTCGCCCGGTTTTTGCGGCGGGTGCGCAGTAGGCCGTGTTCAACGCTCTCGATATTGTTAAAACTGCACTTTCACCTTCGTTAGGAAAGGGGTCCGCGAGCCCGCTAGCCTAGCCTGTCCCCGTAAGCTTTAAACGAAATGAGACGACTCCAGTCTAGGTACATACTCTACATCTCATCAACAATGAAAAAGGGATTTTTTTTATGAATATTACAAAATTTACAAAACAAAGTGACCCGTTTTCATTTGTCGTTAAGTCAAGTACTTATTATAATTTCGATCGTCGATTATGACCAATCTTACCGATAAAATGGAGGTGCGGACGCAAGAATACCAATTTGTAAACCTAGTATTCGCGTTAAGGGTCATTTTTGGGGATCCGTACCCAAAGGGTAAAAACGGGACCCTATTACTAAGACTCCGCTGTCCGTCTGTCACCAGGCTGCATGTATCTCATGATTCTCATGAACCGTGATAGCTAATAGACAGTTGAAATTTTCACAGATGATGTATTTGTATATATATTTCTGTTACCGCTATAACAACAAATACTAAAAACAGAATAAAATAAATATTTAAGTGGGGCTCCCATACAACAAACGTGATTTTTTTGCCGTTTTTTGCGTGGTTTTTTTAATTTAGAGCCGTTAAATAACACCATAAAACTAAAATTGGTGATTAATTTGGAGATAGACGCCTATTCCTTTTCTGATCAAATCAGTCGAACTGATCATCCCGTCTGGACTCCACTTTACGATTGTAAAAAAACCGGCCAAGTGCGATTTGGACTCGCGCACGAAGGGTTCCGTACCATGGATGCCGATAACAGAGAGTTTATAGCGTAAATACAATAAATTAAATTTTAAAATAAGCACATTCCTATAGACCAGGGAATTTCAGAGTTTGGTGGCTCAACAACATTATGCGTTCACTAGAGTGGTGGGTGCATGAGTAGGTACAAGACACAGAGTATAGTAAGTATATAGAAAGTACAAGGTACAAGTTTCGTAAACGTTTTATAATGCGACCTTTACTTATATGTTAGATATAGGTAGTCTATAATAAAAGACGGTTGTAGAATACATTTACGTAGCGGGAAACCGCTGTCGATGTCGGTCGGTAGTCGGCGCGGAAGAAGGAACTCGACTAGATACGAAAGTAGGTATACCTAATCTTAGTGTACTTCGTGTTGTAACCACAGACTCAAGGAAGGCCAATAATCGTATAACCTCCAACTACGCAAATGTGTTATAAATCCGGGGATCAAATTATACTGGGAATGATTCTACAGTTCAATACAAAAATGTTTGTAAATATAAGAGACAGAGGCGGTTGAGATTGCTTGGTCTAACGCCTAGCAGTGGCGAGCTGGCGAGCGATAGTTACCGGTACTACCGGGTTCGGAACTTCTGGAAAACTTACATAATCTAAAGTTCAAACTCCTGCGTGTATATACGTACCTAAAATAATAGCATGATTTCTAAACAGTTACGTAAAGATACTAAGATTCTATCGATAAATTTAATAGGACTAAAATGTTGATTTCTAGTTGATTTACCCTCATTTTGAAGTTATAGTAGGTAGTTCAGATACTTAGGTGTACAGCAAAGATATTACGTAACTCCGTGTAATGTAAGATTTAGATAAGTGAAGTCTAAGAAAAAAACGTGCCTCGGAAATTTTAACACATGAGTGAAAGAACATGGGTCAAAGTCATATATCGTCCTAAAAAAACTTTTTTTTTGTATCAGATATAATTAGTCCATAGAAATGTTAGTAACAAACAAAACTTATTTCCTACGTTAGCAACTTACAGACTACTTAAAATATGTTATATACACCTCTTGACTCCATAGTCGGGCACTGTGACACCAGATTCAGGACACTGTTGGTACTCTCCTGCACGCGGCGCATCAGGGAAGCGGTTCTCTTGCGTATTATTGATATAAAGCTGTCCACGCGTGCCTCGGCGAACATACCTGATGCGCTACAAAAGCGTGGTAGCCCCAACAGTAACCTGAACCCGTAGTAATACTGGACGCGCAGAGCATTAAATGTTTTCTTAGTATAGTCAGTACACAGGCTCCACGTGTAAAAGGTTTGACAAAACGACTTAAATAATGTAGTTTTGACATCCCCATTACACCGTGCAAACCTACGGGCCAACATATTACAGCGAACGGTCAATGCTCTGCGCTCCCTTTCCATATGTCCATGTCGTCCTTGAGGTTATCGGTGACCCAGTGACCAAGGTACTTGAACCGAGTAGTCTTCGTGAGTGGAGTCCCGCATAGGAAGACGTCTGGTAACATGTCTAGGGACTTACTTCCTGCTTTAAAAACTAAAAGCTCACTCTTGCTGGTGTTGTACCTTAGTCCATGTGTCCCGGCATACTCCTCACATATCTTCAGCAGCTTGACAAGCGCACATCAGCACCATATCATCAGCATAACTGATATTGTTGACCATAGTACCGCCAATCGAGCATCCGATACCAGTGCTACTGAGCCCAGCGATCAGTTCGTCCATGTACAGGTTAAACAGCCTGGGTGAGGTAAGCCCACCCTGCCGTACACCACTCTTCAACCTGTACACGTCCGACTGCGCACCCGCCCATTTCACTAGGTTGGTTTGATGGCCATACCAATATCGGAGTAGGTCAACCACGTCCCTCGGTGTACTAGTGCACGTTTCCAGCTTACCCCAAAGAACTTCATAAGAGACTGTATCGAATGCCTTCGACAAATCCAAAAAGTACACTATCAAGCAACCCGTCAAGTACCTTAGCTGCTACTGTAGGCCGAGCACATGATTGACGCGACATTATCTCGCCGCGAGATAGATTACCCGTCTTTTACTAACTGTATGAATTAAAGGGGGACGGGTGGTCTATGTCGCGGCGAGATACTCTCGCGCCAATCATGTGCTAGCCCGGCAGTAGCCAAAGAAATTGGCCTGTAGTTGGATTTGTCAGAGGCATTCCCGGTCTTGTTTTTACAAATGGGTACAATTACAATCTTCATTAGGTCGGCCGGAAGATGACAGCGCGCGATGTCCCACCGCTCTTCCACGGATATCAAGAAGCCTAAATACCTAATGCAAAATGTCTAAACTAAACATTTTTTATGCGGAATTAATAAAATAGCTTATAGTTAGGTAAAATGGTACCTACTCCTATTAGTATACTCCTACCAGTAGTTAGTTAGTTAGTTTGTTTAAAATAGGCACATTGGATGTCGATTTGCGGAAAATGCCCAGCAAACTAACTAACTACTCCTAAAAAAATTATGTTGTTGGTACGCTATAATCGCTAATTCCTCTAAAGTACGTTAATTCCTCTAAATTTGGTCAACAGTAACTCTACGAATCTAGCGGCCCTAAGTTTAAATCTAGATATATAAGATAATAAGGCTGAGCGTACCTAGAATCTAGATAATCGTAAGCTAGGTACCTAATATATCCATGTATAAAATACACAGTCAATACGCTAGCACCTACATTTACTTATATAGTAATAACAAAGAGGATATGATAGGATAGAGCGGTACTGTCATAGTAAATTTTGTAACCACAGTAAATTCACTGCCATCTATCGACACACTTTAAAACTAAAAATGAAGATTTATAAAAATACGATAAAATGTATTTAAATATGGATAAATGATTTTTTTATTTGCAGTAATTATTTTTATATGATTTTGACCCATGTTCTTTCACTGATATACGTTAAAATTGTTAAACAACAAACGAAACCGTCAACGCCCTCTATACGAGAGTAGGCCAAAGGTAGTGGCGCCATCTGATCGAGAATCAAATTTTCTTGATTTTCGAGGCCCGTTTTTTTACTGTATTTATATCTATCTTTGGTAATAATAACTAGCTATGTATACTATAGTATACATAGGTTCTTAATATTCAGCTAGCAAATATAATAAACTTACTCGTACCTACTTGAAACCATGATCGTTACGTTTTTCAGCGTCTTTTAACAATTCTACCAATGCATTCTCATTTTGACTAGAATCGGATCAAGCTAACTCTGAATGGCATTGGCACCGACAAAGTGTAACAGTGTCATCAATGTCATCATTAATCATCAGTCATCATTGAATTTCTGAAATAAATAATAATTTAATTTAATTTAGTTAATGTCAAATTTCTATGAAAATACGACATTTATGACACTCCCTCACTTTCTTCTGTTCAAATCGGTGCAATGTTAGCTTAGAAGACCGAGTTTGAATCTTCTCAAATAATTTTTACGCCTGACCCTAAACTGTTAAACAAAAGCCAACGTCAACGTCGTCTTTTGTGCCATTGGTGGCCACGCGCTCAGACACATTGGCCACGCGCTCAGACACAATAATAAAATAAATAAATAATAAAAAATAAATAAAAATCGTTTATTTCAGATCTGCATTGATCCATAACGGTGTTAGTATAAAAAAACCTAAAAACTATGTTAAGTACTAAATTAATTAATAATAGTACAACTAAAAAATATTTATCTCTAAGTAAAAACTAAAAGCTAGGTATTTGGTTAGACGTGGCCACTCGGAGACCAGGAGCGCAGGTTGCAATGGGCGACCGCTTGCATAAAAGAAACAATGGCTTTTGTTTAACAGATTATGGTCTTAGACGTAAAAATAATTTGAGAAGATTCAAACTATAGACCATGATAAGTCTGTAACGATTTTAATAGCACACGCAGTGAAAGTGATATTTAAACGTCATAATTTCATAGAAGTTTGACGTTTAAAATAACACTTGCACTGGTGTGTGCTATCAAAATCGTTGCAGTAATTTCTTGGTCTAACTCTACTTAATTGTCAAAGGCGCGACTACACTCCGTCCGCACTCACGCGGATTTTCCGCATTTACATCACACATCACTCATGTTCGATAATGTTTGATTGCGCTTATTTGGAATTCTATGTAATAAGTTTAATTACCAACTCACTACCTACCGAGTATGTTTGTTATTTTGTAATTAAAAATAACCGGTCTCTTTTTTTATGTTTGGCACCCAGTAGCCGATTACACAAGCCGATTATTTTATCTAAAACTATTGCATTTTTTTCATACATTCTTTTTTTTTTAATCTTTATTAAAGGGCTTTTTCGAGTGAACGAATATGTCGCCCCAATATTCATACATTCATAATAGATTCAGTGCAACATGAACAACATCGGCATTATGTACCTTATTAGTAAAAGAATTCGACTAAGTACATTACATAATTTCACCTATTAACCGCCTATTAAAATTGAAATGATTTGTTCTCAGTTGCACAACACTCACTAAAAAGTTCTTTATGGACCTACAGTAAATTGAAAAGGTGTCCACACGGGTTATGGGAGGCTTGACCGGCCGGGTGTCGGGTCGGGTACACGGATACAAGCGCGCGCGCCGCGTCGTACAGTTCGATCCACTAGCCGCGCATGCGCGCCGGCGCGGGCGCGACGTCTCCGCCCGGTTACCCAACACACCACCACCACCGGACTGTTATTCAATGCTTGTGTCTTTGTATGAAAACATGAACATTGTTTTTATCTAGGTATATATATATATACATATACCTATATATATATATATATATATATATACATATACCTATATATATATATATAGCCGCCTGCCCTACACCATCCTACACGTATGAAGGTAGAGTGGAGACGATTTTTTTTTCGTTTCAACACTTTTAACTCTGCTAGTATGTGGTGTTGTTAGATAGGTCTTTCAAAATGAATAAGGGTAGGCGAAAACCAGTTTTTGGTCAAGTGAAGATTTTAGAAAATATACGCTGTAAAAGAAAAAAAATTGTTCCTCTAACTTTTCAACTATGTGTCCAAAAAATATGAAAAAAATAGTAAAAGTTGAGCTTGATAGGGAAATTCAACAGCAACTATAGCGATCATGATCGGTTAAGCCGATTTTGAGTTATCGCAATAAGCCTTCTCTGCCTTCTTAGTGAAAAAACGTAAGTACCTACTTATAAAGTGCTGTGAAGGTACTCCCTTTTGCTTGTTTCATAATGTGCATGAAACATATTAATATTTAGATATTCAAAGGAGCTCAAGTTCAAGGGCTGCCTTGAACTATTGTGACGGACGGGTATTAACTACGGTACCCTACACTGAGCATGGCCCGACATGCTCTTGGGCGGTTTTTTAAAATTCATCCTCTAAACATTAACTAATATATTTAATTTCTTCTTCCTCTATAGTGATGAAAGGGCGGTTGAAAAGTTTCTACCGGGAACGAAATTTTTATTCAAGTAGGTAACAGACAGGACTTGAAAGTTCACAGAAAGACACTACTATGCAGAAACCAAAGAAAAATTATTTAAATGGTTTCAAAAATTCATCCCCTGAAAAGGTTGAAACTAGAAAGTTTGTATCGAAAACAATTAAATACCCAGTTGTTTGTTTACCTAACCTCTTCTGAGTCTCGTGCTAATGATGATACCCGAGCAAGCGAAAGATTCCAAAATTGAACCACGAGCGTAGCTAGTTGTTCCAAAAGTCTAATCTTGAGCGCTGATCACCGCTTAAAAGTCAATTCTACCAGCCAACACGAGAAAACAACTGAAAATTTGCATCAAATTACTTTCTTACTCTTGTGGATAAAATGCAACTTTCTCATCAGTTTTTGAAGAATAAAGAAAGCTGTTATGAGCGGATATGATACCTAGTTATTTGTTTTATCAAGGCAGCAAAGTTATTGTTTACTCCTCGTACTAATATTGAGACCCAAGCTAGTGAAAGATTCTAAAATTAAAACACGAGTGTAACAAGTGGTTTAAAAGTGGAATCTTAAGCGTTGCAAGGGTTTCAAGGCACCAGAGGACAAACTTTGCTAACGAGCGAAATACTTATTTATTATCACTACTGTGAGGAGAATTTTAGCTTTAAAAACAGTACAAATATATAATGCAAATTAATGCCACGAAATTGACGAAATATTTATCTTTCAAAATCATCACATCACTCAAAAGTCCATCACTATTCATCCTACCAAATAACGAGAGAAAATAAATCATGCATCGAAATACTTTGCAACCTAAATTAAATTCAACTTAATAACCCACTTACCTCAGACTGCCCACTTAAGAAAAGAAAAGCCTACACTAGCAATGCCTACAGCTAAGCTACAGGTATCGAAGATAACTTTGCTCGAGTTAAACATCCGGCGCCTAATATTGTAACTAGCTTAGCTATATCCAAAGAGTATATAACCACTACGTTGTAGCTATATCTATATCGTACTAATGAATTCCCACTAGGTACCACCAAGTTGTTACCAGTGGTAACTACTGGGAATAAAAAATCAGAGTAGTTACCACCAAGCCAAGTTGGTGGTAACTACTGGGAATTCTTATTCCCAGTAGTTACCGCCAAAATTTGGTTAGCGTTCAATACTAATAAAAACAGTATAAATATAGAGTACTTAATCAATAGGTAATTATAAGTCGTTTAGTGTTTCAATAAACTGCCTTAAAAGTGATCAAAAATAGTGGGTGTTTGACTGATTTGTTTAATCGTTCGTATAACGTCAAAATTAAACGAATGAACAAACAAAGCAGTCAAAAACCGACTATTTTTGATCACTTATTATTGAAAGGGACCTTATTGTCGATGGCGCTTACGCCATTATCAACGATGCTCCTTTATAAATACAATACAACGTTGCAGTGCGGCGTACGCGACGCGCCCTCGATAAAATTCAATTTACAATTATATATTATAATATAAATTTGCCGGGACAACTCGAGGAAGATGATGATATTATAATATAAATTTTATCCAAACGTTAATTTCTCCTTAACAATTTAAGTTTTTGCACTTGCACCGGTAAAACAGTTTTAATATTTTTGATCACTTTTAAGGCAGTTTACTGAAACACTAATCGATATAATTATTTATTAAATCACTATATTTATACTATACTATTTCTACTGTTTACTGGGAAAAAAAAACCAACTTTGGTAACAGTGGTAACTACTGGGAATTATTTTTTCCAGCAGTTACCACTGGTAAAAGGTGAAAAAAAAAACCAGTAGTTACCAGTAACAACTTGGTGGTAACTACTGAGAATAATCCTGCATAACCAATGCATCAAGCGCCCTCCAGAATATGTGCGTGAATCGCGGAGCGAACAATCGAACATATCTACTTGGCATTTTTACATGAATCTAGATTTTGACAGTTGTATTTATGTTTTTACGCATGGATAGATATAGATAGATAGATAGATTTTTATTCGGTATTAATCATACATTGGAGACTATACTATAAAGGAGCCAAATCTCTATGTATGAAAAGTGTCCATCAAAAAACAGTAATTAGGCGGCGCCACCATACACCGAAATACTACCAAAAACATAGACCAAAAACAACCTACGTAATTTGGTCGGGTTATTTGTTGCCTTATATCATAGAGTAATTGCTCAGAATAATGACTAAAGCAAAGAAGCCGGGCAAAAATAAAAGCTTGGTAAAAGATATCGTATTCACAACACGTTATTACTTTTTGTCTATAAGTGAGTGAGACAACAATCCGCAAATTCTTTCGTCTTTCAGTATTGTCATAAGATAAACTGAGGGAAATGTCAAATGGTCCTATGTGGTTCTATAATATAATCCAGCCAAATAAAATATATGTTCGTTATTTCACAGGTAGGTGTCAACTGTAACAACTTGACATATATAGTCGTATTATTTTAGTTGAAATATTTCGGGATGTTTCAGCGGTCATCTTGGTTTATTTTAATTATATTTTTGCTATTCCTGAAAGATTGTTGGAAAACGTGCTGAGTTTTTATTTGTAATGGTTTGAAGTTCCCTTTGTGATAATGTCTTGTGTGATGAGGGCTGTAAATCGCATACAGGAAGAAAAGAAAATACGCACGAACCGATAACCTTTAATCGGTGAGTTTTGTTCAATTTTGAAGAAATTTATTTATAGGACCTGACCCTAAACATAGAAATCGATATGTTGTTTATGTAATTATTACTTGCATTCAAGTCTATATAGATTTTTGCATATATTTTCGAACTTTTCTGCTAAGTATGAAAGGTTATTTTTTTGGCATAGTGATGTATCGACCTCAGATCAATAACCTATCGACATTTACAGCTTTCTTATAGTTTGGCCCAGGACTGTCTCATTTTAATTGATGAGTACAGTCAAGGGCATAAATATATATACATTCCCAGTCTCAAAAATATGTGTACGCTCAGACAATAAAATCGTGTTCACATATTTTTAAGCCATTTGTCTGGATCGATATTTTTGCCTTCGACTGTACCTATAGTTTTCTTTGTTCTTACTTACTGACAGATTGTGTTTGCCAGACTATAGTTTAATACTAAAAACCGGTCAAGTGCGGGTCGGACGCGCGCACCAAGGGGACCGTACTTTTTAGTATTTGTTGTTATAGCGGCAACAGAAATACATCATCTGTGAAAATTTCAACTGTCTAGCTATCACGGTTCATGAGATACAGCCTGGTGACAGACAGACGGACAGCGAAGTATTAGTAATAGGGTCCCGTTTTTACCCTTTGGGTACGGAACCCTAATAAAAAAGACATTAATGATCATTGATGAATGTTCCTTTTATTAATATTGTTGGTCACAAAACTCAACTTTTTATTTCAGATTTCCAAAGGACGAGGAATAGGGGATATTACTGCAATGTTCTGCCACCAGAGTGCAGCACTACCTTTTTTAGTGCACCGTAGAGTAACTTATTCATACTGTACCTTTAACAGGTTTTTGACAAGTTTTCAGGGGACCTACCGTAAAACTCGAATCCGAAATTTCGTTATCTAGCTGCCTCTTTATCGCTCGAATTCGCAAGAGTGACAGAGATGTTAGATAACGAAAGTTCGATTTTCTTGTTTCGCGATAGACCCTCAGATTGTGATAGTGGCGCCACCTACGCCGAGTTTTTTATTATTATTTCCTATTTGGTACAGTCAGCTGCAGAGAAAAGGTACCCAACGTCCATACCAATTTACAGAACTATGTATGCAGGGGGGTGCCTTTTCTCTGCAGCTGACTGTACATGACTAGAAACTATACTTAGTCTTTTAACATTAGAAAAAACGGTAAACCATTTCCACGTGTCTTTTTATTGACAATTTTTTTTATAAATATAACAATATTTTACTTATGAAAGCAAAAGTATGTAAATGATCGTATATTATATTTGTTGTGACTTATTTTCAAAGTGTTTTTCGATAAAACGACACGTTAAGATCGCTCGCCTTCTTTCTAATGATAAAAAAACGAGAGGTATAGTTAGACGGTTCTGAGTGGTAGACTGCAAATGAGATGAAAGCTATATTAGGTACATGCATTAATCCTCATATCAGGCGGCTCTTTGATTCCAAGGATTGCATAATTTTTATACTTTTTAATGATTTTTAGAATATGAAAATTATAAAAAGTGTAAAAGTTATGCAATCCTTGTATTCCACGCATTTCATTTCATTTCATTTCAACGAGCCGCCTGCTACAGATTCCTTGAAATTGCCGCGTTTTTTCAGGTTCAACTTTCATTAGCCAGACTATTATCAATTTGCCAATTTCGTGATTATTATTTTACACGGCACATAAACTTATGCATAATTTATCGATATAAAAAGTCGACACAGTTACATCCCTAGCAAATTATCAAACTTATGACACCGTACGTAAATGAGAAATAACAAGCATATATGCATCTCTTTTCGGCACATTATCTAATTCGTAAGGAAGTAAAGTACGGGTATACATATTTGCGAAGCATTTTTGCCCGACTTCTATGCTTTAGTCATTATTCTGAGAGTAATTGCTTATATGGTTCAGGTTATTTATACTCATGTCCCAGAGCCTAACTAGCGCCACCGGAGACATTAGGAACTATTATTTAAAGCTGAAAGCGGTCACTTTTGCAACAATTCTGCCATAAGAGATTGGCATCCTTTCTATACCATCCATATTTTACGTCTTTGACGACTTTGACGTCATTGTCCACATTCAATGAGGGCTAACGCGTATGAATTCGCCCTAGTGTAGATGGTGGTCTTTTCCATCATGGAGACTATATAAAGGAGCCAAATCTCTATGTATGAAAAGTGTCCATCAAAAAACAGTAATTAGGCGGCGCCACCATACACCGAAATACTACCAAAAACAACCTACGTAATTTGGTCGGGTTATTTGTTGCCTTATATGGTTCATGTTATACTCATGTCTCAGAGCCTAACTAGCGCCACCGGAGAGAACTATCATTTAATTTATCATTTCCTCCCGCGTACGCTTCGGCTGTGGAATGAGCTCCCTGCCGAGGTTTTCCCGAGGGGCTACAGTATGGGGTTCTTCAAAAAAGGAGTGTACAGGTTTTTAAAGGGTCGGCAACGCGCGTGTAATATCTCTGGTGTTGCAGGCGTTCATAGGCTACGGTAACTGCTTACCATCAGGCGGGCCGTATGCTTGATTGCCACCGACGTGGTATAAAAAAAAAAAAAAAAAAAAAAACTGAAAGCGGTCACTTGCAACAATTCTGCCATAAGAGATTGCGATCCTTTCTATACCATCCATATTTTCCATACTTCGAAATGTCACTTGTGTGAAAAAAAAGCGCGGGAAACGTGAAACGTGGCGGTCAAGTTTTAGGTTTCTTGTAAATTTAATTTCAATTTTAATAGTGTAGATCAGGGAATCGGTAATTTGTATATAATTTTTCTCATAGTTTGTATATATTATTGTATTTGTATATATAATTAGTGTGATTTCGTCGTAGTTGGTAAGTTTTCTTGTATATATGTAATGGGGGACGACGACCCCCCCGACCCTGGAGGTGAAAACCTCCAGGTCGGAAGTAATGTCACAATAGATTCGGCCATGGACACGGACACTTCTGTAGGTAGCAGGAGTGAACGTAAAAGAAATAAGAGTCAGAGTCACAAACGATGCAAAACATGTAATAAAAAAAGAAGGAAAAATGATGGCGGGGATTATTCGTGCGATTGTCAGGAGAACATACAAGACACCCAAGCTCCTTCAAAGTCTAACATTCAGTCTACCATAAACTCTTCGGATAAAGTAAATACAAATAAGGACACTACTAGCACCAAGGTTGGCAGGAATTTATTTTCATCTTTAGATGTTGCTCCCTTTACGGTACACGTTCAACTTAAACAAACTGATGCAAAATCATCTCTGCACCCGGTGTCCTTTGGGAAATTTTTAGTCAAAAAAGGCTTCAAAAACATTATTAATGGAAGTGTTAAGCGCATTGGTAGGACACGTATAGCAATGTCGTTTTCAAATTACGTCGATGCGAACTTATTTGTTACTGATACGTGTCTTGATTTAGAAAATTTTACTGCATACATTCCGTCGTTTTCCGTGACCCGTATGGGCTTGGTTCGCGGTATTCCTGCACAGTGGTCGGAGGAGGAAATTGTTTCCAATATTTCCGTACCTATGGGGTGTGGAAAAGTTTTAAAAGTACGACGTTTGAACCACAGAGTTGTGGTTAATGGTTCTGTTACCTGGCAACCTTCAGAGACAGTCGTTTTGACATTTGACGGTCAAGTATTACCCAAACGAGTCTTTTCATGCTACAACTCTCTTGCCGTCGAATTGTACATTTTTCCGACCATTCAATGTTTTTTATGCTGTAAATTTGGACATACTAAAAATAACTGTCGTTCGAAGCCCAAATGTTTTAAGTGCGGGGAAATGCATCCTGGAAATACCTGTGTAGTGGAGGAGGAGGATGCCATTTGCTGTTTATGCAATGGCTTTCACTTCGCCACAAACAGGTCATGCCCAGAACATGTAAGGCAAAAAGAAATCAAAGTTAGTATGGCAAATAACTGCATCTCTTATGGAGAAGCCGTTAAACTGCACCCAGCCATATCAAAATCGTTTGCAGACATGGTTAAGTCACAAGTGTCACAACCACATACTCAATCAGATTTACCTCGTATCAGTGTGCAAAGTTCAGTTCCAGGTACTAGTTCGAATGTGCGCCCTCTTAGCCATGGCAGCAGAAAAACTGTTTTTTTGAAACCTCGTCCTACTGTTAAAAAGACTACCCATGGCTATGATGTGGCTGCACATCGGGCCATTATAAATGAATACTCTATCCCTTCTTCTCCAAACGGTTGTGCTTTACGCCAGGAAACAGAAAAGGAAGATCGACTAGTAATCGCCGAGTCTATCGAGGCCCTAAGAACTCTTTTGTCCACACCAAACCTTACTTTACCGTCCCACGTTGCCCCTATGATTGACTCTCTTACATTTGCAATTAAAAATAATGGACAATATAATCCAATGGAATTGCAGAAGCATAATCAATAAAAAACATGATTTCATTCATTTATTAAATAAATTTAATCCATGTGTTTTTGCCCTGTCTGAGACATGGCTCAAGCCTGGAGCTCTTCTAAGAGCTACTGGCTATTCATGCCTCAGAGAGGACCGTCCTGATGGGTGGGGTGGAGTAGCTTTACTCATCAGGAATTCTGAATCATTCTCATCTCTTCATCTCCCATCTCATAGTGATGATTTTTCAATTGTTGCTGCCATTGTAAATAACATCTGCATTCTCTCTGTATATATTCCTCATCAATCATCTTCTATTTTTAACGAATTAGAACAAATCATCACTTCTTTACCTAGGCCCTTGTTGATTCTAGGAGATTTCAATTCACACCATCAGTTTTGGGGCAGTTCAGCATCCAACTATAATGGACATCGTGTTTTAAAAATTCTAGATGATTACAATCTATGTGTCCTAAATACTGGCTCTCCGACTCGCCGTACAGCGCCTACAGAATCTCCCAGTGCTGTTGATCTATCCATTTGCTCCGCTGAACTGGCTTCCTCTTTCATCTGGCAAACTCTAGATTCTACATTTGGTAGTGATCATTTTCCAATTATAGTCTCATTTCCTTCAACAAAACGACCACCTTCGAAACCTAGCCCTAGGCTTAAGTACAATTTATGTAATGCTGACTGGAAAAATTTCAAAAGCTGTGTAGAGAAGAAATTGTTGTTTTTGCCAAGTTTAGATGATACTGACGTAGTTGGCTGCTCGGTTGCTTTGGCCCGGGTGATCACAGAAACAGCTGATGATGTTTTTCCTGTAAAAAATAGTGTTATTAATAAAATTCCATCTCCTCCTTGGTGGGATCAGGATTGTTCCCAAGCCATTAAAAAACGAAAAGAGGCTGAAAGACTTTACCGTCATTCTATGACAACTGAAAACTTTGAATCGTACATGCAGGTTGCGCGTGATACTAAGAAATTGTTGCGTAGGAAGAAATATGAAGGTTGGAGACGATTTTGTGCGTCTCTCAATCCTAATGTAAAACCTTCCATAGTATGGAACAACATCAAAAGGTTCAGACATGCATTCAACGAACCCTCAAGCCGCACATTGCCCCCTAATCTTGCACAACAATTTATAGACAGACTAGCTCCTTCATCTGTTCCTGAAGAGTATGTGTTCCAACCTGCAACCTTTTTATATGATCCTTGCTTAGATTCCACCTTTAATGGCCCTTTTAAAATGGAAGAATTAAAGGGTGTATTAAGCAATTTAAAAGATAGTGCTCCTGGTGAAGATGGAGTGCCTTACTCATTTTTAGTAAATGCCAGCGATGGCATACTTTCTTATTATTTAAGCATAGTAAATTTGGTTATTCAGTCCGGTATAGTACCAGATTCATGGAGATCCCAAGTAGTTATTCCTATTTTAAAACCCAATAAACCAGCATCAGATGTTTCTTCCTATCGCCCTATTGCCCTCTCCTCAGTATTTGCAAAAGTAGCCGAACACTTAATTAAAAACAGGTTAGAATTTTTTGTTGAAAAGAATCAATTACTATCTCATAGTCAGTTTGGGTTCCGAAAAGGTAGATCTACCTATGATAGTTTGTCAATATTAATTGCAGACATACGATTGGCATTTTCTAAAAATGAGTCAATAGTAGCTGCTTTTCTTGATATAAGTGCTGCTTATGATAATGTTTTGGTTTCAGTGTTACAAGATAAGCTTCTCAAGTTAGGCATTCCAGAAATGTTGAGTAACTTTGTAATAAACCTTTTATCTGAACGGTCCATTAGTCTTCTTATCGATGACAACAATAAAATTTCTCGTTTAGTGTGGAGAGGATTACCACAAGGATCTGTATTAAGTCCATTGTTATACAATATCTATACATCTGATTTAGAGGCATCGCTAAATGGTACAGTTAGTGTCTTACAGTATGCTGATGATTTATTACTTTATTCATCAAATCTTTCTCCTGAACAGGCCAGTAGATCAGTCACTAGTTCCTTAGGTTTCCTGAAGTCATGGTTAGATTCTAATGGTTTAGAACTTTCTGTTCCTAAAAGTGTTGTGGTTTTATTTACTAGAAAACTGTTTCCTCCTCCAATCAAAGTGCAATTTGATAACTACTCCATTTCAGTAAAAGTTAAAACTAAATTCCTTGGTGTCATTTTAGACAGTAAATTAACAGGTCTCCCACATTGTGAGTACATAGTTTCTAAATGTGAAAAAAATATTAATATTCTTAGGTGTGTTTCTGGTGTTTGGTGGGGTTCACATCCCTTTTGCATGAAACTAATGTACAATGCTTTAATAAGAAGTATTTTAGATTATGGGACATTTTTGCTAGAGCCAGGTTATGTCGCTGGCTTCCAAAAACTAGATCGTATTCAGTCTAAAGCCCTTAGAATCATTTGTGGTGCCATGAATTCTAGTCCTATCAATGCTATGCAAGTTGAGTGTGCAGAGCCTCCGTTACATTTACGACGCCAATATCTTTGTGATAGATTTCTTTTCCGTTGCTCCCAATTCTCTAATCATCAACTCTGGAGAATCTTGTCTAACCTCCTTCTTCAAATAACTACTTCCAACTATTGGACACACAAGAGTCCTCCTTGTTTAATCAAAAGTTTTCAAAAATTTAAATCTATTTCAGCTCCCACTGTTAGCTCTTCTACACTTCCCATTTTTCAGCATGAATATGAGTCTCTTACACTAGTTCCTCCAGTTCTCCTGAATATAGGTATTTCAAAGAATGATATAGAACAAAACCAACAATTTCTGGGTTTTATTGGCACTGATTGTCAGGATGCTAACCATATGTATACCGATGCTTCTAAGATGTCCGTCAGTGGTTGTGTTGGTATTGGAGTACTTCATATTCAATCCAATATTTACCAAAAGATAAAGTTGCCTCCCGAATCCTCTGTGTACAGTGGTGAGTGCTTTGGAATCCTGAAAGCATTAGAGTTTATCATCATTATGCATCTTAAAAAAACAATTATATTTTCGGATTCTTTAAGTTCTCTTCAAGCAATATCTAAAATTCCTTTTAAATCTAAATCCAACAACCCAATTATATATCAAATTCGTAGCCTATTGTTAAAATGTCATCTTAAAGGGTATTCCGTCTCCATTGCTTGGATTCCTGGTCATAGAGGGATTAAAGGCAATGAAAGAGTTGATGAATTAGCTCGAGATGCCATTATCTGTGGAGACATGTTTCCATTTAAAAATGTTGCTGAAGACCTATTAGCTCTACCCAAATTATTCCTACGAAAGGAGTGGACGAAACAGTGGACATCTGGTACAGGTACTGCTTCTGCGTTACACTATCGGAGCATTCAATCATCAATTCCTATCAAACCATGGTTTGCTAAAATCTCTTTGTCAAAACCGGCTACCAGTATGTTAATCCGAATGAGGTTGGGTCACGTATGTACTCCACAACACCTGAAACTGCAAAATCGTGTGGCCAGCTCCGCATGTATTTGTGGAGCTGATCCCGCTGATCTTAACCATATATTTTTTGCATGTAGCCTAAATGATTGTTCTTCATTATTAAGACAGCTGTCAGATCTAAAAGTTCCGTTTCCCACATCCATTACATCACTCCTGCATATTAATGATTCCTCTCCAGATATATTTAAAGTATTATATTCATTCCTATCACGTCATAATATAAAACTTTAATTTATACTTTACCTTTCCCTGATCCATCCAAAATTCCGTCTCATCCGTTATAATGTAATCCTTTAATTCCGTTTCCCCGTTTTACTCGTTTGGCTGAATGCGCCAGGAGCGCGATGCCATTAATAATAAAAAAAAAAAAAAAAAATGTCACTTGTCACTTCAATGACTGACAGCTGTTCTTTAGTCTTTTGGACCACCATCAACAGAGGCGCCAACTGGTGAGCAAAAAAACGATAGCCCTCATTCAAGTCATTCATTCACTCACTAGGAAATCCTAATCATATTTTTATTATCGTTTTGTACTTTTCGACTAAATGCGTTTATAAATTCAAAGTTCAGTGTGACTAACAGTCGTTGTTTTAATACGGAGAAAACACTACGTTCTGTTATTGATTAACTGTTTCGTGGGTTGTGATTTTATTGCCGTCTAATAGAAGTGTTTATAGTTCGTCACAATGGCTAGTAATACTCCGTCCGCTCCAAGCGACCTTCCACCCGCGTATTCGGAGGTCGTCGGTAATCCGCAGTACGGGTTCGTGGCTCCAGAGGGTTCGTTCGCAGATCCTCACGCTCCGTACCAGCCGCCAAAGTCGTTTACCCCAGCGGGGGTGTACCCGCACCCGCCCAGCGGGGCCACGATGGCACAACCCCAGCCGGGCGTGCCGCCGCCGCCGCCGGGCGCCGTTCCCGTGGGGATAGTACTGCCGCAGGCAGTGGGCAGTGAGCCAACAACCATCACCTGCTTCAACTGTGGCAAAGTAGTCACCACCAGAGTTACATACACAACAGCCTGGCATACCCATTTAGTAGCTGGATCAGTGTGTGTCATCACAATGTAAGTATGCTCATCAGTTTGTTAGCACCACGGCACCACAATAGATACAAATTCTACATATGACAAAGCATTATCATTTTATTTAAAAAAAGTGTTTTGTTGTACATCAATATGTGCAAAATATTTATTGTGTCTATAGTCAGACTAAAATTTGCTATCATTACATAATAGCAGTTTAAGCAGTTTACTACCACCAATTATTAAACCTTGAATACAAAACCTAGAGAAGTTTCATTCAATTAAAGTTGGAAATAGGTATCAAGGAATTAATGAACAGTGACCCAATGGGTTTATTTAGCTTCCTTTAATTTACTGCCACTTTAGCCTATTTGGTAGTAACCATGCCTATGAAGATGCTTCTAATTTACTATGGGCAGTAAAACAGATATATGCATATATAGTTTGAATTCTCGTGTCTGAAGATTGTGGGGGATGACTAGTGGTTTTGTCAAAAATACACAAAAACATAAAACTTGAACTACCTCAAAACAATATAAGACTACCTCAAGACAAGTTTGGGAACAAATCAAATTATTTTATTAAATATTTTGTTTTGTGTTTTTAAGTAGTCACACTACTACAGTAGTCAAACTATTACAGTTTTCACCTCAAGACATATTATTGCAATATTTTTCCTTGTGATGAAACCTGTTTTCCTGAATACTGAATGGTGTATTAGCAAACTTTTAAGTATAGGGACTAATAGATACTACAGCAACTGTTGTACTTCAGATTGACATTAGTTAAAATGTTGCTACAATGACAAATAGATACATTTTTATGTTATATGTTATATAATACTTAAAAAACCGGACAAGTGCGAGTTGGACTTGCCCACCGAGGGTTCCGTACTTTTTGGTATTTGTTATTATAGCGGCAACTGAAATACATCATCTGTAAAATCTTCAACCGTCTTGCTATCACGGTTGATGAGATACAGCCTGGTGACAGACAGACGAGCAGAGGAGTCTTTGTAATAGGGTCCCGTTTTTACCCTTTGGGTACGGAACCCTAAAATATGTAGTGGTGTAGGTAATACTGTACTACTACATTATTACTATAGATCTCAGTACGGGGGTGACATCATCACTGAGTGACGAAACCCCATCCTTTAAAAAAAATTTTTTATATATTGCAGCAGTATTAAGTTAGTTAAACTGTTCTAGCCCTTAATGTCTTATTTTAGCCTTACATAACTATTGTTTCTGTCAAATATGTGTCACTGATTTATTATTACTTTAAATAGGTTTTAACTATCTTTGCACTTAATCTTAGATTTCACTTATGACTCACTTTGATGAGTATAATTTTGCAATGTTTGTGCAATCTCTTAGTATAAGTGTCTGAATGGTATAGTAGTTTTAATATGGCAATATGTACACAGAGCAATATACAGTACAAATATCATAAGACTGACAGAGTTCTTGGTATAAATATTAAAATTGTATTTACAGGGTGTGCTCTCTGTGCTGTCTCGGGCTGGTGCCATACTGCTTCGACACATTCAAGGATGCGGAACACTACTGCCCCAACTGCAACACATTTGTCGGAAAGAGCAACAAATGCTAAACATTTTTATGAATTTTTAACCTGTTACAAGGTGACAATAGCAATGACTTATTAATAGAGTTTGCAATCCAGATTGGAAATGTATGAAATTATCCTGATCCGCGGTTCTTCCCATACATTTCAGATCTGTCGTGCAAACCCTACATATTAATTAATTATCTATCTTATTGTGCCCTTCAATAAGCCCTTGATTAAGATAATTACATTTCCAAGTTAGTTTTTAACTATTATACTAGTACCACATCCATCCTAGTGCTGCTTGAGTTATATCACGGCCTATCAATTTTATATACTTTTTACATTTAGCGCATATATAAATGTTGTAAATTACGTACTATTTTTATAATGAAATCAAGCACTATTTTAATATATTATTCAGTCTAAGCCTCATGTACATTGTAAGACATGAATTAGCTAAAATAATAATTTAGATGGTGGATTAGTGGATTTAATAAACTTTTATATTTGATAGATTTGAATATATATAGTTATCAACCATACCATTCATAACTTTGGGCTTAACACAAGAGCGCCGCTACACGGCTGCAGTATCTCGCCCGCGAGATAGATTACCCGTCCCTCTCTAATTAGTCAGTAAGGAAAAAACGGGTAGACTATCTTGCGCGCGAAATACTGGCGCAGCACTGCTGTGCTAAGCCCCACGCCCCACCCAGAGCAAAAGAAATGTTTGTGACAATGTCTTGAAAAAGTACGTAGATACCTATATAATGTTTTGTACATTATAAAACAAAATATAAACATACCTACATATTACTACATAGGTACCTACTGTTTGTGATTCATAATTATTTTTGTTGCTCTAAACATTTGCAAAACTGTAAGTATTTGCCAGTCTAACAACAAAATACTGTCCGACCGTCGACGATTAGCTAGAAGTGATGAACGAGGTATTTCTTCCTAGGCGAGTGTTTTCTGTAAAACTGTTGCTGGAGTGTAAAACAGTTGGCAATGAGGGCTAAAGCGTATGAATTCGCCGCTAGGGGCGCTAGTGTAGATGGATGTCTTTTCCATAGTTCGAAATGTCACTTGTCACTTCAATGACTGACAGCTGTTCTTTAGTCTTTTGGACCACCATCAACAAAGGCGCCAACTGGTGAGCAGAAAAACGATAGCCCTCATTATAGTTGGTCAAGCAAATTTTGTCAGTAAATAAGAACAAAAAAACTATACTCATCCTTTTCATTTTGGTGCTAGTACTAGTGTAAGACAAAGATAGTATGATTCTCTCTGTCTATGTTTGAAATGAGACAGTCCTTTGACAAAAAAAAAAATGTTAACTTTCTCCATGTGACCTCGGCTACGCACTTGGCCGTTGTACCTGGGCAGATATGGCTACGTAACTTTCTTTTACGGTATTAAACAGTATACAACACGAAAGTTTGGACAAAATAAGGCTAAGTACACACTTACGCGACATTTGTCCAGTCCTATCATACCCTTGGCCACACGGCCCAGGGTATGATAGGACTGGACAAATGTCACTATTAATTTTCTAGATCGTTCCGTTTTTTTTTATGATAATCACTTTCCTATAGAACATTGAACATACATGTATAATTAAATTGTATTATGTCAACATGGCCTAGGTATAGAATATACATCCTTGTATACTATATTTTACGAGTTCCCAAAAGCTTTGGCTGAGAAATTGAGAATTGAGAATGAGGGGTGCCCGAATGCTGCTTATAAATAAGTTAAAAACCTTTCATTTTTTGACTGAGTAGCTTTTTTACCAATGTAGTATTACCAAATAAGCACCGTTAATATGGTTACTAGGTATATAATATATAAAATATATAATTATGTGTTAATATGTTGCTGTTGTGGTTTATACATATACTTTTCATATATCATTATTGTGCTTAATATTCTTTTCAAGCCAGGTTGACATGTTATAAACCCTGATTTTAGCACTGTATATGTTATATTGATACATCAAAGGCAACTTACCTACTTTTTGAAACATTCCAATACTAACCTGGCAATTATATGTCACGAGTTAATTTTGTACAATGTAGTTTTTGTCCGGTGTCCATTGGACACAGAGTACAGAAAACGGAGTACAGACTACAAAAGACGTTGCTTTATTTGGCTTTATTCTTTATTAAGGCTGGCGTCCACTAGGCTCGCCGAGGGCGAATCGCAATAATTCGCTTTATAGGTATATGTATATTAGGTATGCCGTATGGTGTGAGGTGCCAATTGTAAGTTTTTTCAACACACTTGCTCAAAACGACGTTTTTATTCCACCGATTTTTGGCTCATAATCCTACATATTAAACACGCGTGCTTTTTCAGTATATTATAATATACTCTTGCTTTTTCATTATATTATCCAACTGAGTTAAGAAGGTAACCGATTGCTAATAATATGCATGGAAACGGAGCCTTCTTTAATTGGTCGCGTAGATTTTACCACGCGGACTGGCGGGCGCCGGCGCCCCCCGAGTCCCCTGACCGCCTGCCGCGGCCCGGCCGGCCCGCCAGCGGCCGGGGCGAGGGGCGGCCGGCAGTATGACAGATTTTAGACTTTTACTGTTTTAACAATTAAAATTTGATTAATATGAAAGTTTCTTTTTTTTCCTCGCAAGTGTGTTGAAAAACGTCGTATAAAACGCGTGTGCATTGGTCATTACACACATCGGCTTTCTTATGCGATGCGCCTCGTGTGTAATGCCCAACTTAGCACACTTGTATCACAATGTACTATTATGATTCAAGATAACTTCAGGGAAATTTGTTGGTGATTTATTGTTATAAGTATTAGATTTATATATATATATATACCTACTCAACCAATTTAGATTTTTGGCCACAAGATTTTCACGACTGGCGGGCCTGACTTAAGAGTTCTGACCGCCCTAGGCTGACTATGTATATCGGCCCCCCGCTTGTCTCAACTCAGAGCCGCCGCCGCCACAGATTAATAAATAGTTACTACGTAACAGATACATCATTCCCATACAAAAGCGAAAATACCTACTCTATAATAGCCTACAAAATCTTAATAATAATACCTGCTGCTCAGGACGAGAAGAAATGTACCATAAGTATGCGCACAAAGAGTCGAGACTGCCTTGCTCGCCGTGCGAGCCACGTGCCAACGCGTCATCGTAAGAATGCGCTAGGGTTGTACTGTTACTTATGTTATTATTGTAATAAAACGAATGTTGCGAATCAACCATATTTTATATTAGTCAATCAAATATTTAAAAACAACACTCATAATACCTGACTCAAAAAACTCCTTAATTTACGATTTATCTACTTATGTTCAAAGAAATAAATAGTGACAAAATTCATAAAGATAGATTTAAAATACTACTCACCTTTCTTCGTCTCTCGGAAATGAAAAAACCGGCCAAGTGCGAGTCGGACTCGCCCACCGAGGGTTCCGTACTTTTTAGTATTTGTTGTTATAGCGGCAACAGAAATACATCATCTGTGAAAATTTCAACTGTCTAGCTATCACGGTTCATGAGATACAGCCTGGTGACAGACGGACAGCGGCAGCGGAGTCTTAGTAATAGCATAGAGTAACTTATACTAGAGCGGTATTGTCATAGTAAATTTTGTAACCCCAGTAAATTCACTGCCATCTGTCGACACACTTTAAAACTAAAAATGAAGATTTATAAAAATACGATAGAATGTATTTAAATATAGATAAATGATCTTTTTTATTTGCATTAATTATTTTTATTATTTTGACCCATGTTCTTTCACTGATATGCGTTAAAATTGTTAAATAACAACAAACGAAACCGTCAACGCCATCTATACGACTGTAGGCCAAAACTAGTAGCGCCCTCTGAACGAGAATCAAATTTTCTTGATTTTCGAGGCACGTTTTTTCCTTAGACTGTATCCATCTATTACGGAGTTATATCTATCTTTGGTAATAGGGTGCCGTTTTTACCCTTTGGGTAAGGAACCCTAAAAAAACGACAAATTTTCTTTTGTTTTTTGACTTTTACACCCATCTACTGCACAATAATTACGTGGTTTCGGCATTTCGAAGCGTAAGCGCGGGAAACGTGTGGTGCGAGCGCTCAGGCGGGCGTTCGGCGGCCCTCTGTCGATTATATCGTCGACGATACGCCGAGCGGTAGGCATATAGCGCGTGGCTTTGAGCGAGTGAAGGAGGCCTGCCGCCGCCGCCGCGCCCCCTTGCGCGCCTAGGTCCTTGCGCCCTAGGCTTTAGCCTTATTAGCCTGTGGGTAAATCAGGCCCTGGCTATAACTATGATAATACTATTACTTATTCTGTGCTATAACAGCGAACCACTTCGTTCGTTGGCTCGAATATGCAAGAGCGATAGAGGCAAATAGGTGAGGTTGGCGACAGGGACAGGCTCCTCCTCCTGACCCAGACTCAGACTCCTGGTCTATTGCATATTAGGGTTAAAAGAGTTTAGTAGACCATGTTAAATATTCTTCTTTACATATATAAAAATGCTTGTGAAAATTATACATATTAATAAAAGCTTAGATAAATAAGAATAGGTACATGTGTTTTTATTTGAATCTATTTTATTCCTTAAATACCTATTTGGATTTACATATCTATTTGTTATCTGAACTGACAAGATAAGTACGCACACTAATAAGTAATAACACTGATAAGAAACGTAGCTGGGCAAGATAAGTTGATAAATGATAGCCATAAGTGGGTATGACTTATGTGAAAAATATTATGCATCAGACAACAAGAAATGAATATGGATTCTAACAGTGGTGCCAATCGTGAACAAAGTGATCCCTCGAGGGCAGAGATCAACGTACACATGGAAACAGTGGGATACCATAGAGACCTACCTCCGCCATACACTGTGGAAGATGTGCAGCCTCAGGCGGTTATCAGGCAAACCATAATTATACAACCTCCACTAAAAGACACTCCTATGTTTTTCCCTTGCAGCAAATGCTATAAAAGAGTACTGACTAAAGTGGAATACGTAAATACTAGGAAAACACACATGATGGCTGGTTTTATCTTCGGATTTACGTGGTAAGTACGGAAAGGTTACAAATCATAGTAGTATTCACTCATCTATTTTGTGTGAACTAACTTAGCCATTTTCACCACCAAATCGGTTGAAAACCAGTAAAGGGATTTGAAACCACACATTATGCTGACTAGGATAATTGACATCCATTTTCAGAAAATACATCTGATCTGGAAGAACAAATCTTATGTGGCAATATGATATGAGGAGAAAAAGTTCACAATTGCCAAGAAAAATTACTTGCATTTTAATAGGGTTCATTCACCTCACCCTCACCTTTTCCTTAGTTTATATAATAAATATTATGGGACAGTCTTACTAAATCTATCTAGTCCCATAGACATAAATTAGGTTTGTGCTTAAACACTTTATAATTATGACAAATATTTATATTTAATTTTCAGTTGGTGCGGTTTGTGCTGCTTTGCGGCTCTACCTTATTTAATACCAACATTTAAAAGGGTCAAGCACTATTGTCCCGAATGCAACACATACCTAGGTGATTATTCTAAGGTATAAGGCATAAACATCCACGCAAAAAAATTTTTCCTTAATGAAGCAATTATCAACACCACGAGAAGCTGTTTTACATGTAAAATTATACAATTTTGGTATAATTTTAGCATAGTGGTGCAAGCTGCACCACTATGCTGTAACACATGTTACATGAAGAAATGTTTTTCTGGAAATGTGTAATTTACATAAGTACAAATAAAATAGGAACACAACTGTCCATCGGTGGTGGGTGGTGGTCTTTTGTAATAAGGTTTACGAACTGTCAGTTAACAGTGTGGGCGATGGTACAGATACAGATAGTGACAATGAATGGACACACTTGAGTACTAAATTTGCATGAGAACAGTAATGTGAAATGACCAAGAGCCTTACAATGCTCTGTTTCGTAAGAAAGTAATCTGTGATTATGATGCAGTGTCTTAACTGTGTAAATTTAAGCTGTGAATAAAAAATGTTAATTTTATTCTTGTTTTTATTAAACCTAGTAGTTTGCACAGCTCTCTGCATCCATTACCTGGATCCCTTTCATCAGTACTATGCAATTAAAATAAAAAACACCTAAATTGCAACAGTTCTCTTACAAATTTCTGTTTGCAATCACTGATGTTACAAAAAGCCAGGTTATAAACTGGCGAAAACCCTTAATTATAAAGCTTACACATAAAAAAACTGCAAATTGACCTGAAGAAGTAAAATAAAAAGCCAGCAATATATGATCATCACATTTATATCGAACACTATAAACGACACTTAATAATGGTGGTTTTTATTCTATATTCTTCTTAAGAATATCAAGTCATGAAATCAAACACTTATTTCCTTTTGGGCATAAAGTTAACACACAATTCATTTTCCTGTCTACCAATTTCACCATGTTATGTAGAGTATGGTACTTGCAATCTAAAGCAATCTGACGCAATCTTCCACTTGCCATCGACCGCTACAATGAGGAAAGTCTGCTGGAATGGCTTCTTTACTTCGTCATTCTGGTAGGTCACGTCTCCACACGCTTGGATCAGGTACGTCAGCTTATTGTTCACTAGAGCTTCCGATATCGGTTGGGCGTCCAGAGTTTTAAGCACATGGTTGCTAGCTGGCAAGTCCAACAAAAACTGCTGAATTCTGTCACTGCCAGTTATGCCGTTACCATTCCAAACTAAAAGTCCGGTGTCCAGGTACAATTTTGAGGTTAAGTGTCTGCTGTTGTCCACTTGCTTATAGAATACTCTGGTGAATTCTTCTGCAGTTTCGCAAGCATTTTCCACATTCTTAACTGCAATTTCAGCCATTTCAAACTCAAAATACTTCACAAATTCGCAGTGTAAACGATCTGGTATACAAACAATCTGTCAGTGCAGTTCTGTCACTGTCACTGTCAAGAAAGTCGATTAGTACCACAGATTATCATATATATTTTGGTATCGTTGCGTGTGTGGTACTTAAGCCCGGTTCCATAGACATAGTATAGTTTGGCAGTAAATAAGAACAATCGATTAGTACCACAGATTATCATATATATTTTGGTATCGTTGCGTGTGTGGTACTTAAGCCCGGTTCCATAGACATAGTATAGTTTGGCAGTAAATAAGAACAAAAAAAAAACTATACTCATCCTTTTCTTTTGGGTGCTAGTACTAGTGTAAGACAAAGATAGTATGATTCTCTCTGTCTTATGTTTGAAATGAGACAGTCCTTTGACAAACCATATATACAAGTAGTTATAGACATGAAACCAAGCGACAGAAGGAGAAAGATATAGTTTGTCAAACAACTGTCTTATTTCAAACATAGAGAGAGAGAATCATACTGTCTTTGTCTTACACTATTAACTAGCACTCAAAAGAAAAGCTTGTTATTTTCCAAATTCTAAATTATGCTTGTTATATTTTTAATCGTGCTCGTGGAATATTTAAATTCAACTTTAAATTCAAAATACCTAATAATTGTATTTTTTTCGGAGCAAAGGAATTTTGTATTAACTATAAGTGGAAACTCTTTTGGCCTATCTTTTACCTTATTGTATTATTATGTGCTGTGTTTCCCAAAAAAAAAAAAAGTATAGTTTTTTTTTCTTTTTACTGACAATTTGGTTTGACCAACTATATATAGCTGGTCAAGCAAATCTTGTCAGTAAATAAGAATAAAACATCTATACTCATCCTTTTCTTTTGGGTGCTAGTACTAGTGTAAGACAAAGATAGTATGATTCTCTCTGTCTATGTTTGAAATGAGACAGATAGTCCTTTGACAAACTATATTTATGTATTATTAACCAAGGGCCTGACCCTCTTTGATAGAGTAAGATAGTCTTTTAAACTGAAATAAATGTCATATACGAAGGAGAAAATGACCAAAGCCTCCAAGTGTCCAGAGCTGGAATCGAACCAGCGTACCCCGTTTACCGGACGAACCGCTCGGTTACCCGGTCACGGTGGCATGGGTCGAAATTTCCAAGTATATGACAATTTCCCAAAGGATTGTGGCTAACGCTAAAAGCGCTACCGCAACCGCTTTTTTAACGCGCGTTAAAAAAGCGTTTGAATGACACAAATGGAACATGTGGGCAAGCTATGCTGGCGCCATCTGCTAAACACTTCGACCGGCCAACCCCATTGCTCGGAGCAATGCTGAGCCGTACCAAGTGTGACCGACCCGCGCTTCGCGCTGGTACTCAGCGCCAGTGTTTCTCACAACAATAACAATGTCCCCAGATCGTTTTGAACACCTTTTCCCTATCAACTTCTACTGCTGACGGTATATACTTAATCATAATAACGTATAAAATAAGAAACAAATTATTAAGATTTTTTTTATTTCGTAATGTCTTTAACTAATATATTAATTATTATACAAAGTGGCTTATCTATTTTACAAATATTCCATAATACATTATAATATAATGCTAATTCAATATTCAGGACATTTGACACGCTGATTACAATTAAAATATTGGACTGTAACAAACTCATAATAAAACATGATCATACTTTACAATTTAAAATTGTCTAAAAACAAGCGTCGGTAACGAATTTCAAGATTAATTTCTTTGCACTGTAGAACCAGTATAAGATAAACAAGTTTATTCCAAAATATTGCACACCAACTTATTTTAATGATCTCATGTTTGAAATATAAACATGGACTTATGGAGGTGCAACTGATTTATAGTTATGTTTTCATTATCGAGATAAATTAAACTAATTTTAAGGTTTAACTCGCGTTTTTTTTTCGGAGAGCCTTAGTTGGAGTTTAATGTTAATAGTATGACTCACAACAGTTTAAATTCGATCGAGATATATGTTTCTATTACAGTTATTTTTAGGACAGTGCAAAGAATATGACCTGTATTCGAAATATTCAGCAACTTAATGTAGTAGAGGAGGCTCACGGAGTCGCATCTCAGAACGGCCCCAGACATATACAATATGCTTATCAAAAATGCTACTAAGCACTTACAGGCGGTGGACGGAAGAAAAGATTGAACTGTTTCGGAGAAGACAGGAGTATTCCAAAGATTTTATCACATTTCTAAGTTCCACTAAACTAAAATTATCCAGGTTTAATCTACGCTACAACTTCGACTTATCAATTTGAATTGTACCATGGCTTCAGCGACGGGGGCGCGGGACGACGCAGTTCAAATCCTTGCCTTTCTTCCGCCAAATATTAACAAAAAATTTACGGTCAGCTTGTCTAATTCAAACCTTACACTAAGGCACTGACAAAATGATTATGCTCTAGATACAAAAGTTATTTATAAATAATATATTTCTAAAGAGTAGATAACATTCCTTAAAAATCATAAGAATACCACTCAAGTTAAATTCGGTAGCTGCAAATCATCAAAAATAACAAAAATTAATTTATTGATGTTACACTGGTCTATTATTAATTTTTCTTACATAATCATAAAAATACACGTATCATCTTTCGTATCAATAGATAATTGTCTCAAGAATTGATTAAAATAAAAATGTAAAATATCTAGCTAAATATATGTATCATACATTGAATTTTAAATTGCAAGATCATGTTAACTAATTTTAACGATCGCATTAACTAGATAAGTAAATAAGTGTTTAAATTTAATAAAACAGCTGGGACAGCAGAGTTCATAGAATTACTGAAAACAAACTCCTCGTAATAACTTTAATATTGATCTGTAAACCCGGGCAGTCCGGGCACGCGACCCACTAACACAATCAGGGGCCCGTTTCTCAAAAGCTTGTAACTTGTAATACAAGTGGAAGTCTCTTTCTAACAAACGCTGTCAAAAAGTGACATCCGCTTGTATTACAAGTTACAAGCGTATTTGTATTACATGCTACAAACTTTTGAGAAACGGGCCCCTGGACTCAAGTTTTCGTTATACAATTTCATGTTACACAATGGCCTACAGATTCTCATCGCCGCTTTCCAACGCCAGTATATCGTTTTACACTTCACAGACCATAGAGTTGTATATATTAAATAAAACCTAAGCAATTGTGCCGTTCAGGACGATTACGAATGATTAAATAGAAACAATCCTTTGATCTAAATTGAGCATGTCCTGCGTTTTCTGGGAAGCGTGTACACTCGGCGAAACGGTCCTCCGCTCGATCCGTACACTAACGATTCGTAGCAACCGATAAACCGAAAGACAGATTCGTTCATATAATAATTTGACATTGTTCGAAGTATGAGCGAATGAGTCTCTGGGTGTGTACGTGTACGTGTAGGTTGGTAGTACAACTAGTAAGGTAAGGTATGAGGTCGGGTCGGGCGCGGAGTGTGAGCCGGCAGCCGTGGCCGCCAGCGGGCGGTGGCCGCCAGCGGGCGGTGGCCGCCAGCGGGCGGTGGCCGCCAGCAGGCGGTGGCGGACGCAACTTGTAAGACGGGGGCCGCGCGCCGTTACCGCGCACGGCGCCGCCCGGAATGATACCGCAACACTTCTCCATATAAATATGTATTTTTTAAATGTTATTTTTCTTCTAAGCCCACCTGCGGAATGAACGAATTTAATTGTTGAGACAATCTTTCCATACTTTTCCAGAGAAAAACAATGTCAGAACATTAAACTATTCAGGACGAATCTAACGGACCTATAATCGACATAGGTATGTAATGTAATAAATTCTCAACATACTCGAATACCGGGAAATCAGAAAAATAGTACGTTACTTTAGAGGCCGTGAAGTAAGGGGTTAGGGGCAGAATAGACGGCCGAATAGTTATGAGTCCAGCAAACCCCTTTTCACGCCGAGGTATGTATAGTGCTTTTCTCAAACATGCAATGAAATAAATAAATAAAAAAACTCCACGAAATCAGTGTTTTATTTATTTTATTTTTATTTAAGAAACAAACACGTTTACAAATATATCTTAAATTAAGACCTGGAGTTTCATTATTGTATATAAAATGCAGTCTATAAAACAACAAAAACATAATGTATTATAGAAAAACGAAAAGTAAACTACACACAAAATATAACACACGTATATCTTTATCACACGTATATTTTACACGTGTCGTGTATTTTATTACCCGTATATTTTATGTATCTTTGATTTTTTCGCCCTGTATCCGTCTGACTGTCGTATTCGCCACATAACTAAGTTTAAATAGTCTTTCATGTTGATATTATGTTTCACATACATCGTTGCCTTGGAGCATGAGTATAATTTCCAGTGTTGACGATTTTATAGTCACTTAGTTCTTTAAAATATGCCATAAAAACTGTTTCTGAACTGTAGGCATTTTTCTTAGTTTTTCAAATAAAAATCGTCGGAACACATTAAATAACAAAATTAACAACGCACAATAAATCCAATAAAATAGAATTACAGAATGAAACATTTTCAACATTGCCTCCATAACAATTTAAAGAAATACCTACACGTGTTTGAGTAAGCATATTTACATTTAGATGAAATATTTTAAATGTTTAAATTTGTAATTTAAAAATATTGAATTTTGTTAATAATGTCTTATTTATTATGTTCATGTCGATTTTATATAAATAAAACTGCAAACATCGTTTATTGTTTTTTTTATAGGCGTAGTGGCAGAATGTCATTACGAACCATAAAGCAAATACTGCCTAGTTTTTTTTTTCAATGGCTGAATGGCATGATGCTGTGTCACAAATATCTGTGAAATGGAAATTAAGAAAAAGCACTTTGCCGACCTAGGCCTGCAATTTTGTATGAAATTTCATTAAAGGCGAAACGTGACACTTCGCAGCCTTTTTTAAGGAACATAATATAAATATTTCATTGCATTTTTGAGAAATAAACATAGAGAGACAGAAGAATGGTCACTAACCTGCAAGGGACCATTGCACACGTCCGTTTTGTACTTTTCTGACAAACCAGCAGTCAGTAATCTCTCCTGCAAAGAAAAAAACAATCACAGACTGCTAGAAAAATAATAGCGAAAATAAACTACGAATTGACATCACATAGGGCGCTCTAATATTATTTGCAACACACTGACAATTGAAAATAATTACAGCGTATAGTTGGCAGTCGAACAATAAAGTAATATCAGATGTGAAGCTGTAAGCGATGCATACCTCCGTGAGCCGCTCCGAGTCCGCGAAGCTGTGATTGTGGTTGGCAGCTTGCTTCTGCTGCAGCTCAGTCTGTAGGCTGTCTATCTTCTTCTGCATCTGTTTACACGAACACAATTTACAATTAACATACCAATCACCTTGCTTTGTGACCAAAAATATTACGAGCGTTCTTTAAGGCACATCCTTGTTTAGTTATAAATACTTTTGGTCGCTAAAAGACCACCACCGACACGAATAACAACGAATACCCGAATGAAAAGTATAAAAGTATATTTACATTGTATAAAACAATGATACCAAGAATAGGAACACAATAGTGTAGCCACACAAAAGTTTTTTTTAGAGAAAATAGAGCAAAATGCTTAAGAAAGATCGTCGTTATAGATAAAGGATGATTCGAATAAGCAGGTAAACAAACAATACAAATAACAATTATTTAGTGCGTGGCGGCACAGACGTTCACAGAGCGTACACCAAGGTTGGTACCTCCTCGATGATGCTTGGTAATGTTTTCTCAATGCAGGAATATGCGAACGCCAATGGTTCCTACGTGGAAAAGCATAATAAACAGATTTGTCTGCACATTGTTTTGATTCTAAGATAGAATTCAGTAGCAAACACTACTACACTAAAGCTACATCTGTTTACGACAAAAATAAACTAGTACGTTCTATGCGCGTATTCCGTGCAATACTTTAAGAGGCCGGTGTCGATTTTAGTCGCAAAAATGTAAAATTGATAGATTTAGTCGGTGAAATTGTACACCTTTTGTTACCTAATTGAAATAACAAGTACTGGTTTCTATTAGCACGTCTTCTTATCTTGCCTTTTGTCAGATCATTTTTTTTTAAAACAGACTCACTAAATTAGTAATGATTTTTTTTCTGATGGACGTTTAGGTAAACGCGCGTAAAGCACTGATTTTGTCGCTCTTATTTGTAAAGTTTGGACTGCTAAAAATGGTAAATTTGTATTACACATATTCTGTTCTTGACCTTTTTCAGATTACATTTTTGTTATATGACTTAGTTCGAGGAAATGAAAGTTAAACGAATTCAATTTTCTCCAGAAATTACTTCAAAACAAGTGACAATTTCTCTGAAAATCGACTTAACTTCAACGTAATTTTGATACTTCAATAATCTACAACGTTTGCTGAAACTATTCTTATCCATCAATTTGTATAATTTACCACCATAATTTTTGATGAATTTTTAAAAACTGCCCCTTCTCTTCATATATTACCGGTGACGCACGCTCGCATCTCATTATTAAAAGGCAAGATGAGAAGACGTGCTAATAGAAACCAATACTTGTTATTTAGATATTACGTAACAAAACGTGTATAGTTTCAACGACTAAATCTATCAATTTTACATTTTTGCTCCAAAATCGACTACGGCCTCTTAATGATTTACGCATATTCGTATCAACAGTTCTTGCATCAATTACCAATTATGACAAGTAATAATATTTAAATTAATGTTAAAAAATATGTATATAAAAATTAATGTTTGTGTTGATCGAATATTTGTGTTGTGAACCATGCCCATAGATAAAGTTCTCTGATTATAGGACTTCACATTTACATTAGGCTTTGCATTAGGTGAAACTAAATATTTAACAACTATCACGATCAGAGTGGCAATTATGTATGTATAAGCACAGGATAATAGTACTACCGTACAGAAAATAAACTTCCTTCAAAACCGAAGTTTGACAGCGATTCAGGGACGAACCAGGTATGGTACTACTATATATAGTCTGTCAAGGGACTGTCTCATTTCAAACATAGACAGAGAGAATCATACTATCTTTGTCTTACACTAGTACTAGCACCCAAAAGAAAAGGATGAGTATAGTTTTTTTGTTCTTATTTACTGACAAGATTTGCTTGACCAACTATACCTTTCGGCTATTTAGGGTTGTCAAAATTCGATTCGTCTTATCTGTGGTCGTACACGTAAAGGGACGTCAAGTTGTGCCAACCCTAATAATTGCTCGGAGCAATGTTGAGGCGAACGGAGGCGAGAATGCCCGAAAGGATCAGTTTCTCCCCCCTGGTATAAGGCAGCGGACCGTGTTCCGAGCGGCACGATCAAAATGGATACACTTGAATGAACCTGTTTCTCGTGCTGCTTGTCGGCGAGCTGCCTCCTCCAGCGTCACGTTCACCGGGATATGTCTCGTGTGTATGTACCTGCGTGAGCGTGTGCTGCCGCAGCGAGTCCAGCTCGTGCTGCTTGTCGGCGAGCTGCCTCCTCCAGCGTCACGTTCACCGGGATATGTCTCGTGTGTATGTACCTGCGTGAGCGTGTGCTGCCGCAGCGAGTCCAGCTCGTGCTGCTTGTCGGCGAGCTGCCTCCTCCAGCGTCACGTTCACCGGGATATGTCTCGTGTGTATGTACCTGCGTGAGCGTGTGCTGCCGCAGCGAGTCCAGCTCGTGCTGCTTGTCAGCGAGCTGCCTCCTCCAGCGTCACGTTCACCGGGATATGTCTCGTGTGTATGTACCTGCGTGAGCGTGTGCTGCCGCAGCGAGTCCAGCTCGTGCTGCTTGTCGGCGAGCTGCCTCCTCCAGCGTCACGTTCACCGGGATATGTCTCGTGTGTATGTACCTGCGTGAGCGTGTGCTGCCGCAGCGAGTCCAGCTCGTGCTGCTTGTCGGCGAGCTGCCTCCTCCAGCGTCACGTTCACCGGGATATGTCTCGTGTGTATGTACCTGCGTGAGCGTGTGCTGCCGCAGCGAGTCCAGCTCGTGCTGCTTGTCGGCGAGCTGCCTCCTCCAGCGTCACGTTCACCGGGATATGTCTCGTGTGTATGTAACTGCGTGAGCGTGTGCTGCCGCAGCGAGTCCAGCTCGTGCTGCTTGTCGGCGAGCTGCCTCCTCCAGCGTCACGTTCACCGGGATATGTCTCGTGTGTATGTACCTGCGTGAGCGTGTGCTGCCGCAGCGAGTCCAGCTCGTGCTGCTTGTCAGCGAGCTGCCTCCTCCAGCGTCACGTTCACCGGGATATGTCTCGTGTGTATGTACCTGCGTGAGCGTGTGCTGCCGCAGCGAGTCCAGCTCGTGCTGCTTGTCGGCGAGCTGCCTCCTCCAGCGTCACGTTCACCGGGATATGTCTCGTGTGTATGTACCTGCGTGAGCGTGTGCTGCCGCAGCGAGTCCAGCTCGTGCTGCTTGTCGGCGAGCTGCCTCCTCCAGCGTCACGTTCACCGGGATATGTCTCGTGTGTATGTACCTGCGTGAGCGTGTGCTGCCGCAGCGAGTCCAGCTCGTGCTGCTTGTCGGCGAGCTGCCTCCTCCAGCGTCACGTTCACCGGGATATGTCTCGTGTGTATGTACCTGCGTGAGCGTGTGCTGCCGCAGCGAGTCCAGCTCGTGCTGCTTGTCGGCGAGCTGCCTCCTCCAGCGTCACGTTCACCGGGATATGTCTCGTGTGTATGTACCTGCGTGAGCGTGTGCTGCCGCAGCGAGTCCAGCTCGTGCTGCTTGTCGGCGAGCTGCCTCCTCCAGCGTCACGTTCACCGGGATATGTCTCGTGTGTATGTACCTGCGTGAGCGTGTGCTGCCGCAGCGAGTCCAGCTCGTGCTGCTTGTCGGCGAGCTGCCTCCTCCAGCGTCACGTTCACCGGGATATGTCTCGTGTGTATGTACCTGCGTGAGCGTGTGCTGCCGCAGCGAGTCCAGCTCGTGCTGCTTGTCGGCGAGCTGCCTCCTCCAGCGTCACGTTCACCGGGATATGTCTCGTGTGTATGTACCTGCGTGAGCGTGTGCTGCCGCAGCGAGTCCAGCTCGTGCTGCTTGTCGGCGAGCTGCCTCCTCCAGCGTCACGTTCACCGGGATATGTCTCGTGTGTATGTACCTGCGTGAGCGTGTGCTGCCGCAGCGAGTCCAGCTCGTGCTGCTTGTCGGCGAGCTGCCTCCTCCAGCGTCACGTTCACCGGGATATGTCTCGTGTGTATGTACCTGCGTGAGCGTGTGCTGCCGCAGCGAGTCCAGCTCGTGCTGCTTGTCGGCGAGCTGCCTCCTCCAGCGTCACGTTCACCGGGATATGTCTCGTGTGTATGTACCTGCGTGAGCGTGTGCTGCCGCAGCGAGTCCAGCTCGTGCTGCTTGTCGGCGAGCTGCCTCCTCCAGCGTCACGTTCACCGGGATATGTCTCGTGTGTATGTACCTGCGTGAGCGTGTGCTGCCGCAGCGAGTCCAGCTCGTGCTGCTTGTCGGCGAGCTGCCTCCTCCAGCGTCACGTTCACCGGGATATGTCTCGTGTGTATGTACCTGCGTGAGCGTGTGCTGCCGCAGCGAGTCCAGCTCGTGCTGCTTGTCGGCGAGCTGCCTCCTCCAGCGTCACGTTCACCGGGATATGTCTCGTGTGTATGTACCTGCGTGAGCGTGTGCTGCCGCAGCGAGTCCAGCTCGTGCTGCTTGTCGGCGAGCTGCCTCCTCCAGCGTCACGTTCACCGGGATATGTCTCGTGTGTATGTACCTGCGTGAGCGTGTGCTGCCGCAGCGAGTCCAGCTCGTGCTGCTTGTCGGCGAGCTGCCTCCTCCAGCGTCACGTTCACCGGGATATGTCTCGTGTGTATGTACCTGCGTGAGCGTGTGCTGCCGCAGCGAGTCCAGCTCGTGCTGCTTGTCGGCGAGCTGCCTCCTCCAGCGTCACGTTCACCGGGATATGTCTCGTGTGTATGTACCTGCGTGAGCGTGTGCTGCCGCAGCGAGTCCAGCTCGTGCTGCTTGTCGGCGAGCTGCCTCCTCCAGCGTCACGTTCACCGGGATATGTCTCGTGTGTATGTACCTGCGTGAGCGTGTGCTGCCGCAGCGAGTCCAGCTCGTGCTGCTTGTCGGCGAGCTGACGCGCCCAGCGCGCTTCCTCTCGCGTCACGTTGGCTTGGAGCTGGCTCAGCACTCCCTCCTGCAGACAAACTACTTTTCAAGTCCCCATTGTAAAATTAGCTGTTGAAGCGGAAAGGTCCTTGAGTGACGATTGCGAATCTGCGGTTTAGGATCGCAGGGACCCTTTGGATGAGGGCAGCGGACGACCGGTTGTTTTAAAGATGCTTGGGAATGGCCGATGTCCTGTAGTGGGCGTCGTTCGGCTGACGTGAAGATGACATGCCAAAGTTAAATGAGTCCCAAACAAAAACTGCAAAATTATTCAGTTAGGGCAAGCATGTAGGCACAGAGAGGGGTTATATGGCATATTTTTCTTCGAACATGTAGACTTATAGTGATGGTTTTGTTTAATATTAATGTTTCAGATCCGAAGTGATTCATAGTTAAGACTGAAGAAGAGTTGATGAAGTTCTATGTTCAAAGTAATTAACATATAACTTGTCACACATTCCACATATAGATTTCAAGCATTATCAAATGATAAAAACTAAAACAAACACGTACACATAAAACTAAAGAAAAACACTAAAACTAACTAGAAAATACACATTATCTATACTAAACATAAACCCCCATTCCGACCCCCACCCCGTCCAAACGTGCCAAATATACTTGCGGCATTGCCGCGCTGGATAGCAAGCGATATTTGTTGGACCAAGTAGGAGCCTGAACGGGGATCGCAACCTCTATCACGCAAACGCCGCCCCAAGTCCCTTACCAACTTCTTCGCTTCCAAACACCACGGCCCAGCCGTCTCCACCGCGACCGGAACAAAGTCGTACGCCGGTTCCAGATTGGCGTATTTGGAGTGCTTTAGCCTCGCGGCATAGTAATTAACATAGATTCTTTAAAGATTAAATACTCACCGTGTCGTCAATGATCTTCTTGTATTTGTCTAGGAGTCCTTGCAGCTGGTCATTCTGCGCCTGCAGCTCCGCCACGCGCGCGTCTGCGGCGGGGGCGAGGGCGGGCGCGGGGACGGCGGCGGGGGCGGGCGCGGGGGAGGACGCCGCCTGACAAAACCAATTCTAATTTTGTTACAACTATTAAATTATTAAACTGCTTTTATGGACGCAATTCATACTTTCAGCAATAGTACATTTCTCAAACTTGCAATGAAATGTTGACATAACTTACTTTAAATTAGGTCCGGAAATACTACGTATCCGGTGCGATGAGTGAAGATCATATGTAAAGGAATAGGGGATGTTGTTTTTTTTTAGAACTGTTTTAATTTGGAAGATAGACAAAATGTTAAACAGTTCCAAAAAAATGTTAACATCCCTATTTGACGTTTTTTGAATAGGGATGTTGCGCGCCACCTATTTAATGTTTTTTGATGGACACTTTTCATACATAGAGATTTTGCTCCTCTATATAGTCTCCATGATTGCAAGTTTGAGAAAAAAAAAATGTTATGCACACTGAAATCATCGTACATCTTAAAAAATGTTACCTTCTGCAGCTCCGTCTTTAGGTTATCAGCGAACTGCAGCACCCAGGCCTTGTCCACGGGCCCCCGCGGCGCCGCGGAGGGCAGCGCGTCGCGCAGCGCGCCGGCCGCCTCCGCGTAGGCCGCCGGCGCCGCTTCCTGCGGCCATACAGGCTTCAATCACCCGATACTACACACTGACCGAGTTAACCGACCTGCCGACCTGCCGACCCACCGCGGAACGCACACCACGAAATGCAGGAGTATATCGTGCCATGCTCGGAGCGTGCGTTTCGTGACCCTCGGTTAACGACCCTGCCCTACACGCGAAGTATACAAAACCATTACATACTCACTATAGGGACCGTGCGTGTTCAACGTTTTGTGACCTTAATTGAAAACTGAAACTTGAAATTGACTTCACGCCAATACAGTTCACGCACGCTCCCTTGCGCGTTTGGAGTCTGCCAGCTCGTAGCCGAAATCGATATCTTAATCCCTTTTGTTTGGTTTTCTCTCGAGCTATCCGCCGGTTAATACGGTTCAAACGACAGTGATAAATGAACACAACGCAGACAGTTAAAGCGTTAGATAACAAGCGAAGCCGGCCAATAAGGGTAGTACTTATTTACATTATTCTTTAAACCTTTGTTACCTGCAGCATTATTTCTTCACTGTATCGCAATACTAAAGCTTTCAACGAGGAAGCTGACACATGATTGAGCGACTTTATATAAATATCCATTTTATGCTGCTCGTGTTTAAGTTAGAATATCAAATGTATAAAAACCATCTGTTCATCAGTTGCGGGCGTAGAAAAGCGGACTAAATTGGTCAGGGAATAAGGCAGTAAAAGCGTGAAACTTACGCGAGGGTCTTGGGCCGACAACGCGCTGGCCGACTTCACCTGGAGAGCCTTTTCGGCGCTTTGTAAAGCCTCCATTACTTTCCAGTTTTTAGTTCGCAACTCCTATACGCCCGGTCAAAATAACAAAGCAAAATGTTAGCTTTTGTTAAAAGAAAAGTATATATACTTATAAGTAGAAAAACGTGTCAAACGGCATGCAGTTTTCAATTGTATATTACATGCCATTGTTATTGATAAGAAATTATAATGTAATAGATTACACACGCTGGATTAATCATATATATTAGGTCTTTCTTACTTGAATATCAGTTAGAATAGAAATTAGATCCTAAAGAAGTTAAAACATTACATGAAACATGATGGCGCGTCTGTAGTTTGGCGTCAGGTCATTATAATATATTCTACTCTTAATCAGACTAGAATCGTATGGTTACGCTACTAGTAGTTTGACTTGTGTACGATTCACATCAAATGGTCTCAACCATTGAGCCCACTTAAGGCGCATGCTAGTTTACTAGTGTCAAAGGAATTTGAACTTTGTGCAGTGGTCAGATCCCATATTTGATGAGAACCGTACATAACAGTAGTGTTAGGTCAGGGCTCACATTGTTCTTCTCCTGGTACGCGCGCAGCTGTTCCTGCAGCTGCGTGAGGGCCTCCTTCTGCTCCTTGTTGGCGCGCTGCTCCGCGTTGAGTGAGCTGCGTAGCGCTTCCACTACGCTCTCCACCTTCGCCAGCTCCGCAGACTGCAGGAAAACACACAATGACACAATTTAAGAGACCTCATTTCTTAAGAAAGAATACTGAGACCAAACGTCACATAGGACATTTGACGGACGGAAAGAACTATGAAACTGCCCGTGAAATAAAATTTAGCGAACGCTTTAAAGGTGACAGATGGTTTGGTGCAACAACCCTAAGAGAGGAAAGTTTAAAGAGTGCTGAAGGGCGATATCAAATTATGCCGCCACTCGCGTGACATTAGTGAACTATTCAGGGGTTGGAAAGCAACTCTGTCTTTTGGAACGTCCCTTGTGCCTCCAAGTTTGAAATTGACCACCATGCGCCGAGCAAAACACATACACACCGAGCCCTAGCGCGACAATTCCTTCACGAGGCAGCACGTCCTGTGTGCACTTAACAAATGGCGAGCGATTGGCGCATTCGCCAAATATGAACATACCTTAAGCGTAATGTACGACGAAGTAACCAGGGATCGGATACCGGTATTTTTTGTATGGGAACGAAAACGGTATTTTTTCGTTATTTGAAAATTATTTAATTTCTAATGGGGCAATCCAATAATACGAAGTCCTTACCTAAAAATAAAACTGAGTCCTACATTTCGAGTCCTTCATTAGTTCGAAAAATATGGCTATTTCGAAGTTTTTGCAAAAAACCGGTTCCGATCCCTGGAAGTAACTTGTACACTTGCCTTGTGCTGATCGTTGGGCAGTCCGTTCTGCGCAGGCGCGGCCTTCATCTGCTTGGCCTCGGCCAGCTCGGCGTCGCGCGCCGCCAGCTGCTCTCTCAGCGACGCCAGTTCGCTTGAGAGCTGACAATAAATTAACATACATTAGTTAAATACGACATTTTTTTCTCAAACGTGCCTTGAAATATTGATATTAGGCTGGGAAGTATCATGTTTCGGCCGTGGCTAGTGTCATGTCTCCTCCTGTTGCCGCTGATGTTGTAACGTATCTAGTTTAAGTTTGACGTTAAAACTAATTATTACTAATCACTTAGTAAGTTACGTAGGTAAGAATGTAGTTAATTAGTGAGTATACATATAGATCATATTTTAAACAAAGCATACAAACTACTGGGTTTCGTTCTTCGTGTAGCAAAACCTTTTCGAAGATCTCTCACTTATAAACTTCTTTATAATAGTTACGTTCGCAGTAGATTGGAATTTGCTTCTGTAGTGTGGAATCCTCTCTTTAATGTCCATAAGACCCGAATTGAAAGACTCCAGAAAAAAATCGTTAAAGCACTGGAATTTCGAGTGGGTCGTAACTATGTAAATTACGCTTCCTCGGCTACACATCATAATATCCAGCCACTTTCACTTAGACGGTCCTGTACAGATTTAGCATTTTTATTCAAAATTATTAATAATGTTGTAGATGCCCCCGATTTATTACATAAAATTTGCTTTCGTGTCCCCCGTAGGAATGAACGTAGTTGTCGCACTAAGGCATTATTTAGCATTCCTAACAGCAGAACAAAACACGCACGGCATTCGTATATTGGGCGCGCGTGTAGGCAGTACAATGAAAAGTGTATGGACGCAGATTTGTTTAGCAGTTCATTAGGCTTGTTTAAAAGAACTGTATATTCTTTATTAAAATAAGGGTGAAATGTTGCAAGCAACCCGATAGTAAGTACTTGTAATCTTAGTAATTTAAGTCTAAGTAAGTGAAAAATGTAAGTATAAGTCTTTTCTCTTGTTTATACATTTATATGCTATTGTATTAGTTGGTATACTATTGTTTTGATTATGTACAACTACTAGGTACTACAAGTTTGCACTAGTTATCATTACTTTTTAATTGTACCTCGATATGTGATTTAGGAAACTATAGGTCTATAAAAAATCAATTTGTAGCTATTAGCTAAGTTGCTTATGTTTACTTTAAGACTGTTTGTTTCTCAATAAATAATAAAAAAAAAAATAAAAAATTAAGTTGCAGTGCCCTTACAGGGTTCATAGCTGATCAAAATTCTTATGTAATACCTTATTATGTACCTATGAAGGCAATAAATGACTGAAAACTGAATTATACTTTGTAGGTTCCCGAGGGGTGGTGGGATATTATTCCAGCACCTGGTTGCCATGTACCGGAAGCTCCCACGAAAAGCTGCCGAAGCATGTCGAGGTGTGACACAAGTGTACACTGTAATTACGTGCCCCCAAGTGGCCTACAGGTGGTCCTGGTCCAGGACAACTTCTCGAAAAGATATGATGGGGATTTGTATTTCATCTTCAGCTTTTCTCTTCCCATTTCCGCTTACTGCGTTACGAATGTAATTGCCCTACCTAGCACAAAATTAGGTATAGCCTGCAGAGTATGAGAAACAAGATAGACTTGTAACCTGTTTGATTTGTGCGTCTGCCTCCTCCTTCTGCTTGTCCAAGTTACCCTCGGCGAACTGTGCGCGACTCATGAGTCTTTGCACGTTGTTCTGGAGATCTACGATGGCTGTAACAAATGTGATTGTGATGTATTATGTCTAATGTCTCAGATTACCCGTTAAAAACAATGGTGGCCCAGGTAGAAGAAAAACTAAACATAATAGTGGCATCCAGCGACCAGGGTTTTAGCCGCCAAATGCAAAAATCACGACTGCTCGCGTGAGTACTTTTGACAAAACACCTCATACATCACTTCCTCTTGAAATACCTAGTATTACCCCGAAAAAATGTCTTATGACGACCACCAGTAAGTAAAACTCTATTCACTAAAGCTGTAGCAGATCTAGGAGATGAAATGAATGAACGAATGCTATTTGACATTTTTCGAGCGACTTGATATAGTTTGAGGTAAACTGGGTGTTACCGGCTTGTCGCTCCTGCATGGCGCGGGCGTGGTCCCGGGAGAGCTGCTCGAGCTGCTGGGCGAGCTCGGCGGCGTGCTGCTGGGCCATGATGGCGGCGTCCCTGGCGGCGCCCGCGTCGCACCGCGCGCCGGCCACCTCGAGCGCGCGCGCCGCCAGCTCCGCCTGCAGCGCCTGCAGCTGCGCCACCAGCGACGCCTCCGCCTGACGGTGACGGTGACGGTGACGGTGACGGTAACGAGACAACACATACACATACACATACATTAGCCCGAAACATTCCAAAATTGTTTGATCCGATCGACGCTACGGCTTCACACCTAAATGATTTTCGTAAATATTCATAAACCCATTACGAGCCTCAATTGGCTATTAATTGTTTGTTTACGGTTTAACAATGAAATTGGGATCAAAAGGGTGTATGGTAAATCGTAATATTCCTACTTCATAACTCACCTCAGAAAGTTGCTGTATGTGCATCTCCATCTGTGCTCTCTGTTGTTGGAATTCACCCTCCGCGGCGAGTTTAGATTGAAGCTGCAAATATAACACAAATTTAAATTCTCAGGTGTTAAAACTATTTAACACAACTTACCAATTTTATTTTTGTTACAAAATTTTATGATTATCAGTAACAACACTAGTCACTAGTAGTCTTAACGAACCCTAACTCGATGAGGTTGCATTTTTGGTTGGAAAGTAGCTCGACCTGCGAAATCCTGCTTCGCCCAAGGCAAACACACTCGCGAACGCAATGCCTCGGGCGATGCACGTACCGACAGACCAAAGATTAAAATGTTTCGCTTGGCAATTGCCTCACAAAGCGTCTCATACTGTTTAGACCTGCCTATTAGACCATCCCCCACACTCGATTTTCTTTATTTTCGAGGCACGTATACGGAGTTACATAGGTGTTTGTTTGGTAAAGTGTCGTTACTCACTAGCCTGTTCTCCTGCTGCAGCTGGTGGTTGTCCTCGGCGAGGCGCTTGACGCGCGTGTGGTGCGTGTGTATCTCGGCGCGCGCCGCCTCGGCCGCCAGCTCGTGCGGAGTTACATAGGTGTTTGTTTGGTAAAGTGTCGTTACTCACTAGCCTGTTCTCCTGCTGCAGCTGGTGGTTGTCCTCGGCGAGGCGCTTGACGCGCGTGTGGTGCGTGTGTATCTCGGCGCGCGCCGCCTCGGCCGCCAACTCGTGCGGAGTTACATAGGTGTTTGTTTGGTAAAGTGTCGTTACTCACTAGCCTGTTCTCCTGCTGCAGCTGGTGGTTGTCCTCGGCGAGGCGCTTGACGCGCGTGTGGTGCGTGTGTATCTCGGCGCGCGCCGCCTCGGCCGCCAGCTCGTGCGGAGTTACATAGGTGTTTGTTTGGTAAAGTGTCGTTACTCACTAGCCTGTTCTCCTGCTGCAGCTGGTGGTTGTCCTCGGCGAGGCGCTTGACGCGCGTGTGGTGCGTGTGTATCTCGGCGCGCGCCGCCTCGGCCGCCAGCTCGTGCGGAGTTACATAGGTGTTTGTTTGGTAAAGTGTCGTTACTCACTAGCCTGTTCTCCTGCTGCAGCTGGTGGTTGTCCTCGGCGAGGCGCTTGACGCGCGTGTGGTGCGTGTGTATCTCGGCGCGCGCCGCCTCGGCCGCCAACTCGTGCGGAGTTACATAGGTGTTTGTTTGGTAAAGTGTCGTTACTCACTAGCCTGTTCTCCTGCTGCAGCTGGTGGGTTGTCCTCGGCGAGGCGCTTGACGCGCGTGTGGTGCGTGTGTATCTCGGCGCGCGCCGCCTCGGCCGCCAGCTCGTGCGGAGTTACATAGGTGTTTGTTTGGTAAAGTGTCGTTACTCACTAGCCTGTTCTCCTGCTGCAGCTGGTGGTTGTCCTCGGCGAGGCGCTTGACGCGCGTGTGGTGCGTGTGTATCTCGGCGCGCGCCGCCTCGGCCGCCAACTCGTGCGGAGTTACATAGGTGTTTGTTTGGTAAAGTGTCGTTACTCACTAGCCTGTTCTCCTGCTGCAGCTGGTGGTTGTCCTCGGCGAGGCGCTTGACGCGCGTGTGGTGCGTGTGTATCTCGGCGCGCGCCGCCTCGGCCGCCAGCTCGTGCGGAGTTACATAGGTGTTTGTTTGGTAAAGTGTCGTTACTCACTAGCCTGTTCTCCTGCTGCAGCTGGTGGTTGTCCTCGGCGAGGCGCTTGACGCGCGTGTGGTGCGTGTGTATCTCGGCGCGCGCCGCCTCGGCCGCCAGCTTGTGCGGAGTTACATAGGTGTTTGTTTGGTAAAGTGTCGTTACTCACTAGCCTGTTCTCCTGCTGCAGCTGGTGGTTGTCCTCGGCGAGGCGCTTGACGCGCGTGTGGTGCGTGTGTATCTCGGCGCGCGCCGCCTCGGCCGCCAACTCGTGCGGAGTTACATAGGTGTTTGTTTGGTAAAGTGTCGTTACTCACTAGCCTGTTCTCCTGCTGCAGCTGGTGGTTGTCCTCGGCGAGGCGCTTGACGCGCGTGTGGTGCGTGTGTATCTCGGCGCGCGCCGCCTCGGCCGCCAGCTCGTGCGGAGTTACATAGGTGTTTGTTTGGTAAAGTGTCGTTACTCACTAGCCTGTTCTCCTGCTGCAGCTGGTGGTTGTCCTCGGCGAGGCGCTTGACGCGCGTGTGGTGCGTGTGTATCTCGGCGCGCGCCGCCTCGGCCGCCAGCTCGTGCGGAGTTACATAGGTGTTTGTTTGGTAAAGTGTCGTTACTCACTAGCCTGTTCTCCTGCGGCAGCTGGTGGTTGTCCTCGGCGAGGCGCTTGACGCGCGTGTGGTGCGTGTGTATCTCGGCGCGCGCCGCCTCGGCCGCCAGCTCGTGCGGAGTTACATAGGTGTTTGTTTGGTAAAGTGTCGTTACTCACTAGCCTGTTCTCCTGCTGCAGCTGGTGGTTGTCCTCGGCGAGGCGCTTGACGCGCGTGTGGTGCGTGTGTATCTCGGCGCGCGCCGCCTCGGCCGCCAGCTCGTGCGGAGTTACATAGGTGTTTGTTTGGTAAAGTGTCGTTACTCACTAGCCTGTTCTCCTGCTGCAGCTGGTGGTTGTCCTCGGCGAGGCGCTTGACGCGCGTGTGGTGCGTGTGTATCTCGGCGCGCGCCGCCTCGGCCGCCAGCTCGTGCGGAGTTACATAGGTGTTTGTTTGGTAAAGTGTCGTTACTCACTAGCCTGTTCTCCTGCTGCAGCTGGTGGTTGTCCTCGGCGAGGCGCTTGACGCGCGTGTGGTGCGTGTGTATCTCGGCGCGCGCCGCCTCGGCCGCCAACTCGTGCGGAGTTACATAGGTGTTTGTTTGGTAAAGTGTCGTTACTCACTAGCCTGTTCTCCTGCTGCAGCTGGTGGTTGTCCTCGGCGAGGCGCTTGACGCGCGTGTGGTGCGGGTGTATCTCGGCGCGCGCCGCCTCGGCCGCCAGCTCGTGCGGAGTTACATAGGTGTTTGTTTGGTAAAGTGTCGTTACTCACTAGCCTGTTCTCCTGCTGCAGCTGGTGGTTGTCCTCGGCGAGGCGCTTGACGCGCGTGTGGTGCGTGTGTATCTCGGCGCGCGCCGCCTCGGCCGCCAGCTCGTGCGGAGTTACATAGGTGTTTGTTTGGTAAAGTGTCGTTACTCACTAGCCTGTTCTCCTGCTGCAGCTGGTGGTTGTCCTCGGCGAGGCGCTTGACGCGCGTGTGGTGCGTGTGTATCTCGGCGCGCGCCGCCTCGGCCGCCAACTCGTGCGGAGTTACATAGGTGTTTGTTTGGTAAAGTGTCGTTACTCACTAGCCTGTTCTCCTGCTGCAGCTGGTGGTTGTCCTCGGCGAGGCGCTTGACGCGCGTGTGGTGCGGGTGTATCTCGGCGCGCGCCGCCTCGGCCGCCAGCTCGTGCGGAGTTACATAGGTGTTTGTTTGGTAAAGTGTCGTTACTCACTAGCCTGTTCTCCTGCTGCAGCTGGTGGTTGTCCTCGGCGAGGCGCTTGACGCGCGTGTGGTGCGTGTGTATCTCGGCGCGCGCCGCCTCGGCCGCCAGCTCGTGCGGAGTTACATAGGTGTTTGTTTGGTAAAGTGTCGTTACTCACTAGCCTGTTCTCCTGCTGCAGCTGGTGGTTGTCCTCGGCGAGGCGCTTGACGCGCGTGTGGTGCGTGTGTATCTCGGCGCGCGCCGCCTCGGCCGCCAGCTCGTGCGGAGTTACATAGGTGTTTGTTTAGTAAAGTGTCGTTACTCACTAGCCTGTTCTCCTGCTGCAGCTGGTGGTTGTCCTCGGCGAGGCGCTTGACGCGCGTGTGGTGCGTGTGTATCTCGGCGCGCGCCGCCTCGGCCGCCAGCTCGTGCGGAGTTACATAGGTGTTTGTTTGGTAAAGTGTCGTTACTCACTAGCCTGTTCTCCTGCTGCAGCTGGTGGTTGTCCTCGGCGAGGCGCTTGACGCGCGTGTGGTGCGTGTGTATCTCGGCGCGCGCCGCCTCGGCCGCCAGCTCGTGCGGAGTTACATAGGTGTTTGTTTGGTAAAGTGTCGTTACTCACTAGCCTGTTCTCCTGCTGCAGCTGGTGGTTGTCCTCGGCGAGGCGCTTGACGCGCGTGTGGTGCGTGTGTATCTCGGCGCGCGCCGCCTCGGCCGCCAGCTCGTGCGGAGTTACATAGGTGTTTGTTTAGTAAAGTGTCGTTACTCACTAGCCTGTTCTCCTGCTGCAGCTGGTGGTTGTCCTCGGCGAGGCGCTTGACGCGCGTGTGGTGCGTGTGTATCTCGGCGCGCGCCGCCTCGGCCGCCAGCTCGTGCGGAGTTACATAGGTGTTTGTTTGGTAAAGTGTCGTTACTCACTAGCCTGTTCTCCTGCTGCAGCTGGTGGTTGTCCTCGGCGAGGCGCTTGACGCGCGTGTGGTGCGTGTGTATCTCGGCGCGCGCCGCCTCGGCCGCCAGCTCGTGCGCGCGCGTCGCCGCGGTTACGCGCCCGCGCTCGGCGTTCAGTGTGGCCCTGTACGAAATTGTAGATTGTACAAAGATACTATTTTAACTGCGGTATTATTTTAAAAAGTAAGTTGATAATCAGTTTTTAATTTATAATTATGCTCAAGTAATACACTTCGTTTTACACTTCGCCTGCGCGGATACTAAAAAGGAAAGAAGATTTTGCCATAGTGTTTTAATTAGACAGTGATCCAGAATTCTGCCCAACGACAGTGTGCGGGAGGGTTACACCCCAGGCCAAAAGTATGGAAACAATTCAATAGAAAAGTGTGATCTTTTAAGCGATGGATTTTATACTACTCATTGACAATTTGGTAAAAATAATAATAGAACATTTTAAAAGTAAATAACTTTGGCTGTGATAGTTGCCAATTCAACATTTTGTCATGTGATTAAAGGGTAGGTATAATTATGTAACTTTTTCCTACTTTATTTTTTTAGCTTTTTGACATATTTTAGGATGTTTTGATATTAAGCGTGTATTTTTAATCTTTTGGGGTATGTCCGTGAAGTTGACTGTAAGGCAAGAGGACCCTAAAAATACTTTTATTCGCTAAAACACAAAAATCATTTTTACACAGCCTACACTTATATAAGACGTATCTTTGTATATTTTTGAGATTTAAATATCCATACTACTTAGTTATGTTGATCAAGTTTAATATTAATGTATTTCTCGCATACCTCAATTCCTTCAATTTCGCTTGCAGTGCTTGCGAAGCCTCGACTTCGTCGGCCAGAGCTTTCTCCTTGTCGGCGAGTTGCTTCTTCAGCTTCTGCATTGGGTCGTTAGGTCCCTAAAAATATAAAATGTAATGTATGAACAACAGTCCCTTTCCATTGCGACCGATGAGATGTTAGGAAGTATTCTTGGTTGGTTAAGAGTCATGTACAGACATAGACATGACAACTCGAATGTTCATGTCAAGTTTCATGTTATTTTAGTACTCGTATTTTTACCAGATTTCAAAACAGGAGAAGGTTATCAACTCGACCGTATTTTATAATTTTTTTCCTTCCTCCCTCCCTTCGCGTTCCTTTAAGTGCAATGTACGCTTGTCTGCCACCATTCTGGTAAGGGTAAGACTTACCTCGGTCCACTCGGAGTGCTGCGGCAGCGGGTCGTGGTGCTTGTTGAGCAGCGCGTCGGTGAGGATCTGTATCTCGGTGCGGGAGAGCGCCGCGTCGCGCACTACGCGGACGAGCTCGCCGACGTTGACGCCGCCGCCGTCACCGGAGACTTACCTCGGTCCACTCGGAGTGCTGCGGCAGCGGGTCGTGGTGCTTGTTGAGCAGCGCGTCGGTGAGGATCTGTATCTCGGTGCGGGAGAGCGCCGCGTCGCGCACTACGCGGACGAGCTCGCCGACGTTGACGCCGCCGCCGTCACCGGAGACTTACCTCGGTCCACTCGGAGTGCTGCGGCAGCGGGTCGTGGTGCTTGTTGAGCAGCGCGTCGGTGAGGATCTGTATCTCGGTGCGGGAGAGCGCCGCGTCGCGCACTACGCGGACGAGCTCGCCGACGTTGACGCCGCCGCCGTCACCGGAGACTTACCTCGGTCCACTCGGAGTGCTGCGGCAGCGGGTCGTGGTGCTTGTTGAGCAGCGCGTCGGTGAGGATCTGTATCTCGGTGCGGGAGAGCGCCGCGTCGCGCACTACGCGGACGAGCTCGCCGACGTTGACGCCGCCGCCGTCACCGGAGACTTACCTCGGTCCACTCGGAGTGCTGCGGCAGCGGGTCGTGGTGCTTGTTGAGCAGCGCGTCGGTGAGGATCTGTATCTCGGTGCGGGAGAGCGCCGCGTCGCGCACTACGCGGACGAGCTCGCCGACGTTGACGCCGCCGCCGTCACCGGAGACTTACCTCGGTCCACTCGGAGTGCTGCGGCAGCGGGTCGTGGTGCTTGTTGAGCAGCGCGTCGGTGAGGATCTGTATCTCGGTGCGGGAGAGCGCCGCGTCGCGCACTACGCGGACGAGCTCGCCGACGTTGACGCCGCCGCCGTCACCGGCTGCTGTCACATATCACGTTTATTTATACAATAGTGTTTATTTGTTTATGCCTTCATCATAAAATTCCCTTAAAAAAACTGAACAATAAAAGCAATGAATTCCCAATTTAATATAAGACCACCCGCCGAACACGACATATTTCGACTCTCTTGTTTCTCATAAGGTTTTAAGTCATAAATCATAATGTATTGTTTGTCCGAATTTGAGTTAGTCATAATTTGGCTTTTCTCAGAAACGCGTAACTTTTCACAGTTGCCATAAAACAAACCTAACGTAACCTATCTACAGGGTATCCTCACGAAAATCCTGAAATGTTAACGGTTTCAGAATTATGACTAATGATAATCTGACAATCATTGCATTATGACTTTCAATAATTATGTCAAACAACGGAATCCCCCCGCGCGTAAATCGCCATCAAACGTAACATTTTGGCGAGAATATAAATGTTTAGTAAGTAAGTTGTAAATTTGAATATATAAATAAAAAATAAAAAAATTATATCACCAAATGCCGTATCATGATCGCGGCCGCGACTGTATTATTAACGAGTACCTAAATCGAATTTTCGGCGAGAAGTAACCTCCATCACAAAGTAACTTAGTAGACTTGTGGCATTTAAAAAAACCTTTGAATCAATGATAAGTTCATGTAAATGTAAATTACCCATAAGCGAAAGCACATTAGGCTCGGGCTTCTTCTTCTTGTTCCTGCCCGCCGGAGGGGGTACGGGGGCGGAGGCGGACGCGGACGCGGGGGCGGGGGCGGGCGCGGCGGCCAGCGCCTGCTTGAGCAGCTTGTCGGTGGTGAGCTCGCTGGGCTGCGGCACGTTCAGCGGGGGGATCACCTCCGCTCGAGCCTCATCTTCCGCTTGTTTTTTGTCCGCCTTTTTATTACCTATGAATTTGATACATTTTTTAAAAATGGACAAAATTTAAGCTGTAAACTTATTATATATAGTAACTAGCCTGGTTCATAACTTTGGGTATTTTGCTATATTTGAATTATATTGTGGGAAGTATTGAATCCTGTTACTTATAAATAAAAAATGTTGACCAATGTTATTAGCCGTTGCTGCACTTGATACTAACTAGCGAAAGTGTAAATTCTTGGAATTGCTTGTTTCGATCAGAAATCAGGATTAAGATTATTTATTTACTAGCTTTTGGCCTCTAATCATGATGATGATTGATAAAAACTACCCTGTCCTTTCTCGTGGCCCAAACTATATCCATACCAAATTCTGTCCAAACCGGTTCAGCGGTTTAAGCGTGAAGAGGTATTACAGACACACACTTTCGCATTTATACATAATATTAGTTTGGATTTGTTGCAAATATGTTGTTCAATATTTTGTGATAAAAATGTAAAATTCGTTGATGTTAATAGATGTAGTTTAACTATAAATCGAATTAATTAGACGAATCCTGATCCATAATCGCGATGTGCTATCGTTTGCTTACTAGATAAGAACCATTTCATGTTTACTCTATAAAACCGATACGAACATTGTACCTATCTACTACAAAGTATGGAATCATGACTGTGTTACATGTGTAGTCATTATTGATGCTGTTTACTTTAGATCATAACTGAAACAGAAGATAGCTTGCACTTGTGTCGTGTCAATACGTTACCCGTGTCTATAATCTCATAAACTACGTCCTAATAACTGGTTACTATCCAAGGAGGTGGAAATTGGGCGAATGTATTTTTCTACACAAAGCTGGGAAAAACTATAAGGACGCTAAATCTTATAGACCCATTACACTACTAAACGTCATGGGTAAGATTTGCGAAAGAATAATATATGGCCGCATTCTAATGGCATGTCAACATTTAATTCCGGATTACCAACATGGTTTTATGCACAAAAGAGGCACAGGGACACAGATTCTGCGAACATCAAAGTATATTTCAGATGCTTTAGAAGAAGGGCACAGTGTTGCTATGATTTCAACGGACTTGAGTAAGGCTTTTGACTCAATAAACCACAAAGGCCTTACATTCCAAACTAATGGAAAAGGATGTCAGTAATAATATTATTAAAATGATTGAAACTATCTGTTAAATAGAAAGGTGCGAGGAAGGTTCCGAACAACGACTGGAGAGGAAGTGGAAGTCCCGCACGGAGTGCCTCAAGGGTCCATCCTGGGGCCTTTAATATTTAATCTGTATGTGCATGATATACCGAAGACAAATATAGCAGGGCAGATGCTTTCACAGTATGCCGACGATTTGTGTATTTTAAATTCAGCACTTCGGCCGGATCAAGCTACACGGCGCGCTACATGGGCTGCCAATCAAATAGTCGATTATTATGAACGTTGGGGACTACGCTGTAACGTTGATAAAACAGAGTGCATAATGTTCACTAATAAAAGAGTACGTAGTGTGCGTAACCCAAACGGTTATAAACCGACAGTCAAATTAAAAGGAGTCCATCTTGAATACAAAAACTGTGTTCGATACCTAGGTGTCCAATTTGATAAACGACTGAGCATGAACGAACACGTCAAAAGCGTCGTACGAAAAGCTAAAAATGTCAGAGGAATGTTAGCACCTATAATCGGCTACTACTCAAATGTAAACATAGAAACCAAACTAAAGGTTATTCAGGCTTGTCTCCTGCCCATACTAGACTATGGAATAGTACAACTACTCCCTCGAGTAAGCAAGACGAACCTTTTAACGCTTGAAAGGCAATACCGCATGGCTCTTAAGTCTGCGGGAGGTTTTCCTCGTTCAATACCCACAGAAATGGTATGGGACTTATTAGATGAAGACCCATGGCATCTTAGACTTCATGACTTACACCGAGACATGCTAGATAAGCTCAATAATTTGTGCATCCCGGGATTAGAGAACCCTGGCCCACAATATGTTAAGTACGGTCAATACAACCCGATGATGTACAGCAACAGAATCGGCGAAATAGATTATGTCAGTAAAAAAGATAGACATAAATACGTGAGTAAAAGGAGTCTACCCTCGAGGGAGCATCTTTTAAAATAAAACTAAATAACAATTAATAAAAATAAAATAAAAAGTGTAATTACATTACTAACGTAGGTCATTACACTTTCTTGTGAGCCGTAAATTGGCTACACGACATAAAATAAATGTATAGATCTTTAAGACATATTACATTAAGGACACACCCCTTTAGCGGACATATTTGTATGTAACAAAAATGATAAACAATAAAGAACTTTCTATTCTATTCTATTCTATTCTATAATCTCAGACAAAAGGCGCCACTTCGTCGGTCGCCCATAAAGTGCTAGTGCTCAAAGTTGCAAATGATAGTCGTCCTAATTGACAATCAACAAGTTGACACCTTTTACTGAGAATGTCACACATTAAAACGTAGGTCATATCATTCGAAGCTGTACATGTGTACCGAGACCTTTCACACATTCCACTACAACTATTTACAAGAGACATTTTGTAATATTACTATAGTTTGTGCAAATAAGTATTGTTTTTTTTTAAATATACAAATACAATTAAAAGATTTTGTTCAATTATAATACCAATTAATTAAAAGGGAGCTTGGATACCCGAGAAAAAGTTACGAGTCCATGGTCAATTAAGGCTCGTTTATCATTGCGACCTCACTAACTTAATTAAGATGGCGATTAATATAGAAGAAACAACAAAGAGTGCGCAGAATATCCATAAAATTGCACTCACGTATTTCTAAACTATTTAATTAACGATTCGGACGATGGCTGCTTGCCTTAGCGAACTTCACGGCCTTGACGAACTTTTCCTTGCTATCGCTGCCCACCTTAACTTATGCGGTCTGTGCAGGCACACGCAGCGCAAGAGTACCATTTCATCCATTTTCATCAGTCCACCATTGTCCAGGTACTGGACCCTAGCGTGTGGCTGTACACCACATCTTTCTAGCAAATAAAAGAAAACCTTTCTCGTGATTGCATTAAACAAGCATACCTACCCTTGCGTTGTTTTTTTGCGGTTTCGGGCGATCGCTGTTTGGCTTTAGCAGACATACCTGTCTATACAGGATTCTGAGTTTCTGAACCACATCTTCCTAGAGAGACTAGAGTATACAGACACCTTTGTGTTGCTCCTTGACGGTTTCGCTGCTTTTGTTTGGGTACGCCCCTCTTTGTCTAAATTAGGCAGCGAGTTCTTGCATTTAGCAGTTAGCTGCGGTACATACCCCTGCGTTGTTCCTTGGGCGCCTCGCCACTGTTGTGGCGCTCGCGCTCCTCCTTGGCGGGTTCGGGCGCCGGCTGCTTGCCTTTACCGGCCTTCGCTGCCTTCGCGGGCTTCTCCTTCTTCTCAACCACTTCTTCTCTCTTCTCGGGAGTCTAAAAGTTCATTTTATGGTTACTATCAAATCAACATTTTGGAAGGTAAACGAAACCATACAAACGGGCTTAAAGGCTCCAACTATTTATTCTGCGAGTGCAACTCGTTTTCTATTTTCGTGCATTATTGCGAGGTCCATTTGACATTACCATGATTTTGCATATGTGTTGTGTGTGTGAGTAGTAATTATTGTTGCTGATTTAGTAATAAGATGCATTGATTGGAAAACAATTTCATATAATATATTTTCTAAGTATACTTAAAATAACTGTTTATATTATAATAGACCCTTGTTATATAAATAATGGCGGCCTGTAGGTGATAAATACTAACATAGTTATACAGAATTTGTTAAACATTAAAAATACAAGAACAAGAAGGACAACGAAAGGAAGCATTTAGATTAAATTTAAATGTAAGGACTCTATTTTGAAATAGGGGCAATAGGGCAGTAATATTAAAAGTAGGTAACTATTAACTACATAACTTTAACATTACTAGTCTTAAAACCCCATTTTAAAACAAAATTTAACAATTTTCACCCTGTTATTGGATATGAAATGTCAACTGGGTATTTTACTACAATAGTTAATTGTGTTATAATTATAAGTACTACCTATATGTTAATTGTAACTACAGTGTAACAATACCTCTACTCGCAATAAAGTAAGATGCAACTAAATTATAATATGAAATTTATTTAATGTATGTATGACAAATATGTTATCTAAAGGTCAAACATATCTATTATTTTATCAATTGATGTATGCATCTTCTGGAATGCATAATAAATGTAGAGAAATAACCACCAAATATTTGTGTTTACTGAACATATAGTTTGATTTATGTATTTAAAATATATAAATCCTTACAATATTGGCCATGGAAATTTCAATTGTAAAGTACGATACCAAATTTACATTAATTAAGTTATATGAAATGGTGTTACATACATCTAAATCATACCTAAATATAAAATTCTAATCTCGTGCCAGGTGACATATCAATATCATTAACAAAGGTAAAAATTTCCACCTTAAAACTTTTTTGCAATTGCATATTTCAAGACATGAGAATTTAATTGCCATGACAACTGGAACGAATATTTAATTTACTACTTTCAATACAACCTGTATAAATAATGGATACAAAACACCTGCAGTAACATTACGCAATGTAATTTAGCCATACATGCCCTGTTATATGAACATACCTACATATAGGTATGTAACTAAATCATGCTCATATTTGTACAATGGCCACAATCGCGCACAAAGGCGCCAGTAAATTGAGTGCAACGCGACCACTCCAGTAAAGTGAATAAAGAAACGATAACAAAAGATACTGCAACTGTTAATATTTAGTACAACAAACTTCTCATTTATTATATTATGAATCTTCTCAAATGATTTCTACGCCTAGGACCCTAATCTGTTAAACAAAAGCCTTTGTTTCTTTTGTTCAGCGGTTACCAATGCTACCGCTACTGACTGAACGGGAACAAACTCATTTAAGAAGAAATTTTACCGTCCTATTTATATGGTTCAAATTACGCGACTAAGGGCCAGTTGCACCAACCATAATTAACAGACTGATTAACGTCAAGCAGCAGAGAACTATGAAACTTTCCATACAATAAAATTTAGCGAACGGTAAAACGGTGACAGACGGTTTGGTGCAACCGACCCTAAGGCACCTACCTCTTCATAAAAAAAACAAAGGCTTTTGTTTAACGGATTAGGGACTGAGACCTAAAAATCATTTAAGACTTCATACTATAGGTGAGCTTTCATATTATTACATAGATTTAAACCTTAAAACCACCACGATACAGCCGCTATTTAAACGACATTGTTGCTTTGGCACGCACTCAGACACGGTAGCCCACTGCTCCAACAAAAGAAACAATGGCTTTTGTTTAACAGATTAGGGTTTAGGCGTAAAAATCATTTGAGAAAATTCATACTATAACAAACAGGAGATTAAGATACAAGAATGAAAAATAAGCCACCATTTTACCAAACATTAGCCAGTATCATAAAAGCATAAAATTAATAATAAACAAAATTAATGATAACAAAATTATAACATCCGACTTTATGAAGTTAAAAACAATATATATAAATTGTTTAATTTAATTCTGCTTGTGTTAATGTCGGCTTGTCATATTCTGGCTAACGAAAATGAATAGCATAGTTCAACTTTCATTTGCCAGACTCTAAACAAAAAAGTTAATTGTCTACGGCACTAATTAAAACCATCACCAAAAAGCTAATAAAATATGCTATGTTATATAGGACACACACGGGACTAGGGCGGACTGAGATCGCGCACTCACTTTTTCGGCGGCGAGAGAGGATTGCAATAGCTCAAACTCATCCTTGGGATGGGTCTCCTCAAAGTGGTTGGAGACGGAGCCGGTAGGGGAGGGCGGCGTGCTCGGATCACTAATGCAGCTCGGATCCTCTTTGTTTATCAGTATCGGCTTTACTTTAGGATCCTTGCCGCGTTTGCGAATCTGCACAAAGGTAGTGCTAATTGTATAATACCCATTGGCATTGTGTTCAAAACTGGAAGTCTTACTAATTTTCTATATTTCCCACTTAATTGAATAGTCAATAGTTGAAAGTCGAACTATGTAGCATAGGTTTTTTTCCAGAACGCAAGTGAAATTAGAGATAGCTAAAATATTTGAAGTGTCAAAAAATTGAGGATGTTAATAAAATACTTTTTCAACACACTTGCTCAAAACAACGTTTTTATTCCACCGATTTTTGGCTCATAATCCTAGATATTAAACACGCGTGCTCTTTCAGTGTATTATTACACTCGTGCTTTTTCATTATATTATCCGACTCAGTTAAGAAGGTAACTGATTGCTAATAATATGCATGGAAAGGGAGCCTTCTTTAATTGGTCAGACTGGCGGGCAAGGGCGCGCCCGACCGCCTGCGCGTGGCCGGGGCGAGGGGCGGCCGGCAGTATGACAGATGCAAAACACAATACTAACTGTTTTAACTATTAAAATTTGATTAATATGAGTTTCTTTTTTTTCTCGCAAGTGTGTTGAAAAACGTCGTATGAAACGCGTGTGCATTGGTCATTACACACATCGGCTTTCTTATTGTGTGTAATGACCAACTTAGCGCACTTGTATCATAATGTACTATTATAAATCACTCTATAAAGCACCCAGCCCCATAATACTGTGGTGATACCCAAATGTACTTGATAGTACTTAAGTATTAGTGAAACATACCTTCACATTGGGTAGAGTATCCCTAGGAACGTCTACAACAACCGGGGGACAGAACTCAACATGAGGCTTAGCCGGAGGCACAGTGTCTTCATCCACACCACTCTCGGCTGGAGCCTCACTGTCCACCTCACTGCCAGTAGTCACAGCATTTTCCTTATTCTTCTCCTTCCGTGCTAGCTGCAGGGAAATTAACATTTAAAATAAGATAGATAATTTAATACCATGTCTAATAAGATTCTGATTCAGAGTTAGAATGATTAATTGAAATGCTGATATTGTAATTAGTTTATTGTCCTACAATGCTGCTTTCTTAGTCTGAACAGATTTCCATGATTGCTTTTTCATTAATTTGGTAGTTTTATTTACATTTTTAACTATAAAATCAAAGATTTTTCTATTCAAATAAATCTCCACTAAATAATATTTTTATTTTATTTCAATATTATTGCAGACATATTTGTTCAATTAAGTTAAATTATCCTGCTAGTAGCAGAAGGAAAATAACTAAATATCATTGAAGCAAAACAAGAATGTGATTCTTAATAATAATAAGTTTCACCGGTTCATGGGTGTCTATTGTTGCGCCTGTGAATGGGTTCCAGCAGGCATTCTACATGACATTAAAGCTGTCCAAGGGGCCTCTACGTGTTGGATCTGGTGCCCTATTGATATGCCGAAAAAAAACTCGCCGATTTTTGTTTCGCCGACAACGATTCGCCGACGGGTTCTTTGGCCGAGTAACGATTGGCAGAATCTTATTACGCATAATAGTCGTTTGCAAGAGTAGTCAATAAGCAGAGCAATTGATACGCATATTTACTTTTCGTCGAATAATCATTTGGAAACTGTCATAATTACCCGAGAAACCATTGGTCGAAACACAATAGGTCGAATGTTCATTTGGCATTAATATTGATATGCAGAACTTCTCTCTTATTCATGGCTAGACTAGGACATGACTAACCTACACAATAACTTTTAGTTTGAGTCTGATAAAGATGGTTTTGATACATTTAATTGTCTACTTATGTTCACTAACAGAAGTAACCATAACATTAAAACCTATATTGTATAGGTTTTAATTTAACCTATACCTATATAGGTACTATGCTTTTGTTCATAGTTAGGTTAAAAATTGGTTTAGGTTAAAAATTCGGTTGTGGCTATGTTATTTTTTAGGGTTCCGTACCCAAAGGGTAAAAACGGGACCCTATTACTAACTTCTCTGTCCGTCTGTCTGTCTGTCACCAGGCTGTATCTCATCAACCGTGATAGCAAGACGGTTGAAAATTTTACAGATGATGTATTTCTGTTGCCGCTATAATAACAAATACCAAAAAGTACGGAACCCTCGGTGGGCGAGTCCGACTCGCACTTGTCCGGTTTTTAAGTAAAGCCTGACCACGATCACGCGCCATCTTGCGGAATTTCACTGGAACTAATTTTTTCATACTATACTGAACCGTCACCTTATACATGATAATGAACAAAGCCCTCTTGACAATGATCATATACTACTGGTCAGGCTTTATGTTCACCGATTACTCCGAGACCCGTGGTTTGATTTGGTTTTTTTTGTTTCTGTTTGAAAGGAGGTACCTTCAAGGTGGTCCCATATTAATCTGGTTCTGAATGTTCTGATCTGATGATGGGAACTTGGGAACCTTGAGGAATTGAGGGAACTCAAATTTTAAAGGCATGTGTATAGTGATTTCGTTGTTTTCTAAAGTAACTAAAGCATTTCCTCCCGAAAACCACCAATTTGATGTAGTGCAACTGTAGCCTTACGAGTTTAGCACTACATATTCGCTAACATCTTCGTAACTTACTTTTTATACATATACTCAACGCATATACTTAAAAAAGGATTATATTTTATTTCATCCTTTTTGAAGACTTTTTTTTTGTAAGAAGTTTTTATTTCGAAAATAACGATGTATAAAATGTGAAACGTTATTCGACTAAACATTGCTCAAACGAAGAGATTACTCTGCCAAATGAAAATCGTCCAATAATAGTTCTGCTAATTTACACAGAAGTGAACTGAACAGTATGCAAACCAAGAGTCTGCGTAACATTAGTCGACCAAAAGTTACATCTGCAAATAAATCACTCTGCGAACAGATGTTCGGCGAATCGTTGTCTGCGAATCGATAATCTGCTAAAAATTATATGGAGAATCATTAGGTTTCGTTGGATCTATATCCCCATGCAAGCCTATCAAAAGACCGGGATTTATAGGCCCGTGAAATCCAAGGAGATACAAATAATAAATTTCCAAAGTAATAAGGCCCAATCATACATGTATATGCATGCAATGGAATATAACATTAAAATAAATTAAATATGAAAAGTTAACATAATAAAAGATTTTACCTTTTTAATGGCTTTCTTGTTGCTTTTCTTGGGTTTGTTCTTGTTTTCAGCCAGAGCCAGCAGCTCAGTGGTGGCCCGGCGCTGCTGGGCAATGGCCTCCTCGTAGCTGGTGCCCGAGGCTGAGAACAGCCCCATCAGCAGCAGCACGGCCACTACCACCACCCCCACACCACATAGCACTAACAATGCCTGCAGCTCCATGGGATCTGCTGCATGTACCTATAATAACACCAAAATGTTATCTCTCACATATTTGATCAATGCTTGTCTTTGGGTATATTCCCATTTTTTCCCCGCCTAGCACAGATGGGAATAGGAATTTTCATATAAGTCATTCTCATTTCTTCCCGCCTTATGTATGGCGAGGATCACATGCGGTGAGGACAAATGGGAATTCACTTAGAGATTGTAACTGGGTTCTGACTAATGTGCCGCTACCCTTAAATAGAAATAAACAGTTTCTCTTTTCCAGTATTTGTCCAAAAAAATGCATAGGCTAAAAGAAGTTATTTTAAACAAATTTTGTAAATAGATTCTGATAATTTAAGAGCCTATTTACAGTATTAAAAATAATAGATGAATGCAAGTAAAAAAAATGTACTTCTTTAGTAATACTACAAGTTATCTTGTTTTACAATTTTTACAGAGGTATTAGCTAATAACCGGCACGCGACGAATCGGCACTTGTAAAACTGATGACGAGAACATTATTGTAAAGATATTTCACACTTATCATAAGTGACATGTTGTAGCAGCTGAACTAGGTTGTTATATCTAAAGAGAGTTACTCAATGCTAGGCAAACGGGCTGAGTATTCTTGATATATGCAAAATATACGGCTTGCTAGTTAATATCGCAGTTACCGCACAATTCAATGATTCGACTTACGATAACTAAAACATTATGCACGGACCTATTTAATCCTATTTTAGATGTAATAGGTTTCTTATAAGACGAGCTCCAACACGAAAAAGAAACTGTGCTGTAATTTAAAAAATCACGAACACAACTCCACAAAATGAAGGTATGAGCTGACACGTAAGCAATGAATGGAATGACACATGTCAAAGGTTATTGACAGTACTTTCGCCCAACACAATTATTTTATTTCCAACAGTCCTTGCTGCTATTTACCAAAAGCATTGCACTGTCTTGACTGTCTACTCTACTTCTGAAGTTCAAGCACTACATAAATTTCCATAAATATCTTATAAAAATCATCTTTCATTCAACAAAAAACCTTAGGAGAAACTGTTAAATACGTACCTAAAAATCTAAGTCCTGACTGAACGATGATTATCTCCTCCGAATTATTGATATTTAAGTATCAAATAGAAATAATCATTTATGATAATAATTATAAAGCCGAGATAAAACGAAAATAGGCAGTCCGAGCAATCCGTCCGGACCGGGCCAACAGCAAACAGCAAAACTCGTTTAGTAATTGTGACTATTGGTTTTTTTTTCAAAACTTGTATTTCGTTCGAAAAAATTTGTGACACGGACTGTGATATAGTTGGTTAAACCAATTTGTCAGTCAGTAACAACCAGGAAAATTATACTCATCCTTTACTTTTGGGCGCTAGTACTAGTGTAAGACAAAGATAGTATGATTCTCTCTGTCTATGTTTGAAATGAGACAGTCCTTTGACAAACTTTAATTTTATAGTTTGTCAAGGGACTGTCTCATTTCTGGCGTAGACGGAGAGAGTCATACTGTCTTCGTCTTGCACTGGTGCTGGCGCTCAGAAGAAGGGGAAGAGTGTAGTTTTTTTTGTTTCTATTTACTGACAAGATTTGCTTGACCAACTATATCATCGTTTTTATACACTTTAAAATCAGTAAAAATAGTTTTTTAATTAATGCAATTCTCGCTTCAAATTGTTTATTTCCTGTATAAAGTTAAGGGAATTTATAATTTATAATAGTTTCAAAAATCTATAAAAGATGTTCTGAACGCTGGTATAGGTATTTTATTTGACTTGACAGTAATACTGTCAGTTCAATACTAAATACAATCGTGAATCGTCGTAGCAAAATTTTGTCAATTAACAACAGCTGGCCTCGTTACGTTAAATATTGTTAATTGTGTCCAGTGTTATGTAGTGGTTATCAAATTATTTATGTATTTACTAAAATTGAACTCGGTTACATGAAGAACCCGTTGGTACAGTGACACAGCGACGTTAGAATATAAGACAATGTCGATTCCTCCGCTTGTTTGCAGTACTCCTCCTCCACCTGATCAGTGCGATGACGACAAAGACCCCGAGGACTTTGATTTACAATATAATCGTAAGTTCTTTCCAGTTCTCTGAAAATACCACGCTTAAACAAAGCCCAATGTAATAAAGCTCCACCTAGTTAGGTACATCGTACAGACAGGTCGAGTTCATTGTTACGTGTCTTATTTCCTCATATTCTGTCAGAAATCATATAAATATGACTATCAAGCACACCTGTGCAAGTCAATTTATTTAATTCTGTTTCCTGTTTATGTAAGGAGTATGTTTTTATTTTTTAGTGTCTCAAGAGGATGACTATGACTATGGTAGTTTTTCTACTTATAATCATTTCCAATCTGCCATATCAGTAAATACACCATTGAGTGAACCTACACAATATATAAATAATGGAGACAGCAGTGAAACACTTAAAAATGCTTGTGACAATGACACATTGAACTGGACAAATACTAACACAGAAAACAAACTAAATGATGAACGAAAACAGGAAATTGAAGTAAAATTACATAATGAAACTGAAATTGATAGTATGAACAATGAAAACCACGAGGAAGGGCTAAAAACAGTAGACAATTTAAGTTATGAAGACACACAGACCAACAAAAAGATAAACAATGAGGAAGAACTAAATGTAGAGGACTTAAATTTAACCGTTGAAGAAGAGTCTTTAAATTCTGTTGTCAAAAATGAACTGTATGATAGTAATGCAGATATTGACAAGAGTGAGAGCTCTGATAAAGAGAAATCACCCAACATTCCAGATGTAACCAGTATTATTGCTAGCAATCTCCATGAGACTTTACCTTTAGATGAGATTACAAGTACCCTTCCAAGCTTAGATGATATTGATGATCCTCCTAATTCAATAGATGACCTGAAAATGGATGATGAAAATGTCACTGATTATATAGATATTAAAAATGAAACAGAAACTGATCCTAGTTTTAATATGAATGATCAGGTTGAAACTCTACAAGCTCCTGAAAGATTTCAAGAAGTATTAACAGAAGTGAACAATGAAACTGATGATGAATTTGGAGATTTTAATGACTTCCACACTGCATCAAATATCAAACCATCAACAATCACATCTATTGTAGATGCTTGTGAAAATCCATGGGAAAGCAATCAAACTGATTCAACAGACCAGAGTCAAATGCCTCAAAGTTCCGATTTTGGGGCATTTGAAGCTCATTTTGACAATACAGAAAAAACGGAACCCCCAACCTTTGATGAGTTTAAAACACAAGTAGCGAGAAGTGTACCTGATGGACCATCATTACAGCAAAATATTGTTCAGGATGATGATGACTTTGGAGACTTTGATGGTTTTAAATCATCTGTACAGGAAACTAAGGACAATGAAAATGACATACAGGATCCACTAACAAGGGTATTAGATTTCCAATCAACAGAAAGTGAAAGTCAATCACTTGAGAACATATGTAAGATATTGAATTCTATATTTGAAGAGGAAATACCGGAGCCTGAGATAGTGTTCGACGGTAAACTTGAAGGGATGCTGTGCGAGACTTGGGGCCACCTGCTGGAGACTGATGTGCGGCAGCCATATATAGTCAACTGGAACAGTTCAATAGGACAGAAAACTCTTTTGAAGGCTTTATGTATAGATTCAAGAAACATTGTAAGTTTTTTTTAATTTATCACATATTTTTAAACATGGTTTATTCAATTTCTAAGGCGATTTTCCGTCGTTCAGGTGTGATAGCTGAATTTCAATCCATTGCAAATGAGCATTAGCTCATACCATATTATTTCACAAACAGTTAAAAAAAATTGTATCCATTCCAGTTATTTGGTCCGAAGTGGAGCTACAACATGCCTAAATATGCGGCTAACTTGAGTGTTGCCCCACTACAACCCCAGAAGCAAGCCACACTGTCAGGCCAGACCACCTCAGAACCGACTGAGAAGCATCTCAAGCCATCAGGAACGTGGTCTGACCCTTTCACAGCTGATGGCCAAGAATGTGAGTACATGCTATACATATAGGTATAGTTTCACATGAACACTTGCAATAACAATGTACATTAACTCACTTGTCCAACTAACAACGATTACGATAGAAAATGTGTGAGTGTGTGACTCAAGAAAGGCGGAAACATGGAAACTTCAGGGCACTAATATGATGTTGTTGTTTCAAAAGCATTACCAATTTTGCTGTAAGATTAAATTATTACTAAAAATATTAGCTATTTGATTCACATGTAAGCTCTATGAAAGTTAACATTAGATTATTATTATTATAAAAACCTTGTTGCTTTGCCTTTTATTCATTTTGGCAAAATTACTAACTTAGAGTAATATTTTTGTACTAGTTGATAATATTCTAACAATTTCATTAGATCAAAACCTGTAAAAAAGGTATAAAACAAAAGTTGATAACAAGACATATTTTTACCTTGAAGTGTTAGCTCTATAAATGCTACAATCATAAATATTGCACAAAAACACACAATGATATCTAAATTCTCTTTAATACCTACAAACGAGCAAATAATAACAACCACTATGTACTAGACTGCTAATACAATAAGCTTATTTAAATCACTGTAAATTCTTTTGCATGTCTTGCACATGGACTAACAATCACCTGGTACTCTGCTTGCCCTTTACCCTAGTCACATATGCCGAAGCCCTACTCCTAGATTTAGAACACCTCATGGCCACCCTAGACCAAATGGCCCACAACCATTCCACCCTCAAGATATCAGAGTTGCTGTCGCACGGTAAGTGACACACAACGTTAATCCTAGCTATACCCCGCCCCGTTTTTTTAATATTAGATTTTTTTTAACCTCAAAAGTAGTGGTTTTTTCCCAAAGGGTTCCTATGACATCTAATATTGCGGTACAATAAAATGTAAACGACAGTATAATTCAGTGCACAGTTACTCGGATTTTATTTTGGAGGAAAAAAGTTACCACTACTTTTGAGGCTACAAAATCACTAATCTGAAAAAAAGAATGGACTAAGGCTAAACAGGTCATACTTGATTTGAAGTTCCGTTCTAGGCATATAATGGTAAAAAACTGGTATGCCCGTATATCAAAGCAATCCACTATGCACCTATGGTTCAGGCTCAAATCTCAAGAGTAGGCATTTCCTGGATATGACGTTATTATGAGCGACTTTTGGAATTGCCCGACGTTCAGAGGTGATTTGGAATTACCTAAATGCACCCTTAACTGAATCCTTCTAAGCCTTCCTGGATAGGTGGATTAGAAATAAAAGTTTTTTTGATTACCTATATTTATATTATTATAATGGTTTAATAACCCAAATTTATAAAATGACACAACAAGTAACTTAGTATTAGAACTTAGTATGGTTTCAGTGATTTCACCGTAAGAATCGGTATTAGTGAGGTCAAGCAAGTTTGAACTTGACATTCTTATGCTGTTTATTGTCACTATAAACGGATTACGCCGAACATGAACCTTATTCTTATACGCAATATATGACGTCGAGTTGCGGAAACCAAGCCCGCGAAAACCTATATAAACTATTGTATCTTGTGGCCTACCGTACAAGCGTCTTTCTTATTTATTTTATTATATATTTCAGCTTGCAACAAGGAGACTGACGTCGCTGCACCGAAGAGGCCGACAGACTTAGACGTATTCGACACGGATCTATCAACGAAATCCGACAAAATATACTCGAGCACTCTCGATGTTCAACCAATACGTCAAATCAACCTGCCTGATACTCACATCTTCACTCCCACCGACTCTGAGACACCTCGATCAAAAACAATTCACTACAGTGGGCCCTCATTTTTGTCGCAATCTTCTATGGAGACTGATAAAAACCCCACCGAGGAGAAATCTGAAGCTCCAATTGATGCTAAAGTTATAGATGACACAGATTACTCTGATTTCCAAGATTTCAAAGGTTCTTTTAAAGGTGCTTTAGCAGTGAAACCAGCGACTACAGGATCATCTTTGGATGGTGTTGAACCGCCAACAAATGCGAACCAGCTCCAACCAAGTCCATATTCAATTGGCTTACTGCAGCCTATAAAAATAGAACCCATCATGCCTACATTAAACTGGCCTTCGCCTGGAGAAGTAAAGGAAACTTTTGATGATTTTACGGAATTTGCCTCCAGCACCACTTGGAATAATGATGCCCAAGAAACTAAAACTCCCAGTATAGACTCCGAGAAGACTCCTCAAATAGACGACGCTAGTGTCGTGAACGACAATAGTATTAAAAGTATTGAGCCACCTAGTAAGATTAACGATTCCTTTGACGATGATTTTGATACATTCCAATCGGCACTTCCATCCAATGAGCCAACTCTGGCACCACCTGTTAGCAACTTTAGTAATTTTGTAGCAGCGAACTTCAGTCAAAATATTACACAAGTTGTATCAACACAAGAGCCAGAATTAGATTTTGTATTTCCAAAAATTGAAACAAAGTCTGACCCCATATCATTTACCCAATCAAACAATATTTTAAATTATAGCGAATCTTTTGTGCATCAGAATAATGTAGCAATAAGTATACCGAAAGTGAAAGAAACAGTTGCAAAAGCCCCGGCGCCTTCCCTCGCGCCGCCTCTGAGCGCGGTGTTGCAACCGACAATGAGTTCGTCACAGACTCCACAGAACTCTGCACAAATTTTGCAACCTTTATCATTAGAGAGTTTCTCGCAAATCAACTGGCCGAACCCTGGAATTAACTTACAAGATCTATCAAGATTTAACCCAGTAGAAACACTGAATTCGCTGAAAAGTGACTTGAGCGTCAGTGGCAACAGCAAAGGCGCCTCTCCCGTGCACAGTCACAAGGCGCCAGCACAAACCCAGCCACCCGAAGATGACATATGGGGCGAATTCGTTTCCAGCAAACCTAAACCACAACAGTCATTACTAAAGAAAACCGCTACGTTCGCCGATGACGACGAATGGACCGATTTTGTGTCAAGCCCTTCGGTAAAACCCCAGAACGGATTAAACACGATAAGTTTAAACGTGCACACGAACTTGAGTATTCAGAAATCTACAAAACCAACCAAACAGAATAACCAGGCACATGAGATACCACTTACGCATTACATAACACCTAAATCAAGCAACCACAGTTCTTATAACGACAGACACTTTCAAAACTTATAACGGCACAGAATTAACTCGCTACTTACTTAACTGTACTTAAATATTTGTAAATAGGGTGGTGGTGTTTCATACAGTATATACAATTATTTTTACCCAGCGCCTGGCTGAAGAGGGCGCTTTTCGTGTGAGTATTTTTTAATTTTGCTCTTCATATTGTAATTTTATTTTAAACAGTTATTTAAAAAAGGCAAGCGCAAACAAAATAGGCTATTACGTGACCAATCAAGTGCAAAAGAGGGTTCTTCTTCATTGCCTGTTTAGGTCAAATGTCGTGAAGACTTTCCACCCGTTTTACGTTACGTCGGGTTTTTTAGAAACAGATTGAAATACATATGCGGGCTTATGAAAAGTTATATATTATCTAGTTCTTGTCTTGTTGTTCTCTAGTTGTTGTTCCGTATAAAAAGGAAACTTAAAACGGTTGGCACTTACGTCATTACAATGCTCCAATACACTTCGCGAGGAAAGCGCTAGTCAGTTTAAGTTTCAAATCTATTCAAAACAACACATACCTACTCGTATCTACAACACATAGGTACCTAATTGATTGATTGGTTGATTAACTGCAGCTAGCGCAGTTTCATACCATTATTTTACTGACATGGCTAAATAAATGTGCCGTTTTCAACCAAAAGGGTACTTATTGTCGGTTGACAATAAGGCGCTATTTCGTTAAGGGCCACTTGCACCATCCCACTAACCCGGGGTTAACCGTTAACCCAGTGTCCAATTGTGCTGGTAACCATGGTAATTCCAGGTTTAACCGGTTAACCCCGGGTGAGTGATGAATGGTGCAAATGGCCCTAGCCTAGAGCTTGGCCCTAATTTGAAATCAACCTTATCGACAAACGACAATGTGGTACCTTTTAGTTGAAAACGTCACAAATATAGTTTGTTCGGCTTACGTAATCCTGCAAGCATCACTTATTTAGAAATTAATGATGTGTTATAATAATATAATTTGAATAACTTTATTTATTTTATTATAGTCATAATATGTTCCCGTCCAATTTGGAAGCGATGTGAATTAATTTATATCGCAAATTAATAAAATTGTGATTATATTAATATGTAGTTTGTGTATTTTAGCCTACTGTAGTTAATTAAGTAGATTATATTTATTGATCAATTCTTATTTAATTTCATTGTGCGCAGCAATAATTAAAATTTCATTTGTGTCACTTATTGTTAATAATGTAAATTGGTAGTTATTCGTTCCTAAAGCATCACAACAAACGCATCCAACAAATAAGTAATTTCTTTGTAATAATAAGTAAATCTAAATTTGATTTATTGAATCAAATGCCAATTTAATGAGTTGGAGTATCTACCTAGAGTTAGACTAAGAAAAGTCTGCAACGATTTTGATAGCACACACAGTACAAGTGTTATTTTAAACGTCAAACTTCTGTAAAATTATGACTTATACATAACACTTACACTGCGTGTGCTATAAAATCGTTGCAAACTTTTCTTGGTCTAACTCTATGTACCTTTAATGTTTCAATTTTATATGTTAAAAAATTAAAATTTCTCTGCCCTACTTTCAAATATATATTGTTATAAATAATAGCCTTTGACTTTAGTAATACTAATGTATAATATAAGTAATAATTTATGATATGGAAAGGAAGCAGGGCCGGATTTAGAGGTCTGGAGGGCTCGGGGCAACAAAGCCCCAAATTATTTTCCGTAGTCTTTATTGTGGGGGCCCCGGGGCTGTTGCCCTCCCCTAAATCCGGCTAAAGGAAGTACTTACTTCTCACATGTAAACTTTAGGTAGATTGCAACTGCACTGTATACCTCCTTACCGCGTTTTAGCGCCCGTTTAGCTGCAGCAGGGAAACAGTGTTAACGCCAGGGATCGGAACCGGTTTTTTCCAAAAACATCGAAATAAACATATATTTAGAAATATTTTGTACTCGAAATGTAGGTCTCAGTTGTGTTTTTAGGTAACGACATCGCATTATTAGATTGCCCAATTAGAAATGAAATAATTAGCAAAGAACGAAAAAATACCGTTTTCGTTCCCATGCAAAAAATACCGGTTTTCGATCCCTGGTTAACGCATTTATTGACGCCGAACACGTTTAAGCCAGCTAAAAAAAGCTTGTGAGTTGTGACCATTCCATATAGTAAAACCGTAATATAAAGCGTAAAGTAAAAGATAATAATGTAACTCGCTTCACTAAGACTCGAACGAAACGGTAGTAGAGAATAAATAATATAGAACAGAATAGATCGTAGTAGGTAAAGTAAGGACTCTAAGGACGAATCATTTTGTACATTAACCCGCCTGTTCCTATCTCTGTCGCACGCGCATAATTATATTGCTGTCCCACTCGCACAGTGTCATTGACCGCCGACATCATGATAAGATAAGATAATTTATTCCATAACAATTTTACAATCATGTCGGAAATATTATTTTTATTATTTGTTGCAAACGCTGGGGTTGTTAAGCCCGGTCATTTATAAGGCGTGCGTGGGGATATAGATCCAACACGTAGATGCCGTTTGAAGAGCTTTGATGATTATTATTATTATTTGTAATGCAGACAGACAGTTTAAACGGTTTAAACAACTGATAATGCCTGTATCCAGAGTCATAAACCGAGTTCTCAGTGTTGAGTAGAATTTGCTTTGTGCTTATCTAATATAGTGATATTTAACTTACAAGCTACTAAAATGAATTAAAATTTAATAAATAACATGCATTTAACTTAAACCAAAATATAAAAAATAATAAAATAAAATAATAATTACAGCAGTGAACGGCAATAAAACAATAGGGTATTTGACTACTAGTCAAATAAGTTTTTTTCTTTTGAACTGTCAAACAAAACGATTTTGCTACTATGGAATTTATATGAAACACTACATAGGCATAGTATATACAAGTAGTTATATAGAGGCGCCACCGAGCGACCGGGGGTAAGAGAAAAAATATTCATATAAAATTTGGGCAGCATAGGATTTTTTCTCTTTCACTCTTATAGATTTCGGTATTTCGCCATCGCCTCCTACCTATGATGCCACCCGGTCCGTGATAAGGACAAAGCATGGCACTATTTTCTCTTTCCTCTTATAGGAATCGCAATAAGACTATTTTTCTGTATCAAAGATCGTGAGGCCCTTGGAAACACTAGCATGTGACGTCACAATCCAATTACCTGCTCTTTATAGTTTTATACGGATTTTAAAATTGTGTCTAAAAATAACTGCTTCTGCTGTTAACTGCTAAGAGAAACGTAGACTTATCTATTAATCTTTTGGTGGTTTATTTCATGCATGGTGTAGGTAAAATAATTTATTTTAAATACAATCAAATACCCTATTACAGTCTTATATGTCAGTCTAGTCATACATATTGAAAAATAAATTAAAGATTACAAATATAGTCATGGGCGTGGGACAGCAATATACATATAGTTGGTCAAACTAAATTGTCACTAAATAAGAACAAAAAAAACTATACTCATCCTTTTCTTTTGGGTGCTAGTACTAGTGTAAGACAAAGATAGTATGATTCTCTCTGTCTATGTTTGAAATGAGACAGTCCTTTGACAAACTATAAATACGCGAGTGCCATAGAGATAGGAACGGGCGGGTAAATGTACGAAATTATTCGTGCCTAGCGTCCCCACTTTTGTAGGTATTAAGGCTGGCGTCCATTTAGTAGAATCGCGTCGAATCGAGCCACGTTGAGTCGAGTCGCATTTTTTCCTTGTGCGTTCATCACAGACGAATCGAAGCGAGTCGAAGTCACGGGCGCCTGTGCTGAGGTCGTGCTTGTACAGTTGTCGATGATGGATAGTTCGGACGATGAAATGCTACCTAAACTCAAAAACGAAACCACCCGTCATCACTCATCCGCTACCCCGCGTCCACTGAGGCGCGCCGCCGCCGAGTCGAGTCGAAATCGAAACGCGTAGCCGCAGAAATTCGCCTGACGAGCAATGCGCGCGGTAGATTCGAATCGGCGCGCCGCGGTCCTTTGTCAATGGACGTAGTTGCATAGAAAATATAGGAGGCGAATTATTGCGATTCGATTCGATTCGCCTCGGCGAGTCTAGTGGACGCCAGCCATTAAATGTTCTATTAGTAGTAGGCTCAAGCCGAGCAGTTTCGGCGTCAATAAGTGCAGTGACACTTTGAAACGCAGCTAACATTCCTAATGGTTCCCGCTAGAGGACCTACTCGCCCTTAACTTTTGAGTTTCTTTGAGCTTCCTGTACTTGATTTTTTATATGATCTCCTTAACAGTATTCGATTTATGACAAATTAACATTTATCAACTTACCTAGGTATCTGCGAAAACAAGTTTATTGCTTAAAAAAACTAAGTCCCCGGCAAGCTCGGTTCTCCATACAAACATAGTTAAGCTCTTATTTTAAAACGACTAGCTAGATTGCTCTGAAACTTTGTACTTCAATAGGATAAGGTATATCTAGGTATGTAATTAGTTTATGTAGATTCAGATTCAGAAGAATCAGAAGACAAAACTTGTTTTTGCTCTATTTCGTTTGTTTTATATACTAGAGCTATATAAACTAATTACAGACCTAGATATATCTCATGTCATTGTAAGTGCAAAGTTTCATTACAATCCAACACGTAGTTTTAATATGAGAACGAAACTCCGTTTGTATGGGAAGGTGAAATTCGGAAGAGCTCGCCGGGGACTCTTAAGACAAAAGTTAAAAGTAGGTGGCATTGTGTAGTTACAATTAACCCTCAATGGTAGCTGCACAGTCGGCGTGCAGCTACCATTAAGGGTTAGGTAAAGGTATCGCTTGGCAGAATGTTCCAAATGTGTTCTTTTCTTGTGTAGGTATCCTACTGCCTTTTACAAATTTTAATAGTCTTTTACAACAGTTTCATTAGGTAGTTCATCGTCAGGTAATTCAAGCAATCATACTGTTGATCATGATGATTGATAATGACTAAACAATATAAAACATATGAACAAAAATGAAATGAGGATTCAATGAAATCTTGAAATGGTCTACCAGTGCTAGATATACTTACCTATTTATCTTTGGTTTTTAGGCGACCGCCCTGTATTAGTACTTTCAGAATTGTTCAGGTAAAAGTCATGAATGTTCCATGACAAAGTCTGATGTTTTGATACGAGTCTATGGCCAATATCAATTGCGTACAGCAATTTATCAATATCAGTATCAGTGTGCGACTGTTTATGACATAATTAGGTACATACCTAATATCAAAGGGATGCCTAAGTGCTTGGGAGTATGACTACAGTTTATGCTCTACATTATCAAAGAGAAGGTATCCATTATCTTCCATTATAATGTGCAAGAAAAAAAAATTATATGCAAAGTAGCAGTTTCTCTAGATGGCATTATTACAGCGTCCATTCAAAGTAAATTTAGACAAAATAGACTTATACGTTAGTTATATCAAAGATAGATATAACTCCGTAATAGATGGATATAGTCTAAGGAAAAAACGTGCCTCGAAAATCAAGAAAATTTGATTTTGACGGTTTCGTTTGTTATTTAACAATTTTAAGATGTGTGACAGTGAAAGAACATGGGTCAAAATCATAAAAATAATTAATGCAAATAAAAATTATCATTTATATTTAAATACATTTTATCATATTTTTATAAATCTTTAGTTTAAAGGTGTGTCGATAGATGGCAGTGAATTTACTGGGGTTACAAAATTTACTATGACCATTAGAGCGGTACTGTCATAGTAAATTTTGTAACCCCAGAAAATTCACTGCCATCTGTCGACACACTTTAAAACTAAAAATGAAGATTTATAAAAATACGATAGAATGTATTTAAATACAGATAAATGATTTTTTTTATTTGCATTAATTATTTTTATGATTTTGACCCATGTTCTTTCACTGATATGCGTTAAAATTGTTAAATAACAAACGAAACCGTCAACGCCATCTATACGACTGTAGGCCAAAACTAGTAGCGCCCTCTGAACGAGAATCAAATTTTCTTGATTTTCGAGGCGTTTTTTCCTTAGACTATCCATCTATTACGGAGTTATATCTATCTTTGCTATCACAGTACCGCTCTATCTTATTATATCCTCTTTGGTTATATCTACTTAGTACCTACTTTGATTACGCTGCGTCTTACCATAGAGTAACTTATACTAGAGCGGTACTGTCATAGTAAATTTTGTAACCGCAGTAAATTCACTGCCATCTATCGACACACTTTAAAACTAAAAATGCAGATTTATAAAAATACGATAAAATGTATTTAAATATGGATAAAAAAATTTTTTATTTGCATTAATTATTTTTATGATTTTGACCCATGTTCTTTCACTGATGTGTTAAAATTGTTAAATAACAAACGAAACCGTCAACGCCATCTATACGACAGTAGGCCAAAGCTAGTAGCGCCCTCTGATCGAGAATCAAATTTTCTTGATTTTCGAGGCACGTTTTTTCCTTAGACTGTATCCATCTATTACGGAGTTATATCTATCTATGGTCTTACGTAAGCGAACAACTCGCGAACGCGAAGCGAAGCGGCGCGGCGGGCCCACGGCGTTCGCGTTCGCAACGAAATCGCCCGCGTAGGACACTTCTATATGTATCAAAGGATTGATTCACCTCGCGCCGCATCGCTTCGCTTCGCGTTCGCGCGTTGTTCGCCTACGCAGTACGCTGCGTTATTGTGACGCTGTGAGAACTGCATCTAGTGAGACAGCTATTTTCACAGGGTATTTATTCTCTGTTCTCTGCCTACGTACACTCTCTCCACAAACCACAGCATTAGAAAGAAGGTAAGCGATCTTGACGTGTCTTTTTATTAAAAATAACTTTTGAAAAATAAGTCAGCAAATATGTTACAATTATAAATCATATACATTCTTTTGCTTTCATAAATAATATAAACTATTTTTTTTAATATTTCAAAAATCGTTTTTCAATATTTTTCAATAAAAACACAAGTCAAGATTGTTTACCTTTTTTCTAATGCTAAAAAAACGAACTATATACCTCTCGCGTCGAATAATGGTCCCTATGACAGTTCCTTCAAGTCTCTTAATTGGGCTTAATTAAAAAAAAAACCGGCCAAGTGCGAGTCGGACTCGCCCACCGAGGGTTGCGTACTTTTTAGTATATTTGTTGTTGTAGCGGCAACAGAAATACATCATTTGTGAAAATTTCAACTGTCTAGCTATCACGGTTCATGAGATACAGCCTGGTGACAGACAGACGGACAACGGAGTCTTAGTAATAGGGTCCCGTTTTTACCCTTTGGGTACGGAACCCTAAAAATAATTGAAGGAATATGTTTTTACCGTATTTTAATTTATTACTTAGCGCCACTTGCACCATAGGGTATTTGACTACTAGTCAAATCAGTTCCTACCAAAACGATTTTACTACTATGGAATTTATATGAAACACTAGCATGTGACGTCACGATCAAATTTATTAAGTGGGATGGCGCAAGTGGGCCTTAAATGTTTCATTTATAAATAAATGAATGTGCTAAACTTCCTAAAAATGCCTACAAACATTTTACGTGACAGCTACTCCATGTAAAAATGAACTGCCCATACAACTATTTTCGGTCGCCGTTACGACGCAAATGAGTAGACACCGTTTTTTTCCGGTCACAATTCCAGTCGCAGTGTCGTCGCCGTTACGACACCGTTACCAGAAATGGGGAAGAGTCGACGCAGACACGTTTTAGTTTTAACGTGTGGTCGCCGTGGTGCACCCATTATTACCAGTTTTTTTCGGTCACAATGTTTTGAAACAGTTCAGTAACGGTTACGACACACTGTGTATAGATTTGGTCACAAACTGAACGCAAAGTTAAAAAAAGGTTTCGACCCTTTATGACCGAAAAGTGTACACATGGCGACCACACTTAGTTACTGAAACAATTCTGGTCGCATTGTGTGCACACTGTTACCACACTAAGTAACCAAAACTGTACACAGTCGCAAAGTGTAGTAATTGTTACGACACATCTGATAAAAACATTGCCAGTTTTAAGAAAAACTGACATACATAACATTAATGCTAGAAATAAGCATAAGCTTGCAGTACCCTTCACTCGGCTCCATAAAATTAAAAAATCATTCATGGGTAACCGTGTAAGATTTTATAATAAAATTCCAAATATCATCACTGAATTATCTGTTAATAAATTTAAAAAATATGGGAAACGTAAACTTATCTCTAAAGCCTATTATAGCACATATCAAGACTACATGAATGATGAAACACCGTGGGATTGTGATTGAAAATAATTAATTATTTATTATCGTGTTTATAATGATGAAATTGATAATTCAATGAATACCTATATTAGGTAATCCGTATTTTTTGACATTTAGATTTTTATTCTAGAAAGTTTCTAGACTAGTGTTCTTTTATACAATTTTGGTATTTGACGATCCTTTTGTAAATTCTTATTATTAAGTTTGACATTTATTATAATTTAATGTTTTTAAGAATAATAATAACTGCATCAATAAATTGCTCTGATATTTAGATTAAGGTAATATTTAAAACTTGACAATTTAGAAGTGCTTGTTGCTAGGCCTATTTGAATAAAGAATATAATTGATATTTAGTTACTACTTTCTGCGACCAGAATGGTTATATGGATGTTATAGGGACCATTATTCGACTACATGCTATAAAGGGCTGCCGGCGGCCTACATGCAACTGAGAACGTTAATTTGAACAGGTTGTTTCGCCATCTCTATTGTTGTATTTTCTGGGCACCTTTTTTTCTATCGAGTGCAAGTTTTATGTTTATGTATACAATAATAAGAAACTAACACCAGACAGCAATGTTCAGTAATGTATTATGTATAATGATCTAATATTGTTAAAATGTAAATATGTATTGTTAATAGAAGAGATAAACACTTATATCCTTTTTGGTGTTTTATTTATTTGAAAATAATTAGGCACGTATAAAATAGTATTAGATTTATACACATTTAAAAAAGTGGAACTTACTTATATTTTTATTTACCTCGACAAATCAAATCCTGTGAATAACTGAATATTTTGTGGCGACCGTCAATAACTAAATAATAGACAATGAACTCTATTGCCTAGGACATAGGGGTGACCAATGGGCTCCATTTTTTAAATCTGCAAGTTACAATTATAGTTCGTAGTTAAGAACCTGTGGTGGCAACCAAACATTAATTGAATGTATAAGTTGAGTTAAGTCTATTAGCAAAGAGAATTTAGAATAGAGGCGTATTGTCAAAGTAAATTTTGTAGTCAGTAAATTTACTGCCATCTTTCGACACAGGATTAAATCTTTTAGAACGCCATTTAACTTTGATCCTTGTTCTTTAACTGATATGTGTTAAACATCAAAGGTGTCGCCATCTACACGAGTATGGGCCAAAGGTATGGCGCCATCTTTTCGAGCGATGGTATTAGACAATTTCGTGCTTCGATTTTGACAGATAATGTAGATGGCGCTGTACGGTTCGTAAATTTTGCGGTAAACATATAGCGCCATCTAGTTCAGTTGTTAAACTCGGGGGCACGACTTTGTTTTATACTTAACACCTTTACTACAATCAAAAACACGACTGAAAACTGTTAAGGGGATCCCATGCCCCAATGACCTTCGATCTGAATTCCGTAGTTTTCTGATGTTTTTTGTAGCTTATCATAATAAGAGCAACGGCTTTTAGCAATATAGTATCCCATATTTACTTCAAAGTTCATTATTTTGAGATATTTGGCATAAAAGTTGATAATTTTAGGCCAAAAAACTGGTTTTCTGGCCATAACTTTTGTGTTAATTAGTTTAAAATTAAAACCTTAGACACATTTTTAGAGACGTCTAAGACGAACCCAAATATGTTGATTTCGTACATGTAAGATCTTTCACAGCAATTGAGATACGAAATAAGTGTTTTTTCAGACAATGTTTAAAAAAATCAAACAAGTATTCATTTCTTTCAAAACCCGGTAGACAAGAATGGAGATAAAAGATTGAAGAACTGATAGCCGTTTGTCTTATTATTCTATATCTAGTGCAAAAGTAGGAGATACGATTCAAAACTTGAAATGAAACGATGAAAATTTCGGATAGCCCCTTAAACCCAAAATAGTGAAAATTGAGTTTCGTACATTGACCTGCCTGTTTCTATCTCTCTCTATCGCACATAATTATATAGCTATCCCGCTCGCGAAGTGTCATTGACATCCGGCATCATGGGCGGGACGGCAAAATTATTACCCGTGTGCGATAAAGATAGGAACAGGCGGGTCGGGTCGATGTACGAAATTCCTCGTGGAAAGCGTCATTTTTGGTCGACTAGACTATAATAATTATAACAAGATTACAGGCATGTTAGGTACAACTAGCTTAAATTCAATCAGGTCTCGTTTTCGGTATCGGAACTTTCAATGTCGTCTATAGGCGAGCCTATACTAGTTTTCTCGTCGTCTTCAACTGCGGTCACGAACTTTGGTAGATTGTTCTCCATGGATACCCGGAATGGACATTGCTCGAATTCCGGCCATGATATTAATCTGAAGCAATAAAAATATCGAAATAAACTCTCTGAAAGCAATAATAAATACACATAACTGATACATTTTTATTCGACGGCGCAACGCAAAGGGGGGTAATTATTAATTAATGTAATTATAATTTTAATAATCAATAATCATGTACCTACCAAAACGCGCCATATATTTCATTTTTGCCCCGCCATGTATACCGACCTTTTTCTTTTATAATAAATAAATCAAAACGACCTTGGGGTTTTAAATGTTGACTGTCATTGCGGACGCGGTTTCGCATAAGTGTGCATTGGAAAATCAGTTTTAACTTGGAATGTAGATATGAGGGTACAGTAAATAATGAAATGAGGTTTCTTAGAGTATAAAAAGCCATATGCATCCACATGACAAAGAAAAACTTAGTTTAAGATGTAAAAACGTACTTTTTAAACACGGTAATCTTCTGCTTTAGGTTGAGGTCCCCAAACTCGGTGAATATCGTCATGTGCGGCAGCGGCGCGTCGCCGGCGCCCGGCGCCAGCCGCCGGTCCGAGTCCGGCGGGTCCTGCCCCGTGATCAGCCACACACCGCAACCAGGTATCCATTGTCTGCAAACATATAACTTTGTAAACTGAAATAGCTTAGACGTCACATACTAAAGAAAAAGCGACCAAGTCGCCGAGGCCGGAATTGAACGAGGGCGTTTTCAGCTTACGCGGCTAACGTCCTGTCCTGGCCGCTAGACCCCCTGGCCACGGCGGTAACCTTCCCAAATACTCTAGTATATGTTGTCTTTGAAAAGCTAGGCGCCTGTGACCAACTCAAAGGGCGAGCAGTATGTGTTGCACCACCACGAATCCGTTACGAGATTACGGACAAGCGAGAGAGATGAGAACACATAGATTTTGATTTAGTTTTACAAGCGTTTATTTACTTTTATCTGTTTCTGTCTGACTGGACCACTTTACAGTTTCCGATTGGGATGAAATTCCGCATAATAGGTACCTACGTAACTTCGGTAGCAATATGATATTATTGTACTACCACTACCATCAAGCTGCTTTGATGACGGAGAGCACAATACCGCTCTCCGTATCTACGTCTATAGACGTATTGTAAACGAGAAGCGCTGAAGTGCTGCGTATCATAGTAGTAGGACCGTCGGGTCGCAGATGAATAAAAAAAAGCAATCAAAGCAAAGCGGAATCCCATTATAACGCACAAACTTGGGTGCACAGACTGACTTAATTTACTATCTTCATCTGCGTGGGGTTTTTTTTTAAATTGTAAGCTGACCGGCGATTGACCCTTGTCACACCTGATGGAAAGTGAAGACAGAGCCTAAGATATAGCTCGCCAATTCAGTAATAGCCTAATCACTCTTGCTTTGGCGGTCGCTGGATCTCTGCATTCGTTATCGAGCTGTATAATTTAAATTGTATACAGTAATAAACATACTTACTCTAACATTGGAATCACCCTTGTGGACTTGGAAAACATGTGAGGCTTGAAGAAATACCATAGCAGGGGCAAATACTCAGGTGGAACTGGCAGCTCTTGTTTTTGGGAAATATTCACCAAGTACAAGCGATGTTCATCCATCTGCAAAATATATGTACATACTTTAAAAATGTAAGGACAAGGGAATAGAAGAGAAAAAACCGATAATTTAAAACCCTGTGCTTGATTGGCACTTTTGCTTACGATGTGCAACGTCGCGGCAACAAAAACAGCAGGCGCCTTTTTTTCAAGTTTGTATGACGACGTATCAGCACCTACCGCTGCTGAGCGTTAAGCAGAACAGCAGCTGACGATAGCTACAGCACAGCTTATTTGACAGAATGATTACCCATGGTGTCATAAATTAATATTTATTTTTAATAATCTTAATATTTACCAGCGTCACCCTCTTGTTGGTTGTGGGATGTGTCCATGGTAAGAAATGCACTTTTGGTACATTTGCAAGTACTTTGAAATCAAATAGAAGCTGAAACAGAGTTGGTACTGCCATATGTTTTCTATTCTGTATCTCATTGTCCGTGAGGAACTGGAAAAAAAAATAATTATGTAAATTAAACAATTTTAATTTTAATCAACAAGTATAGGCTTGTTGATTAAAATGAATTTTACATAATACATAACTGCTGAATAGGTCTACAGGTCTAGTCTGTTAAAATAGTTTTAATCATAGTTAAATAATGAGTAACTATCTCGGTGATCAAAAGCGAGGTTTAGACTAGCAAGAACTTGCATGTAATTTACGTTACATTGCGGTATCTGATCAACCTTTTGAATACAGTTTACTTTAGTAGTCGGCAATGTAACTTAAATTGCATGCAAGTTCTTGCTAGTCTAAACGTCGCTAAAGACTTAACTAGTCACCTTTCACACAAAACAATAATAAATCAATATAATAATTTGTTTTGGATTTGGGATGTTACAGAAATATGCATGTCAATCAACTAGGTACAGTTGAAGGCAAAAATATCGAACCATACAAATGGCTCAATATGTGAACATGACTTTATTGTCTAAGGTGTATGAGCGTACAGATATTTTTGAAACTGGGAAAGTATATATATTTATGCCCTTGACTGTACCTAACTTTATTTTGGGGTTGAAAACATTTTAGTATAAAACTAAAAAAAAAATATTAACTTACTTCATAGTGATGTCCAGGCATAGTGATGAACAGATCTGGTCTGCCTAGATGGCTAGTAGTGTTGTGAAACACTATGGTGTTTATTAAATGTTTCACAAAAGACAGGCCAGGCATTGATCCTACTATTGTAACCACTCTATCTGGAAGATAAATGATGTAACATAGTTAAGTCATTGTCATGTTATGTAGTTTTGTTTATTGGACTTACAGTACAGGTTGTACTTGAGACATTATAAATACAAACAAAATGTGTACAAAGGTCTCGTTCCAGTTCCATTTTCTAATAATAATAATCATGTTGACATAAAGTTATTTATTTATTTATTTTATTTATTTAAGGATCACCAACGGATAATACATCTACACAATAAGTAATTACCATAGAGTAACTTATACTAAAGCGGTACTGTCATAGTAAATTTTGTAACCCCAGTAAATTCACTGCCATCTGTCGACACACTTTAAAACTAAAAATAAATATTTATAAAAATACGATAAAATGTATTTAAATATGGATAAATGATTTTTTTTTATTTGCATTAATTATTTTTATGATTTTGACCCATGTTCTTTCACTGATATGCGTTAAAATTGTTAAATAACAAACGAAACCGTCAACGCCATCTATACGACAGTAAGCCAAAGCTAGTAGCGCCCTCTGAACGAGAATCAAATTTTCTTGATTTTCGAGGCACGTTTTTTCCTTAGACTGTATCCATCTATTACGGAGTTATATCTATCTTTGGTAATTACATAGGAGCAAGGATATTTAACATTACCATAGAGTAACTTTTACTAGAGCGGTACTGTCATAGTAAATTTTGTAACCACAGAAAATTCACTGCCATCTATCGACACTCTTTAAAACTAAAAATTAAGATTTATAAAAATACAATAAAATGTATTTAAATATGGATAAATGATTTTTTTTATTTGCATTAATTATTTTTATGATTTTGACCCATGTTCTTTTAATGATATGCGTAAAAATTGTTAAATAACAAACGAAACCGTCAACGCCATCTATACGACAGTAGGCCAAAGCAGGTAGCGCCCTCTGATCGAAAGTCAAATTTTCTTGATTTTCGCGGCACGTTTTTTCCTTAGACTGTATCCATCTATTACGGAGTTATATCTATCTTTGACATTACAGATGGTTAGCCACTTATAAATATAGGTGACCACAAGCCCACAGGTCACAGTTATGTTTCAGTAGTTATCTATTTTTAAACATTACTTATTAGAATTAAATATAATGTTTTAACTTGAAAATATTTCAGGCAGTTCCAATGTATGTAGTATTGGGTGTCAGTGTTGGGTTTTGAGACTGAATTCTCTTGAGAAAGTATTAAATCCAGTTACAATTAATAAAATTGAACAAGGAAAATATACCAGGATCATCAGTTGTCAAGTCGCCCAATAACTCTTGAATTCTGTTCCCTTGGTCCATCTTATCTTGAAATGCAAGCTTCCACATCCCAAAAAAGTCTGCTATTTTAAATTTCACTCGTCCAGGATAATTTGATTGTAACTCCTGTAAATGTTTGTATATTTAGGTTTTAAAAAATGGCTGTATTATGTGTTCTTTCTAAATATTTTAGTATAAAAATTCAAGTGTGTACTGGGTAAAATTGTATTGATTCTCACTGTATTGCCTAACATCAATATGGCTTATGAATAAATAAATAAAAAAACAATAATGATGCTTACTTTTAGATATTGAGAAAAATGACTAGACATTTCATACATGTAAAGATGACTTTTTTGACACTGTAGTAATTCCTTACTCAAAATTCCCAATCCTGGATTAACTTCAACTATTGGAGAGTGTATTATAAGGTTTTTCTTTACAGCATGGACAATTTCTTTGGCAGTACCTTCATTTATAAGGTACATACTCTCAGGAGCTTTGTATTTCCTTAAAAGAAACTTCGGTATCTGATTTTTAATACTAGCATAATCAGGTGTATTTTCAATGTAGTTCATAACATCTTGGGCAACTTTCGGAGGTGGTTTTTCGTCTTTAGCTTTATTTAATTTATGTCGCAGTCTTACAGAGTTCCGAAACGTGAAATTTATCACACAGGAAGGAGTGTATTTAACTGATTGTATCATGTTAAACTTTTAAAGTTAACCTTTTTATTTATCAGTGAATCTTGTTGGTTATTTGTCCCGATTAAGCGACAACAACCAGCAGGCACTCAAAACCATGTAATAGTTAATTAAAATTAATCAAGTTAAGATTTGATTCTAACTATTTAGAATTGTGGTCCTTCGTTTATTTGGAAACAGCAATGAAATATAATAAAAGCATGATTCATATGTAAACACCAGTAACCATCAGAAACACAGTAAATCTAAAAGTAATATGTATACTGTCAAACAAAACAACTGAAACAACTGTCAGACTCAGACCTCAGACTGTCAACAAAATGTGACAACGTTGTGACATGAAAGTTAGAATTTAATATATATAGTTGGTCAAACCAAATTGTTAGTAAATAAGAACAAAAAAAACTATACTCATCCTTTTCTTTTGGGTGCTAGTACTAGTGTAAGACAAATATAGTATGATTCTCTTTGTCTATGTTTGAAACGAGACAGTCCTTTGACAAACTATAATTGCGTTCTTGCGTTTAACCGCTCCAGACTACGCGGCGCGAAGCCGCGAACGTGAGTGTGGAGTCGATTTCGCTGATTAGCGATCTAGACTCCACACTCGCACTCGTGGCTTCGCGCCGCGATTTGCGCACGTGTGGAGGACCCTTTACATAATATAATGATCAGGAGATCCCCTGTGTTTTTTTGAAATTTATTGCTATTAATGCGTTACCAATAAGATACCTTTTTGTTCTCATTAAGAAAAATAATGGAATGTTACGACGAAAAATCTCATGCGATGCAGTATCATTAGTGACCCTACACACTAGCGCTTATCAACGCGCGTTAAAAAAGCGCTTGAATCCGCCCGCACGCTAAATTTGATTTAAAGACCAAGGCTTAAAGTTGACAATCCAACAACACTTGATAAAAAATGCTACCGCCATCGTGTGAATAAACACATGTTTCCATTTGTGTCATTCAAACGCTTTTTTAATGCGCGTTGAAATAGCGCTCGTGATTATGAGGCCTTATATCTGAACGTATACATTTCCAAGTAAAGGTTGCCAGAGAAAAAAAACATTGTATCGATCTGTATCTATAATAGTCGATCAAACAAGTTTGTCAGTGGAAAAAGGCGCGAAATTCAAATTTTGTATGGGACGTCTACATTTTTTAAATTTGCCGCTCTTTTCAACTGACGGAAATTGCTTGACAGAGTGTAACAAAATACAGCTAGAAAGGGCATTAAACAGTTGATTACATAGGTAGAGGGGCAGACTTAACGCTACAGAGTAATATCTTCCTGACAACCTTTGCGTATATGTTATGACATATGCGGTCATTATATCAAGAGAAGGCTCTTAATAGGTAGCCTCTATCGGACAGTTAAATTGTCAAAGAATAAGGCAGCATGCTATGATTGAACGACTAGAAAGAAGAAACAGAAGTCTAAAGTATTCAGGCACAATCAACGAAAGCAATAGGTTGCTGTTAATCTAAGAGTAGTCACTTATTTACATACATACTTGTAGCACCTAGTACATACCTAGTAGTATGGGAGAAACGTCATTCCTTTATCTGTAGGTAATTTTACATTTTCCACGAGTCATGGCGAAAATTAATTATTACTTTTGACTTGTAAGTAATTATTAGTCAACGTCGTCCAATGCATCAGATTTAGAGTGGCTGAATTGGCGTTATCAGGTGATAATATTGTACTCGCCTATACTTAAACATACATACTAGTACATACCTACGTTGGCGTGCGCCTGTTGATATAATATAATTTCAGTTTCAAAAGAATTTGTCGTCACGCGCGAGTATATTTTGTTAACATAAAAAATGTTTCTGTTCAATCTTATACTGCTGCTGGCGGCAGGAAATGTTGCAGCCGCGGTGGTATTTGAGGATTGTGGTGAGTTCTTTTAAACTGCTCTACCCGCTGAGTTGCTGAAGTCTAAGTAAAGTTGTGTCAATCTCCAGAACGTTCTCCGTTTACTGTGGGAAATAATGTCGAGCGCGAACGTTTCCCATACAAAACGGAGAATAACGTTCTCTAAAACGGCACAACTAAGCCTTGGTTCCATTTGGTGGCACAAGAAACCTATTCTAGAAACTGATGTTACCCACTACCCACAAATCTAAATTATTTCAAGCAATCAATACAAGCAAATAAATACATTTCAGGATTTCGTCACCACTAAGAAATAGCTGTTTTACCTATCCGGGGTTAATTCACTACCAGGTTCGGAACTGACACACCTAACATAATTAGGTTAGTTATATAGTTAGGTGTTAGGTATATTGCAACTCGCAAGCATTGACTTAAGTACTTAAATAAAAGTAAATGGGCATTTTCACTTAAAATGTACCATTTACTTTTTTTCGAAAATCCATAAAATTTTGGGTTATTTCTACTCAGAATCACGAGGACTATCGATGTAATAAGAAAAAATGTTTCCTAAAAAAATTACAGTTTTGTGGCATTTTTGTAACGCACATACATTTTGTATGGACCGTTACAAAACTGACACCCAAAATTTGTATAAAAAACTGAAGACACTTTTTTTCTTTGTCTCATTCAATAGTACTCGTGATTCTGAGTCTAAATTGAATCTGTTCGAACTTTTAATTGAACAATGAGTACTCGTAATAATATTAATCAAAGGTAAATAAATATAAAACATAACAAAGTACCTATAAGTGCGTAGTACGTACCCAACCCAAGTTTAATAGTTTCAGGTAAATAGAAGACAATTATGTAACTAATAGTTTACGCGTAGGTACATAATTTTACAAATATTATGCTGTAGTTGTGAAAAATCTCTACGCGATTCCAGTTTATAATGTATAACAGAAGCGTGCTGAAACTAAGGTTCCCGTAATCTGTTAATCAAGGTAAAGAGATAAGTAATAATATTAATCATCAGAATCTACCAATCTAGTAGTACCTTAACCTACATAATAATACAACACTAACTAGATACGCTACGCGTACGTAGACGTAGTACTCAGGGGCTCCATACTTGATGGTAAGATTAATCGCTTCGATCATTTTGACGAAAATCGTGACGATCGCTCGATTTGGAACTGAACTCTACTGGTAAGATGAAATTGGGCGTTTTCTAAAATAAATATTGAAAACCTTTTCCTTCAAATCTGGACATTCTTGGGCTCATTGTACTCAGAATCGACAGCATTCTCCATCCTGCCATTAAAAAAAATCACAAAATGTCCATTCCATCACGTTTTAGTGTGAAAACATTTTTCACTTGTAGGTATGTGCGTGACGTAGTGGAATGTACAATTTTCATACAGTCGGTCCATGCTAAGTTTTCATGTCAAGTGACTTGATTTGCCACTGACTTGTTTAAACTAAATACATACATATGATATGGGATAAGTTTGATTATTGATTTCATCTTTGTCCAGGATCAGCGTACGAATTGGATGAAGTTAACATAGATGGGTGCGGCATGAGGCTGCCCTGCGTAGTTACCTTGGGCGAGAATGTTCCTGTCAACGTGAAGTTTTATGCTGGTAAGTATAAGGACAGGCTCCGTCAAATACACGTGTTTTGGATCTTATTACAATGTAAAAAGCCAAATTGTCATTATAAGTATCTTGAGGGTGAGGTACTCCTAGGAATGGTAACATACACAAATAAAGTTTACCTTCCCTTGTACAATCGATATAAGTAGTTGGATTAGTAAAAAAAAACTTGTTTCAGGCTTCTCATCAACGCAACTCGACCAGGATGTGGTGATCAATATCAACTTGGTAAACTTAAAAACAAATGTTACTCCAGGTAAATTCGCCAATTTACTTATTTTCTCAAAAGTAAGGGTTCCGTAGTCCAAATGGCAAAAACGGAACCCTTATAGTTTTTCGTCATGTCCAGCTGTCCGTCCGTCCGTATGTCACAGCCATTTATCTCAAAAACGATTAGGTATATACCTATCCTATATATATTTGAGTCCTTTTGGAACATAATAGGTGTATTTCTTTTTCTGAGCCGCCACTAAGTTCAAAGATTCAAATTAAAAAGTATTTCCTTCCCCATCTAACATAAAAAATTTAAGAAAAAAAAAGCTGAACAAAGATTTTCCATAAAATTATTTTGAACACGAGATCGGTTGACCTAATTATGATTTTTCCCCTCACAAGCTCGGAAAGCCGTCTTTTATCCTTTAAAACAAGCGGGGAAAAACGCATTTTATCCACTAGTGGAGAAAGTAATTTGACCTTGGATGGAGCGTGTTTAAGTAGCTTTTGACAGATAACAAAACGTAAAACGCTCATAATAATGGTTCGTTCGATATTAATTATCATTAAATAAATGGTTAGAGAATTTAATAAAGAATACTAAATTTAGCTTTATTTAATGATTTTAAGTCATAAACCTTAAATTCCATAAAAAAACATTTTTTTTTAAATGATGTTGAATGTAATTCTGAACGCACAAGTTGAGTCGATGCAATTTCAAAACGCATCGTCAGAAATGTCAACATTGTCAATAAAATTTTCCTCACCGATTCCGACACGTAAAAATACACAACTTCCAGAGCTTTCTGTTACGAGTATAATATCGTATTATCGTAAAATAATGAGTGATTCCAGTGATGAAGATGATCTAACGCCTGTGGATGTTGCACTTTCTTCGCTATAGTGAGGGGAAAAGTTTTGTGTTACACACTGGTGCAAATGTATTTTACTTCTCGTCTGTTGAAACACTCGCTACGCTCAGGATTCTATTTTAGAACCACTCGCTTCGCTCGTGGTTCAACTATAGAATCCTTTCGCTTGCTCGTCGTTGCAATTCCACACTTGCGGGTAAAATACAACTTTGCACCCTTGTATAACAAATAACTATTTTAGCGTCGCGCGTTTGTAGTGCCGGAAAGATACGGTTTTTTGCAGTTTTTGCTTGTATGGCTTTGGCTTATGTACGGAACCTTCCATAATACGTGGCCCGACCGACACGCACTTGGGCGGTTTTATAACATTGTACCTGTACCTATTCTAAACTGAAATAAATAATCATACTGTTAATAGTAGATTGTTAATAACCAAGCGATGAAAGGCACTCAATTGAAATGATGCCTTTACGAGGAAAGTAAAATGCATGTGTTTTTTAAAAACATGACTAAGTATACATTTTTATAGTATTTCTTGAGGGTACTTTCAATTAATTATTTAGGCAAAGTATCGTTATTTATGGAATGGGGAGTTAAATATCAGAATGGAAATTTTATAACAAATTCATTTAAACCTAAATTTCAATTCCTTATCGTAAAAAAGTAAAAAAAATTGTACTTGGAACGTAAAATGCTTTAGTGCAGAGACGTGTCATTTTCTGCACACCTTTTAGAACAACAATGTCCCTCTTTCAGAGCATGAGAAATGAAAAATATATTAGTATTGTCTATTCTCATTCTCAACCAGCGACAAGTCAAATGTGACATTTTTGTCACATCTCTACATCCGGTCCCTTTCGATCATTTATTACTCTTTGATTCATGGCCTCTGCCCATTAGCCGCCTATTTTTGTGTCGTCCCTATTTTTATTAATTTTACTATAAATGTTCTACACTATTATTCTATTATTTATACAAGTTTTTAAATCATTTATTGTCCATTAATGTTAAATAAACCCAACAAAAACATAAATGTGAAATGAGAGCCAAGTTCAATATTAAGAATATGTGTCGTTTTTGACTCGCCGACAAAAGAATTTAGATATATTATGCAATCTATATGGGTGCCAGGTTCTGCGCTGTAGAAAATCCTGAAATCATAAAGGATTTGACTTGGCTAGTTTTTTCTTTGAATTTGACTGGTAAGAGAAGAGCCACCACCCCCCTCCCCCTGCATAGAAAATTGTAAGGAAAGGTGCTAAGCGAATAGTATTGCTGACTGTACCTACTCGTTTCTTATTACATTTCTTTATTTTTCAGAGCCCTGTGTAACTGTACATTGTCCAGTAAAAACCAACGCGGTTACTTCTTTTACCAGCGTTATGACTGTGCCCACCAATATGGCTTTGGTAATTAATTATTGTTTACCTATCATTCTTTGAATCCCTCAATGAATTAACGAGTATAGGATCATTTCAACAATATGTTTAAAAAATATATATTTTTATTTTAGAATATTAAAAATACCATATAATATTGTTAGTACCATCGTTATAGCTATGTGTTAGTAAATACATTAAAAATAAAAACAAAACTTTCGACAATGAAATCACAATCCAATAAATTAAACATGGCGATATTGTTCGGCGTATGAACAGCTCATTTTCGCCTTTGGGATTTTGAAACACCGGTTGTTGCAGGAACGCCAATGAGTGTCACTATAGCTTCTGTACTAGGTTGCTTTATTTCCGATCACATCACCGCCTTTAGCATCTATTAAATTAAATAGGTACAAAAATAAAATACAGGATACAACAATGACGAAGTGGAGGTAGAATGGCCCCGTGGCAAAAAATTAATTACTTACTTACTTATGCATCAATGCCATTCGTACCTACCTATGTTTTTATTCTTATATAAAAAATGTAGTTCCATTTAGAACAATGGATTCTAAATTTTAATTAAATTGAGAGCTACGATGGTCGGAGCCGTGGTTGTTTTTCTGGTTATTTAAATTCATCGCTTTAAGGTGGGATCAGACGGTTCACTCGAACGAATGTTCACTTGTGAATGTTTCATTTTCCTTTCATTTCACGTTCACACGGCTGCTGGAAAGATTATTCATTTTTTCTTTCATTTGTGTGTCTTGGTATAAGTTTAATTTGTGATCATTTAATAAAGATTTTAACAAGCAAGAAGCAAAGAAAGCGTCGACGGTGGTAGGTGCAGCTATGGATCGCTCGAAGAATTTAAATTGGAGCCTCGAATAAGTCGAATACATTGCTAAGAGAACTAGCCGATGAAGATCCGGAATCGTATTGCAATTATTTGCGGATGAATAAAAATAATTTTGAAGAATTTGCCCACAGCATTCGAGAAAAATATGCAAAACCCGAATGAACGTTCACTCTGTGTTCACACTGTTCATTTTTTGTTCATTCGGAATGCGAATAAAAGATGCCGAATGAAAATATCCAACACTGTTCGATTGTTTCACTAATGAATTCATTTTTTACTTTTGGTTCATTTTGTGTTCAAACGTGTCACTTTGAGTGAAAGATGAATAATGAAACTAGATAATTTTTAAGAAAAAAAAACCGACTTCAATTGGGGATGCCGTTGAAAGGTTACTTATTGTTGATGGTGCACTCCAGACAATGAAATGAAAAAGACAGCATCTTTTGCCTAACTAAAATGAGGTAAAACCACCCACGTTTCTAGTAGCATTTCTTTTCTATAAGGGTCATAGTTCTAACCTAACCTAACCCAATGTTCTGATAGCATTTCGTTTCTGTAAGGGTCACAGTTCTAACCTAACCTAACTCACTTTTCTGATAGCAGTTCGGTTCTGTGAGGATCGCAGTTCAAAAAAAAGTCCAGGTCCAAGTTTGGGTCTGGGTCCATACCGAAGAGAATAAATCACCAAACGTGAACTATGTGTCGTTAAAGAGTTCCATTCTGATCATCATCAGCAGTTCCACTTCATCAAATTTCACTTTTCTATGTAAAAGCTGGATTTGTTGATGAAAATACGAAAATCACTATATGTATGCCTTTCTTATTTGAGGAGTTCCCTCGATTCCTCATGGATCCCATCATCAGAACTCGAGCTTGACAAAAATGTGTCTTGAAAACCTAACTTGCTTACCAATCATAACGAAGAGGACAAATCGCCAAACGTGAACTATGCGTCGTTAAAGAGTTCCATTCTGATATTTCTGATCATCATCAGCAGCTGAACTTCATTAAGTGTCACTTTTTTAAATGGAAATGCTGGATTTGTTGATGAAAATACAAAAATCACTATATGTATGCCTTTCACATTTGAGGAGTTCCCTCGATTCCTCATGGATCCCATCATCAGAACTCGAGCTTGACAAAAATGTGTCTTGAAAACCTAACTTGCTTACCAATCATAACGAAGAGGACAAATCGCCAAACGTGAACTATGCGTCATTGAAGAGTTCCGTTCTGATCATCATCAGCAGTTCCACTTCATCAAATGTCACTTTTTTATATGTAAATGCTTGATTTGTTGATGAAAATACTAAAATCACTATATGTATGCCTTTAACATTTGAGGAGTACCCTCGATTCCTCATGGATCTCATCATCAGAACTGCGTTTTGACCAAAACGGGACCAATCTGTATGTATATACTTACAATCAAAAAAAGAATTTTCAAAATCGGTCCAGAAATGACGGAGTTATGGAGTAACAAACATTAAAAAAAAAAAAAATACATACAACCGAATTGATAACCTCCTCCTTTTGAAATCTTGAAGTCGGTTAAAAATGAATGAATAACCGTCTGATAGCACCTTTATAGCATAATTAAGTATGTGTGTTAGAGAACTGACGCTTAGCTTAGGTGTAAAAAAAAACAACATTGCGCCACAGTTAATTACTCAGTCATACATATAAATGATGACACATATATATCACGTTAGTACGTTCCAGCATCGTGGCGTACTTAGGTACTAAAAGCTTGCTTGAATTCAACAGTAAATACTGCTGATAGTTTGGATGCTATCATGAATTATAAATTAGCCGGTTGTATCGCGGTGGTAAGCCCGTCAGCTGATGACTGAACATGTAAAATTTTTTTTTAAAACTCCCGATTGATATTTTGAATTTTAAAAAAAGTCAGCCGGTTGTGTCGCATCTTGTGTGTAAATTTTTTTTTTACAGTCATCGCCTCCCGATTGATATTTTTAAAGTCAGCCGGTTGTGTCGCATCTTGTGTGTTGTATCTTGGTCTAACTCTATTTTGCTGTGATTGGCCGAAATAATTTTAACGCTATGAAATCCTTATGATTTCCAGAATCAACGGGGCTATTTGCGTTGGCGCGTATACAATGAACAAGGGAGACAAGTACTGTGCTACGCCGTGCTTGTGCAAACTCAGAGTCCACTGCAGAAGATTCTTCGTCAGGCGATGGCCCGCGTCCAGGACACGGCCACACCGAGCCACTCCCTTAATTTGAGAAACGTAAATGCCACAGAGCTATCCTACACAGAGAAAATTGGGAATGGTCACTATCAGACAAATAGTAGATAGTTCGACTGTTAAGAATACATGTAGCGGCAAATAATCTATCATATTTTTTCAGATATATTTGCATTAGTTTTTTGGCAATTTAATGGTAAGCCGTTTAGGCTTTAGCGATTTCGATGAAATTTACAATAGAGGGGCGTATGAAAACGACAATTCGATCAAACTAGGGTACATCATGATCGTGATGATGAAACAATCATTGTTTATATGATATAAAGTCTAATTTCACGAATTTTCGAATGAATGCCTGCAAAAAATTAGCAATAAGTATGATAGATTTTTTTCCGTTACTGGTACTACTGTACATCTATTATACCTAAAATAGAAGGCAAAGTGATAATGAAAAGATAATGACAGACGTAATAAAACTGTGATTTACTGATAATGTATTGTATTGTACCTACTTAATTAATGTATTTGTTAGAGAAAACTAAAGATAATGATTAGTTATTTTTGAAATCATAAATAATATGTATTTTAATAGTTGGTAAAATGGCATTCATTACAAATGCCAAAAAGTAAACAATTTGTTATTGTTACTAAAATACTAGTATTTAATTAAAAGAAGTTTCTAAACAAAAAAAAATTACGTACGTGTAGGATGTATATATGTATAGGACGATTTTATGAACGGAAATTACGGACTTACGGAGTAATAAAAACCCAAATTGGTTTGTTTACACTTTTTGCAATTTCTTTTAGATACCTTTTTCCGATTAGAATTCAGGGGTTAAACTGTGCGCCGCGGGTGCGCCGTACCGTAGACAAGAAAGAAAAGGCGCCGTGAGGCAATATTGCTTTCGACTGTACCTAACTATTTCAAATAGCCTAGCTAGTTTAAGGCGCCGAGATAAAAAAAATAATTTGCGAGTGCGCCGCGTATTGAAAAAGATTGGGAATCCCTGGATTGGAAAGTAATTATTATTATTCTTAAGTTCATCCAGTATATCCGGGCAGTTTAGGCATATGTTTAATGCACAGCACAAGGGGCACAATGAAACTTTTTAGAATATAATTGGCAACCCGCACTCAGGTCCAGGACCCAGGACCTGACCTGTAACTATATTGTTTCTAAATAGGTATTATGTTTGGTTATCGGATGAAATTCCTAATTAAGACATTAAATCTTATTAGATACAATAGATACTCAAATAAAATTCATCAATATCAATTAAATTAATGCGTACTTATTCATGCATTAAATATATCAATCATTGTATTAATGCGTTCAATATTTTGTTCACACCAGCTCGTAATGGCTCTCTTTGTGTTTCAAGAACTATTCTGATGCAAATTTTGAGTTGTTTGCTCATGTTGGCCAAATTTACTTTAATGTGATGATTTTGAGTGATAAATATTTAATAACGTTCATTTGAATTTCATTTGAAATTTTAGGGTTCCGTACCCAAAGGGTAATAACGGGACCCTATTACTAAGACTCCGCTGTCTGTCTGACCGTCTGTCACCAGGCTGTATCTCATGAACCGTGGTAGTTAACCAGTTGAAATTTTCACAGATGATGTATTTCTGTTGCCGCTATAACAACAAATACTAAAAACAAAATAAAATAAATATTTAAGTGGGGCTCCCATACAAAAAAAACGTGATTTTATTGCCGTTTTTTGCGTTATGGTACGGAACCCTTAGTGCGCGAGTCCGACTTGCACTTGGCTGGTTTTTTACAGTTAGTATTCTCCTTGCGTTGGTGTGGTGAAATTTTTTGTGTTTCTCAACACTCAAGATTTCACTTTTCGAACCACTCATATATTTATATTACGCTCGTGGTTCAATTTGGAATCTTTCGCTTTGTCACCACCCCAACTATTACTATTAAAATCTACTCTTATGCTAAACACCTCTTAAGAATCTACCCCTAAAATTGGCCATGTGATCGTCTAGATAGTAGTTAGAACCCCTCAAAGTGTACCGCGGAACCCTAGATTCTTTAATGAGTATCAACTAAATTTTGGACTCCGGTATTATTCTATTATTACCTATATTTTAAAGAATTTTTATATTTATGGTACTGTAGATATATTTTATTATGATACTAAGGAATATTTTAATAGTTACAGTAGATTGTGTCACTAGGAAGGAAATTGACATATTTACGGTGAGGCCGCACATCGAATCCAGAACGAAGCAAATGATTCCATAATTGAAAGCTGAGCGTAGCGAAGCATTCTAAAATAGTATTCCGAGCGTAGTGATGAAATTAATAATACAATTTTGTTAAATCTATTCATGTAATGTAAATGCTGTTAAAGGCTTACTATATATGACGTTATCTAGGTAATTGTAGCATATATGGTTAGTATGAGGTTAAAATTGTTGTTAGTAAAATGAGTTTAAAAATGTTTTTGGTGAAGTCCCGCTACGCCTATTAAGCCTTCGGGATAACATACGAAGCAGCACTCCTGGGATAAGCCCATTTACACCCTAGCTTTTTAGGAAAAGTTATAATTATACTATCACCTTCTAAACGATGTGTGAGTTCACACGTACTGCTTCGCATGCTCGATGCGGGTCAGAAGGCCTTATCCCGTTTTAAAACATCATTCGGGTCACCTATCCTAACATTGTAGCCAGACGGGCTAAGACCAACGCTTCGCAACCTAAGCATTCCTAGATGATCTGATGAAAGAAGCGCCAAGTATCATCAGTCAATCAAAATTACTTCTTTTTTATGTTCAAAAGCTAGGGATACTAATCCCTTTTCCCAATTCCCAGAACTAAAAGTATAGACTAAATTTCTAGTCTTTTAGATGTATAAACGAAGCACTAATGTCATTTGCTATATTTTATGAGACTAAAATATCAAGTTGAACATTATTCCACTCAAATTTCCCATTGGACTGCTCTTGCCTGCCAAGGGGTCCCTAAAACAAACCATTCTTCTATCCCAGAACGATCTGTATGCCTAAAACCAGCTTGATATTTTAAGAATTTATTTGGAAATACCTTAGAAACCTGATTGCAAAACTCAGTACCTCGTCTTTACTCCAAAAACCAGAAATTTAATAGATAAAAAAATAAAGATTTCATAGGAATTTAATTTATTTTCCCCAGATAAATTAAAAGTTTGAAAGATTTAGGCAAAAGAATCCTTTACCTTTTAAATACACATATTTTAGGTTAATGAAGCCATATTTTTAAGTCTTTAAAAGAAGAATTTATATCAACCATATCAGAGTCTTAGACCAAGCATAAAAGAGACCCTACACACAAATACCTACAGACAAATAGTGTATGACTCTACCCTATTTATAATCCTACCCTCTGGCCCTACTCTAGGTACACCCAAAGCACAGATCGCACTTACCATTGACCTAGTGCCTTGGAATATACACAAGTGTATCCCTACTAGAAGCTGGAAAGTTCGGTAGACCAAACCGAGATTAGCAAAACTAATGGTCCGTGTATTTGACTCCCCCTCCTACGCCCGCGGGCTAAAAGAAGTAGGAAGTAAGTCGCCCTATTCCGTGTCTATCAGTGGATCGGCACCCTTTGCACACACCAGCACCAACCACATGAGAAGTCCTGCCGCAACTAAGACTAAGTATATAATAACAGTCACGACAGAATCCTTCCCCGCAATCAGCACTAGCATGCGCCAGAGCACCGAAATATATAAATATATTTAATAGGGGACCAGATCCCAATTACTGCCGACTTTAGTGAGCTCAGATTACTCCGAATGGCACGCACGTGATGCCCTCACTTCCATCTAACAGCTGGGCTTTGAGACCTGGGAGATAGTTCATCTCTTATGTTGGTAAAGAAGAGATGCCAGGCCCTCTCAAGCCTGGAACTAAAAGACTCCTAACCACCCATCACCTTTAACACCGCCAGGCGTGATGAATGTTTAGTTGGACAAACTGTCAGTCCAAGCAATGATCTGGCTTCAAAAATAGCAAAAGACCCCATAGAAAAAACACTAAAATAACTAAGAGTAATTTTACTAGTATAAATTTCTCACAAAACAAACAAACTAAATAAAGAAGTGAAATTCCCTTAGGCACCATTATCCAAGCTTAACATTACGAAAATTACTTCTCGCAAAATTAAACCTAGACACAATTTCAAGTACCTGCTATGCAACGATATTGTCCCTGCATAACGTGGCGGCACTTAGAACAATACAGTGTAGAAAATTTCACTTCACGGCACTCAACACTACACACAACACATCAGTAAAGAATCTCCACTATGGTCCTAGTTTAGCGTTACGACGATATTGTCCCCGTAAAACCAAACACAGACCAATTCCAAGTCCTTGCTATGCAACGATATTGTCCCTGCATAACGTGGCGGCACTCGGAATAATTCAGTATCGAAAACTTTACAATAAAATAAAACCCATACATAGCAGCAAAGAATCTCCACAATAGTCTAGGTTCAGCGTTACGACGATATTGTCCCCGTAAAACCAAACGCAGACACAAATTCTAAGTTTTAATTTACCAAGATAATTCCAAGTAAAAACAAACAGAAAAAGTAGCAGAGAAACTTCGCTTACCAGTACGAAAATTACGCCCAAAAGCCAGAGTCACGACTAGTCCGATGGTTGAAGAATGAATGAATTCCCCCGTGCCCGCTCCGGCCTTTTATACCTTTTAGTAGCGACAGGCGACTTGCGACAGGCGACAGGCGACAGGCGACAAGCGACAGGCGACCGGCGACCGACGACAAGCGACCGACGACTGGCGACATAACAATAGGATATTGACGACAAGCGACCAGCGACAGGCGACCGGCGACCAGCGACAGGCGACCGGCGACAAGCGACCAGGGACAAGCGACCGGCGACAAGCGACCGGCGACATAACAATAGAATACTGACGACAAGCGACCAGCGACCGGCGACAAGCGACAAGCGACCGGCGACTGGCGACAAGCGACCGGCGACATAACAATAGGATACTGACGACAAGCGACAGGCGACCGGCGACCGGCGACAGGCGACAGGCGACAGGCGACCGGCGACCAGCGACAGGCGACAAGCTACAAGCGACAAGCGACAGGCGACAAGAGACAGGCGACCAGCGACAGGCGACAGGCGACAAGCGACAGGCGACAAGAGACAGGCGACCAGCGACAGGCGACCAGCGACAGGCGACCAGCGACAGGCGACAGGCGACCGGCGACAAGCGACAGGCGACTTATTAAGACAAACATTATCCAAAAAGTACCAGGATACCAGAATTGAGAAGGAGGTCGTTCGCCCCATGGCACATAACGGCGCTCGACTCAAGAAGAAGGTCATATGTCCAATTGTGATTACTAATCCTTACGGCCTATATCTTAACGTTTACAATCACTAAATGTCGATTTCCCCGATATCTATCCCTTTCACGCACGCGATGTTTTAGAAGGACAGAGACATTTACAACGACATCCACATTTCACGCACACATAGATAGCAGTTCAGTTTGAGGAGCCCAAACAAATTATAAAAGAAGGTGCGTTCTGAAATCCATTACGTATGAATCTGATATATTATTTTACTTTATGATATTTTTAGTTTATTTCCGAATTCTTCACTCACTTCAACGTGTTTTACGTTTATTAATAACAAATATGTTTAAAACAACTTCCGGAAATTAAGATTTAACTATCTTTTACACGTAAATTTTACGATCAGAATGTAGTATCAAAAACGTTATTGCATGTCATATTGTACCAGGAGCACCTAAACGTCAGTTCGACATCCTGTCAAGCTGTCAGTCTCCGTGTCATTGTCAGCGCGCTGCAATTTGTTATTGAACCTTTTTGTTTATTTCTAAGTTAAAATACGGATCAATTTAACGAGAACACTAGTGTTAAATAATAAAACATGGAATTAAATGCTTCAAGTTTCATCTGTCAGAATCATCATCATCATCATCATGTCAGCCGATAGACGTCCACTGCTGGACATAGGCCTCCCCCAAGGCTCGCCACTCCGACCGATCCTGTGCCGCTCGCAACCACCGAATTCCCGCGACTTTCACCAGGTCGTCGCTCCATCTCGTTGGAGGCCTACCGGCAGTTCGTCTTCCGGTACGCGGACGCCACTCCAGAACCTTCCGGCCCCACCGGCCATCAGTTCTGCGAGCAATGTGCCCCGCCCACTGCCACTTAAGGTTTGCAATTCTGCGAGCTATATCGGTGACCCTAGTTCTACTGCGGATATCATCATTTCTGACTCTATCACGCAGAGAAACCCCGAGCATAGCTCTCTCCATTGCCCTTTGCGTGACCTTGAGCCTTCTTATGAGGCCCATCGTTAGCGCCCACGTCTCAGATCCGTATGTCATCACTGGCAACACACACTGGTCAAAGACTTTTGACTTAAGACACTGCGGCAATTTGGACGAAAAGATACTGTGGAGCTTCCCGAACGCTGCCCAACCGAGTCGGATTCGACGAGTGACCTCTTTCTCGAAGTTGGACCTACCTAACTGGACTGTTTGTCCTAGGTATACATAATCGTCAACAACTTCGAGCGCAGAGCCTCCGATTAATACGGGAGTTGGCACAACATGGACGTTAGACATGATCTTCGTCTTGTCCATGTTCATTTTCAGACCAACTCGTTCAGATACTCTGCTGAGATCAGCGAGCATCGCACTGAGGTCCTCCATGGTCTCAGCCATGACTACGATATCATCGGCAAACCGAAGGTGAGTGATGTACTCGCCATTTACATTGATGCCTCGTCCTTTCCAGTCCAGAACCTTAAAGGCATCCTCCAATGCAGCGGTGAACAGCTTTGGGGAGATTACATCTCCTTGTCTGACTCCCCGCTGCAATGGAATAGGCTTCGAGCTCTGGCCCTGTAGTCGGACGGACATGGTGGCGTTTTCGTACAGACACTTCAGCACTTCGATATACCGGTAGTCGATTTGGCACCTTTGGAGAGACTGCAGCACAGCCCAAGTCTCGATCGAATCGAAGGCTTTCTCGTAGTCCACAAATGCAAGGCAAAGGGGGAGGTTATATTCCTCAGTCTCCTGTATAACCTGCCGCAACGCATGTATGTGGTCTACGGTACTATAGCCTTTACGGAAACCTGCTTGTTCGGGAGGCTGGAAGTCGTCAAACCTGCGTGCGAGACGGTTCGTGATGACTCTCGAAAACAGCTTGTAGACATGGCTCAGAAGTGAGATGGGTCTATAATTCTTCAGCAAGGTGTTATCACCTTTTTTGAAGAAGAGCACCACCACACTTCTGTTCCACGCTTGCGGCGTTTTTCCTTCGCGCATGACGGAACTAAACAGCGTCTGAAGGGCCTTAAGGACTGGTTTACCACCCGCCTTCAGGAGTTCGGCCGTAATTCCGTCATCACCTGGGGCTTTGCCATTCTTAAGTTGTTTGAGAGCCATACTAATCTCGTACAGGCTGACGTCCGGGATATCTTCGGTATAGTGTCGAGTTAGTCTAGCTCTAGGGTCTCTAGCTAGATCCACGACGGGTGCTCGGGTTGTTGTGTATAACTGTCCATAGAACTTCTCGACTTCTCCCAAGAGCTCAGGTTTGGATGAGATGATCCTGCCGTCGTCGGTCTTCAGTTTTGTCAGTTGGCTTTGGCCAATAGACAGATCTCTGGCAAACACCTTCGAGCCTCTGTTGCGCTTGATAGCCTCTTCAATACTGTTAGTATTGAATCGGCGTATATCTCGCTTCAGAGACTTCGAGATCCGTCTGTTGAGCTGCCTATAACGACAAACGTCACCTGACGACTGCAGAATCATCTCACGCCTCACCTCCATGAGCTTGAGAGTGGAGTCCGAGAGTTTCTTGGTTCTTGTACGACGAGTCTTGAAGAACTTGGACCCGACCGTATGAACAGCTTCCACAAACCCGTCGTTGTAATCGTCCAGGTCGCTAGCTAGGCATTCGAACCGGTTTTGAAGTTCGAGCTGAAAGCTCTCGGGGTTTTGGAGCTGGGCCGGTGCCGGGCGGAGCGTAGACTTTATCAGTCGAGATCTCTCAAGCCTAAATTGAATATTCAGTGTGCCTCTTACCATACGGTGATCGCTCCCGGTTTTGACCGAATTGATCACAGAAACATCACTGAATATTTGCTTCTTCGTCGACATGATAAAGTCGATCTCATTCCTTGTTGCACCGTCAGGGCTCACCCAGGTCCACTTCCTGTGCTCACGTTTCCTGAAGAAGGAGTTCATCATATAGAGTCCTTCCTTCTCCATGAAACCAGCCAGTAGGTGGCCCCGGTGATTCCTACGCCCCACTCCAAATTGCCCCACTCTCAGCTCTTCACCGTCTCGTTTGCCCAGCTTAGCGTTGAAGTCCCCCATAACAACTGTGAAGTGAGTTTTGGAGCTATGCATGGCTCTGGAGATATCCTCATACATAGCCTCCACCTCATCGTCGGAGTGTGTCGAGGTCGGTGCGTAGACTTGTATGACCTTCAACGAATAACGTTGGGTCATTCTGAGTACAAGGCACGCTACCCTGTTCGACACACTCTCGATCTTCACCACGTTGTTTACGAGGGACTTGTGGACGATAAACCCGACACCTCCCTGGGACCGTTGTTCGCCCTCCCGGAAATAGAGCAAGTTGCCGGAATTCAGAGTTATCATGTCCTCCCCCTCTCTACGGACTTCCGATAACCCTATGATTCCCCAACGTAACCTGCTTAATTCTTCCTCCAGTTCTAATAACTTTTCGTCGGTCCGCAGCGTACGGCAGTTGTATGTTGCCAGGGCCAAGGGTCGTCGGTTATGGTAGCCGGGCCTCTGCCGGTGATTCACTGTAGCACCCCCTGCCCCGCCATTACCCTGGCCGCTACCGGAGCCAGGAATAGCGGGGCTGCCGGGGACTAGGGGTCTGGGTTTTATTTGTGTCTGCATTATTTTGTTTTTTGTTTTTATCCCTTGGGGGGGATTGCCGTAGTCGCCACGCTTGGCAGGCGGGTTGGCGACCGCAGTTTGATAGAGGTAGTTCTCGGAGGACGCTGCTGCCCATCCACCGGATTTCCTTCAGTCGCCTCTTACGACACCCACGGAAAGAGAGGGGGGGTGGTGCTATTCTTACCCGGCACCACACGGGGCAGTCTGTCAGAATACTTAGTGGAATTATGAACGAAATGTGCGACTGAAGAGGATTTCAGTTTTACAAAGGTATATTTTCCCATCTTCTATGTTTTTTGTAATGAAAAATGAGCTTAATACTGAGCTATTTGGATACGACCAGTCACAGCTTGCTCGGATATAAATAGTAGTACGAGGAATTAAACAATAACTTTGCCCCCTTGTAAAACAAAGTGAAAACAAATAACTATGAATGACCTAATATAAATTTTATTTTATTTTATTAAATACAGCAACTATCCTTACAGGTAACCCTAATACAATACTAGGAAAATTTTATGGGCCTAAATGAGTAAAGTAAACTTTATATGTTAAAAATTTGTATCATTTAAGTTGTAGCCGATAAAGTGCAGTGTGAATTGTGAACATCATCATCTCGTAGAATATGGGCTCCACGTGTATGTAATGTAACATGTAACAATGTCGTTAATATAATAAATTGCGTTGTGCTCAATACAATAAGAACATTGATATTGATAATAAGTATTTATAGGTAATATATTATCTTCACCTTTTTTAATCGCTAAAAATATCTACGAATTGGCGTCTAGTCTAAAAGTGTAGGTTTCATTGCATCATTTATTTATGGGTAGGGTAGGTAGGCACACGTAGGCATCCTTAGTCCTTCCATTGTAGGGTAGTAGGTACTAGTACTTACTACGGTACGTCATCTCTAATTATCATAATCTTGTAAAATTACCTATACCTACTACACGCAAATTGTCTTAGTTCAAAGATCCGCTTCAGGATACCGAGTTAAGATACTACTGCTTATGATTCTTTAATGCTAATGAACAAAAAAGATAAAAGAGAAAACATTCTTCAGATATAGATAGTCTGCATTTTCTCAAATGACTTTTTCGCCTAAGACGGTAGACGGTAATCTGTTAAACAAAAGCCATTGTTCCTTTTGTGCGAGCGGTCGCCCATTGTGTACCATTGAGTCTGTGCGCGTCCTACGGCACGTGCCATTGACAGAGACAATGGTACACAATGGGCGACCGCTCGCGTAAAAGGAACAATGGCTTTTGTTTAACAGATTACCGTCTTAGGCGAAAAAGTCATTTGAGGAGATGCAGACTATACCTATCTATCTGCACATACATATCCAAAATTAATGAACTCGTACCGCCCATTGTAAATAAGGAATTTTAAGTAGGTATATAAAGACGACACGCCCCGCCCAGCGCCCTGAATATCTTATAAGCACCTATTTTTTTAATGTTCAGTTTGTTTACTTTGTTTACGCATGAACGATTGCGTAAACGAAGATTGATGCTTTAATAACACCCACATACTGAAAAAAAAACTTGAATGTCAAAAATTATTATTTGTTTTACAAGGATGTAAAAAGTTGTTGTTTAACCCCTCGTGCTAATACTGATACGTACTTAGTGTTCTTACACGCAAGCATTGCAAGCGAATGATTCCAAAATTGAACCGCGAGTGTAGCGCGTGGCCAAAAAAGTTAAATCTTGAGAGTTGCGAGGATTTTAAGGCACGAGGGCTAAACAAACTTTGCTACCGTATGAAAAACAAAAAATCACCACACCAACGCTAGGGAAGGACATCATAGTAATACCAATACATTAAACATTACAAATCCAAATGAATGTTATTGAATATGTATCATTCAAAGATCATCCTAATCTTAATCCTACTGGCCAATGTGAGAACTGAGAAAACAACTCACCTGTACTCGGCCGAGTGCAGAGTGCAGACTGCAGACCGGTCCGGCCAGAGCGACCGGTCGGAAGAACAATAGAATAAGGAAAATAAAAATACTCGTGGTTCAACTATAGGATTCCACACTCGCGAGTAAAACTTAACTTTGCACCCTTGTATAAGAATAGTACATTTCGATGCTAGTGCGGAAAGTATGTCATTACTTCACGAGCTTGCCACGAGCCGTAGGCGAGATCCGCATTTCGTAACACGTGTAATGTTCTAATGTTATATAGACAAAGTGTACAATTGTGCATGAAATCGAAATACACAAACTGTGCAACGTCGCGTCGTAAATCTCTTGTTTTTTCTGAGATGCGCAAAAGTCAGACAACCGGTCACTTGAATGGGTCGTTGCGATTGCGGTAAGGTAACATGGTTAGTTGCCACAATGGTTGCGCTGAGCGTGGTTGTGCTGTCGTGCCTGGCTCTCGCCGCCGCCACCGACGTCGACCAATGTCCAGGTAAGTCTTTACATAAGCCATTAGGAACACGTCCTGCTTTCGTCTCGGATTGCGTTCGCAGAATTCATGCACTTTGCGTATTCTATAATGTTCTCTGCATAAGACACCAGTGAAACTAGTCATAACACTTGGTAATTGGACGTAAAAAACTTAGTAAACGTAACGGTTTATTGATTTAAAGGAGATAGATGGTAAACATCACGTTATTAGTTAGGTTAGCACATTACGTGATAGCACAAATTTAGTAAACTGCTTGTCTATGTGTCACCTATGTAGACTAATGTGTCAATGTGACTATTCGATTGGCCAATCTACTACCCAATATACCTAACTGGTTTTGTACATAAAAATAGAACTTGGGTAAATATGATAAACATAGGATAGGACATAGGTAGCCTCTTTAGCTAATACTTAATACCTATGGAGATTGTAAAGGCTAAATGGCACAGGAAACTTTCGACCTATTATAGTCATACCATACCCATGTTTGTTTACAATTACACATAGATACATACTCTGTTACTTATGTATCTACTAAAATACACGATTAACTTCAGGCACGTATATTTTTGTTATTTTTGCAAGTTTAATTTTTGTAAATGTAAATTGACTTCTGAGAAGGGAAACATCATGATGTGAGGATAGCTGCATACTTAATCTGCCAATATGACTTTATGTCGTTCGACAATTGCGTAACTAAATACCTACCTACCAAAAGTGGAAACGTCGGAAATAAAGGTAACAAAATAGATTCGCAATAGACCCGGTTATAAACGATTTAATAAATAATTATATTTAACTCCAAACAAAATTCATAAAAATAAAAGGCCATGAGTCGAGAAGGCGGGGAAATTGTGTTTTTTAGGTTAGGGACAATGACCGAGCGGCATACACTCATACAGCCTAGATTTTATACTTAATTAAAACAAATACCTATTAGTCAAACACACCCAACTTGTCAGTAGAAATTTCGCGCCTACATTTTTTAAATTTGCTGCCCTTTTCTACTGACAAGGTCGATCGATCGACCGACAAATTCAAAAATATGTGAACACGACTTTATTGTCTAAGTTGTCTAAGGTGTAAGAGCGGACACATATTTTTGAAACTTTGGGAATGTATATATATTTATGCCCTTGACTGTACACAAGTTCCTACATGAACAACTTTCCCGCCATTTTCGCACATTATACAGCCACCTAATGGTTTATCTACGAAATTGATACTTATATGTATTAAATTTCTTTCTCATAAAAAACAATATATATTTTAAGTTTTTAATGCAAACCAAATCAATGTTTTCAATAGATTTTTTTTTCTCGACTTATAGGAAATTGCTGTAGTCATTAACAGCTGTTTAAATATCGCCATCTTTGTAGCGCCCCACTACCGCACCGCTTTCAACGATCACGCACACCACACTACTACAAACATATACCTACACATATACTCACGCAAAAAAATAATAATGGGGGGCACGTGCCCCGGGCGCCGTCCAAGGGGGGCGCCAAAACGGGCGAAAAATATAAAATTATTTTCAAAAACATTGATTGTTCCCGCCGCGTGGAACTCGGTTAGTTCGGGGGTCTACAGGCTACGTTTGGGGGGGCGCAAATTTGGTGCCTGCCCCGGGCGCCATTTCCTCTACCTACGCCCCTGGCAAGCTAGTTTGGTATGTACACGTGCAATGGTTATGATTTGTAGACACAACACAATACAATTGAAGACAATTTACGTATATACCTACTGGGTTGGGTACGACTACAGTAGGTACCTATACAAAGTGCTAGTGCGACAAATTGCCAGTTTTTAATTTACTTAATCTACCTTTTCTTACTTATTGTGCCTTGTGGCTTGTGACTTGTGACACAACACGACCTTAATCTTTATTGGTTCACACTTCACAGTAATTACTTGGCAGTTTCATTTCGACTTTTATTTCCCTTCTTTGTTGATCTTAAGGAAAAAGCTGTTTTTTTATCCTTATTCGTCAAAATGAAATATGAATAATAGAAAAATTAACCAAAAGTCACTTAAATCCCCAATAAAAACAAAATATTTATTATTTTTACTAAAGTTATCACGGTCCAATTACTCGTACATAAGAGGCCGTAGTCGATTTTGGAGCAAAAATTTAAAATTGATAGATTTAGTCGTTGAAATTATACACGTTTTGTTACATAATATCTAAATAACAAGTATTGATTTCTATTAGCACGTCTTCTCATCTGGCCTTTTAATAATGAGGTCGCGAGCGTGCGTCACCGGTAATGCATGAAGAGAAGGGGCAGTTTTTAAAAATTCATCAAAAAATCATGGTGGTAAATTATACAAATTGACGTATAAGAATAGTTTCAGCAAATGTTGTAGATTGTTTAAGTATCAAAATTACGTTGAAATTAATTCGATTTTCAGAGAAATTGTCACTTGTTTTAAAGTAATTTCTGGAGAAAATCGATTTCGTCTAACTTTCATTTACACTACTTCAAAGTCATAATAATAAAAATGTAGTCTGATAAACGACAAGTACAGGATATGTGTAATACAAAATTACCATGTTTACCCGTCCAAACTTTACGAAATTTACAAATAAGAGCGACAAAATCAGTGCTTTACGCGCGTTTACCTAAACGTCCATCAGAAAAGCAAGCATTACTAATTTAGTGAGTATGTTTTCAAAAAACTGATCTGATAAAAGGTAAGATAAGAAGACGTGCTAATAGAAACCAGTACTTGTTATTTCAATTAGGTAACAAAAGGTGTAAAATTTCACGGACGAAATCTATCAATTTTACATTTTTGCGACTAAAATCGACACCGGCCTCATAATAAACTATAAAGAATACTAGTCGTTAAACTGGTACAATGATTGACGTGTAATAGAGAATATGCGAGCATCTACGATGACCAGCTAAGATACTTACATTAATTATGATTAGAGAAGGCTGCACAATCGCGGGAAAAAAGTGATTATCAACAAAACAATGGCGGCTAACCGTGTCGGCCGTTCCTCTACTAAACGTGTGTTGTTTTTGCACGTTGCAGCAGAGCTGAGCAGAGGCATTGGTGAAAGTTTATCAAGATGATTTAGAACCTAGTCTTGGTAATGTAATGAGTTGGTTCAATTTGTGTCTTTGATCGACTCATACAAAAAGGACTAAGAAAATACCAATCTCCATCAGGAACTATTTTACTACCAAATTCTCGAAGATCAAAATTTCAGAGCTACATTCCCAAACCTTTAAAATTGCATTGACAATGTTTTTGGTTTTGATGGCATCAAATTGCACTGAAGAGCGCTCATTTTCAAAAATGAAAATTTTAAAAAATAGGCCACGATGGGATAAAACCGTCTATCAAAGCTTTCTCTCCTTAGCATTGAAGGTGATTTACTTCGGGACTGGATTACACCAAAATCATATAAACGATTTTTCGGCGAAAAAAGCTCGGAAGGTTCCGTTCGTTAACGCTAAAATTTAATTTTAGATAATTCTTGTTTCCGATGATATTTATATGTTTGTTAAATAATAAAAGAATCTCTACTTGGTTTCACAATAAATTATTTATTGGAAAACTCGACTGAATAAAATTGTCTATTTTATTTGAAAAATAATTTGGGGCCAGGGCGCCTTCACTCCTTTGTTGCCCCGAGGCCTCCAGAGTCCAGACCTTTAAGTCCGGCCAAGTCTAACACAACTCTGGTATAAACGTCCAAAATTCAGAAAGAGCGCCTTATGATTATTATAAAAGTTATTAGGCGCATTTAAACATTTGTATGAAATCTGTTTTTCGCTCCTATTTTTTAACCGACTTCCAAATCTCAAAAGGGGAGGTTATCAATTCGTTTTTTTTAATGTTTGTTACTTCATATCTCCGTCATTTCTGGACCGATTGTGAAAATTCTTTTTATGATTGTAAGTATATGTATATATATTTATGCTTTAATGCTATGAATTTTTAAAAACATATATACATACAGATTGGTCCCTTTTTGGCAAAATGCAGTTCTGATGATGGCATCCATGAGGAATCGAGGGAACTCCTCAAATGTTAAAGGCATACATATAGTGATTTTAGTATTTACATCAACAAATTAAGCATTTAGATATAAAAAAGTGACATTCGATGAAATGGAACTGCTGATGATGATCAGATTGGAACTCTTCAAAGACATGCACATAGTTCTCGTTTGGCGATGTGTCCTCTTCGTTATGTTTGTTAAGCAAGTTAAGTTTTTAAGACAAATTTTTGTCAAGCTCGAGTTCTGATGATGGGATTCATGAGGAATCGACGGAACTCCTCAAATCTTAAAGGCATACGTGTAGAGATTTTTGTATTTTCATTAGAAAATGAAGCCGTTACATTAAAAACTGTCGCATTCGATTAAGTGGAACTGCTGATGATGATTAGAACGGAACTCTTCAACGACGCATAGTATACGTTTGGCGGTTTCGACTTGGACTGGGACCCGGACCTGAACTTGGACCCGGAGAGTTATAACTACGACCCACAGAAACGATGTGCTACTAGATAAGTGGGTTAAGTTAGGTTTGAACTGCGGTCCTCACAGAAGTTACAGGACCGAACTGCGACCCTTATATAGAAACGAAATGCTACTAGAAAAATGGGACGAAATGGATTAATTATATATATCTGGTGATCAATTAAATACCAGCCAATAATTAATATGGCATTTCAAACTGTTTTAAGAAGTCGGTTTTTTTTTCTATTAAAAATTACTAAAATAATCAAAAAATCGATATACAACCAATTGTGTCAAACTATTTTCAATAATGTTAATATACAGAGAGGAAAATGAGGACTATTACGTTTGTATGAAAAAGCGATTTCGCGCGGGTCCTCCACTTTCGTCCTGTCTTAACACATCTCGTCCACGACTCAAATAATCTGCCTAATTAAATATTAATCAGTTAAGACGATTCTCGCTGATTTGGCCTTGAGCGTCTCAGCGTCTCTGTACCCGCACCCCGCTCACTGCGATCGTACGTAAATTTCGTCTCGGTGCGGCGACTGCGGCGGAACGAGGTTCAAAGAATAACCTACAGCCCAGAGGCGCGCGGCATTTGGCGCTATACCTCGTATTTGTGTTTCTTTTGCAGATATTTTGTTGTTTGAGTATGAGTAGATCATGCGTGTAGTGGAGGTCGTCAATTATAATAAAAATATATTCCCTTATGCATTATACTTTACAAGCCTCAATTAGTTAATTTGTGTTTTATCTGTTTCTTACAAATAAATACATAAGTCAAATCGACGGATTAAGATTTATAGCTAAAGCTATACTAAATTGAGGCGTACAGTGCGTTTATTTTATACAGATTTTTTTATCCGTAATAAATAAATATAAATAATGCCATTAATAGTTAACTTATAAAATTAAAGTACCTACTAGCTTCATGCCGTGCAAATGTGTTATTTTTCGAAGTTCGAAGTTTTCTCAATCATTACGTGGGAATATCATCATTATTAGGGTTCCGTACCTCAAAAGGAAAAAACGAAACCCTTATAGGATCACTCGTGCGTCTGTCTGTCTGTCTGTCCGTCTGTCACAGCCTATTTTCTCGGAAACGACTGAACCAATTAAGTTGAAATTTGGTGTATATATGTAAGTTTGTGACCCAAAGACGGACATGTAACGTACACATATTAATTTTAAACACGGGGGCCACTTTTGGGGGGTAAAAGAGAAAATAAAATAAAAAAGTTTTTCAAACTATATCGTGTTACATATCAAATGAAAGAGCTCATTGTGAGAATCTCAAATGTATATTTTTTATAATTTAAAGGGGCCCACAGACTATCAGTCCGCCGGACGATATCGGCCTGTCAGTTGTTCGGAACTGTCAAATTTTTGTTCTAACTGACAGGCCGATATCGTCCGGCGAACTGATAGTCAGTGGGCCCCTTTAGGATAAACAGTCAATTCAATTCAATTCAATATATTCTTTATTCAAATAGGCCTAGCAACAAGCACTTTTAAATTGTTTAGAAGTTATTCACGAAAATAGGCAAAAAATGAGCATTCCCCCCTTTTATCTCCGAAACTACTGGGTATAAAATTTTGAAAAAAATACACAAAATAGATCTTTACCTATAGATCACAGGAAAACTTACTAGAAATGAGCAGTCAAGCGTGAGTCGGACTTAATTATTTAGTTTTTGATCCAACCCGTGTGTTTATTAAAGACATTTCACGCACGTTTCACATAAAAAACAAATTGTTTAATTTGAGTAATGTACCCTTGGAACGCGACTCCGACTCGCACTTGGCCGGTTTTTATTACAAGCGCGCCACAACCAAATCAGCGCTTTGCAGTCATTTATTTTTTTAGTGGTTAACGGCTATGTATGATGAACCCCTGTGGACGTCAACTGCCGCTCCGTTGATGGGTTGAGGAATGGCAGCCACCGACACACGCAAAAAAATTGTTATCGCCTCCCGCTTGGTACTGTGTCAGATGATAGTTTAGATGCTATTGTGAATTAAAAAAATGGTCAGCCGGTTGTATCTCGGTGGACCGTCAGCTGGTCACATGAACATCTAAAAAAATCTTTTCAGTCATCGCATCCCATTTCATACTTTGTCAGATGGTAGTTTAGATGATATTGTTAATAAAACAAATCGTCGGCCGGTTGTATCGCGGTGGAAAGACCGTCAGCTATTAAAACATTATTGTTAGTTTAAAAATAATTTTAATTGATTTAGCCGTTTAGTAAAAATAACCAAAGTTACCCGCAAAATGGCCTGTTTTATTATTTTTATTACGGTAAAACTATAAATATCAGGAAATAAGTTTAATTTTATAATTGTTGAACAATAAATGAAGATTCATATATATTTTTTTCATAATTTTTTGTTTACCCATTTAGAAGACATAATACACCAAGTTGACCCAATGAAATAATTACTGAAATCCAGAAGGAGATACAAATAATAATAAAATAATAAAACGTTTATTAACAGGCAAGGATCACCCATGAAAATTTTACAGACATAACTACAATTACACTATTTAACACTAATTACTACTTAACTAAACCTACAATAAACTTAATAGTAAGTTTTTCCGTAAATAAAAATACGATAGGCCGTTTTGCTAGTTCTTAATCGATTAAAATTATTTTTAAACTACAAAAACAATTTTACATACAACGTAATAGGTAATAGGTAGCTTATGTTAAATCAATTATTTATTGTTTCGAGATGGAATGGAACATTATTCAAAACGTAAAACTTGAATGACATTATAATATGTCGGTTAGAAAACATTTATTTATTTATTTCAAATAAAGTTTTCTCAAATATACGTATATTATAGTATAATATATAATATATACGGATATTATCATTACATTCATTGTAACAGACCGCAAAATACCGTGTTGCGCTCGCTAATGCGCGTCGCAACCAAATCAGCGCTCTGCAGTTATTTATTCTTTGGCCACAATAACTCCGATATTATAGCACTTTGCTTGTGCATAAGCGAACATAGTGCAAGGAAGGCACGGAGCGACGAGCGACACAGCCTCCTCGTCTCAAAGCTGGCACACGACTGCCGGCCACGCCATTTTCAGGCTGCATACGCATGAAATGTGGAAAAACGTTCGATTTGTTAAGAAAATATTTTTTGATTAAGAAAAGCTATGTTGCATTTGTAGAACCTGTTAAAACATTTTTGTTAGTTTAAAAATAATTTTAATCGATTAAGCCGTTTAGAAGTTATAAGCAAAGTTAGCCGCAAAACGGCCTGTCGTGTTATTTTTTTTTCGGTGAAACTACAAATTCCAGAAAAAAAGTCAAATGTTGCGATTATTGTCCATAGAGTGAAGATGCATATATATTTTTTTCATAATTTTCGGTTGACTCATTTAGAAGTTATAAGCTCTAAAAAGTAACAGTTTTTGGCCAAAAACTGCGCGAAGCGCCTTAAGGCATTATCTAGAACGAATAGTCTTCTGAATTAAAATATAGATTTGTAATTATTTTTTTATATATTATAATGTTTAAATGCATTTAGTTTATTTTGAGGGAGGCCTTTGCCCAGCAGTGGGTCACACGCATAAGCTAGTAGAAAAAAATTGACGCGATACATCGCGGGACCGTCCGCATTTCTGCAATGTCCACATCTACGGCGGCTTATATGTACAAATCGCTCACAGAAACAAGTCCCGAGGTATCTTTGTTCTTCATATACATTTTGATTTATTTGTGTATCAGATCATTTAAATCATGCATCATTCATAGGTACAGGGTACACGTATATCTACGGTCATCTTGTCTATTTTATACCTACTATAGTACCTATCTAGTACTTAGTTTGAGTGAGGTAGGTTCTCAAATTTATACTTAATATTTATACTTCCGTGCCATTACGCAGAAAACGGCAAAAATAGTTATTTGTTATACAAGGGTGCAAAGTTGTATTTTACCCGCGAGTGTGGAATTGAAACACGAGCAAGCGAAAGGATTCTATAGTTGAACCACGAGCGAAGCGAGTGGTTCTAAAATAGAATCCTGAGCGTAGCAAGTGTTTCAACACACGAGAAGTAAAATACATTTGCACCCGTGTGTAACACAAAACTTTTCCCCTCACTATAGCGAGGAAAGTGCAACATCCACAGGCGTTAGATCATCTTCATCACTGGAATCACTCATTTTTTTACGATATTATAACAGAAAACACTAGAAATTCTGATTTTTACGTGAGTCGGTGAGAAGAACAGTAAAAATTTTGTTGACAATGTTGACATTTCTGTTCTGACGTATGAAATGTCAACGATGCGTTTTGAAATTGCATCGACTCAACTTGTGCGTTCAGAATTATATTTAACATCATTACAAAAAATCTAACGTTTCTTATGGAATTTTAAGGTTTATGACTTAAAATTATTAAATAAAGCTAAATTTGGTATTTTTTATTAGATTCTCAAACCATTTATTTAATGATAATTAATATCGAACGAACCATTATCATGAGCGTTTTACGTTTTGTTATCTGTCAAGCTACTTAAACACGCTCCATCCAAGGTCAAATTACTTTCCCCACTAGTGGATAAAATGCGTTTTTCCCCGCTTGTTTTAAAGGATAATAGACGGCTTTCCGAGCTAGTGAGGGGAAAAATCACTTTTGTTGTATGGGAGCCCCACGTAAATATTTATTTTATTCTGTTTTTAGAATTTGTTGTTATAGCGGCAACAGAAATACATCATCTGTGGAAATTTTAACTGTCTAGCTATCACGGTTCATGAGATACAGCCTGGTGACAGACGGACGGACGGACGGACAGCGGTCTTAAGTAATGGGGTCCCGTTTTTACCTTTTGGGCACCGAACCCTAAAAATGGTTAAAACTTTAGGTGGCAGTTAAGTACCGAACCGTCGGCAAGTTAATTATGTGTAAGTAATAGCCACTGCGTGTAGGGCTGTAGGCCATGGTCAAGGGTCAAGGGATGGACAGCTGGAAATGATAATGACGACTTGAGATGCCTTACGTTGAACGGCCTATAAGTAATTAAGTAGAGTTAGACCAAGCTAACTTTGCAGTTGGCAGCGATTTTGATAGCCCAGACAGTGCAAGTGATATTTTAAACGTCAAACTTCTATGAAATTATGACGTGTAAAATAACACTTGCACAGTCTGGGCTATCAAAATCGCTGCCAACTTAGCTTGGTCTAACTCTAGAAATTTAGGTACCTACCGTTTTTAACGCGGTTCCCTGAGCCAGAAGGCGAAAAATCTCCTTATATGATCACATTTTTCTAAGAGACGTTGATATTCGTAGACGTGGAAAAAATATATGTAGTTCTTGATTATATTATCTTTAATTTATAAGCTTCCGATACACGAATTATGACACTTCGCTCCATACAATTAATTCCCAAAGTAATACCTCTAACTAGGACTTTTAATCCAACTTTACTCGGTTATTTATTATGTGACAGTAGTTTAGTAATTTGACCGCTTTCGAATTTCGATATTGTAAGGCAACGTTTTTAAAATATTAAAAACGACAAACAAAATTCGATCAAAATTGACACTTGGCGCGCATGGTCTTTCCCGTTCTTTCTTGCGAAATGTACTGACAGTAATAGCGGCAAACCGATGGAACGGCCTTAAGTGTTAAATATAGGCAATCCTTTTTATCAATTAAATTACTTGTGATAATTTTATAGTAAATAGAACTTTTCTAAAAATATAATAGTATGTAGTACCACTAAATACTACTTACGCACAGCTAACTGCATGGGAGGTATCCTAAGCAGAGGCCGGTCAATCATTGAGCACCTCGCACAAACCAGTGCTCGCCAACGACCAACGACGGTGTTCTATGAAAAATTAAATATTAGTTGATATTAGAATAGGTATGATTCTAATCGCGAGATTCCTAATTTATCTATATCTCTACAATTTTACTGTCAACAGAGGGACAATAAAATTGACGTCCGCAGCTGGAGGAAAAAACCGGTGGTATTTACAATTCAACCTCATCGAGCGCATCAAACCTAAATCACAACAATGTGATGATCACATGTCTAAATTTGCCTCGATGAGTTCTTTCACGATCATTACCCGCAAAAAAAAAGTAGTCCGCAAGAAAAGTTTGCTTTTCCAAATGACATTTTTGACGCTAAAACGTGGTTAGTTAATAGTTACCTACATATAATCTGTAAAATGGTGCAAAGCGCCTATGAAAAATATCTAATTTAATATAATTACCTACTCAGTAGGTATTTATGTTAATTGAGTGCGTGAGTTAGGCATTTAAATACATGAAATACTATACCTACTTGAGCAGTGAACCAATCGTGGTTCTTCACAACACAGACCCGTTCATGCTTATTTAGGTTTAGGTAGATATTTATGTAAAAATAACCTTCGACAGAATGACATCGAAATAAATGAACAAACGATTAAAAAAACGCGTACAAATCAGTAACAAAAACAGATGATACGCAACAATAATATTTTATACCTATCCAAAACACAATCGGCACAACCCAAAAGTGACAACTAGTACCTACCCACCTAGGTAACAAACAAACAACAACGTAACGTTTAATCTTTATAAGTAAGAAAATACGTACTCATGTATAGGTATAAATAGATGAAGATTTTGATAACTAATAGGTAAGAAGGAACTCGCGTACACAGACCTACTCGATAGAAGTAAATATTAGGCATGGTTGCGTCAATTGTTTAACTATCTTCAAAATTGTATTTACATCTCTCTTGTTTGTTATTAAAATATCAATGTAAAACCTAGGTATCAGCGATTGTGTCATAGATTTTTTTATTATATTTGTGTCACTAAAATAGGTACATCCAGTCTGAAATGGGTATTTGGTAATTCGATGATACTAAATAATTCTAAGATACAAGCGTATTAAAATATCTAAGTACGAGTAGATACATATTTTTAAACGTGATGGCCTTACTATATCTAGTCTAAATATACCCATTGTTTTGCAGGTGGTCGAACCATTGAAACCCTCAGGAGCGACGTCGCTTTGACGCAGTGCAAGAAGCTGCCATGCAAGCTCAAGAAAAACACCAGGCAACACGTCACTTTTAAATTTAAAACCGGTAAGCGACTTACATGACTCAATATCCAATACATTGGATCGTTATTTACTTCGTTAGAGTTTCCTCCATGTCTTCCCAATGACCTCGGCTTCTGCAATACTTAGTAGTTTTCTGCCAGATAGGGTCGGATTATGGCTAGACGCCTTCATAACGTGTGCCTAATCCGTTTTTTTTTTACTGGCGCTTAATGTGTTGGCCAATCGGAGTCGCATACCTTTCCTGTGCCCGAATGAGGCAGCTATTGATGCACATATATCAATATCACCCATGCAGCACGGTTTTTACATTAAACTGAGAATACCTTAGCCAACTTTCCAGGACAATTACTTGATTACCATACGGGGCGGAGGCGGAGCTGTGTGCGATGGATGCTTTTTGCTTAGGTAATTAATGAAAAGATGTCCCCTTCGACTATGTAACCATGGTCAGATCAGAATTTAACTATCCGGCATCGACAACGGAATGTAGATCCTACATCTACATTCTGTTGTCGATGACTGACTGAGGGTAACCACTCCATGGGTAACCGCTTATTATGAAATTTATCAATTCTATTTACCATACAGTACTTACTAACCGTTAACTCCAGACCAGGAAAACGTGTCGTTAACGTTTGTCTGAGTAAAAGATTATAAACTACCTGAGCACGTAGATCTCGACAATAGAACGAATGTATAATATAACGATATGTAAACTAACAGGAAGTTTTATTTTATTTCTAGATAAGGAAATTAAAGATCTGAAGAACCACGTGCAGGCGGAGGTGTTCGGAGTGCCGCTGCCATTCGTCGGTGTGGACGGCAAATCTGTGTGCGACAAGCTGGAGACAGAGGGCGGGGAGAAGGCCTCCTGCCCGCTGGCTGCCAATACTGCCTACGTCTACAAGGACTCGTTCCCCATTGAAAGCTTTTATCCAAACCTAGAATTAAGGGTGCACTGGGCTCTGCAATCGCTCGGGAAAGATGTCGCGTGTTTTGAAGTACCCGCTAAAATAAGCAATTAATGTATTGGAGATGTTTTCTTGTTCTTAAAATTAAAAAATGTTATGGGTGATGTCATTTGACTTAAAGGTTTCGTAACAACTAAGTCCATTTTTGATGATTCTTGGCCATATTTGGGCATAAACAGAATCGTAACGTATATGTCACTTATGATGAGAGATTTATGGTTTACATAAGTATTATTAAATTATTAAATTGTAAAACGGGACTTAATTGCGGGGATTAATCGGGGCTTAATAATGTGTAGAGATCGTGAATGTTTAAGTCAGTGTTATTAATAAATTGTTGCGGAATAAAATATAGTTTCAAATTCTGTTGACTTAGACGCAGAAACATCTGTGCGGAGTAGAAAATATACACGAAGTATTGCAGAGAAAAGCTCAAGTTAAGCCATATTTTTATTGTTCATGCTTAAAATGGAATGAATTATTTTAATAAATGGAAGACAATTGTTTAATAAAACCGCTCGTACTTACTGCTTGTGTTTTATTATGTAAATTATTCTAAAATTGTCTTCGGTTACCGCGATAGTTACTCATGAAATAAAACTATGAAATCGGGATGTATTATAAATTCAATATACGCGATAATTATATGATGTTAATTATATTATATTACGTTTCGAACCCTTTACAGCGTTCGTGGTCAACGGGTGACTGAGGAAAAACTACAAAGTGCAAAAATACCCACCCCACATACTAAAAATAATGAACCATCATAGACTATAAACTTTAAGGCTGGTTGTGCATGCAAAATCGGTTCATAAGGCTAGTTATACACTACAATTATTTTCAAGTAAAGATATATATACGCGATAAAAACTACGCCGGCTCTAACCCTACACCTCGGACCCGAGAAGATTTAATTCCCTCCTAAATTGCAGGAGGGTATCCCAATACGGGACCGGCAACAAACTCTGCGGGACACATCTTTTCAAAAACATATTATACTCAGAATGTACCGTGTGAATATTATAAATTCAATATACGCAATATCATCCGTTTTCATAGTTTAATTTCATAAATTATTCTAAATTATTTGCTAGCTGCACCATACAACCTGGCCAAATTAGAGCGTAGGTAAAGATAATAAAGCCCAAGCTATAAACAAATACTAAGAGGTAGGTTAAAGTAATATCTACAGTACCGGCCAATAATATAACACCTTTGCTTTGAGTGTTTTTGTATGCATAAGCTTGTATAGAGTAAACAATATAGGTTTGTTTGTAGATTGCATATTTTACCAGTCATTTTATACAAATATATGATGAATATTGCAATGAAATACTGTGAATTACAATAGGATTTCAGCGTATTAGTAAAAAAATGAAGTTAACAATACATAAAAAAAACCTCTATGAAAAAACCATTACATGAGACCAATTTTTCTCATCGCCCGTACAAAGGAATACTACTAGTGAGGTGGAAGTCACTCACAAATATAAAAAAAAGTTATACCGTAAAAACATGGAGAGGTGATATATTATTGGCCGGTACTGTAACTTATTTTATTTCTGAGTTCTGTTCTGACCCACCGCAGGATTCTAACAACTGGTTAGAAAAACTATCAAACAGGATTTCATGAAAACCAGCGTCACTGCTCGAGAGCGAGATTCGGAAACTAATTTGATTAGCAAAATAACATAGGTTTCTTATACTTGCACACTTAGGTACACATTAGTCTAACTGATTAGGTAGTCCTACATGTGGAACAACTTAAAACTTTTTCTTTGAATATCTATTCATTGCAGCAACAGCAACCGACCATTCTATAAGAGCGGCTAATAATAGCTGCACCGCTGTTTTTCCTCGAGTTACCTTATCTTTTATTTTGTTTATTCATTGGTCTTGTTGTCTACGTTGTCTTATAATGCAATTGTCCTCAAGCAACGATTTAATAATAGCGACTTATCATGACATTCATGATCGTAAAGCTGCAAACGGGTGCAAGGTGAGTCGCACGAGGAACCAGTTTCGTCGAGATTAGATCTCGGTCGTGGGCTTTTTGTCGTCGGCGGTGCCCCGCCATCGCCATGCCTAATCGAGTGTTCCGAAGCTGGCGTTTCGCAGGCGAGTCGAATGATCAGACAAACCAGAGTAGCTTTGACCTCCAGATCTCGCCGTAATGGAAGTGCGCACTTATATTAAAATATTTGGGCGTTTGCCTCGCTGGCGGTCGGTGCGATTGGAATACATAGGTAATAACTAATAAGCAGTGGTGTGACGCATTCCATGCATCGACAGCATCCGAATACTAAGCGGATCGCGATCGTCCACAAAACAATGAATTGAATATTTATGAAGTGATGTTTGTTTTTTTGTGACTCGATGGCGCATGAGTAACTTATACCTATATTATTAGATATTGACGATATTGTTATTGCGGGTTTTTAGTTTTAGGTCTTAGTAGTGAACACGTTAATCACCTCAACAATGTTAAAATTAATAATCATTGTTTCTTTAATATGTTTTTATTACAAAAAATATCAAATAATAAATAATGATACATAATGAATGAGACAGACAGAATAATAAGTATTAACGTACCGTACGAATATTACGTAAGGTACTTAATCTAGCAATGTGCTAAAAGAGACTGGGACAGGACATGGCAAGCATATTGCAGCAATTCGTAATTTTAATAGGTTATAAAATATTTTTTAATACAGTTGCTCAAAAAGTGCTACTTTTCGTGGCTGTTTAGCGTGCGGAAAGTTGGTTTTCGCGAACTAGTGCTTTTTACTTTTCCAATTTTTTAAAATTTTTACTTGTTCCAATTCATGACTACTTATTGATGAGTGTTAATATTAGTTTCATTTAAACGTCGTAATCAACATAAAAACCTACTGTTAATGTAAGAATACGAAAAATATGCATATTAGGGATGTACCGACTAGTCGCCGACTAGTCGGGAAAGCCGACTAATCGGCCACATTTGTAGTCGGCCTATTCTTAATTACGGAAAAACAGGACATAAATGATATAAACAGGCAATATTTATAAAAATAAATATCAATTTGGGTTGCGTACGAAAAGTTTTGTACATACATAATTATTATTATCGCAATGTCATCGCAGACCGTATCATATTATGTATTTGGATACAATTACGAAAGTAGGTAATATGAATTTTATTTCTATTACTTGAGGTGTCTTTAATTAAGCTGCTAGGTAGGAACTACCAACCTCACAAAACGCGGGTCTCATAAGGAAATTCTATATCACTCAAGCCGCAGAGGAATTAATACTGTTATGAGTAATGGCGGAGCACAATGCTTCTACATATGGTCACTGGGGATGGGTTCTTGACTAGACTCTTCGTATGAGAAATAAGCCCCTGGGAAGATCCCCAACAAGGTGTACTGCTGATCGGGTCAAGATCACGGTTAATAAATAGTTGAATTGTTATTCCACACGACCACACATCTTTACATCGGCAGGAAACATCTTTCAATTAGTAATTTGATAAATATCGCGACACAAATGGTTTTTGCTATGTTGGACCAGCTAGGAAATAGTAAATTTTTATCGCGGTAGACCCGTTAATATCATTAAATGTGTACAAAACGCGAGAGTTTAGTGCTACATAATAAGACAGAGCTATTGCAGTGAACATCCCTATGTAAACTTTATAGAGAAGTAATGATTACGGATTCGGCCGACTAACTAATCGGCCACCTGAGCGCCGATTAGTCGGCCAGTTGGCTAGTCGGTACATCACTAATGCATATGTCATATTTTATTACTTACCTCTTCATCATTATAAGTATTATAACACGTTTATTTTGTAATGTTGAAAAACCGTTCTTAATAAGTTGTCTGAATGGAACGGAATGCCTGGCAAAGAAGAGGCGTATTTTCTTACTGCAAGAATGTTTTAAGTTTCCAAAGGCAACATTCGATATTGTTTTTATAAATATACGATAGGTACACAAATAATCATAAATAACGATATTTAGGTAATAATAGTACAATGTTTTAATATTTACAATTATTTCTGTCTTATAGAACATGCATTTGAAAAAAAAAACTTTCATTGAAGTGGGTTCAATAATAATCACAAAATCTATTCTAGTCGAATAAAAGCTAGAAAAACACTTCTTCATAATGTCAATGTCTGCAATGTCAATGATGTCACAGAATTAATAATATAAAAGTTTCGAATTCCGTTCCTTACTTGTTGCTTTTCTTATTTTTTCGCAACTGTATTAAAAAACGTCGTTCGATACACGTGTGGAAATGTCAGTAATGACATACTTTCCGCACTAGCATCGAAATGTACTATTCTACAAATAGGGTTATTGCGCTAGTTTTCGTCCACTTGGCGAAATTTGAAAATAAACCTACATTGCCGCACAAATTTCGACTTATTGCAATCCTTAATGTCTAAACAATATATTAAGCTACCTACATAGAAATGATATTTAGCAAGTAGCAAATTGAAAATAAAATATATTTTTTGCTAATCCGTCAAGTGGACGAAAACGGACGGAAACTAGCGCAATGACCTATTTCTAAGGTCCTAAGTAATCCTTAATTCTTCCATTATGGACCTCTTAAGAGCTTAGCATTTAGCATACCTAGTATACATATCTACCTATTAGTCCCTTTTCGTGCTACAATTACTTAATTTGAGATAGGTATGTCATTGTCTGCAATGTTAAGTTCTTGAATTAAGATAAACTCATTAATTAATGAAATTTAAAGCTAAATACAAGAATCTAATCAGTAATCATAGGCAAATACAATAATCGATTTATTACTCTGCTAAAACGTAGGTAGCTTTTTTTTTTCATTACAGTTGCTCATAACTCATAAAACGTTGTATTTTACGCATTTATCGCGGGAGTTATATGTTATATGATAATACTATTGCTTAATGCTTATGGGTAAGTTGACCATATTAATTCCCTGGCATGGCAAAAATCATAATTTCATTTTTCACTAATTTATGCCCCCTTTTTAAGACGTCCAAGAGTTGGGCCCCAAAAATGGCAGTTTTTGTTAGGTGGGTCCGTGGGTTGGAGCCCAGTCAACTTTGAGAACTACTGCGTTAGGGTTTCCCCTGTGGATGGTTTTTTAGTGACCTTAACTAACCACTAGAAGCTAGCTAAAAGTTTGGAGTTAGGCTAAGGGGCTAGTGGACGTGACAACTACCACTCACACCAATATTACTAATATGTACCTACATAAACCATTGTTGGTCCAAAGTAACACACCTCAGATAGAGATTGAGATCTTTTATTGAATTATAAATAATTTTAACTATAATTAATGTTGTAAGTAAAGACAAGCCAACTTATGCTATTATGGTACGTCTGTTTCCCGTTGCGATGAATTTAGCAACGTGTTAAAAGTATCTGATGGTATCAGAATTCTGTCTTTTGTAATTCAATGAACAATTTGATGAAGTTTAGCTTAATCCTTTAATGCTATCCTCCTCCATCTTTATTGTTACTCAGCGCTTAGCGCCACTTGCACCATCCCACTTTCCCGCGAAATTAACCCGTTAACCCAGTGTAAAATTGTATTGGTAACCATGGTAACTCCAGGTTTATTGTTTATTAATACAAAACACAAGCTTAACGCAATGTATTACCGCACCTCATAATTATCCTCGGCGTCCTATAACGAAAACATTCTCGGTGCCAGTAACTAGGACCAACCTCGGTCTGCAGTCTCCCATAGTACGAGTTTGCGCCGCTTACAAAGCCTTTATAATGGTAAGGGGTTACATCAACATTTTTCATGACCGCTTACCCGCATTCAAAAATAAAATAATAGGCAGAAAATAATAATAATAAAATTAAAAAAAAAACCGCTCTGACAATGACAGACGTCTCGTAAAATTTTTATTGCTTTAAATATATTTTTATACGTTTTTATTGCAAACTTATTGTGTATTTTACCATCAAGTGCATGTGGAATCTACGTAATATGTGGAATCGTGAAAGAAATGCGGCTGAAATGCATAGCACGAAAATCAATACTCACGCCATCGCCACTGACATTTGCATGACATAAATCGTAATGTAACAGTAACACGATAAATAAACGTAAATAACGTAATATAATGATTACGAGGAGTCGAACACGTGCAGCGGATTCGACAAGCGCACGACCACCACCCCCGCCCGCCTCGTCCAGTTCCTCGTCAACATCGTCGTCAGGCGACGAGTTTGCAACGGCGCCTGACACAGACGGGTCCAGTGACGAGAGCGGGCCGCCGCCGCCGCCGCCGCCACGACCACCTGCGCGACGAGGGCGGCCACCGCTGCCGGCACGCTTGGGGCCTGCGGGACATCCTGCCCCGCCCACGGCTCCCGCTGCCGGTGGTGTAGTGCGTCGCATGCGATGGTCTCAATCCATGAATGAGAACGTCATGCGCGCCTACTATGGGGCTACAGAGGGGGGAACTAATCTATCCGCGTATCGTGTCCGGATGCTTCCTCTGTTTCAGACTCTTGAACCGACCATCGACGTGACTGCGCAACGACTATCGGATCAGGTGCGTGTCATTCAGCGGCTAAAGCGGTTGGATGACTCGACACTTGATCGGCTTCGCCTGGAGGCTCTCTCTGCTCGCGCGGCCTCCACCTCGGCGCGGGACCCGCCCGCCACGTCGCCGGATCCGGTGCCGGCACCCGACCAGGCACCGGGGGCGCCGCGGGTGGATCTCAATGCCGACGAGGAGGAGTTCGCGCAGAGTGTGAGTAGTACAGCCAATGAGCAACTGAGGAGGACTCTGGAGGAGGCAATTACGCAGTATCGCTCCGCACCCGACACTAGGCCACGATTACCACGTTTACCTATGAATAGACGCAATCTAGCGATAATGGGAGCCCTAAACGCTTTGCTAGAGCCATATCTGCGGACTAGTAAAGATTTAGAAGATACGCACTCGATCATGTACTGCGGAGCCATCGCGGCGTGCCGTGTTGCTCGAGTCAAGTTTCCGGACGCTGAACGTGCAACTAGGACCGCCGGAGGTGTCCCTGCATGGCAAGCGCGGATCGAGCGACGTATCAGCTCGTTTAGGACTCTCATTGCAAAGCTGATCTGCTTTAGGGGGGGCAATAATCGCCCCCGAGTAATGCGCTTTGTGAACCAGGCGTTCGCGGGGACGGATATCAGGCCCCGCGACTACATGGCCAATGTTACAGAGCGCGTCGACTTTCTAAAGCAGAAAGTCTATGCATGGGCAAACCGTATTCGCCGCTACAGAGAGCGTGTGGATCGATTCCAGCAGAATCGTCTTTTCCAGAGTGACCAAAGGAAGGTGTACCGAAGGTGGGAGGAAACCAACCTTCGCGCGTCCGACACGCAGCCGCCGGATGCTACTGTCATGACTGACTTCTGGCGTAGCATCTGGTCGGTGCCTGTCGGACACACCGAGGGGAGTTGGATGAATGTTGTTGAGCATGAGTGCGAGTCTATCGAACCTATGGGGGCAGTCACCATCAGCCCCGATGACATAAGTTGTGCCATCCGCACGGCCCAGAACTGGAAAAGTCCTGGGCCGGATGGATTGCACAACTTCTGGCTAAAATGGTTCCGATGCTCGCACTCCTGCTTGGCAGCACAATTTCAACTAGCCCTCGAGCTTGGTTCTCTCCCACCTTCCTTAACAACTGGTGTCACCTTCCTGCTCTACAAGTCCGGTAGTACCACGGAAGCGAAGAACTACAGACCCATCACGTGCTTGCCTACACTCTACAAGCTCCTTACATCCATTTTGAGAGCAAAAATCAACGCGCATATTGTCGCAAACAATATTTTGGCCTCCGCTCAAAATGGATGTAGGGTTGGGTCCCGTGGTACTAAAGAGCTCCTCCTCATAGACATGACCATATGTCTACAAGTTCGGCGGAACAGGGGGGCCCTCTCGGCTGCCTGGATTGACTATAAGAAGGCCTATGATTCGGTGCCTCACTCATGGCTGAGAAGGGTATTGGAGCTGTATAAACTTGATGCAGCTTTAATATCTTTCCTAAGCGCATGTATGAGGCAGTGGATCACAGTTCTTCGTCAACCAGGTGGTGGGGATGACCGCCCTGGCCCGCAGGACTTTATAAGGATCGAGCGAGGAATATTTCAGGGTGACAGTCTGAGTCCCCTGTGGTTCTGCCTAGCTCTGATCCCCTCAGCACCCTGCTGAAGGATTCAGGGTTAGGTTGCCGGCTTCGGAGAGAGGGTGAAGTCATTTCTCACCTTCTGTACATGGATGACCTCAAACTATTTGCGCCAAATAACCAAGACTTGATGGTGCTACTGAAAACCACAGAAGTTTTCAGTACCGCCATCAGAATGGAGTTTGGTGTCGATAAGTGTGCGGTTATGCATGTACAGCGGGGGAAGGTTGTAAATTCAACAAATTTACAACTTTCTGAGACTATGTCTTTTAGATCTATCTCTGAATCAGAAACCTATAAATACCTTGGTATGTCACAGTCGTTGGGTATTGAGGATGAGGGTATTAGATGGACGGTGAAGGAGCGCTTTTTCAGTCGGCTCACAAAAGTCCTTAACAGTCTTTTGTCAGGAGGCAACAAAGTGCGCGCCTTCAACGCCTGGGTAATGCCCCTACTCATATACTCCTTTGGCATACTAAGGTGGACTCAGACCGAGCTGGATGCCCTGGATCGGAGAGTCCGGCTACTGCTCACCACACACCGTATGTTACACCCACGCTCGTCAGTTATGAGATTGTACATCCCACGGAAGTGTGGAGGCCGAGGCTTCCTAAACGCCAAAGATCTCCACAACCGCGAGGTGTGCAATCTCAGGAATTATTTCCTTAACAACGAGTGTGGGATACATTGTGACGTGGTGGCAGTAGACAGGAAACTCACGCCGCTCTCCTTGGCAAACGAGAACTGGCACAAACCTGTGGTACAAAGTACTGCGGACCGCAGGGCGGTATGGAAGGATAAGCAGCTACACGGGCGGTTCTACAAGGCCCTCACGGGACCCGATGTAGACCTGCTCGCGTCGGTGAACTGGTTACGATTCGGGGACCTCTTCGGAGAAACCGAAGGTTTTGCCTGTGCAATTGCGGACGAAGTTATGATGACGAACAACTATCGGAAATATATCCTGAAGGACGGTACGGTCGACATTTGTCGGGCATGCCGCCGTCCCGGAGAGTCACTCAGGCATATCATTTCCGGTTGTTCTCATCTTGCTAACGGCGAGTACTTGCACAGACATAATCTCGTAGCCAGGATTATTCACCAGCAGCTTGCTCTTCTATATGGCCTTGTGGACCGCGAAGTACCGTACTACAAGTATTTACCTGTGCCAGTTCTCGAGAATGGTCGTGCCACGCTCTATTGGGATCGGTCTATCATCACTGACAGGACTATTGTAGCCAATAAGCCTGACATCGTGCTGATAGATCGAACGCAGCGCCGGGCTGTGCTCGTCGACGTCACCATCCCCCATGATGAGAATCTCGTGAAGGCCGAGAAGGACAAGTCCAGCAAGTACCTAGACTTGGCTCACGAGATAACCGCCATGTGGAATGTTGACTCGACGATCATTGTTCCTATAGTCGTGTCAGCGAACGGTCTCATTGCGAAGAGTCTCGACCAACACCTAGAGAGACTCTCGCTGGGTGGTTGGATCAAGGGTCAGATGCAGAAGGCGGTGATCTTGGACACGGCGCGGATAGTCCGCCGGTTCCTCTCTCTGCGGCCCTGACCACCGGCAGCTTGGGCCTTGCCCCGCTGCCGGCGGTACCCTAGGTTAGGTTTTTTATAATGTGTTTATATATTTTTTTGTAATGTTTTGTAAGTGTTTTTGTATTTTACTTTTATATCCATATTATAAAAACCTAGCCTAAGATGAAAGATAAATAAAGAGAATAATAAAATTAAATATAATTAATTAGTATAATTTTAGATTTTAGATTTAATTGTATAGTTTTAGGTTAAGTTTGATCTCTCTGCGATGCTTTTAGTCAATGGTATGTACTCCATATTTGTCATATATATCAGTATTTATTACCTTTTATTAAAATGTTGTTAGTGTTAGTTATAATATGTATGATGTGGATGTTCTTTAATAAATACAATAAAATTAACCCCGGGTTAGTGGGATGGTGCAAGTGGCGCTTAGATGGTGCAAGGGGCGCGTATTCAATTTCGGTATCTCGGTTGTTTATATTTTCCATTTCATTTAGGTAATCTAATAACTCATTGTCCTTACCTTAATACCATTCTATAATATCAAAGAAATATTTCAAATGCTACGTGCCATTTTGATTTTAAGTTATACCGGTAACGATCCCTGCTTAGAGGTATATTATATCGACCAGTCTACCTATACAACATTCGTGCAATATATGATGTTGGCTCAGCAAGGAATATGGGTTTAAATAAAATATAGAGTAGACGAATGTGTTTTGTGGTGTTTCGTCTCTTCAGACTCCAGTATGAGTTGTTTGAGAATGGTTTGCAAGCTTATTTATAAAAAAATGTTTGAATGAATAGTTTTGCATGCCCTAACAGGTCAAGGTTTTAATATTATGAATCATTTTCTTTAATGCTATTCAGTATGACTTCCGTTGTGTTAACGGACCCCTCTAATAAATGGTAGTTTAATCTGGCTTTGGCTTGGGAGCTCCGAATTTAAGTACCCGACCCGTATTACTTGCAAGGTCTGAGTTCTGACTCATGTTGCTGCACATTTTACTGATTTTAGTACCTACATACATTTATATTTATTCTACCTGTGTGTGTATAATATGTATTGTACCTATCTACGTTTCACGGAGACATAATAGTGAACGCAGCGATTAAGATTAGCGACAAAGATAAGAAACGGACTCCGGGTAATTTCTACTTCCTTCCTCACTTCAATCGCATCGTCAGCAGACGTAAAAACGTATCTGATTCTGAGTAGATGTTCGTGTTCTCCTTGATTTGTTCATTTTCTGCATTAGGTCCAAGGTTCATTGGTTAGTTGGGAACCGAATAAATACGAATCACGGACATTATAACGAGCAAAAAATTACGTCAAATACGACTTTTAAGCAGACAATCAAAATGTGAAACTCGTATTTTCTCAGTAACACTTTCAAAATCTTATTGGATAAAATGTTGACACTTAGATCCCTAAGTAGGTAACTAGGTAGTGTAGGTACCTATAATAATGCAGAAATCTATTTGCCGCGATAACTCGGCAATTATAATGAAGTAAAACAAATTAAAATTGCTATAGCAAAGTTTAGACTACATACCCCAGTAGCATATATTTTGGTAGGCATTTTGTTAAGCCTCTGTTTATGATTGGTAGTCTTATCCTTTCGGTGTCTGGCAAAAAAACAACTGTTTGTAAGTTAATGCTTATGACAGATAAAGTGGGTGTTCAGAAGGGACAATTTTCGCACAAATTAGGTGTTTTGTTTCCAGGACCACGGGTTAAGGATCAATTGTAGAGTTATACGCTCATTTGTACCAAACCGTCTGTCACCTTTAAAGCTTTCGTTAAATTTTATTGTATGGAAAGTTTCATAATTCACTACTGAGTGACGTTATCAATGAATAATTTTATTGTGATTGGTGCAAGTGGTCCTTTGTCAAGTCCAATAACTCTCCTGTTATTCCCATTTCATGAGAACTCGGCGGTACTCAGATCTGCGATTGCGTATGATTACAACCCATTTACTACTCTTTACATATAGATATATTTTATAAATATACCGTCGCGGTTATCAGATAGTAGACATATTTTTCTAAAAATAGAAAACTTCTAACAAGATTCAATATAAACCGTGCGTCATTGACGAATAATTAATAGACAAAGAACTAGTCCCGGATAGTGATATGTATATGATAATGAGAGCTATGAAACCAGTCTAGCTAGTTTATTATTAATGTTATTACTTACTTCATTCGAGAATCTGGCAGCTAATTGGTGGAAGCTTGCTTGGCAGGTTAACAAATATCAGATAATGCTTATCTTTGTTAAATCACTAAAAAGATAAACAATTTTGCAAGTTATTGACTTGGTGAGTATAATCGATTTCGTTTTATACATAAATTAGGTATGTAATTGGAATAAAAAATTGCCTGAAGTTTTAAATAGATTAAATAAGTAGGTACCGCCTGTTGTTTTCTTAATGACACGTAAAGCCAGTGTTATTCAAGCGCCACATAAAATTATGAGCAATCGGACAATGTGTGTCACCTATTTGCTAGCATGCTACTCCGACCTACGCTGATGAACAGCTGCCAGATTCCTGGATCAAGTATATCAATAGAATAACTAGAAATACTAGAATATCGACACTAGAATATAACAGTTACGATTAATTAAATTATAAGTGCATGAGTAATAATCAATGTATAATGTACCAGTAACACGCTTAGACATTAAATAGGTAGCTAAAAATTACGAAGGTAAACGTACTGGTGCTTGGCACGCTAATGCCCTATAAATGACACCCTGCTGCTACTTTACTGTTAATTGATTTACTTAAATTTAAAGGTGACATGTTCTGGGATAGCAGTCAGACTGTACGTCTTTCTTTTTTCAATTTCATCTCCTTCTTATAGTTAAGTTAATTCAGGTCCGTTGCAAGTTGCAACAAATTTATAAGTATAATCTATTACGTTTTCGGCACTGTATTGTCAATATTATATGTAATATTTTTTTAATGTCACTTTTCTGTAATGACTGTTTGTGCCAAAATTAAGGAAAAAAAAAATTGCTGGTATATGACAAGGATGTCGTATACCATTTTCCGGGGTCAAATCTCACAGTCTATAAATAAAAGCATATGCTATGAGGCTATGACCAAGCCAATGAACAGTAAATAAATATAAACTTATAAGTACACAGTAATATGTCAGTTGGTCTCTTGGTAACAACAATTGGTGTATTTAATCTAACATAATACCCTCGTGAATTGTATGATAAATTAAGGCAACATTTCAAATACTTTAAATCTATTGTATAAATATAATACATTGGTGACATTTAATTGTGTCTCAGAGAAAAGCTACCTTAGTGCAGTAAACGTCGTAAAGTGTGACATATTAATATTACAAGTGAGATATACCTAATATATGATATATCTCACTTGTAACGAATGGTAATGATAACGACGTATACTAGTAGATGCACTATACAGCCGCAGTAAGGTCCATTTTTCCGAAACTCAACTTTTATTAACTAACGTAAACACGGAATTAGAACACTAAATATAATGAGTACTCCATTTCATAATAATGTAATACATTTAAATACCTTAGCTGCTTACTAAATTAAGAGTCAGTGACAGACTGACTGTCAGTCACACGAACCTAGCCGCCGCCGCGCCGTCATAGGCTTAGAACGCACTGCGGTTTTTTTAAAGCGGTTCGGCAACCGCAAAAAATGTAACGTACGATATGCTTTATAAGCGCACGCACTTAAAAGACTGAAACCGCAAGAAAAAAACCGCAGTGCGTTCTAAGGCATACAATCGAAGTTACGTTCTTATTTCAAACCGACGTTCTGTAATAAAATGAAATTTGATGTGTACATTCAAGTAACATAATTATAATATATCTATGTATGTTCGGTACTAGTTTTCATTGCTAGAAATTGTAATAAATACAAAGAAATTAGAGCGAGTAGCAGTTTAACATACAAAATTTAATAATATTAGTTTTATTTTCTTCCTATACCATTTTTTGCAACGAAAACTACCAGATGGCACATACAGATATATGCTGTGTAAATGTACATGTCAAGCTTCATGTAACTTAAGCACGTCGTTTTAAAATTTAAAATGAGAGCGTAATTTCGATTGTATGGAGCAGCTTTTTGGCGGCGGTTTCGTGTGACTTCTAAATCTAATCTTATTAAACTATGATACCTGTATTTTGTTTGTTTGATACTAGCTGACCAATCGGGTCCAATTGGGACGTCAGTATATCCTTACAATGATCAGGCAGCTTTTCTACGATAGTCAAAAGAATACGTAATTCGTTGTAAAATACTTAGCACTATTAAAAGGCACCGAGTTACGGATTCAATCCAGACCTTTTTAAATAATAATTAACTGTAGAACTAATGATAACTTATAAAGATCATTTTCCAATCTTACCTCCAATCTAGTCTTAGTTATTCACCTCGTTGTAACGGTCCCTTCGCTCTACAACTTGAGTAAGATGAAGTCGCTACCTGCGGGAATTTAATACATGTCAAAACAAATTTCTCAAATTAGCGTGGAAAAATAAATACAGGGGCGCGCTTTTATGGATATCACTGTCTTAAGTCTGTTTTTTCATTCCGTAGACTAAAATGACGTTTCATGTGTATGAGATGACATTTCTTAGTACCACATGAAATGTCATTTTAGTCTACGGAATAAAAAAACAGAATATATATAATATACTTCAATATATAATTAAAGGAATAAACAGACAGACATACACTTTCGCGTTTATAATATTAGCATAAAATTGTAAATTAATAATACCTGTCGGGTTTCCTATGCACCTTGGCCATTGTAGCCGTGGGGACCTTCAGGAAGGCGTCCTTGAGGTTGCCGCAGAGCGAGGGCGGGGCCTCCGTGAAGTAGCGCTCGAGTACGGTCGGTAAGTCGGAGGGGTCCGAGCCGACAGACCACTCCTCAATGGCCCGGTATACTGCCTATAAAATGACTTGACTATTATATTTTGTATAGAAGCGTTAAAAAGGTTTTTTTTTTAGTAGCACCTTCCCTGTTCCATTACCGAACGGAAGCGTGAGAAGAATGCATTCTTACGTTATCAACATACCATTCATTTATCGATTTGCTTTGTCTATGTTAACGTAATAGTAAGGAATGGATTTTTCTCCCGCCTCCTTTTGTATTCCCTGCCAAAGACTACAATAGAGATTTGGTGTCTCCAAAGAAAGAGTGAACAATCTATTACCTACTAAATCACATTCCATCAGTTGAACCATCCCTGGTCAGTTATTGGGTAGTTACTACATTTAGAGACAGTATGATATGCAAGTGAGACGCTGTTTGTTTGAATGTTTGTGCACACATATGAAAGTTTTTGATTGTGTGTATTAAGAAAATCTGTTTGGCGATGTTTTTCAGTTTAAAATATTCTACAGCAAATATCTAGAGGATACCGTCGGGTGACAAGCAAAAGTCACTAAGTTGGTACTTGTGGTGGTCCACAATTTCATCGCCATAGTGAACCTTATTATTACACGAAATTGATTTTTGTTTAATTATTTTTCAGTAATTAGGGAGTTTTGCTTGTCACCTGACGATATAAGAATGATAACTTAGCATCAGGCCGAATAGAATCTTGTCAGGCTTTGGAGGCGTTTATTAATCGCGTCATACGAAGTAAGGGGGGAGGGGGTCTGAAAAATCACGAATGATCACCAGGGGGGGGGGGGGGTCTAAGGAAATATAACGTGTAATTTTTTTTCTTAATTTGGGCCAAGCCTTAAAGTGTAATAAATTGTAGTACGTTTAGCCATTTAGCGTATTTAACGTTAACAATGTGTTGTGTACAAATTGTTATTTAGGCTCAAAACGCTTTGTACAATTTTACATGGGTGCTACTATAACTATCCCAAAAAGAGCTTAGAACGATTAGGTGTACCTAAGTCTCGATAGCACACATCTACCTACAAAGTACAAACCTAACAATGTCTTACACGATGATGTGTACAAGTGATTACATTAGATTAGATTTAGATTTCATAATAATATTGACGTGAAGCAGGAATATTTCCAAATAAACGTGGTCTTATCGAATATTTACAATCTCTTCTCTTCTTTCGAGCTCCCATTATGGACCGCAAGCCAGGCGCAAATTTCGTCAGTCATAGCCTCCCGGGCGAAAACTCGTATAACGGTTAACGGCTATGTATGATGAACCCTCGTGAACGTCAGCAGCCGCTCCGCTGGTGGGTTGAGGAATGGCAGCCACCAAAACGCGTAACACGGTCTTTCCACCGCGATACAACCGGCTGACGATTTTGTTTATTCACAATAGCATCTAAACTATCATCTGACAAAGTATCAAGCGGCAGGAGATGACTAATTTTTTTTTATATACTATTTGCTGCCATTCCTCAACCCACCAACGGAGCGGCAGCTGACGTTCACGAGGGTTCATCATACATAGCCGTTAACCAATATACGAGTTTTCGCCCGGGAGGCGATTGGTCATGGAATCTGTTCCTGGCCCGCGGTTTATTAAACATTCTCAAAATAAAACTAAGATTCTTCGAACCCAGCTTTTTTTTGGAAAGCATGGCACAGCGTGGCAGCTCCGGCATGCCTAAGGGGCCTGACCTTGACAGTCTTCGGGAAACTTCGGCAGAGTAACTAAGGCGTAATCTAAGGACGCCTAGGCTGTCTTCAGCAGTCTTCAGGTTACTTCGACAGCTGGAGGTGTACCTAAAGATGTCGAGGCAATCTTCGGGAAACCGTGGCAGTGCGAATTATGCCGACAGTATGCGCCTAAATTAAAGAGTAATAGTAGAGAGAAGAGGCTTACCCTATGTTTAATTCCATACTTTCATCCTGTGTCTGTAGGCGGGCTTTATCTTAATAACGGTTAAATATATGGCACTTTTTTAATAATTACAAAGTAAAACTTAAAAATTAATCACGAAGAAATCACGTTTTTTTTCATAGAAGCCCATGTAAAAAAACGTGATTTCTTCGTAATTTGTCGGTCAGCGAGCTCTATCTCATTATCCACTCGTTGAATCCTCTCTAAGCCTCAAAAAATTATAAAAATAACAATAATTTAAGTTCGCGATCCCAGGGCGCCTCTCCAAACGGCACATTGTGGGAAACACCGTTGTGGGTTGGTTTAGTGGGATGCCCACATAGGCACGGCACTATAATTATAATTTGTGGTACAGCCCCCTAAAATGAGCCCACCTCTGGATCTTGACAAGTACCTAACTCGCTTAAAAAAATATATATAAATATAAAAAAGTGTGCCATGGTTCGGACTCTGAGCTCATGGGACGCATGTAGGTACTACTCGCACTTGACCGGGTGTTTAATGATTAAGACAAAATTATAGTTTACAAAAAAATACACGTCATATTGGATAGGGGGGGGGGGGGGTCAAAAACTAGCCAAAAACGTATGACGCGATTAATGTATATACGCCCCCTTTACAACAGATCACTGCCACTCAGAATACCTCAAAGGCGGGCTGCTTGTGCGCGTGGAAGGCCTTCCTGCTGCCGTGCAGTAGGAACACGCCATCGGCGGTCGCGTCGGAGCACGCGTCGCCGTACATGCACTGGTCCGTGCGGTAGTTGTAGCGGCAGGAGAGCTCCAGCACGGCGCGGGGGTGGTAGTGGAATATCACGTTTATTATATCCTGTGAACAGATAAACAGGATATTCAATCTGCAAAGACAACTTGAATGATAAGAATGTGTTTTATTACAGATTTGAATAACTTTCACCTTCCACTGTCTAGGATTTCTTATTCAATCAATCCATCAATCAATAATTTATTGCAAGAACATTGTTGAATTAAATAAAGCACAGCTTAAGCACACAAAAGAGCTATTTCACAAAGGGATTTTTTTGTGGTCAAATATACTGTCCTACATATGAAAAACTTTCTTTAAATAAATATTATCCAGTTATAAAATAGCTTTTAGTATTTTTTTGAGTGAAATGTTTATGTTTGAAGCACTTCATTGAGATTACCAACCTGTTAAGTGGCTATGAAACTTGGTTCCAATTCCTTATTTTCTATGTAGTAAAGTACCCTTTATTACCTGGTCTCCCCATGGTATGTACAATTTCCATTTAAGCATAATTGGGGTGACATAGTCAACCCAACCAAACTCTCTCATTCTTGTCAGGTTCATTAACATCACACCTGAATTTAGCCCTGAAAATATACAAGCAAAAACTATTAAAGCTTACATGGACAAATAGGAGCTTATCTTCTAGATCTGGTTTTAATGCCTAAGTCAAATTTAAATTGAGCTGCTGCTAGAATAATTTTTGATCTAATTTTTAATACAAAATAATTTATTTCATAAAAAGAACATTTCAACAAATATGGCTATCCATCTGAGATACAACTAGACTGAGCCTGTATCTTGGCCATCTGCAACTTATTTATGCTTATGCATAAGCAGCAGTGTCAGAGCAGGACACAAGTTACATATTCCATTCATATTTGCCTTAGTAGATTAAGGTTGTAGACAAGCTACATAATATAATTAATATATAACAAGAACAAGACAAGTCATTGAGAAAAAACAAAAATTATATACTCACCATACTTCCCATAAAATGGATGCTTGGCAAATCTGGGATACCAAGACACATTAGGATTGTCATTTTCCAGGGCCATGGCAGATATTTGCGAGATGTTGAACAGCGAGAACTTGCGCCACAATTCATCAGCGGGGCCCAGGAACAGGGTGTCAGTGTCAACATAGATCATGGCATCAATGTGGGTAATCAGTTTCTGAAAAATTTAATAAAAACTATTGTAGGGTTTAGGGTTGATCACTCAAACGCCAATGTCAACAATACTTTTTTATTGACTTATAAGTACATTACGGGTTCATACAAAAAAACAGGTTTACTTCCTAACTAAATTAAAGTATAAGCTGGTGTCTCACAGGTCCTACAATAATCCTCATAGACACTTCTTTAGCAACAGAGTGGTCAACGCTTGGAACAAACTCCCAGGGGATGTAGTAGCGGCCCAAAGTGTCAATGAGTTTAAGAATAAATTAGATAAGCACAAAGCAAATTCTACTCAACACTGAGAACTTGCTTTATGACTCTGGATACAGGCATTATCAGTTGTTTAAACTGCCTGCCTGCATTACAAATAATAATAAATTAAAACGTGAAGTAGTCGGCAAGGTTGAGCGGGCCTACTTCCGTTGCAAAGAGCCAAGGGACAGTCGGGAACCTATCGCCAAGGCACTAGCTAAATCCTAGGGAGGTCAGGGAGAAGACTGCAAGTGGCTATCGAACTCCCGTTCCACTGAGACTAGCCAAAGGACAGAGGGTGTACCTATCGCTAAGGCAGTCGCTAGCTGAATCAATCTGTTGCGGCGCGGACGCGGCTTTTATTTGGTCCGGTCGGCGATCGTCGTGCGCGCTCGGTGCTCTTCGGTGGCTGGCCGGTGCGACGCAGTACTGTGCGAGCAAGAAAGTATTCGAGCCCGCGCGCCGTGAGAATTTGTATTGTTACATTCTCCCCCTCTGGTACTCGATGACGTCCCGTGAGAGTACCAGGATCTGTATTGTTACACTATTTATTTTGCTATGAGGGGATAGGTAAACCAACTGAAATGTCTGTGAGGTAACGTAAATTGAGAGAAAGTGGCATGACATCAGGTCACATGTTGGTTTATAAGGGAAATATGTGCTGTATGTTGCACTGTGCGATCACAAGTATAATAAGGTCAAGCAAATGTAATGAGTATTATTTTACCGGTATAAATAATCGTTGCGCAGCACATTTGCTGAATAAGTTCATCCAATCATCAACATGCTCCTCAGGAAAGTTAATGCTGTGCAGCTCAAAATCAAGCTGGTAGTCGGTTAGTTCTCTCCAGTTGCTAAGTGTCTCATTGAATTTCGATTTAAGATTGTCGTCTGTGAATATGACGAAGTGCACGGGAGTCTTGGTAAACAGTAAGACGGATTTAACCACATTCAGGGATTCGTTGAATCTCGAGTCACACACAACGAACGACAAAACGATCCTGTTTATGGAAGTCTTCTGCGGTGTAGTACTTTGAGGTCTTCTGAAAAAAGGACGTATTATATAAATAGTACTATAGAAAAAAGATGAAAATACAAAATTGATTTTAATCGGTTACTTACAATGTTAATAATTTAGTGCTCGCTGTACCCCGAGATCTATTTACAAAGCTCTTCACATCATCATTACTAATCCAAGAGTATAAATAAATTATCATAAAACTAAAACCCAATAAAACTAAGATTTTCCAAAGAGGTAACCGTCTCATGATATATTTTAACGAATTAATTTCTAACTGAACATCCATACATTGTTTGTTTACAGCTATTTCCTTTTTCTTTTTACTTTACTGTCAAAAGACATTTCGTTCAAGGCAACATTTTTTGGTGTGGTCTGTGAACCATAGTCTGTCCAAGTCTGTCAAACACAACTTGTTAATCAGTAAGCATCAGGAAAATTATACCGATCCCTTTCTTTTACGTGCCAGTACTAGCATAAGACAAAGACAGTAGATTCTCTTTGTCTATATTTGAAATGAGACAGTCCTGGGCCAAACTATATTTGAGACATTATTAAATACGCTAGTAAATGATACATTCTCGGATAGTCTGCATTAGTTATTGCCATTGACACTGACAGATTTTTGTTAAATGTCAGATTATGTATGAATGTGGTGTTATATACGAATAGAAAACTTGCAAAATTAAATTGATACATGTAATCGTTTGTTCGGTTTTCCCTAGTAGGGCTAGAATTTCTATAGAAATATTGCTGTGTTTTTATAGTCACTAGAATTACAAGGGACAATGGTTATTGGAGCGTTTCCCATTGCCAAATTGTCGGTGTTACTGATCAAGCAGATCAGTAAACCCATCGCTAATGCATGTAAAGAACGAGCCAAAAATAGTCCCTTTTTCAGGACCTATGTATGTATGCCTCCTGCCCAATGTAAGTATATGTTTAGTGACCTTTTTATGATTTTATTAAAATATTGTTTCTTGATGCTGATTATTGATTTGTTCAGTCTACAATTGGTGCGAGGTGAAAGCTAAGATGTGGATCCTAAATTTGGGTAGACCTGTAAACATACCTGTGCTGAGCCAGGAAATGGCCATTGAGCTGGGTGCCAATCTGCTGGGTGAATCAGTCATCTTTATTATTGGTGCTGCCCTGATTACTGTGGAATATAGCAGGTAATTTTCTGTTTAATGTTTCAAATCAATAGACTTGCAGTAATAAGTTTGTATTATGTTTGTTTTATTTTAATGTTTACAGGCAAAGCAAAAAAGAGGCAGCTAAAGAACAAGCTCGTATAGATGAGCTAAAACATATAACCAATACTATTACAGACTTGTACTTTGCAGTCCAGCAACAAGAAACACAGATCAGGGAAATGGAGCGGCTTATTCATTCAGTCAGTGAGTATCAGTTAACTATTATAAGCTCATCTAGGCTTGTCAGTATTATTGCTTCATTGATAACAATAACCTTTATAGTGGTATACACTTTTTTTATTAGGCCAGTCAAATTAGATAAAAAAAAAATGTTTTAAGGAATTAATTCCCAGCAAGCTGGAAACTATTTTAATACCTTCATTTGTCAATCCGAGTTTGCTCCATCCCAGGAGGTGTGAATAAATTTTGGGACATACATTTTACTTTGGATTGACAAAACAACTTGATGTAGAAGTAACCCACCATCAATTACAATTTCACTACCAGCAAGGTTATTGTGGATCACACTGGTGAAAAAAAATTCAGATTTTAACATGATTATATAAAAAAAAAAGAAATTCAAAGTGGCGGCTATTTTTTATCTTTTGACTACTAATTCATATTAAGGTACCTTCTGGATCCTTACATGTCAATTTTCATCATGATTAGAGCAAATTTTCCGTTGGACATACCGTTTTTGAACTACAAGCAAAAAACTGAAAAAGAGCAAAAATTTTACCACAACTGGAATAGAGCAAACTCGGATTACACTAATTTAGAACCAAATGAAGGTTTTAAGACGATTTTCAGCTTGCTGGGAATTAATTCCTGGAAAAATCTAATTTGACTGGCCTATATTAGTCTTCACATTGCAAAATGCCGGGATAACGCGAGGAAGAAAAAAGTATTAGTCAAATTTACCACTTGAAGCTATAAAAGAAAATTCTATTATATTTTGAGTTAAAATATATGCTGCCATTGCTGCTATTATTACTGTGTTGTGTGTTAAGAACTAAAATAATATGTTCTATTCAAGGTGGTAAAAAAATACAAGCACCTCCTCCAGATGTCAGGGACATAACCAAATCACTTAAGGAACTTGAAGAATTGACTACTAAGAGTTCCCCTCCTCAACCCCCAGCCGGTCAAACATCCGCAAAAGGCCAACAACCGCCTACCACCCAACAGCCTCCAGCACAGCAAAGGCCACAAGATGGCTCTAAAATGATGAGACCTGAGGCCCAACTTATTTCCACACCATATCCTGACAAAGGACTTATACTGCAATCACTGAATTATATCCAAATGGATGTTTTTAGTTCAATATTTCCTCATAGCCGAAGGGAAGAGGACAATAAACAACAAGAAAAAAAAACACAGTCTCAGAAACGTGATACTGCTGTACTTTCAGAGGCACTCTACAACATTGAAAATAACTTTAAGAGCTTGTTTTAAAGTTTATGCAATTTTTTTAAAATTTAGGGAAAGTTAGTTTGTTATGGTTATTAATTAATAACACATTGTATTGTATAGTTTTTTTTGTATATTGGTAGTATTTATTTTGCTGCACTTTTCTTTGAAGTTGGTGAAGCTTAAAATTTATTAATGACAATGCTTATAAATTGCTTTTAATCTTTACTGCCAACCAGTTTGCATTTGTGCGAAACTTTTGACTGTAGAGTTAGACCAAGACAAGCCTGCAACGATTTTGATAGCACACGCAACACAAGTGTTATTTATACATCACAATTTCATAGAAGATTGGTGTTTAAAATAACACTTGCACTGCGTGTGCTATCAGAATTGCAGACTTGTCTTGGTCTGACTCTAGAAGTGTTGACACATAAAGATACTGGGAGTTATCAGCATACATCGGAGTTTTGGTTGCGGGAATAATTTGTGAATTATAAAAACACAAAATCAATTTCTTTATTGTAAAATAATTACCAAACTATGAATTAAAAATAGGTAGTGAGCTCCAAATGTGCTTTGAAATGGTAAAATATTTTCTGTTATTACAGTTTATACTTACCTATTTTATGACTATAAGTGAACATTCCTGCACCCAAAACCCCAATGTTTAAATCATCAGGTAGTCGATGATTTAAACATTTTGGTTTGAATTGTTTTATAGCTATAATACTTGTGTGCGAAAGCTAGTATATATTATACACATTCAACCTATAAATTAAAATAATGCTGCTAGGCGGACTAATTGGCAAAATAATGAGATTAGTGCATGCTTAATACTTACTGAGTAGGTGTTTCCATGTTTGGTACCACACTAGGTCTATGTGAGTCTACAAAGTATGACTTGTAAACTCGAATGTATAAATATTTATTTATTAGGTAACAATGTAAATAAATTGTATCCAACAATATTGTCTTTCTTTTTTGAGGTGCTGGCATAATTACTGCATAAACAACTATGATGCAACAAATGTATATGTGTTGTATGATTTAATATGCTGTAAATAGGCGTGGAAAAGAGGTAACCCAATTACTGATGAATTAACAACTAGCTATAATATTAGATCAGTAGCCAATAACAAGATAACAGACTATAGGGGTAGGTCAGTGTTTTTTTTGTTTTATTTAGGTTAAACACTAATTACATGTTTATCAGAATTTTGGAGCTACAGTTATGTGTGACTATTATAGGTCTTTCTAATGTACATTTGATGTCTCTCCTGTTGCATACTGTAAAGATACAATAAATAACACAAACACATATTTTTATATATTTATTATTCTAGCCATTCATTCATATAAGTACAGTCCTGTGGGGTGATGAGTCCTTTGGAATAGCACTTGTGTATGAGAGGGCACACTCCACAGGGCACTTGCACCAGCCCTGGGGGTGGCAGTAGGGATTCAATAGCGCGAAACACCTTGCTGCCGTCAGGATACACACTGCTCTCCGCCTTGCCATCATATACCAGTGTGTTCAAAATTGTGATGACATCTTCAACATCTAGGGTGACCTGAAATGAGAAGTATTTTTCTAAGCAAGTGAACAAAGAATCATTATTCATTAATATCATTATTAAATATTTTTATATTGATAAATGTTATAAAACTAGGAAAACGGATTATATCGCGTATATTGAATTTATAATACATCCCGACGTTTCAAACCCTTTACAGCATTCGTGGTCAACGGGTGATTGAGGAAAAATTACAAAGTGCAAAAATACCCACATACTAAAATAATGAACAATCATAGACTATAAACTTTAAGGCTGGTTGTACAAGGCTGGCTGGCAAGGGTGGCTGGTTGTGTAAGGTTGGTTGTTGTTGATAAATGTTATCATTTACATAAAAAGTATTGTATGTAAAATTTGTAAGTTTATTTTTATGATCTATATTCTATTCTTTATAGAAAATAGTAGTGTTATTTTTTTACAAGTTAAAACATAATCTATTTATCTTGAGCATTTGCCTGAAAAGGTCTCAAATACTTACATTACTAATTCCTAGGTCAGTTATGTATTTGTGTACTTCTGCACCAGTAGCATAAGACTGAGTTCTGCCTACAATGGGTCCTCGGACATTGTTCTTGATTTTGTCAGCTCTTTGCTGCAAAAACCTAAGGCACTGGCGATTCAGTATATCCACAAACTCAGACTCAAAATCTTGATCCTGATACCATGCTCCTCCAGATATAGACCTATCTGGTTCTAAATTATATAACATGTACACTTTCTTTTTTGAAGCCTAAAAGTTGAAAAACAAAATTTAAACAACTACAGATAATAATCATGAAAATTATGGTTATTCCAACAGTAGTAATTACTGGCATTCCATGTGTGGGTGGCTTCCATTTCGGCTTGGGCTTCAGCCAACAAAACAAGAATAGAACCATTGATTTGGTAGTGTACTGACCATCACTCCATTTAAATTTATGAACTTACGTTTACGCATTTGACTGCCTTAATAACTTTTTTGCTCTCAAGACTTTTGAGCACTTTAGTGAGCTGTGTATTGGCAAGGTTAGACCGAACTCTGATGTCACGAATCCATATTCCCTTATTACCAGCTTCCTCTATCAAATTGTAAACCACTTTCTCCTCATTGTCCGCACCTTTAACGGCTGTTTTACTAGTTTGAGTTTTTAACCTGTAACAAAGAGTAATAGTCAAATTAAAATTAAGGCATGTCGTTTTAACGTGGCTCTTGTTTTCTTAATTGCTTGGGAAAACGAATAAAAGAGTAGCCTACCTATAAATTAGAGACCCTCCTTGATTGAATAAATCAAAACATCCTTGCTGCAGTAGCGAGTTGATCGCTGCCACTAGTTCCCCAGAGGATAGCTCCGGCACAGCGGCTTTGATATCTTTATCTGACACACCTTTAGGATTTTTCTTAGCTACATTCAAAATCTTTTCTTTGATTGCTTCCTCTGATTTATTAGCACTCATTTTAAATCCAAATTTTTTTTAAAACACGCTACACCGCGTCGACGCCGTCGACGCTGACGATCAGCTGCGACCTTCGACATTGACGTTTGAGCTGTCAAGTGTCACTGAACACTGATATCCAGTGCTATTCGAGGTACTATTAAAAACATTAAGTTGCGATGTAGTCATTGCACGCGGCGCAGCGCATGTAACATGCAATAGAAAACATTACACGAAACTCTGCGTAGGGGGCGCCAGGGCGCCACTACCACCATGCTACCACCACAATCTGAGGGTCTATCCCAAAACAAGAAAATCTAAATTTTTTTATCTAACATCTCTGTCACTCTTGCGTATTCGAGCGATAAAGAGGCAGATAGCGAATTTTTGGATTCGCGTTTCCCGGTAGATCCTCTGTAAGCAAACCGCCTTGATGCATCAATGTCATATTTTATTATTTCGAAAACTTGTTAAAAACCTGTCAAAGGTACAGTATGTAAAGCCTGACCAGGAATATATGATCATGCGCCATGTTGCGGAATTTAATTGGAACTAATTTCTTACATTGGCAATGATTTTAATGATAGGTTGTCACTGTTGTCAGTGTCATTGTGGCGGGTTACTTGAATAATACCCAAGTGTTGAATATATGTTGAATATTAAATAATAAATGACAAAAAATGTCCTACACTATACATAGTCAGGATTGTAAATAATGTAAATAGTAAACTGCTGGAAAAGAACAGTTCGGGAAATTAAACTATTTCGATTATAAACAAATCAAAATGCCATTATAGTCTGGTTATTACGATTTGGTTATTGTAGTGTTATGTTATACAAGTAAGGAAATAATGAGTGAGTTTGAAAAATATTTACTATGAGTTTTGGAGACGATCAATCATGTTCATTCTTTTCCCGTCGTTGCTCAGAGTGGACGTGTGCTTGTCGGATATTTTTACTAATTTATTAATTTAATTTGTTCGCGAATTGGTTTATAGTAAACGACTTCAAATTATCGGTACCTCCTTGTCCTTCTTAGGATATTTCGAACTTGGCCTGTCGGCCATATTGAATTGTGTCGGACTTCTCGCTCTGGACCTGTGTTGTGGTGGTTGCTTGTGAATACCTGTGCTAAATATTTTTTTTCACTTTTTGCATCTTTTGTGCTCCGCGGTGAGGATTCGAACTCGCGGCCGCTGCGTCGCAGTCCACCGGCCAAGCCGCTAGGCCACGAGTGATTGGACGGCGCGACGCGAAATAGCTATACGACTTCTAACTGCGCAGCCGGCTCTCGGAATTTGGTCCTTATTGCTAACACGCCAAGACTCATATTAGAGTGACAGTATGTCTTGCCTTGCCTGCGATTTACCGATTGACGGCAACAAGGATTTGAAATGTGTTGGGTGCGGAAATAATTATCACTGTTCATGTTTAGGTTTATCTACAGCCCAATGTACAGAACAGTTCAAACAAAATTGGCTATGTTCATTTTGCACATCAGTCAATACACGCCGTCGCAGGAATGACAATACACCAGTCCAACCGACTGCGGAGATGTCATATTTTAACGACTCAGTGATGTCTTATGAGGATGCGTCTTATAGTAATAAGGACGCTACTGACATTAATTGTACGAGGTTATCAATCAACAGCACACTCCAGACCACACCTCCAAACTCGTTCCAGCTTCCCCCTCGAGTTCGAGATGCCAATCATTTTAATGCATCTTGTCCCGCAGAATTATTAAATGATATCCTGTCAAAGGTAACTGCATTGCAGACACAATTTTCCGCAATTCAAACGATCCAAATGGATCTATCCCAAGTCCGAACAGACATAGCCGAAATGAAGAATAGTATTGATTCTAAATTAGATGATTTAGCTGGGAGAATGAGCACTATAGAGTCACGCGTCAGCGCGCTGGAAGACTGCAAAACGGAACTTGATGACGTCAAAAAAACACTCAACGACATCATGACAGACTCTAGGAAAAATGAGCAGTGGGTCCGGCGCTCAAATATTCAGATTAACGGAGTTCCTGAAACAAAAGGAGAGAATCTCTTCACTGTGATAAACAGCTTAGCAGAAGCGTGCGGCTTTTCGTTGAACACGAATACTGATATCGACTTTGTTACCCGGGTCGCCGTGAGAAACGATACGGACAACTCCAAACCAAAGCCTATTATAGTGAAGATGCAGGCTCGCTATAAAAAGGATGACTTTATGGCGTGTCTGCGTAAACTGAAAAATTTAAAAGCCGCTGACCTGGGTTACGGTGCTAGCCCGAATAAAATTTATATAAACGATCACCTGTCCAGCTACAACAAATTCCTTCTCAAAGAAGCGAAGCAACGGGCCGCTGCGAAAGAATATAAATTCTGCTGGGTTCGTAACTGCACTGTCATGGTTCGCCGCAACGAGAACTCGCCAATTATCTATATTACGTCTGAAGATTCTTTAAACAAAATTGTATAAGTGCTATATTTTTAGTATTGCTAGTTTTAGGTTTATACTTAGGATATTCTATAAAAGTATTGATTGTCATCATCGCTCTAATTAACGGAAATAATTTGAAAAATTGCAGAAACAAAGTATACTATAATAAATATAATAATATTAATAATTATTTACTACATCACGCTCTTCATATATCGATAAGAAATTTATTCCATTCGAGAATTAATGCTATAATGTTTGTTTTCAAACCCTACTTACTCATAAAAATTGCCGCTACAAGTTTTTACGCTTACGAGTCTCATAAGGTTACACATAAATATATTATTGGTCTTTATATATTCATAAAAAAATAGATATCTCTATATATTATCAAAACGCTCGTGGATTGCGATCAAAAACAACGGGATTCTTACGTAACGTACTGCGATTCAACTATGACCTTATTTGCATCACGGAAACTTGGCTCCTACCCGGTATTTTTGATGGGGAACTATTCGACTCTCGCTATAACGTTTACCGCACGGACCGCGATTACGACAGGTGCGGGGTGACGCGCGGCGGTGGCACGCTTGTTGCCGTGCGCCGTCAACTCAATGTAGAACAAAGAGACTTTCGCTCTTTATTAGATTTACCAGATGCCGATATTACCTGGATAGACATTATTTTATCTCAGGGTCCTATTGCTAAAAAATTGAGACTATTTGCATGTTATTTTCCCCAAAACAAGTTTCAGGCGGAATCTCAACTCTCGTTTTTTGAACATGTGTCCGACATATACACTGATTCCCCGGATGACGTATTTGTGGTTTTGGGCGATTTTAATATTACGGATGCTGTCTGGATACCTGCGGATAACGGTGAAAACAGTTTGATAATGGTGAATCCCAGTTGTAATTCTTTGACATTACAGCTGTCGGCATTTATTAGTTTTACTGGATGGCATCAATTTAATAATATCCCAAATAAAAATAATAGACAATTAGATTTAGTCATATCAAATAATTTTTGCAAGTTATCATCTGTGGAACCTTTAGTGCCAATAGATGGTCATCACCCGGTATTTTGTGTAAATATTGATTTAAAGTTGATCGACCACTCACTGAAACCAGCTCCTCGCTCCGTCCGTCGTTTTTTTGCAGCAGACTACGACTTGGTTAATGCTGAACTACAGAAGGTAGACTGGGACCACTATCTTTCATCGGATAACGTTGAAAAAGCTGTTGATAATTTTTACACAATTTTAAATGAAATAATAGATACACTTATACCACCCAAAACTATTAATTCAAACGAAAGAAAATATCCTATTTGGTATTCGTGTAAGCTAATTAAACTGATAAATAAAAAAACTAAAATGCATAAAAAATGGAAAATTTATAAAAGACAGTCAGACTACATTGCCTTCTCAAAGTTACGAACTACAATAAAAAAGTTAGAAGATTTTTGTTATACTCTGTACATTTCTAGAACCGAAAAAATATTCGCTTTAATTCAAAATCATTTTGGTCCTTTATAAAATCAAAAACTAATAATAGCGGCATACCAGACTCTCTCTTCTTAGATAATGATATAGGCTCTAGTGGTCAACATATTTCAGAATTATTTAATAATTTTTTCCAGTCAGTCTTTGTAAAAGATATTGATTTATCTATTAACACTACTAATAACAATCCATCCAATAATATTTTAAGCCATGTTAAGATTACATCAACCATAGTTGAAACTTATTTAAAATCATTACAGGTTTCCAAAGGAAGTGGACCTGATGGAATCCATCCAGTTTTTCTTCATAGATGTCGTACAACGTTAGCAGCACCAATTAGCTTTTTGTTCAACCTTTCTTTGGAGACCGGTGTGATGCCTGAGGCCTGGAAAAAATCGATTGTTGTTCCTATCTTTAAAAGCGGTGATAAACGGAATATAAAAAATTATCGTGGTATTTCAAAACTATCCGTAATACCTAAGCTTTTTGAAAAAATTATATATGATACGCTATATCGTGTAATTAGACCAATGCTTATTCCTCAACAACATGGATTTATTAACAGAAGATCCACTGAATCCAACCTTTGCGAATTACTTGATTATTCTCTGGTCGCTATGGATAAAGGTTCTCAGGTGGACGCCATTTACACCGATTTTTCTAAAGCGTTTGATAGAATCCCTCATTCCATACTTATAAGCAAATTAGAATCATTTGGAATTCACGGCAACCTTTTGAGATGGCTCACATCTTATCTTCGTAACAGAACCCAAGCGGTGGCGGTTAAAGGTCACACTTCTAGCTTTGTGCCTGTGTCGTCAGGGGTCCCTCAAGGCTCCCATCTTGGTCCGTTGTTATTCAACGTTTTTATTAATGATGTCATTGATTGTTTTCAGCATTCGGAAGTCTTATTGTACGCAGATGACATGAAGATATTCAGTGTTATCACGTCACATAACGATTGTCTCAATCTACAATATGATCTCGACAGATTGAATAACTACTGTCAAAACAATAAACTAGGCCTTAACATTGAAAAATGTTGTTCTATCACATTTTCCCGTAAACGTAACCCCATAGTTTATGACTACTCCATAAATGACAACCGCCTTAAAAAGGTGACGGAAATAAAAGATCTTGGCGTAAATATTGACCATGAGTTGTGGCTGACCGCCCATGTTGATAAAATTGTTCGGAAGGCCTACAGTATGCTCGGGTTTATATTTAGGCAGAGTAAAGATTTTAAAGATCCTAAAACAATTATTCTTTTATATAATGCTTACGTAAGATCTCACCTAGAGTATGCTTCCACAGTATGGAGTCCTCATTTCTCTATCCATATTAATGCAATAGAAGGAATTCAAAAAAAAAATATCAGGCGGATGAAGTATAAATTCAAAGAATTTGATTCAAATAATATTATACCCCTTCAAATCAGACGCGAAATTAGGGATCAAACCTTACTATATAAAATCCTAAATGGGCTGGTCGACTCCCCCGCGCTACTCGCCCGCGCCTCTCTGCGCTGCGCGTACCCCCGCACGCGCTCCTCTAAATTATTCGCGGTCCCTTTCCATCGAACCACTTACGCAAAGAACAGATTTATCGTAAGAGCGTGTAAAAATTACAATGACAAATATTCTCATGTTGACTTGTTTTTCATTCCGTCAGTACAAAAATTTGTTTCTGCAATTAAGAGCAAATGAACAAATAATATAATATAACTCTGCTACTATTAGGGCAAATAATATAATTGATTTTGATAGTTTACTATTGTAAAATTAAGTTAAATTAATGCATGTCACGTTTGTGGTTTCAAATTCGCATTGTTTAGTTCTTTAGCACTAGATCTAGAGATAGTTTAATTGAATTGTACAAACAAGTCTTGTCTGAGCAACCATAATTATCTAATTTCAGTAGTGGAAACTGTTTTGGCTTATGTATGTATTTAAGTGTAATTATCTATATGTGTCATCTTTCGCTGTTTGTTTCCCATTATCAATAAATAAAAAATAAAAAAATATATATATATATACCAGAACCTATGTAAGATTATTTTGACCTATGTGTGATGCGCTATTGCGTAAGAAAATGCATGTTTTTTATACGGTAAAAAGAAGAACCGACAATAAAAAAATGTGAACACCGAATATTTGGATTCTGATTTTGATTACGGTGAATAAAAGTATGTGTCAAAAAAAACGAGTTGCCAATCCACATTGTTCAGACTATACTGAACTGTTGCCATATAAATGAGAATAATAGCGCCCTCTTGACAATGATCATATATTCCTGGTCAAGCTTTAAATCATATGTAAAGAGGGCTAACGCGTATGAATTCGCCGCTAGGGGCGCTAGTGTAGATGGTGGTCTTCGCAAAGTTTGAAATGTCAAATGTCACTTCAATGACTGACAGCTGTTCTTTAGTCTTTAATTTAAGCTATCTTTAAGCCACTCCAGCATCATCCATGCTAAACATGTCACAATTAAACAGCAATACCAATTTTATTTCGCGGAGTCATGCGTTAAAAATAGAGTGAATTGTTTTCAACCTGCATAAATAAATATTATTTGCAAACATCACACAAAACACCTACCAATGTTATTTAAATGAAGCTCTTCCGCCTGAAATGTGAAGCGTGCATCGCTAACGTCTTTCCTGACGGGATAAAACACAACAGACACAGTGCGGTAGCTTCTGTACATATATACATCGGTCGCTATCTGCCTAGTGACCAAATGGTAGTCATCCAGTATCACTGTGCGTGTTTTCGTCAATTGGTCAAGTATCCGTTTCCTGCTCGCCTCCTCTTCGGCTTCTTTATCGCCATTGCATGCCGTATTACACACATAAAATAGGAAAAATACAAACTGATTTTTATATCGCCTAGTGCCTACCTGAAAACTGAGTAAGACACTCACTGGGCACTTTTTGATTTTAATTATTGTTTATTATGTATCGCTATGTTTTGAGTATTATTATCTTGTTTAACGATCGAAAAAAGACGTTAACCCAGACCCACTGGAGACAGCACCACCTCCCTACTGCTCCCAGTGGCCAATGATATGTCAGCCTCAGCCGTGTCAGCGTCACTGTCAATACTGTCAGTCACAATCACAACCATATGTAGAGATGAAATGGGGGAGGGGCAGCAAATAACACGACCAAATTACGTAGGTTGTTTCTGGTATGTTGTCAGGAATGTTAAAACGTGTTTTTAATTTTGTCGCATTGCGTATGTTCTCTCCCTCACGGTCGCACGGGTGCACATCTATATAAAATACTAGGTACTTCAGTGTATGGTGGCGCCGCCTATTTACTATTTTTTACGGTCACTTTTTGATACATGAAGATTCATTTCCTTACCTCTACCTTCCATACACTCCAGATTACACCACAGATTATTAACTAGTTACTTCATGATTACACGACGCGAAGCCGCGAACGCGAGTGTGGAGTCGATTTCGCTGATTAGCGAACTAGACTCCACACTCGCGTTCGCAGCTTCGGACCCCTTTTGGACCACCATCAACAGAGGCGCCAACTGGTGAGCAAAAAAACGATAGCCCTCAATGTTACCATCAAAGAATATAATACTCACGTTACCATTATCTATCTTTGATGTTACTCTATGGTTTACTTTAGTAAGTAGGTAGTAGTGCTTTTTAAAGCAAGGGCCTGACACTCTTTGATAGAGAAAGATAGTCTTATTGCGATTCCTATAAGAGGAGAGAAAATAGTGCCATGCTTTGTCCTTATCACCGACCGGATTTTTTTTCATGGATGGGTTATGGCAGCATAGGTAGGAGGCGACGGCGAGAATTTTATAAGAGTGAAAGGGAAAAAGGATTATGCTGCCATACATTAACCTGTCAATACATGAATATGTCTTTCTCTTACCCCTGGTCGCTCGGTTTCATGTCTATAACTACTATACTATGTCTATGCTAAAAAGGCTAGTGGTGCACTTTGGTGGCAGAACATTGCAGTAATATCCCCTAGGGGTACTTCCGCTGAACCGCAATAATATCGCTGTAAACTCAATATATAAGTATGGATTGTATAATATTATACCATCCATAATATTAAGTTAAAAATGTTAATAACAAGCTTGTGTTATTATGATATAATTAATTCTCTCTAAAAAAAGTATTTTATTACAATAAAGCTAAATATACAATTTCGTAAAATTACTGCACATCAAAGTCCATCTTGTATTGTGTAATACTTTCTTTTTTTGGAAATTTTGTTCTTAAAATAAACATCTTATTTACTTCTGGGGTGGAGTCCAGTGTTTCTAGATACCCAAACCAGTAGATTACTAATCCTGGACCAAATCTGTTCCAATAAGCCATTAATTGATCCTTTAAATATCCAGAATGGTTTTCTTCATCACCAAATAATGCTTTACTTTCTACCCAATGAACAATAAAGCCATCTACTGCTATGGGTACATCAAGTTTGAAATCAGGGGTCTTATCATAACCCCGAGACCTTAATACATTTTCATCAGAGAATGTTATATTCATCAATCTTAACTCTTTTTCTAGTCGTAACTCATATTCTAATCCAATTGACCTGAAAAAAAAAGTCTATTTAAACATTAAGGAATTTTTTATAAGTAAGCTTGTATAAATGTTATCTAGACTAGAAAATTTTACCTGTTATTAAAACTTTAATGATCTGACCGCTCAAGTATTTCAAAAAGCTTATTTAATTTAATTTTATGAACCATAACATAATATAATGTGTATTGTGCCTGGAAATAAATAAATGATTATGATTATAACTTACTGTTTTATTACATCTGCATATGGGCCATACTGGTTATCATTCATGGTGCCCTGTAAATACATTAACATTACAATATAAAAGTTAACCGAATTTTTAAATTTAATTAATATAGGTATATGGTAAAGTAAAACTTGCAATGACATGGATAACTAAGACTAAAAATTACCAGAAAGACTTGATAGGCAAGTTCTTTGTCTTCAATTAATGTGGTATCTTTGAAGCACTTCTTGACCATGGACGAGTCCGAGTAAACATTCTGCAGGAGAGATCTTGCAAACAGGGCTGGGCTTATTCCTTGATTGTCCGAGAGCCTTAAAAAAAAATAATTAAGAGATTGTTTTAGAATGAAATTTGAATTTAGCATTGTTTGCAGATGTTTCTGAAAATATAATTTGAAAATAGACATAATATTTGAGACATAATAAAAACATAGTCTACAATACAGGGTACATTAAAAAACCTAACTTATCTATTTCAGCATTTCCCTGCTGTATTGCGATGCTTATAATAAGTTGTGCTAGAAAGTTGACTGCTCTTTGGTTGCCAATAAATAAACTGGATAAACTAATGACTAGTCTTTGAAAGTCGAGTTCTGCAGAACAATAAAATACCATTTAAAATGTTTTCTCGAGTTATGTCTCTTCTCAAATCTCATTTAACAAATATTTTATAACAAACACAATAAACTAAAATACTTACTGTAAAAGAACACCATCTTCTGTAGATTTGTCTCTCATTAGTCCTTCATACAGTTCATAATATCTACTGGATATTGATGGAGACTTTCTATAGCTCTGTTTCATTGATCTCTGCACCAACAGTGATATAATGCTGCCCAGTGTAGCTGGTGGTAAACTGAAAATATTACCATCATGTTAATCTCAAATTCATATTCATAATATAAGCGCAAACAAACTTTCTCAACATGAACCATATTAAACGAATGAAATATGTTATGAAATATATTAAACGAGAGCTTGGCTCATAAGTAACGGATTTATTGGTTAGAAGCTAATAGCTCGAACCTTCTTATATACGCAAAAATAAAGCAAAGGATACTAACTTTTTGTACTTTTTCTTTAATTCATTCTCAGCTTTACGCCCATACGATGTGAGCCTATTAAAGTCTGCTACAATAGCGTTGTATAATTCCACTTTCATAGGTTTCATACTGAAAGTTCTCAAGGCAAATCAATGTCGACCAATACACGAATATTATTCGTAATTAAGAGGAATAATATCAATAATAACGATTTCATAAATAAATTTACCGAGCAGTCAAACATTAACACGGATCTGACAGCTGTCAAATGAAATTAGTAATACCAGTCTAATAGTTGTGCCTGCCTGTTTACTCGTGTTTGCCTTGTACATGCTTGTACAGTGGTCAGCTGCGACATTTGTTTCATGTTATGGAAGGAGATACGAATGTTGGGGAGGGGAATAGTAAGGAGTCGTATTTTTCTATTAAAAATTAACCAGTCGAGCATGAAGCTGTTCAAGACTTGTATAAAAGCTTCGTTCCAAAAAACCTTTAACTCATAGACATAGTATAGTAGTTTATAGTTAATATAGGTTATATTCATAGTTAATATTTGTGAATACGAAATAAATTAATGTTTGTCCTTTAATTCATACCATACAAAACAATTGTAAAATAAAAATACTCGAATATAATGACTGACGAGAGCGCGAATATATCAGCAAAAACAAGAGCTAGAGCTCTAGAACAAATTAACAAAGTCTGTATTTGTTTTGATAGGATTACTAAAATATGTGTATAAATATCAGATTTGCAAACTTGTAAATTTTTCATACTTTTAGCATGGATACATGGATGGTGCAGCTGATGGACAGAATGCTGCATTTCAAACTAGTTTTAACATTGGCTATGAACAAGGTTTCAGCTTTGGCATGGAGTTAGGATTTAATGAAACTCTGTTAGTAATCAAATAATACTTCAGTAAGTATGTTAAGTTGAAACGGTGAGTAACTTGATACTTTGATTTCAGAGCACAATACCAAAATGAACCACCTGCGATGAATTTGCAAGATCCAAGACGGATAAATTGCCAAATGTGTATAACTGGGTCAGGAGCTCAAGAGAACATTGTAAATTTATACAATGCACAAAAAGAAAAAAATGATCCTTATTTTTGTAATAAACAATCAAATGTGGTATTTTCTATAAAAAGGGACCTTATTGTCGATGGCGCTTACGCCATTATTAACGATGCTCTGATATAAATACAATGCCGCGCGACGCTGTGCAGCATAAGCGCCATCGACAATAAGGTCCCTTTTCATAGAAAATGTCCCAAATAAAGTACCATAAATCAAAATGCTAATTTCATTTACAATCTTAAAATAATTATCCTATGTTACATTGTTGGTCTTTAAAATATGCAGTACAAACATATTTTTGATTCACTTTATTAACTAGTTCAGTGCTCCAAGAGCACAATCACACTCTAGGCTTCTTCTCTGGGGGAGGTTTCATGTTCTCTTGCTTGATTTCTTGTTTGATGTCCACATGTCCTTGGATGGCTCCGTTGGTCATGTCTGATCCACTAGGGTCAACAGGCTCCTGCTTTATAGTAATGTTATTGACATTGTTTGTTTCTGATGGCTTGTCTTTGTCATTTGTATTTTCAGTTTTTACTCCATTAGTCTGAAATTAATTTAAAAAATAAAAATTATATATAGTATTTAGTAGATAGATTACTCTTGTCTGAATATTACCATCTGTTGCCACTGACTTGATTCTGCATATATTTAGATGAATTATTATTGCTTTTTTTAACAGCCTAAAATTTACAAAGAGTATGTGAATGCTACCTGATTATGAGCTACTTGAGCTACAGGTAGTGGAAACTGCCGCACTAACTCTGCTAATAGCATATCCACTCGCTGCCGTTGGAACACTGTTGATGGCTCTTCTTTGGGAGTAGTTGTTGTTTCTTTGGGTGCTGATGAACCAGCATTGAAGGGGCTTAGACCTACAAACAAATTTTGTACAATAACAAACATACCCTCCTACAAAACATCCTCCTAGCCTAGTGGGTAGTGACCCTCCCTACGAAGCAGGAGGTTCCGGGGTTTGAATCCTGGTAAGGGCATTTATTTTATTTATTATTTAATAAGCAGGCAGGCAGTTATGGCAACTGATCTGATTATTATCTGACTGATTATTTGTGTTTATCACAAATATTTGTTCCTGAGTTATGGATGTTTCTATGTATAATAAGTATTTATATATACATATCTGTAACATAAACATATATCGTTGTCTAATAGCCACAACACAAGCCTTATTGAGCTTACCATGGGACTAGGTTGATCCATGTAAAATTGTCCTATAATATTTATTTATCCACATATCTTGGAAAGGAATATGTGATAAGAAATTACTCTTCAACCCTAAGAATAAAATTGCCTTTAATGTGAAATAGTATTTGTTACAACAAACCTGGTTTATTTGCCTTAAAATCCCACCAGTAACCTTTACTGGGATGATATCTTGAGTAAGACATTGTTTCTTCAAAGGAACATTGCAGGTGGTGGACAGCAGATAACTGTACAAAAATTATATTGAATATATAATTAGCCGGGTCCACACAAAGCAAGCAAACGAGCGAGGCAATTTCCTCGCACACAAAACGGCCAGTGTAGACATGCCTCGCGCGCGACGCCTCAGCCAAGGCACGCCTACACTGGCCATTTTGTGTGCGAGGAAATTGCCTCGCGCGTATGCTCGCTCTATGTGGACCCGGCTATTGAACAGCATCACCATTCATATCTCAAAATACAATTTAGTTGATAAAAAGAAACATCATCATCTCTACATAATTCACATTGGCTAAGCCTGTATTGTGCTCCCTTCACTCTTGTGGTCACTTCGTAGTTCGGAATTACTAATGTTATTAGAGTATCCTCTAAATAGAAACTTGCAGATTATTATAAAAATAATATTATTTACATTGATTTATGTTACTTTAGAGGAACAAGGAACAAAAAATAAATCAAGAGGATATTTTATGTATTTGATATCTTACCAGTCTAGAATTAAGTACACTGGCAAGGTCAGGAGCCTGATAAACAATGCCAGCAATGATATAGTAATCAGCAAGAGGTATGACATGATTTGGACTGTGTCTATGTTGTTTACGGATAACATATAAGATTGGATCCTGAACATGTAGAAGCATGTACTCCAACCCAGTCATCGACCTGCAAGGTAAAGTTTTATGAAATAAAATAAAAATATAGTCAGTGGCTAAATCCCATATTAGATATATCTGAATAATACTTACTGCAATTGGTCCATGCTGAGCCGTTGCATCTTAACAACTTCATTGTTACACGTGCGATCGAAAAATGGGTTAGACCTTTCCGAAAAATAGTCCATTATGTTTGTTGGGTTCAGCGAAGGTATCCAAGTTGAATCGTGCCAAGACAATCCTAGAGGGTTCTCAGCCGCTATGGGCAAGTTACCAATCCTTCCGGGCATCATTTTGATTACAGCGATTAGCAAGATTTAGGATTGTTGGTAAATGAAGCTCGACCGAATATATGAATCAATAAAATTACTATTTCATGAAATATTTCACAAAGAATAAAGATTGTTATGACTTATGACACGGACAGTCGAGATCACAGATTAATAATATGTCAGTCGAGATTGGCATAATTTTGCCACAGACTATAAAACAAACCCGTACTAACTTAAGCAAAACAATAGACCTAGCATTACATAGATCAGCTATACGCGTGCGCCCGTGAGGGACAAAACATACGCAATACGACGATATTATTGGTCGAGTAGATTTGTAGCCCACCATAAATCATACTAAATTTACGGTGGGGAATAAAAACAAATGTGGGACTATGACAAGGACACACAATAGGGATAAGCTCGCCTTTGTACCTAAATTTATATGAATTTCATGTTAACAATTTTTGTTTTGTACAATAAAGTGATTTACTACTACTACTACTACAATCACAGCGCTTTCTCTGTTACTCCTACTGAAAGATACATAGGACTATCCCGTTCGGTCATTTCCCCCCACCCCTCATGACCGATCCAGTTATACTAGATTCATGAGCAAAACAATATTGATGCAGATTATAATGGCCCTAATGGTCGTAACACACCATCGCACCGCACCAAGGTCATTGTACGACGCACCCATAAGTAAGAGCGAGAAAGAGATATCGCTTTCTCGCTCTTACTTATGGGTGCGTCGCACAATGACCTTGGTGCGATGCGATGGTGAGGAACGGCCTTAAAGTTGCTATCATAAGTCGGTTTACATTCGCGTGCGAGCCACGAGCCCACCGTTTACACTCGCGTCTCGTGGCGCGGCTCGCGGCTCGGCTAGTAGCTCGCACGCCATGAATCTAGTATAACTAGAGCGGTCATGAGGGGCGGGGGGAAGTGACCGAACGGGATAGTCTTATGTATCTTTCAGTAGGAGTAGCAGAGAAAGCGCTGTTATTGTTTGTCCTTGTCACAGTCACATTTTATTTTATTCCCCACCGTAAATTTATTATGGTTTATGGTGGGCTACAAATCTTCTCGACCAATCATATTTGAATCATATTGTCGCATTGCGTATGTTTACTATGTTTTGTCCCTCACGGGCGCACGCGCATAGCTCATATAGCTGATCTATGTAATGCTAGGCCGCTCCAGACTACGCGGCGCGGGGCGTTCGCTGCTTCGCGCCGCGTTGTCTGGAGTGGGCTTTACACTAGTACTAGCACCCAAAAGAAAAGGATGAATATAGTTTTTTATGTTCTTATTTACTGACAATTTGGTTTGAAAACCACTGGATTGAGCTCCATAATCCCAAAGTCCTCTTAACGGAACGTCTTTACTACAGCAGGAAGGTACGTGAAGCAATTGAAATCAGAAAACATCGAAATTCCAATCAAAGTGAGGGACAGGGGATTTCGTCTTCGTGGAATCCAGTGATCAACAAATGTAAGGGGGAAAAACATCCCACCACATACCATCGGATGTCGTGAGTGTTGTGTGTAGGCAAAGTGACAACCCTAGCGTACAAGTTAATAATCAAGATCAAGTGCGGGTAGTTCACAAAACCCGCGCAGCAAGAAAATGTTGATACAATGAGGGCTATCGTTTTTTTGCTCAGTTGGCACCTCTGTTGATGGTGGTCCAAAAGACTAAAGAACAGCTGTCAGTCATTGAAGTGACAAGTGACATTTGACATTTCGAACTATGGAAAAGACCACCATCTACACTAGCGCCCCTAGCGGCGAATTCATAGGCGTTAGCCCTCATTCCTCGCCAGTCTGCCTGTGACCACGAACGTAACGTCACGTTCGAAACATCAGGCCATAAATAAACGTAAGTTTGTACGCGATTAAGTCCCGTGTTAGTTTTAAAATTATGAGTGAAAATCGAGTTAGTTTAAATCAGTATAAAGATAAGTCTTATTGCGATTCCTATAAGAGGAAAGAGAAAATTGTGCCACGCTTTGTCCTTATCACCGACCGGGTGGCATCATAGGTAGGAGGCGATGGCAAAATACCGAAATTTATAAGAGTAAAAGAGAAAAAATCCAATGCTGCCCAAATTTTATATGAATATTCTTTCTCACCCCCGGTCGCTCGGTGGCGCGTCTATATACTTGTATATACTATGTCTATGGTGGTCCATGTTCATGCCTGTCAAATATGTCAATACATGAATGAATTCTATATTCTATTCTATGATATGATTATGATTAAAACCAAGTTTTGAATTAATGGTGTACAATTTTGTAAGGTATTTGGGTTTACTTGAGTAAACAACGTATTTAGAACAATTTGTGTGAATAAACGAGGTAATTTACTTTTAGATACTGTAAGTACGTGTCTATCGCGTAATTATTTAAGTTTGTATTCATTGTAAAGGTTATAAAACAAAGGTTACAATCAACCTATAATAAGCAGACACCTGAGCTGAGATCTATATGCAGAGGTGTCTGCATTTAGAATACAATAAATAGATCGCTGGCTAATTAGGGTAGTAATAGTAATCCAAGCTGCTAGCCAGAATAAACTTTATAAATGTATACAGCTAGAATCTAGATTATGCTTTGGCGTTGTTATATTTGATAGTATTGTAAATTTATTAGTGTACATGTCTAATTTTACTTTTAGGTAGGTTAGGATAATTCTCTCCTTAGTGTTTTCAATTCAAAGATGAACAAAAAACTGGAAAATGAGATTCGGTGCTATGCCAACATTTCTGCAGAAGCTTATAATACTGAGAAAGTAGTCACGGATACAGCCACAGATCAGGTAAACAATGCATAATTATTTATTTGCTTCTTTTGTTTTATCTAATATGGAGTCAGTACTTACATATTCTGTTGAAATGATAAAGTAAAATACAGTAAAATGTGCCTACTTTGCTTCAAATATTCATGATTTAATTTAATTTTAAACATATTGTTAGGAATGGTAGATTATTTTATTTACGTATGTATGGCATAATTAAGGTGTAAGGTATGTTGACATATAAGCAGATTAAAAACCTAGACCATCACTACTATCATGTTGTTACACATAAATGAGGTTGTGATATATCTTTCATTAATAAAAACCGGCCAAGTGCGAATGTATTTTTTATGTGAAACGTGAGTGAAACATTTTTAAAAAACCTGTAGGGGTCGGATTAAAAACTAAGTAATTAAATCCGACTCACGCTTGACTGGACATTTGTAATAGGTTTTCCTGTGATCTATAGGTAAAGATCTATTTTGCGTATTTTTTTCAAAATTTTAGACCCAGTAGATTCAGAGATAAAAAGGGGGGAATGGTCATTTTTTTGCCTATTTTCTTGAATAACTTCTAAACTGTTTCTCCTAATATTATAAAAAATATATATTTGACATTCTCACAATGAGCTCTTTCATTTGATATGTGACACAATATAGTTTGAAAAACTTCATTTTTTAATTTTCACATTTACATGAAATAAAGCACCAGATAATTATTAGAAAAACAGATAGCAGTTATTTTTAAACACAAGTTTTATTTAATAAATCGGATAGAAATACAAATAGTAAGTAGGTGAGTTGACCGTGACGTCATTGTGTAATGTTTCGTATGAATTTATATTAGCAAATCGTTTTGACAGTTCTAAAAAAGAAACTGATTTGACTAGTAGAAGAATACCCTATTAAATGAATTAAATTACATGTAAATCAATTGAATTTAACTAAATAACTTGTAAACAAATTAATTTGACACATTTAATTGTGTTTTTAGTTGGAGGTTGAAGCTACAGTATTAAAAATATTTAGACAATTTGAAAAGGAAGCATCCATTGATCCTGATCTGCCAATACTTAATAAACGGGTTCACAGTAAGCAATTAAAAACTTGGTTGAAGGCATTACCAAAAGGTTATGAGTGCTTGGATGCCAGCAGACCATGGCTTGTGTACTGGATTTTGCATGCACTGTGGATCTTAGATGACATGCCCGACACAGAGACATTATCTAGTGCTGTGGACTTTCTCGCTCATTGCCAACACGAGGAGGGGGGCTATGGAGGTGGCCCAGGACAATATCCACATTTAGGAACCACTTATGCAGCTGTAAACGCCTTAGCCATAATAGGGACAGATGAAGCATACGATTCAATAGACCGCAGCTCTTTACAAAAGTTTTTATGGACTCTTCGAGATGTTGATGGCTCCTTTGCTCTACACAAAGGAGGCGAACAAGACATAAGGGGAGCGTATTGTGCAGTAAGCGTTGCTAAAATGACAAATACGTACACAGATCTCTTATTTGACAAGACAGCAGAGTGGATAGTTAGTTGCCAAACTTATGAAGGAGGTTTTGGCGGATGTCCAGGCATGGAGGCACATGGCGGATATGCTTTCTGTGGGATCGCATCTCTGGCGTTACTAAACCGGCCAAAGCTATGTGACATAGATGCACTCCTGAGGTGGTGTGTAAATCGTCAGATGCGGCTAGAGGGTGGCTTTCAGGGACGGACTAATAAACTTGTTGATGGCTGTTATTCATTTTGGCAAGGTGCTGCTTTTCCCATAATCAGTGCAATCTTAGCGCAAGGTAATATTAAATAGTAATTAATATTAAATTACAAGATATACAATTGCAATTGCAGTTTGTAGGCACAATGTGGAGATCCTATGTAATTACATATTGTAAATAGTTTTAAGACCTCTGTAACCCATATTGACTAATAAATTATCAATTGCCTGAGGTAGTTAATGTTTCGTCCTTTTTTGCAGAAGACAAAGAACTGATAGAAACGTGTTTATTCAATCAAGGTGCCTTACAAGAATACATCATTGTTTGCTGTCAAGCCAACGATGGAGGCCTAATAGATAAGCCTGGCAAGTGAGTGACGTGAATTGTTAACATGCCTTTGTTATTGATACTGTCTAGTCATATACTGGGCACGATAGCCGAATTGTTTGTGCAAATATAGTATGTTAGCGGATGTGTTAAATACTGGCTTAGTCAGTCATAACAGAGCAAATAAAATAAACACTGAATTCGAACCCGAACATCAAGCAACTAACTGAAGCACTACTTTAGTTAATCACAGTACTTATGCTATCATACTAACATTTTACCTGTAACATATGTATACATAATTATCTTCATGTCTGAATTTGATACTCTGTAGTAATTTATTTGTGGATGAGATTATCTCAAGGCCATGTCCGTATCTCAGGAGGTCTATGCTCAGCAAAATGATAACGATGATGATTTGATTGCCCTCACTCAGGGGTGAATGTCAAAACGTGAGATGGAGGTATACCAAATACCGCATGTCAGCGTGTAATTCGGTTTCAGAGCGCGCGACATCTACCACACGTGCTACACGCTGTCAGGGCTGTCGATGGCGCAGCACGGCACGGGCGCCGGCGACCCGTTCGTGGTGGGCTCCCCGCGCAACGAGCTCAACCGCGTGCACCCCCTGCACAACGTGGCGCCGCACCTCGTCTACAACGCAGTGCACTACTTCATCAGGCATCCGCCGCCGGTCAAGGATTTCAGGAAAAACTAGCTTGATTTAGGTCTTCAATTATTGACGCACTGCTTTGCACAATTACGTGTGATGCGTGCGTCACAACAAATAGTAAAAATAATAGGACGCTAGTAACTTTTGGATAATTAAACATCTAACAGTTCGATTTCGGTAACCACTAGTAAAAATTACTGGTCCTTCGAACCGGATAATATAGGTACGGGTACGGATTAATCAACTGGTCCCTGGAGCTGACATTAGTTTTTAGGGAAAAATGTATCTTTTCATATACATTCTCCGGGCATTGAACTTTACAAAGTTATGGATGTTATTGTAGGTATAGGTAGATATGGTCCTTCGAAAGGGATTATGTAAAAGAAATCAAGACACCTTCTGGAAATCGGAGGCATGTTATGTAATATCATAACATAACAAAACTTCCGTGAGACATAGACATATTAAATATATTAATAACGGGTCACTCACGTGTTTTAAGTCGAAAACGCTCGACATGTTTCACTCCGTACCGAGGAGCGTCATCAGGTGCTTGCGTCGACGGTGACGGACCGGCGCAGACTGCGGGCCGCAGCCCTCCGCGAGTCCGCGCCCGATGACGGCGGAGTGAAACATGTCGAGCGTTTTCGACTTAAAACACGTGAGTGACCCGTTATTAATATATTTAATATATCATAACATTTTTCTTAACCAAACCTAAACAAACCTGAAGGACTTATTTTCCAGTAGCTACACTTTTACTTTATTTTATTTACTAGATTATACCTTGCATGGCGTGTATTTTATTGAACGAATAAAATAAAGCCCTTAAGTTTTATCAGTAGAACCAGTGTGTGACCAAAAACGAAAATGCCAGAACAAAAAAAACCGTTAAAGCTTAAATCCGGCGTTTCCGACTGTACAATAATTGCATCCTGCAAAAGTGAATCGTAAAACGCTCTTAGGTAATTCATACCTTTTATGTTGTATGTATATACATTATATTATTATATAAGTATATTCATGTGAGCGTTTTACTGAGATTTAACTATACGTGGGGCATAGCGGGCATACTGAAAGTTTCAGGAATGTGATTAGTAAGACTACGTAAAGCCTGACCAGTAATATATGATCATTGTCAAGAGGGCGCTGTTCTTTCTCATGTACGGGGTGACAGTTTAGTATAGCATGAAAAAATTAGTCCCAGTGAAATTCCGCAACATGGCGCTTGATCATTCCTGGTCAGGCTTTATATTTATATAATATGACCATGCAGCCAGCCGGGCCAGCACATGATTAGCGCCACAGTATCTCGCCGCGAGATAGACTAGTTAGTAAAAGACGGGTAGTCTATCTCGCGGCGAGATACTGTCGCGCCAATCATGTGCTACGAGTAAGGAGCAATTAAACATTTAATGTCTTTTCACGGACTTTGAGTATATCCTACGTATCTACTTATTTCAATTTACTTGTAAGCGAATATTGATTTATTTATGTACAGTCAGCATCAGAGATATTGGAGCGTTCAAGGTGCTCAAAAATATCTGAACACTCACTCTAACTCCTTGAAAATAAAGGCGTGTTCACAGGGCCGGATTTCCGCCTAGGCCCACAAGACCTGGACCTAGGGGGTCAGGCAACCTAGCGATGGTTCTGAAATGGAGAAGGGGCCCTAAATTTCAAATGCCTAAGGGGTCCTTTATCTTTAAATCCGGGCCTGCGTGTTCAGATATTTGTGAGCACATTGGCCGCACCGATATATCTGATGGCGACTGTATAAGTTTGGGGGCGTTCAAATATTACGTAACGCAATTTCAGGGGGGAGGGGATCTTGTAAAACGTTACGATGCGTTACAGGGGCGGAAGGGGGGGGGGGGGGGGGTTGGAACAAGGCGTTACGTACCAATGATTTTTTTAAATTAATTAAAATACATACTTATAATCACGCCTATTTCCCGGAGGGGTAGGCAGAGACCACGAATTCCCATTTGCTATGATCCTGACGTATACCCTCTTTCGCTTCCTTCATGCGCTTTCATAACATTCCTCATACACGCTCGCTCATTTATTCTATTTTATGATAATGATCACTTGGGTTGGGTGTTACGTAACTTTTAGGTAGGGGGAGGGAGGGTACACGAAAACGTTACGGCGTGTTACCAGGGGTGGAGGGGGGTTAAAAATCTACGAAAATTGCGTTGCGTAATATTTGAACGCCCCCTTTAGTATAGTAATACCTGAAAAAAAAACAGGACTTTTATTTGTTGGGATGCCATTTTGGATTGGATAAATTCTACTTTGCTTCTTTTTGACATGGAGTGCTATTTTAACCGCCAAATAATTCCAATCCCAGTAAAGCGTAGTAATAGTAATATCGTTTATTGCAAACCATGGTACAATACAATAGAGGTTAAAATGGAAAAAGCGTACCAACATATTACGTACCTCTTACGAACTATTACGGATTGACGATCGCGAGTATTCTTCCCACATTTGGGTATACTAAGTACAAATTTTTAGGGTCCCGTACCCAAAGGGTAAAAACGGGACCCTATTACTAAGACTCCGCTGTCCGTCTGTCTGTCACCAGACTGAATCTCATGAACCGTGATTGCTAGACAGTTGAAATTTTCACAGATGATGTATTTCTGTTGCCGCTATAACAACAAATACTAAAAACGTCGACCTTTCTGGCCTAGTGGGTAGTGAGGTAGTGACCCTGGCTATGAAGCCGATGGTCTTGGGTTCGAACTTCGAATCCCGGTAAGGGCATTTATTTGTGTGTTTTCTATGTATTTATATATTATATATATCGTTGTCTGAGTACCCATAACCCAAGCCTCCTTGGGCTTGCCGTGGGACTTGGTCAATCTGTGTAAGAATGTCCTATAATATTACATAAAAACAGAATAAAATAAATATTTAAGTGGGGCTCCCATACAACAAACGTGATTTTTTATGACGTTTTTTGCGTAATGGTACGGAACCCTTCGTGCGCGAGTCCAACTCGCACTTTGCCGGTTTTTTCTCTTCAAATAGCTTTGCGTGATTCTATTTACATATACCTACCTAAATATGCACCTACCGATAAATTACGCAATCAACTTGATTGCTTCAACATAAGTATCGTCAAGATAGAATATAAGACGATTGTGCACTTTAGGTGTGATAGATAGATAGATAAACCATTTATTCGTTTGCCACAATACACACATATTAAAACAGAAGAAACACAGGAGATACAAAAAAGCAACATTAAGATAAAAAACAAAACTTTAAAAAAATAAACCGTAGAATTGCTGTGTGCGTTGCAGCAAAACAAAAGGGTTCTTGCTCAGTTATACACTCCGCTCTTTCGAGCGAAGCACTGGTAATTCTGCTAGAACCCAGGTCACTAACAGACTATCAATGTAGAAATTATAATGTTATAATAGTAATGAATAATTGGCCTATTTCTAATAAAATTGCCATTATAATGTCTGAATAGAATAGAATAGATGTGTCGTAGGGATGTATAGGTGTGGTGAGTGTTGGTACGTATGTGTAGTATTAACAAATACAGCTGTAGTGAACGTCCTACAGACTACATCCGGTAATCTGTAACTAAGTACCCGTACGGAATTCCTAAGTTTTGTTTATTTAAAAGGTGTTTTTTGAAATGAAACGAATGATTTTTTGTTTTAAGGCATCTTAATGGTGGAGGGATATTATTCCAGCACTTAGTTGCCAGATACCGGAAGCAGCCAGTAAAAGCGACAGATTTGTGCGGGTGCGTTTCTAAAAGGCAACGCCTGGTGGATCTGGTACCGTGTCTTTTGTGAAAGGAGGAAATGTGTATTTTTGAGTGCAGATATTCAGGTTTTTTATCATTCATGACACTAAACAAAAGACTTGCAAGGTGTAGGTGTCTGCGAGACGACATATTGAGTATAGAGGCCTTATTTAAATGTAGCGTTATGTGACTCCTAGGCGGGATTGAATAACAAAAACGGTAGCAGGCATACTGTACTCATTGTATAAGACGACGAGTTTTCTCTAGTAGACGTGGCCCATACACTATGTCTCCATAATTCAGTTTGGAGACAATAAGTGATTCACATAGAATCATACGTGCTTCCTCAGTTAAGAGGTTTCGAATTTGGTATAAAACCTTCAGGCGAAAAAACAAGATTTGACCAACTCACTTACATGTTTTTCGAACCGCAATTGGCTGTCAATAACGAGCCCTAGGTTTCTGGCCTCCTCCACGCGTTCTATTAACGAACCTCCTATACTTATTTTAGGGTCAATATCCAGAATTTTAGATTTTTGTGCTTTGGAACCTAATATCATGAATTTAGATTTTAGAGGATTTAGCAATAATCCATTTTTATCAGCCCAAGTGGATATGCTTTCCAGATCTTCATTTATTTTGTCAATTGCCTGGGCTAGATCACTAGGACGGGTCGAAAAGTACAGTTGGACGTCATCCGCGTACAGGTGGTATTTGCAGTATTTAATACTTTTTATTATGTCTGCGCTGTAAATAATAAATAGCAATGGTCCAAGTATGGAACCCTGGGGGACTCCCCGGGTTAAAGGCTTGGCGTCAGAGACTGTTAAGGTACCATTGTCTCTTATAATTTTGACAGACTGTGTTCGTCCGTCAAGATAACTCTTGAACCAAGCCAATGACATGAGGTAAGTCCACAGATATAAGAAGTAAGATTTATAACGGAGCATAATTTCAATGTGTATCGCTGTCTCCAACTGTCCCCCACCACATCATTGAGGGTGTGGCCAGACAACCAACTCACGCGCTGTGATTGACCAAACCGCGCGGTGTAAGAGATGAGAGCGGCGACGCTAGAGGGATGACAAGTCGATAAAGTTACAGACTGTAACTTACAGTTGTCGATGTTTTATGTTCTGAATTTTCAATGTTTTAGTTAAAAATACAAATACTATACTGCATTGCCATAATCGAATTGGACAGACTGCTATAATTATGTAAACATGATCTTATTGTTTTGACATTAAAACTTTTATTTATTTTATGTAATAAATGTTATTGCCCTTGACTTCCTTGCTGAAATAAAACAAATGATAATGCAGTTCTTATAGTAGATAAATAAACTAAAGTAGGTAAGACGTTGTGTTGAGAAATTTAACATTGGTACTTAAATCCGGTTTATGATAAATTCATAAAATTGGAATGATACTGGAACTGATATTGCAATGGTACTTACTACTATCGTGTATCCCTCTACCTAAAAGTTACGTAACAAACACCCAAGTGACAATTTTTATCTAAGTCACAATTATGTTCAGCAAAGATTTTATGATTAAAATTGAAGAAATGAGCTAGCGTGTATATTATAATTTTATTAAATTAAAAAAAAAAAACATTGTTACGTAACGCCTTGTTCCAACCTCCCCCTCCCACCCCTGTAACGCATCGTAACGTTTTATAAGACCCCCCCCCCCCAAATTACGTTACGTAATATTTGAACGCCCTCATTAATGTGACTTGGTTTGCTGGTACTCAGTGCGCGCTTTCTCTTTGTTCCATGCTGGTACTTAATGCAACCGTTTCGTAAAAAAAGTTCGGTGTTCGGGCCATCAGGTCCTTAATAAAATGTTTGTTACATTAATTTCTACGATAATTGACGGTACCTAGGTCAAGATCCATAGGTAAATTGAAAAATGGTGGAATGTATTTTTATAACGTGTGTAGACAAATGTATAGTGCACCAGTTTTATTTGTATTAAAAACAATAAACATCTTCGCAACTGTTATATTTGTTTTGTTGTCATAATATTACATGTTTTGTATTGGATTTATAGCTAGTGAGTTGGTAATGGTAAATAAATCATGATATCAACTTTACAGTCCAGCTGAACAAATTAGTCAAACTAAGTTTAAGTCTAACATAGGAAGAAACTGTTTTTTCAATTTTTTTGGTCTTTTCTATTACATTTGGATACTGTTTCACACTGCACTATCCAGAATGATAGGGTTATACATTTAACATTACCAGTTTTACTATCTATTGCATAGCAGCCTCTATTCCAAGATTTTATACTTATCATAGCTTTATATTGATTTGTATAAAACCATATACTTTTTAGCAATATTAGTTATAAAAAAGTAAAACCCTAGTATTTAGGTAACTGTTCCTTGAAATGCATGAAAGTCTTAGTGGAAAATGAAATATAATATTTTGATAAGAAAGTTTTAAGTACATAAATTCTGTTATTTACCAGAAATGTTCCTCTGATAAGCACATGTGTGTTGACCTTGTGTATCACTAATCATGTTATGTACACTCAAGTGAGCATGAACATATCTTACAGCACACTGATATAATTACAATAAACATAATAACATCAATAAATTAACTTAAAAAAAACCTAACAAATAATGCAGTACCCAATAAAATGATCTACTTTAAAATAACTGATATACACAATAATTGCAATCATATTTGGTATAACTAATACAATACAACTATACTAAACTAAAACAAATTCCTCTGACTCAATGTCTGTATCACTATCATTGATGCTGGGGGTCACCCAGTTCTGCTCTGATTCATAAATTGAGTATCTTATGTTTGGGGGGTTCATGACTGAACTACGGGAGCCCAGGTGTATTGAAAATATTGGGTATTCATTGTTTGATGACACACCCTGAGGGATGAGAAAAGATTTGATTATGTTTATATATGTCTCAAAGTCATGCTCAGTAGCAAGGTAAAATCCAATACAGCATGAGGGATCCATTTTACTAATAGGCATCTTTCTTGGAGAATGGCAGTGGAAGGACTGCAAGGCAAAGTTGGGCTGCCAAACATCAACCATCTCTTGACAGTAATGTGGATCTAAATGAATTAATCTATCATCTTGATAGCCAACAAAGTAAAGTGAATGCTTAGGCCGCCCACCAATAATCCCAATACAAAAGTCCAGAGTTAAGAGGGAAGTCAGGCAGGGTCCATAAATAGGATTTAACTTATCAGTGCCTAACTTGACAGGCACCAGTAGTATCAGGGACTTCCAGCTTCCGCTGGGCAGCTTGCATAAATCTTGTATATCTTTGATATACACAGTAGAGTCTTGAGCAACATAAACTTCTAAGGAATCAAATTCATAGTTTTCTTTAGAAGCAGCGGTAAGTACTGCCTGCAAGCAGTGGGCGACAGAAGCTGGTCCGTACCAATCTCCGGGCTTCTTCCCCAAGTTTTCCCCTAACTTTACCATCTGGTGGATGGAGAGGGGACTGTTCACTGATGACTTATCTCCAAACCATTTTATTATCATTCGATGAAGGCACTCTTCTTGAAATTCTCTTGCATTTTGAATAGGCTTTTCAGGGGTCCAGCGCCAAGTTCTTCCAAGGAAATGGCATACTAGTGCTTGTGCTAGTAACATTTGTCCACTCCTCAACATGCAGCCCCACCCACAGTCGGTGGTGAATGAAGAGCCCAACATTGTAGGAAACTCTCTTCGGTAGGTCATCCACATTTTACTAACAAAATCAGACTTGAATCCTTCAATTCCTTCACCATATATTTGTTCCATGGGTTGAAGTGGTGTGGCTTCCATACCAATCTCTGTAGAGGACTCTAAGGAACCGGTTGGGCTCAACTTTCGATGATAGCACCGTCCCAAGAGCCATACTGGTGATTCTTTTGAAAAACTAGTCTTCAATTTTACAGTCCAACCGAACTTTACGTTGTTCCACATAGACAGCAATCTGGATTCAACTTTCCCTTTAAGATCTTGCAAGTCGTCAGTTTCACGTCCATTTTGATGAGTGGGTGCAGGTGGAGCAGTAGCGGCTCTCATTGGAGTGCTGTTGGGAACACCATTATCCGAAGCTAAGTGTAGTTGGGAGCTCTGGGCGATGTTATTAGCACGGTTCATTATGTACCATACAGATGTTCAAATTTCAATAACATGCCGAGGGAAATGCATTCCTTGAAGCCAAATTCTTGACCCACATCCAGGAAACATTTCGTTGCTTTGTGACTAATCTTTCAAAACGGCTACTCCTATTTTACGTGCAAGCAAAACGAAGTTTTTCTTTCCTTTAGTTACAAATGTCATTTTGACAGCACGATGTGACAGGACAGTAGGGACGTAGATGGGACGTAGGGAGGGACAGTAGTAACGCGTTTGAGTTACAGATAAACCGACTCATTTATTTTTACATTACATTTCATCGAATGTGAAAGCATAATTATCGATTCATCGATAGAAACTATAGAAAGCACAGAATATTATTGAGATTATCATGTTGACTGTCGAAATGGGGGGAGGGGGGGGCAGATGACTGAACGAGATGCAATTATGGAACTTTCAGTAGGAGAAGCGGAGAAAGCGCTATTATTCTTTGTCCTTGTCACAGTCTCACTTTTTTTTATTCCCCAACGTAATACACTACCGCACCGCACCGCGACATTACGTAAATGGTTTTAGCTATGTTATCAGAAATGTTAAAACGTGTTTTTAATTTTGTCGCGTTGCGTATGGTCCAGTATGGTCTGTCCAATCTGTCAGTGAGTATTATATTCTTTGAATCTGTCCCTCAAAGGCGCACGCGTATAGCTCATCTATGTAATACTAGGTCTATGTCTCAAATGAAACTTCAAATGTCAAACCTCTCCTCTCCTGTCAAACGCACGTTTTCGGTCGGTTCCTCAACATTTGTCATCTGTACAAAAACTTGAAAAACATTGCTTTTTCTTTGAATTTTAAATATTTGATCTTCTCCAATTGTGGAATTCGAAATGGGTCGAGGAAAAGGAGGTAAGATTCATAAAAACAATAAGAAGCAACACACAAAACATTTCAAAAAGAAGGAGAAAAAAATTGAGGTTGTTAACAAAAAGGCTCTGTTTAACCGATACAAAAATAAGCAAAAGGTTGAAGAAGAGAACTTGAAGAAGGAGCAACTGGAACGAAAGCTAAAACAGCAGCAGGCGGTGTACTCGGAGAGCGAGGAAGAAGAAGATCCTTATGGAATGCTAGTTTCCTGTTTCAGTCAGCCAAAAAAACAAAAAGTTGTAATTGATAGTGATGAAAGTGATAGTGAACAGGAACCCGAACATGAGAGTGGCGATAAAGACATGGCCAGTGAACAGGGAGATATGGAAAGTGAGAATGGAGATGAAAATGGTGGTGGAGGTGATGACAGTGAACAGGATTCAGATATGCAGGATGAAGACGAACAGGGCAGTGACTTGGAGATAAAAGTGAGACGCTCCATAATGAAACTAATGAATGAATAATTTTAACTCATTAAAATTGAAAAAATAATTTAAAAAAATATTTTTTAATTGCAGGTAAAGTCTTCACACAAAGCTGAAAATGAGGAACAGGACTCTTCCAATGACCCATTTATCAAACACCTACAATATGAACTTGGGGAAGATCTCCTAGTCACTCTCTCAAATCCATCTCCAGAGAATTTGGACCAAGTTGAGAAAACATGGCCAATTCTTGGTAACATATCTGTAACTATACCGAAACCTGTCAAAATAAAAGCCAAAGTGAAACCTAAAATTTCTTTACTTGAAGAAAAACCTTCAGCTCCAACAGGCACTGTCCCACAAATAGCAAGCACAGATTTTAAACAGATGTTCATAAAATCGCAAATACATGGTAACATTGTGTCTGCGAATAAAACTAATTTAATCAAGAATGATTTGGAGCTCACTGAAGTGTTCACTCCTTTGCAGAGGGAACTCTTTGGCATAATGAATAACTATCAAGATCTCTACTACCCAGAGAGAACTTTAACTAATGCTGAAGAAATTCGCTTTACATACTGTTTGCATGTGGTCGACCATATGTTGAAGACTAGGACTAAGATTCTTCATCATAATTCCAAGCTTAGTAAAAAGACTGACCCTTCTGAGGAATATAGAGACCAAGGCTTAGTCAGACCAAAGGTAAAAAAATATATTTTATGAATTTCTGATGTAACTTTTTAATAATACACTATTTTATGATGCCTATTCACTTTCCTATTATTGCCCAAATATTCAAGTTGCATCTTTCATGTTTCATTATATGTAAATCTTGCATGGTTCGGAATCAGTGTAGGTCAATAAAAAGGATTGGAAGAAGTTGCCAGCAGCATGCTGAGATGGGGCCATTTCGTGACACTTTATTTTTACTAATTTCTTTTAATGTATTTCTTGTAATGCTATTGTCTGTGTGTTTACGAATAAAAACTATTCTATTCTATTCTAATATTTGTAGTAAGTGACATGCCACTGACAGGACTGAAATTTGTCTTATGCAACAATCCATTTCTATAAGCAATCTTATTGAGAATTCATTTGCAAATAGTACCTTTAGCAATTTACCAAGAATTTACCATATGCAAATTTAGGTCTGTTTTTTTATTCCGTAGACTAAAATGACGTTTCATGTGTAAGACATGACATTTCATTTTCATGACATTTTAGTCTACGGAATAAAAAAACAGAAATAGTTATACTGTTTATTTATTTTCAAGGTACTGATACTGGTTCCATTCAAAAGCGCAGCATACAAAGTAGTGAAGACCATTATGGACATCCTAGTGCCCAAGGAAGCAGGCCAGGTCGTCAATAAGAACCGGTTTGAGGAGGAGTTCACCGGCGGCGAGCTTGCCATGCCGCAGAAGAACCCTAAACCAGAGGATTATGAACTCATGTTCAGTGGGAATACTGATGACACTTTTAGATTAGCTATGACTTTAACGAAGAAAACATTAAAGGTAAACTGAAATAAAAAATATTTAATATATTTTAATAGAAAATAATTTAATTTGTTCTTAGGGGACATTGAAGGTAAGTGTATTAACCTAATAGATATTTCCAGGCAATGATTATTTAATATTGTCTTGAGGTGGTGATCGACAACATCTTTAAAAATAGTAGGTTAACATTATTTTTTGACCAATTTTAGAAGCTTGTTATTGTTAGAGGCTAGATAGGACATTTATTAATTTTATTATGAACAATAATGAGTCTTAATGTTATTAATTATTATTGTTTTTCATCAGAATATACTAGTTTGAAGTGACAAAACAAGAAAGTCCTCAATTGACTTGAATCGCGTATTATTCAAACACTCTCTGAACATCTCTAATAAAATAACCTGCAAGAAAAAAGTGTACCTACTGCTAGACTTCCTAGAGCCTCTGGTGTTGGGGGTGTCCATGGGCGACGGTAATCGCTTATCATCAGGCGATTTGTCTGCTCGTTTGCCTCCTATTACATAAAAAAAATATTGATGAAGGCTCTTCATACAAGAAACCTAATTCTTTAATTTTATTATTGTGTAATGGTAAAAAAACGTGCGGCCCACAATTAAACGTTTTATTTATTAACGTCTTGTTACAGTTGTACACAGATTTTTACTCATCAGACATCATAGTAGCTTCTCCCCTCGGTCTGCGCATGATTGTTGGCGCGGAGGGCGAAGAGGATCGCGACTACGATTTCCTGGCTTCAATAGAAATCCTGATCCTGGACCAGACAGATGTGTTCCTAATGCAGAACTGGGACCACTTACTGCACTGCCTGGACCACTTCCATTTACAACCGCAGAAGACGCGTGATACTGATTTCTCTAGGGTCCGATCATGGGCTATCAATGGCTGGTCTAAATATTACAGGTTAGTTTGATATAAGCGAATAAAATCAGACCTTCTTGCCTCACTAGCAGACTTGATCCTGGACCAAATGTCCACCATCCACTGCGCGGCCTGTACCACTTCCATTTACAGCCACAGGTTGCGCATGATACTGATTTCTTTAGAGTTAGAATGAGGGATAATATTAATGGATGGTCTAAGTATTACAAGAAATTTTTACACACCCAACAAAACCTACACATTCCAACCCCAATAGAAGGCAGAACTGGGAACACTTTCATTTACAAACTCGGAAGATGCGTGATTTTTCTAGGGTCACATCGTGAGCTATTAATGGCTGGTCTAAATACTACAGGTTAGGTTAGTTTCCAAATCCACCCCTTCTAGCTTTAACTGAAGTCCTGATCCTGGACCAGACAGATGTGTTCCTAATGCAGAATGGTACCATCTACTGTACTGCCTGGATCACTTGCATTTACAGCCCTGGGCCATGTGACGCGTGAATCTGATTTTTGTAGTCAAATCGTGCGCTATTTATTATTGGTTCGGATCGCATAACTAAAGTATCAATTGAACCGTTGGCCTTAGCTTAATATATACAAAGAGGATATAATAAGATAGAGTGGTACTGTCATAGTAAATTTTGTAACCACTGTAAATTCACTGCCATCTATCGACATACTTTAAAACTAAAAATGAAGATTTATAAAAATACGTTAAAATGTATTTAAATATGGATAAATGATTTATTTATTTCCATTAATAACTTTTAAATGGTTTTTACCCATGTTCTTTCACTGATATGCGTTAAAATTATAAGTAACAAACGAAACCGTCAACGCCCTCTATACGAGAATAGGCCAAAGCTAGTGGCGCCATCAGATCGAGAATAAAATTTTCGTGATTTTTGAGGCACGTTTTTTCCTTAGACTGTGGGACATCTATTACGGAGTTATATCTATCCTTGATATATATATATAAGGGTCAATTCATAACCGTCACAATTCAATTCTTACGTATATAGGTATATATCGCTGCCGCGTGCAAAGAGGGTGGTGGGGAAAGCCGAAACGATCACGGCGCTCGCTACGGCTAAAAATGAAACCATTGGGGCTGAGGGTTTACCGCGAAAAACGAACATCGAAATTTCGTTATCTGCCTCTGAGCGGTGAATGTCAATGTGATACCATAAGCATAAATGAATTCGGCATCCCCGATTTATACGGAACCAATAACAAATATGGCCTATCTAGTAGTTTAAGAGCCCATCAACGTGCGCACTAGCGCCACTGGTAAATAATTGTGATTATTTAAATTGAACGAAGATATTCAAAAAAGGGGGCCGCTACGTACTGTATTTTGTATTTAGGTACCTTTTGAATACAATTTAATATTTTTTACGTTGCTGGATTCGTCAATCTATGCGTCCAAAGTTAAAACGGCCGTTTTTGTTTTGAGTTCATAGATCGGGATTCGTCAATCTATGCGTCCAAAGTTAAAACGGCCGTTTTTGTTTTGAGTTCATAGATCGACGAATCCAGCATCGTAAAAACTAATTTAAAAAAATAAAAATATACATCCTAAAAATTTACATCAAAAATCTTGGGGCCTCCACTTCTTAAATCAATCCTTAGGTCCTAAGAACCAATCCTGCCAAAGGAAATCTTTGGTTCACGAAACGCCGTATTGCATCGGCTGCAACGGCCACTAGAATGGTTTATCCTGGCTAATTTTTACAAAACATTCTTTAATACTTATTCTAGTTTTTTTAGTTGCTCGTGACCAAAACGTGTCGTGATTATCGCTGCGCTAACCTTATTTTTATTATCGTCGTATGAGCGACAACCGGCCTATTCAGACATGTACAATGCGCTCTGTTAAAAATATATAGGTATATTATTATCGGAATAAACAGTGTATCTAAATGGTCAGCGCGATCTATTTATACTGCACTGAATAGCGGTCGGTATTAAGTGCTTGCCTGATTTATGCATTACATACTGTACCGAAAATATCTTGTTTATAAGATTTATGTTTATTTGATACGCGTCAGGCGCGAGTTCACGTAGACATATATTTTTATAGACAGTTTTACAACGACAGTCCAAACAGTACTAGGTTAAACGAAAAGCCCTGAAAAGAAGACATACATACTTAGAATTCTTTATGACTGATATTGTATTATGTATTAATTCCCGACACCGTTGAAAATCAGTCAGAAAAAGTTATTTGGATTTTGTTCTATTCATCCAATATACGACATATTTTACAAGCATGTCCGTTAACGTACCTATGTTGTGTGATCTACGTAGGTAGGTATATGTCTGTGGTGTTTGATTTAGATTATTTTTCCAGGCAAACGTTGATCTTCAGTTCGGTGGCGCTGCCGGAGATAAAGTCTATTCTCAACCATAAATGCCAGAACTACGCCGGCAAGGCGGTGGTCGCTAACCCGTGCGAGGTCGGCAGCATACAGCAAGTTTTATTGCAAGTGCCGCAGATATTTCATAGGTATTTATGAGTATGGAGACTATTTATAGAAATGTATTTATTTTAAACACGGAAGCTGACATGACGTGTGACTTGCCGTTTTATTGCTCGTGAAGTAATATGAACATGTTAAGCTAATTTAATTTCAGTCGGTACACTTTTCGGTATTTAGTCTATAAAAAAAATTTGGTAGGTGCTGAACTGAGACATTAGTTCACCGACCTTTCACCCAAGGTTTTTTTGAAATAGTCTGTTTGTCTCTCCCAGTCATGGGTAGCCGGAGCTAAGGCTTCTTTTCTCCTTTTCCACTTCTCTCTTGTCCTTGGGCCGAGAAATCCGCCCATTCCGTTGGAACGCAAAGTCTTGGAACCTTCCCTTCTCGGTTTGATGATGACCATTTTGGCCCATGTCTACCTACGTGCATCCGGCAGACATGTTCCGCCCAGTCCCATTTCAGTCCGGCGTCTTCTTCCCAACCATCCAACTTATACCCTATCGCGCTACCTAAATATACTCTGAAAACGTTTTAGATTAACATAAAATTCATAATTGTTTTTATATATATAGTTTAATCCTTTGACTGCCAAATAGGTATAGGTCAGCTCACGCGCGCGGCTACAGCACGAGGTTTACGCATCATCGTAGGCGATAGGCGTAGCTTTGAAAGGGATAATCACATAATCGTTATAGTATGCATTAAACTAATCTGTTAAACAAAAGCTATTGTTTCTTTTGTGTGTTCGGTCTGCTCCCGTGTTGGGCGCGTGGTAAAGCAACAATGACGTTTAAAAAGCGGCTGTATCATAGTTGTTTTAAGCTTCAAATCTATCTGCATGTAACATGTTTTGGCAATGTCGGCCGATCGACCACCTCAATATTACATAGATTTACACCTTAAGGGGCTACCTGAGGTTTTCATCGATTTTTGACAAGTTTTGAATCGTATCTCCTACTTTTGCACTACATATAGAATTATAAGACAAGCGGCTATCGGTTCTTCAATCTTTTATTTCCATTTTTGTCTACCGGATTGTGAAAAAAATTAATACTTATTTATTTATGATTGTTTTAAACATTGTCTAAAAAACACTTATTTCGTATCTCGATTGCTGTGAAAGATCTTACTTATACGAAATCTACATATTTGGGTTCGTCTTAGACGTCTCTAAAAATTTGTCTAAGGTTTTAATTTTAAACTAATTAACACAAAAGTTATGGCCAGAAACCAGTTTTTTGGCCTAAAATTGTTCAACTTTGATGCCAAATATTTCGAAAACAATGAACTTTGAAGTAAATATGGGATACTATATTGCTAAAATCCGTTGCTATTAATATGATAAGCTACAAAAAACATTACAAAACTAAGGGATTCAAATTGAGGGTCATTGGGGCATGGGATCCCCTTAACACTATCACAATATCGTTGCTTTTAAAAGGACGTTGTTGCTTTGCCACTTGGCTAATATGGAAGCTGACCGCTCGCATAAAATAAACAATGGCTTTTGTTTAACAGATTAGGGTAAGAGATTAAGGCCTAAAAATAATTTGAGAAAATTCATACTCTATTACTGTTGTAGGTTTAACGCAAGCAGTCCGCTGGCAGCGGTAGACGTCAGGTTCGAATACTTCGTGAAAGAAGTTCTGCCAAAGCAGCGGGACCCCCTCATGAGCCACACGCTGATCTATGTGCCCAGCTACTTTGACTACGTGCGGATACGCAACTACTTCAAGAAAGAAGATATCGGATTCGTGCAAATTTGCGAATATTCCAAGGTAAGTTTACTTTGCACTTATACACAAAATTTGGACAAGAAATATGTTGTTAAAATCGATGACGAAAATGAGGGTACAAAATGTGCTCCAGTATCTACGAACAGTAAGAACGAACCAGTTTGCAGTTGTACCATATGGAAATCTGGCTCGAAGGACCAATAATAAAAGACGTGCTTTATCACTTTCTTTAAGTTATAGCATTTTAGTTTAGTACGCATATTATTTGCTTCGCTGTTTTTTTAACGTAGCTTAGATTTGAATTAGAGGATGTTTGGATTTAAGGGTACACCCACCCTTGAGGAAAGCGCTGGTGGCCTAGCAGTAAGAGCGTGCGACTTTCAATCCGAAGGTCGCGGGTTCAAACCCTGGCTAGTGCTAATGAATTTTTCGGAACTTATGTACGAAATATCATTTTATATTTACCATTCGCTTTTCGGTGAAGTAAACTATCGTGAGGAAACCGGACTAATCCCCATAAAGCCTGGTTTACGCTCTGGGTTGGAAAGTCAGATGGCAGTCGCTTTCGTAAAAACTAGTGCCTACGCCAATTCTTGGGATTAGTTGTGGCATGAGCCGTGGCAAAAAAAACCGGGATAACGCGAGGAAAATGATGACCTACCCTTGAGGATGGTAATTTTATTATAAACAATTTGTTTTAGGATGGTAAAATAGCTCGAGCCCGAGATATGTTCTTCCACACAGAAGCGCACTTCCTACTGTACTCCGAGAGGGTGCATTTCTTCAGACGGTTCAGGATAAAAGGCATCCGCCACATCATATTCTACCAACCGCCGACGTATCCGCATTTCTATTCGGAGATGTGTAATCTTATGCAGGTACTTGTTTTCGTTCTAAGTTTGAATGCCCACATGCGAATGTAACTGTCTGTCTGTTACCTCTCCACGGTTAAACCGCTGATTTAGATAAAATTTGGTGTAGTATAGAGATAGTTTAATTTCGGGGGAAATACATCTTAGGATACTTTTTATCACGAAAATCATCATTCAACGCATACGATGTAGCGGGAAGAAGCTAGTAAAAATAAATTAACTTTCTATCCTCCTACACTAATAAAATTCTATTCGTAGAATAGCATATCGTTATGGGTTTCCGACTACTACTATACGACTATATCAACTGATTGGTTGGTTCAGTAGATAAGTACTTGTTTGTTTGAGTAGATGCGGTGAGAAATCTACGTAGGTGTTTAATAAATGTCACATTTTGACCTTTTAATTCACATTCATTCGAGTGCTGATTGTATCTAGTGGCGCCACTGTGGGCTGAAATTCGGCTCTCATAAAAAAAATATGTTATTTTCAATTTGGTTTCTATGTCAATGAGAGCCGAAGGTATTTTAGGTGAAATTAAACCTGATCTTGTTCATGTCATTGCCACAACGACGGCGCCCGATGCCGTCCTAGGGCCACCTGATTGTACGAAGCTTGTTTTTTTCCCCTAAAATTTGCATTTAGCTGCTAGCGTCAACACATTTGCCTTTTACCACCATTCACCATTCGTTCTTATTTTGAAATATTTAAATAACAACGGTTACACTCACGTGTAACCGTTGTTATTTAAATATTGGCAACATGTTTCGGACCCATCGGGGGTCCTTATCCAGGCTCGAGTTCTCGCGATCCAAACATGTCCAAACAACAACATCGAATGGAACATGTCGAATGGGTCCGAAATATGTCGCCGATAGCGACAAATAATTCACGTGGGTGTAACCGTTGTTATTTAAATATTTTAAAATATGTCTAACGAAAGTTTAATTTCGTTCTTATTTTGTTGTAGGAATCAAACCAAAACAAATACGGCGGCAGCGAGTTCAACATGTCCGTGACCACTCTAATGTGCAAGTACGACGCAGCGCGCGCCGCCTCCGTCGCGGGCGCCGCGCGCGTCGCCTCCGTCCTGCGCTCCGACAAGCCCGTGCACATGTACATCACCGGCGAGTGATCTTATGTTTTATTATTATGGGTTTAAGGTTCATTTTCAAGGTTTAACCTTGACGAACAGTGCTGAGAAGATCGCTGTTACGGATGTCTTGACTGGAGGCATCATAAGATATATTTTATGTACAGGATTTCGCCTAAGTGTTGCGTCAGCCAAACCACTACACATATACTTCACTGATGAATGACTATAATGCACTTTTCAAGGTTTTAAAATTTATTTCGATACTATGCATTTTTGGTCCTGTGCTGCGCGCTATGAACATTGCACATGTTTAAGTTTTTGAGATACAATATTTTATTATTTCCTATGGCGTGGACGACTTCCGGCTGGTGCATTAAGTAAGGTAGGAGTTTTCTTGAATGTAAGAAAACTAGTCATAATGTTTCTCCAATCGACTATTTTGTATAAATAAATAAAAAATAATTACTTATAATAATAATAATAATAAAATACTTTATTGTGCACTACAAAGAAAAATACATGTTACAAACAATGACAGGACATAAGTGAGTAGGTAACAACAGGCGGACTTATCGCTAAAAAGCGATCTCTTCCAGACAACCTTCAGATAGCGATTCAGTGGCTAGAAATAAGTTAATGGGCAGTGCAAAATAACAAAGGTGTAAAGTTTACAAATCAAATACCTAAGTATAAATAACAAACAATGAAAAATTAACAACATAAACTACATAAACTACATACACTCCAATTTTGACGTCGATTTAAAGAAAAAATAGTGTAAGTAGGTAAATATAATTTGTCCTTAGTTTAAGTTCAAATAAATTGTAATGTACATATGTACTTATATAATTATGAATATTATGATGTTTGACGATAATTATTTTAAAATACGTATAAGTTTGTGATACAAATTTGTATTGTGTTTTTATAATGAATAAACAAATTCTATTCTATTCTATTCTATATTATTTAAGCAACAATAATACACTACATAAACCTACACAAAATACATAAATACATAATGAGAATTCAAGCAAGAGAAGAATAACGACTAGGTAGCGTGAACAAAAAGAAAAATATATATGTGTAAGTGAAAGGACCAAGACTAAGAAAGAGATTTTAAATAGTGTTCTTTTAGAAGTTTTTAGAAGTTTTATTTATATGTTAAAATAGAAAATATAATTACATATGTTCAAATCAATCTAATGGTTTTTGTACAAAATAATAACCCTGGATATGCTGCTGTACCTACTATCGTATGGTCCAGGTAGTTGGAGTTTGAAGTAAAATAAACAAAAGTTTCAATATTATTTAAAAATATATTATACAATGAATTCTCTACTACAACACTGCTTGTACTTATAAATTACAGGACTTGTGAATAAAATATGCAATTTAACAGGTTGACGTACACACAAGATAAATAAAAACGTGTATAATGTCGCCTGTACGCACTTTGATATATTTTTTGCTATCGATAAATACAACGAATCGTCAGAAAAAAAGGATGGCAATACTAGTGTGATACCACTTCAATTTCTAGTAGCCAAAGGCGCTTAGCACCAAGCGGGCGGTACTCTTGATGTTACATAAGGCATTCGACTTTCGATTATTTTACTTTATTGCTCATGTTTATTATACAGGGAGTTTGATGGACGTATTGGATACATGGACACGTTTCGTGAACTTATGATACTTATTTCTACAGGCACTACAGACTTGGAAATAGTAAGACGTGATCTTATTCTAACAAGTAGGTATATAGCAGCTACTGTGAGGATATGTCAGACGATACACGCAAAGTAAATGAGATCAGCAACTTGGTCTAACACCGATAATATAATAAGGTTAGATGGGGGTAACAGAAACACTGGGGCAAAAGAACTGTTTCTCTTGCCCCGAGCATAATAAACTATGTCTCTTACCCCACATGACCTTAAATATGTGATTATTGAGTAAATAAATCTCTAAACACATTTGTTAACACTTAACACTAAGTATAAATTATTTTAGTAAATATCTGAAGTAATAACCTTCGTCTTATGCTAATTAGGCATCTAGGAAATTAACATGAATATCACTAGTAATCCGTCGTTTAATATTGGTGTTTGTTATCAGCCTTTAGATGTGATTGGCGTCAGTGACTAATTGACTATTTAGAAATCGCCGCTACTTTGAATTATGCCGCAATTATACTACTTTGTTCACCTAATGCAGCCTCCACATAGGTTGCCAGGCTTCCAACATTGTTTGCATGCGGCGATCAAATTAATGTACTTGCCGCATAGTTCTTGATTTATATTATGAGTTCAGTATCTTACCGATCGCTTATTTTTGCCACTTATTCAACCAATGTCAAATTCTGTTTTGTTACATGATTGTAGGTACAATTAAAAAATTGCTCCATGGTCAAATCTAGAATATTGCATGGACCGGTCCACACACGAAATAAAAAAGTTTTTAGCAAGGGAAGTACAAAGTTATTACCATGAGTCAATTTTTTTTTAATTAACGGCGATCCTTTATTTCAAGAGTCCTGTATTACTTATAATTAAAATACTATGAGTAACTACCCAATAAGGGTTAAGAACGGAATAGTGCAGTGCAGGCGACAGGTATAAATTGTATATACTGAACTAATGAAGCGACACAGTACCTAACGATTGAGGCACATGTCGAAGTTACGGGATGTGCCTCTCTGTATTTTTTTTAGAAAACATTGGTTCATCGAGGGCCTTCTTTTTCGGTATAAATACCTCAGTAATTGCACCACTGAACCACTGATTATAGATGCCTCTTGTATACTAGCTTTTTTAAGGTTTTATCACAATCTTAACCTTCTCACACTCATCAGATTATTAAGCTTGAGCCGTAGAAAAGTTTAAAATGTTGGCTCGTGTTTTATGCAACATAGTTCTTTAGTACCAAGTTTTGATTATCCTGTCGCCATCACTATACCAATTGGCTCTATAAATATTTGACGGTATGGGACTACATTCGATTGTTTATTAGTCTAAATTCGTTTGTCATGTGACGCTAGAATTGTCAGCGCGAACGCCGCTCGTCTTATTTTCGGAGAGACTAAAGGACTCTGTGGATAGGAGCGGCTCCGAGCTTGATACTGAGGAACTAGGGTCTGATGTTGTCTCAGTCACGGTGTCAGCTGATGGAGTAACTACTGTTGAGTTCAAGGCTTCGTCTACTGCGCCACCGCCTCTTCCTGTGAACAATGTGTTGCATTAGCTAAATTGCACTTGCCGAACTTATAGGAAAGAGGATCGTGGTTGTTTTTTATTTTGGCAGCTGCACATAACCCATGTGGGTTAATATATTTTGTATACTATTTTGTAAAAGCGTTTTTCTGCATTTTGAAACAGTAGTTTTCTAGTTTAAGAATCAGCATCAGGCATCTTGTTCTTTATTGCCAACAAAGCTTTGCTTTGCTATCGCTGTTTGATGATGATACCCGCGTTCACCTAAATCACTGGAGATATTATATAGCGTACAAACGATTGTAGATGCAGACCATCGCCAGCTATCTATACTATACGTCCTAGGTACAGTCGCCATCAGATATATCGGAGCGCCCGAGGGGCTCAAAAATATCTGAACACGCACCTAGCGCCTTGACAATAGAGGCGTGTTCAGATATTTGTGAGCACCTTGGCCGCTCCGATATATCTGATGGCGACTGTACTACTTATAACTTTATAACAGGACTCCTTTGTTTGTAGGTATAATAGGGTTTAAAAGTCCCGTAGATATCATTATTGTAATTCTCATAAGATTATTTTGCGTCTAAAAATGAAAATGATCCAGCTTTGTTATATATAATTGCTGAAATTAAAGAACCCTCTTTACATAATGAAGGCGAGGCCGACCAACTCCAGGCGGAAACTTTGTTGAATTCAATTATTTTCCTCGGGCTTAGTAAATTACGGAGAAATAAGTTTACCGAGATTTAGTGGTGGTAAAGGGCGACTACAAATTTGTAATGGTAATAAGTCATTTTGGCTTAGCTGCGACGGATTATACGAGTAGGACGGAGGTGTTTTATTGGAAGTGAATAATTTTGAAGATTAAACCGATTTTCTTACCTATTAGCAGCATTTTCAAGATATTTAATTTAATATCTTTCATCCCGGTTTTAAACTTTAGTAGGTAGTAAGTAGGTAGGTACCTACTATTTGCGCTTGTATACTATAAAAGTTAAGCTTAGAAATAAGTAAATTAAATGTGGAAAAAAGTTTTTTTTTTCTTATATAAAAATGTTGTCTTACTTTAGTTACCTATGCACTTACACATTTCATATGTTTCTTTAACACATATGAAATGTTCTCGACGTTTTCAGAATCTAATAAAAATATTTAGGTACGAGTAAAACAATGTGCCTATCAAAGTTTCATTTCAACATTCTAGCCTAGCATGTCGGATTCGAGCGCGATCTACATTTACTTAAATCGAGTGTTGACCTATCGAGCCTCCAGGCGACAATTAATCCCTGCACGAGATACCAATACCTGCTTAGTTCAACTTGCCACATGTGTTTTCACTAATTGAATTGTAACCTCCTAGCAGCGGATAATTTGAAACATGGTAGCGCGGCTACTGGCCGGTCACACAAAAGAGGTCTAGAAAAATAAATAATGACAACTTCAGTGTCATCAAAAACGTGATAAAAACTAACACGAAACCAAAGTAATACTCGGTAAAAACCTATTTAAAGTGCTCCACCAAGAAAGGATATCACCAGGCAGCCACCAGCAGAGGCCTCTGCCAGGAGCAGACCCGAAAACCATCCGGTAAGCCTACCTAAATCTTCTGGATTAATATATGTATAGTACAAATCACCAATTACAGTCCACTGGACTTACGTCACATGTGGGGTTTGCATTTTCCAGGTAAACTGGATTTATGTTTCTGAACAAATTACTGCCTATTTGATTTCCAAACGTTTCGTTTCTACTGTGGGGAAGTTCTCCAGTATAAGCTGACCCCTGTATTTGGAACAAGTAACGTAGTCGGTGGCAGAACTTTACTGGTTGTGGCGAAATCGTAGTTGTTTTAAACAGCCAAGTAGGTATTCGGCGGTGTTAACTGTCTCTGAGTTGGTTTTATGGCGCAGGAAATGTAGTGCAGATGCAGACATTGCAGACGCAATTACCTATTTAAAGTTCCAGTTGAGAATAAAAATATACTTTTGTAAATATTTAAATACGACATAGATTTGAGAGAGATGGGCAAAATGTAATCGACTAACGATTAACGATTAAGATTACAAGAATTAATTGCGACTGACGATTGAAAACGACGATTGATCAATCTTAGTTGTATAGAGTGCAACTAAATTAGTTGCCGATTGATCTCGGACAACTAAATTTTGTAATCGACTAATTAGTTAGACTATTTTCTCGCGACTAAAGTTAGAAGCAAATTGAATAGAATACCTCGGTATGGCTATGTTGACAGACTGATTAGGACATTTTAACGGATGTTTCAAAATAAAATAGTCATGTATTACTTACGATATTTTGACCGTTTCTAAGGAGTGAGATCTGTTCTCACTATTATTTTGCTACTAAAGTAGTGCATCTCTCTGAAATTGGATTAAATTTCTCTTATCTAAGGGTAAATAAGAACTGGGTACTTTGTGCATTAGTAAAATAACACTTAAAGAAACACAATTATATAAATCAAACTTTGTATATTAAATATAAAAGCAACCATGATATGTATTTAGTTAAACTATATGAGGTTGTTTTGTCACCGCGTGACACTAAAAAGAGTTTTACCATTGTCAGAGACAACAAAATATTGATAGTTTCTATGTCTAAGATTTACTCAGTACGTATAATTCAAAGTATTAATAATGCACCAACCTACTTTATTGTTTGCGATTTGTAAACAATGCAGTTTTTCGCTATTTGTCGTTATTACCAATATCATCATCATCATTGGCCACAGCATCTTTACAGATGATAGTTGCAGCGACTAGAGGTATTTGAGGAAATGTCTACAGTCTACATCGACTGCGGTGACTGTTAAGACCAATGGCTGATCGGCATTTCTTGCCGCACCGATCACAGATGTGTCTTGACTCCTGGGGTGGTCCAGCAGCTCTGCGAATTCGTTTCTGGTTAAGGTGATCCAACCAGAGCTCGTCGTGCTTTGCCATGCCTTCCCGCAGGTTACGACGCCACTCGGGTCTCATCTCCGCGCGTTCCTCCCAACGGTTAGTTGGAATGCTGAAGCCATTCATTTCGCGCTTACATGAATCCTTGAAGCGGAGAACGGGGCGACCAACCGGTCTCTTAGCTTCGGCAATCTGTCCGAGCATGACTTCACGTGGCAATCTGTCAGGGTCCATTCTATGAACGTGTCCCAGCCAACGGAGTCGTCAGGAGTATTACCAATATATCGCTATAATAATATTATGGCATTATTTGCATTGTCATTCAAGCATTTCAAATTAAACGTGTATACATAATTTTAGCTCAATTGGATGAAGATATCTGCTTCAAAATAAGTCGCAAAATTCTACCCAAACTAACATAGTTACAACATACGAGTACCTCCGTATGTTACATACATACGTACTTGTAGTTACATATTGCAAGATAAAAAATGCAAAACGACTACGTAGTTTTAATATAGATTTAATCGTGAAATTTAGTCGATTGAAACTAAAACTAATTTAGTTGTTAGTCGAACATTCTCACAACTAATTTAATCGCAACTAAATTAATCGCGATTAAAAAATGACGATTGATATTTTTAATCGATTGATTAGTTAACTAAAAGATTAATCGATTAATGCCCATCTCTAATTTGAGATCATAGATACAAACCAGTTTACGCTCTCTTTTAAATAAAATGCGTTTGGGTACGTATATAATTCTAGTACAAAATATAGCTACCCTATAAGTTCTCATTGGTAAATTTTAAGACGAAATCACACAGTAGGTACCATCGTCCACACTTACATTATTACAAAAGACATAAGGTCCACCGATGTTAAGAGTGTTGCTGTTTGTACACTTGTAGTCGATAACGCGTTTTTCCGCTTTGTAGCCGTCTAGCGGGTCGCTGGCAGTGAATGTGTTAAGTTTCGCTATGTCGCTCGACTTCACCGGATTTCCCTGTCGACAAAAGTCGCGTGATGGTGACCACTTGACCAGCTTGTCGACAGATATATTACATTATGCAAAGTCGAGCGATCCCGCTTGATATATCACTACGCTCGCTGTCAATTTCCGCAGAAGGTTTATTCTCTAGCTGCACTGCGACTTCGTTACGAGCTCTACGGCGTAGCTCGTTACGCAGCTTTGTAGGGTTCTGTACCTCACAAGGAAAAAACGGAACCCTTATAGGATAACTCGTGCGTCTGTCTGTCTGTCTGTCCGTCTGTCACAGTCTATACTGGACCAATTAAGTTGAAATTTTTTATACATATGTAAGTTTGTAACCCAAAGACGGACATGTAACGTAAACAAATAAATTTAAACACGGGGGCCACTTTTGGGGGGTAAATGTGGAAGTTAAAAAATAAAGTTTTTCAAACTATAACGTGTTACATATCAAATGAAAGAGCTCATTGTGAGAATCTCAAATATTTTTTTTTAATAATTTTAGGAGAAACAGTTTAGAAGTTATTCAAGAAAATAGGCAAAAAATTACCATCCCTTTATCTCTGAAACTAAAATTTTCTAAATAGGTCTAAAATTTTGAAAAAAATACACATAGATCTTTACCTATAGATCACAGGAAAACCTATTAGAAATGTGCAGTCCAGCGTGAATCGGACTTAATTACTTAGTTTTTGATCCGACCCCTACGGGTTTTTTAAAGACATTTCACTCACGTTTCACATAAAAAATACATTTGTTTAAATTGTGTAATGTACGGAACCCTTGGAACGCGAGTCCGACTCGCACTTGGCCGGTTTTTTTATAGCAATCGCTTCCAGAATCGCGACGAAAACTTTATACAGCATTACGTTTTTAGGGTTCCCTACCCAAAGGGTAAAAACGGGACCCTATTACTAAGATTCCACTGTCCGTCTGTCTGTCCGTCTGTTCGTCACGAGGCTGTATCTCATGAACCGTGATAGTTGAAATTTTCACAGATGATGTATTTCTGTTGCCGCTATAACAACAAATACTATAAAGTACGAAACCCTCGGTGGGCGAGTCCGACTCGCGGTTGTGACGCACGCGGTCGATTCGATCTAAAGATTAAGTGGAGTCCAGAGGGCCTACCGCGAACCACGTTCGAGGTGCTGCCTCTCTGTCGCACTCGTAAATTCAGTGTGACAAGGAAAAGCAACACGTCGAACGTGGTTCGCGGTAGGCCCTCAGATGGGATGATCAAATCGACCGATTTAATCAGAAATGAAATTGGCGTCAATCTCCAATTTAATCACCAATTTTAGATTTATGCTGATATTTGAGCCCACTAAATAAATAAAAATGCCCCCAAACGAAAATGTCAAACTAGCATCACAAAATTGCTATTTATTCTTGCGCCCGTTCCTCCATTTTATCGGTAATATCTGTCATAATCGGCGATCGAAATTGGCGTTTGCGTCCGCACGGCCTGGTTTGATCGGACAATTTAATCAGATTGTCCCGTCTAGACTGGGCTATAGATAATCCAGGAGGCCTATTCTGATTGTAAACAAGTTATGAATTTGGTCTGAACAAATTTACAAATCTAGATCAAATTAATAACCGGTTATTACAATCAGAATACGCCTCCAGTATCCTTACCACAAGTTTGCATTATGTATTCTAGTTACGTAGGTATGTGAGGTTACGTTATAGGTACGTACTGTACGTAGCGCTGGTTTTTCCAAGAGTTTTGACTCGCTCGCAGTCACAAACTTTTCTCCTAGTAGAATCAATAGGCCCCTCTCACACATAAACCAACATATTATGAAAAAGCCCAGATACTGTGAACTATGTTTTCTAAGCTTTTAACTTGACACGATTTCTGATATTGCTGGCGTGAGTGGCGTGTAAGTCACTACGTCATAGTCTGCAATCAATCATCACGGGTGCGATTCACAATGCTTGCCGACGTGTGCTAGGACCACTATAAGCCTTACTTATTAGCCTTGATTACACGTATTTGTTAAGCACGGTCTGATAAGCACGGTCTTAGGGTGGAATTGTAGGGGGTTTGAATAGGGAATGCAAAAATCGGACCAAATTGAAAACCGGTTATTTAACGAAAACCAGGAGCAAAAACCGGTTAACCGATTAAACACTGTTTTTTTTCTTCGAAAAACATTGTGACACTACATCTCTGTGTATTTTTTAGGGCTTTAGGGTTCTAACTTGATGTCCTGTCTTACTTTAATCAATTTCCATTAGTGCATATAAATACCACAAGAATAAAAACCACATTTTTTTGGTAGGTTAACTACTTATAGTTGACTAAATAACATCTTTTTGTTATTTTTGATTGCTGGTTAGTTATTTATTTTATTTATTTTTTCCTGCCTTCTTTCACGACACGACCATATCGCCCGTATCATAAATATCATAATGAACTTGCTGCTCAAGCGTGCATCTAACGTCACATTTACAAGAAATTTGTTTATTTATTTAAGCTGATGGCTATTTAAACGTTTGATTGAGAGAAATCTCGTCTGCTTCTTTTTATTTAGACCAAATATTTATCTCCTTTTAAATTTAATATCCCGGTCCTTTTAAAAGATGGGTAGGAGACAAGCCTGTCATGAAAATTAAATCGTTTTTGCATATGTGAGTAATCTTTTGTATTTGTAATGCCTGGTTCACATCTTTTCCAGTGGCTTTCCAGTCCAGTGATCGAATCCAGCGCTGGAATGCTACTGGAATAATATGAATTGGCACTGGAATATAAACATTAAAAAATAGTGTAGTCAGCAAATCCAGTGCTAAATTAAACGTTAAATAAAGAACACGTTGTCGTATTGTTTTTTAGGTAAAAGTCTCCATAAATTCACTGGATGATGAAATTGACTGGACTTAATGTAAACGATTCGATCCATTCCAGCACTGGTTTCGGTTACTGGACTGGAACGCTACTGAAATAGATGAGAACGCGGCATAAACTTATTTTAAATCCTGCACGAGTCTGATTGGCACATAGGTACATCTAAGTTAGCACAAGCTAGTTCAAGTTAAATTTATTATAAATGTGTAACCGACTAATTTGATAAATTTGATCCTCATCGATAAATTACAGCTTCGCTCATTATTTCATCTTTGAACATAACAAACTGCTGTTTTTTTTTATCACGGATACTTTTTCTCCCTACCAAAAGTTTTGTATTAATAAAACGGTAGGTATTCTAAACCACTCACTATCAGGAATTGTCAAGGTAATAGGAAACTTATAAATCAATGAGGAATATGAGGATGGCTTAATCGACGGCATTGAAAAATAAAAAAATACTACGTTACGATTATATTCTATTTTTTTTATTTTACGCTATTATATGCCTATTTAGGTAGTTTTATGAAATAAATACTATTTCGGTTATTAACCGGTTAGTAGCTCCAAAAACCGGTTTTTAACCGAGGCCAAAAAGTTTCTGTTCTGTTCTGCTTGCCGGTTTTTCGGTTAACAGGTTTGCAAACCCTAGTTTAAAACAAGCATACAGACGCGTATTGCATCAGCGTATTGTATTGTAGACGCGCATTTTGGTGAATAGACATAAAATTGGCACAATTGAGATGTTTACGCATCAGTAATTTGATGGGTGGGTCAGCTAAATGTACAAGGTGATTTGTAATCCGACGTATTGTTTGAAAAGGTATCAATGTGCAATGATTTACCTAAGTCAAGTAGGGATCTGAGTTGAGAGTGTATTTAGGACTCCGTAACAAAAAGGTTAAAACGAACTAAACGAATCCTTACGGTGCGACTGTCTGTATGTTTTTCAAGATCTAAAACAATAATACTAGTAAAAATATTTAGAATACCTATTCCTACTATGCGTAATATGCGCTTCCACATTGCAATCAATGAGCGATATGCGTTGTGGATACTGATCTTTTGACTTGAAGTTCAGTAGAAAGAATATAACATTTGCGGCTCTTTGAACTTCCTTAAACTGGGTGATTTCTACTACTGCAGTTGGCTCTTCTTCTCAAAAGTTTGCCGACCCCTGCCATAGGCGCCATAGCCAATACAACGCGAGTAAAATTATTCGGTGTCGGTAACTATTCAGCGCTTTTCTCTATTCTCGGTAATTCGGCCGAATTCGTTGGTGATTTATGTGTTAATAAACATAATCGGCAGTAAATAGCCGAATGCTCAATGCTGCTTATTGTACCAAATGCTATATTTAAACATTAAAACGCCGCACTGTAAATCGAGTAGAATAACAAAGCTGGACAATATTCATTTTAAGTTTTCAGTTCTGAAGCCAGTAGCAAGTCTTTTTACCATTTTTCAACTGTCCGTCTGTCCGACCGTCCGTCTTTCTGCCCGTTTGGCGATATGTAAAAGGCATACATATACATATACAGTTGTGTGCAATGTAATAGGCAATTAATAGCAGTCAATAAGAAAATGAAAATTAGATTTAAACCATAACTTTAGATCAATTATATTGGATCTTTTTTAGGGTTCCGTACCCAAAGGGTAAAAACGGGACCCTATTACAAATCAACAACAAAGTCCGAATGATGGACTACTACCTATATATAGTACACTGAGACGAAGATCGTCTTATATTGGAAGTTTTTTTTTTCTGGATGACATGAGTTTAGATGTAAAGCTTTGATTGGAAATAATAGGCAGAATACTAAATTACAATTATAGTACCTACACAATTGTATTTATTCATAGGATTCTACATTTTTATAAGAATTTCCGCGAGTTAGTAAAAAAGCCGGTTGTATGATATATTTTTTTTACTTCGAATATTATTTAAGCAAAGGTAACAGCTAATTTTGAAACAATGTCAAGTAATGTAGAAGAATTATAAAAAAAAGATTTAATATAATGTATCTAGTTATAGTTTTCCCCTTATTTTCATTTTCTTATTGACTGTTATTATATTGCACACAACTGTAATCAGAAACAACAAGTAATATGCATAAAAATCAAATTTAAAACATAAGCGTTGCTTGCTACGAGTATCAACGCACGGCAGCCGAAAGTGTAATAATAAAGTTACAAGTCTGTTTTTCCTCGCAAGTGTGTTGGAAAACTTCGTATGAAACATGTGTGCATTGATCAATCCAATCTCGGTACAATACCGCCTCGGGTGTAATGACCAACATAGCACACTTATATCATGAATATCATGATATACTATTAAAATATTTATAAAATCGGGCATAACCCAGTTATCTGGACATCGTCAATACTTTTATTAGCAGACGGGGAACGCAAGTTGTGCAACGTGTTTAACCCACCTCCAAGCTCCAAGTTTCTAACTATGTAATTTTGTTTGAGCTGATAAACATCTGCCTAATTAGTTTATTTATATACATAATTACGAATTTTAGTCATTAACAATCTCTATGTTCTAAGCATGCTTCAAAGTATCTTTTTCTTGCGTAATATTACTGTAAGTAATAATTATTACATATTTTCATTCATATGGTCGCAAACCTTAATTTTTGACCCATCTACGGTTCAAGCTAATTTGGTTGTCAATAATAAGATACTAAAACGCTATGACATCTCCAATGTCAAGTAAACACTAAATGGCTCAACGGCTCAACAATTAGGTTGTGATGCGTACAGTAGTAAGTTACTATATTAACATAATGTGACCAGTTTTAACAACTTTAGGATCCTGTTTTTTTATTTATCTAAAAATTTAAATCTGGCAACAAGGCCCATATTACAAATACCTTACAGACTAACATATATGCATTTTATAAACTTAAAAACTAAACACTATTTAGGCGTCAAAACGGCGTGGCTCCGTTGAATCGTCTGCTCTTGTGTCGGATTCGGCAGCTTGCCCTGGAACCTCCGAAACACGACAGAAGTCGACAGAAGTCGAAGAGTATTGGTAATAATTGACAGACTGTTGTCATGACAGTACAAACAGCAACACTGTTAACTGTACATCGGTGGACCTTATTACAAAAGGCATAGGGTCCACCGATGTACAGTAATTAACAGTGTGGGCGATGGTACTGTCTACTGTCTACCAAATCCCAGAGGCCATTTTGAATTGAAACTTATATTTTGATATCAAAGTGATGTTATTTTGCTATCATTCGCGTGTGCATTTCGCACCTACTTTTTCGTATTTAATGTACAGCGAGGTTCGAAATTGCATGGAGGAATTATGAATGAAATTCATAACTCACTGTACATGTGCCTACTTATTGGCGCGAGCGAGACGCACGGGCAAATGCATAGACCTAGCATTACATAGTGTGCTATACGCGTGCACCCCTGACGGACAAAACATACAAAAACGCGTTTTAACATTCCTGACAACATACCAAAAACAGCCTACGTAATTTGGTCGGGTTCATTGTTACCCACCATTAAAACCTCAGAATAATGACTAAAGCAAAGAAGCCGGGCAAAAATAAAAGCTTGGTAAAAGATATCGTATTCACAACACGTTATTACTTTTTGTCTATGAGTGAGTGAGACAACAATCCGCAAGTTCTTTCGTTTTTTTCAGTATTGTCATAAGATGAACTGAGGGAAATGTCAAATGGTCCTATGTGGTTCTATAATATAATCCAGCCAAATAAAATATATGTTCGTTATTTCACAGGTAGGTGTCAACTGTAACAACTTGACATAGTCGTATTATTTTAGTTGAAATATTTCGGGATGTTTCAGCGGTCATCTTGGTTTATTTTAATTATATTGTTGCTATTCCTGAAAGATTGTTGGAAAACGTGCTGAGTTTTTATTTGTAATGGTTTGAAGTTCCCTTTGTGATAATGTCTTGTGTGATCGAGGGCTGTAAATCGCATACAGGAAGAAAAGAAAATACGCATGAACCGATAACCTTTAATCGGTGAGTTTTGTTCAATTTTGAAGAAATTAATTTATAGGACCTGACCCTAAACATAGAAATCGATATGTTGTTTATGTAATTATTACTTGCATTCAAGTCTATATAGATTTTTGCATATATTTTCGAACTTTTCTGCTAAGTATGAAAGGTTATATTTTTAGCATAGTGATGTATCGACCTCGGATCAATAACCTATCGACATTTACAGCTTTCTTATAGTTTGGCCCAGGACTGTCTTATTTTAATTGATGAGTACAGTCAAGGGCATACATATATATACATTCCCAAAGTCTCAAAAATATGTGTACGCTCAGACAATAAAATCGTGTTCACATATTTTTAAGCCATTTGTCTGGATCGATATTTTTGCCTTCGACTGTACCTATAGTTTTCTTTGTTCTTACTTACTGACAGATTGTGTTTGCCAGACTATAGTTTAATACTAAAAACCGGTCAAGTGCGGGTCGGACGCGCGCATTAAGGGGACCGTACTTTTTAGTATTTGTTGTTATAGCGGCAACAGAAATACATCATCTGTGAAAATTTCAACTGTCTAGCTATCACGGTTCATAAGATACAGCCTGGTGACAGACAGACGGACAGCGAAGTATTAGTAATAGGGTCCCGTTTTTACCCTTTGGGTACGGAACCCTAATAAAAAAGACATTAATGATCATTGATGAATGTTCCTTTTATTAATATTGTTGGTCACAAAACTCAACTTTTTATTTCAGATTTCCAAAGGACGAGGAATAGGGGATATTACTGCAATGTTCTGCCACCAGAGTGCAGCACTAGCTTTTTTAGTGCACCGTAGAGTAACTTATTCATACTGTACTTTAACAGGTTTTTGACAAGTTTTCAGGGGACCTACCGGAAAACTCGAATCCGAAATTTCGTTATCTAGCTGCCTCTTTATCGCTCGAATACGCAAGAGTGACAGATGTTGGATAACGAAAGTTCGATTTTCTTGTTTCGCGATAGACCCTCAGATTGTGATAGTGGCGCCACCTACGCCGAGTTTCGCGTAATATTCCCTATTATTAAATAAAAAATATATATTACACGCACGTTTTTTTTTTCATTTCCTATTTGGTACAGTCAGCTGCAGAGAAAAGGTACCCCACGTCCATACTAATTTACAGAACTTTGTATGCAGGGGGGGTGCCTTTTCTCTGCAGCTGACTGTACATGACTAGAAACTATACTTAGTCTTTTAGCATTAGAAAAAACGGTAAACCATTTCCACGTGTCTTTTTATTGACAAGTTTTTTTTATAAATATAGCAATATTTTACTTATGAAAGCAAAAGTATGTAAATGATCGTATATTATATTTGTTGTGACTTATTTTCAAAGTGTTTTTCGATAAAACGACACGTTAAGATCGCTCGCCTTCTTTCTAATGATAAAAAAACGAGAGGTATAGTTAGACGGTTCTGAGTGGTAGACTGCAAATGAGATAAAAGCTATATTAGGTACATGCATTAATCCTCATATCAGGCGGCTCTTTGATTCCAAGGATTGCATAATTTTTATACTTTTTAATGATTTTTTGAATATGAAAATTATAAAAAGTATAAAAGTTATGCAATCCTTGTATTCCACGCATTTCATTTCATTTCATTTCAACGAGCCGCCTGCTACAGATTTCTTGAAATTGCCGCGTTTTTTCAGGTTCAACTTTCATTAGCCAGACTATTATCAATTTGCCAATTTCGTGATTATTCTTTTACACGGCACATAAACTTATGCATAATTTATCGATATAAAAAGTCGACACAGTTACATCCCTAGCAAATTATCAAACTTATGACACCGTACGTAAATGAGAAATAACAAGCATATATGCATCTCTTTTCGGCACATTATCTAATTCGTAAGGAAGTAAAGTACGGGTATACATATTTGCGAAGCATTTTTGCCCGACTTCTATGCTTTAGTCATTATTCTGAGATTAAAACAGTGGGCAACAAAAAACAAAAACCGTCTACGTCACTTAGGACTTTTTAGAAGTAGGCAGAAAGGACTCCTACTGAAAGTTCCATAAGAGCATCTCGTTCGGTCGAATGGGGGAGGGGCCATTTCCTCTCTATATTATTGTACCTCTAGGGCCTCTAGGCTCTATGGGCAAATGTAAGTTCGTATTGGCCTCCTGTATAATTATTTGCTAGAATCATTATTCATTATACTTTGTTCATGGGTTATTTTTATGGGACCTGAAATTGCATACCTATGTTTATACATATGTGTTTCAGCATTAGTTTAAAGATGGAAAGTCATTTCAATTCGTTTTTGATACCATTATGCACATTCTTCAATATGCAATAGTAGGTAACTATAGGATGGCCCAAAATACGTTGAGGATATTATAAGTAAAGATTTTTTTTAGTTTAATAACTTTAGTTTTCATTTTGAATTCCATTTTGTAAAAGTCGTTTAAGTGAGAAAAAAAAATCGTAAAAAATCTTTGTAAACGTTTTGTTGGGCCAACCTTTAATTTAGATATTTTAATAGCTGACTGTACCTGCTTGTTTGGCAGCAAATTTGAGGGAGCTTGGATTATTCCAATCCGGACATGAATGTTTGACCCCGTACGTGTCTGTTAAGTATCATCATTATGTATTCCGCTCGGCCGTCGCCCATAATTGAGAAAACGAAGGAATAAAGCGCTTGGCTAAGTATCTCCCTTACGTAATTCGCCCCAGCGGCGTAATGAGGCTTAGCTGAGCCGGAAGGTACTTCACGGCTGGACACGCAGTGCTATCATTATCGCTAGGTAAGTTTTAGTGGATTATCTTACTATTAGAAATTCCATTTGCTTGATTAGACATGCTGCTGTTTAAACATTAAATTAGCTTAAACAAAAATTAGCTTAAACAAAAAAAAACGAATATCATCAAGTCAATAAAGTCAATTGTATGTTTTTACTTAAAGACTTATTGTTTAATTTTTTTTATTGAAACCTTAATTTATTATCCTCTTTACCTAAGGGTGAATTATTTAGAACTTCCCAAATATTATATAATCGATAATTTAGCTTAGATATACATACTTACAATTAGTACGTATGTATAGTGTATTGAGTGCTTTTTGTTCTCTGAAAGTATTATGTTATGTTATGCTTGAATCGGTTCTAAGGATCGATTATAGTTGATTGCATTTTTTTATATTATTTAAATGCATGTAATACCATCGTCACAAGCGTAATAATAAGTTGTTTTAACGTTCACTGTCGGTTTGTTCAAGTTGTTGTACCAAAATAAAACGCCCTAGGTACATACGTCTCTTTGAAGATCATTTTACTGGGCAGTTCACCTACCGTCAAATGGATGTTTTCTTTGTTTAGACGTTTCGATCTTATATTTGTTTTAAAGAACGGGTCGTTAATCGTTAACGAATATTTTATGTGTCCGTAGCACTGTTTCATGAATGTCTCGTAAATTTTACGCGTTCTGTCGTTAAAATAGTGTTTGATAGATCCGCACTTACTTGCGCCCATAAAATTCCGATATCCATAAAGTTATCGGCCACAAAAATTACACTTAGTTTTTTTCGGTTAGACGTTCATTCCTGTAAGCTTGCAGAAGTAGCCCAACGGGGGCAGCGGGCGCGTGGGTGTGGGGGCAATAGAAAATAATAGTGGGTTCACCCGCCCCCCTACTAAACATAAGTATAAACGTGTCATCTCGGAATTGTGAAATGAATACATTTAACCTTTCGAGCCAGCGAAGCATCGGGAAAGGCGGAACTGTGCCTAAAGATAGCTGACCCGGCTGCCTAATTTGGTAGTGCTTGTATGAATGAAGGTATTAACCCGGAAACGAAAATATACTTGTTATAGGTACTAACAATATCTTTAAAAAACCGGCCATTTGCGAATCGGACTCGCGTTCCAAGGGTTCCGTACATTACACAATTTAAACAATGTATTTTTATGTGAAACGTGCGTGAAATGTCTTCAAAAAACCCGTAGGCGTCGGATCAAAAACTATAAATCCGACTCACGCCTGACTGCACATTACTAATAAGTTTTCCTGTAATCTATACGTAAAGATCTCAAAATTTTAGACCCAGTAGTTTCGGAGATAAAGGGGTGGGGGGGGGGGGGGGAATGGTCATTTTTTGCCTATTTTCTTGAATAACTTCTAAACTGTTTATCCTAAAATTATAAATAAAAATATATTTCAGATTCTCACAATAAGCTCTTTCATAATTTGATATGTAACATGATATGGTTTGAATAACTTTATTTTTTAATTTTCTCATTTACCCTCGCGAAAGTGGCCCCCGTGTTTATAATTCATTTGTTTACGTTACATGTCCGTCTTTGGGTCACAAACTTACATATGTATACCAAATTTCAACTTAACTGGTCCAGTAGTTTCGGAGAAAATGGGCTGTGACAGACGGACAGACAGACAGACAGACAGACAGACGCACGATTGATCCTATAAGGGTTCCGTTTTTACCTTTTGAGGTACAGAACCCTAAAAATCTCAATTATTTGTTTCATGAGTGAAAGTTTTAGTTAATTGCACACAAACAAACATGCGATTATTGCGATTTAATAATATTTGGCTCACATTTGGTGCAACTGAAGTGTATTGTGTGTGCCACGAAGCGCAGTTAACACATTGTTCTACTGTGGTAGTTTTGCAGTGTTTGCCCTTGTTAAAGTAATTATGTTTAGTAATCCTCTAGGAATATCAGTATCTAGGGTACTACAGTAATTAAATTAGGTAAGTGATTCTAGTTAAGGTAGTATAGTATTCTTTGGGATAGAAATTATGCTGTAAAGTCGTAATTACAGTTGTTAAGAGGATAAAGTGGTAAAGGAAGCGTTTCGGAAGTGTGACCTACCGGTGTGGGGCATTAAGCATGTGGGCATTGGTGTAGTGCTGGTCTGGTCTACAGTGTGAGACACCTTGCGCTGCGCGTACTGCGCGTCCTTGGGCTCCCAGAAGAACACGTAGTACAGGGAGAGCATGATGGCGGCGAGCGAGACGCAGAAGACGTAGATGATGACGGTGAGCACGCGCACGCTCTTCTTGTCGCGCTTGCGTTCGTAGAGCGCGTCGAGCACGAGCTCGTGGCTGGCGCCCGCGCCCGCGCCGAGCCGCACGGACCCGCCGGTCGACCGCATGCTCCCCGTGGCGAACGACTTGCTCGACATGTTGGACGCCCGCCCAGCACCGATGCACCGCCGCACTGCTGGCCCCTCGCGCTGAATCCAGGTAAATGGGACACGCTTATCGAATGGCCCAGTTGGCCCGCTGCGCGGCCGAGTCGCGTCGCGCGGGTCACGCTCGTGTCTGCTGCTTGACACCTCCTGAGGCGGACTGCTTCATTATTCCCGCCGCTCCGGACTTCATTTGTTTATCCTTTAATTTCACGCACGGTATATGCGAATCTATTCCAGTTGGGCTGACGTAGTCGCACGATCGTGATTCGTCTGTCATGAAGCCGCCTCTGTGAGTTTACATTGTTTCGGGTTAATGAGCTATTATGTTTTTTATTCAGCGCTTTAAAAATTTTTAATATTCCGGAAACAGTATAAGTCCAGTGTAAGTATCACAGTGAGTATATGCACGATAACACAGAACAGTTATTGTGTGGTTTGAAAGGGGTCGCGGCAGGTGTTATTTGTGTCGAGAGCGGGTCGAGTTATAACAATACGCTAACGAAGTTAATTCAGAAGAGGTCGTTCGTTGTTATGACAGCGAGTGTCGGCGGCACAGCGGTGACAGGAGCGGCGCGTCGCCGGGAGCGCTATCCGTGTATTACTGTTTCTTATCAAGAGGTGGCGAGCATTCGGCACCATTAACCAGTATAACTGTATCCGTGAGGTCCTTGGCATCTATGCCTGATCAGTGATCGCGGCTATACTGGTTGGGCTTAGGCGAACGTACGCCTGCGCCCGTAAACGAGTGGGAACACAGGGCCTGGGGAGGCGCGCGCCGCCGCCTCGACGTCCGTTGTTCCTCGGCGGCGCCGTCACGCTGCCCGGATCAATAAACATTTCGCGAATAATTTGCACTTTGCAATCATTAATCGCATGCCCTCCTTTTTTTCCTCAAGATTTAAGTTCGTGCACACGTTACGCCAAGTTATAATTCGCTCGCTAGGTCTTTTTAGGGTTCCGTAGCCAAATGGCAAAAAACGGAACCCTTATGGATTCGTCATGTCTGTCTGTCTGTCTGTCCATCCGTATGTCACAGCCACTTTTTTCCAAACTATAAGAACTATACTGTTGAAACTTGGTAAGTAGATGTATTCTGTGAAACGCATTAAGATTTTCACACAAAAATCGAAAAAAACAATAAATTTTGGGAATTCCCCATACTTAGAACTGAAACTCTAATATTTTTTTTCATCAAACCCATACGTGTGGGGTATCTATGGATAGGTCTTCAAAAATGATATTGAGGTTTCTAATATCATTTTTTTCTAAACTGAATAGTTTGCGCGAGAGACACTTCCAAAGTGGTAAAATGTGTCCCCCCCCCCTCTCTGTAACTTCTAAAATAAGAGAATGATAAAACTAAAGAAAATATATGAGTATGATGTATATTAATTACCATGCAAACTTCCACCGAAAATTGGTTTGAACGAGATCTAGTAAGTAGTTTTATTTTATACGTCATAAATTGTAAACCGCAATTTACCTTTCATTCAATCAATTCGAATATAAAAATAAAAAAAATAAAAATTACGGAACCCTCGGTGCGCGAGTCCGACTCGTACTTGGCCGGTTTTTATTTTAAAAGTTTTTGATTAATCAAGACAACTTTCAAAAGCGGGACAATTATGTTATTTTCTCGTAAACTAAGTACCTAGTAGCTTTAGCTTATATAAATAAAATAAAAAAATTACAAATTAACTAAGTCAGGCAGGAAGTATCTTTTGTATCATCCTTCTATACATTTGCAATAGAATTTAATTAAAGACTGAAAGTTAAGTTAATAATCGGCTAAAATAAGTGTAGGTACCTACTTAACTGAGCGGCTTAACTAGGTAACTTTTGTACGTTGACAAGTACAGCACTAACAGCAACATACTTAACTGAAATTATGAAACATCTGGCTGCTATTAGGCTTATTAATGGTCAGGTAACTGTGTCAATGATGGCACAAGAAAATAAGTATTTATTATAGCTCGACTCGAACTGTCTTCATTATTGCTGGCAAAGGTAAACTTTATGTAGAATAAATTTTATCATAAGTACATTTTTTTTTACTTTTCTAACAATCTATTTAGATGGCAATGGGATGAAATCATAATTACCACTTAAGAGGAAAAAGGATGGAGATATTCACGTGCTTGTTTAAATAATTTTGAATAGCCTCGGCACAAATAATTATCGAGTTTCCAGTTGCTTAGATATTATTGAAAGGCTTTGCTCAGATGAATATGATAGGTGAATCGTTTATATATTTAGTATCGTATAATCTGCTATCTTCCAGATATGCATACATATTTTTGAACCCTAGGAAACGCTTACATATTTATGAACTCGACTGTAATACCTTCATAGTCCCTATTTTCATGACGAGCTAATACAAACGTATTTATTTAGGTACCTACGTTTCCTGAATCACCTTAGTGAAATGAAATAGGTATACGCTTCTAATATATTGAACTCAAAGACTCCTTAAACCTGTATAAACTACTCCCTAATCCTTGCTAAGTAGATAGTAAAGTAGCTAATCAAGCTACCTACTTACAATTAGGCCCGTATTACAAGGTTAGATCGCAGCGACGTTTGATAAATATTTACCAGCGTCGATATTGGCTATTTCAAACGCGGATTGCGATTGTTCTGTAAACGAGACGTCTCTCGGAAAGCTAAGTACCTACTAGTTAACTGACATTTTATAAACCTTACTGCAACGAGATAAGGTCTACCAATGTTCAGTCGAGTGTGAGCTGTTGGTACGGCTCCGGTGGCGCCGGGAATTACGGCTAACGAGTTCAATTGATTTGATTTCAGAGTTGTATTAGAGTTGCACGATCTGTGGTTGCAGGTGTAAGTGTAACCCGTATGAATATGAATGGTATAGAAAAGTAAACAGACAACTCAATTTTATTATGTACCTACCCTAGCCTTTCAGGCTTGGACAAATTGAATGAATAGGTAATAATGTAATGTGTCTGTTGAATGAATGTTTTATTCATAATGTGTCGGACAAGGCTCATCTCAGTAATTCAATTTGTTTATTACTCAATGCCGTACATTCGATTGGTATAGTTTTGACCGTACTGCATACACGTACATAATATTTATAGGTATTGAGACATTCTAATAATACCTACCTATAAGTATTCAGCCTTCTTGTGTTTAAAATATTCTTTAAATATTCCTAGAACACTAACACAATTCAATGTAAAGCAATAATTTCCTACTATGTACCTATACTTACATGATAGGTATTTTAGCAGATTATAAAATACTCTTTCAATACGCCGTGCATTATTCTAAAAGCTTCGAGGTGCCTAATATCTATTCACCAAACGTTTTGAAACTATTACTTATGTGTTCTGAAGTCGTTCTTAATTTATTCACTACGCATCCTTCAGTAAATTAGTACGTAATAGTATCTATTAATCATTTTATGAATAATTTCATGATATGAAACCTTCTCATTTATATACAGGGGGGCTAAAAATAAGTGCATTCCCGTTGCCAGGGAGGTTTTGGGATTATACTGAGCAACTTTTCATGTTACGTCCTATGTAACTTTACTTTTGAGTGGCATTAACGTGAGACACTTCATTTGGTTCTTGTCTGTCTGATTTAATTTCTTGTCTTATAATTACTTATATAACAATTCAAGTATTGGAGACCCTTTACACCTCTAAGGATAATTTGATGATCGTTTTTTTTTAATTTATTATACATATTTTATTTTTGACACCTAGAGACTTTTACATCAGATTCAGATTTAGTTTCATTTATTTCATAATACAGATTACATTATAAATTGCAGGCATGTCAATTTACAAGAATTCATATTATGATCGTCAAAACAAGGATGTCATATGAATATAATTACAGAATAATAAGATTTCAAAATAATAATCTCCTGTGGTGGATCGTCAAAATACATCATACATCATTCATAAATTCACTAACAGAATACAACGGTTTATCCAACAAAAAATCTCTTAATCGGCGTTTGAATGTTTGGTCACACCGTTCACTTCTTATAACAGCCGGAAGTCGTTCATAATAGGTTGGTCCTATGACACGAGGGTTTTTCTGGGCTAGGGCCATACGGCGAGGAACCGTTCTTAGCCGTCCCGTGGAACGGACGTTTATACCCTCAACATGAACCCGTTTAAATTGAGATATATTAATAATAAAGATATAGGGAAAAGTGCGTCATAATGCGATATTCTACGAACAATCTAAACAATTTTAGTCTGTTGTTTGTATATTTTTTATTGGTTTTCTTTTTTTTGTGTAATTCGACATTTAGACTGGATACCTCTTTTATTTTATTTTATTTTTTATTTGGTATTTTTTATTAAATTCTCAAACCATTTATTTAATGATAATTAATATCGAACGAACTATTATTGTCAATCAATCAATCAATCAATCATTTATTTGCACATAAAACATAGTATAATGCATGCAAATACATTTATAAGACACATTACTCCACCAGTAATGTCGAAATTAATTACACAATCTCAAAGAAAATACATTACAATAAATTAAAAAAAAAAAGTCAAAATAATAATAATAATAATATTAGATTATATGTATATTATATGTCAGTTAATCCATATTCACATCAATGTCAGATATTAATATAAATCTAAAGCTCTAGCAAAATATTCTTTGATGGAATAATAGGGCTTACTAATAAAATATTGTTTCAGTTTTCTTTCAAATGTTTTAAGATCCTGGCATTCCTTTATATCTTTATCAATCTCTGACAAAGTTTCTAATATTTTATTGATTCCATATTTGTAATTGTTTTTAGTAAAAAAAATTTTTTTTATACTACGTCGGTGGCAATCAAGCATACGGCCCGCCTGATGGTAAGCAGTTACCGTAGCCTATGGACGCCTGCAACACCGCGTTGCGTTTTGTATTGCTTGTAAAAATTGACATGTAAAAGTGCCCCTGTGGCCTATTTGCTAAATAAATGTTTGATGTTTTACTATGGGACCAACCACGAAATGGCGAAAAAAAAATTACCCTCCATGGAAAATGGACCAGCCAAATTGTATGAACCAGCCAAATATTTTTTTCGCGATTTCGGGGTTGGTGCCATAGTAGAAGTTGCTCGGTATAATTATCGACATTTGTATGGCACTATTCAGCTATTTGTAAGGCGTGTTTGACATGTATATAGCATTTTTTCGAAAGTTTATGGCAGTATCAAAGTTTTTATGGCACTATTTATTATTTTTGTGGCATTTGTAAGACCCTGACGACATTTGTATGGCACTTTTCCGTGCCATGACGTTTGTATGGCAACATTTGTATGCCACATTCGACATTTGTACGCTCAAAGTAGCCGTACAAATGTTGCCATACAAATGTCCTAGTAGCTGTACCAAAATGTCCAAAATACGTCGTTCGAAAAGATTAACTGTTTCTTCAGTCAAAAATATGTTTCTGTTTCCATTACCGTTGAAGATAGAAGCCCAAGTAATGTAACTATTATATCGTTACTTAAAATGTAATGGTAGGTCAATAGACAAACCAGATTTAGGGAGGTATCCTTGAGTCGTACAAAAAAGGCTTTCCTGGTTTTAATAAACAACAAATTATTTTAAAAAAATAATTAGATCGATTATCTAAATAATTTTCTATAAAAAATATGAAGTATTTGATAATACGAGTACGTTGCCTACATCCAAACTTATGATTTTGTCCCGACCCAAACCGCACGAAATAGCGGTAGATTTCGCCGTTTTTAGGGTTTGAAATTCGATTATATCACAAACAATACATAAGGATTGTATTATTAGTTTATTATAACATATTTATATAATGAAAATATACCCATAGCAATACTGTTCGTTCAATGTATTTGGAATTATAGCCTTGGAACAGTAAAAGAGCTCATTTGAAAATTGACCCAAAAATGCCTGAATCTCAAAATATTTTTACAAACTGCTGCTGGCAGTAATAGTCGTCACAGTTATCTGTGATCGGAGACCAGACCCATTGGAACGTATATTTTGACATCAAAATTATATCTAATGAACTAATGATTGATGTCAAAATGTAAGCTTAAATTGGCCTCCGTCTGTTTACATGCGCATCGGTTCGTAAGCTTTATGATTTTCTCCCCTAAAAGCTTCTGTTGGTGTAGAGCCCATCGGAATCCTTCGTGTAATGCGTTCTAAACACGCTCGTTGTTTTATAGTAATGAGTTTATACTTAGTGATAGCGTCGAGGGATTTAACCCAGCGCTATATCTTACAGTAGGTACCTACTTATGTTAGTGAAATACAAAAACACTCTTATTATATATACCTACATGGTTCGAATATATTTTTTCTAATTATCTCAGTTTTGGGCTCAGGTAAAATGCCATAAAAATGTAAACTAATTACGAAAAAAAAAGATTCCTTTTAGTAAAATGATCGCCTTAACGCTAATTGGGTTTTTCACCCCGATTACATTACCTATTTCAGTGCGCAAGATTGTGACATGCTACACCGTAGCCCGTAGCATTATTTATTCTGCACATAAAAATGGCCGTATCTAGATACATAAATAAATAATGGCCGTAGATAGCTGCAGCATCTGTCTCATCGTTATTGAAAGGGTGAAACGGTCACGTCACGGTTATCGTATATTTAATTTACTCTAGTTTTGGTACTCTTTCTCTTTCTGCCTAGATGTTCTTAATTTTGTAACAGTGACGGGTACATTTTATAACGGTTTTTTATTGCTTGGGCGATGCGTCCAGTAAAAATTACTCGCAAAAATAGTCACGTTGATGTCCACCCTATAATTTATTGACTTGAAGATTACCAAGTAGTTAAAGGGCATGCGAATCCAGTAAAAAATTGTATATTACCATCATCATCATCATCCTCCTAGCGTTTGTCCCGCACTGTGACGGGGTCCGCTTTCCTACTTTTTTCCTTCCACTTGGCTCTATCCTGGACATCGGTTTCCGCTAACCCACAGGCGTTTAAATCTTTGGCGATGACATTATGCCACCGCTGCCGTGGTTTGCCCCTCCTGTTTGGGCCTAGTAAGGCAAAGATAAAGGCTCTGTTGGCTACGTAGTCAGGCGGCCTTCATTTTGATATGCCCAAACCAAAAAAAATGTATATTACCGGTACCTATGTATTTCTCACACTATGTTTACCGGTAGCATTCCCTAGTAATTAGTTAATTACCGAGTACGTAAGTCTACAGCGATTTTGATAGCCCAGACCGTGCAATTGCTATTTTTATCGTCAAACTTCTATGAAATTATAACGTAAAAAATCCGACCTTGCACAGTCTGTGCTGTCAAAATCGTTGCAGAGTTATCTTGGTCCAACCCTATGTGACTTTTTATCTAAAATATCCTTGGGACACATTTTCACGGAAAAAGGACACAGAATCTGTTAAGTTTTTTTTTACAACATTGGTGGCAAACAAACGTCCATTCCGCCTGTTACTAAACGGCTACAGTAGCATATGGATGCTTGTAACTTGAGTACATTATCATTTGTCCTTTCATGTCGTTGACCAATTACTGAAATAAGCCGATCATGGAGTGTAAAGCACGCCGCCTACGCCTCCATGTACCTATACTTATAATTGTATCGCTTGCCTGAACTAATTTACTTTTGCTAATTGTGGGCGTTTGAGTCAGCCCACCAAAATATTAGGTACTTTTTTATTTAGGTTTCGTACCTGCCTACTAAATATTCAATGTCAACCAAAATTAATGCCTCTGTGAAGCAATTTCCTGAGAACCATGTTATCGGCTACGAGTTACGACGTAGCGCTAACAACCGCTACCGAAGCTCAGGAGTAGGTAAATGAATTCATACAAATTTAATATTCTGCCCCACCATATAGCAAGCGTCAAATTCTCGTGCTATAAAGTAAAAGTTCAAACTGAACTGATAATAGTCGCTTCTTTACTTACGGTGGTTATGCATGGTTTATGGTTATGCTTGGCTGGGCAGTATCGTAGTAGAAGCTCTACGCCAGAGTTTAGCTACGAACCGCGAATTTTCTGCTATAAGTGCAACCACAACACCGTTGTGTTGTGATCGTGTAGATCAACTTTCCATCCAAACCAAAATAGGATCATATATAATTAATAAATAAAGTAAAAAAGCCTTTATTTCTTACAGAATTAATTAATTATACAGTTTCCAAAAGTAGTCTTGTTAGTAATATCATAAAAAAAGAGTGTAGCTATTTTTTTAGTTAGTAAACTATGAGATAACAAAAAATATTATTAGAATATTAGAATATTATTATTTGATTCTTTTTCCCGTGAGTTATTCTGCAAGAACCCCTCTGCAGGTAAAGGCCTCCTCCAAGGTGAACCAATCGTCTCTGGATTTTGCAGTTTGCATCCAGCTTGGACCCGCTGTATGTTTGATTTCATCCTCCCACCGATTTCTGGGTCTCCCTTGCTTTCGTTTGCATGGTGGTCCCCTCCATGCGGTCACACTTTTCGTCCATCTCTGGTCTTCAAGGCGCGCGACGTGTCCAGCCCACTTCCATTTAAGCACTAAAGCATATGCCAAGCCATCTGTTGCTTTGGTGATGTTTCTTATTTTTGTGTGGCGTATTCTATCTATTCGTTTTATATTTAACATACTGCGCTCCATTCCGCGCTGGCACGTAGTAATTTTATTTCGCAAATTCTTATTAAACTCCCATGTCTGACAAGCATAGGTCAGGCATGGTATGAGGCAAGTATTCATTACCTTAGTCTTCAGATTGATTGGCAAGTTGCTCTTAAATATTTCTTTTAAGCTCCAGTATTTATTCCATGTTAGCTGTGCTCTGCGTTCCACCTCTTGGTAATTGCTTGAATTGTCTAAGCTAATTTGTTTACCGAGATAAATATATTTATCAGTATTCAGCCGAGGTTCGTCGTCGGCATATATTGGTAACTTAGTGCTGTTAGACATTAACATAGTTTTGGAGAGGTTCATTTCCAGGCCAGCGAGTTTACTAGCGCAATTTAAAGACTCTACCATATATTGTAGTTCAGTTGCTTTTTCTGATATCAGCACCAGATCGTCGGCGAAGCGTAGGTGGTTAAGGTATCTGTTTTCGACTCTTATACCGTATATATAAAAAAAAAAAAAAAATAGAATGCACCTTCTGGCCTTTATCACGCGTTCGCATTAATGGAAAACTGAGATTGAAAATTGTTATTTCTCTTCTTTTAACTTTTTTTCTGTTGCATCCTAAGGAGCCAGAGGTTCGCTTTTGGCAATCAAATTCCAAGAATTGTAGCAGGCATGGTTGTTTATTAAAATCATTATTACGGAAACTAGACCCTATTGACATTAGTCCGGTTTGATAAGTACTTAGCTCTTCTGAACCGATTATCTTTTATCATGTGTTAAAGTTAATACTTAATACATAAAGCGTCATGTTTCAATTAAACACTACTGAGACGAGCTAACCGGTTCACAGCATGCTCATAAAAGCGTGTATATTGTTACTTAATTCACAAAACATTGCCTCGACTGTAGCTCATACTTAGTATAACTTGACCACAAGAACAGTAACAATCCATAAGCAATTGAAGAACACACTTATTACTGGTTTACTGAAGCGATATGCTCGAACAGGGTTTGCTAACGACAGCATTTAGTCGCGTGGCAGCGTACACTTGTTGCGCGTTCATAAAGATAATTTAGCGGAATAACATGCCCGTTTGTTGTAACATACAGCAAATCGAGGGATGTAACCATTTTATTGATATTTTCACTTGCATGAGGATCATATTGTATCCCATTTGAGCAGAGCTTGCAAAATTTTGCTCGCGAAATTGAAATGTTTTGAAGTTGTAATTAAATCATGTTCTTTATATCGGTTACTTTAGTTTAGAGCGCATGATGGAAATGGAAATTCATACTTGGCCGGTCAGTTGTCTAACCAAATTTCTGCGCTCCATGGCTCTATGACAAACTGACAAAACCAAGGCAAGCCTTTTTGCCATGCCAAGGTTGCCTGGCGGATTGTATATGCCTACTCTTTACAATATGATTTTTTATTCCGCTTGATCTTGATCCCTTGATCTTATAGGGTTCTTTAAGGCATAAGATTACTGGAAAAGGCAGAAGGACGAAAGGTCTTACGCCAATTAAGGAATGTAATGATTTCCGTTCCCTCAACGAGTAGGTATACCTAATCTCGTTGCTAATAGTAGTCGGACAAACGGAATAGTTGAGTAGGGTAAAACATACTCGTATTTATTTTACTTATACACTAAAGACACGTGACACGTGTTTAGAGTAGCACTGTCCCTTGATGATTAATAAGTATCTAATACCTACATTAAAAAAATCATTTGTTATTTTAACAATCTTAGTACTGTTTACTAAATCTTAAATACACCTTGATCCTTAGTTAAGGCAAGTTTTCCACCACAACGTGTACTTAAATGATCGGCCTTAACTCGCCGCGCTAACTGAAACAGTACCTATATTGGAGGGCGAGGGCGCAATTGGGTTAAACGTTAAACGGCTAATTGGATTAGAGAAACCCCTCGCGACGTCCGCAGCCGAACGTTTTTGACATGTTTGCATAAAATAACGGCGGTCGATTATTTGACTTTTTTTTGCGTTCGACGAAATTTCGGCTTCGACATAAAAATTATGTTTCGGCTGAAGGTTCGCTATCTGCCAAAAAATTACTGAACCTTTCGGCCATGCCGAAACCTACAACCATTGTACTTTCGGATCGCGTTCGGCTAATATGCAGTTGTTATTCTATTTAGTCTTTCTTAATTAAAATAGGCCAGATCCGACACGCACTTGGCCGGATTTTTATACCACTTGCTCTCTACTACTCCACTTACACTTGCCCTCTAAAAAAAGGCCACCGACATTTATTTCAATGATTTCAATACGTCTATAAAGGTATAAAGGTTCCGGTTTCGGCCGAAACTGACTCAAAACCGAACCTTCGAAAGTTATGGTTTCAGCAAAAGAACTCTGTATCAGTCGGACACTCTTTTATTTGTTACAGAGGAAATTTCCGGTCTCTTGGGGCTGTTTTTGGTACAAGTACTAAGCAATCTAAGTTTAGATTTATAGTTGGTCAAGCAAATCATGTCAGTAGAAAAAGGCGCGAAAATCAAACTTTCTATGGGATGGTATCCCTTCGCGCCTACATTTTTTAAATTTGCCGCCTTTTTCTACCGACAAGATCTGCTTGACCAACTATAATATTCACATTTGTTTGTAACATAAAATTAAAGTAAAATAAAAATAAAACGGATGGTCACGATTTTCGGCTCTGTCTGTCTTCGTACTCTTCGAAACCCGAAGGCATTAAAATAGGGACGTTAAAAGATTTTTTTTTCTTATTTTGAACTAAGTATTATACGCAATTAGTTTTGTTTTTCCTAACTACGTCTTAAGGTGGTAGTAATTGATCGCGTGTTGTTAAAAGAAAGAGTCTTACTATCATGAAAAAATAAATACATCAACAAATTAACAAATAATTTGCGTTCATCTTTTCGGAACTTGTATATTGTTTTATATTTTAGCACATCACTAGGATGCTGTCGTAATGCTGGAACGTATTTGTGTCGTACATTGTACCGTGGGAAGAGTCAAATGTGATTAGATGTAAAAAATTTAAAATTGAGAGAACACCGAAATCCACTTATATTTTTTGATTTACGCAATTTTATCCAATTGGCTCTGTTGTCGTTTCTAAACGACAGTCGAAGACTGTTTAGTTATATTCAATTTAATTTGAAATTTCCTAATTAATCGCCAATAAAATTTAAAAATAACACGGCGGCGCCAAGACTTTGTAAAAATCGCTCATTAGCCATCCACCACCGTAAATAGAATATTCAGCGCAGCAATGTATTTAACACTTGAGTTTTAAAGCAAATAAATACCTATTGGTGCCTAAATTTGCTAAGTTCAATACCGTTTGGAATTCAATAAACTATGAGTCTTCGAATCTAATTCTCTTAAATTATTTCGACTGAAACTTTATCACATGAACAGTTTTCCGTGAAGAAAATGAGTAGGAAAGTAAAAGTCACGCGCAAAACATTACGTAGGTACAGTCGGTATCCAAATAGTCGCAGCCTATGTGTCCAAAGATATCAATGCATTGCAATAGTCAATTATATTATAATACCTAACTTTTCTGGGACCGTGATTGAGATAGGCGGTAGTCTATATGTATACCGGACACTTAAAATACGTAAGTACTAGAATAAGACCAAGTTAAGTTTGCAGCAATTTTGATAGCCCAGATCGTGCAAGTGTTATTTTAAATGTCAAACTTCTGTGAAATTTATATGACGTAAAAATAACACTTGCACAGTGTGCTGTCAACATCGTTGAAGAGTTATCTTGGTCTAACTCTATACATATGTATACTTACTAGCACGTACGTACATGCTATGCTATGCTATCTTGGAATTAGCAAAGAGAATATATAGTATAGAGGAATTTTATAGTCGCAGTAAATTTACTGCCATCTATCGACACACGATTAAAACAAAAAATGAAAATGTATATAAATATCAAAAATAATAATATTGTATATGGAGATGGACGACTCTGTACCGTGAAGTATTATGAGACGATCGATGATAGGCCTTCCACAGTTGGTGTATAATACTATGTTATGTGATGTGTTATTTCTGTTTCTCCCTGTGTATTTTGTATCTTGTAGTTCTTGTACCTACTTTTGTATTATATTTTTCTTGAAATGAAATATTCTGTTAGCTTAAGTTTCTTTTTTTTTAAATGATAAATAGGCAGGCGTTTGACCACGATCCCACCTGATGGTAAGTGATGATGCGGTCTACGGTGGAGCACGCTTACCTATGAGATACCTATTAACTCTTGCCTTGAAGAGCCCCAGATTGTACTCATGCGGAAACACAGACTCGGGCAGGGCGTTCCACTCCTTGGCAGTTCACATAAGAAATGTGGAAGCAAAACGCTTCGTGCGTATTTTTGGAGTTCCTACCATGAAGAGATGCCGGAGTGCCGTTTGTCTTGTAGTCCGATGGTGAAAATGGGACGGAGGAATAAGGTTGTGCAGTTAGGTTTCTTTCGCTTTCTGTTTTTTGTTCCACTAACACTTAGTTTTTAATCTTAATTGTTACTAATCATTATGGGCTAGTGTTGTCTTAAATAAATAAATTGACTTAATAATTAAGTTCTTCGGCGCATTGGTTTTTGCTGTAATGCCGTTTAACAGTAATTGTATTAAATAAATAAAATTAAAATAAATGGATAAAAAAAAATAAGTATTTTTTTTAGAATGCCAATATTATGATTTTGACTTGACCCATGCATGTTCTTTCACTGATATGTGTTAAAAATGTTAAATATCAAACGGTGTCAACGCCATCTAGCCGAGTATAGGCCAAAGGTGTGGCGCCATCTATTCGAGTATAACTTTTTCTTGATATTCCGAGGCACGTTTTTTCCTTAGACTTTACTTATCTTATACGGAGTTACATATATATTTGGTATTAGGTACCATATTCGGAAAATAAGCATCGATAATTCTATCCCACCACGTATACCTATAATAGCGGTAACAGTCATGGCGGGTAAAAGATCAGTTTGGATTTGAATTTATTTGAATTTTCCAATGAATTACGGCTCTTATGCAGTGGTGCAGTATTATCTATGGTCATGAGTGGTGTAGTTTGAGAACAAAATTGCATTTAATAAAAAAATGCATAACTAGATATTTAATAAAGCCAGAATTGCAGCCCCCTTTGTATTTTAAAGGGGATTAGAATGCTAATAAAATGTAGTTTGTTGCTTTTATCACCTCATAATGTTCGGTTTAAGTTTAAGTTGTATAAATTTTAGTTAAGTATATGTAGGTATTAAGTATACATGTTGTACATTGTACACCAATTATTACTTTACCTTAATTGTTATTGCTCCTATTCTTTGACAAATGCGGCATAATTTAATAACCTATTTTGAACTAAATAAGTAGTCTATTTCTAATGACACTTAATTGGCGTGCTTTAATCTAATTTAATGCCTATCAGTGCAGAGCGGTCATAAAACTCGATTTCCACCGACTTGCCTCATTTTCAGACAGTTTAGAACTTTTTCTACATTTCCTTCCTAAAATACTTTTTTGGTGCGCTGCTACCGCTGACAAATTAAAAAAAATAAACACTATTAAGATTTTAAGTTATACTTAAACACATATGGAGTTACCATGGACATCGTGGAACGGCGAGTTCGGTGCACCGCCGAGGTCCGGTCCAGCGCGCCGTGCGGCCAGCTCGCCCTCGCCGGTGCCATTCAGAGGCGGCAGTTCCGGGCTCTTCCACACGCACACGTAGTACACAGACAGCAGAATAGCGGCCAGCGACACGGACAGCAGGTACGCCAGCACCGTCATCACCCGCACCACCTTGCTCACCGACTTCGGCTCGTACGCTTCCCGGAGCGGCGCGCCGGGCTCCTCCGACGCGCTCTCCTCTTCCCCCTGAGCGCACACCGACATCACCTCTACATTTTTTGTAATAAGAACTATATTTGTATACAACGTAAGTGTGCGGGTGTTCGCGGTCGGGAGCGCGGCGAGAGTGGCTCCCGTCCAGCGACTGCTGTTCCCGCTCTAAGCCGATCAACTACACGCGTCACGGATTTACGAATGTTCGACGCGTCGCGGCGTCACCGATACTCGCTATCCGTGTACGTCGTACACGGCGGCGTACGACGTGCCTACAGGCGAATTGACGAATTCATTCATAGCCGATAAAAATAACAAATTCGGTTCTTATAATTTACTTACTGTATTCAAGTCGAGTTTCAAGACATGAAAGGTTACGTTGATTTGGGTACCCTTTTAGCACAAAGTAAAAACTTCTAACAGTTTTCTTCGTGTCTATGTCGAAGATAATATAAATTTCCTATAACAGCTAACTTACAATAGGAATGTGTGTGTAAGTGAAAAAAACAAGTTTTCTTATTTCGGTGTTCATAAAATTTATAATACATCAAAATATTCAAAAAATATATATATTAATAGAATACCTTCTCCGAAGTTTTCTCCTCTTTTCTTAGTATCTAAGTTTTAATCTGCTTATGCTATCGATTTTATCAAAGGGTTCCGTTCCATAGCCAAAATGGCAAACGGAACCCTTATAGTTTTGTCATTTCTGTCCGTTCATTTGTCTGTCCGTATATCACAGCCATTTTACTCGAAAACTAAGTTCAGCTATATTTTAATGAAACTTGGACCATAGTTGTATTTTGTGACCCGCTACTTTATTAGTTTAGAAGTTTTAAAATAAAAATAAAGTATTTTTATGGTCACTCCAATCATTCCATACATAAAAGTAAAAAGAAACAGGCACATCACATGACCATAAAATTATTTTGTCCATGATCGATTTAGCCATTAATGAGTTTTTCTCCAAATAATTTATCTTTTTAGGGTTCCGTACCCAAAGGGTAAAAACGGGACCCTATTACTAAGACTCCGCTGTCCGTCTGTCCGTCTGTCACTAGGCTGTATCTCATCAACCGTGATAGCTAGACAGTTGAAATTTTCACAGATGATGTATTTCTGTTGCCGCTATAACAACAAATACTAAAAAGTACGGAACCCTCGATGCGCGAGTCCGACTCGCACTTGGCCGGTTTTTTAGTAAAAGCATACCCTAAGGTACGACTCATGTTAGTCCTTAGTAGACTTTGTGAGAGTGACAATTCGACTAGTGATAGGAGAGCTGGTGCTGGTAGACATTTTAGGGTAGGTAATTGAGAAGCTGAAAATTTGTCTTCGCAAAAAAATTACGACTAAATGTATAACGGTTGATTTAGCCCCGCTACACCAGCCAGGTCTGCAGTTCTGAGTTAGGGTATGGTAGGACAAGTATGACACAATTTTTCAGCTTGCCTTGCCTGAAATTCTTTTTTTGAAAAATATAACATATTTACCGATTCACAACACGGTTTCCGAAAGAAACGGTCAACTACCTTAGCAGCCTATAAATACATAAACGAGATTTTGAATATTTTAGACAGGAAAGAGTACGCGATTGGAAAATTGTTTGACATGACAAAAGCTTATGAAAAAGTTAAATTTAACATACTTCTAGACAAATTATACGGTATCGGAGTGCGCGGTATAACACACAAATGGTTCCAATCTTATTTAAACAATAGAAAGCAATGCGTTGATATTGAGTATACGAACGAAAGCTCGAGAGAAATTAACATCGTTAGATCTGATGTCCAACCCGTGTTAGACTCAATCCCTCAGGGAAGCGTTATTGGATGCGTGCTTTTTATCATTTACATAAATGACCTCCCAAGATCTTTCTCCGAAACTTGTGTCATGTTTGCAGACGATTTCTCCTTGCTACTATCATGTAAAAATAATATAAACCTCAATGGCAATTTAGGCCCCGTCAAAAAATCGAATTAGGCATGAATTTTTCCTTCGACGGCATGGAACTAGAATGCGTCCCCACGTTCCCACTTCTCGGCATCACTATCGACACCCATATAAATTGGAAAGATCACGTACAAAAAATAAAAACAAAATACAGCCAATTTAATTATGCACTAGGACAGCTAAAAAGGACCACCGACCTACAGACCACCTTATCGGCGTATTACGCTTTCGCGCACGCGTGGCTTAGCTATGCCGTGATCCTATGGGGCAACAGCACTGACGCACCAGATTTATTCATTTTACAAAAAAAATCTATCCGTATACTTTCAAACACTAAACACCCAGAAAGCTGCAAACCATATTTTAAAAACCTTGGTATTCTAACCTTACCTTGTATCTATATTTTAGAATCATGTAAATTTGTAAAAAATAACCCAGAAATGTTCACTAAAGTCGGAGATGTACCTCGTCGTTTTGAATCTCGTTCCAAAAGTAATTTAATACAAATATCATCTAATTTAGCGATACATAAAAATGGACCTTATCCCACGTCAATAAGGATTTTTAACAAATTACCGAACCACATAAAAACTGAACCTAACTATAACAATTTTATACGTATTTTGAAACAATTTCTTGTGGAAAAAGCCTACTATACCGTCGCGGAATATCTACAAAATGATGAGCCAAGATATTGAAACTGGTCATAGATGTTGTCAGATTGTCACCTCTCTTAATAACATTATATTCTTATATAAAATAATGATAAATCAATGGAAATTATATTTTAATGCCTAACAATTGCCTAAGAAATATTTAAATTAAATTAAAATTATATTAAATAAATTATATTAGGTCATATTTTTAAATTTATTTAAAATGTATTTTCAAATGCCTAACTTATTACATTTTGTACATTAAATGTTATTCTGTATAGGTACTTTAGTTCTTAGCTCTTAAATGTATTGCAATACCCTCACAGGGTTGTGTTGAGACATGTAATGATTTATGCATAAGATCTTTTGTACACACACTAAGCAAGGAATAAATGAAATGAAATACCTACTCTAAATTAAATGTCTACCAGCTCTCCTATTACTCATTCTAAAATTAGTTCCTACTCCGGTTTGATGAAATTAGACCTTAGTGGATAGAAATAGCACTGCAACATCCAACCTAATTTTGCGAAATAAGTAGCGCCCTTGACTAAAAGGATTAATTCCACAAAAGCTTGGTTTAACATCCGATTACGTGTAAGACTTCCTCGCGCTGGCCTCTTATTCCCATACTTACTCAGCACATCTCCTCCATTTAACCAGTATAAGCGTGATTATCCATTTACAAATGGTTGTTAAAGATCTCGAGGTTCCACTTAATGCTAGTTCGCCAGTGAAGATGAGTTAGCAAAGATAATAGCAGTGCTGCCTCATAACATAACCCACTTAACACAGACAGAACCCACGTTAATGTCATTGGGCAAAATAAAATTGGATGTTGAATTAAGTAAGGCTTAAGGGAAATACAAATAGGATTAATAGATATGAACCTGTTATGTTCATTACAATGTGTTACGTGTTACTGAAGTTTTGGAACCCAAACAAATGCCACACTGAAGGATTTATTTAAATTTATTATTTTCATTTTCATGTAAGATAAGAATACGTCCGTTGTTTCGAGAAGATGAGATGTGGTTTTTATTTGAGATCTTAAGAGATCTTATGGTAAGTGTAAGTAATTCATTTAGTCAATTGATCAATTATTAAACTGAATGAGGTATTTATGGGCATTTGTAGATAGGTCTAGTTCGTTGGTTTACTTAGCCAGTTTATCGTACGTACTTACTCATACATATGTTTCGCTAATAACTATCCAACGTAGTAGGTAGGTCGCGTGTGTCTCATTAGTTTTCTTTGTTATTTTATTTACAGTAAGGTACTTATATATTACAAACCTGTTTACTTACTAACTTTTACAGCTGTTGCATTATTTGGTTTATATCCAAAACATTGGCTGACCATGTTTTCGTCATATGAAGTGCTCAAAATAAAATAAAATAAATTTATTTTTAATCGGATAAGTTTTTCCTTATGTGATCGGATGGCTTTAACCTGCCTATGCGTCTTGTATGCGGTGGCTTTTGTATATTTTGTCCATACAACGTCTAGTCTTCTAAACGTCAACGTTTAGTCAAATTAACTTCCTTGTTCGAACTGTCAAAATGATTAACGCCTATCAACTCCGATATTGCGTTTTATTTATTAGTTACTTCCAGTTAAATAAATAAAAAAGTGTGTCAAAAATACCTACAGAGCTACAGTTTACTTTTATTGCTATTGATGATTATTATTTAAATAGTCAACAACCCCTTTTTGTACGTAGACCTTATAAATCAATCAATCAAACTTTTATTGATAAAATAGAAGTATTTTACATGTCAGCACATTATTATTATTTTATATATAGAACATTACTTACACAAAATACATATAGTCACATTTCACTATTTTTCATATTGTCAATAGTCAATATATTCTTTATTCAAATAGGCCTAGCAACAAGCTCTTTTAAATTGTCAAGTTTAAAATATTACCTTAATCTAAATATCAGAGCAATTTATTGATACAGTTATTATAACCTATTTTTAAAAACATTGAATTATTATTGATATGTCAAACTTAATAATAATAATTCACAAAAGGATCGTCAAACACCAAAATTGTATAAAAAATACTAGTCTAGAAACTTTCTAGAATAAAAATCTAAATGTCAAAAAATACGGATTATCTAATATTATAATAAATAATTAATTATTTTCAATCACAATCCCACGGTTTTTCATAATTCATGTAGTCTTGTGAGCTATAATAGGCTTTAGAGATAAGTTTACGTTTTACATATTTTTTAAATTTATTAACAGATAATTCAGTGATGATATTTGGAAGTTTATTATAAAATCTTACACAGTTACCCATAAATGATTTTTTAATTTTATGGAGCCGAGTGAAGGGTACTGCAAGCTTATGCTTATTTCTAGTATTAATGTTATGTATGTCACAGTTTTTCTTAAAACTGGCAATGTTTTGATGTACATATAGAATATTCTCATAAATATATTGACAGTACACTGTCTTTATGTCAATTTCCTTAAATTTATCTCTAAGTGAGTCTCTATGGTTCATTTTATATATTGCTCGAATAGCCCTCTTGTGCTTATTGTGCGTTATTTTTCTTTAACCATTCTGTATTTTGAAGTTTTCGGTTTTTTGCGACAATAAATGACTTTTTTTAGCCTAAACTTTAAATCAAATAGTGTTGGAGCTTGGAGCCTAATACCGAGTCTGGGGAACCTAGGTGCTAACTCGAAATAATTGCAAAAACTCAAAAACGGCTAGACTGATAATATTCACTGTAGTTTTTATTGAAAGTATTTATTGAGCTCTATTTTCGCGATTTTTTAGAATTTTTTTGGAACCATGGTTCATAATTTAGAGATTAGCAGTTACCTGTAGTGGTATCATAATTTTTTTGATACCACTACAGGTAACTGACTGGATGCGTTTAAGTAAATATTAATTTGGAATACTTATATTGTAATACGGTCCCGTCCCTTGTGTGATACGAACCCCGGACTTGTCCATTAGGGATAATTGGATCGGTTCGCGATATTGTAGGGACATGCCGGCCGTTCTAAGTGGACAGGGCGTTTATTCTCAATTTCGCGCGGCAATTAGCGTATTTCGCATTTACTTTGCATGGGGTCTCTCGACTCCCTACCGCAGTGAACGTGTTAATAAAACTTAGTTTAGAACGGTTCGACAAAAAAAATCGGTGACAGAAACTCTCGGCATTTGCTACTTGCTTGATCGCGATTGACGAATACGACGCTTTCAAAACAAAACATTCCTTTTTTTTTGAGAGTCCAGTAGATAACAATGGACAAAGGTTGAGTGTTAATAATTCTCCGGAATCCCGGAACTGGTTCCGGAATTCAATTTCTTAGTTTTTGCACCTGACTGCAACTTGCATCATAAACTTTATAAAGACTTTTTACGTTTTTGTGAATCAACGTAGACGTTTTAATTATTGTCATATTCATCATATAATTTTATTACTATAGCTTTACATACACATACACTTACATATTTAATTTTACAGCGCACTGACGCCCCTAGCTGTAATGCTGTAGAATTAATACCTGAATAACTATCAATCAAATATCAAAATATGACGTCTATATTAGGTGCTTCCCATTCATAGTATAATAGTACATTTCGATGCTAGTGCGGAAAGTATCGCCTACGGCTCGTGGCAAGATATCTCGGTACTCGTGAAGAATGAAATTTCCGCACGTGCGTCAAACGACGTTTTTTTAATACAGCTGCGAAAAAATAAGAAAAACAACAAGTAAGGAATTCGAAACTCTAATATTATTAATTCTGTGACATCATTGACATAGACATTTTTTTTTTACATTTATGGCCTGGATGGACATTGACATTATGAAGAGGTGTTTTTTTTAGCTTTTATTCGACTAGAATGGATTTTGTTATTATTATTGAACCCACTTCAATGAAAGTAATTTTTTCAAATGCATGTTCTATAAGACAGAAACAATTGTAAATATAAAACATTGTACTATTATTACCTAAATACCGTTATTTACGATTATTTGTGTATCGTATATTTATAAAAACAATATCGAATGTTGCCTTTGGAAACTTACATTCTTGCAGTAAGAAAAAACGCCACTTCTTTGACAGGCGTTCCGTTCCATTCAGACGAAAACCAACTTTCCGCACGCTAAACAGTCACGAAAAGTAGCACTTTTTGAGCAACTGTATTAAAAAATATTTTTTCAGTTAACATTTAACTCGTCAGATAACTATTCCAACGAATTAAGTCATGCGAATGACACATGAGAAGCGTGTTATCAATGGAATAAATCCTATCCATCTGTTTAACTGGGGAGTGAAAAATCGGCTCTAAGAAAAATATTAAAAATTAGTTGGTCGAGCTAACAACACAATATGAATTCTTCTTATATTCAATATGAGTTCTTTTGTTTTGGATCCAATTTATTATCGTTTTACAATATTTATTGAATAACGCCAGAATAGGTGCCCTGTATGTAGACAATCAATCATGCTCAACTCGTGGACAGAGGGCAACCGTCGCCGTGGGACTTGTAAATGGCAATTAACTTATCATATACTATATCGAATCCCTATCTATATTATATAGGTAACTTGTTACTTACGTAAACGTAGAGTTACGTAAATCTTAGTACTTAGGTCTTAGGTCTTAATCTTGGTATGATCAAATAATACTGATTTAAGAGCCCTTATTCTCTGGAGCGTTCATCGATTTCACGAAATAACACTCAATAGATGGCGTTGACGCGCGGTACGCGAGCGCCGGCAACTATAACGCGTTTTGAACGCAGAGAAGAATAATCTTGATCGTTGTCGATTTCAATAGCAAGTAACATTATTTTTACATTATTTTTGTCTTCGGTTACCGCGATAGTTACTCATAAAATAAAACTTTGAAAATGTATTATAAATTCAATATACGCGATATAATCCGTTTTCATAGTTTTATTTCATTATTTTTATTGTTATAGGCACTCTTTTATTTTATTTTATATGCATGGTAGTAGTAATTTCAGTTTATTATGTTAAGAAAATATACATACTTGTACCCAGAGATGACCAGGGTGCCTAGCCAAGATGCCAACCGTTTAGGTACTTATAGTTTACATTAAAACCAAATCTGCAGCTGGCCTCTGAAATGGGTAATAGAAACGCGATCCGTATGTCTTTCGATTTCCAAATGACCAGGGTGCCTAGCCAAGATGCCAACCGTTTACGCTCCGTAGCAAACAAAACGTAACTGTGTCTGTCGCATTAATATGTAAGAGTGATAGAGAGAGATTACCCTATCATTCGCTACGGAACGAACGACTGGCATCTTGGCTAGGCAACTAGGTTTAGGTACCTATTGTTTACATTAAAACCAAATCTATAGCTGGCCACTGTAATGGGTAATAGAAACGCGTTCCGTATGTGTTTCGCTTTGCAGATGACCAGGGTGCCTAGCCAAGATGCCAACTGTTTACGCTCCGTAGCGAACGAAACGCAACCGTCTCTGTCGCACTAATATGGAAGAGTGATAGAGAAAGATTACCCTTCGTTCGCTGCGGAACGAACGAATGGCATCTTGGCTAGGCACCCAGGTTTAGGTACCTATAGTTTACATTAAAACCAAATCTATAGCTGGCCACTGTAATGGGTAATAGAAACTTCTTTTTCCCCTCACTAGCTCGGAAAGTTGTCGTTTATCCTTCAATACAAGCGGGGAAAAACGCATTTTATCCACTAGTGGGGAAAGTAATTTGACCTTGGATGGAGCGTGTTTAAGTAGCTTGACAGATAACAAAACGTAAAACGCTCATAATAATGGTTCGTTCGATATTAATTATCATTAAATAAATGGTTTGAGAATCTAATAAAAAATACCAAATTTAGCTTTATTTAATAATTTTAAGTCATAAACCTTAAAATTCCATAAGAAACGTTAGATTTTTTATAATGATGTTAAATATAATTCTGAACGCACAAGTTGAGTCGATGCAATTTCAAAACGCATCGACGACATTTCATACGTCAGAACAGAAATGTCAACATTGTCAACAAAATTTTTACTGTTCTTCTCACCGACTCACGTAAAAATCAGTGTTTTCTGTTATAATATCGTAAAAAATTTGTGGTTCCAGTGATGAAGATGATCTAACGCCTGTGGATGTTGCTCTTTCCTCGCTATAGTGAGGGGAAAAGTTTTGTGTTACACACGGGTGCAAATGTATTTTACTTCTCGTGTGTTGAAACACTCGCTACGCTCAGGATTCTATTTTAGAACCACTCGCTTCGCTCGTGGTTCAACTATAGAATCCTTTCGCTTGCTCGTGTTTCGGTTCCACACTCGCGGGTAAAATACAACTTTGCACCCTTGTATAACAAATAACTATTTTCTAATATTTCGGGAGAGAAGTCCTCTTTAACATAATAAGAGGTTTGTTCTAGTGTTTTTTTGTTCTTTAATATTTGTATTTTTTTGCCTAACGTGGTCAGGGTAACGGCGATATATAATTTCCTTTTTTTTTCCTCGTCTTGTTACTGCTTCTATTTCTGACTGCGTTAACTTTATTTTCATATTGGTGTTGATTATTTGCAGGATATTATTTTCTAGGCTATGGTAGCTCGATTCTGTCTCAGCCACTCCAAAAAATAAAATGTTCTTCTTTCTTAAATGTTTTTCGACAAATTTCAGCCTTTTTTCCTGGTTTTCGATTTTTTTCTCCATTATTTTCTGTTTTTCATCTAGTTTGTTAAACTTGTCATCTAATTTTTGTGTTATCGTGTTTGTAATCCTGGTTTCCATGTCCCTGTTATCTATTTTGAGCTGCTTCATGTCGTTTTGTATTTGTTCTAACATTTTTTTAATATCATCCATTTTGAGTTTTGATATTCACGCCCTCTGTTCTTGAGTTGATATAACTAGATAGTGTGGGTGTTAGTGAAGCCAACGAGCTCGATTTCGATTGATTGCAAGTCGATTCTCTAGTAGTTCTTACACTTTACAATAGATGGCAGCACTAATGTCTTAATTTTTACTCCATCTAGCGGGTTTTCTGTGTACTTCTCGCTATAGGCGTGATTTGCATTTTAATTAGGTTATAATTATCGATAAAATTGTTTTTCGTGTTTATTCGCAGTTGCCTTATTTCAGATTTCTTGCTCACTGTTTTGTGTTAAGTAATTCACCTTTAATATTGTCAATTAGTTTGTATTTTAACCGTGAAATGATAATGTAAACACTAGCACTTTTGTTAGTTTCTTCACATTTTTCACATTTTCACTGTCTTTTCCACTGTAATTTTATTCTCAGTTGATTATTGTACTTAGTTTTAAGTTTTGAACAACACATTTTAGTTTTATTGCTAGTTTTAATAAATTTTAACGATCAAAATACACAGAACAGATGTTTATAGGCTGCACAGTGGCGCCTCTCTGGGAAAGACATACGGAACCCGTTTCTACTACCCATCCAGAGGCCAGCTACAGATTTGGTTTTAATGTAAACTATAGGTACCTAAACGGTTGGCATCTTGGCTAGGCACCCTGGTCATCTAGAAAGCGAAAGACACAAGGAACGCGTTTCTACGACCCATTTTAGAGGCCAGCTACAAATTTGATTTTAATTTAAATTATATTCTAGGTACCTAACCGGTTGGCATCTTGGCTAGGCACCTTGGTCATCTGGAAAGGGAAAGACATACGGAACCCGTATCTACTACCCATTCAGAGGCCAGCTACAGAGAAACGGTTGGCATCTTGGCTAGGCACCCTGAACAGACCCGACCCGATCACCTCGGCGAAAAAAATTAATATTTGTGATATAAAATGTACCTATGAACACATTGATCACCTAAGGATCAAGATTTTCTAATCGCAGTATACACCACTTCTCGGAACTAGCTCGTTGGTTACGAACGAAACAAACGCCTGACGATCGAGCACAGGTCCGTCCCCTAAGCGCGCTCGGCGGAGACTGAGCGTGCAGTGTCGGTGCAGCGTGATTTATACGTCTTTTAAAAATATTTAAATTTACGGGAAAATAGGTCCTATAGTTATGTTTTTTTTTATGGGTTCACATAAAGTTAGAGTTTGCTATAATATTATTTTGAGGGCAAAATATAAGTAGAATTTGCAATAAAAAAATATAATGCGACCCTGTTTTCACCGAAAAAATGAAGAAAAATCGGAAGGTATTTTATCAATTTTTTTAAATGAATCTTTGATTTTCAATCATTTCAGCCCCTCGTACAAGATATGGTGAATTTAATTGTAATCATTCATGTACCAAATGATTCTTGTTTACTGCAAAATTGGCAACCGACACTTCTCACTGCAAATTTTGAAAAATACTCCCAGGAAAACTCATTTCTTTTAGGTTTAAAAAGAGAAAATGAAATCTTTAACTATTTCAGCCGCTAGTTTAGGAAATGATTATTTAAGAACGTTAACAGTTTTTGAATAAATACTAATAGTTACGTCGTAATGTTGAATGAAAAAGGAAGCATTTTGCAAAATACGCTCGTTTGTAGGAATAAGGCCTCCGATTTTTACTCATTATTATTCACGCCGTTGCTACTATCAAATATAGAATTTACCTAATAGGTACTTAGATGTATGTAGGATGATAATTGATAAGAATAAGGAAAAATAATGTCTCCGTTTTTTAAAATAATATTCAATAAAAAATAACAAACAAGCTTACAAATCTACAGTTTGCTCGCACGCATCTCTTTCAGCTTCTGCTTTAGTACGCGGCGAAGTATTTTCCCGGATGGGTTCTTTGGGATCTCGTTCACGAATATAACACCATGAAGTCGTTTGGCTGGAGATAGCTGAAAAAGAGTAAAAGACTTCCATTATGTTACCAGAAGTACCGAATTCAAAACTCCGCGAGTATACACCCGAGCGCCGAGCGGGTTAAAGCGTCGTAAATACGTGGAACCAACCGCTAGCAACTACTATGGTAAAAGGATGCTCAAGTATATCACGCCGCGAATATTGAACAATTTATCAATAGAAAACGAAAATGTGCTAGTAAAAACATCTTTAAATCAAAAATTAAGAAGTTGCTATTGGGTACAACGCATGACTAAATAGGTAAAAATTGTATATATAAATAATATTAATAATAAATATGTTATTTATTTAGGTATCAACCCATTACATTAAATTTATACATGCTAATCTATATTAAATTTAACTATTCTAAATCTAAACTAAAATTAAATAATCTGCCACTAATTAAATATTTGCAGCGGAGGCCTTGCTCATACAGTAGCAGGTTGCATACACTACGTTATCAATGCTGTTCGTCGATTCGCTCACTCTCCCGACAAACGACCAGTGCCTTTTACGCATTATAGCGTAAAAGTCATCTACTCTGTTCACGGCGAACATGCCAGATGCACTACACCGCCACGAGCCGTAACATTGCACGAAACGCGTTGTTGTACTGTACTCGAAGCTTATTGAACGATCGTTTCGTGTAATGGTACCACAGCTGACTGGTGTAGAACGCCTGACAGCACGCCCTGAACAAAGTTATTTTGGCTTGGTCGGAACAGTGAGCATGCAAACCGACGCGCCAACATGTTGCTTCTCATCGCTATGGCCCGCCGCCGTCTTTCGAGATCGTCACCGTCCTTTATATATACAGCTTACACTGTGTTAATGTGATAAAAAAGTATGTATTAACCTTAGTAATATAAGTTAATCATTAAATTTAGATTAAGGTACTAACGTTGAAAATTAGTGCATCATTTCGCCGTTAAACGCAAGTTTGGCAAACCTATTATAAGTTTAAAATGTACCATACTTTTTTGAAAAAAAAAAAACCTTAACATTTTAGACGATGTTTAGCACCATTCACTAACCCGGGGTTAACCGGTTAAACCTGGAGTTACCATGGTTACCGGTACAATTTGACACTGGGTTAACGGTTTAACCGCCTAACTCCGAGTTAGTGGGATGGTGCAAGTGGCGCTAAGTCTATTAGACAGTTTTACCCGACAAGCTGTGAATTCCAAGTGTTCGGGCGCGGAGAACGCATAAACGAACGAACGCAGTAATAGTCGGATTGGGTAAAGGTGAAGACGAAGTTTACCGGCTAAGGCATTGACCCATCCGCTACGCCCACGGCGCCGCCTGCAGTAGTACCTAATACACGCGCTTTAAATACTACAACTGATGGCAAAGATACAATATTAGAGCCTGGTTATTTGTGAAAGTAGTGGGTTTGGTAAGCGTTGTAGTCCTGGGTCTGCCGACCACGAAAATTCATATAGGATAAAGTTGCTACAGGAGTGCTAGTGTTACCCGGCTAGCTGTGAACTCCAACAGCTCAGCTTCCGTGACTGTGGCCCCAGGCCTGGCGACTACGAAAGCGAAGGGCAGCTCGCCGGCGGACATGTCCGGCGCCCCCACGACGCCGCACTCCGCTACGCCGGGGTGTTGGAGTACCACGCGCTCTACCTCGGCTGGGGGCACCTGCAACACCAATAATTATCAACACAAAATGTCGGTAATAAAATTTCAGGATAAGACTGATTTCACTTGATGGTGTTAATTACGTCCATTGATCACCAGAAATAAATTAATTTACTAACTTCTAGATAATCCTAATACTGCCTCAATCTGTCTTTTTTTCTTCTAAGTGTGACTAGACCTTTCAATTTACTCCGAAATGTTCACGAAAACTCACCTGGAATCCTTTATATTTGATAATCTCTTTCAGCCTGTCGACTATGAACAAGAAGCCATGTTCGTCGTAATAGCCGATATCTCCTGTCTTCAGATACCCCTCCTCGTCCATGACATCGCGCGTGGCGGCTTCGTTGCCCGCGTATCCTTTCATCACGATTGGGCCTTTGATGCATACTTCGCCTTGCTGGTTGGGGCCAAGCTTTTGACGGGTTTCTATGTCCACCACCTGTGAAAATTAGTAAAGTTTAGCTACTAATAAATGCCTTCATTCAACGAGCCGAAAATTTAAAAAAATTAGGCTATACCTATTGCCTACCTACTGGTGTCCACACGGGTCGTCGCACCGATTTACGATTTCCACACGGGTCGTCGCACCGATTCCTTATAACTTTAATAAAGACGTCGAGGTCACGTGACACTGGTTCTCCCATGAAGTCTACTCGCCAATCGACCGGGGGGGAATAAAACTTACACGGCCTAGGATTAATTACCTTGGTCCTGACGCCCGGAAGCGGGCGGCCGCCGCTGCCGACCCGCTGAGTGGCCGCGTCTATCTCATCTCGCGTCGCCGCTAATGACGTTTCCGTCATGCCGTATGCTTGAAATATTCCGGTGCAATTTGGTAATCTAATTAATAAGTAACAAAATTATTATGATGTAATTCAATTGTTTAGCACTATCTTGACCGTCAATTTCTAACAATTAAAGTATGAGTTTCGGGATCAAAAATTGTACCATAAAAAATTTAAAAAAAAAACCAAAATTAACTTAATTTCATTTTTTTAAAGGAACCGCCTTCAAAAAACCAACCCACTGAAAAGCACAAAAAAAAAATTATATGCCTCACCCCTATCCTTGTCCAGTCCCGTCCTTATCCCGTCGTAAAGCAAATTTCTGCCAAAAAATAATTCTTAATTTACCACCCACTCCCATGCACTCGCACTCCCACTCCGACTTCGACTCCGACTCCGACTCCCACTCCCACTATCACTCCCACTACCACTTCCACTATTTCATCTAAACACAAAATTTCATCTAAATCGATTTCAGCAAATCAAATTTGACGATATACCGATAGCAGCGCCACCTAGCGGGTACCCAAAGGGCTTTTCAAACCGTCCATGTATGTATACAGAAACCTTCTCCAGAATGTAACAAACACTTTTCTGAAAACCGCATCCAAATCGGTTCAGCCAAACGCGAGATAATTGCGAACAAACATACATACATACAAACATACAGGTCAAACTGAGAACCTCCTTTTTTTTGAAGGCGGTTAAAAATGTCAGACAAAAAAGCGGCAAGAGTAGGATCGCATATCGATTCATTTTTGGAAAAACATAGTACTGAAATGAAAATATAGGTAGGTAGGTGATAATGAATATTTGGGCGTTTTCTAAAATAAATATTGAAAATCTGATTCTTTCAAATTTGCATATTCTTGGGCTCATTCTACTCGGAATTCTTCAAAAAAGGAGTGTACAGGTTTTTAAAGGGTCGGCAACGCGCGTTTAATATCCCTGGTGTTGCAGGCGTCCATAGGCTACGGTAACTGCTTAAGCTTAGGCGAGCGGGCCGTATGCTTGATTGCCACCGATGTGGTATAAAAAAAAGAATCGACAGCATTCTCCATCCTGTCATTAAAAAAAGATGTCCCAAAATGTCCATTCCATTACGTCACGTTTTAGTGTATAAAAAATTTCATTGTATGTGCGTGACGTAAGTGTACTGTACAATTTTCATACAAATATTTGGGACATTTTTTTAATCATCAGGATTGAATATGCTAGTGATTCTGAGTTAAAAGAACCCAGAAACACCAGGATCTGTGAGAATCAGGTTTTCAATATTTATTTTAGAAAACGCCCATTTACTACATGAAATTATGACGACTGCACTATAAAAAAAAACTAACCACATTTGTACATACTGCTTTCCATATCCATAGATAAATTGCTTTACTTAACAGTGTTACTGACTACTAGTTAATAATACAATATTTAGTGCATTTACTATTGTTTATAAATGAATAACATTAACATTAACCGTGCAGACAAGTTATCATGTGTAGTCATTGCAGTTGTATGAAACTTACGTTTATGTTGGCACAGTGTGTACCTATTAGCAAGCTCAGACACTAAACATCAGTGGTAATATTCACAACATCTAGATACAACCACTTTGCAAAGTATTTGTCTAATCTCTTATTGTAAATAGGTGAGTAGAAGTAGCTGTCGATAATAATACTTGCGGTTAAATTACACTAGAATTATCAAACAAACTGTTTGTTGAATATCGTATGTTGTCAAAAATAGTACATTTCGATGCTAGTGCGGAAAGTATGACATTTCCGCACGTGTATCGAACGACGTTTTTTAATACAGTTGCGAAAAAATAAGAAAAGCAACAAGTAAGGAATGGAATTCGAAACTTTTATATTATTAATTTTGTGACATCATTGACATTGACATTATGAAGAGGTGTTTTTCTAGCTTTTATTCGACTAGAATAGATTTTTATTGAACCCACTTCAATGAAAGTTTTTTTTTCAAATGCATGTTCTATAAGACAGAAACAATTGTAAATATTAAAACATTGTACTATTATTACCTAAATATCGTTATTTACGATTATTTGTGTATCGTATATTTATAAAAACAATATCGAATGTTGCCTTTGGAAACTTAAAACGTTCTTGCAGTAAGAAAATACGCCTCTTCTTTGACAGGCGTTCCGTTCCATTTAGACAACTTATTAAGAACGGTTTTTCAGCAATAAAAAATAAACGTGTTATAATACTTATAATGATGAAGAGGTAAGTAATAAAATATGAAATATGCATATTTTTCGTACTCTTACATTAACAGTAGGTTTTTATGTTGATTACGACGTTTAAAGGAAACTAATATTAACACTCATCAATAAGTAGTCATGAATTGGAACAAGTAAAAATTTAAAAAAATTGGAAAAGTAAAAAGCACTAGTTCGCGAAAACCAACTTTCCGCACGCTAAACAGCCACGAAAAGTATCACTTTTTGAGCTTTTAAGTTATTAGCTTTTAAGAAAGTTATTAATTTACCCACTCCCACTCCCACTACGAGTACCTACGAGCTCGCTAAATTTTATTGTATGGAAAATTTCATAGTAAACTAGCACTTAGATAAGTACCTATCTTGCATTTGATTCAAACAGAAGACATACCTCGAACCATCTTCGTTCTTGCGTTCGTCTATTTGTCTATTTATCTACGCACATATCGTTAGTGCTCTAAAATGTGTTCAGAAACTGTAGAAAATGACCAGCATTATTACATCGAATTTTACTATGTGCACATTCTTGTCTGTGGTAGTAGGTAAAAATCTGTACTTTAATGTTATTACTACTTATTACATTATAGATTTATGTAAGGCTATGGGTTTAAATTTGGAACAGCTGTCGAAACTCAAGTGGGCCTCTATTCTTGTATCCATAGATATTATAAGTTTTTGGCAAAAAATAATTGTTGGTACAAGCTTTAATCGCTGACTGTACTTTTCTTTTCACAGACAACTAATACTCATCGAGACAATTCTTAAAACCCCGAACACAATTAGGTTGCGTTGTTTTATCACAGAGTTCCTATGACAATCTCCTGTCTCCATCATCAGATTAGCTCGACGGTACCATAATATTGTATTGTCACCCGACCTACATATGTATGCAAATTTTCAGCTTCATCGGAAACCGGGTAGTGGGTCAAATTTAAATTGCAAGATTGTTACATACATATTACATACATACTTACATAGGTACATTGCAAGTTAAATAAAAGCTTGTAAAAACAGTTATCGATACGAAACATCGATTTTTTAAATATAAACCGCAGATATTTGATCTCGAGTGACATGAGAATAGGGACTTTCGTCTTGACGGAGGATCGAATTGCCGCGACTGTATTAATTACCCAAAACATTACTCTTTGGGGAAAAAAGCGACTGGGACATACGCGTGTGATTAAATTAACTACTGAAAAAATTAACGCCTGGTTAAAAAGCAGAATGGGGAAAAACGCGAATGGAACAAAAGCTATTGGGGAATAAAAATTTCGGGTAGCCTAATTTCATTGCCGCTATTACTGTTGTCATTTGTTTGTTGGTTTTTTGCTGTTACGAAAGTAGAATTGTAAGTATAGTTTGTTTCTGTATTTGTTCAAAAAAAAATTTATTGCATAATTTTAATATCTACAGTATAGATATTTTACAGGTAGCACTAGTAGTAGCAATAGTAGCAATGCAGGTCATTTCCCTACGGCTTCTGAACCTATCTTAGAGTACTTATGATATGTGTGTAGTGGCACTTAGGTATCACACTTTCTGGTAGGTATTCCACTCCGCCTCCTCTAGATCCCGGTGGTAATAAAGCAGCTCCGTTCTTCTCCCGTAAATTCTTGGTAAGTAGATTGCAGATTCGTGCTATGCGTCCACATAGCAACAGTAAGACGGTCGCCAAAATGTTCGGTGTACTCCTCAATTAAGCTCTTCTGATGTAGAATGAAGGAACTCCAGGATAGTACTAATCTTCTTTTAATTAACTTAACAACTAATAGGTACAAGTAACGTTTAGGTACTCGATATATCTATATAAAATAATTGATATGTGTAGCCGCTTCGGCTGTACGGTGCAGTCTGAAATGTAGGTACGCGGAACGGGGAGCCGTGACGTATGCGTGTGACGTCATGTGCCGTCAACTGGTCTTCGCTGGTACTTATGTTGCGCCAACATAGTGTATGCAACTGTACATAATTAGGCCTTACAACCCTCGTGTGATTCTATTATGAAACTCGCTAACGCTCGTTTCATAAAACCACACTTGCGTTTTACAGCCTCTCATTGTGTATCAGTTGCATAAACTATTATTATTGCGCGAATATGCAAGATCGATAGATAGAGGCACATTATTTGTGATTATGATTATGATTAACGAAAATTTGGTTTATGACGTTCTCGGTAGGCCTTAGTTCTGTGAATATACCCGTAACTCACCGTTTCAGAGCTCCCTGAATAATCTCCTTGCTAAGAGGGGCAGCAGCGCACCACACCACGTTAACAGGCGACAGGTCATACTTCTCCACAACTGGGGACTTCGCCAGCAAGAGTACAATTGGCGGCACTGTTAGTAAAACTTGTATCTGGAAACATATTACTCGTTAAAAACATGCCGTGTCACGACACACACGAGCGCTCCTTACACAAAGTTTCCTCCTCCTAAAACAAGATTTTACAAATGTGAAACAAAATTTTTAGTCCATCAGCCAATGTGACCAAACCTACCGTATAGTCCGACAAGAAATTTTAGAAAATTATTGAGGGCGCCACTTCCTACGTAACTGGCACATTTTTGACGTAAAATGCTTAAACATGGCAATAATTTAGTACCTATGGAATTTTTAGTTCCATTTTATTTAATTTCTACTATCTTATGTCGCACTATAGGTAAGTCATACGTCATACCTAAATGCTATTGTGATATTCTTGATGGAGGTGGAGGGGCTAAAATCTATGATCGTGTAGTGTAGGTACGACACGACATGGCAAAAATATAAAACTCGTGAGCCCCGATTTCCATACTCTACCTATATATAACCTACATACTGTCATATAACTTAACGCAAGGGGATCCTATGCCCCAATGACCTTCGATCTGAATCCCTTAATTTTCTAATGTTTTTTTAGCTTATCCTATTAACAGCAACAGTTTTAAGCAATATATATTAATAGTATCCCATATTTACTTCAAAGTTCATTGTCTTCGAGATCTAAGGCATCAAAGATGAACAGTTTTAGGCCAAAAAACTTGTTTTCTGGCCATAACTTTTGTGTTAATTAGTTTAAAATTAAAACCCTAGACAAGTTTTTAGAGACGTAAATACGAACCCATACGTAGATTTCGTATATGTAACATCTTTCACAGCAATGGAGATACGAAAAAAAAGTTTTTGTAGACAATGTTTAAAAAAAATATAAAATATAAGTATTCATTTCTTTCAAAATCCGGTAGACAAAAATAGCCGTTTGTCTTATAATTATATCTGTAGTGCAAAAGTAGGAGATACGATTAAATTTATTTCATTTTAATTATGATTTTTTTACATTGTAATGTGTGGACCTATGTTGTTTTTTAATAAACGGATTTATTATTATTATTAAAAACTTGTAAAAAATCGTTGAAAAGCTCGGGTAGCCCCTTAAGCCACCAGGTGGGCGCCACTGCCAAGCACACATGGCCAACATTAGATTACATCAAATTAATAACTTAATAAGATTATGTAGGCAATAATTATAACTGTTTTGAATTAAAATTTGGGAAGCAGTCATATATTTATGTACATATATATTTACCTTGTACTTTTGAATAGCTCCTAAATATTTTTCCGCATTGAATCCCGAAAAGAAAACCAGCTTCTTTTTAACGGCCATGTAATTGATTGTGGTTAAGAGTCCGTAGCCGTGATACCACGGAACCACTGTCAGCATTCGTTTGTAGGACTCTTCACCGACTTCGCTGTTATGAAAGCATAGTAAATAATTAAGTACAAACAGCAACACTTCTTAATATACATCGGACCTTATTACAAAAGGCACAAGGTCCACCGATTACAGTTAACAGTGTGGGCGATGGTATTACATAGTGGAAGATAATGAAACAATGTAAATAATTTTGTTAGCAGAAATAATTTGATCAATAGTTTTTTTTAATAATTTACAAGCCTTCATTCATGTTACTGGAAACTGAATGGAAACAAATTGCTTTTATGTAAATTACGTCCTGCTAATCTCCCCACGAGACTTTGTATGCATGAGATGTCGCAAATATCTATGACACATATATATATGTATCTCTTTAGGAACAATCTTATATACCTGAAGCCCGTTCTCGCTCTACATATTGTATAGATAGATAAAATTGCAATACCCTTACAGGGTGTCATGTTGTGATACATTATCGATTAGGAACATCTGTAATACCAATGTGAAAGCAATAAATATATTACATGTATATATTATATTATAAATACTAAAATCAAAATCAAATCAGGTGGCAACGCATGTTGTATATCGTTACCCTGCATACTATAACACCTAATTTGAATATAAAATAGCTAGTGATATAGCCGAGCGACATCCCTAGCAATTTTTTAACAAAGGTTTATTTTTCAAATTCAGGGTAATAACCCTAATATAATAATATAATCTGTGTTCAGGGCGTGATGTGGAGTCTTCGCGTTCACGGCTTCGCGCGTGATTTAAGCACAAAAAGTTGAGGCCGCAATAGAGGACTGTGTGGTGAATGGAATATCTTAAAATATTAGTTTAAGATAGCAAACACATCGAAGGAAAGAAGAAACGATTGTTCAATTACCTGTAATGCATTGCGCTGTACAGTATGTTGAAGTGTGTGAGCATGACTCCTTTTGGCAAGCCCGTCGTACCCGACGAGTACAAGATCACCAACACGTCTGACCATCCCTGGACATCTTCCGGGGAATACTCTTCCACACTCACGACTTCGCTCATTAAACTACTCAACAGGACAATACCCGGCTCTAGAGGTGTACCGTCAAACTGCACTATCTTCTTTACAAATGGTAGATTTTTGAAAGTACTGAGATTTATTTTTAGAGCTGATGACGATCCGATAACGATATTTGGCTTCGCAATGTTCAGCACGTGCGACATTTCGTCTGAAAATTTAAGTGAGTCTTTGTAATTATAATTCAGTTCTTTAGTCCTTAGACAAAGAGCGTCTTTTGGAATACGAAATTACGAATTACCATTCCTATCTAAGGATTGCAATCAATCCGGTCAGGCGGAATCCGGACCGGATCGAGGAAAATAAAAAAACACCTAAACGCACCATGCGTTTTAGATGATGTACAGGCGACGGATGGAAGGTATGAGTTGAACAGAACAAAAAACGAATGAAAAAGTTTTAAATTTAGTAAGATAAGAAGATATTTATTATGACGATGATTCAAAACAGAAGAGGATTTCCTCTTCTTTTACGTTAGTGGCACGATACGACTATATATTACATAAATACTGTAATAGAAGGAAAAATTAGAGGATCAAGATGCCACGGAAGGCATTTGTGATTTATGCTAAAGAGAACGATAAATTAATGTTATGTTATAGTCGTAATGTGTGATAGATCAAAACTAAACAAAACGGCAGGACTAAATCTCCATCGACTAGACCTGGGCTTATAAATATGTAAATGAATAGGTATATGATGATCTTTAGTTTGCTTTAATTATTTATATACACGGTGGCCTAATAAATAAGTGCATTCCCGTTGCCAGGGAGGTTTTGGGGTTATACTGAGCAACTTTTACTATAGGATCAATATTATTTACCCCGAAATCGCGAAAAAATATTTTGCTGTTTTATACATTTTGGCTGGTCCATTTTCTATGGGAGGGTAAACAGACAGACAGACAGACACCCTTTGGGTACGAAACCCTAATAAAAAATAATAATCTTAAGATCTTTTTGTACACACAAAGCAATGATTAAATGAGTATGAGTATGAGTATGAAAATTAGATTCCATTCTATTCAAGTTTAAGAGAGAATTATTTGTCTGTACAGTTTCATTCAATCTTTTTTTTATATGCAAGTTCCTTCATCTCCTGGTATGTACAATACTATACTATACATGCGATTTACGTCTATCCAATTCTTTATCTTTTCAAATGGCAGATGTCATTTTTGAGTTGTTGGAATTTCGATTTTAATTAAATTAATCAAATTTCAAAATTGATGTATTTTTTTATTATTATATTGTATATTACTATATTGTTTATTATTATATTGTACTTTCTCGGATAAAAAAAATAGAACAAGAGCGAATGAGAGCGCATTTCATATATTTTTGGTTAAAAGTGAAATATCTTCTTTTGTTACTACGAGTAGAATCTTGCCAAATTGAATAAGATTTCTCGATATAGGTAAATTCGGGCACAAGTTTTTCGCCACTATTTACCAGAATTGAATGAGTGCTAGAGTTAGACCAAGCTATGATGACAGCGATTTTTCACAGTGTTATTTATACGTCATAATTTCATAGAAGATTGGCAATAACACTTGCACAGTCTGTGCTATCAAAATCGCTGCCAACTTAGCTTGGTCTAGCTTCTATTTAGCTCGTGGTGGTGACCATGGTGACTCACCAGGTTGGTACTGCAAGTTGACAGGTGTAACAGTGGCCCCGCAGCACATGACGGCTATGGCAGTTGATATGTATTCTATCCTGCTCTCGCTGCACAGGCCGACCACGTCGCCACGCTTCACTCCAAACTCCTTAAGCCCTGTGGCGATTCTCACCACATCGTTTAAAATTTGTTTAAACGTTACCTCTTCGCCAGTATCTCCGTTCACCTGAAAAAGTGGATAGAAATGTGTCCTAGCTTCCACGATTTTTTATCATTAAAGAAGAGGCTATAGAATATTATTGTAGCTGTACGTAATCGTGAAATTTGTGAAACCATTACACTAATCACATTAATTGCTATATGGACACAATTGCATAAAATTCGCTCGATAATCAAATCGAAAACATGACATAACGCCTCGTCGCACCTCACCTTAAGTTGCACATTGCAGAAGAAAGAAGAAGAAGAATTAGGGATAAGCCCCCAAGCATACCTAAATAGGGCACCTAAGTTAGATATTTACCAAAGCAACGCCATCCCCAGCCTTGCAGTGCTCTCTAAGCTTGTCTATCACGTACTGCGCGTAGGAGAGGTGTCCTGGCACCTCCATTGCAGGTTCGCCAACCACCACATTGTCTACTATCATTTTCTTCAAACGTGTAACTGCAAAAAAACCTTATCGTAAGTACGACACTTCTTATTAGGGATTGAATACCGGACTACCGGTATGGTTTTCACACAAATATTTGACCATTGTGCTAGTTTTCGTCCAGCTCTAGTTTTCATCCACTTGACGAAATTTGAATATAAACCTACATTGCTGCACAAATTTGGACTTCTTGCAATCCTTAATGTCTAAACAATATATCTATCTACATAAAAGATATTTCGCAAGTAGCAAATTAAAAATGAAATACATATTATATGCTAATCCGTCAAGTGGACGAAAACTAGAGCGTTGACGGAATTTAGCGCAGTGACCCTAGTTAGTTTCAAATTTCAATTGGTTTCAACAAAACTCCGTATAAGATGAATAAAGTCTAAGGAAAAAACGTCCCTCGGAAATCAAGAAAATTTGATTCTCGCACAGATGGCGCTACAACCAATACCAACCTTTGGCCTATTCTCGCCTAGATGGCGTTGACGGTTTCGTTTGGTTTTTAACAATTTTAACACATCAGTGAAAGAACATGGGTCAATCTCATATAATAAATATAAATAATAAATACAAATAAAAGAATCATTTATCCATATATACATTTTTTGACACTTTTATTTTTAGTTTTAATCGTGTGTCTATAGATGGCAGTAAATTTACTGTGACTACAAAACTTACTATAACAGTACCCCTCTACCCTCTATCCTATCCTATCTAAGTGTAGGTAGGTACCTATATTGGTACATTTTGTTCAGCTATTCTGATTATATATTATGTAATGTAACATATACTCAATAGGTATAGTCTAAACACAGTTTGCATGCACGAGATTGTTTATCGCCGTCGCCGACACACACGACACGACACGAGGCAACTCAATGGCGAGTACCTATGGCGACGAAACGAAATATAATTTCATAATTTCCACTGATTGACATAATATAATTTGACAAGTTGTTTGAGTGATCGGTTCAAATTATATCTCGTCAACAATACCTCATAAGTCTGTACACTCAACTTATACTGGATACGAACTCGCTTTATATAGTTTAGATAACACTTTATTAACAATATTTTATTAACAAATATATTAATATTATGAACCTATAGGAAAAATTCTGATATTTCCTCAAGTCTGGATCCACAACTAACACTCGAATAAGCAAGAGCGAAGAGAGGCAGAAAACGATTTTAGATTTGTTGACGTTGCCGGTAGGCCCTCTGGTTTATTAACTAGATTCGTTGAACAAAATAAATAATATTATGATTATGACAGCGCATGCCACCCAGCCACCTAGCTAAACTGGTCAAACCGGCTTTATTATTCACAGACAATTCTACACACTCATACCTCAGGGTCTAGTAAAATTTGACTACAGTGTGATGAGCAACTAATGTACAATCGGAGGTCAAGTTACATTGGTCATTCTACGGGGCTACTGCAAACAGCGAAGTTCGTTTATCTCCGATTCTATGTATTGGATTGGAGTGACAGAGATGGAGGTAAAAAATGTTTGAAGTTCGCTAGGTTTTAGCGGAATTATCATTATCACCGTCAGGTTAATAGCGTTTATTTGCGATAATATTTGCAGAATAGATAAAAATCAAGCAACGTTAAAAAGCACCTTGAAAAAGTCATCCTTATTTCTAACTTCTAACACTTACCTAGGACCAAAAATTTCACTATTTATCACCTCACCACCCGCGGAGTAGTCGACAACAACTAAACACAAAAAATATATTTACGTTGCGTTATCGTTGCGCCGAACCTTCTTATCTTAACAATAAAGCAAGGCAAGGACAGTGTCGCGCCCGCGCCAAGCAACGCCAACGCCAAGCGCGATGTAAGTTGGTAAACAGAACAGTGGTATCAGTTACTACTTTATCATGTGGCAACACTGACAGCTAGAATAACAGTTCTTAATATGGCGGGAAAAAGCACGATGGCGCCATTAGAGAAACAATGAAGGTACGTGCATGATGTAATTGATGTATAATATATTCAGGCACGTGTATTATACATAGCTGGGTATAGATGGCGCGACAGACAGCATCCGCTCGGCATAACTTAAGTTTTTTGCCATTGTAAAAGTAAAATAAAACAGTTACTAGGGGGAAAAGTTGTTGTTTAACCGCTCGTGCATATATTGACACCCGAGCCCGACCCGAAAGGGAAAGATTCCAAAATTGAACCACGAGCGTAGCAAGTGGTTCGAAAAATGGAAACTTGAGCATTGCGAGGGTTTCAAGGCACGAGGGTTAAACAAATGTTGCCACCGAGTTTTTTTTACCACAACAACAACGCGACGAAAATAGCACATAACTGTAAAATAACAAACAAAATCAAATCCAAATTAACGTTATTAAATATGTATCATTCAAAATCATAATTTAAAAGTCAATTCTACCAGGCAACACAAGGAAACAACTCAAAATTTCCATTTTATCCACATGTGGGAAAACCCGGGCAACCCACATGTGGATAAAATGCATCTTTCTTATCAGTTTTTGAACAATCAAGAGAGCCTTACTAGTTGGTGTGGTGAATAAATTAAAATATTTACTGTAGGTAGGTACTTCGCCAGCGTTTCATCATTTAAAAAGACGAAAGTGGAGAAGGAGTGGTTTTTTTTTTCGTTTCTTTTTATTAGTATAAGAGTTAGGAGCATTAAAAAAATTGTATGGAATCTGATTTTCGCACCTAGGTAATTTTTACAAAAGACAAAAAATAGAAAACAGTCAAACGTAGGGGCATAGCTATTATGGTTAATAATATACATCAAATATTAGTAGAAGAGGAAAATGGGGACTACGTTTGAATGGAGAAGCGGCCTCTGTGTAACATATCGTATGGCCTATTTAGCGAGTATTGTTTTGGTATTTTGAATGTGGATTTTCTATTGAGTCTATTGGTATTGTGATTCCTAGCAATTTAAATTCGTTAGCCTCTTCAATTTCATTATTATGTATTTACTTTTAATTTTGTAACTCTAAGGGCTTCTTTTGGACGGGTTTAATTTGCATATTAAAAAAAATTAAAAATAATTTAACTTCCAAATAGGAAAAAATAATAGTACCATTCGATTCCTTACATTTTATTAAAAAAAATACTGTATAGCAACAATATACCTAAACCATAAACGCAATATTTCACCGACATAATCGCAATTTCCTTGTTTTCCACGGCTTCTAAGCAATAGCGACGTTACGTGCTGACGTCACGATGTAATGCCAATTTGTTAGAAGCGTTTCGTCAGTAAAGTGCGGGTGCCAGACTTTGACCATCATTTGTGACTTTTGTATTGCTTTAAGACAATGGGTCCTATACAGACATTTGATCCTCAAAACAAACCTGATCGACTGATAACTTAATAAAAATTTGTGGAATACCCTATTGTGAGGTGATCGCCGTGACCTCCCGGGCCTCGCTCCATATCATACCTACTTAGTTATCTATTTGCACAAACTGTTTCCGCTTGTGACCGCGCTGCAGCGGTGCCCCCGGCGCGGGCGCCAATGACTCACCTACCCTACAGACAGCCTACAGACAGCCTACAGACAGACGCGAGACGCGAAGTGTACTCATTAAATATTATGTTTGCGACTGTTGAATGTTGGGTGATTCTACAACTAAAATTTTAACGTAATGACATTCTTTTATTGTATAACTTTATTTTTGCGTATAATAGTGTTTATTATCGTCCACAAGTTTTTGTTTTATAGTTTGATCTTTTTATTTGGAATGAGGAATTTAGTTTATTGAGTTTTTAACACATAAATAAAATAAAAAAATCGTACTTTTTATAGTAATTGCCTTATTATTATTATTATTTCATTTTATGTTATGTTTAAGTAGAAGGTTTTCAGTTCACGTTTATGCCTGCATGACAATCGTAAGCCTTTTGTTAACCACGGTCTGTTTAAATTTTTTTGTAGTATGTTGTTGTTGTGGAATGGGTTGGGGATGTTGGGGTATAACAAAGGGGGCCGTTCTTAGAAAATTTCAGTCATATTTTTTTTTCGAACAACCAACTGTATTACTTCATTATGGACGAAATGTTAAAATAAGTATCTTTTGTTATGTATAATTTTTCTCTATGATCAACCATTATCTAGAAGTCAATATATTCTTTATTCAAATAGGCCTAGTAACAAGCACTTTTAAATTGTCAAGTTTTAAATATTAAGTACCTTAATCTAAATATCAGAGCAATTTATTGATGCAGTTATTATTATTCTTAAAAACATTGAATCATTATAGATATGTCAAACTTAATAATAAGAATTCACAAAAGGATCGTCAAACACCAAAATTGTATAAAAAATACCAGTAGAAACTTTCTAGAATAAAAATCTAAATCTCAAAAAATACGGATTACCTAATATTCATTGAATTATCAATTTCATCATTATTAACACAATAATAAATAATTAATTATTTTCAATCACAATCCCACGGTGTTTCATCATTCATGTAGTCTTGTGTGCTATAATAGGCTTTGGAGATAAGTTTACGTTTTACATATTTTTTAAATTTATTAGCAGATAATTCAGTGATGATATTTGGAAGTTTATTATAAAATCTTACACAGTTACCCATGAATATTTTTTTTAATTTTATGGAGCCGAGTGAAGGGTACTGCAAGCTTATGCTTATTTCTAGTATTAATGTTATGTATGTCACAGTTTTTCTTAAAACTGCCAATGTACATACAGAATATTCTCATAAATATATTGACAGTGCACTGTCATTATGTCAATTTTCTTAAATTTATCTCTAAGTGAGTCTCTATGGTTCATTTTATATAGTGCTCGAATAGCCCTCTTCTGCAGAACAAAAATGGTATTTATCTCTGAAGCACCACCCCACAGTAAAATACCATATGACATAACGCTATGGAAGTAACTAAAATATACTAATCGAGATGTTTTCACATCAGTTAACTGACGGATTTTGCTCACTGCAAAAGCTGCAGAACTCGGTCTATTCGAAAGAGTATCAATATTGGGACCCCATTGGAGTTTAGAATCTAAAGTTATACCAAGAAAAACTGTACTATCAACCAATTCCAATTCCTCGTCCTTCACAATGACACTTGTTTGCACATGCCTTATACAAACTTAATACATTTAGTCTTTTTCTCATTTAACAATAAGTTATTAACATTGAACCAATTTACTACTTCTGAAATAGCACATCACTGTAAGCTTGTTGCTGTCGTTTGACTTTGAAAATAAGTGAGGTATCGTCTGCAAACAATACTATATCAAGGTGGGTCTTTACAAGGTATGGCAGGTCATTAATGTAGATAAGGAACAGGAACGGCCCCAATATTGATCCCTGCGGTACACCCATAGAGACCAATGACCCCGGTGATCGTTGTCCATTCACATCGACCCTTTGTATTCTACCGTGTAAGTAGGACTTAATTAAATTCAGTGCCGATCCTCTTACTCCATAAAAGTGCAGTTTCCTGATCAATGTTTCATGACAGAGGCAATCGAAGGCCTTAGATAAATCACAGAAGATACCCAAAGCATCCTGCGACTCCTCCCAGGCATCGAAGATCTGTTTAATTAGCTCAACACCAGCGTCGGTTGTTGAGCGACCCCGTGTAAAACCAAATTGTTTGTTATGCATTAAATTATTGATGTTAAAATGTTTTAATAACTGAGACAATACTAATTTTTCAAAATTTTTACTGAATGTCTGTAACACTGATATCGGTCTAAAGTTAGTGGGGTCGGATGATTATTTGGGGTCGGTGACTATTTTCCTCATTGCAACGCATCGTGTTTTGTTATTACTCAGTCGGCGGCAGTGACCGTCGGCGGTCTTTGTTTTGGCATTAGGCTGTGCGACGGTGAAGTAAGTACTTGTACTTGGTGTTGTCTCTTGGGATGCTTTTTTTAATTCTTGTAATCTTCTTCGCGGTTGATGTGTTCCTTTCCTTCAATGAATAGTTTGTTATTTCTTATGGTTGCGTATTTGCCTTCTTGACGTGCTTGAATTTTTGTTTTTCAAGAGATTTTATGTCTAACCATGCAGAACAGCGTAACCTGGATTTTTAAAGGGTAGTAGGCGTTTTGTAGCCATTGAGTAATTATTACGTACTATAGAGACATATAGACGACATACCAAACAATTAAATTGTCACAATTACAACCAGTACCATGCGACCAAAACGTCGTAAGCGCTGTAAAATTGATGGTCCTTACGCGTTTAGGTCGCGAGATTCACGCTCCGCTTCTATGGTATTATGATGCCAAAACGGCAGGAACTCATGGCGCAAAATACTATATATTAATTTAAAATTGTACCAAGCAAGCCCAAACATGATGGCTATTAAGATCTATAACAAGCTCTCAGATAAAATAAAGAACGAAACATCTGAAAAAAAATTCATAGATAAACTCAAACAATTTCTAATAAATAAAAACTACTATATACCTATATAGGTATAGCCTTCAAGAATGTATTGATGATATCGAAGAAACATAACAAATAAAAATCGTCGGTCTGCCTCTATTCACACTATTCACAGCAATGTAATGCGCATAATAAATTCCAGTAATACATTATATTATTATTTTAGCTAAGTATGTAGTAATGTTATGAATAAGACACTGATGAAATTAGGATTTTACATTGCAATTTGACATTTTTTTTCTACCATTAGCCTACTTATTATTATACGACATCAATAAATTGAAATAATAACTATTAATAATAAACTGACAAATCAATTAAATTAATCATTTACCAATATAATTATTTTTGACGATATATTCTTAGATTTAGTTTTAAGATTTGCGGTCATTTATTTTATTTCAATTTAAATTGATTACTAATAAGTAAATGTAATTAGCCTAGAATAATAATACTATTGTGTGCCCTTACAGGGTGTCATGATCTGACTTTATATTATGTAACACCTATTATGTACATGACAATACAATAAATAAATGATAAATACTGGTTCTCTGTGCCGGTTCTATACGTTAGTAATATAGTTCAGTGTTTGTAGTAGGTAGGTAGGTAACATAATATGTCATTCGTGTAATGCCTATCTATTCGTTTATAGTACATTTCGATGCTAGTGCGGAAAGTATGTCATTACTTCACGAGTACCGAGATATCTTGAGACTCGGGACGTCGGGACGAGTGAAGAATGACATATCCGCACGTGTATCGAACGACGTTTTTTAATACAGTTGCGAAAAAATAAGAAAAGCAACAAGTAAGGAATGGAATTCGAAACTTTTATATTATTAATTCTGTGACATCATTGACATTGTCATTGACATTATGAAGAGGTGTTTTTCTAGCTTTTTAACCGACTTCAATTTCATAGAAGGAGGAGGTTCTGTATTCGGTTGTGGGTATTTTTTTTTTTTTTAAGTATGTTCACCGATTATTCCGAGACCCGTGGTCCGATTTGAGTCATTATTTTTTTGTTCGAAAGGAGTTACTTCCAAGTTGGTCCCATATTAATCTGGTTCTGATCTGATGATGGGATCCCTGAGGAATTGAGGGAACTCCTCAATTTTTAAAGGCACATGTATGGTGATTTGGGTGTTTTCATAAGCAACTTGAGCATTTTCTCTCGAAAACGACCAATTTGATGAAGTGGACTTGATGATGATGATGATTGTTTTGAAGGTAGTGATGATGATTTTTTTAATGTAGGATGTTCAGCGATTACTCCGAGACCCGTTGTCCGACTTGAACAATTCTTTTTTTGTTTGAAAGGAACTACCTCCAAGGTGGTTCCACATTAATCTGGTGCTGTTCTGATGATGGGATCCATGAGGAATTGAGGGAACTCCTCAATTTTTAAAGGCACATGTATGGTGAATTGGTCGTTTTCTTAAGCAACTTGATCATTTTTTCTCGAAAACCACCAATTTGATGAAGTGGAGCTGATGATGATGATTGTTTTGATGATAATGATTTCAGCGATTACTCCGGCACCCATGATCCGATTTGAGTTATTCTTTTTCTGTTTGAAAGAAGTTACCTCTCCAAGGTGTTTTCGTAATATTTTTGGTTTTGATCTGATGATGGAATCCGTGAGGAATTGAGGGAACTCCTTAATTTTTAAAGGCACGTGTATGGTAATTTCGGTGTTTTCTAAAGTAACTCAAGCATTTCCGTACCAAAACCACCAATTTGATGTAGTGCAACTGTAGCCTAACCACGAGTTTGGCACTAAATATTCTTCGTAACTTACTTTGTACACTAATACGCCAGTACGAGCGAGATGCATAAACAGTAAGTTACGCACACGATAGCGAATATATCAATGTCAAACTCGTGGTAAGGCTACTGATAACTTCCCTCGTATGTGTATTATGATTTTTGATGTAGGTAGTGTTGGAAACAACCAAAGAGACTGAGAGGTGAAGGTAGAGGGTATTAGTGTTTGGGGGGTTTGAGGTTGGGGGTTGAGAGGAGGTGAGTTGATGGGTCGGAGACTGAGGGGTTGGGAGTGGGATTGGGGGTTAGGGTTAGGAGTTAAGGGGTCTGGGGTTAGGGGTCGGGGAATGGCGGTTGAAGGGTTGGTGGTTTGGGGGTTGGGGGGTTCAGAGATCAGGGGTTGATGTGCTGTGAGGTTGAGTGATCGGGGGGTTTGAGGGATTGGGTCAGTGGCGGGGCGGAGAATGGATTTACTGACAGGAATGATTTCCCAGGCGGACTCGAGGAAAATTCTGATTATTTAATAAAGTTTACGAATTTACAGATAAACATGATTATGTTTTTCATTCATGCGTCACGCTCTTAATAATGTCTTAAAACTAAAAATGGAAAAATAAAAACTTTTATAAAAAAAAGATAAACCGACTTCAAAAAGGATGAAATAAAATATTATCCTTTTTAGGGTTCCGTGTTTAAGTATATGCGATACCAACTGATATGTTTGAAGTCGGTGCCAAGCCAAGTACTCCAAGTAGTAACAATACCAGTCAAAAATAATCAGCTTTATGTCTATAAATCCCATTACAACTGTACAAATGTTATAAACGTGAAAGCAATTATGTCTGCCTCTTTGCTACCTTTTCATGGCTAAACAACTGAACCGCTTTAGCTGAAATTTTGCATGAAGGTTCCTTGAATTGTTTTATATTTTGAAATGTACTCCTCTGGATAAGCGACAGAAAATAACTCAGTCCCAATCCCACACTTGCGTGCTGTGACTGTTTAAGAATTAGTAAGAAATGCTCTTTAAAAAAATACGACGACAAAACGTATTAGATTTACACTAACGTGCCGACAAGCATGGTACGAACTGCGCCAAGAAGGTTCAACCGTGTGTTCTGTTCTGAGGTGTACAGGAAGTTCGTTTATTGTCGTCGTGTAACGCTGCGTCTTACATAGGCGAACACTCGCGAACGCGAAGCGAAGCGACGCGGCGCGGCACGGCCGGCCCAATGCGTTCGCGTTCGCAACGAGATCGCCCACGTAGGACACTTCTATATAGGTATCAAAGGATTAATTAAGGCACCGTGCCGCGCCGCTTCGCATTCGCGTGTTGTTCGCCTACGTAGTACGCTGCATTAGGTAATCCAACGTACATACTTATATAGCCGCATCTTTATCGAATTGCACCAAAATCTCTGGTTTAAAATTTGGCTTGGCACCGACTTCAAACATATCAGTTGGTAACGCATATACTTAAACACGGAACCCTAAAAAGGATAATATTTTATTTCATCCTTTTTGAAGTCGGTTAATCTTTTTTTTATAAAAGTTTTTATATTCGACTAGAATAGATTATGTTATTATTATTGAACCCGTTTCAATGAAAGTTTTTTTTTCAAATGCATGTTCTATAAGACAGAAACAATTGTATTTACATTTTATTGTTCTTGTATTAAAACATTGTACTATTATTACCTCAATATCGTTATTTACGGTTATTTGTGTATCGTATCGTATATTTATAAAAACAATATCGAATGTTGCCTTTGAAAACTTAAAACATTCTTGCAGTAAGAAAATACGCCTCTTTTTTGACAGGCGTTCCGTTCCATTCAGACAACTTATTAAGAACGGTTTTTCAACAATAAAAAATAAACGTGTTATAATACTTATAATGATGAAGAGGTAAGTAATAAAATAAGAAATATGCATATTTTTCGTATTCTTATGTTAGTTGGGTCGTATGTCAGTAGGTTTTTATGTTGAATACGAAGTTTAATGGAAACTAATGTTAACACTCATTAATAAGTAGTCATGAATTGGAACAAGTAAAAATTTAAAAAAATTGGAAAAGTAAAAAGCACTAGTTCGCGAAAACCAACTTTCCGCACGCTAAACAGCCACGAAAAGTAGCACTTTTTGAGCAACTGTATTAAAATAGTTATTTGTTATACAAGGGTGCAAAGTTGTATTTTACCCGCGAGTGTTTCAACACACGAGAAGTAAAATACATTTGCACCCGTGTGTAACACAAAACTTTTCACCTCACTATAGCGAGGAAAGTGCAACATCCACAGGCGTTAGATCATCTTCATCACTGGAGTCACTCATTTTTTACGATATTATAATAAAAAACTGAAAATTCTGTATTTTTACGTGAGAAGTTTTCAAGTAAAAATTTTGTTGACAATGTTGACATTTCTGACGTATGAAATGTCAATGATGCGTTTTGAAATTGCATCGACTCAACTTGTGCGTTCAGAATTATATTTAACATCATTATTAAAAAACAAACGTTTCTTATGGAACTTTAAGGTTTATGACATAAAATCATTAAATAAAGCTAAATTTGGTATTTTTTATTAGATTCTCAAAACATTTGTTTAATGATAATTAATATCGAACGAACCATTATTATGAGCGTTTTACGTTTTGTTATCTATCAAGCTACTCAAACACGCTCCATCCAAGGTCAAATTACTTTCCCCACTAGTGGATAAAATGCGTTTTTCCCCGCTTGTTTTAAAGGATAAAAGACAGTTTAACTAACTAGTGAGGGGAAAAATCTATTTTTACCGGGTGACGGTAACCTTTTTGGGGTTCCGTACCCAAAGGGTAAAACGCGATCCTATTACTAAGACTCCACTGTCCGTCTGTCTGTCTGTCTACCTGTCTTTCTGTCTGTCCATCTGTATGTCATCAGGCTGTATCTCATGAACCTTGATAGCTAGACAGTTGAAATTTTCACATATGATGTATTTCTGTTGCCGCTATAATAACAAATACTAAAAACAGAATAAAATCAATATTTAAGCAAAAGGCAAGAAAATCACGTTGTATGGAGATGGAGCCCATACAACAAACGTGATTTTTTTGCAGTTTTTTGCGTAATGGTACGGAACCCTTCGTGCGCGAGTCTGACTCGCACTTGGCCGTTTTTTTACCTAGGTACTCGGCTGGCTGTCGTAAACATGTTGTCCACTCGGTCGCATAATTCTGATTCAGTTTCTGAGTGACGTGCGTCCAGTCCAGTCAGTCAGTAAGTATAGAATTATTGTTTTTGTTGGTTTATTTCGTTGGTTTTTGTGGTGATTGCAATTGTGTGCTCAAATTTTGATAGGTATGGACCTCGAGAAGTTCCGTCTGTAGCTTAAGGTTTTCCTTTTCTTATTTATTATAATAATTGTAAATTAAAAAAGAGATTATTTATTTTAGGTGAAATTACTCACATTCTGTAAGAATTACGAAACCAAAGATAATATATTTACTTCACCAATCACTGCTCAAAACATGCAAGATTGTAGTGCAGGATCCTCTGTGGAGAAAATAGTGCAGACCAAACGCTGGCTGAGCTCCTGCAGGACTCAGCCGGCTCCGGCCATGACTATTAAGGTAATTAAAATAAAACATAGTCACACACCTGTGTGTGTGTGTGTGTGTGTGTGTGTGTGTGTGTGTGTGTGTGTGTGTGTGTGTGTGTAAGCCGTCATTTCAGTCACTTCTAAACTTACCTCCATCTCTGGTCTGGCGCAGCGCAACAAGCAACTGGTGAGCCTTTTGCAAACAGATGTGTGTGTGAGAGAAAATATTTCCCTTTTCCACTCTCAAAAAATTCCACGAACACCTAACAACTGACCTGAGCCTATTTTCTACAAAAGTAAAAAAAGTTACAAAAGTTAACAAAGTTTTAAATGTTATATTTTCTACAACATTTCTTAGGTCATAGACATGGAAACCGGCAAAAGAAAGACCGTGGGCGAGGAAGGCGAGCTATGGATCAAGTCGCCCCTCCGCATGAAGGGCTACATGGGCGACCCGGCGGCCAGCGAGGCGCTGCTCGACCAGGAGGGCTACGTGCGCACGGGCGACATCGGCCACTACGACAACGAGGGCGCCTTCTATTTCGTCGATAGACTTAAGGAGCTCATCAAGTACAACGGCTTTCAGGTAGGTACAATATAATACTAATAGCAACACATTTGAACAAACTTCGGTAGTCCTTTTTTCCACAAGCTTCGACAGGCAGGTCGACAAATAATCCGTTAAATACGTTTAACGGATTATTTGTCCACTGTTGGATTGAGGATTTTCATGAACGAGGATTTGTAGTCTAAACATTTTACAATCACAGAAACGCGCGTAAATCATCGCTCTGCGTGAACGTTTATATGAGGGGCTACTTCGACCAGGAGAGCTAAGTGCGCATGGCGATGTTGGCTATTAGTTTAGTTAAGGATAATGTCAGGATTGGCAATCCATTGCCTAAATTACCTAATATCTACTTAATGGCGTGGAAAAAGAACGACTCATTTTTGTCAGCCCTGTAGGGTAGACCGGGGGCAATAGTACCATCGTTATTATCTTCATAACTACAACGAAATATGCGTATGTGGGTATACACGATGGAGGATACTTGTCCGGACCTGCTCACCAGTCAGCCGCTCGCTGCGACGCGGAACGGAGGTGTAGGAGACCATCTTTGTTTCCGGGTGATCAAAGTAAGTATTTACGAGGAATGTTTTGTCTTATTACTCAAAACTAAGTAATCCTAGTGTTAGATTGGTATTGGATTATGATTAGTCAGTTATCAAAGTTTGTTATGTGGTACAGTATGGGGATGAATAATGACATTTTGATTTGTTTACCTGTCAGCTCTGATGTTAATTTGGAAATGTTTTGTAGCGAAATAGTTTAATTTACCGAACTGTTCTTTTTAGCAGTTTATTATTTACATTATTAACATTGTTCCGGTCCGAACTATGTATAGTTTTGGGCATTTTTGTCATTTACTATTTAATATTCAACACTTATAGGCCAGGAAATGAATGTCCAAAAAAAGTTATAGAGGGAAATGCTTGGAACACAATTTTTGAGTTCGTAGCTTTGTTTGGACTAGTTAGGTGAACATATCAAAAGTCCCCGGCCGTAACCCTGGTGCTGGGGGGGGGGGGGGAGAGGAGGGGTTGAAGGCCCTAGTCGGCCAAGGATCGAAAACCGCGTGCGATTTATTGTAAGGTAAGGTCTGTGGAGCCTTAAAATAAACTGTATCTGTCTGTGATAACCCGTAATCTTTCTTGTCAAATGTCAAATACCTACATGTTACCTATATGTTATTTAGTTTTTATAAATCTTGCCAATTATTTTAATATCGTAATTTAAAAAAAACAATGTTATATATAAATGTGTAAAGAAAGAAGAAAGAAATAAAGAAAGAAAAGACATTTATTGTAAAAACCTTCTACAAACAGCGCCACTTCAGTTACAAAAAAATAGTTATTTGTCAAACAAGAGAGGAAAGTTGGTTTTTCTTGCGAGTGTTTATATTGTCCCGAGCGTAGAAAGGGACTCAAAAACACGAGATGTAAAATTACTTTGCTCTCGTGTTGCACACATAATTTTTCACCTCAGTAGTGAGAACATATTAAAGGTTAAAATGTATTTCACAGAATAATCAGAAAAAAAAAGTATTATAATATGTACGATACGATAAGATACGATACGATACGATACGAGACGAGACCGGACCGGACCGGACCGGCCGGACCGGACCGGACCGGACCGTACCGTTCCGTACCGTACCGTATCGTACCGTACCGTACCGTACCATAAAAAAAATGTTATAAAAGTATGAAGGTCATGGCCTTCACTAAATTAAAAAGCTACATTGTTTCACTCCCTGGAGTGAGGAAAGTCGCACTTTCCTCACTCCTGGGAGTGACGAAAGTAGGCTTGTTCGAGCTGCTGAGGTGAAAAAGAACTTACTCACTATATAAACACTTAAATTAAAGCTAGGTACATGGTAGTTATAAAAAAAGGAGTAAGGTCTTAGAATTACAACATAAATTTTGGCGCCGATATAGTATAGGCGGAGGTATGTTGTTCCAGCATTTCGTTGTTAAAGCGAGCACTTTCATTTGATACCAAACTCGACCATACTTTCTTGCAAATAAAATGACCAGAATAGCAAGACCCTCACAAATAGCTTTTCATTTCTCATGCTCTGAAAGAGGGTCATTGTTGTTCTAAAAGGTGTGCAGAAAATGATACGTGTCTGCACTAGAGCATTTTACGTTCGAAGTAAGATTTTTTTAATTTTTTTAAGATAAGCAATTGAAATTTGATTTTATATGGATTTGTTATACAATTTTCATTCTGATATTTGACTCTCCATTCCATAAAATATAACGATGCTTTTGTCTAAATTGTTAATTAAAAGGACCCTCAAGAAATACTATAAAAATGTATACTTAGTCATGTTTTTAAAAAAACACATGCATTTTACTTTCCTCGTATTCGAAATGAAAAGTAGAGTGTTTAACTCGGATGAAAGGCATCATTTCTGCCTCGGACTATTGGCGCTCGAACGCAGTGAGAAAATACCTCGGTAAAAATGAGTGCCTTTCATCCCTTGGTTAACAATCTACTATTTTGGCCTTCTCCTTCTACGCTTTTCTAGCTCCATGCATAACCCCTTGATTGAGCCTGCTCATAATTTAATGACTAAAATATAATGCCTTCATCGACACGTTTACCCAATTTCATTTAAATTAGAACAGATTTACCTACTTAAGTCCATGAAACTATCGTTCAGCTAAAAAACATGGAAATGCTGGGACGTGTAGCCGGCCGTGTGTTCCAAGTTGAATGTAAGAATTTCACTTCGCTTCCCTCGCTCGTTCGAATATGTATGCCAACGACCGACGTGGTATAAATAAATATACAAAAAATTACAGCTCTAGCATTATCCAAGACGAAGCTACGAGGGTTCGAAAATACGGCGAAACGTGCCGAGAAAAGATATGCACTGCTTTTTTCCCTTTGTCTCGTCTTGGCGGGGGCACGGCCGTGCCCCCAGATTTTTAAGAAAAAAAACCGACTTCAATGGGGGCCGCTGAAAGTTCACTTATTGTTGATGGTGCACTCTTAGATTCCAGACAATGAAATGAAAAAGACAGCATCTTTTGCCTAATTATGTAGAAAAGGAGGTAAAACCAGCCACTTTTCTATTCTAGTAGCATTTCGTTTTTGTAAGGGTCGCAGTTCTAACCCAACCTAACCTACTTTTCTGATAGCATTTCGTTTCTGTAAGGGTCACAGCTCTAACCTAACCTAACCTACTTTTCTGATAGCAGTTCTGTTCTGTAAGAATCGCAGTTCAAAAAATAACCCACTTTTCTAGTAGCATTTCCGGGTCCGGGCTTGGGTCCGGATCCGAGTCCGGGTCCGGGTCCGAGTTGGGGTCCATGTCCAGACCCGGGTCCGGGTCCGAGTCCGGGTCCAAGTTTGGGTCTGGGTATGGACCCAGACCCAAACTTGGACCCGAAAAGAAGAAAACAAATCGCCAAACGTGAACTATGTGTCATTGAAGAGTTCCATTCTGATCATCATCAGCAGTTCCACTTCATCAAATGTCACTTTTTTAATGTAAATGCTGGATTTGTTGATGAAAATACAAAAATCACTATATGTATGCCTTTCACATTTGAGGGGTTCCCTCGGTTCCTCGTGGGTCTCATCATCAGAACTCGAGCTTGACAAAAATATGTCGTAAAAACTTAAGTTGCTTAACAAACATAAAGAAGAGGACGAATCGCCAAACGTAAACTGTGCGTCATTAAAGAGTTTCATTCTGATCATCATCAGCAGTTCCACTTCATCAAATGTCACTTTTTAAAATGGAAATGCTAGATTTGTTGATAAAAATACAAAAATCACTATATGTATGCCTTTCACATTTGAGGAGTTCCCTCGAATCCCATCATCAGAACTCGAGCTTGACAAAAATGTTTCTTGAGAACCTAACTTGCTTAACAAACATAACGAAGAGGACAAATCGCCAAACGTGAACTATGCGTCATTGAAGAGTTCCGTTCTGATCATCATCAGCAGTTCCACTTCATTAAATGTCACTATTTAAATGTAAGTGCTTGATTTGTTGATGAAAATACTAAAATCACTATATGTATGCCTTTAACATTTGAGGAGTTCCCTCGATCTCATCATCAGAACTGCTTTTTGAAAACGGAACCAATCTGTATGTACCTATATATACTTACAATAAATTTTTTTTTTTCAAAATCGGTCCAGAAATGACGGAGTTATGGAGTAACAAACATAAAAAATAAAATAAAAAAAAAAACAAAAAAAACATACAACCGAATTGAGAACCTCCTCCTTTGAAATCTTGAAGTCGGTTAAAAATATGTATAGGTAGGTATCAAATAATTAAATATACACTTTGACCTTACCCTTATCTTGAATACCTATTCATTGCATTTTTAGGTGACAAAAGATGCACTTGTACGAGAATAACACAAAATTCAAAAACAACTGATAAGGAGATTGCAGGTTACAGATAGTTACACTTTCGAGGGTAAATGAATAACGATGATTAATAGATTAAGTCTGTTTATGCCTGATTGCAGTCTAGACATAGTAAATGCCTAAGCTCTAAACGATTACTATTTATGATTAATACGGTAATAAACTAAAATAGATGTCATATATTAAACTATGCTACTCAAGTATACTCACATTGCTTTAAAAAAAAAAGTAATTGTTCTATAGTCTTATGTAACGTATGTATGTTTGTAAGCATGTTTGATACTTAGGTACTTGATTAGTTGTGTATCCAATTGTAACTTCTGTGTATCTTCTTATTTATAGGCAGTGCCGAACAAGCCCTGTTTCTACTTGTTATCAATATCAGTATGTTATAATTAATGACTCTGGTCTTATTGTATATCTGCAAGTTAAAACTTATCTGTATGTGACTGTTTGTTTTCTAAATAAATTTAAAAAAAATAAAAAATAAAGAAAAAGTGACGAAGCCCTCCAGTGGTGAAGGCCGGATTCGAACCGGCGTCTTTAGCAATCCGGGCTGACGGCTTGAACTCCTAGGCCACCCCGCCACGGCGGAACCGACCGGTCCCAATGTCTCGACTATATGCCATCTTACTAAGACGGCGTCTTAGACAAACTCTAAGGACAAGCAGTGCTTGCACCTCCTATATGAATTCCTTATGGAATTACGATATAGCGAGAGACTGGTGCTGCCATCTATACACAACTTTAGATGGCAGCACCAGTCTCTTTCCCTATATTGTAATTCCGTAAGGAATAGGAATTCGTATAGGAGGTGTAAGCACGTACACGTACTGCTTATCCTTAGAGTTGGTATAAGCCAACCCTAGTCTTAGTAAGATGGCATATAGTCGAGACATTGGGACCGGTTCCGCCGTGGTGGGGTGGCGCGCCGGTTCGAATCCTGCCTTCACCACTGGACTGGACTTCATATATTTTAGTTTCTTAGAAACGTCTTAGAAAGTCAACGTCTCTTAGAAAAATATGATCATATAAGGAATTTTTTTGCCTTCTGGCTCAGGGTACAGCCTTAAGAGAATATCCCCTGAAAGGGTATAAGCGCTTAGTCTGGATTCAGCAATTATTTTCTATAACAAGATGTATTTTTTTCCGCAAATATATCTAGGACTTTTTTTATGTACAAATTAATATATAAGCTTTAATGTTGCCTTACACCTTATTTTCACACAGAACGTAGATTTAGAGTCAAACGCAAATTTCTCCAGGATGGTACACATTTTCCAAGATTACTGCGATTCCTCGAGGTCCCCAAATGTCTAATAGTGTGGACATGAAAATGACACATGCATACCAAATTTCAGGACTGTTCTACAGATTTCGAGGTTAGTCCTAATCCGATAGTGCATCGCAGCATATGTCAAAATGGCGAAAACACGGTCTGCAAGGGTGCCAATGCCAAGCTAAAAGCTTTGCTGACTGTACATGGAATGATACTTCTTTACAGTCATGATCATGAATGTTTTCTCTGAAAATCACAATTATTTATAGGTACCTATTACAACTTACAGGTAACTCCCGCGTCGAATGATGGTCCCTATGAGAGTCCACTTTTATATGGAGTAGCTGTCACTTAAAAACTTGTGTAGATTTAAACCAAGAAAAGTCTGCAACGATTTTGATAGCATACGCAGTGCGTTATTTATACGTCATAATCTCATAGAAGTTTGACGTTTAAAATAACACTTGCACTGCGTGTGCGTTGGCGTGTGCTATCAAAATCGATGCAGCTTGGTCTAACTCTAGACATGTTTTTGGAAACTTAGCACATTAATTTATTTAGGAATGTAGGATTTAATTAATAAAAATACGGCAAAAACATATTTTTTCAATTATTTTTCTAATTAAGCCCAACCACAAGAGACTTGAATGAACTGTCATAGCATAGGGACCATCATTTGACGCGGGAGGTATACACGTCTGGTAGTTAAGAGAACATCAAACGCTCAGTTCGCCTGTTTAAGGCTCAATTTCCCCTGTAGGTTATGGGAGTGTCAGAAGGCAGTTCCATTCGTTAAAAATTAAATAAAGAAGTCGACATTTTTGTAAATTTCGGGTCGGCAATCGCGCCTTGCGAGGGGAATTCCTTTGGTGGCCTGCTACTCTGACCTCCACCAAGGAACAGTGGCCAGACACCCTGTTTCATGCTCTCAAAATTGTATAGAGTTAGACCAAGCTATGTTGGCAGCGACTTTGATAGCACAGACTGCGCAAGTGTTAATTAAACGTCATAATTTAAAAGAACTTTGACGTTTAAAATAACACTTGCACAGTTTAGGTTATCAAAATCGCTGCCAACTTAGCTTGGTCTAATTCTAGTTATGTACCTTTTTCCGGGACTAGCTCTCCTTCAAAGATAGATATAGACACCCCTAATCAAGATTACTGGGTGTTCAAAATCCAGGAATGAATTAACTGATACCGATATTTAAAAAAAAGTGAATTACTTAGTATTCAAAATATTCAAAGCGAAGGAACAAACAATTTATGAAAAGTTGCCCTTCTGCAGGTGGCCCCAGCGGAGCTGGAAGCCCTTCTGCTGCAGCACCCGGGCGTGGCTGAAGCCGGCGTGGTGGGCGCACCCCATGAGAGCGCGGGCGAGCTGCCCACCGCTTTCGTGGTGCGCCAGCCCGGCGCCGCCGTCACCGAGCGGGAGCTGCAGGACCACGTGGCCAGCAAGGTAACGTACCTACATATGTAAACAAAAATACCACTACACCAGTACCTATACTGCTGCTGCAGTGGTCACACATGTCAGTATTCCTTCCCGCAACCCCCCGCTAACTTAAGGAGCGTTTCTATCATCTAAATTTTTTGAGTTGGTCACGCAGTCTGCTTCTTTATGTCCCATCCTCAAGCTGTTCGTCTCTGGAACTCTACCTCTGGACATTAGACGCGCTCAATCTCTTAAGGTATTAAAAAAAACGACTTTAAGATCATTATCTATCTCTGCCTTAGTGTTTGTATGTATATACATAATCGTTATTTTTTACTCGGTTGCTGACATGTTGCTGTTGTTGTTGTTGTTATATTTAGCTACTTATATTTCGGTTTGTTTTTTGTTTTTATGTATGTTTATGTATCCCTATTCTAATTTTCTTATGTGTATGTTTATTTATTGTGTGTATGAAAGTAGGCTTCATAGCGTATTTGCAATACCAGTAGGTATTATAGCCTTTTGATTAAATTATTTGTTTCCGCTACCCAAAGGTTGTCGGGAAGAAATCGCTGTTTAACGATTGTCTGATCGCTGATGAACGAAGAAACTGTTGTCTAGTTGAAACTTTCCTGTTGTCTAGCTCTAACCTCTAATAAATTGTTTTCTTTAATTAAGCTGTATCTTTTAATCTGTGCCAGTAAAGAGTATTAGAGTTAGACCAAGAAAAGTCTGCATCGATTTTAATAGCGCACGCAGTGCAAGTGTTATTTTAAACGTCAAACTTTTATGAAATAATGACGTATAAATAACACTTGCACTGCGTATGCTATCAAAATCGTTGCAGACTTTTCTTGGTTTAACTCTATATTCTAACGTATATGCGTATGCGGAATGAAAATGCGACCATAAAAATGGTCGCATTTTTATTATCACTTGTCATGACATGCGTCACTTTCGCACTTTCATACTTAGAACGTGTCAGGCATAGTGACAGATGATAAAAAGGCGACCATCATAGCCCTAAATATTGGACTAAGTTTTGAACATTTATATTTTAATGTAAAAAAAGAAAAACTGAAATTATATCTTACTGCCAATTTAAAGTCTATATCCTATCTGTCAATTATTCCGTTAAGTTTCATGATTCTATTTTTTTATTAGGTGCATATTATACATACTATAGTGTGTTCACTTTTTAACCTTTTTGCAGGATGCGCTGACCTTGGGCATCAATGGTGCATGTAGAGGAATCGAGATGACTAATAATATTACCATCAACAACAACATAGTGACTTTCAAAATGCGAGACACCAAAACTAAGACTACCAAATCATTTGTGATCCGGGATGAAATTATGAATAAGTTTAAAAACAACCCAAGAAATATTGTTTTCGCAACTAACACTATCAAAACAGCCAAGTCTCATGAAGATGTTCACAACGCCTCGTCAGCATCACACCAGCCACGTCTATCACTTAACACAGATCCACAGCCAGGCTCCCGTGACCCTCCGGTTAACATTGAGCATTACAGTCCTGATAAAATCAAAATTGATACCAAGCCAGAATCTTCCAGCACACTGCCATTTGCTAATTATCTTTATTGTATTATCATTATATTATCATTATCAACCACCACTGTACACAGCAGCCAGATTGGAGATTGCCAACAGTCTGCACTTGGTGGATCAAATTCTCAGTTTCTATTGCCTTCTCAGCGGGAAGGAAGGGCAAGTGAACAGTCAACCAGTGACACTGCATCCTTACAGCCAGGGTCAGTTTCAAATATACAGCAAACTAATATTCGTGGACCTGGTGGACCAGTAAAAGTTAAAATATACAATTGTCCTAATATGAGAAATGTTACATTTGATGACAATGGTGAACCTGGTGGAATAACAGCAGTTACACTAACCAATTGCGCTAATATGTTAAACGTTCACTTTATATTCAATGCTGGGCCTGGTAGAATAATAACAGTTACAATAACCAATGCCCCTAATATGTCAAATGTAAAATTTATTTTCTATGCTGCTCATTATCAACCAGTACACGGCAGCCAGATTGAAGATTGGCCAGAGTCTGCTGGATCAAATTCTCAGCTTCTATTGCCTTCTCAGCAGGAAGGAAGGGCAAGTGAGCAGTCAACCAGTGACACTGCATCCTCACAGCCAGGGTCAGTTTCAAATATACAACAAACTAATATTCGTGAACCTGGTGGGCCAGTAAGAGTTACATTAATGAATTGCCCTTCTATGAGAAATGTTATATTTAATTACAATGGTAAACCTGGTGGAATAATAACAGTTACACCAACCAATTGCGCTAATATGTCAAACGTTAAATTTATTTTCAATTCTGGACCTGGTAGAACAATAACATTTAAAATAACCAATTGCCCTGGTATGTCAAATGTAACATTTATTTTCAATGCTGGACCTGGTAGAACAATATCAGTTACAATAACCAATCGCCCTAATATGTCAAACGTTACATATATTTACGACTGAATTTTTCACAAACATTTAATTTCTTGACTCGCAAAGTGCTCGCAAAATTACCTTAGTATTTTATACAACGTATATTCTATTCTTTACATAAATCTTTTATTTTTAGATGATGTATTTCTGTTGCTGCTATACAACAAATACTAAAAACACCTCCTCCCGCGTACGCTTCGGCTGTGGAATGAGCTCCCTGCCAAGGTTTTCCCGAGGGGCTACAGTATGGGGTTCTTCAAAAAAGGAGTGTACAGATTTTTAAAGGGTCGGCAACGCGCATGTAATATCTCTGGTGTTGCAGGCGTCCATAGGCTACGGTGACTGCTTACCATCAGGCGGGCCGTATGCTTGTTTGCCACCGTCGTGGTATTTAAAAAAAAAAACAGAATAATATAAATATTGAAATGGGGCTCCCTTACAACAAACGTGATTTTTTTGCTGTTTTTTTCCGTAATGGTACGGAACCCTTCGTGCGCGAGTCCGACTCGCGCTTGGCCGGTTTTTTTATTTACTTTTTGAAAGTCTGTACAACGACTGGACCGCGACCTTGGTACCGTCAAAATATCTCGCTCGCTTTCTTGCTCTCAGCATACGGCGACCCACCTTAAGCGGCTAACACATTACCGCACTGCACCAAGGTCATTGTGCGACGCACATATAAGTAAGAGCGAGAAAGAGATATTGCTTTCTCGCTCTTACTTATTGCTTTAAGAACTTATGGGGGTAAGTTAGAGCGAGAAAGAAATATTATAGCCATATTTAAAAGACTATCGTAAAAGCCGTTAGAGACTACCACACCTCACCGCGATCTTGGTGCGGTGCGGCGCACGTATCGATAGTGTGCCAGGTGGTCACCGTACGTACGTTAAGGACGCAGCTATAAGTTAGAGCTCTTATACCTTAGATTTTATTCATATCTAGAAAACCCCGATTTCGTCACTCACTCATCAAAACCTTTGGGATACTTCCTGAAATCCTAGCTGAAATTTGGTATGTAAGATAGTCGTAGTACACAAACAACAGAAAAATTCAAAAACTTGAAATTTTTAGCCCCTAAGGGGGTGAAATTTTGTATGGGGAATTAATAGCTTATATTAATTAGCTTCTCATAAGCAACTTACAAATAAAAATGAAATCACACCAAAAACATTTTCATGTAAAATATTGCCAAGACGAAACCTTAACCCTTAAATGCATGATTTTTTGTATAACTTTTTAATAAATTGAAATAGATGTGTCATGTTGTATAGATTGAGGGAATAATATTTTGGATAGCTGCATATTGAGCCACGGACCATCAAATATACGATGCATATATACATCATTATGCATTTAAGGGTTAAGGCTCTCACTGTGAAAAAGTTATCAGATCTCTCGTAGAGCCTAGCTTCTAACTCTATACAAGCCCTTACTTCACAAACTCTACACCTTAGCCAAAATATGTGGCTTGGCCGTTTCGCTTAAAATTCCATAATAAACGTTTGATTTTTAATAATGATGTTAAATATAATTCTGAACGCACAAGTTAAGTCGATGCAATTTCAAAACGCATCATTGACATTTCATACGTCAGAAATGTCAACATTGTCAACAAAAATTTTACTTAAAAACTTCTCACGTAAAAGTACAGAATTTCCATGAAATAAAACTATGAAAACGGATTATATCGCGTATATTGAATTTATAATACATCCCGACGTTTCGAACTCTTTACAGCGTTCGTGGTCAACGGGTGACCCGCCCGTTGACCACGAACGCTGTAAAGAGTTCGAAACGTCGGGATGTATTATAAATTCAATATACGCGATATAATCCGTTTTCATAGTTTTATTTCATGAGTAACTATCGCGGTAACCGAAGACAATATTATACAGAATTTCCAGTTTTTTGTTATAATATCGTAAAAAATTAGTGATTCCAGTTGATGAAGATGATCTAACGCCTGTGGATGTTGCACTTTCCTCGCTATAGTGAGGGGAAAAGTTTGTGTTACACACGGGTGCAAATGTATTTTACTTCTCGTGTGTTAAAACACTCGCTACGCTCAGGATTCTATTTTAGAACTATACTTTTCAACTATAGAATCTTTTCGCTTGCTCGTGTTTCAATTCCACACTCGCGGGTAAAATACAACTTTGCACCCTTGTATAACAAATAACTATTATTTGACTCCAGATTCAAAGTATTGCTTACATTGCCTTTGGCCGTTTTCGTTACTACAAGAACTATTTTGTATAATAAAAAATAACTAGACCCGTTGCGGCGTCAAAACGCCGCTAGAATGGTTCTAAAAGTTAGGTTGCCTGTCCACTGGAGCGGAGCGGTAAGCTGGGAAAAAATCCAGCAATAGAACTTCATTAAAATTATAGAGCGGAGATTTTATTCCATTCAATCGGTGGATTTTTTCCTCGCTCATCGCTCCCCCACCTCGCTCCGCTCAGTCTAAGACTAAACGCATACTAAACGCTTAATGAAATAAAAAAAACTCAAAAGCAATATAAACGGGTACATAAAGTATCCTATCAAAACATTACATGTAAAAAGATTCATAAAAACGGGTACAGTGTATGTATACGTAGGCGAGAGTGGGGCAAGACGGGGTGGCGGGTATGACTGGTTAGCGGCTTTATATGGCGACACGAGTGACCAACCAGAATCCCGTTATTGCATGACGATGCGTCGCCATCATGGCAATCAGTTCGCACAGTGACCGGCGAGACAAAATGGTGTCGTTAATTAATTATTTGCAATAAAACTGTTTTTGCCATATTCCTTGTATTTTTTTATTTTATTTAACCAAATACCACAATACATCATCATATTTTTTTTTTATTTAACACAAACCTATGTTTGTTGTCTTAATATCACCAGCCCAAATATAGTGTTAATTTATTCCTATGGACCAGCAATCACGCCAACAGCTAAGGACTTGTTTGGTTTCAAATACGGAATGGTTTTTTTTACAAAAAAAATCGGATTTCATTAGGCACATGGGGGCAAGACGGGGTACGTCTTGCCCGCCGTAGTTTTAAAGTGATGAGGAATTGCGTAGAGGCCATGAAAAAAGCGGTGGATGCTGTTATAGAAGGGAAGATGGGTACACATGTTAGTTGCAAAATCAGCTTCTGTCCCTCAGTCGACTTATGAAATAAAAGTAAAAACAGTTCGTGAGAAGTTATCAGATGACGGTACTAATAGCCAAAAATTGAAGTCCCTAAAGATACTGTTTCTATGAATCATTCCTATCACACCATCTTGCCGCATAGGGGTACCCCATCTTATCCTACCTAGGGGGCAAGATGGAGAAGGCACCTTTTGTCATTTTGTTTTTAATTTAATTATCTACCTAGAGTTCCTAGTAAGTGTTGATTATGAAAGACTGATTACCAAAGATATAAAATAAAAATAACAAAACCTTAAAAAGAATAGCATTTTCAGTTTTATTGGACTTGAAACGTTAAGTACCCCGTCATGCCCCACTCTCCCCTATACAATCTCCACACAGTGATCCCATTTTCTCAACCTTTTCTTTGCTTTACTTTTTAACGACAATGACCGCTTACTGACTTACCGATGCGACCTTCATTGATTTGCTTTTTTGCCTATAAGAAAAATATTAACCCCCTTTTCCAGGCATTTATGAACCACATGCGTGTCAAAAAAATTTAATCATAGTTCTCTGATTTAACCCTTTTCCAGGCATAGTACGATTTATCGACCACATACCTATACGCGCCAATATAATTTCAACTTCTAGCATTCCAATTTAAGGTTTTTTATATGGAAAACCTGACGTTCCGTGTCTGGGCTATAACCGCGAAAATCGAAGTTCGAAGTTCAGATTGCGGGCATCTTTCTCTGTCACTCTAATTACGCCTTCATTGGAATAAAAGAGAAAGATCCCCGCAATTAGCAAATTTCGGTTTTCGCGGTAGACCCTTTGACCACGCTCTGACCTAATTTAGTTTTTTAGGGTTCCGTACCCAAAGGGTAAAAACGGGACCCGATTACTAAGACTCCGCTGTCCGGCTGTCCGTCTGTCCGTCCGTCTGTCTGTCACCAGGCTGTATCTCATGAACCGTGATAGCTAGACAGTTGAAATTTTCACAGATGATGTATTTCTGTTGCTGCTATACACAAATACTAAAAACACCTCCTCCCGCGTTCGCTTCGGCTGTGGAATGAGCTGAGGTTTTCCCGAGGGGCTACAGTATGGGGTTCTTCAAAAAAGGAGTGTACAGGTTTTTAAAGGGTCGGCAACGCGCATGTAATATCTCTGGTGTTGCAGGCGTCCATAGGCTACGGTGACTGCTTACCACCAGGCGGGTATGCTTGTTTGCCACCGTCGTGGTATTTAAAAAAAAAACAATATAAATATTGAAATGGGGCTCCCTTACAACAAACGTGATTTTTTTTGCTGTCTTTTTCCGTAATGGTACGGAACCCTTCGTGCGCGAGTCCGACTCGCGCTTGGCCGGTTTTTTATTTACTTTTTGAAAGTCTGTACAACGACTGGACCGCGACCTTGGTACCGTCAAAATATCTCGCTCGCTTTCTTGCTCTCAGCATACGGCGACCCACCTTAAGCGGCTTACACATTACCGCACCGCACCAAGGTCATTGTGCGACGCACCTATAAGTAAGAGCGAGAAAGAGATATTGCTTTCTCGCTGTTACTTATGGGGGTAAGTTAGAGCGAGAAAGAAATATTATAGCCATATTTAAGAGACTATCGTAAAACCGTTAGAGACTACCACACCTCACCGCGGTCTTGGTGCGGTGCGGCGCACGTATCGATAGTGTGCCAGGTGGTCACCGTACGTACGTTAAGGACGCAGCTATAAGTTAGAGCGAGAAAGAAATATTATAGCCATATTTAACAGACTATCGTAAAATCCGTTAGAGACTACCACACCTCATCGCGGTCTTGGTGCGGTGCGGCGCACGTATTGATTGTGTGCCAGGTGGTCACCGTACGTACGTTACGTACGCAGCTATAAGTTAGAGCGAGAAAGAGATATTTTGACAGCACCATACGGCTTTTCGAGATATTCTCTTTCTCGCTCTGCCTTATGAGTGTGGCGCACCAAGATCGCAGTGCGGTGCGGTAGTATGTTACAGCTTTTACACACGATCGCACATACGCCGCACCGCACCAAGGTCGCGGATCGATGCGGAAAATTGGCTGACCGTTTACTTTAAAGATAAGAACAATCCTCGCGTGCGTGCTTTTTGAAGTAAATAAAGATGCTTTTCCCCACCGTTTTGTATGGTTATTGGTGGGCTACAAATTCTGTCCCTCACGGGCGCACGTGGTAGGCCACTTCTATAGGATCCTACCTTCTATGTGCCAAAGCAACAATAAAATAAACATGTGTCATCTTGATGAGTACGATGTGGATGACACATGACATGTTTGTCAAACATCATCATCATCATGTGAGCCGATAGACGTCCACTGCTGGACATTGGTCTCCCCCAAGGCTCGCCACTCCGACCGATCCTGTGCCGCTCGCATCCACCGAATTCCCGCGACCTTCACCAGGTCGTCGCTCCATCTCGTTGGAGGCCTACCGGCAGTTCGTCTTCCGGTACGCGGACGCCACTCCAGAACCTTCCGGCCCCACCGGCCATCAGTTCTGCGAGCAATGTGCCCCGCCCAGGTTCTACTGCGGATATCATCATTTCTGACTCTATCACGCAGAGTATCATTTGTCAAACACAATAATATAATTTATGTTGTTTTAATATATTTTTTAGTGTGGTGTATGCACGTTACCGTCTCAAACCAATTTTAATAATATAATTTTTAGTGTGGTGTATGCACGTTACACGTTACCGTCTCAAAACAAATATTTGAATGGATTAGATACCTTACATATAGGTACATTGGATAGAGGTTTGAGTTTAATTCAATGTCAAGTCAGAACAAAGGTCACGTGGTATATTTTTTCAAATTAACTTTTGAGTACTCTATCGGGAAAAAATCAAAAAAATTAAGAGCTTATTGCAAATCTGTAGCATGAGACAAATCCAATGACTTATAATTTATTAAAATCGAACCAAAACTGTAGATCTGATAGCCATAACAACCGCGTAATATATATAATGGAATGGATAATGGTACGGCACCCTACGTGCGCGAGTCCGACTCGCACTTGGCCAGTTTTTTACATTTAGTCAATATGCATATGTAGTGACACGGAACCTTTCGATCACGAGACCAACTCGCACTTGACGCGAAAAAAGTTTGCATATATCAACATTTTTAAAATGAAAACAACCTGGCAATTTAGAGTATTGACATAATAGTCTCCTTAAAAGTTGACACAATATGTTTACTGTCATTCATTGTCAACAAACTGTAATAGTACATTAGTACATTACTACAGAGGCCGGGAAGGAAGGGGTTGCCGGCCGAATAGAATATACGGCCGAACGTAGTGAGGCCGGATAGTTATGAGGCCGACAACCCGTTTTCACGCCGATGTATGTATAGTGCTTTTCTCAAACGTTTAATATAGGTATATAGTTTGTCAAAGGACTGTCTTATTTCAAACATAGATGGAGAGAATCATTAAAGCAAATATTGCTTATAGTTTTTTTTAATGGCTGAATGCCACAATTATATGTGAAATAGAAATTAAAAAAAAGCCACTTCCCGGCCTAGGCCTGCAACTTTGTATGAAATTTCATTACAGACCTCTCGTCTAGCCGCGCCTGAAACGTGATACTTCCCAGCCTAATATAAAGAACGTAATATCAATATTACATAGCATGTTTGAGAAAAAATATTTTTCTCAAAAATGGACGTCCAAGTCAACGTTGCCGGTTAAAAAGTAGGTCGTGAAGTGCGTAGTTTATGGTCAGTCAAAAAATTAAAAAGTTAAAAACATTGCAGTCTCGATTTCGGGACTGCAATGTTGCATACAAATTCCATTATTTGTCGAGTTCCAAACTTTTTAAAAGTTGAAGTGGCCATATCAAATGAAGGCATAGGTTCATTAAACAGCCAAACAGATGATCGGTACTTATTATTATAATGTTGGTACCGCGGCTATCTAGGTGTCTCAAATAGGTTGGCGTATTTTCAGCAGAAAAATACACTTCCATTTTTAATTAAAAAAATAAAACGGGGGCAAAGCAAATTATAAGCAAATCTTTTTACTTTTTTCTGTGAAAATCTATATATATATAAACGTAAAAGTCCTGACTAACTGACTGACTCACTTAAATCAACGCCCAGCCCAAACCGTTGGACCTAGTGAACTGAATTTTTCACAATAGATAGCTTATATGACGTTAGTATCCTCTAAGAAGGGGTTTTTCAAAATTCATCCCCTAAGGTGGTGAAAAAGGGGTTGAAAGTTTGTATGGAGATCATAGATTTTTTTGAGTGCGGGACTTGAAACTTTGTATAAAGGCATATTATTAAAATACTAGAAAAATAATTTAAGCGTTTTTGAAAATTCATCCCTTAAGGTGGTGAAAAAGGGGTAGAAGGTTTGTATGGAGGTCAAACATTTTTTTTAAGTGCGCGACTTGAATCTTTGCATAAAGGCATGTTATTAGAATGCAAGAAAAGTGATTTCAGCGTGTAATTTTTAAACACTACAGTGGTTAAAAAGGGGTTGAAATTTTGTCGTGGTCCTAATTTTATTTTAAGCTAGGTACTTGAAACTTCATAGAAATATATATAATTAAAAGAGAAAAAAACTATTTCAGCATTATTGAAAATTCACCCCCCAAGGTGGTAAAAATGAGGTTGAAAGTTTGTATGGAGACTTGAATCTTTGTATAAAGGCATATATTATTAGAACACAAGAAAAGTAATTTAAGCGTTTTTAAATATTCATCCCCTAAAAGGGTTAAAAAGGGGTTCAAAGTGAATCTATTACAAATGCTTTGAAACTTCTTAGAAAGGCATTGGATAAGATTCCAAAAAAGTTATTTCAACGTTCTTAAAAATTCAACCCCTAAAGGGGTTAAAAAGGGGATGTAAGTTTATATGTGGTACAAATTTTCTTTTAAGCTAGGAACTTGAAACTTGGTAAATAGGGCATTATATTAAAATAGACGAAAATTGATTTTGAAAAGTTTGTATTAATAGTTTCGGGAGCGAATTTTTTTTTAAATAGTGGACTTGTAAATCTTCTAAGAGGGTCGAGAGGGATTATATCGGGAATAATTTTTTCAGTTAGGGTCTTGAAACTTCGTAGTTTGTGAAAGACTAATTTCATGCGTTGTATAATTATTAACAAATGATTAACCGTCCCTACTGATCTTTTGCTGCATAATGTTCTATATTATGCTCATGTAGAATATATAACCACCGACATACAAATCTACGCGTACGAAGTCGCGGGCAACAGCTAGTATATACATAAGAACGTCGCTTCTGTAAAATATTTCTATTATATTTGCATTTATTGCGCCATTTTTGAGAAAAGCACTATATATGACTCGGCTGGAAGGCTACTTGCTGGCTTCGGATTCAATCCCAAGGTCGTCCATTTAAAACGAATCCTCAGCCTGCAAGTAGCTACTTCCGAGCCTCGACAATAATGTACTATTTGTATTTTCGTACTTGTTTTAAGTGTTGCGGATATTATGTTGCCCTCAAAAATAATATTTCATCATGCTGAACAACTTACTCCAGGTTTGAGTGCAATTCATGTTTATTATTATTTGGTCATCTTGACATCTTGAGTCAAAATAGGGATCACATGTCACGTGGTGAAACTCACAAATTAACTTAACTTTTTCAAATTAATTTTTCAGTACTTTTTCAGAAAAAAATTAAAAACCCCGAAGGGGTTTTATGCAACTCTCCAGCATGAGACGAATCTAATGACATATCATTTATCAAAATCGGACCATAACTGTAGATCTGATGGGATGTACAAAAATCGGCCTCGCGTAATATATATATTAGATGAATAGTGAATCAATTTTTTACCTTACGTTTTACCTTACCAAACAACAATACACATGAGACAGTGTTCTCTGTGCTCAACGATATGCACTGAGGAAGATCTCCTGAGGGCCACACCCCGAGGGCTAGAAGTGGCAAAACATTGGCAGACAAAAATTTAGTTTAAGAAGTTTGATCCCTTTACACGAGCAAGAAGAACCTTACGTTTATGAGACGGCCACGAAACGGCCACGGGCCAAGCCACATAATTTGACTAAGGTGTAGAGTTTGTGAAGTAGGCATTGTAGAGTTAGAAGCTTGGCTCTACAAGAGATCTGATAACTTTTTGACAATGTGCGAGCCTTATGGTTTCGTCTGAGCAACATTTTACATGAAAATGTTTTTGGTGGGATATTTTTAGTCTAAAAATCATAAAATGACAAAGATTTGTCGAATATATTGTTCATAAAATCCATTTGAATTCGACGTTTTGCTTAACTGGCCAAAAACCGGTTAAACCACCCTATAAAGGACTTATAGGCGTTTCGTTTGTGTAAGTGTCGGTGAATAATCAGACTCTGAATTCTGAATTATATGGGTCAAATATCGCTCACTTAATCTCTGTTGTTTTAGAGGTATGAGCAGAGAACTTTCTTCATAAGTGTCTGTACAAATGGAACGAGCACGTTTAACGGGTGTTCGTATCACTTCGGATATATGCCCCTAATACATCTCATAAGGCGTTAGTCTATTCACAAAACTAATAGGTTAATTTGGTTCTGTTATATTATAGCATCAGGTCTTAGGAGTGGCTGGAATGTCTGAGGAATTAGGAATCTAATGATTTTTCAATTTGTTGGTCTGATTCAGCTGTGCCAATAAAGGATGCCGATTTTATAAAGGAAGCTACAAACGGAACGTCTCGAGCATATAAATTGTTAGCACACAATTGCAATCACCACAATGACCCAACAAAAATAATAATTCTATACGGACTGGACGAACCTCACTTAGAAACGGAAAATTATGCCCCGCGCGAGTGAACAACATGTTTACTAAATACTTTGTAAAATATACATATAAACGGATATATCGAAGGAGCCAGCCGAGTAGGTAAAGAAGGTTACCGTCACCCGCTAAAAATAGATTTAAACGAATGACAAATTATGTATATATAATAATAATAATAATAATAGCCTTTTATTTCATGCAATTTAACATAACAATACTTTTTTTTTTTTTTTTTACATTTAACTGCATAGCAGGTACAGGTAACATAACATGCAAATAGTATCTACTTATGTATTTATAAACATTTTTTTTATAAGTAGTAAATTTACATTTACAGCTATCTATAATAATAACTTTTAAATTTTAATTATTAATAACTTTTAAATTTTAATTATTTATAATATTTTTTCCATTTTAATTATGATTAAAATAATGAATTAGATATGAATTATATACATTAATTAATTGCATGGCGCTTTGCGCGCAAAGGCCTCCCCCAAACGTTCCCATTTTTTTCTGTCTTGAGCTGATCTCCACCAGTGTCTGTCATAACTCTTCAGATCGTCTCTCCATCTAAGTTTAGGTCTATGATTTTTTCTTTTTCTATATCTATGTATATATATCTAATATTATATAGGTAACAGTTATTTGTGCAACAAGAGAGGAAAGTTGGTTTTTCTTGCGAGTGTTGATTTTGAGTCCCGAGTAAGCGAAAGATTTTGAGTTAGAATCTTGAGCGTAGCGAGGGACTCAAAAACACGAGATGTAAAATAACTGCTCTCGTGTGACACATATAATTTTTCCCCTCACTAGCTCGGGAAGCCGTCTTTTATCCTTTAAAACAAGCGGGGAAAAACGCATTTTATCCACTAGTGGGGAAAGTAATTTGACCTTGGATGGAGCGTGTTTAAGTCGCTTTTGACAGATAACAAAACGTAAAACGCTCATAATAATGGTTCGTTCCATATTAATTATCATTAAACAAATGGTTTGAGAATTTAATAAAAAATACCAAATTTAGCTTTATTTAATGATTTTAAGTTATAAACCTTAAATTCCATAAGAAACATTTGTTTTTTTAAATGATGTTGAACTTAATTCTGAACGCACAAGTTGAGTCGATGCGATTTCAAAACGCATCGTCAGAAATGTCAACATTGTCAACAAAAATTTTCTCACCGACTCCGACACGTAAAAATACACAACTTCCGGAGTTTTCTGTTATAATATCGTATTATCGTAAAAAAATGAGTGATTCCAGTTATGAAGATGATCTAACGCCTTGGATGTTGCACTTTCCTCGCTATAGTGAGGGGAAAAGTTTTGTGTTACACACGGGTGCAAACGTATTTTACTTCTCGTGTGTTAAAACACTCGCTACGCTCAGGATTATATTTTAGAACCACTCGCTTCGCTCGTGGTTCAACTATATAACCCTTTCCCTTGCTCGTGTTTCAATTCCACACTCGCGGGTAAAGTACAACTTTGCACCCTTGTATAACAAATAACTATTTCACCTCAGTAGTGAGAACATATTAAAAGTTAAAATGTATTTGGAATTTGTAATAGACCCCGAAGTATGAAGTGGCAGTTCATAGCCTTCACTAAATTAAAAAGCTACTTTGTTTCACAGTTTCACTCCCTGGAGTGACGAAAGTAGGCTAGTCGAGCTGCTGAGGTGAAAATTTTTAGCTAAAGCCCCTGTTGCTTGTGTAAGTAATGTGTAATGATATTTTTGACGATCTTTTCTCCTTCTGTAGCCCGAGGCCGACGATTAGGGTTCCTTACCCAAAGGGTAAAAATGGGACGTTATTACTAAGACTCCTCTGTCCGTCTGTCCATATGTCTGTCACCAGGATGTATCTCATGAACCGTAATAGCTATAAACAATTGAAATTTTCACAGATGATGTATTTCTGTTGCCCCTATACTAAAAAGTACGGAACCCTCGGTGGGCGAGTCCGACTCGCATTTGTCCGGTTTTATTTGCTCACGATGAACCCTTTTTTTTCCTTTGTCACTTAAGAGTTCGCAGCAAGCTCAGCCGAATTTCAGCTTCCCATACAAACGGAGTTTCGTTCTCATTTTAAAACTACGCGTCGGATTGGAAACTGCATGTACAATGACATGAGGTATATCTATTATCTATTATCTTTTATTATTACAAAATTGGTATGAAAAACTTAAATTCGCTGTATTTTTTTGCTGGTATCTGAAGCTACATAAAATAATTACAGGCATAGATATACCTAAAGGATGACTCACGCTCGACAGGCCCGGGCCCGGGCCGAGGCATCCGACACGTAATTTTCTATGACGGCTGATCGGAGATCACGTGGTGCTTTCCATAGAAAACGAAGCGCCGGAAGCTCCTGCCCGAGGTTTAGGGTTGTTTGCGGCGCCCCTTGGTTTAAGAATCGGTTTTATTTTTGATATCTTTAATAGATCTGTAACTATGTATACCTTTTTCAAAGGATTGATTAATTAGCCACGTTAAGGGTATTATAACTCAGTTGCGCATGTTTTTATCAAACTTAATGGCATTTCGTCGCAGCGCAGCCAGCCGAAACTATTTTTATTTTTTAATTGTTGCATTATTAGCTTGAAATGACCTCATCTTGTGACTGCGCTGCAGCGGTGACCGGCGCGGGCGCCGTCGATGACTCACCTACAGACGCGAAGTACTTATCTAAATATGTTTGCGATTGGTTGGGGTGATTCTACGACTATTTTATATTATTTTTGTTGTAGACAACACAACACACAACAAGACAGATTAGATTATAATCTGTGAATTACAACTTCATATTCAACACCTTACTCTTTTCAACGTTGATAAGTCTATGGCACTCCCGACTTAAGTATAAGAATTTTTACAGTACAAATGGGGCTACTTTACCGCACTAGTACGATAATTAGCACATTACGCAACTTTGTAGGGCCATATGTACTGTAAAACGTTGTACGATACATGTGCGAATAGGTAATTCGCAACTGTCTTATGCAATTGTGCATCTTTCACTTCCACCCCTGGAGCACATAGCTCTAACGACTCCTCTCTGGACGGCCAATGAAGGCAAGCCAGAGCCGAGTCCTGCGGGGGTCCCCTTGACGTCCACTCCGACCGACGAAGACACGCCGGAGACGGAGACTGACCGACTCTCGGGAGCACTCGGGTCCGTGGGGTCGTTACTCCCGAACAGCTCGCCACAAGCTGCCCTGCAGGTTATTATTACTTATTTAAAATGAAAGAAAAAATAAAAATAATGCAGGTGGGAATAGGGATATTGTTCAAAAAAAGTTTTAATTTCCGGACCGGGCCGATAAATATTAATAGTAGCATTCGACGACCGACTTTCGATAGTTCAGCAATATCTATTTTTTTCACGAAGTCGATGCCTTGTTTTATAGTAGAATCGCCACACCGCCTCCCTGGCGGTAAACAACGATTGAATTCCGCCGCAACCTCTACCCGTACCCTGAGTCAATGACAGTGGACTGACTAGTGGACCCTATAATGGGCGTGGAACCGGCAATGAGACATAAAACCACAAATCCTCTAAAATAAGTATTTACTAGTACATTATTGTCGAGGCTCGGAAGTAGCTACTTGCTGGCTGAGGATTCGTTTTAAACGGACGACCTTGGGAGTCCGTTTAATTGAATCCGAAGCCAGCAAGTAGCCTTCCAGCCGAGTCATATATAGTGATTTTCTCAAAAATGGCGCAATAAATACAAATATAATAGAAATATTTTACATAAGCAACGATCTTATGTATATATTTTCACAGAAAAAAGTGAAAAGATTTGCTTTGCCGCCTTTTTATTTTTTTAATTAAAAATAGAAGTGTATTTTTCTGCTGAAAATACGCCAACCTATTTGAGTCACCAGTCGCGGTACCAACATTATAATAATAAGTACTGATCATCAGTTTGGCTGTTTCATGGACCTATAGCAACACACAACCAGTATAATGCAGTAAAATTATCATCTTATTCAAATTAAGATTGCATAAATTTTGTGTATAAGCGGTGGAAATTACCAAATTCGGAATAAAAAAATATGTGGGCCTGTATACCAATTTATGCTGAATAAGTTTTGTATAGTATCGGTTTTGCATATTAAAGCTGAATAATACTTATTTCTTATACAGTTAGTCAGACATTATTCAGCTTAAAGCATTTGCGGTTACTAAAAGCTGCAAAATAGAGCCATTAGCAGCAATTAGCTGTGTAATTTCTGCGTAGTGGGATATTAAGCAGACAATATTAAGAAAAATGTGATAGTGGTTACTAAATGCTGAAAAGAAGCGTCCGTGGAGACTTTTTACTGTATAAAAGCGGTTACAGTTTCTGTTTTAATGCTAGTTTTTGAATAAAGGTTGACGCTATTACTGGAAGCTATAAAGATATCCACATGTTATTTGTTATCCAGTAGCTACATATATGGGTTAATTATGGCTTTTATAGACAAAACGTCTGAATAATAAATACTAGAAAAACACTTATACCTAAGTTATAGCGATATTAGTACACATGTATTATCTTTTCTTGCTAAAAGCTGCAAAATGAACGCATTGAGAAGTGTTATTCAAACTACTGCTTAACAACAAGTGCGCGGTGGCCATTTATTCCATAAATGCAATAAACGGGCTAAGAGCATGTCGGGCCATGCTCAGTGTAGGGTTCCCTAGTTACCTTTTCGTCACAATTTGCTAAACTGGAGCTATTAGTTTAGAAGATTGTCAGCAAAGGGATGAAATGATGCTTGGTGCCTTTCACCCGAGTTAAACAATCTTTTTTTCATATCGAATACGAGGAAACCAAAAAGACGAGGCAAATTTGCGTAATTAGTAATTAAAATTAAAGTAATAGACGTATAGCCATGACTTTTTCCATAGAACACTTTCAATCGGAGACTTTGCATGTCTGGTCATAATAATCCATAACGAGAAACATTAAATTGCAATATCTTTGAAAAAAAAAATACATATTTTAGGAAACTGCAGTAATTTTAAAATGATTTGTTAAATAAGTATGAAAATCAGTGGGATTGTGTCTTACTTTTTAATTTTTTACTTTTTCGATCTAAAACTGTCAATAGTCAACGGCATTACTCATTCAGCCAATGAATGAACTGTTTTAGAGAAATTAAATATTAAATAAAAATTGAACGAGTAAAACAAGCAATTTTATCTAAAATTTTACTTTATTTACATAAATAATGCCAAATAACTTCAAAACCCCATTTAATGTCTTAATAACTGTGGCTGTACGTCTTTTTACTATGAAGGGGAGATTTTATGCGATAACTCAAAAACGGCTAAACTGATCAAATTCGCTATAGTTTCCGTTTAATGTCTTTCTAAAGCTCTATTTCTAAGATTTTTACATATTTTTTGGACTCATGGCTCATAAGTTAGCAGGGGGACACATTTTTTTTTCTTTTGGAGCGATTATTTCCGAAAATATTCAATTCAATATCAAAAAATGTTTGTTTAAGACCCCTATTCGTTTTGAAAGATCTATCCAACGATACCCCACACTATAGGGTTGAAACGAAAAATTTTTTTTTATAGATTTAATTGTACGACTGTCGGCTTAATATGATCATGCCAAATTGCAGCTTTATAGCACTAACGATCACGGAGCAAAGCCTCAGACACACAGACAGACAGACGGACGGACGGACATGGCAAAACTATAAAGGTTCCTAGTTGACAACGGAACCCTAAAAAGCATGATCAAAACAGTGCCGTACCGACTTGTGTGATTTCTGTGATATTTATCATATAATAACTTAAATATTATATCGCGTTTATAATATTAGTAGGAAGTAGGATTTAATATCGCCCGTGTTACATACCTACAATGTTTCTCATCAAACTAGTAATAGGATCAATGGATTTTACTATTTGTGTATAGCACCCTAATCGTCGTTAATATTGAGAAAACAATTTACTATTATACTGATGTTATTCAAAACTTGCTGTTCTAAAACCATCATTATCTAAAATGTAGCTCAGTAAAGCGACTAATGTGAATGCTTATTCAGAAATTTAGCAGAATAATATCTGTGGCAACAGCTTATATTCAGCACGGTCGGACGCCATTACGGTTGCTCATAATCTAACCTCTACAATTCAATAAGAATTCAAAATTAACTGAAAAACCAACGTTTATTCATTTATAAAACGAATTTTATCGTAGCGTAAGTACATTTTTTATCACTAAAACACCTGAACACCGCAAAAAAATTACAAATTTAAAAGTGGACTACTAAAATGTCTATATTTATTTTTTAAACAGTGCATTATTTACGCGGCGCTTTAAAATTTTCATTGAAATATATATATATATATATATATATATATATATGTATTTACAGTAAAGTGGCATGCGTTATGAAATTGAAGTTATGTAAACATTAAATCTCCTCATTTTGTGTTCACTTCAGAAACTATTATAAAACTTTGACACAAGTTCAGAAATTATAATGGAAGACAGAATAAAACATTGATTTAATCACACACATTTTCTGTATTTTAGAGATAATATCTGAATATATTTTCTGTAAAGATGTACTTATGAACCAAAAGCTGAATAACGTGTGAATAACTGTTTCATTGTATACAAAGCTGGATAACTTTGGTTTAAAAGCGGTATAGAAGCATTTGACAGCCTCTATACAAGTGTTATTCAGATGATTTACCACAATGAACACACAGCTATTTTATAGCTGTTATTCAGTTGTAAGCTGTTTAATTTGTGCCCAAATCTTCTGTATAACGTGCAGCGCTGTTACAGACATTATTCAGCTAGCTTATTCAGCTTACAGTACGGCATGCTCTATTATTCAAACAATATTCAGCTGCCTTGTGTTGCTTGGGTATGCCTTCATTTGATATGCCACTTCAACTTTTAAAAAGTTTGGAACTCGACAAATAATGGAATTTGTATGCAACATTGCAGTCCCGAAGTCGAGACTGCAATGTTTTTAACTTTTTAATTTTTTGACTGACCATAAACTACGCACTTCGCTACCTACTTTTTAACCCGCAACGTCGACTTTGCCGTCCATTTTTGAGAAAAAGTAGTGGTAATATTTTACCATAAAGAAGTCATAGAGCTCAACAAAAAAAAAAAAGAAAAAAAAAAAAAAACAAAGGCGGCAAGACGTGTTTTGAAAAGTCTTGTAAAATTATTAATTTTATATTCAATTAACTTGTGTCTTTCAGTTATTTGTGTTTTAAAATACTCGTAAATTATTAACTTTCTGGTTTTTCATAAATTTGAAGCGGTCCCGACTGTTACAGTCGGGATCCGAAACCAATGTCCCTCAATAGAGATAATGGCGCAAATGAAGCTACAAATCGCGTAAATAGCTCAGAGATATGCCTACAAAATGATTCCATGGATTTAATACAACGTGATATGGACTGCGAGGAGGAAATTACGCCTGATAATGGTGAACCGAATTCATCAGATGGCCTAGGGTCACCTAAGGTCAAGGTTAAAAAGCTTAAGGCGAGACAGTTTCCTAAGGTTAGTACTGATACAGATATAAGTGTTATGACGACAGATCATTCCTATGCTGCTAAGAGGAAGGACGATGAATGGACATTAGTTACCAAAAATCCAAAACGCCGTTATGTGTTTAACCCAAACCCGTGGGCACAGAAATAAGCATTACTTGCAAAGATAAGCTGCCGAAACAATTTGCGCTAGCGAAGCTATTCAAAAGTCATGATATTCTAGGTATCATTAGAGTCAGGTACGTTAATTCATATAAGGTGCTTGTCCAATTTGATAATGAAACCAGCGCTGAGCGCCTTATTTCCAAGGTTGTTGTACTCGAGGAGTTGGGCTGGCGGTGCCAAAAAACATACGAGGTTGGTGTTTCTTATGGTATTATAAAAGATGTGGATTTAGATTTAAATGAAAAAGATATGATAGAAAGTATGACATGCGGAGTAGAAATAGTTTCAGTAAAAAGATTAAGTAGAAAAAGTTCAGATGAATCAGGATGGAAGGACAGTGAGACCGTACGTGTATGTTTCAAAGGCCCCATATTACCACCTTACGTTTATATACATGAAATGCGAGTAAAGGTTGAACCATACCTATTTCCGGTATCACAGTGTGCCAATTGCTGGCGATATGGACATACAAAGAAAACGTGTTCTAAAAAATCTACTTGTCCTAAGTGTGGAGGACATCATATGAATTGCGAAATAACTGTATTCACATGTCGCAATTGCTCAGGAAATCACATGGCTCTAGACAAAATTTGTCCGTACTACCAAAAAGAAAGAAACATAAGGAAGATTATGGCTGAATTTAACTGTACGTATAAAAAGGCGTTGAATAAATACGAACCAGGTTCTAGCAGCCCGCCAGCCCCGGCGGCATCATTGTATCAGGAAAACTTTCCTCCGACGCTTACGACAACTGAGACGACGTCAGTGGCTGAAACATCAACATTGGAGTCTGCGATAATCGAACCAGCATATGCAAAAATAGTGACGACCCAAGCTGTAGTTCATAGTCATAGTGATGCCCCAGGTAAAAAATATAATGTATCGTTATCATCACATAAAAAGACAAGCCGTACTAAACCTAATAAACACAGGAAGCCCGAAGTGAGAGAAAAAGATGACAGTATATCTGATAAAAACTTATCAAATATGGAAACTGATGACAATGACGTTCTACCAGAAATAACGAGCGAACCCAAGGAAGTAAGTGAAAATAAACTAAAACTTAGTTCATTAATTGATAAGTTAAAAGATATCATATTCGTGAAAAACTTGACGATTGTTGAAAAAATAAAATTGGGAGTTCAAACTGGATTAGAATGGCTTTTATCTTTTGTTATGAAGAATATACTTGACATGTCCTGCTTAAAATCCTTTTTTAACGCCACAGATGGCTAGCAACTTAAAGCAGTGCAGACTTAACATGTTGCAATGGAACGCGCAAAGTATTAGACCAAAGTTAGTATCGTTTGAGAATCTACTTATTCAGGAGAAGATCCATATAGCGGCTCTTAGTGAAACATGGTTAGATACAGACTGTTATTTTCGCATTAGTAATTATAATATATATAGAGCGGACAGATCGGATGGATATGGTGGTGTTGCAATCCTTACGCATAAATCGATCAAGTCTGAGCATTGTCGTGTTCAACACCCTAATCCTGGTGTACAAGTCGTTTACGTTAAAGTGTTTAATTGTGATGAAATTAAAAACGTGATTTCAATTTACTGTCCGTCTTCGTAGTGACTCAGCAGTGTGATTGGGATTTTATTTTTTCAATCGTGCAACATAACGTGATTATCATGGGCGACTTTAATGGCCATCACACCAACTGGTCATATAAAACGGATACTCGCGGAACTCAAATATATGATTCTCTTGTGGACTGTAATCTAGTTTCTCTTAATGATCATAGACACACAAGAGTGCGCCTAGTCAATGGAATGTTACAGGAGTCGTCTCCAGATATTTCTATAGTATCTACTGATATTTATTTTGCATTTAATTGGAACGTTATGAAAGAATCACTAGGAAGCGATCACCTTATTGTAAAGATTTCTACATATTTAAATTCTTGTGCTGAGTCTGTACCAAGGAGAAACTATAAAGGGGCTCAATGGAATGAGTACAGAATGTATTTAGAAAATAAGTTCGCTGATTTGTCTTTGCCTGAAGCTCCTCAAGAATCATATAATTGCTTTCTAAGTATTATAAATGCAGCTGCTGATCTTTTCATACCATATATTAAAATTAACAATAAGCCAGCAAACAATTTCCAACCAAAACCGTACTGGAACCAGGCTTTATCCAAAGCCGTTGCCGAAAGACGTTTAGCTCTCTCATTGTTCAGACGAAATCCTACACCACAAAATCTTGAGGAACTTCAGGCTAAGATAAGAGGCACTCAGAGACTTATTAGAACGCGTAGAAACGAAAGTTGGCAACAATTCTGTAACTCTATAAGCGAGTCCTCATCAGCCTCTGAAGTTTGGTCTCGTATGAAATGGGTAAAGGGCTATAGGTCTTCTCGGCCTCATGTTAGTGTAGAAAAAGCTCATAATCTTCTTTGTTCTCTCACGCCAGATTATGTGTCTCCGTCGACGCCAGTGATTGAGTCGGGTAGCACGGTTATAGACGAACCATTTACATTACATGAATTAGATTCTTGCATTAAACCGAAAGATACTGCTCCGGGTCATGATGGTATAGCATTTTCTATGATTAAAAATCTGCCTGAGAAAGGAAAACTCTTATTATTAACATTGTACAATAATTTCTACTCCTTAGGTTTTGTCCCTACTCAGTGGAGAGAAATTAGTGTAGTCCCGATACCTAAACCCGGAAGAGACCCCTCCTCTGAGTCTGCTCTCCGACCAATCTCTTTAATTTCATGTCTGTGTAAAATATTTCATTCTATGATCAATAGGAGATTGGAATGGTTCATAGAAAAAAGATGTATGTTTTCCGAGGAAACTGTTGGTTTTAGAAAGTGTCGATCATCTTTGGATAATTTAAGTAGCTTGGTTAGTCGGATTCAGACCGGATTTTCAAAAAATATGATCACTTTGGGGAGTTTCATAGATATTGAGAATGCTTATAATAATGTAAATGTTCCCATTTTAATTGAAATACTTGACAGGCTACGAGTTGGACATCACATTTGTCGATATCTATGGAATTTCTTAAGGGAAAGATATCTCACAATACAAACTGATACATCTATGTTAAGAAGATCAACTGGTCGTGGGTTGGCTCAGGGAGATCCTACTTCGCCATTGCTTTTTAATGTTTATACTATGCATATTCAAAAATCACTTTCAGATGTTTATTTTTCACAATATGCAGATGATTATATTTTATATGTTACAAAGAAGTCTATAGAGGAGGCTGAGGATGTATTACAAAAGTCCCTTAATGTATTTAACAAATGTTTGAATAATCTCGGTCTTGAAATATCTACATCTAAAACTAAATTATGTGTGTTTAAAAAAGGTATTAATAGAAAACCTGTAAGCATCAAAATTAATGATAAAAAAATAGAGTTAGTCGAGTGTGTTAAGTATCTAGGAATGTGGTTGGATCGATCTCTTAGGTGGGAAAAACATATTAACGAATTGGCTCAAAAGATTCAGAAATATTCCAATGTTTTAAAAGTTCTAGTTGGACCGGGATGGGGTGTCCACCCAAAACATCTCAGGAGATTATACTTTGCTATAATTCGTAGTCGAATAGATTATGCGTCTTTTCTTTACGATGATAGTTGCGATTCGCATTTGTACAAACTCGATAAAATTCAAAATCAGTCATTGAGGACTATCGGCGGTTTTATTAAGTCTACTCCTATACACGCAATGGAATGTGAACTGTGTGTACAACCGTTGCACATTCGTCGCGTCTATTTGGCATCCAAGTTTTGGCTAAAATCTAGATCTTTTGAAAACAACTCAACTATCAAACTCTTAGATGGATTAAATAATGAGTTACAAGTTCGAGACACTTTGCGCAATAAAAAACCTCTTCTTCTTACCATTCATAATATGTATAAGTTAACAACTATGTATTCCAGTAAAATATTGGAAATGTTTACCTTGGACCAATGGGTAAATCATATAGATGTTTCTAAATCTATTAAGTTAAACATTACTTCTATTAACAAATCTAAGCGCGAGTATGACAAAGTTTCCCTACGAACTACTGTAAACGCTTTTTTACGTACCAATTACTCTGGATTTTATTGTATATATACCGACGGATCCAAGGAAAAAAACTCCTTAGGTGCCGCGATTTATGACCCTCAATCGAACGTATCGGTTAAATTACATATAAAATATGAAATGTCTATAATGCACGCCGAGTTGGTTGCCATTGCTGAGGCCTTATCCTACATCCAATCCCTAGATTGCAATTACATAGTCATTCTGTCAGATTCTAAAAGTGCCCTGCAACATATTGCTCGGTGTACCACGAACACTCGATGTCTCCCGGTTGCCTATTCCATATTGAATCTCATTGACAAATTAAAATCGCAAGATAAGACCATAATTCTGCAATGGATTCCATCTCATGTAGGTATAGCCGGTAATGAAGTAGTCGATTCCATAGCCAGGCTGGCTTGTCATGGTGGAGTAGAATGTAATATCTTACCTTTTTATACGGATTGTATCATTTTAGCCAAACAGAGAACCTATACTTTATGGAAAGAATACTTTGATAAGAGATCAACAGAAAAGGGTATTTGGTACAAGACGATCCAACCTCATCCTCTAATGACACCGTGGATTGATTGTTTTCTTAATAGACGTGACATTGTATTGATGATGAGACTACGTTCTGGACATATCCCATTGAACCAATTCGGTTATTTAATGAAGAAAGTTCCTTCTCCTAATTGTGATGAATGTGATGTAGTAGAAGACGTGTACCATGTTATAATGGAATGTGTCCGGAATGAAGCTGCTCGGATACAACTGGCTTTTTCAAGCCATAATACTATGTTTGATGTCGGGGGCTGCAATAGCGTTCTGGCTGCTCCTCTGTCAGACTCCGCCATGGCGCTACTGCAGCTTGTACGAAAAGCTATTGTTAATAGATTAAGTTAATTGTAAGAACATTGTATTGCTGTTTTCTATGGAGCGACATGTTCACCTCGGTGACAAGCTCTTAAATAAAGAGAAAAAAAAAAGTCATAGAGCTGTTTAAGTTTGACTTTTAATGAAATTCGGTTCTTTTTGAAGAAATTGGCGCCGACCCAAAAGTTGTCGTGTCACTGAAAAAAACCGGCCAAGTGCGAGTCGGACTCACGTTCCAAGGGTTCCGTATATTACACCATTTTTAACAAATTTTTTTTATGTGAAACGTCTTTTTTTTTCATTAAAAATTTCTTTAAAATCCGGTAGGGGTCGGATCAAAAAACTAAGTAATTAAGTCCGACTCATGCTTGACTACACATTTCTAATAAGTTTTTCTGTCGTGTACAGGTAAAGAACTATTTTGTGTATTTTTTTCAAAATTTTACACCAAGTAGATTAGATGATAAAGGGGGGGAACGGTCATTTTTGCCTATTTTTAACCGACTTCAAGATTTCAAAGGAGGAGGTTCTCAATTCGGTTGTATGTTTTTGTTTGTTCTTTTTTTTTTTTTTAATGTTTGTTACTCCATAACCGTCATTTCTGGACCGATTTTGAAAATTCTTTTTTGATTGTAAGTATATACATACAGATTGGTTCCGTTTTTGTCAAAAAGCAGTTCTGATAATGGGATCCATGAGGAATCGAAGGAACTCTTCAAATGTTGAAGGCATACATATAGTGATTTTACTATTTTCATCAACAAATCAAGCACTTACATTTAAAAAAGTGACATTTAATAAAGTGGAACTGCTGATGATGATCAGAACGGAATTCTTCAATGACGCAAAGTTCGCGTTTGGCGATTTGTCCTCTTCGTTATGATTGTTAAGCAAGTTAGGTTTTCAAGAAACATTTTTGTCAAGCTCGAGTTCTGATGATGGGATCCACTCCTCAAATGTGAAAGGCATACATATAGTGATTTTTGTATTTTTATCAACAAATCCAGCATTTACATTAAAAAAGTGACATTTGATGAAGTGGAACTGCTGATGATGATCAGAATGGAACTCTTCAATGACACATAGTTCACGTTTGGCGATTTGTTCTCTTCCTTATGGACCCAGACCCAAACTTGGACCCGGACTCGGTCCCGGACCCGGGTCTGGACATGGACCCCAACTCGGACCCGGACCCCGACCGAACTCTGACCCAAACTTGGACCCGGACAGTCGGACACGGACCCGGACTCGGATCCGGACCCAGACCTGGCCCGGAAATGCTACTAGAAAAGTTGGTTAGGTGGGTGGGTGGGTTTTGAACTGCGATTCTCACAGAACAGAACTGCTATCAGAAAAGTAGGTTAGGTTAGGTTAGAGCTGTGACCCTTACAGAAACGAAAATAATTATGCATGATAAGCATTGTAAATCAATCGTACGCCTACAGGCAAAACATAGTGTTCCACAACATGTTTATTTATAAGACCAAATTTTTGTACCTATGTTTTTACGAATAAATGATTTATGATTTATGAAATGCTATCAGAAAAGTAGGTTAGGTTAGAACTGCGACCCTTACAAAAACGAAATGCTACTAGAAAAATGGGTGGTTTTATTTCCTTTTCTACATAATTAGGCAAAAGATGCTGTCTGGAATCTAAGAGTGCACCTTCAACAATAAGTGAACGAAACAGCGGCATCCCCCATTGAAGTCGTTTTTTTTTAAAAAATTATCTTGAATAACTTCTAAACTGTTTATCCTAAAATTATATAAAAAAAATTGAGATTCACAATTTTGAAAAACTTATTTTTTTTAATTTTCTCATTTACCCCCAAAAGTGGCCCCCATGTTTAAAATTAATCTATTTACGTTACATGTCCGTCTTTGGGTCACAAACTTACATATGTATACCAAATTTTACCTTAATTGGTCCTGTAGTGTCGGAGAAAATAGGCTGTGACAGACAGATAGACAGATAAGGGTTCCGTTTTTTCCTTTTGAGGTACGGAACCCTAAAAATGTTTTTTTTTGCCAAATCATTACTCCTATTTTCAACTCAAATCATCTAAAACTTATAAGTTAACATAAACATACTGTGCAAAACCCATTTTATTCAAAAAATCCTAAAAATGTTGGCTTTGGTTTTTGTGTTTTTTTCATACAAACAATTAATGATTTAAAAAAACGCGTCCGTCACGGATATATGTGGTATGCCAAAAAATCACAAATAATTCATAGTATTACCATCTGCGAGGATGTTACGGTTCGTTTTGTGGTTCTTGAGTAATAATTCAATTCAATTCAATTATTTATTTCAGGCAAATGCCCATATAATTTGTTAGTAATACAATTAAATTAATCTTAATATGCTAATTTTAGTAAACACACATTAAGGTGGTTCGATTTTCATACAAAATTCAATCTGCTTTAATTAAGGCACTACACACTATTACTACAGAAATATTTGCTTATTTATCTACTTTCGAATATTCGTTTGCGCTAAATTAATAGAAAAACTTTGTTTCATACAGAAATCATACATAAATCAACGTAATTTTTTCATCAATTTTACGTATGTGTGTGTCACAAATGTCGTGTACAAATACGTTGCGTGCGGCGTTGCCACTCTATGACGTTGGCGACGTTGCCTGGCCGACCTGGCAGGATTTGCAGTGCCGTCATGTTTAGTGCATTTTTATTTGACAGTGTTGACACTGACACATAGGGTCATGTTTATTGTGACATCAATTTGTTTGTATAAATTGAAAATGATAGCAACGTCTAAATCAAGTTACAAAAATCATCGGTGTTCTGGTCCGCGAAAATCCAGAAAAATTCAGACTCAATTGAAGCGGAATTCATGATGGTGAAGTTTCGTAAGTTTCATTCCTTCATTGTACATTGTAATTTTCTCGTGCCGATCTTTTTAGAAAATAATTCTCACTTCTTCCGTAATGGTCGATATAAGCAGTGAACAATACCTATATAATGTAATTATTACTGTTTTGGTTGCCGAATAGTCAATGTGTCACTAACTCCAGGTTTTTTTAGGTATTGTGCAAAATGAAGAGGCATTCTTGGAAATAAAATGTTTTCCTACATTAGCCAGAAAAAATCAGGACATCCTCACTGCAATAAAGTAAAATAAAACATTTCCTGGTGATGAAAATTATGGAATTTTGTCTATGAATGAAAAACACAATTATTACTAGGTAAGTAAATGATAACTTTATTAGAATCCATATTGTTGCATCATCTTTCTTCCTATAACATTAGAGATTTTGTGCTATCATGATATTATTTTTCTTTCAGGTACAGGGACAACTACGGATAACAAATATGAAAAAATGTTATTTCATTTGTTGTGTGAATCCATCTACACCAACAAGACATCCACTGCTGGACATAGGCCTCCCCAGGGATCTCCACAACGACTGGTCTTGCAAGACCGGCCAAAATATCGAGAAATAAATAATATAAATAAACATGATAAATATCCCGTTTTCTATAATAGTTATAATTAGAAAGCCATGCAATGTTGTTACTCACTGTACCTACTTGAATCCAAAAAAAAATATAAAAAAAGTTTTAATTTTATTTTACAATTACTACTTTATTATTAGTACATTACGATACAAGTGCGAAAAGTAGGAAATTGGCAACGAGTGGCGATAAATTGAAACACGACCGAAGGAAGTGTTTTAATCGACACGAGTTGCGAATTACCTTTTCGCACGTGTATTGTACAACGTTTTACAGTACATAATTATGGCCCTTTACATTTTCGACATATGCATGTATTGTACCAATTACCGCACTAGGGCGGTAACGTATATGTAGCACCATATGTACTAAAAAGTATTTTACAGTACATATGGTGCAACTTTCTCGCCCTAGTGCGTAAAGAGCACTTTTCATGCATATGTCGAAAGTTTAAAGGGCCATATGTACTGTAAAACGTTGTACGATACACGTGCGAATAGGTAATTCGCAACTCGTGTCGATTTAAAACACTCTCTGCGGTCGTGTTTTAATCTGTCGCCACTCGTTTCGAATTTTCTCTTTTCCGCACTTGTATCGTAAATAACTATTTCAAACTGCAAGGGTACGATGATAGATCTCAATTCAATATAATTTTGCAACATTTGGCATTATTAGGTTATAAATTGTATGGAGATGAAATCTATCATCGTACCCTTCCAGTTTGAAAAATGCTATAGAGGCTGGGCAGTAAGGGATTGCTTTACTTGTAGAACGATATTTAGCGCTTTAAAAAAAACTGATACCTGACACTTACAAACCTGGACTTCCTTGGGCTAGTGCTACTAAGAATCGTCAGTATTCTCCATCCTTTCTGAGTTGGAAGAACCCAAAAAGGTGAGATTTGTGAAAGTCAGGTTTTCAATATATGTGGCGTTTTCAACCAAACGGGTACCTACTTATTGTTGTCATATTTCCATAAAGCCTCAAAATGAAATCAACCTAAGCGACAACCGACAATGTGGTACCTTTTAGTTCAAAACGTCACATATTTTAATAAAACGTTATAAACTAATTTATTATTAATACTGAATATCTGGGAGAAAAAGAAAACATAAGTAAAAACTCAAAAATGCTCGTTTTCCCAGAGATAAGACCTAGCTAGATCGAACCCCTTACAGCAAATTTCATCGAAATCGTTAGAGCCGTTTCCGATATCACTGAAATATATTTCGGTTATATCGGAATCGGACAAGAATTCGAAGAATAAAAGGTATAAGAAACATAAGATAACACAAAAAGGACAAAAAAAAGTACCCCTGACGTACCAGTCTCGAACCCGAATCCTCTTGCACGTATTTCCACGAACATACCGCAACGCCATTGCAGCATACTTACACTGCATGAAATTGTCTACTACAAGCATCACGGAAACACTGTTTGCATGTGTGAGTAATAGTAGGAAATAGCATGACAGAAACACTGTCGACTTTAAAAGTGTTTTTTGCACTAATGAAGTATTCAATGTTTATTATAATAGTTCAATATTTATGTAAAAAGTGCGCTAAACATACTTTTAAGTATACAGATACCAACACTATTCCACAAAAAAATAAAACCTGAAAATTTGCGAAAGTGACGCCATCTAGCGGGGTTTAAGCTTTGGGTAACCTAGTCGAACCACCTTAAATTACAATTTTTTTTTTTTTTTTTATTAGGAAAACTTACAGCTGAAGTAACACGTTAGGTAATAACATAGAAGCAGTGAGCCAATTACAAGTTTCCACAGATAGAAACTGCGTAAAGTGCATGGTGTGCGAAATTACAACTAATAATACTTACTAACTTATAAATATACTTTACTTATCTTACTAGAGAGGGAAAATTGGTTTAAACAGTTAACAAGAAGAACAAAAGAGAGAAAAAAGAACAGGATAGAGATACAATGTTGAGTTAACACTTTTTCCACTGTTAACACTTAACAGTGGGAAAAGTCCTGAGTCATTAGCTTACGTATCGAACTAAAGCTATCGCAGAACAGATCGATGAGATCATGATGTTTACAAAGCTGATTGAAAGACTTACCAGCTCTTAGAAGGAAGGAGTTTTTCCTGTAATTAGTATGAACGGAGGGAATATGGAAGGTTTTTTTGGTGCGAGAGGATATGCGTGGGGGGACTGTGAAATTCAAGTTGGCTAGTAGATCAGGACAGTCTACATGGTTCTGAGCAATTTTCATAATATATATTACGTCGGATATATTACGCCGGATGTAGAGAGGTAGCAGATGAAGTTTTGCACAATGCTGTTTATAACTTTGTTTTGGAATTTTGAATTTAAATCTCAGAGAACGAATAAACTTTTTTGGAACTCTTTCTATTTTAGAAATATAGGTGTCATAACAAGGGTTCCAAACCTGAGAGGCGTATTCGAGATGGCTTCTTACAAATGCGCAATAGACAATTTTAATTGATTTTAACTTATTAAAGTTCTTGCACGATCTTGTGATAAAACCAAGTGCCTTAAAAGCTTTATTGACTATTGAGTCCACGTGCCGATCAAAAATCAACTTATTGTCCATTAAGACACCCAAGTCCCTTATCTCACTACACTTGGAAATAATCTCATTTTTTAACATATAGTTATAATTAAAGAAATTGCGCTTTCGAGTAAAGGAGATGGCAAAACATTTGGACACATTTATATCTAGTTTATTGACAGCGCAATATTGATCTAGTCTAAGAAGATCTTCTTGAAGGTAAGTAGCGTCAAGAGCGTTATTGACTATCCGGAAGACTTTCATATCGTCGGCAAATAAAAGAATATTTGAGTGTATAAAGCATTGGAAAATATCATGTATAAAAATGGTGAATAATAGTGGTCCAAGAAGAGATCCTTGGGGCACTCCTGAAGGGATTTCCACCCATGATGATGAGAATCCGTTCAGAACAACCGCTTGAGACCTGTTCAATACATACAACCATCAAAAGAGGTCTCCCCTTATACCTACTGATAGAAGTTTTTGTAAAAGCAAATTATGGTCGATGCGATCGAACGCCTTGCTGTAATCAGTGTACACAGCATCGACTTGATCTCCATTATCTAAGCTACGTGACAGGTAATCATTAAATAAGACAAGGTTGGAATCCGTAGATCTTTGTTTAAGAAAACCATGCTGATAGGGACAGAATACATGTTTAAGAGAGGCATACACCTGGTTGTAAACCACGCGCTCAAGTAATTTGGATACAAGACACAACTTAGATATCGGGCGGTAATTCCCAACATTACTCCTATTTCCTTTTTTATGAATGGGTGTAACAAATGCAGATTTCCATAATCGTGGCATGACTCCCTCTGAAAGTGATCTATTAAAAAGTATAGCTAGTGGTAGCGAGATGCTTTCAGAGCAATTGACAAGGAAAACAGCTGGAAGATGATCAGGCCCGGCAAATATATATCACATTTAACTATTTACATAATGAAGACTGCCACATTCCAAACACTACTGCTGTACATGCAACAGCATCCAGTGGTGTTGGAACGGGCAGTCTAGCCTCTCGGCCAGCACATGCAACAGACTGTTGGAGCTACTGCGCAACCTCCGCATCAGTGAGGCAGTACGCTTACGCATTATGGCCTGGAATCCATCAGTTCGAGCCTCCGCAAACATACCTGATGCACTGCAGAAGCGCGGCAGACCCAACAGTACCCTAAACCCATTATTATATTGTACTCTCAGGGTGTTGAGAGTACTCTGCGTATATCTTACCCACAGGCTGCACGTGTAGAAGCTCTGGCAGTAGGCCTTAAACAAAGTTATTTTGACTTCTTTTGTACACCGTGCAAACCTGCGGGCAAGCATGTTACAACGCACAGCCATGGAGCGTCTCTCCCTTTACACGTCTGTGCCATCTGAGAGGTCCGCAGTCACCCAATGGCCCAAGTATTTGAACTCTGACACTTGTTTGAGTTCACTGCCGTACAAGTAGACGGGGGGTACTGTCCCAACAGTACCACCACGCGGCTTAAAAACAAGGAGCTCGCTCTTGGTTATATTATACTTGAGCCCATGTGCAACTGCGTACCTCTCACATATCCCGAGCAGCTTTCTAAGTGCACTAATCGATGGACTCAGCAACACCATGTCATCAGCATAACTGATGTTATTGAAGCTTACGCCATCAATTGAACAACCGACCTTGGCATTGCTGAGCTCACCGATTAATCCGTTCACATATAGGTTGAACAGCTTTGGCGAGGTTAACCCCCCCTGACGAACACCGCAATTCAACCTATATGCGTCAGATAACTCTCCTGCCCATCTAACACAGTTTGTTTGGTTGGCATACCAAAACTTAAAAAGTTGTACTATTTCAGTAATAATGATTTGTTGTTCCTGCTCAATATTTTTTTTTTGAAAAAAAAAGTCACGACAGTTTTTATTCCCAATCGTCTAAAATTCATAAGTTGCCATAACAAAGCTGGGCTTAACCTATTTCAGTCAAAATAACATAAAAATAACGATTTCGGTTTCTAATGTTTCTATGTCAATGAAAGCCGAATCGTCCCACACCTGTCCTGCCCACGGTTTTACTAAGACTCCGCTGTCTTTTTGTCTGTCTCTGTCTGTCTGTCTGTCACCAGGCTGTATCTTATGAACCGTGATAGCTAGATAGCTAAAACTTTCACAGATGATGTATTTCTGTTGCCGCTATAAATAAATAAATAAATAATCATTTATTTTTTGGCATGGCCCATATAACACTTCTAACAAAACAAAAAACTTAATACTAATGTTAAACAGTACAATTAATTAAAACCTACCATGCAAATCAAATCTATAACAACAAATACTAAAAACAGAATAAAATAAATATTTAAGTGGGGCTCCCATACAACAAAAGTGATTTTTTGCCGTTATTGAGCGTAATGAGGCGGAACCCTTCGTGTGCGAGTCCGACTCGCACTTGGCCGGTTTTTTCTACTCGTTGACTGTAATGGTTGAATTAAAATTTCGTTTACCAAACAGTAATTGGGTACTTTTCATGTATCGGCTCCCAACTCAATTATAATATTCATTTCGAAACGGTTTAGTCAACTATAATGAATTTGACCAATCACGTGGCGCCGCGGTCTATTGGAAAATACACCAACGCGCGACTATTTCATGAGTAATACCTATTCTTATATTATGCACGCGTTGATATCTCTTGTACTACTGAGACACTTAGCAAATTTTCTTTAATTATGTAGGTTTTAAAGTAGAAAAAGTATTGTATACAATAGTGATATAATCAAGTTTTTCAATCTCGTACCTTCATTAAGCCACTCAGCAGGGTTCGTGGCCTAAACACGGTACTCGACTGAAAAGCTCTCTATTATATCACGATTGTATAAAATACTATTTCCAAACGATAGACAATCTATGTTCCGTAAGGGGCTACCTGAGGTTTTCATCGATTTTTGACAAGTTTTGAATCGTATCTCCTACTTTTGCACTACATATAGAATTATAAGACAAGCGGCTATCGGTTCTTCAATCTTTTACCTCCATTTTTGTCTACCGGATTGTGAAAAAAATGAATACTTATTTATTTATGATTGTTTTAAACATTGTCTAAAAAAAAAACACTTTTTTCGTATCTCGATTGCTGTGAAAGATCTTACTTATACGAAATCTACATATTTGGGTTCGTCTTAGACGTCTCTAAAAATTTGTCTAAGGTTTTAATTTTAAACTAATTAACACAAAAGTTATGGCCAGAAAACCAGTTTTTTGACCTAAAATTGTTCAACTTTGATGCCAAATATTTCGAAAACAATTAACTTTGAAGTAATTATGGGATACTATATTGCTAAAATCCGTTGCTGTTAATATGATAAGCTACAAAAAACTAAGGGATTCAAATCGAAGGTCATTGGGGCATGGGATCCCCTTAATAATTATTTATTATATTTATTGTAAGCTTAGTTAAGTAGTAATTAGTGTTAAATAGTGTAATTATAGTTGTCTGTAAATTTTTCATGGGTGATCTTTGCCTGTTAATAAACGTTTTATTTATTTATTAATAAAAATTCCGCGCGCTTCAAACCGTTTATCGATGCAAAGTCAAAACGTACTTCACAACGATACAATAATGACATTTTTAGGATACCTAATGCACGTTTCACCTAATATTGTTTTACCTAAGCTCTGATTACCTATAGTCGATTTACCTAACATTGACACACCTAATGCTCGAAATACCTAAAGCCGATTTACCTAATACACGAAATACCTAATGTTGATATACCTAATGCACGAATAACCTAAAGCTGATATACCTATTGCTCGAAACACCTAAAGCTGATATACCGAATGCACTAATCACCTTGTGTTATACCTAACGAACCAAACACCTAAAGTCGATATACCTAATCCACGTAATACCGAAGATGTAGATGTAGATGTAGTGTAGGGACACCCGGCCGGAAGCAGGCGGGCTGTCGATCACGTGTCGCGTTCATTCAGCCCAATTCCCTGTAGTTGGAGCTGCAGGTTACTGTCCCGGCGGCATTCCCACACCATTCTCCTCAAGTCTTCTTGTTTTCCTGCAGAACAGAAGGACATCTTTAAGTTGGACATCCTTTAGTTCGTTTTCTTCTAGTGTGTCTCTACCGAATGTATTATAACGCGGTGCCGTATACATAGTGCATTCTGCTAATAAGTGTAAGCTAGTTTCCTCCCTACCACAGTGTGGACAGGAGGCGTCTGCACTGATTCTCATTATATTAAGGTGTCTGTTGAGAGTATTGTGACCTGTAATAATACCTGTTAGCAGTCTCAGACTGCTCTTACCTAGTTTCAAGAGATACCTGGTTCTCCTGTGGTCTATCCCTTTAATCATCATCTTCGACTGTCTGCATCCAGTTTCTTCTACCCATTCTCTCTGTGCTTCCATCTTTTTTACCTTATCGATGACTCTCTTTGTGACACCCGCTGACATCGGCAGAGCCGGTTCCGGACCTATATATTCCGTCTCCGCCCCTATCCTCGCTAGTTCGTCCGCTTTCTCATATCCTGTCACTCCCTGGTGTCCTGGTACCCATGCCACCGTGACATTTCTATACTTGCCTAACGAGTTCAGCTCCTCTCGACATTCTCTCACGAGAGAGGAGGTGACTGATATTTTCTTTAGTGCCTTCAGTGCTGCCTGGCTGTCTGTATACATTACAACAGCGCCCTCTTGCTGCATACTCTCATTCACTATACGCGCACAGCGCGCTATAGCACATACCTCTGCTTAGAACACGCTGGCAAATCTACCCAGCGGTACCGATACCTTCTCTCCCAGTTTAGGGATAACTATGCCCGCCCCTGCTAGTTTCGTCGAGCTTCTTCTTGACCCATCCGTAAAGCAGATAGTCGTTATTTCTTGTCGAATATCTCCTGCCTCTTTATAAGGTCATTATTGGCCATCAGCATCTCGATTTTGATAGCGCCTCTCTTTGTATCAGCGCATGTCTCTTGTCCACGCAGCTTCCTCTCCATTCCTTGCACGCTTTCATTCTATACCACTGTTCCATGGCTCTCTTCTCCACTTCAATCCATAGTGGCTTCAAACCTAGCATTACCTCCATCGCGTGTGTCGGGGTAGTTCTCATCGCCCCCGTCATCATGAGGCACGCTAGTCTCTGTATTTTGGTTAGTTCTTTTTGGTATTCTTTAATTTGTGCCCTATGCCACCATATCACTGCTCCATATAGCACCCTGGGTAATATTACCGCCTTGTAGATCCAGTGTATCATTCCCGGCTTCAATCCCCAGTTCTTTCCCATTGCCCTTTTGCATTGAAACAGTGTTCTTATAGCTTTTGCCGTCTGTTTCTTGATGTGAGTCTTGTACCTGAGTGAACTGTCTAGAGTAACGCCCAGATATCTCAGCTCATCCACCAATTCTAATTCCGTGCCTTGTATCTTTATGGGTCTCATCTCCTTTATCCTTTAATTAGTGAATAGCACCAGCTTTGTTTTCGACGGATTAAGATCCAGTCCTCTCTCTCTGCACCATCCCAGTACCTGTCTGAGACCTCTTATCATTATATCTCTCATGACGCTGATAACCGCCCCTCTCACTAGTAGCACTCCATCATCAGAGTACGCCTGCATATACACGCCTCCTCTGTTCAGCTCTTTCACCATTGAGTCTAGCAGAAGACACCACATCAGGGGGACAGACATCCCCCTTGTGGGAACCCTCTTCTTGGACTAATCGTCTTTACTACTCCTCCGAGCTCCGCCGTTATGGATCTTCCTTTGAGCATTCTCTCAATCCATTGTGCTATGCTTGCCCTGTATAATTTCACCAGGTCCTCTTTTATGTATCTATAGCCCTTCTGCAGTAGTGCCGGTAGGACTCCGTCCGGGCCCGCAGCCTTGAAGGACGCAAAGGAGCCGATCGTCCATTCTACCCTTTCCTCCTCCACCACCTCCAATGCCGCCACCCAGTCGGACCCCCCCCCCCCGACCACTCTGTTCCTCACCTTCTGTCACCTCTTTACAGTCCGGAAAGTGAGATTTCAACATGACGCTTAATATCTCTTCCGGTTCTGTGACTAAGTCTCCATTCACTCTCAGGCTGCCCAGTTGAAACGCTCGGTCTCCCGCCAGCAGTTTTACCACTCGCGCCCCCTGCGAGTAGCTGTTTATGTCTCCCGTGAACCTTCTCCAGCCCTGTTGTCCAGCTTTCTCTCTCAGTCTGGTGTATTTGTTCCTGACCTCTCTGTCCGCATCCCAGCTCTGAGAGTCGCCCCTCTTTGTCGCTACTCTCATTGCCCTACGCACCTTCTTTCTTGCCTTTTGTAGTTCTCTGTTCCACCATGGCTGCCCTTTGCCTGTTCGTACCAGCTTCTCCGGGCATGCCTTGTGGTAAGCTCCTATTATGATCTCCTTCAGTCTGCGCGCCCCATTTTCTAGGTCGTCCACATTCTCATACCTGACTCCCGAGTCAGCCAATTCCCTTAGCTCCTCCTCGTACTTCGCCCAGTCGGTTTTGCGTGGATTTCTTACCTTCATCTTTTCTACACGGCTTTCGATACTGTAGTAGAGTATTCTGCGGTGGTCAGACATGCTATCCTCCGCATCCACCCTCCAGCCCCTTACCTTATCGCTCATCTCTTTCGTTGCCATGGTGATGTCAAGCACTTCTTTTCTAGCCCTCGTTACGAACGTTGGTGTTACCAGTATTCATAATCTCTAGATCATTGCTGATTATAAATTCTATAACTGATTCGCCCCTTTCATTGGTGTCGGTGCTACCCCACATCTCGTGATGTGCGTTAGCATCGCAGCCAATAATCAGGGGAATTCCCTTACCTCTGTACCACAGTACCATTTCTTCTAGTTCCTTCGTTGGTGCCACTCCATCGCCCGGCAGGTAGCAGGACGCTAGCGCCACCTTGTATCTTCTCCCATCGTCCTCTATGAAGTGAGTCTCCACCACAACAAGGTCTCTGTAACATAAGGTCATGACAAAACCCATGTTTCTCACATTATTACTCACATATATGCATGCTCTAGGAGGTAGCTCACCATTTTGTTTATAGTAGAGAGCTCCCCCCAGTCCTGACACCTGATTCCTCCATGCATACGGTTCTTGCAGCAGTGCTATGTCTACTTTGGCCGTCCTAACATACTGTCCTAACTCGGACATTGCATCCTTGCAATGTTGGAGGTTTACTTGGCATATGCTTGTGTGTGTGTTTGTGTGTGTATTATTGTGTAGTGTTCCCTTTGTGTCGCCCTTCCTTTTCATTCAGTGTGTAGTGTAGTTGTCCCCGAGCTGCTACTCGGAGAGTTCACCGCCGGCGACATCCATACCCTCCTCTCCTCCTGTGTAGACATCGCCGGGTTTTGCACTCTCCTGCTTCAGCACGGGTTCTCCTATCGTCCCTTCTGGTTTGGATTCTGAGGGTTGTTGATTTGAATTGGCCCTCAGAATCCGTACTCGTACACTGGTAGCCGAGAAGTCCAGTACTTTGGTCTTCTCCGGCCCCCAGCTCTCCTCGACTCCGTCAGGAACCGTGTAGGTCAGACGGGTCCCTAGCTCTAGAGCCTCCCTGCCTTCCAGTCCAGGATTTTGAGTTCCGGCCGATCGGGATTCTGCGCGTAAAGGAACTCCTTTACGTGTTCAGTGTCTGTATCTCCCGGAACCCAAACCTGCACCCTATTCTGCTCCAGCTTACGCGAGATGATCCGGTGGCCGTCCAACTCTCCGAAGTCCTGACTTAGTAGCCACTCTCTCGACTCCGCCGTTTTTGGTGTCACCAGGAAAAACCCTTCTGACACCAATCCCGACGTAGCAAATCTCGGTGCTACTAAGCCAGGCTCTCCCCTCACTACCTTTAGAACGACCACCTCGATCAGGTGCGTAAGCCTCTTCCTGATGAGTTTCGCTAGAGCCTCGTCCAACGAAGCACCATCCTCTCGGCAGACAGCCACTGCCAGACCACGATACGCCTGGGCTTGGGGCGCTTCGCCGGAGGACGCTCTGAGCGACCCTCATCCGTACTTTGCCTCTTCACTTTCAGACCGCGCTTGCCCGGGCCAGGTTTGGCCTCCCCCAGTTTAATCTCGGGAATGCCACCCCCATCCCCCGTAAGCGCAGCCTTTCTGCTAAGCAGCTTTGCCCTCTTCTTCTGTGCCTTCGACTCATACTTATTTTTTTATTTTATTGATGCAAAAAATTACACAGCATTACAGCGAACTAATACACTGTGAAATTAAAAACAGTATCATACAGACTAGGTACATTATACGGTCTTAAGTAGAGGACAAACAGTAGGTACAAATGCAAAAATGAAAAACTAGTACAAAACAGAAGATTCACGTTTATCCATCCTCTCACAGAACTTCATGCACTCTTTACACAGATCCATCCAACTACTTGCAAATACATCACATTCCGGTGCTGATGCGAGGAGCGCGTTAATATATTGAAGAGCGCGGACTAGTGGTGATTTGCCGTGGGATATAGTGCGTGTTTTAGGCACAGCTAATAAGTGACGACTTCGCGGTCGGAAATTAAATTGGGCCTTAGCCATAGAAGGGACGAACACGCGTACAACTTGTGCAACCAGTTCAAGGCAGTCCGAGTTTCCTCGCAGAATATTACAGGCAGAGGTCAAGAGCCCGTAGTTGCGTCTTACTTCTAAGGAATTAAACCCTAAAACGCCAAGGAGGAACTTTGATGGGTACATATACGGGTAGTACCCGTAAATCTTTTTGTACAAAAATCTCAGAAAGGCTTTCTGGATTTTTTCCAAAAGCAAGATGTATTTGTCCTCATGCGGGTTCCAAACGACCGATGCGGCCTAGAGTTTGCTCCGGACTAACGCAGTGTACTTAATAGCCCTGACGTCATCGCAATCACGCGCATTACGAACGACAAAGCCTAACCTCTGATAGCAGTTAATGGCCAACGCTTTCATGTGCTCATGGAAGTTGCGTTGCATATCGAGGATGACACCCAAATCACGAAAACCCAAGTTATGAAACTGTTCTTCCCCCACCGGTGCGACTTCCCTAACGGGTCCCCCCCCCCGCCCCCGGTGGTGACCGCAACAGCTCGTCCTCTTCCAGTGTCAGGCTCCCCAACTTAAGGACATCCGGGGTACCCTGTCCGGATCTTCCCTGCTTCCCTCCGTGCTCCTCGTCGGTGCTCAGAGTTCCTCCTTCTATTAGTACGGTCGGGGGTCCACCAGCTGGTTTCACACTCTCTCGCACTTCTGCCCTTTCGGGCTGCTTCTCCGCTGACGCGGTGTTTATTTTATTATTATTATTATTTGTAATGCAGGCAGGCAGTTTAAACAACTGATAATGCCTGTATCCAGAGTCATAAACCAAGTTCTCAGTGTTGAGTAGAATTTGCTTTGTGCTTATCTAATTTATTCTTAAACTCATTGACACTTTGGGCCGCTACTACATCCCCTGGGAGTTTGTTCCAAGCGTTGACCACTCTGTTGCTAAATAAGTGTCTATGAGGATTATTGTAGGACCTGTGAGACACCAGGTTATACTAGCTAGCTTAGCGTTAGCTTATTTTGTTGGTATTCATTTTATAATTCATTCACTATCTAGATAATGGGAAGAAATACATTAGGATGGTGACAGAGCTCCCTTACCGCCCATCCAGCGACATTTACTCCTACGCAGTGGTGCCACCCCCTTGCGCATAGTCGTTAACGACAGCGATTGTGCTAAGTAGGCTCGCACGTAATACCGAAAGTCGATATACCTAATAGTCGATACGGACTCTTGACTTACCTATTGAAAGAATTGCCTAAAGCTAATATACCTAATGCACGTATATTGGTCGTTAACGTTTACCCTCGGCATACCAGGTGGAAAATACTATTGTGAATGAATATATTGCTGTCGAACAATGTGTAATTATTTTGCAGTTCTATATTTTTCCCCTTATTTTTGAGGATATACTTGTAGGAATACAAAAAGTATTTTTAATACAGTTGCTCGTAAAGTGCTACTTTACGTAGCTGTTCGCAAAGTTGGTTTTTGCGAACTAGAGCTTTTTACTTTTCCAACTTTTTTAAATTTAATTCCGATCGTAATCCATGGATGTATGTTTCAAAGAGTATGGATGTTTAAATTTTTTATTTCGGCATTAGACATTTATTAGTATTATTACACTATATAAAGTAAATATTCATTGGTTATTATATAAATAAAACGTTACATAATGAGATATATTTGTCACTAATTTTTTATTTGGCAGAATAAAATTATCATTGCCACGTTGGCGGCAATGATAATTCTAGAAAAAGTGAAAAATTAAAAAGTAAAACCGGCGCCCGCTATTTTCACTCAAAATTTAGTTGTGTGCAAAAAATAATTCATCTTAAATTGCAACCTTGAGTGTTTTTGTATGAAATAAGTTATTGCGATTAAGTTTTGTAAGTATTTATGTATTTATAGGTAGGTAGCTATAGGTATTTCGTTCATTAATAGGTAAAGCAGCCTTAGGTATTTCGTGCATTAGGTAATTAGGTATAACAACTTCAGGTGTTACTTTAGGTATTTCGTTCGTTAGGTATAACAGCTCTAGGTAATATATCCATTAGGTAAATCAACTTTAGGTATGGGAGCGTTCAAATATTACGTAACACAATTTTTGAAGATTTTTGACCCCCCCCTCCCCTCCGTGTAACGCACCGTAACGACGTTTAGTTGTCCCCCCCCCCTACCCCCTAAACATTACGTAACACTTAGTGACCATTTTTTTTACCTAAAAGTTACAATTACGTTGCGCAAAGTACCGGAAAGTCGCTAAAATACCTTTTTAATACAGTTGCTCAAAAAGTGTTACTTTTCGTGGCTGTTTAGCGTGCGGAAAGTTGGTTTTTGCGAACTAGTGCTTTTTACTTTTCCAATTTTTTTAAATTTTTACTTGTTCCAATTCATGACTACTTATTGATGAGTGTTAATATTAGTTTCCTTTAAACGTCGTAATCAACATAAAAACCTACTGTTAATGTAAGAATACGAAAAATATGCATATTTCATCATTATAAATTTATTTATTAATGTTGAATAACCGTTCTTAATAAGTTGTCTGTATGGAACGGAACGCCTGTCAAAGAAGAGGCGTATTTTCTTACTGCAAGAATGTTTTAAGTTTCCAAAGGCAACATTCGATATTGTTTTTAGAAATATACGATACACAAATAATCGTAAATAACGATATTTATGTAATAATAGTACAATGTTTTAATATTTACAATTGTTTCTGTCTTATAGAACATGCATTTGAAAAAAAAACTTTCATTGAAGTGGGTTCAATAACAATAACAAAATCTATTCTAGTCGAATAAAAGCTAGAAAAACACCCCTTCATAATGTCAATGTCAATGATGTCAGTGTCACAGAATTAATAATATAAAAGTTTCGAATTCCATTCCTTACTTGTTGCTTTTCTTATTTTTTCGCAACTGTATTAAGAAACGTCGGTCGATACACGTGCGGGTATGTCATTCTTCACTCGACCCCTCCCTCCCCTGTAACGCATCGTAACGTTTTACAAGACCCTCCCCCACCCCCCAAATTGCGTTACGTATTATTTGAACGCTCCCTATGTCGTTCATTAGGTATACCAGCTTTAGGTGTATATCAGCTTTAGGTGCTTCGTGCATTAGGTATAATAGGTTTAGGTGAAACGTGCGTTAGGTAAAACGCGCATTAGGTATATAGTGCATTAGGTGTTTCGTCCATTAGGTTAAATGAAATTAGGTATTATTAACTTAGGTCATTCAATGTTGAGGTAAAATGATTGTTAGGTATTTTAAAAATAGGTGAGTCGGGCATAGGTGATTCGACATTAGGTAAATCAATTTTCGGTATTCTGATATGTAACCTTATGCTCGATCCAGACTGTTGCGAATTGGCATTGCATCTAAGAGGCCGTAGTCGATTTTGGAGCAAAAATTTTAAATTGATACATTTAGTCGTTGAAATTATACTTGTTTTGTTACGTAATATCTAAATAACAAGTATTGGTTTCTATTAGCACGTTTTCTCATCTTGCCTTTTAATAATGAGGTCGCGAGCGTGCGTCACCGATAATATGTGAAGAGAAGGGGCAGTTTTTAAAAATTCATCAAAAAATTATGGTGGTAAATTATACAAATTGATGTATAAGAATAGTTTCAGCAAATGTTGTAGATTGTTCAAGTATCCAAATTACGTTGAAATTAAGTCGATTTTTCAGAGAAATTGTAACTTGTTTTGAAGTAATTTCTGGAGAAAATTGAATTCGTTTAACTTTCATTTCCTCGAACTTTAAGTCATATAACAAAAATGTAATCTGATAAAGGTAAAGTAAGAATATGTGGAATATAAATTTACCATTTTTAGCAGTCCAAACTTTACGAAATCTACAAATAAGAGCGACAAATTCAGTGCTTTACGCGCGTTTACCTAAACGTCCTTCAGAAAAAAAATCATTACTAATTTAGTGTCTGTTTTCAAAAAATTGATCTGATAAAAGGCAAGATAAGAAGACGTGCTAATAGAAACCAGTACTTATTATTTCAATTTGGTAACAAAAGGTGTACAATTTCATCGAAGAAATCTATCAATTTTACATTTTTGCGACTAAAATCGACACCGGCCTCTTAATCTAAAACCGCGGTAATTTGTGACAATCTATCTGTCTCGGAAGCTTTGGTATTCTTGCGTCGGTAATATTGGTCCAATTCGGCGATCGAAATGAGCGAGCCAAATTGGCGTTTACGTTCGCACGGCCTGATTTGATCCGAAAATTTAATCAGATTGGCAAAAAATTGTCCCGAGATAGATATAACTCCGTTATAGATGGATACAGTCTAAGGAAAAAACGTGCCTCGAATATCACGAAAATTTGATTCTCGATCAGATGGCGCTACTAGTTTTGGCCTACTCTCGTATAGAGGGCGTTGACGGTTTCGTTTGTTATTTATAATTTTAACTCATATCAGTGAAAGAACATGGGTCAAAATCATATAAAAATAATTAATACAAATAAAAAATAATTTATCTATATTTAAATACATTTTAACGTATTTTTATAAATCTTCATTTTTAGTTTTAAACTATGTCGATAGATGGCAGTGAATTTACAGTGGTTACAAAATTTACTATGACAGTACCGCTCTATCTTATTATATCCTCTTTGGTTGTCACTATTTTCCTCATCGCATTGCAACGTTTTTTGATATCACTCAGTCGGCGGTCTTTGTTTTGGTAGGGTGTGCGACGGTGAAGTAAGTACTTGTGCTTGGTGTTGTCTCTTGTGGTGTTTTTAATTTGGTCGATGCATAATTCAACCTGCATGCAGGCGTACAAAATTAACCGTGAATCATCTTATCGACCACTGACCAGTATGTTTTTGTGTATTTGATATTACAATAATCAACGGCGGAAATATATACAAAAATATGTTTTCCGCAATAATTGACTTATTTAATTATATTATAAAGTAGGTAGGTATTCTTTATCCATTTAGCAATTCTATGATGTTTATTTTTAGTGAAGATATCGAAGCTTCAATTAATCAATATTCCGTTCCGCTGTGTAGAGATTATCGATATATATTATGACATTACTAACTGTTGCCCGTTGCCCGCGACTTCGTACGTGTGGATTTGTAAGCATATAACATTATGCCACAAAAGATAGCAGTAGGGACGGTTAATCATTTCACGAAGTTTCAAGCCCCTAACTGAAAAAAAATCTTATCGTTATTGATCTCTTTATTAAAAAAAAAAGTTCGCTCCCGATGGAAACTTACAACTCATTTTAACCGTCTTTAGTTTAATTTTTTACCAAGTTTTAACTTCTATCCCCTTCTGACCCCCTTAGGGGTTGAATTATCAAGATCGTTGAAATAACTTTTTTGTAATATTATATTATGCCTTTCTAAGAAGTTTTAAAAGCATTTGTAATGGATTCAAAGTTTCAACCCCTTTTTATCCCTTTTAAGGGATGAGTTTGTTTAAACGCTAAAATTACTTATCTTGTATGCCTTTATACAAAGTTTTAAGTCCCGCATTCACAAAAATGTTTGATATCCATACAAATTTTCAACCCCTCTATGACCCCTTTAGGGGTTGAATTTTTAAAATCGCTGAAATATTTTTCTTATATTATAATAATATGCCTTTATAAAATGTTTCAAGTTCCGCAATCAAAAACATTTTTGATATCCATACAAACTTTTAACCCCCTTTTCACCATTTTGGGGGATGAATTTTCAAAAACGCGGAAATTGGTTTTCTAAGAAAACCGAAAAAAACTTCTTCGCTTTGAATTAAATACCTTTTTACGAAGTGTCAAGTTCCTAGTTTAATATAAAATTTGAACCCTAACAAACTTTCATCCCCTTTTTAACCCCCTTAGGGGTTGGATTTTCAACAATAAACGTTGAATTAAATTTTTTTGGAACCTTATTACAATAAGATAAGAAAAAGAGGAAGAAAGTTTGTATGGGGTTCAAGTTTTATTTTAAGCTAGCAATTTGAAACTTCGCTTCGTAAAAAGATATATTATTAAAAAACAAGAAAACTAATTCCAGCGTTTTTGAAAATTCATCTCCTAAGGTGATGAAAAAGGGGTTGAAAATTTGTATGTAGATCAAATTATTTTTCGAATGCGGGACTTGAAACGTTGTATATGGGCATATTATTAGAATACAGGAAAAGTAATTTCCGCATTTTTAAAAATTCATCCCTAACAGGGTTAAAAAGGGGTTGAAAGTTTGAATCCAATACATGTGACAAAAATTCCTTTTAGAGAAGCAAAGTTTGGGAATTCCTCACGGTTACCTGGTTGCTGATTACCGAATTTAGTCTTAGTAATCCTGCTTAAAAATAAAAATAAAGATTTTCTCTAAATCACATTTGACACTACATACATGCTAACCACACTGACACTTCTATGTCACAACTATGTGCAAGCATTAAATGTCTCTATAGTTTAAACTGTGTCACTAGTTATTTATTAATAATTAATTAGGTAAGTACTAACTTTCGACTATTTCATTATTTTCCACTGTTTTTTGTTGACGTGATCAGGACCTGGCAGAAAATCAATGCTTTTCTTAATGGGTGAAGCGTAATACTGAGCCAGAACCTTTTTGTTTTGCTGCGACGCACACAGGATTTTTATTTGTATAAAACAGTATTTTTTCCTTTTCCTCTACATATTATGTAAAAATCGGTGTGACTTATTTGTTGTTGTAATTTTTATTTATTTTCTGGATTGTTCTGTGTACCTATGTCATTTCTGTATTTGAATATTTTGTGTGTATTGTGGCAAACAAATAAACAGTTTATCTATCTATCTATGTGTCATTTCCACTATTAGCTATATAAAGCTATAGTTTAGCTATAGGAGTTATAGCCTTTTTTCATAATTTTCAATCTTGGCTGAAAAATGACAACGAATGTTTGACCGTACTGCACCGTACTCACTGTATTTAAGAATATTTTCACATAAAAATATAGTTCTTTCTTCGCAAGTGTGATGAAAAACATTGTGTGTAACTCCAGGGGTGAGAATAATGCAAACTCGGGTCTTTAATTCACCCTCCTCGTATTCAATATTTCACTTACCCCCGTCGTTGCATAACTTGAAGGATAATCAATTATCATTATTTGAGGGATATATAGTTATCTTCTACCTTTAGGTTCTCCTTATTTTTACAATAACAGAAATTCTTATAAGGAAGTAAATCTTATCTATACTGTTCAATTTACAAGGTAAAAATGTGTAACAACATATTTATTTTCAGATATTATGTGGATACAACACCTGAGCCGAACAATATTGAAATAAAGAATTTCTTAGCTTTAATACCTTGGTTCCACGCCTATAGTTTCATTACAACTTTTGGTGTGTTGTCATTCCATCTTGAAACATCAGTGTTCCTGATTCGCTCTGAAGATACTCGTACCTAAGTTGTTTTTGGAAACTATACAAAGTTATAAGGTAAATGAATCATTAATTCTAATTTCTCATATGTAAGATTTGCACAACATTCATGAATCAAAATCATGATATGTTGTTACCCCATTAAAGCAAAATGTATCTTGTTGTCGAGATTTGGTTATCATTGCTTATGCAAGCATCACATATCAAATCAAATACATATATCAAATTTTAGTGTCCGTTGCAGCCGATGAAATACGGCGTTTCGTTAACCGAAGATTCTCTGGCAGGATTGGCCCAAATTTTTAGAGGGTGGGGGAGGGGGGGGGGGGGGCTCTCAACTTTATCTTGATATCCACATCAGTTAAGCTACTAGGCCAAGTTTGGTATCGTTTTCGTATAAATTCGGGGATGCCGAATTCATTTATGGTATCTCATTGACACCATTCCGAAGTCGAATCTTTTAATATATAAAAATAAAATCTAGTCTGTGCGGAAAGGGAAGGGTCGTCATTGTCGTCATCCAATTATTTTATTAATACCTTTTTTCATTCCTGTTTACGACATTTTGTACGGTTACCGCGATAGTTATTCCGAAATATAACTATGTAAACGGATTATATCGCATATAATGAATTTGAAATATGTACATCCCGACGTTTCGAACCCTTTACAGCGTCCGTGGTCAGCGGGTGACCCGTTTCACCAGTATATGCTCAGGGGCCTATACATGAAAATAACAGCAGGGCGCTGACAATGATCATTTACTTTAAAACTTTATAGCGGAAGCCGCTTGACCCCAATTTCAAAGGAATACCGCAAATCGATGTACAGGTTAGCCGTTTGGCACACACATACTAGAGGCTAAAACAAAATTTTTGACCCGCAGTTCCTAAAAAAATTTCGCTGCGGATTTTTTTTAGGAACTGCGGGTCAAAAATTTTGTTTTGGCCTCTAGTATGTGTGTGCCAAACGGCTAACCTGTACATCGATTTGCGGTATTTTTATACGAACGGGTTAGACTATTATTTATACGAGTATGAGTAAGACTAAACGACTATACTTTCTTGTTTATAAAATAGACAAAATCTTCTAGCACACGTTCACTGCCATCTGGTCTCTATTATAGGACTTACCCTAAATTACTATTCATTGATGTTTCTACAAAATCTTTATAACGTTCACTTTTCAACCTTTTTGCAGGAGGCGCTGATCTTGGGCGGTGAATCGACTTAACTAATACCACTATCAACAGAGACAGTGACATTCAAAATGCCAGCAACGTCAGCATCACACCAGCAATATCAATCACTTTACATAGATCCACAGCCAGGCTCCCGTGACCCTCCAAACTACATTGAGCATTGTAGTCCTGAGAAAATCAAAATAGCTACTCAGACAAAATCTTCTACCACACGTTCACTGCCATCTGGTCTCTATTATTGTTATATTATCATTATATTATCATTATCAAACACCATTGTACACTGCAGCCAGATTGAAGATTGGCCACAGTCTGCACTTGTTGAATCAAATTCTCAGCCTCTATTGTCTTCTCAGCAGTTAGGAAGGGCAAGTGAACAGTCAACCAGTGACACTGCATCCTTACAGCCAGGGTCAATTTCAAATATGTTGCAAACTAATATCCGTGTACCTCGAAAAGTTACAATAGTCGGTAGCCCTAATATGTCAAATGTTAATTTTCCATCCACTGATGGTGGTAGATCAAGAACAGTTACAATAACCGGTAGCCCTTATATGTCAAATGTTAATTTTCCATCCGATGAGGGTGGTGGAACGAGAGTAGTTACAATAACCGGCTGCCCTAATATGTCATATGTTAATTTTCGATACAATGAGGCTTCTGGTGGATCAAGAACAGTTACAATGACGGATTGCCCTAATATGTCAAATGTTGATTTTCAATACAATGATCAACCCAGTGCAAAAATAACAGTTACAATGACCAGTTGCCATAATATGTCAAACGTTAAATTTATTTTCAATGCTGGACCTGGTTCAACATCAACAGTTACACTATTCAATTGCCCTGATATGTCAAATGTAGTATTTATTATCAATGCTGGACCTGGTAAAACAACAACAGCTACGTTAACCAGTCCCCCTAATTTGTCAAACGGTCAATATATTTACAACTAAATTTGTCACAGTCATGTAAATTTCTTGACTCGCAGAATGCCCATAATTAGTAGGTATACAACGATTAGAGATGGGCGGCGGGTAAATACAACAGCCTCTTGCGCCTAGTGTTAGAGTCACCTGCTTACGCTTTCTGGAAACATTGGGACGATGTACATATGGGATCCAGAGGCTTAGTTTATAATTTATTATAATATAGTACTTTATACCTAGGTTTGACTAACATAGGATTAAGGGAATGTACACTAACACTATGGACATGAAAAGAAATAAAAAAAATAAACAAAAAGAATACCATTAACAATAACAAATACGATAGTTAAAAAAATAGTATAAAATGAAATATGAAATAGGTAGTTTAAAATAATAAAAAAATACAAAAAATAAAAAATAAAACAAAAAAAAAATATTAAAAAGAAATCTGTATAAAAAAATAAAAAAATATTAAGTATGAAAAATGTATATAAAATTAACCAAACTTTCCTACAAATAAACAGAGAAAAAAATCTTATAAAATAGCTTAAACTAACATTCATCAGTCTTCATAGACCATAAAACAAAATATAATAAGTAAAATAAAAATAAAGTAAAGTAATTATAACTATAATTTTATTGTGGTTGTCAATGGTTTCAGGTCTAACCTAAAATCTATAACATCACGAGTCCCTCAAGGCTCACATCTAGCACCTTTTCTTTTCAACATATTTATAAACGACATACCACAATTAAGATTACAACTAAGAAACTGTTAGGTATACGTATATATTACACTTAGTACGAAACTACGAAGCATTCTAGAATACTGTAGCGTACTAGCGTAGTTTGGCGACCACACTTTGCCACCCATAATTTAAGAATGGATAGGTTACAAAAACGTTTTTAATGCCATTTAGCAAGAACAACCGGGATGGCAAAGAAAATTCACAAACGCTTTAAAACACTAAATTACCATCGTTATCTCAACGCGAAGATACCTACTTTAGACCTATCATTCTTTGCTAAATTGTAATTTTTAACATTTGATTATAATAAATAAAGTAATAATAATAAATATACAAGCTAAGCCCGCAGGGCAGCTTGTGGCGAGCTGTTGGGGAGTGACGACCCCACGGACCCGAGTGCTCCAGAGAGTCGGTCAGGGTCTCCGTTTCCGGCGTGTCTTCGTCGGTCGGAGTGGACCCCAAGGGGACCCGCATGACTCTCAGCTCTGGCTTGCCTTCATTGGCCGTCCAGAGGGGAGTCGTAAGAGCTATATGCTCCAGGGGTGGAAGTGAAAGATGCATAAGACGCGAGTTGGCACAGTGGCTGTTAAAATCAGTCACTGGGTAGAAAGCGGCGCACACCTCTCGACACCCCTGAGCCGCTCACACCGGTGTTGCTCCTGGTCGTCTTCACGACGGCAGTTTCAGGGGCCCATCTAGTAAGCGGCAAGTCACCACCTGCCTCGATAACGTGTGTTAGCATTGTTATGGCAGGTGTCCGGACTTCTTTTCAATAGCCCAGTCTCATTGTCCACCCAAACTTCAATCCATAGACCGGTATACTGTTCACTTTTTCTACAATAGTCCCAATGCCTGCTGCGACCGGTTCATGGGTGTCTATTGTTGCACCTGTGAACGGGTTCCAGCAGGCGTTCTACATGACATTAAAGCTCTCCAAGGGGCCTCTACGTGTTGGATCTATATCCCCACGCAAGCCCATCAAAAGACCGGGATTTATATAGGCCCGTGAAATCCGAGGAGATACAAATAATAATAAATATACAAGCTAAAAACTAATAGATATCATATATTAAAGAAAAAGTGACGAAGCCCTCCAGTGGTGAAGGCCGGATTTGTTCATAGATGGCAGCACCAGTCTCTCTCGCTACAACGTAAATCCGTAAGGAGTTCGTTTAGGAGGTGCAAGCGCGCACTGCTTGCCCTTAGAGCTGGTCAAAGACGCCTAGTCTTACTAAGATGGCATATAGTCGAGAAATTCGGACGGGCACCGCCGTGGCGGGGTGGCCTAGGGGTTCATGGCGTTAGCCGCGATAGCTAAAGACGCCGGTTCGAATCCGGCCTTCACCACTGGGCTTCGTCACTTTTTCTTTAATATATGACATCTATTACAGTTTTTAATTTATATATAGTAGTGTAACTACTTAAAAAAAAAAACATCGAAATATTTAATAAAATAATTTGATGTTCCCAAACTTGTTCAAATATACAAGCTATTGAAAAATCAAATGGATTGCCCCAACTATTAGAAAATGTCAATTTGAGAGCTCAGCAAGATATCCACGCACTTCAATACAGGCCCTAAACCCCCCTTTTCGTAAAACTATTTTCGGTAAAAACTCCCCGTCTAAGCAGATTGTTAAATGAAAAAAGTGGCAATGCTGATATTTAACTTCGACTCTTTGAGTAGATTCCGGACTAACACCCAGGACTGAGTCACTATAATATGTTATCGAATTTTTTTCTTATATTTTTATCTGCATTTTTTTTCTTCACTACTATACTACAATATTATTACACTTATCTATCACATTAGTTGGCATGGAACTTGCGTGGTGATTTTCTGGTAAAAGGTAGCTGATTTCTAGGACAAACCTAATTTACAAATAATAATCTTTACACACTTGACATACAAGAAATCAGCTCCACCCAGCCAATCATTCAGCCGCTTTGTGGCCAACTACAGCAACTTCTCATCATCCACCTCGGTAAAACCGTAGAATTGCACCTTTGTTCAGTTTCCTATTTAATTTCTTAGGTTGCGTCTTACGTAGGCGAACGACTCGCGAACGCGAAGCGAATCGGCGGCGAAGCGGTGCGACGGGGCGGCCCACGCGGCGAGGAAGAAACAAACCGTTGATACGTATGGAAGTGTCCTAGGTGAGCGTTCTTCGCGCGAACGCGGGCGGCGCGGAGCGGGTTTGATGCTAGAAAGATATCAACCTTATTCTTATTTAATAAAGTCGATTTTTGTATTGTGTGTGTTAACAGCGCCATCTATGGGACTCTATTCTATATCGAACCCTAGATAGCTTACCTACATTACGCACCCGCCAGGGTACGTAGTTCACAAGACGGTCCATAGGTGGCTATAATCAACTTCCTCAGGATAGAAAAAAAGTCGACTAATCAAATCTTATCCGGTATTTTACATGCGCCACGCCTCTAGCCGCGTCGTATTCGCGTCAAAAAATCAGATGGATTGATCGCGCCCGCTCCGCGCCGCTTCGCCATCGCGTGAAGATCGCTCACCTAGGACACTTACATAAGGTAAGGACGGTTTGTTTCTTCCGCGCCGCATCGCGCCGCCTGTCGTTCGCGTGCAACGAGATCGCTCACGTAGGACACTACTATGGGTTTTAAAGGATTGATTTAGCCGCGTCGCGCCGCTTCGCTTCGCGTTCGCGCGTCGATCGCCTACGTAAGACGCTACGTTAGTCTTAATTTAACTGTAAGCATACAAAAGTGGAGTTTGCCTATAATTAGCTGTGCAATAAGCATAAGAATCGAATGTAACAACGTAACCTAACAATGTATAATTGTAACCGCTGTTGGCAGACCTTTAAAAAAAACTAAAAATCGAAAAATATCTTCAAGGTTCGCTCGTTCCTCGCCCAACGGATCGGAATTGTGAATATTGCGATCCAAAGTGGAAACGCAGCCAGCCTTATGGGAAGTGGGAACCCTTCCGCAGGGATCGGACCTGGGTGATCTAACCTAAAATACATCGTGTTTTTTTTATTTTCTTTATTTCGGGGTATAGATAAGTACGTTTAAGGAAACTAAATGGCATAAGTACTTAATTGATTTTTTTTTAACTTTTTTTATAAAAAGTTATTAAATCTTGCATACAGCGTTCTTGTCACACAGGTATTACTTTTAATTCAGCCAAACAATTAAAAACGGTACGTTATCAATGTAATTTCGAAAATAGATTGTCCGAGACAGTACTTACGTTTAGTAGCAAATGTATAAACTCATACAAACACTGATCAATATATAAACAGTCCCTAAGGCAAGTGTACACGCTTGTAGGGGCCTTATCAGATGAAAATAAATTATTGATTATATCCGAAATGTAGTTAATTAGAAACCTAGTGTTTTTGAGAAAATTACTTAATTTAAGCTCAGGAATGCATCTTGAAATTAACGCAAACCAATAATACGGTGTATATATGTCGCAGGCAAATTGTAAGAATCCGCCGTTTACAAACGGCGTCGTCAATGCCGAAGGCAAATTGTTAGTGCGCTTGTGGTGACTGGTGAACTAGCCTAACGAGTTAAATGAAACAGCTAGTTCCACATTAATTATTATATTGTCAAATAACGGCACACAAGAGTCACAAGCACAAAGAAAAGAAGTAATTAGCACAGTATAGTTGAAGAGAGAGTCAGAGGAAACACAGAAGATAGAAATAGCACATAAAGAAAGAGTACATAAAAACTAAAATTATAAGCGTATTCGGCGCGCACGCAAACCGAATAATATTATAATGCAAGCGAGTCGGCGCGTAAGCAATAACCGTTAGCTCGATCGGCGCGAGCGCATGCGTCCAGCCTCGAGAGTAGTAAATTGCCGACTGGCAGGAATTTCCGAGCGCGCACGAATGTGCGATCGGGCCGCCGATCTACGGCGGAACTAACCGAGCGATAAGACAAGTACCTGTACGCCGCGCTCGCATCGCGCGAAACCGCAACGGTATTTGAATGTTATTACATTTATATTCTTTATAAAAATACTAAGAATTGTCGCCACACGCTTAATAGCACAGAATAACTAATAGTACTACCGTCAATAGTGTCAACGTAAACGTGATGGTTATCTGAGGGTGACCATAGTTTGCTGTTTTATCAATTTATATTAACTTTAATACCCCAACATCATCCTCACGCGTGTTTTAGCCGTGGTTCCACTGCTTTGACTCACAGTAGGTTCTTTTTACCCGCTGTCCCATCGTTCTAAACAGTGTTCGCCAGTGGGTCTACGGATAATTTATTTTTACCATGGTGCCACGCACAGTTTCTTTGCCAAAAACATCTCCTTCACAGCTTAACTAGATTATTTCTGAGCGGTTTGCCCTTCGGGCATCTGAAGGTACCTAACGCGCCTAACCTACTTACCTACTGTGTTCTTTGCCTTCGGCATTTTACAAAGGGCCCGTCGTTTTACAAACGTAAAAACGTTTGTAAATTGACGACGCCCTTTGTAAACAGCGGATTCTTACAAAATGCCTGCGACATATATACATTGACACGGCTAGGTCACCTATAATTCTTATGCTTTATTATTTTTTTAGGTATTAGCCTTAGTTTTGTAGGTAGTTTTAATTTTAGGTTATGTTTTTTTGTACGTTTGTTACACGAAATAAAAAACTATATAATTTTTTTCTGTTTTATTAAAAAATACTTAAATACTAATAAACAAAGGTGGATGCCCTTGGATCGGAGGGTCCGACAGCTGCTCACCACACACCGTATGCTACATCCACGCTCGTCTGTTATGAGATTGTACATCCCAAGGAAATGTAGAGGTCGCGCGGCTTCCTAAATGCCAAAAATCTCCACAACCGTGAGGTGTACAATCTCCGGAATTATTTCCTCAGTAACAAATGTGGGATGCATCGTAATGTGGTGGCAGCAGATAGGGGCCTCTCCTTGGCAAACGAGAACTGGCACAAACCAGTAGTACTAAACTAAGCACTGAGGACCGTAGGGCGGTATGGGAGCATAAGCAGTTACATGGGCGGTTCTACAAGGCCCTCATGGGACCAGATCAGGGACCGGACAACCCTTTCCGCGATAAAACCCTTTCAATGGGCGACACTTAAACACGGCTAACACATTGAAAGACTTTCCCTTTTGAACTGCAAGCCCATTCATACCCTTACCTTTGTCTAACCCTTACCGAAAAGCTAACCAAAAATAAGGCTAGCTCTTAATAAGGGTTACCCTTATCTTTAAGCGCTTTTTATAAAGGTTTCCCTTCGCGTGAAAGAGACAGGATTAGTATATATCTACGGTAGTGTATGAAAAGGAAAGAAAATACGTGCCTAGTCAAAGAACGCCGCCGTCGCCGCCGACGATCGCTCGGATTCGAAGTAATGTGTGCTTTATGAACAAGGTAGACGACTTAAATTAGCACGCTTATATGCTAAAAGGGAAGCCCTTTATAAGGCTAACCCTTATAAGCAATATGCAAGGTGTTGGTAAGCGGATGATAAGGGTTTTGTAAGGGTATTTGGGCTACCGATTACTCAAATGTGGTAGCTTTATATAAGGGTTTTTAAAACCAAAACAAAGGGTTTCGTCTGGCAAAGGGTATGGTGAGTTAAGCCTTATGCAATACCCTTATAAAACCCCGATAAGGGATAGCGGGCCGGTCCCTGGACCAGATGTAGAACTGCCCGCGTCGTTGAACTGGCTACGATTCGTGGACCTCTTCGGAGAAACCGAGGGTTTTGTCTGCAATTACGGACAAAGTTATCATGAATCATGACGAATAACTAGGAGATATATCCCGAACGACGGTACGGTCGACATTTGTCGGGCATGCCGCCGTCCGGGAGAGTCACTCAGGCATATTATTTCCGGTTGTTCTCATCTTGCTAACGGCGAGTACTTGCACAGACAGCCTAATCTCATAGCCAGAATTATTCACCAGCAGCTTGCTGTAATAAGTAATAGTATTATCATACAGATGCGAAATAAAACCAATACGTTTTGTTTATTAACGTATTTCGGTCGAATTATCCAACGCGGCGAGCGGCTAGTCGTGTAACTTCGGCCGGCCTCGGCAAGCTGCGGCTTCGCCTCAGAATAATGACTAAAGCATAGAAGTCGGGCAAAAATGCTTCGCAAATATGTATACCCGTACTTTACTTCCTTACGAATTAGATAATGTGCCGAAAAGAGATGCATATATGCTTGTTATTTCTCATTTACGTACGGTGTCATAAGTTTGATAATTTGCTAGGGATGTAACTGTGTCGACTTTTTATATCGATAAATTATGTTTATGTGCCGTGTAAAAGAATAATCACGAAATTGGCAAATTGATAATAGTCTGGCTAATGAAAGTTGAACCTGAAAAAACGCGGCAATTTCAAGAAATCTGTAGCAGGCGGCTCGTTGAAATGAAATGAAATGCGTGGAATACAAGGATTGCATAACTTTTATACTTTCTATAATTTTCATATTCTAAAAATCATTAAAAAGTATAAAAATTATGCAATCCTTGGAATCAAAGAGCCGCCTGATATGAGGATTAATGCATATACCTAATATAGCTTTTATCTCATTTGCAGTCTACCACTCAGAACCGTCTAACTATACCTCTCGTTTTTTTATCATTAGAAAGAAGGCGAGTGATCTTAACGTGTCGTTTTATCGAAAAACACTTTGATAATAAGTCACAACAAATATAATATACGATCATTTACATACTTTTGCTTTCTTAAGTAAAATATTGCTATATTTATAAAAAAACTTGTCAATAAAAAGACACGTGGAAATGGTTTACCGTTTTTTCTAATGCTAAAAGACTAAGTATAGTTTCTAGTCATGTACAGTCAGCTGCAGAGAAAAGGCACCCCCCTGCATACAAAGTTCTGTAAATTAGTATGGACGTGGGGTACCTTTTCTCTGCAGCTGACTGTACCAAATAGGAAATGAAAAAAAAAACCGTGTAATATATTTTTTTTATTTAATAATAGGGAATATTACGCGAAACTCGGCGTAGTTGGCGCCACTATCACAATCTGAGGGTCTATCGCGAAACAAGAAAATCGAACTTTCGTTATCTAACATCTCTGTCACTCTTGCGTATTCGAGCGATAAAGAGGCAGCTAGATAACGAAATTTCGGATTCGAGTTTTCCGGTAGGTCCCCTGAAAACTTGTCAAAAACCTGTTAAAGGTACAGTATGAATAAGTTACTCTACGGTGCACTAAAAAAGCTAGTGCTGCACTCTGGTGGCAGAACATTGCAGTAATATCCCCTATTCCTCGTCCTTTGGAAATCTGAAATAAAAAGTTGAGTTTTGTGACCAACAATATTAATAAAAGGAACATTCATCAATGATCATTAATGTCTTTTTTATTAGGGTTCCGTACCCAAAGGGTAAAAACGGGACCCTATTACTAATACTTCGCTGTCCGTCTGTCTGTCACCAGGCTGTATCTCATGAACCGTGATAGCTAGACAGTTGAAATTTTCACAGATGATGTATTTCTGTTGCCGCTATAACAACAAATACTAAAAAGTACGGTCCCCTTGGTGCGCGCGTCCGACCCGCACTTGACCGGTTTTTAGTATTAAACTATAGTCTGGCAAACACAATCTGTCAGTAAGTAAGAACAAAGAAAACTATAGGTACAGTCGAAGGCAAAAATATCGATCCAGACAAATGGCTTAAAAATATGTGAACACGATTTTATTGTCTGAGCGTACACATATTTTTGAGACTTTGGGAATGTATATATATTTATGCCCTTGACTGTACTCATCAATTAAAATGAGACAGTCCTGGGCCAAACTATAAGAAAGCTGTAAATGTCGATAGGTTATTGATCTGAGGTCGATACATCACTATGCCAAAAACATAACCTTTCATACTTAGCAGAAAAGTTCGAAAATATATGCAAAAATCTATATAGACTTGAATGCAAGTAATAATTACATAAACAACATATCGATTTCTATGTTTAGGGTCAGGTCCTATAAATTAATTTCTTCAAAATTGAACAAAACTCACCGATTAAAGGTTATCGGTTCGTGCGTATTTTCTTTTCTTCCTGTATGCGATTTACAGCCCTCGATCACACAAGACATTATCACAAAGGGAACTTCAAACCATTACAAATAAAAACTCAGCACGTTTTCCAACAATCTTTCAGGAATAGCAACAATATAGGTATAATTAAAATAAACCAAGATGACCGCTGAAACATCCCGAAATATTTCAACTAAAATAATACGACTATGTCAAGTTGTTACAGTTGTCACCTACCTGTGAAATAACGAACATATATTTTATTTGGCTGGATTATATTATAGAACCACATAGGACCATTTGACATTTCCCTCAGTTTATCTTATGACAATACTGAAAAAAACGAAAGAACTTGCGGATTGTTGTCTCACTCACTCATAGACAAAAAGTAATAACGTGTTGTGAATACGATATCTTTTACCAAGCTTCTATTTTTGCCCGGCTTCTTTGCTTTAGTCATTATTCTGAGGGCTTCGCGTTCCCCGCGCGCCGCACGAGTCAGCGCCTTACGTAGCGTCTTACGTAGGCGATCGACGCGCGAACGCAAAGCGAAGCGGCTAAATCAATCCTTTGATACCCATAGAAGTGTCCTACGTGACGTGAGCGATCTCGCGTCAGGCGGCGTGGAAGAAACAAACCGTTCTTACCTATGTAAGTGTCCTAGCTTTATTTTCTCGGTAATATTGGTCTTGGTCCGCACGGCCTGGGTAGTGTTACATAATAAATAAACTACAACTAATATTCCAAGCGGAACTCCTTTTCTAATAAGTGAAAATAGAAAAAGAGTTCCGCTTGTAATATTAGTCGTAATTTATTATGCAGCACGGCCCTGATTTGATCGGACAATTTAATCAGATTGGCAAAAAATTGTCCTGTCTGGACTCCACTATTTTTCTCATTGCAACGTTTTTGTAATCACTCAGTCGGCGGTCGATCTTGGTTTTGGTAGGGTGTGCGACGGCGAAGTAAGTACTTGTGCGTCTTGGTGTTGTCTCTTGGGATATTTTTAATTCTTTTGGTTTTCTTCGCGAATGATGTGTTCCTTTTCCTTCAATAAATAGTTTGTTATTTCTTATGGTTGCGTATTTGCGTTCGAGATTTTGTGTGACCATGCAGATACAGCGTAACCTGTATTTTAACCGACTTCAAAAAAGGAGGTTATCAATTATTTATTGTATGTATGTTACCTTTGAACTCCGTCATTTCTGAACCGATTTGGAAAATTATTTTTTGTGTGAATGTATATGGGGCATTTTCTATGAAAAGGGACCTTATTGTCGATGGCGCTTACGCCGCACAGCGTCGCGCGGCATTGTATTTATATCGGAGCATCGTTAATAATGGCGTAAGCGCCATCGACAATAAGGTCCCTTTTTATAGAAAATATCACATATAGTCCCTAGTTGGTCCTGTTTTTGGTAAAACCCAGTTTTGATGATGGGATCCGTGAGGAATCCAGAGAACACCTCAAATCATATAGGCATTTAATATACATATACAGCGATTTTAGTATTTTCATCAACAAACCAAGCATTCTCATCCAAAATATTGTCATTTTAACTGCTGATGATGACCAGAACGGGACTCTAACAACGCATATTTCACTTTTGGCGATTTGTCCTCTTCGTTATGTATGTTAAGCAAGTAAGTTCTAGGGCCTTACCACAATGTTTTTAAAAACGATCTTCACTTACACCGATATTTGTCTCTGGCCCGCAACTGGATCGCTTTAACATGAAAAGGATGACGCTATAGGAATCGTATAATCTATTACGTTTTATCCTTGTAACGTTTGATCGCTCCAAAACCAGAACCGTTCTGTAGTTAACTTACTGATTTATACATTTATTTTTCTTCGGGTTTGATAAGTAAACATCTTTAGGTATAAAAATTATTAATATTAGTAACAAATTAATTTTTAACAAGCAGAAATGTCTGCGAACCACTAATAATAATAACCACTCATAATTAATGAATTTTTCCACTTTTAATTTTATTCTAAGCTTAATAACAAACTTTGTATAAGATTTAATGTTTTTTCAGCAAAAAAAAGATAAACATAAAAAAATGTTTCATGTCAGTTCGTTAATGCTGAAGTTCAGAACGTCTCGCCCTTGACAGGTAGGTGAGGTAGGTAATAAAATAGTAGATTGTTAACCAAGGGATGAAAGGCACTCATTTTTGCCGAGGTATTTTGGTGCTCGAATGCAGTGAGAGCGCCAATAGTCCGAGGCTGAAATGATGCCTTTCACCCGAGTTAAACACTCTACTTTTCATTTCGAATACGAGGAAAGTAAAATGCATGTGTTTTTTTTAAACATGACTAAGTATACATTTTTATAGTATTTCTTGAGGGTACTTTCAATTAACAATTAAGGCAAAAGTATCGTTATTTATGGAATGAAAAGTCAAATATCGGAATGGAAATTGTATAACAAATCCATTTAAACTCTAATTTCAATTGTTTATCGTACAAAATATTAAAAAAATCGTACTTCGAACGTAAAATGCTCTAGTGCAGACACGTATCATTTTCTGCACACCTTTTAGAACAACAATGACCCTCTTTCAGAGCATGAGAAATGAAAAAGTTTTTGTTGTTTACCTATTTGAAGTGCTTTGCTTCGCGGTCGGATATCGCAGAATGTTTAGTTATGTTAGCGTGTTTTGCGGGTTGGGGTATAGCGAACTCGCAACTTCAGATCGCTCTAGTTCCTAAACTGCCAAGTTTATAAAAAAACTTCTATCAATAAAAGATGCTTATTATAATGTTTTCTTGAGTTTAAAAAAAGTAACAAAAATGCAAAAAAATTTTTTTTTGCATTTTTTATTCTTTAAAAAAAATCCGACTTCAAAAAGGATAAAATAAAATATTTTATTAACGTTTTAGATGCGCTAGTAACTGAAACGTTTGAAATCGGTGCCAAGCCAAATTTAACCTTTTGAACGCTTTATGTCATAAACAAAAACGTCACTGCCACGCCAAGGTAACGGGCGCAAGCGAGCGAATGTAAACTTGAGTGTCAACGGTACTTTGACAGCGTCCGCCATAACCCGTATGCTTAATTGCCACCGGCGTGCTATAAAAAAAAAAAAAAAAAATAGTGGTCCTTGTCCTTGGCGACCACTTTAGTGGCTCTTGGCGTTCAACAGGTTAAAAACTTCGCACCGACTACAAACGTTTCAGGTACAGGTACTACTATATCGATATAAACGGGATAATATTTTATTTTGGAGAAAATAAACTAACCGACCGACAAGTTGAAAAAAAAAGTCAAAAAAGTGAAAAGGAGTTTTTTAAGTCGGTTTTACTTTTTTAAAGATTAATTTTATTAACGCAGTAGATAGGCCTTTTGTCGTATTTATATAATATTGCTGGCGGTACGCCAAAAAACGCTGCAAATAGTGTTAAAAGCATGAAAATCGGTACTATCGATAGGCTATTTGAATCAATTTGACCCGTAGCACCAAAAAAATAAAAAAGAAGCGGAGTTACGACATCTTTTTTCTGTATAGGTAGGAAATACAATTTTGCTCAGAAACCTATCGTGTGTGATATTAAATGAAAAGGCTTTTTGAGCCGATTCTAAAAATGTATCACATCACATCATTACAAGTCATTTCAGTATTTTTTTTTTATTAGAATAAAAATAATTTCCAATGCCCATCAAGTTTTGGCTTCTCCAGATACGATACCGCTCAATGATTTTTGTAAAATATACCTCAAATTATATCTAATATCCTCATGTCTAACCCTAAGAAAGCAATTTTGAAGATGTCACATTTGTCAAAGACGCCTAGTCTTACTAAGATGGCATATAGTCGAGAAATTCGGACGGGCACCGCCGTGGCGGGGTGGCCTAGGGGTTCATGGCGTTAGCCGCGATAGCTAAAGACGCCGGTTCGAATCCGGCCTTCACCACTGGAGGGCTTCGTCACTTTTTCTTTAATATATGACATCTATTACAGCTTTTAATTTATATATAGTAGTGTGACTACTTTAAAAAACACATCAAAATATTTAATAAAATAATTTGATTTGTTCTCAAACTTGTTCATGTCACATTTAGTTTTTTTTTCATGACGTCATAACTCCTTTAGTTTTTTTTGGTGCTACGGGTCAAATTGATTCAAATGGCCTAAAGGTCAATCGTACCGATTTTCATGTTTTTAACACCATTTGCACTATTTTAGTGAATTTCGGGGTGTACCGCCAGCACCATAATTTTTCAATCGTTTATAATGTCTCTGTTTATTCGTTTAAATCTATTTTTAGCGGGTGACCGTACCCATTTTTACCTACTCGGCTGGCTCCTTCGATATATCCGTTTAGTTATATGTATATATTTTAGGATATCGTAAACATGTTGTTCACTCGGTGACATAATTCTGATTCCGTATCTGAGTGACGTTCGTCCAGTCGTATATAATTATTGTTTTTGTTGGGTCATTGTGGTGATTGCAATTGTGTGCAAAAAATTTGTATGGAGCTCGAGAAGTTCCGTCTGTAGCTTCAGATTTTCCTTTTTTACAAAAGAGATTATTTATTTTAGGTGACATTACTCACATTCTAAAAGTTACGAAACCAAAGATAATAAGCATTATTTACTTCACCGATCACGGCTCAGAACATGCAAGACTGCAGTGAACGATCCTCTGTGGAGAAAATAGTGCTTTTTGGAGATTATGTATGATGTTATCTCGGGCCTTGTCAAAAAGCAAGCTAGTGTGGAGAACTTTGAGCTGGCGGATGTCAGCATAATCTATAATTTTTAAGAAAAAAAACCGACTTCAATGGGGGATGCTGGTGAGATTATTGTTGATGGTGCACTCTTAGAAAAAGGCAGCATCTTTCGCCTAATTAGGCATTTCTCAGAGGTGGCTTTTTTACGTGTACGGGGACTACGGGGGCATAAACACATGAATTTATTGCTTAAAAAATCTGAATTAAATCATACAAATCCATCAGCATCTGATACACCTGGACAACTAGTAAAACATTCCATATAGTATATATATATATATATATGTATATATATATAGATATTGTTAGAAAATAAATGTTAAGTGCTAAAATTAACGAACAGTGGGTATGTGCCACACCCAGATTTGTTTTCATAACTTAAGACGGGAATTTTGTTTTAATTTTTAATGTTGGTTCACGTATTCTACAATAGTCTATTATTTAACTCAAAATAATTTACGTATTAATATTATCAAATAAATCCAATTATTCGACTTGTCCCGCGGCAAGGCGTGATTACACTGGAATTTATAAACCTTGTCGGCATTTTAAAAAGGAATATACCAGGAACGCCGCGCCGCGTGCGCAGGTACTCAGGTAGCTTCAGTCGTCGCGCCACGATTACCGGCGAGAGCAGACGTCGGCTCCCGGGTCTGCAAGCGGATTTCGTAAAGGTGTGTTCGGCATTCGGTGGTTTAGTTACGTGATTTTTTTAATTCGGTGAAGCAATTAATTGTTTAAGGGGCTACCTGAGGTTTTCATCGATTTTTGACAAGTTTTGAATCGTATCTCCTACTTTTGCACTACATATAAAATTATAAGACAAGCGGCTATCGGTTCTTCAATCTTTTATCTCCAAATTGAAAGTGAAAAAAATTAATACTTATTTATTTATGATTGTTTTAAACATTGTCTAAAAAAACACTTTTTTCGTATCTCGATTGCTGTGAAAGATCTTACTTATACGAAATCTACATATTTGGGTTCGTCTTAGACGTCTCTAAAAATTTGTCTAAGGTTTTAATTTTAAACTAATTAACACAAAAGTTATGGCCAGAAAACTAGTTTTTTGGCCTAACATTGTTCAACTTTGATGCCAAATATTTCGAAAACAATGAACTTTGAAGTAAATATGGGATACTATATTGCTAAAATCCGTTGTTGTTAATATGATAAGCTACAAAAAACATTAGAAAACTAAGGGTTTCAAATCGAAGGTCATTGGGCATGGGATCCCCTTAAGTGCTTGTGCTTTTTTCGGTTTGATAGTCCGTAAGCTACCCTCAGAGGTATGTGATTTTGATATTAGAAACTCTTGTAAATACTATGATTATTATTTCTGTAATTATTTAATAGCGATTAAAATTGAATTCAGTGGGTGTGATTACCGCGGATTCGGTGGGTTTTTGACCACCGAAATCAAAAAATAGTCCACCGTTTTCAATCTTTACTATAAAATGTTCATTATTTTTGTACTTTACAGTATACAACGATAATTTAAATTGTAAATGTTAACATATGCTTGTAACATGTGCATATTGTGCATGTCCAAATAACAGTACAATCTGCAATCTTATATGAACATGCATACAAAAAGCAGAAAATTGATAATAAAACTATTTTAGTGCTAAAATAATATTGTTTTATTAAAATCTTAGTAAATTTTGAATTCATTGGCACCTGTTTATGAATATTGATTTCGGTAAGTGTGTTTGATTTCAGTGTTTTGAAAAACTTAAATATCTCGCGAACTTAATTGTATTTTAAGCTTTGACTCAAAGATTTTAAACCTAATTGTTGATTTTAACATCATATGTCTATAAAGTTATGAAAAAAAATCGGCACCGAAGTCACGCACCGAACGTCACCTCTGAGAAATGCCCTTAATGTAGAAAAGGAGGTTAAACCACACACTTTTCTCGTTTCTGTGAGGATCGCAGTTCTAACCTAACCCAATTTTCTGATAGCAGTTCGGTTCTGGAGGATCGCAGTTCAAACGTAACCTAACCCACTTATCTAGTAGCATTTCGTTTCTGTAAGGGTCGCAGTTCTAACTCTCCGGGTCCGAGTCCAGGGCCGGGTCCGAGTCCAGGGCCGGATCCGAACCGGGTCCGGGTCCGAGTCCGAGTCCGGGTCCCAGTCCAAGTCGAAATCGCCAAACGTGTACTATGCGTCGTTGAAGAGTTCCGTTCCGATCATCATCAGAAGCTCCACTTTATCAAATGCGACAGTTTTTAATGTACGAGTAAATGCTTCATTATCTGGTGAAAATGCAAAAATCTCTATACGTATGCCTTTAAGATTTGAGGAGTTCCGTCGATTCCTCATGGATCCCATCATCAGAACTCGAGCTTGACAAAAACGTGTCTTAAAAACTTAACTTGCTTAACAAACATAACGAAGAGGACACATCGCCAAACGTGAACTATGCGTCGTTGTATGCCTTTAACATTTGAGGAGTTCCCTCGATTCCTCATGGATCCCATCATCAGAAACGCGTTTTGACAAAAACGGGACCAATCTGTATATACTTACAATAAAAAAAAGAATTTCCAAAATCGGTTCAGAAATGACGGAGATATGGAGTAGCATAAAAACAAAAGAAAACAACTGAATTGAGAATGAGAACCTCCTCCTTTTGGAATCTTGAAGTCGGTTAAAAATAGGGAGAAGGAGTTTGGGCAAGCGCAATTTTGGTCGGTACAGTACAATATGTCGGGCCATGCTCAGTGTAGGGTTCCGTAGTTACCCTTCCGTCACAATAGGCTAAACTGGAGTTAGTATAGAAGATTGTTAACAAACGGATTAAATGTTGTTTAGTGCCTTTCACCCGAGTTAAACAATCTACTTTTCATATTGAATACGAGAAAAACAAAAATATTTAGGTGCAGGAATGACCTTATCTAGGTTAGACATCGTGGGTGTTTGGGCGATGAGCTTGATTAAAAGTTAAAACACTATATGATCAACTAGCACTTTAATTTACAGGGTAACAACCAATAAATCACTAATTGTGACGACCCATGGCTAAAGGCCACTACACTACAGCAGGCGGGCAAGTTCGCTCTTGATCAGATAGATGGCGCCACGTTGTGCGCCGTTACCTCACTACAATCGATAGAACAATCAGCTAGCGAATTCACTACGTTATCGGAGTAACTTCAATCTTATTTGGGTAGATGGCGCTACTGCTAAGCGCCGTCAAATACAAGGTAAATTTGCATCATCAGTACCCGTATAGCCATAATTTTTTCCTTAGAATCGGAGAATTACAATATTTATGAAAATATTGGCCAAGAGCATGTCGGGCCATGCTCAGTGTAGGGTTTCGTAGTTACTATTCCGTCAGAATATGCTAAACGGGGGCTATTAGTATCATGTACACACAAGCAAAAGTTTTGCAGCGCTTTGTACGTCTTTTTACTAAGAAGAGAAGACTTTTTGCAGTAACTCAAAAAAGGCTGGACCGATTACATTCGCTATAGTTTTCATTGAAAGTATTTATTAAGCTTTTATATGGTGACCCATGGTTCAAAAGTTAGAGGGGGGGCACATATTTTTTTTCTTTCGTAGCGATTATTTTCGAATATATAGGTATAGTTGGTCAAACCTTGTGTGTTGGTTTAGTTTTTCCTATGTGACTCTTCAATGCGCAAGATGTTTAGAAATTGTAATGTCATCCCAGGAGAACCTCTGACTAGTCAGCATAGAATCCTAGTAGCTTGCCTTCGAATGCCCATCTGGAATACAAAGCGTAAAAGTAAACCCCGTCCCCAAATTAAATGGTACAATTTGAAAACACCCAAAGGAGAACAGGCCATAAACAGAGTCGAAGAATATCTCAAAATTCCAACGGAGTCACAAGACGCTAACACGACATGGAACGAATTCCACAATCGAATCACTAGTATCGCCAAAGAAGAACACGACGTATCTAAAGGGAAACCGAATACCGGAAAAGATGCCAGCTGGTGGTCCGATGACGTCAAAGAAAAGCTCAGAGAAAAGAAAAACACGTTCAAGGTATGGCAAGAAACAAAAGCGGATGACGACAAAGACGCATATAACATTGCAAATAAAGCGGCTAAAATAGCCGTTGCCATCGCTAAGGACTCTGCCGACAAGACTTTGATCTCCAAACTAGAAAACGCTGAATCAGATAAGGAAATATTCAAAATAGCCAGACAACGCAGGACTACAAACAAATCAAGTACATCAATGATGCAACAGGAAACTTAAACGACAGACGATGAAATTAACAACACATGGCAAGAATATTTCCAACACCTGTTCAATGAAGAATTCCCACATGAGCAGCCTGTGCCACTTCCTGCGGTATCTGGCCCTATTGAATCTATAACTCCACCTGAAGTGCAACGCGCTATCTCTGGTATGAAAAATTGTAAAGCCACCGGTCCGGACGAAGTCCCAGCGGAGCTCTGGAAAAAAACTGGGTACATCAGGAATAATGTGGCTTACAAATCTCTTTAATCAATTTCTTACATAATATTGTCTTCGGTTACCGCGATAGTTACTCATGAAATAAAACTATGAAAACGGATTATATCGCGTATATTGAATTTATAATACATCCCGACGTTTCGAACTCTTTACAGCGTTCGTGGTCAACGGGTGACTCACCCGTTGACCACGAACGCTGTAAAGAGATCGAAACGTCGGGAAGTATTATAAATTCAATATACGCGATATAATCCGTTTTCATAGTTTTATTTCAATTTCTTACATCTAAGAAGATGCCAGATATGTGGAGAATCAGTAATATGGTACCATTCTTTAAGAACAAGGGGAATATCGCTGAATGTGAAAACTATAGGGCCATTAAACTAACCTCTCATACCCTAAAAATATGGGAAAAAGTCATTATCGGTAGGCTAAATATACTCCCTGCCATAACCACAAACCAGTGTGGTTTCACCCCCGAGTCGGCACTACGGATGCTATACACTGTGTGAGAATACTGATGGACAAATATAAAGCCCTAAAAAAGGACCTTCACCTCATTTTCATAGATTTGGAAAAGGCCTTTGACCGAATACCACGCAAGCTCATATGGCAAGCACTTCGAGCCCAAAGGATACCAGAGCAATACATCAGCATCATACAAGACATGTATAACAGCGTAACAACGCGAGTGGTGTCACCAGCAGGTGTAAGCAACAGTTTTGAGGTCAGAGTCGGTGTGCACCAAGGATCTGCTCTCAGCCCTCTGCTTTTTAACATCGTTATGGACTACATCACCAAAGATCTCCAAAAACCAGCCCCATGGACACTTTTATACGCTGACGATGTAGTTCTCATTGAGGAATCACTACCGGAAATCCAAATAAATTTGAGCAGATGGCTCAAAGCCTTAGAAAGCAGTGGCTTACGGGTTAGTCGTAAAAAGACTGAGTACATGCATTAACATATTTAGTTTTAATTTAGGATTAGTTATTTTATTTTATTTTAAATGTAAATGTAATTGTATATGGAAATTTTATTCTGAAATAAATTAATTGAATTGAATTGAATTGAATTGCGATTTCTCTGGGAAAAAGAGCGACAATCAAGCACCACTGACTATCCAAGGTACACCATTAAACCAAGTAGAGGAATTTAAGTACCTGGGATCCGTAGTCAACATCAAAGCAAACACGGAGGATGACATATCCAATAGAATCATAACTGGCTGGCTCAAGTGGAGATCGCTCTCCGGCGTTCTCTGTGATGCAAAAATACCCATTAAGACCAAGAGTTCCGTGCATAAGCGAGCGGTCAGGCCGGCCTTGCTGTATGGATCCGAGTGCTGGGGAGTTCGAAAGCAGGACGAACAAAAAATGCATGTCACCGAAATTAAAATGCTTCGATGGGCTGGGGGTGTGACCAGACTAGACAGGATCCAAAATAGATACATCCGGGGGTCGTTCAAAGTGGCCGAAATACCGCATAAAATTCAAGAAAACCGCCTGCGCTGGTTCGGCCACGTAATGCGCCGAAATGAAGACCACATGACTGGAGAGGTACTGGCCATAGAAGAAGGCAAAAGAGGTAGAGGCCGCCCACCAACCACCTGGATACATACAGTCCAAAAAGACTTGCTGACGACGGGCTTAATGCCAGAAATGATGCAAAACCGCCAAGTTTGGCGAAAAAGTATCAGGAGGGCTGACCCCGAATAGGGATAAAAGCCAGGGGATTGATTGATTGATTGATATAGTTGGTCAAACCAATTTGTCAGTCAGTAACAACCAGGAAAATTATACTCATCCCTTTCTTTTGGGTGCTAGTACTAGTGTAAGACAAAGATAGTATGATTCTCTCTGTCTATGTTTGAAATGAGACAGTCCTTTGACAAACTATAATCACTTAATCAAAAAACCGGCCAAGTGCGAGTCGGACTCGCGCACTAAGGGTTCCGTACCATTACGCAAAAAAGGCAAAAAAATCACGTCTGTTGTATGGGATTTTAGATTTGAGTTGATTGAATAAAAGGTAAATTGCGGTTTACGATTTACGACGTATTAAAAAAAACTACTTACTAGATCTCGTTCAAACCAATTATCGGTGGAAGTTTGCATGGTAATGTACATCATATATTTTTTTTAGTTTTATCATTCTCTTATTTTAGAAGTTACAGGGGGGGGGGGACACACGTTTTACCACTTAAAAAAATTATATTAGAAACCTCAATATTATTTTTGAAGACCTATCTATAGATACCCCACACGTATGGGTTTGATGAAAAGTTCTAAGTATGGGGAACCCCTGAAACTTATTGTTTTTTTTTGTGTGAAAATCTTAATGCGGTTCACAAAATACATTTACTTACCAAGTTTCAACAGTGTTCTTATAGTTTCGGAAAAAAGCGGCTGTGACATACGGACGGACGGACAGACAGACATGATGAATCCATAAGGATTCCGTTTTTTGTCATTTGGCTACGGAACCCTAAAAATGGTTGTTGGAGACCCCTAATTCATTTGAGTTAAAGCGAAACCAAAATTTCAAAAAAAAATCCATTTTGTATGGTACCTACCCTAAAAAAAAATGTTTTTGTTTTATTTTACGACTTTTTCGGCTTGGTTGATTTATACATTCTATGCCAAAGGGAACATCCAAATATTCCGAAATATGTTTTTCCGATTTTTATAACCACAATTTCATAATCCCGATTTTTTATAAGACCGAAATATCAAAATTACGGTTTTTAAAAACACGATGGAATAAAATCACGAATGTTCTATTTCCGAAAACTTAAAATCCGATTGTCATTTCACCGAAAGCTTAAAGTTCCGATTTAACACTTTTCCGAAAATATTTTTTTTTGTCTCAAAACCGAAATTCGTGATATTCAAAAAAAGACTCACGTTTCATTAATTCGGTATTCAGAAATTCGGTTTTTTGTAAGGTCGGAAAAATGAAATCCGTGATATTCAAATGAAGACTCACGTTTTAGTTATTGTTACAGGTGCCTGTCGTGTCGCATAACGTTAAATTCTGCATAAAATATTTTTGGCATAAAAATTCGGCATACTTTAATAAATTCGGCAGAACTGCGACCCTCAAGATAACGAACTGTTGCCAGAAAAGTGGGTTACGTTAGGTTAGAACTGCGACCTCCAAGAAAACGAACTGTTGCCAGAAAAGTGGGTTACGTTAGAACTGCGACCCTCAAGAAAACGAACTGTCGCCAGAAGTGGGTTAGGTTAGGTTAGAACTGCGACCCGAAAACGAACTGTTGGCAGAAAAGTGGGATAGGTTAGGTTGGAACTGCAACCCCCAAGAAAACGAACTGTTGCCAGAAGTGGATTAGGTTAGATTAGAACTGCGACTGCGACCCTCAAGAAAACAAACTTTAACAATATATTCGGAATATCGTTATTTGGAAATTTAAAAATTGGTATATTTAAAGTAGGAATCACGTCAATTCGGAATTATAAAATTCGGAATAAGGGCAATTCAGAATTCGTGATTTTAAAAATCGTAAATGTTAAATTCGGCGTTTGTCACTGTCGGAATTGTTATAATCGGAATTATGTAGTTCGGAATTTAAAATTTCGGAATAATGGCATTGCGGCACCATAGTAGATACCACCATGGCCTGTCATGTGTCCGGAGCGCCCACAGGCCACAGGTTTACAAGATTCGGCTTTTCGGGGTTGCGGAAATGTAAATCTTTGTGATTTTCATCATTCGTAATTACGACATCCGGAATTTTGATAGGTCTAGCATTTAAAAATCGCAATGTTAAAATTCAACATTCTAAAATTCGGCATTTTAAAATTCGGCATAAAATTTTTCGGAACTAGTATGTAGTGTCCTCCGGCCGGGCGTCCCTACACTACATCTAGTATGTAGTGTACCCCTATGCCAAATTTCAGCCTTCTAGCACTAACACAGAATCGGACAGACAGACAGACGGACATGGCGAAACTATAAGAGTTCCTAGTTGACTACGGAACCCTAAATACACATATTGCAGGAAACTGCAGTAATTTTAAATTGATTTGTTACTCAAAATATGAAAATCAGCGGGCTTGCCTTGCCTCTTACCGTTTAATTTTTTACTTTTTCGTTCTAAAACTGCCAATAGTCAACGGCATTACTCATTCAGCCAATGAAACTGTTTTAGAGAAATTAAATATTAAATAACAATTAAATGAGTAAAATAAGCAATTTTTATCTTACATTTTACTTTATTTACATACCTAAATAATGCCAAATAACTTTAAAAACCCATTTAATGTCGTAATAACGTTTTTAATACAGTTGCTCAAATAGTGCTACTTTTCGTGGCTGTTTAGCGTGCGGAAAGTTGGTTTTCGCGAACTAGGTAGTGCTTTTTACTTTTCCAATTTTTTTAAACTTATACTTGTTCCAATTCATGACTACTACTTATTGATGATTGTTTATATTAGTTTCCTTTAAACGTCGTAATCAACATAAAAACATACTAGTGTGTTCACTTTCAACCTTTTTGCAGGATGCGGTGATCTTGGGCATCAATGGTGCATGTGGAGGAATCGAGTTGATCATCAACGACATAGCGACATTTACAATGCGAGACACCAAAACTAAGACTGCCAAATCATTCGCGATTCGGGATGAAATTATAAATATTTTTAAAAACAACCCGAAAAATATTGTTTTGGCAACTAACACTACTATAACAGCCAAGTCTCAAGCAGAAGTACACCACTCCTCGTCAGCATCACACCAGTCACGTCAACCACTTTACACAGATACACAGCCAGGCTCCCGTGACATTGAGCATTGTAGTCCTGATAAAATCAAAATTGATACCCAGAAAAAATCTTCTAGCACACGTTCACAGGCATCTGCTATTTATTATTATTATATTATCATTATATTATCATTATCAACCAGAATTATCAACTGCAGCCAGATTGAAGATTGGCCACAGTCTGCACTTGGTGGATCAAATTCTCAGCCTCTATTGCCTTCTCAGCGGGAAGGAAGGGCAAGTGAACAGTCAACCAGTGACACTGCATCCTCACAGCCAGGGTCAATTTCAAATATGTTGCAAACTAATATTCGTGTACCTCGAAGAGTTACAATAACCGGTAGCCCTAATATGAGAAATGTTAATTTAGCATCCAATGATGGACCTGATGGAACAAGAACAGTTACAATAACCGGTAGCCCTAATATGTCAAATGTTAATGTTCAATCCAATAATGGACCTGGTGGATCAAGAACAGTTACAATAACAGATAGCCCTAATATGTCAAATGTTAATTTTCAATACAATAACAGTGGAACAATAACACTTACAATGACCAGTTGCCCGAATATGTCAAACGTTAATTTTATTTTCAATGCTGGACCTGGTTCAACAATAACATTTACATTAACCAATTGCCCTAATATGTCAAAAGTATCATTTATTTTCAATGCTGCACCTGGTAGAATAATAACAGTTTCATTAACAGATCGCCCTAATATGTCAAACGCTGAATACGTTTACAACTAAGGTAGTCACAATCATGTTAATCTCTTGATTCGCAAAATGCCCTAGTATACCTATATTATACAACGCATAATTATTGATAATTATTGTGAATTAGTTATTGTGAAATAATATACACAACTTTCCTAAAATGTATCTTAAAATACCTTAAATTAACATTCATAGACCATAAAACAAAATATGATAATGAAAATAAAAATAAATTGAAAGAATTATAATTATAAATTAATCATGAATTAATTTTATTCTAGTTAAAGCTACGTAAATACCAATCACTGGTATGAACCATTCATAGACAATAAATAAAAGTTCTCCGTGGAAGCCCGACTTCCAATACGCAGCCCTCTACACGAGCAACTGACGAGCATGACCATTACCGTGAAATAGATGTAAACACACGACAAACAGGAAATGTTCATAGTTACGAAAATTGACTGGTTTAATTTCCATTTGTGTTGATTATCCGCAAGTTTTGCTAGTGCCAGTAATATTACGATAGTTATATCTATCTTTGATTACGATTAAGCAACCCACCCGTTTTTTCGCCCTGAGTAAACTACAGCACATTAATGAGCCAACGGTCTACGGAGCATTGTGTTTCTGCCGCAAATCAACCAAGAAGAGTAACCGCGGTAAGCCGTAATATTATAGTGCAACCTGTGCTGTGAGGTGCAAATTTTCGTATGATTAGTTTATAGTGAATCCTGTGCATGTTCGTTTTACATTTACTTGTATAATTATTGTAATATTATGTATTTATCTATTCTTTATGCCGCTTACACAAAATGCTTCAGATGCCACCCCCGACGCATTGCCATTTGAAGTAGTTAAATTGAACATTGTTTTATTTAATATTAATTGAAACTGCAGACTTGATATTTGGAGTCTTTTATTTTAGGAAGCCATCTTCAGAATACGTTCTAGATTCTAAAGGTCCCTCCACACTCATGCGCGAATCACGGCGCGAAGCCGCGAACGCAAGTGTGGAGGGACCCTTAATACAAATCCAAACATAGACAACATATAAAACTAAAACCATAGACAATATGGCCAGTATGAATCATTCCCCTTTAATAAAAATAAAACGCCTCATATTTACGTTGACGTAACAGGACAGGAGGTGACATCTGACATGACTGGTCTAGACTGTAACATATGGAAGGTAGAGTTAAGGAAATGAATCTTCATGTATCAAAAAGTGACCGTAAAAAACAGTAAATAGGCGGCGCCACCATACACTGAAGTACATAGACCTAGCATTACATAGACCAGCTATACGCGTGCGCCCGTAAGGGATAGACATAGATGACGTCATAAACGTGGGGATACCATATTGGTAAACATTACCCCAATATTTGATATCACGTTGGGGCGATTACCCTGGAGGTAAAGTTAGCTTGTTTGACGGTATTAAAAAATTGTTAAATAAAATGTCAATGGGCCGTTCTTTTTAGGCGTATAAACAATGAAATACCTCCTATAATTCGCGCAGGTGGTACAAAACTAAACATGTTTAGTAAATAAAACGTAAAATAAAATGTATTATGGGTTTTAATTTAAAGAAATCACAAATCGCAATCACACCAATTAATGTACACCACATTTAATCTTCACAACATTTGTTTATTTATTTTTTGGAATTAGAAGTACGAAAAAACTTCGAGGTCAAAATTACCCATAAAATTATGATATTTTCATCTGGTATCCCTAACATGATTGTTATGCAGCTAAATTAAGAAGAAGTTTAAAAATGGCTGACCTCAGACTCCTACCTACCTACGTTATTTGGGCGGATAATTTTACAAATAATGTTTTGTTAATTTGCGTAAATAATTGTGATATTTTTATTGAAATCGTTTGATTCTACATTGCTTTGAGTGTAACGTAATTTTACGATGTTATTCTCACATATTGCGTTAAGAGGAAGGTGTAAAATACCGTACTTACGTGTGAAAGGTTATGATCTCATATTTTTGCTCAGAGCGGCTATTACAGCCGATTACAGAACAATTCACCAGTATTTTATCAAAGTTCAAGCATTCAAAACGCTAACCATTACTATATTTCATAAGAGAAAGCACAATTTCATACAAAACAACGATAATTAAACAAGCAACGAACAAACATGACATGTCACGTACTTATTTGTTTGCCACAACCTCGGTTGTGGCAGCGGTGGAAAAGTGAAACTATGACAAGGACAAACAATAACAGCGCTTTCTCTGCTACTCCTACTGAAAGATACATAAGACTATCCCGTTCGGTCATTTTCCCCCACTCCTCATGACCGATCCAGTTATACTAGATTCATGCTGAAGTACCTAAACCCTACACCTAGTATTTTATATACCCGTGCGACCGTGAGGGACAGAACATACGCAATGCGACAAAATTAAAAACACCTTTTAACATTCCTGACAACATACCAGAAACAACCTACGTAATTTGGTCGGGTTATTTGCTGCCCCTATAGGGATTTCAACTCTACATTATTATACCTCTATGGTTCATGTCATAGAGTCTCCTATATATTACAATACTCTTTGGTCTCAGAGCCTACCTAGCGCCACCGGAGAGATTAGGAACTATTATTTATAGCTGAAAGCGGTCACTTTTGCAACAATTCTGCTATGAGAGATTGGCATCCTTTCTATACCATCCATACTGTAACAGAAATTTTACAAGTTATTTTTAATATTGTCTTCGGTTACCGCGATAGTTACTCATGAAATAAAACTATGAAAACGGATTATATCATATGTCGGGCAGACGAAACGGAGCATTTCCACTCGGGTGAAGGAACACATAGCTGATGTCAAGCACCGTCGACCTAGGTCTGCTGTCTGTGAGCATGTCATGGATAAAGCCAATCACTCAATCAAGTTTGATAAGCCTCTGGTTCTTGCCAAGGAGAAGCGTTACATACCCAGAATGCTGCGCGAGGCCATTGAGATTAAGAAATATCCAAACTTTAATAGGGAAGATGGCTTTTCTCTACCACCAGCTTGGGATCCTGTAGTCCACCTGATAAAGGAGCAAGCGAGACATAGACTGTGAGACCGTAGTGTTGGATGATGCTGGACATTCTGATGTTTTGAAAAGATGTGTCCCGCCGAGTTTGTTGCCGGTCCCATATTGGGGTACCCTCCTACAATTTAGGAGGGAATTAAATCTTCTCGGGTCCGTGGTGTAGGGTTGGAGCCGGCATAGTTTTTTATCGCGTATATATATATATCTTTACTTGAAAAATAATTATAGTGTATAACTAGCCTTATGAACCGATTTTGCATGTACAACCAGCCTTAAAGTTTGTAGTCTATGATTGTTCATTATTTTAGTATGTGGGTATTTTTGCATTTTGTAATTTTTCCTCAGTCACCCGTTGACCACGAACGCTGTAAAGAGTTCGAAACGTCGGGATGTATTATAAATTCAATATACGCGATATAATCCGTTTTCATAGTTTTATTTCATAAGTTATTTTTAATCGAAACAACCAATTACCTTTTATTAATAAGACGCGTGCGCGTGACGTTCATAGTCAAAACTCAAATGCAGGCAATATTTAGTAGATGATTTTGACAGTCTTGACGTATTGGCGTCAGCCGTACGACTTACTCAATATAGGTTCCGGAACCTATATTTGATGGCTCACGATCGAGCGCCGGGTGCCATATCTACCTCCCTTTACTTACATCCATGGAAACAACCCTTAAAATTAAATACATCTGTGAATCAATGTTAATACAAGTTATGTTAAATATGATATCAGTGGAAAAGTAATGTGTAAATCACACCATTGTTATTGGACAACAAAGCAGTGTAATAAAATGTAACGAACTATATTATTATTGTAATTCCTATTAAAGTTATAAATCTAACCGTGTTGATTTAATTATTTGCCTTCCTGTTCTAGTAGTTAGTTGTTACCAGTAGACACTACGTATAACAGTGTCAGTTATAGGAAACTTAGGAGTATTTGAACTATTGGCACAATTGGGTGTTCAAGATAGAAAGTAGAAACGAATGTTGATTATTTGAACATGATTTAAACTATTGGCGCGATTGGTTGTTGAACATAGAAACGAATATTAATTTTCCTCAGGATTAAAAGCATATGACTCATGGTTATCATTATTCTCAATCACTTAATTCAGTATTATACACCGTCTGTGGAAGACCTCTATCATCCATAGTCTCGCGTTACAATAGTTCAGACACTCACGGTACACAGTCGTCCATCTTCATGCAAACAAATCACAATCAGGTGCTGAAGTCAGGAGCGTATTGAGTAATGTCGATGCTCAAGGGAGCGGCGAATTTGTGCGTGAGACAGTGCGCGCCGCTGGCACCGCTAACAGTGAGCGCACCCGCGGTCTCAAGGGCCTCCAGGGTCTCAAGGGCTTCGCGCCGTGATTCGCGCATGAGTGTGGAGGGCCCTTCAGATTAATCCGGCACGTGCAGTCTGAGCACGCGACTCACAAGATCTGGGCGGTCTGATTCGCCACGCAGCATGCGACAAACGGTAGCCAGTAAGTTGCAGTTACGCCTTACTTCTAGAGAGTTGTAACCGAGTGTTCCGAGCAAAAACTTAGTTGGATATAAAAATGGATAAAACTCATATATTTTCGTATATGAGTTTTATCCATTCGCCTTTTGAATTTTCTCTAGAAGTAAGGCGTAAGTCGACATACGGGATCCACACAATTGACGAGGTCTCCAACTTGCTTCTCATTCTCACCAATGCGTTAAAGACAAGCTTTATGGCCTCAACATCACGGAAGTCCTTGACGTTGCGGATCACGAAGCCTAGTCTTCTGAAACAACTATCGGCTAGCGCTCGTATATGATCGTGGAACGTAAGACGCGAGTCAAACACCACCCCACCCAAGATCTTTCACAGAAGAGACTGTCAATTGTATGGCAAGTAGAGGTTCTGCAGCTTGGCTGAATGAGCATATGCAGCATTTGGCTACATTAAAGAGGAGTTTATTTTCAACGCTCCACCGCATCACAGAATTAATATCATCCTGTAGAGAAATACAGTCTACTTATTGCTTCACAATCTTGTTTCTTCCTATTCACGATTCTGCACAATATGAATTCCACGCAGCTGAAATTTATCACATCCGTTATGGTTCACACAATTCCATTTTTATACAATTTTCGTACTTAACTCTTATCAATGTGATTCTACACAACTAGTAGACGAAGAGCAGGTAGACATTTTGGAGTAGGTCCTTGAGTCAAGCTGAAAATTTGCCTGATACTTCTCCTATTCTTTTGTTTAACTTGCAATGTAGTTACCTAACTATGTATGTATATACGAGTCAAATATTGCAAGTTAAATTTGACCCACTTTCTGGTTTCCGATGAAGCTGAAAATTTGCATACATATGTAAGTCGGGTAGTAGCGGACGGATCTTTCCTAGGGGGTAACTGCACAAAAGATCCCTATGGGTCGAAGTGTATCCGTAAGGGCCCCCGAAACTATAAGATAAGATAAGTCGGGTGACAATGCAATATTATGTTACCATCGAGCTGATCTGATGATGGATGGCCATAGGAACTTCGTGATAAAACAACGCAACCTAATTGTGTTTGGGGTTTTTAGAAATTTGTGTCTCGATGTGTATTAGTTGTCTGTGTTACTGACAGGACAGTCAGAGATCAAACGTATATGTGTCGACGAGATAAGTCAAGTTTTGTTTAAATGATGATGACGAAATTAACTTTTCTCGTTTTAAGGGTTCCGTACCTCAAAAGGAAAAAACGGTACCCTTATAAGATCACTCGTGCGTCTGTCTGTCACAGCCTATTTTCTCCGAAACTACTGGACCAATTAAGTTGAAATTTGGTATACATATGAAAATTTGTGATCCAAATACGGGCATTTAACGTAAATAAATGAATTTTAAACATGTGGGCCACTTTTTGGGGTAAATTAGAAAATTAAAAAATAAAGTTTTTCAATAGTTTGTGTTTTCAATATAGTTATTGTGTTACATATCAAATGTAAGAGCTCATTGCGTGTATTTCAATTTTTTTTTATAATTTTCAAAAATTATAAAAATGAAGAGCAAAAATGTCCATCTCTCTCCTTTAATCTCTGAAACTACTGGGTCTAAAGTTAAAAAAATACACAAAATAGTTCTTCTTCAATGACCGGAAAACCTATTAGAAATGTGCACAGTCAAGCGTGAGTCGGTCTTAATTACTTAGTTTTTGATCCGACCCCTACGGGGTTTTTAAAGACATTTCACTCACGTTTCACATAAAAAATACATTGCTTAAATTGTGTAATGTACGGAACCCTTGGAACGCGAGTCCGATTCGCACTTGGTCGGTTTTTTTTTTGCTTTGAATATTAGATTACTGAAAATAAATACTACAAGAAATAAAACAAAAGATGCTCCTTTATTATTTATTTTTTGGTGACAGTCACACCACAGCAAGATAGAGAAAACGTATGATCCGTCACAAACAGATTGTTAAAAAATACACCGGCAACTTTGAAAATAGACGGAAACAATTACACAAAATCCACGGAAGACACAGCTGAAAAACTTATGTTCAAATTCTTCCCCGAAGATAATCCAACCGATGACTCCGTACCACCAGCAGATAAGAAACGATAATGCCAACACACAAAATATGGTGAGCTCTAATACGCAAAATAATGAACCCTCATTCACGACCGAAGAAATCAAAGAAGCCATATATACTATGAATCCTAAGGCCCAGGCGTAGACCACCTAACCTCAGTTATACGAGTATGTAGACATTTCATAGATACGTACCCGGCACTTATCACGAAACTATATAATAGATGTTTGATCTTAGGACACTTTCCAAAGTCATGGAAATCCGCGTATATAAAAACTATACCGAAACCAAACAAGGCAGGTTACGGCGAGCTCGCCTCATATAGACCTATAGGATTAATAAATATTTTAGGGAAAGTTCTGGAAAAGCTTATTGCGAGGAGACTAACGTACTACCTATACATGCATACAAGACGCGCCTGTAACTCCAAGCAATTTGGTTTTAAAGAACAGCTTACAACAACAGATGCACTAATTACCGCCATTGACACCATGAAAGAATTAAAACTTAACAAAAAATTAGTTATTGTAATATCCCTAGATATACAGGCAGCTTTCGACCATGAGTGGTGGCCAGCCTTAATTAACCGTCTTAGTAAGATAAACTGTCCGAATAATACCTATATATTAAATCTCATACGCAGCTACTTCACGCAACGAAAAGTCACTCTAAACTATTCCGACGCCACCGTAACAAAAACGCAAACCAGAGGATGCGTCCAAGGATCTGTCCTTGGACCTATCTTCTGGAATACTATAACAGACCTTGTTGGAAGAAATATCACAAACCAACACCCACATACAAGCGTATGCGGACGACATACTATTAATTTGCCACGGTAAAGATATAAATGAACTGGAGTTAAACACTAATAGCATCCTAGAGATGGTATATAGGGGGGGGGGAGAACAATAAGTTAAAATTCGGACTTACGAAAACACAAATGATCTCACCAACGTCGAAAGCCAAAAACGCCAAAGTATTTTTTAACAATATTCAAATCCCATTTGACAAACATTTCAAACTACTCGGAGTAATTATAGACCAACGTTTAACATTTACTAAACATATTTAATTAATAAGGCACAAAATATTTACAAAAAAATGTGTATGTATGTAAGACCTACATTAAGGGGGTCCATTCTGAAAATATTAGCACAATTTATCGACAAGTCATTGAACCCACAATAACATACGCGGCTGAGGTATGGCAACAAGGCACTTCTAAGCTTGCAGCGTGGCTTTGCTATCAAAATTATTCATGGTTTTCGGACTCTCCCAACCGTACAATCGATCGCGCTAGCTGGACTCACGCCTCTTCCGCTTAAATTGCAAGAAATTGCTTCCATCGAAACTGTTAAACGAACTAGACTGACAGAATACCTACCAGATGACATAACATATGACAAGAGAGTACCGGTGACTGACTTATTACACCCCGCAGACAGAATTACTATAAATATAACCGACATACATACAGAAAACGACTTAGAACGTCATAACGATACGTCAGACATGCACAGAATCTACACTGATGGAAGCAAGCACGACGAAGGAGTAGGAGCGGCATTAGTTATGCACTATCCTGATGGAAGCGACAAAACTAAAAAAATTAAGCTACATAAGAGCTGTACAGTTTTTCAGGCTGAATGTGTTGCTATAGAAGGAGCGTGTCACGAATGCATCATACTGGGTCTCGAAAAAGCCACTATTTTCTCAGACTCAAAATCTGCGCTGCAAGAAGTTGCAAAACGCAGCAGCACAAACAGAACGATAAACAATATCCATAAATTAATTTGTCAAATCCAACGAGCAGGTGAAATTCATTTTTGCTGGATCAAAGCCGTGGGCCACGCCAATGCTTTCACGGTGTGGCTGGACGTATGCCTATAGCCTAGTGTTAGGCTCATTTTTAAAAAGGTTCAATAACAAATTGCAGCGCGCTGACAATGACACGGAGAATTGGCAGCTTGACAGGATGTCGAACTGACGTTTTGTTGCCCCTGGTATAATATGACATGCAGTAACGTTTTGATATTGCATTCTGATCGTAAAATTTACGTGTAAAAGATAGTTAAATCTTAATTTCCGGAATATGTTTTAAACAACTTCTCATTCTTCAACCATCGGACTAGTGACTCTGGCTTTTGGGTGTAATTTTCGTACTGGTAAGCGAAGTTTCTCTGCTACTTTTTCTGTGTTTGTTTTACTTTGAATTATCTTGGTAAATTTAAACTTAGAATTTGTGTCTGCGTTTGGTTTTACGGGGACAATATCGTCGTAACGCTGAACCTAGACTATTGTGGAGATTCTTTGCTGCTATGTATGGGTTTTATTTTATTGTAAAGTTTCGATACTGAGTTATTCCGAGTGCCGCCACGTTGTGCAGGGACAATATCGTTGCATAGCAGGGACTTGGAATTGGTCTGTGTTTGGTTTTACGGGGACAATATCGTCGTAACGCTAAACTTAGACTATAGTGAAGATTCTTTACTGATGTGTGTAGTGTTGAGTGCCGTGAAGTGAAATTTTCTACACTGTATTGTTCTAAGTGCCGCCACGTTATGCAGGGACAATATCGTTGCATAGCAGGTACTTGGAATTGTGTCTTGGTTTAATTTTGCGGAAAGCAATTTTCGTATTGTTAAGCTTGGATAATGGTGCCTAAGGGAATTTCACTTCTTTATTTAGTTTGTTTGTTTTGTGAGAAACTTATACTAGTAAAATTACTCTTAGTTATTTTAGTGTTTTTCTATGGGGTCTTGCTATTTGTGAAGCCAGATCATTGCTTGGACTGACAGTTTGTCCAACTAAACATCCATTACACCTGGCGGTGTTAAAGGTAATGGGTGGTTAGAAGTCTTTTAGTTCCAGGCTTGAGAGGGTCTGGCATCTCTTCTTTACCAACATAAGAGATGAACTATCTCCGTCTCAAAGCCCAGCTGTTAGATGGAAGTGAGGGCATCACGTGCGTGCCATTCGGAGTAATCTGAGCTCACTAAAGTCGGCAGTAATTGAGATCGAGAATCGAGATGTTGGAAACATACTTACCTAAAAATGTATAAGATCAGTGTACAAACCTAACATGTGCGTATTAAAATATATTAACAACATACTTACATAAAATGTAAAATTATTCTAACATAAATAAATGCATGCTTTCTTTTCCTTCTTTTCTACTAACAATAGAATAAGTCGCAAATGTAAACATTTAATTAAGTAAGAGTTGAGCGCGGCGCGCCAACAAACTGGTTACTCCAGTTTAACGCATTTATAGTATATGTGTAACTGTATTATATATAAAAAAAAAAGATCTGGTCCCCTATTAAATATATTTATATATTTCGGTGCTCTGGCGCATGCTAGTGCTGATTGCGGGGGGGATTCTGTCGTGACTATTAACTTAGTCTTAGTTGCGGCAGGACTTCTCACGTGGTTGGTGCGGATGTGTGCGAAGGGTGCCGATCCACTGATAGACACGGAATAGGGCGACTTACTTCCTACTTCTTTTGGCCTGCGGGCGTAGGAGGGGGAGTCAAATACACGGACCGTTAGGTTTGCTAATCTCGGTTTGGTCTACCGAACTTTCCAGCTTGCAGATACACTTGTGTATATTCCAAGGCACTAGGTCAATGGTAAGTGCGATCTGTGCTTTGGGTGTACATAGAGTAGGGCCAGAGGGTAGGATTATAAATAGGGTAGAGTCATACACTATTTGTCTGTAGGTATTTGTGTGTAGGGTCTCTTTTATGCTCGGTCTAAGAATCTGATATGGTTGATATAAATTCTTCTTTTAAAGACTTAAAAATATGGCTTCATTAACCTAAAATATGTGTATTTAAAAGGTAAAGGATTCTTTTGTCTAAAACTTCCTAACTTTTAATTTATCTGGGGAAAATAAATAAAGTTCTAACGAAATCATTAATTTATTTATTAAAATTTCTGGTTTTTGGAGTAAAGACGAGGTACTGAGTTTTGCAATCAGGTTTCTAAGGTATTTACAAAATAAATTCTTAATATATCATGCTGGGTTTAGGCATACAGTCCGTTCTGGGATATAAGAATGGTTTGTTTTAGGGACCCCTTGGCAGGCAAGAGCAGTCCAATGGGAATTTGAGTGGAATAATGCTCAACTTGATATTTCAGTCTCATAAAATATAGCAAATAACATTAGTGCTTCGTTTATACATCTAAAAGACTAGAAATTTAGTCTATACTTTCTGTTCTGGAAATTGGGAAAAGGGATTAGTATCCCTAGCTTTTGAACATAAAAAAGAAGTAATTTTGATTGACTGATGATACTTGGCGCTTCTTTCATCAGATCATCTAGGAATGCTTAGGTTGCGAAGCGTTGGTCTTAGCCCGTCTGGCTACAATGTTAGGATAGGTGACCCGAATGATGTTTGGATCGGGATAAGGCTTTCAGACCCGCATCGAGCATGCGAAGCAGTACGTGTGAACTCACACATCGTTTAGAAGGTGATAGTATAATTATAACATTTCCTAAAATATTAGGGATTAAATGGGCTAATCCCGGGAGTGCTGCTTCGTATGTTAACCCGAAGGCTTAATAGGTGTGGCGGGACTTCACCAAAAACATTTTTAAACTCATTTTACCAACTACATTTTTAACCTCATACTAACCATGTATGCTGCAATTACCTAAATAACATTATATGTAGTAAGCCTTTAACAGAATTTAGATTACACGAATAGATTTAACAAAATTATAATATTATTTTCATCACTCCGCTCGGGATTCTATTTTAGAATACCTCGGTACGCTCAGCATTCAATTATGGAATTATTCGCTTCGTTCAGGATTCGATGTGCGCCCTCACCGTAAATATGTCATTTTTTTCTCCTTTGCGACACAATCTATTATTTTTGTTAGTCGCTTAATAAACCCGTACAGGATCGCACGACTATTTTATTTATTTAAACACAAAAATCTAAAATTCATAAAGTGAACCTTATAGGCGCTAGAATACTGCAAGCAGAACTAGTCAAAGGTCCACCAGGTACACCATGCGCACAAAAAACTGACCTGGGATGGATTCTTTTTGGAGAGAGTGATAGCACATCACAAGAAGATTCTTACCTCGTCATGCACCATCAGGTCGATATAGAAGACACACTGAAGTCTCTATGGGAAATAGAAACAGACACTAAGAGAAAACATACCAAGGAAGAACAGCTATGTGAAGAAATCTATGAAAAAACAGTCACTCGAAACCAAGAAGGAAGATACATTGTGAAGCTGCCATTTAAGATTGAGAATCCAAAGGTACTTGATGGAAATACAAAAGAGATAGCTACAAAGAGGTTCCAGCAACTAGAAAGAAGATTTAAGCGTTCGCCGAACCTGAAAACAGAATACATAAAGGGTATTAACAATTACCTTGAAGAAGGACATCTAGAAGAAGTACCTGAAAAGGAAAAAGAAGATAAATCGGTATACCTACCACACCACGCTGTAATTCGCGACGACAAAGAAACCACGCGCACGCGCATTGTTTTCGACGCGTCCTGCAAAGGATCAAACAACTATCGATGAAGAAGAGAAACAACTCGGTAAAGAAACAAACAACCACAGCGAAGTGGCAATCAAAACAATAAAAGAAGACTTTTATATGGACGACATGCTGTCAGGGGCAGCAACCGCTGAGGAAGCTATTGCAATAGCTAAGGACAACAAGTAAAACGCATCCTGAAACAAGGCGGACTCCAACTCATGAAATGGTCCTCCAATAACATGGAATTTATGAAATCTATTGATGAAGATAAAAGATCAGCGAATGCACAGATAGAACTGAACCTTGATGGAACTATAAAGGCACTTTGAATTGTATGGAATCTTGGTGCAGACCAATTTCAATACAACTTGTCACTATCACCAATGCCAAGGACCACAACTCAACGTGGGATATTATCAGATGTACAAAAGCTATTTGATCCACTAGGCTGGATCGCACCAAGCACTGTTATGGCGAAGATGCTGATGCAAAGGTTATGGCTTGAAAAGGTATCTTGGGACGAATGTGTCAGCCCTGGGCTCGAAGAAGAATGGAAACAGATAAGAGATGATTTTGAAAATGTCAAGGATATAAAGATGGATAGATGGCTTGGCACAACAAACTCGGAAGAAGAAAAGATAGAGATACATGGATTTAGCGATGCATCTATGTGCGCATACGCTGCTGTAATATACATAAGAGTTGAAAGCGAGAACAAAATAACAACCAAAATCATCGCTGCACGAACGAGAATAGCACCTTTGAAAACTATCTCCCTCCCGCACTTGGAATTATGTGGCGCTTTACACCTGTCTAAACTAATGAAACAGATTGGACAAGCTATGAAAATACCAACAACAAACATGTTCGCATGGACCGACTTCGATAGTAATCGCTTGGCTTTGTGGAGAACCCAATAGATGGAAACCGTTTGTAGCCAAGTGTTGTAGGTAGTTCAATAACGAGGTATCTACCCGTTATTATTTTAATAAACAGTTGTCATCTGAGCTCGGTGTTTGATTTACGACATGGTGACAGCGGTGGGATCCGAACCCACGCCCTTTCGGACTGGTGCCTAAAACCGTAATTAACCGTAGGTAGCCGTTGAATCGTAGAAATCGTTGAGAACCTTAACAACAAACACTGGTACCATGTGCAATCTAAAGACAATCCTGCAGATATCGCTTCAAGAGGGATGAAGCTGACCACACTGAAGAACTGTGACCTGTGGTGGCACGGCCCGAGCTGGTTATCTGAAAAAGAAATAAATATTAGTACACAAAAAGATTTTACAACAGATGAAGAAATAAAGGTACAGAAAATGCAAACTTACCTGAATATTGAGGACCTGGAAAAACAAAAAAAGGCATTGACTACACAATTTGGAGATTTTGATAGCCTGACTGAACTACTTAAAAGTATTGTCTGCCTAAGATTCTTAAACCACAAGAAAAATCCAGATGGCATTGATAAGGATATTACTACAATGGAATTACAAAACGCCATGAATATTTGCATAAAAATGGTACAGCAAGAAGAGTATCAAGAAGAAATAGAACGCTTGACATCAGATAAACAAGTGAAAAGAAAGAGCTCCCTAAGATCCCTCGCCCCATACGTAGATGGAAATAAATGCCTCAGGGTGGGCGGTCGCCTCAGATATGCAAATATAGACGAAGACAGAAAACATCCAATCATTCTGGGAAACAAGAACCTTTAGTGCCACTAATAATTGCTGATGCACATACAAGAACGCTTCACGGCACTCTGGCTGAAATGCTATGTTACTTACGTTCTAAGTACTGGACATTACGAGCAAAGTCCTTAGTCAAGAGGCACATTCAGAAATGCCTTACTTGTGCAAAACAAAATGCTACGTCGAAACCGCAAATTATGGGAGATTTACCGGAGACGAGAGTCACTCCTTCGAGACCATTCCTACACAGTGGAGTAGACTTGACAGGGCCATACCAGATATTGACGTCTAAAGGCCGAGGAGGAAAAACTGTGAAGACGTACATAGCTATTTTCATTTGTATGACCGTCAAGGCAATTCATATTGAACTGGTTGGAGACCTTACCTCAGAAGCATTCATAGCGGCATTCAAACGCTTTGTCGCTAGAAGAGGAAAATGTACTCACCTGTGGAGCGACCAGGGTAGAAACTTCGTAGGTCTAACAAAGAACTTGTAGAAGCCTGGAATGAAGCAAAATTGAGATTTACCGGACCAATAGCAGAGACACTTGCAATCGAAGGCACACAGTGGCACTTCATTCCAGCTTACAGCCCTAACTTTGGAGGCCTTTGGGAAGCCGGCGTCAAATCCATAAAATACCATCTAAAGAGAGTTCTGACAACAAATTTGACGTTCGAAGAGATGACGACCGTACTTTCCGAGTCCGAGGCCTGTTTGAATTCTCGGCCCCTATGTCCCGTCGATAACTCAGACCCTGAAAACGCTGAAATACTCACCCCAGGACATTTCTTAATAGGTGAAGCCCCAATCGTTGTTTCAGCAGCAGATTATAAAGAACGTAAAATACATACCTTGTCCCGCTGGCAACTCACGCAGAAACTGTTAGCAGATTTTTGGCGTGGATGGCAAGATGAGTACCTATCTAGACTGCAACAAAGACCTAAATGGCTGAAAAAGGAAAAAGAGTTTAAAATAGGGGACATAGTGCTTATCAAAACTGATAACTTGCCTCCAGGCAAATGGTCACTAGGCCGCATTATGGACAAACATCCTGCTGAAGACGGTTTTACTAGAGTGTACAGTGTCAAATCTGGTAGTGCTATAGTGAAACGATCTATATCTAAATTATGTGCGTTGCCCATTGATACTGAAACTTTGTAATGTCAATTGTGTGAATTTATGAAAAGGACGTAGGTGTCCTTTTGGTGGGCGGTATGTTAGTCGCTTAATAAACCCGTACAGGATCGCACGTCTATTTTATTTATTTAAACACAAAAATCTAAAATTCATAAAGTGAACCTTATTACAACAAACAATTTCTATTACTGTAACTATTAAAATATTCCTTGAATTATTCCTTAGTATCATAATAAAATATATCTTCAGTGCCATAAATATTTATTTCTTAAAATATAGGTAATAATAGAATAATACCGGTCCAAAATTTAGTTGATACTTATTAAAGAATCTAGGGTTCCGCGGTCCACTTCGAGGGGTTCTAACTATTATCTGTTCTAGACGATCACATGGCCAAATTTTAGGGCGAAATTCTTAAGAGGTGTTTAGCATAAGATTTAGAATAAGTTTAGTTTTTAATAGTAATAGTTGGGGGTAGTGACAACGGCAATGAGGCAGCAGACACAGCCGCCAAACTCGCGGCCTCATTACACAGAAGACCTGATTTCTGCAGATTTTCCCTATCCTTTCATAAAAAGAACCTACATAAAACTATAATAGGAAAACATGAACACATATACGTAAACAGTACACCAGGAACCCACACAAAGCAGCATCTGCCTACACTTACTCATGTAACAACACTTCGCAAGCATATGTCACTCACCTTCCAACTCACTCAAATACTTACCGGTCATGGATACCATAAAGCCTACATAGCACGCTTCCACATCACTAACACTGATACCTGCCCATGCGATGATACGACACCACAAACTATCGACCATCTACTCAAACACTGTCCCAAATATTCATACTTCCGCAGTGACCACGGGTTTCTCTGCGAACTGCATAAAATTGACCCGTATGATGTATCTAAAATAATAGAAAAAGAAACAACAAAAACATCGTTCGAAAATTTTATCACAAAAATAATAAACACACTAAAGAAATTTAATAATACATAAATAGATCGTACAAATCGTAAATAAATAATATTTTATATTCAGTAATCAATATTTATGTAAATGTAAAACAGAGACAAAGTAATAAGAGTTGTAGGCCGCCCGTACTGAAAGCGAGGACCTACAACTTTCAACATAGATGAAGAAAAAAACAAAAAAAGGCACATCACAAAATTATATATTAACGACTTCTTAGGTAAATTACTTAGGTATACTTACATTACTTTTTGAACTTTGTTATTAAGGTTAAATAAAAAAGTTTTATTATTTTTTACTTTTCAGTTTTTCCGCGGTATAATTTTTTATTAAAGTTTTTATTTTATATTTTTTTGCGGCTATAATCTACTCACCACTATTAAACCCCCCATCTACTCATCCCTACTATCATCCACACAGTTATCTGTATTATTACTCATCCCTATTTTCTCACCCTTAGAGTAGGATTTTTTTTCCAAATTTAAGTGTGACCAATTTCGAGATATACAATAAAAAAAGATTTATCAAAATCGGACTACTGTGTAAAAAGTTATGCGTGGTCATACATTACAATCAGAGAGTCAACAATCAATCATCCCCTTGTTTCCTACCCTTATGATTGGATTTTTTTTTCCAAATTTAACTTCGGGGTAAATATACCCTTTCTAGAACACCAAACGAAGATTTAAAGATTGCAAGATTTAACCTGTACATACATACCTATTCGAAAATATCTACCAGCTCTCCGGCTACCAGTTGTAAAAATGAGGGTTGGCAAAACTAAATAGTTTTAATAGAGATACCATACGGAACACTAACTTTACCCTCGGGTGCCCAACTTCGCCAAGTTTAATTTTACCAAGAAAAAGATAGCTGCGAACATAAGTTTTAAAGTTAAAAAAAAGTAAAGTAACCTGACTTTTCCAGCCGTCCTCAACTTCGCCTGTGAGTCATTTTATCACTAAAACTTATTCTAAATCCTAAATGTTAAATAAAGTACTAAACGGCCATGCTACAAATTATACTAAAGGCGAATATAGGGTACGTATTTTTGCCAACCATTATTTTTAATGAACTGCAATATTGATAACGGAGTTTGTTCATTAACCCTTAAATGCATAATGATGTATATATGCATCGTATATTTGATGGTCCGTGGCTCAATATGCAGCTATCCAAAATCACATTTATTACTTTTATACAGCATGACACATCTATTTCAATTTATTAAAAAGTTATACAAAAAATCATGCATTTAAGGGTTAAACTTCTTAGCCAAGTAAATAATGAATCTGCAAACCTTACGACCTATTACAAATTTCAAATATGGAACTATCTATCTAACTATCAATACACATTACTCACACAATCACACAACTCACACAAGCAACAGCGGCTTTAGCTAAGTTTTGTACCTATAGTAGATATATATACAATTTGTCATTCGTTTATGTTTCTGTTTATTCGTTTAATAGCACAATTGGATTAGGACTAACCTCGAAATCTCTAAAACAGTCCTAAAATTTGGTATGTATGTTAATCAGGGTTCCGTAACCAAGGGGTAAAAACGGGACCCTATTACTCAGACTCCACTGTCCGCCTGTCTGTCACCAGGCTGTATCTCATGAACCGTGATAGCTAGACTTTTTTAAAGCTCTCTTTTTGATATCCACACTATTTGACATTTGGGGACCTCGAGGAATCGCAGCCATCTTGAAAAATGTGTACCATCCTGGAGAAATGGTTTTACTCTAAATATACGTTTTCTATGAAAATATGGTTAAGGCTAAATTTCATAACTGTCCAAGAGATTTCGAGGTTAGTCCTAATCCGATTGTGCTATAAACTATAAATCTATTTTTAGCGGGTGACGGTAGCGTTTTTTACCTACTCGGCTGGCTCCTTTGATTTAGGATGTCGTAAACATGTTGTGCATTCGCGCGGTGGTATAATTTTCCGTTTCTGTTCTGAGTGAGGTTCGTCCAGTCCATTTAGAATTATTGTTTTTGTTGGGTCATTGTGGTGATAGCAATTGTGTGCTAAAAATTTGTATGGAGCTCGAGAAGTTCCGTCTGTAGCTTTAGGTATACCTTTTCTTATTTAATAATTGTAAATTACAAAAGAGATTATTTATAATAGGTGAATTTACTCACATTCTAAAAGTTACGAAACCAAAGATAATATTTACTTTGCCAATCACTGCTCAGAATCAGAACATGCAAGACAAGACATGCAGTGCAGAATCCTCTGTGGCGAAAATAGTGCTATTTGGAGATTATGATGTTATCCCGGGCCTTATGTTATGATCAGCAAAGACCTTGTCAATGAGCAAGCTAGTGTGGAGAACTGAGTTGGCGGATGTCAGTGGAAATGACACACTGGCTGTGATGTGTTCGCTGGAACCAAGGGATTGCCTAAAGGAGTCATGCTTACACATATAAATTTCCTGACCTTGTCACAGCATATGAAGTAAGTTGATTCATATTATTTCATCACACTTGCTCGAAATAGTTATTTGTGCAACAAGATTATTGACAGTGAAGTAAATTGCATGAGATTTCGCGTATTGCCTCCTATTTAGGTTGGTAATTAATATTTTTCAACTCCTGATCACCGATTAACTTTCATCATGTATATATCGTTGTCTGAGTACCCAAAACACAAGCCTTCTTGAGCTTACCGTGGGACTTAGTTAATTTGTGTAAGAATGTCTCTATAATATTTATTATTTGTGACCAGATTTTCGCAGGCAACCCTATATATTTGCAATAAAATTACCATACTTTTGATATATTTTTCAAGCGGTAGGCGGATGAGGGCCAATTTCGATATAGGTAAACTCACCCTGTTTAAACACGGCAACCATATAATAGTGAACAGAAAAAGATAGGCAACCTAACTGATTCATGTTGTACAAGTTGTATACTTTCCATTGGAACATTTGGAACTTAGTAGGCAAGTCTGTGGATATTTTTAAACTAATTTAAAATAGCCTTGACCATATTTCTTTAGGCAACCCTATTTATTTATGTTTAGGAACATATTTTGTATCATAAACTATAAGTTTCATCCGGTAGGCAGATTGGTGAAGGTCGGCCTTATATTATAACGTATCTTAGGCAGGTAAACCTGCATGAAATAAGAACTTTTTCGAGCAAGTGTAATGAAAAAGTATATTAATCAACTTACCTCATATTGATGTGACAAGGTCAGGAAATTTATATGTGTAAGTTTTAGGCAATCCCCAGACGTACACAACATCCAGTGTGTCATTTCCACTGACATCCGCCGCCTCAGTTCTCCTGAAAGAAAATATGTTCCTGAACATAAATAAATAGGGCAACCCTTTTTATTTTATTTATTTATGTTCAGGATTAGGAACATATTTTCTTTTATAAAATACAAGTTTCATCCGGTAAGGACTGTATCGTTTATCATAAATAATAATAATAAAAAATAAATAAGACTCAAAATAAATAAAGGAAATAATAATAATAATGGCAGGGCAGCTTGTGGCGAGCTGTTGGGGAGTAACGACCCCACGGACCCGAGTGCTCCCGAGACTCGGTCAGGGTCTCCGTCTCCGGCGTGTCTTCGTCGGTCGGAGTGGACCCCAAGGGGACCCGCAGGACTCTCAGCTCTGGCTTGCCTTCATTGGCTGTCCAGAGAGGAGTCGCTAGAGCTTTATGCTCCAGGGGTGGAAGTGAAAGATGCATAAGACGCGAGTTGGCACAGTAGCTGGTAACAGCCACTGGGTAGAAAGCGGCGCACACCTCTCGACACCCCTGAGCCGCTCACACCGGTGTTGCTCCTGGTCGTCTTCACGACGGCAGTTTCAGGGGCCCATCTAGTCAGCGGCGAGTCACCGCCTGCCTCGATAACGTGTACAAAATTGTTATGGCAGGTGTCCGGACCTCTCAGCAACAGCCCAATCTTTTGACCAGCCAAACTTCAACACCATAACCGGCACTCTTTTCCACTGTGTTTATAATAGCCCCTACGCCTGTTGGAACCGATTTACGGGTATCTATTTGTACCCGTGAATGGGTTCTAGCAGGTGTATTACATAACAGCAAACTTCTCCAAAGGGCCTCTACGTGTTGGATCTGTATCCCCACGCACGCCTATCAAATGACCGGGATGTATATACCCGTGAGTTTATATGAGATACAAATAATAATAATAAAGCTTTATTTGTCCATGCAAAGCCTGAGTGAATAGCGGTCACGAGTCACGACGGACGTACGTGACGCCCATCCGTCGTGACCGCTATTCACTCAGGCACTGTTAGTGCTTGAAAATGGAGACCTAGGCTCTCCGAAACATGTCGCGCGAGTGACTAAAAACACGTGAGTGAAACCGTTATGTTAATTAAGTTTACTTTTTTTGGTATTCTATTTTTATTTAAAAATAACACACGTTTAATTAGTGCTTTACTAAGGTACACATTTCATCCTGGGAGCTCGACGTAAAGCATATGGTTTAGACAAAATTTACTTAATTCTCCCGAGTGACTTCTTAAGTACATACTTCTGGCACTGTCCGTATCGATATTTTCAGACGTGACTGTACTGACAAATTAAAAGTACCTACAGCTCATAATTATGTACCTAATATCTTTTCAAAAACAGCAGCAAACACCTAAAATGATACAATGAAAATCAAGTACATTATTTTTGTAGATTTTTCTGATAACAAATTAGCTCTTACCCCTTTGAACCAAATCTTCGGAAGAACACTATGAAGACTGATATCACTTATCACGTTACCGGGATGCTGCTTAAAACATCTGACACAGATGAAAAGGCCTATTATTATTGATTTAAGAGGCCGTAGTCGATTTTGGAGCAAAAATTTTAAATTGATAGATTTAGTCGTTGAAATTATACACGTTTTGTTACGTAATATCTAAATAACAAGTATTGGTTTCTATTAGCACGTTTTCTCATCTTGCCTTTTAATAATGAGGTCGTGAGCATGCGTCACCAGTAATATATGAAGAGAAGGGGCAGTTTTTAAAAATTCATCAAAAAATTATGGTGGTATATTATACAAATTGATGTATAAGAATAGTTTCAGCAAATGTTGTAGATTGTTTAAGTATCAAAATTACGCTGAAATTAAGTCGGTTTTGCAGAGAAAATGTCACTTGTTTTGAAGTAATTTCTGGAGAAAATTGAATTCGTTTAACTTTCATTTCCTCGAACTCTAAGTCATATAACAAAAATGTAATCTGATAAAGGTCAAGTACAGAATATGCATAATACAAATTTACCATTTTTAGCAGTCCAAACTTTACGAAATTTATAAATAAGAGCGACAAAATCAGTGCTTTACGCGCGTTTGCCTAAACGTCCTTCAGAAAAAAAATCATTACTAATTTAGTGAGTCTGTTTTCAAAAAATTGATCTGATAAAAGGCAAGATAAGAAGACGTGCTAATAGAAACCAGTACTTGTTATTTCAATTTGGTAACAAAAGGTGTACAATTTCATCGACTAAATCTATCAATTTTACATTTTTGCGACTAAAATCGACACCGGCCTCTTAAACTAAGTATTTACAAATGTATACAGAATACAGGACCGCATAATGCTTTGTGAAATATTTGTACAAAATTTTTAAATAAAAACTTTTTAAATTGCATAGACAAGTATGGCTGCGTTTAAGGAGACCTAAAATGTCAAAATAAAAATTAAATTATTTAACTAAAGTTTTTTTACGTTTCTTTGTAAATATTACGCTAATTAATTAATTTACTTAATTTAAATATGATATTAATTAATTTAAAATACGTTAATTACATTTATTGTTTACAATTACAACAAAATATTATTTAAGTTAGAAAAAGTGTATGCACGTAATCGATTATAAAGAAATTGTAATCGATTATATGCATACTAATTTCATATGTCTTTGTGTCAATATTTCATACTGGCAACAAAATGTTCTTGAACAGAAAAGTGCCACTTTGATCCCTCCTATCAGGGAAGAAAAGTTACCTTTTCGAATAGGTGATGTGAAAAACATTATGTGTAACTCCAGGGGTGAGAATAATGAAACTCGTATCCGATATTTCACTTACCCGCTCCTTGCACAGTGTACTATTACTTGAAGGATAAACAATTATCATTATTTAAAAGATATAGTTTTCTTCTATCCAGTTTATTCATTATTTTTACAATTATAGAAAGTTATAATGAAGTAAATCTTATCTATACTGTTAAATTTACAAGGTAAATATTTGTAAGTGATTTGTAAAAACATATTTATTTTCAGATATTATCTGGATACAACACCTGAGCCAAACAATATTGAAATAAAGAATTTCTTAGCTTTAATACCTTGGTTCCACGTTGTCACCACCCCAACTATTACTATAAGCTACTCTTATGCTAACCACCTCTTAAGAATTTACCCCTAAAATTTGGCCATGTGATCGTCTAGATAGTAGTTAGAACCCCTCGAAGTGTACCGCGGAACCCTAGATTCTTTAATGAGTATCGACTAAATTTTGGACTCCGGTATTATTCTATTATTACCTATATTTTAAGAAATAAATATTTATGGTACTGAAGATATATTATTATGAAACTAAAGAATAATTCAAAGAATATTTTAATAGTTACAGTAGTAGAAATAATAGTTTGTGTAGCTTGGGAGGAAATTGACATATTTACGGTGAGGCCGCACATCGAATCCTGAACGAAGCAAATGATTCCATAATTGAAAACTGAGCGTAGCGAAGCATTCTAAAATAGTATTCCGAGCGTAGTGATGAAATTAATATTACAATTTTGTTAAATCTATTTGTGTAATGTAAATGCTGTTAAAGGCTTACTACATATGACATTATTTAGGTAATTGCAGCATATATGGTTAATATGAGGTTAAAAATGTTATTGGAAAAATGAGTTTAAAAATGTTTTTGGTGAAGTCCCGCTACGCCTATTAAGCCTTCGGGATAACATACGAAGCAGCACTCCCAGGATAAGCCTATTTACACCCTAGCTTTTTAGGAAAAATTATAATTATACTATCACCTTCTAAACGATGTGTGAATTCACACGTACTGCTTCGCATGCTCGATGCGGGTCAGAAGGCCTTATCCCGTTTTAAAACATCATTCGGGTCACCTATCCTAACATTGTAGCCAGACGGGCTATGACCAACGCTTCGCAACCTAAGCATTCCTAGATGATCTGATGAAAGAAGCGCCAAGTATCATCAATCAATCAAAATTACTTATTTTTTTTAGGTTCAAAAGCTAGGGATACTAATCCCTTTTCCCAATACCCAGAACTGAAAGTATAGACTAAATTTCTAGTCTTTTAGATGTATAAACGAAGTACTAATGTTATTTGCTATATTTTATGAGACTGAAATATCAAGTTGAGCATTATTCCACTCAAATTCCCATTGAACTGCTCTTGCCTGCCAAGGGGTCCCTAAAACAAACCATTCTTCTATCCCAGAACGATCTGTATGCCTAAAACCAGCTTGATATTTTAAAAATTTATTTGGAAATACCTTAGAAACCTGATTGCAAAACTCAGTACCTCGTCTTTACTCCAAAAACCAGAAATTTAATAGATAAAAATAAAGATTTCATAGGAATTTAATTTATTTTCCCCGGATAAATTAAAAGTTTGAAAGATTTAGGCAAAAGAATCCTTTACCTTTTAAATACACATATTTTAGGTTAATGAAGCCATATTTTTAAGTCTTTAAAAGAAGAATTTATATCAACCATATCAGAGTCTTAGACCAAGCATAAAAGAGACCCTACACACAAATACCTACAGACAAATAGTGTATGACTCTACCCTATTTATAATCCTACCCTCTGGCCCTACTCTAGGTACACCCAAAGCACAGATCGCACTTACCATTGACCTAGTGCCTTGGAATATACACAAGTGTATCCCTACTAGAAGCTGGAAAGTTCGGTAGACCAAACCGAGATTAGCAAAACTAATGGTCCGTATATCTGACTCCCCCTCCCATGCTCGCAAGCCAAAGAATTAGGAGGTAAGTCGCCCTATTCCGTGTCTATCAGTGGATCGGAACCCTCTGCACACATCAGCACCAACCACATGAGAAGTCCTGCCGCAACTAAGACCAAGTATATAATAATAGTCACGACAGAATCTTTCCCCGCAATCAGCACTAGCATGCGCCAGAGCACCGAAATATATAAATATATTTAATAGGGGACCAGATCCCAATTACTGCCGACTTTAGTGAGCTCAGATTACTCCGAATGGCACGCACGTGATGCCCTCACTTCCATCTAACAGCTGGGCTTTGAGACCTGGGAGATAGTTCATCTCTTATGTTGGTAAAGAAGAGATGCCAGGCCCTCTCAAGCCTGGAACTAAAAGACTCCTAACCACCCATCACCTTTAACACCGCCAGGCGTGATGAATGTTTAGTTGGACAAACTGTCAGTCCAAGCAATGATCTGGCTTCAAAAATAGCAAAAGACCCCATAGAAAAGACACTAAAATAACTAAGAGTAATTTTACTAGTATAATTTCTCACAAAACAAACAAACTAAATAAAGAAGTGAAATTCCCTTAGACACCATTATCCAAGCTTAACATTACGAAAATTACTTCTCGCAAAATTAAACCTAGACACAATTCCAAGTACCTGCTATGCAACGATATTGTCCCTGCATAACGTGGCGGCACTTAGAACAATACAGTGTAGAAAATTTCTCTTCACGGCACTCAACACTACACACAACACATCGGTAAAGAATCTCCACTTTAGTCCAAGTTTAGCGTTACGACGATATTGTCCCCGTAAAACCAAACACAGACCAATTCCAAGTCCTTGCTATGCAACGATATTGTCCCTGCATAACGTGGCGGCACTCGGAACAACTCAGTATCGAAAACTTTACAATAAAATAAAACCCATACATAGCAGCAAAGAATCTCCACAATAGTCTAGGTTCAGCGTTACGACGATATTGTCCCCGTAAAACCAAACGCAGACACAAATTCTAAGTTTAAATTTACCAAGATAATTCCAAGTAAAACAAACACAGAAAAAGTAGCAGAGAAACTTCGCTTACCAGTACGAAAATTACGCCCAAAAGCCAGAGTCACGACTAGTCCGATGGTTGAAGAATGAATGAATCCCCCCGTGCCCGCTCCGGCCTTTTATACCTTTTAGTAGCGACAGGCGACTAGCGACAGGCGACAAGCGACAGGCGACAGGCGACAAGCGACAGGCGACCAGCGACAGGCGACAGGCGACAGGCGACTTATTAAGACAAACATTATCCAAAAAGTACCAGGATACCAGAATTGAGAAGGAGGTCGTTCGCCCCATGGCACATAACGGCGCTCGACTCAAGAAGAAGGTCATATGTCCAATTGTGATTACTAATCCTTACGGCCTATATCTTAACGTTTACAATCACTAAATGTCGATTTCCCCGATATCTATCCCTTTCACGCACGCGATGTTTTAGAAGGACAGAGACATTTACAACGACATCCACATTTCACGCACACATAGATAGCAGTTCAGTTTGAGGAGCCCAAACAAATTATAAAAGAAGGTGCGTTCTGAAATTCATTACGTATGAACCTGATATATTATTTTACTTTATGATAAATTTAGTTTATTTCCGAATTCTTCGCTCACTTCAACGTGTTTTACGTTTATTAATAACAAATATGTTTAAAACAACTTCCGGAAATTAAGATTTAACTATATTTTACACGTAAATTTTACAATCAGAATGTAGTATCAAAAACGTTATTGCATGTCATATTGTACCAGGAGCACCTAAACGTCAGTTCGACATCCTGTCAAGCTGTCAGTCTCCGTGTCATTGTCAGTGCGCTGCAATTTGTTATTGAACCTTTTTGTTTATTTCTAAGTTAAAATACGGATCAATTTAACGAGAACACTAGTGTTAAATAATAAAACATGGAATTAAGTGTTTCAAGTTTCATCTGTCAGAATATTTAGTGGAATTATGAACGAAATATGCGACTGAAGAGGATTTCAGTTTTACAAAGGTATATTTTCCCATCTTCTATGTTTTTGTAATGAAAAATGAGCTTAATACTAGGCTATAGGAATACGACCAGTCACAGCCGCCCCCGATTTAAGTTTATTAGAAATTATTACAGTAATTTATAAAAAACTTCAATCTACTCTAGATTAGTCGGAAATTTCCCCCCTTTTCTAAACGTGTAGTGTGTATTCCAATACTAAGTGACCGCTAGTGACTCAGCTCTGAAATCAGTTCATTAGAACTCTGTCAATGAATAATGATGACTCTTTCCCCAGAAACTTCGCTCCGCCAGAAATACCAGGTTGTGAGTCCGGTAGGTTCTAATAACCCGTCCTTGCCAGTTCATCCCGGCAGCGGCGAGTATTCCTTCCCTCTATGCGCCGTACCCCTCCGTAGAAGAGCATCTAATGAAACAGCAAAGACTTTCCATGCAAAACGAAGAGACCTTTAATTTTTATAAGTACGAAGCCTTCAAACTCCATTGCCAGAAATTCAAACCAAATTTCATTGCCCTATCACCCCCAGTCACGTTTTCTCGGCGCATGTCTTGTACTTGAATAAAATATACCGACTTAAGTTTGTTTGGATGTTTTTTTTTTTTTTTTTATAAAACAAACTTAAATTTGACACAAATAAATACCCCATTATGGTATGATAAAATATTTTCGTCTAAACTAAAGCATCGCTTAATCAAAATAAATAACAATAAAATTATTTGCTCAATAATATACCTCACTTCCATGAAAACATATAATTGTACTTCATTAACCTCTTGAAAAGAGCCTCGCCCTTTCTAGACGCTCACGGCCCATCAAAATATGTCAAATGTCGGATATATCCCATCCAAGCCAAGGTGTGTAGAGTTTCGTATTGGGCTTATTACCTTGTGTAGTTCTGGCTACAAAAATCTACCCTTTAAATGGGTCTAGTCCAATGGACTTTAACCTACTGATAAGAATTTTCCAGCCAGATGTCCCATTTTCCCCCCCGTTTTGTTCCCCTTGCAAATGCCGACAAATCTAGTTTACTTTGATTACCCTTAAGCTTTTGTCTATCCGTATCAATCCATTCTTTCCAATAAAGAACATTCGTCATCTGTCATCTCATATTCATACACCTCTGGCATAAATCATCACAGACTCATAACTATAAGTACTCAACACACACACACACAATCATTCCTCCTCAGTTACGCTTACGCACGATTTCTACAGACAGCCAAAGCTTTTCTATGTAATCAAAAAAATTTTTTTATTATTATTTCATTAAAACTTGAATTATAATAAATAATATTAAAAAAAAAATACACCTATCCTGTCATAATCCATTATTCCTAAGTCTAGATGTTACAAAAAAACTTGTGGCTTTCATCCCTAGCCTACCCTTTAATAATTTTTATTATTTAGGTACTATCTTTACTTATTAATTACTATTTATAAAAAAAAATTTGAGCAATTATTAAAGTTAATTGACTACGCGAAAAAAAAAAATGCACTTATTTAACTTATTTTCACGATTCACTAGATTTTGCTTTGACTTTCAATTGAAAGCTTCATCGGAGATGACACCTCATGACCCATTCCCCTGTCTTTTGCTCAACAATGTCGTTCAAACTCAATATTGTCACACCATTATGCAGTAAATCAGCATTGGAGAAGTACAGTTAGTTGCAGAGAAAACGACCCACCTTGCATACAATCTATGCAAATGCTAACCGAAAATGTATAAGGATAGTGGATATAGGATCTGCACAAACGCCTAGGCATAGCGCAAAGTGAAAGGTTTTTGGATGAACTAAATGACGACCTCAGATGGTCGTGGCCCTCAATCATGAAGAATCGAGGAAAAGAACAAACGGAAAATACTGCCAACTGTACATGAAAATATAATCCCAAGTAACTCAATTTATTCCACTTACAACAAGGGTGCTCTACAAAGAACCAAAATTTTTTCACACAGTAATCATATATTAGCTAATTGTCATACAACTCCGGTCTCATCACCTTAATGCTGGGCAATTTTGGTTTAATGAACCTACCTAAGTCACTTATTTAAAACAAAACTGGACTAAAACCCTGGTATGAGTACCATTTTGCCTTCATATGATTAGTCCACTGGCCAATCAAAATAATTCAACCATACTCTGAAATAAAAAACCATATGATATCTATAATGCTAATGATGATGATAGTGATGAATCATAAATTTTAAGAGCCTACCATATATGCTGCAAAACATGTTCATTTTAATTTCCACCAATGATCATTAACAACCGCCTACAGCACTCACACCACAACCCCAAACATACAACAATGATTTCCCTTCATATCAAATTAGGTTTTAAAATCTATAACATAAAACATTTCCTATTTTTTTTTATTTGATTTTAGCTACCTCATTTTAAAATAGTAGAATAAAAAATAAAAAATGTAAGTTACAAATATAAATTTTCCATTGAACGTTCAAAACTTGTGTTCATTCTTCCTTGGTCAGTGTTTTTATCCCGTAGATTGTCTTGAAAATTCTCTGCAGTCCTTATGACGGTGGCAACAGGAAAACAGTGGTTGTCTTTGCTTGGTTACACGAGCGTCTTGAAGACCGGCCACGATGTCTCTTGTTTTACAAATTGACAGCACAAATATTCACCTTTCCCACTACACTAGAGTTTTGTATTGTACTCTTGAAAACATGTAACCACTATTTTCTTACACTATAATTCACACTCACAATAAACCACACTAGACTTGAATCATAACACTTTTAGACTTTTAGGTATCCTAGGAACCAAGTACCTAACCTACTAACTTTGTTTTATAACACTGCACAAGTGCATAACCATAATAACTGGTATAAGTAAGATTTAAAGAATTTTGAAAGAAAACAGACTATGGAACTAAAACAACTTGAATAGAAATGAAGCCCTAAAATGATCCAAAGCAAAGTAAAAAATTGCAACATTTGTCTAATAAAAATTAACCAAGTCCACAAAAAATACATAATAGTTGAAACTTATTCACTACGCGAGATACGAACTTGGATCATAAGCATTTATATCCCGTACATTAGTCTACCCTAGAGACCGTTAGGCTATTAAGGCGTTAACAAACCAGACAAATTTAGCAATGGCTTTCACACACTGGATTTCTTTTATTTTTCAAGTGTGCGTAAAGCACTTAATAAGATGATAACTAACTCAAAGATTTTTATTTTTCTTAAGAAAACCCAAAACCGAACGCAAATATACATATACACTGCAAACAAATTATTACGGATTTTTTTTTGAAAAGCACTACTAATTAATATTTACGTAGATAGAAAACCCAACAAGTCTGTATATTAAAATTCCGAAATGTTTCTCCGAGTTCGTCAAAATATTCGTACTCACCTATGTACATTCCTCACTCTATTACACATGTTACACTTAACTGATGCACATGTTTTCGTGCTTTCTGACTTACAAAATACACAACACGTACACTACGTATTTCACTTTCGCAAATGAAAAATAAAACAATGATACTCGCGCACATAAATAACTATTTTCACTCAAATACGCATTTCCGCTAATTTATAAACCTTGTCCGAGTTAGGTCCTGCATTCGTATTTGTCTAAAAACACTATTTATTTCACCCTGACACCTAATACCATATTTCTTGTTCAAAACAAAGTTGTCTTGTTTACAAGACCGACATAACTGATCATAACTGATTTACCCTGATTTCATGGCCTACTTTGTTTATATGCGGCTAAACTAAACTTGTCAGTGTTCTTCATTTGTTTCACAAAAGCTTTTAATAATTAAAACCCACTTTAAGTTAAATCTTTACGATTAAATTGACTTAAAAAAAACTAGAACCAGTAACGCGATGTTCACGGGCATACGGGTCTCATTCAACTGTCACCAAACGTTTCAGTCGTAATTTCTCTTTTAAATTCGAAACTATAACTTGATAGTCACGTTCGTCAGTAAAAACGGCGGTAATCTCGAAAGTGTATGCGTAAAAAGCTGTCTTCCATAACCGCGCTCCAAACTATGCGTCGCGAATGAGTGTGGAGGGACCTTAAAAAAAAACTTGAACCCCGCGCTTGCCGTTGAATTGTATTTTACTTTATCGATTTTTAGAATTGATTTTCTTTATTTTTCTTATATTTAGCAAAATATACGAATAACGTCAACTATAACCCGTCAATGACAAGTAGCAACACCATTAACGAATGTCATTTACTTACGTTACTTACACACTATAATACTAGATTTACATTCGCGTCTCGTGGTTCGACTTATGGTTCGCACAGGAATGTAAACCGGGCTTAATAATATCACTATTCTCCGTCAGATGACGTATTAATGGCTGTCGTTTCCCGATCCGAAAATCTACATTGTCTATACTCATCCTTTTCTTTTAGGTGCCAGCACTAGTGCAAGACAAAGACAGTATGACTCTCTCTGTCTACACTTGAAATGAGACAGTCCTTTGACAAATTTTATTAAAACAATTACACATTATTAAAATGAATGATATTTTATAGCAATCGATGAATAATAATAATCAACCTTAAAATATGGAATAACAATAATAAAAGAAACCGTCATCTACAAATTAATTCGATCATTGCAATTCAAAAACCGTCTAAAGTACGATATATACTAGCTGGCTCTAACTTTACATGTATTTCAAATTATATAACTTGGTAAAATTTATCAACAGGAAGACTATCTTTTATTGCATAAATGAAAATGGCAATTTATTTATTATCGATACTAAATGAAATTGATCGTGCGAACTCGTCTTTTTGCATAAACGTCATTCTCTATGACCACACGCACACATACATTCCCTACAAACAGCAACACGCACACATACACTATGCGACGAAATTAAAAACACGTTCCGACACTCCTGACAATACACCAAACAGGACCCACACAAATTGGTCGGATTCAAAGAATGATTTCGAAATTAACTTGTCTATAGCTCGTGAAGCTGACTTAGATATAGGACCCCTATAGATGGCGCTAGTAAATTAAGATTAAAATTAACAAAAACGCTAATATTATATCATCTAAGGTTTTTAATTTTTATGTAAAATCATTTGAATGGTAAAAACGCTTTTATACAATGCGAAAAAGTCAATAATTGATCTAATAATCTTAAACCATAAACTACTTCTAGAGTAAGATGGAACATTCCTCTTTCCTTTTCTAGCTTTAAATTATTATTATTTTTTGTCTATGGTATACTTTCGCTGCCACCAATCCGCCATATTTCGGATCCTGTTGTTTATTGTAGTTTTTTTTTTCTTCATAAGATTACTTTTATCAGATTACTAAGGCAAAAATACATTGCTTAACTAAATTTAATGACAGAATTTTAAAACAAAAAATATTCTCCTAGGGTTTCATAACGTTTTCGCGAAATCGGACAAATATATTTCAAACGTCTAACAAAATGGAAGTACCCAGCAAGAACAGTGAATTTTCTCGTCAAATAAATGATGTTCCCAGCGTCCTCAAACAAGTACAAGTTTCAGACTGCACAACAAATTTCAAAATGAGCCTAAGCAGTGCGGATGAAATGGATTAATAGTTGAAAACCGTCGCTTTAAGCAAGGTAAGATTACGTTCTTGTTTCTTCTTTTAGACAAGTTATTGCTGTTTGAAAGCTGTTAAAAAAACTACTATATCACTAATCAGAAAATATTTGTTGGAAGTTTGTCCTATTTTTCATTTAATCTACTTTTCGGACTGATCTTAACTGTTACAACCTAGCTTTTGAATCTCCCATTCCACCACTATCACTTTACTTGAAATGCTTGTGTGACGTGACGTGTTATGTTGCCTTATTGTTATGCTTTGTGCAACAACATGACTTTTCTTTTATTGAAAACCGACAAGGATCAAAGTAAAAATCAGTGTTATTTTTTTTAGCAAGCTGAAAACTATTGAAATGTTTCCCGGTTGATAAACATGACTGTTGTTGAAGACAGAAGTTGTAATTATGCTGTGAGAATTCCCTTTGCTGGTTTTAAAAGTAAGTACTCTGTAAACATTCAAATACTCTTAGCTGGTCCTACTGTATATGGAATTTAAAAAAAAAAATGTTGTCGCTCTAGAAAAGATAATTGGCAATTTTTTTTCTGAGATAAGGCTTTTCGAACTTGAAAGTGCAATATATTATAAAAATCATAATTGTATGATAACGTGGACTAAAAATAAACAGGCTTTGCTTGGCCAGTTAATGGCAATTTATCACTACACTATAAAACAGAGTCCCCGCTGTGTCTGTCTGTGTGTATGTATGTTCGCAACAAACTCTAAAATTTAATGTACGGATTTTAATGTGGTTTTCGCCTACGAGTAGAGTAATTTTTGAAAAAGGTTTAGGCATATAACTAGTTGAGGTCTCGCGTAACCCTTGCGAAGTCGAGGCAGGTTGCTAGTAATGAATATGTATTTCCTCTTAACAAGGAACCCGCTGTTGTTTAACAACTTAAAGTATGTGGACCTAAGACCCTTCTGTCAGCACAAACCATCTATCATTCAAGAAGGTTCTTAATCAATATTACATACTTGCTCACTTACTGACATGTATTCTTTTTCCCTGCTGAATTAATTAAATATTGGAAGCAATTTTCAGAAACACATTCTTAAACTATACTATCTGTTGCCACAATTTATTTCTACTTGCCTATGCATTAATCATTTTAGACTGAGCGACTTAACCATTTGGAGTGAGCGCCTTAATTTTTCCGGAGTGGACACTAAATATCATTTTAATGTTAACTATCTACTCATTTATTTAACTGGTAATAACTATTCCTCTATTGCAATAAATTTACCAATATATGCCGAATTTTTCAGCAAACAACCTAGTTGCCGGCCGACTGTGGTATTTCAAGTCGAGCGAAGAAAATTTCCATTGTTGCCTTCATGGGTTCTTCTGGATGTTTCGACAATTCCCCAGTAAGTACAAATATAACTAATTACTATGCCACCTAGAACGTAATTTTTAGACCAAATCCTTCTTAGAAATAAAAAAACTTAAGTTTTTCCCATTGTTCAAAAAAATCTGAACTATTTATTCCCACTTTCCTTACTTAACTGCGAAGACCCTACCTCTAATGAATAATAAAACACTTAATTAGACTTATAAATTTAGCCTACTTTAACTAACTTTTACATTTTCAATTTCAGTGTTCCTGGGGACTGTCCGTATCACAGCATCATTTATCCGGTTGACTTCAATGTACATCTACAGACTGCTTCTTATGAAAGGTATCTTATCTCATTATATAAATACAAAACTTATTATAAGCTAAAAACAATGACAAATCTGACATTAATATTTCAAAAAAAACTGAACGGTGACTTCCCGGTGAAAAAGCAGAGAGATGAAAACTGTTATTTAGCCTAACATACCTTATGCTAGACAGAGTTAGCTATACTTAGTATACACTTAATCTAGCTTATCTATGACCTAACCCTGGAAATGAGTCCTGTAAGGCAAACATTCTCAAACTTTTTTGGATTTTGAAAAATTTAAGCACTGCCTATAAAATTTCCCAAGGATGTATTTGTATATATTTTTATTAAGTTATCACAACATTGCCGAAATTTGGGAGAGTACATGCGACTGTGTACCCGACTAAATGCAGACTGGTTTTGTTGAAGTAGCCTCATATTTCAATACACTTCACAAGACTTAAAAGTAATGACGCGCCCCCGCGAATGGATGTCTGAAGAAAAATATTGTTGTTTTGCCCAGCTAAAACTGACTAAGGCTACTTATTTTTACTCTTCATTAACTGAGATTGCTAACATTTGTATATTTTATTTCAGGCTACAAAGGGCTACTGATACTTCAATACTCCAGTTCTATGGCCGTATATCAAGAATTTTGCTGCAACGATAGCTGCCGTCTTCACTGCACGCTACAGAAAAAATGAGCTTAACGTTCTTTCTCCATCTTAGGTACTTAGAATGCTAACTTAAACAACTATATATTATTATTTTACTGTAATCAGAACAAAATTGAAAAATACCGTCAGCAGAACAGTACTGTAATCCTAAATCAACCTATGATAATACATACACTACAACTTATGCTTATGTATACACACCATTCGTCCAGATGCTTTAGGGCGTTACCTATATTAATCGATTTTCATGAAATTATTTGAGCGAGAACAAGGCAGCTCACAGATGCCCAGTAGATAATTGTAATATAGTATAACAGTAACCTATACACATTTCAACACTATTCTTGGTAAATATTGAGACTTTTAGGGTTCCGTACTAAAGAGTATATAGATAAATGTCCATACATATGTGTATGTCCCACTAAATTTCTAATAATAATTGTATGATGTACTATTACTTGATATTTTAGACTAAATTTCCTGACATGTGCGTTAGATAACTGCTTGTCAGCCGTACCCACTCAAATCCTTGTTCATACATCCATAGATACACGTATATTCTACAGTAGCAAATGTATGATGCCTACATATACCAATCAACGTGAACTTAGTTCCAACAACATATGTGATTGTCTCTTAGAGCCAAGCTCAAATGATAAATTGTGAATAGCTACCTTTTTCCCAATACAGAAGGCAAAGAACAGCCGAGCCACTTGAATGTAAGTGATAACCGTCGCACCGCAAAACCAAAGGGATCGCAAATGCGTTGTCGGCGTTACAGAATACGCCCCCCTCTTCCTTAATATTTTTGCGTGTAAGTGGACAATTACACGCCCCCATAATTTTTCAACTAAAGCATACCTACTTCTTACACAAGTAGTTATCTTAGCCTAGGTTATCTTAGGTAAGCTTATTTCTAGACTATTGGCAACGGCCTCCTAGCTCAATCGGTAGCGATCCTGTCTATAAATGTGGCCTGACAGAGGCATGCACCTACGTGTATTTTACCACAAATATGTGCTCCCAAGTCTTGAATATTATTTATTTATTTATGTATGTACTTTATCAATATAGGTATGCACTACGCCGCCTAGTATAGGGGCGTGCATGAACTAGAGGGCAATGCAATTATATAGGGGCAGCACATAAGCAGTCAGATTTTTAACACGAAACGTAAATGTGAAGCTTATGCTACCGATATGACCCACAAGGTGGCGGCCCCCACTATGCTAAAGAAAACGTACGAGAACGGTAGATGGCAGCACTTTCTTTGTCAATGTGCATATTTATGTTTCCGATTCAGGCCACTAGATGGCAGACCCTCCAACGCTATAGACCGTCCGCGTTTGCTTACACTGAGGTTAGATTGATATGTGAAGCTGTTCCGAAATATTTATTTATTTATTTCATTGTTATTATTGGTACCTGCGGAGGAGCTAAATTCTTAACGAATCTATGACGCGCGGGAAATAAATGAAAGTTTTTGCTTAAAATAGCCATTTTAAGTGCTAAAATTATAATAAATGAGCTTTAATTATGCTATTTTATTTTTCAGATATCAAGAACGCAAGAAAATGAATCTACAATTGATTTTTATGACGACACACATCCTAACTCGTGAATGTGAAAAGGAATCCCCACCCTACGGCTAGAAAAGAAATGAAAATAGTAAAACTAGTTTATTTTTATGAAACAGTAATTCAGGGATTTATATTTTATTTCTATGTGTACATGGAAACTTTGAATAATAAAATATTTGTTTCATGACTTTTATTCAAAACCACGACAAAAATAGTAACTATTGAATAATAAACAATGTTTCAAGACTTATTTAAATCTACAATAATAACACAGTCCAAAATCAAGTGTACCCATTCCATTTCACGTCAACAAAATGTAGCCAAAGGCTACTTTTGCATAACTATATTTTGAAAACCCATAGTAACCCAGGTAAATTACATCCTGCGTCACGGCTTCCACCAAAATGTCACCACCCCAACTATTACTATAAGCTACTCTTATGCTAACCACCTCTTAAGAATTTACCCCTAAAATTTGGCCATGTGATCGTCTAGATAGTAGTTAGAACCCCTCGAAGTGTACCGCGGAACCCTAGATTCTTTAATGAGTATCGACTAAATTTTGGACTCCGGTATTATTCTATTATTACCTATATTTTAAGAAATAAATATTTATGGTACTGAAGATATATTATTATGAAACTAAAGAATAATTCAAAGAATATTTTAATAGTTACAGTAGTAGAAATAGTAGTTTGTGTAGCTTGGGAGGAAATTGACATATTTACGGTGAGGCCGCACATCGAATCCTGAACGAAGCAAATGATTCCATAATTGAAAACTGAGCGTAGCGAAGCATTCTAAAATAGTATTCCGAGCGTAGTGATGAAATTAATATTACAATTTTGTTAAATCTATTTGTGTAATGTAAATGCTGTTAAAGGCTTACTACATATGACATTATTTAGGTAATTGCAGCATATATGGTTAATATGAGGTTAAAAATGTTATTGGAAAAATGAGTTTAAAAATGTTTTTGGTGAAGTCCCGCTACGCCTATTAAGCCTTCGGGATAACATACGAAGCAGCACTCCCAGGATAAGCCTATTTACACCCTAGCTTTTTAGGAAAAATTATAATTATACTATCACCTTCTAAACGATGTGTGAATTCACACGTACTGCTTCGCATGCTCGATGCGGGTCAGAAGGCCTTATCCCGTTTTAAAACATCATTCGGGTCACCTATCCTAACATTGTAGCCAGACGGGCTATGACCAACGCTTCGCAACCTAAGCATTCCTAGATGATCTGATGAAAGAAGCGCCAAGTATCATCAATCAATCAAAATTACTTATTTTTTTTAGGTTCAAAAGCTAGGGATACTAATCCCTTTTCCCAATACCCAGAACTGAAAGTATAGACTAAATTTCTAGTCTTTTAGATGTATAAACGAAGTACTAATGTTATTTGCTATATTTTATGAGACTGAAATATCAAGTTGAGCATTATTCCACTCAAATTCCCATTGAACTGCTCTTGCCTGCCAAGGGGTCCCTAAAACAAACCATTCTTCTATCCCAGAACGATCTGTATGCCTAAAACCAGCTTGATATTTTAAAAATTTATTTGGAAATACCTTAGAAACCTGATTGCAAAACTCAGTACCTCGTCTTTACTCCAAAAACCAGAAATTTAATAGATAAAAATAAAGATTTCATAGGAATTTAATTTATTTTCCCCGGATAAATTAAAAGTTTGAAAGATTTAGGCAAAAGAATCCTTTACCTTTTAAATACACATATTTTAGGTTAATGAAGCCATATTTTTAAGTCTTTAAAAGAAGAATTTATATCAACCATATCAGAGTCTTAGACCAAGCATAAAAGAGACCCTACACACAAATACCTACAGACAAATAGTGTATGACTCTACCCTATTTATAATCCTACCCTCTGGCCCTACTCTAGGTACACCCAAAGCACAGATCGCACTTACCATTGACCTAGTGCCTTGGAATATACACAAGTGTATCCCTACTAGAAGCTGGAAAGTTCGGTAGACCAAACCGAGATTAGCAAAACTAATGGTCCGTATATCTGACTCCCCCTCCCATGCTCGCAAGCCAAAGAATTAGGAGGTAAGTCGCCCTATTCCGTGTCTATCAGTGGATCGGAACCCTCTGCACACATCAGCACCAACCACATGAGAAGTCCTGCCGCAACTAAGACCAAGTATATAATAATAGTCACGACAGAATCTTTCCCCGCAATCAGCACTAGCATGCGCCAGAGCACCGAAATATATAAATATATTTAATAGGGGACCAGATCCCAATTACTGCCGACTTTAGTGAGCTCAGATTACTCCGAATGGCACGCACGTGATGCCCTCACTTCCATCTAACAGCTGGGCTTTGAGACCTGGGAGATAGTTCATCTCTTATGTTGGTAAAGAAGAGATGCCAGGCCCTCTCAAGCCTGGAACTAAAAGACTCCTAACCACCCATCACCTTTAACACCGCCAGGCGTGATGAATGTTTAGTTGGACAAACTGTCAGTCCAAGCAATGATCTGGCTTCAAAAATAGCAAAAGACCCCATAGAAAAGACACTAAAATAACTAAGAGTAATTTTACTAGTATAATTTCTCACAAAACAAACAAACTAAATAAAGAAGTGAAATTCCCTTAGACACCATTATCCAAGCTTAACATTACGAAAATTACTTCTCGCAAAATTAAACCTAGACACAATTCCAAGTACCTGCTATGCAACGATATTGTCCCTGCATAACGTGGCGGCACTTAGAACAATACAGTGTAGAAAATTTCTCTTCACGGCACTCAACACTACACACAACACATCGGTAAAGAATCTCCACTTTAGTCCAAGTTTAGCGTTACGACGATATTGTCCCCGTAAAACCAAACACAGACCAATTCCAAGTCCTTGCTATGCAACGATATTGTCCCTGCATAACGTGGCGGCACTCGGAACAACTCAGTATCGAAAACTTTACAATAAAATAAAACCCATACATAGCAGCAAAGAATCTCCACAATAGTCTAGGTTCAGCGTTACGACGATATTGTCCCCGTAAAACCAAACGCAGACACAAATTCTAAGTTTAAATTTACCAAGATAATTCCAAGTAAAACAAACACAGAAAAAGTAGCAGAGAAACTTCGCTTACCAGTACGAAAATTACGCCCAAAAGCCAGAGTCACGACTAGTCCGATGGTTGAAGAATGAATGAATCCCCCCGTGCCCGCTCCGGCCTTTTATACCTTTTAGTAGCGACAGGCGACAAGCGACAGGCGACAAGCGACAGGCGACCAGCGACAGGCGACAGGCGACTTATTAAGACAAACATTATCCAAAAAGTACCAGGATACCAGAATTGAGAAGGAGGTCGTTCGCCCCATGGCACATAACGGCGCTCGACTCAAGAAGAAGGTCATATGTCCAATTGTGATTACTAATCCTTACGGCCTATATCTTAACGTTTACAATCACTAAATGTCGATTTCCCCGATATCTATCCCTTTCACGCACGCGATGTTTTAGAAGGACAGAGACATTTACAACGACATCCACATTTCACGCACACATAGATAGCAGTTCAGTTTGAGGAGCCCAAACAAATTATAAAAGAAGGTGCGTTCTGAAATTCATTACGTATGAACCTGATATATTATTTTACTTTATGATAAATTTAGTTTATTTCCGAATTCTTCGCTCACTTCAACGTGTTTTACGTTTATTAATAACAAATATGTTTAAAACAACTTCCGGAAATTAAGATTTAACTATATTTTACACGTAAATTTTACAATCAGAATGTAGTATCAAAAACGTTATTGCATGTCATATTGTACCAGGAGCACCTAAACGTCAGTTCGACATCCTGTCAAGCTGTCAGTCTCCGTGTCATTGTCAGTGCGCTGCAATTTGTTATTGAACCTTTTTGTTTATTTCTAAGTTAAAATACGGATCAATTTAACGAGAACACTAGTGTTAAATAATAAAACATGGAATTAAGTGTTTCAAGTTTCATCTGTCAGAATATTTAGTGGAATTATGAACGAAATATGCGACTGAAGAGGATTTCAGTTTTACAAAGGTATATTTTCCCATCTTCTATGTTTTTGTAATGAAAAATGAGCTTAATACTAGGCTATAGGAATACGACCAGTCACAACGTCTATGGCTTCATTACAACTTTTGGTGTGTTGTCATTCCATCTTGAAACTGATCAGTGTTCCTGACCCGCTCTGAAGTTGTTTTTTGGAAACTATAGAAAATTATAAGGTAAATGAATCATTATCTCTAATTTCACATAGGTAAGATTTGCACAAGATTTATGATATATTGTTACCCTACGTATTTAAGCAAAATGTATCTCGTTGTCGAGACTTGGCGATGATACTATTATTTATTCTGTGACTTGGCTATCATTGCTTATTCAAGCATCACATATCACATCACATATTTAAAATTTTAGTGGCCGTTGCAATTGATGAAATAAGGCGTTTTGTTATCCGAAGATTTCCTTTGGCAGGATTGGTCAAAATTTTAGAGGGGGTGGGGGCTCTCAACTTTATCTTGATATCTACATCAGTTAAGCTACTAGGCCAAGTTTAGTATCGTTTTCGTATAAATCGGGGATGCCGAATTCCTTTATGGTATCTCGTTGACACCATTTCGAAGTAAAATCTTTTTATTAAAGTCAGAGACGCGTTATTATATTTTGGAAGCAATGGAGACTACCAGTATGGAAATTAATACGTATTATAAATTAAACGAATGCTCTAAAGAAAATGTACAACATATATATTGAATCGAAATAGTTAGGTAATCTGACACAACTGTTAGAAAAACATTGTTGCTTAGCAACCATCATTCTGTGGGAAGAATGAGGTTTTAATACTTTCCCTCAACAATGTGTGTAAGGCCGATTCTTTTTCTCAGCAGAACAAGCCTTGGTCTTGGCATTGGTTTTGTAAACATGTCTGCCAGTTGGTCCGTTGTGGATATCCTTTCCACAGTTAATTGTCCATCGAGAACCTTTTCTCTTACGAAGAAGTGTCTAATCCGTATGTGTTTGGTTCTTTTGTGGAACTCGGGATTATAGGCAAGGCGAACAGCAGCCTCGTTATCAACGAAGAGAGTCGGAATCTCCTTGATCTGTGTTAGTTGGCTGAATATTCTCTGGAGCCAAATTAATTCTTTTGTAGCTTCACTGGCTGCAACAACCTCAGCTTCAGTTGTAGAGATTGAGACTGATGGTTGTCTTTGACTCAGCCACGAAACAGCGCCTCTCGCGTATAAACAAGTCACACCAGTAGTCGATCGTCCTGTTGTCTGATCTCCTCCATGGTCAGCATCACTGTACCCAACAATAAAGTCTTCGGGATGGTTTGATTTGTACTTTATACCGAAACCGCTTGTTCCCTTTAAGTATCTAAAAATCTTTTTGACCATGAGCCAATCCGACTCGTCAGGGTTCTCAAGTTTTCTAGATGCGATCCCAACCGCATATGCTATATCTGGACGAGTTCCTACCATCAGGTACGTCAGAGCACCTACTGCTTCTCGATATGGAAAGTCCTTTTTCCGTTCTACTACTTTCCCTGTTTCAGTAGTCAGTGTCACTGATTCCTTTTGAATGGGAGTTGATAGGGGATTACAGTCAGCCATATGAAACCTCTCTAGAATTTTCTTAGTGTAAAATTCCTGTTTTATGCTGATAGATCCATCGTCATCTTGTATAATTTCTAAACCTAAGTAGTAGGATGCAGGTTTTGTAGTTATCTTCAACCTTTTTTGCAAGTCTTTTAGAAATTTGTTAGTAACTTCTGCATCTGTAGCAGCAACTAGCCCATCATCCACATACAAAGTTATAAGAAGCTTCTTTCCATTAATCTTCTTAACAAATAGGCAACTGTCTGCATCACTCTGTGTGAAGCCTAAATCTAAAAGAATTTCAGCGAAGCATGAGTTCCAACAGCGTGGTGCTTGTTTCAGACCATATAAACTTCGTTTTAGCTTCCAGACTTTCTTTGAGCTATCATTGAAGCCATCTGGCTGATCCATGTATATGTCTTCTTGAAGTTTTCCATACAGGAATGCTGTTGAGACGTCGAATTGCGTGAGTACCAGTCTTTCCTTAGCCGCAACGCTTATGAGCGCTCTTATTGTTGCCATCCTTGCGACAGGACTGAAAGTTTGGTCATAATCAACACCTTTTCGCTGCTTAAAGCCTTTTACCACAAGGCGCGCTTTAAATTTATCTACAGAGCCATCAGGGTTTCTCTTGATTCTATACACCCATTTTGAAGAGAGCGCCTTTCTATTTGGTGGTAGTTCACTGAGCGTCCACACATCGTTTTCTTTTAAAGATGCTAATTCCTTTTTCATGGCATCCTCCCATTTTTCTCTCAGAGGGCTCTTTATAGCCTCTCTGTAGGACTGAGGATCTATAAAAGTGTCAATATGACATACATAGTCGTCGAATTTCTCTGGAGGTCGAAGGGTCGATCTTCGTCTTAAGTCGTATCTGGGCTGTACCGTATCAGAGTTTACGGAGTCAAAGAATGCTTCTCCCTCTGGTTCTTCTTCAACAGGAACAGACGCAGATGCGATTTGATTCATCTCCTCAGCTCATGCTTCGTCGTCAGCTGTCATGGATCCTTCTGGTCTTTCCTCATAAAGCTCTCGATGTTCACCAGCGCTTAGCGAATCTTCGACTTCTTGTCTTTCATCGTTTAGACATGGAATTTCACCGACTTTTATCGAATCTTCGACTTCATTTTCCTCCCTAAATTCGAACGGCGATATATTTTCTTGGCGATATATTGGTAAGTCGTTTGGTACTGGTACACCAAAGTTTAATGTTGGACGGTGTTCTGGTGATACTATCTTTATCTCCAGTTCATTGGATTTCAAATCTCTAGATTTCTGTTGAACTTTAATCTCAGAGTTTTCTCTGTTGAGCGGTTTTTCCTCAAATATGACATCGCGAGATCGTATAAGCCTATATTTGTTGTTTTCTATTGCTGCCCATATACGATAACCGTCATCATTATCGTATCCGACGAGTCTTCCTTTAAGTGCTTTCTTCGAAAGTTTCTGTCTCTTTTGTTTTGGAATGTGAGCATAACACATGCTGCCAATTATCTTTAAGTGGGATATTTTTGGCTTCTTACCATTCCATATTTCAAACGGCGACTTATTTTCGACTTTGGAGGGGCCTGTTCTATTAATGACGTATGTCACCGTGTTCACGATCTCTGCCCAAAGCGCTTGAGGGAAACCTTCGCCGCTGTACATGATCGTTCTTGCTGCTTCGACTAAAGTACGATTGTCGCGTTCACAGCAAGCGTTTTGCTCCGGCGTGTATGACATTGTCAGCCTCTGTTTGATTCCATTCTTAGCAAGAATCTCTCTGACATCTTTATTGTCATATTCACCGCCATTGTCACTTAAAAGCGTCTTTATTGCGTGACCAGCATTGCGTGCTTCTAAAATCATTTGTTCAAGTTTCTATTTTACTTCAGACTTGGCTTTCATAAAGTATATCAGACGATATCCAGAGTAATCGTCACGAAACAGAACGAAATAACGTAAATTTGTGATAGAGTTGGGAAATGGTCCGCACACGTCGCTATGAATTAGCTCACCTGGCTGTGATGCTCTAGTTCTCGTACCAAATTTCTGTCTGTGCGATTTACCAAATATGCAGCTTTCACATAAAGTATCATCTATGGGAAGCTCTATCCCTAATTCTCGTTTCACAAACGTTCTAATATGCCGCTTATTCTGGTGGGCAAATCTCTCATGGTAAAGTTGAGTCTCTGTTGTTAGATAGGCCACCATCTTCTTTGGTATGATATTTTTGACATCTAATTTATAGAGACCACCACATTTTTGTCGTCTTCCGATAGCCTTGACATTTCCATTGATAGATATACTGCAATTTTGAGTTGTAGATATAAACTTGCTATCGGGATTCTTATCGTGAGCCGCTAGGACCGAGAATAGATTTTTCTGGATACCTGGAACATACCATACATCTTGTAATGTGACAGTAGAGACTTTATCATTGACATTTGCTTCTAAGTCTACCGATCCTTTTCCTTTGGCTTGTAAAACATGACCATTGGCTGTTGTAACGGTATGCGTGTCATCAAAGTTATGAAAAGTTGTGAACAAGTCACCTCTATTAGTAATATGGCTGGTGGCACCATTATCTACGTACCAATTGTCCTTGTCGTGCTCAACGGCTGATACTTCTTCCTGCACCAGCATAACTGTCATATTTACTACTGACGCTTGGGAAGTAGATGGCGTACTTTCGCCCTTCTGTGCATTGCTGTTCTTCGGAGGTTTGCCTTCTCGTATCCATTTTTGACAGTTCTTTACGCGATGACCGATTTTTGAACAGTAATTACATTTAATCTTCTTATCTTTGTTCTTCTTATCAATTACTCGTACATTATTCGAGTGAGCAACGAATGATTCTTGTTCAGGTACGGAATTACCTTTGATTGATCTTTCGTAAGCACAAAGATGATTTGTTAAACTCTCTATTGTTCTATCTGCTTTCGGAACCAAGAGCCAGCTACTTTTAAATGATGAATATTCCTCGCTTAGTGTGTCAAGAATTTTACAGATCAAGAGGAGTTCGGGTAACTCATTTTCATCTTTTTTCAAATCTTGATTAAGTTCGGACCAAATATTCTTTAATTTACTCATATGCGTCGCTATGTCATCTTCTGAGTTCCGTTTGAATCCGAAGAAGCTCATGCATAAATTATAGCTTTTATCTTCACTAGTCCCGTCAAACAATCTGTGGAGTTCTAACCAGAATTCTCGAGCAGTGTTGTACCGCATGACTTTTTGAAGAGTATCATCAGTCATGTTGCTTGTTAAGAGGAGCAAAGCACTACAGTCAGCCTTCGTATAGGTAGCAAGCTGGTCTCCTGCCCCCGCTGCCGCTGCTGCTTCCTCTACATGAGCGGGCTTCGTTAATTTACCTTCGACAACATCCAACGCATTTGGAATGCTCCTTAAGGCGATACATATTTTATATTTCCAAGTTGACCAATTACTTTTGCCTTCGAGATTTCCGATCAACAATTTTGTAGTCGTTAAATTATGATCCATTATGCTTGGCACATCACCTATTAAAGTCAGAGACGCGTTATTATATTTTGGAAGCAATGGAGACTACCAGTATGGAAATTAATACGTATTATAAATTAAACGAATGCTCCAAAGAAAATGTACAACATATATATTGAATCGAAATAGTTAGGTAATCTGACACAACTGTTAGAAAAACATTGTTGCTTAGCAACCATCATTCTGTGGGAAGAATGAGGTTTTAATACTTTTAATATATAAAAATAATATCTAGTCTGTGCGGAAAGAAGAGTTGTGAAATGTATGGGATCCATTTTTTTATGAATACCTTCTTTAATTCCTGCTCACGACATTTTCTACGGTTACCGCGATAGTTATTCATAAAATAAAACTGTGTAAACGGATTATATCGCGTATAATGAATTTGAAATATAATGATGTACGTCCCGACGTTTCGGACCCTTTACATAAAGCGTTCGTGGACAGCGGGTGACCCGTTTCACCTGTATAATATGCTCAGGGTTATATTTTACAAACTATTATAGAAACCTTCGCCTAGTTCAGGGTTCAATTAACGCCCACGCTGTAAATTGGGAAATTCGGACAAAATGACATGTATGGACAAAATGACATAGCAGGCGTATTTTGATATTGGCGCGCTGTAGGCTGCCATTCTTAGAATACCGCGAGACGCCCAGCGCCATGCATTGGTCCAGTCGCATGGAAGTAATGACTGTAATGAGTGTGAACGTTTTTAGTGCCCACAAAAGTTAACTTTATATATGGGTTTCTTTCAGTTTTCATGAGATTTATGTGTAGTAATGTGTAATCATTTTTACTAAAACAGGAGGAGATATCATTATTATGTAGATAGATCCATTGTTTAGACATTAAGAATTTCAATAAGTCCAAACTTGCACGCTAAGATAGGTTTATATTCAAATTTTACGTTTTATTTATAGCAACTCCGTCAAGTGGACGAAAACTAGAACTGGGCGGAAACCAGATGGTCCTAATTCTCGTTTTATAAAAAAAAGACATATATAATAGGTACCTTACATTAAAACTTAATTTGTACGAATATGACTAAATGACTATATCCTATTTATTTTTTTATTCACATTATTCACTACTTGCCTAAACCAAAAATAAATTACATTTGAATTAATTGATTCACAAAATAATGCTTAAATTACTATTCGTTGGTATTTCTACAAAATCTTTGTTACATTTTATACATATGTACTAATAAGTGTGTTCACTTTTCATCATTTTTGCAGGATACGCTGAGCTTGGGTATCAATGGTATATATGTAGAGGAATCGAGTTAACTAATACCACTATCAACAGACAGTGGCATTCAAAATGCTAGACACCAAAACTAAGACTGCAGAAGTTCATCACTCCTCGTCAGCATCACACCAGCCACGTGAACCACTTTACACAGATCCACAGCCAGGCTCCCGTGATCCTCCAGTTTACATTGAGCATTGTAGTCCTGATAAAATCAAAATTGATACCCAGAAAAAATCTTCTAGCACACGTTCACTGCCATCTGCTATTTATTACTATTATATTATCATTATATTATCATTATCAACCAGAATTATCCACTGCAGCCAGATTGGAGATTGGCCACAGTCTGCACTTGGTGGATCAAATTCTCAGCCTCTATTGCCTTCTCAGCGGGAAGGAAGGGCAAGTGAACAATCAACCAGTGACACTGCATCGTGTATTCGTGTACCTCGAAGAGTTACAATAACCGGTAGCCCTAATATGTTAAATGTTAACTCTCCTTCCAATGTTGGACCTGGTGGAAAAAGAACAGTTACAATAGTCGGTAGCCCTAATATGTCAAATGTTATTTTTCCATCCGAGGGTGGTGGAACAAGAACAATTACAATAACCGGCTGCCCTAATATGTCATATGTTAATTTTCGATACAATGAGGGATCTGAAGGATCAAGAACAGTTACAATGACGGATTGCCCTAATATGTCAAATGTTAATTTTCAATACAATGATCAACAACCTGGTGGAAAAATAACAGTTACAATGACCACTTGCCATAATATGTCAAACGTTCAATTTATTTTCAATGCTGGACCTGGTTCAACGTCAACAGTTACCCTATTCAATTGCCCTGATATGACAAATGTAATATTTATTATCAATGCTGGACCTGGTAAAACAACAACAGTTACATTAGTCAGTCCCCCTAATATGTCAAACGGTACATATGTTTACAACTAAATTTGTCACAATCATGTAAATTTGTTGACTCGCAGAATGCCCATAGTATAATATATAACGCATAATTGTGCTATTTAAGCCGACTTGAATCTACCGAGATTAGAGATGGGCGGCGCACTGTTCTTATTGACATAGTAACCCAAGTTGTTATTTTCATTTTTTTTTATTGAAATAGGTTTTGCCCAGCATTGTTATGGTAACTCGAATTTAGGACGATTTGACATAAAGTATCGTTACGAATTTTTTTTTTTTAAATGTGTGGAGCAGGAACAAAAAATCAATTTATTTCGAAAACCGCAAAACAAACTGTAATATCCTCGCAGATGGTTAGGGGTCATCCATAATGACATCACACGAATTTCTAGGTTTTTTGACCCCTCCCCCCCTCCTTCTCAAACTTGGTCTTATTTGGCAAATCCCTCCTCCCCTGTGTGACGTCACAGTTTTTCAACGAAATCGGCAAATCGAATTAAGTATTAATATTGTATCAAAATATTTTTGACTAAAATGAATATTAAAAAATTTATAACCCAAAACTGATTAAAAAAGAAAACGACTATCGTTTCAATAAGTTGTTATTTCACTGTACAGCGACTAAAATAATTTAAATAAATTTTCGTTTACTGATGAAGTTAAAGTGACGTCTTAAGAGGCCGGTGTCGATTTTAGATGCAAAAATGTAAAATTGATAGATTTAGTCCGTGAAATTTTACACCTTTTGTTACCTAATTGAAATAACAAGTACTGGTTTCTATTAGCACGTCTTCTTATCTTACCTTTTATCAGATCAATTTTTTGAAAACAGACTCACTAAATTAGTAATGTTTGCTTTTCTGATGGACGTTTAGATAATCGCGCGTAAAGCACTGATTTTGTCGCACTTATTTGTAAATTTCGTAAAGTTTGGACGGCTAAACATGGCAATTTTGTATTACACATATGCTGTACTTGACTTTTATCAGACTACATTTTTATTATTATGACTTTGAAGTAATGTAAATGAAAGTTAGACGAAATCAATTTTCTCCAGAAATTACTACAAAACAAGTGACAATTTCTCTAAAAATCGACTTAATTTCAACGTAATTTTGATACTTAAACAATCTACAACATTTGCTGAAACTATTCTTATACATCAATTTGTATAATTTACCACCATAATTTTTTGATGAATATTTAAAAACTGCTCCTTCTCTTCATGCATTACCGGTGACGCACGCTCGCGACCTCATTATTAAAAGGCAAGATGAGAAGACGTGCTAATAGAAATCAAAACTTGTTATTTAGATATTACGTAACAAAACGTGTATAATTTCAACGACTAAATCTATCAATTTTACATTTTTGCTCCAAAATCGACTACGGCCTCTTAAAGTTTGTCACAACATGACACATTTTCTGGACCCCCTCCCACCCTCCCTGAACGTGTGATTCGAATTATTTGTGATTTTTTGGCATACTACATATTTCCTTCATGGGTGCGGTTTTTTTTTAAATCGGTAATTGTTTCTATGGAAAAGTGGTAAATACTGAAATTATTTTTTTAAAGTATTTTTTATTAAAATGGGTTTGACTCATCATTGTTATGCTAAACTATGAATTTTGAACGATTTGGCTTGAAGAGTCGTTACGATTTTTTTTTTTTCAAAAACAATGTATCAAACATCAATGTAGCAGGAACAAAACATCAATATACATAATTATATAATTCAAGAACCGCAAAAAAATACCATAATATCCTCGCAGATGGTTATATGCCACGAATTATTTGTGATATTTTATGTTTCCGTAAAGGATGACTCACGTTAGACCGGGCCGTGTCCGGGACGGAGCTTCCGGCGCTTACTTTTCTATGACATGACAGGTGATCACGTGATGCTTTCCATAGAAAACGAAGCGCCGGAAGCTCCGGCCCGGTCACGGCCCGGTCTAACGTGAGTCATCCTTAATGGTTGCGCTTCAAAAAATCGTTATTGTTTCTATGGAAAAGACACAAAAACCGAAGTTGTCATTTTAACATTGTATTGATTGAAATGGTTTTTTACTAGCATTTTTTGCTATACCTATGAATTTCAGACGATTTATCACGAAAATTATCAAGTTATTATTTTTTGTTTCTAAAAAAATTATGGAGACAGGTTAAAAAATTCAAGATATCTCGAGAACCGCAAACGTAACCGTAATAGACATGCGCAAAACAGTGCTCCAAAAAGTAATGCTATATCACATCACTTTTTCGAAAACGTAATAGTACACTGAGATATCACATCACTCATCACTCGAAACATTGCAGAACAATTGAAGTGATACTGTCAATCAATCTTCTGATGAGAACGAACGGGAGGAGACGACGTTGGCGGTTCCTGGGTCTAATCCACTGGTTTGCTTTGGATAAGAATGTGATTTGTAAACAGTCTTGTGTAGTAAAGTATTTCATTGAAAGCCCTCGTCATCCACTATTGAAGCTTCTGATGCGCTGCCGATAGTAAGAAACGCCCACGATTCCGACATATATAGTATATATATATTCTGTGTCAGAACTCGAAATTGTTTACACCAAATCGTTTGAAATTCAGAGGTTAGCATAACAATGCTAGTAAAAACACATTTTAATAAAAATAATCTTGAAATTACCACTGGTTTTTGTGTCTTTTCCATAGAACCAATAAACGACTTGAAAACCCGCACGTAGCGGGTGGTCGTGGAAAAAATCACATCACAATAATTCGTGGTATAACAATCTGCGTAGATATTACGGTAGTTTTTGCTGATCTTGAACTATATTGATTTTTTGTTCCTGCTCCATACATTGTTTTTGAAAAAAAATCATAACTACTTTTTTCAAGCCAAATTGTTTGAGATTCAACGTTTAGCATAACAACGATGACTGATGAGTAAAACCCATTTCAATAAAAATCACAAATAATTCGTAGCACCTATAACTATCTGCGAGGATATTATGTTTTGTTTTGCGGTTTTCGAAACAAATAGGTTTTTTGTTCCTGCTCCATACATTGTTTTCGAAAAAAATCATAACTCGATGCCAAATCGTCCCAAAAAGTTACCATAACAATGGAGGGCAAAACCTATTTCAATCAAAACAAATTGAAAACAACAACTTTGGTGATACAAGATATCTTGAATTTTCTAACCTTCTCCATAATTTTTTTGAAAACAAAAACTTACAACTTGATAATTTTCTGTCAATGAGAGCCGAGTTTCAGCCCACAGTGCGGCAGGTAAATATCTGAGGTAGATATCGGGTATATTTCGGGAATTTACCCTATTTACCCGGTAGTTACTTTCTACCCGAATGAGTAGGTATAAATAAAAGTTGGAAACGGAGTTATAAATTAAATTCAAATGATGTAAAATAGTTATTTGTTATACAAGGGTGCAAAGTTGTATTTTACCCGCGAGTGTGGAATTGAAACACGAGCAAGCGAAAAGATTCTATAGTTGAAAAGTATAGTTCTAAAATAGAATCCTGAGCGTAGCGAGTGGTTTCAACACACGAGAAGTAAAATACATTTGCACCCGTGAGTAACACAAAACTTTTCCCCTCACTATAGCTGTAATTTTATTGTAATTTTATTTTATTTTAATGTATTTTATTAACAAATTATTTCCTGTGTACTAACATAGTTGGTCTAAATATTACCTATTGTGATTTACTTTTATTAGAACATAATAAGAACAAAGCTATGAATATACAAATAGGCTTAAAAATAATAATACAAACTAGGTATAAATAAACTTAAAATAAAGGCCCTATAAATAAAACACGTCCTCCAAGTCACAGCCGATGGGCAGTGTGCCCAGAAGGCTGGCTGCATTGCCACGTTGAATGGCAATGCTAATGCGTTGAGCAAAATACTGGCCAGCCTTCTGGTCCCTTGTGGCGTCTATAAGGCGCGCCGCTATCTCTTTGTATACCCGGCGCGCGCTTGGCCCCCAAGGCCCCAGCGTTTCGACCCCAAACGCCTCAAAAATATAACTGCTGCCAAGGGTGGCATATTTGCGGCGTTTGAGGTCTTCTGCCATGGACGCGGCACGACCAGCAATACTGCTAGTGCCCGGAAGGTGGGACGGCGCTAGGGTGTCAACGCATGTGGCATCCCAGACTAGAGGCCGTCCCATCCTCCAAGGCACCAACGTCATACCGTCAGGCCTCTTGCCATCGTCCCTAGCCAGACCTACGGGCTCGAGTATGGCCGGAACTTTGACGCTGACAAAGGCCCTTCGGATGACATCATTGATGCTGGCGTGTCTAGGTATTCGTCCGGCGCTTCTGCCGCAGGAAAGCCCATGATGTCCATGTCTGTCCACCATTTACCTATTGTTACTAACATATTTAGTTCTAATTTAGGATTAGTTATTTTATTTTATTTTATTATAAATGTAAATGTAATTGTATATGGAATTTTTATTCTGAAATAAATTAATTGAATTGAATTGAATATAGCGAGGAAAGTGCAACATCCACAGGCGTTAATCATCTTCATCAATAGAATCACTATTTTTTTTTACGATAATACGCTATTATAACAGAAAACTCTGGAAGTTGTGTATTTTTACGTGTCGGAGTCGGCGAGAATTTTTTTGTTGACAATGTTGACATTTCTGACAATGCGTTTTGAAATTGCATCGACTCAACTTGTGCGTTCAGAATTACATTCAACATCATTTAAAAAACAGTTTCTTATGGAATTTAAGGTTTATGACTTAAAATCATTAAATAAAGCTAAATTTGGTATTTTTTATTAGATTAAATCATTTATTTAATGATAAGGAATATCGAACGAACCATTATTATGAGCGTTTTACGTTTTGTTATCTGTCAAAAGCTACTTAAACACGCTCCATCCAAGGTCAAATTACTTTCCCCACTAGTGGATAAAATGCGTTTTTCCTCGCTTGTTTTAAAGGATAAAAGACGGCTTTCCGAGCTAGTGAGGGGAAAATAGTTTTCTTGGCAGGCATGTAGGTAGCTCTAATAGTTATTTGTGCAACAAGAGATGAAAGTTGGTTTTTCTTGCGAGTGTTTATTTTGAGTCCCGAGAAAGCGAAAGATTCTAAGGTAGAATCTTGAGCGTAGCGAGGGACTCAAAAACACGAGATGTAAAATAACTTTGCTCTCGTGTTGCACACATAATTTTTCACCTCAGTAGTGAGAACATATTAAAGGTTAAAATGTATTTCGAATTACACAGAATAAACAGAAAAAAAAGTAATATAATATGTACGATACGATAAGATACGATACGATACGAGACGAGACCGGACCGGACCGTACCGTACCGTACCGTACCATACCATAAAAAAAATGTAATAAAAGTATGAAGTTCATGGCCTTCACTAAATTAAAAAGCTACATTGTTTCACTCCCTGGAGTGAGGAAAGTCGCACTTTCCTTACTCCAGGGAGTGACGAAAGTAGGCTTGTTCGAGCTGCTGAGGTGAAAAAAAAAATTGTATATAAGAAAAATTGACTGAGGAATTCGTCAAATGGTTAATATAAAATTATTATAAAAAAATACCGCGAAAACCGAAATTTGCGAATTGCGGGGATCTTTCTCTTTTACTCCAATAAAGGCGTAATTACAGTGACAGAGAAAATGCCCGCAATTTGCGAATTTAGATTTTCGCGGTTATAGCTATAGCCCAGTCCCTTGCTACGGTCAAGATTCTAAATTAGATTATAGAATTTTTCGCCTGCACAGAAAATACACTCACTCAAAATGGACTCAAAATAAGCACTCGAAGAAATATCAAACTTTCCTCTCTTGTTGTACAAATAAACTTAGGATAAAATAAAATAGGTAGTTTAAAATAAAACAAAAATTTACAAAAAATTTTTAAAAAGAAATGTATATAAAAAAAAAATGATGACAAATGTATTAACGATATATGTAAAATACATTTAAACAATCTTTCCTACAAATTAACAGAGAAAAAAACAATATCTTATAAAATAGCTTAAACTAACATTCATACTTCATACTCTTCATAGACCATAAAACAAAATATGATAATGAAAATAAAAATAAAAATAAAGTAAAATTATTATAATTATGAAAAAAAAAACAATTATTAAAAAAAATAAAAAATACATGTATAAATAAAAAATAAATAATTTAGCAATAAAAATAACAAAATTCGATGGTTACAAAAATATTAGGATAGAATAAAATATAGGTGCATATTTTAGAATAAAATAAAAATTTACAAAGAAAAAAATTATAAAACCAAAAAATAATATTAAAAAGAAATTTGTATAAAATAATAAAAAAATATGATGAAAAATGTATTAACGATATATGTAAAATCCATTTAAACCAACTTTCCTACAAATTAACACAGAAAAAAAACAATATCTTATAAAATAGCTTAAACTAACATTAATAGTCTTCATAGACCATAAAACAAAATGAAAAAAAGTAAAATAATTATAATTGTGAAATAAATTAACATAAACTAAATACATATTAAATCACATTTAGAAACGGGTCTATCGCGTTTCTAAATGTGATTTAATATGTGTTTAAACCGCGAAAGTTTTAAATGTTATATAAACTAAATAATATACAATAAAATTAATTCATCGAGGTCACCGGGGGGGGCTAGCTCGTTCCTCGCCCAACGGATCGGCATAGCGATCCAATGTGGGAACGCACTGAACGCAGCCAGCCTTATGGGAACCCTTCCGTAGGGATCGGACCTGGGTGATCTAGCCTAATATACACCGTGTTTTATTCTTTATTTGCATTAATTTCGGGCAATGGATAAGTACGTTTAAGGAAACTAAATGGCAGTTAATTAAAAAATAAATTGGTTGAATTTTTTGTAAAATGTAATTAAATGTTGCATAATAATATAATATAGCGTTGTTGTAATAGGGGACTAACTCAACCGAACAATTGAAAACTGTGATATATCAATGTCATTTTGAACATAAATTGGCCGAGACAGTACTTACGTTTAGTAGCTAGTATATAAATTCGTACTAAACATTAATCAATATGTAAACAGTCCCTAAGGCAAGTGTACACGCTTGTAGGGGCCTTATCAAATTAACATAAATAAAAGTATTGATTATCTCCGAAATGGAGTTAATTAGAATAGGTACTGGTGTCTTGAGAAAGTTACTTAATGTAAGCTCAGGAATGCACCCTTGAAATTAAAGCAAATAAAATAAACGGTCAACGCACCGAGGGTTCCGTACACTTAATTGTCTCATCTCACGTAACTATAATCACGAGACTTTTGACCAAAAGTATACTAAGCGTAATTGTGTACAGCGCTATCTATCGGCAAATTGGCTAGCTAATTTGCGCGACCTATATTAAGTTGAGTTTTCAGGGATTTCAAATAAGGTATTTTTAATTCTTATAGATATTTGAAGTATAATAAACACCCGCTAAAGTTCTTGATTAGTGATTACTAAAAAGAATGTTTTCAAGATAGATGTATTTTTATATATTTTAGATATTTCTCCTGTTATTAATATGTAAAAATTTCATTATTTTTCATTGGTAAACTTCGGAGATAAGGGTATTTGTTTTTTGTTTTGTAATGTTTAATTTAAGCTCTTTCAAATGATATCCCACTCGTCTTTATATTGGACATTTTCCATAATTAATTTTAAAATAATACTTACAATAGATAATAATACTTCCAATGTGTAGCGTTGGTTAGCGTTGTTCATAACTATGTATTCAGATTTCAAATCGATAGCTCGACACATCTCGAGATATTTAGCAAAGTGACAGACAGAGTCGCACAACAAGGGTTTCTTTTGTACCTTTTTGGTACGGAACCCTATAAACACGGTGTATACATATTGGTCTAGGTCACCTATATTCTGTTTTATATATTTTTTAGGTATTAGTTTAAGTTTTGTAGGTAGTTTTAATTTTAGGTTACATTTTATTGTAACAAAATTAAATATCTATTTTTTATTAAGGGACCAATGCCGAAATCGCGTAAAAAAATTTGGCTGTTTCATACATTCCGGCTGATGTGATGCCGCTGATTTTTATAGGACCGCCAAACATTTTTTCGCGATTTTATAAATATTTATATTTTTAAGAAAATATATAATAAAAAACCATATTAAGAGCATTATTATATTTGACTAGCTGACAAGCCCACCATTTCAGCGTCAATATTTTAAACAAACATAAATATTATAAACATGTTCCACAGTTCAACGAGCACCGTCCGATGCATAATTTTGTATAGAATAACACTTTTTTTTTGCCTATTGTATGTTTTCGAATCAAGCTCTTTTGATCCTAGGTACATAATAGGAATGAAAATCTGGGGGCACGGCAGTGCCCCCGCCAAGTCGAGCAAAACAAAGAGGCACGGCCGTACCATCCTTTTCTTGAAGCCATTCAGGCCATTTTCGACGTCCTGTAATTTTGTGCTGGCTAAAGCTAAAGCCCTGAATTTTCAGTGACATATAGGGCATGATATGGCTTACATATACTCCCAAGAACATTCAATTTGAACTTTTAGTTTAAGAATTACTTTTGTCACTGACACACGCACTCACTCACCGATCATCGTAATTCTAAGGTACTTCTAGCCAACCAACAAGCTTCAAATTTTAAACATAAGTAGTTTTTAGCTTAAAAAGCCATAAAAAACGTTTTAAAGATTTAGGAACTGCATAAGTAAGTTTGTAGTCCTATATGAATATATGCTATTACAAAGTTACTTTTGCAGTTGCAATAAATAGTAGGTAAAGGTCTAAGATGTACTATGTCTATGAGTATGGTAAGGATATGAATATGGTATAGGTTCATACCATACATATATTATGACACTCATGTGCGGGTATGGTGTGGGATGGGGACTTGGACTAAAAATAAAGACTTCTAATATTGATGCGGTTTTACCCCCTGGCACTGACTAAAATAACCGACTTGATACACATTATATACATCTCTAAACTTTTTTGTAGTAGAAGTATTGCGTTGCGAGACTGGCATCTTACATGTAATGTCTTTGATGGGATATTTATTTATATCTTAATAATAACTGTTTTGTTACCTTTAACGAATTTCTAAATAAAATAGAAATCATTATCTCTTCAGATATTTTTATTAGGGTTCCGTACCTCAAAAGGAAAAAACGGAACCCTGGTTGGTTGGGATGTGGCACTATCCCTTTCGGCTATTTAGGGTTGTCAAAATTCAAGTCATTATCTTATCTGTGGTCGTGCACGCAAAGGGACGGCACAGCTGTTGTCAACCCTAATAATTGCTCGGAGCAATGCTGAGCCGAACGGAGCCGAGTTTGCCCGAAGCAAGGAGTTTCGCACCCCTGACGAGAGCCAGGCAAGCGCGAGCCGTGCCGCGAGACGAGCCCACCGTTTACACTCGCGTCTCATGGTTTGTGGCTCGCACGCGAATGTAAACCGGATTTCAGAAACCTGCCCCGCGAGTCATTTGAACGGTAGTCGCCGTGCGAGGACCATTAGCTTCCTGAACTGGATTACTGCCAATATCCGCTAGGCTAAACGGTTGTTATTTTTAGTTAATACTATAACAACCAGAGCGCTAGTTCAGTTCAGTTCAGTTTTTGGTTCTTATGGCATCTGTCCATTGGGACAATTTTGCCAGCATCAAGGTTGTGGGAGCAGAATTTCAGTATCAGAACTTGATCCAGTCCGTGTAGATGCTTGATCGGTTGAAGAATCTAAACTACTATAGGAATAAAAATAGAAAAAATGGACGGCCAGAAAAACCAATAGAAACTATAGAAAGTAATGAGCCAACTGCCAGGATCAGGTTTTTTTTTTTTTTTTTTTTTTAAAAAGGAACATTACAGGAAAGTTTGGGTAAACAAACAGGTAAAAACTTTTTCTCAAAAATGGACGGCAAAGTCGACGTTGCCGGTTAAAAAGTAGGTCGCGAAGTGCGTAGTTTATGGTCAGTCAAAAAATTAAAAAGTTAAAAACATTGCAGTCTCGATTTCGGGACTGCAATGTTGCATACAAATTCCATTATTTGTCGAGTTCCAAACTTTATAAAAGTTGAAGTCGCATATCAAATGAAGGCATAGGTCCATGAAACAGCCAAACAGATGATCAGTACTTATTATTATAATGTTGGTACCGCGACTATTTAGGTGTCTAAAATAGGTTGGCGTATTTTCAGCAGAAAAATTAAAAAAATAAAAAGGCGGCAGAGCAAATCTTTTCACTTTTTTCTGTGAAAATATATACATAAGAACGTTGCTTCTGTAAAATATTTCTATTATATTTGTATTTATTGCGCCATTTTTGAGAAAAGCACTATATATGACTCGGCTGGAAGGCTACTTGCTGGCTTCGGATTCAATTAAACGGACTCCCAAGGTCGTCCGATCCTCAGCCAGCAAGTAGCTACTTCCGAGCCTCGACAATAATGTACTATTAAAAGGAGCTAAAGCTTGATATTAAAATCTTTCATAAACTTAGCAAGGACATAAACAAAGGTAGTGTTAACCAAAGTAAGGATATGGTTTATGTTAACAGGACGTTGAATATAGTCAGGAAGAAAATCATAAAAACTGGCATGAGTATTTGGACAGTTGAAGAAGATGTGATCAAGGGTGCCTTCCTCCAGGCCGCATTCACATAATGAATGATCTAGAATATGGATTTTAGCTAGCCAAGCAGGGGAAGTATTGTGGCCAAGTCGAAGACGAATAATAGAGGAGGTAACTGACTTGTGAATCTTATGGTATTTGAAAAACCAAGGTCTGACAAGAATATTCGGTTGGATCCTATAATAGCGATTGCCAGTGGATTTGCTAGTTATCTCCCACTCTTCAGTCCACTGTCTGACAAGATCTGCTTTAGCAGAGTTGCGGAGGTCCTGCATATAGCACTTGGAATAAGAGGAAGAGCAACCAATTTCAATCGCCTGTTTAGCACAGGCATCTGCATGCTCATTACCATCAATTTCACTATGACTAGGGATCCAAGCAAGAACAACTTCAAGCCCAAGTAGAGAACATTGGTATAGGGACTGTCTAATCTTAAGGATGATAAAAAGATTATCCCTGGAGCGAAGTGGAAACTTATGTAAATCTTGAAGACAGCTAAGGGAGTCAGATAATATTATTGCTTTCGGGACTTTGTGAGACTGAATGAATGAAACAGCTTCAAAGATAGATATTGCTTCCCCTGTGAACACCGATGTGGTAGGAGGGCTTTTGAAACTTAATATAATTTTATAACGCGGAATCCAAACCGCAGAGCCAACAGCAAGGTCAGTTGAGAGTTTAGAGGCATCTGTAAATATTGTAAGGAAATTCTGCCACTTTTCCTCAATGAGTTGTAAAAAGACATTATTAGCACCAGAAGTATTTTTTTTTATACCAAGAGAAAAGATAATATTTGGACGAAACAAAAGAGCATCATAATCAATTAGGAACACTGGATTAACAGGAAAGGTCCACATAGGTGTTGCGTCAGATAATTTTTGAAAGCTTTTGATGAGACAAGGAAGTTCTTTATTAGTCCAATAATCAGAAGTAGGGATAATGTTTACCAGGTTATTTAGATGAAAAAGAAGCGGATGGTTTGAAAGCTGGGCTGCCCTGAAATAGAAGCGATCAGACAGGAATTGTCTCCGCAAACTTAATGGGGGGTCTAGACATTCCACCTGGAGAGCGTTAGTAGGAGAAGAACGCATGGCTCCGCAAACAATTCGAAGGCACTTCGATTGAATTTTATCAAGAAGGGATAGCGCAGCCTTATTGCAAGGCTCCAATAAAAAATAACCATAATCGAAGTGACTTCTTATAATAGCATTGTATAGTAGCTTTTGTGAGAAGGGATGGGAGCCCCACCAAGCACCAGACAATGATCTCAGTACATTAACCCCTTTTTCACATTTATTTTTTAAATAATTTAAATGGGCCACACCGGTTAAGCGCGAGTCCAAGTAAAGGCCCAAGAATTTAACCGAATCTACTACAGGAACCAATTCGTCGTTGAGGACTATGTCAATGTCAGGAATACGATATTTACGTGTAAAAACAACAACAGAGCTTTTGGCAACTGATAGGGACAGACCATGATCTGTAAGCCAGGAATTAAGGTAAAAGAGAGCAGAGTTTAAAGCAATTGTGCATTCTGAGACATCCTTAGAAACATAATAAAGAGCAATGTCATCTGCGTACTGAAGAATATCACAGAAACAATCAACAGATTTATCAAGGTCCGCTGTGTAAAGGCTATACAAGATGGGGCTCAGAAAGTTGTTTGATGAAATTAACTTGTGCTTGATGAATGATGGCTCCCCCACCAGGAGATCCCCCCCTACTCAGAACCCTAGCCCTGTTGACCTTACTCTAGTTTCCCCTAGTTTAGCTCCCCGTCTTATGTGGGAAGTCCTTACTCACTCACATGGTAGTGATCATCTTCCGATCCTAATTTCTCTCCCGTCTGTGACTCCTACTCTTCCTCCCTCTTCTCCCCCTCTTTTAAAATACAGGCTGGATAAGGCTGATTGGTCAGAATTTTCTTCCTTTGTATTTGATGGTGTCAATTTGCTTCCCCCGGTGTCGGATGATAATTTCTTGGAGTTGTATTTTAAATTTGTTGATGTTCTCTCTAAGTCAGCTGATAGGTGTATCCCTTTAAAAAATTCTTCCTATGGTAAAATACCCTCCCCTCCGTGGTGGGATGCTGAATGCACTGATGCTATTAAAAAGCGCAATCAGGCAGAGGATGCTTTTACTGGGGACTTGACTAGTTTAGAAAAGTACTTAGAATTTCAATCTGTTAACGCCCGGACTAAGCGCCTTCTGTCTATCAAGAAGCGCCAAGGCTGGACTCGTTTTTGTGAAAGTTTGTCTCCTCGCTTCCCTTCAGCTCTTGTATGGAAAAATATTAGACGTTTCCGTGGTTATATGTCACATAATAATTCTCTTTCTAATAATTCCTCTGGTTGGTTGGAAAATTTTATAGACAGACTGGTTCCTCCTTCAGTTCCATCTCAGGATTCCCTTCCCCTATCTTATCCATCTGTACCCTCTAGGGACAGAATGGATGAACCCTTCTCTTTTCCGGAATTATTATCTGTACTAGAGCATCTCCGGGATTCTTCACCTGGTATTGACGAAATTCCTTATTCCTTCATCCAACGTTGCCCTGACTCATCTAAATTATTCTTTCTTTCTATAATTAATAAAATTTACATCTCAGGGATTATTCCAGATACTTGGAAGAAGCAGATTATTATTCCGATATTAAAGCCGGGTAAAGATCCTAATGATGCACTGTCATACAGACCTATTGCACTTTCGTCCGTCTTGGCTAAAATACTAGAACACCTTGTGAAGAATAGGCTTGAGTGGATCTTGGAATCTAGAGGAATCATATCTTCCTCCCAGTTTGGGTTTCGTAGAGGCATGGGTACTATGGATAGCCTGAGTATACTTACTTCTGTTATTCGTACTGCATTTTCTAGGCGTGAATACGTTGTAGGTGTATTCCTTGATGTAACGTCTGCATACGACAATGTTCAGCTATCGATACTCAGGCAGAAAATGCTACAACTGAGTCTGCCGGTAAGAATGGTTAATATCATATGCAATCTCTTTATGGATCGTTGCATTACTGTCCGCTTCCAGGGTTCCCTTTCCCCCGCTAGAAAGGTTTGGAGAGCGCTAGTAGTAGAAACGAACTTTTGAAAGGGTCATTTTTTTGAATGGAGTTATCGTTCTTCTCCTAGTGAGTATTAAGCGGCTAACACATTACCGCACAATGACCTTGGTGCGGTGCGGTAATGTGTTACGACTTTTATATTCATTGAACTGGTCAGGCATGAGTGGTGGAAAATTACCGAAAGGGATAGTCTTATGTATCCTTCAGTAGGAGTAGCAGAGAAAGCGTTATTATTGTTTGTCCTTGTCACAGACTCACATATTTTTTTTGTTCCCCACCGTAAATTTTATATGGTGGGCGACAAATAAACTCGACCGATCATATTGTCGTATTGCGTATGTTCTGTCCCTCACGGACGCACGCGTATAGCACATTTCTATTAGGTTCCTACCATCTATGGTATTTTATTTGCAGGATAATACTCAAAAACATCATCAGACCTTCTAGCATGAGTTGCGTTCTCGCGCGCGACTTCATACATCTAGCGCGACTTCAAGTATGGACTATGGACTTGCGCGCGAGAACGCAATTCATGCTAGACGGTCAGGAAACCGAACGTCCGGCCAGCTATTCATCACTTTTTTTTTACAATGGCAATCCATCAATAAATGACACAAATGTCAATGTCAAGTTTAAAGTTTAATTTAAATGCGTTGTGCGGCCTGCCGCCTGCCCCGTCTGTACTCTGTATTGTCTGTATTCTATTTGCAGTATTTTAATTTAATGATGTTGTAAATAATAATTTATATAAAAAAATATCAGATATGATATTTGTTATCAGTTGCTATCTTACTTATCCAGTGTTAATCCGCTATATCGATATTTTTATCGAAATCAGTCTATAAAAGCAAGTTTGAAGTGTTGCTTTAATTTACTCGGTTAGGTTAGTTCACGTCTGTCCACTGGCCGAAGTATATTAAATAAAGGAAAATGGCTGTGTCTATACACAATAATATAGTTTACGGGCCGGAGGAACGCCAAATTCCAGCCCACTTGTCGTACCCACAGTTTTTATTTGACCAGTTGAAGAAGGGAGGAGATAAAGTAGCCCTAGTAAGTACCGCAATGCAGACATTATTATCTGGTGACTTCATTTCCTTTATATTAATAAAATCATATTTGACATTATTTTGGCAATATTTCAGATAAGATTTATCAATTTGTCTATAAAAGTATGTGCAATGTTACTGTAACTACAACTACATGATTTTAAATACCCTTAACATTAACACTAAGATTCCTGCTTTTTGTGTGGCATTTGGTTGCTATGCGTAACATTGTCCACTGCTGTTCATTTATTTTGCTTGTTTTATTAATTTAATAAATTTTATTAATTTTCAGATATGTGGAGAGACAGGGAACTCTGTGTCATACAAGGATATCTTGCAACAAAGCGTGAACCTGGCGGTTTCACTGCAGAAACTTGGTCTGAAGAAGGGGGAGGTGGTTGCCCTGTGCAGTGAGAATCGGTTTGAGTTCCCGGTGGCTGCCCTCGCTGCCATGTACTGCGGCGCTGTGCTGAGCACACTTAATGTCACTTATTCTCCAGGTATGACAAATTAATGAAATATATTATATGATTTCTCTTCAACAGATCTATAAAACTTTAAACCAAATGATTTATAATATAAGACATGCAATTTTTTACAGTATAATAAACATTCTGGGTTGTTATTAAAAAAAACAGATTTTCATAGGAATCCATGTTCCTGTTTGGAAATGCACTTATGACACCTTTGCAACGGCAAGAATGCGCATGCAACATAATGATTTTAAGAGATGACTTGGCAATCTAAAATATTTATTAACACATTGGACGCTGCACTGTGCGCCGCTTGGATCGGGCACATGTGACCGATTTTAGTATGCATTTTACGAATGCGGCATTCAATGTGTTAATGTAAAAAAATGTACTATTTTATCTATGTAAGTAAGTATATTAATGTAAATAAATAAGAGATCTTTTATTTTAGGTGAAATTACTCACATTCTAAAAATTACAAAACCAAAGATAATATTTACTTCACCAATCACGGCTCACAACATGCAAGACTGCAGTGAAGGATCCTCTGTGGAAAAAATAGTGCTATTTGGAGATTATGATGTTATCCCGGGCCTTATGTTCAAAGACCTAGTCAAAGAGCAAGCTAGTGTGGAGAACTTTGAGTTGGCGGATGTCAGTGGAAATGACACTCTGGCTGTTATGTGTTCGTCTGGAACCACAGGATTGCCTAAAGGAGTCATGCTTACACATATAAATTTCCTGACCTTGTCACAGCATATGAAGTAAGTTGATTAAAATTATTAAAATTGTGAAAAAATTATCCTTATTTGAGGGATATAAAAAGGGTTACCCTCATCTGGCATAATTTTGTCAGAAATACTCTTCACATAATTAATGTATCGCACACGCGTACTAGAGGTCAAAACAAATTTTTTGACCCCCAGTTCCTAAAAAAATTTCCCTTAGGAGGAGGGGGGAGTGAAAATCAATATTTGTTTAAGATTATTATGATATCAATATTTATAATCCAAAACCATATGCCAAAATATGGTTTTGGATTATAAAACAGTGAAGTGATTTTATGTTAAATGATACTATGCGAAAGGTAAAAAGGTAATTCTGCCAAATAACATTATGCAATACAATAATATGCCAGAAAACTTTTTGCAACTTTTCGTAAACCATATATAAAACATTTCCTTCTACCCTAAAATTAGATTAAAATTTCTGAATAGCTAAAAATTTTTATTTATTATTTCCACAATAATGAAGTCATAAAGAATTCAATCTAATCTATACTGTTAAATTTACAAGGTACAAGGTTTGAAACAACATATTTATTTTCAGATATTATGTGGATACATCAACAGAGTCAAACAATATTGAAATAAAGAATTTCTTAGCTTTAATACCTTGGTTCCACGCCTATGGTTTTATTACAACTTTTGGTGTGTTGTCATTCCATCTTGAAATAGTGTTCCTGACCCGCTTTGAAGATAAGTTGTTTTTGGAAACTATACAAAATTATAAGGTAAATGAATCTTTGTCTAATTCCATATGTAAGATTTACACAACTGATAATGTTGTTTCTTTGATTGTGGAGACTTGGCTATCATTGCTTAGCATGCAAGCATCATATCACATAAATCAAATTTGGTACAGTCGCCATCAGATATATTGGAGGTGCTCAAAAATACCTGAACTCACACTCTAACGCCTTGGCAATAGAGGTGTGTTCAGATAATTGCGAGCACCTTGGCCGCGCTGAATGCTCCGATATCAAATACTCTCTATCTGATGGCGACTGTACTATTATAGTGTACTAGTACCTAATTATTATTTATTTTATGTCATTCAAACCTACTAGACATTCAATATGCTACGATCGATCGATCCAATATTTTTTAGTAGGTACCAACTATAGTATAGTTACCATACTAACACCCATTGCAATCAATCCTTTATCCGGCATAACGGAGTCATTAATTACGCAAAATTGAACACTATCCTTTTGAAATAAAGTTTAAAATGATTGTGACATCAACTTCTCGTAATTATATGCATTATATGTAACCAGGTAAACATGATGACGCTAGTGCCGCCACTGGCAGTGTTCCTGGCGAAGCACCCGCTGGTCCTCAAGTACAACTTGAAGTGTGTCAACGAAGTGTGGTGCGGCGCGGCGCCGCTCTCCGCAGAGATACAAAATGCTGTGTCACAGAGGTATACTATCTACTTTCACTAATGATAGATATCCAAGATGAGAATCTTCATGGGTTCATAAACATTGTCATTTGTTTTCTTAACCCGCGACTATGCGTTCTTAAATAAACATTACTTACCTACAGAATATCACGAAAGTTATGTCATATAGGTATATTAGTAAACCACGGATTGTATTCTGAAAGCGCCTAAAGCAAGAAGTAACAAAACAGCACAAGTGTTAGTTGACTACTCATCATAGGCATTTACATTCAAACAAATAGTGGTTCTTGGCAAAAAAGAAAAAAAACAGTAATCTGTTATCACTAGAAACATTTGGAGAGTTATTAGGTACTTTCTAATTTCTTATAAACAATAATACCTACAACCATAGAGTAACTGATACTAGAGCGTTACTGTCATAGTAAATTTTGTAACCCCAGTAAATTCACTGCCATCTGTCGACACACTTTAAAACTAAAAATGAAGATTTATAAAAATACGATAGAATGTATTTAAATATAGATAAATGATTTTTTTTATTTGCTTTAATTATTTTACACTGATATGCGTTAAAATTGTTAAATAACAAACGAAACCGTCAACGCCATCTATACGACTGTAGGCCAAAAGACTAGTAGCGCCCTCTGAACGAGAATCAAATTTTCTTGATTTTTGAGGCACGTTTTTTCCTTAGACTGTATCCATCTATTACGGAGTTATATCTATCTTTGCTACAACTAATACAACTTATTGCAGGTTAGGCATAAACTTCATCCGGCAGGGCTACGGTCTGACGGAGGTGACGATGGCGTGCTGCGTCGACCTCTCCACCAAACGCCGGCTGGGCTCCTGCGGGACTCCGGCCCCCGGCATGAAGATTAAGGTAAAACATAGTGTGTGTGACATTCATCTGAACGTCAAATTAAAATGTCTCTATAGTGTGTGTGTGTGTGTGTGTTTATAGTGTTAAGGATTATTTAAAATGACAATCGCCGATTTTTATTTGACATATGTAATTTATTTTATTTTATTATTGACTAATCTACCATAATACTCTCTTATTTTTCAATTTCATTTCATTGACATTGTTTTATTATGATATTGTTTTAATGATCGCATGTTAGTAATTAGTAAAAGTAACTTTAATGTACCATTTTGTAAATATTTTGCATATTGATGTTGTGTCGACTGAATACTGTGTCTAACCATTTTATAAGATCTGATTGTTACGTATTCAAGCAAATAAATATATTCTATTCTATTCTATGGAACAATTCAAAGCTGTCATTTTAGTCACTTCCAAAGTTGCCTCCATCTCTGGTGCAACATGCACGTAAGCAATTGGCGAGTTTTTTGCAAACAGGTGTGTGTGAGAGAATAGAATTTCAACCTTAGCTCTCAGAATTAAGGTTGATTGGACTTTCTGGGAACGTGACTCTGCTCGTCTTCAAATTAATCACCAAAACTTAAGTATTTTAATTATATTTGGATTATTTTGTGAAAAACCTTGTTCCCTGAATACGTCCTTGAAAAGAGTAAAAAGGGTTGTTGACACAAGTTGAATTTTGTAACAAAATCTAGTTATGAAATAAAACTATGAAAACGGATTATATCGCGTATATTGAATTTATAATTCATCCCGACGTTTCGAACTCTTTACAGCGTTCGTGGTCAACGGGTGACTGAGGAAAAATTACAAAATGCAAAAATACCCACATACTAAAATAATGAACAATCATAGACTACAAACTTTAAGGCTGGTTGTACATGCAAAATCGGTTCATAAGGCTAGTTATATACTATAATTATTTTTCAAGTAAAGATATATATTATATACGCGATAAAAAAAAAAAAAAAAAAAAAAAAAAAAAAAAAAAAAAAAAAAAAAAAAAAAAACTATGCCGGCTCCAACCCTACACCACGGACCCGAGAAGATTTAATTCCCTCCTAAATTGTAGGAGGGTATCCCAATATCCCAATATAAAATCTAGTTAAATAGATAGAAAATGAGCAATTTATCACAATAGGTAAATAGAAAACTTGAAAAAAAAAACAGAAATAATAAAGAAATACGATTTAAAATTAAAGTTTTTTTTTAAACATCCAAACAGGAAAAAAATAATGATATCATTCGATTCCTTACATTTTAGTAAAAATAATATTTTATGGCAACAATATACATAAACGCAACATTTCACCGACAAAATCGCAATTTCCTTGTTATCCATACATAGAAACGACTTCTAAGCTATTGCTTAGAAGCTATTGCTTAGCTATTGACCTTACATCGTGACGTCAAGGTGTATTGCCATTTTGTTAGGAGCATTTCGTCAGTAAAGTGCGGGTGCCAGACTGACCATCATTTGTGACTTTTATATTGCTTTAAGGCAATGGGTCCCATACAGACATTTGATCCTCAAAACAAACCTAATCGACTGATACTATTCATAAAAAAATAACAACTGCCCTATTATATACTCAATCTTGATTTAAAAATAAACACAGAGAGCAGAGATGCACGGCCTACGGGCCGAAGCCCTCGCCGGGCGGGTTGTGTGTTCTTCTGAACGAGGCATTTGACACGCTTTGAGAGTTTGGCTTCATCAAAAAGTACCGCAAACTTAGCATAACAACTGTCCTGAGCCTATTTTCCGCAATATTTCTTAGGTCATAGACATCGAAACCGGCAAAAGGAAGGGTGTGGGCGAGGAAGGCGAGCTATGGATCAAGTCGCCCCTCCGCATGAAGGGCTACATGGGCGACCCGGCGGCCAGCGAGGCGCTGCTCGACCAGGAGGGCTACGTGCGCACGGGCGACATCGGCCACTACGACAACGAGGGCGCCTTCTATATCGTCGATAGGCTTAAGGAGCTCATCAAGTACAACGGCTTTCAGGTAGGTACAACAGTCTTCCACGACATTTCAATTTACTTTATCTTTACCAAGACCATCAGGTAGTTACAAACTTTATTGATGTTTTTAACTAATATGGTCATTACCTCACGGTCAGCAAAATATTACATGACAACGGTGTTGGCATAGTCCTCCCTCAGGAAACACACCGCTGATGATGCCCAACTCGTTACACGAGGTAAAAATATACCGGGATTTGATTTGGTAGCGGCCATATACCATAAACGATATGGAACTACGATATACGCCCGGTCTTCTCTTACTGCCCAGGAGTCGTAGCAAGGTACGCTTATCACCATGCCTGTCACGTTCTAACAAGTATGTGAGTGCGAAAGTGACGGACTTAGTGATAGGGGAAACCATGCTGCGCGGGCTGGTCAACGTGACTTTAAATAACATCGCCACCTCGACTATTCAAATCGGCGAAACGAGGATATGCAACATATATAAGCCTCCACGTAGCTGCTTGCTTACTCCACCCATCCCTTTACATTGGAGACTTCAATAGCCACCATACCTGCTGGGGATATAGAAAATCTGATGCCAATGGGGAGGCGATCATCGACTGGGCAGATGGGAACAACACTTTCTTAGCCGGTTCTAACAAAGGCAAAGAAACGTTCAAATCAGCTTCATGGAGAAGTGACCACAACCCGGACCTAGTCTTTACAGCAAGAGCAATAGACGGTACTCCAGTGGCCGCCGAGCGGTACGTGCTATCGGATTTCCCACACTCGACACCGTCAAGTATTAGTGGTCATAGGTCTGAAAATATCGATGGGTGAGTCGTATCCTGCCTAACACCACCTCGCGGAAGTTTCCTTATGCTGATGACCTGGCCCTTGTGAGACAAGAAGACAGCTTGGAAATGGGACAAAATACCCTGGAAAAGGACCTGGATCTATTTGATGTCTTTTTCTGCCGGTGGCGTTTGTGCCCCAGAACTTTCAAAACCGAGGTGTCCTGCTTTCGACTGTGCAACAAACTGGCCAAAAAGGAGCTGAGAGTAAAATTCAGGGACAATCTTCTCCGCGACAACTTCCTTCCTAAATATCTCGGAATCACCCTGGATAGAAGCCTCAACTTCAAGGAGCACCTAAGCAGCCTATCTGCAAAAACTAAAGACCCGGAAGGAACGTAGGGATGAACGTATGGCCACGTGTTGGGCAAATAGATAGAAAAACCGGCCAAGTGTGAGTCAGACTCGCCCACCGAGGGTTCCGTACTTTTTATTATTTGCTGTTATAGCGGCAACAGAAATACATCATCTGAAAATTTCAACTTTCTAGCTATCACGGTTCATGAGATACAGCCTGGTTACAGACAGACGGTTAGCGGAGTATTAGTAATAGGGTCCCATTTTTACCCTTTGGGTACGGAACCCTAAAAACGTTGGAGACTAAAACCAGATTGCAGGCCAGTGTTATGACCGGGCCCAACGGCCCAAGTAAGATAGAGCGCCTAAGAGAGCACTGGTAAACGTGACTACAGTCGTCACGTCCCCCAGTCATGGTGATATGACAAAAAAGAAGAAAACTGTAGGTACATGGTATCGCGAGATTGACTTTTGTTATGTTATTGTTATATGTGAGAGCAATGAGCGTTACTACTACAATGTTAAGAGTCCCCGGCAAACTTTTACCTAATTTTATAGTGTCCGGCAACTTGCTGTAATCAAACCCTTATTATTCACAATCTGTTAATTCACAAAATGTCAATATTGGTGTATTTTAAAGAAAAAACACATTAAGATACATAATTAATTATCATCTATGTAAGTTCTAACGGGAACATAGTTAAAATGCGTTTCAAATTTTTCAAAAACGCGGTTTTAGCATGTGTTGGTTTAATAATTTTACAAAAAAAAATATGGTAGGGTCATGTTTTTTTTAGTGTTCCGTGCAAAACTTTGTTTTGACAAACGGAACACTTATGGGATCACTTCGGTCTTGCAAATCAGTTAAATGCGTTTTTTTGTACTATAACATAGATTTAGGATCCATACTTAACTCCATATCGATCATGGACCCTTTAGCCATGGAACATCACAAATAAATTACAATAAGAAAATACATAATAAACACTAAAGATACTTAAACGTATTACAAACTAAATTAAATGATAATACTAAAAATATAAATAAAGTGAAAATAAACTTAAAAATACTTATGTAAAAGGACTTTCAGATTTTGCCCCCTAGGTAAGGTGCCCATCACGCAGGCGGCATTCCCGAACTGAATTGCTATGGCCAATCTTTCTAGTAATATAATAGTAAATTCTGAACCTAGGTACAATATAATACAAGTGGCAACACATTTGAACAAACTTTGGTGGTCCTTTTTTCCACAGGCATAAGGTCAACAAATAATCCGTTAAATATCTTTATCCCACTGTTGGATTGAGGAATTTCATGAACGAGGATTTGTAGTATCTAAACATTTTACGTACATCACAGAAACGCGTAAATCATCGCTCCGCGTAAAGGTTTCTAATGTTTATATAAGGGGCTACTTCGACCAGGAGAGCGAAGTGCGCATATGAACTTCTACAAAATATGTTTGCCACCGATGTGGTATAAAATATATATAATATGTATCAAATAATTAAACATATACCTTTATCTTGAATACCTATCCATTGCATTTTAGGTGACAAAGACGCAGAGACACAAAACGAGAATAACAAAAACAAATCGCGGAATATTCCGTAAACAACTGATAAGGAGATTGCAGGCTATATATAGTTACACTCTGGAGGGCAACTGAATAACAATGAATAATAGATTAACTCTGTTTATGCCTGATTGCAGTCTAGACATAGTAAATGCCTAAACGATTACTATTTATGATAATAATAACATGGTACTTTTATATTTTTGAAGTATGGCGTAAACCACCGCGTCCATTGTTCATTGTTATATTTTTATTTTTTTATTTATTTAAACTTTATTGCACGATATAAAATTGTACAAAAGGCGGACTTAATGCCTTAAGGCATTCTCTACCAGTCAACCATTGGGTCAAACAGAAACTTGTAGTTAGTGCAGGATTGTAGAAAGCGAGAGGAAATATGAAACACAAATCAAATTATTCTAAACAATATATATTTTGTTTATACACTTACACATATAAGAATATTAACAATATATACCTAAATATATACAAACATGCATACATACATACATATATAAATAAATATTGTATTATGTACCCAAGTATACAAGTAACATGCGGATCATTTATTTTTAAGCGAGTTAGAGAGGTGCTTACGTAATTTTCTTTTAAAAGAAAATTTGCTCTGTGCTTGCCTTAAAGGAAGAGGGAGATCGTTCCAAAGACGAATTGCCTGAAGGGCGAAAGAGTTGGAAACAAAGCCAGTGCGGTGATGGGGAATGGTCAGTTTCAGACTTCGAGATGTACGCAACTCGCAACCGGGACGTGGTGCTACAAAATTGAATTTAGATTTAAGGTAATCAGGAGCGGCAGGATCAAATAATATAGAGTAAAGGGTGCAGAGAATTTTTAGTGACCTGCGTTCACGGATGGGAAGCCAGTTCAGTTTGCGGCGGAAGGCCGATACGTGATCGTATTTACGAAGTCCATATATGAACCTAATGCAAATATTCAGTAGTCTGTCTAGTTTGTTGAGTAACTCCTGGCTTATATTAGAGTAACACACATCTGCATAATCAATCACGGGCAACACCAATGCCTGAATAATAAGAGTTTTTGTGCTAACTGGGAGAGAGTTCTTGAACCTATAGAGAGATCTCAGCATGTTGGTTACTTTGCGACAAATTTCAGACACCTGGGAGGTCCAAGTCAAACCACTGTCAACGATTAGACCGAGGTTTTTCACGGTAGACTGAAACGGAACCACATTATTTTCGAATTTAATCGGATCTAAGAATGTGATGTCAAGTAAGGACAGCAGACGAGGGCTACCCAGTATAATGGCCTGACACTTGTTGGGGTTGACAGAGATCCCAAAATTGCGAGACCACGCAGATATGCTTTCCAGGTCATCATTTATTTTCAGGATCGCGTTATCTAAGGTATTTGGGCTTGCTTGGGCATAAAGTTGCAGATCGTCAGCGTATAAGTGGTGAGGGCATTTAATTCGATCAGTGATTAAGTTTATAAATACAGAGAACAAAAGAGGAAACAGAATACCGCCCTGAGGAACGCCGGAAGAAAGCTCACACCATTCGGAGATGGTACTATCAGCTCGAATAGCCTGTTGACGACCCTGCAGATAAGAAGCGAACCAATCGGCCACTGATGACGAGATATTCAGATATTTCAAGGTGGTAAGTAAGAGTTATATCACTGTAGGATATACTTTTCGCCTTTATTGCTTTAAAGAATTGTGAATGTGTATTACCATAACATAACAAATAACAATAGACTTGTTAGCCTTATATATCTTTATAGGCCATAGAACATCGCATCTTAAATACTTATGTCAAGATGGCGAAAACGCAGTTCGAACGTTTTGAATACACTACTAGGTACTTCCATGTAGATTGAAAGGGTGCCAAGCTAATAGCTTAGCTGACTGTACATGGAATGAACCTTCTTTACAGTCATGATCATGAATGTTTTATCTGAAAATCACAGTTATTTATAAGTTACATACAGCAAAGAGAATTAAGAAGACATAGAGTGCTCACTCCAAACATCAGTTTAGTTACCAAAACGACTATTATTTTCGTAGTCTACATCTAGCATTAAGTAGCGGAACTCTCAGTACTGCTACTTGACAATAGATGTCGCGAAAAACGGAAAGTCTAATGTTCAACGATTTTCAGCTTCTGCTTATATTAGTTATAAATTGTTGAGCAATACACTTTTCGTCAGTCGCGACACATGTGACATCTAGTGTGGAGTAGCAGTACTGATAGTTCCGCTACTTGATGCTAGATGTAGACTACGAAAATAATAGTCTTTTTGGTAACAAACCCGATGTCAAAAATCGAAAAAACAGAAATTTCAATCGAGACGAAGGTTTTAAGATCTCATCCACATATAATATAGGCTTGGGACTTTTGTATGCTCGCCGTGGTTCTAGACTCCACGGAGTCGCCATTATGTTATTATATATTTTTTTCGAAGTCAAAGTCAAAGTGGATAAGTGCATATTAATGTATTTTATTATACTAAAAACACTCTACTGTTGGTAAACAAAATAAATTGAACAAATACTTTAAGTAACAATAACAAAAATGTCTTCTTTAATCTAATATTATTCGGCACTTCTAAATCTCTGATGAGGTACTGGCTTTTGAAATCAGTGTATCATAATCATCATCTACTACAATTTCATGTTCATCGTTAAAATGGCAGTAAGAATGGATCATAATATTTTTTTATATATTTTGCGTTGTTAAACGAGTTCCGGACTTATTAAAAAACTTTTGTGTGTGTTGAGAACGACTTCTCCACGTCCACTGAAGTTAAAGTTGTATTCTCGAGAATATTTGCCGATTCGTCCGTCGTCGTCGAAAATTCCGTATAGTGTCGTAGTCGGGATTCCGATCTACCACTTTTTCTTATTTATCCAGAACAGTAAAACAATACATGCTTCTTCAACAACTTGTAAAGAGTCAGCGAGAGAAATATGAGTACACGTCTTTAATCGAGTTATAGTTTTCGGTATTATTTCTTAAGTATTTTTTTATAAAATCAAGTTCCCACCTTAAATTGATATTTGAAAAAACCCTTTTTTGCTTTTTTAATAGATATGGCATCATTCGACATCATTCGAAACTTAAAGAAGTTTGCACCAATATTTTTTATGTCATCAAAATACGTAAATAGAAAGCTGCAGTTAGCCAAGTGCCCCATCTGGTTATTATAGATTTATGATAAAATTAATTGCAGTCATAACAACGTGTTTATTACCGATATAATAGTATAAGTCATGACATCTAATATACCTACTTGTAATGTTTTATTTTTACACTTTGACTTTGACTTCGAAAAAAATATTTTAACATAATAGCGACTCCGTGGATTCTAGAACCACGGCGAGCATCCGAAAGTCCCAAGCCTAAATATAACCCACCCAGTCATTAGTAAATGTAAGCGAAAACAAATAACGCAAGTTGTAAAAACTCGCGCGCCTAGAAGATGCTGATGTCAACTTTAGCCACTCTTCTCCGGGACCGCGGGGACAACGCCGTCCTCGAAACGTCGGAGGTAAATTTAAAACTTATTTTACGCGATTAAGTCCCTCCGTTGTAAATAATAATAAAAATCGATGTAGGTATGGAGTGAGCACTCTATGTCTTCTTAATTCTCTTTGGTTACAGGTACCTGTCGCGACGAATGATGGTCCCTATGAGCATAGAGTAACTTATACTAGAGCGGTACTGTCATAGTAAATTGTGTAACCCCAGTAAATTCACTGCCATCTGTCGACACACTTTAAAACTAAAAAAAAGATTTATAAAAATACGATAAAATGTATTTAAATATAGATAAATGATTTTTTTATTTGCATTAATTATTTTTATGATTTTGACCCATGTTCTGTCACTGATATGCGTTAAAATTGTTAAATAACAAACGAAACCGTCAACGCCATCTATACGACAGTTGGCCAAAACTAGTAGCGCCCTCTGAACGAGAATCAAATTTTCTTGATTTTCGAGGCACGTTTTTTCCTTAGACTGTATCCATCTATTACGGAGTTATATCTATCTTTGCTATGAGAGTTAATTTTTGTATAGAGTAGCTGTCACTTAAAAACTTGTGTAGACATTTTTTGGAAGTATAGCACATTAATTTATTTCGGAATGTAGGATTTAATTAATAAAAATACGGCAAAAACATATTTCTACAATAATTTTTCTAATGAGGCCCAACCACAAGAGACTTGAAAGAATTGGATGGTCTCTATGTCTAGGTGGTCACCATCATTTGACGCGATAGGTATACTGGGTATACACGCCTGGTAGTTGTACAATTTTTTTCTGTAGTGATGCACTGGACTTTTTTTTATGTTATGTAAATTTAATGTTATTTGTGCCCAGAATCATGAGCTGATTCCATGCTCCTAGGAAAGAAACAATGTCCCAGAAATTTCATACATTTTACGTAGGTACTTTCAATTTCGTTACCACCGTACTCGGCCGTGCAGTGTTTGAAAAATGGCAACGCAATGGAAAAATAAAACTGGAATCAGGAATGAATTAACTGATGATACTACCGCAGGCTACTTAAAAAAAAAGTTAATTAGTATTCAAAATATTCCAAGCGAAGGAACAAACAATTTATGAAAAGTTGCCGTTCTGCAGGTGGCCCCAGCGGAGCTGGAAGCCCTGTTACTGCAGCACCCGGGCGTGGCTGAAGCCGGCGTGGTGGGCGCACCCCATGAGAGCGCGGGCGAGCTGCCCACCGCTTTCGTTGTGCGCCAGCCCGGCGCCGCCGCGGTCACCGAGCGGGAGCTGCAGGACCACGTGGCCAGCAAGGTAATGTGCCTAGTATCTACCTATATAAAGAACACCAGTACCTATACTGCTGCTGCAGCGGTCAGGGGTAGCTGAAGCGGCCGTAGTAAGCACAACCGTTACTAATCAGGAGCTGCAGGAAGAACATAAATACCTGTGTTTCCAAAAAGTTAATTTCTGAGTCAAAAGCAATCCCCCTACATATAGTGCAATTTGTGTGAGGCATGTGAGCGCCTTGTAAACGTCGAATATTTCGCCGTGCGGAAACTGTCCATCTCTATCGTCGTTCGCTAAGGTCAGTCACACGTTACTTTAACCCTGTTTAGGCACTCCTACCTACACGTACCCCCTACATACGGCGTTATACGTAAGATGAAGACATGGAAAAATCCGTTTTCTAAGAGTTTTCTTCATAAATAGTAGATTGCGCATAAACTTGCTCAAAGAGCCAACAGGAGTGGTCATTTCTCCATACAAACGTACTCGACTGTTTCCTCCGTGGTTTTTGAAGCTAGAGCAATGATTTTTTCAACACAGATTAATATTGTCAATATCTGTGTCGGTGTGTTTTGCTTTTTTTGATATTTTTGTTTTTTAAGGCGCTAGAGCCCTTCACACATGGCCAAAAATGGCCTCACTGACTATGCCGCAATGAGAGGCGTGGTATTCAAAACTGATATCAATTAGCCAAAAAATCAAAACAGTCCGACACAGACAATTTCATAATCATTTAGATTTCCAAATTTGGTTACGATTGGTTAAGTTTTGGAGGAGGAAACAGTCGAGTACAAAACCTCGATTTTTGAGATTTTTACGCAGGATTTTTCGCCTAAGCTGCAGTTGTTCTTATCGCACTAATTTTAGGGGCGGGGTCAAGTTTCTAAATACGTACACAGACAGAAAAGTGATGGGCAATAGTCGACATTAAATGTCGATAATCTAGTGATGTGATAAGATCGATAAACCTTTTCAAAGTCGCGATTTGCCTCTTAGTAGGCGAAGTAAGTAAATTGAGTATGCACTTTGGCCTCAGGGGATATCGTTTAACACTATTTATTATTCCTTGGTTCATACAAAGCTGAGCTGACGCACTAGCTACGAGATTAAGTCCTGGCTACCCCCCAAAAAGGGAGGGGAAAAGTCGGCTTCTGCGGTCCAGTTTGCCTCTATTTCTACATATCTGTTGCTATGAGATCAAATTTGGTATATTTTGTGTAAATTAGGGACGAGTAATTTATTTTAGAAATAATAGTTTCACATTTTCATACACAAATCTGAATATATGAACGAAACATTAAAATCATATATAATTTTTGGTCACTGATTTGCTCTTTAGAAGCAAATTGTGGTGATTTGCACTAAAAATTAATTACACAATTTAGTCCATTTATTCGTTATTTAGAAAAGTATCAGTTCTAAGTACGTATTCATTCATTGATTGTAAAAATATTTAGTAATACTTTGGTTAAAATATTGTTTTATATTTTACAATTTTCACTATTATTCTAAAATTTATTTTAAATAAAGTATTAATTTTATTAAATCGTTTATGACGTGATCTTATTAAGTATGTATATGAAAAGGGCTCCACGAGGCGAAATACTTTTTACGCCAATTATTTTCTTTTTTTTTAATTTACAACAAAGACGAAAGTTCGAGAAAAATGTGGTTACTTAATAATTGCCTAACTTGTTGAAAAAATAACTTTACATACTATCAACTTATAACCGTAGTATATTCCATGATATAATAATAATAATAAATAATAATAAATTATTTATTTGGCAGGCAAGAAACCCAATTTTTACAATTTACAAAAAAAAAAAAACAAAACTGATATGTTTTAAATGCACCATATTTTTTTCTAATTTTTAAAAGAATATTTAATACCTTTAAAATAATATCTGTCTGTCTGTCTGACTGTCTGTCAATCTATCTGTCAGTCTGTCACCAGGCTGTATCTCATGAACCGTGATAGCTAGACAGTTGCAATTTTTACAGATGATGTATTTCTGTTGCCGCTATAACAAGAAATACTAAAACAGAATAAAATAAATATTTAAGTGGGGCTCCCAAACAACAAACGTGATTTTTTTGCTGTTTTTTGCGTAATGGTACGTTTGCGTTTTTTGTTAATAGCTTTTGAACTTTTTTTATGTGGGAATGCTTCGAATACATTTTTCTAGACATCATTCCGAATCTAATGAGGTATCATACGTATTTTTAGGAGTTTGTATCTCTATTAGTGGCAGCCGTACAAGCTCAATTTCAAAGAAAAACCGCAAATGGATGTACAGGTTAGCCGTTTGGCACACGCATACAGAGGTCAAAACAAAATTTTTGACCCGCAGTTCCTAAAAAAATCCCTTAGGAGGGGTGTGCTACAACATTTTTTTTTTGTATGGAAAACAACATTTTTTTTTCAAAAACCTATCGTGTGTGGTATCATACGAAAGGGCTTTTTGAGGCGATTCTAAAAGTATACCACATCACTACATTTTAGCCATTTTTTTTTTTGTAAATTAAAACAAATAGAATTTTCAAAACATACCAAGTTTGGGGTCAAGTTAATGGGTTAAAGAGGTATTTCCCGTTGGATATATGGATATTACGTATCATTGTGATTAATATGTACCGTATCTGCAGTACAGTTCCATAAGTCTCGTAAAATAGGTATTGAAGTAGAACGGCCGGTCCGGGCCGTAGCAACTACGCTCGCATTCCATTGCTAATTGTTCTGTTTATAAGTTATTGATATACCCGACAAAAAAAAACAAAAAAAGTGTTTTTTGTTTAATTTAGTTTAATTTGTATACTTTTAGTTTAAGTCATATATGTTAATACCTACAGTATTAAGTTATTTGTTATAGGTTAAGTGTGCGCTCACCGATAAAATGTATTTTGCGTGAAAAAACAATTAATTCTCGTGTAAGTGAATATTATGTATTCTTATGAGAAAATAAAGATCTTTAAACCTAACTGTGTCACTTTGTATTAAAAAAAACTAAATAAAATTATTTTTAAAATTGCTTTTTTTGGGTTAGATATGAGGAAATCACGTATCATTTATGGTATATTGTACAAAAAAAATCAGCCATATCGTATCTGGAGGAGCCCAAACTTGGTATGTTTTGAAAATTATTTTTGTTTCAATTTAAGAAAAATGGCTAAAATGTAATGATGTGGTATATTTTCAGAATCGCTTCAAAAAGCCCTTTCGTATGATAGATAAGAGAAGAATACGATAGGTTTAAAAAAAAGTTTTTTTATACAAAAAAAAAGTTTTTTTATACAAAAAAAAGATTTTTTATACAAAAAAAGTTTCAGCACTCCCCTCCCAAGGGATTTTTTTTTAGGAACTGCGGGTCGATAATTTTGTTTTGACCTCTAGTATACGTGTACCAAACGGCTAACCTGTACATCGATTTGCGGTTTTTTAATGCGAACAGCTTACACTATATTTTTAACCACCTTGAACGTTTTGTAGACTAGACTATTGTCCCAAATTGGGGTTTCTTATTCATTCCGACCAGGATTAGGAGCTTTTCAAACATACCTATTTTAATCAAAATCTGACTCATAAATAAAAAACGGACCATTAATAAAACTGTATAATTACATCAACGTAAGAAATATCTCATGTCACATGTTTCTTTGTTATGATAATTTTATCTAACCTGAGGCTTTCTTTTTTTCTAATCAACGAAGCTGGAGAGCGACAAATTTGTTTTTCATCACACTTGCTCGAAAAGATCTTATTTCATGCAGGTGTACTGAAGGGAAAACAAAAGGCCTATATTGTTCCCGCGGGAGTTATAGCTTTCTTTTTTTAATTAGATATGTCACTAATTCATACGAAGTACGAACCAAGTAAGTTATAAGTAAAATACTTTGTTTAAAGTATAAGGGTGTGTAAGGGAGTTTTACTTCTAAAATACTGACAATTATAATTTAGTATTTTTGTTTATAATATTTAATTGGATTAATTTAATAGCCGTTTAAAATATTTTGACACAATTTTGGCCTTAGATGCCTAACCTGTCAAGAAATGACAATATGGCGGACGAATATTTGAAACGGTGACGTATTTTATAATTATTTCCCTGAAAATTTAGTTTTTCATCACAAGTGTAACGAAAACCATTGTGTGTAACTCCGGGGGTAAGAATATTGTAAACTCCTCCTTTACAAAATCTCACTTACCCCCCTCGTTGCACAATGTAGGTACTAATAGCACAGCGTGTCGAAAGTTGATACTTTCCGCACGGAAACGAGAAAAGAAATGATTGTTTTTTTACTCTCCTGTATATTGAATTCAGCTACCTAAAATCAAGAAGTTAAATCACAATAACAGGAAATAAGTGAACGCTCAGTGGTGGTAGCGAGCTAAGCTAACGGAAAAAGTTTGTAAGAACTAGCTATAGCCTATGATATGCCTATATAGCCGGCCGCGACCGCGACGCGACTTGCAGGCATAAGGTCCGTGAGCGCAAATGACGTGCGCGTCTGTGTGCGTGCATCACACACACGGGGATATGGCGGCGCCGCCCCCGTCAGCGCGACGGAGATAATCAGTTTGAAATCTCAAAATTGAGAATTCGCTGAGCTCCTGTTGGCTCTTAAGAAAAAATCTGTACAACAATTACTAAGATACAAATTCTCTTTTTCGTTCACAGCTCAAGTGGCTCCCTATTCTTTATCCTCGTAACTTACATATTTTGTCCCTCTTGTATTTTATTCTTACCGCAACACCCGCTAAAGAGCGTTTAAATTATCTACTTTCTGTGAGGTTGTCACGCAGTCTGCTTCTTTATATCCCATCCTTCAAAATTTTACAACACTTCTTTTATCTTTCAAGCTGTTAAACTCTGAAACTCTTTACCTCTGGACATTAGACGCGCTCAATCTCATGATGTATTTAAAAAAAACTACTTTAAGAACATTATCTATCTCTCCCTTAGTGTTTGTATGTATATACATAGTTATTTTTTACTCTGTAGCTGACACGTTGCTGTTATATTTAGCTACTTATATTTCGGGTTGTTTTTTTTAATGTTTCTTTATGTATGCCTATTTGAATTTTCTTATGTGTATGTTTATTTACTGTATGAAAGTAGGCGTCATAAAGTATTTGCAACACCTAATACTCTTTTGATTAAATTATTTATTTCCGCTACCCAAAGGTTGTCTGGAAGACATCGTTCTCAGCGATAAGACCGCCGCTGTATCGCGAAGCTGTATCTTTTATTGAGGTGTGCCAATAAAGAGTATTCTATAATACTATTCTATTCTACTAGTAGTAGTAAATCTCGACAACGCGACACGCAGACAATTGTTAGCTATTGATCAAATATAGATGGCGAATCTTTTAGAAACTGTAAACAAGTCTGAATTAACTAGCAAATCCTAAAAAAGATAATCTGCACTACGCCCTTTTTTGTTAGCTTTAAATATGTTTCGTTGTACGAGCACTGTGGTCCTTTTGTTGTAAAATTTTCCTCCATTCAACATGGATTTGATTACTGGCAATTCTAAATTGATAAGACAGTACATTGTTGCCGAGGGATGGAAAGAAAGGCATTCTGTGCCAAAGTAACTAGATCCTCGCCAAGCCTCGGTCTGGCAAAATGACCGAGTCGGAAAATGCCTATTTCCACCTAGGTATACTTTAGACGGCCGGTCTGGCCTAATGGGTATATAGTGACCCTGCCTGTGAAGCCGATGGTCCTGGGTTCGAATCCCGATAAGGGCATTTATTTGTGTGATGAGCACAGATATTTGTTTCTGAGTCATGGGTGTTTTCTATGTATTTAAGTATTTATATATTATATATATTTATATATTATATATATCGTCGTACTCAGGTACCCATAACACAAGCCTCCTTGGGCTTACCGTGGGACTTAGTTAATCTGTGTAAGAATGTCCTATAATATTTATTTATACTATACATCATCTTCTTCTCAGTCGTACACTCTTCGTGGCTGTTGTGGATGACGCACGGTTGGTCGTCATTTCCGGTTTTGTTGATGGACTTCAAACATTCCCTTGCGATGTCTCTCCATTTCTGTCGGGTGGGAGCGTTGTAAGTGCCCTCGACTACGGATGACTTCGTCACTATTTTTAAAAAGTCGGTCATTTGCGTAGGAGATTGTCTTCTTTATCTTTTTCCTTCGATCTGGCGCTGTACTACCAGCCTTTCCAATGATTCCACATTTCTAGATACATGGCAAAAGAACTTAAGAATTCGTAATTGCACAGTCGACGTAAGCCGTTCTCTTATCCTAAGATCTTTTAAAATGGATACATTGGTTCGGAAAGCCGTCCAGGGGATTCTCAAACATGCGAGGAAATACAGTAAATATATAATATATTCAGCAAATGTCGCATACGTTACATACTTACATATAACTTCCGTTCGCGATGCACTCACGCGCGCACCCACCATCGTGTGCAGCGAAACTAGAAACATCCATTCAAAAGTTTTTTTTCCTAATTGCGTTAGACAGCACGACTGGCTCGCATTGGTACACACAACGCGATTTGCGAACCAATGTACCACTTCGTACCGTCCGTAAGGCCCGTCTTTACTAAGTAATATAAGTCAAAGACTTCTCGTTGCATAAAAAAGATACTAGATACTTTAAAATTTTATTTGTATGATTAGTGATGGGCGAGCGGAAAGTTTCCTTTATTGGGAAGTTTCGGTAACGTAATTTACTGAGAATATTTCCGCAATATTCTCCTGGCGTGAAAAATAAGGAAATTTACATTTTTTTGATGATTATATTGCACTTTTCTTAGTGAGTAGAGCTGTCAAAAGAGTTACTTAGTAATATTACAAATGGAAAATATAATACATATCTAAAAGGGTTTCTAAGTTAGGGCTTATTGAAACTGTAATGTAGAGGCCCAACGGAGCCGACATGTCTCAGTGATAAAGGCTCCTTTTAAATATGTAGATTTAAAAAAAAAAAGTTAGGGCTAGAAATATTTTGAAAATTTAAATTTAATAGAAAAATTAACGTACATAAATTTGTGCCCCATCATTCAATAGGGTTTTAAAAATGATTTCAAGGTATTTAAGATCATTTTTTGCTTAAATAAATATTTTGGGAGATAATAGAACCGAAAGTCTTAAGAGATTATGAAACTGAATCAACAGTTTCCTAGAGTTTTTCTTTTTTTTTCTAGCTAAAGTTTATTTGTTTTGCTTTCTAATAATTGTATAAAATTTAAGAATCTTAAAAAATCTAAGGAAACGTGTGTACAAGAAGAGCGTATGTTCTAAAGAAACTTACGGCAGTTATGCCCTTTTGACGGTACCACTATTGTACCAAAAAAAAAAGTTTGTAGGTAACTAGGGATATTATGTGACCTCAACAATGAACTTTCGAAGAAACCAGTCTCAACGAGGGGACTAACTGATGCGTTTACATGCAGTTATTATTTGATTTAACAAAACTAGCACTTAAATATATGCCATTATGCCAATCACTAAAATGCATTTTTTAAGCATTTTTTTGTGAGAAACAACATACAGAAATGTTATTTATACACCATATTTCCAAAATAAAACCTAAATTACCAAGGAAATTTCCCTGCAATTTATGAGAATTTTACGGCAATTTATGGAAATTTACGAAAAATTCATGAAATTCAAGTGAAATGATACTAGTTTCAACGTAAGGATAAGGAACCTTGTATTTCTAAAATATTTCATCATTAGAAAAAATTTAGTTTCTATACAAAAAACACGCGCTTTTAGATAAATTGCCAGTTTTGGAAATGTTTCCGTAACATTACCGAGAATATTCTCTCAATCGGAAATATTCTCGGCAATTTGTATGTATGACTATTCACTATCTTATTTATAGGATTATTCATTACACTATTTGCCTAAATTAAAAATGTATCTCATTAACCCTTAAATCGACAAGGGACAAAAATCTCAAAAAAACTGTGGTGTGTCGTTTTTTTTTTGTGTTATTATTATGTTGTTGTTTACCATATTATTTACTTACGTTACAGGAAAGTATCGCTTTGCTTTAATATTTGGTGCAGATTTTTTTTCTTGGGATGTCCAGTATAGTGGACGTTATCGATTTAAGGGTTAAAATGTATGCGTCACAACTTAATAATTACTCAAGCAACAGCTTAAATAACTAATTCATTGGTATTTCTACAAAATCTTTATTATATACTAGCGTCCTGCACCGGCTTCGCACGGGTTACCCTTAACAAATTGTACTCCTAAACCTTCATCAAGAAGGTTTAGGAGTATAATTTCCTTCCTTCCTCTATCTTTCTATTGATAGGTGAAAACCGCATAAAAATCCGTTCAGTAGTTTTTGAGTTTATCGCGAACATATAGACAGACGCGGCGGGGGACTTTGTTTTATAAGATGTATAGATTATACATACTAGTGTGTTCACTTTTCAATCTTTTTGCAGGATGCGCAGATCTTGGGCATCAATGGTGCATGTAGAGGAATCGAGTTGACTAATACCACTATCAACAGAGACATAGTCACATTCACAATGCGAGACACCAAAACTAAGACTGCCAAATCATTTGTGATTCGGGATGAAATTATGAATATTTTTAAAAACAACCGAAACAATATTATATTGGCAACTAACACTATCATAACAGCCAAGTCTCATGAAGGTGTACACCACTTCTCGTCAGCATCACACCAGCAACATCAACCACTTTACACAGATCCACAGCCAGGCTCCCGTGACCCTCCAGTTTACATTGAGCATTGTAGTCCTGATAAAATCAAAATTGATTCCCAGACAAAATCTTCTAGCACACGTTCACTGCCATTTGCTCATTATCTTTATTATATTACCATTATATTATCATTATCAACTACCACTGTACACTGCAGCCAGATTGGAGATTGGCAACAGTCTGCACTTGGTGGATCAAATTCCCAGCCTCTATTGCCTTCTCAGCGGGAAGGAAGGGCAAGTGAACAATCAACCAGTGACACTGCATCCTCACAGCCAGAGTCCATTTCAAATATACAGCAAACTAATATTCGTGGAGCTGGTGGATTAAGAACAGTTACAATATCCAATAGCCCTAATATGACAAATGTTAATTTTCCCAATGGACCTGATAGAACAGTTACAATATCCAATAGCCCTAATATGTCAAATGTTAAGCTTCAATACAATGATGAACCTGGTGGAACAATAACAGTTACAATAACCAATTGCCCCAATATGTCAAACGTTAGATTTATTGTTAATGCTGGAGCTGGTTCAGCAATAACAGCTACACTAACCAATTGCGCTGATATGTCAGACGTTGCATTTGTTTTCAATACACCTGGTGGAATAACAACAGCTACAATAAGCAATTGCCCTGATATGTCAAATGTACAATTTATTTTCAATGGTGGACCTGGTGGAACAATAACAGTTACAATATCTAATCGCCCTAATATGTCAAACGGTATTTACTATTATGTCAACGGTATTTACACCTAAATTTGTGACAAACATGTAAATTTTATGACGTAATGTATATGTAATGTATATTATACAACGCATATATGTTCGAAGCCGACTTGAATTGAACGCGACAGTATGGAGCCCCCATGAACATTACTACACCCTTATGTTAGACACGGTGCAAAAATCATTCGTACGCTTTTCCGTAAATTCAATGGGTAAATTGGGCAAAATACCTGGGGTAAATATCGGGTATGTTTCTAGAATTTACCCGGTATTTACCTTTTCTTCCCGAATAAGTGGGTTTAAATAAAAGTTGGAAACTGAGTAATAAATTAAATTGAAATAATGTAAAAACAGTTTTCTTGATAGTCATATAATATGTATAATAGTTACCTATATAAAAAATATAATACAAATACAAATAATATTTGTATACAAGTAAAATTGACTACGGAATCCGTCAAATGTACCTATAATATGAAATATCGAGGATCGAAATCGAAAAACCGGCACAGAAAAAACATATTCACATTTTATTTTATTTTTTAATTTTTATCACTGGCCAGTGTTCATGACGAACGTGCACGACTCTCTAAAGAGTTTGTAAGCGATTAGTTTTAACGAGCGGGTATGCGAGTAAATGTATAGTGATGTATTCAATTTAAAAAAATAAAGTTTTTGTATGGCAATATGTCACAAAATTAATATCATGTAATTTTCCTTACTACATGCACAATATACGTGATGCACGTCAAAATCGGCTAGCTAGAAAAAAAAATATTGAAGAAAGATCATATTTGTTTTTTTTTTTTTTTTTACTAAAGTTTGGTTTGGGTGGTTGGTAGGGTTTGGTTTGGTAGCTGAAATTTGGCATACTCAATACTAATAGAAAGACAAATCAATAAAAAAAATTACAAGCCTAAACTCGCTGGGGGCAGACTCACTTACCCTGGCATGGCCTTTACAACTTTCTGAGACAATGTCTTTTAGATCTATCTCTGAATCAGAAACCTATAAATACCTTGGTATGTCACAGTCGTTGAGTATTGAGGACGAGGGTATTAGACGGTCGGTGAAGGAGCGCGTCTTTTGTCAGGAGACTCAGGAGGCAACAAAGAGCGCGCCTTTAAACGCCTGGGTAATGCCCCTACTCAAATACACCTTTGGCATACTAAGGTGGACTCAGACCGAGCTGGATGCCCTGAATCGGAGGGTCCGAAAGCTGGTCACCACACACCGTATGCTACACCCGCGCTCGTCTGTTTTGAGTTTGTACATCTCACGGAAGGGTCTCTATTGTTTCCCATATAGTTTATAATAAGTTTGTTCACATTTTCGTTAGTCATAATTTGGTTTTTCCCAGAAACGTGTAACTTTTCAGGATAAAACAAACCTTTTTTTTTAAGAGGGGAAAATGCTTTACGCATACTACCCGGCGCGGGGACGGGCCGGGATGTTTATGTGGGACTCCCTGTTGTGGGCTAATGAGGCCCAAGGTGTACCCACTAAAAACCCCTCTATTGGCCGCCTCAAGGCTATAAGGCGGGGCACGGGGAACGACCGAGATCACGCTTCCGTAACCCCGCCAGCCGCTGTCCGAACTGCGGACTCATCCTCGGAGGAAGTACTCCTCTTCCGCTTGGAGTACGCCCTTATTTGGCTCTCGTGTAGGCGGCAGACGTCCCCGAGCCTACCGCCCACGGGTACCGTTACGGGGGAAGTCGACGGACGCACGCCAAACGCCTCCGTCCTATGGGAGGCCGGGTCTTCTTCCCTTTCTCTTTCCGCGGTCTCTTTTCTTGCCATTACGGCTTCTCAGAAAGAGATCACCGCTTTCCATGATCTGTCGCTGTCTGCCATAGTTTTCACCACGGCAGGCAGGGAGAGATGAGATCGCGCCCCACTACTGCCACGAGTGTGGCCCGTTCTTCTGTCCAAGCTGGGCACACAGCCAGAGTATGTTGTGACGTGTCTTCGGCAGCACCACACCCGTGGCATATTGCCGTCGGTTCTCGGCCCAATCTGTTGCACAGATATCGGCCGAAACACCCGTGTCCTGAGAGGACCTGCGTCACCCGGAAAGTCATGGAGCAATGTTTCCGGTCAAGCCATTGTTTAAGGACCGGACGTATTGCCTCTATGGTATGGTGGCCAGCCATTGGATGCGCAAGTCTCTCCTCCCAGCTTGCCACCATTTCCAGACGAAATGCTTCGCGCCGTCCATCTATTTCCCTTGGTGCTGGTGGCTCATTGCATAAACCTATCTGTAGGATAACCTAAGGAAAATCCTGAAAAGTTAACGGTTTCAGAATTATGACTAATGATAATATGACAATCATTACATTATGACTTTCAATAATTATGTCAAACAAAGGGACCCCCTCACGGAAATGTGGAGGGGCCTCACGCCGCTCTCCTTGGCAAACGAGAACTGGCACAAACCTGTAGTACTAAGCACCGAGGACCGCAAGGCGGTATGGAAGGATAAGCAGCTACACGGGTGCTTCTACAAGGCCCTCATGGGACCCGATGTAGATGACATCTGCCCGCATCGGTGAACTGGCTACGAATCGGGGACCTCTTCGGAGAAACCGACGGTTTTGCCTATGCAATTGCGGACGAAGTTATCATGACGAATAACTACCGGAGATATATCCTGAAGGACGGTACGGTCGACATTTGTCGGGCATGCCGCCGTCCCGGAGAGTCAGTCAGGCATTATCTCCGGTTGTTCTCATCTTACTAAGGGCGAGTACTTGCACAGACATAATCTCGTAGCCAGAATTATTCATCAGCAGCTTGCTCTCCTATACGGCCTTGTGGACCGCGAAGTGCCGTAGGTACTACAAGTACCTACTCACCTGCGCCAGTTCTCTAAAATGGTCGTGCCACGCTCTATTGGGATCGATCTATCATCACTGACAGGACTATTGTTGCCAATAAGCCTGAGCTTATCCTGTCAGTGATGATAGATCGATCCCAAAGATACTTTGCACGCACGATGCTGACATACCAAAGATGTCAGCATCGTGCTGATAGACCGATCGCAACTCCGGACCGTGCTCGTAGACGTTACCATCCCCCATGATGAGAATCTCGTGAAAGCCGAGTAGGACAAATCCAGCAAGCACGTAGACTTGGCCCACGAGATTACCGCCATGTGGGATGTTGACTCGACGATCAGCGAACGGTCTCATAGCGAAGAGCCTCAACCAACACCTAGAGAGACTCGCTGGGTGGTTGGATCAAGGGTCAGATGCAGAAGGCGATAATTTTGGAAACGGCGCGTATAGTACGTCGGTTCCTCACTGCAGCCCTGACCCACCAGCAGCTTGGGCCCTGCCCCGCTGCTGGCGGCACCCTAGGTTAGGTTTATGTTTATATGTTTTTTTTTGTATTGTTTTGTGTTTATATGTTTCACTTTTATATTCAAATTATAAATGACCTTGGCCTAAGAAGGAAAATAAATAAAGAGAATAATATTTTTATTTTATTTCATTACTTTCCTACAAATTGACAAAAAAAAAACAGTGTCTTATAAATAGCTTTAATTTACATTTATTGTGTCTAAAAATGTCGTGTGATTAATTGGTATTTCTGGTTTTATTTAAACTTTTTTCATATTTTTACTATAATATTAATATATGTTTTTATATATGTGTATCTTCAATTATACGAAGTAGTTTTTATACACACCAATTTGAGTAGATACGGTTACGTAAATAATTAAATATCGGGTAGATTGGGTAGTTTACCCGCCAGCCAGCGCCCTTTTCTATCTAGGTATGGGTACTATCCATATCTATATTTTACTCTTTATATACTAGGAATGGTAAACTATACTTTACTCTCATAAACTTCTTCTTTCGTTTAATACTCGACCAAATTACTAACCCTTCTGTGTTGGCTTTCATTTCACTCTAAGTGCGTCGTATCTCCGGCATAGAACTCCGTCCCCGTCCCCGTCGACAAACTTTTTGATGTCCCGGCGGCACGAACTCATGCTTTAACACAACATAATGCTTAAATAACTATTCATTGGCGTTTCTACAAAATCTTTATTACTTATTATACATATACTAGTGTGTTCACTTTTCAACCTTTTCGCAGGATGCGCTGATCTTGGGCATCAATGGTGCATGTAGAGGAATCGAGTTGACTAATATCACTATCAACAGAGACATAGTGACGTTTACAATGCGAGACACCAAAACTAAGACTGCCAAATCATTTGTGATTCGGGATGAAATTATGAATATTTTTAAAAACAACCCAAAAAATATTGTTCTGGCTACTAACACTATCATAACAGCCAAGTCTCACGAGGATGTACACCAGGCCTCGTCAGCATCACACCAGCCACGTCAATCACTTTACACAGATCCACAGCCAGGCTCCCGTGACCTTCCAATTAACATTGAGCATTGTAGTTCTGGGAAAATCAAAATTGATACCCAGACAAAATCTTCTAGCACACTGCCATCTGCTCATTATCAACCAGTACACTGCAGCCGGATTGAAGATTGGCCACAGTCTGCACTTGGTGGATCAAATTCTCAGCCTCTATTGCATTCTCAGCAGGAAGGAAGGGCAAGTGAACAATCAACCAGTCACACTGCATCCTCACATCCAGGTTCAGTTGCAAATATACAGCAAACTAATATTCGTATACATACAGTTACAATAGTCAATAGCCCTAATATGAGAAATGTTACATATGATTACAATGGTGGACCTGGTGCAACAATAACAGTTTCAATAATCAATTGCGCTAATATGTCAAACGTTGCATTTATTTTCAATACACTTGGTGGAATAACTACAGCTACAATAACCAATTGCCCTAATATGTCAAATGTAAAATTTATTTTCAATGGTAGACCTGGTGGAGTAATAACAGTTACATTAACCAATCGCCCTAATATGTCAAACGGTACATATGTTTACAACTAAATTTGTCACAAACGTAAATATCTTGACTCGTAAAATGCCCTTAGTTCATTATACAACGCATATATTCGAAGCAAAGTTGAATCTAACGCGACAATATGGAGCCCCCATGAACATCAGTGCACCTTTGTTAAGACGATGCAAAATCATTCGTACGCTTCCTTTACCGTAAACTATGGGTACTGTCCATATCTTTATCTTACACTGATTTAAACTAACACGATTTACACTCATAATTTTAAAACTTACACGGGATTTCTTTATCTTACACATTGACATAAAAAATAGTTTTCTTGATAGTCATGTAGTTCTATAAAAATATATATACAAAATATAAAATATATTAATATTTGTATACAAGTGGAAGTGACTAAGGAATTCGTCAAATGTTTAATATATTACCAATTTTTTTACTAAATCATTGATTTATTATTTATTTGTAAATCATTATCGTTACAATCATATAATTAGTTCACAATCAAATTGCCTATCACAACCTACGAATTTTCAAGCTCCTAAGTGTAGCCCTGTAGTATGTAAGCCCATAAAATAAGTAATAAAAATAAAATTAATTCGATACCTACCTAATAAAAAAACGAACGAGCGAGCGAAGTAAAGTTCTTACATTCAACTTGAAACACACCGCTGATGGCTAGGGGCACGTCCCGGCATTTCGATGTTTTTAAGCTGAAGGATAGTTTCATGTACAATAATTTAAGTAAATTGGTTCTAATTTAAATTAAATTCGGCAAACGTGTAGATGAAGGCATTATAATTAAGGCATTAAATTATGAGCAGGCTCGATCAAGGGGTTATGGAGCTAGAAGAGCCTAGAAGGCCAAAAAGCTATTTGTGAAGGGTCTTGCTATTCTGTAGGCCTAGCACATGATTAGCGCGACAGTGTGTCGCCGCGAGATAGACTACCCGTCTTCTACTAACTGTATGAATTAAAGGGGGACGGGTAGTCTATGTCGCGGCGAGATACTCTCGCGCCAATCATGTGCTTGCCCGGCTGGTCATCTTATTAGCAAGAAAGTATACATCTAGCACAGACCTTGCAATAAATCGCACGCGGTTTTCGATCATTTTCCGACTAGGTAGGTGCATTCAATTGATCTAACTTTTTGGCGAACCGCGAGTACTTAGTTCGGGGCGAACTACTAGTTTATAATAAAAATTAAAGAAAAGAATAATAATAACACTTACTGTCCGTAAATCACATGTAATGCACCGTCCAATTAACTCTGACACGTCTACGTGACGTCAGAAATGGATAGCTCTGGAAGCTTATGCATCACATCGCATCGTATCGTGTTGAAAGCGAGGGACAGTAAAAGTGATAATATCAAAAAAGCTATAAGCTCCAGGGGTAGAAGTGAAATATGCATAAGACGCGAGTTGGCAAGATGTCGCTTTTATAATTATAAAATAAATGAAAACAATATAAAAAAAAAAAAACAATCAAATATAGAATAATAAATAGAATAACATTTAGCAATTACATTAACAAAACTATAATAATAAACCAATTAGTGTAAAATAAAGAAAATAATATAAACCAAAATATTTTTAACAAAAAAAAAGTGAAAAAAAATAAATAAAAAAAAATGAAAAAATTGTCTAAAGTAAATATATACAGGATGATCAATCCAAATGGGTCAGTATGGAGAAGTCAGAAACTATGAGAGATAGCGAAATCTGTTCTTAGGAACCATGGCGTCGATTTTAGATTTAATAATAATGACATTCAAACTTTTTTTTTAACTCATTCATAACCGGGAATCGAACCTGGTCAATATTCTTTACGTAATCTCGTGTAGTATTCGTTTGTATAATTGATCCTGAAATTTGAATAAAAAATTAGAAAAAATTTAATGTCATGATCATCTTCCTCCCGTTGTCCCGGCATTTTGCCTCGGCTCATGGGAGCCTGGGGTCCGCTTGGCAGCCAATCCCGAGAATTGACGTGGGCACTAGTTTTTACGAAAGCGACTGCGATCTGACCTTCAAGCAAGTTTTCCTTCACCGAAAAGCGACTGGTAAATATCAAAGATATTTCGTACATAAGTTTGGAAAAACTCAATGGTACGAAGCCGGGGTTTGAACCCGCGACCTCCAGATTGCAAGTCGCACGCCCTCACCGCTAGGCCACCAGCGCTTTGAAAAAAAAAACTGAATGCCACATTATTATTAAATCTAAAATCGAAGCCATGGTTCCTAACAACAGATGTTGCTATCTCTCATAGTTTCTGACTTCTCCCTACTGACCCATTTGGATTGATCACCCTGTATACAAACTTTCCTACAAATTAACAAAGAAAAAAATCATAAAATTGCTTTATTTGTAGAAATCATAGACCATAAAACAGTGAACAAAATACACCTGTACATATTATTGATATTATATTTATTGTGTCTAAAAATGACGTGTGATAAATAAAACTGGTATTTCTGCTTTTATTTAAACTTATTTTCATATTTATACTATAATATTTATATTATAATATATATTTATACTATAATATGATATATATAATATAGGTACTAAGATCAACAGTTTTCGTCTATAAAACCTAAATCTTGCTGCAATTAATAATCTTCAAATATCTAATTTATATTAAATCTAAATTTATATATTATGTGTATCTTCAATTATACAAACGATTTTTTTATACCGGGTAGATTGGGTAGTTTCGTTTCGCCCGCCCGCTGGCGCCCATCACTCATTTCACTCAAAATGCGTCCTATCTCCGACATAGAACTCCGTCACCGTCGACAATAGTAATTTATACAATCGTGATATAATAGAGAGCTTTTCAGTCGAGTACCTTGAGTTGCCTAAAGATACGAGATTGAAAAGCTTGATTACATTATCACTATTGTATACTTACAATACTTTTTCTACGAGTTACCTAAAATAATATTTGTTTACTGTAAAACCTAAATAATTAATGAAAATTGGTAAGTATCTCAGTAGACCAAAATGTAGTACAAAAGACGTAAACGCGCGACTATTTCATGAGCATATAAAATAGTTGCCCGTTTATGTATAGTATGGGAGCGCGGCGGCACGTGATTGATCAAATGTTTTATAGTTTACTACAGCGTATCGAAATGAATATTATAGTTAAGTTGGGAGCCTATTATAGTTAGGTATACGAAATCTTATTCAACCATTACAGTCGACGAGTAGAAAAACACTATTTGCTGTTTCGGCGGCACGAACTCATGCTCTATCTCACTCTCCACTGCACCATACCTTAACTCTACTCAATGATAGGACAGCGACAGCAAACTGGATATGTTTTACAGCACTGAATCGCAATTTCATTAGTATAGCAGCCGTTACTTGGAGTCTATCACGACTTCAAGTTCCATTCATTCGTGATACTGCTTTAGATCTATAGTAGAGTAGGTACCTTATGTTTATACCCTCCTGTACAACTAACATGTTCGTTATGTTTTTTAATTTCTTTATTTAATATAAAATATACAATAATATTTACTTATCTAGTGTAGGTACATTATAATCCTAGACAGTAAAAAACTGCAAAACACAAGATAGATTTGTGAGCTAGTTCGCCCTTACCTTAAAAGAAGCCGAGGCCTATAAACTTTTTATTTTTCATCGCACTTGCTCAAAAAGGTCTTATTTCATGCAGGTGTAATAAAGGACGAAGGTCTATATTGTTTCCGCCGCGGGAATTATGGATTGTAAAAAAAACTGTAACCCCCTAGGGAGTTATTGCTTTTTGGGGCTCCGTTCCGTAGTCAGCTAGAGCTAAACATGTATATAGGTTTTTATTTGTGCATTTCCGTTATTAAAAAAAGGCACGAATATCAAAAAAGCGATTATTACCAGGTGAATAAAATTACTAACAAATTAAATGACACCGGAACTGACAGCCAATTTAATAGGCAAATTTGTTGCCATATTAAGAGTTTCTTAAATAGCTAACTGATACTGTTGGAAATGGCTTACCAAGTTACAATTATAATTTAAGTCGGGTTTAGTATTAATTACCTCAGTACTTAATAAAATATTACATTGAATATAATTTATTGTACTTTTTATTTCGCACACACACATGCTTCAGCGTTCGTAGGTCCTCACCATTGTCCTCACTCAATTGAGTATTTAGAAAACTAGAAAATATATTTTAGTTATTTAAGATGCATCTTTAATTCTTAATCAATAAAATGAGAGCTTTTCAGTCGAGTACAGTGTTTAGGCCACGAAGCTTGCTAATGCTATTTTGTATTGTATACAATACAATACTTTTTTTATGAGTGAACTAAATTAATACTGACTGATATAATTATTATAGGTAAACGGGGTAACCGAGAGCATAGTATAAACAGGGTAAAGTATGTTATCTTCATACAATGCACCGCGCGCGACCTGTATCTATGGTCGCCGCACGCACACTCAAACAAAATCTCGACCCGCGTTTCTCAGTGCGCAGTTCGAGATTTTGTTTGAGTGTGCGTGCGGCGACCGTAGATACAAGTCGCGCGCGGTGCGTTTGTATGAAGATAACATAGGTACTTTGCCCTGTTTATACTATGCCCAGAGCCACATGCTAAATGGCTATCGTTCCCTGTATACGTCTTAATGGTAGCTATCAATTATAAAGTCCGTCTGTTAGAAGGGCATTTCTCTTTCATTTGCGTTAGAATTGGGAATTTTTATATCATTTCCACTCAGAACCACGAGCTTTTTCCATTTTTACTAAGGAAAAATGTGTCCCCAAAATTTTGGTCCGTTTGGTTACGGTTTTCAACTTTTCAGTACAACCATAACAAAACAGACAAAAAAAATTGTAAATTTTGGGGACACTTTGTTCTTGTATTAGGATCGAAAGAGCTCGTGATTATGAGTGGAAATACTATAAATATTCCAATAGCTATTTATGCAACAAGTGCGGAAAGTGTACTCGTATTCCTTTATACACTCGCTCGCTTTGCTCGCTCGTGAATAAAATTCCACTCGTCGGAAATCATCTTTACGCACGTGTATCATACAATGTTTTACTATGCATTGTGCGAGTAAATAAAAAAAACATATAATGGCAAATAAGTTTAATTATTAAAAAATTGAAAACAAAAAACACTAGTGCGGAAAAGTAGTACTTTCTCTCCGCTCCGTAGGAAACGCACTTCGAGCGCATGCATTGTAAAATCTAAAATGCAAGTTGGGGGTACAACTTTTGAATAGAAATGCCCCGAAGCGATATTCGTAGATTGTGGTCCCGACTTATAGAGCGCTTTCAGACTACTGCATTTTGAGTGTAACGTGACAGCTGCCATCTCGTATTGAAAAGTAAAATCGTAAGTAGAAGTATCATACCGGGATGAAGTCGGCGCCACAGTGAAGGAAATCCTCGGCGGTCACCGGGCAGCGCTCGGCGGCTCACTCACTGTGGGCTGAAATTCCGCTCTTTTTCGGATTTAACATCCCAACAAACAATTAGGCGACACGCAGCACTTTATTTGAAACTAAAAGACGTAAAACGACGCTATGTTATCGGTTTTATAGGTCACAGTTGTAAAAAAGGGGTTCGTCTACTACCTACACAAACTAAAAAATTTAATAAAATTATATAAAGAGGCTCGTTGACGTCTTTGTTTTATCTTATGGTTTTGTCCTCTTGACCGCGGCGACACGTGATTGGTCAAATTATTTTTTGTTCACGAAAGCGTTTCGTAGACGGGACACCCGCCCGACTCGGGAGCCCATAAGTATGCAATTATAATTTGAGATACGAAGTCTTAATTCAACCATTAAAGTCAACGAGTAGAAAAATGTTATTAAAAATGTAACTGGCCTGGTGGCCTGCTAGACTCAAAGCTCTGTGGGCCACTGGCGGCCTATGCACATGGCGAGCCACAACAGAAATGTTGTTTGTTCTGTGCTCTGATAGTGTTATAGATTTGTCATAGCACAGACTGTGCAATTGTTATTATAAACGTCAAACTTCTATTGAATTGCGACGTTTAAAAATAACACTTGCACAGTCTGTGCTATCAAAATCGCTTCCGAGTTAGCTTGGTCTGACTAACCAACATTATTTGAAGAAGGAGATTTTGTATTCGATTAAGTATTTAGGTTTTTTTCATGTGTCGTCGATTATTAACAGTTTTTTTTTTCATATGAAGTTGCACATAAATATACTTAATAAGTGCCTATTGTATGAGAATAAATGAAATAAATCTGTATAACAATTACAAAGAATATTTAGTGAGTCTTGACAATGGCACTTCACATAAATCCTTTCAAACAGATAAATCTTGGCTATTCATGGCGAATCTCCTAGAAACTAAACCGGTCTGAATTGAATAGCAGATCCTAAAAAAATGATAACCTTTGCCTCGTCTCTTTATTGTATACGTGTACTCGTACCTAGGTATGTTTCTTTGTGCGAGCACTGATTCTTCTGTTGTAAAATATTCCTCAACGCCATCATACATTATGAAGTTAGAATTAGAAATAGACACTTTAAAATTGTAAGATTGACAGGAATATAAATATAAATGTTTTTTTCTGCACCTCTATTATATTGATAACCCTATGACTTTTTTTAGATTTTTTGATGATTTATAAGAGTAAAAGATCGAAAAACAATCTGCATACGATTTTTTTAATGCTCCTACTGATAATAACTAATAAATCGAATAAAATCAAACGAAGGGGCTTGGCTGCGGTTAATATACATTTATAAAATTGCGTAAAAATATTTTCTGTAATGTTAATATATCCAGGGAGAAAAATGGGGACTACGTTTGTATGAAAAGGCGTTCTCGCACAGTCGTCCACTTTCGTCTTAGAGCCATTGCACAACGCGTTTTTTAACGCGCAGTCGACGTGCGTTTTGATACACACGCAGCTTGTAGACTTTTGCGCACCTACATCGATGCAGACGCGATGTTAACGCGTTGAGGCAGCAATAATACATGCGCTCTGTTAGTTAGACCAAGAAGTCTGCAGATCTTGACAGCACACGCAGTGCCAGTATTATTTAATTTATACGTCATAATTTCATAGAAGTTTGACGTTTAAAATAACTCCTGCACTGCGTGTGCTGTCAAAATCTCTGTTCTTTTCTTGGTGTGACTCTAATAATTTTAAGAAAAATAAAGAAACGTAATACTCGGCGAATTGGGTTTTGGATTTCAGTTTTGAAATTTTCTGTCGCAAGATTCCATTTTAAAAGAAATAAGACGTGCAGTACATCTAGTCAAAGATAGATATAACTCCGTAATAGATGGATATAGTCTAAGGAAAAAACGTGCCTCGAAAATCAAGAAAATTTGATTCTCGTTCAGAGGGCGCTACTAGTTTTGGCCAACAGTCGTATAGACGGCGTTGACGGTTTCGTTTGTTATTTAACAATTTTAACGCATATCAGTGAAAGAACATGGGTCAAAATCATAAAAATAATTAATGCAAACAAAAAAAATCATTTATCTATATTTAAATACATTCTATCGTATTTTTATAAATTTTCATTTTTAGTTTTAAAGTGTGTCGACAGATGGCAGTGAATTTACTGGGGTTACAAAATTTACTATGACAGTACCGCTCTAGTATAAGTTACTCTATGATCTAGTCTAGTTACTCTAATGTGACTGTAATACATAGATAGTAGTGTATAGTGTAGCTCCGCGCCTGCACCCCTCCTTCAGCCGGGGAAAACCCCGGCAGTCAAGACAACACGCGCGGTCAACGCGCGTTTGCATCGATACATGCGCGCGTGCCCTGCGCGTTTATTTTCACCTCAGCAGCTCGAACAAGCCTACTTTCGTCACTCCCTGGAGTGAGGAGTGCGACTTTCCTCACTCCAGGGAGTGAAACAATGTAGCTTTTTAATTTAGTGAAGGCCATGAACTTCATACTTTTATTACATTTTTTTTATGGTATGGTCCGGTCCGGTCTCGTCTCGTATCTTATCGTATCGTACATATTATAATACTTTTTTTTTCTGTTTATTCTGTGTAATTCGGAATACATTTTAACCTTTAATGTGTTCTCACTACTGAGGTAAAAGATTATGCGTGCAACACGAGAGCAGTTATTTTACATCTCGTGTTTTTGAGTCCCTCGCTACGCTCAAGATTCTACCTTAGAATCTTTCGCTTTCTCGGGACTCAAAATAAACACTCGCAAGAAAAACCAACTTTCCTCTCTTGTTGCACAAATAACTATTTACGGCGCGCATGTCATGTAGGTATCGATGCAAACGCCCGTTTGTATTCGCTACAAACGCGCCGCAAAAAGAGGAGTAGGGCACGCGCGCGTGTATCGCGACAAACTCAAACCAAAGATAGATATAACTCCGTAATAGATGGATACAGTCATAGAGTAACTTATACTAGAGCGGTACTGTCATAGTAAATTTTGTAACCCCAGTAAATTCACTGCCATCTGTCGACACACTTTAAAACTAAAAATGAAAATTTATAAAAATACGATAGAATGTATTTAAATATAGATAAATGATTTTTTTTGTTTGCATTAATTATTTTTATGATTTTGACCCATGTTCTTTCACTGATATGCGTTAAAATTGTTAAATAACAAACGAAACCGTCAACGCCGTCTATACGACTGTTGGCCAAAACTAGTAGCGCCCTCTGAACGAGAATCAAATTTTCTTGATTTTCGAGGCACGTTTTTTCCTTAGACTATATCCATCTATTACGGAGTTATATCTATCTTTGATACAGTCTAAGGAAAAAACGTGCCTCGAAAATCACGAAAATTTGATTTTCGATCAGATGGCGCCACTAGCTTTGGCCTACTCTCGTATAGAGGGCGATGACGGTTTCGTTTGTTATCTATAATTTTAACGCATACCAGTGAAAGAACATGGGTCAAAAATTACTCAAAATCATATAAAAATAATTAATGCAATTAAAAAAATGATTTATCCATATTTAAATACATTTTAACGTATTTTTATAAATCTTCATTTTTAGTTCTAAAGTATGTCGATAGATGGCAGTGAATTTACAGTGGTTACAAAATTTACTATGACAGTACCGCTCTATCTTATTATATCCTCTTTGCTCAAACAAACTGCTTCGTGGAATGAAAAATGCGGTGTGCAATGTCGCTTATACTCTGGCAAACCCCCTTTTTTAGTAAAAAAAGGCGCGAAATTCAAATTTTTTATGGGAAGTCAACCCTTCGCGACTACATTTTTTTAATTTACTACCTTTTTCTACTGACGGAAATGGCTTGCCAAACTATAATACTTACCTCTTCTATTTCTTTTCAGGTTTCAACGGCCAAGCATTTGAAGGGAGGTGTTATATTCCTCGACGACATTCCCAAGAACGCTTCTGGCAAAATCTTGAGGCGAGAGTTGAAAGTTTTATTAAAAACGCATAAAAAGAGCAAGCTTTAGTACAAATAAACCAAAGAGATTATCTACATGTGTAGTTATTTTGTTTTAAGAGCTTTGACATTGTAATTTTTTGTCACGTGATTATAATTTATTGTAGTAATTAAAACTGCCAAATATACTGTTACCAGTAATTTATTACATTTTTTTTTATTATCATGTCATCATAAATAATATATTACGTAATTATCTCTGGTGAACCATAAAGTACGTCTTACGAATATTTATTACCCCCTCTCCGTTTTTTAACTTTTTTAACCTCGTAAGGTCAAGCCTTAACACTCATTGCCAGGCCAAAATCAAAGTGTTAATATCCCCAACCAGCCAAGGGGGATAGGTAAGTATATTATAAATTTGGCAATTGGCTTGTTTGTGCGTCTACTTGTGAGAAGTTTCAGTCCATAGCTCCCAAACGAATAATTATTTACTTAATCCACTGTTTATAGTAATTATATCAAGAATATTAGTCAATTTTTGTCAAGGAGTTTTGCGAAGGAGGAGCTAGTTTTCAACGTGCAGTAATAATTGAATAAAAAGGCCAGAGCACACCGGCTGCGTGTGCGTAGATGTGCACGTGAGTGTGCGCTGAAATGATTGAGCCGCGCAAGGTGTATACCGTTTCTCATAAGGATCTGTATATTACAAACGCCCACGCACTCGGTGTGCATAGGCCTTAAGGGCAATCAAATTTAGAGTATCGTGTGTAGAGGTTTGGCCTTACGAGGTTAAACGTGTGACATAAATCGTAGCTATTTGTTGGCAAGAGTATCTTTCAGTTCCTGTGGTATCCTGTTCAGGGCGTAGCTGTGCAATTCATCGTTGACGGCAGCTAAGACCCCGGTCTTGTTCGGCTTAGATGCCGAGGCGCCGTACTTGTAGAAGTTCCCTAAGATATCTGTGAGCTTGCCCCCGGCCGCTGACAATACTGCTTCGGGGGCGCATGTGTCCCACTTCTTGCATCCTGGGCTGGCGAATACGTATACTGACGCTTGGCCTTCCAACAGTTGTAACACCTAAAAATAATAAAAAATGTTGCACGATAATGATCGCCTCAATGCTGTTTATAATATCTAAGTGGATAAAACATTATATGTTGTAGGAAACATGTAAACAGGGATGGCGTTGTTTTGTCTTAAGTGTCACACGAACCTATTCTAGTTGATGTTTGTTTGTTTGTAGATATACACGTCGTCCCAAGACTATGCGCGAAGCCGCGAACGCGAGTGTGGAGATTCCCAGACGAAGCAAGTAATTTTTTAGAAAATCTTTGAATGCAGTATTGAGTATTGCTAACTTTTAAAAATAACAAAGTCTTATTTCAACAAAATATCCTATCTACGATATTTAAGGTACTTTCCCTTCATGTCCCATAGTTTTGCGACGCCCTGTATGTTACGTAAATCATATATGGTGCCGGCAATACGGCCAAAATGAATCATTTTTGATATTAACCTTAATTTTTAAAAAGTAACCTTTAAAAACGTTTCAATGTGGCCGTTAAAAGCGTTTTTGATTGACGAGGCATTCTTTACTTTACGGTAATAGTTACCTATTTACGATACAAGTGCGGAAAAGAGAAAATTCGAAACGAGTGGCGATAAATTAAAACACGACCGCAGGGAGTGTTTTAAATCGGCACGAGTTGCGAATTACTTATGCCAAGTACTGTCTTTTCGATTTAAAATGAGCGCGTAATTCCTTTTGTATGGGAAGCAGCTCTTTGACGGCGAGTTCGTGTGACTCTTAAGTGGTAAAACGATAAAAAAAGGTGTGGGCTCTGAATATTTTTAATATAGAAGACTTAGACTAGATTTTTTTTTTATTAATTTACCTTTTTTTTCTGCTAGTTACCAGCTTTACCAATGGAATCCCAGTAGTTACCACTTACATAGTTTTATCAAATTAAAACCCACCTTGTATCCTGCACCTCCAACCCTTAGAACCTGAGCAGCATTCATGACCTGTAATGCCTTTTCAACCACAGGATTAGAATGGCTTCTAGTTGTGGTGATGATCAAGGACCCTGGAGGCGGCGCCGGCGTGAACCCTCCAACACCTATCTCGGACAGCCCCCAGATAGTTCTACCCATTTTAACCTCCCCTCCGGTTTGATTTTTGAAAAATGGCTGGTGAATCACTCCAGCTACTGGTTTCTCATTCACAGAGATTCCAATAAGAACTGTCACATGTTCCAAGAATCCTGCAACAATTTGTCTTTTTTAGTTACATTTGTAGTAATTCAATATTGTATGAAGTATGTGCACACATTTAATTTTCCTATAATAAAGTATAAAAGCAAGTTTGGCTCATGCAATATTACTTATATGGCATAAATCATGCAGTTACGGGATGTAATTGAAAATGGTTAGATGTGTATAGGAAACAGAAAGTTTGCAAATAAAACATGTATGCCTGTACTTGCCTGTAAATCTACATCCTTGAGAAGGGTGGTTACAGACAAAATAAATAGAAAACCAAAAAACACTAAACTATATAACATGAACTATGAAGTTAGTATTTCGAGGTATACAAAGAACAAAACCCATGAAATTACAATTTTTTAAATTACCAAAATTTGAATGAAGTAGACTTAAGTACCACTTCATACTGATAAAAGGGTGGCTCAAATACATTTTCCATCTTTCCCAAGGATCCCTCTTCAACATTAGGGCACCTAGAATTTATAAATTATTTATTGTAAAGCATGTACCTACACAGTTTTGCTGTACTATGCTTATCATTAGTAACTACATTAAATACTGAGTGTGACATCATACCAAATTAATGGTTTTTAATACCCTTGTATTTAAACCTATTTTTATCAGATTTTAAGATAAAACAAATAAAATAACTGAATCAGTTGCCAAATGTAGTAACTAAAGAAATGCTTAGCCTGGTAGAATTGTAGATACTAATTTAGGATAACTTTAAAGTGTTGCAGTTGAGTCACCATCATCCTTCATGCAGAGATTGCTGTAAATCACATGGCGCCTTAGAGTAGAGACCAAATCTTTTTTATCAAATATATGTTACATCAACCTACCTTGAGTGTACTCGGAAGTTCCATCAAGGGGATCAACCCACACAACTATGTCCTCCTCCTTGACCCCTTTGAGGCTAGCAGGGCACTCCAGACCCAACACCTCTTTGTCTGCATCAACCACTATCCAGTCTGGTGACACCTCACCCTGAAAATGGAGAAACAAGAATAAGGAAGGACTGTACATTAGCTGGCAAGCTGGCATACAATGTCAACAGATAAACTCCTCACCTCTTCCACTGAGCTATCTTCCTCTCCAATAATGCTTGCTTTTGGATACTGTTTGGAGAGGGATGCAACAATACACTTCTCTGCAGACCTATCTGCTTCCGTCTGATAGTCATCCTTTCCCTGATCATAAGAAAATATTATTTATATCGTAATATATAATCATAATCAATATAATTTTAAATTATGCTATAAAACATGCATTACAGTTACTAAAACGTATTATTGATGTAATACCTAAATTTACAGTATTAGCTTTTATAACGTTATCAAATTATTATGATTGTAAAGATAAGATTTTTTTATTGTATGATGTAATGCCAAGAACATACATCAAGGCCAAGTGAATATATATGCCGATATTATTATTAATATAAAAAAGATATGGACGCGATGGGCAAATGTCAAATGAGCAAGGCATGGCTCATAAAAACAAACCTTTTCAACAATGCCCAACTCTCCTTTGCTCATCACATCTCTCACTATTTTCCCAGCTCTGCCAGCAACTGACACCGAAGAAGCTAATAACCTTACAATAAGAGGAGCGCTGACGGACATTTTGGCTTTTTTTTTATTTTACTGAGTTACGTTTTAGTCAGGCAGAACTAATTGCATGCAGAAAACTTTTTCTCATCCACGACACAAGTGGGTGAGCGAACGGTACTTCGCCAATTACAAACAAACGTCACGTCACAGCTGATAATAAACGTCAGTCTTCGCGGACACGGGCAACACTAGAAAGCCAAGGTGAGTTCCGGTCCCTTTTAAAAACGCATTTTAGTGTCCTCGTGATCAAGGTGGTCGAAACCCAAATATGCTTCCACCGGGAAGTAACTGTCTCATTTCGGGCGTAGACGGAGAGAGTCATACTGTCTTTGTCTTGCACTGGTGCTGGCGCCCAGAAGAAGGGGATGAGTTTAGTTTTTTTTATTCTTATTTACTGACAAGATTTGCTTGACCAACTATATATTAGCAAGTTTGAAACCCTATTTGTATTTACTTTATCTATTTATTTCATTGATGAAAGGAACTTAAATGTTTTAATAATAATTCAAGGTGTCTTTTTTACAGCGGATGATATAAATATAAAATACTAAAGCCTTTTGGTTGTTTTAATAGAGAACGCTTTGCATTATCCACTTGATTTTTTTTTATACTACGTCGATGGAAACAAGCATACGGCCCGACTGATGGTAAGCAGCCTCCGAAGCCTATGGACGCCTGCAAATCCAGAGGTGTTACATGCGAGTTGCCGAGAGCCTAACACCACACCCTCCATGAGCACCGGCAACCTTACTCGCCGGCAGGCGGCAGGTATTGGTTCTTGTTATGATTTTATTTAATTAAAGGTATATATATTATTTAATATAATAACTGTAATAAGACGCACCGTTATTATATGTAAATGTTTATTAAGAATAGTGATAAAAGGCACGATATAGGTGATTTATACCTATCTATTAAAAATAAATGTAGACAAGGTTTTTCAAATTGATAATATAGCTCGCAATAAACACATATTATAGGAATCCACATCTTACTAAAGTGAGTGGAGGAATAGTAACGTTCTACAAGGTTTATAAAATATTTTGCTTTATCCAAACTTTTAATAAAATGTAATCTTTTATATTCTATTATAACAATGATTATTTCTATTTAAAATATATTGATTCTAGTTTAAACTTAACTAGCTCATCTTAAACATAACTTATACAACATGGTAATATTAATTTGTAGTTTCTTATAATATTATATTTTATTTGTTCTTTTATCTCATTAACCTTTCAACACCAAACATGTTTCCTTATGTCGGGACATATAAAATTCATAAACATTTTATTACTGCGAACTTATAAAGTTCAAATTCAATATTTATTCGAGACATGTTTGGTATTTATGTTTAAACAGTAAATCAATTATTATTCTAAACCCTTAAAAACAAAACTTCACACTTCGATTACAGTCTAGAACGTTTGTATTAATTACAAACACCAAACCTATTGCAAAAATATACTTTTACAACTTGTTGGGGTAGAGTCTTTATTTACTGTAAAACTTACCATAATTAACAATCTGTGTCATCTCATCATTAAATATGATAAGACAGAACAGTGTATAATAGATATGTATATGTGTGAGTAAAATCACTTTTCAAGGCACAATTGTTTTTAACGAAAAAGAAATGGAATATAACATTTAGCCGAGGTGCCCAAAAATATCACGCACTCTCCATAGAGGGCGTGTTTAGATATTTGTGAGCACTTTGGCCGCTCCGATACATCTGATGGCGACTATACAATAAAATGCGCGTATTTTTCTGAATATTCACTACTCAATATTACATACAATATTTGGTTGATTGTAATGATTGTATACACATTTAGCCCTAAAATTATGATTAAAATGAATTTCAACTCTGATATGATGCTATGCTATGATATTTATTTTCAACTCTATTCTTATTGCTATAAGGTCTAAAGCCCGGCCTGCATCAACATGTGCTAACGTGCTGATTATTCTGATCGAGTGCGTGTCCAGCATACGTGCGATATTATCATCCCCGATAAACTAGTCGCAGACTCGCTCGCTGTCAAAGAGAACTATCTCAAAATATAATTTAGAGGTCGGCAGTTCAAGCCCGATTATAGTACGGCCGAACTATGCTCATCGCTCTGCCGCAATGTTGCCCTCTCCGGACAACACTGCTCTACTCCTTACCTCATATTGCCGGTCCTTTGACTCGTGACAAAAAATCGACAAAATAGGAAGCGGCGGGCATGACGAGGAGCACGACGAGTAACGTGGCCACACTAACTCTACGTCTCTGCGTACTTCCCATGGCACTCGTCGAGTGTGTGGCCAGGGTATTAGAGATCCGCGGGTGACCAGCGCTGTTAACTGTCGCAATAGCCTATATTTCGGCGGCGTCGGTGTCGGCGACCTGCGTGAGGATGTGCTTGACGATCTGGTCGATGGTGTGCGTGTCGAGCATGCGCGCGATGTTGGCGTCCTCGATGACGTAGAGGAACAGCTGCTTGGTGTTCTCGCGCAGGCGCTGCACGCGCGTCCAGCGCGACCGGTCGGCGGCGCGCGCGCCGCATTGCTCTATCACCTTTTCTAGGACCTACGGACAAAGTGTGTGTCAATATTTGTGTCGTTTTCAAGCAAAAAGGTACCACATTGTCGCTTGCCATAAGGACAGATTACTCATATAATAATACAAGCAAATTTCGTCCTTATGGTAGTTATGGTAAGCGACAAAGTGGTACATTTTGCTTGAAAACGTCACATATCCACTATACATACATAATAGTCATACGTTATAAGAAAAAAAAATAGTTGTTGATTAAAATAACAGCAATTTAACTAGTTAATAGCTTTGCCGCTTGATAATCATAGCGACCAAACAAGGTGAAATGGCGCTAAGCTAAGACCATCTGTTAATATTATTATTTTCAAAGCCACTCGCGGGCTGAATATTACGAGTACTCCAGATAATGGGAACTTAAGCACTACTGTATTAGTTAAAATCTCACTCGTTCAACCTACTCGTTTTTATGAGACTGGCTGTATGAATTTTGTAAACAATTATCGCAACAAACGTGTCAACACCTTGACATTGGCAAATAAATCCACCTTGCTTAACGCCAATGACCGATATATCGGCACAGCAGGTCCAACGCCAAAGACCGATTAATCCGCCACAGACCACAGAGCAACATAGACCTACGTTCATGTGCATAAAGTTCAATTTCAGTTTTGACACTGGTTACGTGGCGTCCGAGTGACAGCTTTTGTTTTTGACACGGCGTCGAAAAGATTAAGCAATTAATCCAGAAGGAAAAAAAGGTGGTCACCACGTCGACGCTCTCGTCGGGCCAGCCGAAGCACTCGAGCTTCTCCATGTCGATGAGCTGCGTCAGCAACTTCTTCAGGCTCTCGGCTAGCTCCCCCTCCGACATCAAAGGATTCTCAGTCTTTTCAATCTGTAATTTAATTTTTATTTTAAAAACTTTCTTTCTGCACCGAAAAAAGTACGACCTGGTATAGTATCTCTGAAGAGGAGTAATGTAATGCTGATAATAATGCCATCTCTGGGTTATGCTGGACATCTATTCCTCAGCCGTGGTGCCCTGCTGAGCTAAAAAGCGGTATCTCAATTGAAGATTGAATGCAAATAAGTACCTTAAATTTTAATCATAACGTTCCATTTCAAGTTCACTCGTTTTTGAGATACCGCCGTTTAGCATAAGGAGGGCTGAGTGTGGCTAGATATCATTCTTGTATGGTAGAAAACTAAATATACCAAACAAATATCTAAGCAGGTAACTTAATCGTATTTAATTAAATCTAGAAGAATATTATTTTAATAAAAAATGTTTTGATAGTGTTACTAACCTTACGTTGCAAATGAACTAGGAAACAAATTAAATTTGAATCGTAAAAGTAGTTTTTTTTTAATATGTAGCGCAAACACCGTACAATGACAGATTGACGTATTATGACGAATAAAAAAACCAAATGACGTTTGGTTTGACGGGAAATTTTGAAATTATTTCTAAGTTGGTTTTTAATATAAATTCCGTTTAAACATATTTTTGATCAGATTTATGTTAAGATATTAACTAACAGCGTTTCTTTATATCACAACCAACCTTGTGAGTTGTGCTCTTACTCATTCAACCAAACCAACGCAGGCAAGATGAAAAACAATGGCGGCCGGGCCGCGCCGAATCTGTGTACCTTCTTGTATGTACATCGGTACAAGGACAAGGTAAGTAAATTTTCGAGTATACCTATATATATAGTGCTTCGGAACATTTATTTATTATTTCATCTTTATCAAAAGCTTTGATAGAGGCTTCGGGCAAAGCATATTTATGAAATATTGGCGATGGAACAACCGTTGAACTAGCACCATTCTTAGTGCCCGTAAGGTCCGTCTTTAGATACACGTTGCTCTGATTATCATAACTAAGATACTGTTTTCCGTGACTAGGTCTTAATCTGATAAATCAACTACAACCTGCCAAAATTGGAAAGACCTACATCTAATGACAAAATCCAACCACAATACGTTTACCTTTGTCGACATTTTACATGAATTATATCCTGATTAACTGATTTCTTGTTACCTAACAATAAATGTGACAATAGCACACCCTTAAAATGCATGCTCAACACTTGTCCTGTTTCGCTATAAAATAATCTTTTTATAATTTTAATAACATCTTAAATATATTTTCAGGTATTAAAAAGCTTCCAGAATAAAGTTGCGACACGGCAGGTATCGTGCTTTTCTTCGATAAGTTTTTCGATTTTGTCAATGGCAATTTCAGTGAACCAAAAAAGGAAAAATCTACCTATGCGCTGTAACACCCAGATAACCGCACCACAAATTTTGGTTAAAAAGCTGGAATGTTCTAAAAACTATTCTACTAACTAAATATGCGACCAAAATTGGATCTCACTGATTTAAACTTTCACGATTTTTACTCATTATTATTCAACAACGACGGGACTCTATAAAGACGGTATACACTCCTTTATCCAAAATTGCAGGAAACCTCTCAAACCTGAGGTCACCGAAGGACGTTATCCCGTTCCAGTCACCTGGCGTTTATAAGATCGATTGCAGTTGTGGTAGTTCCTACATCGGGAAAACGAAACGTACCATTGCGGAGCGAGTTAAGGAGCATATCCCAGCTGTCAAGAACCGTCAGGTGAACAAGTCTGCCGTTGCTGAGCATTTACTAGAGTCAGGGCCAAACCACTGGATTGAGCTTCACAACCCTAGAATACTTTCTACAGATCGTGGGTTTTATAGTAGAAAAATCCGTGAAGCCATTTAAATCAAAAAACATACAAATTTCAATCGAGACGAAGGTTTCAAGATCTCATCCACATGGAACCCAGTCATTAGTAAGTGTAAGCGAAAACAAATATCGAAAGTTGAAAAATCGAATATTGTGAGTGTTGTGTGTCGACCCGGTGACATCCCTAGTGCGCAAAACGTTCAAGTTAATAAACAAGACCAAGTGCGGGTAGTTCGAAAAACTCGCGCGCCTAGATGTTGATGTCAACTTTAGCCAGTCTTCTCCGAGACCACGGGGACAACGCCGTCCTTGAAACGTCGGAGGTAAATTTAAAACTTATTTTACGCGATTAAGTCCCGTCGTTGTTGAATAATAAAAAATGGATCTAAATTAAATGAATAAAAAGTTCAATCAATGAAGCTTTCCAAGTTATTTTAGGATCAAGAAGAAGAAATGGAATAGGTTGTCTCTGATTATTATTTAAAACATAGTCAGGAAATAAATTGTTACATACTATATTTATATACCTACTCGCTGTTAAGTGTGTGTGTGTGTGTGTGTGTGTGTGTGTGTGTGTGTGTGTGTGTGTGTGTGTGTGTGTGTGTGTGTGTGTGTGTGTGTGTGTGTGTGTGTGTGTGTGTACATGTGTGCGTGTGTGCGTGTGTGTGTGTGTGTGTGTGTGTGTGTGTGTGTGTGTGTGTGTGTACATGTGCGTGTGTGTGTGTGTGTGTGTGTGTGTGTGTGTGTGTGTGTGTGTGTGTGTGTGTGTGTACATGTGTGCGTGTTTACTGCATATACAGTCTCATTAGTTGAGAGCAGGACCGCTAGGGGCAGCACTAGTAGAGACGTGAACGTGAAATGTCCGAGAGTTTCTCATCTATTACAGTAATAACATATACTAATCTATGAGTACGACTTCGATCTGTACGGATATTTGGAAAACCCCATTAAACGACAGAAAATTAAAGTTTTCGATGATTTGTGTTCTTTTTATTTTAACATTTTTAAAGCAAAAATGAAAATTAAAAAAAAATATATCGGAAAAGATTATATTACCTTGAATAGATTTTCTTTTGTCGCATACAATAAGGTTTGTTATTGGATTTATTAAGAGGGTGGCACAGTACCTTGAGCGGCACGTCTATGTCGTCGGGCTCCACGTCTTGCACGCCGCCGTACAGCACGCCCTCGCCGTAGCCCTGCAGGATGCGCTCCGACTCCGCGTCCAGCACGTTTAGGATCGAGTCCATCTCTGATTTCTTCACACGGTCGATCTTGTCGCTTGTGCCCTGGGGATAAGACGCGTTATTGTTTGGTTGTGGTAGATAATATAATAAGAACATGTTTAACCAAAATATCTCTGGTAGGCTATCAGTAGGTACTAGGTACTGGATGTCGTGACGTGCAAAACCACCTCATTGCAAATCATTCCAATACAATTCCAATCATTCCAATTCAATTCCAATCATTCCAGTACAACGTAACAATACAGTACTACTCAATATCGATTGTAAAACATCGAAATTTTTGTGTTTCAGATCAGTTTGAAATTTAACCTGGACGTCACACTAAGTCAAAATGTAAATGTGGTTCGCGCAATTAACAGGCTTATTATCGTTACTCTATACAGTACTATAAAAAAATCCCTAAGAATATTTTTTTGCGATTTTTACGATGGCATACGGTTCGGTGCAACTGGGTTTAAGTTAGCCCTAACAGGGATGCGCACGACGCCAAGTACTCCGTTCCGGCGTGTTGCCCCCACACGATACAAATAAAAACGCTGTGTAATCGCGCGGGAGTAGTTCTCGGATTCGAAGAACTCACCAGCACGCGGCGCACGTGCTGCAGGTGCGCGCGGAACAGGTCGGGGTGGCACTTGCGCACGTGCTTGACGAGCTGCTCGCCGCGCACGTGTACATGCAGCTCGGGGTACTACTCACCAGCACGCGGCGCACGTGCTGCAGGTGCGCGCGGAACAGGTCGGGGTGGCACTTGCGCACGTGCTTGACGAGCTGCTCGCCGCGCACGTGTACATGCAGCTCGGGGTACTACTCACCAGCACGCGGCGCACGTGCTGCAGGTGCGCGCGGAACAGGTCGGGGTGGCACTTGCGCACGTGCTTGACGAGCTGCTCGCCGCGCACGTAGGCGCGCGCGTTCACGCAGTACATGCAGCGCCGCGGCCGGTCCAGCTGGTGCGTCATCACGTGCCGCCGCTGGTTGATCTCGTTGTGGAAGCGCTTCTTGCACACGGCGCATTGGAACGCTGCGACAGATGGAACGGACGTTTTTAAACGTAGACACACTCAAAATAACGGTTATCACAGTAATGCGGATCTGCATGCGTGAGCAAAACATCGTTATGCATGTATATAGCGTTGTCGTACTCGCACACCGGAGCGGCGTGCTGATCCGCAATCAATGTGAAGCCCACCTAAAAATAACAAAGAGGATATCTAATTTATTTATCTTGGGCTGGAAATGCATGGCCCCTCAGTTTTTAATATATATTTTATTAAGGACCGTGCGTATTGGAGGATTACCCACCGTCTGGCCTAAATCGAAAACTTTTACTTGACATTGATCCTTCTCGCCAATAAACAGAGTCAACAGTCATGCACGCTTCCTATAGCAAAAAAGTCGTACAGGTATATTATTTGAATTTGCGTCCAATTTAACTAGGCACTGTTAACGATACGTTTTTTTATTGATTCGCTCACACTCTTTCCCTTTATACTCACGTTTCTCATCTAAATGAGTCTTCACATGATTGGTGAGGCTCGCTTCACTGCTGAATTCCTTCTTGGAGTACGAACAGGCATCGTATGGGCACAACAGCTTATCCAGTCCCAGGTGCTCGCGCTGGTGGATTATCAAGCTGGAATAAGGGAAATTGTTTATATGCCTAACTTCCTTCACCCATTTTGTAGAAATTTCAAATCAAGTTTTACATGGTAAGATGAGAAAACCACATTGAGCAATATTCAGTGTCCGAAACATAATATAGGTAATTATGGTAGCATAATAATTATACAAGTTAAGTTTTTTGACAAAAAATTCATGATACAAGCTTATATATACATATACACATACATATACATTGATTGTACAAAACACAAGTGTGGATGTAATAGGCCCAATTATATTGCATTGTCATATTTGTCATCCAATTTACATATGCGTGCAAAATTCAGCTCAATCGGAAACCGGGAAGTGGGTCATATTTAACATGCAAGATTTGATTACAGACAGACGGACAATGGGACAGATGAAACTAAAAATAATAAAATTAAGACAATTTTGGCTGCTGTGTCTTTGGCTCTCCAGCTATATACGCGGGTCGGTTTGGAAGCATTCACGGGTAGGACTTGCATTTCATCGTGTTGGTTTTGTTTAATCAATCTGTATTCTGTAAGTACAACTGTCCGAACACCGAGCTTATGTCCAGGGTGGCCTTACGTGTACTAGCAGTGAGCTCAGTATCCACACACCTGGCTTTGGAGTTGAGACCTGGCGCGCGCTGGATGTACGGTACGGTACGACAGGCCACAGATCGCGCACTTTTACGTCTTGTCCTCACTTGTATAGTTAACGCTATCTCTACTGAGCTCGTTCACTTACCTGTACTAATAATAGCATTCTGTTAAACAAAAGCCATTATTTCTTTTGTGCGAGCGCGTGGCCAATTGTGTGTGAGCCTCAGGCACAAAGGCCACGCGCTCACACAAAAGAAATAATGGCTTGTGTTTAACAGAATGCCATTGTTAGTACAGGTAAGTGAACGAGCTCAGTAGAGATAGCGTTAACTATACTAAGAATGAACACAGGATACACACCTGGCTTTGGAGCTGAAGGTGCCCCCGCACTTGCCTCACATGTTGCCAGTGTGCTTCATCAGGTGGCGCTGCAGCTGCGAGCGCTGGAAATACGACTGGTTGCAGATCGCGCACTTGTACGGCTTGTCCTCACTTGTACTAAGAATGAACACAGGATACACACCCGGCTTTGGAGCTGAAGGTGCCCCCGCACTTGCCGCACATGTTGCCGGTGTGCTTCACCAGGTGGCGCTGCAACTGCGAGCGCTGGATGTACGACTGGTTGCAGATCGCGCACTTGTACGGCTTGTCCTCGACGTGCACGAGCACGTGACGACGGATCACCTCTATCGTGTAAGTTGCGTAGCCACACTGTATTCAGAACATGATGTTACAAAATCCAGTACGCTTTTGTGAAGTACATACAATTGATATGTCGGCGGCCGATCGTAAAGTTCCTGTGTAACGTTTTGACGTTGACGGTAGTCACATTGAACCAGTAGATAGGTAGGTTAGGTTCATTAGGTTGCTTCAGATGCCCGAAGGGCAAACTGTCCAGACAACGATTTTCACGTTTCACGATATGCCTAGGAATTTAATGATCTGTCTGATTTTAGGATCGGCCGCCGACAGATACAACAAAACAACAAAAATAACACATCCGACTCCTGAAAACAAAAGTACCCATGGAACAAACTACATACACAGGATCTAGTCATATGTATACACAATAATAACAAAATGGATCATACATAATACTATCACTCAGGTAATTAATTATTACAATTGGGTACAATAACTACATAGATTGATGACGAAACTACACAACTGGGGATACACTTATTATTACAACCCAGCCAACCCTAATTAGCAAGATAATTGTTTTACTTACCCTTTACAATCAATAGCAGCAGAAGAATAAAATACTTAGTGGATCATTCAAGCTTACAAAACATATTGAATTATCAACTCTATAACATTGCAACTAATAAGATAACTTACCACATCACATTCATATTTTTTTTCTCCATGGATTTCTAAATGCTTGGCCATAGCAGCTCTAGAGCTGGTCACTTTGCTACAGTGATCACACTCAAAACAGTTTTTTGGTTCTGTAAGAAAACAAAGTTCTCTTTAACCCCTAAATGTATGATTTTTTTTTTTTTATTGGAAAAAATGCTATTATTTAGTTACTAAGCTTTTTTCTGTCGAATCTGTGAGCTGTCAAATGTTTTGTATACATTTGGCAACAATATGTATTTAACACTTTCGGACCAGCAACTTCAATTAAGTTGTTGTTAAGTACATATATCTATAGACATTGCTGGACCAAACATATTAAAACTGTTAAACTGTAAAACAAAACATAGAACCAACCATAATAAACCTGTTAAACTGTAAAACTTACAGTTTGCAACTTTGCAATCCATAAACTTCATAAAAAATACAGTTTCAATCTTGGAGAAAGCTCAGCTCAAGTGAAGGGAAGTCAATAGTTCAATAATGACATAATACTCGTATGAGCTCATAATTTTTGAATACTGCATAATTATATTTCTTTTAGTTATAAAAAGCAAATAATATTAAAAAATGTTACAATATACAAAACTATCTAACTATCTGTCTATATTTACAAAACTCTTTTTTTTTTCTGAATGACCTATTTAGATCATATTAGTTTTAACACAGCAAAGTATAAGCACAGAAATACTAATATATTTAAGTTAATAAGTAATTTTGTAATGATCACCTGAGTGATTCTTCTGGGTGTGAATGATCAGCTTGGAGAAGTTCTTGGTGTGGTAGGTGCAGTGTTTGCAATGGTAATTGTTCTTGTTGATGTGCTGCAATCGGAGGTGAACTATCAAGTTGTCCTTGCGTGTGAATGAGGCATTGCAAATCTGAAATAAATGTTTATCGGAATCATAGCTTCTGTAATAAATGAATAATAAATATATAAGACATTATTACACAAATTGACTAAGTATCAATGTAAGCTCTATAAGGCTTGTGTTTGTGAGCTTAGACAACAATATAGGTACCTATATAATCTACAAATACCTAAATAAATACATAGAAAATATCCATAACTCAGAAACAAATATTTGTGATAAACACAAATAAATGCCCTTAACAGGATTCAAACCCGGGACTTCTTGCTTCATAGGGAGGGTCACTAGCTAGCTAGCTAGGCTAGGAGGCTGTTAACTAAAGGATGTTGGTCTTTATGGATGGATGATATTTTTTTAAACCGGCCAAGTGCAAGTCGGACTCGCACACTTAGGGTTCAGCACCAATACGCAAAAAACGGCAAAATAATCATGTTTGTCATATGGGAGCACCACTTAAATATTTATTTTATTCTGTTTTAGTATTTGTTGTTATAGCGGCAAGAGAAATACGTCATCTGTGAAAATTTCAACTGTCTAGCTATTACGGTTCATGAGATACAGCCTGGTGACAGACAGACAGAGGAGTCTTAGTAATAGGGTCCCGTTTTTACCCTTTGGGTATGGAACCCTAAAATTAGTTAATTATTAATCTAAAGAAATAGATAACTTACTTCACAAGGGAACATTTTAACTCCCGATCCATCACAGCCTTTTTGAGCAATGTGGCGTAATACATGGGCCCGTCTGACAAACTGCTTCTTGCAATGCTCACACTCAAATATCTCCCGCTCATGCACATTTGCAATGTGCTCTTTAAGGGCGCGGTGGTTTGGGCAGCGGACATTGCACTGCTTGCAGTCCACTGCCGTTCGGAGCTTGGAATGCTCCATCAAAAGATGTTTGGTGTAACTATTCTCAAATCTGAACTTCTTGGTGCATTGTGTGCAGCTGTACACGGCCTGTTATAAAAGAACACGATAAAATGATAGATATCTCAAAGATAAATAAAAATATCTGCAGATATAAAACTTTGTATCACAATGTTTACCTTTTTGGGATCAAGATCCTTAAGTTTAGATAGCTTCTTCTTACTGCATACACGTAAATGTTTCAACATATCACTCCTGCACTTCAATACAAGGGAACAGTAATTGCATTTATTTTTAAAAGGAACCTTATTCTTAGAGCCCGGAGGTCTTCCCGTTTTTTTACCTGGTGGCATGATTACTTAGCGGATCATCTGCTCCTTGATCAATGGATATTTACAATAACACATCCAGTTTCTCTCCTTAGCTAATTTTGATATTACTTTCGCTCAGGCGCTGGGCTTGGAGTTGGCTTGGTATAGGGCTTCGGGCTGTCGAGTTCGCCACGTCACGTCAACATAATGACATATGTCAAATTATAACCCTAGCCCATAGACCTAGCATTACATAGATGCGGCCTACCGCGTGCGCCCGTAAGGGATAGACATAGATGACGTCATAAACGTGGGGACACCATATTGGTAAAAATTACCCCAATATTTGATATCACGTTGGGGCGATTACCCTGGAGGCAAATTTTGACGGTATTAAAATTGTTGAATAAAATGTCAATGGGCCGTTCTTTTTAGGCGTATGAACAATGAAATACCTCCTATAATTCGCGCAGGTGGTACAAAACTAAACATGTTTAGTAAATAAAATGTATTATGAGTTTTAATTTTATGAAATCACAAATCACAATCACATTATTCACACCAATTAATATACACCACATTTAATCTTCACAACATTTGTTTATTTTATTTTTTGGAATTAGAAATACGAAAAAACTTAGAGGTCAAAATTACCCATAAAATTATGATATTTTCATCTGGTATCCCTAACATGATTGCTATGCAGCTAAATTAAGAAGAAGATTAAAAACGGCTGACCTCAAACTCGTCTGAGTAGCTGACATATTACCACAAACAACCTACGTAATTTGGGCGGATAATTTTACAAATAATGTTTTGTTAATTTGCGTAAATAATTGTGATATTTTTATTGAAATCGTGATTCTACATTGCTTTGAGTGTAACGTAATTTAACGATGTTATTCTCATATATTGCGTTAAGAGGAAGGTGTAAAATACCGTACTTACGTGTGAAAGGATGTTCTCATATTTTTGCTCAGAGCGGCTATTACAGCTGATTACAGAACAATTCACCATTATTTTATCAATTCAAAACGCTAACCATCACTATGTTTTATAAGAGAAAGCACAATTTCATAGAAAACAACAATAATTAAACAAGCAACAAACAAGCATGACATGTCATGTATTTATTTGTTTGCCACAATTTCGGTTGTGGCAGCGGTGGAAAAGTGAAACTATGACAAAGACAAAAAGTAATATATTGCTCTCTGTCACTACTCCTGAAAGATACATAACACTATCCCGTTCGGTCATTTCGCCCCACCCCTCATGACCGATCCATGTTATACTAGATTCATGCCCTAGCCGCAGGCGTTCGGAATTTTTATTCGGTTTCCGTTCGGAATGACAGGTGGGAACGGAACGTCGCTCTACAAATGAAGGCTAACGCGTATGAATTCGCCGCTAGGGGCGCTAGTGTAGATGGTGGTCTTTTCCAGACTTCGAAATGTCACTTGTCACTTCAATGACTGACAGCTGTTCTTTAGTCTTTTGGACCACCATCAACGATAGCCGGACTTCCGGTTCGAGCGCCATCTTGATAGTTAGCATCGTGATTAATTACTTTGTTTTTTGCTCATTAATATTGTTTAAAGTGTAATATCGATAGCTTATTATACAGTCAACTAATGTGGTAGTGTGCAGTCAATGGAGAATTAATTTTGAAGCGCGTTTAACCACCATCTTGGAGTCAACGGCCGGTAGTCCACGTGCTTCTTGTAAAGTCTAGCTATCGATTTACAAGAGCTAACAAATCACCGTACACTGTCTTGTACAACCGTACAATTTTTGTCGTTTTTAAACCTCTTAATACCTTGATACTGGCGAAATAGCCCACTGGGCTGAAGCCATAATTTTAAAAGAAGAAGAAGAAGAACAATAGCCATGGAGAGCCATAAAGGAGCCAAATCTCTATGTATGAAAAGTGTCCTCAAAAAACAGTAATTAGGCGGCGCCACCATACACCGAAATACTACCAAAAACAACCTACGTAATTTGGTCGGGTTATTTGTTGGTTCATGTTATACTCATGTCCCAGAGCCTAACTAGCACCACCGGAGAGATTAGGAACTATTATTTAAAGCTGAAAACGGTCACTTTTGCAACAATTCTGCCATAAGAAATTGGCATCCTTTCTATACCATCCATAAACGATAGCCCTCATTACAAATACATAGTGCTATCTCGCTTGCACGTCATTCCGTACGGAAAATTCCGTCTGCGGCCAGGCTAAAGGGCTTATTACCAAGGGCCTGACACTCTTTGATAGAGAAAGATAGTCCTATTGCGATTCCTATAAGAGGAAAGAGAAAATAGTGCCATGCTTTGTCCTTATCACCGACCGGGTAGCATCATAGGTAGGAAGCGATGGCGTAGTACCGAAATTTATAAGTGAAAGAGAAAAAAAATCCTATGCTGCCATAATTTTATATGAATATTCTTTCTCTTACCCCCGGTCGCTCGGTGGCGCGTCTATAACTACTTTTATATACTATGTCTATGGCTTATTACACTTTGCTAAATTTAGTGACTAACAAGAGGGACGCCGCTATACGTAAGATGCGATAAGAGATACATCCTATCGTTTCTCACGTATAGCGGCGTCCCTCTTGTTAGTAAATTAGGATAAAAAAGAGTAAAAATTAAAAAGTGGCAACACTGTAGTGTCGTCCCTTTCAAATCAATTTAAGAAAAACGGGACAGTGTTGCCACTTTTTAATTTCTACTCTTTTGCCAGACTGTAATAAGCTCTTAAAGAACACACCATTGCACAGTACCAAGGTCATTGTGCGACGCACCCATAAGTAAGAGCGAGAAAGCGATATCTCTAGTGCAGAAACGTATCATTTTCTGCACACCTTTTAGAACAACAATGACCCTCTTTCAGAGCATGAGAAATGAAAAGGCAATGAGGGCTATCCTTTTTTTGCTCACCAGTTGGCGCCTCTGTTGATGGTGGTCCAAAAGACTATGAATGGTATAGAAAGGATGCCAATCTCTTATGGCAGAATTGTTGCAAAAGTGACCGCTTTCAGCTTTAAATAATAGTTCCTAATCTCTCCGGTGGCGCTAGTTAGGCTCTGGGACATGAGTATAACATGAACCATATAATAACATAAGGCAACAAATAACCCGACCAAATTACGTAGGTTGTTTTTGGTAGTATTTCGGTGTATGGTGGCGCCGCCTAATTACTGTTTTTTGATGGACACTTTTCGTACATAGAGATTTGGCTCCTTTATATAGTCTCCATGGTTCCACGTAAATACACGTCGCGAACACAAATATTACTATAGCAACGAGAAGTAAACAAAGACATGCCAAAGTCATTTATGATACTGATGATACTCGTACTGTTCTTGCCAGGTAGTTAGGAAAGAAAGTAAAGAAGTTAGATAAATTGTAGGTACATTGCCTCTATATTCTCAATTATGAGAAATGGAAAAGGAACTGGATCCAAGTATAATCAAATCCACTCAAACAAGTCTTGGAAAGTACGTGAAACGCCCACCGTTGAGTGATAAGTTATTAAAGAAACCTCCGTTTAGATTCTTACATGATATTATAACGACGGTATGTATTGATTATACTAATAGGACGATGAATCAAACGTAATAAGTACTCAATGGCATCTATGTAAATATAATTTTGCAGGTTTTGAAGACTACTGGATTTTTCGAAGGTCTATTTGAAGAAGATGAACTGGTTTCCGATAATGTTAAGGATAGAGAGAGTAAAATATTGTTTCTTAATAAAGTTATATCGGTGGTTGGTAAGTCGCTTTCCCTTCCCCTTTCAGATGAACACAATACATAAGAACAACAACACATCAACAACATTGTTTCATAAGACAGATGTCTATTGTAGATATTTCCTTTTTATTAGGTATTAATCTCTTCTATTAATCAATTAATTTTCCTACAGGTTTAGCCAATGGCAAACCATTATTGGTAAAGCCATCCAAAGTAGTTGCAGGGCAGGAACCTGATAAAACAAATGAGCTGCTTCAATGTTTGGCTCAAGTTCTTGACAAAAAAATATCCTCTGATGAAGCTGTAAGAAAATATAAGGAGGGTGCTAAACTGGCACAAACAGTGGATATCAAAGCTAAGGAACCTGCAAAAGCTGTTAAGAAAAGTACAGAATCAAATAAACTAACGTCAAGAAGTAATGAAAAATTGACTAATCAGAAGAAAGAGAAAAGGGATGGGTCTTTGGTCAAAAATGGGACGAAAGAAAAAGTAAGCAAATCAAAAGACAGAGAAAGTACGATCAAGCAAGAATCACCTCCAAAAATATCAACACAAAAACCAAAAGTAATAAGCAAAAAGGCTTCAGTTGAAAATGTAAATCAGCAGCCTGATATTAATACCCAGCCTAACAAGAAACTGTCGAAAGCATCTAGTAAAGATTTAATTAAATCATTAGATAATAAAGATGAAGACCAGGAAAAAAATCGAAAGGAGTCAGAAACTGTTAAATTACAACCACAGTCCCAAGCACCACAAGAACCTGAGCCAGAAGAACTAGTAAAAGAGAAGCTTGATACTTCTTACACAATTGCAGACACAGACTTAAATTCTTCATCATCTCAAGATTTATTAGAAACACGAAATAAATTTGCAGAAAACCAGGAAAATAATCTTAAAGCTCCTTATTTCCCTGACCCATTAACTACTGAAGAAGACCATAGGGACACACAAGTACAAAACGAAGAAAAAGTAAATGAAAATTTGCAGGAGAAAAAAGAATTAAGCGTGAACAAAATACAGAATAACATAAAAAAAATTCGACAGGACAGTGTGGAGACTACAGAAAAGGATAACGAAAATAGAGTTACTTCAGCAAATAAGAATTCAATAGTGCCTAGTCAGCCAGTCAGGGCAAAGAGTGTGAGGCCTTCATCATCAAGGCCTGGTGCGCCGCGGTTGAGGGACAAACATAGTGGAACAGCACAAGCTTCTGATAATCTACTTGTGGGTAAAGTAAACATCATCACTGAAAACGCGCCCAATGAAGAGGCAAGTAGATATGGTACCTAAAGATTTTATTCTTATGTATTCCTACACATTCTTATATTTGAAATTGTTTTAGGAGGAAGACTCAAGCATCATTATTGTAGATCAACCACAATCCTATAATGCATCTGCAGAGCAACCAGACCAGCTGGCATTAAATCAACATGGTCACTTAGTTCAACAGATTTTGGATTCACAAAAAGAGTTTTCTCAAGTCTCTGGCAAAACCGAGATTGTAAGGTTCAAAGACTTGTTTTGCACACCAGGCCGTTTTCAAAAACGTTATAGAATCAAGAAACCTTATGACAGGGTTTAGGTATAAAACTATAGAAAATAAATCATGCGTCTAATTTCTTCGCATTCTGTCATGAAAAGAATAAAGAGGGACATACCTAATAACTATTTACAATGCATATGCCCTGAAAGTGTCTTTACCAGGTAATACCGTAAGCACAACTTTCTAGTCCGTACACTACGTACCTGCATAAAATTATAATGTTAATCTCGAAAAACTCCAGCTATGTTTCAGTGACACCACTCGTGTTCCCAACCAACGTGGTGTACCACATCAACACGGTACTTGTTTTTTGGCCATGTACTAGAAAAGGTACCTCGTGCAAGGCTTATATGGATCATATTGGATGCATATATAAAGAGGGACTTTCTGAGCATATGCATTGAAATTGGAGAAAGTGGCTTTTGATTCCAACACCTTCTAACTTATGGAGTCTGACCGAGTTGAGCCTTTGTAAAGATATGACTTTTTTTATTTCAACATTAGGAGTGGCAATTTGGAGCCCAAAAGGCGCGAGAAGCATCAAATCAGGAGATAGAGCAAGTCAAATTTAACATTCAAGCTGTTTCGCGCGCTGCGAATCCACTAGGAAAGCTTCTTGACCACATCCAGGAGGACGTAGAGGTGATGCGTCAAGAACTGCAGCAATGGACAAGAACTTATGATGAAACGTCTAAAGAACTATCCAAGCAGAAGGCGTAAGTTAACCTAGATGACGGCTTCTCCTATTAATTATACAATGGAGAGAAGTAATGTACAGTCAGCAGCAAATAATGCTAAACAAGCGAAGAACACTCAAGCTTTTATAACTATGTCGTACATAATTAATTTCGAACATTTTGCCAGCGTAGAAACTTATGCTGTTGACTGTACTGTGCCACCTTAAATCATATGTTTGTTATTACGGTATTCCCACACTGCAGCTATATAAAGCCTGACCAGTAATATATGACCATGCGGAATTTCACTGGAACTAATGTTTCATACTAAACTGAACTGTCACCCTATACATGAGAATAACAGCGCCCTCTTGACAATGATCATATATTACTGGTCAGGCTTTAATTTTATAAGTGTGACAAAAAAAACCGGCCGTGCGAGTAGGACTCGCGCGAATGGGTTCCGTCCGTACCATTACGCAAAAAACGACAAAAAAATCACGTCTGTTGTATGGGAGCCCCACTTAAGTATTTATTTTATTTTTAGCATTTGTTGTTAAAGCAGCAACAGAAATACATCAGTGAAAATTTCAACTGTCTCGCTATCACGGTTCATGAGATACTTACAGCCTGGTGACAGACAGTGTTTACCCTTTGGGTACGGAACCCTAAAAATTTACTATGTTTATGTAACTGCTGTGCGGGCGCCATTGATATAAAATTTCTTCTTTTTCAGAGCTAATGATGATTCTTTGCTACCCCTACATACAAAAATTAAAAACCTAGATGCAGACATAAAAGAAAAACAAGACAAAATAGATGATCTAAAGATCGTTATACATAAAAATTCGTCTAGAATTGAAAAGCTACTAGCAAATGGGAGTGTGCAATAATGTTAAATATTTTGTATATTAGTTTATATTCCCCTTTATATTAATAAAAATGTAGATGTAGAAACCATCGTTTTTCGTTATTTATTACTAACTGTTCATTTCATAATTATATTTTTAATACAGTTGCTCAAAAAGTTCTACTTTTCGTGGCTGTTTAGCGTGCGGAAAGTTGGTTTTCGTGAACTAGTGCTTTTTACTTTTCCAATTTTTTTAAATTTATACTTGGGCCAATTCATGACTACTTATTGATAGGTGTTAAGGCGCTTCGCGCAGTTTTTGGCCAAAAACTGTTACTTTTTAGAGCTTATAACTTCTAAATGAGTCAACCAAAAATTATGAAAAAAATATATATGCATCTTCACTCTATGGACAACAATCGCAACATTTGACTTTTTTCCTGAAATTTGTAGTTTCACCGAAAAAAAAATAACACGACAGGCCGTTTTGCGGCTAACTTTGCTTATAACTTCTAAACGGCTTAATCGATTAAAATTATTTTTTAACTAACAAAAATGTTTTAACAGGTTCTACAAATACAACATAGCTTTTCTTAATCAAAAAATATTTTCTTAAGAAATCGAACGTTTTCCCACATTTCATGCGTATGCAGCCTGAAAATGGCGTGGCCGGCACCCGGCAGTCGTGTGCCAGCTTTGAGACGAGGAGGCTGTGTCGCTCGTCGCTCCGTGCCTTCCTTGCACTATGTTCGCTTATGCACAAGCAAAGTGCTATAATATCGGAGTTATTGTGGCCAAAGAATAAATAACTGCAGAGCGCTGATTTGGTTGCGACGCGCATTAGCGAGCGCAACACGGTATTTTGCGGTCTATTACAATGAATGTAATGATAATATCCGTATATATTATACTATAATATACGTATGTTTGAGAAAACTTCATTTGAAATAAATAAATAAATGTTTTCTAACCGACATATTATAATGTTAACCACTAAAAAAATAAATGACTGCAAAGCGCTGATTTGGTTGTGGCGCGCTTGTAATAAAAACCGGCCAAGTGCGAGTCGGAGTCGCGTTCCAAGGGTTCCGTACATTACTCAAATTAAACAATTAATTTTTTATGTGAAACTTGCGTGAAATGTCTTTAATAAACCCGTAGGGGTTGGATCAAAAAGTAAATTATTAAGTCCGACTCACGCTTGACTGCTCATTTCTAATAAGTTTTCCTGTGATCTATAGGTAAAGATCTATTATGTGGATTTTTTTCAAAATTTTATACCCAGTAGTTTCGGAGATAAAGGCAGATAAAATGCTCATTTTTTGCCTATTTTCGTGAATAACTTCTAAACAATTTAAAAGTGCTTGTTGCTAGGCCTATTTGAATAAAGAATATATTTAATTGAATTGAATTGACTGTTTATCCTAAAATTATAAAAAATATACATTTGAGATTCTCACAATGAGCTCTTTCATTTGATATGTAACACGATATAGTTTGAAAAACTTTTTTATTTATTTTCTCTTTTACCCCCCAAAAGTGGCCCCCGTGTTTAAAATTAATTTGTTTACGTTACATGTCCGTCTTTGGGTCACAAACTTACATATATACACCAAATTTCAACTTAATTAGTTCAGTCGTTTCCGAGAAAATAGGCTGTGACAGACGAACAGACAGACAGACAGACGCACGAGTGATCCTATAAGGGTTCCATTTTTTCCTTTTGAGGTACGGAACCCTAATAATGATGATATTCCCACGTAATGATTGAGAAAACTTCGAACTTCGAAAAATAACAAATTTGTAGTAGTATATGAAGCTAGTAAGTACTTTAATTTTATAAGTTAACTATTAATGGCATTATTTATATTTATTTATTACGGATAAAAAAAAACTGTGTAAAATAAACGCACTGTACGCCTCAATTTAGTACATATCAAGCTTTAGCTATAAATCTTAATCCGTCGATTTGACTTAGGTATTTATTTGTAAGAAACAGATAAAACACAAATTAACTAACTGAGGCTTGTAAAGTATAATGCATAAGGGAATATATTTTTATTATAATTTACGACCTCCCACTACACGCATGATCTACTCATACTCAAACAACAAAATATCTGCAAAAGATACACAAATACGAGGTATAGCGCCAAATGCCGCGCGCCTCTGGGCTGTAGGTTATTCTTTGAACCTCGTTCCGCCGCAGTCGCCGCACCGAGACGAAATTCACGTACGATCGCAGTGAGCGGGGTGCGGGTACAGTACAGAGACGCTGAGACGCTCAAGGCCAAATCAGCGAGAATCGTCTTAATATTAGTTTCCTTTAAACGTCGTAATCAACATAAAAACCTAGTGTTAAGTTAATGTAAGAATACGAAAAATATGCATATTTCATATTTTATTACTTACCTCTTCATCATTAAAGTATTATAACACGTTTATTTTTTAATGTTGAAAAACCATTCTTAATAAGTTGTCTGAATGGAACGGAACGCCTGTCAAAGAAGAGGCGTTTTTTCTTACTGCAAGAATGTTTTGAGTTTCCGAAGGCAACATTCGATATTGTTTTTATAAATATACACAAATAATCGTAAATAACGATATTTAGGTAATAATAGTACAATGTTTTATATTTACAATTGTTTCTGTCTTATAGAACATGCATTTGAAAAAAAAAAACTTTCATTAAAGTGGGTTCAATAATAATAACAAAATCTATTCTAGTCGAATACAAGCTAAAAACACCTCTTCATAATGTCAATGTCAATGATGTCACAGAATTAATAATATAAGTTTCGAATTCCTTGCTTGTTGTTTTTCTTATTTTTTCGCAACTGTATTAAAAAACGTCGTTCGATACACGTGCGGAAATGTCATTCTTCACTCGTCCCGAGTCTCAAGATATCTCGGTACTCGTGAAGTAATGACATACTTTCCGTACTAGCATCGAAATGTACTATACTCGCATAGAGGAGACTGGGTACGTTGTAACAGGGTACGGTTAATACAGCTCAAATATTTACACGAGACTACCAAGGACCAAGGACGCGAGAAATTATAATGTACGGTATTATACCTAGTCGGCTCATAAGTTCTGTCACTGGCCTTTAAAATTTAAATTTGGAACTCCTAAAACAAAAACCGTTCTGCATTTGAATTTCGAATCTTTATTAAATATTTGAGTAGTATAATTTTGCAATTTTCTGTTTTCTTCAACATGGAGTGGACGCTTAAAGATAGCCGTACCGCAATAATTGCACTATATCGTTGTGGTCACTCGCCGACTAAAATTTTTAAGCTACTTGAAAATTTAAAATTCTCTAAGATTTGTGTATCGTACCATAGAAAGATACAGTGAGGTCTCTAGTTTAAATGACAAGAAAAGAAGCGGTCGTCCGCGTACAGCTAGGACTCCAGCGGTTGTACAAGCAATTAGGGCACGCATTGCCAGAAATCCCGCTAGGAAACAAAAAGTTATGGCCCTCCAGATGGGTTTGAGCAAAAACACGGTGAAAAGAGTGCTTAATCAAGACCTGAGACTTCGTGCTTATAAACGAAAAACTGGCCATCTTCTCAATGGTCGGCTTAAAGCTTTAAGGCTTAAAAGATCTAAAGCTTTATTGAAGAAGTACGCTAAAAATAAGCACCGTTGTATACTGTTTTCGGACGAGAAAATTTTTGACATAGAAGAAAACTGTAATAAACAAAATAAGTGAAACTGTTACAACTGTACCGACTGGGTACTAGGTATGTTACGCATCAAACGTTGTCCCGGAAAGACTGACAAACCATACATCACTTGTATATGTCTAAAACTAAGAGGTTGAAATGAAATGATGTCTGATTAATTTATCATGTTAATATTACAATCCAAATAGAGGCAAACATAATATCATACATACAGATTTAATTCTTAAAATTAGCCTCAAAGTTCTATTTAAATAATCTAATCAAAGTAATTCTATTACACTGTACAATATAGTCTTATGCCTATTATCATAGAGTAACTTATACTAGAGCGGTACTGTCATAGATGGTCATAGTAAATTTTGTAACCCCAGTAAATTCACTGCCATCTGTCGACACACTTTAAAACTAAAAATAAATATTTATAAAAATACGATAAAATGTATTTAAATACGGATAAATGATTGTTTTTATTTGCATTAATTATTTTTATGATTTTGACCCATGTTCTTTCACTGATATGCGTTAAAATTATAAATAACAAACGAAACCGTCAACGCCCTCTATACGAGTGTAGGCCAAAACTAGTGGCGCCCTCTGATCGAGAATCAAATTTTCGTAATTTTCGAGGCACGTTTTTTCCTTAGACTGTATCCATCTATTACGGAGTTATATCTATCTTTGCTATTATATAATCTGTGCTTGTGCCTTACACATTTATATGATGTTTAGAACCGGTAATATCTCTAAGGGTAATATTAAAATGTTTAGTTAAAAATGTTTAAAATAGAGTGACATTGCATGGTCCATTTTTTTATTTAAATCAGGGATGTTGCGAATGCCGATTGTTTGACATCCGCAAAAGCGGATGCAGATGCGGATTTTTAAAGGCTCACATCCGCGGATGCGGATGTCGAGATTAAGCACATAAAAAACGTCAAATATTACACTAGTCATTTTCATTTAGAAAAAAAAAACGAAACTTAGTATTTGAACAAGAATATGTGCCCCACAATCGCATTACAATACCAAAGTCCAAATAAAACAAATTATTCACTTCTTGTCACTGTCGCCGTCATAGGCTAAAGTGCTCGATCGACGAATCACAAAAACGAAACGAGATTACGCCGCCGCTAAGACGTTCCTGTACCTACCTGTTCCACATCCGCATCCGCATTAAGCTCCACATCGATTTAAATGCGGATGCGGATGTTGAAAATAAAGCAGAAGTTCCGCGGTTGCGGATGCCAATATTCGCAACATCCCTGATTTAAATATTTTTGTTGCAAGTTTGTATTAATTGCATTAATGCATACATTTGTGAATTTTGTGATTAATTTTTTTTAGGGTTCCGTACCCAAAGGGTAAAAACGGGACCCTATTACTAAGACTCCGCTGTCCGTCTGTCTGTCTGTCACCAGGCTGTATCTCATGAACCGTGATAGCTAGACAGTAGAAATTTTCACAGATGATGTATTTCTGTTGCCGCTATAACAACAAATACTAAAAAAGTACGGAACCCTCGGTGCGCGAGTCCGACTCGCACTTGGCCGTTTTTTTCAGTATGAGGTTAAATTATAGTTGATTTTTTGTTAACTCGTAAAACAATTCAATCTTATAAATTCATATAGATGAATGTAGCATTATTTATTATAATGAAATAATCAAATTATAGTCTGGGTTTCATCCATGCTACTGTGTTAGTCTTACAGATGTAGTGCATAAGTAATTGTTTTCCTTCGTATTTTCTCGGAAACGTTTGTATTTGTCATGCTACTTCAGTCAACCTCAGTACTTTTTGTACTGAGACTGACTGAAAAAAGCAAGACATGTTCATATGTTTCCGTGAAAATACGATGGAAAATAATTATGCACTACATCTGTATTTGTTATTTATTTATTTGTGTGATTTATTTTGCTCAAGTTTTTTGGAAATGGTGTAACATTAAAATATTCATACTCATTCTACTTTCTAATCACACCTTACTTAATAGTTTTAATATAACATATTCTTATAAATACACTGCATTTACATCAAATTGATAAAAAATTTAAATCAAATTTGCAGATAAAATTATTAATTTAGTGCATTATGGACTAAATACTAATAAGTAAAATACATAAAACAAATTATCCTGATTTACAACAAACAATATTTAATTGGCTGTAAAACACATAGCCAGAGATATATGATCAATATAATAATATGTTATTGACAATAACTATTATAACTAATACAAGCTTTAGAGTATACAGGATAATAGTCTATGTTGTAGGTATACTAAAAATGAGATTGTTGAGACATTATTTTGGTACTGGAGGATGTGGAGGGCCAGTTGAGCTGTTGTCACAATGGCTCAGAAGACACCCGCGCCGTTGGCCAAGTCTTGCAGGATATTGGCGTACCATTTTCGCTGCTTGTTCAATACGCATCACAAGCCTATGTTGGCTTTCCAGTTTCTCTAAACAACTTTTGCAAATAGTTTTCGGCAGAGGATCTGATTGAGATACCTGAAATAGAGAACAAAACACAAATAATAATCAGGTCCATTTATAGCAACAGTGGAAGGGCATTGAAAGAACTTGATATCCACCAGCTTGCATATAATTTAGCACTTTATTCTAATTTACTATAGAACTGCCACTGGTAGATAGAAAATCAATGCTATAAATTCTGAGAAGTGCTTACACAAAGTAAGTTCTCAAGTAGTTTATGGGCATGAAATGTTATAATATAGGTAGGTAATTCTACTTTGGCTGCTAATTGTATGCTATTTAATGAAGATTACGGATTTTGCTTGAATGAATGTTAAAAGCGGACTCAACATATACTGTAGAGTAGCACTACTGAAAACAAGGCTCCTTTAAAGTTAAATGTGTTATTTTTAGTTAGTGGCTTGGGACACGTACGTCACGTACTACGTACTTTTTAAATTAGAGAAAAATAAATAGTCTTTATAGACAAATAATAATTCTAAAATCATTAAATTACAAACTAGCATATAGAATTGAGTACAGAGATACAAAATAAACAAATAACTTACGTTTATTGATAGATGCCTATTGATTTTCTCCGATATGCACAAACGTATGCCTTCTTCGCCATAAATATGAAGAACTACGCGATGCATTTCAGAACATAAACGGCAAATAAATCCTGTTAGTACTGCTTTATCTAGACTACCCATAGTGGAAGGGAAACTCGATTAAAAAACACTAACAAACTTATTATGCAATAATTGCAATATAAATAATATTACTTTTATGACTGAATTGATCTACTACACTTCGACTGTCTTCGACGTATTTTTTGTCGTCTTGTTTTTGTTATATATTTTTTCTTTAAGTCGTTGTATTTGTAGGCCAAGGTCATAAGACATACAGCCAAAGACAACACCACGCAACGTTTAACAAGAGAACTGTAAACGCTTGTAATCGATAACTGTCGTGGTTATCATTTATAGCGTACAAAAACCTTAACCATGTCGCAATAATTGGCGTAATAATGTTCGAAATTTATTTATTAAACATTACACTATTAATTTATTTCCTTAAACATTAAATAATAAATATTTAACGTTTAAAAACAATTTTAGAATATTTTTAAATCTCATAATCTCCAGCTTAAAGCACTTGGCTTTATGTGAAACCAAAATGTCATGAGTAAATAAGAACGAAAAAAACGATACTCATCATTTTCTTTTGGGTGCTAGTACTAGTGTAAAACAAAGATAGTATGATTCTCTCTGTCTATGTTTGAAATGAGACAGTCCTTTGACAAACTATATTTATTGCATTTCTTTTTCCTTTCCATGTATCGATACCAATATCATATCGTAATGGCCAAGTGTAGCCCAGTCCAAGGAACGCATTTATGCGTTAGAGGGAGCAAGTGATATTGCTATCTCATTCCACCGCATAGCTCCGTCCCTACTGGCCTACGCTGGGCCAATAAGTATATTGTCACTTTCTAGCAGCATGGTTCCCCTATCACTAAGCCCGTCACTTTCGCACTCACATACTTGTTAGAACGTGACAGGCATGGTGATAAGCGTACCGTGCTACGACCCGGAGCCATAAAAGAAAGTGACAAAATACTTATTAAGCCAGCTCCAGACTACGCGGCGCGAAGCCGCGAACGCGAAGGAGTCGATTTTGCTGATTAGCGAACTAGACTCCACACTCGTGCGCGAATTGCCGCGAATGTGAGTGTGGAGTCTAGTTCGGTAATCAGCGAATACTACTCCATACTCGCGTTCGCGGCTTCGCGCCGCGTAGTGTGGAGCGAGCTAAATAACAAAATACCGCGTAGTATCAAAATCATTGCACTTTTCTTGGTCAAGCCAAGATATAATATTCAACTTTATTGGCAGTTATTAAAGTTCAAATTTAAACAAATATTTTTTTATGATTTGAAGAGGTTGATGTTTATAACAAGGTGAAAATTAAAACTATAGCCCCCTCCACACTCGTGCGCGAACGCGAGTGTGGTCTAGTTCGTTAATCAGCGACATCAGCGAAATCGACTCCACACTCGCATTAGCGGCTTCGCGCCGCGTAGTTTGGAGCGTCCTTAAAGGTGTAACACACCATCGCACTGCACCGCGACCTTGGAGCAGTTCTAGGAATAAGTAGTACTGGCGTGGGCTTCCACACTATTTATTTTTTATTTTATATTTATTGGTTCACCAACAATTGTTTACACTTTGTTAAGTATAACTACAAACGTTTAAACTATTAGCGCTTAGCGTAACAATTACTTAAAGGTAAACACCACATGCATTGAATGAAGTAAGAAGACTGCATTTACGTGACATACTTTACAATAATAATAATGCATTAATTATAACAGGGACTAATACTGTTTACAATCGAAATTAACTATCCTATCGTGAGACATATTTCGAGATGTTTAGATCAGTACGGCCTCACTCACTATTATTTTTGGTTGTTTTACAATAACAATGCAGAGATTACTAATAACTACCTTAAGTGGATATCATTAACTTATACTATACTATTATTTTTTGCTAAGCAGGAGCGAACAGATTTTTTAAAATAAAATGATGCGCAGTCAAAGTGTGCATCCATTCCACTATCGCACCGAACCGTCAAAACGGGAAAAACATGGAAATATGGGACACTTGGCAACGCTGGCGCACGTGTGCGGCAGTCTGTAAGGTAGATCGCACCGTTTTGACGGTTCGGTGCGATAGTGTGGAAGCCCACGCCAGTACTACCTATTCCTAGAACTGCTCTAAGGTCGCGGTGCGGTGCGATGGTGTGTTATGCCTTAAGGTTAATGTTGCGAAGACTGTCTACAAGATCTTTCGTCGCTTGCACATACTCAGAAGGTTGGCAGAGTAGAAGGAGTGAAGCTCTTCCTTTCTGAGTGACGTACGTATACAAGTACGATAGTTCTTGCCCTAAGATGGTCTTTCCAGAAAAAACAATATATGCCTAATCTTGTAAAGCCTGACCAGGAATATATGATCACGCGCCATGTTGCGGAATTTTACTGGAACTATTTTTTTCATACTATACTGAACTGTCACCCTATACATGAGAATGAACAGCGCCCTCTTGACAATGATCATATATTACTGGTCAGGCTTTTATATACCACATTGACCTTAGTTAAAATAAATATAATCTAGCATCCGGAGTTTAGTTGCTTGTCTTAAGACATTTATCAAAGGGGGTACATTTTGACAAATAATATTAGAAAATGTCAATTAAGGGTATTTAATTCATCTAACAATGATTTACATTTTTCTTTCAGTATTTTAACAGCTTCAACAAATATAACATTAGGTGCCATGGCCCCCACTGACTCCACATTAACTGAAAAAAAAAAAAAGTTATTTAATGGCAAGTACTTTCAAAACAGTGACTGCAATCTATATGTATTAAATATTTAATATTTATAAATAAAATATATTATAATTTAATGTATAATACTAGAAATATAACATTAAATGCAGGATTGGTTGTGAATAATTAGGTATTTGAATTTTTTTTACTTGTTGTTTTGGCCAAGGTTTAATTGGGAAAGAGCATTTGTAAAAGTTATTCTTGACACTAGGGTTGCCACCCATACTATAATATATAGTATCGTACTATATTTTAGTCCCTTGTACTAAATATTATACAAAAACAATATAGTATGAAAAATACTATATTTTTATCACTCAAGAATGGGGTATACAAATGTCACCGATATCGCATTGTATGCGACTTGGATTTTTAATTCCTCTCCTCCTATTCCTCCTATTTTTTTTTAAATTTCCCAGTAAATACTATATTTTTTCAATATTTTGACAAAAATACTATATGTGGATAGAAAAAAGGTGGCAACCCTACTTGAAACTTTTATTTATTGGACCCAAATAACTCAGAACTTACATATGAAATGATCCCGAACACGGCTTAGAATAACAGCATCTTTGATTTCCTCATATTTGTAAACATTCCTACTGCAGGTATCATAGCGTGCATCTCGGACAAATGCTCTGCCTTCTGGGTCAATGCCTATGACTCCTGGTGAAAAGCAGTTCTGCAATAGTATGGACTCACTTCCAATCACTTCACGGGTTAATGTGATTTCTGGCAGTAGACGGTATGAGGCAGTAGCTGGAAATAATTAAGAAAAAAATAAATACAAATGTGGGGAGAAGCTCAGGTAGCATTCCACTCAGTGTTGGCCGAAACGTTAATGCAATTAACCATTAACCAGTACAAATTGAACCGTAAACTGTAACCGTCCGTTATGGATCACGATTAAATTTGTACTGGTTAATGGTTAATTGTAATTAACGTTCGGCCAACACTGATTCCACTAGAATGTTAACTTATGTTGGTTGCGTGGTACATATAGCCACAACAACATAATGCTTTAAGCTTTAAAATTTACTGTGGAAACCAGAGCTAAGTTATCAAATATTGTTACCAACCTTAAACATGTACTTCCTTCTCACAAAAGTACAACACTTTCAGTTCAACACTCCTCAAGATAAACCCACTGGTAGGTGTATTACCCATACCCATGAACAAATTTCACATAATGCTACTGTACAGGTATTATGGATGTATGTTAGTAACAATGGCTTGCTTTGCAACAGCAGCACTATAGTCCACTTACCTACTGGTGAAAATTTGGCATGGTCTTTTCCTATTCCCTTTACAGCAATCAAGTGGAGGTCTAGCTCATGTCCAGGCCTCATTTTGGATATCAATATCTTGTCATGCACTGAGCCGACATCAGCCTCCTTGTGCACAGATGCCTGGTTGCCTATGGGATGCCATTTGATCTGAGATGAGTAAACTGAAAAAAAAAAACTTGTAGGTAACTATAACTAGGTAACTATTAGTGTACCTAACTAATGTTAATAAATAAGTATAGGATATGAGATAGACGTCCACTGCTGGACATAGGCCTCCCCCAAGGCTCGCCACTCCGACCGATCCTGTGCCGCTCGCATCCACCGAATTCCCGCGACCTTATATGAGGATAAGCATAGGGGTTTTCGAGATTGGAATAGGCTGCCCAGGCTAGTCGTACGCGTCTGTTGATCTTATTGGTTTGGTTCTTTTTTTGTTCCTGCCTGTTCTCACTTATGGAGCTGAAACCTGGGTTTTCACCAAAGACATACTACGTAAATTGAGCGTTGCCCAGCGGGCGTTAGAGAGAAAATTGGTGGGGATCACATTGAGAGACCGTAAAACAAATGAATGGCTGAGACAACAGAGCAAAGTCAATGATGTTATAAAACGCGTAGCCAATTTGAAGTGGGAATGGGCTGGTCATATAGCACGAAAGACCGATTCGGGGAGCAAACGACTACTCGACTGGCGACCATGGGGGGAAGAGCGTCCTCAAAGTAGACCCCAGATGCGTTGGGACGACAACATTAAGAAGACTGCGTGGAAACAGTGGCTCCAAGTCGCACAGAACCGCGACAAATGGCGCAAAATGGAACCCCATATTTCACGAATAGTAAAAAAGGCTAACTCTATAATCTACATAATTAGAAAAGCTTTTCGTATCCTCACCACCGAAACAATGCTAAAGATATATAAGACCTACATAAGACCAATTCTGGAATATGGCTTTCAGATATGGAATCCATACTTCAAAAAAGATATTGACATGATCGAGCGAGTGCAGCGTAGATTCACTAAAATTCCCGCACAACTAAAGTCACTTTCATACGAAGAAAGATTAGTCAAGCTGGGCCTGACAACACTGCAAAAAAGGCGTGAACGCGGCGACTTGATCGAAACGTTCAAAATAATTAACGGATATTACGACTGTCCAGAACTAAGCGATCTGTTCGCTCGAAACTCAAACACGCGCACAAGAGGACACAACCTTAAACTAATAACAACAAAGCACAAAACAAATATCGGCAAACACTTTATTGCAAACCGAGTAGTAAAGGCTTGGAACAAATTACCCTCAGAAGTTGTGAACTCTGCAAGTGTTAATCAATTTAAAAATAGACTAGACAAACTATGATAAATGTGCTAAGTTAACTATGATTATGACGTACCAGCATTAGCTGCCTGTCTAAAAAGAAATGATAATAATAATAATAAATGAAAGAGGCCTACACCCAAAGGGTAGGAAAAGGCTAAAGAGAGAGAGAGAGAGAGAGAGAGATAGGGGGTTTAAATTCAGATGATAACAAACAATGTGAGATTTTTATTTATTCAGTATTTCTTCGATTTTGCCAAAGTATTACATTCTTTGTGTGACCTGGTATTATCAGAAAACAGGGTGCTTACCACTGTGATTGATATAGATGTCTTCTGTTCTGAATGAGTCTTTAGACTGAGATGTATTAGTAGTGCACTTCACTTTTAATGTGAATTCCAGTGTATCAAACTCTGTGCCCTCAGTAGCATCTGTAAAGAAAAGCATACCATTAAGCTCTGCTTTTTCTTTCGGTCAATAAAGAACTGTTAAAATAAATGTCACTTACCTTCAGGACGGTACTCAAACAATCTTGGATCAGCTTTCAAGGGTATCAGACCCAACCTGTGGGCAAGAACTTCATCCTGAATTATTGAAGTGTTGTTTTTTATCATCACTTTTTCAATAGCCATGCTAGGAACCTCGCTCAGCATGAGTCTTCGAAACGCGTTCGCAAATGCAGGTTGAATGCCGATTAGGTCGAACTCCATTTCTGAATTATCCATTTTAACTACCACAATACGGAAGTTTTTGACGAACTTTTTAAAGTTCCACTTCTCATCTGCCATGCCATAATCATTAGGTGCATTCTGGAAAGAAAGTTTATTGATAGTACAAGTACAATAACGGGAGAGGTTAGAATGACAGTCATGTGGTTATTTCACTTTTTGTAGACGAGAACAAAAGTACATACCTTAATACGGAATTCTTCTAACAATGCCCGAGGTTTATCTTGCAACTGAGGCATATTTAGCTTATTTTATATTGTATTCGGTTAAGCTTGAACTAAATAAATTTGTTTTTAGTTTTGACGTTTGTTGGTGCATGCGTGAAGCGTGAGTGTCATTGTCAATCATGTCATGCTGCCTGATCTGACGGAGCGTTCAAAAACAACAAATTGTTATTATACTCGTAACCATCTCGTAACTATAATTGGTCAAACCAAATTGTCAGTAAATAAGAACAAAAAAAACTATACTCATCCTTTTCTTTTGGGTGCTAGTACTAGTGTAAGACAAATATAGTATGATTATCTCTGTCTATGTTTGAAATGAGACAGCCCTTTGACAAAGTATAATTTTAAAATTGCACGATGGATCATAGTTGAATAATAGTTATTTTCGATACAAGTGCGGAAAAGAGGAAATTCGAAACGAGTGGCGATAAATTAAAACACGACCGCACGAGTTGCGAATTACCTATACGCACGTGTATCGAACAACGTTTTACAGTACATATGGCCCTTTAAACTTTCGACATTGCACAAAAAGTGCACTTTACGCACTAGTGCGAGAAAGTAGCACCATATGTACTGTAAAGTATATTATAATTCATTAATTTAAAAGGAAGTAGAAATAATAATCTTTTCATTTCTTATGGTCGTAAAGTTCGATTCAGTCGTACGTAGACGACAAAATCGCTTTTTAAGCTCTAGTGCATAAAGTAAAATCTATTAAGACCCTTATTGACATCGCGATAAAGTCCAAAATATTATTGCAGGTGACTAAAAAAACATTCTGTATTTTGTAACTTTAAGGACTTTGAAACTATAATATGGGCCTAAAATTGAGCAAAGTTGTGGTTATGGTTCTAAATTAAGCATAGAGTGCTCACTTCATAGTCTTCATACATCAGTTTTGTTACTAAAACTACAAATATTTTCGTAGTCGACATCTAGCGTCAAGTAGCGGAATTATCAGTACTGCTACTCGACAATAGATGTCGTGACGAACGGAAAATCTAATGCTCAACAATTTTCAACTAATATTGATGATGAAAAGTGAAATTGTTCAACACCAAATTAATCCCAATTAAAAAAATAAAATCCATATTTAATCATAACATTATAACTCATAATTGATAAATGAACAAGTCGGCTCTCAGCTAAATTTTATAATTTTTATTTAAAATTATTCACAGCTAACAGATATCATGTATGATGTAGGTACGTACATACAATACGTAATTCTTTATAGAAATGAGCTCAAGTAGCAATTTCAATATTATACTTTATCCTTGTGAAGACCTTTGGTCCTCCAAAAGACCTGAATGATTGGGTATTATGATCTTGACTTACTTGACTTATTGTCCTATGTCCCCTAGGTGGGGCAGAGCGCGTCCACAGTGCGCCGCCATCTGGATCGGTCTTGAGCTTCGTGCTTGACTTCGCTCCAAGTCTTCCCAATAGCCTTCGCCTCTGCAATGATAGTCCGGCGCCAGGTCTGCTTTGGACGGCAACGTTTCCTCTTTACTTGGGGATTCCAGTCTAGGGCTTGCCTCAGTATGTGTTCAGGATCCCTTCGGAGTGTATGCCCAATCCAACTCCATTTCCGGCGCTTGATCTGCTGGTCGATCGGAGTCTCATTGCAGCATCTCCACAGGTTGATATTGGAAATTTTCTCGGGCCAGTATATACCGAGAATGCGGCGGAGGCAGCGGTTAATACAGACTTGTAGCTGGCGCGAGATGTCTTTTGTGACCTTCCACGTCTCGCACGTTTGACCGGAATATTCTGAGCTTGACTCTCCGTGTCAGTTTACTTGATTGCCATACGGGGCCAAGCTGTGCGAAGGTTCCTCTTGCTTTGGCTATTCTCGAAGCGATGTCCTCTGCGGTCCCTCCTGTTTCCGACACGACGCTCCCGAGGTAAGTAAATTTGTGAACTTGCTCCACAGCCTCTGTGCCAATTAACAACCAAGGGTATTATGATCTACTTGGTTGTATTATTTGCATATGATATTTACGGTTGCATATAATACTTTTTTTTCTACTCGATGACTGTAATGGTTGAATTAAGATATCGAATACTAAACTTTAATTGGGTACTTTTCATGTATGGGCTCAGGGCTCCCAACTCAACTACAATATTCATTTCGAAACGGTTTAGTCAACTATAATGAATTTGACCAATCACTCCAGTGGAAAGACCAACGCGCGACTATTTTATGAGTAATACCTATTCATATACTATGCACGCGTTGATGTCTCTTGTACTACTGAGATACTTACCTAATTTTCATTCATTATTTAGGGTTTATAGTAGAAAAAGTATTATTTTAGATGACTTGTAGAATAGTTATTTGTTATACAAGGGTGCAAAGTTGTATTTTACCCGCGAGTGTTTCAACACACGAGAAGTAATAGTTATTTGTTATACAAGGGTGCAAAGTTGTATTTTACCCTCGAGTGTGGAATTGAAACACGAGCAAGAGAAAGGATTCTATAGTTGAACCACGAGCGAAGCGAGTGGTTCTAAAATAGAATCCTGAGTAGAGCGAGTGCTTCAACACACGAGAAGTAAAATACATTTGCACCCGTGTGAAACACAAAACTTTTCCCCTCACTATAGCGAGGAAAGTGCAACATCCACAGACGTTAGATCATCTTCATCACTGGAATCACTTTTTTTTAACGATATTATAACAGCAAACACTGGAAATTCTGATTTTTACGTGAGTCGGTGAGAAGTGTTTTTAAGTAAAAATTTTGTTGAAAATGTTGACATTTCTGTTCTGACGTATGAAATGTCAACGATGCGTTTTGAAATTGCATCGACTTAACTTGTGCGTTCAGAATTATATTTAACATCATAAAAATCTAACGTTTCTTATGGAATTTTAAGAGCCCGTAGTCGATTTGAAAACGCGCGAAGATACGACTTTTACACAGTAACCGAACGCCGGCCGCTGCTTGAAATAACGCGACCGCCTAAACAATATTGATACTTTCGCAACATTATGCGTCACTTTATAACTTTAATTAGGTTAAAATAAAACTTTCGGTAAATTTGATATAATCGTTTATTACTGTTAACAATTTACCTATGTATTCATATAATACATACAAATTATATAGCATGATGATAATGATTTGCACTAAGGCAATATCTTATATATATATATATATATATATATATATATATAATCATCTTACTCGCGTTATCCCAGCCTTTTTGCCACGGCTCATAGAAGTCTGCTGGGGTCCGCTTGGCAACTAATCCCAAGAATTGACGTAGGCACTAGTTTTTACGAAAGCGACTGCCATCTGACTTTCCAACGTTCCAACCCAGAGGGGAAACTAGCCTTTTGTTGAAATTTGGTATGCAGATAGTTTGAATCCCGGGGAAGGACATAGAATACTTTTTATTCAAGAACTCACTCTTTAAGGGGGTGGAAATTTGTATGGGGAATCAATAAACGCTGAACCGATTAAGATGAAATGAGGTATGGACATAGTTTGAGTCCTGGGGAAGGACATAGGAAAGGTTTTACCCCAGAAACGGGGGGGGGGGGGTAATGGAAATTTGTATGGGATCCAATAAAACCGATTTGGATGGAATTTGATATTATGGAGATAGTCTTAATCTTTGGGAAGGGTGTATAATAATTTTTATTTCCAAAGTCATCCTCTTCTCTTCTCCACTCTTCTAACACTCGCTCAACGTGTTGTTGGTTGTACGATGAATACTGCTCAAGACCTGGAACACCTGGAGTGCTTCTGGGTGCAAAGGGTCAGGGGTAACACTCGCTCAACGTGCCGCTGGTAGAGTATGATGGGGAAAACTCAAGACCTGGAACACCTGAAGTGCTGCTGGGTGCAAAGGGTCAGGGGTAACACTCGCTCAACATGCCGCTGGTAGTGTGTAGTGTACGATGGATACAGCTCAAGACCTGGAACACCTGGAATGCTTCTGGGTGCAAAGAGTCAGGGGTAACACACGCTCAACGTGCTGCTGGTAGTGTATGATAGGGAAAGCTCCAGACCTGGAACACCTGGAGTGCTGCTGGGTACAAAGGGTCAGGGGTAACGGGTAACACTCGCTCAACGTGCCGCTGGTAGTGTATGATGGGGAAAGCTCCAGATCTGAAACACCTGGAGTGCTGCTGAGTGCAAAGGGTCAAGGGCAAAGGGTGGGTAACACTCGCTCAACGTGTTGTGGGTAGTGTATGACGGAGACAGCTCAAAACCTGGAACACCTGGAGTGCTGCTGGACGCATCGGATCAGGGGTAAAACTCTTTTAATCTGAAGTTGGTAGAGTATGCTGTAGGCAGGTTAAGTTCTTCAAGACCTGGAACACCTGGAGGGCTGCCAGATGAAGCAGGCACCTGACCAGAGCTACCACACGTTTAACATGCAGTAGGTACTGGGGGTTAAAAGGGGGTGGAAGTTCTGATAACAATAAATGAACCTGAGTTCCACTAAGTACAGCCAGGGTTCATCATCAGCTCTATCTTGGGTACTGCTCTCCCAAGTGTTCATCAAGACGTGTCGGAGGACCAAAACAGCGTGTGCCTATGTTGCACGAAACCTGAGTTCCACTAGGTACAGCCAGGGTTCAGCATCAGCTCCATCTTGGGTACTGCTCTCCTAATTGCTCATCAAGACGTGTCGGAAAACCAAAACAGCGTGTGCCTATGTTGCACGAAACCTGAGTTCCACTAGGTACAGCCAGGGTTCAGCATCAGCTCCATCTTGGGTACTGCTCTCCTAATTGCTCATCAAGACGTGTCGGAAGACCAAAACAGCGTGTGCCTATGTTGCACCAAACCTGCGTTCCACTAGGTACAGCCAGGGTTCAGCATCAGCTCCATCTTGGGTACTGCTCTCCTAATTGCTCATCAAGACGTGTCGGAAGACCAAAACAGCGTGTGCCTATGTTGCACCAAACCTGCGTTCCACTAGGTACAGCCAGGGTTCAGCATCAGCTCCATCTTGGGTACTGCTCTCCTAATTGCTCATCAAGACGTGCCGAATAACCAAAACAGCGTGTGCCTATGTTGCACGAAACCTGATTTCCACTAGGTACAGCCAGGGTTCAGCATCAGCTCCATCTTGGGTACTGCTCTCCTAATTGCTCATCAAGACGTGTCGGAAAACCAAAACAGCGTGTGCCTATGTTGCACCAAACCTGCGTTCCATTAGGTACAGCCAGGGTTCAGCATCAGCTCTGTCTTGGGTACTGCTCTCCCAAGTGCTCATCAAGACGTGTCGGAAGACCAAAACAGCGTGTGCCTATGTTGCACGAAACCTGATTTCCACTAGGTACAGCCCGGGTTCAGCATCAGCTCCATCTTGGGTACTGCTCTCCTAATTGCTCATCAAGACGTGTCGGAAGACCAAAACAGCGTGTGCCTATGTTGCACCAAACCTGCGTTCCACTAGGTACAGCCAGGGTTCAGCATTAGCTCCATCTTGGGTACTGCTCTCCTAATTGCTCATCAAGACGTGTCGGAAGACCAAAACAGCGTGTGCCTATGTTGCACCAAACCTGCGTTCCACTAGGTACAGCCAGGGTTCAGTATCAGCTCCATCTTGGGTACTGCTCTCCTAATTGCTCATCAAGACGTGCCGAATAACCAAAACAGCGTGTGCCTATGTTGCACGAAACCTGATTTCCACTAGGTACAGCCAGGGTTCAGCATCAGCTCCATCTTGGGTACTGCTCTCCTAATTGCTCATCAAGACGTGTCGGAAAACCAAAACAGCGTGTGCCTATGTTGCACCAAACCTGCGTTCCATTAGGTACAGCCAGGGTTCAGCATCAGCTCTATCTTGGGTACTGCTCTCCCAAGTGCTCATCAAGACGTGTCGGAAGACCAAAACAGCGTGTGCCTATGTTGCACGAAACCTGATTTCCACTAGGTACAGCCCGGGTTCAGCATCAGCTCCATCTTGGGTACTGCTCTCCTAATTGCTCATCAAGACAGACCAAAACAGCGTGTGCCTATGTTGCACAAAACCTGCGTTCCACTAGGTACAGCCAGGGTTCAGCATCAGCCGAGCTCTATGTATACTAAAACCTTCTCCAGAATGTAACAAACACTTTTCTAAAAACCGCATCAAAATCGGTTCAGCCAAATGCGAGATAATCGCGAACAAACATACATACATACATATACCTACAAACATACGGGTCAAACTGAGAACCTCCTTTTTTTGAAGGCGGTTAATAAACAAGTACTTACAACCCAAGGATTAAAGTTTCTGGTCGCAGTTTACACGCACACAGTACAGCCAAACACGCAAACAAATATAACTTTTTACACGGCGAGCGACGCACACAATGATAAATAACTTCGTCGTCGTCGATGCAACGTGCGGAGCCGATCAACAAACGTCCTGCCTTTTTTTTTTTTTTTTTTTTTTTTGATGACCCATGGGGAATCCTTTATGGATCCCACTGGCCCGGGAGAAGCCTAGTGGGTATGTCCGACTCCCACGGACTAAACCCCCTGGGGTGTTCCGCCGCGTGCTTTGTAGACGGGGTTTCGGGAACTCGGTTGTAGACCTCCGATACCCCGTCGGCGTTGTTCTTGCGAACCCATTCTTTACGGCCGCTCTACTTCGTTGAAGGCTCCTCGGAACACTCGAGGGCCTTCCAGCTCGATCCTGTTGATGCGGGTGATGGAACTCCCGACCCATCACCCGCTGGGTCCCGTTAAGGCGGCATTATCCTTGATGCGAAGGCTCTTCGCCGCCTACCTGGTCTCCTTCGGCGCTGAGGGAGCGAGTTCGCGTCGTCCTCGCGCGATCGCTCTGCCGCTTCCTTTTGCGTTAGAACAGTGACGCTAAAGGAAGCCACTGCCGCCCATGCCTCCTCACTGCTGATCATACGGCGAATTAGCGCCGGCAGTGAGAGGTCTCCTCCCACAGCCGCGGACAGCGCAGCGCGAGGCTCTGCCCATGCAGGGCATACCTCGCGCGTGTGCTGAGCCGTGTCCACGGCTCCTCCATCACAGTGGTGGCACGCTGTCGTCGGCTCTCTTCCCACCCTCTCACACAGGTACCAGCCGAAGCAGCCGTGCCCCGTTAGGAGCTGTGTGAGGTGGAAGGAGGGTGCACCGTGCTTGCGTTCGACCCATTCTTTTAGAACGGGTCGAACAGCGGCCACCAGGTCCCGGCTAGCTCCCGGGATCTCCAGACGCTCCGACCATTTTTCATATAGCACTTCTCGTGCTTCTTCCCGCCACTTGCGAACTTCTTGAGGGGCGGGCCAGTTTTCCTCCCTCCTTGCTGCCAGCACCCGCCAATAGACCGCGGACTGAACCTTGGCTTCAAGGTCCCAAGGCGGGCCTCCGGCTAGCAGGCCGGCTGCTGCGTGCGAGTTATCGCGATACGCTCTGGCCACCCTGAGAGCTATGGCCCGCTGCGGCCGACGCAATAGGGCCGCACTTCGAGTTCCCAGGGTGCCCGCCCATATTGGTGCCCCGTAAAGCGCCATTGAGCGCACCACGCTCATATAGAGCCGCCTGGAGGCTCCTCCTGGTCCGCCCAGATTTGGGAGGATCCGCCCAAGCGCTCCGGCTGCAGAAAGCAATTTCGGAGCCAAACGCTTGAAATGTTCCTCGAACTTCCATCTACTGTCGAGAACGAGTCCTAGGTACTTCATCGTCGACCCGACGGCGATGGAAATTCCTCCCACGGTAATTTGGGCTCCCCCCGGTGGTTTGTTCCGAGGCCCGTGGAAGACCAGAACCTCGGATTTGTGCAGTGCGACCTCCAGACCTAGCGCCCGAATCCTGTGCACCACGTGTGCAACCCCTGCTGTGGCTATATAGGCGGCCTCCCTGTAGGTCCTGCCGCAGGCCGAGACGAGGGTGTCATCAGCGTAGCAGGTAATGCTGACCCCCCGTAGAGTGGTCCCGCGTAGGACCCAGTCGTAACCGATGTTCCACAGGAGCGGGCCCAGCACCGAGCCCTGTGGAACACCGCACGCCATCTCCCGCCTCCCCCAGCCATCCTTAGTTGGGAATACCACAACGCGCCCGGCAAAGTAATCCGCCACTGTTTTTTGCAGATAATAGGGCACGTTGTGATATTTGAGTGCCGCTTTTATTGTCTCCCAGGGTAGGGTGTTGAATGCGTTGGAAATGTCGAGTGACACGGACATCACAACCCCACCCTGAGAGACCTCCTCCTCGGCAAAATCCCTTACGCGGGCAATCGCGTCCAGTGTCGAGCGCTGCGGGCGGAAGCCATATCTGCTGCTACTGATGATACTGCCAGTCGCTCAGACCCGGCTGCATGCTCCTGACGAGCCCACCTGATCAGCCGTCGGCCTACCGCTCCATAGTGCTGCTCGACGAGATGAGCAAACTTTTTGAGCGCATAATTGCAACAAACGTCCTGCCTCTACCAGCTCCCGCGCGGGACTGAGGCCGCGGGCGCGTGTCACCGATGTTATAGCAGTAAAAGGGGAAGTTTTTAAAAAATCGTCAGAAAATAAAAGTTGCAATTGAAATAAAATTAAGTACAGCAACAGTTTAAGTAAACATTGCAGATTATTTGAGTATGCAATCTACGTCGAAAATAAGTAGATTTTCGGAGAAATTGTCACTTGTTTTGAGGTCATTTCTGGAGAAAATTGAATTCGTTTAACTTTCATTTCCTCGAACTTTAAGTCATATAACAACAATGTAATCTGATAAACCTAGAGTACAGAATATGTGTAATACAAATTTACCATTTTTAGCAGTCCAAACTTTACGAAATTTACAAATAAGAGCATCAAAGTCAGTGCTTTACACGCGTTTACCTAAACGTCCATCAGAAAAAAATTCATTACTAATTAAGTAAGCCTTTTTTCAAAAAAATGATCTGATAAACCTAGAGATAAGAAGTCTTGCTAATAGAAACCAGTACCTGTTATTTCAATTAGGTAACAAAAGGTGTACAATTTCACAGAAGAAATCTATCAACTTTACATTTTTGCGACTAAAATCGTAACCGGGCTCTTAAGGTTTATGAAAATTATTAAATAAAGCTAAATTTGGTATTTTTTATTAGATTCTCAAACCATTTATTTAATAATAATTAATATCGAACGAACCATTATCATGAGCGTTTTACGTTTTGTTATCTGTCAAGCTACTTCAACACGCTCCATCCAAGGTCAAATTACTTTCCCCACTAGTGGATAAAATGCGTTTTTCCCCGCTTGTTTTAAAGGATAAAAGACGGCTTTCCGAGCTAGTGAGGGGAAAAATACATTTGCGCCCCCGTGTGTAACACAAAACTTTTCCCCTCACTAGCTCGGAAAGCCGTCTTCTTCGCTCGTGGTTCAACTATAGAATCCTGAGCGTAGCGAGTGTTTCAACACACGAGAAGTAAAATACATTTGCACCCGTGTGTAACACAAAACTTTTCCCCTCACTATAGCGAGGAAAGTGCAACATCCACAGGCGTTAGATCATCTTCATCACTGGAATCACTCATTTCTTTACGATATTATAACAGAAAACTCTGGAAGTTGTGTATTTTTACGCAAGTCGGTGAGAAAAGGTTTTAAGTAAAAAAATTGTTGACAATGTTGACATTTCTGATGTATGAAATGTCAACGATGCGTTTTGAAATTGCATCGACTCAACTTGTACGTTCAGAATTATATTTAACATCATTATAAAAAAACAAACGTTTCTTATGGAATTTTAAGGTTTATGACTTAAAATCATTAAATAAAGCTAAATTTGGTATTTTTTATTAGATTCTCAAACCATTTATTTAATGATAATTAATATCGAACGAACCATTATCATGAGCGTTTTACGTTTTGTTATCTGTCAAGCTACTTAAACACGCTCCATCCAAGGTCAAATTACTTTCCCCACTAGTGGATAAAACGCGTTTTTCCCCGCTTGTATTAAAGGATAAACGACATCTTTCCGAGCTAGTGAGGGGAAAAAAGTATTCTATACAATATAGTTATATAATCAAGCTTTTCAATCTCGTACCTTCATTAGGCCACTCAGCAAGCTTCGTGGCCTAAACACGGTGCTCGACTGAAAAGCTCTCTATTATATGTACATATAAAATACTATTAAGTGTTAATATATTTCTCCTTTTTTATTGTGGGACGTACCACATTATTACAATCTATAATAATCATCGATCATCGTTGATTTTTTCATTGTGATTGACATCTGTATATATAATTTATAGATACTATTTATTTAGGTACTAAACCATTACATTGAAATTTAAAGGTGCCCTAGATTGATATGTAATAATATAAGTTATCTAATAAGTAATTTATAATATCCGCAAAGGCTTCCAGTTAAAGCAAAAGCCTTTATAAGTGGACTGTAACCATCGAGGAAAAATGTAGCGAAAGTATTGGTGTCCCCCAAATGGTATCTGTATTAACGGCACCTGAACTTATGCAACTGCCAGTGCGCTCGCGCCGGCAAGCCAGCATCAGTGTTTCGGTAACCGACCAACTCTCCGCTCAACTGCACCCGATCTTATCACAACCTTAGGACAATTTTTAACGACAGGAATTTATTTTTTTAATAAATGGCCAGTGTCTCGATGTGTAGATTTTGATTTTTTTGGCGGTTGGATTTAAATGGCAAAATGTACTTTGGAAAAGTTTTGGTTTTAGTGTTTTCTGCTGGGATTTTGTATCCAGGTAGGTATAACTTAATATAACTAATAAATAAAATATATATTATATAATAAAATCTATATTGTATAGTAATAAGAATACCTAATCAACACGTTTGTTTCACAATTATAATTAATTGTCTAAGTACGTATGGTATCGGAAATCTCGAAGCCTTTTTGATATTAGCGTAGTCGAGTTAAAGAAATCGGTATTACCAAATTCAGTTTACAATTGATAAGAATTGATAACATTTTATGGAACTTAATTGACCGTTTCCTTGAAATTACTTACCTCAACTGATTCTTTTAATTCACAAACCTAATGTACACCTATGCTGCCAACAAAATGCTATGATGTGTGTTCATATAACAAGTGCCGATTATTAGCTAAGTATTAGGTATACTTACAGTAGGAATGCAATGTGTTATATACAGTGGAAACACACTCATACATTGATGAATAAATACGTAAGTTTAATATAACCAATAGGTAGGTTTGGTAAGGTAATTGATAGTTACTCAGTGTGTTAAATATCTCGTCAACAGGCATTACTCGCGCTATATAAGCCTTGCAACGCATGATATAACTTGCGGTTACTCGTAGGTATTTATGTCAGTACTATTTTTTCCTATATTCCTTAGTAGGCCTAGAACAAGTACCTACACCGAAATTGGATATTATCAAAATGTCCATTTTTTTCAAAATGTCAATGTACAATTAAAAAAAGAATTTTCAAAATCGGTCCAGAAATGACGGAGTTATGGAGTAACAAACATTAAAAAAAAAACATACAACCGAATTGATAACCTCCTCCCTTTGAAATCTTGAAGTCGGTTAAAAAGGAGAGCGTGATATAAGCAAATACTTTGATCCTATTTCGTTATTATTTGTAACGTTAATACCTAAATATAACATTTGCCTACGTCCAAGTAAGGCGATTAGATCCAAAAACCGGCCAAGTGCGAGTTGGACTCGCGCACCTAGGGTTCCGTACTTTTTAGTATTTGTTGTTATAGCGGCAACAGAAATACATCATCTGTGAAAGTTTCAACTGTCTAGCTATCACGGTTCATGAGATACAGCCTGGTGACAGACGGACAGCTGAGTCTTAGTTGGTCTTAGTAATAGGGTCCCGTTTTTACCCTTTGGGTACGGAACCCTAAAAAGCTAATGATGGCATTAGTTTTTCTACAAGTTAACCGAAATATTAAAACGAACTACATATTTACCTACTATTGCGTTCCGCAACCTGAGGCGCGTTGAAGTCATTTGTTCTACAGCGAGTCAGGTATGTTGGGTAATTATTACAGATTTCTATGGTGGTATTCGAATGTAGGGAATGTAGTAGGGATCATTTTTGACCCGACAGCGTGATGCAAATTAAGAAAAGGTAATATATGCTTATCACTTTTATCAGCCTATGTATGTAGGTATGTTGTCCTTTGGGGCACTAGAGACCAAACGTCTGAATGAGTATCACTAAAAACAGGACGATAAAAATTAAAACAATGTGGCGACAATCAGACCCTATGTTGTGAGAAAGAAACAAAATCGACGTACTATGTTGACAGGGATTTTGTAGCGATCGGAAAATCATCTTAAATAAGATTTCTCCATGGTTTTTCTGATCATTAATTTTGAATGATAGTTTAGAATCTATGATGATTTAAAGTTGGTTGGCAACCATTATCCCATAAATATTTTATTACGCTGTCGGGTTTTCTCTATTTTTTAATGTTGCTTTATTCTCCATTTGCTTGAATAGAATTAAAGAAATAAAAAATTTGTTCATAAGTGTAATGTGTGCTAGTACTCGTACTAAGTACTATAAAAAAATAGCCACCTTAGAACTGATTAAATGGCTTTATAGACAGACAATACAACAAACGGACAGTACTATAGGGATTCCATTTGTGCCATTATGGCTAAGGAATGGCAATATGGGGTTTTTCAAAAAAGGAGTGTACAGGTTTTTAAAGGGTCGGCAACGCGCATGTAATATCTCTGGTGTTGCAGGCGTCCATAGGGTACGGTGACTGCTTACCATCAGGCGGGCCGTATGCATGTTTGCCACCGACGTAGTATAAACAAAAAGGAACCCTAAAACTCGAATAGTCTTGGACGTCTTGGCATCTGATACCAATTTAGTCTGACTTACACAGATCTAATACCGGTATTGAGTGGACCTACAATTTTTTGTGTACATGTAATTTGTGGGTCAATAAGTGGTCAATAACGAGACCTCTCGCTTTAGTAAACGTAACGCCTTTTGTTTCACAACTCTACTCTTATTAAGTCCACATAAAAAATACAAAAAATGGTTGCGTTCAAACCGTCTCGCCTCTTTCTCTCAGTCCTCACATTCGAAGTCCCAAATGTCCTAATGCAATTGTTTCGTTCAGTAAGTTCAATTGGCTGGCGAAACTACTTTAATTGCCAGTCAATGTAAGTTTTTGATTGCTAATCGTTGGGTTTTATTCACGAAGGTTGAGATCAGAGTTTCAGTTTAGTAATTGGTTTCGTCTATTAATCTATGTATTTAACTCAAACGATTTTTCCGACTAAAACTAAGTAGGACATAAAATATCAGTAGAATGGGACAGGCAGCAACTTAAAGACCTCCAATCTAAGGCTCATTATAGTCTGGCTGGCCATACTTAGCAGTAATAATAACCGATAAGATTAAGAACCCTGATGGAAAGCATAACCCAACCTAACCGTCATTCTGTAGCAACTCGATTCTGTGAGTATTGCAGTTCTAACCTAATCTAACCCATTTTTCTGATAGCAGTTCGATTTTGCAAGGATCGCAGTATTATAATAAACCTTATCTTTTACACATAAAGTTCTAAAACGAGAAAGTAAATGTATGATGCACGCATGTTGCAATGAATAATACCTAGTCGATAAAATTGATCGCCGTTCGCCGCAAATAACACTGCAACCTAGCCTCGTATACTATCAATGTAATAAATAATGGTAATCTGAGTGTCGTCTGCTCAGTCAGCTGGCGTTGTGTTGTGAAACGTCGATTAGGGTTTTCGACGGCCTTGCAGATGCAGCTCCCGCCGCGCTCTCCGACTACAATTTGGAATTGCACTTGATAACCTAACAAAATCTGGCAATTCGGATTACTTAGACGCGGATAATTTTTTTACACGCTGTTTCATTGGGCTAACATAGTTTGTTATTATGCTTATTAAAGTTAAGCATAATACGTTTATCCTATAACCTTGGCTTGGTCAGACCTCAAAATTTTGTAAAAGTAGCTAACCCAAATAACCAATTTAGGCCATAAACTGAATAATATGAAAATAAACTAGAACCAACTTTATCTAGCTAACTATTCATAAATTTGACTTGACTAACACAGTTCTAATTTTGCATCTGGTTAGCCTTGGAGTACCCGCAACACTGCCACGCCCAAAGTTAGCGAAATTGGGCCCAATTAACTCTTACAGCTTGATTCAACATGACTAATTGAATTGGTTTTAACCACGTTTCCCGCGATAAGCTATAGGCTCGTGCTCTAATAACATCAATAACATGGGTTGTTGTTGGTGTTCTTCAGAAGAGACAAGAGTTCATAGATTTGATTGTAGGATACCGATTCTTTGTCATTGCGGTAGGTAATATTAGGTAGGTATTAGGTACCTAGGTTAGGTCATAGTGGATTGGGTCCTAAGGCCCACTTGCACCATCCCAATAACCCGGGGTTAACCGGTAACAGTGACAAATTGTACTGGTAACCATAACTCCAAGTTTACCCGTTAACCCCGGGTTAGTGAATGCACGTGGCCCTTAGTAAATAAAACACAGCCAGTAATACAACTATTAGTTATGTTATGAACAGAACTGCTGCCTCGACAATGAGAATATTGTTTCGTACCTTTTTTTTACGTGGAGTAATGCATTTAGGCATTCCGCCTAGCCGGGGAACTAGGACGGGTATGTCGGACTCGTGGCCAAGGGGCCAAATACTTACCGACTAATAAACCCTCCACGGTATGCCCGTCTCGCAGCAATGGTGGCGGTGACACGGACGCGTAAATAAGCATTCCACTGCAAATACCGCCTGCTGCCGACAGCCGAGGCTGTCCTTTCCTTGGACCCGAAGGCCCTGGAGCCGAAGCTCCCCCTCTCGAAGGTAGTATGCAGGGCGACACCACACACCGGCCCCTCATGACAACCTCCACGCCAGGAGGAGATGGAAAAACCCCGGGTTCCACCCCCTCAGGTTGAATTAGCGATTTTTTTTATAGCGGTTGGTCATCCTCGTGGCCACCACGCCGGCGCCGGCCAACTGTGGCAACCCCCCCGGCCGTCATTACAGGCCCTCTGCCTAGGCCCTAGACAGTTACCGGGGACCGCAGTTTTATACAGGTCAGCGGCGTTCCTGTGCCCTCACACGCCCGAAGGAGCCCGGCCCGAAGGCCCCCCTCCCGCACGCACTCGGGTGAACTGTCCCCCATTGAGAGGAGACCCTGTGCGGAACCTCCCTAACCCCCCCACGACAGGACATTGGCAGCACCGGTAAGCAATTACCTGGGAACCAAGAGATTACCTACCGCTGCCCCCGGGGCGCACCGTCCAAGAGCCCTTCCCTTTCCCTCGGATCAGATCAAGAGGAATGAAGCTAGCCACAGCAGGAAAGCCAGTACTGTTAAACTGGTTTAATTTGGCAGACTATGAGTAACCACAGTTAAAACCGTCCACAATGTCAAATTGGAATGAGAAGCGACTCGGCACTCTAGGAGGTTTGCTGTCCGTAGCATTGTTCGGTACTTAATACATGTTAATTCACAGGAACTCAAGTCTTGTAGAAAATTCACCGTCTCGGTCTATTTAGGGTTCCGTAACCAAAATTGCAACAACGGAACCCTTACAGTCTCATCACGTCGGCTCCATTACCTTTGTAGGAACAAATAAACGTTCCAAAAATTATTTTTTTGTAAGATAAACACTAAAACAAACCTAACTTGTATTCATTTGTTCCTTTTTAGATTCTTACGTAATATAGGGGGAGGGGGTCGGCCTATTCTTCTTTTTTCTTACATAGGGGCGGGAAGGGGGTCAAAAACTGCCAAAAATCGTTTTACGTAATAAATGAATGGCGCCTTGGCAGTTTTAGAACGAAAAAGTAAAAAACAAAAGTAATAGGCAACCCCGCTGATTTCATACTTTAACACATTGAGTGCCGGGAACCCGCTCGGTGGGTTCTCTGCTCGTAGGCACTTTCCACTAAAAAGCGGTAAAACGCTGGAATCGGCTACGAGCGTAGCGCTATGAAAACGTTGGCAATGACTGCAGTTTCCTAAAATATGTTTTTTTTTCATAAATATTGCAATTTAATGTTTTTCGGAAAAACATTAAATTGCAATATTTATGAAAAAAACATGTCCGGACATGCAGTCTCCGATTGAAAGTTCTAAGGAAAAAATCTAGGCCATAGGTACGTCTATTACTTTAATTAATGTACTGATTATGCGGCTTATCTTTTTGGTTTCCTCGTATTCGATATGAAAAGTAGATTGTTTAACTCGAGTGAAAGGCACCAACCATCATTTCATCCCTTTGTTAACATACTTTGTGTATTTGTGTATAGCTCCAGTTTAGCCTATTGTGACTTGTGACGGAAGGGTAACTACGGAACCCTACACTGAGCATGGCACGATATGCTCTTGGCCGGTTTTAGTTTAGATGTTAAACTAAAATAAATGAATTTTTAAGGGGGACCCCATTTATATAGAGTAGGTAACCAAAAAAAAACATACAGTAAAAATAAAGTACAAATCAAGGTTTCTAGAACAGTGTTTGGATTAAGTAAATATTTTTGAAGATTATCGCTTCGAAAGTCCTAACAGAGGAACGAAACCCTCCATTAGGTATGCGTGTTCAGATACACACTGTTCCGATTTTTTTTTGTAGATTACTCGTGTCGCTTAACTTCAAACTCAGGTAAATCCATTCGACCCTCTCAGCAAACTTTTCTTATTACCAAAATCGCATAATCTGACAGGTGGATTTAGCCGAGTTTGAAGTTAAGCGACTTACTCTCTGATAAACATTAAACAGTCACTGATGGTTTTGTGTGTAGGTATATAATATATGCAATTGATACGATATAGTAGGCATTTGCTGAAGATACGAACTATGTATTTGTATGTTAGTACTATGTTCTTGAATGCCGCGCGATAGGTGCGTGACGTGACCCGCGGCCGCGTGGCACACTTACTTTAGGTTTAGGCACAACACAACATCCTGGGGTCTCGGGTCTAATTATTCACCTGTCGGTTACAGCTGTAATTAGCCATTACGAGTACACCGAGTACTCACACACACTATAGCGTTAATAGTGACATTAAACTAAGCAAACGATTATCATTCGAGTATATTCCTTCTTCACGGCATATTTAGAATTCAACTAATTAAATACTTATGTAATTACACGGCTCTATGCGTGACAAAATTAGCAGAGTTTGGTTAGTTAATTACTTAGTCAAGCTCAAGCACATCCGGAGTGCGGAGCTACGTTGTTGTAGGTTTTAACTATTCTGTCATCCAAAAAAACCGACTACCAAATCGGGCCGGTTTACGATTGTCGCAGTCCGGCAATGAAGGAGTCGGATCTTTAAACTTGGGTACGCACGGGCAAGGAGGCCCGGGCTGTGGTTCACTGCGACTCTTGTGTACGCGCCCTCGGCAAAAGTATCCGAAGTCCGGCCGCTCAGCACACAGTTTATCTTTCATGCACTTATCGAACACAGCTTGCGTCTTTCGACAGTGCTCAAAACTGTTATCTCCCGAGCTCTTATTGATGCATTCAGCGTATTGGTTGAATTCATTGCGGCATTCAGCTTTAATCGAACGGAAAACTTTTAGAGCGCAAAATGTTACACGTTTTCCGAGATCCACACAAGCGCGAGGGTCCTGGGTTTCTTGCCGACAAAGCATGAATTCGTTGTTGACATTTTCACATAGTTTCCCGATGTAAGGGGCAGCGGACATCAGTGTCGGGGTGGACAGGTTGATTTCTTGCACGGTTAATGATTCACAATCTGGTAGAGTTACATCTTTAGTTATCACCATATTGATTTATTAGGTATACTATTATTATTCAAAAATATATAGAACTATTTGCACCAAAAACAGTCTGTCAATATTAATCAATCAGTTTTGATTGACATTCATGTCAAGGTGAATATTTAGGTTGCATGGTGATTATATACTCTTTGGTTGCATGTGTGAAACCTATAAATCCAGTATATACTAAGAAATTTTCCCATCGCGATATTTTCACACTCACTGTAGCCTTTTGCCTAATCCTCAGTACCTATATAGTTTTGTTAGTTCGTCCCCGATAATCCGACATACGATGTTTATTAATTATGTAGATTTTCACTATGTAAATTTTTACACTCGATTTTTTTATGTTTCCAGCGGCTGAAGCCCAGTCGGTAGTATGCCCCGCCGTACGCACAACCAGCGGTTGGTTGGACCTGTTCCCGCTACCCTGCCGTAAGTCCTCAGAGTGCCGGACCGTCATGGGGCCCTCGCACGTCTGCTGTAAGGGCTACTGTACAAAGGGCGTCGCGGCGCAAATCCGGTACGTGCTCGGCATAGACACCACACACTACTTTATGAAGACCGCAAGGTCACCACATATAGGCGCTCTTTTCTAAAATATAATATATAAGCCGTATTATTTTTATAAAAAATACAACAATCCATTTTATACAACAACACAATTACTGCTGTCATTTGTAATTTACTCGAGTAGATCGTAAACAACCCAATATGCATGGCACGCTAGCCGACACCATTGCCCTTCGTATTATCTCGTTGATATTAGATATTTTAAATAATTTTCTTTTTTGAATCAAACAGCCCGTATTGTTGATGTTATGATCGGGCCGACATTTATATTGGCCGTGACCGTGACATTTATTACAAATCACTGCAAAACTTGTGCAAAATTATCAAATTGCATTACGTTTATCGCAACTTAGAAATGTATAAAAACTTTTATAAAAAAAAGATAAACCGACTTCAAAAAGGATGAAATAAAATATTATCCTTTTTAGGGTTCCGTGTTTAAGTATATGCGTTACCAACTGATATGTTTGAAGTCGGTGCCAAGCCAAATTTTAAACCATATTTTAAAACATATATAGTGATTTTGGTGCAATTCGATAAGGATGCGGCTATATAAGTATGTACGTTGGATTACCTATCGCAGCGTACTACGTAGGCGAACAACACGCGAATGCGAAGCGGCGCGGCACGGCGCCTTAATACCTATATAGATCCTTTGATACCTATATAGAAGTGTCCTACGTGGGCGATCTCGTTGCGAACGCGAACGCCTTGGGCCGGCCGCGCCGTGCCGCGTCGCTTCGCTTCGCGTTCGCGAGTGTTCGCCTATGTAAGACACAGCGTTACACGACGACAATAAACGAACTTTCTGTAGGTATTTAAGAACACACCTCAGAACAGAACACACGGTTGAACCTTCTTGGCGCAGTTCGTACCATGCTTGTCGGCACGTTAGTGTAAATCTAATACGTTTTGTCGTCGTATTTTTTTAAAGAGCATTTCTTACTAATTCTTGAACAGTCATAGCACGCAAGTATGGGATTGGGACTGAGTTATTTTCTGTCGCTTATCTACTCTGTCGCGGACTACATTTCAAAATATAAAACAATTCAAGAAAACTTCATGCAAAATTTCAGCTGAAGCGGTTCAGTTGTTTAGCCATGAAAAGGTAACAAAGAGGCAGACATAATTACTTTCACGTTTATAATATTTGTACAGTTGTAATGGATTATTTTTGACTGGTATTGTTACTACTTGGAGTACTTGGCTTGGCACCGACTTCAAATATATCAGTTGGTAACGCATATACTTAAACACGGAACCCTAAAAAGGATAATATTTTATTTCATCCTTTTTGAAGTCGGTTTATCTTTTTTATAAGTTTTTATTTTTCCATTTTTAGTTTTAAGACATTGTTATAAGAGCATGACGCATGAATGAAAAACAGATTCACGTTTAACTGTAAATTAGTAAACTTTATTAAATAATCAGAATTTTCCTCGAGTCCGTCTGGGAAATCATTCCTGTCACTAAATCCATTCTCCGCCCCGCCACTGACCCAATCCCTCAAACCCCCCGATCACTCAACCTCACAGCACATCAACCCCTGATCACTGAACCCCTCGACCCTAAACCACCAACCCTTCAACCGCCATTCCCCGACCCCTTAACTCCTAACCCTAACCCCCAATCCCTTACCTCCCAACCCCTCAGTCCCCGACCCATCACCTCACCTCCCCTCAACTCCCAACCTCAAACCCCCCAAACACTAATACCCTCTACCTTCACCCTTCAGTCTCTTTGGTTGTTTCCAACACTACCTACATCAAAAATCATAATACACATACGAGGGAAGTTATCAGTAGCCTTACCACGAGTTTGACATTGATATATTCGCTATCGTGTGCGTAACTTACTGTTTATGCATCTCGCTCGTACTGGCATATTAGTGTACAAAGTTACGAAGAATATTTAGTGTCAAACTCGTGGTTAGGCTACAGTTGCACTACATCAAATTGGTGGTTTTTGGGAGGAAATGCTTGAGTTACTTTAGAAAACACCGAAATCACCATACCTTTACCTTTAAAAATTGAGGAGTTCCCTCAATTCCTCACGGATTCCATCATCAGACCAAAACCATAAATATTACGAAAACACCTTGGAGAGGTAACTTCTTTCAAACAGAAAAAGAATAACTCAAATCGGATCATGGGTGCCGGAGTAATCGCTGAAATCATTATCATCAAAACAATCATCATCATCAGCTCCACTTCATCAAATTGGTGGTTTTCGAGAGAAAATGTTTAAGTTGCTTAAGAAAACGACCAAATCACCATACATGTGCCTTTAAAAATTGAGGAGTTCCCTTAATTCCTCATGGATCCCACCATCAGAACAGCACCAGATTAATGTGGGACCACCTTGGAGGTAGTTCGTTTCAAACAAAAAAAGAATTGTTCAAGTCGGACCACGCGGGTCTCGGAGTAATCGCTGAACATCCTACATTAAAAAAATCATCATCACTATCTTCAAAACAATCATCATCATCAGGTCCACTTCATCAAATTGGTCGTTTTTGAGAGCAAATGCTCAAGTTGCTTATGAAAACACCCAAATCACCATACATGTGCCTTTAAAAATTGAGGAGTTCCCTCAATTCCTCAGGGATCCCATCATCAGATCAGAACCAGATTAATATAGGACCAACTTGGAAGTAACTCCTTTCGAACAAAAAAAAAATTACTCAAATCGGACCACGGGTCTCGGAATAATCGGTGAACATACATAAAAAAAAAAAATTGCCACAACCACCGGTGTGAAGTTAGCGGCCAAAGTTATCGGCCAACTATAACCCGACCAAATTAAGAAGTCAAATTTTTTACTTGTGCATTTCTATTAAAAAGAGCTTAAGTCGGATATTAAATGGTCAAAAGTGAAGGAAAAAGTGAGGCATCATCCTATTAATAACATATCAGGATACATTTAACCAACTAGGTATCAAAAATGACTTGAACAGATCCCGACATAATGTACTATACAAACCTACTATAAACGCATTTTTAGACACAAAAACGCTTCAAATATATTATTTACAGAAATAAAAAGCTTTTATCAAAGCTTTTAAAACCAATTAACCGCGCTTTTCAGAGTTGTTACACGAAAACTATCCATTGGCCGAGTCAGCGGCCGAAAGCTTCACAAATCACCAATTTTACCCAACTTCTAGAAATAAAGACACTTTCATACTTACTTCAACGTACATAGCTGTCATAAGCTTTCGAAAAAAGCTTTCCGAACCGACTTTCCTCGCTAAATATAGATATTGCAAAAGAAAAATCGTTAGCGGCGGAACGATTCTGAAAATATTTTTTTAAATGATAATAATTTCTAGATATGGAAAGTAATTATTACATCAATGTAAACTGTAAATCAAGAGCTTTTGTCAAAGCTTTCCAAACCCAATAACCGCGCTTTTCAGTTGTTTAACGAAAAATATCCACTGGCCTAGTCAGCGGCCGAAAGCTACAGAAATCACCGATTTTACCCAACTTCTAGAAACAAAGACACTTTCAAACTTACTTCATCATACACAGCTGTTATAGGCTTTCCCAAAAAAGCTTTCAGAACCGACTTTCCTCGCTAAATATAGGTATTGCAACTGAAAAATAGTTAGCGGCCGAACGATTCTGACTTTTTTTTTTTTTAATGGTGATACACATCTAGATATGGAAAATAATTATAACATTAAGGATAAATATAAATCAAGAGCTCTTGTCAAAGCTTTCCAAACCCAATAACCGCGCTTTTCACAGTTGTTTAACGAAAAATATCCACTGGCCTAGTCAGCGGCCGAAAGCTACACAAATCACCAATTTTACCCATCTTCTAGAAACAAAGACACTTTCAAACTTACTTCATATTACACAGCTGTTATAGGCTTTCCAAAAAAAGCTTTCAGAACCGACTTTCCTTGCTAAATATAGGTATTGCAACTGAAAAATAGTTAGCGGCCGAACGTTTCTGAAAAAAAATTTTTTTAAATGGTGCTACACATCTAGATATGGAAAGTAATTATAACATCAAGGAAAAATATAAATCAAGAGCTTTTGGCAAAGCTTTCCAAACCCACTAACCTCGCTTTTCAGAGTTGTTTTACGAAAAATATCCACTGGCCTAGTCAGCGGCCGAAAGCTATACAAATCACCAATTTTACCCAACTTCTAGAAACAAAGACACTTTCAAACTTACTTCATCGTACACAGCTGTTATAGGCTTTCCAAAAAAAGCTTTCAGAACCGACTTTCCTCGCTAAATATAGGTATTGCAACTGAAAAATAGTTAGCGGCCGAACGATTCTGAAAATATTTTTTTTAAATTGTGATACACATCTAATTATGGAAAGTAATTTTAACATCAAGGATAAATATAAATCAAGAGCTTTTGTCAAAGCTTTCCAAACCCAATAACCGCGGTTTTCACAGTTGTTTTACGAAAAATATCCATTAGCCGAGTCAGCGGCCGAAAGTTACACAAATCACCAATTTTACCCAACTTCTAGAAACAAAGACACTTTCAAACTTACTTCATCGTACACAGCTGTTATAGGCTTTCCAAAAAAAGCTTTCAGAACCGACTTTCCTCGCTAAATATAGGTATTGCAACTGAAAAATAGTTAGCGGCCGAACGATTCTGAAAATATTTTTTTTAAATTGTGATACACATCTAATTATGGAAAGTAATTTTAACATCAAGGATAAATATAAATCAAGAGCTTTTGTCAAAGCTTTCCAAACCCAATAACCGCGGTTTTCACAGTTGTTTTACGAAAAATATCCATTAGCCGAGTCAGCGGCCGAAAGCTACACAAATCACCGATTTCACCCAACTTCTAGAAACAAAGACACTTTCAAACTTACTTCATCGTACACAGCTGTTATAGGCTTTCCAAAAAAAGCTTTCAGAACCGACTTTCCTCGCTAAATATAGGTATTGCAACTGAAAAATAGTTAGCGGCCGAACGATTCTGAAAATATTTTTTTTAAATGGTGCTACACATCTAGATATGGAAAGTAATTATAACATCAAGGAAAAATATAAATCAAGAGCTTTTGGCAAAGCTTTCCAAACCCACTAACCTCGCTTTTCAGAGTTGTTTTACGAAAAATATCCACTGGCCTAGTCAGCGGCCGAAAGCTATACAAATCACCAATTTTACCCAACTTCTAGAAACAAAGACACTTTCAAACTTACTTCATCGTACACAGCTGTTATAGGCTTTCCAAAAAAAGCTTTCAGAACCGACTTTCCTCGCTAAATATAGGTATTGCAACTGAAAAATAGTTAGCGGCCGAACGATTCTGAAAATATTTTTTTTAAATGGTGCTACACATCTAGATATGGAAAGTAATTATAACATCAAGGAAAAATATAAATCAAGAGCTTTTGGCAAAGCTTTCCAAACCCACTAACCTCGCTTTTCAGAGTTGTTTTACGAAAAATATCCACTGGCCTAGTCAGCGGCCGAAAGATATACAAATCACCAATTTTACCCAACTTCTAGAAACAAAGACACTTTCAAACTTACTTCATCGTACACAGCTGTTATAGGCTTTCCAAAAAAAGCTTTCAGAACCGACTTTCCTCGCTAAATATAGGTATTGCAACTGAAAAATAGTTAGCGGCCGAACGTTTCTGAAAAAATTTTTTTTTAAATGGTGCTACACATCTAGATATGGAAAGTAATTATAACATTAAGGATAAATATAAATCAAGAGCTCTTGTCAAAGATTTCCAAACCCAATAACCGCGCTTTTCACAGTTGTTTTACGAAAAATATCCATTGGCCGAGTCAGCGGCCGTAAGCTACACAAATCACCGATTTTACCCAACTTCTAGAAACAAAGACACTTTCAAACTTACTTCGTTGTACACAGCTGTTATAGGCTTTCCCAAAAAAGGTTTCAGAACCGACTTTCCTCGCTAAATATAGGTATTGCAACTGAAAAATAGTTAGCGGCCGAACGATTCTAAAAAAAATTTTTTTTAAATGGAGATACACATCTAGATATGGAAAGTAATTATAACATTAAAGGATAAATATAAATCAAGAGCTCTTGTCGAAGCTTTCCAAACCCAATAACCACGCTTTTCACAGTTGTTTTACGAAAAATATCCATTGGCCGAGTCAGCGGCCGAAAGCTACACAAATCACCGATTTTACCAATCTTCTAAAAACAAAGACACTTTCAAACTTACATCATCGTACACAGCTGTTATAGGCTTTCCCAAAAAGCTTTCAGAACCGACTTTCCTCGCTAAATATAGGTATTGCAACTGAAAAATAGCGGCCGAACGATTCAGATTTTTTTTTTAAAATGGTGATTCATATCTAGATATGGAAAGTAATTATAACATTAAATGATATATATAAATCAAGAGCTCTTGTCGAAGCTTTCCAAACCCAATAACCGCGCTTTTCACAGTTGTTTTACAAAAAATATCCATTGGCCGAGTCAGCGGCCGAAAGCTACACAAATCACCGATTTTACCCAACTTCTAGAAACAAAGACACTTTCAAACTTACTTCATCATACACAGCTGTTATAGGCTTTCCCAAAAAATCTTTCAGAACCGACTTTCCTCGCTAAATATAGGTATTGCAACTGAAAAATAGTTAGCGGCCGAACGATTCTGAAAATATTTTTATTTTAATTGTGATACACATCTAATTATGGAAAGTAATTATAACATTAAGGATAAATATAAATCAAGAGCTTTTGTCAAAGCTTTCCAAACCCAATAACCGCGGTTTTCACAGTTGTTTTACGAAAAATATCCATTAGCCGAGTCAGCGGCCGAAAGTTACACAAATCACCAATTTTACCCAACTTCTAGAAACAAAGACACTTTCAAACTTACTTCATCGTACACAGCTGTTATAGGCTTTCCAAAAAAAGCTTTCAGAACCGACTTTCCTCGCTAAATATAGGTATTGCAACTGAAAAATAGTTAGCGGCCGAACGATTCTGAAAATATTTTTTTTAAATTGTGATACACATCTAATTATGGAAAGTAATTTTAACATCAAGGATAAATATAAATCAAGAGCTTTTGTCAAAGCTTTCCAAACCCAATAACCGCGGTTTTCACAGTTGTTTTACGAAAAATATCCATTAGCCGAGTCAGCGGCCGAAAGCTACACAAATCACCGATTTCACCCAACTTCTAGAAACAAAGACACTTTCAAACTTACTTCATCATACACAGCTGTTATAGGCTTTCCCAAAAAAGCTTTCAGAACCGACTTTCCTCGCTAAATATAGGTATTGCAACTGAAAAATAGTTAGCGGCCGAACGATTCTGATTTTTTTTTTTAAATTGTGATACACATCTAATTATGGAAAGTAATTATAACATTAAGGATAAATATAAATCAAGAGCTCTTGTCAAAGATTTCCAAACCCAATAACCGCGCTTTTCACAGTTGTTTTACGAAAAATATCCATTGGCCGAGTCAGCGGCCGAAAGCTACACAAATCACCGATTTTACCCAACTTCTAGAAACAAAGACACTTTCAAACTTACTTCGTTGTACACAGCTGTTATAGGCTTTCCCAAAAAAGCTTTCAGAACCGACTTTCCTCGCTAAATATAGGTATTGCAACTGAAAAATAGCGGCCGAACGATTCAGTTTTTTTTTAAATGGTGATTCACATCTAAATATGGAAAGTAATTATAACATTAAATGATAAATATAAATCAAGAGCTCTTGTCGAAGCTTTCCAAACCCAATAACCGCGCTTTTCACAGTTGTTTTACGAAAAATACCCATTGGCCGAGTCAGCGGCCGAAAGATACACAAATCACCGATTTTACCCAACTTCTAGAAACAAAGACACTTTCAAACTTACTTCATCATACACAGCTGTTATAGGCTTTCCCAAAAAAGCTTTCAGAACCGACTTTCCTCGCTAAATATAGGTATTGCAACTGAAAAATAGTTAGCGGCCGAACGATTCTGAAAATATATTTTTTTAAATTGTGATACACATCTAATTATGGAAAGTAATTATAACATCAAGGATAAATATAAATCAAGAGCTTTTGTCAAAGCTTTCCAAACCTAATAAACGCGCTTTCCACAGTTGTTTTACGAAAAATATCCATTGGCCGAGTCAGCGGCCGAAAGCTACACAAATCACCGATTTTACCCAACTTCTAGAAACAAAGACACTTTCAAACTTACTTCATCGTACACAGCTGTTATAGGCTTTCCCAAAAAAGCTTTCAGAACCGACTTTCCTCGCTAAATATAGGTATTGCAACTGAAAAATAGTTAGCGGCCGAACGATTCTAAAAAAAATTTTTTTTAAATGGAGATACACATCTAGATATGGAAAGTAATTATAACATTAAAGGATAAATATAAATCAAGAGCTCTTGTCGAAGCTTTCCAAACCCAATAACCACGCTTTTCACAGTTGTTTTACGAAAAATATCCATTGGCCGAGTCAGCGGCCGAAAGCTACACAAATCACCGATTTTACCAATCTTCTAAAAACAAAGACACTTTCAAACTTACATCATCGTACACAGCTGTTATAGGCTTTCCCAAAAAAGCTTTCAGAACCGACTTTCCTCGCTAAATATAGGTATTGCAACTGAAAAATAGCGGCCGAACGATTCAGATTTTTTTTTTAAAATGGTGATTCATATCTAGATATGGAAAGTAATTATAACATTAAATGATAAATATAAATCAAGAGCTCTTGTCGAAGCTTTCCAAACCCAATAACCGCGCTTTTCACAGTTGTTTTACAAAAAATATCCATTGGCCGAGTCAGCGGCCGAAAGCTACACAAATCACCGATTTTACCCAACTTCTAGAAACAAAGACACTTTCAAACTTACTTCATCATACACAGCTGTTATAGGCTTTCCCAAAAAATCTTTCAGAACCGACTTTCCTCGCTAAATATAGGTATTGCAACTGAAAAATAGTTAGCGGCCGAACGATTCTGAAAATATTTTTATTTTAATTGTGATACACATCTAATTATGGAAAGTAATTATAACATTAAGGATAAATATAAATCAAGAGCTTTTGTCAAAGCTTTCCAAACCCCATAACCGCACTTTTCACAGTTGTTTTACGAAAAATATCCATTGGCCGAGTCAGCGGCCCGAAGCTACACAAATCACCGATTTTACCCATCTTCTAAAAACAAATACACTTTCAAACTTACATCATCATACACAGCTGTTATAGGCTTTCCCAAAAAAGCTTTCAGAACCAACTTTCCTCGCTAAATATAGGTATTGCAACTGAAAAATAGTTAGCGGCCGAATGATTCTGAAAATATTTTTTTTAAATTGTGATACACATCTAATTATGGAAAGTAATTTTAACATTAAGGAAAAATATAAATCAAGAGCTTTTGTCAAAGCTTTCCAAACCCAATAACCGCGCTTTTCACAGTTGTTTAACGAAAAATATCCATTGGCCTAGTCAGCGGCCGAAAGCTACACAAATCACCGATTTTACCCAACTTCTAGAAACAAAGACACTTTCAAACTTACTTCATCGTACACAGCTGTTATAGGCTTTCCCAAAAAAGCTTTCAGAACCGACTTTTCTCGCTAAATATAGGTATTGCAACTGAAAAATAGTTAGCGGCCGAACGATTCTGAAAATATTTTTTTTAAATTGTGATACACATCTAATTATGGAAAGTAATTTTAACATCAAGGATAAATATAAATCAAGAGCTTTTGTCAAAGCTTTCCAAACCCAATAAACGCGCTTTCCACAGTTGTTTTACGAAAAATATCCATTGGCCGAGTCAGCGGTCGAAAGCTACACAAATCACCGATTTTACCCAACTTCTAGAAACAAAGACACTTTCAAACTTACTTCATCATACACAGCTGTTATAGGCTTTCCCAAAAAAGCTTTCAGAACCGACTTTCCTCGCTAAATATAGGTATTGCAACTGAAAATAATTAGCGGCCGAACGATTCTGAATTTTTTTTTTAAATGGTGATACACCATTGCTTATAATATATTGTATATCTTAGATATAAATTAATAATTAGTATATGTGTTCTAACTGATGTAAAGTTAACTGATACTATATGATTGGTTTGCAATAATGCATGGTTTATTTAATTGTTCTGTATACTTAGTTATAGTACCTAGTTGATAAGGAATGTTTGCATGCTTTTTTAAGTAAAATGTACGCACTTAAAATTACCCACTGTCCAACTATGTTTACCACTACATTTTTGCAAATAAATATATCTTATCTTATCTTATCACATCTAGATATGGAAAGTAATTATAACATTAAAGGATAAATATAAATCAAGAGCTCTTGTCGAAGCTTTCCAAACCCAATAACCGCGCTTTTCAGAGTTGTTTTACGAAAAATATCCATTGGCCGAGTCAGCGGCCGAAAGCTACACAAATCACCAATTTTACCCATCTTCTAGAAACAAAGACACTTTCAAACTTACTTCATCTTACACAGCTGTTATAGGCTTTCCAAAAAAAGCTTTCAGAACCGACTTTCCTCGCTAAATATAGGTATTGCAACTGAAAAATAGTTAGCGGCCGAACGTTTCTGAAAAAAATTTTTTTTAAATGGTGCTACACATCTAGATATGGAAAGTAATTATAACATCAAGGAAAAATATAAATCAAGAGCTTTTGGCAAAGCTTTCCAAACCCACTAACCGCGCTTTTCAGAGTTGTTTTACGAAAAATATCCACTGGCCTAGTCAGCGGCCGAAAGCTACACAAATCACCGATTTTACCCAACTTCTAGAAACAAAGACACTTTCAAACTTACTTCATCATACACAGCTGTTATAGGCTTTCCCAAAAAAGCTTTCAGAACCGACTTTCCTCGCTAAATATAGGTATTGCAACTGAAAAATAGTTAGCGGCCGAACGATTCTAAAAAAAAAATTTTTTAAATGGTGATACACATCTATATATGGAAAGTAATTATAACATTAAAGGATAAATATAAATCAAGAGCTCTTGTCGAAGCTTTCCAAACCCAATAACCGCGCTTTTCACAGTTGTTTTACGAAAAATATCCATTGGCCGAGTCAGCGGCCGAAAGCTACACAAATCACCGATTTTACCCAACTTCTAGAAACAAAGACACTTTCAAACTTACTTCATCATACACAGCTGTTATAGGCTTTCCCAAAAAAGCTTTCAGAACCGACTTTCCTCGCTAAATATAGGTATTGCAACTGAAAATAATTAGCGGCCGAACGATTCTGAATTTTTTTTTTAAAATGGTGATACACATCTAGATATGGAAAGTAATTATAACATTAAAGGATAAATATAAATCAAGAGCTCTTGTCGAAGCTTTCCAAACCCAATAACCGCGCTTTTCAGAGTTGTTTTACGAAAAATATCCATTGGCCGAGTCAGCGGCCGAAAGCTACACAAATCACCAATTTTACCCATCTTCTAGAAACAAAGACACTTTCAAACTTACTTCATCTTACACAGCTGTTATAGGCTTTCCAAAAAAAGCTTTCAGAACCGACTTTCCTCGCTAAATATAGGTATTGCAACTGAAAAATAGTTAGCGGCCGAACGTTTCTGAAAAAAATTTTTTTTTAAATGGTGCTACACATCTAGATATGGAAAGTAATTATAACATTAAAGGATAAATATAAATCAAGAGCTCTTGTCGAAGCTTTCCAAACCCAATAACCGCGCTTTTCACAGTTGTTTTACGAAAAATATCCATTGGCCGAGTCAGCGGCCGAAAGCTCCACAAATCACCGATTTTACCCAACTTCTAGAAACAAAGACACTTTCAAACTTACTTCATCATACACAGCTGTTATAGGCTTTCCCAAAAAAGCTTTCAGAACCGACTTTCCTCGCTAAATATAGGTATTGCAACTGAAAAATAGTTAGCGGCCGAACGTTTCTGAAAAAAAATTTTTTTAAATGGTGCTACACATCTAGATATGGAAAGTAATTATAACATTAAGGATAAATATAAATCAAGAGCTCTTGTCAAAGATTTCCAAACCCAATAACCGCGCTTTTCACAGTTGTTTTACGAAAAATATCCATTGGCTGAGTCAGCGGCCGTAAGCTACACAAATCACCGATTTTACCCAACTTCTAGAAACAAAGACACTTTCAAACTTACTTCACCGTACACAGCTGTTATAGGCTTTCCAAAAAAAGCTTTCAGAACCGACTTTCCTCGCTAAATATAGGTATTGCAACTGAAAAATAGTTAGCGGCCGAACGTTTCTGAAAAAATTTTTTTTTAAATGGTGCTACACATCTAGATATGGAAAGTAATTATAACATTAAGGATAAATATAAATCAAGAGCTCTTGTCAAAGATTTCCAAACCCAATAACCGCGCTTTTCACAGTTGTTTTACGAAAAATATCCATTGGCCGAGTCAGCGGCCGTAAGCTACACAAATCACCGATTTTACCCAACTTCTAGAAACAAAGACACTTTCAAACTTACTTCGTTGTACACAGCTGTTATAGGCTTTCCCAAAAAAGGTTTCAGAACCGACTTTCCTCGCTAAATATAGGTATTGCAACTGAAAAATAGTTAGCGGCCGAACGATTCTGATTTTTTTTTTAAATGGCGATTCACATCTAGATATGGAAAGTAATTATAACATTAAATGATAAATATAAATCAAGAGCTCTTGTCGAAGCTTTCCAAACCTAATAACCGCGCTTTTCACAGTTGTTTTACGAAATATATCCATTGGCCGAGTCAGCGGCCAAAAGCTACACAAATCACCGATTTTACCCAACTTCTAGAAACAAAGACACTTTCAAACTTACTTCATCATACACAGCTGTTATAGGCTTTCCCAAAAAAGCTTTCAGAACCGACTTTCCTCGCTAAATATAGGTATTGCAACTGAAAAATAGTTAGCGGCCGAACGATTCTGAAAATATTTTTTTTTAATTGTGATACACATCTAATTATGGAAAGTAATTTTAACATCAAGGATAAATATAAATCAAGATGTCAAAGCTTTCCAAACCCAATAAACGCGCTTTCCACAGTTGTTTTACGAAAAATATCCATTGGCCGAGTCAGCGGCCGAAAGCTACACAAATCACCGATTTTACCCATCTTCTAAAAACAAAGACACTTTCTAACTTACATCATCATACACAGCTGTTATAGGTTTTCCCAAAAAAGCTTTCAGAACCGACTTTCCTCGCTAAATATAGGTATTGCAACTGAAAAATAGTTAGCGGCCGAACGATTCTGAAAATATTTTTTTTAAATTGTGATACACATCTAGATATGGAAAGTAATTATAACATTAAAGGATAAATATAAATCAAGAGCTCTTGTCGAAGCTTTCCAAACCCAATAACAGCGCTTTTCACAGTTGTTTTACGAAAAATATCCATTGGCCGAGTCAGCGGCCGAAAGCTACACAAATCACCGATTTTACCCAACTTCTAGAAACAAAGACACTTTCAAACTTACTTCGTTGTACACAGCTGTTATAGGCTTTCCCAAAAAAGCTTTCAGAACCGACTTTCCTCGCTAAATATAGGTATTGCAACTGAAAAATAGTTAGCGGCCGAACGATTCTGAAATTTTTTTTTTAAATGGTGATACTCATCTAGATATGGAAAGTAATTATAACATTAAAGGATAAATATAAATCAAGAGCTCTTGTCGAAGCTTTCCAAACCCAATAACCGCGCTTTTCAGTGTTGTTTTACGAAAAATATCCATTGGCCGAGTCAGCGGCCGAAAGCTACACAAATCACCGATTTTACCCAACTTCTAGAAACAAAGACACTTTCAAACTTACTTCATCGTACACAGCTGTTATAGGCTTTCCAAAAAAAGCTTTCAGAACCGACTTTCCTTGCTAAATATAGGTATTGCAACTGAAAAATATTTAGCGGCCGAACGATTCTGAAAATATTTTTTTTTAAATTGTGATACACATCGAATTATGGAAAGTAATTTTAACATCAAGGATAAATATAAATCAAGAGCTTTTGTCAAAGCTTTCCAAACCCAATAAACGCGCATTCCACAGTTGTTTTACGAAAAATATCCATTGGCCGAGTCAGCGGCCGAAAGCTACACAAATCACCGATTTTACCCAACTTCTAGAAACAAAGACACTTTCAAACTTACTTCATCATACACAGCTGTTATAGGCTTTCCCGAAAAAGCTTTCAGAACCGACTTTCCTCGCTAAATATAGGTATTGCAACTGAAAAATAGTTAGCGGCCGAACGATTCTGAAAATATTTTTTTAAATGATAATAATTTCTAGATATGGAAAGTAATTATTACATCAATGTAAACTGTATATCAGGAGCTTTTGTCAAAGCTTTCCAAACCCAATAACCGCGCTTTTCACAGTTGTTTAACGAAAAATATCCACTGGCCTAGTCAGCGGCCGAAAGCTACACAAATCACCGATTTTACCCAACTTCTAGAAACAAAGACACTTTCAAACTTACTTCATCATACACAGCTGTTATAGGCTTTCCCAAAAAAGCTTTCAGAACCGACTTTCCTCGCTAAATATAGGTATTGCAACTGAAAAATAGTTAGCGGCCGAACGATTCTGAATTTTTTTTTTTTTAAATGGTGATACACATCTAGATATGGAAAGTAATTATAACATTAAAAGATAAATATAAATCAAGAGCTCTTGTCGAAGCTTTCCAAACCCAATAACCGCGCTTTTCACAGTTGTTTTACGAAAAATATCCATTGGCCGAGTCAGCGGCCGAAAGCTACACAAATCACCGATTTTACCCAACTTCCAGAAACAAAGACACTTTCAAACTTACTTCATCGTACACAGCTATTACAGGCTTTCCCAAAAAAGCTTTCAGAACCGACTTTCCTCACTAAATATAGGTATTGCAACTGAAAATAATTAGCGGCCGAACGATTCTGATTTTTTTTTTTTAAATGGTGATACACATCTAGATATGGAAAGTAATTATAACATTAAAGGATAAATATAAATCAAGAGCTCTTGTCGAAGCTTTCCAAACCCAATAACCGCGCTTTTCAGAGTTGTTTTAAGAAAAATATCCATTGGCCGAGTCAGCGGCCGAAAGCTACACAAATCACCAATTTTACCCATCTTCTAGAAACAAAGACACTTTCAAACTTACTTCATCTTACACAGCTGTTATAGGCTTTCCAAAAAAAGCTTTCAGAACCGACTTTCCTCGCTAAATATAGGTATTGCAACTGAAAAATAGTTAGCGGCCGAACGTTTCTGAAAAAAATTTTTTTTAAATGGTGCTACACATCTAGATATGGAAAGTAATTATAACATCAAGGAAAAATATAAATCAAGAGCTTTTGGCAAAGCTTTCCAAACCCACTAACCGCGCTTTTCAGAGTTGTTTTACGAAAAATATCCACTGGCCTAGTCAGCGGCCCAAAGCTACACAAATCACCAATTTTGCCCAACTTCTAGAAACAAAGACACTTTCAAACTTACTTCATCGTACACAGCTGTTATAGGCTTTCCAAAAAAAGCTTTCAGAACCGACTTTCCTCGCTAAATATAGGTATTGCAACTGAAAAATAGTTAGCGGCCGAACTATTCTGAAAATATTTTTTTTAAATTGTGATACACATCTAATTATGGAAAGTAATTTTAAAATCAAGGATAAATATAAATCAAGAGCTTTTGTCAAAGCTTTCCAAACCCAATAAACGCGCTTTCCACAGTTGTTTTACGAAAAATATCCATTGGCCGAGTCAGCGGTCGGAAGCTACACAAATCACCGATTTTACCCAACTTCTAGAAACAAAGACACTTTCAAACTTACTTCGTTGTACACAGCTGTTATAGGCTTTCCCAAAAAAGGTTTCAGAACCGACTTTCCTCGCTAAATATAGGTATTGCAACTGAAAAATAGTTAGCGGCCGAACGATTCTGTTTTTTTTTTTAAATGGTGATTCACATCTAGATATGGAAAGTAATTATAACATTAAATGATAAATATAAATCAAGAGCTCTTGTCGAAGCTTTCCAAACCCAATAACCGCGCTTTTCACAGTTGTTTTACGAAAAATATCCATTGGCCGAGTCAGCGGCCAAAAGCTACACAAATCACCGATTTTACCCAACTTCTAGAAACAAAGACACTTTCAAACTTACTTCATCATACACAGCTGTTATAGGCTTTCCCAAAAAAGCTTTCAGAACCGACTTTCCTCGCTAAATATAGGTATTGCAACTGAAAAATAGTTAGCGGCCGAACGATTCTGAAAATATTTTTTTTTAATTGTGATACACATCTAATTATGGAAAGTAATTTTAACATCAAGGATAAATATAAATCGGTGATTTCTGTAGCTTTCGGCCGCTGACTAGGCCAATGGATATTTTTCGTTAACAACTGTGAAAAGCGCGGTTATTGGGTTTGGAAAGCTTTGACAAAAGCTCTTGATTTATATTTTTCCTTGATGTTATAATTACTTTCCATAATTATATGTGTATCACAATTAAAAAAAAAATGTTTTTCAGAATCGTTCGACCGCTAACTATTTTTCAGTTGCAGTACCTATATTTAGCGAGGAAAGTCGGTTCTGAAAGCTTTTTTTGGAAAGCCTATAACAGCTGTGTACGATCAAGTAAGTTTGAAAGTGTCTTTGTTTCTAGAAGATGGGTAAAATCGGTGATTTGTGTAGCTTTCGGCCGCTGACTCGGTGAATGGAAATTTTTCGTAAAACAACTGTGAAAAGCGCGGTTATTGGGTTCGGAAAGCTTAGACAAAAGCTCTTGATTTACAGTTTACATTGATGTAATAATTACTTTCCATATCTAGAAATTATCATCATTTAAAAAAATATTTTTAGAATCGTTCCGCCGCTAACGATTTTTCTGTTGCAGTATCTATATTTAGCGAGGAAAGTCGGTTCGGAAAACTTTTTATAAAAGCTTATGACAGCTGTTTACGTTGAAGTAAGTATGAAAGTTTCTTAATTTCTAGAAGTTGGGTAAAATTGGTGATTTGTGAAGCTTTCGGCCGCTGACTCGGGCAATGGATATTTTTCGTAAAACAACTGTGAAAAGCGCGGTTATTGGGTTTGGAAAGCTTTGACAAAAGCGCTTGATTTATATTTATCCTTGATGTTAAAATTACTTTCCATATCTAGATGTGTATCACCATTTAAAAAAAAAAATCAGAATCGTTCGGCCGCTAAATATTTTTCAGTTGCATTACCTATATTAAGCGAGGAAAGTCGGTTCTGAAAGCTTTTTTGGGAAAGCCTATAACAGCTGTGTACGATGAAGTAAGTTTGAAAGTGTCTTTTTTTCTAGAAGTTGGGTAAAATCGGTGATTTGTGTAGCTTTCGGCCGCTGACTAGGCCAATGGATATTTTTCGTTAAACAACTGTGAAAAGCGCGGTTATTAGGTTTGGAAAGCTTTGACAAAAGCTCTTGATTTATATTTTTCCTTGATGTTATAATTACTTTCCATAATTAGATCTGTATCACAATTTATAAAAAAATATTTTCAGAATCGTTCGGCCGCTAACTATTTTTCAGTTGCAATACCTATATTTAGCGAGGAAAGTCGGTTCTGAAAGCTTTTTTTGGAAAGCCTATAACAGCTGTGTACGATGAAGTAAGTTTGAAAGTGTCTTTGTTTTTCAGAAGTTGGGTAAAATCGGTGATTTGTGTGGCTTTCGGCCGCTGACTCGGCCAATGGATATTTTTCGTAAAACAACTGTGAAAAGCGCGGTTATTGGGTTTGGAAAGCTTTGTCAAAAGCTCTTGATTTATATTTATCCTTGATGTTATAATTACTATCCATATCTAGATGTGTATCACCATTTAAAAAAAATATTTTCAGAATCGTTCGGCCGCTAACTATTTTTCAGTTGCAATATCTATATTTAGCGAGGAAAGTCGGTTCTGAAAGCTTTTTTTGGAATGCCTATAACAGCTGTGTACGACGAAGTAAGTTTGAAAGTGTCTTAATTCCTAGAAGTTGGGTAAAATCGGTGATTTGTGTAGCTTTCGGCCGCTGACTCGGCCAATGGATATTTTTCGTAAAACAACTGTGAAAAGCGCGGTTATTGGGTTTGGAAAGCTTTGACAAAAGCTCTTGATTTATATTTATTCTTGATGTTAAAATTACTTTCCATATCTAGATGTGTATCACCATTTAAAAAAAAAAACAGAATCGTTCGGCCGCTAACTATTTTTCAGTTTCAATACCTATATTAAGCGAGGAAAGTCGGTTCTGAAAGCTTTTTTGGGAAAGCCTATAACAGCTGTTTACGATGAAGTAAGTTTGAAAGTGTCTTAATTCCTAGAAGTTGGGTAAAATCGGTGATTTGTGTAGCTTTCGGCCGCTGACTCGGCCAATGGATATTTTTCGTAAAACAACTGTGAAAAGCGCGGTTATTGGGTTTGGAAAGCTTTGACAAAAGCTCTTGATTTATATTTTTCCTTGGTGTTATAATTACTTTCCATAATTAGATCTGTGTCACAATTTAAAAAAAATATTTTCAGAATCGTTCGGCCGCTAACTATTTTTCAGTTGCAATACCTATATTTAGCGAGGAAAGTCGGTTCTGAAAGCTTTTTTTGGAAAGCCTATAACAGCTGTGTACGATGAAGTAAGTTTGAAAGTGTCTTTGTTTCTAGAAGTTGGGTAAAATCGGTGATTTGTGTGGCTTTCGGCCGCTGACTCGGCCAATGGATATTTTTCGTAAAACAACTGTGAAAAGCGTGGTTATTGGGTTTGGAAAGCTTTGTAAAAAGCTCTTGATTTATATTTATCCTTGATGTTATAATTACTTTCCATATCTAGATGTGTATCACCATTTAATAAAAAATATTTTCAGAATCGTTCGGCCGCTAACTATTTTTCAGTTGCAATACCTATATTTAGCGAGGAAAGTCGGTTCTGAAAGCTTTTTTTAGAATGCCTATAACAGCTGTGTACGACGAAGTAAGTTTGAAAGTGTCTTAATTCCTAGAAGTTGGGTAAAATCGGTGATTTGTGTAGCTTTCGGCCGCTGACTCGGCCAATGGATATTTTTCGTAAAACAACTGTGAAAAGCGCGGTTATTGGGTTTGGAAAGCTTTGTAAAAAGCTCTTGATTTATATTTATCCTTTATGTTATAATTACTTTCCATATCTAGATGTGTATCACAATTTAAAAAAAATATTTTCAGAATCGTTCGGCCGCTAACTATTTTTCAGTTGCAATACCTATATTTAGCGAGGAAAGTCGGTTCTGAAAGCTTTTTTTGGAATGCCTATAATAGCTGTGTACGACGAAGTAAGTTTGAAAGTGTCTTAATTCCTAGAAGTTGGGTAAAATCGGTGATTTGTGTAGCTTTCGGCCGCTGACTCGGCCAATGGATATTTTTCGTAAAACAACTGTGAAAAGCGCGGTTATTGGGTTTGGAAAGATTTGACAAAAGCTCTTGATTTATATTTATCCTTGATGTTAAAATTACTTTCTATATCTAGATGTGTATCACCATTTAAAAAAAAAAACAGAATCGTTCGGCCGCTAACTATTTTTCAGTTTCAATACCTATATTAAGCGAGGAAAGTCGGTTCTGAAAGCTTTTTTGGGAAAGCCTATAACAGCTGTTTACGATGAAGTAAGTTTGAAAGTGTCTTTGTTTCTAGAAGTTGGGTAAAATCGGTGATTTGTGTAGCTTTCGGCCGCTGACTAGGCCAATGGATATTTTTCGTTAAACAACTGTGAAAAGCGCGGTTATTGGGTTTGGAAAGCTTTGACAAAAGCTCTTGATTTATATTTTTCCTTGGTGTTATAATTACTTTCCATAATTAGATCTGAGTCACAATTTAAAAAAAATATTTTCAGAATCGTTCGGCCGCTAACTATTTTTCAGTTGCAATACCTATATTTAGCGAGGAAAGTCGGTTCTGAAAGCTTTTTTTGGAAAGCCTATAACAGCTGTGTACGATGAAGTAAGTTTGAAAGTGTCTTTGTTTCTAGAAGTTGGGTAAAATCGGTGATTTGTGTGGCTTTCGGCCGCTGACTCGGCCAATGGATATTTTTCGTGAAACCACTGTGAAAAGCGCGGTTATTGGGTTTGGAAAGCTTTGTCAAAAGCTCTTGATTTATATTTATCCTTGATGTTATAATTACTTTCCATATCTAGATGTGTATCACCATTTAAAAAAAATATTTTCAGAATCGTTCGGCCGCTAACTATTTTTCAGTTGCAATACCTATATTTAGCGAGGAAAGTCGGTTCTGAAAGCTTTTTTTGGAATGCCTATAACAGCTGTGTACGACGAAGTAAGTTTGAAAGTGTCTTAATTCCTAGAAGTTGGGTAAAATCGGTGATTTGTGTAGCTTTCGGCCGCTGACTCGGCCAATGGATATTTTTCGTAAAACAACTGTGAAAAGCGCGGTTATTGGGTTTGGAAAGATTTGACAAAAGCTCTTGATTTATATTTATCCTTGATGTTAAAATTACTTTCTATATCTAGATGTGTATCACCATTTAAAAAAAAAAAACAAAATCGTTCGGCCGCTAACTATTTTTCAGTTGCAATACCTATATTTAGCGAGGAAAGTCGGTTCTGAAAGCTTTTTTGGGAAAGCCTATAACAGCTGTTTACGATGAAGTAAGTTTGAAAGTGTCTTTGTTTCTAGAAGTTGGGTAAAATCGGTGATTTGTGTAGCTTTCGGCCGCTGACTAGGCCAATGGATATTTTTCGTTAAACAACTGTGAAAAGCGCGGTTATTAGGTTTGGAAAGCTTTGACAAAAGCTCTTGATTTATATTTATCCTTGATGTTAAAATTACTTTCCATATCTAGATGTGTATCACCATTTAAAAAAAAAAACAGAATCGTTCGGCCGCTAACTATTTTTCAGTTGCAATACCTATATTAAGCGAGGAAAGTCGGTTCTGAAAGCTTTTTTGGGAAAGCCTATAACAGCTGTGTACGATGAAGTAAGTTTGAAAGTGTCTTTGTTTCTAGAAGTTGGGTAAAATCGGTGATTTGTGTAGCTTTCGGCCGCTGACTAGGCCAATGGATATTTTTCGTTAAACAACTGTGAAAAGCGCGGTTATTAGGTTTGGAAAGCTTTGACAAAAGCTCTTGATTTATATTTTTCCTTGATGTTATAATTACTTTCCATAATTAGATCTGTATCACAATTTAAAAAAAAATATTTTCAGAATCGTTCGGCCGCTAACTATTTTTCAGTTGCAATACCTATATTTAGCGAGGAAAGTCGGTTCTGAAAGCTTTTTTTGGAAAGCCTATAACAGCTGTGTACGATGAAGTAAGTTTGAAAGTGTCTTTATTTCTAGAAGTTGGGTAAAATCGGTGATTTGTGTGGCTTTCGGCCGCTGACTCGGCCAATGGATATTTTTCGTAAAACAACTGTGAAAAGTGCGGTTATTGGGTTTGGAAAGCTTTGTCAAAAGCTCTTGATTTATATTTATCCTTGATGTTATAATTACTTTCCATATCTAGATGTGTATCACCATTTAAAAAAAATATTTTCAGAATCGTTCGGCCGCTAACTATTTTTCAGTTGCAATACCTATATTTAGCGAGGAAAGTCGGTTCTGAAAGCTTTTTTTGGAATGCCTATAACAGCTGTGTACGACGAAGTAAGTTTGAAAGTGTCTTAATTCCTAGAAGTTGGGTAAAATCGGTGATTTGAGTAGCTTTCGGCCGCTGACTCGGCCAATGGATATTTTTCGTAAAACAACTGTGAAAAGCGCGGTTATTGGGTTTAGAAAGATTTGACAAAAGCTCTTGATTTATATTGATCCTTGATGTTAAAATTACTTTCTATATCTAGATGTGTATCACCATTTAAAAAAAAAATCAGAATCGTTCGGCCGCTAACTATTTTTCAGTTGCAATACCTATATTAAGCGAGGAAAGTCGGTTCTGAAAGCTTTTTTGGGAAAGCCTATAACAGCTGTTTACGATGAAGTTAGTTTGAAAGTGTCTTTGTTTCTAGAAGTTGGGTAAAATCGGTGATTTGTGTAGCTTTCGGCCGCTGACTAGGCCAATGGATATTTTTCGTTAAACAACTGTGAAAAGCGCGGTTATTAGGTTTGGAAAGCTTTGACAAAAGCTCTTGATTTAAATTTTTCCTTGATGTTATAATTACTTTCCATAATTAGATCTGTGTCACAATTTAAAAAAAAAAAATTTCAGAATCGTTCGGCCGCTAACTATTTTTCAGTTGCAATACCTATATTTAGCGAGGAAAGTCGGTTCTGAAAGCTTTTTTTGGAAAGCCTATAACAGCTGTGTACGATGAAGTAAGTTTGAAAGTGTCTTTGTTTCTAGAAGTTGGGTAAAATCGGTGATTTGTGTGGCTTTCGGCCGCTGACTCGGCCAATGGATATTTTTCGTGAAACCACTGTGAAAAGCGCGGTTATTGGGTTTGGAAAGCTTTGTCAAAAGCTCTTGATTTATATTTATCCTTGATGTTATAATTACTTTCCATATCTAGATGTGTATCACCATTTAAAAAAAATATTTTCAGAATCGTTCGGCCGCTAACTATTTTTCAGTTGCAATACCTATATTTAGCGAGGAAAGTCGGTTCTGAAACCTTTTTTGGAATGCCTATAACAGCTGTGTACGACGAAGTAAGTTTGAAAGTGTCTTAATTCCTAGAAGTTGGGTAAAATCGGTGATTTGTGTAGCTTTCGGCCGCTGACTCGGCCAATGGATATTTTTCGTAAAACAACTGTGAAAAGCGCGGTTATTGGGTTTGGAAAGATTTGACAAAAGCTCTTGATTTATATTTATCCTTGATGTTAAAATTACTTTCTATATCTAGATGTGTATCACCATTTAAAAAAAAAAACAGAATCGTTCGGCCGCTAACTATTTTTCAGTTGCAATACCTATATTAAGCGAGGAAAGTCGGTTCTGAAAGCTTTTTTGGGAAAGCCTATAACAGCTGTTTACGATGAAGTTAGTTTGAAAGTGTCTTTGTTTCTAGAAGTTGGGTAAAATCGGTGATTTGTGTAGCTTTCGGCCGCTGACTAGGCCAATGGATATTTTTCGTTAAACAACTGTGAAAAGCGCGGTTATTAGGTTTGGAAAGCTTTGACAATAGCTCTTGATTTATATTTTTCCTTGATGTTATAATTACTTTCCATAATTAGATCTGTGTCACAATTTAAAAAAATATATTTTCAGAATCGTTCGGCCGCTAACTATTTTTCAGTTGCAATACCTATATTTAGCGAGGAAAGTCGGTTCTGAAAGCTTTTTTTGGAAAGCCTATAACAGCTGTGTACGATGAAGTAAGTTTGAAAGTGTCTTTGTTTCTAGAAGTTGGGTAAAATCGGTGATTTGTGTAGCTTTCGGCCGCTGACTCGGCCAATGGATAGTTTTCGTGAAACAACTCTGAAAAGCGCGGTTAATTGGGTTTAAAAGCTTTGATAAAAGCTTTTTATTTCTGTAAATAATATATTTGAAGCGTCTTGGTATCTAAAAATGCGTTTATAGTAGGTTTGTATAGTACATTATGTTGGGATCTGTTCAAGTCATTTTTGATACCTAGTTGGTAAAATGTATCCTGATATGTTATTAATAGGGTGACGCCTCACCTTTTCCTTCACTTTTGACCATTAAATATCCGACTTAAGCTCTTTTTATAGAAATGCACAAGTAAAAAAAATTTGACTTCTTAATTTGGTCGGGTTATAGTTGGCCGATAACTTTGGCCGCTAACTTCACACCGGTGCCACAACCGAATACAGAACCTCCTCCTTCTATGAAATTGAAGTCGGTTAAAAATAGATTACATGCCTACATAAATTACTTTTTTCGTAAAAGAGTCGTGAGCAATTTATAACAATATAACAATCCATTTAACAGCATATATTTATACCGCAAAGAGTAGGTGTCACGATATTTTTTAGTGCATTAGACCACACAGATAATTTTGCAGTTGAGTGTAAGTTCACTCCTACGTAGGTTATTGTTAGGGAGCCCCTGGGCAAAATATGGATAAATAAGTATAATTTTAATATAACTAATCAAATGAGTTCCGCATCACATCCTACCAGTCTTGAAGAAAAAGTACCCGGTTGCCCAACTGATATATTTGACGCCTCGCTACTGAATTACGTACCTACCTAACATCAGTACATACATGCAGCAATACCTGTCCTAGTTTAATTCAATTAGCTGTTTATTTTAACCCAATTTTACTATAATTTGAACAATAGTTTTATCGTTTTCATCACCGCGTTCATCACAATGAAAAGTTACAAAACGTAAATCATTATCCAAAATCCATCACAATTGAAATGTTACCATGTTACCCATTTGCAGCGTTGATTGCAAAACTTTCATTTGTGACAATTATCAATTTGTTCAGCGACACATTAGGCTCTCTTGCATCTTACGACACTCGCTTAACCAGATAACCAGTTATAATTATAAAACACAATTTACCTGAAAGGATATGAACTGGCAGGTTGTCAGTTCCACCTCTTGACAGTCTTGACTAATTGAATGTCGACATTAGTGATACAATACAATACAAAAACTGTTAATTGCACACCTCAATAAAAGAAAACAATACAAAATGAAAACAGAAACACAAGCAGAGGTAAACAACAGGCGGTTTTATCGCTAAAAAGACAACCGTTGGGCAGCAGAAATTAATAAATTTACACATATCAGTAGGTGTTGCAAATGCAACAGATAAAAGTATCAAGGAAGCGTTAAGAAATGGAGTTTAAGTAGTCTCTTGAAAGAGTTAGGAGACTGAGCGAGAAATCCAAAGTCGAACAGCTTGAACAGTATCGGAAATATTTTAGAACTAGCTTTTGCCCGCGACTTCGTCTGCGCGGACTTAGTAACATCAGTTAAAGTAAGTATAGCGCCTGGAAAAATTATCATGGCAATCATTCCATTTGAGAATATTATGCACACAAATTAGCAGGCACTTCATAAATTATCTCAATTCCATCCCGCTTTTCACTTCCTTAAGGGATGATTTTCGAGATAAAAACCATCCTATGTCCTTCTCCGGGACTAACTATCTCTATGCCAAATTTCATCTAAATTGGCTCAGCGTTTTAAGCGTGAAGAACACACAGACAGACAGACAGACTTTCGCAATTATAATATTAATAATAGTAAATAGTATTATAATAGTATGGATTTTGAGGCGGAAGAGGGGACAGAAAGAATTAACTTCTGGCCAGACCTAATAGCGGAATAGAGACAACTGAAGCGGTTTTTGAGATAACGGGGAGTTGCAGGGTTGAAAAGAATAGAATATACCTACAAAATTTGAAAGTTACGACGAAGGCGGATAGGGAGTCACTTGAGCTGTGAACGGAAGTGAGATACATGGTCATATTTGCATAACCTAAATATTAAACGAAAGCAGATTTAAATGGTTGGGTAACTGTAGAAAGACTTGTCCCCTTATTCATGAAACCTTTAGTTAATTTACATTTTATCCCTTTCTATCAAATATATAAGTCAAAATGACAGATTAAGACAAACGAGGAACAGCTAATTGAGGCTTGTAGCGCGTTTATGAATAACGCCATTGGTAATTTTCTAATCTAATCCTATAAGTATTTTATGTACCTACGGGTACCTATGAATCCTATGATGGTACGTATTGTAGTAAAGTTGAATGGCAGTATCGGGTCTTAAATTCCGACTGACTTTTGTTGCAATGCAACTATAATGCAACCATAGAATCGGAAAGTAGACCAAGGGCTCAAAACTGCTGCCTTCCTAAATGATAAAATCTTACAATCAAAAAAAGAATTTTCAAAATCGGTCCGGAAATGACGGAGTTATGGAGTAACAAACATAAAAAAAACATATAACCGAATTGAGAACCTCCTCCTTTGAAATCTTGAAGTCGGTTAGAAAAACCGAACGAAGTTGCGGTAATATCTTGATATTATTTGCCAATTAAGTCATAATAAAATCGTACACTGACAACGCACGTGCTTGCTCTAATTGCAAAGGCTTTCGTTGCTCCCTGAGCCGGCAGGCACTTGACAAGCGTGTAAAACACGTTTATTACATAACATAATAGCGACTATAGCGAGGGTTGACGCGGGTCGCAATTAAAGCTTGCAACGCTGCAATGCAATATGGCAATATTGCGAGCTTGCATATGTTAAGTAGGTATAAGACATTACATTAATAAGCACATTTTAGATTAAATGGCTAATGGGCTCTTAGACACGCACTATCTCTAAAGTTTTTTGTTAAAAAGCGTACCTACTTACCTACATAATAATAGTTTTGTATATAGGTATTATACAGCCTACTTGTGTCTCAAGAGCAATGAACAGGAATCATTTTATGTAAGAAACGTATACAAAACAAATTAGTAACCCGTTTTAAATTTTATCCGAGTTAAATAATCTACTTTTAGTTACAATTTCGAAATTATTTGAACCTGCTAACTCTCAAATATGTTGCGATCAAAATGGAACGATAACCACAATACAATTATGTATTACACCATGTTACTCCACCTTGCTCTTTAGGATTGACTAATGAGCTCTACTTACTATTATGTTTAGTGACAAGTAATACCTTACGTTGTAAATAAGTAAAGTACCTACTAGCAATTAACTAGACGCACTTAACGCTTTCACACTGAAATAGATAATAACCTAGGTAGGTACTTAATTGTTTTTATTACTTATGTCGTTCGTAGTTAGAAAACAATAGTAGTTATAGATATTGGTACAAGGTATTATAGATAATAATTATAATAAATGTTTTATTTTATGTTATTTTTGTATCTAAAATATATTACTTAAATTTATATACCCAGTATACCCACCAAAAGGAATTCAGCTAAGTGTGTAATACCTATAAAATATTACATACAAATAATTATAATAATATTAAACTATATTTTTTTATTATTATTAAATACATACATTATTTTATGTTCATAAGAGGGCGTTCAAATATTACGTAACGCAATTTGGGGAGAGGGGGGATCTTGTAAAACGCTACAGGGAGGGGGGGTCGGAACAAGGCGTTACGTAACAATGCTTTTTTATTAAATTAAATACATACGCCTCTTTCCCGGAGGGGTAAGCAGAGAACACTGATTTCCACTTGCTACGATCCTGACATACCTCTTTCGCTTCCTTGACTCTCTTCAATCTTATGATTATACTTTGCTGAAGATAATTGTGACTTTTAGGTAAAAATCATGTAAAAATGGTCACTTGGGTGTTACGTAACTTTTAGGTAGGGGGAGAGGGGGCTACACGAAAACGTTACGGCGCGTTACACGGGGGGAGGGGGAGTAAAAAATCTTCGAAAATTACTTTACGTAATGTTTGAACGCCCCCTAAGCCTTTCATCTTATTCTTTAATTATATTCTGTTTTATTAAGTTCGCGTTCCCTAACATTCGAGTATCGTATATTAGTATTTAGTATATTATAAATCACCGCTACCCCAAAGCATTATCATAGGTGATTTCCATTTATAGCAACGTGACTAACCAGTCCAGCACAAGCACATCCAGTACAAGCACTAGCACATCAACCACCAGCACATCAACAACAACAACCACTACAACAACTCCAAGTACCACCAGCTCCACGACGACGACAACTCCCAAGCCGACGACAACGCCCAAGCCGACGACAACAGAAGCACTGCGGCCCTTTTTCACGCTGCTGCCGATCATCTCCGCGCCGTCTACAGCCAAGCCCACCAAAGCCGCGGTGAAGAAAGGTAAGAGCCAAATCACTACGATAAGTACAGACTACAATTCCAAGTATAACCAGCCGGCCTAGCCAAAGTGACTATCGCTACGTCAACGAAACGCTTTGTGTCTATTAATCACTCTTCAATATTAGTGCGACATTGACAGTTGCGTTTCAATCGCTTCGGAGCGTAAGCGATTGGCATGTTGGCTACGCGGCCAGTTCCACGGCTGCGACGATAACGCCGAAGCCGACGAAGACGGAAGCGCTGCGGCCCTACTTCACGCTGCTGCCGATCATCTCCGCGCCGTCTACGGGCTTGGTGGGCTTGGCACCAACTCTGCGGTGAAGAAAGGTTATAAGAGCCTAACCACCACAATAAGTACCTACGGTAACCACTACATCTCCACGATATGTAATTTAATGACGCGGAAGCGCTTCGATCCTACGAGGATTTGTATTGTATTGTATCTATCCTACTTCACGGTCAGTTATGTCAGCTAGTGTAGGATCGCCATCAAGAACCCAAGATTCAAAAACAGATCTAGCTATAATTATAGGCAGTCAGAGTTCAAAAAAACTGTCGCTTTAATTTAGGTTTTTGAGTTATACGCTACTTAAAAGCGTTTTTTCGACAACTTATATTACTTACTCGTATCTACAACTATTATCTGTAAGTATAATTTATAAATAAACATGCAATTACTTGATATATTTTATATGTCGCCTGCTCTGCGCTTGCGCAAGAGCGAATAAAACGTAAACTAAAGTAACAGCGAAGCGTTTTAAACTCGGCAACTTGATACCTACATGCCTTCATTTTAATTAGCTTCCTAAACAATAAACGCAATACAATAGTTACCTAAGATCTACAACGATATTTAATAAATACCAAATGTAATAATAACACATATGAGTCAAACGATAACGAACTTTCTATAATATCATTTAACCATAATACGGTACCTAATAAATGCACGCATAAGTGCCTATGCCTACCAACTCAGCGTTTCAAAATGCTACTAACAAATAGACCATGAGCCGATAACCATAATCAGCCCTATGGCAGTGGTCACACGCCTCCTCGTTTTTAAGAAGGGATCAGCTATTACATATTATCCTTATTGTTCGGGCCCAGTACAGATTAGGATATCTTCTTTACTTACTTGGGCCAATAGGTACTGGTGTGTGGAAATACTACGCCATCGATTTGATAGAAACATACGGATTTCGTAGTTTCCTCGCATCATCATCTGCAATATCATTTTCCTCGCAGGCAAGCAACAACAGAAGCTAGTGTGCCCAAAGTCAGGGCAGTCTGCGTTCGTGTTATTCCCGGTGCCGTGCGAGAACAGCGCGCAGTGCCGCAAGAGCAGCGGGCCCGACCAAGTGTGCTGCGAGTCGCGCTGCGTCAAGGGGGTCCCGGCGCCGCGCTCCGAGCCTATTCAGCAAGCTTCGCATCAACGTATGATCTTATTTTGTGTATATCTGCTGCATTGGAAGCAACATATTCTATCTCATATTAGCGCGTTATTTAAGCGCGGATCCGAGTTTCTTCTCTGTCGGCAAACTTCCATGACTTAGGTATACCAAAGTAAAAACAAGAAGGAACAAAAAACAAAGCAGTTCCTGATGAATGATCATAAACCGCATTACCGGATTGCTATCTACCTACATAATACCTATCCAAAGTATTTTCTGGGGATTGGACTGCAATTAAAGCTTCTCTAGTGTTCTTAGAGTAACACTACTTCGATTAGATTCGTATTACGTAGTTATATTTAACTGCTACTACCTAATCATCATCTATCATCTTAATGAGCTACATGTGAAACGAATTTTAAATGCAACCTGCACAAAGACAGAAGTATACACACTTATTACAACAAGCTTAGTGCAGCACGCACAGCCAGCTAGTTAAATCTTATGCAAAACATAATCTCAGAAACGTAACCGTTACGCGTAGGTGTATATGCTTGCTAAAGATCCTCATTACCGATTACAGCACTTCTCGGCGTGATACCGCGAGAGTGCCCCTCACAGCCGCTGGGAGAGCTCCTGTTCGAGGTGCAGTCTTGTAAGACTGATGCCGACTGCTGGCCGAGGGTGTGCTGTCCTGACGGCAAGAGATCCTACTGTCGGACGGCGAAGGCCAGGCTAGACTTAGTGCCGGTGGTCGGCAATCAAATCAATCAACGTAAGTACTTCAAGCCCTGGTCTCTTATTTATAGTTAGATAAGGTACGGTTTTTACGATGTAGCTACTCGTATAGGTACCTATCTAATTATGTGCCCCAAATCTTTCGAAGAAACGCTCAGGTTTAGGTTCGGTACCAGCACTGGGATAGGTATATACTCGTCTACGCTTCATACTTTTCGAACCTGTAATGCTGAGTGTAAACTACCGATCGAACGGGGTATTTTCCTATGTATTTTTTATTGGCAAAGCCGTTATCTATTAGGCAGTCTCCGTTCTTTCTCGGAAAAGAAGGTGAGATGTAATGTTATTTTATCGACCTAAATTATACAAATTTACTTATGCAGTTTGAAGACTCACGGTCGTTAGCCTAAACAATAACAAAAAGTGAAGAAGTAGAAATTAGTAACCTCTTTTAACAAGGCCGGTGGCTGGTGTAACAAACTATTTGGGACCTAAGGTCAAGGTGAGGTAGTATTGTAATTTGCACCCACATATTAAATTCAGATTTTAACGTTAAAAAGCAACCAAAAATTTATCTTATTAGCGTTCCGTAGCCAAATATGGACCCCTTATAGTTTCGTTCTGTCCGTATATATATCTGCGCCCATGCGCGTAATAGTTAATAAACACCCTTTAAAAAAGTAATGATATTAATAAAAACCGGCCAAGTGCGAGTCGGACTCGCGCACCGAGGGTCAGGGCTCGGAACCGGTATTGAAATATCGTTTAATATCGTTCCTAAACCGTTATTTTATTTCGTTCATTAATAAACCGGTTAATTGATGGAACGCGAACTTTAAAATTTAGTTCTCTCTTCTTACCGGTTAGTTGAGAGAAAGATTTGTTTTTGTTTTCGTGGAACGATATAATAACGGTTAATCTCAGCCGCCTACAATTCTCCGAATTCTCGATGTTGACTTGACAGTGCTGTTGCTTGCTGACTGAATTGTTTATTTTTTATACTTTTTAGGCGTGTGACATTTGACTGTTGGTGTGTAGTGTTACATTTAAAATGGATTCACAAAGTTTTAAATACAGTACCGGCCAATAATATATCACTTCTATGTTTTTACGGCATAACTTTTTATATATATTTGTAAGTCACTTCCACTTCACTACTTTAGGTAGTCTAGTAGTATTCCTTTGTACGGGCGATGAGAAAAATTGGTCTCATGTAATTGTTTTTTCATAGAGGTTGTTTTTTATGTATTGTTAACTTCATTTTTTTTACTAGTTTTTTTTAGTAATATGCTCAGTATCCTATTGTAATTCACAGTATTTCATTGAAATATTCATCATATATTTGTATAAAACTAGCTGTCGCCCGCGACTTCGTACGCGTGGATTTGTATGTTGGTGGTTATATAAGTCTTTTACATGAGCATATTAGAAAAGATATCAGTAGGGACGGTTAATCATTAGTTAATAATTATACAATGCATGAAATTTGTCTTTCACAAACTACGAAGTTTCAAGACCCTGAGCTAAAAAAAAATGTTTTCGATACACACTCAACCCTCTCAGAAGATGTTCAAGTCCACTACTTTTTCTTTTTAAATGTTCGTTCCCGATGCAAACTTTGTTACTTAATAAAAGCTTCAAAATCGGCGAAATCAGCTTTCGTCTATTTTAATATAATAATACCCTTTTACCAAGTTTCAAGCTCTTACCTTAAAATAAAACTTGTACCACATATAAACTTATATCCCCTTTTTAACCCCCTTAGGGGTTGAAGTTCTAAGAACGTTGAAACAACTGTTTTTTGTTATCTTAAACAATGCTTTTCTAAGAAGTTTCAAAGTATTTGTAATAGATTCAAATTTTTAACCCCTTGTTAACCCTTTTAAGAGATAAATATTTAAAAACGCTTAAATTACTTTTCTTGTATTCTACTAATATGCCTTTACACAAAGATTGAAGTGTCGCACCCAAAAAAAGGTTTGATCTCCATACATATTTTCCACCCATTTTTTACCACCTTGGGGGATGAATTTTCAAAAATTCTGAAATTAGTTATCTTCTCTTTTCATTAAATATCTTCCTACGAAGTTTCAGGTACCTGGCTTAAAATAAAATTAGGACCCCTACAAACTTTCAACCCCTTTTTAACCCCTTTAGGGGATGAATTTTTAAAAACCGGCCCAGTGCGAGTCGGACTCGCGCATGAAGGGTTCCGTACCATTACGCAAAAAACGACAAAAATATCACGTTTGTTGTATGGGAGCCCCACTTAAATATTTATTTAATTCTGTTTCTAGTATTTGTTGTTATAGCGGTAACAGAAATATATCATCTGTGATAATTTCAATTGTCTAGCTATCACGGTTCATGAGATACAACCTAGTGACAGACGGACAGACAGACAGACAGACAGCGGAGTCTTAGTATTAGGGTCCCGTTTTTACCCTTTGGGTACGGAACCCTAAAAACGCTGAAATTACTTTTCTTGTATTCTAATAACATGAGTTTATACAAATATTCAAGTCCCGGCACTCAAAAAAATGTTTGACCTTCATACAAATTTTTAACCCCTTTGCACCACCTTAAGGGATGAATTTACCAAAACGCTGAAATCATTTTTTTTTCTCTTTTAATGAAATACTTTTTTACGAAGTTTCAAAATTCCTAGCTTAAAATAAAATTGGAACCCTATACAAACTTTCAACCCCTTTATAACCCTTTTAAGGGATGAATTTAAAAAATCTCTAAAATTGCTTTTTTTGTATTCTAATAATATGCCATTATAAAAAGATTTATGTCTTGCACTCAAAATATATTTGATCTCCATACAAACTTTTAACCCCTTTTTCACCACCTTGGGGGATGCATTTTTAAAAACGCTGAAATTAGTTTACTTCTCTTTTAATAAAATGCTTTTTACGAAGTTTTAAATTCCTAGCTTAAATAAAATTGGAACCCTATACAAACTTTCAACCCCTTTTTAACCCTGTTAGGGGATGAATTAAAAAAAAACGCTGAAATTACTTTTCCTGTATTCTAATAATATGCCCATATACAGTTTCAAGTCCCGCACTTCAAAAATTTTTGATCTACATACCAATTTTCAATACCTATTTCACCACCTTAGGGGATGAATTTTCAAAATCGCTGAAATTACTTTTCTTGTATTCTACTAATATGCCATTGTACAATGATTTAAGTCCCGCACCCACAAAAATATTTGATTTCCATACAAACTTTCAACCCCTTTTTCACCACCTTAGGGGATGAATTTTTAAAAACACTGAAATTAGTTTTCTTGTTTTTTAAATATAATACCTTTTTGCAGTTTCAAGTTCCTAGCTTAAAATAAAATTTGAACTCCAAGACAAACTTTCATCCCCTCTTTAACCCCCTTAGGGATGGAATTTCCAAAAACGCCGAATTCCCTTTTTTTGTAATCGGCTATTATGCCTTTCCAAGAAGTTTCAAAGCATTTGTAATGGATTCAAACTTTCAACCCCTTTTTAACCCTCTTACGGGATGAATTTAAAAAACGCTGAAATTACTTTTCCTATATTCTAGTAATATGCCCATACCATATACAAAGACTCAAGTCCCGCACTTGAAAATTTTTTTGATCTCCATACAAACTTTCATCCCCTTTTTCACCACCTTAGGGGATGAGTTTTCAAAAACGCTGAAATTATTTTTCTTGTATTTTAATCATATATCTTTTCCCGCAGCTTCAAATTCCTAGCTTAAAATAAAAACTGAACCCCATACAAACTTTCATCCCCTTTTTAACCCAATTAAGGGTTGAATTTCTTAATATCCCTTCTTATTTCTTGTACACAATATAAATGTAACCTGTTTTGCAAATTTCAACTTTCTAGCTTTTGTGGTTTCGCCTCTGCGTTGATGAGTCAGTCACTAAGTCAGTCACTGAAACTGAAATTTGTTGGTTTTCAATAAATAATAAAAATTATTAATAATATTTTTTTGTATAATTAATATAATTATTTAAACTGTTATAAAAACGTTATTTTATTACAATTATATACTTATATGTAGTATGATTAGTATGTATAAACACATGTAAAAGCACTAGTTCTCATTATGTATTTAGGTATAGTAGGTACTTAATCGCGGTCGGCAAACTAAAACGATTTCAAAATAGTCATATTTTTTTGAAATCTGCGCCCCCAAAGAATAAAAAAAACTATTTGTTAACAAACAGGAAAGTACTAACAAACATACAATAATTAAAAGATAACTAAGAAATATTGAACAAAAAAAAAAACAACATTCGGTGTTCGTCACAGCAAAAGGATTTCTACTCAGCAATACGCTTCGCTTTCTCGAGGAAAGCATTGATATTCTGCCGGACTGCCGGTTACAAATAATAAAACTCGTTTTAACTTGCTGCGACATTCTCAATTTAACCGGTTTATTTCGAACGAAATAAGAACTCAAGAACGAAATGGGAACGAATTGGTGTAAACCGTTATCTCAAAATGACTGTTTTTTAACCGGTAACTGCAAACGGAAACGAAATCCTTTTCGTTCCCGGGCGAATGAGCGATAACGGTTTGATCATTGAGACCGGTTTCCGAGCCCTGCCGAGGGTTCCGTACTTTTTAGTATTTGTTGTTATAGCGGCAACAGAAATACATCATCTGTGAAAATTTCAACTGTCTAGCTATCACGGTTCATGAGATACAGCCTGGTGACAGACGGACAGCGGAGTCTTAGTAATAGGGTCCCGTTTATACCCTTTGGGTAAAGAACCCTAAAAAAAACTTGTCAGGATGTCGCCGTCGCCGTCGGACGTCATTACGTCTGGGAGGAGATCATCATCATATATGTCTATCTGTCCGATATGTCACAGCCATTTATCTCAAAAACTACATAAAGTATATTTCAATAAAATTGGGAATATAATATATTATAGTTGGTCAAGCTAATTTTGTCAGTAGAAAAAGGCGCGAATTCAAATTTTATATGGGACGATAACCCTTCGTGCCTACATTTTTTAAATTGCTACCTTTTTATACTGACAAGATTTGTTTGACCAACTATAGGTACCTAGGTGTATCTTGTGAGCCGCTACTAAGTTTAGATGTTAGAATCAGAGTAGGTATAGGATATAAAAAATAAAAAAGTAGTTAGGTACCTATTTATGCGATTATCTATCACTATCATGCGTAGGTAGGTAACAATGCAGTATCAGTGTGATATTAAAAGGCCTTCGATTTTGGTCCAAAGATACCCTGAAGACATTCAAAGAACCTACCCGTTTGATTTGTGTCTGCATATAGTTGCATTTCGGTTGCTTTTTCTGTCCACCATTTATCCTTTAGAGCACGAACCTTTATCTTCAGACTTAGGTGTGCCTTATTTCTTTCAGTGGTATCATTAGTACGTAGGGAGCGTCTGAAATCGTCAACAAATTTCCGGATATCCGCGTCAGAAGCGTCGAACCAGTCCTGGTTTTTCTTTTGCGGTTTGCCAATTACTTGTGACGCACAGCTATGCAGGCAAGCGGCATATGTTCGCCAATGGTCATCAATAGACACAGAGTCTGGTATAACATCCGCAGCTGTGCCAAACGCATCATCTAGTTCCCGACTAAGATCTTGATCGTGGATCAACCTTACACACGATAGCCTTGCTGGAATTCGGTGTGGAGCTCGATGTGGAATCCTAAGTTTAATACGCAGTTTGGATCTAATAAGTCTGTGATCCGTCCAGCCCTGTGCACCTCTCATTACTCGAGTGATGAGTACCTCGGCTAAGTCTCTCTGGCGCACTATAACATAATCTAGGAGGTGCCAGTGCCTGGATCGTGGGTGCATCCATGTGGTTTTAAACTTGTCTGGCAACCGAAAGCACGTGTTCGTTAGGCAAAGCCCAAATTCGGCACAAATAGTGAGAAGATCCAATCCGTTGGTATTACATTTCCCAACTCCATGACGCCCGAGGACTCCTTCCCACGAACTATATTCGGTGCCAACACGAGCATTGAAGTCACCAAGCAGAGCGATTTTGTCGGAAGGTGGAATACTTTCAAGGACACCACGAAGTTCTTGATAAAACCTGACCTTCTCTTCATCTGGGGATGGCAGCGTGGGCGCGTAAACACTGATCAGATGGATAAACTTTTTAGATGTTAGTTGAAGTCGCAACGTCATTATTCTGTCACTAATGCCTTTTGGGAAATCTGACAGAGATCTTGCCAGTTGGTTACGTATAGCAAATCCAACTCCACTTGCCGCTTTTTCTCCTTGTGGTTTCCCGCTCCAGTAATAGGTGTATCCACCCAGGTCCTCACGTAACACTCCCGAGTCACTGAGATGTGTCTCACTGATGGCAGCGATGTCGATGTTATATTTAGCCAGCTCCCTAGCTATAAGCCCAGTCTTCCTCTCAGGGCATATATTGCGTTCGCTATCTAAAAGAGTTCGGACGTTCCAGGTGCCTATAACAAGGTGTTTGTGTGATTTATTTGTATTGTACTTATCATACCATCCAGGATAGCCGGTGCAGCCGCAGCGTTTGGGAAACTAAACAACCGTGTTTGGCGATCACATGACCTTAAATTAACAACCAAAATTATGGTCTATAAAGCCATAGTCATACCAACTCTTCTTTATGCCGCAGAAACCTGGTGCTGTTACAAAGCAGATATTAAAAGGCTGGACTCCTTCCATCTACGCTGTCTTCGCTCAATTCTGCGCATAAAGTGGCAAGACAAAATACCGAACACGGAAGTGCTGCGTCGCGCCAAGATGCCTGGTATCGAGGCACTCATCATCAAACATCAGCTGAGGTGGGGTGGCCACGTCGTGCGCATGGGCAATAACAGATTACCCAAAGCTGTGTTCTATTCCGAGCTCTCTAGCGGAAAAAGGAAACAGGGGGGTCAGTACTTGCGCCATAAAGACGTCCTCAAGCGTCACCTATCCACTTGCGGTATACCGAGCGATTCCTGGGAGGAAAGCGCGATGTGTAGAACGGCATGGCGCGCAACTGTTCATAAAAGTGTAGAGCAATACGAGCAGCAGCGCTTAGAAGACTTGGATGCTAAGCGCCATCTCCGTAAGACGCGCCCGAAGTCTTCGTACACCTACACCTACAATTCAGCCGGCCAGCTCCATTGCGTACCATGCAATCGCATCTTCAAAACCAAGTTTGGCTTCGCAAGCCACATTAGAGCGTTCCATGTTTCCCATTAAAAACGGTTGGAGTCGCCGTCGTCGGACACGGCGAGGAGGACATTATTAAAAGGCCTTAAATATCTATTTTTGGCATGACCAAAGATAGATATAACTCCGTAATAGATGGATACAGGCTAAGGAAAAAACGTGCCTCAAAAATCCCTAAAATTTGATTCTCGATCAGATGGCGCCACTAGTTTTGGCCTACTCTCGTATAGAGGGCGTTGACGGTTTCGTTTGTTATTTAACAATTTTAACGCATATCAGTGAAAGAACATGGGTCAATATCATAAAGATAATGCAAATAAAATAAAAAATATCCATATTTAAATACATTTTATCGTATTTTTATAAATCTTCATTTTTAGTTTTAAAGTGTGTCGATAGATGGCAGTGAATTTACTGTGGTTACAAAATTTTCTATGACAGTACCGCTCTATCTTATTATATCCTCTTTGGCATGACTGTAGGTATAACTTTACTAGACAAGGCAAGTGTCAATTACTAAAAAATTTAGCTCGAGATAAAATCTGTAAAAATATTAAGTCAAGGGCCAAAAGTAAAAGGTAAGTATACTAAATTACTAAGGAGCCAAATTGGGGTCGTGTCGTGAGTGAAGGCTGCCTGCGTTTACTTGCACACGTGGATGTTGGATTGAACGTTTGTTCCGTGTCAACTGCACTTAGAACTTTGTTACGAAAATCCTGTTTACCTAGTTTTGGCTGTGGGTCAATATAAAATCCCGAGTCCGTAATTCGTGTGCAGTAACGTATAGTATCGTTATTTATGTTATGCAATCGTTCGAGGAACGAGTGCGATCGACTGCACTCTCACTCAATAATGAGTTTCATTATTTAGGTACCTCATTTCCTCTGACGGTGCGAATGAACTTATACCAACCATCTACTATGCCTAGTGATTGTATCAATGAAATGTGTTGCTTTGCAGAAGCTTTGCCTTAACGTTTACTGCAGGATTTTACAAATTTTAAAGGTTTACAGGGCCCAGGGATTCATAGTAAGTACATAACAATGAAATAATGTCGAGCAGCATGGCTACAGTAACGAATAGATGTAACAGTAACAGATATCTAATAGGTATACAGTAACGGAAAATATCTATTATATTTTTTCTGGTACATTTGCATTATATTTTGGTAATTTTTCAAAAACGGCTAGCGATTTCGATTAACTTTACAATATAGGGGCGTATGAAATAGTATTTTATGCAATCGTGATATAATAGAGAGCTTTTCAGTCGAGTACCGTGTTTAAGCAACGAAGCTTGCTGAGTTGCTTAACTAAGGTACGAGATTGAAAAGCTTGATTATATCACTATTGTATACAATACTTTTTCTACGAGACAAAAAAATAATACTTTCAACTAGTAGAATCATACCACCAAACCAAACCGAAACCAAAAGTATACAGCTAAGATACGCGAGCAGCCGCAGCCCGCGATACCTTCATACTCGTACGCGCCGGCCGCCGGGCCCGGCGCCCCCGGCGGGTTGGTCAACGACACCTCCTCGTAACTCATGAGGCCCTGGTACCTGCTCCGCGCTAAATTCAATTTTAAGACAGTTTTTTTCTTGATTTTGGCCACCGTAGCCTATGGAGACTAACAAGCAACGCTAAGCGATTTTCGTAGGGTATGGATGTTGCTATATGAAGGGTGTCACATGCGCGTTTCTGACTTATGAAGCAATTGTTTCTACTACAACATAAAATTAAATATTTTTGTTGGCCAACCAATCACTTTGCATTGAATCGAGTCTCCTTAAACTAGAAATATTTTATCGAAATGTATAGTTCCATTTTCAAAATTTTTATAATTGACTAAACCGTATCGATAAAATTCTTATGCTTGAGTCGGAAGTGCCATAGACTATCCAACGTTGAAAAGAGTAAGGTTGTAGTGTTGCATGTGAAGTTGTAATACACAGATTATACTCGACGAGTAGAAAAAGGACAATTCGATCAAATTAGGATACATTTAAAAAAAATTGTTTACCCGAGTTTTCGCGGTAGCCCGGTGGGTATTAGATTGTAAAGTAATGATTCGTTTTCAAATCAGAGGCTAACGAGGGTAAAAAGCGATCCAGCTAGGTTTTATTGGTAAGATTCACTTTTGATTGTTTTCAAATAAGAAATCCAATATTTATAACATACATTAATTAGTGTGTGTGAAGTCCCCAATCTGCTAACGTAGCTGCCTATGTTGCCACGTGGAGTGGCACGTTAGTATATATATGTATAAGATCGTGATGATGACACAATCATTGTTTACATGATATAAAGCCTAATTTCACGGAGTTTCGAATGAATGCCCCGCAAAATAGGAATTGATAGATTTTTTGCCGCTACTGTAGATCACAATTTTAGGTTTCCACTTTGCAAACCATATTATTTTAACAGGACACTGGATTTGCAGATTGGGAAAGAGTGGAAAGACTAAATAGGTAGCTTTGGTAGGTACAATTTGAATACTCTCATCTGCTTTGTTTGACTGGTAAAGAATGCCGTATAGCATTAAGTCCGCCTTTTGTAAGACATGATGTGTTTTCTTTTGTTCAATCAAGATTAAATAACTATTTATTTCAATATAATAATATTTTCTGGTTGGGCCTATGCCCAACCAGATCTTGATATCCACTGACCCCTAAAGTTACAAAACTTATATTCTCATATACCTATCTTATCACAGCCGTGCGTGCTCTGGAGCCGTACCTGCAGTGCACTGCGCCGCCCAGGCCCGACCTGTTCCCGAAGCAGTGTCAATCCAGCGTGGACTGCTTCCCTAACCTGTGCTGTGCGGAGGGCGGCAAGAAACACTGTCGGCCGCCACAAAGGAGTCTGCTAGCTCTGTTAGCAGGCATGGGACAGGTAATTATTAAACATTATTTTACCGCATTTTGCCTGATTTGTAACTTTCCACAATCCACAATACAAGTCAATATTTTGATGCCATAATTATAGAAATATGGTGTATATGTTTTGGCAAGGCTGCAAACATTTAAACATACAGATGTTTAAATGTTTGCAGCCTTGCCAAAACACAGGGTTAAAAAACTAGTTTCAAACTAACGATTAGGAGGTGCTCCCGTTTCCTATATAAAAACCCAAACAAACTCAGTACAGGGACCATTCCCTGCTCATGATAATGTAGTCAGGTCGATAGACCTCGCCACTTGGCATTACTTTTTAGTGTATTCCCATTTGTCCCCGCCCAACTTGACCACTGCTATATAGGTACATATATGAGGCGGATGGGAATGATTTACGTGAATGCACCTATTCCCATCAAATGGGAATACACAGACTTTAAGGATGGAATCGCAATGCATCAGGTTAAGTAAGCTTATGAGTAAAGGTACTATACTAAATACTTTCTTTTTACAGAGATTTGGAACCACCCTAGTGAACCTGCGGCAAGCACAAGCAAATAGAAATAATAATAAAATATAGGAATTTAAGTGACTATACTTAATAATAATTTAATGTTTTGTACTTTTTTATTTAAAATAAAATTGTTGTTCTAAAAGTTTGTCTCATTTAACCCCTATTATTAAGAAAATGGGGAGAAAGAGGCAAGTAACATAAAAAAATCGGCCAAGTGCGAGTCGGAGTCGCGCACGAAGGGTTCCGTACCATTACGCAAAAAAATCACGTTTGTATTCCTCCATTGTAGAGCCCCACTTAATTATTTATTTTATTCTGTTTTTAGTATTTGTTGTTATAGCGGCAACCGAAATACATCATCTGTGAAAATTTTAACTAATCTAGCTATCCTGGTTCATGAGGTACAGCCTGGTGACAGACAGACAGACGGACAGTGGAGTCTTAATAATAAAAAGAATGACTATTGTATGCCGTTTTGTATGTAAAACAGGTTAACTTGATGGAGCGCAATACAGAACTTCAATGTTGTTATTCTAATGTCAGTTTTAGGGTATGTATCTAAATAAAACTGTGAGATATGGGTTTTATAATGTATTATACCTTAACATTATTGAATAGCTCCCGCATTTAGTCCAGCTGAAACAACAAAAAAAATTAATTAGATGGATAAAGATGTGGTTCAACTTCATGAGGACTGGAATGAATAATATAGGCAGTTATTGTAAATCTACTCAATTTCATACACTTGATACATCCTCAAACATGCGGTAGTGGGTGGCACTGAACCAGTGACCACTAGAGTTAGATCAAGATAAGTCTGCAGCGATTTTGATAGCCCTCACTGTGCAAGTGTTATTTTAAATGTCAAACTGCTCTGAAATTATGACTAGCCTGGCACTACATCCAAAGATGCGACAATTAGGGTGTTTAACTACAGGGTCTACACTACAGCAAAGAGGATATAATATTATAGAGCGGTACTGTCATAGTAAATTTTGTACCCACAGTAAATTCACTGCCATCTATCGACACAGAATACGGCACATCTGATCGAGAATCAACTTTTCGTGATTTTCGAGGCACGTTTTTTCCTTAGACTGTATCCATCTATTACGGAGTTATCTTATCTTTGACTACAGGCATCCTTTGGTAACTGGATTATTGGCTGAGATAGCATAGCATCCCCACTTAATGTTGTACTAGTAAAACAAGAGTACGTAAGAGGTACTGGATCGAACAATGATACTTAGATTACTAAGGTAGAGCAGGCATGTTAAAAGAACTAATAAATAACCAATGTGACATTTGAAATTACACACACCTTCTTGAAGCCGATGTCGTGAGCGTACTCCCTGAAGCACTGTCTGCAGATGTTCAAGCCGTATTTACGAATAAGTCCATGACGGTTCGAGCAGGCCCGGCTAAAATAAAATAAATCTCATTAGCACTTCTTGTTCAACACGTGTGCGTTACATGGTCGAAGGATACCTAACCAATTAAGTTGTTTAAGCGCATTTTAGTGACGTACCATGAGCGGGATCCCTGTCCGTATTTGCGGGGATGAGAATACCAGATGTTAGCGTGACCCATGGTGAATTACTTCAATATTTTGGGCTCAAAAGCGCCGAAAGACGTCTAAAATGGCGTGCGCCGTAACCTGAAAGGACGAATGAATGAAGTAATGAAGTTAGTCAACGAATGAATGAATGGACAATACAGATTATATAATGAACGATGTAAACGAATGAATGAATTGCATTTAAGATAGGATTATCTGTGGGAACTAGTGATGTAGAATGTAATCGGTAAACAGAATTGCCATATGCAAATATTACAAAATCTATTTTAAAAAATGCCCCTGCCGGGTGACGTGATATCAAGCTGTCAAGGTGAAGGTGAACGTCCGACGACTGACCGCGCCACGGTTTTGCGGTGTATGAAATTTCTTCTACTCATTTCACTGGATCGGAGGTATTTTTTAAATTATATGTTAGATTACTTCCCTCCTGCTTTATTGCACTTAATTTTTGTCTCAGTAGTCTTATACATTTGCTTTGCAAAACGTTTTTATTTGATACGTACCTATATATAATATTTTAATGTAGTGCCGTTCAAATTAAGATCGGAAAAGGATCAAAGATCAAAAAACTATTTCTGTATATATTATTTTCCTAATATACATTTAAGATTTCTAAAATAACTGTACAGCTTCCGTAACATTCACTACGAGCAGAGTCGTTTATTCAGTTCAATTGTGAAAGGATATGTATATAACTTTACATGTTACTTATAAATCAAGTATAAAATAACATAATAAACAATCCTGGTATATAAAATTTGCCTTTACCTGTAGGAACAGGTAAAGGCAGAAGCAACCAGTACAGGTAATTAATGCAGACTTGACCAAATTTGGAACGGGTTTCCTTACAAAATGACACTGTGGTTGCTCTGCAAAGAAACCATGAGTTTATCTTTCTGCAACCATGATAATCCGCGTGATGTTGATATGTGAATATTTCACATATGTGTGAACTTGTCTCGTTTTGTTATCACTTGTTTACAAAGTCATATCTAAGGGTGGTGTCCAACTGTCCAATTTCTTGGTCCAATGTGTATTTTGCATCTCACATTTTGCTTAATGAGAGAGTGAGACGCAATGACATTGGACCAAGAAATTGGACATGGAATACCATTCTAAGACAAACATTTATACACCCATTTGCTTGGGGTCTTAAAATACTTTAGTTATGACTTGTTCATGTGCTATCTTGAAACTATGTAGACAGCTAAAATAAAGATAAATAAGACAATGACACATCTGTTTTGCAGTGGAAACTGTAAGTGGTTAATTAATATTTATCTTATGTTGTTTGTTCTAGGTAAACACAGACAAAAATGGGTTTCATATTCAGTTTTATAAAAAAAATTATAAAACTTGTTTTGTTTTTGGCTATATTTGTTGGAATCATTGTTTTGATACCCAATTTACCACCATACACCAAGTTTACAAGTATTGAGTAAGTCCTAATTGTAAATGTTTTGAAATTTTTCTCACTAGAAGCTAGTATAAGTACTAAAATGCTTTTTTTTCTGTCTACAGGCTTGCACCTACTCAGCCTAGAGTTGGTCCTCTAGCACCCAATGAGGCTTTAAATAACGCTCAAAGAATACATGTGGATAAAGTTCTAGGGCCAGAAGCCTTCCAAGTAGCAAATGGGGAATTATTCACTAGTCTGGCAAGTGGAGAGATAGTCAAGCTGTCTCCTGGTGGTCATGTCACTTTTGTGACCAAAGTAGGACAACCATGCAGTGAGTATACCGATAAGATTCTAATTAGAATTAAATAAGATTTTCACATATTTAATTCTAATTAGAATCGTATCAGAAGATTCTAATTAGAATAAGATTTTCCAGTGCAGTAATAGTATAATGCAATAACATGAAGTACAAAAGTGGTTACACTTACATTCATCCTCTTTTCTTTCGGCCTGAGATAAACTTGTAATTTTTACTTACGTAAGTGAGGACAAAGCTATTTGTTAAAATGAGATAACAATATTCATCTCTCTTTCTGTAGTATAGCTGTGTCCCTACTTATGTAAGTTAAACTTACACGTGTATTTTGGGCCTTACACTCATGAAGTGAGAGTTCATATTATTAGTATCAGTATCTCTTTTACTTTTTTGAGGTCTACGGGCTGTAGTAGCCAAAGCTTTAACTAATTGACTCACTATACGAGTCATGCTTACTTGCCAAGTGCTGGTAACTTCCTTATATACACACATATAAAAAATAGTTTAAAAAATAATATAATATTATGTTTTATCTCATATGTATAGCTGGATTGTCTCAAGAACACATTTGCGGAAGACCACTTGGATTTCAAATTGATGCTAACAAAAATATATTATATCTTGTTGATGCATATCATGGTATTTGGAAGACCGATCTTAAGACTGACAAGAAGCAACTTTTGGTCTCTCCTCGAGTTGCAATTGATGGCCGTGTACCCAGATTATTCAACCATATTGCACTGGCCAAAAATGGAGACTTCTACTGGACTGACTCTAGCAGTGACTTTAGCATAAAAGATGGTGCCATATCTTTGCTTACTGATCCATCTGGGAGGTAAGTGACGTTACTTTAATTTGTTCCACCTTTTCCATCTGATTATGTTTATTCTTCTTTTATTGCATACTAGCTTTGGCCCGTGACTTTGTATGCATGGAAAGATGATGATGATTGATAAAAACTATCCCATGTCCTTCCCCGGGCTTCAAACTACATCATTTCATCTAAATCGGTTTAGCGGTTTAAGTATGAAGAGGTAACAATATACAGACAGTTACTATCGCATTTATATTATTAGTTGGGATTTTCCACCCTGAAGAAACTCTAGAAGGATTACTAGGTAGTCAATAAAGTAAATTAAGGTAAACATTTTTTATGCTTAATTTATTTCACTTTCCTTTGTTGGAAAGTTAATGTCAAGCCCTGTGTTTCTTTTTTACATAAATTCATAAATTTTGTTATATTGAAATAAAATAAAACTATGAAAACGGATTATATCGCGTATATTGAATTTATAATACATCCCAAATATTGAAATATTTTAAATAAACACTGATTAATAATTTAGGGATTTTTTAAACGCTCGGGATTAGTAAACCTTGTCTCTTTGCAATAATACTTACTTACAAAGAGTCAGTTAACTGTGTAAATGATGGTACCTATTCTATAGAAGTGTGGCTATCTTGTGGAACACATCATAACTCTTGAATTAGAAAAAAAGTATTAATTCCACATAAAATTTTAGACTTTTCTACTACAACGCAGCCAAGAATGAAAGTAAAGTACTCCTCGACAACCTTTGGTTCGCCAACGGCGTGGCCATATCCCCCAACAACCAGTTTGTGGTCGTAGCGGAGACCAACAGATACAGGCTTATGAAGTACTACATTGACGGCCCTAAGAAAGGAAAGAGTGAAGTTTTTGTTGATGGCTTGCCAGGTAATTATAATATGGTAATTTTAGCACTTTTATTGCCCTAGAGTTTATAGAACAAGATACAAAATCATCGAAATTGCCATTATAGGAACCCTAGGTCAATAGGAAAATGTGTGATGAATGTGAAGTGTGATATGAGTGTGATCTATTGTGATAGGTTTCTCCAAATATGTACTTAGTTTTTTTAATCTTTAATGGACATACAATACATACTTTCTTTTATTAGAACAATCATGAAAAATTAACTGTTTAAGGAAAGAGCATTAAATCTCAAAAAAAAAATGGAGTTAATGAATGTAACCCGCCGTTTATTACCCACGGTCACTACTCAATTGAGTGTAAATAATTTATTACCTACAGACATTTACTACTAACGTTATTGATTAATGCAGAAATGGTAATGTTTATGCTTTGGTTAGGTGTAAGGTGTCATTTTAATAACTTGTCACGTCTAAGTCACACCCGACAAAAGATTTTCTAAAGGTTTTTTTTTATTTAAGTTTTTCTTGGGTGTATTTTGAATAATATGCTCACACACATACCTAATATAATCTATTTACATTTTTAGTAGACTTATTGAACAGTTTCTTTATCATGTAAACTTGAAGCGTTCCGACGGTACACATGAAAGTGATCTGGAAGGCCGACCACAGGTCGACGATGAAGGTGTCCTCGAACGCCGCGTAACTGTCGCGCGACTTGCTCGCTCCGTAGATGTCCAATAGATGGCGCGCGCGCACTACGAGCTTCAGGGTGCGCGTGAGCGAATCAGCAATATGCGCCACCTCCATGTAGTAAACCTCCCCGTTCGGCAATGTGCCCGTCCACTCTAAGACTTCTTCTTGTTCGACTTCACTAACTCCGGGCTCTGATGCTTTCTCAACTGCCTCAGCAACTTTATCCTCTATCATCACATACACAAACACTAACTTTGAGTTCATCACGCTGAATGTATTGTCCAGGCAGAACACATAGTCCCCGTCCTGCTCCAACTCCATTATAAGCGAGTTGTAGGGCTGCTTGTAGTCTGAAGCTAGTACTAGCCCATCGGGCGCCACGATATCGAACGATATGTCTATATCTCCGTGTTGCCCGTCGATCACTTGGTACGAAGCTTCGAGAATCTGACCGGCTTTCCCTTTCTCGAAGAAGCACGTTCTATCGCCTGGCTCTACTCGGAAATTCATGTCCGTTTCGTAGGTCATCACTTGAGCGGCACATGCTCGTAGAATCAAAAGTAAAAAAACTAGTATGTACATTTTGTTAGCTGTATCCTCGTTACACTGTTGCAAGAGCGCGTCTGACTTTGTAGCTGTTTGTTTGAACAGTTGCGTGCGTATTGTCATTGCTCATTGGTGTTAATCCAAAAGTAGTCATATCTGTTATTCTGTTCTCACTGTTATTCAAGGCCTGCAATTTTTATGCTGCAGACAATTTCGATTACTTTCAGGAGGTAAATTTACTTATTACTTACCTAAAACTTATATTTTTCCCGGTGACCCCGAGATCGGAGATCAAGACCTAAATCCGCTTGTATCAACCATAATCGAGGGGCTAATTTAACTTTTCAACCCCGAGCACCTCGAAATTTCAAACATCTCGAACTCCCAGGCTTTATATACTTACAGGATGTTTTTTTTAACAACCTGCAATATTTTACGATGTTATATAGGCCATACTGAGCAACTTTTACTATGGAAGTATGGACCCAACCCCGAAATCACCAAAGAAAAATTGTCTGTGTCATACATTTTGGCTGGTCTGTGGTTGTAAATTTTTTTGCGCGATTTTGGGGTTGGTCCCATTAAGTCCCATAATAAAAGTTGCTCAGTATGATGAAAATATTGCTGGTAATTAAAAAACAGCCTGTATATGGAAGTATTTATATTTGGAGTTGAAACTCTAGGTCCATGGGGTCCCAGCGCGCACAAGTTGTTTGCAGAAATCGCGAAGCGTCTGGTTGACGTAACTGGTGACCGAAGAGCTGGCGGCTTCCTCGCACAACGTATCAGCATTGCGATACAGCGAGGAAATGCCGCCAGCATCGTTGGTACAATGCCTCAAGGGCCTGTTTTAGATTTAAGCTAGTTATTAATTTCGTTTACGTAGTAGGTACCACTGTATATATCTTGTATGTAAATAAAGAGTTTTTTCTAGTATTTGTATGAAATCGCGTTGCAATGAGATATCGCGACGATGGGATGCAGAGGTAACTTTCAGCCGACACCCTACACTATGCCTGCATCTGCATATTTTAGCAAACTTAAATTATTAAGTAGTTACATTACAGACTGCGTGGTGCAACCGGCCATTACTGTTCGCATGTGATCATTGACACCGAAATATCCATTTCATGTTGAATTGTATAATCGCCATCATGACTTCACGCGATCTAATTTCACTGATAAATGCGTGTAAACATTTTAGAGAGTCGCATAATTCCTTGTTGCAGTCGATAAATGCACGGCGAAATCTGTCTCAAATTGGATAGAGCCGATTCTCAGTGACCATTTTGTAACAAGGTCAAATCAGACAGTCGGAGACAGGAGTCGGAAATTTTCAACAATAAATTATTAAATGGGATACAATAATATGTATTCAGTTAATAGAACATCGCCAGTTGCCGATAAGAGCAATTTATGTTTTATTGATAATGGTCGGAAGCGGGACGCGTCTTTCTATGCAGTCAACATAATATATAATCAATATATAACCTATATATAATCAATGTAAGGGTGCGTCCATTATTTACGTCTAAGGATGGTATTCCATCTGTTAGGTTATTCAATTCCCTCGCGCCCTAGTGATATTTTGTTCGAGACCCTCCAATCTTAAACGCCTTATGTAAATAATGGGCCCCTAAATGGGCCCGAATGGCTGCCATCAAAATATGTAATTGTAATGTAACTACTGTATACAAGGTTCAAATTCCTTTATTCTAGTAGTTGGACCCTAAGATTTATATGACTCGTACATAACAAACTGCCTTCCAGGTGTTCCGGACAACGTGCGCGCGCTCCCTGACGGCTCCGGTGTCCTGGTGGGCCTGTACTCGGTGTTCGACGACGAGCACCCCCTACTTACGCGGTCCATGTCGGAGGCCCCCGTCGCTAGGAAGTTCCTGGCGCGCCTGCAGACCCTGATCGAACTGCCGTTCGCTTATCTCAACACTGTGTATCCGCACTTTTTGTTCGACGATGTAGAGTATTTCGTAAGTGTTTGTCTTGTATTCGACTATGTATCCACTCAGCTGGCACGTCAATGTCAAAGGTGGCCATCGCTAGAAAATTCGATGAAGTTATACTGTCGCTGACGAGCATAATATCTACTCACGAGTTTAGTGTCACGAGCACAGCTACATCAATTAAATATCATTTTTTAACATGCTAAGGAAGCTAAAATGATTTACATTGTTTATTATATATCTATTTTTCTCTTTATAGGTCGGCAACTTCAAGAGCGTGTCCGGCATTGTGCCTCCAATGGCCGGTTTAGTACAAATAGACTGGAACGGAAAAATCGTCGCATCCTACTTCAACACCGACAAAAGCTTAGGCCAAATCAGCGACGCGATTGTCTACAACAACAAACTGTATATAGGCAGTCCTCATGCGAATTACATTGGTGTCGTACCTGTCCCGCCACTGCTGCAGAAGGCCTTCGCTTTAACGGCTAAACCCAAAGTAGAAGAGAAGAAAGAAGCCCCGAAAGTGGCTAAACCAGTAGAGGCTCCAAAACCGACAACCACTACCACACCTAAACCTACAACGACTACGCCAAAACCTACTACTACTACGCCTAAACCTACTACCACTACTACTCCTCCTAAACCTACTACTACTCCTCCTAAACCTACTACTACTACTACTCCCAAACCGACGCCCGCACCAGCCAAGCCCGCTTCGGCGAAACAAGAAGCTAAACCCAATCAACCTGAAGTAAAAACGAATACACCCAAACCGGCAACTCAAAAGCCTGTTGAAACGAAACCTACTCCAAAACCAGCTGAGAACAAAGCTAAAAAGGAGAAGAGTGGATCTCCTAAAATTCCTCATGAAAAATCTACGCCTGAACAGATCCCTATCCAAGAGGAGATACCTTCGGACACGGCCAAGCCCAATAAGGAAACATTAAAAGTGATAAAAAAGGGCGGCCCGACAGAGATTCCTAACCCTCATTTGTAAGTAGTTTTAAAAAGGAGGTTAGTAATTTAACTTAAAATGTCCACCCGGTTACTTATCAGAGCTTGTAAGTAAAACGTGTGAACGTGGTTGTGGTCCGAGAAAGTTGAAATTACACTTTCACGAGTCCTTGTGTACAAATTCGATCAAAAATTTTAACAATCAAAAGTATGGGGGCTCGATTTATTCAGTATAATATCATTCCAAATAATCTTTTAAGATACCGTAAAATGGTCCTCCCTACTTATCATATTTGCTCCACTAGTAAATTTTGAATATTTTTAAACAGTTCATTATTTAATATTCAGACGAATTAAATATTAAGAAGAACATCTTATGTAAAGTATTTTATCGGTAAATCAACTTTATGAAATGTTGTTTTACATAAAACGAAGTTGTGAATAAGGAGCACAAGATATCCATTGTTTGGGGTATTTTTGCTCCTACCTATAGTTTCCTTAGGGGTGCAAAGTTACCCCATTGTGCGCCAAATTAATAGGCCCTGCCAAAAAAAAATATGACTAACGTAGCAATACTACATTGTTGTCAAGGGATGGAAAGAAAGGGCATTTTCTGACGAGGTACCTAGATGCCAGACCGAGGCTTGGCAAGGCCTATCAAAAAGGTCCGAGTCAGAAAATGCCTGTTTCCACCGAGGTGTACATAGTGCTTTTCTCAAACATGTAAGGAAATACTGAAATATATAATATATTTAGCGAATGTGGCATACGTTATGTACACGTTCGTTCCGCGTAGTTGCGCGCACCGCGCCCCCGGTACTGCACCGCGCGCCCGGCGCCCAGCGGACAAAAATGGAATTTGTATCGGTTACTTGTTATTTTACTACTAGGAGTAAAATGAATCATACGAATTCCATTTTTGTCCGCTTCGTCCGCGCCGGGCGCGCGGCGGCCGTGCGTCGTCGTCGCTGGGGTCAAAATTAGGCTCTTTGCGTTTTCGATTTACGAAAAAAATGCGACCGTTTCTGAGCATGGTTGAGAAAAATATATATACAATTTCGTTATAATTATAAATAATAATATAGAAATATTGTTTGAATATAATAGACGTCAAGGCCTTTCTTAGGGTTCCGCATCCAAAGGGTAAAAACGGGACCCTATTACTAAGAATCCAGGCTGTATCTCATGAACCGTGGTAGCTAGACAGTTGAAATTTTCACAGATGATGTATTTCTGTTGCCGCTATAACAACAAATACTAAAACCAGAATAAAATAAATATTTCAGTGGGGCTCCCATACAACAAACGTGATTTTTTTTGCCGTTTTTTGCGTAATGATACGGAACCCTACGTGCGCACTTGGCCGGTTTTTTTTAATTGGAGCATATAGTACCCACCAAGGAGCAAGGTAGGACCATTTTACGGTAATAGTATTCTTTTTAGACTGAAGTTTTACCTTGTCCATTCCTTTATTTTAATGATATTTAGTATAGTATTTTTATTTTATTTCCTTTATTGGCATAGATACAAATTATTATTATTGTTGTTGTTTTTGGTGGAACGTGTTTTATCGAAAAAAATCGATAAAAAATTATTTATATTGTGATCTTCTTAGAAGATTTATTTGTTAGAGTTGGTATACATATGTATGGGATGGTAATAATTATTGTATTAGCACCAGTTTTTGTACACTGTTATCACTTCACATTTGAATGCTTTGGAATTTATTATGGAGTAATGAGTATTTTAATTATTTTTTAAGAGTTCATCGTATATCTTAATAGCGTTTCTTTTAAATTTAACTTTCAGTGTACCTTTTTAGTATTGATTCAAACAGGGGTTTTATTTTCTTATTACAGCTATTTAAATCTTTTTCATCTTAAACTTAATGCCATAGTTTCAATTATAATTTCTAACGCTACGATTTATCAGTCAGTTACCAGTAAACCAACAGTGCAATAAGTACCTATACAATAGATGTATGTTTTTGTCATAACTTGCGTTACAACCAGAGTCATTTATTAGTTGCATACGTAATGATTACTGTTATTAGTTTTTGTTGAGCAGTTAACATTTTTTATTTATTCCTCGCAATTTTTGTAATTTTTAGAAAGGGAAACAAAAATTAGAATTTCTAAATTACCGTTATACCTTTTGCGTATAAAAGACTGAATTGTTCAGTTCAAAATATCTGACATGTGTATCTCAAGATTTTGTAATGAAGCAATATGTATACTTAAGTACCTAATAAATATGTTTTTATTAACACTTGTTTAATTTTACAGGGAGAATAGAAATAAAACATAATTGTTGTTATATCAAAAGTTATATTACCTAATTTGCTTTACAAAGTTCCTAGCTAATCATTTAAACCACATTATAATTTAACCCTTAAATGCATATTGTTGCCAAATGTATACAAAGCATTGGACAGCTCACAGATTCAACAGAAAAAAGCTAAAAACATTTTTTCCAACCAAAAATAAAAAATCATGCATTTAAGGGTTAAGGATGAGCTTTTCTTAACAGAACTCAACACGGTCTATCATAGGCAAGCCCATATTTCTAATAGTCCTATCCATCACCAAAGATGGCTTCTGCAGTATGTCATGTCACTCATGCCTGCTGCTAACATTTCACTTAAACGAAACGATTGTTAAATGACATTCCAGCAAGTAAAATTTAAAACAAAACTGCGCATAAATAGAGTATTTACGATACAGATAATTCGGTCACGCCTAGAAACGGCGAAAAGAATCAAGGATACATTTTCAGTTTATGCATGTCTTTATCCAGAATAGGTATTAGGTACACTACATAAGTAACAAAAAACCTGATAGACAAAACAGAATAGGGCAGAAAGGAACAATCCATTTAAGAATTAAGGCATAAAACGAATGGAATGTTAACAATGATTTTGAACCTTAAGTAAAAATGTTACGTAATGCAAGGTTAGGTTAGGTTTTTATCATTGTGAACCGTCTACTTAAACATCAGACCGGGCTTCGGCGTTTATATACTACTTGCTATTGGTTGTTTGCATTATATTCATTTCATTTGTGTTTCTAACACTAGGTATACCTTACGAGTATATCTACATTCATTTGGTTAGCCACTGCGATTTTACCTGGAATTGTCAGTCTTTAAGAGTCACTTGAATTATTTAGTAAACATTTAAATCATCCAATACCACTTTTGATTTTAAAGATATTTTCTCGGCTATGAGCAACTAATAGTAGTGTAAAACTTTTAGTCTAGGATAACTACTAATAACAAAAATCCTATTGCCCGCAATAAAAGTATAATTTTGTGATTAGCTTACCAAATAAATCAACTAAGAATAGACGAGAACCTTACTTAGTGTATTTCCGGTGTGTCATTAGTTTACATTGGTAAGTAGAGTACATCGCATATGTAAATATTAACATGAAAATTCACTTACTCATTCTTCAATAAGACTGACTACCGAGCCATAATCGACAGTGCTTACAAATTTCCTACAAAACCACATTATACATTTGCTGCAAGTCCTATAAGGCTTCATAAGAAGGCATGAAGTAGATTGGTTACGTATACGCACTATGCGTAGATATTAGGAAATAATTCCCTGGGTATTTATTAGTAATCATTTGTATTAGCGACATATTCACTCAATCGTGCGCGCTGTACTTTTTAGTGACTAACACGATACTCCACGCAGAGAAGTTAATCCTGGTACCATCATCCGGACTGCTATAGTAGACGCAAACCAAACTGACGGCCGGGGTCGTAAAACTTCTCATTCGCGCTCGCGTAATCGAAGGTAGGTTGAGAGAGATAGAGATATGACCCCGGTCGTCAGTTTGGTTTGCGTCTACTATAATTGACAACTCTACCTTATTGCAAGGTCCATCTATGGCCAGAACGTAAAGAAGTAAATAATAGGCAAAAAAATTGTACAGAAATAAATCGTGTCTGGATTGACATCTCCACTGTCGGGACATTATCACTATTATCAGATATCGCCATTGCGTTATCCTCTTTAGGAGTTTGCCCTGGGACGAAGTGTCCAGGTTGGCTATCAAGCCGGTTAAAACCTTCAGCGACCCTACGAATAGTTCGCTCCCCAGATACTACTCATGTACTTTTGGGTCTCTCTATTACTGTTAGTTGTGAGTCCCTACTCGAGTACTAGTACAAGTAATACTCCCTATTGTAGGGGTTTGTAGTTTAGATGATTGTCAAAGGCGATAATATGAAGAGTTAATACACAGGATAGGTAGCTTCTATTCCTATCAAGCAAGAATACCGTATAACCCTCTTAGTTAGTCGAAGAATTTAAATATAGCCAAAAAGTGAGATCAACATTTGTAACCTAAAAGCCAATACTGAGAGTTTTCTAATAAATCAGATATCAATAACCCAACTTTGATAATCGGATACCAACGTCATATATACAAATCAGCAAAGGTTAAATAGCAATAAGCGTGCACAAATAAGTCAACATTTCTTCGCTCTTCTAACATACTCGCAACACAACTAACCTCAGCCATCGCATTAAGGTTTACAAACGTTCAACGATAATCAGAAACTGGAAGGAATCGCCTTCATTAATTGATATCTAGTGTGTGGGGCTAGCTATATGAAGAGCTGCTCGGCGGCTAACGCGTCCGCGAAGGGCTTGACGACGCCGCGCGTGGCGAAGTAGAAGATGAGACCGAACGTTATGGAGATGGGCAGCGCCGGCAGCGCCTTCTTGAGGATCGCCAGCAGCAGGAGGGTTAGGCATAAACCCTGGAATCAGTATTAAACACATTAAACCGGGTCACTCACGTTTATAAAGCCGATGATTGCTCGACATGTTTCGCTCCATAACGAGGAGCATTTTCAAAAGAGCGCTCGCGTTGGTGGCCCGACGCAGACTGCGGTGCGGGCTGCAGCTCTCCGCGACCGATTACTCGGTGCGGGCGACGGCGGCGGCGGCGGCAGGGGAGACGAGAAACTACCCGAGCGCACGGCATTATAGGGATGATGACACATGTTGAATTTTATAACAACATCTAGTAAAATAGATAGCAAATGAGCAATTTATCACAATAATGTGCAAAAATAACTTTCAAAAATGAAAAAAGTAAGAGTACCATTCGATTCCTTACATTTTATCAGAAAAATATTGTATAGCAACTAATAAACATAAACGTAATATTTCACCGACAAAATCGCAATTTATTTATTTTCCATACATTCAAGATGGGCTCTCAGTGACCTTGGCGTCACGTTCACTTATCGTTTTGTTAGAAGCGTTTCGCGAGTGAAGTACGACTGTCAGACTTTGACTATCATTTCTAACTTTCATATTGCTTTAATGCAATGGGTCCCATTTATAGACAATGAGAATTTGTCATCTAGCCTATTGTCAAATGGTGGGTTGTACACAGCACTCACTACGGCATTCGCTTAAGGATCGTAATCAGTAACAGTTTCGTTAAACCAAGTTAAGCTTATACTCAGATGAAACGGGTATCTTTTGAAACTAGGTAAAAGCAATCTGCGGTACAGAAAGCATCTCTCATTAGACAGACATCTGTATAGGAATAAAAATGTGTTACTACATATTTACTACTTGATTTGCCGTTATGACCGGTCTGGCCTAGTGGGTAGTGAGCCTGCCTGTGAAGCCGATGGTCCTGAATCATGGGTGTTTTCTATGTATATAAGTATGTATTTATCTATATAAGTATATATATCGTCGCCTAGCACCCATAGTAGGTACAAGCTTAGTTTGGGGCTAGGCTGATCTGTGTAAGATGTCCCCCGGTTTTTTTATTTATTTAAATGTCCCGAAATTTTCATTTTCTAAAATATCTAATTATAAAACGATTGTGAGACTAACATATTAAAATTATTTTATTATCGATGAGGAAGATACTCCAAAATTTGATCGAAACCTGTCGAGCGTTTATTCGACTTATAATAATACCAGTTTAAAATAAATAAAGTAATTTCAATATGGTAAGATAAAATATAATATAGATGTGAGAGACTCACAATAAGTATAGCAACAAAACACGCGAGTGTAGTGTTCCAGTCGCCGTAGGAGCTGGCCTTGCCGACGAGCACGCTGTAGAATATGAAGTCGCCCAGACCCAGCTTCACGCCCTCTGGAATTCAAACATATTAATCAGATATCACCCTAACTTTCAATTTTACTTTATTTTGTGACTATTTGGTATATACAATTTTAATATAAACATCAAAAATCAAATTGTTGTTCTTAGAAAATATTGAAGAAGGAAGATTAGGTAACCGACCTTCTTTAATTAAAATTTTAAATAAGACCAACTGTTTAAAGGTTTAAATAAGATAAACTATGACGACTGCCAGCGTACTTCGGATCGGCTTGACCCCTTGGCGCTGCGTAAATATATACCTATAATCGCCGCCTGCAAGCAAAATTGAAACTTATAACCGCGCACGAACCGTGAATCTTCTTTGCGCGCCGCAGTTTTATGACCGAGCTGTGAGTGTCGGCACGGGGTTGTCACTGGACAAGTTTTTGTACCTATACCTACTGATTTATTATTTTTAAGATAAATATGTAGAAATTACAAACGTTGATTCTGCAAACATAAAAAAAATTATCCGGAGATAGTATGTCTGACTCTCACGGAAGTAGGTATGCCACAGCCGTATTCCTTTGAAAATATGTCGGTCAGTTCCTAACCTAATATTGTTTCTGCAGGCAACCAATATTCAATAAATTATAACTTTCAATATCGTCCGAAATTTTAAAATACGTTATTTCTGCTTCCTTGTTCTTCCGTTTATTCAGACATCCATAAACAGAACAATATCTTTTATACGGATTAGATCGAGATTTAGGTTTCGAAGCCATTGTGTATTTTCAATTTTGCGCGAGCGCCACGTGACACGACTATCATGCGAGCCGAGCGGCAGCCCACTGCCATACGCCTGCCCGGGAGGCCAAATGTACCTAAACTGCCCTGACGTTGCCATCCTCACCACTTAGATGGTTGGCAGTCCTCAACTGTGCGTTTCTCCAGAAACTTCCTGCCTCGCACAGCTAAACAACGTGACACGACTTCACGACTATCATGCGAGCCGAGCGGCAGCCCACTGCCATACGCCTGCCCGGGAGGCCAAATGTACCTAAACTGCCCTGACGTTGCCATCCTCACCACTTAGATGGTTGGCAGTCCTCAACTGTGCGTTTCTCCAGAAACTTCCTGCCTCGCACAGCTAAACAGAGGAATGAACTGCCTGCCTGCGGTATTTCCGGACCGATACGACCTTCAAGAAAAGAGCGTACTCCCATCTTAAAGGCCGGCAATGCACTTACAACCCCTCTAGTGTTGAGGGTGTCCATGGGCAGCGGTGATTGCTTACCATCAGGTGATCCGTCTGCTCGTTTGCCATCTATATCATAAAAAAAACGATTTTAACTCCTCTACAGGGCTCAACAGTTTTTTCAATCCAAGAGTCTGACCACTCTGTCGCTCACCAAGTCTGATGTGAAGCATGTCGCATGCATAGCGCTTAGGCCAGGATTACACTTGTAAGTTTTACTTACGTAAGTAGAGACAAAGCTATTTGCTAGAATGAGATAATGATATCCATATCTCATTCTGTAGTATTGCTGTGTCCCTACTTACGTAAGTAAAACTTACAAGTGTAATCCTGGCCTTATATGGTTTCGTCATCGCCAAACTCGGTGCGGTCGGAGTATACCTAGGTATATGTATATAAAGTGTGATCTTGTGAGCGGCGCGGTACTAACTCTCCTCCTCCATATCAGGCGGCGGCGGCGGCGCGGGTCGCTCGACGCGTGTAGTGTAGTTGGCGGGCTGCGTGCCGTCCACGCGCAGGCGCCGCGCCTCGCGGCCGGGGTCGCGCCCGGCGTCGCGGCCCCCCTCGCGGCCGGGGTCGCGCCCGGCGTCGCGGCCCCCCTCGCGGCCGGGGTCGCGCCCGGCGTCGCGGCCCCCCTCGCGGCCGGGGTCGCGCCCGGCGTCGCGGCCCGCGTCGCGCCGCGCCGCCCACGCCGCGTCAAAGCCGCCGTCGCCGTCCGCGCCCGACGCCGGCCGCGCCGCAGCTCTGCCTTCGGCCGCAGTACCTGTACAGTACCAAACCGGGATAAGCAATGCAAGTATGGTTGGCACTAAGGACACATTTCCACGGTTCTCATATGACGATCCGAATGGCTGAGTGAGCAGTTTCGTATGAGCGTAGCGTGAACAGCGTCATTTATAAATGATTGTTCAATATCAGTGTCGATACATATCAAAATTGAATACATTAAATTTTTTAGTTTAGTTATAACACAAAAAAGTAATGCTCATAAAAAAAATGTATCAACACATGACTTTTAATCTTTAAATAAGAACAATATCGTGAATATTGTAAAATTATTTCGTTGAATGAACCATCTTATAAAAATAACTAGTTATTCAGCAGTCGAGTATAAGACTAAGCTAGTTGACCACTCAATTAACCGAGCGAATGTCTGAAAGACAATTCTTTGATTAGTATTAAAAAAAAAAAAAAAATCGGACCACAGAAATATTTGTATGGTTAGTAACAGCACACAAAGACACACGTAAAGTTAGGTATGCTTATGTCACGGACCGTGCGAGTTGAGAGGCCGCAACTCCCGGGTTCACCGGGCTCATTTAGACATTTGTACCATGTCATTTTTAATATGTATATTTGTACAATAAAGAGTTTACTACTACTACTACTATATGTGAATGTTTGACAAATGTTTGACAAGTGGTCACAAGCGGGACTACACGGACAAACAATAGTTGTGTTAGTGTCACGGACTATGGTTGAAAGGCCGCAACTCCCGGGTTCACCTCCGCCCAGGGCTATATGGGAATGTTTGACAAATGTTCGACGACAAGTGGCCACAAGCAGGGCTACACGGACATAAATTAATTGTGTTAGTGTCACGGACCGTGGTTGAGGCCGCAGCTCCCGGGTCTCACCTCCACCGTGGTTATATGGGAAAGTTTGACAAGTGATCACAAGCGGGACTACACGGGCAGACATTAGCTGTGTTAGTGTCACGGACCGTGGTTGAGAGGCCGCAACTCCCGGGCTCACATTCGCCCGTGGTTATATGAGTTTTTGACAAATGTTCGACAAGTCGTCACAAGCGGGACTACACTGACAGACATTAGTTGTGTTAGTGTCACGGACCGTGGTTGAGAGGCCGCAGCTCCCGGGGCTCACCTTCGCCCGTCGTCGTCGTCCCCACGAGGCAGTACATCACCGTCGCTGCGAGAATACATTGCGTTTTGAATCTTTGTAAGTCAAAATATTTGGTGATACTGTAATGAGCCAGGCTCAGTTTAGGTATCATTCTTATATGTACAAAAAGTTGACCAATTAATAAAAAAAAGAATTTATTCAATATAAACATCAATTAAGTCATATTCATCGCAGATAACTTTGATTATGTATATCAACAAAGAGGATATAATAGGATAGAGCGTCATAGTACATTTTGTAACCACAGAAAATTCACTGCCATCTATCGACACACGATTAAAACTATAAATATCAAAAAATGTATTTACGGATAAATGTTTTTTTTTTAATTTGCATTTATTATATTAATTATTTTTATATGATTTTGACCCATTTTTTTTCACTGATATGCTTTAAAATTGTTAAATAACAAATGAAACCGTCAACGCCATCTATACGAGAGTAGGCCATAGGTAGAGGCGCCATCTGATCGAGAATCAAATTTTCTTGATTTTCGAGGCACGTTTTTTCCTTAGACTGTATCCATCTATTACGGAGTTATATCTATCTTCGATATCCATTAGAATTTAATCTGTTATAATTATATATATGCGTAAGTGTCATTGTTATCTTTATAAGATGTCAGATATCTACTCATCATCTTCCTCGCGTTGTCCCGGCATTTTGCCACGGCTCCATGGGAGCCTGGGGTCCGCTTGGCAACTAATCCCAAGAATTGGCGTAGGCACTAGTTTTTACGAAAGTGACTGCCATCTGACCGTCCAACCCAGAGGGGAAACTAGGCCTTGTCGGGATTAGTCCGGTTTCCTCACGATGTTTTCCTTCACCGAAAAGCGACTGGTAAATATCAAATGATATTTCGTACATAAGTTCCGAAAAACTCATTGGTACGAGCCGGGGTTGTCAGATATCTACTCATTGATAGCATTAAGATACGGTAGTCAGTAGTTACATGTTATGTATACATACATGAGTAAATAAGAGCCGGGAAGATGGGTTCATTTCTTTCTTGAGCTGTTTCAACTAATATCCTCAGTGGGCCCTTTGGAGTCAATACTGCCACTAGATCTGAAATCATTATCACAGAATATTTAAAATTCACAACATGCAAGTCAATGGCTACATAAAAAAAATCTTTTTGTTTTTTAAAACTTGTATCAAGAAAAAAGTTGTCAGCTAAAACTTTGCTGTCTACAATTGTGTAGTCTAACTTCGTAAAGTCTTTGTTTTCTTATTGTTAGTACAAATAATATCAGAATCAGCATCAGAATCAGAAATATTTATTGTGTAAACTGTGTAGGTACAAAAAGTATAACTAGGTACATTTTTTTATGAGTATCAACAGTTTTACCCTTTTCGGGCATACAATTTATTTTATCTTAAACTAAATTTTAATATACATTTAGGTATATTGGAATGTATATCGCTTAAATAGTTTTGATAATTCTTCTCACCCCAAATAGAGATAACAGCCAGCACTGCCCATGTCGTCCACTCCGGCAGATATTTGATAAACACAAGTGCCATTAAAGCAGCGATGAAGATCAGGTAGGCCTGCTGTAACCGCAGGGGGCCCTTCCAGTGTATGACGATCATGCCCATGACACCAAAGTTCCACATGACAAACCCTAGTGTTATGTAATCCATTGGGATGTTGTAGGCTCTTAGTGCTTCTCTGTAAGACAAAAACATTATTGGTAAAAACATAAGGTATTTTTTTTAATATTTATTTATTTATTAGTATTCCTTATAATTAACACTTACAGTCAAGCTACACATGTTAAAAGGAGTGACATTATATTGACAATGAGAGATTACTAAGAATATAAGAATAGAGATTTATAAGAATAATAAGATTTTTTTACTACAAACAGAGAACGCGGAGATCTGATTGAGACATACAAAATACTAACCTAACACTATGGCCTCAAAGATTTCCATAAGATGCTAGAACGCACTAGTAATAACCGTCTAAGAGGCCATCAGTATAAGCTGGTGTCTCGCAGGTCCTTAAATAATCCTCATAGACACTTCTTTAGCAACAGAGTGGTAAAAGCTTGGAACACACTCCCAGAGGATGTAGTATTGGCCCAAAGTGTCAATGAGTTTAAAAATAAATTCGATAAGCACAAAGCAAATTCTACTCAACACTGAGAACTCATTTAATGACTCTGGATACAGGCATTATCACTTATTTAAACTGCCTGCCTGCATTGCAAATTATATTAATAAATCCAATTTGTAGGCTATAAAATATCTTAAATTATTACCAAATAGAAACTGTTCTGATTACAATTACAAATTTCAATGTGTTTCACTGCATAAATGATAAGTTGCACTGCTCATACTTTCTTCAGCTACATTTATGTAACAAAGTTTCACTTGGTTTTTTTACGGACAATGCTTAGGTGCGCGGGGCCCTTGGCATTTGCTACTTTTGCCAAGTGGCTAATCTGCCACTGTTTATAGGTTCTGTGCTAATCCAGGTTATAAGCGTTCTGTATGCTGTATTTGACTTACATCTGTTTAACTGCCATTGCATGATTGATTAGTAGAACAACACACATTTAGTACTTACTCTATATACAAATAAGAGAACAAAAACAGCAGCATCAAGGAGGAGAGAATGAGCCAGCCGTGTATGATCTTATAGCATCTCTTCTTGTACAGCACTATGAGCAGCACGGTCATCAGTGCGATCACACACAGTAGGATCATAGAGTTGGCCAGTGCATTCCATACTTTGGTCACGGCATGAGGGCTTTCTTCATGGAATGGTGTGTATGCTCTGGAAGTAATGACCACATGTGTTATTCTTGGTCTTAAATAATGGGGTCTTTCATGACGGTTTCTGGTTAAGAACACTTATAGGTTATAGGGCAATGCAAAATAAAACCAATACTATATTTAATTTTTACATAAAGTAACTAAACTTATACTAGTTATTATAAATAAACACTACAATCAAGATCTCTTTTTAGGAAATATTACCTCCTTGCCCTAAAGTATCTCCTACAAATAATAAATAGGGAAACTGAGTATAGTGGGCCTTACAAGGTTAATTTAAAGAAAGTTATATGAAGTACTTACAAATACACATCTTTAACAGAGTAAAAGCTGACGGTTGATATTGTAGCTACAACCACCAGCATACACAGTGTAACAGGTACAAATAGCTTGATCACATGGCGAGCACCATACTTCAGTTCCAACTCTTCAATCTGTGGCTCTGTAGGCTGCGGTGGGTTAGGCCCGCTAGGCCCAGGCCTGCTGGGCCCACTGGAGCCTTCACCATCACTTCGTTCCACACTCTGACTCATCATGAACAAAATGATTACATAAATTTAAGATAACACACACTCAAGATTACAATAATTTGCTCTAATAACATAGTTGTTGTGGTAAACAACACGAAACATATGCATTATGATTGGTTAGATATTATGTAGGTGTATTGCATGTCACCATGACCCAGCTAAGGAAGTAGAACTACGGAACATACATTCGTGCTACTCACGCCATAAGTGCGCTGGCTTTCCGATTTTGTTTTCTTTTTCCTGGCGATCCTTTCGGCGATCTCCCTGTCGGGACGAGCTTCTGCGATGTGGCCGTCCATGAGTGCCGTACGCTCGGTCGCCTCGTCTGACTCACTACCTGTGTCACTCATTCATTAACCCTATAACTAACACGCATTTTGTAAACAAATGAACAGAACACGAGCTTGTTTATAACAGAAATATCAATAATTAGTCGACTTTCTTCATACAAAACCGAAAACTAATACAGGAAATTATTGACAACTGGGATAATACAACCAAATCAACGAGTACGTATAACGTAAGATTTCTCCCATGAGACGTTGGGCGTTTTCCCTAGAGCGGTTAATTCTACGATAGCTTTATAATTTGGTAGGGTAATATTAAATAAAACGCCGTGACATTTCACATTTCGTTCAAAAAATTTCGATGGGTGTTTCATTGTTCGTTCAGAAATTGTGCGTAAACTTTATTGTGGATTTTCCTCCTAATGGCTCCTGTACACCGTGGCCAGTCAGTCTATGAGACACAGCTATGCGATGGAATGAGATAGCAATATCACTTGCTCCCTCTAACGCATAAATGCGTCCCTTGGACTGGCCCACATCGGACCATGGTGTACAGGAGCCATAAGACAGTAAAATACATTGCAACAAATCGCATGAGGAAATGACCGAACGGGATAGTTTTGTCTTTCAGTAGGAGTAGCAGAAGAAGCGCTATGATTGTTTGTTCTTGTCACAGTATCACATTTTAACATTACTAAATTGTTAGATATTTTAAACAGATTCGATGAGTAACATTGAACTTTCACATGCATGAGGGTAGGTTTTCATTTCCATCCAAGTAAAGGGTAGGTCTTTAAATAAAACTAGTAAGTCTAGCATGCGCTGCATTTTATTAAACCATAAAGATTGTTTTAATTGATATATAATAATTATTAAAATAGATACATATTCAATGTTAATACAATTGAAACTGAAATGCAGCCTATAGATAAAGTCCCTCGGGTGTGCCTTCTTTCTTGCGGTACAACACACTCTCTTTGGACTTCTTGAAGTCTTCATTAGTGACCTTCATGCGCCGTTCTCTTAGCGCCATCAAACCAGCTTCTGTACATATAGCCTGGGAACATAAACAATACAGTAGTAGTGGGCCTTTATCAACGATATGCGTATAGCGTAGCGATATCAGCCAAAAAAATACGTATTTTGGAGATTAATGTCGTAACTTTCAATCTTTAAAAGTACTGAGACACTTGTGCCCATCACAGGGTAAAAATATTCTAGGGTCTCGATGATAATTCCAGTTTTAATGATGATTAATACAGAATGTTTTAAATTTTGAACCAGATCAATATATTCAAAAAACAAAAGTATGGTAATAAGTACCTTAATGTCAGCACCAGAGAGATCATCCTTAGACATAATGAGTTCTGACAAGTTTACATCGTCAGACAACGTCATCCTCGAGGTGTGGATGGTGAAGATCCTTCTCTTGGTCTTCTCATCAGGGAGCGGGAACTCGATCTTTCTGTCGATACGGCCAGGGCGAATGAGGGCAGGGTCTAGGGTTTCTATGCGGTTTGTGGCCATGATCACCTGCGAGTAAAAAATATTTAACTACAAACCATTTTTATGTATAAAAGTTTATTTGTAATTGATTATTTTTTACCTTGTTTGCACGAATTTATTTATTTACCTTCAAATTTCAGACAATTTGCGTTGATCCATATCAACATGGTAAATCATTTCGTGGAAATGCATTGGGAAAGAAGCGTGCATTTTAGTTTAATTTAATAGCATAAATTGCAAGTGGTTAGGGTATTGACAATCACGGTTTTCCAAGTCGCGGCAATTCATTCATTTCGTGGTTGGGGTTTTCGACTTTCGTAGGTTAGATGCTTCACTTTCGTTTGCCATATAAAGGACAGAATTATAGCACGAATTATTGGGTCCTCAGTATTGAGTGACCGACTGAAGAAGAAGATTGAGAAAATCCCGAAAGAAAACTACGAAAGTAGAGAAAATATTGTCTCGAAATAATTACACTTACTTTAACATCGCCACGAGAATCAAATCCATCTAACTGATTTAGCAGCTCCAACATAGTTCTTTGAATTTCTCTTTCACCACCAGAATTCGAGTCGTATCTGAAAATGCGTAATGAAATTTGGTAAAAAAATATTATATTTAGAACTAGAAGATTTTTCTTTTAAGAACTTCCGAATGCAAGTCAAATATTTAATTAAGTATAAAGTGAAATCATGTTTCAATCACTTAGGATCTAAAAAAATCGAAATTTTGTGTGTTGTAATTAATGGACGACCCGACATATTTCTTTCTCATGTTTGTTTTAATTACCGTTTTGTGCCCACAGCATCAATTTCATCTATGAAGACAATTGATGGTGCATGCTCCTCAGCCACTCTGAACAGCTCTCGCACCAGCTTTGGCCCATCACCCTGTGTAAAAAAAACCTTAATTAGTTGGCTGTTTCTCATAAAACTAGCAAATAAATCCATTCAAACATCATAGCATTATTCGGAAACTTGAAACTTTAATTGATGAAAAGATAATTGATAATGATAAGTCACCTTAAGGGATAATCAAGTAACCTATGATAGACATAAGGTCTTATGACTTAAGTTAACAATAAACTGGACTTTATAAGGAGAAAATGTGTAAATGTCAAGCATAAACAAATAATTATAACATTTACAATATGTAGGAAGCAACTTCTAGAAAAAGATCACATTTACAGATTCTTGTCAGCAACTCACCAAGTACTTCTGGATAAGTTCAGAACCAACAACACGCAGGAATGTGGCAGAGGTCTGGTTGGCAACAGCTTTGGCCAGCAAAGTCTTGCCAGTGCCAGGAGGCCCATACAGGATCACACCCTTAGGTGGCTTGATGCCCATCTCCTCATAGTACTCTGGGTGTGTTAGAGGCAGCTCTACTGATTCCTATACAAAAAAAAGTTACTATTTAAAAAATAATTACATACATTTGTACTTATACTGCCTCATGCGCACAAAGCACATAAGTTTTGTAAACACAAAAGTGTTTACAAACTAATTTAACAGGAGGACAATATTGCAAACTAATTTAACAGAACCAACCTTAATTTCCTGAATTTGTGTGTCCAGGCCACCAATGTCAGCATAAGTCTCCTGAGGAGCCTTTTCCAGCTTCATGACTGACACCATGGGGTCAGTGTCATCCCCGAGCACTCCTACTACTGCATGTACCTGTCAAGCACCTTATCATCATCATGCTGCCTGCTTTTATGCTTGGACAGTTAGTGGATATAACCAAACGGAGTAGCCATTAACGCGTTCCCCTTTGTCAAAAATAGTCGGCCAATGGTCATACATAATGTATGGACCGACTTTTGTCTCACATGGCTATTTTGACGTTACATATACATTTGACGTTCCCCTCCCCCGCAAAAATCGGCAGACTTTTTTGTATAGAAAATTACAGACAAGGTGTCTCCATTTGGTTATATCCTCGATGCTTGGACATAAAGTCAAAGACCCTGTGAAACTGTTGAATAAATTTAAACTTAAACACACGCACAAGAGGACACAACCTTAAACTAATAACAACAAAGCACAAAACAAATATCGGCAAACACTTTATTGCAAACCGAGTAGTAAAGGCTTGGAACAAATTACCCTCAGAAGTTGTGAACTCTGCAAGTGTTATCAATTTAAAAATAGACTAGACAAACTATGCTAACTGTGCTAAGTGAACTGATGTGACTGTGAATGATTTAGACGTACCAGCATCAGCTGCCTGTCTAAAATGAAATAATAATAATAATAAATGATGCAAGCAACAGACTTAATCTTTTGTTGTCAATATAAATCAAGGTGCATGAAAATGTCTAAATTTGCATACATTAACAGCACCATCATGCATATTTTGCATTATATCACACAATAAAATGTGTTAAAAATCTTTAATTTAATTATGACATGTGATTTAAAAGAAACATAGTTTACCTTATGGTTTAACAACACAGAGCAGCCGGGTTCCAGCTGATCCTTGTCTACAAAGGACAGGATGCTGACATAATGCTCGCTGCCCACAGACGTGGACACTATGGCATGGTTGTCATCTATAATCTCCTCCAAGTTGCCCACAGACATGGGTGTGCCTCTCAGGTCATCAACCTACATAAACAAGTGGATTTTTTAAAAGTTGATACATAATAAAACAATGCAACAGTTTTATAAATAGAGTACAGATGTAGTGCATAATTATTTTGTCAAACATGTCTTGCCATTTCAGTCAGTCTCGGTATAAAAAGTACTGACGTTGACTGAAGTAGCATGACAAGTACGAATGTTTCCGAAAAAAACGATGGAAAACAATTATGCACTACATCTGTATAGGCTTGGCAGATTATTAGAATTTAGTTTAAACTCAATACAGAAAATATATCATGACTAAACAAAAAAGTGGAGCTAAACAATAAATGCCACAAAGCAAATTGCAACTCAGATTTCGTTTTTAGTTAGGTTGAAGATGCCCTACTTTTCTTTATACTTCTGGTATACTTTCTAGGGCTCCATCCAGTTAGATTTAGATAACATTCTCAAAAGTGGAACATGTATTAGAACACTTACCTTAGACCTTTCCTCCTCAATCTTCTCCTCCTGGGGCTTCAGTCTTTCCTGGTTGCGGATGAATTCCTCCTCCATCAACAAGTAGTCCTTTATTCTCTCCAATTTCAACAACTTCAGTCTACATCTGGTGTGTGGCGTGACTTGAGGCAGCTTCAGGGCTGCGTCGGGCCCCTTGGCCTTGCGCTTCTTTTTGCCAACCCTCGTAGGGATCGGGGGTTCATACTTCTTCTTCTTATCCTTGTCATCTTTTTTGTCTCCACCGCTTCCTCCGCCAGACTGATTCTGACCCTAATATATAACAAATAATGACATTGCAAATTTTATTCAAATTTGAATGTATGCATAGATGGGTGCAGACTAATTAGATAACTTACCATTATTTATAACTATAAACTTATTTAATTAATATGAAAACTATAATTCCACAAAATAATAACCCCAATAAATGACAGCGATTACAAAGCGAAATTTTTACTTTTAATTTTTGTTGCGCCTAGTGTAACGCCCAATCGGTAACAATTTATCGGTTTTCTATTATATATAAAGACAAATGTTCACCCCAAAAAACACCTAATTCCGTTTAGTTACTGCAATGTAATTAATGGTTTCTACATTGATTGAAAAAGTTTATTAACATTAACAATCAAGCAATTTGCCAAAAGGCTATTGTTAATAGAATAAGTTAATTGTAAGAATTGTATTATTGTTTTCTATGGAGCGACATGTTCACCTCGGTGATAAGCTATAAATTTGCTATAAAAAGAAAAAAAAAAAACAATCAACCAATGCAAGAATTAAACGCAGTTGAGTTTTGACGTGTCGTCTCGTCGTGTTCTACTCTTGTCACTTCAATTTCATTTCATTGGTGTTGTGGAAAATTATTGAAATAGAAAGTGTAACTGTAAAGTGTTCATATTAGAGTTTTGATAAATAAATTAGGATAAGATGTCACATATTTCTTAATTGATCATATTGAAACATATTGTTTACAAGGAATCTTTACACAGTGAGGAAGCAATAAACATTCAAGATGGTTTTAGCAGATTTAGGTCGGAAAATCACGACTGCTTTACAGTCCCTTAGTCGGGCTACCATTATTAATGAAGAGGTAATTTAGATCTATATACTACGATGGTATCTAATATTATGAGTAGCTTCTAAATTTTAATTTATCTGGCAGGTTCTAAATTCTATGCTAAAAGAAATTTGCGCTGCCCTGTTGGAAGCAGATGTTAATATCCGTCTAGTGAAGAACCTCCGCGAGAATGTGCGCGCTGTTATCGACTTCGACGAGATGGCTGGAGGTCTCAACAAGCGGCGGATGATCCAGTCAGCTGTGTTCAAAGAACTTGTTAAGGTAAGAACTGCTCATACTTGCCTATTGATATTTGTAAATAGAAAAGTGTTTAACTGTAAGTATTGTGGATTATATGCAATAATTATAGTTTATGTACATAAACTTTAAACAAATCTCTAAATATTTACATTCATAGATATGGTTGTTTTTCTTTTCCAGCTTGTTGACCCAGGGGTGAAACCATATCAGCCAGTGAAAGGAAAACCAAACATCATCATGTTTGTAGGTCTCCAGGGTTCTGGCAAGACAACAACCTGCACAAAGCTGGCATACCACTACTTACGGAAGAACTGGAAGTCTAGTTTAGTGTGCGCTGACACATTCAGAGCTGGTGCTTATGATCAAGTCAAACAGAATTGTACTAAGGCCAGAATACCCTTTTATGGAAGGTATGTTTTCAATTGTTATGTCTGTCATAATCATAAGGCATTCAAGCTAGAGTATGTGCAGAAAGAGAAGAGTCATAGAACCTTTCGTTAGGTGACAACCAAAACTTACTAAAGACAAAAAAAATATTATTATTATTTCATTTTAGACAGGCAGCTGATGCTGGTACGTCTAAATCATAGTTCACTTAGCACAGTTAGCATAGTTTGTCTAGTCATATTAAACAAAAATCAACCTTAAATCATTTTACGGTTGAGACTCACTTGTTTTAGTCACTCGCGCGACATGTTTCGGAGAGCCTAGGTCTCCTTTCTCAAGCACTAATAGTGCGAGCAGCGTTCACGACGACCGTGTATTGCGTATTGCCGCTGCCGCGCGCCGTGTCGCTCGCTGCGCGCGCGCCGAGAAAACAGGTTGGGGGAGGTCTTGCGCTATCGTTGTAGGCGGGCACAGTGGTGTGTTTGGGTTTGGGTCACCTAACACTTGTAGCGCCACACAGCACGAACATACGTAGTGTAAAGAAGATGGAATGCAGCATCTCCGCAGTGGCAGAGCACGCCCTAGATGCAGGCGCGTCGCACTATCTTCGATTTGACAAGGCGGTTCCCTTTCAATTAGTTTGTAAGCATTATCGTGTACTTTTATTATGTACCTATGTTACAACTTCTTGAATAAACGTCTTTTATTATTATTATTTGTATCTCATATAAACTCACGGGTATACACATCCCGGTCATTTGATAGGCGTGCGTGGGGATACAGATCCAACACGTAGAGGCCCTTTGGAGAAGTTTTCTGTTATGTAATACACCTGCTAGAACCCATTCACGGGTACAAATAGATATCCGTAAATCAGTTCCAACAGGCGTAGGGGCTATTACAAACACAGTGGAAAAGAGTGCCGGTTATGGTGTTGAAGTTTGGCTGGTCAAAAGATTGTTCTATTGCTGAGAGGTCCGGACACCTGCCATAACAATGTCTGTACACGTTATCGAGGCAGGCGGTGACTCGCTGCTGACTAGATGGGCCCCTGAAACTGCCGTCGTAAAGACGACCAGAAGCAACACCGGTGTGAGCGGCTCAGGGGTGTCGAGAGGTGTGCGCCGCTTTCTACCCAGTGGCTGTTACCAGCCACTGTGCCAACTCGCGTCTTATGCATCTTTCACTTCCACCCCTGGAGCATATAGCTCTAGCGACTCCTCTCTGGACAGCCAATGATGGCAAGCCAGAGCTGAGAGTCCTGCGTGTCCCCTTGGGGTCCACTCCACCGACAAAGACACGCCGGAGACGGAGACCCTGACCGACTCTCGGGTCCGTGGGGTCGTTACTCCCCAACAGCTCGCCACAAGCTGCCCTGCGGGCTTATTATTATTATTATGTTCGTCCTTTACATAATCTCGGGACCATGGGGTCCCGGACATTTGGAAGGCGTGCGTGGGCCGAAGCCAACACGCAGAGGCCCCTTGTAAAAAGACAATTTACTCTAAAAGGTGATGTGACACCAACCGACGATTATCCCTGTATGCACTATAGTAGTGCACCCAAGGACAAGCCCCGGTTAGTGCAGGACTATTGCAATGATAAGAAACAAAATAAACTAGGCTATTGTGTTGAGATGTTAGTGTACTGGTTACCGGGTCTATGGAAATACTATGGCACCTGCCCCAATCTATGTTTAAAAACACGAAAAAAAAAATGGACAGGTGGTGACTCGCCAACTCACAATATGGGTCCCCGAAAACGGCCGCTCGCACGGAGCGACAAGGGGACAACATCACGTGAGTGGCTCAGGGTGTGGAGAGGTGTGCACCGCTTTCTACCCAGTGGCTGTAAACAATCACAGCCACTGTGCCAACTCGCGTCTTATGCATATTTCACTTCCACCCTGCGAGCATATAGCTCTGACACCCCACTCTGGACGGCCGGTAAAGGCAAGCCAGAGGTGAGAGTCCTGCGGCCTCTGCTCAGTGTTCACTCCAGCCGGCCAATGAAGGCAAGCCGGAGGGAGGGGCCTGACCGACTCTCGGGGGTATGGGACCCAAGGGACGTCACTTCCCATTCAGCTCGCCACAAGCTGCCCTGGGGGCTTATTATTATTATTATTACTGGTACGAGAAAAATGCTACATACCACGTAAAATACGTGAAGCGATCGAGATTGGGCGGCGCCCTAATTTCAATCGGGATAGCGGCTGGGCTGTGCCGCCAGCATGGAAGCCTGTGATTCCTCAGCAGAATGCCGGTGAGTGTTGTGACAGTGTAGTGGACATAGTGAGTTCGTGCTGTGTGGCGCTACAAGTGTTAGGTGACCCAAACCCAAACACACCACTGTGCCCGCCTACAACGATAGCGCAAGACCTCCCCCAACCGGTTGACGCGGCGCGCGGCAGCGGCAGTACGCAATACACGGTCGTCGTGGACGCTGCTCGCACTATTAGTGCTTAAGAAAGGAGACCTAGGCTCTCCGAAACATGTCGCGCGAGTGACTAAAACAAGTGAGTCTAAACCGTAAAATGATTTAATGTTAGTATGTCTCACAACAGTTTAAATTAAAAATCAACCTTATTTAGGTATGATTTATGAATATAGTTCATTATGGCTTATGATATAAAACTATGAAAACTGATTATATCGCGTAAATTGAATTTATAATACATCCCGATTCTTAAAAAAAAAAAAAAACTGCCTTAATGGTGTGAAAAGAGTTAAACTAATACCTTCCGTTCTCCTTACAGTTACACTGAAGTGGATCCTGTGGTGATAGCCACAACTGGCGTGGAGATGTTTAAGAAGGAGGGCTTTGAGATGATCATTGTGGACACCAGTGGGCGGCATAAGCAAGAGGAATCACTCTTTGAAGAGATGTTGGCAGTTGCCAATGCCATTGTATGTATTTTGTTTTATTTTAGTCTCTTCAAACTTCAACTTTTATTCAGCAAATAGGCCACTAGGGCACTTTAACACGTCAACATGGAATCAGGGATGTTGCGAATATTCGCATCTTCCGCATTATTTTCAACATCCGCATCCGCATAAAATCGATGCGAAGCTTAATGCGGATGCGGATGTGGAACAGGTAGGTACAGGAACGTCTTAGCGGCGGCGTAAGTGCTAGGTAATTTCGTCATTAACCAATAGGAATCTCGTTTTATTTTGTGATTCGTCAATCGAGCACTTTAACCTATGACGGACAGCGACAAGAAGTGAAAAGTTTGTTTTATTTGGACTAGTATAGTAATGCGATTGTGGGGCACCTATATTCTTGTTAAAATATCAAATGTTTGGTTTTTTTTTTAAATATAAAATACTAAAGTGTAATATTTGAAGTTTTTTATGTGCCCAATCTCGACATCCGCATCCGCGGATGTGAGCCATTAAAAATCCGCATTCGCGGATGTCAAAAAATCGGCATCCGCAACATCCCTGCATGGAATTTACATACAAGCCAAAAAAACACTTCAACAATTATAAAACTGCAAATTCAAACTAAAGTTATTACAATTACTTAGAGATGTAAGTCTCTAAATGTCGAAAAACAAAAAAAAAAACTATAATAACACATACGCCGCGACTGCAATCGGCGACCATTGGCGACCGTCGCCGATAGTTGTCGCAGGCGGTCGCCAGCGACCGTCGCCGACAGTGTGTCGCGTACTGTCACTCGTCTGTAAGAGCCCTTAGAGATGTATAGGGTCTTCAAGAGTTAAAATGCTGTATAATTAATAAAAACATTCATTAAGATACAGAAAAAACATCCAGAAAAGAACCGAATGGGTGTCTCAATGTAATTATACTCAAAAATAATATTACTAAGCGCCACTTGCACCATACCACTAACCCGGGGTTAATTGCTTAAAACGTTAACCCAGTGTCAAATTGTAATGGTCAACCCCGGGTTAGTGGAATGGTGCAAGTGGCCCTAAATATAATAGCTTGTGATAGCTTAAATAGACCAGTCTCCACTCTGTTTATATCCCAGTAGTCCTCTGCCTCTACAAATGTGCAGCGACCAGCGACATATAGCCTACCAATAGCTTCATAACTTATACAGTTAGAAAAAAATGTGCAGTCTATCTCGCGGGCTAGATACTGTTGTTGCACACTCATACTAAGCCTATTGATAATAAATGTTAGTTTAACTTTACTACAAATCAGAGACAAAATTAACAAATGACCCTTATATTGATATTAGCAGAGCTGGTTACACTTCTGTTGTTATTTTGTGGCAAACTTTTTATTTGATTAAATAATGTAGCTGTAGCAATTGTTACATGGCTGTTCAATACATGATCAGCAGCAAAAAGCATGAGACAAAGCAAAATGTGGAACAATTATTTCTGAATTTAAATTTTTCTCATCTACTATGGAAAATGACTATAATTTTAAAGATTTTCTATTTGTCAACAGAAACCTGACAACATTATCTTCGTGATGGACGCCACAATAGGTCAAGCTTGCGAAGCGCAGGCCAGAGCCTTCAAGGAGAAGGTTGACATTGGTTCAGTCATCATCACCAAATTGGACGGCCATGCTAAGGGTGGAGGTGCACTTTCAGCGTAAGTTAATTTTTTTATGTAGGCTACCAAAATTTAAGCATTACCACAGAATAAGTAATAGTATTATCATACAGAACGGCCACGCACTGTTCCGCCCCGAATTACCTCACCCCGCAACAGCAGATTGACAAGCATTTGGCAAACGCTCAGTCCGGTTTTTAAGCAACTTACACAATGACGCATGACGCGTGTACAGACGTGCCGTTCACACATAGAAACTCAAATGATTTTTGATGTATGGCGTGTCCGCCCTGTGGCATTACCAAGATAACTTACCTCAGAGTCGCAAGAAGCATGTCTGAAGACCTCAGGGCACAGATGATATAATAGTGCTCACGGGGACATAATAAGTAAAACGCGGTGCATTGTTTATTCTTTAACCGTTTGATCGCCAAAACTTACATACAAAGCTGTATTTATTTTGACTTGCCTCATTGATTAGTTAAATCTTCAATATCTTCAGATATTTATCACAATAAACAAGACAATCTTTTCTTAATTTTACAGTGTAGCGGCAACACAGAGTCCCATCATCTTCATAGGCACAGGCGAACACATTGACGACCTAGAGTCATTTAAAACGAAACCGTTCATCAACAAACTGCTCGGCATGGGCGACATCGAGGGCCTGCTCGACAAGGTCAACGAACTCAAGCTAGACGACAATGACGAGCTGCTTGAGAAGCTGAAGCATGGCCAGTTCACGCTGCGCGCTATGTACGAACAGTTCCAGAATATCATGAAAATGGGACCCTTCTCACAGATTATGGTATGTATTTTATTTTACTGTTAATTGTTATTTGTGAAGTGGAAATGGGTGTGTCTTTTTTTTGTGCAGCCTTAAGCGAGGCTTAGCAAGGTTTGGCAAGAACTTGCATGCAATTAATGTTACATTGCCGACTACTAAAGTAAACTGCATTCAAAAGTCTGATCAGGTACAGCAATGTAATGATAATTGCATGCAAGTTCTTGCGAGTCTAAATTTCGCTTTAGATTATTTCACAAATCAAAGAATTATAGTCTGTAGAAGAGGTCTATGAAGAATCGTGTCAGCCATATGTTTTGTGGTAACAGAGGGCCTACCGCGAACATCGAAAATAGAAATTTCGTTATCTTCCTCTCTATCAACCTTGCATGTTCGAAAGATAGACGAACCAGACCACCGTGCGAACGAGGGAACGGAAGTGGTTCGCGGTAGCCCTTCTGAATTATCAACCATTAACTTTTGAGGCTCAGATTTACGGCATAATGTAATGAAACCGTACAGCGACATCTATTTAAGCTGTTAAATTCGAGAAACAAAGGACCATGGGTAACTTTGTATGGAGCCTGGTCCAAAAACCAACAGAAATGAGAGTTAGCTCATTAGATACGGGTGTATCTATGTACTTCATTTTACCAATATCTCAGTTCTGCAATGGAATTCCGCTTAGTGCCCATAGAACGAAATAAAGTACATAAAAATACCTATTGATAGACCTAATTCTGAACTCTGTTGGTTTTTGGACCATTTTGACGCAGTTCTTTTTTCATATACTTTACATCTCTTCTACATGGAATAACTCTTTGCTATTTTGTATTGTCACTAAGAATTGTATAGTTTACTATGTATTGTTTTCTTTTGAACAGGGCATGATCCCAGGCTTCTCACAAGACCTTATGTCTAAAGGCAGCGAACAGGAGTCAATGGCTAAACTTAAACGACTCATGACCATTATGGACTCAATGAACGAGGGCGAGCTCGACCATCGTGACGGTGCTAAGCTCTTCTCGAAACAGCCCACTCGTATCACCCGGGTCGCCCAAGGCGCGGGTGTCACAGAAAGAGACGTGAAAGACCTTATTGCTCAATACACCAAATTCGCTGCTGTCGTAAAGAAAATGGGAGGCATTAAGGGCTTATTCAAAGGCGGTGATATGGCAAAGAACGTTAACCAAACTCAGATGGCTAAACTCAACCAACAAATGGCTAAGATGATGGACCCAAGGATCCTACAGCAAATGGGTGGGATGTCGGGACTACACAACATGATGAGGCAACTGCAACAAGGCTCAAGCGGGATGAATAGTCTGATGGGCGGCAAATGACAGTAGATTTTAATTATGTTAAGCCACCGAACTGTAATTAAACAATATTATAACCAATAAAAACTGGATACGGAGCGTAGCGTTTCCTTAGTGGGTGGGTTTTTTAGTAAGGGTCAGCAAGGGTAGTCATTGGATCTATTGTTTTTACGTTAAAATTTCCTATTCTACATTAGTTTCTTAACTTGTATCAATTGACGTTTACGAAATTATTTTAAGCCTCCTCCACACTCGTGCGCGAAACTGCGCACGAGTGAAGGGGGCTTTAGAAAAAATGTACAGTCGGCGAGAAAGTACCTTACTTAAAGTAGTTAGAGTTAAACCAAGATAAGTGCAGCGATTTTGATAGCACACGCAGTGCAAGTGTTATTTTAAACGTCAATGGGGTCGGCCGGTCGAAGTGTTTAGCAGATGACGCCAGCATAGCTTGCCCTGTCAATCCCTAGAATGAGGACTATCGTTTTTTTGCTCACCAGTTGGCGCCTCTGTTGATGGTGGTCCAAAAAACTAAAGCTGTCACTGTCAGTCATTGAAGTGACATTTGACATTTCGAACTATGGAAAAGACCACCGTCTTGACTTCCGGTTCGAGCGCCATCTTGATAGTTAGCATCGTGATTAATTACTTTGTTTTTTGCTTATTAATATTGTTTAAAGTGTAATATCGATAGCTTATTATACAGTAAACTAATGTGGTAGTGTGCAGTGAATGGAGAATTAATTTTGAAGCGCGTTTAACCACCATCTTGGAGTCAACGGCCGGTAGTCCACGTGCTTCTTGTAAAGTCTAGCTATCGATTTACAAGAGCTAACAAATCACCGTACACTGTCTTGTACAACCGTACAATTTTTGTCGTTTGTAAACCTCTTAATACCTTGACACTGGTGAAATAGTCCCACTGGGCTGAAGCCATAATTTTAAAAGAAGAAGAAGAAGAAGACCACCGTCTACACTAGCGGCGAATTCATACGCGTTAGCCCTCATTGTGTCAATTTTTTGTTTTTTTTTTTAATGTCCTGGATGCCAGCCCTTTAAGCCAAATCTCATAGAAAAAGGGGCAAGCTATGATGGCGCCATCTCTGCAAACCTTTGACAGTTGCCAACCCCATTCTTATGGATGGTGTAGAAAGGACGCCAATCTCTTATGGCAGAATTGTTGCAAAAGTGACCGCTTTCAGCTTTAAATAATAGTTCCCAATCTTTCGTTCTAATTTAATATATAGGAGACTCTATGACATGAACCATAGAGGTATAATAATGTAGAGATGAAATGGGGGAGGGGCAGCAAATAACCCGACCAAATTACGTAGGTTGTTTCTGGTATGTTGTCAGGAATGTTAAAACGTATTTTTAATTTTGTCGCATTGCGTATGTTCTGTCCCTCACAGTCGCATGGGTGCACATCTATATAAAATACTAGGTGTATGGTCTAGGTACTTCAGTGTATGGTGGCGCCGCCTATTTACTGTTTTTTACGGTCACTTTTTGATACATGAAGATTCATTTCCTTACCTCTACCTTCCATACCCATTCATTCTATGAATCTTAAAGCGCATTAAAAAAGCGCATGAATCTGCCCGCATGCTAAATTCGATTTAAAGACCAAGGCTTAAAGTTGACAATCCAACAACGCTTGATAAAAAGCACTACCGCCATCGTGTGAATGCATACACATGTTTCCATTTGTGTCATTGAAACGCTTTTTTAAAGCGCGTTGAAAAAGCGCTCGGCTCGTGTGAATGAGGCCCCATTCGCACGAGAGCTTAAAAAGCGTTGCGTGTTTGACGCACCGATAAGTAAGAGCGAGAAAGAGATATCGCTGAGGCCTTATTACTCATACTCATTTATCGTGGTCTCTAGGGACCAAAATCCTAGGCTACATTTCGATGTAGATTCTATTGTAAATAGGGTCAAGCCGGGTTAGCCACATACAGCCGTCTCATGGGTCATTAAATCTGTCCAGTCGTCGGACACTGCTATCTTGCAGCAGCAACGGAAATAATATACCTTTTTCTGTCCCTCTCATCAGAAAGTGTCCGTGTCCGGCGACTCTATCCGATGTAATAACCCATAATATCCCCTTTATTCTGCCAATGTGACGGATACGTTGAGCCCGTAGAGATTTGGTAGAGATCGTCCAATCTATCTAGGTATCTTTCTACTAGTAGAAAAGCCAAAAATCGAGGATATCTTGAGTAGTTATACAAATTTTAACTAAATGTGCATGCAGTAGAAATCGCACACAAAAACTAGTATTGGCAATAATTAACCGATCGTTCGTCCTTCTCGCATTTTCTGCTTGCTAGAAAGAGACAAATACACCTACAGTCTGGCAAAAAAGAGTAGAATTTAAAAAGTGGCAACACTGTACTGTCGTCCCGTTTTTCTTGGATTAATTTGAAAGGGACGAGACTACAGTGTTGCCACTTTTTAATTTCTACTCTTTTTTGCCAGACTATTAATGGCAATACGATTAAGTCATCCGTGCAGGCGTTTTTACATGTGGCTTAAATGTATTTACTTCTACTGCACGTCAAGTCAAACTGACAACTGACATCAATGGAATTCATGGATGTCAAAAAATAATTTATTTAATATTGTTTCTCGTTAGTAAGATTAATTATGTTTTGTAACTAAAAAGCTAGTAATGATTACAAAACCTTTATTCTGTTTAAAATTGTGTCGTTTTCTGAAAGTCAGGGTATTGACATTTCTTTCATCATTTTATTTTCATTTATAGAATTGAGTATTCCCTTAATATTGATACTCAAGTTTTCCATATTTTAAGGTTTTCAGTAGTAATACTATTCCGGAACGGCGAAGACTTCGTTCGAAAGTAGATATGGAGTTGAAATGCAGAGATAACCCTGTCGTGGTGAAGTTGGATACGCCTGAATTTCATAATATTTTCACGCAGGAGGTTATAGATTTGAAGAAATTATTTGATAAATATCAGTATGAAATAAGGATTGCTGGTGGCGCAGTCAGGTACGTAATTTTGCTATTTCTTTAATATTAACTCCTGCCTGTGATTTCATGAGCATAGAATAATGATTATAGCCTTAAAAACTGTCCTTCCCTGGGACAAACTATATCCAATCTTAATCGGTTCAACGGTTTAATCGCGAAGCGGTAATAGACAGACAGTTACTTTCGCGATTATAATATCAGCAAGGATTATTTCACTGATTTAAGTATGACAGCATACAATATACATATAGGCTGAATTGCATAATATTTGTTTGTTTTAGAGATCTGCTAATGGGTTTGCAACCCAAAGATCTTGATTTTGCTACACCAGCGACACCCCAGCAAATGAAAGACATGTTCACAGCTGAAAACATAAGGATGATAAACATCAGTGGCGAAAAGCATGGCACCATCACTCCAAGAATCAATGACAAAGAGAACTTTGAAGTAACCACACTAAGAGTAGATCTTGTGACTGATGGGCGACATGCAGAGGTTGAGTTTACAACAGATTGGAAGCTTGATGCAAATAGGAGAGATTTGACAATCAATTCCATGTTCTTGGGTATGTATCTCTTATTGAAATGTGTTGTTTCATTCTCTAACAAAACTGTACAATAATCATATTTTCACTTTCAGGTTTCGAAGGCAATGTATATGATTACTTTTATGGGTATGATGATTTGAAGCAGAGAAGAGTAGCTTTTGTGGGAAATGCTGATGTTAGGATAAAGGAAGATTATCTCAGAATCATGAGGTACTTCCGCTTCTATGGCAGAATAGCTGAAAGGCCAGACAATCATGACAGAGAAACTCTTGAAGTTATCAGAAACAATGCAGAGGGATTGCAAAATATATCAGGAGAAAGAATCTGGATGGAGCTAAAGAAGATCCTGCAGGGCTCATTTTCAGGAGCTCTTTTAAAGACAATATTGGATGTAGGATTAGGAAAACATATTGGTAAATATAATTTTCATTATTATAAGAATTTAAGAATAAACAAAAAACATTAATTAGGCACAATATTTTCTCTGTTGTGTTATATATTGAGTATATTTTTTTAGGATTGCCCATTGATCCTAACATTGAGGAGCTAGACAGATTACTGATAAGAGGGAGGCACCTGGGCCTGCATCCAATGAGTTACCTAGCAGCATTGCTGCGGGATATGGATGAAGTTACAGTTTTACAGAGAAGGCTCAAGTTCTCGGGATATGACAGAGAGATGTTGTATTATATTGTAGAGCACAGAGAGAATAAAGAGGGTACCAGGCCTTTATTGTAAGTAGATAATGATATTATAATGACTACTTACGTTTTTAAAGTTTAACAAATCAAATGAACTATAAATCTATTTTTAATTTGAACTATGTTTTATTTGTTTTCAGGCCATATGAAAAATTAGTTCTAAACACAAAAATAAAACAAAAAGATGCTGTGGATTATGTTCGTGAAGTACTGAAATACAGAGGTGACGAAAAACTACTAGAAGAGTTTAACAGATGGGAGATACCTCGATTCCCAATGAGCGGCAAAATCCTCAAAGATAATGGTGTACCACCAGGAAAGATGTATGGTGCAATAATCTCCAAACTCAAAGATGTGTGGATAGATAACAACTACATGCAAACAGCAGATGACTTGGCAAAACTTATACCTGTTATTATAGAAAAAATTGACAAGAGAAAATAAAATTTTCATAGCAAGCATCTCTTTTTTATTTATCTGTTTTAGCCATAAAATATAACATTAATTTAACCCTTAAATGCATAATGATGTATATATGCATCATATATTTGATGGTCCGTGGCTCAATATGCAGCTATCCAAAATATTATTCCCTCAATCTATACAACATGACACATCTATTTCAATTTATTAAAAAGTTATACAAAAAATCATGCATTTAAGGGTTAACATGATATAAACAACAATAATTTTATCTGAATATCAAAATTACTGAAAATAAATGTCATGTTCTCAAGCAAAATTTATTTGTCGATTGCCAATAAGAATGGTTACTGTTTGCAATATTGGCATCTTTATATACCTTATTGACAATCAACATAAGCTGCCTTCACCTGAGATTGACACAAATAACATTAAACAGAGGTGCGATTGGGTGGAGTGTAGGGTTCATATCTATCACAGCCATCATCATCATCCTTGTGGTCCAAGAAGCAGCGTTTGCAGAAAAGGTACCGGCAACCAACACAGCGCATAGTAGCATCTTCATTGCATATTTCACAAAATGGTAGCTCATCATTGCTTGTGGGACTAAGTTCTTCATCAAGAAAGGCTTCAGTTTTCAACTAAAAAAGATGCAATGTTGCTATAACAAGCATCTAAAATTTTAGCCTAATTTTAGTAAGAAAAGTATGGGGCTAATTTTGAAGTATTTTTTTAATAAAAAGACTAAAAATATGGTTTTAATAATAAGGAGACGTACTTGGATGGACTTTTTTAGATCGCTAAAATATATTGAGCCTCTGTAAAAATATATATACCTTTTCTATAATCTTCTTAACAGTATCTTCTTCATCCTCTGACGGTGTGTCTTCAGGATTAACATTTCGTGTTTGAGAAGGGCCCCCATTTCCTTTTAAACTTTGCAGTCTAGACTCCATATCATTAACCAAACCATTGAATTCATTAATATATTTAGTATCAATGGCTGTCTTAGCCTGGTATTGCTTAAGCAAATCATCTGCTTGCTCCTGCTCTGACCTTGTATCAGGTGCTACCAGCACTGGCTGTAAAAAAGCAAAATAATTGCACAGTTGCACCAAACCGTCTCACCATTTTACCGTTTGCTAAATTTTATTTTATGGAAAGTTTTATAGTTCTCTGTAGCTTGACGTTAATCAGTCTTTTAATTGTGGTTGGTGCAACAAAACAGTATTTTTTACTTAGAAGAACAATAGTTTGTACATGAATAATAGAGAAATTCATTTACTTTAGTTTGTAATGTAGCTACCGGTACACCTCTTAATTTCGCCAGTCGCTCCAGCAGTTCAGTATCAGAAGTTGATGGCACTTCTCCTTTGATGTTTTGAAGACGCCTTGATATTTCCTCCTCAGAGGTTTTCACTTTCTCATTTTCTTTCAACTTATGTAATCTGGCTTGTATTTCTTGATCTTTTTCATTTCGTATCCTTTGTTTGTCGCTGCTATCAGTGCTGGAATTATCTTTGACTGTTCCAATCCGCCTAGGTAGGAAAGAAGTTATTAAGTAGTAGTAATCAAATTGAAATTTAAAATGATGATTATGATCAATTTTGAACTCTTACTTGAAGTATGCATCTGGTGGTACAATCGGCTTAGCCTCTTTTGATTGTTGAGCTGCTTGCTTGCATTTTACACAAACCTATAAAAGAGGGATTGGAACATTTTATGATTCTCTCACTCAACATTTTCAATAATGATTTCAAAATATAGAATGACAATGCGACCTTACCTTGGCTTCTGAATTAATTTTTTGTAAAAATATCTTGTATTCTAAACATTTGGAGCAGTAACTGAATCCACAACCTGGGCAACCTTTCTGAAATTCAAATCGACAATTTGTGCAAGTGGGTACATTTTTACGTTAAAAAATATTGTTCGATTATAGATTAACTAACCTCTTTACGTAATAATGTGAAGGGCTTTGCACACGTATTACAAGACATGTTTAATGTAAATTATTAGAATAAACAGTAAATAATTTTAATGAATCATTTTTTTAGGGATTAGTGTACTGTAAACATATAATAGATAGTGTCAACTTGCCCAGTGACATTAGCAGTTTGTTCGAGCCTCTGTTAAAAACATTCGGTTTGTAAATTAAGATTTTCTGTTCATGATGGTAGCCAAAGAATAAAGTAAGTATAAGGCAAAGAGTAGTATAATATATATGTAGCCATTTAAGTCAAAGTTTAGAAAAAGGCGGTAAATTAAAAAAAAAATAGGCACGAAGGATTGTTCGCCCACAGAAAATTTGAATTTCGCGTCTTGTTCTACTGACAAAGTGGGTTTGTCGGAGTATAATGCGATAGGAGAGAATGAGGGCTATCGCGTATGAATTCGCCGCTAGGGGCGCTAGTGTAGATGGTGGTCTTTTCCATAGTTCGAAATGTCAAATGTCATTTGTCACTTCAATGACTGACAGCTGTTCTATAGTCTTTTGGACCACCATCAACAGAGGCGCCAACTGGTGAGCAAAAAAACGATAGCCCTCATTGCCGAGATTCCTTGCGAAAGCGTGGGAACAATAAGGAATACTCGGTCACCTTCCATCATACAACGTAACATCTAGATGAAAAATACTATTATAAAAATGTACAAAGCTAAAGGCAAACATTAAATTTTTTGATATTTTTATTAAATAATAGTAAATTACAATCTCATATTTTAACAGGCCGGTGTCGATTTTAGTCGCAAAAATGTAAAATTGATAGATTTTGTCGGTGAAATTGTACACCTTTTGTTACCTAATTGAAATAACAAGTACTGGTTTCTATCAGCGCATCTTCTTATCTTACCTTTTATCAGATCAATTTGTTGAAAACAGACTCACTAAATTAGTAATGTTTGCTTTTCTGATGGACGTTTAGGTAAACGCGCGTAAAGCACTAATTTTGTCGCTCTTATTTGTAAATTTCGTAAAGTTTGGACGGCTAAACATGGTAATTTTGTATCACACATATCCTGTACTTGACGTTTATCAGACTACATTTTTATTATTATGACTGAAGTAGTGTAAAGGAAAGTTAGACGAAATCAATTTTCTCCAGAAATTACTTCAAAACAAGTGACAATTTCTCTGAAAATCGACTTAATTTCAACGTAATTTTGATACTTAAACAATCTACAACATTTGTTGAAACTATTCTTATACATCAATTTGTATAATTTACCACCATAAATTTTTGATGAATTTTTAAAAACTGCCCCTTCTTTTCATATATTACCGGTGACGCACGCTTGCGACCTCATTATTAAAAGGCAAGATGAGAAGACGTGCTAATAGAAACCAATACTTGTTATTTAGATATTACGTAACAAAACGTGTATAATTTCAACGACAAATCTATCAATTTAAAATTCTTGCTCTAATATCGACTACGGTCTCTTAAACACCTATTATACCATTTGAAGTGATAACAAACTCAGTTGTTTTGTTAGGTAAATCAGGAGCAAACACCACAGAGAGTTCTCTTACGTGCAAATATTCTTGGGCAGAAGATGATTCATTCGTTTTCAGAACTGTTCTTGAGGTTTTCTTTAACATTAATCGGGTTGAGACCATATTGGACCAAGCAAGACCCAAACATGGCAATATACTATCTGTCCCATCGAATGCTGTTGTAACCTGATTAATACAAACGATAGCAATACTATATCTTTTAGCTATTTCTATCAAAGCTACTGCCAATTCTCTAAGGTCTTCAGCTCTCTGAACATAATTTGTTGTTTCAGTCCTGTGCGGTGCAGCAATTGAGTCCACAACAATTAGTGAAACTTTCTGATCATTTAAAAGTCTTGGCAACCGCACCTTCACACAAGATAGTAGTTCAGTTGGCTCTGTAACATGTTCTATAAAAATGTTCTTGCCAATGTTATCATCAGGAACATAGTTAACAAGTGATTGCTGCATTTGTTTCAATCTTTTAACAGGAAACACATCTTCAGTGCATATGAAAACAGAACCAGAGTTGAAAGTATTTGCTGCAGCTTGAAGTCCTATTTGAGTTTTACCAGAACCACTTTCTCCGTAAATTTCTGTAAGGGTACCTGCCCGAAACCCACCGTTTGTGATCGAATCTATTGCTTCACAGCCACTTAATACTCTTGGATTTTGTTTTAACAACAACATATCACCGGTTACACTTTCTGGCGAAACACAATCAGCAACAATAGATTTAAGAAATAAAATATCATCGGTACTGAGATTTGTAGCCTTCTTTATATCCCATTTCGAAAGAATTAGAATTTCTTTTGCAGTGCAAATTCCGGCTCTGTCGATAACTTCAAATATTTTCGGTGGCAGTAAACGTCTCAGCGCGTCCATCGGATATTATATTTTAACATATAATAAATACTGTATTTTACTAGGTTTTTCAAATAATAAACTGAAATAGATTTAAATAATTAATTTTGTTTGGTTCCCCAACGACCCCAACATTCGTTTCGATTCGCGCCGTGCGATGTGACGTATCAAAACGTCAAAATTGTACTTTTTAAATATTTCTCTACTTTTCAAATCCTAGTTCATTTGGCCATTTTACGGTGACCGTAATTTTTAAAAGAAAAATACTTTCCAAACTTTTCAAAACGGATATCGATAAAAGTTTGTTTACATATATGTTTTTCGTAACTACACCTGTCAAATACACGTAATTATTATCTGGTGCTTGTTATTCTTTTAGTATAATTGTAAATTTAAAATGACATTGAACAGGGCCTGGCTTAAAGCAGCCTGTTTGGCAGCGATACACTTTCACCCCGCAAGCGTTCACCGCGCGCGAGTCGCAATCAATGCCAGTCGAGTTGTCGCTACCGGTTACGCTACTGTTTCTCCGCCCGCACCAAGTAAAAGGAAAATGGTATTCATAACTTAATAGCTTGATAAATTAGTAAATTGCCAGTAGGTCGTGATTACCATTGGCTTCCTATTAGTATCTAATAATTGTATCATTTATGGAAATTACAGGCAGACAAACTGAACCAAGATGAGCGCAACAGCTTGCTTCAACCACTGCTGAATGCGGGCTGGAAAGTGCAAAGCAACAGAGATGCCATCGAAAAAGAATTCATGTTCAAGAATTTCAATGAAGCATTTGGCTTCATGAGCAGAGTAGCATTATTAGCAGAGAAAATGGACCACCACCCAGAATGGTTCAATGTTTACAACAAAGTACAGGTAAGTTCCCAATACTTTATTTATAAATTCACTTTTTTTCCCCAGTAAATAACCTGGAAGTTTCCTACAATTTTCAGATAACAGCCAAAAAAAGAATGGCTTTATAGTTATTATGGATTCAATTTTAAGGTTCTAAGACTCTTAAGATAGGTATTGAACAAAAAAAGCAAAAAAAATAGCACCTTTGAGTGGAAAGCTATTATTAATGGTTTTATAAAAATCAAGGATTTTTTTCAATATTACAATATATTTCATTAATGTACCAGCAGAAATTGTATTAATGATTAACAGCCATTAAATAAACGTCCTATCTAATTAATTTCAGGTAACTTTATCATCTCATGATGTAAACGGATTGAGCAAGCGAGACATCAAAATGGCTACATTTATGAACACCTTGCATCAATAGACAACAGGGGACCCCTCACAGACATATGTATATGTACTCATATTGATGTTGTGAATGATTATTTTAACTTTATCACTTGTTTGTTTACAATAAGACATGAACTTTTGTTCTTCCAATGTGATAAGGCAATAAGTGTGATGTTATTTTTAAAACAATAAAATATATTTGATGTTTAATGTAGTTCATTTGTGGAGTTAGGTTTCCATTTTGGTGTCTCATTGAAAGTAGGACTTTATAAATACTTATAATAAAATTTTAACAGTATCTGAATACAACACAATCTTTTATAATAGCTTCCTAGAAGAAACTAGATGTTAAATTATAGTACCTACTCAATAAGCAATTAATTATTATACTTCCACCAATATTATATGTGTCGCTTAACTTCAAACTTGGGTAAATCCATTCATACCCTTTCAGCAAATATTTACCCTATTACCTTTTCTTAATACCAAAATCGCATAATCTGACAGATGGATTTACCAGTTTGAAGTTGAGGGTGGTATTTCATCTGTCCAATATTGGTCCAATGTGCATTGCGTCTCACTCTCTCATTAAGCAAAATGTGAAATGCAAATACACATTGGACCAAGAAATTGGACAGGTTACCAACCAGGAACCTAAGCAACCAGTTTGTAGCCATATGATTAAATAAAATAAAAACCGGACAAGTGCGAGTCGGACTCACCCACCGAGGGTTCCGTACTTTTTAGTATTTGTTGTTGTAGCGGCAACAGAAATACATCATCTGTGAAAATTTCAACTGTCTAGCTATCACAGTTCATGAAATACAGCCTCGTGACAGACAGACGGACAGCGGAGTCTTAGTAATAGGGTCCCGTTTTTACCCTTTGGGTACGGGACCTTGAAAAATAGCTTGCTAAGGCCCAGCCATACAAATGAAAAGTCCAAAATTTGCCAGTGAAATTTAAACCTATAATGTTGAAAATAAAGTTGATTTTGTTTTGTTTTAAAATTGAATGGAACAAAACAAATGCAACTGTTTCATTTCAACATGATTTAAATCATCAAAGTTTTTAAATACCTAAGTATTATAGTGAGCCTTTGTCATTGTGTCTCACTCTCTCATTAAGCAAAATGTGAGACGCAATATACATTGGACAAAGAAATTAAGAATACCAACCTTAGGAGGATAGAGGTCACTGGAATGTATTTGATTTGAGTAATAATAATTGTTTTGTTATATAAATAATAGATGTTAAAACGTAAACATAAGAATTGATTATTCGATAGTTATAAATTGACCCTTATATCATATATGTTTGCGTCTTAGCTTCATGAAAATAAGCGTCAATTCATAACTGTCAAAAATCTGCCAACTTTAGCTAGTTTATTATTATTATTTTAGGGGACCAACTCCCCACGCACAGGACAGATAGAATAAAAATCCGGTAATTTACAAGTCGCGAATCTAATAAATAAAGGATCTTTTAAGTTCCTACTTTACAAACTCCCACATTACGTTATGTAGATATGGCGGTTGTCACACTGATGCGAATTCGCACGTCGCTCCGGTGTATGAGCGTGACAGCGCTATGCGCGTATTTAGCGATGTCCCGCTCGCACACCGGAGCGGCGTGCGAATGCGAATCCGCATCCAATGTGAAGCTGAAGACCGCCTATGTTACATAATAAAATTGTATGAGGGCTTATTACAACAACATATCTTATTACTAGCTTCGGCCCGCGACTTCGTCTGCGTGGAATTAGTAATTTAGGTAGCTTATTTTTATCCAATCTGCTTTTTATCGATTCCCTATACAAACTTCTACCCCCGTTTTTTACCCCCTTAAAGACCCCTAACCTACCATGTTATGCAGAGTTTTTAAGAGCCAAACAAGCAACGGCTCAAATTCAGGAATCCCTCATGTAACATCGCCAAAAACCTAGCCGATACTCAATTTAATCTCAAACGCGAGTGGGCAAAATCGTGGGTCTTGTTAATGGCGGGAAAACTAGGCTCTGATATCACGCCTCGCTCCAGAATAATGGGATCGGACCTCCGTAGACGAGATTGGTGCAAACTTAATAGACTGCGTACTGGCCATGGTCGATGCGCCTACTACAAACACCGATGTGGGTGGGTGGATTCCCCGGCCTGTGGCTGCGGTGCGGAAGCACAAACCATCCAGCACATCATTCATGACTGTCCTATAACGCGTTATGTCGCCGGCCCTCCCGAAGACCTGCGCCACAGCCTGAGCGACGAAGCCATAAAGTGGCTGACTGGTCTATGTGTAGATCTTTAATAACTTACAAAACTTACACTGTTTCTATTTCACAATTATCACCATATGCCATACGATTAAATAAAAACCCCCTTAAAGGATGACTTCTGGGATAAATACTACCCTATGTCCTTCCCCGGGACGCAAAACTATATACCATATTTCAACTAAATCGGTTCAGCGGTTTAAGCGTGAAGAGGTAACAGACAGACATACACACTTTCGCATTTATAATATTATATATTAGTATGGATTTGACTGCTTACCTCGATCAGATCTTGGCAACATAACACGGGCACATACTTTTATCGTTAAACGGTTCAGTGTCGAACGTAGTTAATCCGGCATATGCTCTGTCCAACGCTCGTTTCAGCTCCAGAGAGTGTTCCAAATTCCTTCCCTCACACACTACTCGCATCTGTGTAAATGAAATGTATCAAAATCAAAAATATAAAGTAATTCGTCTCTCTGGATAAGTAGAAGTACGTAAATAAATTAGATTAGAATAAATAAGATAAATAGGTACGCGAACGAGAAAGGGAAGGGAAGAAGAACGGAACTGTAGTGTAGTGTAGTGGGTCAAGTGCCGTTTCTTTTTCCTTCTTATTACTGTTGAAGTAAAAAGTTGCAGGTATGCCACACGAGACCAAAGTTGTTATGTATCCGTGACTTAAATGTCCCTCGCTATGCTCAAAATTCAAAATACTAACCACTCACCACGCTAATGATTCTATAGGGGTACTTATTGAATATTTCTCTTACTCGGATCTTAAAATTAGCACTCGCAGCTAAATACTTAGGCCTCTTGTTGCACAAATATAAATACTGCACCTATTCAGATATCTATGCTCAGCAACAATAGCTTTATCATAGAACTTTAGTAGATCAAACCTCTATGTGATACACGTCATTCTCGACCCACACAGCATCGCGGAAATAGCGTACGACGTTAAATCCCAGATCCGCAACCAACCTCATCAATCTGCCCAATTCAGCCGAACTGTCTTTGATCCTCACCTGTCATTACAAAATAACTTTTAGTACTACTTAAGTTATAGTTTACGGTCATAATTATATTGCTTGAATATAATATAGGTATAATCAGCAAAACTAATAGCTTTGCTGACTGTACGTGTGAGTATTTTTCTGTGTTTAACTATTAATAGTCATTCGGAATAAGTTTTTGGCATAAATTTCATTTTTGGTACAAGCTTTTACCGCTGACTGTACTTTTCTTTCCACAGGCAACTAATAGTCATCGAGACAATTCTAAAAACTCCAAACACAATTAGGTTTCGTTGTTTTACCACAGAGTTCCTATGGCCACCTCCTGTCTCCATCATCAGATCAGCTCGATGTTACCATAATATTGCATTGTCACCCGACTTACATGCGTATGCCATTTTTCAGCTTCATTGGAAGTTGGGAAGAGGGTCAAATTTAACTTGCAAGATTTGACTCGTACAATGTAAACATAGTTACATACATAGGTTGCAAGTTGCATTGGTAAAGCTTGTAAAAAGTGCTGAGATTATTATTTGAACCAAATATTTACAGCGCATTTATAACTAGGTACTTGAAGTTACAATAAGTTTTATCTCGACCCCCGAACAATCATACCACATAATCATACGGAACGGCAAGCAGAGCGTACGTAGTGTCGACGTGTGCCGCAGTGGGATATCGATTTTTCACAATGTCGCATTAGATGCGTTATTGTTATTGCAAAAGCCTCCGATCTAATCTAGAGATTAAAAAGCTTAGAAGCTTTGCTCACTAATCGCATGAGCTCGATTAAACTCTTTTTATTTTTCTTCAGGTAGGGTAGGGGCCCTCGTAGGACGAACATTTTCGTGTCACTATATCTCTTATTTACAAATTAAATAGTATCGTAGCAAACAAATTCTGTTTTAGTGCATTTCATGATTTTTATGTCGAAAGTAAAATGTCATTTTACATACTCTGAATTTTATGAGTCTGCCTTCTGCTGCTAGACCCCTATCCATGCATCGGGCTAGGAAACTACAGTCTATGTTTCCACCGGTGACAATGCATACGACACTGAAAAAAAACGTGGGAAAATTGGAGACAATCAATCACAGTTTACTATAAACGTGCCTACACTTCGCCAAGCAGCCATGGTCTCATTCCACGGTTGACTTGCTTTTACCTAAGGAATATTAACTTAATTAATTACCTCTGGGAGTTACCTTATTCTGGTCCTAGTAATATGATAACGGGACTAACTCTTGGGTTTGTACTTAGTACACATGAAGCGGAAGTAGCGGAACCATATACCTACAGTACTGAAGCTACTGATGTCAGTCAAGCAATCTAGCAACTATGGCTTGAACCTGGGAACCAAGTTTCCAATGATAGTAGTAGCGAGATGGCATACACCAGCGCCCTCTACCTCAAAGCGCTCCAGCTTTATCAGTTATAGTAGTTATACAGTCTTTCGCTAGCAAACGAAATATTAACTTACTTCTTCGTCTTCAGCTTAGGAACCATGTGTCCAATGAAGGCAGCGAGCGGACAGGCACCAGCGCTCTCCACTACGAAGCCCCTGCTCTATCAGGGCTAGCATGGGGCAAAATATCTAATCATTCAATAGAAGGATGAAACATTAACTTACGTCTTCGTCTTTAGCTCAGGAACCAAGTGTCCAATGATTGCAGCGAGCGGACAGGCACCAGCGCCCTCCACTACGAAGCGTTCCTGCTCTACCAGCGCTAGTATGGCACGTGCTAGCCAGTCCTCCTTTACAAGCAACTGAAAATTAGAATGATGATGATGATGATGAGCGTTAATGCTAGTTTCGAACCCCAAATTAACTAACCCTGGGGGAGAGTATATCTAGCTGTACCTACTCTTTACACCGAAGACACCTCTTAACTGTGCGAACTTCGTGTCGTATTTCTGCAATAGGGATACGCGAAACTCTGCATAGGGGGCGCCAGGGCGCCACTACAACAATCCGAGGGTCTATCGTGAAACAAGAACATTGCTTTATCTAACATCTCTGTCACTCTTGCATATTCGAGCGATAAAGAGGCAGATAGCGAATTTTCGGATTCGCGTTTCCCGGGAGGTCCTCTGTAAGCAAACCGCCTTGATGCATCAATGTCATATTATATTATCTCTGAAAACTTGTTAAAAACCTGTTAAAGGTACAGTATGTATAAGTTACTCTATGTTTTACTAAAAAGTCTAGTCCTGTACTCTGGTGGAAGAACATTGCAGTAATCTTTACATACCAATTTGTCAATGACAGATTTGGCGTTGTGGAAGGCATTGACGCCAGCTCTGGTCACCTGCAAACAGTCAGCAATAGTGTTCACCTCCGGAATAGTCACCGGTTCTCCGGCTTCCAGTGCTTTAGCAAACACGGGCATTAGTTCTGACTGCACGCCCTGAAAACAGACATAGTTTTAAGTTAAATCAAAGTTGAAAATAACTGCTGGAGGTCGATTCTGATTGAACTATTGTTTTTATTGACGTTATTAGACTCATTAGACATCTCACGCGCATAGGCGCGCATAGGCATATTTCGAGTACACCAGTTAGCGTGAGCGATCAAGGTCGTATCAAAACAAGACCAAAACTAACCATTTTTTAATCCAGAACCGGCCTCCGGTCAAAAATCTTCGAACGTTGCATTACGTACGTACGTACGTTTGGACGCCCCCTTAATAACGTAACGTAGCTTTCTAAGTAGGCCTTTGAAAAGAGTGATCAAGAATTTGGTATAATTACACTGGTTGAGATTATTGCGAGTTGGGCCACCCCCCACTTGATTAGGAGGGATGTGGGGGAACTTTGCTCACTCCCGGGCAAAGTTCCGCCTTTTCTTCTTATAAGATGCTTATAAGTGCATATACATGTCCCGGTATTTACCTGTCTCCTCCCAGCCCATGTTAAAGGATTTGATTTTAAGGTTGCCCATCCGGCAATAAATAAGTATTAAAGTCTAATTAAAGTAAACAATTTACGTAAACAAGGCAGTTGGGCTTGAGCCTCTTGATGACGGTGCCCACGCTGCCGACGAGGCCGCCCGTGCCGACGGGCACCAGCACCGCGTCCACGTTGGGCACTTGCTCCAGGATCTCCAGCGCAATTGTCCCGAGTCCGGCTAAGATGTCTGGGTGGTCACGACTGCAACATTAACTTAGTTCAAGTTTAAAACTGTAATAGATGTCATATATTAAAGAAAAAGTGACGAAGCCCTCCAGTGGTCTTTTTCTTTAATATATGACATCTATTACAGTTTTTAATTTATATATAGTAGTGTGACTACTTAAAAAAAAACACAAATCAAAATATTTAATAAAATAATTTGATTTGTTCCCAAACTTGTTCTTAGTTCAAGTTACTTTCTTTAGGTCAGGTCACATTTCACATTGACCATCCATTTTTAAACTATAATTCGGCCCCTTAAGGATGCAGCTATGAGTGAAAGCGAGAAAGAGATATGCGCGGGACCAAGCTCGCGGTCCGGTACCTACATCCGTCTAAGTATTTAAGCCTATGTTAGTAATTTAGTCGAGTAATTCGGTTATACTAAAATCGATCAACTGACCAAAAATCATTCGCACTACAGACGAGCGTCCTACAACTTACAAGTGAGTAGGCAGAGTTTCAAAATGAAAGGCTAGTTCGGACTACAGTAATTTAGTGGAGTAGCGAGTTGATTAGTTACTAAACGTGTCTGAACACCAAAAATTTAGTCGAGTAGATTAGTAAGAGTGGTGGGGGAGGCTCACTCGCCAGAAAAAAATAGAACTAAATGGATCCACTCGACATTAGTCGAGTGAATTATCACTGACTAATCTACTCGACAAAATTTTTGGTATTCGGGCACGTAATACTCGCCATTCGATTAAATTACTAACGTAGTCCGAACTAGGCTTTTAGTGCTATTAAGTGCGCGTAAGTGAAAAATGTTGCACTCGTAGAATACCCGGTGACCTTGATTTGCCACACACATTCCACGGTATTTTAAATATTTTTTAGTTAGAAAACCCGGCTCAATCAATCTAAAAATTCTAACCCATTGATAAATATGAGTCCTTTTTCCTTCGCCATGGCCCGGGCTAATTTGTGTGTGTCCGCGATGTGGGTCCCTCGCACCAGCACCTTAGAGAAACATTGAAAAAAAAGCAAGTTAAACACTACAAATTACTGAATTACTTACTCGTTTCGGCGTTCAGGTTTTAAGACTATAAATATAACGAGAGACTTTAATAGTAAGTGCTCAACAATTCACGATGTTATTCTCAAATACATAAACTTTGTCTAGTACCTAACTAGACTAGTTTAATACATGTGGTAGGTAGTTGCCAGGAAACTCGCATATATATTACCCCAACTCTCGGCGCTGAAATTGGTTGTGTCGTGGTACACCAATATAATTAAAATGCTCGTAAATAGTGGGCTCAGTAGAAAAATTTTGCACGACGTGATTGTGCGTCTTCAATGTGAAGATAATTTGTCAAAATAGAAATATAAGAAGCACCTTAGTGCCAAGCGCGTGGATCTTCTGCAGCTTCTGTATGGGAACGAAGTCAGGAAACATCGCGGTGACTGGAATATTCATGCGTGCAGCGTGGTAAGACATCGAATAGGCATGGTTCCCTAGAGATGCAATCACTAAGCCGGCCTTCTTTTTGTCCCTCGGTATTTTGAGAAGAGCATTTGCAGCCCCGCGCTCTTTATGGCTGTCAACACAAAAATAACTGCACAACCTATGTAATTACTAACTTAATAGTTATGTATTTGTTCTTACAAGGGGGCAAAGTTGTTGTATGACAGCCCGTGCTTATATAGATACCCGAACAAGCGAAAGATTCCAAAATTGAACCACGAGCGTAGCGAGTGGTTCGAAAACTGGAGTCTTGAGCGTTGTGAGGGTTTTAAGGCATGAGGGTTAAACAAATCCACACCAACGCAAGGAAAATAAATACTAACTGTAAAACATCGAACAAGATCAAATCCAAAGGAACGTTATTAAATATTTATAATTAAAAATCATCATTTAAAAACCAATTCTAAGTCCACATAAGAAAACAACTCAAAATTTGTATAAAATTACTGTGCCACTCTTGTGGATAAAATTCAATTTTCTCATCAGTTTTTGAACAATCAAAAAATTTGTGTTTCATTCGTAAGCAAAGTTTGTTTAAACGTTTTTTATGAAGCAACGCCAAAATGTTGTTAGGATAGATCCCTAACTTTTAAATTTACGTATCGTATAGATTTTGGAAAAAAAATTACAATTAGCTCCAAGTCGTACTTGCACTGCGTGTGCTATCAAAATCGTTGCAGACTTGTCTTGATCTAACTTTAGTTTACACGTACACATAATTATGATGAATATTAAAAGGTTACCATCCGGATGGGAGGACACTTTCCATCTTGTAAATGATATTCATTGTGAACGTCTTGCTTTGATGCGATGGCTAAAAAGATTTACGAATGTTTAGTATAGTTTGAAATGTTAAAATAAAACCAGTCATATTATTTTAATGAGTTAGTCCTTACTATAACAGGTGTCACAGGCACGTAGGGTCGTATTCGTGATAGAGCGGCTTGGATATCTTCAAACTTTACCGTTTGGGGGTTGTCAGGGTCGCTCATTGGATCATAATTATCCTAAAATGAAGATTATAAATATATTATTTATATTAAAGTATTAGCAGAAACAACTAAATAGGAAAGATTGCTAAGATTTTTTTTTGATGTTCATCATAAAATCTGTCGTTTCGCAATTTTTTTAATTTTAATTAAATGAATTAAATGACGATCTATTGAAGCGCAGGCGCTCCTCATATAGGTACAATAGTACAAAACTATCTTACTAGAGTAAGTTAAAGCAGACGTTTTACTATACCTATACCTACCTAATAGTCAAAACAAAGTAGATAATTTTACGCTCGCATTCTTCCGCTTTGTGGTATTTTAAATTTTCGAATCATGCTTAACATTTATAATAAATAATACTTACAATTCTTTTAGACATAATTACTCCTTGTGTAGAAATAAAGAGTTGAGGGTCAATAAAAACACTAGAATTTTTAATATTTTCGAAATGTTTGTATCTGGTTATATAGTTTGATGACGGTTTGTGTCAGAACGACGTCCACGATTTTATAGTTTGAAACAATGTTTACTAGGTACGGGCTTGGTACCTACCAGCATTTAAAACGGTCAAGGCAAAGAGTACCTATGGTGGAGGGCCCTTACCAAAACTTATGGCAAGCGGACTGGAAAATACGAAAAGATTTATTCAAGCGCTGGTGGCCTAGCGGTAAGAGCGTGCGACTTTCAATCCGGAGGTAGCGGGTTCGAACCCCGACTCTTACCAATGAGTTTTTCGGAACTTATTATGTACGAAATTATATTAGTAGAGGGATTAGTGGAGGCTAGACTGCAGAGCCTTGAACACCGTAGAAAGGTAGCTTGTTTATCGGTGTTCTACAGGATACATTTCGGGGAGTGTGCGATGGGATTACATAATTTAATCCCCCCATCTCCATTCTGTCACCGTGGGACTAGACGCGGACTTGCGTTTCACCCTTACGTCGTTACTCTGCCACTGATTCGTACTAAGCGCTATGCATCCAGCTTTATCATGCGAACGGCTAAGGAGTGGAATTCACTTCCTGCAAATATATTCCCAGTCCACTATAACTTGGATCTTTTTAAATCAAGAGTGAATAGACATCTTTTAGGTAAGCATGATCCATCCTAGACTGCATCGGCACTTACCATCAGGTAAGATTGCGGTCAAGTGCTTGCCTTTTTGTAATTAAAAAAAAAAAAAAAAAAGAAATATTTGATATTTTACTAGTCGCTTTTCGGTGAAGGAAAACATCGTGAGGAAACCGGACTAATCCCAATAAGGCCTAGTTTACCCTCTGGGTTTGAAAGTCAGATGGCAGTCGCTTTCGGAAAAACTAGTACCTACGCCAATTCTCGGGATTAGTTGCCAAGCGGACCCCAGGCTCCCATAAGCCGTGACAAAAAGCCGGAACAACGCCCTGGAAGACGATAGAAGATATAGTTCGTTCGTGTCATTCACGATGAAGCGCAGATTTGTCAAAATTAAGTACAGTCGCCATCAGATATATCGGAGCGGCCAAGGTGTTCACAATATCTGAACAGGCGCTCTAACGCCCTGACAATAGAGGCGTGTTCAGATATTTGTGAGCGCCTTAGCCGCTCCGATATATCTGATGGCGACTGTACATGACAATACGATACGAATGAGTCGAATGACACGATCTATACGGTGGGTGCATGGTGGGTGGTTTTATTTATATCTTGAATATTCTGTTTACAAGAGCAAACAAGCTAACTTAAATTAAAAATTGCATGATTGCATGCCTATCAAGTACTTTTTATGATCTATTAAATATTAAACTTAATATGTTTATGTTTACATTTTTCTATCGAAGAGTTCCTTTGGCTACTTGAACTTCCGACCGTAGTATCAGATCAGCTCCAAATGTGATGTGATGTGTGAATTTTAAGGGGCACAAGGACCTATAAATGTGGTATTTTCTATAAAAAGGGACCTTATTGTCGATGGCGCTTACGCCATTATTAACGATGCTCCGATATAAAAACAATGCCGCGCGACGCTGTGTGGCGTAAGCGCCATCGACAATAAGATCCCTTTTCATAGAAAATGCCCCATATAGTTAACATTTCAGATTCAGTAATCAACTTATTCTGTTTATACCATATCTAAATCCGTGGTTTATACACTTTCAACCCCTTTCTCTTGGAGAGGAATTTCAAAGAAACGCAAAAATGTTTATATCGTCTTGTTTTTTAAGTCCACAAACGAATTATAAAATCTGAAAAAAAATTTAGAGATGCTCTACACCTACAGCAATCCCAACTGAATTTGGCTTGTACCTACTACCTACTCCAAAACTATAATTTATTTGGTAGGGATTTTTTTGGTAAGGTATTGTATAGGTACAATTTGTTTCAAGTAGATAAGTATCAAAAAAAATTTTTTTTAATTAAAGGAAAAATTGAAAAATTTATACTTTCGGCACCGATTCGGCAGCAATTGGACCGGTGTTCCAATCGTCGCAGGTCCGAGTCCTGCCGGAGGTGTCAATTTCTCCATTTTTCCTTTATATTAAAAAAATGTAGTATCGCTCGCAGACGTTTCTGCTTGATAAAAATTTTTGTTAAGTAAAATTAGGTACCAATTAATAGTGTGTACTTAATCCACAGGTAATAAAACTATGATGGAATGTGTGGTTGCCAGAGAGTATGGCATTATCACAATTTCACATATTAGCCACTTTTCCCCATAGATGCCCATATATAGTACAATATTGTTGTATTGCTTCTTAATGGCTTTAGGGATGCCAACACACACTTACTGTACATGAAAATGGTCAATAGACATTGCCGACATTGGAAAAGTATACCTAAACAAACCAATAAAATTTACCTGTGTTACTTCCTAATCACGCACGTATGAAAAATGTAAGTACTAACATGGTCCTATTAACAATTAGAAATAAAATACAGTTTGGAATAAATAAACCTATTTATTTATAGGTAAATTTGCTAATTTACAGATGTCAATATGGAGTCTGTTTTTAGTTAAGGACATGATTTTGGAAGAGGACACACAAAAATGTTTATTTACTTAATTTCACGAAATATTTTTGTAACCATTACATTTAAAGCTTACTTGAACTCCAATTTATTGTTTACGTGTTGCTGGGTATGCAAGTATTTTACGTGGTACGGCAGGATAGATACGGAGGAAGTTTCTTCAGAAATAGATACTAAACATCGTCGTAGTTTGGTAATAGGAAGGCTGTGGCCACTGAGTCAGTAGTTTAATTTCAGCTATATCGACGTTCTTTTTTTAAATTCCATTTGGCTACTTCTGCATACAAACGGGGTGCGGCGCGAGGCAGGGCCCGCGACGCGAGCCGGCTGCCTTCTCCCCCTCATTCATTTCATGGAAGTAGTATTCCTTATAGTTCTTTTTGGTAGCTTCAATAAGCTCTTTTGTGTGGTCCCACCCTCTTGTTTCTACTATAAGTTTCATCTGAAATAGGTTTAAAAAGGGTTTAAAAACGACCCGAGGACCTGTCGGTCAACAGTCTAGTGTTTGGAAGGCAAATAGGCTTTTCGTTACGACGCGTTTGAGAACTCGGTTTTCATAGAAACTTGGGTAGCAGTTCTACAGTTCTGCCTTTGACCAAGACAAACCAAATCTTATCACAACTACAAAAGTTACTCTAAATTAAAAGGATTCAAAATTTAGTGGTGACCATAAAATCTAAGTTAGGTAAGAATTATGAGTGGAGTTCTACAAGGCTTAGTCATTTCAGCGTTGGATCCCTAACTTTCACATTAGCTGCACAAGGTGCCTACAGAGCGAACGATTGTTATCTTGGCAAGGCACCCAGCAACGCTATGCTTTTCAAGTATTGTTTATCGAATGGGCAAAACGAATTATACCGCAACGCTGAATACATCGCCCTTGACCCAAGCGCGCTCAGGCACACAGTCCCGCACAGTGACTCCTAACGCTGTCATCATCTGGCACAGCTCCGCCAAGCCGCCCGGTCGATCGCTCACCGTCACCTGGGGGCAACCAACAGCTCTTTATTCAAACTGCTCTTTAGCTTTCTATTTCTAGTACAAGGTACTGACTATGACTAAGCCAAATTAGAGGGAACCCATTCAAACCCCATCGACATTGTTGTTGAGTAGCTATATAAATTTTATGTGTAGAAACCTTCATCTTGACCAGTCGACCTTCGGCAGCCATGCCGCGCTCCAGCGCGCGCGCCAGGATCGACGTGTCGATGTTGCCTCCCGATAAGATGCAGCATACCCTGTAAACATTTTAGTACCTATCGGTTCTAAATACAAATCATTTCTTAACCTGGATTCCGATTCAGATTTAACAACTTGTTACGATTTTGATCTTATTTTGATACGACCTTGAAGATTGCTCACGCTGATTGGTGCATGCGAAATGAAGTTGAAGTCGTGCGTGAGATCAAGACGATTGTAGAGTTTTTTTTATACTACGTCGGTGGGAAACAAGCATACGGCCCGCCTGATGTTAAGCAGTCTCCGTAGCCTATGTACGCCTGCAACTCCAGAGGAGTTACAAGCGCGTTGCCGACCCTAACACTCCGCACCCTCGTTGAGCTCTTACTCACCGGCCGGACACAACACTATGAGTAGGGTCTAGTGTTATTTGGCTGCGGTTTCATCAGTTCAGTTCTTATCAGAACCTTAACAAATTGTTAAATTAGAATCTTCCTCCTGTTTATTAAAACGTGTTTCATATATACTTAATTTTCTTTTAAATTAAATTAAATTTCTTTATTGATTTTTTTTCTTTTTCTTTTGTTAACGTTATAAAGAAAATTTGTTGAGCACTAACTTTTTTCCTTTGAGATTGGGAAAGAGGCCCGCCATAATAGCGGCTATGGCCACGGCACCAGCTCCTTCCACTACGAACCTAGAATTATAAGGGAATAAACAATTAAACCACAAAGTACTATAAGGAAAGAAACGTGTGTTGTGATGGAAGATGTACATTGAGAAAATACTTGAACCTTGATATTTGATACCCTTGATAATTGGGTACCGTGAGACGTACTGCCACACGTCTAGATTCGACATGTTGTTAATATATAGAGCTACCAGTGGATGGTTGCGATAAGGCTAGGATTGTACTGCAATTTTAAGGAGGCCTGTGCTCAGCAGCAGACGACAGACGAAGTTTTATAGGATTAGGTATTCCGCCTCTATATCTTCACTTTCCATGGCTAACTACTCTAACTAGTAAACTGAACAGAACGAGTGCATTATTACTTACCTCTCTTCCTCTACGATGTGCATGATGGCTCGAGCTACCCAATCCTCTTTTACTACGACCTTTTATAAAAAAAATGTATTAAAAACCAAATTTAATGTGCTTGATAATGATATATATGTAACATATGTCATTGACTTTAATCGGAAGAAACAGCACTTTGCTTGTGACTTTGGATTGGAGGATTGCATCTAAGTCCAGGGAATATTTTATAAAAATTAGTAAAAAGATAAAATTCTGCTATAATATTAATTACCATTTTATCGAGTAGACCTTTTAAACTGTGGAATGTATTAACTCCGATGAGAGGTACACTCAGACCGTCGGCGATAGTTGAATCTATGGGCACGGCAGTTCTTTCGTTATTTTTTAACGATTCTACCATTGTGGTACATTTGTCAGTGCAAATACCCTGTAAAATTACAGTAACCAATGTAACGTAATGTAATGTAATGTAATTTATATTATGCTTAAATTTAAGCACAAAAACAACTCATTTTATGTAACAATCCACGTGATTCTTGGGAAAACTGGCCAAAATCTTGAATGAGATACGAAGATGTGGCTAAATTGTATACGCATCAATAATTTCACGCGCGTATCCGGCGTTCGTCGATCCACCCGAATTCGGGCATGAAAAAGGATTCATTACTTATATCGACGAAAGGGCTCACATATATCTCAACGTCAGGTTTGAGGTGTTTAGCAGCGGTGGCGATGCCGGCGCACAGGCTCCCACCGCCCACGGGCACAAGGATCGCTTCTATCTCGGGAATTTGCTCTATAATCTCCAGCCCGATAGTACCCTGGCCTTCTACTATGTTCGGGTGATCGTAACTGAAAGTTAATATGTAATTTTAGGGGTCCCTTTGTTTGACATAATTATTGAAAATCATAATGTAATGATTGTCAGATTATCATTAGTCATAATTCTGAAACCGTTAACTTTTCAGGATTTTCGTAAGGTTATCCTATAATAGGTTCGGTTAGGTTAGGTTTGTTTTAATGGCAATCCTGAAAAGTTACGCGTTTCTGAGAAAAACGCAATTATGACTACCGAAAATGTGGACAAACAATACATTATTTATGACTTTATTTTATTTATTTATCGTATGGCATTTACAGTTACTGGATTTAAATTGAATTCTAATCTAAAGATTGAGGTCTGCACTCTTCAAATACTCGATGGCCCTTTCACTGAGGTTCGCGAGGTCTTCAATCCGTCCCTTGAATTTGGTGAGAGGGCATTCCAGAACAATGTGTTCGACCGTCTGCTCGGGGTCACCACACATGCACTGAGGGGAGTCACACCAGCCCCATTTATGCCAGTGGTAAGCACAGTTTCCAACGCCTGTTCGAATGCGGTTTAATTGACTCCATACCCGGCGCGGTTTATCGAAGCCAGGTGGGCGTCTATTTGGGTTGAGTGTGAAAAGATGTTCACCATTGGATTGTTGGGCATTCCACTCAGCCATCCATGAATCATGTATATCCCACTCGTTGTCAGCATGCACCATACCAAGAGCTGGCGGGTTACGGGACTTGAGTCGTTTCGCTCCGAAATCACTGAGATCTTTGTGGATAGGCAGCATGGGTTGGTGTTTAGTTTTTATTGCCTCACGGAGATGACACTTTTTTCGCCGCAAGTGTGGTAGTTCCATGGCGCTAAGAGCAGGGAGCCAGAAAGTTGGGGTGGGTTTGAGGCAACCAGTAATGAGCCGCATGGTTTCGTTCAGCTGCACATCCACGGCACTAGCATGGATGGACAGTATGGATGATACTGGAGCACAGTACTCAGCCGTAGAATAAACCAGTGCCAGTGCCGTGGTACGCAGACAGGACGCAGAGGCTCCCCAAGAGGTTCCAGTAAGTTTCTGGACTATATTGTTCCTGGTCCTTATTTTACTTTTCAGCTTCTCGTTGTGCAATCCGTATGTTAGGCTTCTATCGAGTGTAACTCCGAGGTACTTTGGGGAAATATTGTGTTGTAGGGTTGTACCACGGAATCTAACTCTCAGGGTCTTGTGTGCGAGCCTATTGGACAGGTGGAAACAGCAAACTTCAGTCTTTGAAGGATTTGGGCACAGGCGCCAAATAAAATGTATGACTTAAAACTTTATGGGAAACAACAGAGACCCGTAATTTTAATACACGTATCTGCGATATAAATAAAATTTCAACCATTTCAACAGAGCACTGTGAGCGGGCTCCAAGATTTTAAATGCTAGATCCTTTGGCGATCAACGGAGGTGCGAATTTCTCTATAACATCACCTATGTAAAAAAAATCTTAAAGGCGTATCATACTTTGATTTGATTATTTAGCCATCTTAAACGAGAATTAAGTACTTAATCAACTAAATTTTCACATGAACATTCTGTATTCCAGTCGCAGTCTGACACGAAATTGCCTAAATTACAGATGCAAGAAAGAATAGCGTATCGTATAGGGCCCTTCACACTCGTGCACGAATCGCGGCGCGAAGCCGCGAACGCGAGTGTGGAGTCTAGTTCGCTAATCAGCGACATCGACTCCACACTCGCGTTCGCGGCTTCGCGCCGCGTAGTCTGGAGCGGGCTTAATAAAGGGCTATTCCAGTCCAGCGAATTGGAAGTAAGTAAAGATGGCACTTTGTTCTTACCCGTTAATATACATCATATGCTTCTCCTTAGAAATTCCCATAGCAAAACGTTTAGCCTCTCCCATGTTGACGCCGTGAAGGAGGACCTTGGCACCGTACGTCTCGCACTTAGCCCGTTTGACAATGGCGGCATTTTTTGGCATTACGATAATACAGGGGACACCAAGGTTGGCAGAATGCCAGCTCATTGCCAGCCCGTGGTTTCCGGTACTCGCTGCGATCACTCCGTTTTTCTTCTGCTCATCTGTTAGATTCATCAGAGCGTTGCGCGCACCACGCTCTTTGAAACTAAAAATTAACCAATAACCAAGATAACAAAACACATAGTCTCTTCCAAATCAAAAATTTCTAGTAAGAGAAAAATTGTTTATTTTTAATAAAAGTACTGCGCTCTGCGGAAAGCTGCGGGAAAAATTTAAGAGGTGGACGGTTTTAATTTAACCCTTAAAGTAAGTAGGCATACTGTAATAATCGGAGTTAAATTTAGTGATGTACCTTCCAGTATATTGTAGAAATTCTTGTTTTAAATACATTTCTAAGCCTAGTCGCTCGCCCATGTTTGCCTTCTGCAAATAGAAGAAGTGTGATGTGATAATTAAGATACTTTTTTAACTACCAAAAAAAAGGAATGCCTTTTTAAGTACCTAAATTATTTACGCAAGAACAAGTCTGTACTAAATAGCTAAGAAAATTTTATTTTTTTACTTGCACTCCTACCTTTTATTTGCTAATTAGAGACAATGGACATTTGACCAATTACCGAACAAGGAGTTTTCAGGACGGATCCAACGATGCGTCTTGCGGCTGCCATGATGTCTTCAGCCTTAATTTTGCGAGGATTCGCCGGGTCACACCACTCGTCAAATTCTACGTTCTAAGAAAGAAAACGCACGTCAGTATTTCATACCTTAGTATCTAAGGCTTAGGTACTTACATATTGAATTATTGAGCAATGAGCAGGGTCATCTTAGCTAGTGTGAAAAAACCGGCCAAGTGCGAGTCGGAAGCGCGCACGAAGGGTTCCGTACCATTACGCAAAAAACGGCAAAAAAATCACGTTTGTTGTATGGGAGAATATTTAAATATTTTTATATTCTGTTTTTATTAGTATTTGTTATAGCGGCAACAGAAATACATCATCTGTGAAAATTTCAACTGTCTAGCTATCACGGTTCATGAGATACAGCCTGGTGACAGACGGACGGGCGGACAGCGAAGTCTTAGTAATGGGTCCTGTTTTTACCCTTTGGGTACGGAACCCTAAAAATGGATGATTGGTTTAAAACCAATCATCCATTTTTAGGGTTCCTCCCTTAAATAATAGTGGCATTAGTGGCAGGAGATAAATCCTGCTTAACCTTTCGAGACCCGGACACATATGGCAACATACAATAGCATACACTATGGCGACATATAATAGTTTACATATAGCTGGCTACCCAGGGAGCCACGGGTCTCGAAAGGTTAAATAAAAATGTTGTTGTAGACTCAAGTACCTAATTTAATCATGACTTAACGCACTTCATGTTTGACTCTAACGCTCTCTGCACTGGTTAGATGCATATTGTACATGTCCATACTGTTGCATGCAAAAAAATCTTCTTCAAGTCCGATGCATTGTACTCATTTACTGTGTGAACGATCTCAGCCTACTATAATTACGATTAATTAAAATACTAAGTGTTGAGAAGTGCTCTACAAGTACTTACGTCTGCCATTTTGGTATTTTTTTTACAATTTATTTTACGAAAACATGTTAAAGAATATTTATACAAAACAAAGAATTTTGTAGATTTTCATCAACTCTACTCATATGACACACTTCATATTTGATAGATATTTTTTCAGTAAGTAGCTCTTTGACAAATTAAAAAGCTTCTAAACGTGTAGATTATACTTACATATAATAACCTTATTTTTCCTAATTAGTAGGTTTGTATTAGCAACGAGGATATAATATTATAGAGCGGTACTGTCATGTCATAGTAAATTTTGTAACCACGTAAATTCACTGCCATCTATCGACACACTTTAAAACTAAAAATGAAGATTTATAAAAATACGATAAAATGTATTTAAATAATGGATAAATATTTTTTTTTTCTTTAATTATTTTTATTATTTTGACCCATGTTCTTTCACTGATATGCGTTAAAATTGTTAAATAACAAACGAAACCGTCAACGCCCTCCATACGAGAGTAGGCCAAAGCTAGTAGCGCCCTCTGATCGAGGATCAAATTTATTCAGAATTACTAATTCCTCCGAGGGTAGTAATGGTAGTAAAAGACTAATAACACATGATCGAGCACGATTGTCATGTTGCGCGCGACTGCCGCGATAGGCGAGAAAAGGCGCGACATAGAGCTATCTCGTGAATCGGTTATCGGCATCCGCGGTTTGCGGGCTACATTCGGCTTTTTAGGCCTACAATTTCGGCTCTTCGAGACACCAAAACAATTAACGCATAAAAGACTCAGTCCAGTCAAAATAACTCTTGTGGCTTTTTGGCATCCCCAAAACTGATAGTTTTAATTAACGTATACTGGTGCTCTTTTTTTCGTAAGTTTACCAAAAGTTTCAACATTCTCAACTTGTTTACCGGCTACATCCTCAGTCAGAGTTTCATGATAATGTAGTCCAAGTCACTACACCTTATAAAACAAAGTCCCCCGCCGAGTCTGTCTGTTCGTGTGTATGTATATGTTCGCGATAAACTCAAAAACTACTGAACGGATTTTCATGCGGTTTTCACCTATCAATAAAGTGATTATTGAGGTAGGTTTAGGTTTAGGTGATAATAATAAGGCATTAGTTTAAGAAGAAGTCTAAATCTTACCTGCATATCAAGAGAACAAAGATAACGCAATATTAAAGCCTGTACACACCGGAAGCGTGTGCGTAGATTCCTAGAGGCCTCATACGCACGAGCGCTTTTACAACGCACGTTACAAAAGAGTTTGAATGACACAAATGGATACATGTGTATTTATTCACACGATGGCTGTGGCGCATTCTCGTGGTCGTTAAATCGAATTTAGCGTGCGGACGGATTCAAGCGCTTTTTAACGCGCGTTGAAAAAGCGCTCGTGGGAATGAGGCCTTATGGTGACACTTGCACACCATCGATGCCATATCGGTGCAAAATTAGCTTAGACGACTTTATTACATTTCTTTAAAAAAAATACGAGTTTTGAAGATTTCAATACAGATTTATTTGATCATATCACAGATTATCATCATCATTATCATCATGATTGCTAAAACTTATATTAAACTTAACACTAAACTTAATTATACAATTAATGAGTTAAACAAAATTTATACTTAGGTACCGTTCACTATCAATGCACATAATGGTGCGGCCACATGCAGGGATTCGGCGAATATTCGTGATGGTGTCTTTCATTTTCGTTGGTTAGCGAGAGACGCCATCACGAATATTCGCCGAATCCCGATATGTGTGGCCGCACCCTAAACACATATGCCGTGTCATATACGTCTACGAAAGAAAAGTTTCCCTACGTAGGAGAAAAATATGCTACGGGTTACGGTGCCGCGTAGCACTCGTAGCCGTTGACAAATACATTAGCACTCTTGCGCAGGCTTTACTAGTTTTTTACACATAAGGCGCCATTCATTTATCACGTAAGGCAATTTAGGGGGGAGGGGGGTCGACCATGTCTTACTTTTTCTTACAGGGGGGTAGGAGGTAGTCTTGATAGTTCTTACGTATTTAAGATCACAAAAATTGCGCAAGTAAAGATTATACTTAGAAAAAGCGCGTGCATCCGTGCAAGTGCCGAGAAAGAAAAACTATAAAATTAAGCCACAGTTGATTATGGCCGAAAAAATCTTTTTTTGTACTTTTACAGGTACAAAATAAAAGTTCCTAAAATTGTATCTGAAAATCGAAACAAAAACAAACCCGATGTGTACCTAATCGTTTTTCCTTCAGATTCTACAAATAAACATAAAACAGGGGGTGGGGGTCGCCTTATTCTTATATTTTCTTACATAGGGGTGGGAGGGGGTCAAAATCTGGCAAAAATCGTCTTACGTAATAAATTAATGGCGCCTAACGAATAGGTATCGGGGCATAAATACAAGGAGGCCGATTCAAATTTAACAATTTGTTATAGTTTTGATATGATTATTCGATTATTGATAAAACTTGGACACGGCCCGCACGGTGAGCGATTGTCAAAATTACTTATATCAAAACAATGTGAACATTTTAACAATTGTTAAATCAGAATCCTATAACATAAAGTGTGGATTCTTGGTGAAAAAGGACAATCATCTACCATTAGGAGACCTTGTGTAGCGACCAACTTTTTGTATACTTTTTGTATGTATGTAATCGAAGTAGGAGAGAGAAGTAGTGAAGCATGACTGTGCTCTTAGGGTCGGTTGCACCAAAGTCACCAAACTGTCTGCCACCGTTAAATCGTTCGCAAAATCTTATTTAAAGGGAAGTTTCGCCCGTGTACTCCGATAAATATGGTATTTCTTTTTTTGGCTAAACTAAGATATAGATAAGTCACAAGTGCTTCATTATCCGTTGCCTCGTAAATTTAGTGCGAGACGTCGTCGAGGGAGTCGTAATTCTTGAGCGGCGTATGGCAGTAGTCCCCAGTCTCGCGCGTGAACACCCATTCGCGGTAGGTGCGCGCGATTAGACTGCGTAGCTCGTCCGTGTGCTCGGGACCTCGAGTCTCGCAAACTACTTTTACCTGAAATTAAAAAAAAAAAACTTACAAATTAGCACCTGTGTAGCTCGTAGCAGAGTTCATAGGAACATCCCGTATAATAATTATGAATGATAAATTAACGTTATATACAGTTCATATTTTCTCGCTTTGGTGTGAAGATTTTTTTTGCGTTTCACGCTATAGCAAAGTTGGTTGAATCCTCGTTCTTTAAAATCCTTGCAACGCTCAAGGTTGTCACACTTTTCAAACCACTTGCTACGCTCATAATTCCATTTTGGTAAAAAACAACTATAATGTAGTGTAAAAATAATAACAGAACTTGAGAGTTCTTCAATAATATTTATAAACCTAAGGTTCATCAAGATTATTAAGTCGCACGAGTGGACAGATAAGATTATAAATACGCTTAAATAATTGGCTAATAATTGGTATGTGATTGGATGTAAGCATGTGTAATTTATTATTTAGTTATTCACATAATAATAAATTACCTACCTACCTACTTTAACCACAATTAATAAACTGATCAACGTCAAGCAGCAGAGAAGTATGAAACTTCCCATACAATAAAATTTAGCGAACGTTAAAACGGTGATAGACGGTTTGGTGCAACCCGACCTAAGTCATGCCCTAATTGTGCTATAGGTAAGTCTAAAAGAGCTAGGTTACGTCTTACGAATAAGGTTGCCCTTAGTCCAGGGTCAGCAAACTTTTGAGAAGAAGAGCTTGCTTGAAGAGCAGCTTGTTTTCAGTGGTCTAAGAACTCTAAATGTATAACGTTTTTGGTCCTTGGAGCAATCGTGCATCCAAGAGCCGCACACGCGGCTCTGCGAGCCACGGTTTGCCGACCCCTGTCTAGTTAAACTTATAGCCATTTACACAAACTCAACACAAAAAAATGCCTAAACAGGTATACTCACTCTCACACTAAAGATGTCCCCGCACACCCACGCCCTCTCCTGCATGATGTCCTTAATAGAGACACCAGTCGAGGATATGAGCTTGCACAGCTCGGCGATACCCCCAGGCCGGTCGCTGACCGTCACCTTGAACTTAACCAGGCGGGACTCCGCTGCCAGGCCTCGCTCCAGGCACCGGCCTAAGATTGTGGTGTCAATGTTGCCCCCGGATAAGATGCAGACCACTCTGTCGAGAAAAAATAGCGACTTGTTGAGAAGGATTGTGGAGGTTTGCGTTTTTGTCTTTGCTCAGGCGGTAAGTTTCAAGACAGTGTGCACACAGGTAGTCCCTCGAAGTAAAAAACTGCATCATGTGATCGAGGCGCATTGTCCTCATCTAAGTAAGGATGACTCACGCTATAACGGTCCGGGCGCCCGAGACTTTCTTTTCTATGACAGGTGACGGTGATCACGTGACGCTTCCTATAGAAAACTGAAGTGCCCGGGCCCGGACCGTTGTAGCGTGAGTCATCCTTAAGGAAATACCTAAAGAGGAATTGTCTCTAACTCTTAATTCCATTTTTTTTACATTTATAGAGAATGTGCTTACATCAGGCCTACATCCAGAATGATAAACAATTGAGCATCGGTGTTAATTTATTTCAAACAATCCATATTATCTTTTTTAGTACAGTTGCTCAAAAAGTGCTACTTTTCGTTGCTGTTTAGCGTGCGGAAAGTTGGTTTTCGCGAACTAGTGCTTTTTACTTTTCCAATTTTTTTAAATTTTTACTTGTTCCAATTCATGACTATTTATTGATGAGTGTTAATATTAGTTTCCTTTAATAAAAACCTACTGTTAATGTAAGAATACGAAAAATATGCATATTTCATATTTTATTACTTACCTCTTCATCATTATAAGTATTATAACACGTTTATTTTTTAATGTTGAAAAACCATTCTTAATAAGTTGTCTGAATGGAACGGAACTTACGGAACACCTGTCAAAGAAGAGGCGTATTTTCTTACTGCAAGAATGTTTTAAGTTTCCAAAGGCAACATTCGATATTTAGGTAATAATAGTACAATGTTTTAATATTTACAATTGTTTCTGTCTTATAGAACATGCATTTGAAAAAAAAACTTTCATTGAAGTGGGTTCAATAATAATAACAAAATCTATTCTAGTCGAATAAAAGCTAGAAAAACACCTCTTCATAATGTCAATGTCAATGATGTCAGTGTCACAGAATTAATAATATAAAAGTTTCGAATTCCATTCCTTAATTGTTGCTTTTCTTATTTTTTCGCAACTGTATTAAAAAACGTCGTTCGATACACGTGCGGATATGTCATTGTCAGTGATGACATACTTTCCGCACTAGTATCGAAATGTACTATTCTCTAAAGAAAGGAATGACTGGCAGTGGCAATCAATAATTAATTCTCGGTACGATAAGCACTTAGCTTTTAGCAATTATCCATTGGCTTTTTTGAACAATGTCGCCCTTTAAAGATACAGGGTGGCTAAAAAATAAGTGCATTATTCCCATTGCCAGGGAGGTTTTGGGATTATACTAAGCAACTTTTACTATGGGACCAACCACGAAATCGCGATAAAAAAAATTGACCCTCCCATAGAAAATGGACCAGCCAAAATGTATGAAACAGCCAAATTTCTTTTTACGATTTCGTACTTGGTCCCATAGTAAAAGTTGCTCAGTATAATCCCAAAACCTTCCTGGCAACAGGAATGTACTTATTTTTTTGCCACCGTGTATCTATGAAGAGCGACATTGTTCAAAAGAGACAATGGATAATTGCTAAAAGCTAAGTGCTTAAATATCGTACCGAGAATTAATTATTGATTGCCACTGCCAGTCATTCCTTTCTATAGAGAATAGTACATTTCGATGCTAGTGCGGAAAGTATGTCATTACTGACAATGACATATCCGCACGTGTATCGAACGACGTTTTTTAATACAGTTGCGAAAAAATAAGAAAACCGTGTATATCTTCACTAATATCAACTTTATTATCAGACTAGCGACCCGCCCCGCTTCGCACGGGTTCAATGCTGATGTTGTTATACATATAAACCTTCCTCTTGAATCACTCTATCTATTAAAAAAACACATTAAAATCCGTTGCGTATAGACCGATAGTGGGACCATATTTTTGACCTTAAAGTTATGATAATTCTAAAGAAGGAAAAGTGATGCTTATATGGCAGGGGACATGTTTTTAAGCATATTTGTAATTTAAGAGGAAAAGTTAGAACGAGCGTTAGGTATAAATTAGGTATTTATATATTTTGATTGATGCTTTTTGAATATTGAATTAAAGTGCAAAGTTTAAGCTTCATCGTTTAAATTATGTATGTCTCTTTAAACTGTTACATTTTTAGAAAAAAATTTAACGTGCTTCTTTGTCAAACTAAAATTAGCTTATTATTTTGTCGATATTGAATTAAAGTTTTAAAAATCCACAATAATATCTCTAAATTCTTAAGTTAATAGACAAAGCCGAAAATTAGAAAAATAGGATTGCTGCTTAAATTTTAATATGCGTTTTTTGTCCTGTAAGGTCCAATATTGAATTAAAGTCTATAAAGTTTCATACTATAAAATAATATATGCAACCATATTATGAAAAGTAAGAAATTTCTGTGTGTAGCTTCCATTGTTATAGCCAAATCTATTTAAAAAGGCGCGAAATTCATACATACGCCGCGCTGGTCCATCAAGGTGCCGGCGCGGCACGCGAGAGCCTATCGTAGCATTCGTATCTATCTATACCTATAGGTACCTCGCCCGGTCGCCCCACCCCCCGCTCAGCTTCGTAAGCGCTGCTTGACTTTTCTTGTCATTCATTAGTTTGTTTACCGTGCACATAAATTAGATGCCGATATTACGTGAAATTAATGTAATTATGACTTCAAAATGAGTACAAAATGTTTGTTATGTGGACTGATTATTTGTAGTTACTTAGTGGTCCGAGAGCTGGTAGACATTTTGGAGTAGGTCCTTGAGGCAAGCTGAAAATTTGCCTGATACTTCTCCTATCATACCCTAACTCAGCACTGGAGGTCTGGCTGCAGGGTAGCGGGGCTAAATCAACCCTTATATTTTTTAAGATTTTTTAGGGCTCCAAAAAAGTTCGTGAGGCAATCTGTAATTTTTACAGGTTGAAGTTAAGTATCTAAATAGTCACAAAAAAATAAGCCTGAACATTTGGTCGGGTCTTTGACCTTGCCAGAAGATCTAAAAAGTAACGTATGGCACTTACTCGTACGTAAAATTAAGTTTGTCTACTATTTTGTATGCATTACAAAGTTATTTTTGTAGTACAGTAAATTAAAGACTACTACTACTAGGTACAGTCAGCAATACTATTCGCTTAGCACCGTTGCATACAAACTTCTTTACAGGGGTGGTATCTTTTCTCTGCAGCTGACTGTACAATGTGATTGTAACTATGACGATGGTGTATATTTATGATGTATGTTATTTATTGTGTTTTTTGTATGTTACTTAAGGGCTTCTGTTAAGGGAACGAAAATTTGATTATTTTTGCGCTACAACGCACGGTTTAGGAGATACAGCCCTGTAAATATTTTTTCTGTTTTTTTTTCTATTTGTTTTTTTTTAAATGTTTATTAAGGGTCCACTGCAGGCGAACGAAAATGTTTATTATTTTGCTCTACGGCACACGATTTAGGAGATACAGAATTATAAAGATTTTTTGTGTTTTTTTTTTAATATATTAATTAAGGGTTTCTTAGTGGAACGAAAATTTGATTATTTTTGCGCTCCGTCGCACGGTTTAGGAGATACAACCCTATAAAGATTTTTTCTTTGTTTTTCTTTTTAGTTTTTCATTGTGTTTTCTGTATGTTACTTAGGGGTTTCTCAAAGGGGAACGAAAATTAGATTATTTTTGCGCTACAACGCACGGTTTAGGAGATACAGCCCTCTAAAAAAAAATTTTATTTTTTTTCTTTTCTTTTTAAACGTTAATAAAGTTGAACGAAAATTTTATTATTTTACGCTACGACGCTATTATTAAATTATGTTAGATTTTGAAATTTTTATATTAAATATATCTACTTATATATAAATTTGAAGTTTGGTTATGGAATTTTATATTATATAATATACAAAAAAAAAGAAATATAGGGCTGTAAAATAATAAAATTTTCGTTCCCCTTTAAAAAACACTTTTAATATACAAAAAACACAATGAAACACAATAAGAAAAAAAAAACTTTTCACGGCTGTATCTCCTAAGCCGAGCGTCGTAGCGCAAAAACAATCAAATTTTCGTTCCACTTTAAGAAACCCTTAATTAATATTTAAAAAAAAAAACAAAAAAAAAACAAAAAATCTTTATAAGGCTGTATCTCCTGAACAGTGGGTCGTAGAGTAAAATAATAAAATTTTCGTTGAACTTAATTAACATTTAAAAAGAAAAGAAAAAAAAACAGAAAATTTTTTTTTAGAGGGCTGTATCTCCTAAACCGTGCGTTGTAGCGCAAAAATAATCTAATTTTCGTTCCCCTTTGAGAAACCCCTAACATAAGTAACATACAGAAAACACAAAGAAAAACTAAAAAGAAAAACAAAGAAAAAATCTTTATAGGGTTGTATCTCCTAAACCGTGCGACGGAGCGCAAAAATAATCAAATTTTCGTTCCACTAAGAAACCCTTAAGTAATATATTTAAAAAAAAACACTGAAAATCTTTATAAGGCTGTATCTCCTAAACCGTGCATCGTAGCGCAAAATAATAAAATTTTCGTTCCATTGCAGTTCCTTTTGTATTATTTGTGAGCTCCCGATATTTCAAAACCACCGTGAATCATTCAAAACTCTAATTATTGACATTGACATTATGAAGAGGTGTTTTTATAGCTTTTATTCGACTAGAATGGATTTTGTTATTGTTATTGAACCCACTTCATACAACATTATACACATTGTATTGTTTTACAAATATAAAACATTGTACTATTATTACCTAAATATCGTTATTAACGATTATTTCAATACTCAGTACTCAGTAATCAACATAAAAACCTACTGTTAAAGTAAGAATACGAAAAATATACATATTTCATATTTTATTACTTACCTCTTCATCATTATAACACGTCTATTTTTTTATATATTGAATATTGAAAAACCGTTCTTAATTAGTTGTCTGAATAGAACGGAACGCCTGTCAAAGGAAAGGCGTTTTTTATTTCTGCTTTAAATTTCCAAAGGCAACATTCGATATTGTTTGTATAAATGTACGATACACAAATAATCGTAATTAACGATATTTGGGTAATAATAGTACAATGTTTTATATGTACAATTGTCTTATAGAACATGCATTTTAAAAAAAATCTTTCATTGAAGTGGGTTCAATAATAATAACACCCAGCTAAAAAAACACCTCTTCATAATGTCAATGTCAATGATGTCACAGAATTAATAATATAAAAGTTTCGAATTCCTTACTTGTTGTTTTTCTTATTTTTTCGCAACTGTATTGAAAAACGTCGTTCGATACACGTGCGGAAATGTCTAATAATGACATACTTTCCGCACTAGCATCGAAATGTCCTATTACAGGGCTGTATCTCGTAAACCGTGCGTTGTAGCGCAAAACTAATCTAATTTTCGTTCCCCTTTGAGAAACCCGTAAGTAACATTAAAAAAACATAATCGAACAACAAAGAAGAAAACAAAAAAATAAAAAATCTTTATAGGGTTGTATCTCCTAAACCGTGCGTTGTAGCGCAAAAATAATCTAATTTTCGTTCCCCTTTGAAAAACCCCTAAGTAACATACAAAACACACAATGAAAAACTAAAAAGAAAACAAACAAAGAAAAAAAAGTTTATAGGGTTGTATCTCCTAAACCGTGCGTCAAAGCGAAGAGCAAAAATAATTAAATTTTCGTTCCACTTTAACCTTATTAATATTTAAAAGATACAACCCTATAAAGATTTTTAAATTTTTTGTTTTTTATTGTATTTTTTGAATGTTACTTACGGGTTTCTCAAACTGGAACGAAAATTAGATTATTTTTGCGCTTCAACGCACGGTTTAGGAGATACAGCCCTGTAAAGATATTTTTCTGTTTTTTTTTTCTTTTTTTTAATGTTAACTAAGGGTCCACTGCAATGGAACGAAAATTTTATTATTTTGCGCTACGATGCACGGTTAAGGACATACAGCCTTATAAAGATTTTTTTAAATATAAATTAAGGGTTTCTTAAAGTGGAATGAAATTTTGATTATTTTTACGCTACGACGCACGGTTTAGGAGTTACAGCCGTGTAAATATCTTTTTCGTTTTTTTTTGTTTTTTCTCATATTAAAAAAGGGTTTCTTAGAGGGGAACGAACATTTTACTTTTTTTGCGCTCCGACGCACGGTTTAGGAGATACAGCCCTATAAAAAGATTGTTTTCTTTGTTTTTTTCTTTTATGTTTTCATTGTATTTTTTGTATGTTACTTAGGGGCTTCTGATAGGGGAACGAAAATTTGATTATTTTTGCGCTATAACGAACGGTTTAGGAGATACAGCCCTGTAAATATTTTTACCGTTTTTTTTCTTTGTTTTATTTTTAAATGTTTATTAAGGGTCCACTGCCCGCCATTGACCTGGTGGTCTAACATAGAGAGAGACCTCAAGAAAACCCAATTGCCAAAACCGACAATCCAGGACCGACGGGCCTGGCGCAAAAATGTGAGGAGACCCGACCCCAGATAACGGGAGCAGGGACGGACAAAGAAGAAGATTAAGGGTCCACTGCAGGCGGACGAAAATGTTATTATTTTGCGCTACGGCGCACGGTTTAGGAGATTCAGCCTTATACGGATTTTTTGTGTTTTTTTTATACCTATATTAATTAAGGATTTCTTAAAGTGGAACGAAAATTTGATTATTTTTGCGCTCCGTCGCACGATTTAGGAGATTCAACCCTATAAAGATTTTTCTTTGTTTTTCATCGTGTTTTTTGTATGTTAATTAGGGGTTTCTCAAAGGGGAACGAAAACTAGATTATTTTTGCTCTACAACGCACGGTTTAGGAGATACAGCCCTCTAAAGATTTTTTTTCCTTTTTTCTTTTTTTTTAATGTTAATTAAGGGTCCACTGCAGTTGAACGAAAATTTTATTATTTTGCGCTACGACGCACGGTTCAGGAGATACAGCCTTATAAAGATTTTTTCGGTTTTTTTTGTTTTTTTTTTTTAAATATTAATTGAGGGTTTCTTAAAGTGGATCGATAATTTGATGATTGTTTTTGTGCTACGACGCGCGGTTTAGGAGATACAGCCGTGTAAAGATTTTTTTTTTCTTTTTGTGTTTCATTGTACGACCGGTCTGGCCTAGTGGGTGACCCTGCCTGTGAAGCCGATGGTCCTGAGTTCGAATTCCGGTAAGGGCATTTATTTGTGTGATGAACACAGATATTTGTTCCTGAGTCATGGGTGTTTTCTATGTATTTGTATATTATATATATATCGTTGTCTGAGTACCCATAACACAAGCCTTCTTGAGCTTACTGTGGGACTTAGTCAATCTGTGTAAGAATGTCCTATAATATTTATTTATTGTGTTTTTTGTATATTGAAAGAGGGGAACGAATTTTTTTTTATTTTTGCGCTGCGACGGACGGTTTAGGAGATACAGCCCTATATATTTTTTTTTGTTTATTGTTGTTTTTTTGTATGTTATATAATATAAAATTCCATAACCAAAATTCAAATTTTTATATAAGTAGATATACTCAATATAAAAATTTCAAAATCTAACATAACTTTTAATAGAAATATCCTCATACATCATAAATATACACAATCCTCATAGTTACAATCACATTGTACAGTTAGCTGCAGAGAAAAGATACCACCCCTGTATAGGTTTGTATGCAAAGGTGCTAAGCGAATAGTATTGCTGACTGTACATCCTACCTAGTGGTCTTTAATTTACTACAAAAATAACTTTGTAATGCATACACTTTTTTTAGTAGACAAACATAATTTTGCGTGCAAAAATAACTGCGATGCATACGCTTTGTATAGTAGAGAAACTTAATTTTGTGTGCAAAGATAACTTTGTAATGCATACAATTTGTATAGTAAACAAACTTAATTTTGCGTGCAAGTAAGTGCCATACTTTTTAGATCGCCTGGCAAGGTTAAAGACACGACACGACCAAATGTTCTGGTTTATTATTTTTATGACTATTTAGATACCTAATTTCAACCTGTTAAAAATACAGATTGCTTTTAGAACATTTTTTTGAATTTTGTAAAATATTATTTTGCACGCGTCTAGCAAGGTTAGGTTACCCGCTAGCCCGTTGATCTATATACCGTTGATCTACCTATATATCAATACCGTTTGATCGCTGCCTCGGCGGCGCACAGCGCGGCGCGCGCGTACATGCCGCGCGTTTGAAATGTAACGTAAATATAAGCACGGAATGCATACGTATCAGTATTTAGTGACGCACAGATTTTATATTTCTAATCTTTTGTGTGGGAACTAAGATCATTGTCATGACCGTTTAATATTAACTCTACAAACTTTAATTCAATATTGGCTATACTGCTTAACCAGAAATCAATATCTAGAGAAGCACATTGTCTACATTTCTAATTTTTTACAAGTATAATAAGCTGATCCATAATATCGTAATTTTGCAATATCAGCTACTCTAATTCTTTATTTACAAAATAATTCATGTTTTTAAGTTCACCAGGAAGCACATGTTCCAGATTTCTAAAAACCGAATATTGTGTATAAATTAAAGTGGTATTGAATATGCTAAAGTTTTTTGTAACTTTAATTCTATATGTACAAAGTTATTAGCAGAAATTAAAATATTTCAATATATCCGAACGCTCACCCTAAAAATTTCTAACTTTTTACGAAAGTCTTATTTAACATGCTAACAATGACATATCGAAAAAGAAAAAACTTTAATATTATCAAAACCCATTTTTGTTCCACCGCTGGTCTAGTAGTTTTAAAGATCTAAGCATACATAGGGACAGACAGACAGCAGAAAGCGACTTTGTTTTATACTATGTAGTGAAGTTGGTTAAGATTAAGACTCTTCCGGTTTGTACTGCTTTCATTGAGATCACGATACTCTTCGTGTAAATAAGTATGGCGTGCTTATTTGTTTATCTAATTAAACTGTGTGCTCGTTCGATAGCTGAGCAATGAGCGACTTTTAACATCATGCACGAGTGTTATCAGTTTAGAAAGAGTGACATTATTTCAGAATTGGGACTCGTTTAAAGTTTCGGTGGATTGAATTCGCCATGTAGTTGTAGGTACCTAGTAGCAGGTAGGTAGGCCTGTCGCCTATACAAAGGGTGCCTGCGTGGGCGGGCGCACCGTGTTATCAACGCGCCCACTGTCAAGAAGGGTCCGCCGGAATTCGGACAAGCGCTGGCGAGGTTGCGGCTGAGGTGGCAAAGAGGGGGTTTAGTGGGTAAAAAATGTGTCTCATTAGCCTATATGGGACTCCCACATAACCATCCCAGGCCTATCCCCGCGCCTAGGTGGTATGAGTAATGCATTCCCCCTCTATAAAAAAAAGATAAGGTATTAGGTATCTATCTAGTATGGTATCTATGTACATTGCCCTTTGGAACTAGGCAGTTCAGACTCTGACTGAAGGTAATTTAGATAAGACATGTTTTTCTTTCAGAAGTTTATGTTGTTCGCGGTTATAAACCTTATCAAGCTATCACCCCCACGTGCGTGTTATAATAATTGACCTGACATATCTCAGTTACATAGCTTCATTTTCGGTTGGTAATTAAGTAGGCAGTACATAATTTTACGTTCTGCATGTTACATTTTTGTAAAGTCCCCCTCCCTGTTTTGGGGGTAGCCAAGAGTTAATCTCTCGTGGCTAGGGCGTTAGATCAGATTAGTACGAGCCAAGGTACAGTCGTGCGGCTTCACCTGAGACAAAAGTTTATCCACTTACTTCCCCTAAGGTATTAGTTGTAACTGTCACCATCACAAATATATTTAACGCTAACTGTGGCTGTTCCAGTCTAACTCCCTTACAAACCTAGCAACCTCTTACAATTGTTCCCGCGGGACTTATGGATTCTGAAAAAGAAAAACTATAACTCACTCGTGGGTTATAGCTTTTTTAGTCACTAATTCATACGAAGTTACGAAAAAAGTAGGTAGGTATAATATATAAATGAGTTTTTCAACACACTTGCACAAAACGACGTTTTTATTCCACCGATTTTTGGCTCATAATCCTAGATATTAAACACGCGTGCTATTTTTCATTATATTATCCGACTGAGTTAAGAAGCTAACTGATTGCTAATAATATGCATGGAAAGGGAGCCTTCTTTAATTGGTCGGACTGGCGGGCACGGGCGCGCCCGACCGCATGCGCGGTGCGCGGCCGGGGCGAGGGGCGGCCGGCAGTACGAGTATGACAGATGCAATGCAACTCACAATAATAACTGTTTTAACTATTAAAATTTGATTAATATGAAAGTTTCTTTTTATTCTCGCAAGTGTGTTGAAAAACGTCGTATGAAACGCGTGTGCATTGGTCATTACACACATCGGCTTTCTTATTGCGCGCTCGCTTACAGCTCGCGCGCACAATATCGCCTCGTGTGTAATGACCAACTTAGCACACTTGTATTATAATGTACTATTACTTTGAAAATACTGACGTTTATAAATTACTAGCGAGTCTAGCGACCCGCCCCGGCTTCCCACGGGTTACACAAAACCTTTACAAATTATACACTAAAATCTATTGATAGGTGAAAACCCGCATCAAAATCCGTTGCGTAGTTTTAAAAATCCAAATATACTTAGGGACAGACAGACAGCGGACAGACAGTTTTTTTGTTGTTTATGTTTTAATATATTAAATTTGATTAATTAAATTAAATAGTGGCTGAATGCCAATGGGTCTGTGCCTTCGATGCATGGAGACTATATAAAGGAGCCAAATCTCTATGTATGAAAAGTGTCCATGAAAAAACAGTAATTAGGCGGCGCCACCATACACCGAAATACTACCAAAAACAACCTACGTAATTTGGTCGGGTTATTTGTTGCCTTATACGGTTCATGTTATACTCATGTCCCAGAGCCTAACTAGCGCCACCACCGGAGAGATTAGGAACTATTATTTAAAGCTGAAAGCGGTCACTTTTGCAACAATTCTGCCATAAGAGATTGGCATCCTTTCTATACTATCCATACTTCGATGCCTAAACTGCCAAAAAAATTCAAAATGGCGGACGAATGTTTGAAATGTCACCGTATTTAATGAATGATTTCGCTTAAAATTTAGTTTTTTCTTCTCAAGCGTGATGAAAAACATTGTGTGTAACTCCGGGGGTAAGAATATTGTTACTCGAGATAGACTCCCTTGCCCAATGTAGTATTATTTATACTGACTTTTTCCCGGCGAGCTCGGGAACCAGGCCGGCCATGATGGCCGCGATCCCGACCGCGCCGCCGCCTTCCACCACGAATTTTTCCTGCTCCACAAGGAGCAAGATGGCGCGAGCGATCCAGTCCTCAGGCAGGGATATCTGCCAATGACAAATCAACATTATAGTTCTTCAGTTTGTTTCTAATTTTTATATTTATTAAGACTGCCAACCGTCGATGCGGCAGTTTACACAGTGTTAACGAGTTACTATTCGGACGGACGGGTCACTTTTGTGAGCAAAATCGCATTTTGCTCACTGAGTGAGACAATAGGACATTCAAGTGACCTTTATTCAATGAAAAAAAAAACATATTCGAATGTCATTTCGACTAGCGGGGCCTAATACAAGTTCGAAATACTTGGATACCATTTCCCTCTGTCCCTTTCACGTCATTAGCAAAAAGATAGAGACAAAAAAAAGTTCAATCGTCATTCAACGGTATATTGACGGTTTATTGCGGTTTATAGACCCCCGAAATAAGTCAGAACGGTATCGGTCCAAAACACCTACGAGTAAAGTTTCAAATTTAATTAAAACACTATATTATAAGGTTGTCTGGAAGAGATCGCTTACAACGATAAGACCGCCTGTTGCTACCTTTATTTACTTTGTAAATATGTTATTGACTTTTCTTTTGTGGTGCAATAAAGTGTATTTACTTACTTACTTACTATATTTTACGTATTTTATTGTACAATTAAAAATATTAAAATAATGAACTTAAAAAAATACAAAGATTATGACGTAATAGTACATTGTGATACAAGTACAAGTGTGCTAAGTTGGTCATTACACACGAGGCGATATTGTGCGCGCGAGCTGTAAGCGAGCGCGCAATAAGAAAGCCGATGTGCGTAATGACCAATGCACACGCGTTTCATACGACGTTTTTCAACACACTTGCAGAGGTGGCAAGATATTGGCAAAATATTATTTAGTTTTAATCCCTTCACACGATAAGAAGAAGAACACACTTGCGAGGAAAAAAAATAAACTTTTATATTAATCAAATTTTAATTGTTAAAACAGTTAGTAATCTGTCATACTGCCTGCCGCCCCTCTCGCCTGCCGATGACGGGCCGGCCGGGCTGCGGCAGGCGGTCGGGGGGCGCCGGCGCCCGCAAGTCCGCGTGGTAAAATCTAGGTAGATACTCGACCAATTAAAGGAGGCTCCGTTTACATACATATTATTAGCAATCAGTTACCTTCTTAAGTCAGTCGGATAATATAATGAAAAAGCACGAGAGTTATAATATGCTGAAACGCGTGTTTAATATCTAGGATTATGAGCAAAAAATCGGTGGAATAATAACGTCGTTTTGAGCAAGTGTGTTGAAATAGTACATTATGATACAAGTGTGCTAAGTTGGTCATTACACACGAGGCGATATTGTGCGCGCGAGCTGTAAGCGAGTGCGCAATAAGAAAGCCGATGTGTGTAAAGACCAATGCACACGCGTTTCATACGACGTTTTTCAACACACTTGCGAGAAAGAAAAGAAACTCATATTAATCAAATTTTAATAGTTAAAACAGTTAGTATTGTGTGTTGTATCTGTCATACTGCCGGCCGCCCCTCGCCCCGGCCGCGGGCGGCGAGCCGAGCGGGCCGGCCGGGCCGCGCACCGCGCAGGCGGTCGGGCGTGTCGCGACAGTCGATCCGATCGAGTCAAGTCGAATCGGTTCGACAGTGTCGCGAAGTTTAAATAAGATATTGTCTATGGTCTAACATTTCGATGAGACAAAAGTTTGCATAATATTATGGACGGCCATTCTCCCGGTACAATTTGATCTGATATAATGAGTCTTATCAAGTGTTATTATCAAGAGGCCAAGACAGGCGACGCGCAGAGTCGGTGACCACATGGGCTGGTTTACCTGAAAGCTAAGTGTTTACTGATTATTATTTACAACGACGGGACTTAATCGCGTAAAATAAGTATTAAACCCACCTCCGACGTTTCGAGGACGGCGTTGTCCCCGTGGTCTCGGAGAAGACTGGCTAAAGTTGACATCAACATCTTCTAGGCGCGCGAGTTTTTCGAACTACCCGCACTTGGTCTTGTTTATTAACTTGAACGTTTTGCGCACTAGGGATGTTACCGGGTCGACACACAACACTCACAATATTCGATTTTTCAACTTTCGATATTTGGTTTCGCTTACACTTACTAATGACTGGGTTCCATGTGGATGAGATCTTAAAACCTTCGTCTCGATTGAAATTTCTATGTTTCTTGATTTCAATGGCTTCACGGATTTTTCTACTATAAAACCCACGATCTGTAGAAAGTATTCTAGGGTTGTGAAGCTCAATCCAGTGGTTTGGCCCTGACTCTAGTAAATGCTCAGCAACAGCAGACTTGTTCACCTGACGGTTCTTGACAGCTGCGATATGTTCCTTAACTCGCTCCGCAATGGTACGTTTCGTTTCCCCGATGTAGGAACTACCACAACTGCAATCGATCTTGTAAACGCCAGGTGACTGGAACGGGATAACGTCCTTCGGTGACCTCAGGTTTCCTGCAATTTTGGATAAAGGAGTGTATACCGTCTTTATAGAGTACCTCTCAAGTACTGTGCCAACCTTATCCGTTATTCCTTTCACATAAGGTAAAAATGCCGGTTGCCTGGAGACATCAGGACGCTTCACTCTTGCTTTTCGTCTGGGTTGCCACTTTCTCACCTTATACCCGTTCCACCTAAGTACCTCCTGAATATGCGACATCTCGCTCTTTAAATATTCAGGGTCACACAGATCTTGTGCTCTGTTCACCAGCGAGCTGACAACTGATTGTAAGTGTCGGGGATGGTGGTGAGAAAAAGCGCTCAAATACCTATCCGTGTGAGTTGGCTTGGTTGGTTGGTTTTTTTCTGACCTGAGGTCACCGAAGGACGTTATCCCGTTCCAGTCACCTGGCGTTTACAAGATCGATTGCAGTTGTGGTAGTTCCTACATCGGGGAAACGAAACGTACCATTGCGGAGCGAGTTAAGGAACATATCGCAGCTGTCAAGAACCGTCAGGTGAACAAGTCTGCTGTTGCTAAGCATTTACTAGAGTCAGGGCCAAACCACTGGATTGAGCTTCACAACCCTAGAATACTTTCTACAGATCGTGGGTTTTATAGTAGAAAAATCCGTGAAGCCATTGAAATCAAGAAACATAGAAATTTCAATCGAGACGAAGGTTTTAAGATCTCATCCACATGGAACCCAGTCATTAGTAAGTGTAAGCGAAACCAAATATCGAAAGTTGAAAAATCGAATATTGTGAGTGTTGTGTGTCGACCCGGTAACTTTCCTAGTGCGCAAAACGTTCAAGTTAATAAACAAGACCAAGTGCGGGTAGTTCGAAAAACTCGCGCGCCTAGAAGATGTTGAGGTCAACTTTAGCCAGTCTTCTCCGAGACCACGGGGACAACGCCGTCCTCGAAACGTCGGAGGTGGGTTTAATACTTATTTTACGTGATTAAGTCCCGTCGTTGTAAATAAAAATGAGTAAAAATCGTGAAAGTTTAAATCAGTGTTAAGTGTTTACTGCTTTGTATCTATTGTCTTATACTATTGTACAATTATCTTGATTTATAATTTAAAGGCCATCTTACTGGTTGCCACGTGACAATCCGTGGATCCAGTAAGTTTGTACCTATGAGTCCACGATGAAGGTCGTAGAAGCTCTTTGGAGGCCATCTTAGGTAAGGCGGACTAGGTACTTGGTTGGCGTGCAGGAAGACAGCGGCTCCGTCTACTGGATTTCCTTTATCAACACGCAGCATCTCCTTTATCTACATGTAGGAGTGCAGTAGCAGCGGCATCAGCCCTTGTAGAGGCGCGGCTACTGCGATGGTTGGCGCTAGGAGTTCTGTGGTTTGGCCACTAGGTTCTCCTTTATCAGCACGAAAGGGGTGGCGGCTTCGAGGTTCGGCCGCCAGGCGCTCCTGATGATTATAAATGTGCAGCTACGTAGGTGGTTGGCACTTGGTAACCTACATCCGGCCGGGTAAGATGGTTCTCATATATGTTATAGTAACAAATAGATATCATTTGACACTTATTTATGATTGATGGAAGATGCCATCATCTTTAGAAACATATAGACATAAAAGATAGAGGTTTAAACTCTCATACTTAGTGGTAGACACTTAGTGATGCGTCATTTCATATAAACCCTTTTAACCACAGATGGTGCATAAGGCAGATGAGCGAAGCAGATTATCAAGACTACAACTGGACTGTGAGGTAGGACTAACCACTCCTATCAACCCTCACATACAATACCATTATTCCTATTGTCGCGGCGTTCTGGACTATTATGGTAGTCTTGTATATTTACTTGTCTATAGTGTTCATTATGAGAGCGTCGCGACAGGGCGCGCCGGTGCCCGTCAGTCCGACCAATTAAAGAAGGCTCCCTTTCCATGCATATTATTAGCAATCAGTTACCTTCTTAACTCAGTCGGATAATATAATGAAAAAGCACGAGTGGAATAATACACTGAATGAGCTCGCGTGTTTAATATCTAGGTTTATGAGCCAAAAATCGGTGGAATAAAAACGTCGTTTTGAGCAAGTGTGTTGAAAAATAAATAATTCTACTTTTAAATAAATAATAATAAAATAAAATAGACGGAAGTGCTTGGAACACAATTTTTGACTTCGTAGCTTTGTTTGGACTAGTTAGGAGGTGAACATATCAAAAGTCCCCGGCCATAACCCTGGTGCTGGGGGGTGAGGGGGGTTTGAAGGTTCCATTTTTCGGTTTTCCGATTATATCTCGGAAGTTTCCGACGCATAGTTATGCGTCTAAGCGACTTGGCCACTTATACAAAATGAAAAGAGATTTAATTTGTTACAAGTTTTATTCAATCAAGTTTTTCGATATCTTGTATACTTTTTGAGATATCCGCTCTTGAAGGTTTATTTAGGGCTTTCATTTTTATCTTGATTATCTACATCAGTGAAGCTGCTAGGCCAGGTTTGGGATAGTTTTCGTATAAATCGGGGGTGCTGAATTCATTTATGGTATCAACATTGACACCATTCCTAAGTAAAAACAAAATTTAAAAAAATGGTTTTTTATAAAACTCCTCTTCACGCTTAAACCGCCGAACCGATTTCGTTGAAATTTGGTATACAGATGGTTTGAGTCCCGGGACAGTACATAGGGTAGTTTTTATAACCAAAATCATCTTTTAAGTGTGTGAAAAGTGGGGTGGAAATTTGCATGGGGAATCAATAACCGCTGAACCTATTTAAATAATATTTGGGATGGTCTACATGTTTGATTTAGTTGATAATGATAATGTTTGGTATCTGGACGGTATTTGGACTTCAAACCTAAATTTAAACAGTATTAACTTCAGGAATTCAAGTTCGGCGAAGAAGCTTAATTCCCCTCACACCAAATTTCACACCTTCAAAGTATGATTTTTGAGATAAAAACTATATTATATCCTGTCTCGGGACTTAAAACACTTATTTACCAAATTTCAACTAAATCGGTTCAGCGGTATAAGCGTGAAGAGGAGTAAAAAGTAAAAAGTTATTTGTTTAAAGTTTATATATTTTTACTTCGGAAAGGTGTCAATGTTGATACCATAAATGAATTCAGCAGCCCCGATTTATACGAAAACGTTATCAAACCCGGCCTAGCAGCTTTACTGATGTAGATAATCAAGATAAAAATGAGAGCCCTAAATAAACCTTCAAGAGCGGATATATCAAAAACTATACGAGATATCGAAAAACTTGACTGAATAAAACTTGTAACAAAATAAATCTCTTTTTATTTTGTATAAGTGGCCAAGTCGCTCAGACGCATAGTTTCCGAGATATAATCGAAAAACCGAAAAATGGAACCTTCAAACCCCTCTCTCCCCCCCAGCACCAGGGTTACGGCCGGGGACTTGTGATATGTTCATCTCCTAACTAGTCCAAACAAAGCTACGAAGTAAAAAATTGTGTTCCTAGCATTTCCCTCTATACGTCTATACCTTCTTATTGCTTGGCCTATATAGTTGACAAAAATAGTATATATAGTATCTACAATTAGGACCCTAATTTAGACAGTTTTTTTTAACAAAAAAAGTTGTCGATTGGACTGTCAATTGATGTTCGTTATTTCCATATTAATTCACTGAAATTTATTTCGTTTTGTTTTTGTGTTTTATTGCGGTAATATTTTTCCTTTCGTAAATATGTTCTCACTGCTGAGGTGAAAAGTCTTGTGTACTACACGAGATCAATGTTATTTTCATCTCGTGTGCTTTTGAGTCCCTTGCTACGCTTAAGATTCTAAAATTAGATTCATTCACTACGGTCGTGAATGATATTATTGAATCTTTCGATTGCACGTTACTCAAAATAAGCACTCGAAGAGATATCAAACTTTAATTATAGCCCCTTTCACTACGTCTAGGGAAAAAACTATGCTGCGGGCTACGGTGTAGCATACAAGGATTAACTTATGTTAATCAGATGTTATGTAATTAGATATAATTGCACCAACTTAATTAGGTACATGGAATTCTGACCGTCAACGCGTTAGAGTACTACCAATTACGGCAATTACCAAGTTAGCTTAATACATCAATACACACACGGTCAACGGCTCAACGGGCAATTTTTGTAAGAAAGCCGACCGGCTTTCCAAAAAAAGTGGCCGTCGACCGTGTAGATGTAATATGCGCTTAAATTAAAATAAGGCATACTTAGACCCACTGGGATGTTATTGCGTAAAAACAACAGACTCACGTTGTGCGTGCCTGACAGAAATGTAGTACTTACCACTCTGTCGACCAGCGACTTGGAAGTGTGGTAAGCATTGTAGCCGACGGTGGGCACGGCGAGACCGTCGGCCAGCGTAGAGCGGATATGTACACTCTCCGGTTGTCCGTTGTTTATCGCTTCGGTCATACTCGCGCACTTTTCAGATTCCACGCCCTGCGAACGTATGAACCCAATCACAGATTACAATATGCTTAGCGCTTAGTAATATTATTATCTAAATATTGCGAAAAAATAATGTATCACAGCATACTTCCTTAATAAAATGTTTGTGTTTCTATTTATTAGCTTTATCAATACTGACCGACTCCGGATATTTTATATGTTTGTTAACCTTTATCTCAAAAACAGTGACAACGGACGATGAAACGTGCAGAGTGTGACATGATTAGCAGATTAGAAGCTATCGTTGAATTAAACGAAGTAAAAATCAAAACTATAAAATTAATTCCCACTCAAAGCCATTCCCACTCTCCGTTTTTTGCATCTGATTTAATTGAAAATATGACAACGACGATTTGATTGAAAACAAAATAAAGTCCTTGTCAACTACCCATAAGAATAAGTCAGCGTCTCGCCGGTCGATCTGTGATAATGATAAGGAATGTTCGCCATTAAAAGAACCCCATAACCAGCTAGCGTATAACTAGCTGCATACCTGAAGGCTGAAATTCTTGGTTGTTTATGTGCCCGTCCGTGGTATCATACTCACATAAATAAGAACGTGAGGCTTCAGATGTTTGATGGCGGTGGCGGTACCTGCCAGCAGCCCGCCGCCTCCCACGGGTACCAACACAGCATCGACGTCAGGCACCTGCTCTACTATCTCCAGGCCCACAGTTCCTTGTCCAGCCATGATGTGGGGGTGATCGTATCTGGATATGAGATATATTCCTAACTCATTTTCGATCTGAAGAGAAACCCTACTCAGCCGACGGAGATGTTATTGTTATAGTACATAGTTAGTTCTATGCAGCCTTATTACTAAGATAAAAAGACCACCGATGATCAGATGGTTTGGTACTAAGAGACAACGTTTTCTTTGAGATATCTGGTATGCCAATGAGATGATCATTGTTGTTGTAATAGATATAACAAAACGTCTATGCTTGAATTACTGGTAATTATAATATGAATGTCAAATGGACAAGTGGGTGCACAGTGGGTGCCTAGTAAGTAATTGGTTACATATTAGGTTTAGGTACCCACTTACCCGTTTGACATTTATTGTGATCGTAATTAAGTATCTAGAGTTAGTCCAATCTAAGTTGGCAGCGATTTTGATAGCCCAGACGGTGCAAGTGTTATTTGAAACGTCAAACTTCTATGATATTATGACGTTTAAATATTAACATTTGCACCGTCTTGGCTATTGGCTATCAAAATCGCTGCCAACTTAGCTTGGACTTACTTTAACGGTTAGTTAAGATAGTGATATCCTGATATCTTTCATAATCCTTCTACATGAAATGTCGGTTGGCTGTCATTATGAACGGTAAATGCCTAAAGTTTAACTTGTCTGAAATATACCCATTGATGTAAGTGAGATTCCTCTCCTTAGCCAACACCATAGCTTGATGCTTCGCTTCGCTCATATCATATCCATGTATGACTACGTTAGCCCCGAACGAGCGGCATTTCTGTATCTTCATAATGGGCGCCACGTTCGGCATGACGACAGTAGCGGGGATGCCGAGGAGCTTCGCGTGATAACTGAGGGCTTGCGAGTGGTTGCCGAGTGATGCGGAGATGACTCCGCGCTGCCTCGCTTCAGAGGGAAGGAGAACCAACGCGTTGCGAGCGCCCCGCTCTTTAAAGCTGATACAAAACGAAATAACAATAAAGGTTTCGGCTTTTTATGAATGATAAACACATAAACATACATATAAACTTATAATGTAACTGAAACTTTAAATAAAATAACAATTTAAAATTACAAACTAAAAATTTACAAGAACAAACCGCTACCCGCCGTCCCCGGTGCAAAGGTGCCCATGATGCTTGCAGCATTTCCACGCTGGATTACCAAGGACAGCCTTTGCACCAGGAACGACTCGGAGCGGGGGCCCTCCCCCTTCTGCCTGAGACGACGGTGTAAAACGCTTCGCTTCTTTCTAAAGAAAAATTAAAGTTTAAGAAATGTACTTTTAAACATACCTTCCTGTATGCTGAAGAAAGTCATTTTTCAGGTAAATGTCCATTCCATATTCTAAGGACATGTGAGATTTCTGAAACACAATTGAAAAATAAAAACTTAAATTTTGTCTAACTAAAAATTTTGTCCCAAGAAGAGACGCCTCGCCTTCGCAATGTTAAATAAATAAAAACCGGCCAAGTGCGAGTCGGACTCTCCCACCGAGGGTTCCGTACTTTTTAGTATTTGTTGTTATAGCGGCAACAGAAGTACATCATCTGTGAAAATTTCAACTGTCTATGATATAGCTATCACGGTTCATGAGATACAGCGTGCTGATACAGACAGACGGACAGCGGAGTCTTAGTAATGGGGTCCCGTTTTTACCCTTTGGGTACGGAACCCTAAAAATTAATTGCCTCGAGCGAGACATGAACTTGCGACTATAGTATAGTCTTCATCTTCTCAAATGCCTTTTTCGTCTAAGACGGTAATCTGTTAAACAAAAGCCATTGTTTCTTTTGTGTGAGCGGTCGGCCATTGTGTGTGAGGGCCGCACGCGCCGTGGCACGCGCCAACACACAAAGGCTTTTTCCCCTCACTAGCTCGGAAAAGCCGCCTTTTATCCTTTAAAACAAGCGGGTAAAAACGCATTTTATCTACTAGTGGGGAAAGTAATTTGACCTTGGAGCGTGTTTAAGTAGCTTTTGACAGATAATAACAAAACATAAAACGCTTTTAATAATGGTTCGTTTATAAAAAATACCAAATTTAGCATAAACCTTAAAATTCCATAAAAACATTTGTTTTTTTTTTATAATGATGTTGAATATAATTCTGAATGGACAAGTTGAGTCGATGCAATTTTAAAAAGCATCGTCAGAAGTGTCAACAATGTCGAAAACATTTTTACATTAGAACCACTCACTTCGCTCGCGTATTCCGAAGTTGCAAGCCGAATTTCGCCTGAGGCAGTGTTTTTTACCCATTTTATTATTTCTTAGAAAATAACTAATTTTTAAACATTAAAAATATCTTGAATAAAACCACTTAGACATTTCAAGAAGTTCAAAAAGTAAAAACTAGGTATTATAACTTACCACGCATGGCGTTTTTATAATCCCATTTTGTATCCTAAAGGCAGCCGCTGAGACATCTTCAAAGGAAATCTTTTGAGGATTCTCCTTATCGCACATCGGGTCGAATTCAACCGGCTGTAACACCATGGTCACTTAGTTTAAAACTTAACTACGATATAAACAATTATACGGTAGAGTAAGCCCTCATCCGGCGGCTTAAAGCAAAGGAATGAACGCAATCGTATGTTCTTATCGGAACGAGACATCGTAATTAGAGGGTTAAAGGTGACTGGAAGAAACACCAAGACACTCATAATTTAATAATACATAATAATTAATTATTGTATCTACCTCCTTATTAATTTGGAGTACACATTCAAGATCTTCTCCGAGGTGTTCAACATCACTGTACATGTAGCGTTCCATTTATATGTTATTTTTCTTTAACCTTAGTGAAACAGACTACTTGCTTATAAAGATTTGACACAAATGACTGATATCGTTAAAGTTTATATTGTTGTGTAATTTATCGATAACAACATAGTTCTGATACATCGTGTTTCGTTTCAATGCTCCAAGGAATTTCGTAATTTGTTAAAAGATTACTGGGCAACCCACGCTAGACCGTGCCGGGGCTGGAAGCCTGCGGCGCTTCGTTTTCTATGGAAAGCACCACGTGATCACCGATCAGCCGTCATCGGAAATGACGTGTCGGACGCCTAGGCCCGGGCCCGGCCCGGTCTAGCGTGAGTCATCCCTTACCCTGCTTGGGGTTGATATATATTTATTACATGTGAACTTGTCTGAATTATTTCATGAATTTTGCAATAAAGTACTTACAAGTAAACCATCAGGCGCCCGTTTATCAAAAGCTTGTAGCTTGTAATACAAGTGGAAGTCCCTTTCTAAAGTCAAAAAGAGACATCCGCTTGTATTACAAGTTACCAGCTTTTGAGAAACGGGCCCCAGCGAGAGCGAGTCGCGTTCTTAATATCGCCACGCGTAGACTTCGACTCGCGGTTTGACTCAAAGAGTAGTATATGCTGTATATGGTTTGACTTATAGACGAGAGAATATTTTATCTCGAAATAGGCAGTTAGTTGTGCTACGGATTTTATTTCAAAGTCGCGATCGTTGTCATTTTCTAACAGTGACATTTGATCGCGAGTTTGTCGCGTCTCTCGCGCGTGAGTTGTGCTGCCACCCCGCGACAAGGCATCAGAAGTCGCGCCGCCGATCTGTCTCTTCTCGCGCCTGTCGCGGTAAGTTATGCTAGAGGTGCAGGGGGTGTTACTGCAATGTTCTGCAGAGTGAGAGTGCAGCACTAGCATCTTTAGTAAACCTAGAGTAACTTATACATACTGTGCCTTTATTGACAAGTTTTCAGAGACAATAAAATATGACATTGATGCATCAAGGCAGTTTGTTTACAGAGGACCTGTCGGGAAACGCAAATCCGAAATTTCGCTATCTGCCTCTTTATCGATCGAATATGCAAGATTTTCGATTTTCTTGTTTCGCGATAGACCCGCAGATTGTGGTGTCGCGTAATATTCCCTGTCATTTTCTCGAGAAGGTTAGATATTAGCATATTAGTTTGGGTACGAGTTCGCAGTCTAGTTAGAGATGTCTATAGCCTCCTCCACACTCGTGCGCGAATCGCGGCGCGAAGCCGCGAACGCGAGTGTATAGTCGATTTCGCAGATATGCGACGCTCGCTCCACACCAACATATTATCAATCTGTACTCCACACTCGCGGGCTTATGGCGCATCAAATATGCGCGAAATTATTCGAAATCGGAATTTCGTTATCTACCTCTCTATCGCTTTTTTTTTTTTAATGAAATAGGAGGCAAACGAGCAGACGGATCACCTGATGGCATGCCTGATGGTAAGCGATTACCGCCGCCCATGGACACCCGCAACAACAAAGGGGTTGTAAGTGCGTTGCCGGCCTTTAAGATGGGAGTACGCTCTTTTGCCGAAAGGAGACCTAGGCTGAAAATTGTCGCGCGAGTAACTAAAATAAAAACGCGTGAGTCCAAACCGTAATAACTATAGTTTGTCAAAGGACTGTGTCATTTCAAACATAGTCAGAGAGAATCATACTATGTCTTACACTAGTACTAGCACCCAAAAGTAGTCCTTTGACATACTATATTTATTTATCTGCGTGCTGAGCGGACCAAGGATGCGGTTCGGTGCGCCCATCTGTTACTGCCCTTATCAAATGTTTGGCAAAAAAGCTGGAATCTTCATTGTTGGTTGACATTAATGACAGAAGAATTATACATTCATTTGATTCATTTCATTCATTCACTCAAATCGTTGATTTGTTGATTATCGTTATCGTGTTGTGTTGTATTTGACTATTTCTAACGTTTGTATTCGCATTTTAATTATTGAGATCAAAAACTACCACGTTTACATTTTAGAAGAATAAAATATAAACCACAATGCCGTACGCCAACCAGCCATCAGTGCATATTACGGAACTAACAGACGATAATGTGAAATTCGTTGTCGAGGATACCGAGCTGAGTGTCGCCAATAGTATGCGGCGTGTATTTATTGCAGAAACGCCGACGATGGCTATCGACTGGGTTCAATTAGAAGCTAACTCCACTGTACTTAGTGATGAATTTCTCGCACATCGCGTGGGACTCATACCTCTAATATCTGATGACGTTGTCGACAAAATTCGGTACTCCAGAGATTGTATGTGTGCCGATTTCTGCTCAGAGTGTAGTGTTGAATTTACGTTAGACGTTAAGTGCACGGATGACCAAACGCGACATGTGACGACAGCCGACTTGAAATCCAGCGACCCGCGGGTGGTGCCCGTGACTTCACGTCATCGTGACGAGGACCAGGCAGACTATGGTGAGGCTGATGAAATATTGATTATAAAGTTACGGAAAGGACAGGAGTTAAAGTTACGAGCATACGCCAAGAAAGGATTCGGGAAGGAGCATGCAAAGTGGAACCCAACAGCAGGTGTCTGTTTTGAATATGACCCTGACAATATCATGAGACACACCCTGTTCCCCAAGCCAGACGAGTGGCCAAAGAGTGAGCACACTGAGTTAGACGAAGACCAATATGAAGCAGAGTTCAACTGGGAAGCTAAACCCAACAAATTTTTCTACAATGTTGAGTCATCAGGAGCTCTGAAGCCGGAAAATATAGTCCTAATGGGGATTGTAGTGTTAAAGAACAAACTACTAAATCTTCAAATGCAGTTGGCACAAGAAGCACAGAATGATGCTTTAGCTATCAATTAATTAAGTAATTGAATTTATGATTTTTTAGTATTAAAAAATAATCAAGTAAATTTTATAGTTTGTTTTCCCTAATACAATTTTCAGGTTTCTTTAATACATACATCTCTATATGGTGTATTATTTTTTAAATATTTCTTCATATTGCTCACTGTTCTGACACTTTCACTTCAGTATTTTATGGGTGAATGTCCAACTTGACTGTTGCATGTTCTTTTATGCAACCCTTATGCAACCTAAACATTTAATTACCAGTGCAGTATAAAACATCAGAAACTTGTTTCATGATAATCACTTGACAATGTGTTGAATTGTTTAGTATTGAAGGAGAACAATTAAATAAGATCAATTTGTATTTCCATTTGTTGTTTTGCTTCACTTGAATTGATGCAATGGCAATGCATTTGAGAAATTATTATTCAAAGATGGTGACATATACATACTATTTACTACTTTACCATTACTCTATTATTATTTATGATGTAATATGTCACCAATAACTTCATGTATGTCACACTGACATAATTTTCATTCTATCAGTTATCACCACTTTCTAGCAAAATAATCATAATCTAAATTTACAGTGTTCATGTTAAATTAAAACAGCAGAACATAAACAATGGTATTATTATGTGAATAGTATTATAGTAGTATGAGTAGCAGGTCATTGATAACTTACTTTGCAAAACGTTGGCTAATTCTAAGGTTCTTATATTTAAGTTTTGCAGTCTCTTTAGTTGACCAAACGGAGGACTGCCATACCTTATTAACAATATTTTAATATGTATGTCAAAACCTGGCACACAATTAAATTGTTTATTTACTATTTTATGCCTATGAGCTTTGCAGGTAGGATTTACCGTATAGACATCCTTGAATTATAAATAATATTACGAACATTTTAGGAGGACTATGAAAAAATGGAACAGCCACATGTATTAAATTTCAATGATATAAAACAGGCAATAGAAAACATAGAAGGGACTGTTATACACACCCCGCTTTGTGTAAGTACTGTAAAAAAAATCTGTAAGCTCTAGTAAAAATGTTCATCTGGCATAGAATATTCACTGTAATAATATTAAACATGTTATACATATAATTTTACAGGAAGCAAAAATAAGTAAATACATGGATTACAATATTTACTTGAAATGTGAAAATCTGCAATATACTGGAAGGTAAGTAATGACACTAACTTTCATCAGTTGACTGCTTAACATCATAGACATCCTGACCTCCTCCAAGGATCTCCACAACGAATGTGTTACGCACTGCTCTCATCCAACAGTTACATATGGTCTTGACCAGATCAGATCAATTGGTATATCCTGTTGGGAGCCCATGGTGACCCCTGGCATTTCTGAAATAGTATTTTGAGAAATAAAGATTAATTTTACTTACTAAAGTATTGGCAACAGTGTCGCAGAGCGCGGTGTCCGCAACGCCTTCTGCTGTTCGGAGAACGCGGCCAAACGAGGAGTTGTCGTGCCTTCGAACGGCAGCATGGCTCTGGCAGCCGCCTACCATGGCAGGGCACTCGGTGTTCCGGTAAACATTTTATATTAAATAATCAAGATCATCTAAGGAGGTGAATTAGTCTCCTTCCTTAGACTTCAATTCTTTGGTTGAGTTTGGTATCGTCGACTTAACACTTAAGTTTTAGCTATTTATGCAACAAGTGCGGAAATCATCTTTACGCACGTGTATCATACAATGTTTTACTATGCATTGTGCGAGTAAATAAGAAAACATATCATGGCAAATAAGTTTAATTATTAAAAAATTTAAAACAAGAAAAGTAGCACCATATGTACTGTAAAAAAAAATTGAAAACAAAAAGCACTAGTGCGGAGAAGTAGTACTTTCCGCATGATATGGCTCCGTAGGAAACGCACTTTTCGAGCACATGCATTGTAATAGCTATTTATGCAACAAGTGCGGAAATTATCTTTACGCACTTGTATCATACAATGTTTTACTATGCATTGTGCGAGTAAATAAAAAAACATATCATGGCAAATAAGTTTCATTATTAAAAAAATTGCAAACAAAAAGCACTAGTGCAGAATAGTGCTCTTTTCCGCACTAGTGCGAGAAAGTGGCACCATATGTACTGTAAAAAAAATTGAAAACTAAAAGCACTAGTGCGGAAAAGTAGTACTTTCCGCATGATATGGCTCCGTAGAAAACGAACTTTTCGAGCACATGCATTGTAAAATCCTCATTACCTCATCATCATTATATCACGTTTATTTTTTAATATTGAATATTGAAAAACCTTTTTTAATAAGTTGTCTGAATGGAACGGAATAGCTGGCGAAACGCCTGTCAAAGAAGAGGCGTTTTAAGTTTCCAAAGTTTTCATTCCTTACTTGTAATGACATACTTTCCGCACTAGAATCGAAATGTACTATTATGTTATGTGCATGCGATAGGTGATGGTGGTGCTCCCGGAGCGCACGCCGCCGGCGCTCGTGCACCGCTGCTCGGAGCTGGGCGCGGATGTGGTCATGTACGGAGAAAATGTCCAAGACGCGACCAACTACGCACAGAAAGTGGCTGATGAGAGCCACCGGATAATAATGAGGTTCATTCACTTATTAAGTGTCTATTGCAGCTTTATAGCGCCTATTAGTAACATTGGAGTATTACCTGCTTATTTGCATTTGATTGAAACTTATAAAATGAGTACCTGAGTTCAGTTGTTATTTATTAGTAGGTGGACAAGGCTCACAATTTTTTTTCCTGGACCTTACTTTGCGTAAAGTAATAAGTTATTTTAAGAGTTCCAGAATATTAGTTATATGCTTTCTGTATACGTTAATTATTTATTTTGCTGTAGACCCTGGAAACAATTAAAACACGTTCTTTTCAAAAAACTAAATTTTCAGTTTCAGAGAAAAATCTAATGTCTAGTCTCGACCCCAATTTGAAGGCATTAAAGTTATTATTTCAAAGTACTAGTACTGTTATGTTTAATAAAGGGTTAGATATGAGGATATTAGGTATAATTTGAGGTATATTTTACAAAAAAACTTATACGGTATCGTATCTGGAGAAGCCCAAATTTGTTGTTTTGAAAATTATTTTTATTCTAACAAAAATAAACATACTGAAATGTAATGATGTGATATATTTTTAGAATCGGCTCGAAAAGCCCTTTCATTTAATACCACACACGATAGGTTCCTGGATTTTTTTCCCATACAAAAAAAGATGACGTTATAACTCCTCTTATTTTTGATGTTAGATACGGGTGAAATTGATTCAAATTGCCTAAAGAACAATCGTACCGATTTTCATGCTTTTAACACAATTTGCAGCGTTTTTTGGCGTACTGATAGCACTAATATTAGCATTTTGCGCTCTAACATCACTGAATACACCTACAGCAGGGGTCGGCAAACCGTGACTCGCGAGCCGCAGGTGGCTCAGTAGTCACTAAAAAAATGAACATTTTCGTGATTTTAGACCACTAAGAAACAGCATTTGCGCGTCTTTGAGTTTCCAAAAACTGGCGAATTGTATTGCGATTGGCTCGTCTTCTTGTCAAACGTTTGTCAATCCCTGACCTACGGCGTTGCAGATCAGACGACCCCGCTGTGATGGCAGGACTGGGCACAGTCGGTGTGGAGATAGTTACGCAGCTTCCTGAATTGGACGCGGTGATCGTGCCCGTGGCGAGCGGTGGACTCCTCGCAGCAATTCTCGTTGCTTGCAAGAAGCTCAAATGCTCCTGCCTCGTTTACGTGAGATACGACGTTTACATTACGAGTTTATATTTTGCATGTAGTGCACGAAGATATATTCTGCATGTCGGCAAATGGCAAGCGAAGAGACGCTGCGATGAAACATTTAAATCACTGCAGCATAATAACGTCAACTCATGTGATGCCTTAACTTATTGTGATTGCATAGTCGCGCATTTGTATGGGGGGCGTAAATTTTCACATTAGGTATGTCACTTTTTTATGATAGGATCTATACATACACGAGAAAAACGAGCAGACGAATTGCTCAATGCTAAGAAATTACCGTCGCCCATGGATACCTGCAACACTAACTGCAAGTGCGTTGCCGGATTTAAGATGGGAGTACGCTCTTTTCTAGCAGGTTTGAAAGCCGTATCGGTTCGAAAATACCGTGGGCGACAGTTCTATATTAGGTAGGTACACAATTTCCAATGTGCCACGTGACATTGTAGTACGTAAATTATCAACATTACTTTAATCTTAGTTTGTATTATCTATAGGGAGCGGAATGCGCAAAAGTTCCGAAGATGATGAAGGCGCTGCAAGCCGGGAAACCGATGAATGTGCCGGTCACGCCCAATCTGGCCGAGGGGCTTAACGCTTCCTCTGTCGGCGCTAATGCCTTTGCCACGATCAGGGGCAAACTTGATAGAATGGTTAGAACATGAACATACTCAATTTATTATATAAATATCATATCATATCATTTATTCATAAAAACAATTTTACATTGTCATATCATACTAGAACATATTCGATCCGGCTCGAAGGACCAAAATGTTTGCTAACTAGTATGCGGGATAATAGGTAGATTAGGTATGGCACAACGGATACTGTTGCACGTGTACTTAATTGAAGCAGCTGGGCCGTCACCAAATTCCTCGGCATCAATTAGAATCTTCGCGTACCTATAAGGTGCACGCCGTCCACGCGACTATTTAATTTGACTGTTTTTGTCTAGGAGGATATAACTAAACGGAGTTTAAGGCATTCCCCTCGAAAATAGTCTGCCAATGGTCAGATACAATGTATGGACTGACGTTTATCCGACATGGCTATTTTGACATTCCCCTCCCCCGCTAAAATTGGTAGACCCTTGTACAGCAAATTACAGACGTGGCGGCTCCGTTTGGTTATGGCACCTCCTAGGTTTTTGTGTATTTGCATAAGCGTGCGTATGATGGATAATATCAGTAAATCAGACCTTTTTCTGATCTTTTTTTTTTTATGTACCTGACGGGCTCTATTGCATCTAGGGCAATTAGAGCGGTAGGACTGTGTGAGGGGCTGGTGGCCTGGGGAAAATCCAGGACCCTTCCGCATCACACGAGACGGTTTTCTGATCTGTTGTACAGTCAACTACAAAGAGATGTATCCATTTTTTCACTTTATTACAATATTTACAATGCAGTAAGGTGGAAAAAGTGAATACATCGCTTTGTAGTCGACTGTACCTAGTATGTTTCGAATTAACTAGCTTTTTGTGTTTTAGCTGGTAGTAGAAGAGTCGTCGATCGCACAAGCCATGGTGAGCGTGCTGGAGCGCGAGCGGCTCGTGGCGGACGGCGCAGGAGTCTGCGCCGTGGCCGCCGTCATACAGGGCCTCGTGCCCGAGCTGAGAGGGAAACGGTACGGTATATTATTTCCACCTAGTCTAAGGGTTTGGTACCTAATAATAAATTGTATAGGTATTCATTACGAGTGCCCATGCCCACTTATTACTACTATTATTATTGCATAGTCATGAGTGTTTCTTTATTCTCATAGGCAAAGAAAAATTAGTAAATGTAAGTGCCATAAGTGGGGTCCTGCTTGGTTGTAAACAGTGCGTTATGGCCGCGGATGTGTTGCGGTGGGGGGTGGGGATATGTAGATGTAGGCTGGATAGAGGATAGGTAAAGTCAAGGAATTTGGTTTATTGACGAACATTAAAAAAAAACAATGAACGCGACTCCCCAACACGTGTAGACGTTAAACACTCGCGTTCGCTTGTGTTTTATAATTATAACACACACGAATGTTCTATCTAGAGCGGTGTGCGTGATAAGCGGCGGCAACATAGACTGCGGCCGTCTGTCGCGCAACATCCAGCGTGGTCTGGGCGCCAGCGGACGGCTCCTTCGCTTCTCCATCCCCGTGCCCGATCATCGGAACGGTCTGGCGAACCTCGCTAAAGTTATATCGGAACAGAACGTAGTGCTGAAAAGCATGGTCACTGATCAGATGCCCGTGTATTGTGATGTTGGAGCTACTTGGGTATGTTCAACGTTAATTTTTAATATCCCCAGCCAAAGAACTCTATTTCACGCATCTTCTTTTGTTTTGAATATAGACGAAGGTGCTAATTCTGTAAATGTGAGTCAGGGCCGGTTGCACCAACCACAGTTGATGGACTGACTAACGTCGATCGGCAGTGAAGTGAACTATGAGACTTGCTATACAATAAAATTTAGGGAACTCTTTAACCTTAACGCCCAAATAACCTTTAACCTTTTTTTTTATAACCTTTTGGACGCCAATGTCCGATATATCGGCAGCGCAGGTCCAACGCCAAATACCGATTAATCCGTCACAGATCACAGAGCAACATAGACTTACGTGCATTCGCATATAGTTCAATTTCAGTTTTGACACGTGCGTCCGAGTGACAGCTTTTGTGTTTGACACGGCGTCGAGAAGGTTAACCTTTTCGACGCCGTGTCAAACACAAAAGCTGTCCTCCAGACGCCACGTCCCCGAAGTGTCAAAACTGAAATTGAACTTTATGCATATGCATGTAGGTCTATGACCGATTAATCGGTACGTATATATCGGTCATTGGCGTCCAAAAGGTTAACGGTGCCAGACGGTTTCGTGCAACCGACCCTAACGGCCCGGCCACGACATCGCGCGGCGGCGGCAGCGGCCATAGGTGGGAACGAAAGGTCCGATTACTGTCTCGCTCCAACCTATGGCCGCCGCGCAATATCGTGGCCGGGCCGTAAGTCAAGAACCGAGGCATTTACCTTACGCAAAGAAAAGCATATTCTAGTTGGTCAAGCAAATCTTGTCAGTAGAAAAAGGCGCGAAATTAAAATTTTCTATGGGACAACTCTTTGGGCCTACATTTTTTAAATTTGCCGCCTTTCTCTACTGACAAGATCTGCTTGACCAACTGTTCCCCATTACCCATACCCATTTGTTCGTTACTAAAAAAAAATATCACTCCTTGTTGAACTTTCGTAAAGTATCGTCAGGTGCTAATTGTCTCCTATGGATTAAGTTTACTTACCGTTTATGTAATTCAGTAGCATTATGTGAACAATTCATGGTACTAGGTGAGTCGGCTAATATTTTAATTGCTTTTACAGGCCAATGTGGTAGTTGAGACGGGAAGTGATGAGCAGGCGGCAAGCTTCAAGGACCACCTCAGGGATGTGTACCCTCGCGCGAGATTTACCATTAGCGACCTAGACGACAAACACAAACATTCGTGCCGACCATAGTTATCGTCTTAGATAGCAAAGCTTAATGATATTTCGAAGTTTTCGAACTAACATGGTAATTGGCATTATAACTACTATTAAAACATGGCATTTACCACGTACATTTGTTTTTTGAGTAAGAAATATACATGGTAAATACCCCGTGTTTGAACAGTAGCTATATCCAAAGCATTTTTTTTTAATCTTTTAAATGAAAGAAGAAAGCTTTTTGTATGAATCTGTAAGCTTACTAGTGTACAAGTTTGCTACATTCAGACATTAATCATTAGTTTCACTTTTAGTAGCAGATTGGTGAGCACTTACTGCAAGTGTAAAGACCTAACAATATTCTCTTTAATGTTATTCATATTCAAGTCTTTAGTCTCATATTAAGCTGATTGTCATGAAAACTGAGAAGGAATAAAAATTAAAATGATCACATGTGTTTTTATTTTATTTTGTAACCTTATCCATAATTTTACGCAACTGGATCGTCACCCTTTGTCGCGCGAGTGTAGATCACCTGCCCGTGGTGTTGGACTACCTGCTTGATTAAACCTGAAACAACAAAAACGGTTTATGTAACATGTAACAGGCACTAAGATTGAGGTTTGTGTATTGAAAAAAAATCAGACTCAATATATCAGTTTTTGACTGTCATGGATTTTCCAGTAGAAAAGATCATCACAAAATATTTCCATTTGTTTTATGACAATGTACAGTCAAGAGTAAAAATATGGGTGCATATGACTTACTCAAAAATATGTCCCATAGTACTTACTTAATTCGCTGACATAAGAGCACACATAAGAGCTATGGGACATATTTTTGAGTATGATGTATTTTTATATACTTGACTGTATCACAATTTTGTTTATATTTTGAAGACAAAATCAATTTGATATCTACATCCATAATAGCTTGGCTTTATATCAAATAATAGGATGATAATGGAGTTACCCAATTTTGTGTCATTTATTTTATTAGTTATTACCACAGATTAGTACCGAACAAAATTTTGACCACAACAACTATAAGTTTCAAGTGTAAGAAATATTATTGTTGAGTTAATTATTAGCTAAAATGAAGAAAAAAAATTTGCAAGATATGATTACACTATGTGTTAACTGTAACATGAGTTGGAGGTTCTGCTTTAACTCCATGTGAAGCATTCCTCGGGATTGTCTACCATGTGTATGGTCTTTCGATTTCAAGCGGGCCCAGAATGGCTTATCCTTTATCTATTGTTAAGTAAAACAGCGCGTGCTATGACCTGTATATAAAAATGGTTGGATCGCTTTAACTGGTTAATGAATTACGAATCTATGTTAATTGGAATAAGAGTCAACATGAACTAATAGAAAAATATAATGCGAGGCTGTGTGGTCTCTCTACGGTTATCGAGTGCCAGCGAGTCAAATGCTACAGAACCAGTTTAAAATGTGTCATCAAGATGCGTAACAAAGGCGCGTTATAGGAGAGCAAACCCTACACTGGTTCTTTAACCTTTTGAACGCCAAGCATTGACGTAACTCGACGTGACACCGCAATGAAGCAAAATAAAACCTTAGAGAACAATAGTGATTACAAAACAGGATATCGATATTTTCACTGATTTCGTTTTTGACATACTTAGATTAGAAGAACCACTACACAGGTGTTTTACAATATAATATTAGATAATTCTGGCTTTTAGCTCTACTAAAAACCTTTAAATAACGTATTTAAATATCAAAATGTACTTGTAACTTCCACTCAAGTCTCTCAATAATGCCACATCACTACTTAGTGGTGACGTCAGGCATCGGACGTGAAGTGCCGTCATGGGCGCACGGAACACTGATAAGCGCGCGTTACTCAGAGATGTGCAAACCCGTTGTCGATTATTATTACCTACTAATTAGCAAACTGCAGTATCGTTACAATAAAATAAATGCATAAGGGGTTACATTATCACAAAAGGTCAGTACCGTCTTTCAAACCAAGTTGTTTAAATTAAGCACGAAAACAAGTACCGTAACAGCACAAATAGCAGTTATTTTAGCAAAAACAACTCCTATTACAAAATGTATGGGATTAAGCCATATCTATTATTGATGGCGCTAGCGCGTTTGTCGGAACTGCGCGAAACGATTTCTATTAGGAGATTTTACTTTCATATAATAATATTATTCCTCCATGACTCGGTCACATCACTAGGCGACGTCAAGTGCCGTTTTTGGCGCGGCTAGCTATGCAATTTACTGGGTAAGTCGTATTATAACATAATGTTGTTTTTTTTTTAACCTTCTATTCATAGTTGAATTGTAATAAAGTTATACAATAAAGTAGAAGGGCAAAATAAAATAATGCAAATACAAACAAAGAAATATAGTTATTTATTAAAGAGTCTTTGATAAATTAAGTTTGGACGGCAAATGACGTCGGCGGCGTGAGTGGCACAAAATGTCGACGACGTGATTTACCGTCTTTGGCGGTCAAAAGGTTAAGCGTTGGACTAGCCTGCACTCAGGTGCCAATTAGAATTACATGACTCTTTTTTGCAGGTGGCACATGCTTAACAATAGACAAAGGATTAGCCGTTCGGGGCTCGCTTGAAATCAAAAGACTACTGAGGATTTCCTTCCTTTATGACAGGGAATCTCAGTGACTCATAATGCAGAATAAAATCCAAAAGACAAAAACAAATATGCTATGCATCATTGTATTTTAACTTGAAGGTCACCGATTTATGACAAATTTTGTCAGCAGTGAAGGGTTATATAAATGACATCTATTGTTGTTTAATATGCAATTTTCATAGGCTACTAGTGACCGCTGCAGTGGGCACAGATAATTTCTGTTTTCCAGTTTGTGCAAGCTATTATTTCCCCATGCTCGTAAATTGACCATTTCAAAACATTTTAATGCCCAAGCATCACTTTCTAACACAACAATTATAAGAAACAATTGAACAAATCTCAACATTTACTAATATGTGGCAAGCAACATTAGCAAATCAATCCAAACATAATAATATTGTAAGTCTATGATTGGTATGGTGTTCTTATGATTTTAAATAAAATTTTGCTTGTTTCCCTTTCTGAACTCTTTATCCAAATTAATTTAGCTGCCCTGACCATGATTAAATTATGTCTAATTAAATGTATTGTTACCTTTTTCCCTAAGCTCAACGAGCGCGCGCCTGGCGAGGGAGCCGCGGACCTTTAGCCTTTCGGAGACTACGGCGGGTGTGATCAGCTTGTACTGGGGCACTTCCTTGTACAGTTTGTCGTAGGTGGCCTTGTCGAACAGAACCTGGTTGTTCAACTTGTCACGGACTTTTCCTTTGGACCACTTCTGCAAATAATAAAAAAAAGGTATTAGTAACGTGTAAATTACAAGGTTAGGCTTTGGCCATATTATAATTGAAGTACCATCAGCCTCAATATATCAGATTTTACTCTCACAAAAATTCAAGCGTAAATTGTTAATCATCTGGTACTTCTCTTCAAAAATAATTTAATTTAACAACTGTACAAGTTATCTAAAACAAGAGTGACAAAAACCTCGAGTATCACCAAGTGACATGGACATAACCTCACTTTACAACACCAACAAGTTCCTTACCTTCTTCTTGGCTTTGCCGCCACCAGACCCCTCCTTCTTCTTCTGTGTCTTTTGCGGCTGCTTGGCCGAGGATTTTGCGTCCTTCTTGGGCGGCTAAAATCACAAAAATATTGTTGACAAGCGACATCGCCACGAGGTTCACTTGCAAAAACTTACGTTGTAAATATACAACTGAAACTATTTACAGAATCGGTACTTTAACTTGGTTTTCACGTTTAAACACTGAGTTTTAACTTAGAAGTATTAAATATTTTAATTCACAATTTTTTAATGCTCTCCTGAAATACTCACCATCTTGAAAACCGGAAAGAAAGATGGACGACGTTTAGTGTTGCTACAATATTGGGTTCCATGAGGGCTTACAAAAACCGGTAACAATATTGTAAAAATTAAATATTATTTCTTTCTTTAAGGGTCTTCCACACTCATGCGCGAATCGCGGCGCGAAGCCGCGAACGCGAGTGTGGAGCCTAGTTCGCTGATTATTGTGGAGGGCCTTTTAAATAAATGAATTGAATATTTTTTATTACGAAATTTCGTGAATTCGTATCTATCTTTAATTTTTTCTGTAAAATGTACAATAAAATTAACACAAAAAAATCCGGCGTTTTTATAAATGTGTGGAATAACTTAGCTTAGCTTTTGACAGTAACTTTGACATTTGTAGCATTGTGTATTGTTATCAGAATTATCGCTATTATCTGAAATCAGAAAAGTATTAGATGTCTTGAAAATCTTGCGATTATTGTTTATTTTCTGTTATTTTTGTTAATTATGAATGAGCGCATTACTGTTCAACTATGGATAATCAAATTTTGCCTAAAAGTGATCTACCCAAAGTACAATTACTACACATTCCTCGTGTTTTTGGCAGTAAAGTTTAGGCTCTCTTATCAAAGAAAAGTCTTAGCTAAAAAAGACATAGATATGTTTCAGTTGAGGACCATTCCTGCACACGTTCGGTGGCACCTTTTGAAGGAATGTTCAGAAGAGAATTTACCTGTGTTACAACATAAATGTGTGTTTATATCAAAGGAAGATTTTTTACAAATCAGTGCTGAAAATCTGTTCTATATCGACAATGGTGTCCTATGGCTTGCACTGAAATTAACCCCTGATATTAAATCGAAATACAAAGGCAAACAAAACAATATTGACAAAGATAATGTATTGATTAAATACAATTTAAACTTCCTAACTTCTGAACTACATAAGAAGTTATGGATGGATAATAGATCAGCCAGCCTTGAACATATTAGAATAGTTCCTGTTGTAGGCTCAACATTAGTACAAAAAGATATTGCCTTGACTTCAGAAAATGAAATGTATAATATTCTGTCTTCATTTGGATTACAACACTGTAGAGATATTAGCATTTCGTTTCATACTATACCTTCATTGGACCATGCACCTAGTATTGCAGAGACTGCAGAAGTCAGTCTTGTTGTAAATGACTATGATCTGTCCAATGACTTTGTCAAAGAAATTTTGAGCAAGCATTTTGAATTACCTAAATTAATGAGTTTAAATGACATATTCAGCATTGAGCTCACACCGGAGGTTACATCCAAATATCACTACAAGTACCTTGATCTGGTACAAGCTGTGGGAAAACTTTACTTCAAATGTAATAAAATAGATGGCAGGAAGGACTTAGAAGAGTTAGAAGTTAGATATAATTCAAAAGTGATTCAGACTTTTTTCATTGTCAAGGGAGTTACACATTTAATTTTGGGTGAAAACATCCATGCTTTAAAACCAAAAGATGAGTTCTTCAAATCCCAGGCAACTGGTAATAATAACTTGCAAATGTTACAGTCTTGTCCTACTGGGTTAAGGCAAAAGTTTGAGCAAATTCAAGATGCTATTAGTCCATTTGTAGCAGGAGAGATAAGTAAGTCATATTAAGATTATTTTCAATATTTGCTTTTAAGGTCTGTTTTTTTATTCCGTAGACTGAAATGACGTTTCATGTGTAAGACATGACATTTCTTAGTACCACATGAAATGTCATTTTAGTCTACGGAATAAAAAAACAGAATATACAATAACTTACAGTTTAAAGTAAAAATAATAATTTTGCAGGTGACCTGTCTCCTTCTTTGTCAAGTCCAATTTTGCCAATGCTGCTAGTGTCAGGGCCTACTGGGTCAGGCAGACACCAACTTGTTAAAGCATTGGCCCGATATAATGGTAATATATTTACTATCTTTACTTTTCTTTTTTATTACTTTTCTTATTTTTCTGAATTTAATTAATTTTTCATGGTCCCTTTGGAAAATGAATAAAAAAGTAAATTACAAAACAAGCTACATTTCTTGTTTAGGTTTGAACTGCTTACCAATTGACTGCAACAGCCTGCAGAGCTCCACGGCCAAGCAGACAGAGAGCAAGATCAACTCCACTATGCAGAAAGCAAAGGCAGCTGCTCCTTGCTTAGTGCTCTTAGATAATTTTGAGGTAATTAACCTGTTTAATGTAGTCATAAATAATAGTTACCCTTTCTTCATTACTTAACATTAGTGCAGAATTTATATCACATACAAAACGGGTTGACAATTATCAATTGGTGGCATAAATGACAGTGATATTTTGTTAATACTTCAGATAATGGTATGCAGATACAGTAGATTCATAAGTGCATTGTAATATGCCTACTTGAAAAATAAACTATCTTCATCTAATATAATTGTAGTTTAATTTAAGTGTGTATGTAACAGGTGTTTGCAGTAGATCCTGAACATAATGAAGACTGCAGAGTGATGGAATATTTCATGAACACAATAATAGACCTCTACCAAAACTACACTAAGCACCCCATCATTTTCATAGCAGTCACAGAAAAAGTGGAATTAAAACCAAACATACTTAGGATATTCTTAGAAAAGTTCCAACTTTCTAGATTAAATGTCCAGCAAAGATATGAAATGCTTGTATGGTATACTTCTGCTATGCAATTAAATATTGATGGACACCAAAATGTAACAGATAGTATAATTTTCGATGATGAAGGCGCACTCAGCAAACATACAAAAGACATTTTACAAAGAGTTGCAGCAAAGACTGCAACATTTTTATGTGGTGATATTGACACACTGTTGCATTTTGCAATGCGAGAATCTTATTTGAAGCAGCATAACAGTTACATACATTTGCCTTGTGAGGATCCAGATTTACATCTACTTCAGGAAGATGATTTTAACTGTGCTTTAGGTATGTAACTACTTTAACTAGCTATTCCGGTTACATATACTGAAATACAAAATAGGTAAACATTTTATTTTACATCAACAAATTCACAAGTGCTTATTGTTAAAAGTATTCAATATACATATTGTTTTAAATTTTGTAACTTCACCTAAATAACCATTGTTTCTTTTAGAATCAATTAGAAGTCTTCAGAGTCAACATCTAGATGCTCCTAAAATACCAAAGGTGCACTGGGAAGATATTGGTGGACTGGATAAATTGAAGACGGAACTTTTAAAAACCATTGAGTTCCCAATCAAATATCCACACTTATTTAAGAACTCTAGTCTTAAACGTTCAGGTTAGTAATATCATAGACTAGGGACTAAAAAGACGAAGTGGTACAAGGAGTGCTGAATTATATGACGCTGTATGCTATACATAGTGTTTAACGTATGACAATCAAGTTATCACAAAAGGTGTCACTGTCAAGGCCTACATAATACTTTGTGTGTTTTTCTCTCCTTTCTTACGTTACCTGTGATTATTTTTCTAATTTTCAGAATACTTTCAGGTATTTTACTATATGGGCCCCCGGGTTGCGGCAAAACACTGGTCGCCAAGGCGGTGAGCACGGAACTCAACGTTAGCTTTCTCAGCGTGAAAGGGCCAGAGCTACTAAATATGTATATTGGCCAGTCTGAAGAGAATGTTAGAAAAGGTAAATAAATTATACTCGGTACTTAACTACTTACTAGCAAAGATTCATTGATTGAATCATGTAAACTTTACACTGTAAAATTATACACTTTGCTACTAGTACAAGGCGCGCTCTTAAACTTCTAAACATAATTGACAAAAGAAGATATCATCAATATCCGTTTTATTTCAGTATTCGAGTCGGCACGCGCGTCTTCCCCTTGCATCGTGTTCCTGGACGAGCTGGACGCGCTGGCCCCGCGGCGCGGCGCGGCCGGCGACTCGGGCGGCGCCAGCGACCGCGTCGTCAGCCAGCTGCTCGCCGAGCTGGACGGCGTCACGCAGGCTGAAGGCAATCCTTTACTTTCAACATCTTTCATTTACTGTGCCTCAGATAGCAATGGAATCCACCGTTTTTGGAAATACCACGAATTTAAAAGATTGTGGAACAAGGCATCTGGTATATGTGTTTCAATAAGCTTCGGAACGATATTTCACGCCCTCCGCTTTTTTCTGCTTACTGTATTATTCCACTACTGTGATCTTCTTCTTCCGTATAATTTGCAAGTTATGTGGTAGGATAGAGGAAACTGATAGGAGTTTGAAATAGTAGATTGTACAACAAGGGCACAAAGCGATCAATCTTCATACGAGGCAATTTATTGGTCCGAGCGGCAGCGAGGACCAATATAGCCGAGGATAAAAATAGGCGTTTGTGCCTGAGTTATACACACTGCTTTTCACTTCGATTGTGAGTAAAATAAAACAATGGCAAACAAATAAAATACTTTTTAATTTTTTTTTTAATTTTTACACGTCATATTTACCTTAAGCCCACTGCACACTCGTGCGCGAATCGCGGCGCAAAGCCGCGAACGCGAGTGCGGTGTCGATTTCGCTGATTAGCGAACTGTCCAACTCGCGTTCACGGCTTCGCGCCGCAATTCGTGTGGAGGGGTTCATACTGCCAAATTATAACTACATTTTGTAGTTTCTTTCTATAATAACTATGCTGTACTGTAAGATTTTAATGATTTAGTAATATATAAAACACGGATTGTTGAAAAAACGGGCCAAATTAAGTGGAATAACAATATTATCCGATTATGTTTTATTGTGTACTATGGCAGTGATTTGATTGTCTTAGTCTTTAAAAAAAATTACTTTGTGCACTAGAGCATAAAAGTAGCATTTTGTGCAGCCTACATCTAGCACAAAGGAGAACTTTACGAGCATGAGCAAAAATTTTTTTTGTGATTCAGATACGTTTCATCTCCTCGACAGTGAGAAAAAACACGTAGTAGTAATGCCGATCGATTTCTAATTCTATTTTATTTGTATCCCAACAGACGCCGACGCGACCAGCCTTGTGTTTATAATGGGCGCCACAAACCGGCCAGACCTCCTGGAGCAGTCGCTACTGAGACCCGGACGACTTGACAAACTAGTATATGTGGGCCCGTACCGCGGCGTTGAGGAGAAGACCAGAGTCCTCAAGGCGCTGTGCCGAAGGTTGGTGATCAATGTCCTATCCCATATAGTCAGTAGAAGTAGCTACGCTAAAGTGAACTCTGTTGTAAAGAACTTAGTGTTCATAATGGGCGCCACAAACCGGCCGGCCCCCTTGGAATGATCGCTGCTGAGACTCGGACGACTTGACAAACTAGTTTACGTTGGCCTGTACCGCAGCGTTGAGGAGAAGACCAGTGTGAATCGAAGGTTGGTGATCCATGTAAGTAACAACAATACAGAAACATAGACATGCGAAAGTAAACTCTAATGTTAAGAATCCGGTAAGACCTGAAGCACTAGCAGTCATTAGAAGTGCGCAAAAGTGAATAAATTGAAGAACGTAGTATTTATAATGAGTGTCACAGCCCACCAGCCGTGTGGAAATGTTACACTTTCTGTATATATATTGGTCTACATCCTCTTCAATTAAAGAACAAAATTATTAGATTAAGATCAAGTTTTGTTAGGTAATAATCTGTGGCTTGTTCCCAGTTACAAGCTGCGGCCGGAGGTGCAGCTGCCGGCCGTGGCGGCGGCGCTGCCCGAGGGCTGCACGGGCGCCGACCTGCTCAGCGTGGTGTCCACCGCGCGCTCCGCGGCCGTGCGCGGTCTGGTGCAGAAGCTGCACGCAGGTTACTATTACACTGTCCCAGCTACAAGCTGCCGGAGCTGCGCCTGCCGGCCGTGGCGGCGGCGCTGCCCGAGGGCTGCACGGGCGCCGACCTGCTCAGCGTGGTGTCCACCGCGCGCTCCGCGGCCGTGCGCGGCCTGGTGCAGAAGCTGCACGCAGGTTACTATTACACTGTCCCAGCTACAAGCTGCCGGAGCTGCGCCTGCCGGCCGTGGCGGCGGCGCTGCCCGAGGGCTGCACGGGCGCCGACCTGCTCAGCGTGGTGTCCACCGCGCGCTCCGCGGCCGTGCGCGGCCTGGTGCAGAAGCTGCACGCAGGTTACTATTACACTGTCCCAGCTACAAGCTGCCGGAGCTGCGCCTGCCGGCCGTGGCGGCGGCGCTGCCCGAGGGCTGCACGGGCGCCGACCTGCTCAGCGTGGTGTCCACCGCGCGCTCCGCGGCCGTGCGCGGCCTGGTGCAGAAGCTGCACGCAGGTTACTATTACACTGTCCCAGCTACAAGCTGCCGGAGCTGCGCCTGCCGGCCGTGGCGGCGGCGCTGCCCGAGGGCTGCACGGGCGCCGACCTGCTCAGCGTGGTGTCCACCGCGCGCTCCGCGGCCGTGCGCGGCCTGGTGCAGAAGCTGCACGCAGGTTACTATTACACTGTCCCAGCTACAAGCTGCCGGAGCTGCGCCTGCCGGCCGTGGCGGCGGCGCTGCCCGAGGGCTGCACGGGCGCCGACCTGCTCAGCGTGGTGTCCACCGCGCGCTCCGCGGCCGTGCGCGGCCTGGTGCAGAAGCTGCACGCAGGTTACTATTACACTGTCCCAGCTACATGCTGCCCGAGGGCCATCTACAAGGTCAAGGTTTCCATTTTCTTTGACCTGAGAGCCACGGTCAATATTCCTTTCCGCAGGCCAAAAATCAGAGCTCACGGGCCGGATCCGTTGCACAGTATGGAGTCATAGTATGGAGATCCCTGCTTTCGGAAATGAATAATAAACGTAAAAAAAATTGTACAATCGTCATTAAGATTATTACAACATAATTATTTGTTTATTTTATAAATTACCAAGGACTAATTTTCGTTGATACATCCGTTCTAAAAATGCATTTCTCATGTCCACAGGTTTAGTGAAAGAAAGCGAACTGAGTCCAGACTCAGTGGTCTTGGGAGTATCGGAGTTATGGCAAGGCGTGGAGGCGTTCCGGCCCTCGGTCACCGATGAAGAACTAGAATACTACGAGTCTTTGCAATCCCAAATGTGATTATAGACTTTAAACGTTCCTATATATACGTATGTTAACATTGGGTATCTATTATGTTATAATATGATAAGCAGAATTAGTTCAGTCATGCAGCTGAGAATCAAATAGATAATTTGACTGGCTTACAACTTTTACAAGTATCTTTTTTTTTTTTTTTTTTTTTATACCACGTCGGTGGCAATCAAGCATACGGCCCGCCTGATGGTAAGCAGTTACCGTAGCCTATGAACGCCTGCAACACCAGAGATATTACACGCGCGTTGCCGACCCTTTAAAAACCTGTACACTCCTTTTTTGAAGAACCCCATACTGTAGCCCCTCGGGAAAACCTCGGCAGGGAGCTCATTCCACAGCCGAAGCGTACGCGGGAGGAAATTCCTCTTAAACCGCACAGTACGCGACCATTTAGGTGCTAGGGTGTGAGGATGAACACCCTGCCGATGGCGAGCGGTGCGGTGATAGAAAGCGGCCGTTGGCATCATGTCAAACAATTCTTCAGAGCACAGCCCATTGTACAAGCGGTAGAACACACACAAGGAGGCGAAGTCTCTCCTTAGACTTAAAGGTTCGATACCGCTTGTGAGTTTGGGATCGTCGACGATTCGTACAGCGCGCCTTTGGACTGAGTCGAAGGGTCCAAGCTGGCATCCAGGTGCTCCTGCCTAAAGGTGACAGCAGTACTCCATATGGGGTCTGACTTGCGATTTATATAGCAGCAGTCTTTGCCCCGGAGTAAAGTATCGCCGTGCTTTATTGAGCACACCGAGTTTTTTCGCAGATCAGCAAAAATTGATCTTTATGTCAATGTCATAAAGACTGCCATTTAAAACCATTTCTCACTTCAACTGTAGGTTCATTAATTTCGATTTACACTCTGTATAGGTATATGGATATTGAAGGTTTAAGGAACTTTTATGGATACTGAAGGAAGATTTTGCTTTTATCATTTTATTAATGACATAAGAGTAATTATTGTTGCGTTGTTACGATATTTTATATCAATATAATGTGTTATATTATGTGATAGTAGGATAAAATAAAAGGGAGATATTGTAAATAAAATAATCGCTTGGGTATTCTATTTGTTTCATTGCAACAAGTTATGAACCGGCTCGGTAAGGCTCGATTTGTTGATTATATTCTCTTGCACGCACCTCACGCACCGCATGTACAGCGCCATGTGCAAAATATTATAAATTGAGGAGGGTGTAGAGCAAAGAATATAATACTCACTAGGAGCGTGTAGAGCAGCCCTAAGGCCTGATACGAGCGCTTTGTCAACGAGCGTTAAAAAAACGTTTGAACGACACAAATGGAAACGTGTATTTATTCACACGATGACGGTAGTGCTTTTTATCAAGCGTTGTTGGATTCTCAACTTTAAGCCTTGGTCTTTAAATCGAATTTAGCATGCGGGCAGATTCAAGCGCTTTTTTAACGTGCGTTGAAAAAGCGCTCGTGATTATGAGGCCTTACTTATAAATAAGTCATAATGACAATAATTGTCAGCCACAAGATCGGATCGGAATGGATTCACAATCAACGAAATAGCCTGAAATGGTTTCAGCGATCTATTTAACATGGTCGTCATTCAACAATATCCGCCTACTGCTGATGGCGAGCAAGCCCATAGTAATTTTCTACTTGACCTGGCTGGTGAATACGTCGGAGAGCATTCGTAGCGAGGAGGGCACATTGTTGGATCTCGTGTGTTGGCCGGACGGCAATGCCATTCCGGTTATCGTTGCATGCGTAGGCATTATTGCCGTTATTATTCAGGTAAGTGAGATCTATCAGGGTTATCCTTGATTATAGTGCTTGAAACATGTTCTGTACTAAATTTTTACTGTGTACCTATATATGTAGGTGTATTAAGGTTGCCAGAGCTCCCAAAGATCACTGCGTTTATTAGGTTGGCTTCCACCTGACCAATATCTATGTCCAATGTGCATTGCGGCTCACTCTCTTACTAAGCTAAATGTGAGATGCATACACATTGGACAGGTGCAAGGTGGAATACCACCTTTAGGCACGAGGATCGACCAATTATCTTTCAAGCTGTTGTCAAACAGCGAATCCTCCCATATCTAGGATCCACAAATGGTTGGCAACGCACATGTGGCGTCACGTGAAACAATGGGGTGGTTGCACTCCATAAGTGGCACATAAGAGAAGGTATTGCAAACCATTTATTGGGTAGAATGTAGATAATAACTAGTAATAAATAGGTAAAGTCTGACGACCAGGAAACCACGCCTGGCCTGATCACTCGCCATGTTGCGGAATTTCACTGGACCATTTTTTTTTCATACTATGTATATACTGAACTGTCACAACAATAACAGCGCCCTCTTGACAATGATCATATATCACTGGCCAGGCTTTATTGATTAGAGTACGGCGAGTATATTTATTTTTCTTGTAGATTTATGGATTGTACCAACTGTTCAAGGCTGGTTTACCTAGAGTGGAGTACAACGTCACCAATGGTCTCTTCTATTACATATGGGCGCTCATTATTATTATTATTTTATTTCTGGCGGTCATGTTTTATTCCGGTCTGCAAACGACTATTATAAGAGGTAGGCTTTCAAGATGAGGTAGGTACCTACCTATACTTTTATCATTGTTGATTATTTTATTTGCATCACGTATTATTAGAAAATCGTGCAGAAGTTCAAGATCAATAGGTATTATTGCTTCTTTGAAATTTTGTTTCGCAGCTAAAATAAAGGGCGGTATCACTAAAGCAATTCTTCTTTACTCGAGCCACCTGCCATCCAAAGTGGCGATCGACCAGCTACAAACTCGCTTTCACTGCTGCGGTCGAGTGCAGTACCAGGAGTGGTTCTACATACCCTGGTACACCTCCGGGGCTAGCGGCAACGTCGTCTTGAAGAGGTCGGTACGTTTGATAGACCACCTGCAAGTTCGCTTTCACTGCTGCGGGCGAGTGCAGTACCAGGAGTGGTTCTACATACCCTGGTACACTTCCGGGGCTAGCGGCAACGTCGTCTTGAAGAGGTCGGTACGTTTGATAGACCACCTGCAAGTTCGCTTTCACTGCTGCGGGCGAGTGCAGTACCAGGAGTGGTTCTACATACCCTGGTACACCTCCGAGGCTAGCGGCAACGTCGACTTGAAGAGGTCGGCTCTTTTGATAGACCGCCTGCAAGTTCGTTTTCACTGCTGCGGGCGAGTGCGGTATGTACCAGGAGTGGTTTTACATACCCTGGTACACCTCCGAGACTAGTGGCAACGTCATCTTAAAGAGGTCGGTACGTTTGACAGACTAATACCTGCAAGTTCGCTTCTACTCGTACTGCTGCGGGCGAGTTTAGTCACGACAAAGATAGATATAACTCCGTAATAGATGGATACAGTCTAAGGAAAAAACGTGCCAAATCACGAAAATTTGATTCTCGATCAGATGGCGCCACTAGTTTTGGCCTACTTTCGTATAGAGGGCGTTGACTGTTTCGTTTGTTATTTATAATTTTAACGCATACCAGTGAAAGAACATGGGTCAAAATCATATAAAAATAATTAATGCAAATAAAAAAATAATTTATCCATATTTAGATACATTTTAACGTATTTTTATACATCTTCATTTTTGTCGATAGATGGCAGTAAATTTACAGTGGTTACAAAATTTACTATGACAGTACCGCTCTATCTTATTATATCCTCATTGGTCACGAGTAATTTCTACATTATACACCGACAGGAAAAAAAAAACATTAGAACTATCAATTCTTGTAATGTTTAGTTTTAGTTATAATACTTATAATATTGTCAAACTTATTTTTTAATTTTCTTCTCACCTTTGTATGAAAGAGCGAATACCTCCTAACACAAGTGTCAAACTTAAAAGGAGGATTCGACACCCAGGATAAACGTTGTTAAAAAATAAACGAATTTTGAATTTTTTAATTTTATATCGACTTAAGGGGTCTAGAAAAAACACCGGGGATTTCAGCTTCTATCAAATTGAGGTAGAAATGGTGCCCTGCGTTTTTTTCTCAAAAAATAGAGTTTTGCCACATAAATAACAGGTAACAAATAGAACGAATTCTACCTAATCATAATAAAAGGTCATACCTTTTGGATAACAACAAATTGATTGTAAAATTCAATTAGACCTTTCTTGAAAGAGCTACCTAAGTATTTCTTTTGAACAGTTCACTGCAATCTACCCACAAGTTCGTCAGCGATAACGTACCATACAGTTGTTGCTCTATGGATGTGATGCAGCCCTGCGTGCACCACAGAGTTGCGCACGAGGATACAGTGTATAAGTATAACCCACGTGTGAGTGCTGAGTGACCTATGTTATAGACTGTTTTGTCTGATATTACCCCATCCGTAATGTTCTTTCACCTAAATACACATCACCCACCGCCCACAAGTATTTTGCCCTACCTATCTAATTATGAAAATGAGTATAGGTAGGTACAAGGTACTTACTCAAACACAACGCATGTAGTTTTCAATTGAAAATGACAAAAGTAAAAGTACCTATTCTTTGCATTTTCCAGCAAAAACTGACGATATGGGAAGCTGGTTGCGAAGAGAAACTGATAAATGAAATGATGACGATTTCATGGCGGCTTATCGCAGTGATGGCCCTTATAACAATTGCCATGGTGAATTGAATACCTACCTACATAGTACAGTCAAGTGTAAAAATATGGGTGCATACAACTTAACTCAAAAATATGTCCCATAGTTCTTAATTCGCTGACATAAGAGCTATGGGATTGGGACTTATTTATGAGTATAATGAGTGCACCCATATTTTTACACTTGACTATACTTAATCATATTTTTTATGGATTGGAAATGTAGCCCTTTAGGTCATACATCGAATATGCCCTTATATCGTTTCAGAACTTCAGAATTCGTCGTTAAAGTTAACAGCTTATACCTACCTAAAGTAGGGACGCTAAGCACGAATAATAATTGGGCGCGTGTGATAGATAGGAAATGGAGTGTCTATTTACGAAACTCTTCGTACTTCGCGTCCTTACTTTATACAATTATATAAGAGTTATACCTAACCGATGGTAAGTTAGTGTTGCTGGCTGTAGGTACAGTCGAGTTCATACATATGTATACATTTTCTTCATCTTAATCCATTGCAATAAGGCTAAAAAAAATACTTATTTCACAAATACTCGACTGTACAGGTAGACTGCATTTTCACGTATCTAACTAAGCTGGTTACTGAATGGGCTCGTACGATCGCAATTCCTAATCACTCGAATTACCTATTCGTAAGGGGTTTGTAAGTAATTGCCTACTTAACAACTATTAGATAAATAGAAGACTTGTGTTAGATAACTTTCAGAATTATAATAATTGGTTGCGCGTGATAATTATAAGTATTCCGTATTATTGTAAGTATGCGCATATACCAAATTTAATAACCAACGGTTAAGGCCTAAGATACCGATGCGAGAAATTTTGCGCAAAGGTCGGCGCCGATTTACATAAATCGAAAGTGTCACGATGACTTTCTCTCGTAAATTTACTAGTATTTTACTAGATACTCCAAGGCATAGCAGTACGATACCTCCACACGGCGTACAGAAGCGGCCTGCACATCGGAAACCAGGTCGCGTGCGAAGCCTACTTGCTTCGCTCCGTGGGCGCCACCACCTCTAAACGAATCGACTGTCCGAGGAAAATCTTTCGCAAGAAAAACTTCCATCATTCGAGGACGTTACAGTGGGTGAAAGCCACTTACACTCCCAGGAAAATTAAGTGTAAAGCTTCATCCCCTGATATGAATAGTTCCGACGAATTATTGAAACAAATTGATGGAGAATAGCGTTTAATAAAATAAATAATTTGAATATAATTTGTATTTCGAACTATTTAAATATCTAATTACCTACTAATGTTTATCAGCTGTTTGCTTATAGAACCAAACTAGATACACCTGTGCGCGACAGAACTTATGGATTGTGTTTGTAAAGTCTATTTTCGCTTTATCGCGCCTTATTTGTGTAGCTCGAGCTAAAATTTACAAATATAAATAAAATAATAAGTAATGATAATGACACTGGCAATAAATTAAAGGTTCTGACGCATGAAACATACAGATACGCAAACATAATATTGGTTCGTTAACTCAAGTCTCATTCTCTCATTAAGCAAAATGTAAAACGCAAATACACATTGGACCAAGGTATTGGACAGGCGAAATGCCACCCTTAACAACTGTTCAGATATTTGAAGTGTCATTGGCGTCATAGGTATACATATTAAAGAAAATTTACACATTTGATTAATTGAAGTAAACTAAATGAAATGCTAAATTGTTACTGCCTCCTTGTTCGTAATTAATTATATACACAGATAATGACAACATAATATAAATAGAAGTTATGATTATTTGTCTATGAACTTGTGTATTTTCTCTGGCTCGGCGAGTTCCTTGAGACGGTGAAGGTTGTCCCACCATAGCTTCAGTCTATGGCGCCTGATCATGTTGAACCAGGGTGTTATCGGCCCTTCCAACGTCGGAATATATCTGAAATTTTAAAATAGCACAGTAATAATTAGTTAATAAGTTAAATAGGAGCTACATTACAGTTTAAAGTAAAATCAAAACGGTTAGGTTAAATAAAACTGTTTCCTACGTTTTATAGAAATATATTATATTATATTACAGAAAAAAATAAACCTCGACAAAATAAAATAGCGCCATCCAGTTGAAATTTATCTAAAGCTCTGTTTTCCTAGGCTAGTGATGCCGTCATATAGCGGCCGTCTCCATACAAAATATATGGATGGATCAGTATTCCACAGCTATCGCTATAATAGGAACCCAGAGCTTAAGACCAATCCCAACAGACAACACTTTCGATAAATAAAATCCGCACAAAAATCAAATTGGTTCATTCTTTAAGGAACTACAATTCCACAGAACGACTAAACTTATAACACACCTCTTTTACCTTTAGGGGTTAAAAATGTGGACCCACTGGACTAAAACATTCGGCTAGAGTCCAAAAATCTCAAAGAACCGTTAAATCTAGTGCTTAATTGAAATTTTACCTAAATACATTATATTAACATTAGAGAAATCAGTTAAACAATTTAGAGTTTTGTCGATTTCAAATCTAGACCAGTTGCTAATCTTTCTTCCTTGTGCTCTGATCATTCGTTACTTTCTATTTATAATTATCCTTATTTTAATTTAATTTTGTAGTAAAAATAAAATATAAAATTTACTGTTTATAATAATAAAATTATTAAATTTACTTATTTAGTTTTTTTATTAGAGCTCACCCACACTGGCGCATATACCACAGCGATCACGTTTATATTTTTTTGCAAAGTCTGACGATTCTACTTACGCATTGAACTCGTTCTTGGGCACGAAGCAGTACTCGGATATCTCGTCCGAGTTGGGGTTGATCTTGACGTCGCCCTGCAAGAAGAGCACGTGGTCGATCTCATGCTCGCCGAACACGCCGTCGCCGGGGTCGTGGTAGTGCACGCGCGTCAGGAACGTGAACAGTTCCGGCTCCATCTGTTCACAGATCACTTTTATACTGTTGGGCTGCGGCCGCACGCGTCAGTTTACGTCTTTGGTGGTTATGGTTAACAGACTTCCAAAAAAGTGGTTATTAAATCAGTTTTTTTTTCTATACTACGACATCTGCCTGCCTGCCTCACGGAAAAAGAAACATACTCTATGGACGCGTGCAACAGCAGGGGTGTCACTTGCGAGTCACCAACCCTTTTAAAACCTGTACACTCGCTTTAGTACCCCATACCGTAGTCCTTTTGGAATTTCCTTGTAGTCCTTTTTGAAGTTCCTATAATCTTTTTTTTAAATTTCTATAACTCCGTGTTAACAAAATACCTAATTGTTTAATGAAACATAGTCCTATTTTTCCTACAACTGTCAAATAGTTAAAGCAAATAATTACCTGGTCCATTGGTATGCCTAGTTCATGGTTCAGTCTCCGCCGGGCAGCTTCTACAATGTTCTCTGGCTTGTTGTCTATGTACAATGGATGACTGCAGCAGGCGTTGGAGTAGTAATCTGGATATGTAACCTGAACATACAACATATTATGATTACAGACAATTGCCACTCAAAATTCAGCCTAGTTTCGTAATTTTTTGGAAGAAGATTCTACTACTAAAGCTTTTAAAATAAGATATTAAAAGAGAAGAGACAGACATGATAATCAGAGGTCGGCGGGGGTGGGCTATTCACCTTATAATTTGACATGCCGTATGTCATATTATAAGGCAAATAGATCACCCCCGCCAACCTCTGATGATAATAAGTAAAAATAAGGTATACTGTTGTGTTCATTAAGAAAATAATTACATACTATATTTTCAATATAGTCAAGTCAATCTTGTAAAAAGATGATTTACCTTTTGGCTTGACCTCCTTTGTAACAACATATCACCTCTCTTATTAAAAAGGAAAACGCTAAAGGCTCGGTGCAGCAAGATGTCACCCTCAGGGCCGACTTTGTGGCATTCTCTCTTGGTTGCGGTACCAATGATATTGTCCTTCTCATCCACTAACAGGCAGATGTCCTTGTCCAGTGCTTCAGCCTGCAGTATATTAGATTTAAGTGAGCATGGTAGCCGAGGGTCGGTAACCCAACCTATTATGTTTTGTTACAAAATATATATACTCAATCAGTAATTGTTAATTATGTCAATACACTAACACATTTTTATTGCAGGCCAGATACTTTACACTTGATGTTCAGGGTCAAACCCTACCTAGCTTGTAATATAAGTAAGCAAAATAATTATGAATGAAAATTTAAGGCCTGAAATATAAAGTACTAATGTTAATATAATACTATGAGGTTACCTGAGTTGGTTCTACACCTTCTTTGGCTTCATGCAGTGGCTTGGCTGTATTTGAAGATAATAATCGGGTCTCCAGACGCAAAGCATTCCAAAAACTCCGAGATATGTTCCGAGCCAACATTTTGTCTAAAACCAAAAACTACACTACATCTTCTAAGTACAATCAGTAAATTTATCCCCATCCTAACAAAAGATATGTTAATAAAGGTTGACATTTGAGATAATAATCTACTCCTGGCATATAGCTGCTGTAAGGTATGTCTGATAAAATCAACAACACAATAGCTCTTTATGCCAGCAGATCAAGTTCAATTCAAATATGAATAGTATACTATTTCTGGTGTCTCAAAATGTCCTAGTATATAATGTTCATGTCTGTTTCATGTGCCCAATATTCTTATGACAAAATCATAACATTTGCTAGTAAAATGGAAATCGACAATATATAGTTCTAACGTTGTTAAATAAGCTCTCGCAACGAATACTGCTCTTATGACGATTCATTTCCATAATTTATGGACTAGAATGTAAAATTTACGACAAGTGATACTGATAAAATACTGTAAAAACTGTTTTTCAACCATTTTATAATTTAAGCCATCATTCGACGCTAGAGGTATAATAAACACACTATAAATTCAAAATCACTATAGGTATAAAAAAAACCTGTAAACCTAAATGAGAATTACTAGACTCTCATTTAGGTTTACAGGTTATTTTTATTTATACCTATTTTGAATTTGTACTCTTGTTTATTATACCGTATTTAATATTCACTTTACGCAATTAGTAGAGGATGTATTTACTTAATCAAAGAAATCCGTCAATTAATATTTCGCAACGTAACAACTGCGGAATACGTACTACTAACCTGCTTTGTTATTTATGCTTAGAATACGCCGGTGAATTATTTATATCGCAGAAGATTTTTAAATTACATTACACAAATTAATCAGATTTAAGCCGTGATCAAAGAGCTATAATCACTACGTTCTAATATGGTTCTAATTTGATAACCGCAGGAAATATTGGTGTTTCTCTTTTTCCTGACCTGACGATGACAAGTCAGCAGAGTCAGCTGTCACTGTCACTGTCAATTTAAGGTCGCTATAAACGTTTGCGATATATCGGTCCAATAGAGTGAGAAGGAGCGATAGAACGTGCAACGTATCGCAGTATTCGCAGTCAACATGAATCTAGTATAAAACTGGATTAAGCATGAGTGGGGGGGGGGGGGGGGGGGTAACTGTAGGAGTAGCACAGAAAGCGTTATTTATTGTTTGTCCTTGTTACAGTCTCACTTTTTTTTTTATTCCCCACCGTACATTTGTGTAGCTTGTTCCAGACTACGCGGCGCGGCGCGAAGCCGCGATTCGCGCACGAGTGTGGAGGAAGGCTTATGGTTTATGGTGGGCTACAAATCTACTCGACTATAGTTTGTCAATGTACTGTCTCATTTCAAACATAGACAGAGAGATTCTTACTATCTTTGTCTTACACTAGTACTAGCATCCAAAAGAAAAGGATGAGTGTAGTTTTTTTTTGTCTCAGAATAATGACTAAAGCATAGAAGTCGGGCAAAAATGCTTCGCAAATATGTATACCCGTACTTTACTTCCTTACGAATTAGATAATGTGCCGAAAAGAGATGCATATATGCTTGTTATTTCTCATTTACGTACGGTGTCATAAGTTTGATAATTTGCTAGGGATGTGACTGTGTCGACTTTTTATATCGATAAATTATGCATAAGTTTATGTGCCGTGTAAAAAAATTAATCACGAAATTGGCAAATTGATCTGGCTAATGAAAGTTGAACCTGAACAAACGCGGCAATTTCAAGAAATCTGTAGCAGGCGGCTCGTTGAAATGAAATGAAATGCGTGGAATACAAGGATTGCATAACTTTTATACTTTTTATAATTTTCATATTCTAAAAATCATTAAAAAGTATAAAAATTATGCAATCCTTGGAATCAAAGAGCCGCCTGATATGAGGATTAATGCATGTCCCTAATATAGCTTTTATCTCATTTGCAGTCTACCACTCAGAACCGTCTAACTATACCTCTCGTTTTTTTATCATTTAAGAAGGCGAGCGATCTTAACGTGTCGTTTTATCGAAAAACACTTTGAAAATAAGTCACAACAAATATAATATACGATCATTTACATACTTTTGCTTTCATAAGTAAAATATTGCTATATTTATAAAAAAACTTGTCAATAAAAAGACACGTGGAAATGGTTTACCGTTTTTTCTAATGCTAAAAGACTAAGTATAGTTTCTAGTCATGTACAGTCAGCTGCAGAGAAAAGGCACCCCCCCTGCATACAAAGTTCTGTAAATTAGTATGGACGTGGGGTACCTTTTCTGTGCAGCTGACTGTACCAAATAGGAAATGAAAAAAAAAACGTTCGTGTAATATATTTTTTATATTTAATAATAGGGAATATTACGCGAAACTCGGCGTAGGTGGCGCCACTATCACAATCTGAGGGTCTATCGCGAAACAAGAAAATCGAACTTTCGTTATCTAACATCTCTGTCACTCTTGCGTATTCGAGCGATAAAGAGGCAGCTAGATAACGAAATTTCGGATTCGAGTTTTCCGGTAGGTCCCCTGAAAACTTGTCAAAAACCTGTTAAAGGTACAGTATGAATAAGTTACGATACGGTGCACTAAAAAAGCTAGTGCTGCACTCTGGTGGCAGAACATTGCAGTAATATCCCCTATTCCTCGTCCTTTGGAAATCTGAAATAAAAAGTTGAGTTTTGTGACCAACAATATTAATAAAAGGAACATTCATCAATGATCATTAATGTCTTTTTTATTAGGGTTCCGTACCCAAAGGGTAAAGACGGGACCCTATTACTAATACTTCGCTGTCCGTCTGTCTGTCACCAGGCTGTATCTCATGAACCGTGATAGCTAGACAGTTGAAATTTTCACAGATGATGTATTTCTGTTGCCGCTATAACAACAAATACTAAAAAGTACGGTCCCCTTGGTGCGCGCGTCCGACCCGCACTTGACCGGTTTTTAGTATTAAACTATAGTCTGGCAAACACAATCTGTCAGTAAGTAAGAACAAAGAAAACTATAGGTACAGTCGAAGGCAAAAATATCGATCCAGACAAATGGCTTAAAAATATGTGAACACGATTTTATTGTCTGAGCGTACACATATTTTTGAGACTTTGGGAATGTATATATATTTATGCCCTTGACTGTACTCATCAATTAAAATGAGACAGTCCTGGGCCAAACTATAAGAGAGCTGTAAATGTCGATAGGTTATTGATCTGAGGTCGATACATCACTATGCCAAAAATATAACCTTTCATACTTAGCAGAAAAGTTCGAAAATTTATGCAAAAATCTATATAGACTTGAATGCAAGTAATAATTACATAAACAATATATCGATTTCTATGTTTAGGGTCAGGTCCTATAAATTAATTTCTTCAAAATTGAACAAAACTCACCGATTAAAGGTTATCGGTTCGTGCGTATTTTCTTTTCTTCCTGTATGCGATTTACAGCCCTCGATCACACAAGACATTATCACAAAGAGAACTTCAAACCATTACAAATAAAAACTCAACACGTTTTCCAACAATCTTTCAGGAATAGCAAGAATATAATTAAAATAAACCAAGATGACCGCTGAAACATCCCGAAATATTTCAACTAAAATAATACGACTATGTCAAGTTGTTACAGTTGACACCTACCTGTGAAATAACGAAGTTATATTTTATTTGGCTGGATTATATTATAGAACCACATAGAACCATTTGACATTTCCCTCAGTTCATCTTATGACAATACTGAAAAAAACGAAAGAACTTGCGGATTGTTGTCTCACTCACTCATAGACAAAAAGTAATAACGTGTTGTGAATACAATATCTTTTACCAAGCTTTTATTTTTGCCCGGCTTCTTTGCTTTAGTCATTATTCTGAGTTTTTTGTTATTATTTACTGACAATTTGGTTTGACCAACTATATTGTCGTATTGCGTATGTCCAGTCCCTCACGGGAGCACGCGGTAGGCCACTTCTATAGGATCCTACCTTCTATGGCAGTCAACATGTAGCTCAGAATAATGATTCTGAGACATGTAGTGGTTATATACTCTTTGGTATATTCTCTTTAGCTCGCACCAAACTACGCGGCGCAAAGCCGCGAACGCGAGTGTGGAGTCGATTTCGCTGATTAGATATTCGCGCACTAGTGTGGAGGATACTTTTGTTTATTTTTTATTTTATTTTATACTTTTGTTAGCAACACTGTTTGTAAGGATCATTATTTATTAATAGCTTATATTTTGATCATTTTTACTTTTACGATTAGCTTAAAAAAGAGTATCAGTTGACCCTTACTTGTCACTGGTTCCCGCCATCTTGAATTGTTATTAAAAGGCGGGTACACTGTGACAAGGGGCAGTTCGTGTACAGACGAGTTACAGTGTAGACGTCTTGGAATATTTATTGTAAATTGGTTGTTAGTATGTTGGTAGCGAACGAATAAAGTTAAAATATTGGTACAAGTATTAGTTTTCATCATCAACCCGGTGGTAACCTAACACTTTATTGCAACTTTTTGGTCAACATTGTGGTCAACATGTTGCATGCGTTGTGATTTCGAGTTTTCTATTCACGCGGTTTTCACTTGATTACAATTTTTCGTTAAAAGTGTAGAAATAAAATATTATAGTTATAGTCGGTCGAGCAAATCTTGTCAGTAGAAAACGGCGCGAAATTCAAATTTTCTATGGGACGATAACCTTCGCGCCTACATTTTTTAAATTTGCCGCCTTTTTGTACTGACAAGATTTGCTTGACCAACTCAAATCTTATTCTAGAAAATTATGTATGAATTAAAACATAGTTACCGGTTTAAAACGTCGTGTAACGAAAACATTCAAATCCATGAAGTTATACCCTAAACAGGAGCGAACTGTCACTTTTTTTGCCATACTAAATTGAACCTTATCACCGAGCCAGAAAGGTGTTCGTACCAGACTAGAGAAAACGGTCCACATGAGATAGCAAAAGTGGGTCGCGGTGTCCCACTCGCACATGTTGCCAATGTTAAAAAAATACCATTTTGGTAGTAATTATATCAATAACTACTAAAATTAAATACTTTCTTATATTATTTAAGTGCTATATTCAGAGTGCGGTTCTGATATCTTTTACGTAATTTGTAAATAGTTATAATGTCAATATTATTCACTGATGTATTTTATGTGCACAACAAAAAATACATTAATTTGAATATGGTAGACATTGTAGTAACTTTGAATATTAATTGGTATCCCCAACTTGATAAAGAAATTTTCAAAATACATGAATGGCGGCGCTCAAGATTTATTTGCGAAATAAAGTATAAAATGGGTAAAAGATGTTGTGTGAAAGGTTGCAGAAGTGAAAGTTTTGTTGATTGTGGTATATCTTTTCACAGGTAAGCCTCAACTATTAAAGTTTACGATAAAAATACAAGAAAACATTGTCAAACTCATTAGGGTGACTATGATGTCGGCACGATGTGAATCGGCCTTACAGAGTTCTTATTACCTACGTACTTACTTAATGTAAAAATAAGTTTACCTAAATAAGTATATCTTTATTTCGGCATGTTTAATTATTTGGTTGATAGATAGATAGATAACTGATTTATTTGTGCACGTAATGAGAGCTATATAATTGCCAAAATTTAAATCCAAAATCCTTAAATATTACAGACACATTTATACATAATATTCTATATAGGTTGAACACACATTTCCGTCAGTACACAAAGGCGGCAAATTAAAAAAAAATGGTGCAATTAACTACGATGACGCGTAAAGAATAGCTGAAGTGTGCAAAAGAGAAGCCATTACATATATGAACATACCATGAGTGCGAAAGAGGCAGACTACAAATGAAACAAACGTGACCATTTTTAGGGTTCCGTACCCAAAGGGTAAAAACGGGACCCTATCACTAAGACTCCGCTGTCCGTCTGTCTGTCATCAGTAACAGCTTTTATAACGACTAAATTAAGTAAGGTTTTGTGAAGCGTTTTACAGAGGAGAAAAAAACTATATCCATTCTCTCTGACTTCCTATGCATGAATGAAAAAAGATCTTGGCCAAACTATACATTCCAACTTATCCTAATATCCCACATACATATGACTTATGGTCACCCTAATTAGAAAGAGATGCAACCGCCCACTTTGACTTCTCATGTGGACACACTTTTTGGCCCGTGTACTCCATCCGGTTTATTAAAATCTAAATCCGTGTTCAAATCATGCAGGGCAAAGCAGGGCGTGACCAACTATATCACAAATTCAAGTTGCAAGGTCTGTAGAACGGCAGTAATAAAAGAAAAAAAAAACTGAATTTTATTCTATTCTATTCTAATAGGCCCTCAAATAGGCCGATACAGACCGTTGTAATATAGGTACATAATACAAGAATGAGATGGACGTAAAGGGCCCTCCACACTCATGCGCGAATCACGGCGCGAAGGCGCGATGCGCGCATGAGTGTGGAGGGCCCTAAATGAGACAAGTTGTCAAATAAGTTGATAAATAAATAATAATCTGATAAATCGCTGATAAATCGAATCAAAATCATGATCGTACACAGACTGGCACATCTATAAAGCAGCTTACACACCATCGCACCGCACCAAGGTCATATTGTGCGACGCACACATAAGTAAGAGCGAGAAAGCGATATCTCTTTCTCGCTCTTACTTATGGGTGCGTCGCACAATATGACCTTTGTGCAGTGCGATAGTGTGTTACGGTTTAAGCTTAGGTCCTTAACACTTTCGGTGCCGGGCGCCCCGTTTCCAGTACAAAATGAACACACATAAGTGTTCTTAGCAGTGAATGTAAATACATGCAGGGCAGTATGGCGGCTGATGACGAATAGCGCGGCCATACTACGTCTCTGCCTACTTCCCTCGCTACTTCGCATGCCACTTGTCGAGTATGTGGCCGGGGTAAGGGGCGTGGGGGCAATTTCCCACACCAGCAGCCATTTCATCCTCAAATCGACGAAGATTGACCTCCCCACATCGGTGGGAAGCGACCCGCAACAGCCGTCGCAGCTGGAAGGCGGATACAGCCTCTCATACCTCCCCTCAGGGAGGTATTTGATAGTAAGTAAGTAAGTAAGTAAGCTCTTTATTTGCGTTAAATGCGGTTAACAAAAGGTCTTAAACATTATAAATTAAGAAAGTATCACACATTTAGCTGAATTGCAGCATGCAAAAATATACACCTAAATCTAAAATCTCTCACAACATGCAATATGTACACAAGTTATATACAATTAACATATCTAAGAGTTGAGAGCAAGAAAAACAGAATTTTAATCATTAATAATTTGGCTATTTTGAAATCTATATTTATATGAATTGTAAAAATAACTAAATGTCAGAATATGTAATAAATATGTCAATTGCTAAGAATTATTATTATTAAAGAAATCATTTAATGAATAGTAACATTCTTTAATTAACCATGTCTTAAGATTTGTATAAAATTTGTGTCCAACTAAACTAGTAATAGATTTCGGCACAGTATTATAAATTTTGCTTAGCATATAAAAGGAGTTCTTTTTAAATAGACTCAAATTTGCTACTGGCATGTTCAAGGGTTTTTGTGTAATTGTTCGTTTATTATTATTGTCTTTAATCAGAAACAGATCCATGTGTTTTTTCACAAAAGTACATGCCTCCAGAATGTATAGACACGTGAGCGTTAAAATTCTGTGTTCTTTGAATATAGGTCTACACGAGTCTAGAGGTTTTAAACCGAATATCGCTCTTATGCAGCGCTTTTGAGCTATAAAAACCTTCGATATGTCAGATGAGTTGCCCCACAATACAATTCCATATCTGAGAGCAGAACACACGTGTCCATAATATACTAACAAGGCAGTTTTATGTGATGTTACTAGTCTATTTTTTTTTATTGCAAATACAAATTTATTAATTTTGTTGCAGACTGCCTTTACTTGCTCTTTCCATTCGCAGTGCTCGTCCACATAAAGACCCAAGAAATTTTGACACTCCACTTTCTCTATCGGTTTCCCATTACATTTTATATTAAGCTTTAGATTTTTTCCCTGCCTGGTACGAAAGTATATATATTTGGTTTTCTCAGTATTTATAGTTAGATTATTTCTTGTTAGCCATTTTACGGTTTCCTCTGAAACTTTATTTAATATATCATTAAAATTTCCTACATTTTGACTTTCTACTATGATGGTTGTGTCATCGGCAAACATAACAGTGGGATGTTGGACTGCACGAGGCAGATCATTTATATAAATGATAAACAATAGGGGTCCTAAAATACTGCCCTGTGGTACTCCGAACTTATTTTGATTATGATGACATCCATCCGTGGGGGCATGCCACGGCTCGAGATCATTGATTGACATCAAAGTTTTTGTTATTCCGTTCAGTCAGTAGTATATATTCATGAATCCTCTCCAACTCGCTTATCGCTTAAAGATAAATGATCCGCGTAACGTGTTACTTATATACTTGGGTACATAATATAATATATTTATTTATATATGTATGTAATATGTATGCATGTTTGTATATATATAGGTATATATTGCTATTATTTTTATATGTGTAAGAGTATAAATAGAATATTGTTTGGAATAATTTAATTTGTGTTTCATGCTTCCTTTCGTTGTTTACAATCCCACTAACTATAAGTTTCTGTTTGACCCAATGGCTGACTGGTAGAGAATGCCTTAAGGCATTAATTCCGCCATTTGTACAATTTTATATCGTGCAATAGTTTAAATAAATAAATGACTGGTCTGGCCTAGTGGGTAGTGACCCTGCCTGTGAAGCCGATGGTCCTGGGTTCGAATCCCGGTAAGGGCATTTATTTGTGTGATGAGCACAGATATTTGTTCCTGAGTTTTGGGTGTTTTCTATGTATTTATGTATTTGTATATTATATATATCGTTGTCTGAGTACCCGCAACACAAGCCTTCTTGAGCTTACTGTGGGACTTAGTCAAATTGTGTAAGAATGTCCTATAATATTTATTTGTTATAAATAAATAAATAAAATACTTTGCAGAATGCGGCATCAGTCATAGAAACTATTGAAAACGTGTCGCTAAAGTAGGTAACAACAGGGCTGGTATCTATTAGGCACTATAGGTACCTAGCTTATAAGCTTACTGGTCACAAGTCGTGAAATAATGGCTTAAATGTGATCATCAATTATCTAGGCAAAGTTGTTTGCTTATTGGGGGTGAGCGATGAGGAGAGGAGATCCCACCGAGTCGGCCTATTCCTATACATTGACATAATTAACTCCTTTAAGCAGGAAGCTCGAGAAGCCCAAAATAACTTCGTCTAACGAAAATGCGTGCGGCGTGCATTTCAGGAAGCGCAATGTAGTGTGTATGATGGATTCATTTGTTTATTTATATTATATTGTACGTGGTGTTATTGGTTACTCTTCTTACCTATATCTGTGTCTGTTAGTTGAGACGAATAGTGTATGTAATTCGCATATTATTTGTTAGCAATTAATAATTCATAGATTTAAGTTGGAATTAAAATGTCGAACGTCAAATTGGCTATTCGCGTTCGCCCGTTCACGGAAAGGTATGTATAAAAACTTGCGTAATTTTATACGGATATATTTTATCATTTAAATCATCTTATACCTAAAGTAAAATTACTGTTCAAAAAAATATAATGTTCAACTGAAAATATAGGTATGTGAATAGAGTGATGGTCTCTGTACGTAGTCATAACTTCATAAGTCTATTAGGCACTAATTCATTCTAATTAGCCTAAATAACTATATGTACTTACTTAATTGTCAGGTGACAACAAAAACTCACTAATTACTAATTTAAAAAAATATTATGTAAACAAAAATCAACTTCATTTAGTTATCCATGCGGTTCACTATGGCTATGAACTTGTAGTGGTAATTAGTGTTTTGGTTGTCATCTGACGATATAATTAGGTAGTTATAATATGGCACCTACTAGTGTCATTTTGCAATTTTGGAAATAGTACCTAAGTTTCAGTTTTCTCTTCATGTATTTACAGAGAGTTGAGGTCAGAGAAAGACAGAGTCCCGATAGTGAACGTGCTTGACGACAAGACAGTAACAATTACCAATTTAAAAGTAAGTATTTTTTCATATTATTTTATATACAATGTTATGTAGGTATTGTATGGGTAACCTATACTTTCTAATAGGTAGGTACAATTAGTTTAACTATATGGAAAATGACATTATTCCTTTTTCCTACGCACTTACGACATTTCAAGTTCCCTATTTACAAAAAAATACCTACAATGTTATGTAGGTATTGTATGGTTAACCTATACTTTCTAATAGGTAGATACAATTACTTTAACTATATGGAAAATTACATTATTCCTATTCTCTACGCACTTACGACATTTCAAGTTCCCTATTTACAAAAAATTTCGATCCCGATGGAAACTTTCAACCCTTTTTTCGCAAGCTAGGGTATGACTTTTCAAGACCTAGTCAGATGGCAGTCGCTTTCGTAAAAACTAGTGCCTACGTCAATTCTTAGGATTAGTTGTCAAGCGGACCCCAGGCTCCCATGAGCCGTGGCAAAATGCCGGGATAACGCGAGGAAGATGATGAGGGTATGAATTTTCAAAAACGGTGAAATCAGTTTTTGTCTACTTTATTATAATGCATTTTTACCAAGTTTTAAGTTCCTAGCTTACCTATATTACATTATTTATTTTTGGTAGCATACAATGTTTCGGTAATTGGGCTAGTATCTCTTTTTAAGTATTGTAAATACTTGTATTAATAGAATACCGCTCTTCCACTATAGGTAAGTTACAGATTTTTACATTAGTTGTAGTTACGCTAAAAATTTACAATTACAATTTAACATTAAAATTAAAATTAAATTAACAATATCATGCTAAAATATGAATATTCGAGTAAATTTGAAATTATATATATATAAAATTAAAATATTATTAAAATTTTAACCCCATACAAACTTTAAACCCCTTTTTAACCCTTTAAGGGGATGAATTTTTTAAAAATACTTAAATTACTTTTCTTGTATTCTAATAATATGCCGATTGCCGTTATACAAAGATTTGTCCACTAAAAAAATAATGTTTTTTAGGGTTCCGTACCCAAAGGGTAAAATCGGGACCGTGTCGGGACCCATTACTAAGACTCCGCTGTCTGTCTGTTTGTCTGTCCGTCTGTCACCAGGCTGTATCTCATGAACCGGGATAGCTAGATAGTTGAAATTTTCACTGATGATGTATTTCTGTTGCCGCTATAACAACAAATATTAAAAATAGAATAAAATAAATATTTAAGTGGGGCTCCCACACAACAACCGTGATTTTTTTGCCGTTTTTTGCGTTATGGTACGGAACCCTTCGTGCGCGAGTCCGACTCGCACTTGGCCGGTTTTTTTCCACGTTGCAGGATGAATTTTCAAAAACGCTGAAATTAGTTTTCTTATCTTTTAATAAAATACCTTTCTACAAAGTTTCAAATTGCTAGCTTAATTATAAACTGAAATAGATGTCATATCATATATTAAAGAAAAAGTGACGAAGCCCTCCAGTAGTGGAGGCCGGACCACTGGAGGGCTTCGTCACTTTTTCTTTAATAAATGACATCTATTTCAGTGTATAGTATAATTTGTATTGTATAGTAGTGTGACTACTTCCTGTTCCCAAAGTTGTGTTCCTAGCTTAAAATAAAACTTTCACCCCATACAAACTTTCATCCCCTTTTTAACCCGCTTAGGGGTTGAATTTCTCAAAATCATTTCGTGTTTCTTGTACACGTTTTAAATGTAACCCGGTGTGCATATTTTAACTTTTTACCTTTTGTAATTTCGGCTCTACGTTGATGAATCAGTCAGTAAGGACACACCCATTTATATACGCAGCAGAAAGTGTTATCTTATCTTATCTTATTATCCATCTTCTATCACTTTTACCGGACACTATGCTATCTTTCTGCTAAGAGGGACAGGCAAACATCATATACCTGTCACTGTCCCTTCAGAAGAAAGCGTCTCGAACAAGGATAGATGTAAAGTAATAAAATAACTATTTACCTACTCATTTTTTGACGGTACGTGTAAATTCCTCAGGTGAGTGCCTCAGGCGCGGGTGACAGCAGAGAGCGCGTGCGCCGGTACCACGCCGACTATACTTTCGACAGCGCTTGCGCGCCCACCAATCCAGAATATGCCACTCAGGAAAAGGTACAACATGTTTTTTTTCACGAGTACTTGTACAGTCAGCAGCAGAAGTTGCTAAGCAGGCGTGGTAATCAAAATTAACAGAACACAACTTTATAATTAAAAGAATAAGAGTATGTGAAGATAATCTTGAACACCTCAGCCGCTTAGCTACTTTTGCTGCTGACAGTATGTATGTATAAATTAAAGTAAAGCAAAGCAAACAAATTTATCTAATACGACCTTGGTAAGTTCCTGTACAGGCTAAGAAAGACAGGCTCATTTCAATAAAATTCCTTTCAACATCCTTGGACGGAGCAAGAATAACAGACGGCTTTGCTTAGCATAAAATTATTAAAGGATATTGAAGTCTTAGCTTGGCAGTCACATTGCAGCTGAAACAAACATCGTCGCAAGGGGTCTAATCAAAAATTCAATTTTTCTACTCGTCGAGTATAATCTGTGTATTACAAGTATTACAACGTCGCATGCAACACTACAACCTTACTCTTTTCAACGTTGGACAGTCTATGGCACTTCCGACTCAAGCATATGAATTTTATCGATACGGTTTAGTCAATTATAAAAATTTTGAAAATAGAACTTCATACATTTCGATAAAATATTTCTTGTTTAAGGAGACTCGATTCAATGCAAATTAGCCTACTGCCACACGCTGCTGCCGTGCTGCGTCGCATCTGCTTTGTGATTGGTTGGCCAACAAAAACATTTTATTTTATGTTGTAGTAGAAACAATTGCTTCATACGTCAGAAACGCGCACACTCTTCATATAGCAACATCCATACCCTACGAAAACCGCTTAGCGTTGCTTGTTAGTCTCCATAGGCTACGGTGGCCAAAATCGAGAAAAAACTGTCTTAAAATTGAATTTAGCAAGGAGCAGGTACCAGGGCCTCATGAGTTACGAGGAGGTATTGACCAACCCGCCGGGGGCCCCGGGCCCGGCGGCCGGGGCGCGTACGAGTATGAAGGTATCGCGGGCTACGGGAGCTCGCGTATCTAACTCAGCAAGCTTCGTTGCTTAAACACGGTACTCGACTGAAAAGCTCTCTATTATATCACGATTGTATAAAATACTATTATGATACCAATTTGCCGGGCTATAGAGTATAGTTCATGGCTCTCCACACCGCCAAAGACAGAAGCAGATGGAGAAAGAGCGTAAGAGAGAAAGTGATACAAAAGGGAGGTCACGACCCTCAATACTGAGGTATACGACGCCAGGAGGATGAGAGTATAGTTAAAAATGTGCCTAAATGAAAACGGGTTGTGTATATTTCAGGTTTTCGAGAGCATTGGCCGTGACGTAATGTCATGTCTCTCACGTCTCTCCTCGGTCTGCGTGCTAGCGTATGGACAGAGTGCCACAGGGAAGACTCACACGATGATGGGCACGGACTCGCAGCCAGGGTTAGTGCCGCGCCTCTGTAGGGAGCTGGCGTCTGTGGAGTGTGACGTCACCATCAGGTCAGTGCAAACTACACATATAGATCGTAAAGCCATATCTGTATTCTGTCGTCAGTTCATGCTGGCGATTGGAGCAGAGTGCTATGGGGAACACTTACATCTGATGGGATGGATCTATCTACTCTATCTAGGGCTGGAGGTAAGTAACTGTAAAAAGTGAAGCCTCAGGTCAGTATAGCTGGGTAGCTATATATGAATGATTGTGTCACATACCCGTAGTCGATCTTTTGTGTGTGTTACCTACTCCGTCCATATTTTTAACCGCCTTCAAAAAAAAGGTTTTGAGAAAAGTGTTTGTTACATTCTGGAGAAGGTTTAAGTATACATGGATGGTTTGAAAAACCAATTGGACCCGGTAGGAGGCGCTGCTATCGATATACCTATCGTCTTTGATTTGCTGAAACCGATTTAGATGAAATTTTGTGATAAGATGAAATAGTGGGAGTGGGAGTGCGTGTGGGCGTGGGAGTCGGAGTCAGTCAGAGTCCTGGACCCTGGAACTGGGAATGGGAGTGGGACTGGGAGTGGGAGTGTCTAGGTAAACTAAATCTTAGTTACAATAGGACGAAACATAATACCTAATATACCTATACTTAACTACATTTACAAATCGTTTAGCACCGAAACGTGAAAGTTTTGTCGCGAATAATTATCGAGGTTGACCATCGCCTACACTAGAATACCTACGAGCCCAAAACTAAATGGGGAACCTAACTGTAAACAAACTAATATTTTAGCCCAAAATCTGAAAATCTAAAATAAATCGCTAATAAGTAAAATAAAATGAATAAATAATAAAAGATGATAAAAAATTGAAACAAAAAATCACTAAAAAGGTAAGAATAAAATTTAATAAATAAAAAAATAAAAATAAATAATAAATTTAAAAAGAAAAAACAAAATAAAATCCAAAAAATAAGTAAAAACTGTATTAATTTAATTTCAATTCTTTTTTAAAATAATTTTTAAGAAAAAAAAAACCGACTTCAATGGGGGATGCCGTTGAAAGGTTACTTATTGTTGATGGTGCACTCCAGACAATGAAATGAAAAAGACAGCATCTTTTGCCTAACTAAAATGAGGTAAAACCACCCACGTTTCTAGTAGCATTTCGTTTCTATAAGGGTCATAGTTCTAACCTAACCTAACCGAATGTTCTGATAGCATTTCGTTTCTGTAAGGGTCAGAGTTCTAACCTAACCTAACCCACTTTTCTGATAGCAGTTCGGTTCTGTGAGGATCGCAGTTCAAAAAAAAGTCCAGGTCCAAGTTTGGGGTTGGGTCCATAACGAAGAGAATAAATCGCCAAACGTGAACTATGTGTCGTTGAAGAGTTCCATTCTGATCATCATCAGCAGTTCCACTTCATCAAATGTCACTTTTTTATGTAAAAGCTGGATTTGTTGATGAAAATACAAAAATCACTATATGTATGCCTTTCTCATTTGAGGAGTTCCCTCGATTCCTCATGGATCCCATCATCAGAACTCGAGCTTGACAAAAATGTGTCTTGAAAACCTAACTTGCTTACCAATCATAACGAAGAGGACAAATCGCCAAACGTGAACTATGCGTCGTTAAAGAGTTCCATTCTGATATTTCTGATCATCATCAGCAGCTGCACTTCATCAAATGTCACTTTTTAAAATGAAAGTGCTGGATTTGTTTATAAAAATACAAAAATCACTATATGTATGCCTTTCACATTTGAGGAGTTCCCTCGGTTCCTCATGGATCCCATCATCAGAACTCGAGCTTGACAAAAATGTTTCTTGAAAACCTAACTTGCTTAACAAACGTAACGAAGATGACAAATCGCCAAACGTGAACTATGCGTCATTGAAGAGTTCCGTTCTGATCATCATCAGCAGTTCCACTTCATCAAATGTCACTTTTTTATATGTAAATGCTTGATTTGTCGATGAAAATACTAAAATCACTATATGTATGCCTTTAACATTTGAGGAGTTCCCTCGATTCCTCATGGATCCCATCATCAGAACTGCGTTTTGACCATAACGGGACCAATCTGTATTTATATACTTACAATCAAAAAAAGAATTTTCAAAATCGGTCCAGAAATGACGGAGTTATGGAGTAACAAACATTTAAAAAAAAAAAAAAAAAAAAAAACACACAACCGAATTGATAACCTCCTCCTTTTGAAATCTTGAAGTCGGTTAAAAAGGGAACCGCCTTCAAAAAACCAACCCACTGAAAAGCACAAAATAATTTTTATATACCCCACCCGCTATCCTTGTCCAGTACCTATCCCGTCGTAAAGCAAATTTCTGCCAAAAAGTAATTAATACCTAATAATAAGCAAATTAATAACCATCCGGGTCATGACTTAGTTTTTGAAGGCGGTGCCAAACCAACAAAAACTTTTTTTGCTGCCAAACAGAAAAAGAAATACGAGAAGTAGTTAGTAGTGCAAGAACTAAACATGTCTTTTTTCTTTTTTGTTTGAAAAAACATAAAAGAGAATTGCAATAAAGAAAATTGTTTCTGTTTTATAGTCTATAAGACAGAAACAATTTTAAATATAAAACATTATACTATTATTACCTAAATATCGTTATTTACGATTATTTGTGTATCGTATATTTATAAAAACAATATCGAATGTTGCCTTTGTAAACTTAAAACATTCTTGCAGTAAGAAAAAACGCCTCTTCTTTGACAGGCGTTCTGTTCCATTCAGACAACTTATTAAGATCGGTTTTTCATCATTAAAAAATAAACGTATAATAAAACTTATAATGATGAAGAGGTAAGTAATAAAATATGAAATATGCATATTTTGCGTATTCTTACATTAACAGTAGGTTTTTATGTTGATTACGACGTTTAAAGGAAACTAATATTAACACTCATCAATAAGTAGTCATGAATTGGAACAAGTATAAATTTAAAAAAATTGGAAAAGTAAAAAGCACTAGTTCGCGAAAACCAACTTTCCGCACGCTAAACAGCCACGAAAAGTAGCACTTTTTGAGCAACTGTATTAAAAAAAATATTTTGTGCTTTTCAGTGGGTTGGTTTTTTGAAGGCGGTTCCCTTTTTTAAAAAAAGAATTGAAATTAAATTAATACATTTTTTACTTATTTTTTGGATTTTATTTTGTTTTTTCTTTTAATTTTTTTTTTATTTATTAAATTTTATTCATATGTTATACTCTGAAAGTAATTTATTCATTATCTATGAAGCGGGTTGAAAGTGATACGTTTGGACCGTTTTCCAGGTAAATACTTTTTATATTCATTTTTATGATTGACTTACTTTGACTTATTGTCCTATGTCCCCTAGGTGGGGCAGAGGGCGTCCACAGTGCGCCGCCATCTGGATCGGTCTTGAGCTTCGTGCTTGACTTCGCTCCAAGTCTTCCCAATAGCCTTCGCCTCTGCAATGATAGTCCGGCGCCAGGTCTGCTGTGAACGGCAACGTTTCCTCTTTCCTTGGGGATTCCAGTCTAGGGCTTGCCTCGGTATGTGATCAGGATCCCTTCGGAGTGTATGCCCAATCCAACTCCATTTCCGGCGCTTGATCTGCTGGTCGATCGGAGTCTCATTGCAGCATCTCCACAGGTTGATATTGGAAATTTTCTCGGGCCAGAGAATTATACCGAGAATGCGGCGAAGGCAGCGGTTAATACAGACTTGTAGCTGGCGCGAGATGTCTTTTGTGACCTTCCACGTCTCGCACCCATACAGCAATACGGTTTTTACGTTTGACCGGAATATTCTGAGCTTGACTCTCCGTGTCAGTTTACTTGATTGCCATACGGGGCGAAGCTGAGCGAAGGTTGCTCTTGCTTTGGCTATTCTCGAAGCGATGTCCTCTTCGGTCCCTCCTGTTTCCGACACGACGCTCCCGAGGTAAGTAAATTTGTAAACTTGCTCCACAGCCTCTGTGCCAATAAGGAGCGGCACGGTACTTGTCGCCCTGCACCTCATCTCCTGGGTCTTCCGGGTGTTGACTTTGAGTCCCGTCTTCATTGCCTCACTTCTCACATTTTTATGATGAAGAATGCAAATTCAGTTCAAAATGGATTTCCATTAGGTATATAACTTCCATTCTGTAATTCAACTCCTTATTCCATATAATAATATATATTGGGCAATGAATGAAGTGACAGTGGTTTAAGGTATGTTTTGTAAACATACACATGTATTTTACTTGCCTAATATTCGAAAAGAAAAGTAGTGTTTAACTCGGGTGAAAGACCCATTTCTGACAAAAATTATTAGCGCTCTCAATCCGTTCGAGCGACATAACGTCTCGTCGGAAATAGGTACTTTTCAGCCCTTGGTTAGTAATCTACTAATAAAAGGGCAGATTTTGACATTGTTCACATGACGCTGGTAAACAAATCCGTTTGACAAAACCTGATAAAGAGTTGTTTTTCAATAACCGGCATATCCATTATGGTCGAGACACCTCCAGACAGTGAAGCAAGAAATTGTTTCGATGTCATTTGCTTATGCAGTTCGTGTGAAGGAGCAATCGTCGTCGTGATAGCACGCGAAGCTTCACCGTCCAAAACGAAATGAGTTTCGCCACCTTTCATTTGCATTTGATATACGATCAAAACTTATTTATGCCCCTAAACTAACAAATTACGGACCGTTCTACGTGGCACCGTGGCAATAGTCGTCGTCTGCGACTTTTCTGGCACCAGTGTTACAATAATCTATATATGTATATAGTAAATGCACGTGTCCTGACTGATTGACTGACTGACTCATCAACGCAAAGACGAAACCACAAAAGCTAGAAAGTCGAAATTTGCACATCAGGTTACATTTATAAACTGTACAAGAGATAAGAAGCGAATTTGAGAAATTCAACCTCTAAGCGGGTTAAAAAGGGGATGAAAGTTTGTATGGGGTTCAAGTTTTATTTTGAGCTAGGAATTCGAACCTTGGGTAAAAGATATATATTCCCTATTAAAAAAAAAACTAATTTCAGCGTTTATGAAAATTCAACCCCTAAGGTGGTGAAAAAGGGGTCGAAAATTTGTATGGAGATCAAATTTTTTTTAGAATGCGGGAGTTGAAACTGTATATGTGCATATTATTAAAAAACAAGAAGTCATTTTAGCGTTTATAATAATACATCCTACACATTACAAATGCTTTGAAACTTCTTAGAAAGGCATAATAGCCGATTACAAAAAAGTAATTTCGACGTTTATGGAAATTCATCCCCTGAGACAGGTTAAAAAGGGAATGAAAATGTATTCCCTTTATACGGTTATATTTATATAGGTCATGCTATATCAAATTGAATTCACATCATAAGTACATCACCGAAAAAATGACCAGGATTTAATCTTCACAAGTTTTAGAATTTGAGTTGGGTGTATTTCACGTTGACTTGTTACACATTTACTCAGCTTTAGTTTCTATTTTGTTTAGTTTGTTGTATTAAGGTAGAGATATATCTTCATTATTTTATCTTATCTTTAATAATACCCATTCAGCCCTACACATGGAGTTCTAAACGTAGTGGTTTCTGCTATCTCCGTTAATGTACCTATATAGTCTACCATGCGCATGTACCTAAAACATATATACGTATATTCTGTTTCTTTATTCCGTAGATTAAAATGACATTTCATGTGGTACTAAGAAATGTCATGTCTTACACATGAAACGTCATTTTAGTCTACGGAATAAAAAAACAGACCTTAGGTACCTACAAATTCGTTAAGAACATAAAGAAACAATACTAGTAAATTATTTATTTAAAAAGTTCATAATTCATAATTCATATTTCATAATTTATTTATTGCATCCATGGTTTACATTTGGTGGTACATACATAGTGGGTTTCACATGGACCCTGGTAGGGCACAGCAATAGTCTTAAATCTAAAGTATGCTAGGTATTGGTATTAATGTAATCATTATATAAACTAGGTCTTATGACAATGGTTAAGACATTGTAATTTAAAATTATATTGCAACAAATTTATTAATGTCTTGGAGATATTATTAACAATTAAATTTAACATTGAAAATGTAGGGTATGGTATATGTATAATATTTGTTTATTTAATAGTTATGTCAAGAATGTCAAGATTAAGAGTTTGTATGTCATGCAATGTTTAAAAAGAATTGGTAAAAAATGAATGGAATAAAAATAATGATGTGAGTAATAATTAAAACTAATAATTAACATTAAATTCGATTAAAAATAATACCATTCGTGATCATTAACCTTAACATTAAATTCAATTAAAACTAGTAACATTCGTGATCATTTTTATCTTCCAATAAATCATTCAATTTATAGTAGCATTTGTTAACTAATAAGTTCTTCAACAGTTTGTTAAAATGTTTATCTGATGTCTGAAGTTTAATATCGTCGCCGAGTTTGTTATATATTTTAATGGCCATCATTTTTGGGCTTGTTTTGTGTAGTTATGTTATATCTGCATCAATCTTAATCGTTATTGTTTTACTGTCGGTAGTTCGATTAAGTTTGAATACTTTGAATGCCGTAATAAAATGAGAACCATCCAAGGCCGCGTCGGCACGCGAGACTTTAGCACCCTTTGGTTACGATTATGGCTTTATCTGTACTAATATCTTGCTACATAATGTACAAGTATTAGTACCTAACCACGTGTAGGAGTTACGTGTTCAATACATCATCAAAGATCGACTTAACTAGATAGGTTTCTTAAATTCATAAATTTTTTTCTAGCGTTTTTGAAGCATTTTACCCTGCTCACTGAGGGAGCGTATAGCGTCCGCTCAGTAACCTCATCCCAAAAGTTGGTACAGCAGGCCGCGTAGCCAACATGCAAATCGCTTACGCTTCGTAGCGATCGAAACGCAACTATCACTGTCGCACTAATATGGAAGAGTGATAGAGAGACACAAAGCGTTTCGTTGTCATAGCGATAGCGATTGTCACCTTAGCTAGGGCGGCAAGCATTAGTTTAATAATGTTTCGTGCATAGATAAATTTGGAAAAACTCATTGCCCATATAACTAAGTAGGTATTGGTAATTGGATTATAAACTGAAATAAATGTCATATACATTAAAGAAAAACCGGACCGGAAGTGCGAGTCGGACTCGCCCACAGAGGGTTCCGTACAAATTTAACATATTTTTTATTTTCTTTTATTTTTTAAAATGAGATGTTTTGAGATTTTTTCCTGTACTTGTAGTATAAGAAGATATTACTTGGAAAATTTCATAGTTTCAGGTCAACGGGAAGTACCCTATGAATTTTGATTCTAGTTTTTAATCGCTTGATTGTATGAATATTGCCTACATTCCCCTATGAATAAGTTTGTCAATAATAATTATTGTTGTAGTAAACATCCGTTTAATTGTTTATTTGGAAACGAATAAGTACGTAACTGGTATACATTTATGTGTGTGAACACAAACATCCGACATCGGTGAAGATATTTCCAGTAGTTAAAGATGAAACTCTAGCTAGCCTAATAACTATGACTAAAAGAAATTATTTAAAAGTGATACACAATGTAATGTGTAGTCCACATCAAAATTTAAACAAGTTATACATAACATAATTGACTTAATGGTTAATCTTAATCCTAAAATTGTCCTGTAATATTTAGTTTGTAAATTAGTTTCGTCAAATCATTTCATTTCCTTACTCATATGTGAGTCCATCCTGAAATATTGCGACGAAGGTTTTGATAAGGATTTCCCAAAGTAACTTGCTCCTTCCAGTATTTATATATGTTAGACAACTATAGCCGAGTATTATAGATTCTATAAGTGTCTAGCTAGCATTATACTCGTACGGCTTCTCACCCTTGCGGCGCAAACAGTTTAATTCGCCACGTCTAAGGTGCCAGGTGCGACCCTGTGCTGTCTTTACAGGGCCTGGGAGTTTTTCGCGTATATACGTGTTTTTTCAGGAACTAAAAAGTAACCGTGAGTTGAACAAGAGTAAATTGAAGTTACAAGTTTAAAATGTATCGGGATATTTATCTAAGTGGTTTTGTTAAAATAAAATAAGTAGCTAGAACTTCAAAGTAAGTAGTCGTATATTTTAGTACCTAGGTATTTTTTTGCTTTTGTAGGTGATTCGTACTGGACAAAGATAAATTAATACAAACCATGAAAGGTAATTTAGAAAATATCCAACGGCGTTAGATTCTTACGTACATGTAAATATTTTCTCTACATTAATATATAATCACTACATAGTATAAAACAAATGGCGGCAAAAATTGGAGAATGTTGGCCTAAAGATCAGCAGATCTAAAACAGAACACATGTTCTGCGATTTTGGCGGTCTCTCCAGTTTTGCTGCCATAGAACTCGATAGCGTTACATTGCCGGTCTGCTCCGACTTCAAGTACCTCGGTTCGCTCGTACAGTGCGATGGCGATATTGACCGTGACGTGAAAAACCGGATTAGCACAGGATGGATGAAATGGCGGCAGGTTACGGGAACCATTTGTGACGCCCGTATGCCCCTTCGGTTGAAGGGTAAAATTTATAAAACGATCATAAGACCTGTCGTCATGTATGGATCAGAGTGTTGGGCCCTAAAGATGACGGATGAAAAGAGATTGCATGTAGCGGAGATGAGAATGTTAAGGTGGATGTGTGGCGTGACGAGAATGGATAGGATAAGGAATGAGTATATAAGAGGAAGCCTGAAAGTTGCACCCATAACAGAAAAAGTAAGGGCAAATCGCCTAGCATGGTACGGGCATGTGATGCGGAGGGATGAAAGTCATATGACGAGAAAGGTATTAAGAATGAATGTGGAGGGAAGTACGAGGAGAGGAAAACCGAGGAAAAGGTGGATGGACTGTGTGAAAGATGATATGAAACTAACGCAAGTGAATGATGAGATGACGGGTGACAGAGATGTATGGAAGAAAAAGACATGCTGCGCCGACCCCAAGTGAATGGGACAAGGGCAAGCGAATGATGACATAGTATAAAACAAAGTCGCTTTCCGCTCTGTATGTATGTCTGTCCCTATGTACGTATGCTTAGATCTTTAAAACTAGGCAACGGATTTGGATGCGGTTTTTTTAATAGATAGAGTGATTCAAGAGGAAGGTTTATATGTATAATATAACTTGTAAAGGTTTTGGGTAAATTAGGTGAACTACCTGTGCGAAGCCGGGGCGGGGGTCGCTAGTGTTAAATAAACCTATCTACTTTGTTAGGTATATCAACTTGGCAAAGAGTTTATTATGAATTTATTGTGTAAAAATGGTAAAATGCCTGTCAATAATACGGGCCCATACACATCACATTCATATACAGCACATACATACGTATAGATATTATTATCTAATAACGTGACGCATGATAAAGTTTAATTGCTATTGTTAACGTTCATTTGTCAATGTATAAATTGTTGTGAAGACGGTATGCATCTTTTGTCAGGAAAGTAGAAGATTGAATAGTTTATAATTGACCGGCCGGGGTGCGTGAGTTGGTGCTAGTTAATATCATTAATCTGTTTTGATGTTTAATCAATCATTAGTTAGTTAAAGTAAATCATGCCTATAGAGTTTGATATACACCTATAAACCTTTAATTTAATAATTCTGTCTATCGGTAACGCGTAAAAGCTGGATTAATTTTATAAGAGCCAGTCTTTCAATATCAGGGTCAGTGTCGGATTAGGCAATACTGTCTAAGATGAGGTGACGTACTTACGTAAGTGACAATTAAATATACAGGGTTATTCCAGGCTTTTATAGCTGATTTTCAATTTAAAGTTTAATAAATGAAAAAAAAAAAACTATTATGCCGTATTTTGGGGTTGAATGTTTTTAATACCGTAAAATGGTCCTACTTTGCTCCAAAATTGACTCCACTTTAAGGTTGAATTGCTGCTACCTATAGTCACAGGGCGGACACGCTATACATCAAAAATCACTTGCGTTTCAATGTGTGAACGGCACGTCCGTAACTCCGTACACGCGTCATGCGCACGCCAGAAGTCCGCCAGATTTCTGTCACGGGGCGAGGTAATTCAAGTCGGGTTGGGGCGGTGCGTTGCCGTTCTGTACGATAATACTATTACTTATTCTGTGCTATAGTTTACTTAGGGGTGCAAAGTTACCCCATTGTGCGGCAAATTAATACGCCCCGCCAAAAAAAGAGATTAATTTGATGAATAACGTAGCAATTCAAAATATATTTACAATTTCGTTTATCTGAGTATATAAATAATAATATAGAACCTAAATAAGGTTTGAATATATTGAATTCACCTCACACTTAAATTGCTTACTTATAGTAAAGTTTATAGTAGGTAAGTAATAGATATTTTAAGTAAAAAAATTGTAACTATCAAACATCAGCTGCTATAACTGCAATTGCGTCAGAGACACGGGTACTTTTTTATTTAAGAGGCTTTAGTCGAGGCGGTCGAGGCTTTAAGGTTTGAGGCTCTAGACTCAACCGTCGCGACTTGAATTTTGTAGGTTAGGTACGCTTCAAATACAACACTGCCTACGTGTCGCAAATTTGTTATATTTCTTAACAGTTTCCTGGAAATCTACAACGAGCGCGTCCACGACTTGCTGGTTGGCGAGGATCCACCACTGACCTTCAACTCTTTGCCGCGGCGGCGTGGCAACGCGCGTAAGGACCTGCGCGTCCGCGAGCACCCCACGAGAGGACCTTACGTACAGAGTGAGAAGTTTAATACAGTTTCATATAACACCTGCTGGGGTGAGAGGATCCATTACTTACTAACCAAGTTGCAACTGCGGCCAACCATCCACCCGCGCTCGGTGTACGGCTACGAGTATATAGCCATCCCGTTTTCTCAGCTCGAAATTACTTAGAAAACGCGCGGAAACAGCACCTACAGAGCAACAGTTTCTACCGAGATCAAAGCAAAGAAAAACTTTAGTGTGATACTGCTATTTTTTTTGGAAAAAGAGGAGGTTCTCAATTCGTCGGAATCTTTTTTTGAGTACATACCTATGTTCCCCGATTACCCCGCCTGAAACAATTTGGAAATAGCTATTTGTTTTACAAGGGGCCAAAGTGGTTAATCCGCCTTGAAACCCTCGTATCGCTCAAGATTCCATTTTTCGAACCACTCGCTACGCTCGTGGTTTAATTTTGGGATCTTCCGCTTGCTCGGGTATCAATATTAGCACGAGAGGTTAAAAAAAAATTGCCACCGAGTGAAACACATAGCGGAAGCCGCTCGACCCCAATTTCAAAGGAATACCGCAAATCGATGTACAGGTTAGCCGTTTGGCACACGCAAAACCTATCGAGTGTGGTATCATACGAAAGGGCTTTTTGAGGCAATTCTAAAAATATATCACATCATTACATTTCGGGCATTTTTTTTAAATTAAAACAAAAAGAATTTTCGAAACATACCAAGTTTGGGCTCCTCCAGACACGATATGGCTGATTTTTTTTGTACAATATACCACAAATGATACGTGATATCCTCATGTCTAACCCCAAGAAAGCAATTTTGAAAATAATATCATTAACATTTTTTTTTAATTTTTCAATTTTACAAAGTGACACAGTTCTACTTCAATACCTATTTCACGAGACTTATGGAACTATACTGCAGATACGGTACATATTAATCATAAAATGATACGTAATATCCATATATCCAATGGGAAATACCTCTTTAACCCTTTAACTGCGCCTTTTCATCAGTTGGTATAATTTGTTTAGTTATTGACACAAAATATCAAGGTTGTATCCTCTAGCTACGATATACCTTACTGATTTTTTTGTACAATATACCACAAATGATACGTAATATCTTGATATCGAACCCCAAGAAAGCAATTTTGAAAATAATATCATTAACAATTTTTTTTAAATTTTTCAATTTTACAAAGTGACACAGTTCTACTTCAATACCTATTTCACGAGACTTATGGAACTATACTGCAGATACGGTACATATTAATCATAAAATGATACGTAATATCCATATATCGAACGGGCTTTAACCCTTTAACTGCGCCTTTTCATCGGTTGGTATAGTTTGTTTTGTTTTTGACACAAAGAATGAGCAGATTATTGTAACTGTATTTGTCGATGATTTTTTCATATTCTCAAATAGTAAAGCTATGACAGATGATTTAAAAAGGAATTTGATGTCAAAGTTCACTAAGGATTTGGGTCAGGTGAAAAAATGTTTAGGTATGAGGGTAAAAATGTATGAAAATGGCAGTATTTCTTTGGATCAAGAGCAATTTGTAAATCAGATTTTGATGAAGTTTAATATGTCAAATTGTAATTCCGTAGATACCCCAATAGAAAGTAATTTGAAATTGGAGAAATCTGAGGAAGTGTGTAAACAATACCCTTATCAACAGCTGATAGGAAGTCTAATGTACTTACACGTCCAGACATTAGTTACAGTGTCAGTTATTTGAGCCAGTTCAATAATTGCTTTTCAGCAGTTCATTGGTCACATGCAAAAAGAATATTAAAATATTTGCAGAAAACTAAATCCGTTGGTTTAATATTTAAAAATTATGATAAGAATCTGGAAGATTTTGTTGATGCTGATTGGGCTTCAAATAATATTGACAGAAAGTCATACACTGGTTTCTGCTTGAAATTATCGGGCTCTGTGATTTCTTATGAATGTAAAAAGCAGCAAACAGTGGCCTTGAGCTCAGTTGAATCGGAGTATATGGCAATTTCTGAAGCGGTCAAGGAGGCAATTTATTTAAAAAAATTGCTTTCAGAAATTGTTGTATGCGAATATAAAATTGTCTTGTACAATGATAACCAAGGTGCTCAAAAACTGACTGAAAATCCTTTGTTTCATAAAAAAACAAAACATAGATGTTCGTCATCATTTTGTTAGGGAAGCTGTCACTAACAATCTTGTAAAAATTGTTTATTCGTCATCATCTGAAATGCCCGCAGACCTTTTGACTAAAGGCTTAAGTAGTGTAAAGCACAATTATTTTGTTAGGAAAATGGACATTCAGAGCATTGTTTAGATAGTTAGATTTAATTGTTATTTTGTTTTTTGGAAACTGTGCTTAGATTATTTTGATAAGTGGAGGTGTTAAAATATGTATCACAATAATCTAAGTTTATTTAGTAACTACTAGTGCCATCTGTTATACATTTGGTGTAAACTGTTATATGTCATTGTCTGTGACACATTAAAAAAATAAACCAGTCTCATTGCAACAGCTATCCTACTTGTTTCATTTTATTAAGTTTTTTTAAGATATACAATCTTAAAAAAAAATCTGATACTATATATGAACCTTACTGATTTTTTTTGTACAATATACCATAAATAATACGTAATATCTTGATATCTAACCCCAAGACAGCAATTTTGAAAATAATTTCTTTAAGATTTTTTTTTAATATTTTTCATGTGTATAATTTTTTACTATTACAATATTGAGAAATTAAAAAAAATCTAAATGAAATTATTTTCAAAATTGCTTTCTTGGGGATAGATAATAAGATATTACGTATCATTTGTGGTATATTGTACAAAGAAAAATCAATAGGGTATATCGTATCTGAAGGATACAATCTTGATATTTTGTGTCAAAAACTAAACAAACTATACCAACTGATGAAAGGCGCAGTTAAAGGGTTAAAGAGGTATTTCCCGTTCAATATATGGATATTACGTATCATTTTATGATTAATATGTACCGTATCTGCAGTATAGTTCCATAAGTCTCGTGAAATAGGTATTGAAGTAGAACTGTGACACTTTGTAAAATTGAAAAATTAAAAAAAAATTGTCTTCGGTTACCGCGATAGTTACTCATGAAATAAAACTATGAAAACGGATTATATCGCGTATATTGAATTTATAATACATCCCGACGTTTCGAACTCTTTACAGCGTTCGTGGTCAACGGGTGACTGAGGAAAAATTACAAAATGCAAAAATACCCACATACTAAAATAATGAACAATCATAGACTACAAACTTTAAGGCTGGTTGTACATGCAAAATCGGTTCATAAGGCTAGTTATACACTATAATTATTTTTCAAGTAAAGATATATATATATACGCGATAAAAATAAACTATGCCGGCTCCAACCCTACACCACGGACCCGAGAAGATTTAATTCCCTCCTAAACTGTAGGAGGGTATCCCAATATGGGACCGGCAACAAACTCGGCGGGACACATCTTTTCAAAACATCAGAATGTCCAGCATCATCCAACACTACGGTCTCACAGTCTATGTCTCGCTTGCTCCTTTATCAGGTGGACTACAGGATCCCAAGCTGGTGGTAGAGAAAAGCCATCTTCCCTATTAAAGTTTGGATATTTCTTAATCTCAATGGCCTCGCGCAGCATTCTGGGTATGTAACGCTTCTCCTTGGCAAGAACCAGAGGCTTATCAAACTTGATTGAGTGATTGGCTTTATCCATGACATGCTCACAGACAGCAGACCTAGGTCGACGGTGCTTGACATCAGCTATGTGTTCCTTCACCCGAGTGGAAATGCTCCGTTTCGTCTGCCCGACATATGATAGGCCACACTCACAGTCCAGCCTGTACACTCCTGCAGTCTGTAGAGGGGTATTGCATTTTACAGGCCTCAGGAATTGTGACATCTTCTTCATTGGCTTGAAATATGTTTTTATAGAAGCACGCTTCAAGATGTGGCTGATCCTGTCCGTGACCCCCCTGACAAAAGGCAGAATGGCAGGCCTGCGCTCGACTGTGGGGATCTTAATGTGGGACCTCTGGTTGACCCGCGGTATCCTGAGCTCGTTTGCCTGGAGCGCGCGCCTGGCATGCTGGAGCTCCGCGGCCAGATGCTGGTCATCACATATCCTCTGGGCTCTCTGAAACAAAGATTTGCCTACTGTAACAAGTTGACTGGGATGGTGATGCGATTTGCCATTTAAGTACCTATCAGTATGAGTAGGTTTCCTATACACAGTGCGACCTAGGGTGTTATCAGGATAAAATTGGTAAAAAGAAATCCTGATAACACCCTAGGTCGCACTGTGTATAGGAAACCTACTCATACTGATAGGTACTTAAATGGCAAATCGCATCACCATCCCAGTCAACTTGTTACAGTAGGCAAATCTTTGTTTCAGAGAGCCCAGAGGATATGTGATGACCAGCATCTGGCCGCGGAGCTCCAGCATGCCAGGCGCGCGCTCCAGGCAAACGAGCTCAGGATACCGCGGGTCAACCAGAGGTCCCACATTAAGATCCCCACAGTCGAGCGCAGGCCTGCCATTCTGCCTTTTGTCAGGGGGGTCACGGACAGGATCAGCCACATCTTGAAGCGTGCTTCTATAAAAACATATTTCAAGCCAATGAAGAAGATGTCACAATTCCTGAGGCCTGTAAAATGCAATACCCCTCTACAGACTGCAGGAGTGTACAGGCTGGACTGTGAGTGTGGCCTATCATATGTCGGGCAGACGAAACGGAGCATTTCCACTCGGGTGAAGGAACACATAGCTGATGTCAAGCACCGTCGACCTAGGTCTGCTGTCTGTGAGCATGTCATGGATAAAGCCAATCACTCAATCAAGTTTGATAAGCCTCTGGTTCTTGCCAAGGAGAAGCGTTACATACCCAGAATGCTGCGCGAGGCCATTGAGATTAAGAAATATCCAAACTTTAATAGGGAAGATGGCTTTTCTCTACCACCAGCTTGGGATCCTGTAGTCCACCTGATAAAGGAGCAAGCGAGACATAGACTGTGAGACCGTAGTGTTGGATGATGCTGGACATTCTGATGTTTTGAAAAGATGTGTCCCGCCGAGTTTGTTGCCGGTCCCATATTGGGATACCCTCCTACAGTTTAGGAGGGAATTAAATCTTCTCGGGTCCGTGGTGTAGGGTTGGAGCCGGCATAGTTTATTTTTATCGCGTATATATATATATCTTTACTTGAAAAATAATTATAGTGTATAACTAGCCTTATGAACCGATTTTGCATGTACAACCAGCCTTAAAGTTTGTAGTCTATGATTGTTCATTATTTTAGTATGTGGGTATTTTTGCATTTTGTAATTTTTCCTCAGTCACCCGTTGACCACGAACGCTGTAAAGAGTTCGAAACGTCGGGATGTATTATAAATTCAATATACGCGATATAATCCGTTTTCATAGTTTTATTTCATAAAAAAAAATTGTTAATGATATTATTTTCAAAATCGCTTTCTTCGAGTTAGACATGAGGATATCACGTATCATTCGTGGTATATTGTACAAAAAAAAATCAGCTATATCGTGTCTGGAGGAGACCAAACTTGGTATGTTTCGAAAATTCTTTTTGTTTTAATTTAAAAAAAATGCCCGAAATGTAATGATGTGATATATTTTTAGAATCGCCTCAAAAAGCCCTTTCGTATGATATACGATAGGTTTTGGATTTTTTTTTTCCATACAAAAACAAAATGTTTTACCACCCCCCAGCGAATTTTTTTTAGGAACTGCGGGTCAAAAATTTTGTTTTGGCCTCTAGTATGTGTGTGCCAAACGGCTAACCTGTACATCGATTTGCGGTATTTTTATACGAACGGGTTAGACTAACAAAATTATTCACCACACCAACATAAGGAAAATACTAACAGTAAAATATCAAACAAAATCGTTTCAAAATGAATGTTATTAAATATTGATCATTCAAAATCAACATTTAAAAGTCAATTTTACCAGCAAACATAAGAAAGCAACTCAAAATTTGCATTTGATTACCTTGCCTCACATGTGAATAAAATGCAACTTTCTTATCAGTTTTTCAACCATCAAGATAGCCTTTACCAGCAGGTGTGGTCAAAATTCTTTTTTTGTTTCAAAGTTTCCAGGTGGCCCCATTAAAATTGACTATATAAAAAAAGGCTGGAAATTGAAAGATGGCTTTTTGTTCTTAAATATTGTGTAGACTTACGCCGTGTAGCCGTAACCAACGTCGAGGCGCTGCTCGCGCTAGTGGCGGAAGGCTGCCGCCGGCGGCGCACAGCTGCGACACGCCGGAACTCCTCCTCTTCGAGGTCTCATGCTCTGCTGGAGCTGAGCACGCCCAAGGCAACCTTGCATCTAGCTGATCTTGCTGGAAGGTATACAAATTACATTTGGCTAGGCCTACATCGTTCAAGTAGAAAAATATGCAGGATAAAAGGACATCGCGATTTGAGCTTGTAGTAAAACACCTCTGCGACAGACTTATCATTATCCTCCTAGTAACGTTAACCCGGAGTTTTCTGCCACAGCTCGGGGCCTGGGGTTCGCTTGGCAACTAATCAGGAACTGGCGTAGGTTTTTATGAAAGCGACTGTCATGTGATCTTTATTTATACCCAGCGGGGAATCTAGGCCTTATTGGAATTAGGTCGGTTTCCTAACGGTCACCAAAAAGCGAATAGCAAATATCAAATATTATTTTGTAAGTAGAGGTACAGTCTGGCAAATAAGAGTAGAAATTAAAAAGTGGCAACACCATAGTGTCGTCCCTTTCAAATCAATCTAAGAAAAAAACAGTGTTGCCACTTGAATTTTTTTGCCAGACTGCACATAAGTTCCAAAAAACTTATTGATAAAGGCCGGGGTTTGAGCCCGCAACTTCCGGATAGCAAGTCGTCCGTCCTTATTATTAGGCTACCAACGCTATTTTATTACAACTGTCTATATCTACTACCACTATCTCTCACTTTCATCAGAAATACCTATCTCTGTTCTATTTTCCCAGTGAAAAAGCCAGCTGGGAGGGTGTCGGAGGAGGACGCCAAAAAGAAGGTGCCAATATTAACAAGTCCCTCGTGGCTCTAAGCAACGTCATATCTGCATTAGGTGAGTTTAACAGTCGCCAATCGTCATAAAAATGGTTTCTTTGGTTTGACCTATAAAACTTTTATTCGAATGCAAAGTTTCGTTGAATGTTTTGTTTGGTATATGCATTTTATTTGTGAGCAGTATTTTTTCATAATAGTTGTAAAAAATAAACGTTTTGTAACTAAAATTAAATAGGTACTTATTTACCGGTATGTATTTACTAGGTACAAACTTGACATTCAGAATTTAGAATTATTTGTGAATCAGGAGAAGAAAATTAAATTGAATTTATAGTTTGTCAAAGGACTGTCTCATTTCAAACATAGACAGAGAGAATGATATTATCTTTGTCTTATACTAGTACTAGCACCCAAAAGAAAAGGATGAGTATAGTTTTCTTTGTTCTTATTTACTGACAAGATTTGCTTGACCAACTATAGCTATAAGAACCATTTATAAAAGCAAATTTAAAAATAAAGAAAGCCCAACAAGAACTATTAAATAATCTGTGGCCCAACAGCGTAAGATTATAATAACTTTAAATTGTGATCAATGAAACCTAAAGAGGATCTTCATATACTTATAAAATAATACCCCTCTCGACATGCTACGTCAATTTTTTTTTATATATTTTTTTTCGCCTATATCTCAAATAAAAAAAGAGATTCTTAATGAGGAGGAATCTAATAGTTTATGAGATATGACAAAAAATAACTACAATTTTTTTTATGTTTAATTGTTTTAACTTTTGCAATTTTTTTATGTGATAATGATAATAAACGCTTCGAATACATTTTTCTAGACATAACTCCTAATCCAATGAGGTATCACTCTTGATTTTAGAAGCAGGTAAAATAAAAATGCATGTGAGTAAGTACTAAGTAATTTATTTATTGTAAACTGTGTAGGTACATAAAGGCGTTAAATATATCAACAGGTATAAACAGTTGCTCGTTTCGAGCGTACAATTTATAGCCTTAAAAATAATTAACAACTATATACATTGTAACAACTAATATTAACATCTAATACATATCACTTGCTGTTTCCATCGCTTCAAATTTTTTTTTAAACTATAATATATTTACATTGTCGGTAAGAAACCTTTTTAATTGGTACTTAAATATGTTATCATTTAATTTGTTACTATCTCTATTTTTCACCATTTTGAACTTGTTGACTACAATATGTAGTGACACTCGTACAACGCGTTTGTTTTCTAGAGTGCCATAAAGGAGTAGGTACCAACAAAGATAGATATAACTCCGTCCGTAATAGATGGATACAGTCTAAGGAAAAAACGTGCCTCGAAAATCACGAAAATTTGGTTCTCGATCAGATGGCGCCACTAGTTTTGGCCTACACTCGTATAGAGGGCGTTGACTGTTTCGTTTGTTATTTACAATTTTAACGCATACCAGTGAAAGAACATGGGTCAAAATCATATAAATATAATTAATGCAAATAATAAAATCATTTATCCATATTTAAATACATTTTATCGTATTTTTATAAATATTTATTTTTAGTTTTAAAGTGTGTCGACAGATGGCAGTGAATTTACTGGGGTTACAAAATTTACTATGACAGTACCGCTCTAGTATAAGTTACTCTATGGTAACAAGTAGTAAATAAACAAAACAATACGATTTATTTTATAATTATGAATTTATGATTGTTTCAATGTCTCTCAAAATAAAATCTAAAACCGATGTAATTCGATATGAACCGTTTCTGTAAAATTTATTAAAATTAAAAACTGCCGTGTTGTGACATTGTGCCATATTAATATTTCGCGTAATCATAATCAATCATATTGTGATTATTTGTGTCGTTTAGTGAGCGGTAGCAGCGGCCGTGGACGGTTTGTTCCCTACCGGGATTCTGCTCTTACTTGGCTTCTAAAAGATTGCTTCACGGGAGGCGCCTGCACTTTTATAATAGCAAGTAAGTTTATCAATAATGACAGATTTACGCTTTATAAGTTATAACAAAGTTTTACGTTGAATTTTAAGTTTTTAATACGATTTTCAGACTTTACTGTCGTCGGGTGATAAGATAACAAATCTTAAGACATTACATGTCTTCTAAACTTTCTGTTTGACTAAGGGCCACTTGCACCATCCCACTAACCCGGGTTTAACCGGTTAAACCTGGAATTACCATGGTTACCAGTACAATTTGACACTGGGTGAACGGTTTAACCGGTTAACCCCGGGTTAGTAGGATGGTGTAAATGGCGCTAAGGGTCAGTTACACCTAACCGTAAGACGTAACCTCGTCCAGTTCAACCCCAGTAAGATACAAGTCTGCGCGTTCTCCGCCAAAAAAACCCCATTTGTCACGGCGCCAAAGTTTCAGGGCATTCCCCTTACCACCGCTAAAAGTATCGGGATACTTGGCGTCGACATTACGAACGAAGTCCAGTTTCGTAGTCATCTGGAACAAAAAGCCAAACTGGCCTCCAAAAAGCTTGGGGTGCTTAACAGAGCCAAACAGTACTTCACACCGGGTCACCGACTTTTGTTATATAAAGCGCAGGTTCGACCCCATATGGAGTACTGTTCTCATCTCTGGTCTGGCGCTCCACAATACCAGCTCCTTCCCCTTGACTCCATCCAACGTCGGGCAGTTCGTATTGTCGGCAATTCCGAACTTACTGACGGCTTAGAACCTCTTAGTCTTCGGAGAGACGTTGGCTCTCTTTGCATGTTCTACCGTCTGTACAATGGGGAATGTTCCGAAGAACTTTTTGATCTGGTGCCATCGTCTCGTTTCTATCACCGCACCTCCCGCCAAAGGAGCAAAGCTCATCCTCACTTCTTAGACACATGGCACACCATGAATAAGCGGGCATCCCGCTCGTTTCTTCCCAGAACGTGCAGAATGTGGAATGAGTTGCCTCCTGAGGTATTTCCTTTGTGCTACGACATGGGATTCTTCAAGAAGCGGGTATTTAGGGTTCTCAAGGGTCGGCAATGCTTAAGTGGCTCCTGTGATGTTGCTTACGTCCATGGGCGACGATGACTGCTTCCCATCAGGCGGCTCGTCTGCTCGTTTGCTGAATATCACATAAAAAAAAAAAACCGTCTGTCACCGTTTAAACTTAGGCAACATTTTATTGTATGATACGTTTTATAAGTTCACTGTTGATTGACGTTGAGCAATCAATCTATTTGGTTGGTGCAATTGATTTTTAGTCCCTAAATGTATGACATCCCCATCCCCGCAGCGGTTTCTCCGAGTGTAGCCTGCTACGGCGAGTCGGCTTCCACCCTCCGCTGGACGTCTCGCGCGCGTCAACTGCCTCCCCCGCGCACCGCCCCGTCCGCACAGGCCTGCATACAGGCTCACTACAACAACTTACTTGCTGAGCTTTGTCGGCATCATATAAGATACGTAAGTATAAATTATGACCATGATAAGTAACGCTAAATACGTTTTCTTTCCTTCAAAAATCAAAATAATTACACTTCCACAGGTCCCAGAAACTGAAGGACTAGTTTATGAAGACTCTCATTGGGATTTAAAGCCAAAAAATGTAGAAATTGTAGATGAGAACATAGCTGAAATAGGGAACTTTATGGATATGTTGCAACAGAAGACTGATACCGAACCAAAATCTGTGGCTTCAGCACACACTAGTTCGGATGTGCTGAACGCCGCAGATGAAAATGTAAACATAGCTAACGAAATCAACAAGGAGGTAGATAAATTACTTGTGCCAGCGCTAGAAAGGACAAGGAGTGAACTAGAAATTGTAGCACCACTCCGACATAAAAGACGACATTATAGGTCTCAAGAAGTGCTGTCTATCGACAAGACTCTACACGAACCAATTCCTGTTCAAACTCATGAGCGAATTCGTGTAAATGCTGGTAAAACTCATGTTCCTATTTTATACGATAATCAAAGAGCAGAAATTGTGGCATCGGTTACTGAACGGTTGTATTCGAAACTGAAAAAGAAAGAAGAAGCGGCTGTGGCCAAAGTGGAATCAATGGTAGACAAAAAGATTGTAGAGCCACTAAGTGAACTAAAAATTTGTACCAACGCGAGGCAGCGTTTAATGGAATTAAGTCAGAAAGCGTTAAGAAATAAGAGAAGGATCGGCATACCAGCCCATACACAAACACGACGGACTGTTATTCGAGTAAAAGACCAATGTATTGATGTGCAGACTGACTTGGAATCATATTGTGATAAAAATAAACACTCATTAGTTGCTTGTCGGGATGCTAGCACCGAAACTAAACCTATAACACCTCGATGTAAAGAAATTGCTATCGGTCCAAAATGCGGTTCCTTGCGCTCTTATGATAAATCAACAGTTACTGAAGCCAGGCAAGTTGTTCTAAAAAGTACTTTTGTGATGACTGACGATGCGGTGCGATTTGATAGATATACACAAACTAGAGTCTTACCGCCTCCAAGGCGCAAACGCTCAATAAAAGCCAGTGTTAGTGAAGTTAGTGATACAAATAAAGTAGACGAATGTATATCTGTGCCCATTATCAGCATAAATATATCTCAGAGATACGCAGAGTCAGAATCTCAAAGTTCCGATGAAAACTCAGATTTATCTAATAATGGCACTCCTGATAGAGCAAGTAGTGTTGGAATCACTCCCGATCTCCTAACTAATCATAGCAATGTAGAATCAGCAACTAAAGGATATAAGGAACCAATTACATATCAAGTTGGTAGTAGTCAAGTTCCCTGTATAGTTAGCCATATGAAAGTAACCAAAGGTGACGATACTTTAAATCCATCAAATTATAGCACTGAAGATTTCCCAGATGCGGAAAACTGTGAATTGCCCCGTGTATCCGTAAACTGCTCGAGCAAAGTAAGTCAGAATGAAATGAAAGATATAATATTAGGCCGTAATGATGACATATATCCATTCAATATCATACTTTCACCACCTCGAGAAAACAATACAAAAAGGATCGTGAAGTTTAAAGAAAATATATTAACTCCTCCAGGACAAGATGATAAAACGAGTAAATTGTTAGAAGATAACGAAAACCAATGCTTCCATGATGATACGAATTCTCAGATAGACTCAACTAAAAGGAATGATCCTGAAAAACACGACAATACTATAAATTATAATTCTAATATTATAAATACAGAAATAGATAACGATGGTGCTTCTCACGCATGCACTTCTTCCGACTCCGTAGACTCTGGTAAAGTAGATTCAGATTCGTTTATTTGGCAGCAAGGTGGCTCTGATCATATAGACTATAAACCATATAATATAACAAATCATCAGTACACACCCGTATACAAAAACCAATCAAAATATAGAACTGCTAAATCCCGCATTTACAGAGAAATTTTAGGATTAGACAAAGAACAATCTGAGAAAGATAACCGTTATTACGAATCATTAAACTGGGATTGCAGCTCTAGTGAAAGCAATCATACTAATAACACACGATATAAATTTTTACAAAGCAAAAAATTCTTTGAAGACCAGAACAAAAAATATAACAGACAAAGCGATACTTACGATCACCTCGAAAAACAAATACTTGATTCGTGTAACAGTTTAGAAATTTCTGCCGATAAGTACAATAGGTATTTGGTGCAATATCGCAGGAATTCTACAGGATACTCGAACGAAAGGACCCCAAAGAAATATTTGCAACATTTAGTGCAATTAAGGAGAGAAGTAGTGAAAGCTGATAGCGACACTACTGACAGTCAAAACTAATTTGATTAAGTAACTTCAAATTGGAAATCGTCTTATTTAGTAATAATTGTATTTCATGCACTAATAATGTAAACATTTCCCTTCTTATAGACAAAGGTTATGAAGTAAGTAAATTAAGAGTCCCCGGCAAGCTTGGTTTTCCATACAAACGTAGTTACGCCACAGGGCGGACACGCCATACATCAAAACTCGCTTGCGTTTATATGTGTGAACGGCACGTTTGTACACGCGTCTTTGTGTGCGTAAGCTGCTTAGGGCTGCCACTTAGATGTTTTTGAATTCACGGAGCGTTGTCGTAAAACTCTTATGTAAATATCTAACTAAGGAATAGATATATGTTTGTTCCTTAATTAAAGAAACCATTTTTAAGTTCGCAAAATTTACATTATGCGGTTCTATTCTTCCCATTTATGCCCGTCATATTTATGAAAATACAGCGCAGCGTTCATATTTTCAATCATGGTTTGTTCCTCGGATTATTTGCACAAAATGTGAAAGAAAAGTACATGATGTATTTGCAGGACAATGCTCTTAATTGAAAACTTAAAAGTGCAACATTTAATTAATTTATCTATTTCGAACACTATTAAAGTTTCAAATACAACACACACACAGCCCTCGTGCGGCGCTGACATACGGCGAAGGCGGAGCCGAATATTCTCGAGGCCTGCCGAAATGACACGAGCGGGCCGCAGACGGCCGTGCACACGCAGGATAACCCGACCGAAACGTAAACAAACGAAATTGTATGGGCAATCTACCGTTCACCAAGCAATTGGTCCTTGGTCGATTTATAATCTTACACTCAACTGTATCTACTTTGAAAGCGGAATTATTATAAATAGGTATTTGCATTATTGTTTTTATTAATTTAAACGATTATATATAAATATTATATTTTTTTAGACATGATAAAAGTGTAACAAAAAACAAAATATTTACGAAGGAATAATATCTATGTACCTACCTATAGGTAGTTGAATGTTAGCTAACATTCACAAGTTCAACGAACAGGTTGTTAAAATCGGTAGGTAGGTACTAGGTAGGTACCTATCTAAATATTATTACACCTTTTACACTTTGTTATATTGACGTACATTTGGGTTTTCGACAAATTGTAGTTTAAATGAATGTGATTGTAGCAAACGCGTTATTTGATGTATTATCAGTATTATATAGGTACCTACATGTAAGGTACACTACACGTAGGTATAAGTATTATTAAGTACATATTTAAAAAAAAACTTCTTTGTTTCCTACCTCGCACAATACATCGGCATTTTGAATGTCCCGTCATCGCGTGACCGCGTCGCTAATCGAACTGAGCGGCCGGCGAAAAGCCAGCAATCTGGTGTCGCGGGGCGAGGTAATTCGAGTTGGGGCGTGGCGGTGCGTGGCCGTTCTGTATGATAATACTATTACTTATTCTGTGCCAAAGTAAATAAATTGCGAGTTCATGTATTTAATATACATCGTGTTTTTTTAATTATTTCCGTTAATTTCAAGGGTGCATTCCTGAGCTCAAAGACCCCGGTAATCTACACCATTTCGGAGATCATCAATTGTTTCTGATAAGGCCCCTACGAGCGTGTACATTTGCCTTAGGGCCTGTTTACATATTTATTAGTGTTTAGTACGAGTTCATACATTTGCTACTAAACTTAAGTACTATGTCGGACGATCGATCTTCGAAATGACATTGGTATGTCACAGATTTCAATTGTTTTGTTGAGTTAAATGTAATGCTCGTGTTACAACAACGCTATATGCAACATTTAATTACTTTTTATAAAATAAAATAAATATATATATTTTTTTAATTAACTACGCCATTTAGTTTTCTTAAACCATACCCCGAAGTTAACGGAATTCAATAAAAACTCGGTGTATAATCCGTAGTCCGTACTGTATGTTTAAATTATAACTATATATTATAATATTATAAGCTACGTGGAAAATTGACACTGTGTTAGGTTTGGCTACATTATTGTCTTGAGTTACTAAATGTGAAAAAAATACCAATACAATTTTTTTTATGATTCCAGCTAAATAGGTATATATTTATAATGTTGATACCCTTTATAAAATGATTTTCATAAACAAGGTTATGTAATCGATGCACTGTACATACAAGTAGTCAATATAATAACACGGATTTCTTATTATTATATTATAAGGCCCACTTGCACCATCCCACTAACCCGGGTTAACCGGTTAAACTTGGAGTTACCATGGTTACCAGTACAATTCGACACTGGGTTAACGGTTAAACCGCTTAACCCCGGGTTAGTGGGATGGTCCACTTGCCTTAGTCTATTTTATTTGCTACTAAGTAGTTCACTCGGCAGACGTAGACGGTGGCGCGGCGTCTCAAACAAGTAGGTACCTACACTATTTTTAAATATACCTATTTTTTATCTGTGCGTAAGTATCGTGAATTTGTGATAAGTTTTTTTCGAAACATAAGTAGATAAAATATATTTTTAATATAAATAACACTGCACTACGAGCGCTATCTAAATCGTTGCAGACTTGTCTTGGTCTAACTCTACTAGAGTCAGACCGAGATAAGTCTGCAACGATTTTGATAGCACACGCAGTGCATGTGTTAATTTAAACGTCAAACTTCTATGAAATTATGACGTATAAATAACGCATTGCGTGTGCTATCAAGAGCTCTAGTATAAAGGTAAGGTATAAATAGTAGAAGCTGTCACAAAACAAATGCTGTTCCGATTAAAAATGGTTTAAAATTTCATTGCAAGTAAATTGTAACAGTATTAAAACCGTGGAATTCTAGAGGAAAAGTCATACTATTTTGGACAGCGTAGTAGTAGTAGTACCTTATGAAATGACCCTTTATGAAAATTTTATAGTAACTATTAGGTAGGCAGTAGGCAACTAGGCACCTATTCAACAAACTATAAATACAAAAAGTCGCGGGCTAGTTACTTCACTTCAAAAAGTGTAATTTCGATGTGCGACCTCTAAAAGGTTGTTTGGGCGGGCGCGTGGCTTGTGGAAGGGTAAAGCCTTTGGTCAGTAGCTAGTAGCAGTAGCCGCTATCCGCCACGGCTGGCGCCGGGCATCTCACGAATAAAAAAAACAAGCTTATTTAAGCTGTATTATTCGTACAACATTTGTGGTGCATCTAACTACTAGTATTTTTACATTAATACGTGTGAAATAAATTAAAATATTTCTTAAATTTTAAAGTTTTTGAGTTTTGTTTAAACGACCTTATTATGAGTGCGATATAGTTTTCAGTTACAAAAATGTCTTTATTGTCACAAATTTTCACCACTGAGGTAATTGGAGGCCTAGTTTTTGGATTTTTGGGCCTGTACTTGTGGTTCCAGTATAAATACACTTATTGGCTGAGAAAAGGAGTTAGCGGGCCCAAACCAACGTTTCCATTCGGCAACATTAAGGATGTGATACAAAGGAAGTCACAGTTTTTTCAGCCCTACATTGACAATTACGATAAATATAAACATTTGCCGTACGTGGGCATGTACTCATTTCACCGGCCAGTGCTCTCTATCAACGACCCGGATATAGCGAAGCTTATTTTGATCAAAGATTTTGATCACTTTCAAGCCCATGGAATATTTTCTGGTGGAGAGGGTGACCCGCTGGCCGGCCATCTCTTCAATATGCACGGCGAACAATGGAAAATGTTGCGATCGAAAATGTCCCCAACCTTCACGTCAGGGAAGGTTAAGATGATGTATCCATTGGTGGAACACATAGCTAATGAAGCTCTAAATTACGTCGACTTGCTATATTTAAATGGGGAGTCGGTCAATTTCACCGACCTCTACGCGAAGTATTCCATGGAAATAATTGGTAGTGTTGGATTCGGTGTAGAGTGTAACGGATTCAAAAATTCTAATTCAGAATTCTATCTTCGAGGACATGAGTATTTTGAACCACAATCTGGCTACTGGTAAGTAACAAGTAACAATATCTTAACTTATAAGGTAACGACTGTTACGAGGTAAGTAGCTCATTTGCAGTTGCGTGTACTTCCAGAATGACAGAATAAAATGTTTCTTAATAATCGTTATCATTTAAGCACAATTAACGTACCTAATAAGTAATAACCATTTCAGGACTTTCGTTCGTGCTTTCGCATTTTTTATGCCCGACTTTTTCAAGATTTTGAAAATCAGAAGAATAAGTCCGAGGATAATAAACTTCTTCTTCAGCTTAGTAAAGGAAAGTGTGGAATATAGGGAAAAGCATTCCTACATACGTAACGACTTTTTACAAACTTTAGTAGAGTTAAAGAATGAGCAAAAGATGAATGACAAAGGTAACTTTTAAAATAAAATACATGATTAATTGCATTAATTAAAACATTTAATAATTGGGTCATACAGACACGGAAAACTAAAAATAATTAATTTCTCTTTGGTGTCCATTAAATGCAGTGTGTAATTTTAAAAGACAAATGATTTAATGATAAACACCCTGCTCTACTGGGGCTACTTACATCAGGAGACAAATTTATGATATTGAAATACATAGGTTTATCTGGATGGATATCGCTTCGATTACATTATAGTTGAGGATTTCACAAAAAATGGTACTAGAACATTATTATTATTAAATTATTATTAAATATAAAAATATATTCTCACATTCGAATTCCATATTTGTGTTTTCTTGAGGTAGTTACAAAAGCTCTTTAAAGTCACGGTTTGTTGTCATTAATCTATTGGTTTAAAACGCACAAAAATGATTTTATTTGCAGATTAATCTATGTTAATATTCCCAAATAATAGGAATATACTAATAAATAAGAAAGAAAAACTAACTGCAAAATTTCTGTATGACCCAAATATCGAAAGCGATATCGAATGAAAATGTACAAACGAATTTCAGGGGGCGCAAAATTTTCCTTCTGTATTGAGGATGTAGTGGCCAACACGATGCTATACATGTTCGCGGGTTATGAGACGTCAGCTACGGCGGGACAGTTCGCGGCCTACGAGCTGGCATGCAACCCCCACATACAGGCCAAGGCGAGGGAGGAAGTGCGACGAGTGCTAGCCAGATATGACGGCCACTGCACTTATGAGGCGCAGAATGAAATGGTTTATTTAAACATGGTGATTGATGGTAAGTCACATATTTGACCGTAAATTAATTTTGCAAGATGTTGTTTGCATTTTGGACTACAAAATAAAATGGGTACGCTTGTAACCATATTAAATCCTCAATTAAACATTATATCATATAAAAAGTATCTGGATTTTTTTATATTTATCTCTCATCATTTGATTTGCAATAAAATTATAGAGAATATTTGGCTTGTTGGCCTCGTGGATGCTAAAAAGTAAATTAAAATGAGAACTTATTAATTATAGTAAATAAATAATAAACTAGTTACAATGTGTTTGTCTGCGACTAATATCGTAATATCTATTGTTTAGGCAGTGCGAATAATTAGATTAATTAGTAGGAAGGTATTAGGGTGTTGCTTATTTCGTCGAAGTTAAATTTTCTATGTCTTCGTCCGCTTAATTAAGTCTCTTCCACTAAAAACCAAATGTGGTTTTTTTTTTGAATTTTCAATTACGTTTTAGGGGTCGCTAACGAATTTGGAAGATTGTGAAGATGCTTTTTTTATTTCTCGTTTTTTGGTTGTGAGACAACGGGTCAGAGTGCAATAATGAGCAGTTTAACATAAAATAACACCCCTAATTTTTGGGCGTTCTAAATATTGATTCAGCAGTGCATAACAAAACTTCCGTGAGACACAGACATATTAAACATATTAGGGCTGCGGCCCGCAGTCTGCGCCGGTCCGTCACCGTCGACGCAAGCTCCCGATGTCGAGCGTTTTCGACTTAAAATACGTGAGTGACCCGTTATTAATATGTTTAATACAGCAGTGCAAATTTTCTAAAACAGGTATAAAAATTATTTAGAATTATATTTTCTCTATACCTACTATTAAATAGCATATTAATAACTTCGATATACCTTGACTCACTGTCTCGCTTAAAAAAAACGAAAGAAAAAAAAATTGTATGAAGGGTTTAAATTTTCAGAATTCGGTAGCGACCCCTAAAACGCTATTAAAAATTCTTCTTTCTAATTGGAAGAGACTACATTAAGCGGGTGAGACGGCGAAAAGACGAAATAAGCAGCATCCTAGTAGGTATATACCTAAATTCTCGATATTTTGTCTCGACCATTTACTAATTTAAATATCCACTAAGCCCTTAATATTAATGCTAATTAAACCACTACTTTCAGAAACAATGCGGTTGCATCCACCAATGCGTGCTTTATTTCGAAGATGCACGAAATCCTACAAAATGCCTAATAGCGATTTGGTAATAGACAAAGGGACACTTTTGTTTGTGCCTAATCAAGCGATACAAATGAATCCGGAAATATTTCCCGAGCCGCAGAAGTTCGATCCGGATAGGTTTGCGCCGGAAAATAAATCTAAAATGCACCCGTGTCATTGGATGCCGTTCGGAGAGGGCCCGCGCAAATGTTTAGGTAAGGAACTTGCCTTGTATACAAGATTTATGTTCATTGTTCAACAAGTTTGGGAACAAATCAAAGTATTTAATAAAATAAGTATTTAATTAGTTTTTTTTAAGTAGTCGCACTACTATATATAAATTAAAACAATACAAACCCATCATCGTATAATTTTCATTCGATATCAATTATTGTTATTAGGTGTATTATTCATGAAATAAAACTATGAAAAACGGATTATATCGCGTATATTGAATTTATAATACATCCCGACGTTTCGAACTCTTTACAGCGTTCGTGGTCAACGGGTGACTGAGGAAAAATTACAAAATGCAAAAATACCCACATACTAAAATAATGAACAATCATAGACTACAAACTTTAAGGCTGGTTGTACATGCAAAATCGGTTCATAAGGCTAGTTATACACTATAATTATTTTTCAAGTAAAGATATATATATATACGCGATAAAAAGAAAAACTATGCCGGCTCCAACCCTACACCACGGACCCGAGAAGATTTAATTCCCTCCTAAATTGTAGGAGGGTATCCCAATATGGGACCGGCAACAAACTCGGCGGGACACATCTTTTCAAAACATCAGAATGTCCAGCATCATCCAACACTACGGTCTCACAGTCTATGTCTCGCTTGCTCCTTTATCAGGTGGACTACAGGATCCCAAGCTGGTGGTAGAGAAAAGCCATCTTCCCTATTAAAGTTTGGATATTTCTTAATCTTAATGGCCTCGCGCAGCATTCTGGGTATGTAACGCTTCTCCTTGGCAAGAACCAGAGGCTTATCAAACTTGATTGAGTGATTGGCTTTATCCATGACATGCTCACAGACAGCAGACCTAGGTCGACGGTGCTTGACATCAGCTATGTGTTCCTTCACCCGAGTGGAAATGCTCCGTTTCGTCTGCCCGACATATGATAGGCCACACTCACAGTCCAGCCTGTACACTCCTGCAGTCTGTAGAGGGGTATTGCATTTTACAGGCCTCAGGAATTGTGACATCTTCTTCATTGGCTTGAAATATGTTTTTATAGAAGCACGCTTCAAGATGTGGCTGATCCTGTCCGTGACCCCCCTGACAAAAGGCAGAATGGCAGGCCTGCGCTCAACTGTGGGGATCTTAATGTGGGACCTCTGGTTGACCCGCGGTATCCTGAGCTCGTTTGCCTGGAGCGCGCGCCTGGCATGCTGGAGCTCCGCGGCCAGATGCTGGTCAACACATATCCTCTGGGCTCTCTGAAACAAAGATTTGCCTACTGTAACAAGTTGACTGGGATGGTGATGCGATTTGCCATTTAAGTACCTATCAGTATGAGTAGGTTTCCTATACACAGTGCGACCTAGGCCTTACATCTGGCTACTTGCTATGGAATGGTGAATTCTACCTTCAAGTCGACGGCGTGGCCATGGGGTCTCCGGTGTCTCCAGTAGTCGCTGACATCTTTATGGAGGACTTCGAGGAGAGGGCACTCTCATTGGCTCCTGTGCGACCGAAGATATTTAAAAGATACGTAGATGACACTTTTACTATACTTCCAAAAAGTAGTGTTTCAACTTTCTTGGATCACCTAAATTCCATCCATAGCAAAATAAAATTTACTATGGAGTTGGAAAAAGACTGTTCTCTCCCCTTCTTAGATGTATTGGTAAAAAGAAATCCTGATAACACCCTAGGTCGCACTGTGTATAGGAAACCTACTCATACTGATAGGTACTTAAATGGCAAATCGCATCACCATCCCAGTCAACTTGTTACAGTAGGCAAATCTTTGTTTCAGAGAGCCCAGAGGATATGTGATGACCAGCATCTGGCCGCGGAGCTCCAGCATGCCAGGCGCGCGCTCCAGGCAAACGAGCTCAGGATACCGCGGGTCAACCAGAGGTCCCACATTAAGATCCCCACAGTTGAGCGCAGGCCTGCCATTCTGCCTTTTGTCAGGGGGGTCACGGACAGGATCAGCCACATCTTGAAGCGTGCTTCTATAAAAACATATTTCAAGCCAATGAAGAAGATGTCACAATTCCTGAGGCCTGTAAAATGCAATACCCCTCTACAGACTGCAGGAGTGTACAGGCTGGACTGTGAGTGTGGCCTATCATATGTCGGGCAGACGAAACGGAGCATTTCCACTCGGGTGAAGGAACACATAGCTGATGTCAAGCACCGTCGACCTAGGTCTGCTGTCTGTGAGCATGTCATGGATAAAGCCAATCACTCAATCAAGTTTGATAAGCCTCTGGTTCTTGCCAAGGAGAAGCGTTACATACCCAGAATGCTGCGCGAGGCCATTGAGATTAAGAAATATCCAAACTTTAATAGGGAAGATGGCTTTTCTCTACCACCAGCTTGGGATCCTGTAGTCCACCTGATAAAGGAGCAAGCGAGACATAGACTGTGAGACCGTAGTGTTGGATGATGCTGGACATTCTGATGTTTTGAAAAGATGTGTCCCGCCGAGTTTGTTGCCGGTCCCATATTGGGATACCCTCCTACAATTTAGGAGGGAATTAAATCTTCTCGGGTCCGTGGTGTAGGGTTGGAGCCGGCATAGTTTTTCTTTTTATCGCGTATATATATATATATATCTTTACTTGAAAAATAATTATAGTGTATAACTAGCCTTATGAACCGATTTTGCATGTACAACCAGCCTTAAAGTTTGTAGTCTATGATTGTTCATTATTTTAGTATGTGGGTATTTTTGCATTTTGTAATTTTTCCTCAGTCACCCGTTGACCACGAACGCTGTAAAGAGTTCGAAACGTCGGGATGTATTATAAATTCAATATACGCGATATAATCCGTTTTTCATAGTTTTATTTCATGAGTAACTATCGCGGTAACCGAAGACAATATTAGGTGTATTATTTTTTGTTCTTTAATATATGACATCTATTACAGTTTCTAATTCATTGTTCAATTTAAGTGCCGGCCTTGGTCCTAATTCCTAAAGTTACATCACTTACCTACCTAAGTAGGTCCAGTTGCTAATTAGTACCTACTATTTGATGGGATGCGTAGTGTGTACCTATTATTAATAGGTACACAATTAGGTATGAGCATGTTAGTCTTGTTCCACCTACCCTTATAAATTACTATTTAATGCCAATCAATAAAGAAAAACTATTGTATGACCTTTGGTCAAATTGGCAGTTTTAATTTTTCTAATAATTTCTGTAACGCACGTGAAAATTTCATTGTTTGTGAAGATATGACAATTTATTGCGAAGTGTACTTTGTCGCTTTGATGCCTGTCAAGAAGTATGTCAAGACTATACCACATGTATTGGCATCATCGCATCGAAATAGTCTTTGGCACTGTTTGGCAAACTAACCGAATCTAGAAAACATACAACATTTTAGTTTCTAAATATGACTAGGAACTTTACTCAAGTATATAAAAATTGCTTTTGGGCCCGGTGTATGTCGATTTAGTGATGGACTGCTATGGCAAAGACATGGGTGACCTTCTCATGTGTGCTCGATAGCTTAGTTAAGGTACTCGTAAGTAAGTGCGACGGTGAGGCGGAAGATGGCAGGTGCATCACCAACACCTGCTCAAGGCAAATAATTATTCCACTTCACACTAATGTGATTGTGATTTTTAAATTTAACCTTGTGCAACTAATAAATGCCTATTATTTAATCAATTTATCATATTCACACTCAGATTTAGCCTTCGCCTGCGAATAAACTTTGGTCAGCCCTTACGACCTAAAAGCCATTCAAATATCTATTGAATTATTTTATTTTACATTAATCAGCTATTGAATTATTTTTATAGCAATTTAATTTTACCAAAGATATATGTAACTCCGTATAAGATGAATAAAGTCTAAGGAAAAAATGTACCTCGGAAATCAAGAAAAAATCATTCTCGAATAGTTATATATTCTTGATATTTAACAATTTCATTTATTTCGTAAATGCACACAAAACATTACACGTCAGAAACAGGAAGATACATTTTCTATCATTAACATAAATAATAATAAAGATTTTTTAACAATTTTAACATATCAGTGAAAGAACATAAGTCATGGCGTTTAAAAAAAAACATTTATTTATATATATATATATTATATTTTTATACATTTTAATTATCAGTTTAAATCGTGCGTCGATAGATGGGAGTAAATTTACTGTCACTACTAAATTTACTATGACAATAACCCTCTATCCTCTATACTATCCTCTATATGGGAAGAAAAATATTTGTGGAGTCTAAGTAGACTTAACCTAGGTGCCTACGTGAATTTAAAATATTTGTGGAGTCCAAGTAGACTTAACCTAGGTGCCTACGTGAATTTAAAATATTTGTGGAGTCCAAGTAGACTTAACCTAGGTGCCTACGTGAATTTAAAATATTTGTGGAGTCCAAGTAGACTTAACCTAGGTGCCTACGTGAATTTAATATATTTGTGGTGTCCAAGTAGACTGAACCTAGGTGCCTACGTGAATTTAAAATACACTCTATGCATCTAGGTTCGCATGAAATGAAGACTTTTTATGCCGATATAAAGCTTTAATTAAAAGCCAATTGGTTGTTTTAGTAGAAGTATTAATATTTCATGCATCGAAGGGTTAAAAAGATATGCAGGTAAATTTGTACAAATAATTGAACCCCCTAGAGATGTCGAAATTTTCCATTTCTGTACTACTCGTGACTACTATATATACATATCCTCTACCTACGATACAGTATACATATTATCAGTAGCATCAGTATAGTTAGCTTCAGAAATTACTACAGACTTTTTGGCCCCATAAGATGTAAGAGTAGTTTAATAAATAAGTCAAATAAAAAATTACAAGAATCTAGTGGGACTTTGGAGGCTGACCGTATCTAACCAATGTATATAAAGTACTAATAAAACAACGTGTTTGGTTTTAGGTCTCCGCCAAGGCTACATTCAATCCAAGATGGCGCTTGTTAAAATAATAAACAAGTACGAGCTAATACTGGACAAGAGGACCCCAGTGCCTATGAAGCTAAAAGCCTCTTCGCTGGCTTACGCAGCGAACGGAGGCGTTTGGCTCAAACTCAGGCAAATCGCAGGACTGACAAAATAAGTAGAGCAATAATAAACTAAATAAAATAACCCGTGACCGTAACTACGTGAATTAGCAGTAGATATTTTAAATGATTATTTTATGGCAACTAAATTACTCAATAAAACCAAAATATTTAACATTCGAGAACTAAAATTGGACCATTCTTCTTCAAATAGATAAATGATTATGAAAATCGCAGATGTAGGTCGAGTTCGGTACTATTTATCAAACATAGCTAAGACCAGTAAGACCACTCTTGATTAACTTACACAAAAAAACTATACCGGTTCTTTGATCTTGATGAAACGTATAGTACCCCCCTTTTTGCGTTGGGGGTTAAAAAACATTTAATAAAAATTAAAAGCTATTTGATGAATGTCCGTTAATCTGGTCAGTTAACAATTCTGGACGTCCGGATATGTTTATTTATAGTTTATTCTTGCTCTTACCATTGTCTAACGTATGTATGCGAGATAAAATAATTTGTCGTTTTAGTGATGCCCCGCGGTGTTGACAGTTCAAAGACTCGTGCGTGACCTACGCTCAAAACACGTGCTGCATGCGTATTCAAATGAACGAGTGGGAGTTTTACTCAACTCCAAATAAGTCACTATATGCCTAGATTACTACACTTCGCGATAGTGCAACCTATTTGGAATTTTAGGTAATCCGTAATAGATTTAAGTGTTTTGTAAGATTTGAATTTTTAACGCTGATGCCAAAGATTAATAAATGTGTTGAATGTAACCATAACGTAATAACATTTAACGATTGTTACCTAATTGATAAAATTTTATTGCGAACTATTGACGTAGTATATGTATTATAAATAGAGTCCGATTCGTTATCATAAATATTTATAACTTCTCTTTTAATGAAAATAAGGAAAATCTTTTATGTTCAAATAAATAAAATATTCAATACATATATTTGAAGATGTTTGTGTACCTACATTATATTATTTGTTTAAAAAATGTCTCTACAATATGAAAATAAAGAGTTCTAGGACTATCAGTGGCTATTTATCTCGATGTCATATCGAAACTGCATGAGATTAACATTTGCAATCGATCGGGAGTCGGGACAAGGCCAGCAGAAGCGCATGACCACATCTAAACATATTTGCACAAAAGTAACTAGGTAGATAAGTAAGTACTTGCGCAACAGAAGTACGAGTATGCAGGTTCAGCTTGCATAACGTCACCTTGAAAGTCTAAATATTCCCCGCAAGCGAGTCAAGTTCACATTTCGTCCCAAGTTTACGCATGTGAGTGCCGATGGCGTCACTTTCGTAAGTTTGAGGCGTTGACCTGCACGGCCGCGGAATAGGCCATTTCGCCGGTAACGTGACGTATACAATATGCATGTTGTTTAATTAGTCAAAATAACTTTGTTAAGTTTGGCAAGGAAAAAGGCGATAGTTTTTACCCGAATATGTACATGATAGTGAACACGGGTACTTTTAATAGGTACCTACATAGTCTTCAGAGCAGCTGGGCCCACCTCACCTTACTTAAGTAACGTATCTCTACTCTCTACTCTCTCTATAACCTATATACATCTAGCGCCTCTAGTAAAAAGACTACCTACCAATCTACATAGGTTTAGTACAGTCATTATCAGACATATCGGAGCATTCGGAGCGGTCAAGGTGTTTATAAATATCTGAACATGGAATGTAACATTTTGATAATAGAGGCTTTGTTAACAAATTGACCGTTTACAAATACACTATATCATCAAACAAAACCTTGAATATTATCCAGTTTGGATATAAAATATCCACATATCATAACATACCCACATATACATATATATATTTTATATGGATATAAAACATACCGACTGATACATCGCAAGGCATCTGCAGATGCCTTGTGATAAGATATCGGCAGAATACCAAAATATATATTACAGCTTCGTGTGTGGGCTCTGTTAAATAGTACGCAAAAGGTATCGGCAGATGCCGTATCTGTCGGTATCTGCCCATATATTATGATGCATGAAACTACGAAGTGAGAGAAAAGCAAAAGGTAAGTATAAGAGCCTAAAAGAACACAATAAATATAAAAATATAAATAAGTCAGTGAGCATACGTTTGCGAAATTGCTGTTTCGGTGCTGTGCGCGGGCATTCGGGCACAGACAAGGCGACCGTGACACCGCTGTTAACTGAGACACTGACGCAATTAATACCGTGATGAAAGCAAATACACATTTGCATGCTATTAACAAATTTTACGCACACGTGAGGCCTCCTGTCAGACTCCTATACATAAATCAATATCTACAGTAAAAATGTTAAATGTTATATTTTGTAAATAGGTAAATAAATCTAGCTCCATCTTCTTCGTCTCTTATTTTAAATAATATTTATGGAGAATTAATTTTCATAATTGTGCTTCATAAATTGATCGATTAATTTAATTTTGTAAGGTGCTATCTGACAGCAGCAGTTATATGCTAGTACGAGCGATGCATGATTTATATCGAATCCATATCTAATCTAGATCTGATTCGGTTATGAATTTATAAAAAATTAAATATGCCTCTTAGAGCTTAACAAGCTAGTAACATAAATCTAATTTTTGAGTAAGTAGAAGGCACCCATATTTTTTACACGACTGAAGAAAAATACTTAAAAAGGTAAATTAAATAAACTTTTTCACCTCAGCCAGCTCGAACAAGCCTACTATCGTCACTCCAGGGAGTGAACAAAGTGCGACTTTCCCCACTCCAGGGAGTGAAACAAAGTAGTTTTTTAATTTAGTGAAGGCCATAAACTGCCACTTCATACTTTTATTACATTTTTTTTCTGTGTATTATTGTGTAATTAGAAATACATTTAAACTTCAATATGTTCTCACTACTGAGGTGAAAAATTATGTGTGCAACACGAGAGCAGTTATTTTACATCTCGTGTTTTTGAGTCCCTCGCTACGCTCAAGATTCTAACTTAGAATCTTTCGCTTTCTCGGGACTCAAAATAAACACTCGCAAGAAAAACCAACTTTCCTCTCTTGTTGTACAAATAACTATTAATGCTACTGCACGTACCTATCTAAGATAACAAAAATAATACGTCCTAGACATAAATATAAAACAATAAACTCTGGATATAGCTTTAACTCGAAATATTTTAACTTTAAGTATTTTAGTACTTCTTCAGCTGTTTCTTTGGTTTTTGTCATCATCATGTTTTACAACTTATTTCGTTTCCCCTTGCTTTGGATCTTTGCTTGTTGATTTATTTTTCGGGGCGGACCTATCGTCATCATCATCATCATCACTACTCCGATGAGGTTTGTCTTTATCCTTAGATTCTTTTTGTTCATTTTCTTCGTCTTTTGTTAGATCGTTGTTTGATATTTCATCTTTTTGGGCTGCCTTATCATCGCTGTTTGAATCATTGAAGTTAAGATTCAGAAGCTCCTCCGATTTATTTTGTTCATCCTCTTCATTTTTCTTCTCGTCTTCCCTCTCGAGTTTCGCAATCGTTTCTTCAGTTAACCTGATGCTATCTGATTCAAAGTTAAATCGAACATAGGAACGTTTAATAGACCACTCTTTATCATCTTTACTATTTTCTTTAGTTACATCTGCACTTTTTTCATTTTCTATAATTTTATCCTCATATTTATCTGTTTTGTCGTTACTTATATTATTGTCATCTGACTCTTCAGAAACAATCTCATCTTCAGTGTCACGATTAATACTTTTGTTTTTTAAATTGAACTTGATTTGACGTTCGAAGTCATCGAATTCCCGGGTCAGTCTCTCATGAAGTTTTTGGGTGAATTCTTTTGCAAACATTTTAGCATTTTCATCATCTGTGTCCAGGTGCATTCCTTTTTGAGTGTTTAAGGCTCTAGTACTAGTAGGAGTTATTGCACTGCTTCTTAGTACTGGTGTGCCTACGTTCTTCAATAGGTCATGTAAGAGTTCATGGATATATATCTCAAGTAATCTTTGTCTTTCTTCAGGAACTAATGATAATGAGGAAGAGAATATCTGTGGAATTTTACCATCGAATTCACCTAATTTGCTGTCGCTCGGTAGTACCAAAAGTTGTGGTAGGGTATGTTCATTTCCTTTCGCGTTTGTTGTAGCATATAATTCCTCTTCTGAATCTTCTTCGTCTATGTCAGTTTTGTATGGCTTTGCAGCTTCTGCATTAAAAGAATGAATCTGCTTTTCATGCTTTTGCTGTAAGAAAAAAAAACGTAACTATAATTAGGAGTTTACGGCACTTACACATCATGATCATCATCATGTTTATAATATATTATCAAAGAGAACAGTCATACTCTAGGATATAATATACCGGGTGGGCCCTGTAACAGGACCGAGCAATAAATTAAACTGTAAGCTGTACTGCTTAAACTGACCAACATTTGTTAAGCAACTTTTAAAAATAACTTTGTGAGGGGGCAGGGTAGATCGGCCCTCACTCAACGGTGTAGTAAATGAAACTCGACAGACAAACTCGAACGCATATACTTAGATGTCACAGCGGTATAAATCGACAATTTTGTTAGCAAATACTTACTTTTTGGCGTGGGATCACTAGGATCCATTTTCCTAGGTACTAATGCAATTTTTGTATAATATTAAGTACTATTTTGTTTTAAATTAAACCATACAGTAATAGTATGTAGTCCGTGATTAAACTTAAGTTAGTTAAATTAAGAATTTCTATTTAATGTGCATTTTAGATTTTTCAGTCTCGAGCTTTTTGATCCTAATACGAGGAAAAAGTGTCCTCACAATTTCAAACCTTTTTTTTTGTTCGTTTTGTTAAGGTCATTTGTTGTTGTATTGAAAATATAACCTATAAGCCCTAAAAGTTGAAAAAAAAAAATCTCTGTAAGGATGGACTTCTGAGTAAAACAATATGAAAATTCCCAATTGTAAGACAAAAGTTGGGGATACAACTTGCCCAATTAAAATAAAACACTTGCAGACTTGCCTCTCTCCGGGTTGTCTTATTGTTTGCTAGAGAAGTTACCAGTATATCGTCCAAGTTGCCGACGAGCTGTGCCCGGACGTGCACCAACGTGAAGTCGACGGCGAGCAGCACGCGCGCCACGATGAGTAGCGTCGACAGCACCCAGCAGACGGTGTGCAGCCACGCCGAAATGATACTCAGCACCGTTGCTTGGTACACGCCGCGGATGCGGCGGTCGTACGCTAGCGTGGCCACGTTTATAGTGAAACCGCACCTGCGTGACTCATATAGCTTAGGTAGATTGCAAGAACACTAAAGGAGGCAGTTAGCAACCTGAATACATTGCTATATTTCGTGGAGAAGACGGGGTGGTTAAAGTAGCGCTACCTCTTTTTTCACGCAAAATATCTACAATGGTTGTCGATTTGAGAGAAATGCCGGGCAAAACTAACTACCTAACTACGAACCTGGAGTTTGTGTACGTAACATAACAACTACTATGAAGATCTCTTTTCTCTTTCTTCTCTCAGTTCTTTGGGACTCGCATTAAAGTGTGTATATTTCATGGACTTTTATAATTTTGTTTGTTTATAAATATTCAATCTCCAGAACTTTTATGCTCGATACAATGGGTAGATTTTCAAAGAGAAGAAAGTAAGTAAAATTCTGTTAAAATGAAAAAGCAACTTACCTACTATTTCCTCACTTAACAATCTTTTAAGTAACGTGTACACGCCAGTAAATCTTGTTGTGGCATAATAAAATTATTGTATAATATAATGCATTAGAGTGCCTTGACCGTAAGGTTAGGAATATTTTGACCTCTACAGGTGTTTGTGTCAGAGTGATTAAATAATCAAAGTTACTTGGATTGGATGATCATATACCGGTTAATATGTAAAGGCCGATGCTCATTCAATGCCATGCCAGTAGATATGTTTATTAGAAAAAGAATTCTTTAAGTATATTCCGTCATGGACATGGATTTAAAAATCTAGTTGCGTAATATAGATTAAATATCAGTTAGGTCGTTGCGGCCAAATCCATCGGCGGGAAATTTCGTACACGACAACTGTGATTTTGATTTTGTCAACATCATCGAAAAACAGCGATTGCTTTTAGTTTCAGCAGTCAAAAGCGTCAGGTGCTCTGTAGAACATACATACGTTCTTTCCGGCTGTGTACGGAGTTTCCTGCAGACGGATTGGGAGTATTGTCTTTACTTACATCTTAGTTAGCCTCATGTCATGTTACATACCTACATCAGGGTGGACTATATTCTTATGGCAAAAAAATGATCACATAATATAAAGTCTGTCTTTTGTACTTTTTAATTCTTTTGTAATAAAGTTTAAAATAATAAATTAATTAATATGTACCTATTTGGGGACAAACGTATAGAGATCAACCTGTTTAGCCTTAATCTAAGCAAAGCTTGTGCATCGGGTACTTGGCAAGATATCTACAATATCTATACATGTAGCATATGTACCAAGTCGACGATACACAC